>NW_026991710.1:140687671-143376004 GCF_029215605.1 Mirounga angustirostris | reverse complement strand
TGCAGCGGATCTACAGAGCACTTCCAATGGAGTTTCTGTTCTAGATCTTACATCTAAGCATGAAAACAGTCAAGTGTGTAGAGGTGTAGAATTGAACAAATGTACAAGCGAAGATTTACATATTCATGACAAGGGAGTGAAAGTGAATTTTGTTGGAGAGGGGAAGGAGGGAGGTTATAGGAACTACTGTTCATAGAAGAGCTACAGCCACATTTGTCAGGATGCACTGTCAGACTAGAGGCTTTTTCACCAGTTGTGATAGACCTGGTTCATGGCGTGTTTTCAGAGTGAAGTCATTGCATTAATACTGAATTCATGTTAGAGAGGATGATTTAGTAATGAACTGGCCAAAGGGCCCGTTGGGAAGGAAAAGAAGAAAGATGAGCAGGAACAGTGATCCTGGAACAACTAGATGCTATCTCAAACTGCAGGAAGAGCAAGCCTCACTCATTCAGACTACATTTATTTGGATTTCGTGATACCTCTGAGATTTTTTCACAGACACCTCTGAAGTGGGCTTGTTAAATAAATCAGGTATACAGATTGGCAGAAAGGGCTGTTTAGGGCAGGCTCCTCCCAAGCCCTTCGGAAGAATACATCACGTTACTGTTTAAAACCATGCCTCCACTTCCCACCAACATTTGTCGAATCCTTTATATGAAGAAATCTTTATTTTGTTTTTTTAAATTATGATTTTGGAGTCTCTTAAACTCATAACCACCTGTCTTATGGGTAAGCAAAATCAGATAATGTTACTGAAAAAAGAACAAAGGGGTTAGGAACAAGTCATAAATAGGTTTGAAAATTCCTTTATAAAGTATCTGGGAAGATTTCTCCAGTTATACAGACACACAAGATCTATTTTGATCAATCAGTGAACGTATCCCTTCATGGAGAAAGCGACTGGCGTGTTTTCCGTGACACTTCAGTGCGTCAAGCAAGGCTCCTCATAGTCTGGCTGTCCGTGCATGATCCTGTTCTGCCATACAAGCGCCCACCACCCTCCGGACACACAGCCTTCTCTCCACCTCTGAGCCTTTGGTCATGGAGCCGAGCTGCCTCTTCCACCTGGCCTCAACCTCTATCACACTTGTCTGCTGTCAGCTCTCAGTTGTCTCCAGAATCTCCCCCTGGCACCCCTGCCCCCTGGGCAGAATGGGCGCCCCTTCCTCCGAGGGCTCTGCATCTACTGATCCACTTTGACTGCAGGCCTCGCCAATCCATCCTGCTGCTGGGCTTGTCTCTCCCCTGACCTAAAAAAGGGCCTGGCCCCCGTTCCCCTGCTCATTCAGGGAACTGCTGAGCACAAGACACACTGAGTCGGTGTTTGCTGAGTGAATGAGTAACACTGGATTTGTTTGCTACCTTTTAAAGGATTTGGAAAGATTTTAAAGCATGTCCTACTCCAACAGTAACTTTTTAGTATTTGGAATTCATCCTTTATTCATTAGGAGGATGGCAGGGAAGATTTGCTGTAGGATCTTTTAATTCAATTTCCTGTTGCACAGCTTTTTTCAACTCATCTATTCTAATAAATCTTAGATAAAATTAGACTCCTATAGGTTAAAGAATACCACAGCAATCCCAGGGTCTTGTACATTGAGGGCATGTGGTTTTGAGTGGAGACTAGGACAGAGCGAGAGAAGTCCAGAGTGAGTGAGATCTTATGACTATATCTGAAAAAGGAGAAAAGAAGATATTCTATATATATATATAACATATATATATACACTTCATATATATATATGAAATTTTTAAAGGATAAAAATGATTTCACAGGATTGCTGTAAGAATGTATATAAAACATTATATAGATGGTATATAAAAACACTTTGAAAACTAACAGTACCATTAAATGTTTACTGAATAAATGAATAAAAGCTATTCATTTGGATTTAGGCAGAAGAGAAAGATCCATCGAAAGCAATCTTTCTTTCCTTCTGGGCACATTTGATCATGGTTGTTAATTTTTAGAGGTAATCTAGTCATTGTTTTCTAGAGGACTGTGGCCTGAAACAAAACAAAAAACAAAGCTTTTTGCCAAAGCTTTTTGATTCACACAGCCAGATACACTACTTTCCTCATGGGTAATAATTCACGGTAAATGCACACTAGAAAAGCTTCAGTTCTAATGGGCAGAGGAAGCACGTCTACACGGTCCTTCTCTAGTCGGCTAAAATACAAGCGTTACTGATGCCTTCCTCGCTTTCACGGAAGTGCTTGGTAAAGGTGCTTTTATAAAGCTGCAACTATTCTTGAGGCGATATGAGAGGTACCCAGGCTTTGGCAAGGAGTGGTAAATCTGGCAAGGAAGTTCAATTTCCGTAACATTGTTTCCAGCCCAGGAAATGTCTCAGGTAGCTTGGTATGGGTAAGCTGCTGCCAGTTTTTCAGGCATGGGCTTGCTTCTCTCGGATGACATCATTTGACTGAATTCTTTACTCTGCTTGCCCCACAGAAGCCTCTGCATTCACTTGGTCTCCATTTTTCTCCAAGACCTCATATGATCCTCAGGATGGCTGTGTCTCCAAAAGCCTAATATGGAAAGACCTCTAATTCATGTGATGAACCTACCTGACTATTAAAATAGCAAAAGCATTTACTAATGTACACTTCAAAACCATTATACAATAGGAAGATTTTCTGATTATAGCATCATTATTACTGAGAATAATGGGCCATGACTGCAGCCTTAGGTCAACGTAACTCACACAGCACATAAGTACTATATTAAATTTGTTTATCCTGAGGTCTAAGAACTGAGATCACTGAAAATCAAATGTAAACTTTAAAAATGCTCTTTTTAAACTATGTAAACTTTTCTCTAACTTGAGCTTAACAGAAGAGAAACTGACCAGGTGGAACCTGTGATTTTTCTAAGCTAAACTTTCTGTTACCCTAGCTCAGGGGTTGAGCTCATTAATTCTCCTGTTTCCCAAATTACAGTATACCCAAAGGGTATTATTATGTCCTGAAATATAAATTAGCATAGAAAATTCCAAAAACTTTGCAAGGAAGTCTTTTATTTATGCTAAGTGGCCCCCTAATGGTACTGCCCTTTGAATTCCTTTCTGGCAAAGCCACAGTGGTCATGCTTAGAATCCAGAGCGAGGTCAGATGATGTTATAGATGTCCCTGGTCTTTGAATACTATGATACATACACCACCACACATTTGCTTCAACACCTCTATCATTATTTTTTGGGTAATCGCCACTTGTGATTTTTGTGAAGCTCTGACATCTAATATGGGTTTACTGATCACACTCAGGCTTATGATTTGAACTAGAATGTGGCATTTACTGATGTCTGAGGTACATCTTTCTCCTTCTCCAAGACTAGGGAATTGTATACCACAAAGCCATCAACTTCTTAAGTGTTTTAACCAAACACTCTGTGAGATCATGGGAGAAAACAAAGAGGAAAGAGGCAGAGTTGGACAGGAATGCCTTTCGTTTCTCTCCTTACATGGCACCGGGACAGTAAAGCTGAGAAGGATACTGAAGCCCGTCTCATCTAGTCTCTAGATGACCAGGGGCAACAGGGGTTGTTTGGCAAAAGACAGCTGGCTGTGAAGAGCCTGAGTGAGAACTATCAGCACATGGGAAGACAGACTTGGGATGACAGCCATTTCCTCAACTAGTTCAGAAAATAAAAGAAGGCAGCATGAAAGCAGTAGGCCTACAAGTCACGGACACATTTCGAAACCTCACTTCGCCATTAAGGTAACACACAGATCTCTGGGTGGTCAAGAGCACCAGGTGTATGTTACCCTTGCCAGAATATCACCCACAGGTTCAGTCAGATCCTGTGGTTTCATAATACTTTAACCTTTAATCCGACTGCCGAGAGCTAGAATGCCAAATTTTTCTGTTTAATTTTAGTTGAACGCCTCTTGCCAACAAAAGTGATTTTTTTTTTAAATGAAAGTTGCGGAAGGGATATGGTATTTGAAGCCAGACCTAAAGCAGTGATGAAGGATGAGCTGATTAGCTCAAAGTCAGAAGAGAATCCATAAAAGCCATTATGTAAAAGAGAGAGTTATACTCAAGTTTCAGAGCAGAGCCAACTGTCCCAGCAAACTTTGTTTCAAGATATTCAGTCTTCATATTCTTTGCTAATTCTTCTAAATGACTAATGTACTATACTACTCTGTGAATGCTAATTATTGTGCTTACTTAAAACACAGTAAACCAATCACTGTTGTACTAGACTACGAAATCATTCATTATCAATATAATTCGGAAATATGACCTAACTGTAGATGTAAGTAGAGCATTACAGTAAAATGAACTGGAGCCACAGTAACATTGAGCAGATATTTACAAGTCCAGTTTGATAAACCTTCAGTTTCATGATCAGATTTGCATTTGGCTTACTAAGTAGACAAAATCAAAGCATAAACACAAGGTAGGCCGAGCTCTAAGCACCGATGTAGAGGTCACAGAGCCTGCCTGGGAGGTCCCGACATTACAGCGCCACAGAAGGGACAGACACACGGAGGCCAGAGTGCCTGGTACACACTGACTGCCAGTCAACGGCTGAGCTGTCTACTCAACACCACTGCTACTTTGTCTCCTCAGCTGCCGGCCAGGTGGCCAAGCTGCAGAAAGTGCCATTGTGTGGTTCCCTCGGTAACCAATCGGACTCCTCCATTGGGATTCCTTTCCCAAGTCAACCGGGCTTTAGGATTTTAAACATTTCGCATTTCCCCTTAAAAACTTTCCTCCTGAACTTGTAATCAGTGTTCTTAATTTGACTTTGCCAGATTTGCCATCTGTGCTTAGGCTTCCGGAAAATTCTGCAGTTGCCCACAGGGCACATTTTCTAGTGGTAATATCACCCTGCATCTCGGGATGCTTGGTGTGCTGAAAAGAAAAACAGAGCTGGGAGGCAGGAGATGCAAGTCCTGCTATAGATGCAAATTCGGAAAGTCAACCAATTATACACTTTACACTTTTTAATCTGTAGAGTGGAAGCAAGGCCACCTGCCCTCCCTAGCTCTGCTACTGGGATGAAGCAAAAGTCCTGGTATTTTTAAATGAATGAGAACTTGGCCCTCAGAGATGGCCATGGATTTCAGAAGTCTCAACCTTGATTTGCTTGTGATGGGCCTGGATTTAGGGTTTTCTAAATCTCTCAATATAAAAGAATTCCAAGGAACTTCCTCAAGTGCACCTGCCAGATTTTAGCGTTCATTTGTCCCCTGCAGCAAGGAAGTCAACCTGAGAAAAGGTCTGGCAGCTTCGCCCACCTGGTGGTCTCACGGAGCATCTACAACCTTGTTGATGAGTTGTGGAAAAGTAGAAGAGGCACTGACATTAAGCAGTATGATTCTGTGTGTTTGCAAACTGACAACTCTTGTTGGTTGTCCACTGAGAAGGGCCACGGAATGCCTGGACTTGGACTACGGCTATCTTATCCCTAGATCATTTCTCTGCCTTTCAAAGAGATCTGCAAGTTCTTATGGGCCACTCTGTCTTGCAAATAAAAGCTTCCCCTTGGAGAGTGAGGTCCAGCTCCTTATCTACCATCCCTGGGTATCCACAGTCACTTCCCTGGATGGATCTGCGGTTGCTGATGTGGACACTATGTGCTCCAACATTCTGTGATACAGAACAATGAAGTCATATGTAAGAAAAGTATGGAGCACATGTGGATTCACTTTATTAATAAGTGCCTAAAATAGAGTTTTAAAAAAAATCCACATATCACCTTCCATATAAATGCATCCATTTATAGTTATGAAGGCAAGTAGGAAATGAGACTTTACCAAGAAAAACTACAGTTTTCCAACTCCAGTGTTGAATTGGTTCATTTGTGGTTTTACCGGGATATGCTTTACTTCGATACTCTGTTACTGGGCAGATTTTGCAGACTACAGCTTTGTCAAATGACGGGGCCTTTACTCCACCTTCAAATAATGAGAGTCAAATTTTCTCACTTTCCACACTCTTTTGGAGCAAAGTCATCTTCTTCCAAGGCTTTAATTAATCACTGTCCCCAGTGTGATCTCCCAGAATGTCAGATCTGGGTATCTAATTGCCTCCTGGACACCTCCATGGCGTGATATGTTCAAAACCAAACTTGTCCTTCCTTCAGAGCTGCCCCCACCCTGTCCCATCCTTTCTAAATGACAGTCCTATCCACCCACCACCTGGCAGGAGCCTGGGAGTAATCCTGGGTGCATCCTGCTCCCTTACCTTTCACCTGCCATCAGTACCAAGTATAGTCAATTCTGTCTTCTAACCATGCCCGGATCCAATTACTTCAATCACTTGCTTTACCACTAACTTAGCTCAGACCACCAATATCTATTTCCTGTGTTATTCTAACCATTGCAATTGGTTTTCCTGTTTCCCAGCTGACTACCTATAGAGTGCCCTAGTGGTGTGTTAACCACTCACCAGTGATAAAAGAGAAGAAGGCATCTCTGTTGCCCTCAAGAAAGGCATAATCTGGTAGGAATGAGGCTTGATTTAGGTAGCCATTAGAGAGTAATATGAAAAAAGAAAAGAAAGAGAAAAAAAAAGCATACCATTAAGAGTTCCCTCAGAGTCTAAAACTGTCTTTTTTTTTTTTAAGTTTTTATTTATTTATTCATGAGAGATAGAGAGAGAGAGAGAGGCAGAGGCAGAGGGAGAAGCAGGCTCCCCGTGGAGCAGGGAGCCCGATGCGGGACTCGATCCCAGGACCCTGGGATCATGACCTGAGCTGAAGGCAGACGCTTAACCGACTGAGCCACCCAGGCGTCCCTAAAACTCTGTCTTAACGTTAGAGAGATGAGATTAACTCAGTGAAATAATTAGGAATAAACTGGTGTACAAGTGTTATTTTAGGAATTGCAAGTGTCTGAGCACTTCAGCGTAGAGTGAGATTAATGTGATGATTAGGATAGGAAATTTTAACGGAAATTTCTGGATACGTGCCTAGGAGGTTTACTACAGCAGCCACTCACCAACACTAGCCACCCATCTAAGTGTAGGGCTCTGGTCCATGGAAGTGACGGATAAAGAAAAGACAGTCCTCCTCAAGACTGCAGGATTCTGAGGTCCAACACACTGCGGATGTTGAGTCAGAATTCGACCTTGGGCAGACCCTGCGTGTCCATTTCTCCAGCCAAATTCAGGCTCCTCCTCTCCCAGGTGTCTGTTTTACACCTTCCTCTGTCCTCACGCTTCCCTCAAATGCTCCCCCCGTCTGGCCCTCCGCTGGTGACCACGGTTCCTATTTCACCAGCAAAACAGAAACACGTGGTAGAGAATGGCCACAAACTCCCACTGCCGCTTCTGCCCACTCCTTCTGTCCTGGCCCGCAGACTCTGCCTCCTCCCCAGCGCAACTGCAGCGCCATCTCTGTGCGCTCTGCCAAGGCCAGGGGCTCTGCCTGTGCACCAGATCCCACTGGCCTTCGGATACACAAGGTCAAGGCCTCCATCTATTGCTCTTGGCTTGCTCCCCAGTCACTTGCTGGGGTATTTACAGTGACCGATGAAGATGGCACATACTCAAACATTCAGTGTTGCAAAATAAAACGGTTTGCTGTGAGAAACAATAACATAAGTACTCCTGGACTCATTTTGTTGACTTTGAGCCATTCTTCTGCCGTATTTCTGTCTCCCCGAACTGCAACCCCCACCTGGCATTCCTTGTCTCCTCCCTGGCTTTATTTTCCCCCATAACACATTACTCCCCCAGAAGCACTGGATGTCCAATTTATTTTGGTGTGTCTCCTAACCACTGGAATATAAGCTTTACAGGGCCAGGGATTTTTGCATATTTGTCCACTGCTTTATTCCCAGAGTCTAGCCAGTACCCAGGGCACTTGCTCAAGAATATCTGAGTTAACGAGGTTCCAGTCCTGCCATTTCTGATCTGTGTGACTACAGGCAAATGATCCTCTTGAAGTCTCCCTTTCATCATTTCTAAGATGGTGGTGCTGACAGTACTTACTACATGGGATTGTGGTGGGGATCAAATGACAATGTGTGTTAAACATTTTAGGGGTGCCTGGGGGGGTTCCAGTTGGTTAAGCGTCTGCCTTCGGCTCAGCTCATGATCCCAGGGTCCTGGGATCGAGCCCCCGTGGAGTCTGCTTGTCCCTCTCCCACTGCCCCTACCCCCTGCTTGTGCTTGCATGCACATGCTCTCTCTCTCTCTCTCTCAAATAGTCTTTAAAAAAAAAAAATCAACATTTTAGCACATTTTCTGTATGAAGTGCCCAACAAATGGCATTTATTATATGGTTATTTAGAATATAATAATTATACATTAGCATTCAAGTTTACCCTAAGTTTATTTAGTCCCTAAGAGGTACTTATTTGGGAATTTAGTGGACTGGCATCAAGAAGAAAAATAAAAGGTCTATAAATATGCTTTCCTCCTATTATTAAAGATTTCATTCAAAACCTAACCCTGACTTTAACAATAATGAACATCCAAGGAGGCAGTGCTGATGTCTACATCTAGGTTCTATGGTAAAAATTATGTTTAGTAAGAAAGTAATATCACCAACAGGCAGTTTGCTCTGACTGGCCATCCAAAATAGATCCCACAGCTGACAAGTGGGGGCCTCACTTCTGCCCTATTACCTGGGTCCTTTCTGCTTTCTTCTCTTCCCCCTCTGCTGTCACAAAGCCAGCTACTGCTGGGATCCCCTCTTTCCATAGCTCTGTAGTTCCAGGGTGGGGTCTCTGTTAGCATAAGGGGAGTATGAAAGGAAATGTACCTCTCTGTACCTTTATTTTCCCTTCAGGGTTTAAATGGAAAAAAGAGAAGGTGGGGTCCTTTTAGCCATTGTTGCTGGTATTAAAAGCCTTAAAAAAAAAATCAAGTTGGAGCTCTGAGTGCATTTTCCCACAAAAACCATGTTATATATAGTGGCTGGGTTCTATGGTACTATTAATAAAGCAGAATATTTCAGCTATGATTTCTGGGCTGTCCTGGGAACCTAACCACAAAGTGGGACCTAATTTCAATGAAAAAGTATGTTCAGAGTTCCCAGCAACCAATTTACGCACCCACATTCAGAATCCAACCCATCTGAAAGGTGAGGGCTGCTAATTCTCAGTAAGGTTGACACTTGCACAAAGATACCACAAATGTCGTGAAGAGTCGAAGCAAGCTGAAGAGTACGGTGGTCGAGCGGTACTTCATTTCTATTTGGATGGCATTCCTGATCCCAGTTCTAGAATACCAGGAAATGTGTTGGGTCTAGCTCAGAGAATTCTGTGAGAACGAAGTGTGGTAAAAGAATGCAACACATCCAGGAGAGCCTGGTTAGTGAGAGCTATTTAACATAAGTTAGTTCTCTCCCCTCCCACTGGTGAAACTTCAGTGTCTTATTCTTTTTACTTGGTTTTGTGTCTCTTCCTATGAATCTATTTTTAACACTTACATAGGGGGAAAATGCAACATTCTGCCAACAGAAACCAGAAAATGGTTATTTGCTCATTTCTTCTGGCTGACACACCTTGTCTGCGAATGGCAGCTTCTCCGTCAGGAGGAAATCTTTTCCATCAAATAAGCCTTTACGCCTTCCAAAAGTCCATGCCAAACTGCAAAAATCACCATCTTAGCTTACCATAGTGGTGAAGCTTTGGCAGTTGGGCCAACGCACATTCAGTGGGAGACCGAGGACAGACGTTAACTAACCATCCCACGTTTTCAGTTTGTTTCCTTGTAGTCCTTATCCCAAATACACACGTGAGACAGGCTCGCCTAACTGGGACGGCTTATGTTCCATATCACAGTAACCCTAACGCACGTAACCAGTAAGACAGCTAAGACCTCCTGCTCAGGAAGAAGTCTGTGCCTTCAGTAGTCAATAGGGTTGGGCAGAGAGCTGTCGAGGCCACTCGTTTTTTCAGAATGTTTCTCCCTCCCTTACCCCTCAGGCCCTCCTTACTTCCATCTTCTCTCCATGCCTTTCCCGGGAGAATGGGCTACTGCTCTCTGTTCATCAAATCTCCTTGGATGAAACCTTTCTAGTCTACCACCTCCGATTCTTTATCCTTTGACAAAATCTGAGACAAAACTCTCCTCCTGTTAAAACAAAAAAATCTCTTGAATTTGTGCAATTTCACAGGGATTTTCTAGAACCAAAAACCTGGGGCACAGAACTAGGGAGAACTGAGTGCTTCAATTTTATGTTTGTATGATCGTTGTATGAAGACTCCTATCTTCCCTACACCTTTCTTTAAAATCTGGTAGAGTTCCATTTCTTGTTCTGTCTCAAAAGAATATTATTTGGATGAGCCAGTACATTTAATGCGTTGGGAACACTTTCAAAGAGTTTAGTGCTCTTCCAACATATCTTTAATTTTTAAAGTGTATATTTAGTGTCTGTCTACCCCACTCCCCATCTCCTTAAAGAGAATTATTTTGCAAGATACTGCATAGTAGGCAACTTGAGAAGCATAGTGAACTTTGATTACCCAATGTTTACCTGGATCTTCTGAAATAAATACTGAAAAAACACAATATGTCTTGATGCAAAAATGTGTTGAAATATATACAGAAAGAAAGATAGCGTCTAATACACATTTTTACAGTACCCAATGATTGTGAAAAAACTGTGGAAAGTGGGAGTAACAATCAAACAATTGTTCAAACAAATTAATAACTTCCTCTTGAAATAATGTCTTTAGCACCTTGAGCAGTGTGGACTCTTGATAATTTCCAGGAAATACTTTGTATTTCAGTCATACATAGTTGTTTCAAATATAGTAGAGTGTAAGAATTATTATAGTCTAGGGAAAATAGTATTTTGGGGGATAAAAAGAAGCAACTATTGTCAAAGTAGTACAAACCCTACAGCTCTTCTACAGAGATGACAATACTATAAAGTATTTGAGATCAACCACAGTGCAATGGTGGTAAGTGGCATTCAACTTTCAGTCTGTTATCTTAAAAAGTTTTAAAAGTCAACTAAACTCTAGAGCCCACAAAGACATACTGAAGCATACCAGGGCTACCCTAACTAGGACATTTATCTATCTGTTGTTTACTCAGTCAACGTCCTCACCCGGGGCAGACTGGATATGCAGTTATTACGCCATTTAAAGCAGGCGAGCTACTTTGCCATACCAGCTGTCAAAATTATGATTCATGGATTCCAGCAGTCCCCCCAAATAAAGCTATGTTATTATCAACCATCTACCCATGCTCTTCACTCAGATCATCAAGTTTTCACACAGCTGAAGAGATGGTTAGAATGCTGGCATGTTTTGTTATTTGCTGTACTTGCCTAGCTTCTTATTAATGGATGTGGTGTGGGCACTGGGCAACCCACCTCACTCCTTATTCTAAAGACAAAAAAAGAAAAGTAGCCAATAAATCTTATTTTATATAAAATAGAATAAAAATAAAGCTTAGGAATTAGTTGAAATATCTGTTGATTATATAACTCTTGCCTAATCATCATACATTTATTGTTCAAGGTACAATAAGGCAATCACCCTAAGGCATAAGGGTGCATATACTTCACACCGTCTCTTTTATCAATCAATAGAAACAAACCCCTTATCAATAATTCGCAGTCTGCCAGATCTTGAAAATAATATCCCCTTTCCTTGCGGATGTAAAAATAGCACATGCCTTTGTACTGTGAGCTCCATAAGCAAACCAAACCAAAACCCCTGGGCAATTAGCTGGACAATTTTTCCTCAGTGGCCATTGTTGATACAGTTCTGACAGGAGCCTTCATAACACAACTAAGAA
Source organism: Mirounga angustirostris (assembly GCF_029215605.1). NCBI lineage: Eukaryota > Metazoa > Chordata > Mammalia > Carnivora > Phocidae > Mirounga > Mirounga angustirostris. The sequence continues at coordinate 143,364,285 of NW_026991710.1, read as the reverse complement.
CGTGTCCTCAAAGGCAAAACTTGGCAGTTTCCAAAGTTGGTAAGACCGATGCTGGGCCTAGAGGATGGGGGAGGGGCGGGAGAGGGGGTGACGGGAAGCTTCGCAAATGCTGGTTAACCGAAGTGTGTTTTATTTCATGCCTCAGAAACTTGGGTCTGTCCACTTCTGCCTTTCTCATACTAGTTCTCTGTGACTGCAAATCACAATGTAGATCCAGCTAGCGCAGGGCTCTAGCGACTCCCCAGTCTGAAGAATGCACACCCATCCTGTGTTTCGCCTGCAGACCAGCAACTGGGCTAGGCTCGTCCAGGCCTGCTACTGGAGCAAGACCCAGCTCTGCTGGGTGGAAAGATGCCTGTGCACCCCCTGCAGTCCCCGACAAGTGCAATAGTCCCAAGCCTCACGCCAGACCCCAGTGGCCAAACTCTCCATTCTGGAGAACCACTTACCATTCGGGACAGAACCTCCCCGAATGTTAAATAAGGCACGCAGGGGAGAAGCCCCCAGCCCCAGGGTGGGGTCCGTTTCTTACAGGGTCCAGCCCCCAGCTCTGCGCCCCCGATTTCTGAACACACAGCATACCAGAGGGCCAGCCTGACCGTTCGCACAATCCTTTCTCGTTGGCTCCGCCGTGGCGGGTGCATGCCGCTAGGTCTGCAGCCACGTCCAGGGGCCCGCTCCCCGCGCTCTGCCTAACAAAGCAGCTACCGCCGGGGGACAGCGGGGACGAAGCTGCAGGAACCCCCCCCTCCCCCCCGCCAACTCTTCACCAGCAAGCCCTGCAAGATGAGCCTAACAACTGCCTACCACGGCACCCTGGTGGGGGAAAGCCCCCAAGTGACAAGCAAACATTCTCTGAATGGCGCCAAAGTGGGGTAAATTCTCCCAAAGAAAGGAGGATGATGTTGGGGAGAGGCAAGGGCGCAGTGCCCTGGTTTGGCTCCAGATGGATGGACCCTATGGGCCCTTCCCCCCAACCCCCTGCCAGGGAATGAAGTCATCCCCTCATCCCTTAAATCTCTGCCAGCCTCGTTTTTTTCTGCCCTTCCACAACAGGTTTGATCCCCGTGTGAGCAGGGCCACGCATAAGTGAGGGATGGGGTCAGAAAAGTTTGCAAGAGAGGGAGGGATCATCCATGGCAGCAAAGCATCCCCAGTCCCGACCCTGTTAAGATGAAACAAAATTCCCATCTGGAACTGTTTTCAGCGGTTCCTGCTCTGATCTGGCAAAGGGGAGGGAGGGGGCTCTGCGAGAGGACCCTCCACCGGTAGAAACTCTGCATTTAGTTGTTCGGCCTCCCCGCTCCCCACCCCCTCATCCTCTTCTAATGCCCTCCCACCCCCAGCTCGCCTCCCACCCCACACCCTTCGCTCCCTTTAATTCATACATTTCTACCAGCCTAGGGGCCGACTCCCCCGCGCCTACCTCGGGTCTCAAGGCCGCGCCCCCGCTGCTCTCTAACTCCCAGACCTGTGGACTCAGTGGGCTGTGGCCACAGGCAGGTACCGCCGCTATATACCCAGCCGCGCCGCTCCGCTCCGTGACTCAGTGAGTCTCTGAAACGCTTCTGTCCGCGGTGCTTCAAAATAAGAGTCCTCAAAGGAGGCGTGGTGCGAGCCGCAGCGAGCGGCCCCCAGGTTAGCCAAGGCTTCCCGCCCCCTCCTTCGTGCGGCGCTCCGCCCTTTGCATCTTTCCGCTGCCCCTTCGTGGGGCAGCAAGTGATGAGGCGGGCTTTCTCGGAACTTTTAGAAAGAACTGGTAGTGGGAAAGAATTTAACTTTTTATTTCTAGGCCTGTGGAGATGTTGGCTGCAGGGCAGCATGATCTCCCCCGTTTTTGACTGTGTTTTTCCTTTATAGACTAAAAAGAAACGTTCAATGACTCTGACTCCAGGGCAACATTCTTGGGGCCTGGAATGGAAGCCGGCGGTGGAATGGTAGCAGCCCTGAAGGCCTGAAACTGCGGAGCTGAGGCTTGGGTGGGGGAGGGTCCAGTTCCTGCGGGCTACTCACATTTAACTGGGGTGCTCCGGATTTGCAGGTACATGCAGAATGCGCAGCATTTAAATAAGGAAGTGCAGCAAACCCTGCGGTACACTCCTTTTTTAAAGTAAGAGGATAATTTCTAGATTTCCATTAATTAGCTTACTCTGTTATGCCTATCAATGCATAACTAAATTTAGGAGCCCTTAGGGTAAGAAGTGTAACTCGTTCTGATGTAGCAACATTTTAGGAACGTGGTCCCTATCTTGTCTTTTTCTTTGGTCATAAACTACAAGAGGCTCTGAGTCACTTGTTTTAACCTACTACCTGGGGATGTCTGTAGAGTGTTTTAGAGTAGGAAATGGACGTTTTGATTCCTGAATTAATTTCCTATGTAAAATTTGTGATTTATTGTGGGCCTAACCCTAAAGCCAGACCAGCAATTTTTCCTTGCACCAGCTCAGCTAAGGACACCTTCACTCTGCATAATCCTTGAGTCCATAATCCTGTGGTTAGGTTAGCACACTACCACGGTTATTTCTGTCCTGTTACTACTGGAGTGTATGCTCCTTGACCACTGAGACCAAATTTCTTTTACACACAATAAACTGTCAATAAAATCAATGAATGAATGTTACCTAACATTTACAGAACATCTGTTGTGCCAGGGCCCTTTCAAGTAAATGCCAATAATGCCAACTAGATTTGAATAGCCAGTGGACATGTTTAAATTATTTAGCAATTTTATCCCTACCTTAATTAATACTGAACAATAGCGTTTCTAGGTTCACAGCCCTGAACCAGATACTCTCTCTCTGAAATATCTTTATTTGTAAATGTAAAATGATGTCTATAAAATATTCAAATAAACCCAAAGTGGATGTTTCCCTGTAACTTTACCAGAGATAAACATTGTTAACAGCCTACAGTCTTCCCTTCCAGACTTTCGTGTGTGTATTTAAACACATAATAAAACAGAGATTAGATCATCATTTACAATGATTCTCTAGCCCACTTTTTTTTTAAACCTGTAATACACTGTAGTCATCTTTCTAGGCATAACACAAGAGGACAAGCAGGTAAAAAACTCAGTATTTCACTGTTAAACTTTGCCTTTGACTTTTTAGTTTGCTCATCCCCATGTCAAATGGCCATTAGGGCAGCAGCAATGACATCACTTGGCGTATCACAGGATTTTCTTGCAGGCTGCAGTGTGAAGTGAAGAAAGAATTCTAAAATGAGAGTTAGAATTTAGGAATCTGTGTCCTTAACTGTGGAACTCTAGGGTTTTCTTATTTCCACAATAATGGGATTACTTTGATGAATTTTAATGTTTCGGTTCTTAAATTTTGTAATTTTATGATTTCGGAGTCCATTCTCAACATGAACACAGAAGGAATAAATTAGATAAGCATGGGTTCCTAACAACGTACATGTTTACTCACCGTGGGAGGGTTCGTAGGGTGGAACAGATGGGTTGATTATCTGCAAGAAAACATCCAATTCCTTCACTCTCAAGAGGCAGCAAAAGAAGGATGACCCCTTAGGATCTGCCATCTCTGCCTTATTCTGTCTATAGGAGCCCAGAAAGCAGCATTTGTGTGGATCAGTTTTCCTTTCTCCGAGCGCAAATCCAGGAGGATTTAAGGAACTGGTACAAAACACTGAATATGCCAATGCTTTCAACTTTTAAACTTTTTATGCATGAAGTGTGGGAGGCGTGGATACATCTTAGCTATCACTTTGGCAAGTTCCAGAATTGTGAAAACTATTATCAGTAGAAGCACTGATAGGAATTTCTGCCAAGCCTGAAAAGAACACTTCATCCTCTCATACTCACTGAGGATTCTGATCAACAACCTCCTCTTTAGATTTTTTTTCCTTCATTCTCCCTTAGCTGAAACTTAAAAGAGTTCTATGGTTTTAAGGGAAGATGAAAGGGGTAGAGAACAAACATGCAATCGACTTTTACTTGACCAGGGGCTGCACTTTTGGGATTCCCTCTGGCCTCCCTGGGAGTGTTTGGCATTTAGGACTTAAAGTGTTTTGTTTTAGGACTCTTGACTCTAGCTTCACTTTTGGCACACTTTGGCTCACAGACCTATGGCTTCCGACATACAAATTTAATTGGAGATGAAATAGCTTGCTCAAGGGTCTGGTTGTTTGGGAAGACAGGTGGAATGGGTGAAGGTAATCCTTAAAGCCATTCCTTTACATGTTTTGCATCTTCTCTCAAGTGAAAAAGGTGAGACATAGGTGGTTAAAAACTAAAAAGAACAAAAGACAACTAAAAACAAATGGTGTTCACTGAGCAAACAAGATCTTGGCAGTGCAGCCAAATCATAGATTATATAGAGATCTACAGATATAACTGCTGACAGGTACTACACAGCACTTATCTCAGATGTGCTCAGCAGAGGGAACAATACTTTATAAATGGATAGTATTAGCAAAGCAATAACCTCGCACCAAATGTCCATTCAAAACACTACCACCACAGCTCTACATGGTTCAGTCATGCTTGTCTAACCTATAAATTAAGGCCAAATTCTGTATTCTCGTTCCTTTCATTTACATGTAGCAATAAAAGAATGTTAGTAAATCTTCAGGCATTTTGCTTAAAATAGTATTTTAATGAAAATTACCAAAAACTTGAGATTTTCTTAACTCTTGGCTTTGGGGTTGGCACATTTTCTATAAGGTGGCTTTTGTTACACATTCTCCCGGAGTGATCAATAGTGTGTACAATATGTTCTGATATCAATTCAGTATAAGGGAATATGGGAATAAGGGAATGAATATTCCATTCATTTCCGGTGCTTTGATACGATTTTTAAAAATTTGTTGATGTAGCTCTTGCTATATTTTTAAAAGGTAAAAATCTTGGCTGAATGGACCATTTCTTTCTTATAGATACTACTTTTGCAAGGGTTCCCAACTCCATTCAGCCAGCTCTAAGAACGAGACTAGGAAAATAGTACAGCAATTACAGATTTTATCTGATATTGGTTCCAATTAATATTATTGGGAAAATGTTTCTGGGAGAATGCTTAAGATCAACTTTTTATTCTATTCATTTTAAAAATGAGCCCTTTAAAAAAATCTTGGACCACTTTGAATGTGGACCCTTTCTAATTAATTGCAGCATTTTCTAGGACACACATTTGTTTCCATATTAACTACCAAATTATTTTAACAAAATAAGAAATTTTTAAAAATGAAAATGTGTGTCTTCTCAAGAGGCTAAACACTGTGCATTATGTGATCATGAATACAGACTATTAGGGGAGGAGGTACAGGGCAAACCTCCAAGGACAATTCATAGTTTCAACATAAAAACAAATTAATGTATTCCACTGGCCAAGATAACTTTCTGGCTCTTTGGTTTGTACATAACTTTTTTTTTTTTTTAAGATTTTATTTATTTATTTATTTATTTGAGAGAGAGAATGAGAGAGAGAGAACACGAGAGGGAGGAGGGTCAGAGGGAGAAGCAGACTCCCTGCCGAGCAGGGAGCCCGACGCGGGACTCGATCCCGGGACTCCAGGATCATGACCTGAGCCGAAGGCAGTCGCTTAACCAACTGAGCCACCCAGGCGCCCTTTATTTTATTTTTTAAAAGATTTTTTTTATTTATGTATTTGAGAGAGAGCCCGCTAGAGAGAACACGGGGGGGAGGGGGGAAAGAGGGAGAAGCAGCCTCCCCGCCGAGCAGGGAGCCCGATGCGGGACTCGATGCGGGACTCGATCCCGTGACTCCAGGATCATGACCTGAGCCGAAGGCAGTCGCTTAACCGACTGAGCCACCCAGGCGCCCTTTGTACATAACTTTTTATTAAGAGCAGGGAGAAAGGCTAAGGAGGAAAGAAATGGACTGCTTGTGCTTGTGTTAAATGTGACTAGAACCCAATGGACATAAAATAGTACATGAGAGGGAACATGACACCCAGAGGGTCTGCGGTTGTGGAACGTAGAAAAAGATCACGAACTTGCAAACAACAGAACAGACGGCGTTCGTGAGAGCAGAGTAAGCCTTGAGCCTCCGTGCCGCTCCAGAGGAATCACGGAGTCGGAGCCATCAGGGGCCTTCCGAGATCAGCTAGCAGCCGGGTATCCTGAAAAGGGAGGCTTTAGAGCCACACAGACTGGGGTCAATCAAAGGCTGTCGCCATGATCTTAAACTCCTAGAGCTTCTGTTTTCTCATCTGTAAAATGGAGGTCAAGGAATTTAGCTGGGATTACCGCTGAGCCGATGAAGGGAGAGGCTGCCTGTGCAGTGCCTCACGTGGTGTTGGATATGGAGAAGGCGGAGGCTGGTTTTCTTCCCCTTTTAACGTGTGCATTTATAACCTTATAGTATCTCAGGAATGTGTTTTACACAATACAGTATTTAGTTAGGAACAGAGTAAAAAACAGTAATCTGTACTTTACTTTGTGCTGACACTATGTCCATTACTTCACATGCATTCTCCTAGTTTATCTTCCTCGACGACCCATGGGGAAGTATGGTTGTTACTGCCCTGCCCCCCTTCATGGAGGAGGAAGATGGGCACAGAGAGGTTAGGCAACTTATCCGAGGACACAGAGAGGGCAAGTGGAGGAACAATGACATACATTGTTAACTCCAGGACCCAAAGTCCAGAGACTATAAATTTGGACTGAAAAGGATATATTTATGCTAAGTCTATTAACAGTCTCAGGACACTAAGATATCCATCAATAAATCAGTAATTTATTATTGCAAGTTTTATTCTACACAGTGTCTGTTTGACCTGAAATAGTTAAGGCAGTTTCTGAACATGTCCTGCTTCATCCACAGAAGAATCTGACTCATTATTGAGTATCCTTTTCCAAATCAAATGAGTTATGCTGGCTCTGATGGAATCATCCACAGATTCCACGTGGATTACTGAAAAGGCATAGTTAAAAGGAGGAATTTGCCTTTTATGCAATTCTCCTGAGTAAATGGGGAAATACTGTTATCAGTTGACTGGTTAGTTTAACTTCATCCTGCCTAAGAAAAACCTTCAGCTGTGTCTTACAAATATAGTGACTGATAATAGATAAATATGACACCATCAGTTTAGGATTACACATTTTCAATATTTTAGATTAATCGCAATGGCAATTCATGAGGTTATGGGTGAGGTGACAGAACTTTGTCCGTGGATTCTCTTAATACTATTGCCTCTGATGACACCAGAATAAGGAATCCTGTGTTGCACTTCATATAGACGGCTCTGGACGCTTCCAAAACACACAGACCAGCCATCATTCCATTGTCACGCCCAGAAATACAGGAAGTGAAACTACCTCACCTCGGTACTGGAGCTGCCATGGGTTTGCAGTGCCTTTCTCAGAATGAGGATTTAAATGCACAGGAAACGGTGGACTCCAACAGGATGGATACAGAGAGGAGACCGCATTTACAAGGAGGAGGGATTTCAGCCTATTTTCCCTAACTCTGAAATCTTCCCTCTACCAAATCCTTTACATCCTGAACTTAAGCATCCATTCCCTTGAAGTAATAAACTAATCCTCTGGTTCAAATTAATAGGATTACGTTCTCTAAATTACTTAATTTCTCTCATTAGGGAAATACACAGGGATTTGCTTGGGTGCAGTGATGAAAAGTTTGCTAGCAGAGATATCCACCTACTAAGAGAATTGTGGAGATTATTTCATAGTGTATGTCTTTGACACAGTCAAATGTGCTAACCAAGACTCTAGTATGGAAAGGGAATGAGACAATATTCTAATTAAATTTTCTTTTAAAACAGAAACTTAATAGATGCATTTCACAATGGAAAATTCCCTGAATGTAGATCCTAAAACTCGTAAGAGGAAATATTTGGTAACAGTAATTAAAAGAATTAATTTATCTGACATACAGCTTATATGATTGACAGTTAAAACAACTGACTTAGCAATATTGGTACTGCCTGTGATGGGCCCATTAAATAAGTTATACTATGTCACCCCTGACACAATGAAGCACTAGATTTCAAGAGATAAAAATCAAGATTTTTATGCATGAGTTCATTAGACGTGAATAAGAGTCCTATTGTCCCAAAGAACTGAGATCATTATTCTTATATCAGCATATCATATTTGTCTATTTGTTTTTAGTAACCTAAGACAAAGTTAAATGATTCGGAGGCAATTTGGCCACTTGATTGGGATGAAAATCAAGGGCCTTTTCGAATTAAACTTTGGTTCAATCTGCTATATTCAGAAAAGCCAGTGGCCTATAAATGTTTTCAAATGGCCACGTCTTTTATTATATGTAACGAATTTTAATGAAAAATGGCACATGAATAAAGTTCAAAGAGAAAAAACTGAACTGAGGGAAATCGGAGCTTTGAGCCCCAGTTTAAAAAGTGTAATTTCTGTGCAAAGCGGACAAAGTTAAGATTCAGAAAGTAAAGTTTTTAATTCAAGAAAGACAGTAATCGTAAAGACTAAATTCAGTCTTACTCGCTGAAAACCAAACCCTCTGCAAATCGTTATCTCAATTTTTAAAAAGCTTCATTAGAGATTAATTTATTAGCAACAGGTATATACACGTTTTAGCGCCACAGTTGCATTTAGTTCATTAGTTTATAGGTGGTAACATTATTCAGTCTTCACTTGTGGGTGGCACAAGGAGAAGCCTGACATAACTTTGGTGTCATTGTTCCCTTGTTTGTTTGTATGACACTTAACGAAAGCTTCTGTCCTGGCAATGGATAAACTGGTCTGACAAAAATTATCCTCTCAAGTTGACTCCATTTTGGAGAACAAAGGCACAGTCTTTTGGCATCACAGAGGAATTAATTTTGGATTCAGTTACCTGCCCCAGAGTCAACACAATATGGCCAAAAGACCCTGCATGAACAGCCCTAGCATGCTGGGGGCGGGGGCGGGAAGGGCCCGCACCCCACCAGCTATTCGAGGCCACGTGGTGTTACTTAAGGAGCAGGGGATTGCTGATCCTTGAACCACCTGTTGCTCAGAGAGAAGCATCAAGAAAAAGAGAGGAAGTTAAAAGGGATTAGCAATGTTCTTTATTACAATGAGGGTAAAAATAGATGAGGCCATTTGTGATTTATGCAGTGCCTGTGTCCATAATCCTTGGAGGGGCCAATTTGTCACTAGGCACTGTAGGTACAGTGGCTAGTGCCCACAATACTTTGGGCAGCCCAGAAAAAAACTTTTTATTTGAAACATTTTTATACTCAGAAGGAAAAAGTGAATAAATATTATAATGATGACTGTATAATAATGAATCTAACCGGGATTATATGCATCTCTATACCAATGCAGTTATAAAATATAATTCTAACTTTTTTTTTTTAATGGAGAAAGGGACACACAAAGGCAAAAATGCCTAGGGCCCATGAAGGTCATAATGTAGCTCTAATCTTAGGTAGCTGATGTTTGTCTGAACCCTTGACACTTTGCTTTCATGAGCCATAAAGACAAACTCTACCACTTAGTCTCTATTCACGGTGTCTTCTGTGTGAACCTACATCAGTAGGTGTCACCAGGTTTTAAAAGAACACAGTCTCACATTCTCAAGCTCTTTATAATCTAAGCGAGGAGACAAAATCAGCTGTTAACAACAGGTGCTTTGCAGTTGTTCACTCACTTGGACATTTCTTTTACGAGTTAATTACTCATAACTCCCCTGTGAACAAACTGCACATCTGGGAAAATAAAACTGCCCACTGAACGTGAATTACTGGAGCGTAGGTGAAGCACAATAGTTAATTCATTTGGATACCCTTAAAAGGCTTAACAAAAATCCCTCAAGCGCTTAGAAGTTGGACTTGTGTCTGAAGAATAAGTTAGCATCAGGTTGATCATGATGCTAACTCAGGATCACACAGGACGTGATTCCAAGCTAGCAAGTAGCTCCTAATACTTCCCTGGGTTACCCACGCCCCCATTTATACAGCCCCTTTGCCCAGAGCTTCTGTTGATCTGGTGTCACTCAGCTATCCTCTGCAAAATGTTCTACCTTTCACTTCTTAAGTTCCTAAGGAGTTCTTTTACAATTTCAACTTGTTCATGGTAAGAAAAGAGTTCTTTTGCTACCAAAAAAGCTCCGCTATTTGGTAAAACAATGGCTAAACTCAGTTCGTTGTTATTATGTATCTACTCAGACTTACTTTTTGAAAACGGATTTTTTTTTTTCCCAGCTTCACTGACCTATGATTGATAAACAAATAATTCTATATATTTAAGGTATACAACACGGTGATTTTTAAAAAAATTCAAATTTGAGTTGTATAGTTGACACAATGTTACATTAGTTTCAGATGTACAACATAGAGATTCAACTTCTCTATATGTTATGCTATGCTCACCCCAAGTGTAGCTCCCATGTGTCATCATACAGTGCTATTACAATACCACTGATTGTATTCCCTATGCTGTGCCTTTTATTCCTGTGACTTATTCATTCCATAACGGGAAGCCTGTATCTCCCACTCCCCTTCACCCATTTTGCCCATCCCCCACCCCTTCCCCTCTGGCAACCATCAGTTTGTTCTCTGTATTTATAAGCCTATTTCTGGTTTTATTTGTTTTGTTTTTTTAGATTCCACATATAAGCGAAATCATATGGTATTTTTCTTTGTCTGACTTAGTTCACTTAGCATAATACCCTCTAGGTCCATCCATGTTGTCACAAATGGCACAACCTCGTCTTTTTTTAACAGCACCATAATATTCCATCGTGTGTGTGTCCACATTCATCCTCCCTATCCAGTCCTTATCCATTTGTCTATTGATGGACACTTGGGTTTGCTTCCTTATCTTGGCTATTATAAACAATACTGTAATAAACATAGGGGTACATATATCTTTTTGAATTAGTGTTTTTGTTTTCTCTGGGTAAATACTCAGTAGTGGAATTATTGGATCATATGGTATTTCTATTTTTACTTTTTGAGGAACGTCGCACTGTTTTCCACAGTGGCTGCACCAATTTACATTTCTACCACCAGTGCATGAGGGATCCTTTTTCTCCACATCCTCAACACTTGTTATTTCTTGCCTTTTTTATTTTGGCCATTCTGACAGGTGTAGGTGATATCTCACTGTGGTTTTGATTTGCATTTCTCTGATGTTTAGTGATGTTGAGCATCTTTTCATGTGTCTGTGGGCCCTCTGTATGTCGTCCCTGGAAAAATATCTAGTCAGGTCTTCTACCTATTTTTCAATTGGATTGTTTTTTTGGTGCTGAGTTGTATTCACTCTTTATATATTTTGGGTATTAGCCCCTTATTGGATTACAATATAGTGTTTTGACAGAAGTATACCTTGTGTAATGATTACCACACTCAAACTAATGAACATCACCTCACACAGGTACTATTTGTATGTATGTGTGTGTGGCGGGGGGGAGGAGGTAAGACCACTTAAGATCTATCATTTTAACAAATTTCAAGTATACCAGACTTTCAATAGAATAAATTATCTCATCAGGTCCTAACTCCTTGGAAATGAGGCATTTGGACAAAAGTCCCTTAGTCTCATGGTCTCTTCATCTGTTCACTGAAGAGGCTGAACTGCATGATCACTAATGTTCTCTTCAGCTAGACGGTTCTAAGATCAGACCTAAGGCCAACCCACCCGACCTGGGGGTGTAGGACTTTGGTGGCAACTCTTCAAATGGGTATTGGGGTATCACACAGAGCAGTGGTTTTCAATGATAATCCATTGAAAAGTGAGAAAAATACTAAAACCTTTTCTTTAAACTTTTCTTTGTGTATATTTTATAATATGTCATAATACATGTATATATTTCATGTTTGTATATGTGAAATATACATATACATACATATTTGTGTATATATACAACATATACACTCACACACATACATGCATACAAAATATCTTTCTAACAAGGATAAATGACCAAAAAACTTTGTATGTCATGGTTTTAAGCTAAGTTAGAAAGGGGTCGAGAACAAATTAGGTAATCAACTCAATTCACCAGATGATGTCTGGCTGAGGGTCTGCTTTAGGATTTCCATCTCCAGCTTTACCTTTAGCACTGTATGTTTCTAGATATATGGCTTCAAACACGCAAATTTAATTTAAGATGAAGCTTTCTGGTCCATTTTACACTAATTTGGGGAGGGGTATAGAATGAGTCAAGGTAACTCCTTTGAATTATTCCTTCTATAACAGATTCAATGAAATACTCCAGACAGTTGAAGACTTGAGAAAGCCACAGCAGAGGGCTGGAGCTCCCCCCACGTGGATCCCCACTCCCATCCTGTAAGTTACAGAATAGATTATTCTGGGTGTAGCTTTATGTCTGCTATTCTTGGAGTCTGGATGTTGTACACAAGCAGAGCATTTGACCTGCCCAATCTTTCTTCCCATTGATGTGGCAGGACCCATAACCCAAGAAAAGGAAGAGACATTCAGTTCTGTTTAACAATTTAAATTGAGATCCTCACTTAATATATAAGATCAGTATCATTAGATTCCTTCACTGATTTCAAATATTTCAAATTTTATATGTCTACTTCCAAAGTTTTATTCATGCAGGTAATTTCTGGAGCTCTGTAACTATCATATTCAAACTGACAAATTGCCACTTCAATACCTGGCTTCTGGAAGCCCAGAGTTTTATTTTCTGAATTAAAGTGGAAGTTCCTTCTCATACCTTTGGATATTTTTTTAAAAAATATTTTATTTCTTTATTTGAGAGAGAGAGCATGCAAGCATGAGCGGGGTGGAGGGGGGCGGGTAGGCAGAGGGAGAAGCAGACTCCCCAGTGAGCAGGGAGCCGGATGCGGGGCTCAATCCCAGGACCAGGAGATCATGACCTGAGCCGAAGGCAGAAGCTTAACCAACTGAGCCTTTGGATATTTTGAAGATAACTGTAACCTGCTTGTGGGTCTTTAAGTGTATCCTCAAAAACTTTCACTGAAGTCATACGATTTCATATTTAAGAGCTCATGCTTTGGGTCTGAATCCCAACTTTGTCACCTGCTAGGTGGATGTTTTTGGATAACTTATTCAATCTCTCTGTGCCTCAGTTTCCTCCTCTGTAAAATGGAAATAATGCTACACACCTCATGGAGTTGCTGTGAGGGTTCACCGAGCTGTTGTAAATTATGTGGCCCAGTGCATGTGGTATTGTTGCCAACAGTTTAGCAATTTCTATTGTCATTACTGAGCAACATGGCCACATGGAGCCATCAAGGAGTTTATATTCCAAATAAGTAACCAGATGAAGCAAACTGTTAAGGTACCACCTTGACTAAGTCAGGAATATAGATTAAAGCTCTTTTATTTTATTTTATTTTATTTTTTTTTATTTTTTTAAGATTTTATTTATTTATTTGAGAGAGAGAGTGAGAGAGAGAAAGAGCACAAGAGGGGGGAGCAGGAGAGGGAGAAGCAGACTCCCTGCTGAGCAGGGAGCCCGATGCGGGACTCGATCCCGGGACTCCAGGATCATGACCTGAGCCGAAGGCAGTCGCTTAACCAACTGAGCCACCCAGGCGCCCGATTAAAGCTCTTTTAAACTCTTAGTCTATCAAAACAAGACTGATGGAAGTGCCACTTAAGTTCACCACAGGAAAAGAACAAGAAGGGAAGGGCAATAGAGACTTGACAGAAAAACAGCCATTAGGGACTTAAATACTATATTCCACAAACGAGTTGGCTCCATCATAACTCACTTAGATCTTGCACAATTCACTTCAAGTCCTGTATTTTCAATTTTCAAATCTGCACTATAGGGAGTTGGATGAGATTACAGCTAACATCTATAATTATTATACAGTTATTATAAATCATCACAGGAAATTCTACAAAGACATTTCTTTGCTTCTCTGCTTTTTGACACCTGGGTATATAAATAATTTGTGCATTGTTCTAAGTCTCAATTAACTTTTTCCTGTAAATAATTCAAATGAGCTGCTTTATGTAAAGTACTTCCTAGACACTTGGAAGTCTTTATAATTATTTTCAGTAGCAGAGGGATCAAAAGTGAAGCACTGAAAGATGAAACGAACTGCTCTGAGGGCAGAGATGAGAATTCTGAGCTCTCAATGCCAACGTTTGCTACCAGGTGCCATTGAGCGCTTTGAAAAGGAGATCCCTGTGTGGGTGGATCCAGTATCTTTTCCTCTTTCAAATGGAGCCCTGCTGGTGACACTTCTGAATCCTGGACTAACTCTGCCAGCTTCTGGTTACTTCATATTAATCAGAGCTATTCTGGAGAGATCGGGGAGAAATGGCCCAGCAGCCTCTGCAGTTATATTGTATCTGCTTCTCTCTCAGAGAAATACAGCTGGCTTTGCTATGTTGCAAATAACTGACATATCAAGTCAGTAAATAAAGCAGTTCCCTAAATCACCAACTTTGGTACAGTATCATTATGCAAACTGAACTCCGTGATTTACATTTGCTACATAGATAAACTCTGAAGGCTCAGTTCTTTTTCACCCTGGAAGCTGCCTCTTAGTTTTTTTTCTCATTTTTTTAAAAAAAGTGTTTATTATGGAAACATACAACTAACAAAAGCAACAGAAAATGTATCCATAATCATAATCACCAGCACTATTATTTTTTCCACAGTCTTTTCCAGTCTTCAAAGCATAGCTACACAAGGAGTGTATAATTTTATAAGCTAAATTTTCAGCATCACTATACTATCATTAATGTTTTTGTTTTCACAGCCTTATCATTACTAGTTTTAGAGGCTGCATAATATTTCATTAAGACAAGAGGACCAACATTCTGTGTTCTTTGGCTCTTAAGTTTCTTTCTTTTGACATTGTAAAAAGAAATGCTACAGTGGGGTGCCTGGGTGGCTCAGCTGAGTGTCCAACTCTTGGTTTCAGCTCAGGTCACGATCTCAGGGTTGTGAGATCCAGCCCCACGTGGGGCTCCGTGTTCAGAGAGGATCTGCTTGAGATTCTCTCTCTCTCTCCCTCTCCCTATCCCTCCGGCTCCTCCCTACCGTGCTCTCTCTGTCTAAAATAAATAAGTAAATAAACCTTTTTAAAAATGCCATAGTGAACATTTTCAGGCTTATACATTTTTCCTCTTTGAATTATTTCCTCAGGGCAAATGCTGAAAAATATAACTTTGGGGTCAAATGTTGTTTGTATAACTCTTGACGTTTATTGCTAAATTGCCTTTTTTTTTTTTTTTTTAAGAATTCAATTCTTTGTTAGTGATGATAAACATTTTCTTGGGATGATGACATCTTCCTGAAGAGGGTGATAATAACGGTGGCTTATTAAATAGGGTTTATATCTAAATTTAAAAGGAGTGGCTATTTTTGGAACCAGGTTGTACTGCATTCTAAGATCACCTTGATACAGTGGTCAGTCTGTGTGCTGTGGTGTTCCCCATTTCTGCCCTCTGGTCAGCTATCAAATTCCTCTATTTCCTCTTAAGCAGTGTTCTGATACTTTCTTATTTATTTATTTATTTATTTATTTATTTATTTATTATTTATTTGAGACAGAGCGAATGAGAGACAGAGAGCATGAGAGGGAGGAGGAGGGTCAGAGGGAGAAGCAGACTCCCTGCCGAGCAGGGAGCCCGATGCGGGACTCGATCCCGGGACTCCAGGATCATGACCTGAGCCGAAGGCAGTCGCTTAACCAACTGAGCCACCCAGGCACCCAGTGTTCTGATACTTTCTGATTCAACTGAGGGCTGGCCAATTGTATATCTGGGGATCAGAAGGGTAGGTTCATGCACTAGTCTCCTTTCTTAAAGTTGCGAACAATTAGAAGTTTTAAACAAATTCCGATACAAGATTAATGCCCTCTATTTCTGGCTAGGAACATAAATAAATAGATTTCTTGGTTAAGAGAAACAATTTCTCTCTGTTGGTTCTGTGGCACACAAAGGTGTTTCTAACTATGTTTAGGAATGTCTGAAATAATTCTTCCACATCTCAGTTCTTCTCCACCCATGCTACAAAAGTGTCAAAATAAAATCAATGTCAGTTCATATTATTGGTAACAAATATTATTTGCCACTCTGGAAAGTTTGGGAGATGAAACAGAAGATTCAAAGAGGCACTGCCAGTTTCTCTGCATAATTGCCTCCTCTGACATCTTCAGTAACTGTCAACATATTTAATTAGACAATATGTCTACTGGCTATTTAACTAACTTGTTAAGAGGTAAGCTTCTTCTCAATGGATACAATTGTAACTCAGTGTTCAGGGCATGTCTGAAACTGGGATTCAAGGTATTTTTGTGGCTTCTTGGAAACTTTCATCATCTCTGGCTAAAAGTTTCATCAATTATACATAAAAAGAATACTACAGTGCTTCTAATGTACAACTTGCATTTCCCCCCCACGTTTAACAAGAAAATGCTTATTATTTCAGCTGCTCAAAGAGTTTCTAAACATCTCTTCAGACACATGTCTACAAAAAGCCACCAGAAGGGGAAAGATACACTTTGTGTTTCTCTCCCTGCTTAAAGAGGAGATACTATTTTCCCCTCTCTCCCTGCTTAAAGAGGAGATACTATTTTCCCACTATATCTTGTGTAAGTGAAACAAAAATCCTTTGACATTTTTCTTTGCTTATTTTTACTCTCCCAGATTGCCTTGAGTCTCTGACACACTTCTATTCTGAAATCCTTCAGCGCTGACTTCCTTATTTGGTTGCTGGAACTGCTCTTTGTCTTGTTCAAACATTCTGCTAAGCTTGCAGCCTCCCTTCACCCCCGCCCCTTGCCCACTGCTCCCCCTTTCCTACACACACACACATACACACACATACACACACACGGCTGGCCTCAGCAGGTCACTGTGACTCAGCCTTCTCTGTTGTTCACTCGCCAATCACCCATCAGTTATGCCCATTTAAGGAGTACCTTTTGGAAATCATAAGAGACCAGAGAGCTCTCAGCTGTTTGGAAAGGCTGCTGCTCTGTTGCATATACTCGAAGTCACCGCAAAGCATGCATTTCACACAACTGCCCTCCTCATATGGCAGGGTATGTATTTAAAAAGAAACAAAACCCCCCCAAAACTCCAGGCTGCCTAATTTGTGATTATTTTATTCCTCTGCATTCTGGCTTTTAAGTTTGGCTGTTAGAGTGGTTCTGTTTTGTTTTCAACTTTCTCGAATCTCTATATAGTATATGCCAAATACTCCAATCTAATATTTTAAGAAATATAGGACATAGGCCCAAGTGGAGCTCTGGGTTCCTAAGTGAAGCACACACCCCTTTTCAGCAACTGTTAATTCACTTTGCTCTCTGGAGTTGAAAACAGCCAGGCATTTGGAGCGTGGAAGGATATTTTCTGGTTTCTCTGCTCAGATGTGTGTGGGGGAAAGTAGAGCTCTCTGCATTCCCTATTTAAGAAAGAAGTTGCAATGGCCCCATCCAATAAAACAGAGCAGTGTTTCCTTACATATAAACAATTGAGAAATTCCTTGGGCAAGCACATAGCCTTTTGGTTCATGGAACAAAGCGGATGGTGGTATTTATTATGTCAAATAAACACATCATCCACACTCCAAAGGGAAACCTGAAACAATAAGCTGAACAAAGCAGTTTTCAAGGTTTTAATCCCTTTGCAATTAGCTCTTGTCTAACTTGACTGAGAAATTAAGAATGAGCTATTTTTCCAGAAGTACCCTTAAGTGATTCAATAGCCAGTTTGTTCCCAACACTTGCCCTAAAAAAGAACTGGAGCTTGTTTCCAAAGGTAAGTCATATAAACATACAGGATATCCTATCGCTGAATATTATTTCTCATTTAGCCACTGAAAATAGTACTTTTCCCTCGTCCATTGTGCTAATTACTGAAGCCCTGTTATTTATCAGGCATTGGACGAGATGCTGCAACCAGCCTTTATAGTCACCACTGATCATTACAAGGAACAGATCACATTCTATAGAAAGCACATTTTCTCCCTGCCTTGTTGCCATTCCGTCAATTTTGCTTATTTGTGTTCACCATGGTGACCAATGTGGAAATAACATTCAGCTTACCAAATTCCCAAAGTGTATTACCCTCCTATTTAGAACAGTTTCAGACTGACTTGGATGAATTCCTGTTGATAGAAGTCCTAAATCCTTCTTGGATATAAGCAGGGTGTAAGTTATAAACCTGCTTTCAGTCATTCCCACTGGTTGTAACCTTAAGGAAGCTGGATGTGCCTGACAACACGGCTTGTGAATTCAGACTGGCTCAGGTTTGACAGCACATGGAAGCCGTGACATTCTGCACACTCTTCTATTTAATAGGAACACCTGGCGATTGTGCAAAAAGGAAAATGCCTCTGCATGCCTGCCATACTGAAGCACGGTCAATGGCACACGTCCGTGGAAAAGAAATCTATGAAAGTCTGTTTCTGAGTTTTTAAAATGATTGTTTACATTTGCACATTCATCTTGCTGTCATTAAGAAGAAAAGTGGTAGCAGTCCCTAAAACTTCAAAAAATGCGTTGTTTTATGGGAGAAGAATTTTAAATTGAGAACATTCCGCCACGATTTGGAAAAATCCACGGTTGCTCTCTTTCAGCCCCGTGTTCTGCAAAGCATCATGGAGAACACTGGCATCCAGAAACGAGCCCAAGACTGCGCTTGGAGACCTGTGGTTCTCTTGCCAATTTTGTTGCAAAGCAGCTGTATTACTTTTGAGTACGTCACCCTATGAATCTTACTTTCCACATCTTTAAAATGCAGACAACTTTTTATTTTATTTTTATTTTGTATTTTTTGAAGTAGGCTCCTTGCCTACCACAGAGCCCAGCACGGGGCTTGAACTCATGACCCTGAGATCAAGACCTGAGCTGAGATCAAGAGTCGGACACTTAACCGACTGAGCCACCCAGGCACTCCTAAAATGCAGACATCATTTTATTTTTTATTTTTATTTTTTTATTCTAATGTTAATCCCCATACATTACATCATTAGTTTTAGATGTAGTGTTCCATGATGCATTGTTTGTGCATAACACCCAGTGTTCCATGCAGAATGTGCCCTCCTCAATACCCATCACCAGGCTAACCCATCCTCTCACCCCCCTCCCCTCTAGAACCCTCAGTTTGTTTCTCAGAGTCCATCGTCTCTCATGGTTCGGCAGACGTCATTTTAAATCAGAATTCCCAATGTGGTGAGAGTTCAACCATCCCCAAAGGCGTAGTAGAAATTGCATATTTGCTCAAGACCGACCATTTAAGATATTACTTAATGAATTTCCACCTGTATTGCCCGTGCTTTGCTGGGAGACACATTTGGTACATTAGTTGAGAGATTTGAAATGTGAGTTCTTAAGTGAAAAAAAAATATCAGGAATTACTAGATTAAAATAATTTCAAATAATTTCTAAACTCCAAGCTTATTGGTTCTTATATTTTTGGTTTGTGGTCTGCACATTAGTGATTCCCAAATTCAGCCATAAATTTGGGCTTAGACTGACCTTTCTCTTTGTGTTCTTGGGATCATGTATTCTCTGAGACTGGTTTGGGACATCTAAAAAATGCTGGCAAAACCTATTATTGACAGGCTGTCAATACATTTTTTTGTTGTTGCTTCATCCCACACATTCCCTACTGGATTCAGAGTTCACTTTAGCTTGGTTCTTTCTATATCCCACCTCTCATCTTACCGCTGGGCTCAGGGGACACCATGAAGGGGAGCTCAGAGGTGGGAGAGAAGGTTTCTGATGCACTCATTATTTGATCATACCAACAGGTTTTAAAAAGCCAAAAATAATTTTTTTTTTATAGGGGAGTCAAAATATTATATATCAACTTTACCATTTAAAATATATCTGACTGGGGCCCTCAGGTGGCCCAGTCCGTTGACTGGCCACCTCTTGGTTTCGGCCCAAGTCGTAATCTCAGGTCATGAGATTGAGCCCCACATCAGGCTCTGCACTGAGCTCAGTCTGCTTGGGATTCTCTCTCGTCCTCTCCCTCTGTTCCTCCCGCTCATGCTCTCACTCTCTCAAAAAAATAAATGAATCTTTTCTGATTCATATAATAAATAAATACATATCTGATTATGCTTTAAATTTTTCTTTTAAAGATTTTATTTATTTATTTGAGAGAGAGAGAGCACAAACGGGGAGGGAGGGAGAGGGAGAAGCAGACTCCTTTGCTGAGCAGGGAGCCCGTGGGGCTTGATCCCAGGACTCTGGGATCATGACCTGAGCCGAAGGCAGACACTTAACCAACTGAGCCACCCAGGTGCCCCCTACTTTTAATTTTTCATCCTAAATTGATTATAACCAACTTGCTCTAAAGCAGGGGAGGATTCTCAGAACATGTCCTTCTTTTATGTTCCCTGTGCACCATGATGGCATGTTGTAGCAAGAAGAGCACTAATCTGGAAGGGAGAAAACAATTCTAGGATTCCAATAAAATCAACAATATCTGCATCATACCATCCCCTCTGTAACTCCCACAGGCTTGAATATTTTCTTGGAGTTATTATTTTGAAGGAAAAAAAATGCATCATTTGGACCTTCAACCATGAGGCAGGAAATAGATTACCATTTAGGTTTCTTCGAAATGGTTACCGTTCACAAAAGAAAAGACATCAACACTGAAAACGCTCCAGAGACAATGAGCCTTTCCACACTAGCATTCCAACCACCTATTTGCCTTTAGGGAGGTCCCTCTCTGCGAGGCCCGGCTTTCACCCAGAGAGCCTGGCATTCAAGCCCACAAGTGGATGTGGGAGGTTGGGAATCAGTGCAGTTTTTAGGCCTGTTCTAATTTCCACACCCATATTTATACTCCAGGTTTTGATGGGGGAAGAAGGAAAATGGTTGCCATATGCTTCCCCACATTTGTCTCAAATGCAAAAAGAAATACATGCGTAACTCTTCATTATACAAATACTTCAAGCAAATGAGTATAATTGGAAGCTGATTGACTCTGAACCTCAATACTCATCAAGGAGGCCTAACTGTGAATACAACATGCTCATAACATAATGTCTTCACATTAGGAAGAGCTGCAGAGATCTCCCCTGAATTGGAAAATCTTTGCGAACTAGGAGGCAGGACACAGAGTGTAACTTAAATTGTTACCAGCAGTGTGTTGGAAATGTAGTCTCCCCTTACATCTGGCCATGACTCACACTGCCATCCTGGATGCTTTCTTGTTGAAATTTCTGCCAAACTCTGTTCCACAGACCCTGCTCTCCTTGTCTATCCAGGCAGATCAGCTCTCTATCTGACACATTCTGTGATCAACCACAAGAGGCCCAAGAGGGAGATTCTTATGGACACAGTGCCCTGACAAACGAACTTAAGCTAACCACCTTTGTGAAATGGCCAAAAGCAGGGAATCTCAGCACGTGCTGGATACCCCTTACTAATGGTCTGTGCTGACATATTTCTAAGGAAGTGAGATTCGGACAAAGAGGGTCAAGAGTAATTCTTGCTTGGCTCTTAATTGGTTTCAAGCCACAGTTTGAGGTTAGTGTTCTGTGAACCTAAGTCTGGTCTTTGTCTCACCAATCTAACAGAACAAGGAGAGTTGCAGGAAGTCATTCATAGACGTGTATCTCATCTGTCATAACCGTGTTCACCTCATGCTCTTCCCTTTCCGTTTACTGAAATACACTTTTCCACTCTGATGTCCCACTTCATGCCTTTGGCCTTTTCCATGTTGTCTAACAAACTTCCGGAAACAGCTTTACAGCAACCACCTTTCTTATCTTATTCAACAGATCTTTTAGCAAGTAGATTGGGATAGGACTGTTGCCTTCATCCCCTCTTTCTATTTGGTTTTCATACTTCTGCTCCAAACCCCTAACACCCAAAGCTGAAATACCCATTCCCCCTTAAAGATCTTTAAAAAGATATTCTAATTCTAACATTCTAACATTCTAAATTTCCTGTTTCTCTTCAATAAACATTTTTTGAATACCTATTGGTTAAAAAATACTTCCCTATCTACTGATGACAAGAGTGGATCAAGATATTTGCCTTCCCTTCCAAGTAGACACGTATACAATTCCACTCAGATGAGTGCTCACCTAGAAGAGAAGGGATGAGAATGTGTTGAACCCAGCACAGCTGCTGCAGGAATAGTGGGGAAAGACCACGCAGGAAGATCTGAAAGATATCCTGGAGAATATGTGCGGGAAGTCACATTACATTTTGTTAGCTGAGCCATGAATCCAATCAATTCTGTCTCTTTTGGTTGCTCTACAATCTTCTACTTTTCCTGGTACAAAGCTGATTCCTTAAAAGATTTACTGTAATATACGTCATTCTCCTCAAGTCACTGAATCTCTCCCAGTCTCTCAACACTTATTCCATCTAGGAGATCACTTAATTATCTCCCCCCTCAACCTCTAACTTTGGAGGGGAACTACCTCCATTCCCTTGAAATACTATCCAAGCCCCAACTGGTGTTCAAGGTCCCATTCCTTCCAGTCTCCAGGGCCCACATCCAGCTACCGTACTTACTTAAACTTTCAATCTTCAAATCTCTTCCTCTTGTCAATGGGCTCCTTACAAAACTTTTCTTATCCTAAAACCACCTTCCAATGACCTTTGTGGATCACTGAGATTCCTTTTTTTTTCTCTTTCAGTCCATCACCAAATGTTTTAAAAGCACAATCTCCACACTTGCTGTCTTCACATATCCCTTTTTCATTTTCTTCTCAACCTTTACAATCTTGCTTCTTCCCTTTGCACTGTAGTCAAAATGGCCTTGGGGCGCCTGGGTGGCTCAGTTGGTTAAGCGACTGCCTTCAGCTTGGGTCATGATCCTGGAGTCCCTGGATCGAGTCCCGCATCGGGCTCTCTGCTCGGCAGGGAGTCTGCTTCTCCCTCTGACCCTCCCCCCTCTCATGTTCTCTCTCTCATTCTCTCTCTCTCAAATAAATAAATAAAATCTTTAAAAAAAAAAAAAAAAGGCCTTTTAAGGAGGTCCTCAGGAGTCACTGAAGCACCAAATCCATTAGCCTCTGCCCACGGCTCCCCTGCTTAATCTTTACCCACCCTCAGAATGAGCCCCACCCTCCTCAGAGGCTGACGCTGACCACCACTGTTTGCTACAACACCCTGTTTTCCCAGTTCTCTTTTTCGACTTCTCTGACCACTCCTTCTTAGTTTTGTTCACTGACTTCACTTTTTCCTGCATCTGATCCTTAAGTGTAGGCATTTCTCAAGTGTCTGCCTCAGCCTTCCTCTTTTCTACTTTACAGACTCTCACAAGGATATCTGTCCAATTCCATAAGCTTTAATCACTCTGTCTAGGTGGATGACTAAAATATGTCTTCAGTCTCAACCTCTCTTCTGAGTTCCAGAAACATCTTTCCAAGGAATATCTTTCTAACCACGTATTAGATATGTCCATCAGGATGCCCACCAGCACCTCAAACACAAGTCCAAAACTGAACCTATCATCCCTTGATTCTACTCCAACTGCCTTGGTTCAGATCCCATTGTCATTTGTACTATTATAACCATCTCCTAATTTCCCCTCCATATATCCTCTACATAGCTAATTTACTAAAATGCAAATCTTATTTTAGAATTTGTTTCATATAATACAGCTGGCTAAGTATCTTGACCCTTCACTGAAAACAATAACAAAATACATGATAAATTACAAAAACCATTTTCTTAAAACACTGAAACGCTATCAAGAAGTAAGAATTTATAAGGGAAACTTAAATAAAGGTGGGAACACAGAGTGGTAAAGCTGCTTTACCCCGGGGGAATTTTCCAGAAGATAGAAAATGAGCTTCAGTTTTCATGGCCTCATATAAACAAGAGACAGAAGGAAAAAACCCAAGTCTGTCCTAATAACCATAGACTCTTTCACATAAAGTTGAAACCCCTCACCAAAAGACCCTCAGTTGAACGGTATACCAGAAGTTAAAACGACCTACCCACACATGTAAGGTCAGGGCAATACAAAGGAAGCTACCTTGGTATTCAGAAGTGCAGGAAAGAGAAACAGTCCTGAGAAAGTGAAATTACAAGTGGCCATTTTTTTTTTTCCTTGAGGATATACAACTCAGATTGCCACCATCAGGATGATTTAAAAGAAAAAAACACCCTCAGGCCTTGTATTTAGCGTAAAACAGTCCCAGACTGGTGATTTCTTTAGACACCTGGCAGAACAAATTCTTTCTGGAAGAAGAAACCTTCATCACAGGCCTCCAGGAATTCTCACAATTTCCTAAGGGACACCAGTGGCTTACAGTAAAAACATATATATATATTTTATATAATATATATATGTGTGTGTGTGTATATATATATATATATATATATATGTAATCACCAAGGACACATGGAAATACAGTACCATGAGCAAGAACCAGCAGAAATAGTAGAAGTAACAGACCCACAAACACTTCCAGTTTTGGACTCATTAGATATAGGGTATATAAAAATACTATGTGTAAAGAAATGAAACAGATCTTCATTTCCTCATTCAAAAGCCCTTTATGTTGGCTAACTGAACATAAAAAAAAAAAAAAAAAATCCCTTAGTTGCTCCCCATTGCAAATGCTTAAAATACTCAGCCTGCTTAAATGCTCTATGTTAAACTTATCTGGATGCGCTTCCTTCTAGGCATCTACTCAATTTTCAACCCTTAGTTCAGAATCCCACCTCTTGGGGCACCGGGGTGGCTCAGTCAGTTAAGCCTCTGCCTTCGGCTCAGGTCATGATCCTGGGGTCTTGGGATCGAGCCCTGCGTTGGGCTCCCTGCTCAGCGGGAGGCCTGCTTCTCCCTCTCCCACTCCCCCTGCTTGTGTTCCCTTTCTCCCTGTGTCTCTGTCAAATAAATGAATAAAACCTTAAAAAAAAAAGAATCCCACCTCTTCCATGTAGTCTTCTCAGATTTTCCCTGAAGGAATTCCCCTGATAGTCTCATGGGCTTACTGAAGTGCACAGTAATCTTATTACAGATATGTTCTGCTTTTCTCAACGGGCTATAAGCTCTTGAAGACCTACTCAAAAAGTTTTTTTTAAGAAATATTTTATTTATTTTGAGAGAGAGAGAGAGTGAGAGCACACGTGGCAGAGGCAAAGGGGGAGAGAGAATTTCAACCAGACTCCATGCTGAGCACAGAGTCAATGTGGGGCTTGATCTCACGACCCTGAGATCATGACCTGAGCCAAAATTAAGAGTCCAGTGCTTAACCAACTGAGCCACCCAGGTGCACCCCCCAATTTTTTTCTGAATGTGTCACAGGAAGTATGTGCACAGTACTTTCTATACAGTCAGAAATCGACACGCCTTTGCTGAATTAGATTCGGTTAAATACCACTCACTTTGCTGAACAGTCCCTCACAGCTCTCAAATTCTTGCAGCACAAAGTAGAATTTTGCTATTTACAGCTTTTTATTGGCCCTTAAATATCTCTATAAAACCTTCAATCTTATCAGATTCCTCACTACCCTTCGTAAATTCCATGCTCGTTTTTTAACTTGTAAGGTTTACGCTGTTTTCCCCTCTTGTTAAGCTCCTCCCCTTCTGCCTGTTTATCAGAACGTTGTTATTGATTTTGTTTCTGGATCACATCCTGCACTGCACTGGTGTTTAACTGTTGAGGTCAGGCCCTATGGCGTGTGCGTGTGGCTCTCCAGGGCCAGGCACAACTCCAGGCCCATGGTTAGCACTCAACATGCCCTTGCTGAAAGAGTAAGCAAAACTGTATCTATGTGTGTATGTAGCCCCGCACGCACCACATACACACATACACGTGTTGTCAACTTAAATAAGCTGTAAGCTCCAGGAAAATAACAACCAGTTAATTTTTTTTTTATTCCTCAAATATAACTGCTTGCTTCTTGATAAAAATTATCCATGTTCGATGACCAGTTCTCCCAGTTGGAAGGAGACCATTTACATTGTATTTTTACTCAGGAGCAAGTGATAATCAGTGAAAAGCAGCCTGATCCTGTAATCAAAAATGATAGGTGATTAGATCTCAAAGGACTAAACAACATTTATTGAGTATCTATTATGTTGTGTTAAGACACTGGGCCAGATGCAAGTACAAATATAATAAAGGAGATAAAATCTGTGCCTTCAAAGATCTCACATTCTAATAGGGAAACAGAGATAAACTATGACCTAGAATTACAAGGTGCTAAATGCTCTAACTCACCAGGAGGTGAAACAGATAAGGTCAAAGCAATTGCCTCTGTAGGGGTTAGCAGGGGGAGGCTCCCAGTTCCCAAAGGTCTCTTTTGAGCTACCCGAAAAGGATGAGTAAGTAGGAGTTTCAGGGGGTGGGTGGGGGCAAGGGCATTCCAACTTGTAGAAGAACTATGTACAGAGGCACGATGTTGTGCAAGAGCCTGCATGCTTAGAACTGTGAAAAATCAGTTTGAACATAACCCTAAAGGAAATGTGGGCAAGTTTAAGCATTGGATTGGACAGAGGAAAGGAAAGAGTGCTTCAGGCCTAAAATGGGAGGGGAAAAAAAAATTCCCTAAATATTTTTATTTTTCTTACTCCCATCTTTGTGTTTCCTTCCAAACAGTGCCCATGCTCAAGCCCCCCTCCCTTCATGCAAAGCTTTCCTCCAATCTCACATTCTTTAGAAGAGAGGGTATTTGCTACCCATCCTATCAGAGACTCCGCCTACAGCCTAGGAAAGCCTTGGTGACCTCCTGAACACTAACCCTTAAAAATGCGCAGCAGAGTGATGCTAGCCTCCCACCTCACTGTCGGCTAATGTTCTCGTTTTGGAAACGAGCAACTCCTGGTCCTTTTTCTTCACAGAGAAAACGTGCATTTACTCACATTTATTCTGACTATGTAACTCCTGCAGTGAAAACACAACTCATTTTAAGACATCGACAAAGATTTGATATTGTGGACCATCAAATAGAATATTTACCTATTTACAACCAACGGAAAAACTAACATATGCTTATTTAATAGTCGGGGAGGTGTGGGTATATGTCTCTAAAAACAGGTATTTGTGACTGTTTATCCACTGCTGCCCAGGAAGGCTGCCCCGATTGAAGTTTAAGCGGTGATACTTGGTGATGTGGCTCTGTATCCACCTTTGTCGTCAGCATGAACTAGATCACACGTGCCCAGAGCCATAGAATCTTACAAGGAGAAGGGACTTTAATGATTACTGTAGATTTTTTAAGCTACTACATACTGAAAGATAGTGGTTTTGAAATTCTGAAGACTGTCCTGAAACACATCTGTTTGTTGACCCTCAGTTTGCTTCTAGATGTTACCAGATCTGTGATCATAAACCAACAAGTTCCTGCAACTTCCGGGCAAATATGTGGGGAACTATCCCAGGAACCTCACTACTGAGCCTTCAAGTACAGCATGTTAGTCTCTGAGTTAATATATTTCCAGCTGGCTTCACTAAGAAGTCACACGCTTCCTCCTTTACTTCTATCAGAAAAAGACAATCTTCAAGGATAAATTTTCTCCCTGGTGCTGTTTTCAGCAATCCTCACCAGAGCAACATGTAATGTCATTAACGTACACTGTTCCCACACACAGTGAGTAATAATTTAAAAAGCCGAGGCTGTTTACAACTGTAAGAGCTACATACTGTAAATGGAAAAGAAAAAGGCAGCACGCCACCAGCAGAGACATGCCTGAACGGCATTCCCAGGAATCCTTTAAGCACGGGAAAAACAACTCCAAACAAGCAGGCCTCCGTCCCGCACGGGGTGTAAATTCGCTTCCACTGACAGCACACACTGAGCCAAAGTCAGCAGAGTGCTCTCTCGCGCTCCCTCTCTCTCTAACTCGGGCCTTGAAGCTGTTCTTTAAACCCGCACAGTGACAGCCCATGAGGGCTCTAAAAAGAAAACTGAAAAAATTCCCGAGACGGTTCTCGACTGCTGTAAAGAAATCCACGTGACCTGGTGAGCCAGAAAGCAGCTGCACGGGTCGGGGAGACAGATTCCTTTTATAGATCCTGACTGTTGAGTCGTGTTTGTTGGTTTGTGTTGCTGGAATAATTCACTCTTGTTTGGTGAGAATCTAGAATTCAGACATTGGGATATTCACTCTACAGAGAAGGGAGGCAGTTTTCCCATTCGTGGAGAATGCCTAGCAGGTGACTCCCCACTGCTGCAGGCTACCCAGCACTTCCTAGATGGGGCAAGCCCAGAGGGGAATGAAGGAATTGTACTGAGGTGGCGGGCTGGGAGCCAAAAATCCCTGTTTCCTCCTTCTTCATGGGCACAGAGCTGGATGACTTTCCCCAGCCTCTCCTACAGTTACACGCCTACAGATCAACAAAGGCGGTGCCAGGCATTCTCTAGATCCTGGCCATGCTGCTTGTGCACGCCCTCTACTTGCGGGAGAAAGTCTTCCTTTGCTCAAATGGACCCATTCACAGCTGGTGCTATTGGCACAGCGATGGGAGCGGCAACAGAGGGTTCACCAGAGAGCCAGCCTCTGCGAACACAACTGGGAGTTACTAGTAACAAGGGGAGAGGGATTCTAACTCCTTTGATGATTTTCCTCGGGGTGCAGATACTTAGCGTAGCCTAATCTACCTGGGGCATTTGGGGGCAGCTCTCTCTCTCCGTCTTTTAAGTAATTAAAAACATTTTTTTTTTCTATCGACATGTCTTTTAAAAAACCATTTACAGCTTAATGATTTATAAAGCAAAACCCTCAGGTAACCTTTGTCCAAGTCAAAAAATAGAACAAGATACGCACTCAGACACTGAAAAATGTCCTGTGTGTGCGGTCCCCATCACATCCTTGGCCTTCCAGGGTACCTACAATCCTGACTGGCAAGATTTTCCTTATATTTGGTTTTCTTTATAGTTTCACTATTCCACGTATGCATCTCTACACAATATATTTTGTCCCTCCCCCTTTTGAGCTTAATATTTAAGTGGAGTCATACTGTATGCATTGTCTTGCTTCTTTTGTTCTGTTTTATGTTGGTAAGATTGATCCATGTTGTTTTGTTTAGCAATAGGTAATTTATTTGAATCACTGAATAATATTGAGCTGAATGACTCTACCACAATTTCCTTATTTGTTCTACTGTTGATGGACATCTGGGACATTGCCAGCTTCTGACTATTATGAACAAAGCTACTCTGAGCATTTTGGTACAAGTCCCTGGGTGCACACATGTGAGCATTTCTTGGAGGAATATACTTAACGGTAGAACTGCTAGGTCACAGGGTTTGTATAACATTGGGTTAATCAAATGATGCCAAACTCTTTTCCGATGTGGTTTTTACCAATTTATACTCCCACCGGCAGTGTATGAAATATCCTGTTACTTCACATCCTTGCCAGAACTTGGTATTGTCAGACTTTTGAATTTTTTGCCAATCAGGTGGGAGTGTAATGATATATCATTGTTGCTTTAATTCATATTTTCCTTATTACGAATGAGGTTGAACATCCTTTCATGTTTATTGGTGATTTGAACTCCCATTCCCTCTTTGGGGAAGTGGCTGTTCACATCTTTTGCCTTTTGTTTTGTTTTGTTTTGTTTAATTGCCTGACTGCCTCTTCCTTTTGTAGGAGTTCTTTATTTGCAGGAATTCTTTATTTTGTAATCTACACATTGTGGTAGAGGTCCGGTATTGTTTAGAGGAGTTGAAAGTATTTTCCTCTCCGTGGCTTGTCTTTTTACTCTACGATGTCTCTTGATGATCAGAAGTTTTTTATTTTAATGTATTTGAATTTATCAAACTTTTCCTTTTAAGTCTTGTTCAATCAATCTGGAATTAATTTCTGTATATGATACAAGGAAGAAATTCATCTTAAAAATAGAAGCACAAAAGTTAGCAGCTAATATTTATAAAAAGAGGAACTTTTAAAGCAAATGCTTTATATTTTCTTCCTTTATCACAGACATGCAACCTGACTCTGATAAGAGGCAAAGAGATCATGTATCTTGTTTAGGGACAACAAAGGGTCAGTCTGCTAATTCCCTTAAGAAGTAGATATATATGTGTCCTAGGCTCCATGTAGGGAATGTACCCAAGGGTACTCTATAGAAATGCATTAATACACACACATACACACTACACAAATGCTTGTAAATTCACAAATTTTGGAAAGATGCACAGGAAACAGTAATGGCAGCTACCTGTGGGGGATGTATTTTTAAATCCTGTGCTTGGGGGAAAATAATATGATGTTTAAGATAAATTGCCTGGGTAATTTAATAGGAAAATTGCATCAGATATGCCAAATTTATTTACATATGCTCTCTCAGGAATTCATCTATCAAACAGACATGTTGATTTTCAATTATTTCACATGTGCTCTTTCCACACACACAAAATACTGCTTACTTAACAAGTACAGAACTACACTGAAGTACATGTCCCTTAAGAGACAGAACTTGAATTCCAAACACTATTCCCAAATTCATTATCTAAATAAGATAGGCTAGTGCCAGTGACAAGGAATTTGCCTATACGTTCAAGGTGAGTAGGAATACTATGGTTTAAAGAATTTGTTAGAATTTTTTAAGGTTAAGGGACTATGATAATCTTTCAATCAACTGACTACTCTGGATGAAGAGTAGGGGCTTTCTCTTTTCCTTCTGTCTACATTTTCTGAACTAAAATTTAGCTGTACCAGGGAACTATGATTTTTTTCATCCTTTAAGAAATAAGCCCATTTACTTCAAGTCTGGTAAACCATAGAAAGCAATGAGTTACTTAACTATTTTATAACTGTAGTAAATAAGTCAGAATATACATACTTTTTAAAAGCTTTATACATTTTAGCAGATATTTACTACATGATTTAGTAGGATAAAATCAGTGTATATAATATGGTCCCATTAAAAATATGTAAAATTATGCATTTAAAAAGTTAACAGTGATTACCTCTATAGAGGTAGGTTACAGGAAATTTACAATTTTCTCTGTTTTTCTTTTTTTAGTACTTTTCAGTTTCTGCAAATTTATACCTATATTCTCTCTATTGATAGGTATTATGGTAAAAGCAATATGAAAATTTTAACAAATGCCTTAGTTATAGTCAAAGCTCTTGTTTCTAATATTTTTATAAGATGTGAATGAATTGTATTTTGGCCATTTAGAAGATGGCATTGCGAATTTGTAAGTTCTAAACTAACTTTAAAAAAAAAAAAACCTTCATTTTTAACCTTTCACTCCTTTAAATATAAGTTACATTTCTTCTTTTTTTTTTTTAAAGATTTTATTTATTTATTTAATTGACAGAGAGAGAGAGAGACAGCATGAGGGGGAACACAAGTAGGGGGAGTGGGCGAGGGAGAAGCAGGCTTCCAGCTGAGCAGGGAGCCCGATGCGGGGCTCGATCCCAGGACCCTGGGATCATGACCTGAGCCGAAGGCAGTCGCTTAACCAACTGAACCACCCAGGCACCCCTAAGTTACATTTCTTCTAATGGCATTTTTATTCAGAGGAGTTTACCAAATAGTATCCTTATCTTTTATATGGGGGGACCACTTAGATGTCAAAAAAAGGCTCCCTGCCTGAGGAAGGACAGATTTCATATTCTGGAATGTACCCCACAGTGCCTTAAACTTCAAATCCTTCACCTTTGACCCTAATTAGGATAGTGAGAGAATAGGTGACTAGGTAGCCGTTTCATAAAAATAAGGTAGACTTTTTTTGTGTGTAAATTTTTTTGTTTAAATTTGATGCCCTTAACAAAAGTCTTCAGCTCTGATGTTATGACACTGAACTAAATTAAAATAGCTAGATGAGGATCAGAAGATAAGTTCCCTAACTCGTTATGTTGTAAAATCCCATGAGAGATTTACTGAATGTGTGCTTAATATATATGGGGACTACACTCTGTAATTTGCACGCGTGCAGCTGTGTGAGAGGGTGTGGGGGGAAGGGTGGCAAATACAGTTCTCAGTAAAACAACACAAAACAAAAATCTGATTGCCCCTAAATCTGGAATTCGGTTGTGTGTTCAGTTGTTAATATGGTCTCTGATTTTCTTTTAAATGAACATTTTTTGGGTGAGCTAACGTGAGGAGTAGTTTTACCTCACCACGGAAACTGGCAATTCTGTCTGTATTATTGCCATTTCTCTACCTCCTCAGTGTGAAGCTGGGAGCATAAATTTGAAGTGCCACTCCAATTCTCACAAATATTCTTTTCTTTCCTTAAGGCACCCACTCTAGGGGCGCCTAGGTAGCTCAGTCTTTAAGGGTCTGCCTTCAGCTCAGGTCATGATCCAGGGGTCTTGGGATCGAGCCCCGCATCGGCCTCCCTGCTCGGCGGGAAGCCTGCTTCTCCCTCTCCCACTCCCGGCTTGTGTTCCCTCTCTCGCTGTGTCTCTGTCAAATAAATAAATAAGATGTTAAAAAAAAAAAAAAAAGGGCACCCACTCTATCCCAAGGTAAAAATGCCTAAAATTTCCTTGGGTTAGGAAGTTATCCCAAAGAAACAGAATTCGGGGTGGATCTGATAAACTCCTTTATAAGGAACCAAACCATTTCCTAGAAAGGATGACAATGAACAGGCAGATGAGCAGTTCTGTTTATCCTCTTAGATTGGCCAGGTGGTCCAAATATACTAGATTTTGGGGTGAGTCACAAAAAGTCTTGCTACACAGCATTTGGTAAAGAAGATTATAACTCAAAGACAGGATTGGTGTGGTGCAGACACAGAGATTTCAAAACAAACATACACTTATTCAGAAGTATGTATGTGAAAGTCATCTAATTATTTCTTTTTTCTTTGCTCATTCGCCTATGTCTTTTTCAGTATATGTGATTTTTTTACAGAGATAAAAATGCTCAAAATATTCCCAGGTTCGAATAAGTCAAAATCACAAGCAAACTGACATTACTACTGTAATTAATTTACATTTTGTAAGAAATGTGAAGACAACCCAAACTTATTTTAGTGAGTTCCCTGGGATGTAAAGCTTTTTCCCCAAAAGTGATATCCTTTGATTTTGCAGAATAGGCCAGGTATTTGTAATTAAGTCCAGGTTAACTGTACTTATTCACTAGAGACACCTCATGTAGAACAAAATTTATTTTGTCTGTAGCTCAGCTTCACATGACCTTGAATTTTAAGACAAGGAAAGCAAAATGTATTTTCTACAGTAAATTTACTATTACTACCAAAAGGTGAATGGGTGTCCCCTCAACTTGGTCACATTGCATTTTTATGAGAAATTCTGTGATCTCTCATTCCTGGCCTATGAATGTTTTGAAACTTCAAGTTCCAAACTGTATTGAAATTATTTGAAATTTACGGAAGATACACCATTTGAAAACTTATCAGCCACCAGTGGTTTTCATCTCAAAGATGGAATCTCTACTCATTCTACAAATATTTATTGAGCAGAGGCTATGGTTCAGGCCCCCGGAGTTCCTTCTAACCTGGTGTATCTTAAGAACTATTAACAGCGGAAATCATATACGCCAAAGCAGCAAAATAAGTTAACTCCTTCAAAAACTACCAGAGGACAAGTAAAATAGCCAAATTGAATGTCAGACATTAGTCAACACTGACTGATACTCTCCTTTGCTGGGCCCTGTGAGGAACCCATCAGAAATATAAAACATGTACTCTGCTCCTCCTGTTTTGGGGGATACAACACTTGGTCTTAAGCGATTAGAACAGTAAAACGATTCAATATTATCCACAGATTAACTATACTCACTACAGAGAAATGTGAGGAACAAAATGCTCTATATTCCTTAGAGTTCATCAACACACAAACTTGTTTAAGACCATATTGATTCTCTCATGTTAATTATTGTGGAGGAAAACTTCAGATGCTGTCCTACAAGCTGAGAGCTCTCAAACGTTTCTTTTTTCTTTTTTTTAAAAGATTTTATTTATTTATTTGAGAGAGAGAGAATGAGAGAGAGCACATGAGAGGGGGGAGGGTCAGAGGGAGAAGCAGACTCCCTGCCGAGCAGGGAGCCCGATGCAGGACTCGATCCAGGGACTCCAGGATCATGACCTGAGCCGAAGGCAGTCGCTTAACCAACTGAGCCACCCAGGCGCCCTCTCAAACGTTTCTGATGGACACCTATAACAAATACATTTTTAATTACAACATATATATACGAGTATGTATATGTACACATATATACATACATATGAATAAAACACATTTGTTTATGTAAAAACAAGAATTTCACAAAATTATGCCTGTTTGGACATATGTAGTCCTGATTTTTCTATTCTTTTTCCTACTCTTTGATTTCATTCCAAAATTGCCATTTAAGAACGTTTAAATTGATTTCACAACAGTGGTTATATAAAACACTACCATAGACTATACTTCTCAAACTATGGTAAACCCATATATGTATGTATGTGTATATATAGTAGAGATTTCACAAGACCAAAAGAGAAACATTCTACTACCGCTAATAATAACGACA
This sequence comes from Mirounga angustirostris, assembly GCF_029215605.1. Lineage (NCBI taxonomy): Eukaryota > Metazoa > Chordata > Mammalia > Carnivora > Phocidae > Mirounga > Mirounga angustirostris. The sequence continues at coordinate 143,329,981 of NW_026991710.1, read as the reverse complement.
GCTAACATTTATTGAGTACTTACTATATATCAAACCGTCAAACCCTGGGGATTAAGTGCCTTCACATTTATTACAGGATGGCAAATCTGTGAGCCTCACCTTTTGATTGAGGCCTCACAGGTTCTGAACAACAGATGCCAGGGAGATGCCCCACACCCTGAAGGAAAGTGCTAAACCACCAGCTGGGAGACCAAAGGCCTGAGTATGAAAAACCAGTTCTGCCACCCTTAGCCATTGATTGCCCCCTCCAGCCAATGAAAGACCAGGATCAAGGCTGCCAAAGAACAGAGTGTGTGTGTGTGTGTGTGTGTGTGTGTGTGTGTGTGTGGTGTGGGGGAGGGGTCTTCAGACTCCATCCTGAGAGAGGGGAGGGTCACATTCCCCTCACCTTCAGGTAAATGAGAGGGGCCTCAAGAGGTCCTCTAGAAGGGCTTGAATAGGTCCCTTGGGATTTCAGACTGTGGTGGGAGAGGGTGTCACACCCCCTGACCGCTGCACACGCATGTCTGAGTCCCCTCTTGGTCCAAGGGAGCCTGGGAGGGAGCCTGCTAAATCATTATAAAAAGAACCCCCCTCAAGAGGACGGTTGGGCAGAGTGAAGGGACCTAACTGAGAAGGCAGCTGGGTGCAGTGGGCCTCTAGAGGCCCAGAGGATGAGGCCTGGAGAAGAGGGGCCTCCTGTGTTTGGAGGAGCAACAGCCCCTAGAAAGTTAGGGAGCAGGTAAAAGAGGTAGACTCAGAGAGGGGAGAGCAACCCTGCGCCTCCCTGACTGCCGGTGTCCGTCGGCAGCTGGGCCGTTCTTGGGAGACGGTGGGGGTGGGAGACATTTATGTAGGCCTCGACGCAGCCTTGGATTATTGTAACAGACAAGAATTAATAATTAATTACTATAACGAGAACGTTCTAGTTCCTGATGAGAAAACTTGTATCTAAAAGCTACTATAAAGCTACGGGATCTTCCAGGATTCCATCCAGGGAAGGGAAGAACAGAAAAACAGAGCTTACAATTGAGGAGGGGAAAGATTACTTCTGTCCTTACTGAACAGACCCTCCCTGTATTCTACATGTTCAATGCTTATCAAACACATTATACTTTTAATCCTTCCAACAACTCCATGATAGAAGTACTTTGCCACCCACTTTCTGTGAGTAGGGAAACTGATGCTCAGAGAGAGGTGTAACAATCTCTAGCCATAGTTTCTGACTAATGAGCAGCAGGTTCATTCCTCTGCCAGGATTCTAACCCAGGCAGGGTCACTTAAATACTCCTTGACCCTTCTTTCTGCAGCAATATGGGTGGGGTAGGGTGGGAAGGAGCAGGAAGGGAAAGTTAAAAATTTTAATTAGTATACAGTGAAAGTACTACAGTGCCCACTCTATTTTTTTACTTATAAATTATATATATATATATCTACTGCCCTATTACGTACATTTAAAAATATGCCCTCCTCCATTATAAAGTTTAGAATAATAAGATCAAATATATACTTTTTTTCTGCTGGATACACACAATCTCAATGTATTCAGATCTTGGAGTAGAATTCCCTGATTGTGGCAGACTATTTTAAACTCTGTCCCCCGTCCTGAGGTATAAGGGCTTACCCCTCCCCTCTGTTTGGGTTAGTTTTTCGGGAAAATATGATAACTGACAAGTTTAAATTAAAGGATGAAGGAAAGCTTCTTGGAGCAGAGAGAACATAGGTGTGCCTTATGAATACCAAAATTTGGGGTAGGTGAGAGGAAAAAGAAGGACCACCAGAAAGACTCAGAAACTGGTGGGGTGGGGGGTAGATATCAATTGAAAATAAATTTCTTTCATTGGAAATATTCCTTAGTTCTAATAATTTTCCTTAACTCATTAAATGATTATCATGTAAAACTACTCTTACAATTTTTTTTAGCAACCCTGTTCTGAAGAATTTTTTTCTTTCTTCTTTTTTTTTTTTTTAGATTTTATTTATTTATTTGCCAGAGAGAGAGAGAGCACAAGCAGGGGGAGTGGCAGGCAGAGGGAGAAGCAGGCTCCCCACTGAGCAGGGAGCCCGATGCGGGTCTTGATCCCAGGCCCCTGGGATCAAGACCTGAGCTGAAGGCAGATGTTTAACTGACTGAGCCACCCAGGCATCGCAGAGGGAGTTAGAATTAATGGGGAGGGTCTTCATGGATGGTAAGATTCAGTGACCTAAAGATGTCAGTTCTCCACAAAAGTCAATTTTAAATTTTAAGTCAATACCTCAGAATCATAACAGAATTCTTTTCTGAAACTGACATGTGTGCGCAAAAGTTTATCTGAGAACAGACAGAGAGAGAGGAGTACTCAGTGTATGTGTGTGTAGGCATGTTGAAATATTAGTACGAACAGGTGCAAACAGATTTTAAAGGCACAGTAATTAAGAGGGTGATACTGGCTCAACTGTAGACAGAGGTCAGTGGAATGGAAGAGAAAACCAGAAACATCCACAAGCACTCAGAATTTAGAGAATGATAAAGCTGCCGTTTCAGATTAGTGAGAAAGTACGGATTATTCAATAAACCACAGGAAATAATAAATTTCAATCCGTACCTCACACTCTAAGACAACATAAATTCCAGAAGGTTTAAATTCTTAAGTTCCAAAAAAATTTAACCACCAAAGCTCAGTTTAGAGCAGTAGCATAATTTTGAGGCTTTCACATTCCTGGTCCACACAAAACTGGAGAGAGCCAAGCCTTGGGTTATTTTCCAAAAATCTTTTTATACCCTTAGCCAGAAGCCACCCATCATAATATGATATTTAAATATTTAAATTTATCAAATTTACATATTTCAAAAATCATACCTCTTCAAGGACAGATAGCGTTTACTTATGAGAAGACAGTGCATTTTACATAACAATTAAAAAATTATGCAAGTTAATTTTTTAAACCCTCAAAAGGAAAAAGAAAAACCACCAGCAATGAAGAAAGTTCCTGCTAATCTATATTCTCTCCAGCATTTGTTGTTGTCAGTGTTTTGGATTTGGGTCATTCTCATAGGTGTGCAGTTTGTGTGTCCTTATTGCATAATTTGCAAGTCCTAATGACCCATGATGTTGGGCATCTTCTCCTATGCTTATCTGTCATCTGTATATCTTCTTTGGTAAGATAATCATGCCTTTTCAATTTCTGTATTTCTGATGCTTTGACATCTGGACCTTGCTGATCCTGGAGAGACTGTCCCTGCCCCCCAGGGCCAGCCAATTTCTAGAGATAGTGGATGACTCTCTTTTCGGCACACCTTTCATACGAAGACTACCCAGTCCAGAACCACACCAACACCACCTTCTGGATTGGGCTTTCGCAATCAGGGCACAATTCCCCTACTCTAACCGCCCCAGAGCCAGGTGACAGATAGCAACGTAGACCCCAGAGCTTGCTGAAATTATTCAGACTGGACAATCCTAAATCAGCTGACCCTGCTCCATTCGTTCCTTCATGTGGAAACCAGGATAAAAGCTCTTGCCCATGCTTCCCCCTTGCTCCCTCTGCCCCCCGACCAACCCTGGTGCTGCCTGCTGTGGCCCAGCACGGAGTGGCGTGGCATGGCCCTCCCCTCTGGAACAGTATATAACAAACTCCCTTTCCAGTGGTGGTCATCTCCTGATCTCCTGATCTGTTGGCCTCACTACACCTGGATAATAACAACACCTACATTAAAAAAAACACTCTGGGTCTTCACTTTATAATGACTCATTAAACTGAACATTTATGTTTCCTGCATTTTGCAGACATGATTTTTTCACATGGAAAAAAGTAAACAAATTTTCTACTTAAAAAAGTCATGCTCTGTTTAAGCACAAAGAATATGCTGCGTTTAAGCACAAAGTAATAACTGTTATATATTCTGCTTTTCTACCATTTTCCTAAGAAAGATCCAGTTCGATGTAATTGTAAGGAACTTGTGAAAATTCCTAGGCTGTTATTTAATCTTTAAGCTACTACACAAATAAAAAGTAGGAATTAGGTCATTTTTCATCTTCTATCTATGGGAATAAGCACTATTTGTTGTAAGTCAGTGAAATCTAAAAAATTGTTTGCTACACAGCAAAACCCAGTGAAAGCTAGCTACTCAACAAAGATGCCAGATTACAGCTGAACAGTGTTAACATCACTGAACATGTTTTAACTTAAAGTTATACAAACTTTTCTGTTGTTGTTCTTTCAAGCCTCAAATGTCATTTACAATCATTTCAAGTTAATATTTAATCCAAAGTATATCCACACACATACATGTGTAAATGGACCGATTTGGCTTTTGATGCCTGCTCTCGGATACAAGTTCTAACAAATGCTGAAATTCTCAAATGCTTACTGCTTAGAGAGCTTAGAGCAAGAGCACAGAGAAAAAAGGAATAAACAAAAGTAGCTAACTACAAATAAACATCTGAATTCTTAATAAATGAGGAGAAAAATGGTGAAAAATGACTCCATATACATAAGGGTCTCACCAATTAAGTTTAGACTGGCGCTGTCGGAGAGAACGTTCTGAGATGGTGTGCGTGTTTTATATTTGTACTACCCAATATGGCAGCCACGTTTCATTCACATGTGGCTATTCAGCATTCGCAGTGTGGCTAGACTGACTGAAGAACTGAATTTCTAATTTAATTTAATTTAAATTAATTTAGATTTAAATAGCTGCATGCAGACCCCAGGGTTCTGGGATTGAGTCCTGTGTCAGGCTCCCTGCTCATTGGGAAGTCTACTTCTCCTTCTACCTTTCCCCCCTGCTCATGACATCTCTCTCTCTCTCAAATAAATATTAAAATAAAAAATAAATAAATAAATAAATAAATAAATAAATAAATAAATAAATAGCTTCATGTAGTTAGTAGCTCCTGGGTTAGCACAAGTGTGCCGTTCCTCTACTGAAAAAATACTAAATTTTAAATGACTTCTATAATACTTCTGAAGAAACCGCAAGTATCATAAATCAAGACTGTAGGTAGTTTCTCTTGACATCTTGTACTCTAGAGGAACACAAAAAAAGATGATCCCAATCAGAAAACTTGAACAATGAAAAGTATTCTAGCTGTTTCACCTTAGGATTATTATCATGCAGTGTAATAGTAAGTTCTTAATGAATCTTTGTGAGAAAATGAATAAGTAAGTTCATGAATGAATTGGTAGGCAACTTACTGCACTCCTTGACTGGGGAATGGGAAAGCTTATGGCAAAGGGTAAGCATTTCTTTGAAATTTAGAGTCATTATCTCTCATCTTTTAAAAAATTAGTTCAGTGGTAATAGAGTTGGATGGACGGAAAGTTAGCTAGATAGACTGATAGTTAATTAGTTTGATATATGGACCTTAGTAAATGATTTTTAAATGTTGAAACTCCCACTGGGATGTCTCCGTCTTGCTTTTGGACCCAATTAAAGACTGCAAGCCAAGCTTTTTCATGTTCTTTCAACCCCTAATTCTGCTTCAGGAGAAAGGAGTCCATTTTACATAAAAATTTTAAAATTATACAAGTTAATTTTTAAAGCCCTCAAAAGGAAAATAAAACCACCTGCACTATCAGGACCCAGAGATAACAATGGTTATAATTGGTTGTCTATCCATCGTTTTTTTTCTTTGCTGACTATATGTACATGTGCATTAATATTCTAAAATAAAAACTGGACTGTACTTAATAGTAGTATATTTAACTTGTTTTTCAAATGTTCTAATACTGGTGAACATATTTCTATGCCAGTCAGTATACTATTTTAATCAATTTTAATGTCTGTACAGTATTCCACTGCCAAAATCTTAATGTGAATCATGATCCTATCTTCCCTCTACACATTTTTCTATGTGGTTTTTCTGATGCTACTTCAACAACTTTGTCTATCCAAATTGGTTTTAAAACTCTACATAATTCTCTACAATTCATTGGAATTGACTCTACCCTCTCCCCCTAGATTCCCCAGTTAGGTTACCATGTTCCTTTGAGATGACAGGACTTCAGACTTGAATCTGAAATTGCTAACGGGGTTTTCTCCCTACCAGCAGAGGGGTGGTAAGCAAGATCTAGAACGTCGGCTGTCAGATTTCCCAATCTAGAGGTGGGATTTGGGAATGAGGAGGAAAACAGTTTCATCCCTGGAGCATATATGGGAACTTTGATAAAACTCCTTCAAAATTTCCAAGGAGTTACTTCTTCCCAGGGTATGAGGAATCTCTGCATCAAAGAGTCAATGTTCAAAATGCTCACTATCGTTCATGGTGAATTTTTTCGATCTGACTCTGAAAGTCTTTTGAGTATATCAGCATGAAAAATGAGTTCTACTAGATTTATTCAGTAACCCACCCAAATTTGCATAGAAGATAAGGGTTTGATGATGCATAATTTGTTCTAGCCAAGTCACCAACTTGGAACCGGAAGGCAGGAGCAAGGACTGAGATTCACTTTCATCTTCTGGACAAACAACAAAGTTCCTTGTCCTGCACATTCACACACACAGCAATCATTTGAAAACATACAGTACTCCCCTTGTTAAAATGGAATCCCACTGGCTAGCTAATAGATTCACAAGTCTGCTAACTAATTCCATACTAACAGCTTAAATTAAAAGTTAATGAAACACAGTCAGGACTCCATTATATTTCACTTGTAACAACCTTTCTTTAAAAAAAAGTAAAAATAAGAGGGAGTAAAGCTCTGGTGCTTCATTAAAAGGAAAACGTCTGGGACATCATCCTGAGCTGGAATGCACCCACAGCCAGAAGCATTCCTCAGACCCGTCTCCCTGCCAAGTCGTGGGGAAGCCGTTTCTCTGAGGCAGGAAAGAAATCCCCACAGGTATCCCATGACCAGACTGACCAGAGCTCATAAGGCAGCATTGTTTGCGGCTCTGCAGGGTCTGCTCGAGATGGGAAAAATCTGTTCACATAGACTACTGTGCACTTTACAACTTCACACCCCATCCTACTATGAAGCTCACATTTGACTCACACAAAGTCCAGGGGAGGCAGGGAGTGCTGTATCCGTTCTTCCTCCCCCACAAATCTGAGTTAACAGCAGCAGCTTATTTCTTCCAAATAAATGAAGGTGTCAGTTCGAGGGTCAATGCCCTGATCTTCCCCTTGACTTGGTTTCCTTGTTTCAAGACCTCGGTGGCCACCTCAGGCTGATGGTTCTCCAGGTTGAAGTTTAGTAACCTGCTGCCGCCAGGCTGTCTCCACTTGGGTGTTTTCACCAGCACTTCTAATACAACGTGTGCAAAATCGTTCCCCAGTTTCTCCCATGAAGCAACTCTCTTGCTTGGCTTCCTTACAACTTCAGTGGCACTGGAGGCTGGAAACTGTGAGTTACCCTTTACATCCCTCACTTACTCAGCGTCATTTGGGATCAGAGAACAATCACAGATGCCCAGCGGAGGAGCTTGGGCATGTCCAGAAAGTAGTGGACACTGCAGATGCTTGCCTGTGTGACTGCATGATAAATGTCTTTTTGGAAAATTATTCTGTTTCGATCATACAGCATCTTACCATATCTTATTAACCAATCATTAGCTCTAGTATTTATTTATTGGACAAATACTCCTATAACATTTACTCTTCACGTCTGAAATCTTCCTGGCAGTCCTATTAGGAATCTATGACTGTTATCCCTATCTTATGGATGAAGTTTATAAAAAGCACAGACAGCACAATCACCTCGCCTTGGCTAGCCTGGCTTACCTTGCTTTACTTTAACTATTATTTTTTTTCTGAACACGTACATAGCCTTTGTTCAAGCTCCTCCTGGTCTCCTCACCTCTTCCCCAAAATGCTATTCTCTTTCCATTTTGTACAAATATGTGCTGCCCTCCAGGACTTACTAAGAGCCACACCTCCTCGTGAAGACCCATCTGTTCCAGTTCATGTTAGTCCTGTCCCCTCTGACGGTCTCCTCCACGTCTTCTCTGGAGGATGTTTGTGCTGCAAAACTAGTTGTCTCATTTCCCAAGCACACTAAAAGCGCCTGGAATCACAGGTCATCAGGATATGCTTTTATTTTCGTCTGCCTTTGGCTCAGGTCATGATCCCAGGGTCCTAATCGAGCCCCGCATCGGGCTCCCTGCTCCGCGGGAAGCCTGCTTCTCCCTCTCCCACTCCCCCTGCTGTGTTCCCTCTCTCGCTGTATCTCTCTCTGTCAAATACATAAAATCTTAAAAAAAAAAAAAAAAAAAAGATATGCTTTTATTTTTGTCTAGTGCTGCGTAAAAATATAACTGGTACTCAGTATTTATTATTTAACTATATCAAAATGGTAAATATTGCCACAATGATAAATATTGCCACTAAGAAAAATACAAATTACCTAAAGGTGTCTTTTGTTTTTTGTAGTTGCTGTAAAACACACATTCTTCACTGTTCAAAGAGAATAGTATAGTACACACATTTGTGGGTAGAAACGCTGTTTTCTTGTTTTTATTAGAACAGGGGTCAACAAACTATGGCCCGGTGTCCAAATCTGTCTCACTGCCTCTTTCTGAAGACAAAGTGTTAGTGGCACAATGCCATGCCCTTTATGGACTGTCTGTTGGTACTTTCACAGCTCAAGAATGTAACTGAATATTTTGCCATAGAGACCATATGGCCTATGAAATCCCAAATATTTATTATTTGGCCCCTTACCAAAAAAGTTTGCTGGCCCTTGTTTTAGACAAAAATGAAACGAAGCATCTGAATAGGAAACGCTTCTGCTGTTTTTAATTTGAATGTACTTTTCCCTATTTTCCTGACACTATCTGTATACTTTTCAAATTAAGCATCTACCTGTGGTTTGGGATCAAAATCAGAGTAAGCAAAATAATTTGCTCTGTATCACAATACAGTTGCAAGTACATTGAAAAAAGAGTTTTCCAAGGTAGTGTGCCCTGAAAAGCTTCTTCCCCTTTTCCAAAGTTTCTCTTGACCCTCAGCGTTCTGCTGTAATCCACACCTTTGAATGTTTCACACATTTGTAGGAAAACATTAAATCTCACTGATTGTTAGCAGTCTGGTCGTTTGCTTGTTGTTACCTAGATTTTCCACACTGGTGGAGGCAAAAAGAGACGTGTGTAATAAAAGCAGATAATCTCAAAGCCACCTTTACCTGGTTTCAGAAGGCAGGTAGAGACAGACAGCATTTAGCTCTAATGGGTGCCAGGGGTTTTTTGTTTGTTTGTTTTTGTTTGTTTTATTTTTTAAATCAAAGCAATGACAGGAAGAGTGGGCCTTCCCACTATTCATAAACAATAATGCAAAGCAGTCAGTTGATGAATTAAAATCACATATTTTCAATCTAGTGATAGAATGACATTTTTTCCCACCAAAAAAGTTTTTTTTCTAAAGATTTTATTTATTTATTTGTCAGAGAGAGAGCACGGCAGGCAGAAGGAGAGGGAGAAACAGACTCCCCGCTGAGCAGGGAGCCTGATACGGGGCTCAATCCCAGGACGCTGGGATCATGACCTGAGCCAAAGGCAGATGCTTAACCATCTGAGCCTCCCAGGCGCCCCTAAATTTTTACTTGAATTTCTGTTGGTCTAGCCTCATTCTTGGCCTCCGGGAACTCTGCCTGTAGGACTGAACTGTGTCTTGCGCCTCATTCCTGACTCTCTCTCCTAGGAACTTGCCTAGTTACCACTGCTCCTTTGATTGTGTGATTCTAATAGTCCTTGGGAGTTCTGACTGACTAGCAGCCCCAGGGGCTGGGTCTCTACAGCCTGCTGACAGGTTTCTTCAATGCTGACAGCCTGCTCAACTCCCTCAAACCTCCAAGCGGCATCTGCTCCCAGACTTCCTGTCATCATGTCACCACGGTGCGCTGTGATGGGCCACCTGGCCTCTGCCTTTGGCCCTGCACCATGCTGTGCTTATCCTGACTGCTGCACCAGCCATGCTCAGCACCTGCGACCATCTCTGCCCAGCGCACAGCAGGGCTCTCCACCTGGCCACTCCCCATCTGCCTGCACCCGACTGGGTTCCACCTAGTGCTGACTGAAGACTGGACAAGATGAAGGGAAGCAAGATAGTTCCAAACCCTCATAAGTCTTCTCAAATACCGCACTGTTCAACAATCACAAACCTGCTGCATATATAGCCAGAGTCCAGTAATTTTCCTAATTTTTATTCCACACTGGTGTTATTAGAGGCCCTAAGGATAAACTTACCACTCAGAAATGACATCCAACAATTTTCTCATCACAAAGGCTAGAAACAAGCCAATAAATATGTGTGGCTATGTTGGCATCTTTAAGCATTTTTAAAAAAGATTTTATATATTTATTTGAGAGAGCGCACGCACACGCAGAGGGGGACGGAGAAGCAGGCTCCCCACTGAGCAGAGAGCCTAACTTGGGGCTCGATTCCAAGATCCTGAGATCACAACCTGAGCCAAAGGCAGACGCTTAATGGACTGAGCCACCCAGGTGCCCCTATGTTGGCATCTTTAAAATGTTCATTTTGAATGGTTTCATATACAGACTACTGTCTGTGGCTCTTTTTAAAACAATGTATACATACGTGTGTACAGCACATCATACACATAATCTTTGGCATTAGCCTGGGGAGGATTATTAGAGCTAACCACTGGGTTCATCCATGGCCACTCCTTGCTTAAGAACTGGCTACAGAAAGGAAAAGGATGAGGTAGGGTAAGAGAGAATACTGCACAATTTTGTGTGAAGGAAAAAAATCCCGGAGTAATAAAACAGGTTAACTATGAATACTATAAACCTTAACAAGAAATAGCAAGTATTTATCTAGTTTCTAATAGTCCTTAAAGGTACATAAGCAATAGTAGAATTGGATTAAGAGCTTCAGAGAGTGAAACTACTAGTGAGGGACTGCAGCTCTTCAGTGACAACCTGGTCGATCAGGGAAGACGGTTAGTATGAAAAGGTTCTGCTCTGACAGACCAACTAACAAAACCATATCAAGAATTTACAGCACATTAGAAATGACGAAGAGGAAGAAGAGCAAAATGTATAGCAAAATAAAGAATTACAGGAGAAATGTGAACATAAAGTGACAAGTGCATTAAAAGAGAAAACAAATCTACTCAGAGTCAAGTCATTACACACAGAATATTATGGGGAGCTACTGGAATCCAGGTCTTGGTGAAGAATGCTGCAGCGGCTCTGTTAAGTGGACAGGAACTAGAAAAACATGACAGAGTAGCAAGGGTTTTCCTGCATGGTGTTTAAAATCCAAATAAAGCACACAATCTAATAATGTGTGTTCATGGCTATTCCAGAATCCGTTAAGTTCGATGAAATGAAGTGTGTGTATGAGATATTCAAACTGAGTTTACACCTGCAAACTTTAAAACCAGACAGCATTCCACTATGAAAATAAAAGAATGTTTTCTCCAACATTCTTTACATAGGAAAGTTCAAAATTAACTGTTTCTGAAGAAAAATGAGTGATTGCAGCTCTGTAATGAAATATACAAAAAGTGAAAAGACAAAATGGCTATAGGATTCTCTTACTTCCATATAGTAAGAAAAGCAATGATGCTCTTTTAACTCAAAAGGTAATTTGGGGTAAGGGTTACACAGCAATAAACATACAACTACTATGGATCAACGCATATGGAACCGATGGTCGGCAGGTAATTTTGGAAGAGAAGACATATTCTGACATCTGATGCTTAATTCTTTTAGATCAATGAAAACTTCATACAGTCTTCATTTCTCCTGCTGAATCATATCACACAATCTCATAAGCATCAAAAATACTAAATACTTAAAAATTCAGAATCAGTATATTCTTAGCAAGTGTTACGAGTCCGTCTGCTTGGGACCAAATGCTAGCTCCTCCCTTTACTACTTGGGTGACCTCAAATTGTCTCATCTCTCTGAATGCCATTTTCTCATCTGTAAAATGAAGGTAATAATGGCATCTTTCTTACAATGAGTGAGGAACAAATGAACTTATATTTTTGAGATATTTAGAGCAGTGTTTAGTATATAATCAGTACTATGTGAAGGCTTATTATGTAAACACTTATTGAGTATCTACTGCCCTAAAAGGATTGAACAGCTCAATCATAGTTACAAGCCACACAAAGATAAGTGTCTACTTTGATTTTTAAAATTTATATTCTAGTTCCCATAAATGTGCCATATACATTGAATACAGTGGTTACATAAGGTACCTTATCTATCTTAAACCATAGCATATGAACAATTTGGGTCACTTCCTTAGAGACTGGGATGTTCTTTAGGAGATGGCTCAGTGATGCATATCTGCTAAAATGTGTCCAGCCTCCTACTGTCTTCCAACGCTAAGATTCTGTGAGTTAGAAACAAAAAGATCCTACTAATCATTCTTTTAAAAAGCAGAGACCAGAGCATTTATAGACCTCTCTAGAGGAAAAAAAAAAAAAAAATACAAAAGAGGTAAGAGGAAGGAAGAGTTCTCTTGACTATGGCTTTCCTACTCATTTCCTTTTCCTTGTTCATCCCTCCCCGTGCCCTCCCTCAAACACATGAAGTACATCCAGGAGGGAGAAAAATGGATGCAAAAGGACAGTCTCAGGTTGAGGTGAATCTGGTACCCCCTCTGGGTTCTTTGGGGCTGATTATAAAATCGTCTGAGATTATTATGAGCTGTTGGCAGAGGTATCTTCTTTTCTGCAAGCCAGCTGGCTCCCTGACTGATGGTGCAGTACTGCTGATTCAAAGGACAGGTGAGGGTGAATTAGTGTTGAACGAACAAGGTGATGGAAGTCCCAGGAAGTGCGAAGTGCCACAGTGCGTACTAACCTAAGGCCTGAACATATGTGATGAGGCACTGTTTCCCAAGGAAATAAATTTTTGCTAAACTTGGGTGGGAGGGAGTATTTTCTGATCATATCAAGAGGAAAAAAGAAAAGGATGTTCTGGGATTAACAATCTCATCTGTGAACTGAGTGGCGTAGCCTTGAAGGTCTCCATAGTCCTTGTTCCACTGATGCTCTCTGAATCTATGCATAAAACCTACTGGAACCCACTGAGTTTGTGTCCTCCTGGTCTTCTTATTTTCGCCCTATAACTTCTACTGTCGCACAGATATCTTATCACTTACCACTCCTACTTAAATCTATAAACCTTGAGTCTAGTTCCCCTACAGTCAGAGCCTAAATCATACTGAAATACACTGTTTGTTGATATGCTAAAGAAGGCTGCCAGAGGGCATCCCTCTGGTCAAGGTAGCATTTTTATATTTTTCCGAAGCCCTGTCTCCCCCATCACATTTATCTTAGGACAGGGACTCTATTTCAGTCCAAGGCAGCAGGAAGCCTTATGTCAAGGCTCACCTTTAGAGCAATAAATGGGATAGCATAGTATTTACAGTGCTCCCCCAAATACCTAGTATTTACAGTGCTTCCCCAAATATTTACAGCTTCTCTTCCATATCCATCTTCTGTGGGCCACACTGAGACTTACTCAGTAGGCTTAGTCTTATGTTAACTTTACTCAGGAAGGTTGAAAAGACCCTTGGCCTATCTCCTTTCTCTTCTACTATTTTCTTGGTGAAACTCAATCAGACCCTCTATGTGAGACTGCAGAAACTATGTGTGTGTATATGTGTGTGTGGGGGGGTGTCTCCCCCTTGATTTTCAATGGTCCTCAGTCAAAAGCACATAAATATTTAAAGTGGAAGAAAAAACTGTTACTTATGCCAGTAAATAAGCTCTGGCTGGCTTAGCTGGTGTTTAGTGTACACAGACTAAAACTAACAAGCCAAATTATCAGTATATGGGAATATTTAAAACATAAAGAAACTAAGCAAAGTGTTTAGCAAATCAAATCCAATCATATATATAAAGGATTATATATCATGATGAAGTGGGGTAGTTCAGCATTTGAAAATCAATCAGTGTGATTCATTGTATTTTAGAAAACTATATGATCATCTCAGGAAAGGCAGAGAAAGTAATTTACAAAATCCAACATCCTGACAAAAATTCTCAGTAAACTAGAAAAAGGAGGGAACTTCGGCAACCTGATAAAGGATATCTATGAAAAATCACAGCTAACATCACACTTAGGAGTGAAAGACTGAATTGCCTTCTCCTTAACATCAAGAACAAGGCAAAAATGTCCGTTCTCACCACTTCTATTCAGCATTTTATTAAAAGCTCTGCCACCGCAATATGGCAAGAAAAAAAAATAACAGGCATCTAGTTTGTAAGGAGAAATAAACCTGTCTTTTTAAAAAAAACACTAGAGTCCATGTATGGGGCGCCTGGGTGGCTCAGTCATTCAGCCTCTGCCTTCGGCTCAGGTCATGATCCCAGAGTCCTGGGATCGAGCCCCGCATCAGGCTCCCTCCTCGGCGGGAAGCCTGCTTCTCCCTCTCCCACTCCCCCTGCTAGAGAGTGTTCCCTCTCTAGTTGTCTCTCTCTGTCAAATAAATAAATAAAATCTTTAAAAAAACAAACAAAAACACACTAGAGTCCATGTAGAAAAATTTTTTTTTTAAGATTTATTTATTTATTTATTTGTCAGCGAGAGAGAGAGAGCATAAAGCAGGGGCAGTGGCAGGTGGAGAGGGAGAAGCAGACTCCCCACTGAGCAGGGAGCCTGATGCTGGACTCGATCCCAGGAACCTGGGATCATGAATCCAGCCGAAGGGAGATGCTTAACCGACTGAGCCACCCAGGCGTCCCTCATGTAGAAAATCTTAGGAAATTCACAAAAAAGCTACTAGAATAAGTTTAGGAAGATTGCAGCTTATAGGATCAATATACAAAAGTCAGTTTTATTTCTATAGATCAAAAATGAATCAGAAATTGAAATTTAAAAACAATTTATAATAAAAATATAAACCACTTAGGAATAAATCCAACAAAAGATACACAAGACCTATCTACTGAAAACTATAAACATGGCTCAGAGAAATTAAAGAAGACCTAGGAAATGGACAGATATACTTTGCTTATCAGTCAGAAGACTCAAAGCTATCAATTCTCTGAAACTGATCTATTGATTCAACACAATCTCAATTCAAATCCCAGCAGGCTTTTTGATAGAAATGACAAACTGATTCTAAAATTCATATAGAAATGCAAAGGACCAGAACAGCCAAAACAATGGTGAAACAACAAAAGTAAAGGACTAATATGATCTGGTTTCAGATGTACTATAAAGCTAGAGTAGTCAAAACAGTGTAGTACTGGCATACAGTTCAGAAAGAGACCTATTCATATACAGACAACCAATTTTTGACCAAGTTACACAGGCAATTTAGTGGAGAAAGGATAATTTTTTTAACAAACGGTGCTGAAACACCTGGATATCCATATGGAAAGAAAGAAAGAAAAGAAAGAAAAGAAAGAAAGAAGGAAAGAAAGAAAGAGAAAGAAAGAAAGAGAGGGAAAGAAGGAAGGAAGGAAGGAAAGAAGGAAGGAAGGAAGGAAGGAACTCAATCTATACCTTACACCATATATAAAAATTAATTCAAAATAGATCATAAGGGAGTGCCTGGCTGGCTCAGCTGTAGATCATGTGACTCTTTTTTTTTTTTTTTTTGTGAGAGACACTGCTCACGTCCACATGCATGTATACATGCATGAGTGGGGAGGGGGAAGGAGAGGGAGAAGGAGAAGCAGACTCCCCACTGATCTGAGAGTCTGACAACGGGCTCAATCCCAAGACCCTGAGATCATGACCTGAACTAAAGGCAGACCCTTAACTGACTGAGTCATCCAGGTGCCCCAGAGCATGCAACTCTTGATCTGAGGGTTGTGGGTTTGAGCCCCATGTGGGGCACAGAGCTTACTTAATAAAAAAAATAATAAAATCTTAAAAAAAACACAAAACCCAAAATAGATCATAGGTCTGAACCCATAACATAAAACTATAATATGTATGCCTAGAAGAAAACAGGAGAAAATCTTTGTGAGCTTGAATCAGGCAAGAATTCCTTACATATAACATTACAAGTATGATCCATTAAAGAAGCCGATAGATCTGACTTCATGAAAATTAAAAACTTCAGCTGTTGCTGTTGAGAGAATTAAAAGACAATCCACAGATAAGGAGAAAATGTTTGCAAAGCATGTATCTGATAAAGGTCTTGTATCTAGAATATATAAATAATATAATAAGCTCAATAATAAGAAAATAATAAGGAAACAATCCAATTTAAGAAAATGGGCCAAAGATTTTTTTTTTTTTTTTTTTTTTTTTTTTATGACAGAGAGAGACACAGCGATAGAGGGAACACAAGCAGGGGGAGTGGAGGAGGGAGAAGCAGGCTTCCTGCAGAGCAGGGAGCCCGATGCGGGGCTCGATCCCAGGACCCTGGGATCATGACCTAAGCCGAAGGCAGACGCTTAACCATCTGAGTCACCCAGGCGCCCCTGTGGGCCAAAGATTTTAACAGAGAGTTCATTAAGGAAGATATATAGATGGCAAATAAGTGCATGAAAAGATGCTCTACTCATTAGTCATTAGGGAAATGCAAATTAAAATCATAATGAATACCACTATACACATATTAAAACGGTTAAAATTAAGAAAAACTGGTGATACCAAATACTGGCTAGAATGCAGAAGTCCTAGAACCCTTGTACACGGATAGTGGGAAAGTAAAATGATATACCACCTTGGAAAGCAATTTGGTAGCTTTTTTAAAAGCTAAACATTTTAATAATTTTGCATTTTACATCTAGGTCTGTGTTCGATTTTGAGTTCATTTTTGTGAATGGTGTTAGGTCTGTGTCTAGATAAGTTTTGGGGGAAGGGAGGGCTGGGATGTCCAGATGTTCCAGTACCATTTATTGTAGAGAGTGTCTTTTCTCCATTGAATTGCCTTTGCTTTTTTGTTAAAGATCAGTTGACTGTATTTATATGGGTCTATTTCTGAGCTATGTTCTGTTTCATTGATCTATTTGTTCTTTAACCATTAGCATACTGTCTTGACTACTATAGCTTTATACTAAGTCTTGGAGCTGGGTAGTATCATTCCTTGAACTGTGTTCTCCTTCAATGCTGTGTTGGCTTCTCTGGGTCTTCTGTCTCTTCACGTAAACTTTTAGAATCAGTTTGTTGATATCTGCAAAATAACTTGCTTGGGATTTTGACTGGGATTGCATTGAATCCATAGATCAAATTGAGAAGGACTGACATCTTGACAGTATTGAGTCTTCCTATCCATGAACATGGAATATCTCTTTACTTAATTCTTCTTTGATTTTTTTCATTAGAGTTTTGTAGTTCTTCTTATCATAGCGTGCCTTTTTAATATGTGGTCTCCAGTCTTCCCCCTACCCCAATTTTAGGAAAGTGTTATTGAATTAATAGTTTTTCTAGTTTTCTGTTCCTTAAGTCTATTTCAGGAACTTCTACTATTTATATTTTTCATCTTTCTCTAATATTTCTCACTTTCTCTTAAAATCTTTTTCTCACTTTATTTAAAAGAGTTTATCAGAGAAAGAGAGAGGCCGGTAGGCAGAGGGAGAAGCAGGCTCCCTGCTGAACAAGGAGCATATAATCTGGTCATTCTGTTCCTAGTTTTTTATTTAAGAGAAAAGTATAAATCCATCCAAAGACTTGTACACAAGCAGCTCTGTAATAAAAAACTGGAAACAATTTAAATATATTTATCACAGGTATAGATATGCCATCTATAGTGCACATATCTATAGATATGTGTCATATATACGTGTATATGCGTGCATATATACACATATATATGTAATGGAATCCTATTCATCAATAAAAAGAAATAAGCTATTATTTATGCGATGCAACATGGGTAGGTTTTTAATAATGCTGAGTGAAAGAAGTCAGGTCAAAAAAAAAAAGTACATATTGTATGAGTCCATTTACATAAATCTCTAGAAAATGCAAATAAATGCATAGTGACGGGAAGAAGATCAGTGGTTACCTCAAAGGAGTGAGAAAGGAGTGAGTAGCAGGGAGGGTAGTTCCAAGGGGGTAGCAAGAAACTTTTGAGAATGATGGACATATTCGTTATCTTTGTTGTATGGATATATAGACATATGTTAAAACTTATAAAATTTTACCCATTAATTATGTGCTATTTACTGTCAGTTAAGCCTAAAAAATGTTAAAAATTATATGGAATGAAAAAGTCAACTGGAATGTGATACTGTAAGTTAGACTAGAGCAATAACCTTGTGGGGTGGTAGGAATTGGGTAGATCACATGCAAAGGGGTTCCTGGGCAAGTGGCAAAGTTCTATTTCTTGACCTGGGTGGTGATGTGATATCAGGGTGCGCTTTATAGACATTATATATGAACTCATTACATATACAAGTTATATAATAAACTATTTTTCTAAATAATTACTAAGCCACATATTTGTTTTGTGTGCCATATATTCTGTATCTGTTATATTTTACAATAAATTTTTTTTTTAATCCTAAAAAAAAAGTTAAGGAAATAGTGGCTTGAGAGGAAGAGACACATAAAATATGACTCAGCGGACGATAGGCACATTTCCAACTTTTATTCCCAGGGCTATACAATACTGAGGAAAAGGAAATTGAAATGATACGTGGTTAAATTGAAAATGCAGTTAAATAGACTTGTTAAATGGCTGGACCATTTAACGAACATTTCCTAAATGTTAGAGGGGAAGCCAGCTAAATGCTATCTGAGGTTGGGTGTGTACCTGTGACCTTTCCGACCTGAGTGGGAGAACAGGCAGGGAGGTGGGCAGGGCGGCAGGGTGGGGCTCAGCAGATGCCGTGGAAGCTAAGGAACAGACGTTAGTAAGAAAGGCAAGGGGCAAGAGATCAGCAGGTCTTGGCACATTCTAGATGAAATTCATCACGGGGCAGTATATGACCATGGCTCATCATGCAGGCTCTAGAGTCAGAATGCTTGGGTTCCTATTTTCATTCTACCACTGAGACCAGTAACCTGCCTGCTGTCTGCCTTCCTTTCCTCATTTCTAAAGTAGTGACAAGGATGTGAAATGTGGTGGAATTTACATGAGATAATGCGTGCACAGCACTTAGAAATAGTGTCTGACACGCAGTAAACATGTTACCTATTGTTACAACAGGATTTTTAAACCTACACACATCAAATCGTAGTAGTTAAGTAAAGGAACATGATTTTGAGAAGACCTTATTGCATTCAGGTTATTGCTAGGGCTTGCCATGATAAAAACCTGCGAGAAGCTCCTGCCAGGAAATCCATTTAAAGTATGTTTCATTTTTTGGGCTTCCTCAGACACTAGGACTTTGAGAGACAGTAGGCAGGCTGAGGTGTCCACATCACATATGGCTTTATAAACAGCTATTCACTTCAAGGCAATAATTTCCGGTGCTTGGATCCTGAACATACTAATTTCATTTGTCACTGCCATATTTCCAAATGATACTCATACTCTAAATTCTTAGGAGAATGTCAGCCAAGCCACCATGGAGCTCTCAGAGACGGGATGCCTCATTTTGAAACAATGACTGTTAAGGAATAATGTAAGCCCATCCCATGCGCAGCCAGTGACAGACTCGACACTCGAATGCGCCCTCCAACTAAGGAGACTCGCCCTCCATCCCACCTTCTCTCCTTCCCTCCCTCTCCCCCCTTTATTTTTCTCTTCTTTTTTTGTGGGGGTATGATACCTATTGGTCTTTTGTTAGTTCTTTTATTCATTCATCCAGTATATTTATTGAGCACCTTCTAGTGCTAAGCCCTGGAAAGACAAAGATAAATGGGATGCACATTTCCTGCTTTTAAGAAGCCTGCCACCATTGGGGTGTCAAGCCTATTTATACAATGAGGACACAGACAGGCTGTGGACAATATAATCTGAACCATGTGCGTGTATCATTCACGGAATACAGGAACTCTCTATTTATATACTTTCAACTTAAAAGCTTCTAGAGATAAGATCAAATCCCAGCCCCCAAACTCTGAGTGTGGTCCTTTTGGCCTGGGGCAGCAGAAGGCTACTACTGTTTGTGTTTTGAGAATGTTTCATAATTATCAGCTCTATTTTGCAAAGTGAGAGACTTGAAAAAGACATGTAAGAGGAGGTGTGCAACAAAGATGAAAGAGCAGAGATAAGAGGAAAACGGCAAGAGGGAGAAAGTGGTGAGTGTCATTTGTAGGGGATGACTTCGGCGCTGACCTGGCAGTGCTACGTGGAGTTAGGAGCCTAGACTCTGAAGCACCAGAGCCTGCCTTCAAATCCCAGCTCTGTCGCTTGCTAACTCGGTAGCCTTAAGTATGGTATTACTCTGTGTCATTGTTTCCTTATCTGTAAAATGGCTATTAAAAACAGGCCTGACCCCTAGGGCTTCCGTGAGGGCTGAATGCTAGGCACACACTATGATTCGTAATACAGTTCAGAAGAAGAGATTCTATATGTCAATCAACCACAAACTGACAGTTATGCCTGTGCCAATATTTCTGCTATCAGCACAATGGTTTGTAAATGGGAAACAGATTTCTATTCATAAAAATATATACTGCCCCCACCCTGCCTGGCCCCCTCCAAAATCCTAAATACCACTTTTCAGAGGGTTGCTCTTGATCAGCAAGTGACAATGGCATGCTGCCGCCTTCCTTAGCTTCCAGGGGACGCCGAGTGGATACCAGAGACTGGATGACAGATGAAACTTCAAAGCGTCCAGGGACGTGCTTCTGGGCAGAGGCCACTGAACCTACAACCAAGGGGAATTAGCAGAGGGAAGGAGGGTAGCCTTCTGGCACCAGATGGTAAAGAATCCCAGCTGGAGTCTTTGATGGGGGGGTGGTCAGGTGGCAGGTGAGAACAAGCGCACCCAGAGTTAGGAACAATCCCACTGCAAAGAACTGGACTGCACTATACTGACGCACGGAAGGCCAATGCTGGGCTTGGTGATCTTTGGAGGATGGGGTGGTATTTGTTGGGTGTGAATGTATGTGTGCGTGCCGTTTAGGTAAACAGTGTCTGTCCTGGGAACAGACGCTGTTGAGCAACAATTAGGTCAGCAGGACCACACAATGGCAAGGCTAGTTCAGCCCAGCTCTCGAAGGTCTCCTCCAGACTCTGGGCAAACGTAAGTTTTTGAAGTTCAGGCAAGAGACTCTGTGTGTCTCCATGTTCTAATTCTGCCTCTAAAATATGTCATAATATCGAATGCGTCATGCTTTGAATATTAGGCTTAACTACCTCTGCAGCAGGGGGGTCCTCAGACATTTTTCCATTTATTGTATTTTACATACTTTTGTCTAGAGATTCATGCAAATGCATGCCAAAGGGATACGCAAATCATGAGTCTGAAATAAAACATGTATTTTTGAAGTAAGAATTCTGAGACCTTTGGAGGAGTATAGATTTGCACTATTGGTTTCAGAGACTAAATTTTGATTCTTAGGTGCTTGTCAATTGGTTCCTGATGTCCTGGCTAGATCTGAGTTTATTAAAAAAATGGGCTTTTGTAGCACTTTGGAGATGTTTATCTAAAGTCATGGAGAACCGCCTGATTTAGGAAACAGCAGATCTGCTTCAACAGACAGAGAAGACATAAAAGTACAGGGAAGGGGCGCCTGGGTGGCTCAGTCGTTAAGCGTCTGCCTTCGGCTCGGGTCATGGTCCTGGAGTCCTGGGATCGAGCCCCACATCGGGCTCCCTGCTCCGCGGGGGGGCCTGCTTCTCCCTCCCCCACTCCCCCTGCTTGTGTTCCCTCTCTCGCTGTGTCTCTCTCTGTCAAATAAATAAATAAATAAAATCCTTAAAAAAAAAAAAAAAGTACAGGGAAGACTTAGCGCTCCATGATAGACAGAGATACTTTCTCACCGGCCAAGCTGAACACTTGGTCTTAAGTGGATTAGCTCTGGAGATCCACACAGCGCATCGATGCTTGCTCATTTCTGTAAGGACTTGTCAAGTCAGTAGGCAGTGCAGAAAGGCTGGGGTGTGCGGCTCAGTGATTATTGACTGCGAGCCCGCTACAGCTTAGCTGTCAGAGCTGAGGAGTGCTCACAGGAAGCAGAGGGCATGGCCCCCACCTGAAGGGATACAGACTCCTCTGTTCTAACCAGCAATCAACTGTTTTGAAATCATACCAAATCCTTGAACTGAGCTTGTGGGTAATCCAAGTTTGAATACTGCCAGAAAGGGCCTAACTTTAAACAACCCGTCTAGGAGTCTACACTATTAGTTATAGAAAGGAACCATGTGGTTGGTTTGCCAATGCATTAACATCTCCCTCTCCCCGGACTCATTCTTGACCTTCTTTTAGGACCCTCCTCCCCGACCCCCGCCCTCTCCCACAGAGATAGTGCCGTTTAACTACAAATAAAGCAAGAGTAGATTCTGGACGCCTGCCGGTGCTTGGTATGGATGTTGCTGAAAGCTTTGCACATAGAAGGAAGCTTGTGCAGGGCCTCATTTGGGAGAGATGAAATATTTTAATAGCAGTGTTTATGTTCTCAGTCTGTAGATAACCAAAAACCGGCAAGATTTTACATCAGGCTTTGAAATGAAAAATATCACCCACTCAATGGAAACACAAATTTCATCCCTTTTGCCCTCTGGCCCTCTCAATGCTGTTAGTGTTCCTCTAGATTTTCCTGCTCTCCTTGAGATTTCTGAGTCACCACAGAGGGAGACCCAACGCGATGTCTGGCCAAGTTTTGCAGGTCTCGCATTCTCCAGAAAAAGCAGACTTGAAAGGTTTCCTCTCAGAGTTCCCTAGGCTCCTCAGACAGTCTGGAGCAGAAACTGTCTTGGGACCCATGATAGAGTAGACACCAGAATTGTAGCAGGCAGGGGGAGTTCAAAAGGGCAATGCCGGCCCGCAGTCAAATTCGAGGCAGCAGCTTTGAGACCAGTCGGCCCCGTCTCTCACAGATGGAGGGAGAGTTCCCAGACTCCACACTCAATCTTCACCTTACAAGTTTTGCCCTTTGAGGGATTCAAGCCTGTGATTCCCAATCATTTTTCCTCTCCCTAAAGATGGGAACTTACACAGACAAAGCCAATTTTTTAATGTCACTGTGAGGACAGTTTTAATGAATGTCTCCGGATTCATGCTCGTGGACAGATGTGTGCACATGCACACTCTTCTAAGATTAAGTGTGCTTGAAAATCTGATTTATATAAGCAAGGAGAACAGCTCGTTTTTAATAACTGACTGGGTTAAAATAGATGTTCCTCACTGGAAAAGTCACCAAGGCACACTCAAACAAAACACATGCCATTCAAATTAGCTGCCTTGGCTGAACTTATTTTTATATTAATTTAGCCTCCAAAAATAGTCTATGTTACACATTCCTAATGAAAACAATTTTAATAAACAGACTATGTGCATGTGAATCGTGAACATACAAGAGTATAAATGTTTGTAAGAAGCAATTTTTTGAAACCCATTGTTTCGAGTCTATTACATAGAACATGTCTTTCTCTCTTTCCTCTAATTTTAACCTTGACCTTTATTCCAATATCTAATCTGCCACGTCTGAGAGCAAAGTGCCCCAGGGATAGGGTCATTAATGTGAACATCAAAAGAGGAGCCATCACAGGCCGAGGGGCTGTCTTAGCCCTTCCTCTTTTGACACAGTTTCCAGACACTATGGTTTAGACAATTTATATGTGCTCCCAGGGTAGGACATGATCTCAGTCAGGGATATCCAACTACACACTCTCATGTGTTGTGAAAGAGTCGTGTCAAAGATCAACAGAGATACAGATAAGGGAACAGGGAGTTCTCATGAAATGGGGACGGGAGAGGAAGTCAGGTAAACTTCACGGAGGAGGTAATATTTGAGCTGTGTCTTAAAGGATGAATAGGCATTTTCCTAAAGGACAAAAGGGGTGGGGGAGATTCTAGATTACAGTGCATACAAAAGTCTGAACCATGGTGGGGATGGGTGACAGCTGGGCAATGGCTGGAGACAAGGCTAGAAAGCTACAGCAGTAGGGTAAAAACCAGCTTTAGATTGAGGTCGTTTGCTCATTGGGATACGGGAAAATTCAGAAGCAGAATGCTATGACAAAATCAGACACAAGGAGTGATACAAACATCAGCATGTAAGGAAAACAGTTAAGTGCTGATATTTTTGTAAAAAATAACTTATGTATATTAACATAAGAAAAGTTCACAATGTTATCTGAGTATTGCAATTTCAGAGGCTATTTCTCAATTTTTTTAACATTGCTAGGAGTATATATTACCTGTGTAACAAAAAGGGGGGAAATCATGCAGTGTACAGGTGCAGAATAGGGGAGAAGAACTGGCTGAAGGGTAGTCCTGTGGAAAGAACCCACTGGCTTTCTTCAGCTGACCACACACACAGTGTGTACTAGGCAATGGCTCTGGTGCTCTAACACCTGCGTTAAATGCAGACTTAAAGCAGCACAGGGTCTCCATTAAGGACACAGACGAGACGGTTGTTACAGTCCTAATACTTCCTGTGTTTATTAGCATAGTTCTGAAATATTACATCCAGTTCTGGGGACCACAGTTTAAAGAGCTGAAATTGAGTTCGTCCGGAAGAGGGCTGTCAGAATGAGAGGGATGTCTGAAAGGCAAGTCATAAAAGAAAGGTTTATGGTATCTTGAGATGTTTATACTGAAGGAGGGGTAACTTATGGGGGTCACTGACACCATCTTCAAATACTTGATGAGCTGCCATGTCAATGAGAGGTAACACATCCTCTAGAGTTCTCAAAGCCAGAACTGATACCAATAGCCGGAAGTTACAGGAAGGCCAGTTTCGACTGGACATAGAAAAAACAATTTTCAATCACAGCATTATGGCTAGAAGTGACCAAGATCTATCCAACAGCCTCATAGTTGACACAAGTGACTCATTTTGAGGCACAATGACTTATCCCCAAGACCCTTCAGCTGGTCAGTGGAAGAACAAGGGCCAGACTGACTCACATACCTCCAAGTCCGATACTCTCCCCCAGCTACGCCGCTCCCCCCCATCATGCTGCCTCCCAGTCACAGCAGACACCCAGTAATGGTTAGGCTTTCCCAGGAAGTGGGCTCCCAGGCTCTAGATATATCTGAGCACAGGCTGGATGACCACCTGTTTCGGCTGCTCCCAGGGATACTGGAATGGATAATCTCTAAGACTGCTCTCCAGTTTAAGCTGCTATAATTTCCATTTGGGGAAATAACCTGAAGATTAGGGTTGTGTGAAAAGGAGCTCTAACATTCAATAAAGAGAAGTCTAGGAACTCTGGAAGAGCAGCTGGAAAACGAAGGTGAAAGAAACTTCTTAGTAGTTTTCCAGTTTCTTAGCAGGGCCCGTCATGGTTATTATTACTCTCATGGCATTGGTACATCACTCCCACACCCCACATCTGGCAGGAGCCAGGGGTGTGCTGAGTGGGGAGAAAACTATCTTTTTGCTTTGGTCCCTACCCTGCCAACTAGAAAGTGTGATATCCCTACAGAAAGGGATTGAGTCCATATGGGTGTGCCCTGAGTAATGGCAGAATGCCACCTGGAAATCGTCACAGAACAGACTATAAAAACACTCAAAGCATTTTCATTCATTTTGACCTATGCCAAGAAAAGACTCACCCTCTTCTGCTCCCCACCTCCACCCACCACACTTAAAACAAATCCACATACCCATTAGTAACTCAGCCATTTATTTGGCTCACAATCATAGGAAAAGGGCTGAATTGCTTACCTCACTAGTTGCATATCCAGATCCTGAATCTATACTTAAAAGAATGTTCAGTACAGGATTTCCCTCATTACCAGTGAACTGTAGACGACAAATTCATTAATTAAAAGCTATTTGCTGGCTCCTGGTACGTCTGTTCTTTGGGAAAGAGATTAAGATCTGTGGCGCACAGTGAGTTGGCCTACAAAACCGGAACCCACTTCTGCAGTGTAAGCTCCAAATGTAATGTCCATAAGCATGTGACTAAATTAATCTAAGACAAAATTGTTAAATAGATGCTACTGCGATAAGATACCATCTTCACTCTGAGTTCACTCTGTGCCCCGGAGTAACTATTCATACTTGCATCACCTTGAGCCCATTTTGGAGACTTTCCGTACATTCCCTTTCTCTACTAAGATTTAGCCATTCCTAATCTCACGTCATCAGGGCCATGCTGTAGGCCTCCCATGATGGCCACCAAGGACTGACATCAATGTTCTCCTCCATCTTCATCACCACCATCATCAATTGCTTCTATTTATCGAACACCCTCTAGTTGTCAAATATTGTGCTATGTATTTTACATGCATCATGTCACTAATTCATTACCTTTTTAAATCCTCATCTTTCGGATCACTGAAATCAACTCACCCAAGTCAAAACTATTAAGTGCTGGAGGTGGGATTCAAGCAAGCTTTTTCTGACTCCCAAGTCTGTTAACCCCCACACTGCACTAGAGGACTTGGAGAGAAGCCTGCCAACCATGATGAATAGTCTTTTCTCTGATTTCTACTGGAAACTGTATATTAGACATTGTATAAACCCCTGTTCCAATGAGAAAAAGTGAGGCTTGATGCAAAAATGTTGAGGGTGCCTGGGTGGCTCAGTCGGTTAAGCGACTGCCTTCGGCTCAGGTCATGATCCCAGGGTGCTGGGATCGAGTCCCACATCAGGCTCCCTGCTCCGCGGGAAGCCTGCTTCTCCCTCCCCCTCTGCCTGCCACTCCCCGTTTGTGCTCTCTCTCTCTCTGACAAATAAATAAATAAAATCTTAGGAAAAAAATGAGTCTTGATAGGAAGTAAACTTGGAGCCTGCTCTGACCAGGAGAAGGGCAAGGGGAAGATCTGACAGAAGGTGGTGTTTATTAATAGTGGAGGATAGGAGAGATGTGAGGACCCCAGAAGCAGGTTAAGAGAAAGGGGAACTTGTTTAGAGATGGTATGGTTTGATTCAGGCCACATGGTATGGTCTGGAAGGAGTATATTTGCCTGACACATGGAGGTCAGTTAGAAAGGGTTTGAGGTAATATTCTGAGGGGGAATTTTTTGATCCAGAAAAAAAAAAAAGCACAAAATGTTCCTAAGGGCCAAGGTATAGAAATAGGTTTCTAGCCTAGAGATGATCTATTTATAAAATATATCTTATATTAAATATCATGTATACTATAGAAATAAATTACCTATGGGAAAAAAACACAGAAAAAAATTGGTCTTATTATAAATCATGTTGTTCTGGGTCAAGCAATAAGAATTAGTCACTCACTCCTCTGTTAATTTATTCACAAATATTTATTGAATACTATCTTACTATTTATAAAGTAAATATATCCCTTAAATGGAAAATCTGTAGTATCTCCTTCCTTCCCCCAGTAGGATAGCTGTCAGCCGAGGATATCAAAGCATAACAGAGATGTGAATCTGATAAAGAGCTCTGAGGCTCTGGGCTAGCCTTCAGGGAAAGGGGAATGGCAAAGAGCTTCCGAGAACCTGACCATGCCCTGACCTGAAGGAACCCGAGCTGAGTTGATTTCTTTGGTTCTGCATTAGGTGCTGACCTAAAACAAAAACTTTGCACAGGCTATAATGACTCCCTGTGCCAGCAATCACGCTAATCTGAGTAGTCCTCAGGATCTTGACTCACTGGCGAGCATGGCCTGTCCCAGCACTTACTGATGTGGTACCAACAGAGCTCCCCCAGGGAAACAAGATCTTTAGCTCATCTACTAGTATTTTTTCTGTAAGCATGTGATTGTTGAAAGAAAAAATAAAGTCCGTCATCTACTGCACATGTATTCAAATATTTTATAGGTAGTGAGGCTTAAGAAAGCCCCCATCCTGTGTGTGTGACCTGGGGCCATGTGATGGCTCTGACCCTGAGTCTCCTCATATGTGGAAAGGAGAGAATGTGTCCAGTTGCAAGGTTCTTGTGGGAATTTGACTGATGAAGGATACCACTTAGAGTACCTGGCACACATAATAGGAATCCAGTGTCTGGAGATTGGGTCTAAATTCCTGGAAAGACAATGAAATAATTAATTTTATATATTAAAACAATGTAGCTATGGATTTTAAGCTCCAAGATTAAAAATAGGTCAAAACCTTTGCGTGAAGAATGGCATTTTTATGTGTTTTAAATTAAATCATGTTTAAATGCTCAATAAATATTAGTGATTATTATATTAAGAAGCAATTTTAAATCATCAAAATTTGTAAGTATATGTATGTGAGTCTTATCTCAGTGCTTGCAATTAGTATAAAATGAAAATTTTACTGAATCCTTAAAATAGATTTGTCTTTCTATCCCCCCCCCTCTCTCTCCTTCCCTCTAAATAAAAATCATGGGGAAAATAAGACTTCTAGTTTAGAGAATGGATTAAGAGAGCATTACAAAGTAATAAAGCCTAAACATGGTTCATTAAGAAAGAATGCCTAGAATTCTAATCCTTTGCAGGTTCAGCATGATGAGAGAAACAAAAAGAATACCATATCCCTCTCCTGACACTAGGGCAGAATATTTCCTTAGGCTATTTACTAGCTATCTTACAAAGAAAGGTGCCTCGTTAGATACTGCAATTCATATAAATCAAGTGAATATGATTCTAACTGGAGAGAAAGAATCTCAAAGTTTTATGTGAGGATAAAGCGGAGACTCAAGAGTGTCCCTATGGAGAAGCATAGGAACCCAGGGGACTCGTTGGTAAAACTTCCAGTTGGAGAAATGCTGTTGCTTGAAAGCCAAAGACAAAGTCTTTGGAAAACACTGTGGGAAAAACATATTCCATGGAAATGTGTGTCCTAAAACTTTTCCGTATGAAAAAGTATTCCTTCTTACCCAGAAATGATCTAATGCATAAATAGCTTAAGAATGAGAGGAAAGAACTACCGAGAGATTTTACGTTTAGGTCCAAGCTTGACTTTTGTGAACCCTTGGACTTCTAATTTGTTCTTTGGTTGAAAGAACGTCCGAGCATTAAAAGTGCATCAGATATTATTCTAAAGATCATGTGGCACATTTTCCCTCCTTGGTAATTCCTATTGCCCTATTGAGGTTGAATCACGCACACTTCTAAAGAAAAGCAGAACTCAGGGGATGACAAGAAAATGATGGCTCAGCTCTGACTTTTCGAGATTTTTAAAGTTACAAGAAAAACAATAGGCATGAGTGTTCTGGATTTCAGGTTCAAGAACCAAGGCACCTGAGGGAGAAAACAGAAGTCTTTTCTTGGTCTCCCATAGCTAGGCAATGAATATGCAGACTCAGTCTTGGGACACCGAGGATGGAGTACTTTCCAGTATGCTCACGAGTGAGGCAGGTGTTTGACCTGGCACAGGGAGTAGCTTCTCTCCTCAGAGGGAGGTGGTAAAAGTCCCTCCTGGGCAGAGGGAATATGTTTCTGAAGAAATTTCAAGGGGATCAGACTAAGGTTAATTCGCTACTTGGATCCCTTTGCACATACTCCATACCCCCTGCTTCCCTAGGCCTCATGTGAGAGGGGAGGAGGAGCAGGAAAGAGATATAAAAATCTCAGGTTGGGGGTGCCTGGGTGGCTCAGTCGTTACATGTCTGCCTTCGGCTCAGGTCCTGATCCGAGAGTCCTGGGATAGAGCCCCGCATCAGGATCCTGCTCGGCAGGAGGCTTGATTCTCCCTCTCCCACTCCCCATGCTTGTGTTCCCTCTCTCGCAGTCTCTTTTCTCTGTCAAATAAATAAATAAAATCTTAAAAAAAAAAAAAAAAATCTCAGGTTGAGGAGAAGTCCAAAATCAGACAGGCCAAAAGGAATTAGTCACAGTCAAGGAGCGAAAGGGATGGGTGTGTTTAGGCTCTCCACCTGCTCCCCCAGTGCTCAGGGCCAGAGCATGGCATGAAGGAGAGTCAGAAGTTTCCAGATGCTCCAGTGGATATGAGATGAGAAGGCCAAAGATCCTAAAGGTCCTGGAGTCAAGATGAGGACAAAGGATGCATAGTCTGAGGCTGGAAGGCAGAGTAGGTTTCCAACAGGGACAGAGGCTAAGGCCCAAAGAACACACACGGAGGGAAAGGCCATCTGAGTGAAGGCCAGGTCAGACCAGAAGGGTCTTTCCCTGCAGCCACAATACTGTACGGCTCTCCTCTCGTCACAGGTTCCTCCAGCTCCAAAGAAAAGAGGACACGATGGATGGGTGGGATCCTTTGAGACAGAGTATTTACCTCAGAGAGATCGAGTTAACCTGGAAAAGCCTACATTTGAAACAGGAAGGGACTCTTTGAATAGGTGAACTCTGGTCTAAGTCCCTTTAGTCAAGCAGAGCAAGTCGGGTTCATTCATATGTATAAATAAAGGTGCTTTTCTACGAATGGATGGCTGTAGATTTTAAAAACCTACTACATATGATTATTTAGTGGGTTACTGAACTGGAGAATTGGAGAAAGGATAGGATTGGTGGGGTCAGCAGAACCAGCACACATTGTTTTTAGATTTTTAATCTAAGGAATCCATTTGCATGGGCCTAACCCATTGATCTGCAGTCTAGCATTTATTTTTTGGTGAGAGGAACTAGGGATTTAAACTATGCACAAGTGGGGTATGTGGGAGGGGAAAAAAAACATTTTAAAACCTTTTAAATTTACTGTTCGTGGTTACAAGTTTCCTTAGGAGACATAATATTTTTTTTCTCTCATCTAAAAAAATAATTTGGACCAACCTCAAAAAAGCTGGGTTTAATGTTTCTCAGACTGTTTCCAAGCAGACTAAAATACCAACAAATTCATATCCACGGGGAGAGGTTTATGGTTCACCAAGGTTGCGTGATTCATGCTGAAGAGCTTACATGCCTGAGATGCATGATGGGCCTTCTGAATGCAATGTATGGAACACATACCACAGCCCAGGGTTCTTTACAAAGGCTGCCTGACTTGGGGGGGGGTCCCTGTTGAGAAAGTGGAGTCACTTTTGAAAGGCAGGCAAGAGCAAGAGAATGGGCACTATTTCACATTCACTTTTGATCTGCATGAGAAAAGCATCCTGGTGGCTGCTTCAGGAATCCAAGAGTGAGGTCAATCTCAGGGCCCACAATTTCAGATGCTTATTCACATCCTCTCCGAAGCAACAGTTCTTGAGGCTGAAAACATGAGTTGCAAACTTGTTTTCCAATAAGGTAAAGTTAGGGAAAAGGCATCAGGATAGCGGAGCCATGCTCAAATCTGTCAGAGTTAGAGAATATAATGTATGTGGAAAAGCATTTTAAATGGTCCATATGATGGGCGCCTGGGTGGCTCAGTTGGTTAAGCGACTGCCTTCGGCTCGGGTCATGATCCTGGAGTCCCAGGATCGAGTCCCGCATCAGGCTCCCTGCTCGGTGGGGAGCCTGCTTCTCCCTCTGACCCTCCCCCCTCTCATGTGCTCTCTGTCTCTCTCATTCTCTCTGTCTCAAATAAATAAATAAAATCTTTAAAAAAAAAAAGACCCTGCTTTAAAAAAAAAAAAAAGTGAAATACTCTTTTAAAAGCAATGTAATTGGGGGCGCCTGGGTGGCTCAGTCGGTTAAGCGACTGCCTTCCGCTCAGGTCATGATCCTGGAGTCCGGGGATCGAGTCCCGCATCGGGCTCCCTGCTCGGCAGGGAGTCTGCTTCTCCCTCTGACCCTCCCCCCTCTCATGTTCTCTCTCTCATTCTCTCTCTCTCAAATAAATAAATAAAATCTTAAAAAAAAAAAAATGGTCCACATGATTGCAGAAGTAATTTTGTGAAAATTATTTCACAAAGTGATATGATGTTATCAGTTACTATTGCTATTATTTTCACTTTCAGTCATCAGCAGCTACAAGAGGCCAGAGATCATTGGTCACACATCCACCTGCTGTGGTCCATCTGGCCAGCGGGGAATGTGGGGCGGGGGGGGGGGGCGGGCTTTGAGGTCTAATTACTAATACACGGCTGTGCTGAGCCTTTCTTTCTATTGGAAAATGGCAAGATACTTGAAGCACAGAAATGGCTGTAAGTAAAGTAATGGCTGTAAGGTGATCTCCTAATAGAATATTCAAATCATGTCTTTTGTTTCTTTTTTGTTGAGAGAGAGAGAGAGCATGTGCATGCGCATGGGAGAGGGGCAGAGGGAGAGAGAGAATCCCAAGCAGACTCCATGCTCAGCTCAGAGCCCAACGCAGGGCTCGATCTCATGACCCTGAGATCATGACCTGAGCCAAAATCAAGAGTCAGATGCTTAACTAAATGAGTCACCCAGGCGCCCCTCAAATAATTTCTTAAGGTTGGTATTATTATTCCAAATCATTACATGAGCATCGATGCAAATGATGCTAACGCAACCCCTTGGCAATGATGATGCCGTTGAATCCGGGCCATCATAGATTCACTGAAGAACTCGGTAAACTGAAAGGCCATTTAAGCCTTTCAGGCTTTTATTCCAAGATATTTCTCTAACTTGGAAACATAGTGCATTGGAGTTCAAAGGTCTCACCATGCAGATAAGAAATCTGGGGAAGTCAACCTTTCCAGGTAGGTATTACACTATTTTCCTGTGTGTCTTCACTGCACATCCTGTAAGAGACTTGTTTAGGCTCACTGTCTCTAGCTTCTTACCTTCCCTTTTCTTTCCTCAACACACTTCACTCAGGTTTTTGTCTCCACTCTCCTTGGAAGTTTCAGTTGCCAATGTCAATAAAGACCTCCATCTTGCCCAATCCAAAAGATAATTCTCAGTCCTCTGTGTGTGTGTGTGTGTGTGTATGTTCAAGCCACTTAGCACATTGACAGAGCTGATCATTCATTTATTTTCTTCTTGAAACATTTTCCTCATTTGACACCCCACTCTCCTGTGGGAGTTTCTCCTGTCTTAGTGTTTCTTCACATTTCCTTCCAGACCTCTAAATGGTGGAGCATGTCAAGGCTCAGGTCTTAGACCTCCTCTCCATATATATTCATTTCTTTCTAAGACAACACGTGGTCTCATGGCCTTAAATGCTACCTTTCTGGTGGTATCTCTCAGATTTTTAGCTCTAGTTCCACATCTCTGTGATTTTTATTTCCAACTGCTGACTTCCCATTTCTATGTGAAAATGTGTAACAATGCCCCAAACTTAACCTGGCCGAAACAGAACTCTTGATTCCCTCCTACCTTCCAAACTGTTCCCCCTTTACTGTTCACCATATCCAGAAATACCACTTTTCACCCCGTTCTTAGAACCAAACCCAGGAGTCAACCTTGATTCTTTTCTTTCCCTTCCATACCAAATGTTATCCATCAGAAAATCCTCCTATCTCCTGAACCCCCATCATGTCTACGCCCTCACTGACTATCATCACCCTCACAAGCCAGCATCATTGTTTGCTCCAACTACAATAATCTATCAAGTGGTCTTGCTTTTTTCCTTGCTATGTCCAGCCTGCTCTCCATGCAACTGTCAGAAAGAGATTTTAAAAATTAAGTTAGATCATATAACTTCCTTGCTTAAAACTTTCCTGAAGCTTCCCATTGTACTTTGAATAAACACCCGCCTCCTTACCCGGGCCTGCCAATTTCCTGTTCATTTTTCCAATTTCATCTTCCACATCCATGCCTCTTTCCCGACATGCTCTACCCACTCCGATGGTCTTTCTGTCATCTCTCTTATTCTCAGCTCTCACACATCAGGCTCCTTTTCACCCCAGAGCTTTTAAACTTGGTCTTTGTCTGCTGCTAATGTTCTTCCCCGAGATCCTTGCATGGTCTACTCTTTTCACATCACCCAAGTCTTAGCTCAGTGTTTACTTCCCTGACCCTCCACCTAAAATGAATCTCCCTGTGTCATTCTCTCTATATGCCTCTACTCTGCCTTGTTTTCCTCAGTACTTGTCAATACTCAAAATTATATTGTTTAGTGATTGTTTACCTCTTGTCTCTCCAACTAAAATGGAAGCTTCATTAGGGCAGAGGCTTTGTCTGTCTTGTGCATGGTTCTACCCTCCATGCCCAGAACAGTGCTTAGTGCAGCTGAGTGGTGAGTCATGCACATCGGGTCCTCACCAAACATTTGTACAGTGTATGTAAAAGAAAGCATGGATGACTCTGAGCCAAACATTGTTTAGGATGACGGGAGTGAGTCAGTAAGGTGAGTATAAACACATTTTACTCTGAGATACTCCATATTTTGTTTGAATCCTGATTTTTGATCACGTCTAAAATCATACAACTGTTGTTCTTCAGGCTGTTCTCATATAAAAATCATCACCATGTAATAAGCTTAAGGAGCACCAGAATGGAAAATAATAGTCAGCATAATTTAACAGTATTTAGAAAGCAATATTTGGAAAACCATAATTATGATCTTATCTCAGATTTGTTCTGGAAGACATTAATAGTCATTTTACTTCAGAGCATGGAGGAATGTGCATTCAGATCAATTCATTTGAATAAACATAAATGCAATAATTACTGAGGCAGATGAAATAAGCAATATGACAAAAGAAGTACGCTAAACGGTGTACTCATAATAATCTTAACTAATTTGGATGACTAAAACTTTAAAAACAGAGACGAGATCAGCACTGATAACTTGCCAAACAAAAGTTAGTAGTGGAGAGGCTTCTCAGACACAGATGAGCTGTGATTTCTTAAGAGGGTTTGTACACATTGCAGCTTCCTCTAACCATCAAAGAAGAAAAACACTGATGCTGTCTTCTTAAATTTATACAAAGACAATTACTATGGCTCCAAACATTCAAGGGGGATAAAATTCTTGTCAAACAAAAAAAGCTTTGGACTTTTTAATCCTTAAGTTGCTGAATTTTTCTTTCCTTTGAAGTATTTTTATTACTATTTATTTGAGTATACATGTCATATAATATGTATTTGTTGTATAACATTTCCCCAGAATGTACTGACTTAAAACAACAATAAACATTTATTGTCTCATTGTTTCTGTGGGGCAGGAATTTGGCAGCATTCTAGCTGGTTGGTTCTGGCTCAGCTTCTCTACAAGGTTGCAGTCATGCTGGCCAGGGCTGCTGGAGACACTCCCCCAGTGGTTCACTCACATGGCTGGCCAATGGGTGCTGGTTGTGGGAGGGAGGCCCCTGTCCCTATCCATGTGCGCCCCTCCAACCGGGCTGGTGCGTGTTCTCACAAAATGGGAGGCTAACATGGAGGTGCAAAGCAGGAGGCCATGACGCCTTTTTATAAGCCAGGAACTGATGCATTGTCACCTCCACTAAATGCTGTTGGTCACACAGACCAACTCTGAATCAATGTGAGAGGAGATGACAGAAGAGTAAGAAAACAACAAGCAAAATTGATAGGGGGTCCATCTTGAATGCTGGCTATAACAGAGTTCGTAGAGCTCGTTTCTCTCAAATTTCCTCCAATTGGAAAGTAAGTAAGGAATACAGGAACAGAGATCTTTCTCTGGTGGGTAGCAGGGAAGGAGAAGGTTAGTGGTATCTAATTTTAGGACCAAAATGGACTTTCAAATGCTAAAAGAATTAACTCTATGCATACTCCGTACTTTCTCCTTCTACTTAAAATGTCATGATAAATAAAGAATTAAGTTATTAATATTAAGGAGAGAAGTCAGAAGAGTCTAACATTAGCTGCTTTTTAGTAGTCAAGTGATTGCTATATGACCTCCAGAGATAACCGATAAAAATATTCTTAATCTCAACTGAGATTTGTCAAAACTCTCTTGCTTGCTCACTTTTCCCATTGTTACATAACTGCACTATTAATATATTTTGGGGTTTTTATCCTCACAACAAAAGCTTTGGTCACAAGTCTAGGCCACTTCCTCTTTCAAGAACCTTCTCCACTTCCTTCTTTTCTCACTAAATTATTCTGTAATTATTTACACTTAAGTCCTAGAAGATTTTAGATGCTAGAAGCAAAGACAGCCAATATACATTGGGAATTTAAGTAAGTTTTGTAGTCACTAAAAAGTACTTCTGTTTTATGGAGGTCACCAGTAGATACAAATGACAGAAAAATTTATATATGTATATATATATATGTGTATATATATATATATATATCCCTATTTTCAAACCATATAGATGCTGATGCTAATTTATTTATTGAATAGTTAGCAGGGATCATTTACAAGGGTCTAAATAGGCTGTCACGTGAAAACAGAAAAAAAAACAGGGGAGTGGTGGTGAGCACATTCTTGTCAACCTACGAGCACAGAACTGTAGAACAGACTTTTAAAAGGTACAGAATTCAGAGTCCTTTTAGGACCCACACCCTCACATATACCATTTGGCCAAGAAAACAATTCCTCCAATTCCTCCATGCTAAGGAAAAGCACACTGACCTTCGCCTTTTCATTGAGAAAGTTACAGAAACTGATTAGATTACTGCAAAGAATGAAAATAACTTCAGCATGATCCTCAAGCAAAGGACTATTAAGTCTGAGCCTGACCTTGTGAATTTCTACGTTTGGCAAGGCTGCTGGGTAAGGCAGTGGGACTTAGCGTTCAACAGAGCACTGATCTGTCGAACATTCCAGCCCTGACTCACTGGAAGCAGCTGCTAATGTTCTGTGTAATCCTCAGAGCACCATTTAGGAAAAAGTGCTTATTTCATCTCCCTCAGTTCTGTGAACAGAACCAGCCTTCCCATGCTCCTGAATGAAACAGAGTTCCTATGTCCTGTCATACCCCCACTCTTTTCTCTATTATTCTAACCACTAAAATCACCACCAAAGATGGAGAATATTTACAAATAACCATAGGAATGAAACAATGTCTATTTAGTCTGTTTGCCAGAAAGTCACTATCCTCTCAAATGAACATGATAACGTGTGCGTGCTATCTTTCCAGAGCTGAGCGGAAATTCTCGAGTCTTTGCCCTTGCGTGAACCATGTTGCTATTGTCAAGAAATTTTAAGGCCTCCAATTTAATATTAATAATGGCTTGATATTTATAAAGTAATGACTATACTAAGGAAACTGAGGTTTAGAGACATTAAGCGTCATGCCCAAGGCCACACACAGCCATTAACGGGAGAAGCCAGGAATGGAGCTCTGGGTATCTGATTCCAAAGTTGCTATTACATATTATTATACTTACCTGTAATGTAGTAATTTACACTTAATAGATTTTAGTAAGTCAAAACACCTAAAATTAATTATTTGCTTTTCTAATTTAGCAAACCTTAATAGTAGCATAAATTATGCTGCTTAAGGAGCTCCAAAGATGTAAAATATGACCTCATTAATGTAACATCTATTTGGTGAATTTCCCTTATGTCCACTTTTTGAGTGAGGCTTCAATGACATAGAAAACAAAGACAGAGAGAAATCACCTACCCAAATAACTGTTCAGTCAACCAAAGAAGTACAATTAAATGGTGGGGATTAAAATGAAGAAGAGTTCCAGTTAGAAGCATCAGAAAAGGCTTTGAGAAGAGAAGATATTTGAGTGGGGCCCTGAAGAACAACCAGGAGATGGGCATAGGAAACCAGGGGGAACAGTGTTTATAGTAAAGCCAGTTAAGTGGATGATTCTTTTTACCCACATTAAATTTTTCTTGTAGTTGGAAGAATATCAGTCTTTGACCTCAACCTGTTAAAACTGTAGTGAGTTATGAGATTACTTTTTTTTAAAAAAGATACACTTTTTCAAATGTGCTTTATTATAAATAAAAAGTACAGTATATGTGGTGCTCAATTTTGTAAAAAAAAAAAAAAATATATATATATATAT
This sequence comes from Mirounga angustirostris, assembly GCF_029215605.1. Lineage (NCBI taxonomy): Eukaryota > Metazoa > Chordata > Mammalia > Carnivora > Phocidae > Mirounga > Mirounga angustirostris. The sequence continues at coordinate 143,292,467 of NW_026991710.1, read as the reverse complement.
ATATATATATATATAAAATAATTTCTACAGGTGGTGAATATACCCAAAGGTCAACCACAAGTCACACACCCCTGCCCTTGAGTGTAGGCAGAAACTGTAATTTCTTTCTAACCAACAGAATATGGAAAAGGTGATAGGATGGTGATTAGGTTACAGTTTATGGCAAAGGTGATGGGCTACCGCTGCCATGATTATGTTTCCTTATATGTGACTCCATCTTAGCAGACCAGGTAGAGACTCCACTGCTGGCCTTGAAGATTTTGAAGAAGCAAACTGTCACACCATGAAGTGCATTTGAGGACGTCCGCATGGCAGAAATTTCAGGCAGCTTCCACTCAATGGTAAGAAATTAGGGTCCTCACTCCTACTACTGAAAAGAAATGAATTCTAGCAACAACCTGAAAGAGTTTGGAAACGAATTCTTCCCAGGTGAGCCTTCGGATGAGAATGCAGCCCAGCTGCCACCTTGATTACAACCCTGTGAGACCCCAAGCAGATGACCCAGTTGACCTATACTTGGACATCTGACCTACGGAAACCATGAGCTAATTAAAACGTGCTGTTTTAAGCCACTGACTTTGTGGTAATTTGTTACATAGCAACAGAAAACTAATAAACTGCAGAAACCCACAAAAGAAATATTTTTTGAAGGATTTGATGCATTCACTCCGGTCTCCCTTAGAACTATCTTCTAAAGCAACTGTGCTTGTCTGAATGATTCATCTGTACTAGCGGTTAAAATCATCGGATAAGCTTGTTAAATTATAGACTGCTTGCTTCCTCTCCCCTCTCCGCCCCACCTGAACGAGAGTTTCTGATTCAGGAGACTTAGAGCCTCAAAATTTGCATTTCCCACAAGTTTCTAGCTGATACTGATGTTGCTGGTTTGGGGGGACCACATTTTCAAAACCACTGATCTATACCAGTTTATTTTCTAAACATTTTTGTGTCAATTTACACCTCTAAAGCAAAAGGACTACAGTATGTACTTTTCAAATATAATCTAAAATAGTGAAGTCTTTGTGTCAACATTATGTTAACATTTTCTCCTGTCCCTCTATCCATCATCCATATTTCTCTTCTAAAGAAACAATTATAAATAAATTCAGAAAACAAAACACAATGGGAACTCAAAATGGGAATTGATAAGAAAAGGGATCCAACTTTTCCAACATTTGAGTTGCGACCTGGTAGTAAAGATCCTAGATTACCACTAAAGTAGGGGCAAAATATCTGTGGCAAAAATAGTTATTCTCATTCTAGCAGTTATAATCTGCCAAAATGTTCCTTTGATGATATTTATAGTATCTCAACTGCAAGATGTCAATATTCTCTAGAAAGCATCTAATGGCAAGCTAAAATTTAGCTTGGGAAAGTTAGTTGGCCTCTCTAAAACTAGGGGGACAGATAAGATGACCTGCATGCCTTTGCAACTCTTTGTCCCTTGGCTTAATAGAATGGACACACTGGCCTCTTTTTCTACACACAATTAAATTTTTCTGTCTTTTCTACATATGGTGACCATATAGCCTCAATTTTCTCAGATAGTTATAGTTTCAAATATGCTATCTCATTGTCATAGCATGTGTCTGAATTTTTAACTTGAAAATATGGTCATCCATCATCTGTACACTTTTTCACTGTGAAGAATATAACTACAGTTAAAACTAGGCTACATATCCTCTGCCTTTAGGGTCCTCTTTAAATTTCCATGCCTTTGCTGACTGTTGGCCATGCATTTACACAGGAGAGGGAACTGACCCTCAAATTGCAGGTGAAGAATCCTCACCCAAGGCCTCAACTTCAGGGTAGGGTCCTGACATGACCTCTCCCATGGGCCTCTGAACACTTGTCCATTTGTTACTTATTCATTTGTCTGGCTGGTTAGAGTGGAACACTTGCACTATTATAGAGGAAAGTAGGAGAAGCCTCAGGATACAAAAGATAAATAGTAATAATAACAGCTCCCTGTTAATAAGTATTTACTGTGTGCCTCTCTCTACTTATATGTTGATGCAATTTATAATAAATGAAGTCCAAGTTGATCTAAAATCTGATTCATTTCAGTTTTAGCTCTAAGGTCTCTACTTATCAGATAAATTCTAATTTAGCCTTGGTACTTTACGGCTGGCTTCCAGATGTAAGTTGTCTTCTCTGGAGACACTCCAACCTGAGTATGGTTACTAGATCATACAGATTTCTTAAAAAATGGCAAGTACCGTTTCATAGAGCCTACTGCTACATTACTTTCATTACCGGCTTCCCTGGTATTCAATTATTAATTGAATGTCTATGTCTACAATTGAAAGTCTATGTCTTTTGGCTGTTTTCCTCTTCTAGGTATGATCTTTTTAATATTTTCCAGTTGTTACCATTCATACTGTTTGGCCTCTTGATATAACAACTAATTTCTTCCTTATTTTTTTTAAAAGATTTTATTTCTTTGACAGAGAGAGAGACAGCCAGAGAGGGAACATAAGCAGGGAAAATGGGAGAGAGAAAAGCAGGCTTCCTGCTGAGCAGGGAGCCCAATGTGGGGCTCGATCCCAGGACCCCGAGATCATGACCTGAGCCGAAGGAAGATGCTTAACCTACTGAGCCACCCAGGTGCCTCTTCCTTATTTTTTTTAATGAACTCTATTTTTTAGAGTAGTTTTAAGTTCATAGGGAAATACAGCAGCAGGCACAGAATGCCCCATATACCCACTACCCCAACAAATGCATAGCTTTCTCCACTGTCCTCATCTTTCACCAGAGTGCAACATTTGTTACAACTGATGAACCTACATGAATGCATCATTATCACCCAGAGTCCATGGTTTACACTAGTGTTCACTCTTGGTGCTATACGTCCTATAAGTCTGGTAAATGTATAATGACGGGTATCTACCATTAGAGTATTATACAGAGTAGCTTCACCACTCTAAAAATCCTCCATTTCATCTCTCTCCCTTTTCCAAATCCTGGCTGCCACTGTTCTTTTTATCTTCTCCATATTTTGCCTTTTCTAGAATGTCATATAGGTGAAATCATGCAGTATATAGACTTTCAGACTGTCTTCTCTCACTTAGTAATATGCATTTAAGGTTCTTGTATGTCTTTTCATGGCTTGATGGCTCACTTCTTCTTAGTGCTGAATAACAGTCTATTGCCTGGATGCACCATAACTTATTAATTCTGGGAGCTAATATATAAACCATTAAAATATTTTTAAAAATTCTTATACAACGCAATGGCAAAAATTAAAAAATGGTCAGAGAAGGGGGGCGGAGCAAGATGGCAGAGGAGTAGGAGACCTGGATTTCATCTGGTCTCAGGAATTCAGCTGGATAGGGATCAAACCATTCTGAACACCTACAAACTCAACAGGAGATCGAAGAAAACAATAGCAACAACTCTCTGAACAGAAAAGCGACCACTTTCTGGAAGGTAGGACGTGCGGAGAAGTGAATCCGAGGCGATATCTGGGAGGATAGACAGTGGGGGAGGGGGCCTCCATTGGCTGCTTCTGGCAAGTGATAGAGCAGCAAAGCACAAAATCGGAAATTTTAGAAGTTGGCTCCACTGAGGGACGTTACTCTGGTGGCTAAGCAGGCGGTAGAAACCCCGCAGGACAGTGTGGTCTCAGGACCCTGGGGATCACAGAAAGACTGGGGGTGCCTGAGAGTGGCAGAGCTCCCAGGTATCGGAGTGGGGAAGCCGGCTGCAGAGATGGAGCTGAGGAGTGGGCTCTCAGCTCGGGGTTGCCATAAACCGTGATCCGTGGCACAGTCGGGCCACTGCTCCTCCAGCAGGGACCCAACAAGCGGCAGATCCGGGGAGACTCTCCTTCCTCCCCTGGGAGGAGCGGCACGGGAGCACACCGTGGGGATCTGCTGGGTTTGGAGACTCCGCGCAGGATCGGGTGCCAGAGATAGAAACGCTTGGTCACAGGCCGGATGAGCACGAAGTGCGGCCGGAGATGGGGAGACAGGAGTGATTGACTGCTTTTCTCTGGGGGTGCACTGAGGAGTGGGGCCCCGAGTTCTCGGCTCCTCCAGGGCGGAGATTGGGAGGCCACCATTTTCACTCTTGGCCTCCAAAGCTGTACGGAAAGCTTGCAGGCAACAAAAGCTCTGGAGAGCAAACCCCAGCAGATTATTTAGCCCCAACGGCAAGGGTGGGGCAATTCTGCCTCCGGCAAAGACATTTGGGAACCATGGCAACAGGCCCCTCCCCAAGAAGATCAGCAAGAACAGCCAGCCAAGACCCAGTTTACCGATCAATGACAACGGCAGAACTCCAGCACTAGAGAAACACTGTGCATAGAATCCATGGCTTTTTTCCCATGATTCTTTAGTCTTTCAAAGTCAATTGTTTTCTTTTTTTAACTTTTTTTTTTTATTTTTATTTTTCCCTTTTTCAACCAACATCTTATCAATCCCTTTTTTAAAAAACATTTTTCTTTTTCATTTTTAGAGTCATATTCTATCCCTTCATAGTAGTTACCCTTATTTTTGGCATATATATATAAGTTGTTCTCTCTTTAAAATTTTGAGATACAGTTTCTTCTCACAGATCAAAATATACCCTAAATCTCTAGCGTATGGCTTTGTTCTAGTCTCCTGCCTGATCACATTCTATCCTTTTTTTCTTTTTTCTAAAAATCCTCTTTTTTCTTTTTTCAAACAACTTCTTATCAATTCCTCTTATAGAATTTTTTATAATTTTCATCTTTACAGTCATATTCCATCCATTCATCATATCAACCCTTATTTTTGTACATATATAAGTTTTTCTTTCTTTAAAATTTTGGGGGGCACTTTCTTCTAACAGACCAATATACACCCAAAGTCTAGTGTGTGGCACAGATCTATGCACCAGCCTGATCATATTTGATCATATTCTGTTTTTTTTGTTTTGTTCTGTTTTTGTTTTTATCTTTTTCTTTTTCTTTTTTTCTTTCTTTCCCTTTCTTTTACCCCGGTTTCAGGTCTTTTCTGATTTGTTTAGAGTATATTTTCTGGGGTCGTTGTTACCCTGTTAGCATTTTCTTCTCTCATTCATCTATTCTCCTCTGGACAAAATGACAAGATGGAAAAAATCACCTCAACAAAAAGAACAAGAGGTAGTACCGACTGCCAGGGACCTACTCAATACGGACATTAGTACGATGTCAGACCTAGAGTTAAGAATCATGATTTTAAAGATGCTAGGTGGGCTTGGAAAAAGCATGGAAGTTATTAGAGAAACCCATTCTGGAGAAATAAAAGAATTAAAATCTAACCAAGTAAAAAGGCTATTAATGAGGTGCAATAAAAAATGGGGGCGCTAACTACTAGGATAAATGAGGCAGAAGAGAGAATCAGTGATATAGAAGACCAAATGATGGAAAATAAAGAAGCTGAGAAAAAGAGAGATAAACAACTACTGGATCATGAGGGCAGAATTCGAGAGATAAGTGATACCATAAGACAAAACAACATTAGAATAATTGGGATCCCAGAAGAAGAAGAAAGAGAGCTAGAGGGGCAGAAGGTATATTGGAGCAAATTATAGCACAGAACTTCCCTAATCTGGGGAAGGAAACAGGCATCAAAATCCAGGAGGCACAGAGAACCCCTCTCAAAATCAATAAAAATACGTCAACATACCGACATCTAATAGTAAAACTTACAAGTCTCAGAGACAAAGAGAAAATCCTGAAAGCAGCTTGGGAGAAGAGATATGTAACGTACAATGGTAGAAACATTAGATGGGCAACAGACCTATCCACAGAGACCTGGCAGGCCAGAAAGGACTGGCAGGATATATTCAGAGCACTAAATGAGAAAAGTATGCAGCCAAGAATACTATATCCAGCTAGGCTGTCATTGAAAATAGAAGGAGAGATAAAAAGCTTCCAGGACAAACAAAAACTAAAGGAATTTGCAAACACAAAACCAGCCCTACAAGAAATATTGAAAGGGGTACTCTAAGCAAAGAGAGAGCCTAAAAGCAACATAGACCAGAAAGGAACACAGACAATATACAGTAACAGTCACCTTACAGGCAATACAATGGCACTAAATTCATAAATTTCAATAGTTACCCTGAATGTAAATGTGCTAAATGCCCCAATCAAAAGACACAGGCTATCAGACTGGATTAAAAAACAAGACCCATCGGTATGCTGTCTGCAAGAGACTCATTTTAGAACCAAAGACACCCCCAGATTGAAAGTGAGGGGGTGGAAAACCAATTATCATGCTAATGGACACCAAAAGAAAGCTGGGGTGGCAATCCTTATATCAGACAAATTAGATTTTAAACCAAAGACTGTAATAAGAGATGAGGAAGGACACTACATCCTACTTAAAGGGTCTATCCAACAAGAAGATCTAACAATTATAAATATCTATGCCCCTAACATGGGAGCAGCCAATTATATAAGGCAATTAATAACAAAAGCAAAGAAACACATTGACAACAATACAATAATAGTGGGGGACTTTAACACCCCCCTCACTGAAATGGACAGATTGTCTAAGCAAAAGATCAACAAGGAAATAAAGACTTTAAATGACACACTGGACCAAATGGACTTCACAGACATATTCAGAACATTCCATCCCAAAGCAACAGAATACACATTCTTCTCTAGTACCCATGGAACATTCTCCAGAATCGATCACATCCTAGGTCACAAATCAGGTCTCAACTGGTACCAAAAGATTAGGATTATTCCCTGCCTATTTTCAGACCACAATGCTTTGAAACTAGACCTCAAACATAAGAGGAAAGTCGGAAAGAACTCAAATACGTGGAGGCTAAAGAACACCCTACTAAAGAATGAATGGGTCAACCAGGAAATTAAAGAAGAATTTAAAAAATTCATGGAAACCAATGAAAATGAAAACACAACTGTTCAAAATCTTTGGGATTCAGCAAAGGCAGTCCTAAGAGGAAAGTACATAGCAATACAAGCCTTTCTCAAGAACAAGAAAGGTCTCAAATATACAACCTAACCCTACACCTAAAGGAGCTAGAGAAAAAACAGCAAATAAAGCCTAAACCCAGCAGGAGAAGAGAAATCATAAAGATCAGAGCAGAAATCAATGAAATAGAAACTAAAAGAACAGTAGAACAGATCAACGAAACTAGGAGCTGGTTCTTTGAAAGAATTAACAAGATTGATAAACCCCTGGCCAGACTTACCAAAAAGAAAAGAGAAATGACCCAAATCAACAAAATCATGAATGAAAGAGGAGAGATCACAACCAACACCAAAGAAATACAAACAACTATAAGAACATATTATGAGCAACTCTATGCCAGCAAATTTGATAACCTGGAAGAAATGGATGCATTCCTAGAGATGTATCAACTACCAAAACCGAACCAGGAAGAAATAGAAACCCTGAACAGACCTATAACCACAAAGGAAATTGAAGCAGTCATCAAAAATCTCCCAAAAAACAAAAGCCCAGGGCCAGATGGCTTCCCAGGGGAATTCTACCAAACATTTCAAGAAGAATTAATACCTATTCTTCTGAAACTGTTCCAAAAAATAGAAATGGAAGGAAAACTTCCAAACTCGTTTTATGAGGCCACCATTACCTTGATCCTAAAACCAGACAAAGACCCCATCAAAAAGGAGAATTACAGACGAATATCCTTGATGAACATGGATGCAAAAATTCTCACCAAAATACTAGCCAATAGGATCCAACAGTACATTAAAAGGATTATTCACCACGACCAAGTGGGATTTATCCGTGGGCTGCAAAGTTGGTTCAACATCCGCAAATCAATCAATGTGATACAATACATTAACAAAAGAAAGAACAAGAATCATAGGATCCTCTCAAGAGATGCAGGAAAAACATCTGACAAAGTACAGCATCCTTTCTTGATCAAAACTCTTCGGAATATAGGGATACAGGGTACATACCTCAATATCATAAAAGCCATCTATGAAAACCTACAACGAATATCATTCTCGATGGGGAAAAACTGAGAGCTTTCCCCCTAAGGTCAGGAACACGGCAGGGATGTCCACTATCACCACTGCTATTCAACATAGTATTAGAAGTCCTAGCCACAGCAATCAGACAACAAAAAGAAATCAAAGGCATCCAAATCGGCAAAGAAGAAGTCAAACTCTTGATATGATACTTTATGTGGAAAACCCAAAAGACTCCACCCCAAAACTACTAGAACTCATACAGGAATTCAGTAAAGTGGCAGGATATAAAATCAATGCACAGAAGTCAGTGGCATTCCTATACACCAACAACAAGACAGAAGAAAGAGAAATTAAGGAGTCTATCCCATTTACAATTACACCCAAAACCATAAGATACCTAGGAATAAATCTAACCAAAGAGGCAAAGGATCTGTACTCAGAGAACTATAAAATATTCATGAAAGAAATTGAGGAAGACACAAAGAAATGGAAAAACGTTCCATGCTCATGGATTGGAAGAACAAATATTGTGAAGATGTCAATGCTACCTAGAGCGATCTACACATTCAATGCAATCCCCATCAAAATACCATCCACTTTTTTCAAAGAAATGGAACAAATAATCCTAAAATTTGTATGGAACCAGAAAAGACCCCAAATAGCTACAGGAATGTTGAAAAAGAAAAGCAAAGCTGGCAGCATCACAATTCCAGACTTCCAGCTCTATTACAAAGCTGTCATCAAGACAGTATGGTACTGACACAAAAACAGACACATAGATCAATGGAACAGAATAGAGAGCCCAGAAATAGACCCTCAACTCTATGGTCAACTAATCTTCAACAAAGCAGGAAAGAATGTCCAGTAGAAAAAAGTCTCTTCAACAAATGGTGTTGGGAAAATTGGACAGCCACATGCAGAAGAATGAAACTGGACCATTTCCTTACACCACACACAAAAATAGACTCCAAATGGTTGAAAGACCTCAATGTGAGACAGGAATCCATCAAAATCCTAAAGGAGAACACAGGCAGCAACCTCTTCGACCTCAGCCGCAGCAACTGCTTCCTAGAAACATCGCCAAAGGCCAGGGAAGCAAGGGCAAAAATGAACTATTGGGACTTCATCAAGATGAAAAGCTTTTGCACAGCAAAAGAAACAGTCAACAAAACCAAAAGACAACCGACAGAATGGGAGCAGATATTTGCAAATGACATATCAGATAAAGGGCTAGTATCCAAAATCTATAAAGAACTTACCAAACTCAACACCCAAAGAACAAAGAATCCAATCAAGAAATGGGCAGAAGACATGAACAGATATTTTTCCAAAGACATCCAAATGGCCAACAGACACATGAAAAAGTGCTCAATATCGCTCAGCATCAGGGAACTCCAAATCAAAACCTCCATGAGATACCACCTCACACCAGTCAGAATGGCTAAAATTAACAAGTCAGGAAATGACAGATGTTGGCGGGGATGCCAAGAAAGGGGAACCCTCCTACACTGTTGGTGGGAAGGCAAGCTGATGCAGCCACTCTGGAAAACAGTATGGAGGTTCCTCAAAAAGTTGAAAATAGAGCTACCATAGGATGCAGTAATTGCACTACTGGGTATCTACCCCAAAGATACAAATGTAGGGATCCGAAGGGATACGTGCACCCCGATGTTTATAGCAGCAATGTCCACAATAGTCAAACTCTGGAAAGAGCCAAGATATCCATCGACAGATGAATGGATGAAGAAGATGTGGTATATATATACAATGGAATATTATGCAGCCATCAAAAGGAATGAGATCTTGCCATTTGCAATGACGTGGATGGAACTGGAGGGTGTTATGCTGAGTGAAATAAGTCAATCAGAGAAAGACATGTATCATATGACCTCACTGATACGAGGAATTCTTAATCTCAGGAAACAAACTGAGGGCTGCTGGAGGGGGGGGTGGTGGGAGGGATGGGGTGGCTGGGTGATAGACACTGGGGAGGGTGTGTGCTCTGGTAAGCGCTGTGAATTGTGCAAGACTGTTGAATCTCAGATCTGTACCTCTGAAACAAATAATGCAATATATGTTAAGAAAAAAAAAAAGAAGAAGAAGGTAGCCGGAGGGGAAGAATGAAGCGGGGGAAATCGGAGGGGCAGACGAACCATGAGAGACGATGGACTCTGAAAAACAAACTGAGGGTTCTAGAGGGGAGGGGGGTGGGAGGATGGGTTAGCCTGGTGATGGGCATTAAAGAGGGCACGTTCTGCATGGAGCACTGGGTGTTATGCACAATGAATCATGGAACACTTCATCTAAAACCAATGATGTAATGTATGGGGATTAACATAAGAATTAAAAAAAAAAAAGAAGAAGAAGAAGAAGGTAGCAGGAGGGGAAGAATGAAGGGGGGTAAATCGGAGGGGGAGACGAACCATGAGAGACGATGGAGTCTGAAAAGCAAACTGAGGGTTCTAGAGGGGAGGGGGGTGGGAGGATGGGTTAGCCTGGTGATGGGTATTAAAGAGACACGTTCTGCATGGAGCACTGGGTGTTATACACAAACAATGAATCTTGGAACACTACATCAAAAACTAATGATGTAATGTATGGTGATTAACATAACAATAAAAAATTTTTAAAAAATGGTCAGAGGAACTGAACAGGCACTTCTTCAAAGAAAACACAAATAACCAACAGGGACATGAAAAGGTATTCAACATCACTAATCATCAGGGAAATGCAAATCAAACCACAATGACATATCACCTCACACCTTTTAGAATGGCTATCCTCAAAAGCACTGGAGTTAAGAAGTGTTGGTGAGGATGTGGAAAAAAGGGACCCTCATGCACTGTTGGTGGGAATGCAAACTGGTAGAGCCACTGTGGAAAACAGTATGGAGGTTCCTCAAAAAATTAAAAATAGAACTACCATATGATCCAGCAATTCCACTTCTGGGTATTTATTCAAAGAAAATGAAAATACTAATTCAAAAATATATCTGCACCCCTATATTCATTGCAGCATTATTTACAATAGCCAAAAATGGAAGCAACCTAAAGAGTCCATCGATGGATGAATGAATAAAAAATGTGATATATATACACAGTGTATTATTTTTCATCCATAAGAAGGAGCGAAATCTTGCCATTTGCAACAACATGGATGAAACTTGAGGGCACTATGCTAAGCAAAATAAGTCAGAGAAAGACAAATACCATGTATCACTCATATGTGAAATTAAAAAACAAAACAAAACAAAAACAGAACACTGAATTTTTAGAAACAGAGAACAGACTGATGGCTGCCAGAGGCAGGAGGTGGGGGGGGCAGATGTGGAATAGATAAGGGGGGGGTCAAAAGGACAAACTTCCAGTTATAAAATAAATAAGTCATGGGGATGTAATGTACAGCATGGTGACTATAGTTAATAATACCATACTGTATGGGCGCCTGGGTGGCTCAGTTGGTTAAGCGACTGCCTTCGGCTCAGGTCATGATCCTGGAGTCCCGGGATCGAGTCCCGCATCGGGCTCCCTGCTCGGCGGGGAGCCTGCTTCTCCCTCTGACCCTCCCCCCTCTCATGTGCTCTCTGTCTCTCTCATTCTCTCTGTCTCAAATAAATAAATAAAATCTAAAATAATAATAATAATAATAATACCATACTGTATATCTAAAAGCTGCTATGAGAATATATCTTAGACATTCTCATTACCAGAAAAATGTAACTACACACGGTGATGACGTTAACTAGGCTTATTGTGGTGATCATTTTGCAGAATATATAAATACCGAATCATTATGCTATACATCCAAAATTAATATATATCAACTCTCCCTCAATAAAAAAAATAACTTTCACAAGATCCACAGATTCATAATTTTTTCTGTCCTGGGAAGAGAACTGCTACAATTCATAAACTGACTGGAAATCGAGAACAGCTTGCTATTCATTCAAATATTTATTGAAACGTATTATGTGTTAGTGCTGGAAACACGTCAATAAATAAAACACTGTTCTTGCCCTTAAAGCTTTACGTTTTATGTCACAGGGGTTTTCCTTTTCAGGTTTTACTGCCAATGCTAGATTTTCAAGTCCTTCCTCTTGATGAAGGGAACAGTTTGATTAGGAAAATCTGATAATCCAAGCAGGCTTTTTAGAATCACATATGCATGCATTATACTTAAAGGGAGAAGAAAGAAAAAAAGAAACGGTGTCAGACTAGGGGACTTAATCCAAGCTGGTGAAAGAGGAGCAAAAATGGATAAAAGCAGGGATATGTAACAGGCCAAAATAAGGTGGGACTCAAAACTGATTTTATTTTATTTTTTATTTATTTTTTTTAAAGATTTTATTTATTTATTTTGAGAGAGAGAGAATGAGAGACAGAGAGCATGAGAGGGAGGAGGGTCAGAGGGAGAAGCAGACTCCCTGCCGAGCAGGGAGCCCGATGTGGGACTCGATCCCGGGACTCCAGGATCATGACCTGAGCCGAAGGCAGTCGCTTAACCAACTGAGCCACCCAGGCGCCCTCAAAACTGATTTTACCTGGACCCATGATTTCCTGACCTTAGTGTCATTTATATGATAAAGCAAAACTTAATGAACAAATCTGAGGGCAAAGAGTCAACATTCCTGAGCACATGTGGCAGTAAAAAATGTACAACTGGAAAGGTTTCATTCAACCATCCTTCTCTTTCCTGCACACAGTCCTTAGCATTTCCTCAAAAGTAACCAGTTTCTTGGGACTGTTTAGATCACGTGCAGAACAGCATGGGTAGTTCCTACACCGATGATGCTTTTCAATACCAAAACAATCACTTGGAATTTGGTTAGTGGAATATATTCCATTTTAGAAGTTTACTGTGACAATGTCAGAATGAGAAAGGAATGAAAACAATAAGTGGGACAGAACTCTTCCGAATACACTAGAGAACGTGTTTTTAAAAGGAAACATTATTAAAATATAATGAGAATACAATATGGAAATAGAATTCAAAATAAAGTTCAGGGTATCTATTATGATATCCCAATTCTCTAAGAGCTACATCTTTTTTTTTTTTTTTTAAGAATTACATCATTATTTGCCCAGCATCTCAGAGTCTCTTCAACTAATGATATCACCACTATTTGTGTTTCAACCAATACAGAGTGGGGTCATCCAATACAGTATTAACAATATAGGAAGATGATTCAAGGACGTGTAGTGATAGAAATGGTGGACCAGAAAACTTGGGTCCTGGGCTCTGGCTCTGATGCCAGTAATGATGGTAACAATGACAATGATAAATAGTTGCTTCCGATTTGTAGTCACTGACTGACTGTGAGGCCTAATGCACTTGTAAGGCCTTTTCTCTCATGTAATCTCAACAACCCTATAAAACCTATTATGATATCATTTTATAGATGATAAACCTGAAACTTAGAGAGTGTCAGGGATTTATGCAAGGTCATAGCCAGGCTAATGAGGTAGAGTCAGGATTCATGCTCCTGCCTGACCCAAAGTCTGTACTATCCTTTTTTTTTTTTTTTTTACCACCAATAGATTATATCTATCAAGCTAGTGAAGTTCTATGGTCTCCTTTTGTCTCCCAGAAAAATGGAGGGGTTGGACCAAGTGACCTCTGGGGTTCCCTTTGGCTTTAAAATGTTATGGGTCCTTTGCTTCACTGTTGTGAGACCATGAGATTAGAGCTCTGTATTTCCCAAAGCCTCATTTTGCTTCTGTTTTATCCTGTTCTATATTCTGGAGAAATGGGGGTGGTAGGTCTATAATCTTATGGTCGTGGCCATTGTGCTGGTGCTGTAGACTATGGAGGAACGGAGATGGTGCTACTTTCATCTCACTGATCCGTACTCCTACATAAGCTGACCCAGTAGGTAAGCAGAAGCAGAAAGGAAAGAGGACCTCCAGGAGTCATCCCATAGCAGCACTCTTTTCCTGGACACGAAGGATTCTCAAACTTTCATTAGACACCACTCTCACCTGAGAAGTTCATTTTTCTCCTTGGTCATCTGAAAAGGGAAGTGCTGATTTCAAAGGGAAACATCCTGTGACTGAGGTTGCTGCCCCAGAGTTGTATTCTCTGAGTTGAGAGCTATCAGGATGGAGAGGTCTTTGCTGGCTTCTGACATCTGGTGGCTCTACACTCCCCCTTAGCCAGGGAAAGCAAAAGCAGAGAACCCTGTGGAGCTTTCAGACTTATGTTTTCCTCTGGGATTCCCCTCTATCTGGAACAAATACTTCTCAGACAAAGAAAGCAAGTTCCCATCTGTTACAATTTGGAAATTTCCAAATTCCCCCCATTTATGTTGTGTTTGTTTTGGAAAACCCAGGAGATGTCCACAGATATATGGAAGTCTCCTGAAGGGTGTTTTGACAAGATTGCAAAACTGAATCACAGCGAAAGTCAAACTGCAAGCAAGCTTTTATTTTTAGGCTCTATGCCAGACCTGAACAAACAAAACAAGCAGAAAATAAACAAGAACAGCAAGTTAAAAGGTCCAGTCAGCAATCTCATTCAAACTCTTTATCTACAGCAGATTGGGAGGACCATCTCCAATCAAAATCCAAAGTTTAACTTTAAGCTACTTACAAATTTAAAACCATGGTATTACTCGCTTACTAGAAATTAAAACCAGAGAATCTTTCATTTTAAGTTGAGTGGAATTTTGAGCAAAGGATTGCCTTCTCATAGGAATGCCTAATGGTAAGACAAGAAACATAATCATTAACGTCTTTACCAAAATCTACAGTGTCCCCATTTTTAAAAATCTGAACTATAGCTGAATTAAATTAAATTTCTGTCCTAGCTTCAGTGGTAGTTGCTGGGGATTAAAAAGTGACTGATACCTCCACAGATATCATATTCTTGCAGAATATGATAGCCTAGTGATGCATTCAGTCAAGCATACAAATAGATAAACACTGCTCAGTTTGACAATGAATATAATCTACCCATTAGACCCACAAATATTTATTCAATGTTTATTATGTGCCAGGCACTGGGGTAGGGGCTAGAGCAAGGTGAAGAACAAGCCTGATGTCAGAGATCCTATACTCTGTGGGTTAGCATGGGAGAAGTCCTCATTGCCAAGGGAGGACTCACAGGGTGACCTGATGTAGTCTGTGCCTCCTGAAAGGCAGAGCAAGGTGTTGGCATGAAAGGAGATGGTCGGGCAAATGAAGCACAGAGGAGAAAGTTGTAGGTGGAAAGTTGGGAATCCAGAAAGAGAAAATGAATTCAATGAAAATAGAAAGGAGGGAATGAAATTGGCAAGGCATTCTTTATCGTTTAAAGGAAGTCCAACTACATTCAATAAATTACTCATTTTCTCATTTAGTGCTAAACAGAGACTATACAACTCCCAGTCAGAGCTTATGATCAGCATATGTTGGGTTACCATAACGAATTAATGTGAGTACAGCTAAATAGAAATAAATCAGTCATTTCAGTTGATCTGTGCAACTTACCAGATGTTCTGAAATACTAAAACTATATAAAAACTACTATCACTGATTTTTTTTTTTTTTGGAACCGTAGTTGGGAAACACTGTCCTGACAAGTTAGTGCCTGGAGCATCAGAATGATGGGTCAGGTATGTTCACTGAGCAGAAAGTGTTCTTGTCCTCAAAACGCCACGCATGTGGCCTTCTTGCCAAATGAATTATTTGTAAGATAATGGAACAGCTCCATACTACCATAATACATTAAACAAACCTTTCTTTAAAACACGCTGTCTTCTCCTCCAAGTGACTTCTTTTGAGTTTACTTTTTCCTTCTCCAGGACAATTTTGGCCTCAGTACTGAGCCAGAGGTCAGAGAGCTAAGAAATCCTCACCTTGTTTCAGGGTTAAGTAGGAGCTGGGGGACTGGAACCAGTCTAGGTCAGACTGATACAGAAGACAGATTTGTTCAAGTGACACTGGGTATGGAACCCAAAGAGGATGAAGGAACCAGCAACACCTGTCAGGCTGAGGCAGAGAAGCCATGTAAAAAGTAGCTAATTAAAGCCCATTAATTCCTCTGAATAAAAAAAAATCACATCTAGGACAATCCACATTGCTTTCTCGGAAACGACTTAGAATAGCTCAGCACATTGGCCTGTGGGATAATAACAGTAAAGGCAGCTGATTTGCCAGTTTCTATCCACTTTGGGAAGCCAGAAACTCAGTAGGCTTTCTCTAGTGAAGCCAGGACATGTTGAAATGCAGCCATTTCTTTTTGTGTCCTCATCTCAGGGCACTGGGCTTTTGTGTGCTCTGGCCAACAGAAAAATACAGTCAGCTGTTGATGCAGTTTGGTTCTCTCCATTCTGCTGCTGTTCCACAGTGTTCCATTCGCCCTCTAAGACATGGCCAATATGAGCTTTCTAGGACCACTGAACTTCAGCAAAAGAGGTACTCTTGTTCCAGGTTTTTACAGGATGTACTGACCTTTTTGCCCCTCCTCTCTCAAGATAATTATTCTTATCAAAAAGATCACATACACACACCATCATTATAAGGAAGGAATCTTTTTCAGAACTTGACTCCCTCACTAGCTCAGAAGCCAGAGACAGAGACAAGAATAGTTTCTGAACTGTCCCTATTAATACTCTTTACAATTTCTTCCATTTTTGCTCTTTTAGAAATAGGACTAGCACCAATCAGATTAGAGCTATCCACCACCCGAAGTTGGATTGGATTGAACAGAAATGAGCCATGCAGGGGAAGAGATCTTGAAGCCAATGGGAAAAACGTGAAACTTGGGATGAAGTTAATCAGGCCCATATTACACTTGACATTCTTCTGTATTAAATAAAGGTCACTTCCTTCAAGATACTATTTTGAGCAAAAAAGATTTCTGCAATTCTGTAAGACTGAAGTTAATTAAACAGCATAGCAAAAATGGAAAACAGATGTCACAGGACGTTTTAAAAAGATTTTAATGACATTCAGCCTGTTTTCTTAAACTCATTTGCAGTTGCTATCATTCCCTGTATTTAAAGTTCATGAGTTGTTGGAATGGGAGGATTCATATCAATTTCATATAAATGGCAGTACAGAAGCGATTCAAAGAGAAATATGGTTGGGGGAGTCTTGCAGAGGTTTTTTTTTTTCCCCCTACACAACCTAACCAGCTCTTTTGGCTTAAACTCTTGAACTCTTTTAAATTAATGTTTTCCATCTTTCAAAAGAACTTTCCATACCACCAGCTCTGACTCTAGCTTTTTTTATGGTCCTTTCCGGTAGTCTCATGTTCAATTATCTTAAAAGCACCTGCAAGGTTAACTAAGAAACTTAATATTGTCAATTCTAGCTCAGGGAAAAACCACAGCATGGTGAATTTTTTTGAGATGGAAGTCATAGTTAACTCAAGTACAGACACCCATGGTTAGACTTTCAACATATCTTCAGATTATGATAATCCAAAACTCAAAATTATAAAGTTTTCTTGAAATAAGTAAAATTTCAAATTAGGATGAAGAAATGAAGCAGGTTTATGATCTTAAAAAGTGCATTCATAAAAGGGAAATGTAGAACTGTAAGAGTGACCAAATAGGGGTTCTTGAGGGTCTTGTCACTGTTTTTCTTCTAATTTATCTTTTAAAACATCTTTTGGGATGTTTCCCAGGGTTTGAGGCCATCTGATGATTACTGACATATGTCCCCAGTAGAATGACAAAATTTACAAATACTTTTTATATAGTAAGCCCCATCTAGTGTAAATGGCACGTACCATTTTTAAAGTTCCTACAGACATGGTAATTATGAGGAAGCAATGAATTATTATGCTGTCTTGCTGTTTATATAAGCATCTTCATGCAACTGCAAACCAGCAGTTGTTTTAAACTGAAACAATGCTCTCTGCTAAATCAGGGAAGAGATGACATCAATAAATGCTACAAATCTGAAGCAAAAGGACAGGGAAGAATTCTAATGACTGCAGGAATAACATAGACCTGAAACAAAAATTCACACAGTAGGTGGGGATGCTTATCTTGGGCTTGCTTCTGGTGATGCCTTTCACATGTGTGGTGGGGAGGCTTGCAGCTTCTGTATTAATTATCTTCAAAACGGGCCATTTTGCCTGCCTGGACTTTATGCTTGAAGGCCTTCTACTTGTTTTCTAAGAAAGCTCTGTAATTCAAGCTATTTGTTCAATAAACAATATACCCATTACTGTTGTCATTAGTAACTTGCAATATCCTAAGTATTATTTACAAAAAAATAAGAGTAAATAATGAAAGCTAAAGTAACTGCTCTGCAATTAGCTGGGGTAGGTGCCAGCATGTGGGGTAAGGAGGGTCCACATGGGGAGAGACTGGAGGCAGAAAGACCAGTTTGGATGTTATGGGAATACTTGGAAATGAGATGTGGGGGCAGCAGAAATGGAATTGCTGGAAAACATACATTAAAGAAGCAAAATTAGGGATGCCTGGGTGGTTCAGTCAGTTAAGCGTCTGCCTTCAGCTCAGGTCATGATCCCAGGGTCCTGGGATCGAGCCCCGCATCGGACTCCCTGCTCGGCGGGGAGTCTGCTTCTCCCTCTGCCCCTCTCCCTGCTTGTGCTCGCTCTCTGTTTCTCTCTCTCTCTCTCTCTGACAAATAAATATTTTTTTTAAAATTTTAAAAAAAAGAAGCAAAATTAAAATGACCAAACACTGTGGACTGTTCATGATACTTGTCACCTACAAATCTCATGAATGTCCTCTGTCCTCCACAGAGGTTCCTTCAGTCATCCTGCATTCTTGAGGTAGCCCTCCCAACGCCCATGGTCATGTCATTTTTCTATGTGTGTGTCTTTTGAGAATGAGATCTTAGTTATAAGCAAGGGATTCTTGAAGCATACTTAATTCCAAACCCTCACTAATAGCAAGTTCTAAGTTTTCCTTTTCCTAATCAGTTTCTGGCCACAAATCAATGAAAAATGCAAAGTGAAATGACCTTGTAAGTTGAGGCAAAGGACAAAGGTAATGTGGTTTAAAAATGAGAAAGAACGGTCAGATTCTTTCCATGCCTGGAATTCACTGATGCTACTACGCCTCCGAGCAGACCTCATGGTCAGGAAATGTGTTAGGAAACAGATGAGCCACACAGCTGTTGCTGTCTCTGGTCAGCATGCTCTGCGTGTTTTGCTCAGCCCCAAACCACTGCCACAGCATCACAGAAAATCATGCTGTCCTTGGTCTTTGAAGTGAGACTAATAAACTTCCAATAAGCTATGCTCTTTTGAAGGCTTACGCGTATGGGCTGAATCATTCCTTCTTTCCCTTACTTGGTCTTCTTGGTCTGTTTTATCACCAAGGGAGGGTCACTACAGACACAGGAAACAGAGTTCTACCAAACAGGTTCTTTGTAAAGCTAGGCATATATCTAGAGATTGACAAAACTGCCCCACAAGAGTGGAAATAACCAGCATCTCACTGAGGAATGGAGAAAGGAGATCAGGGAAAATAAAGTAGTGTGCTTTTGCTTTACTATAGAGCACCTTGTTAGTAAAGAAAATTCCTAGAAAAAAAAAGTTGGTATCTGCCATTTGTGTGATCCATCAAGTAAACTGAACCTTCTGTACATAGAGAAAATATTTTCCAAACTCCTCGTTACTAACTGAGCCAACAATTTTCTTCTAATGTGCCTTAATCTTGCAAGTGTGTTTTCTTTAGTTTCTCACTCTACAGATGTCTTCTCCATCTGGCACTCAAAAATATTGTTACTTGCATACAACTTTATTTTTAAAAAATTCCCAAATATGTTTTATATCAACAATCTTTGAATTATCTTAGAGATTTGAGCATCTGGTTAATTAGTCTCCATTCCACTGTTTGAGGACTATTGATAAATACACTCAATGTTTAACCCTATTCATTTTGTAGGTCAGATTAAGCATTCAAAAGAAAAGGGAATAAGAGCTGGTATTCTATTCTGCATGCACGGTATCTTATATAACAAACAGGAAACCTGGTCATCAATTTGCATATTCCACTTGTGCTCCCAAAGGCACATAAAGCTGCCTTCTGAAAGAATGAAGTTTAGAACAACACAACACATAAAAATGCTCTTTACTCCACTGAACACCGTCAGATTAAACTCCCTGTTACCTATCTTTGAATGTTTCATATTTGGTGTTACGAACCGTTCCATCCCCCCCACCGCTCTTCCTTCTAATGGTCTGTTCTTCCCTCTTGGTCTCTCCATCATAACTGACAGCACATTCCTGACACCACCAAGGTCACTGGCAAATGGAAGCATGAACTTGAGGGCAAGCTCAGTGAATGTTCTTAAACATGTTGTGGCAGATGATGTTCCCCTGTTTGTTAGCTCCCTAATGGCCATCCTGTTCCACCCAAGTTGAATTCCGACGTTTTCAGACAGGACATGGAGAATCCTTTGAATATCAGGCCCTCTTCAAGCCCCAAGAATGGCTCGGGTTTAGCCAGCCATGGTGATTCCATTTCCCTTTGCCATATACTCACTTTCCTATCCTTTCTTGGAACCAAAAGTGGACACAAGATATAGTTGTGGTCTCAATGACACTCAAGGGAAAGTCAGCTGGAAAGGATTTTCTTCAGAATAAAATAAACAGAGATGCACAAAACTTCTTGCCTCTGCCCCATACTTCCTGGCCTGGAGAATGGTGTGAGGACATGGCATGTGAGCAGCTGCAGCCATCTTACAGCCATGAGGGAAAGGCCGAGAATCCAAATGCACTCTGACAACTCAAAGCTTCTACAATGGGCCTATGCTGCCAATATGTATATACTCTATGTGTGTGTGTATGTGTCTGTAATGTATGCCCAAGTGTGTATATATAGCAAAACTAAGGCATATAATTATTAAGGCAAAAATTTCATGCTCACAAAATGATGCTATTTTTGAGGAAGGTGGATAGAAAAATTACAGCAATGAATAGAGCCAAATTAAAAAGTAGTCAGAGGCAGACTTTCCACAGCAGAGCTCATCCACTGATACCAAATCGCTGGAGAGTTTGTGGGTCATTCTCTGCTGTTTCCTTTCAGTAAAGTTTATGTTAATCTACGGAGTATTACTCAAATGAACAGCTGTTAGTAGGAATAACTATTTTTCACATAGTAGCAATAAAACTAATCACAAATGTGGGTGATAAAGGCGAAGGGAAAGAAAATCAGAGTCAAAAATGATAACAATGAGCCCCTGCTTTTCTAGAAGATACTTCCAGCAACCACAAGGAACAAAGGCCTAAAGCTGAAATTTACTGTTTCTAGCCCTCCCAAAAATATTTTCACCAACATGACTCCTGATTGTGTATACAGTGAGGCAGTCTACTAGAAGCATCCCAAAACAGTACCCGATGGAAAGAGGGACAGAGAACTTTAATAATGAGAGAAAAGGAATTTTAAAGTCTGAATGGAGGAGTGCCTGGGTGGCTCAGTCAGTGAAGCATCCGAGTCTTGATTGTGGCTCAAGACATGACCTCAGGGTCATGAGATTTAGCCCTGAGTTGGGCTCCATGCTGGGCCTGCAGCCTACTTGGGATTCTCTCCCTCTCCCCCTGCCCCTCCCCCCACTCACATGTTCTCTCTTAAAAAAAAAAAAAAAAAAGAATAAAAATTGAAAAAAATAATAAAGTATGAATGGGTATTTGGCCTGACCCCGCCTCTGACACCCTAACTCGGGTCAGAACATGATAGAAATGAAATGGTTAGATGAAAAGAGCCAGACTCAGTCAGCATACTAACATATTTTAATTTTACTATAATAGGTGGTTAGTATGAGTAAGAGAGCTCTTCTTTTCTTCGGTTGTTCTCAGAGGCAAGTGAGTGAACTCTTCTAAGGACCTTCCTTACCTTTCACTGGCAGCCTGAGGAGAAATACTAAATGGAACTGAGGAAGTGAGAGCCAGGACCCTGAGGAGAAGGGCAGCGGGGCAGGGGAGCAGGACAATAAGGGAGGCACAAGAGGGCTTCCTGATGTGAAATGGATGGCTTGTCTGTTAATGAGAGAAGCACATAACTGTTTCAACCCATCTTTTGAACTCAGTGGGTATGCTGATTGTGTAAGAGTAACATATTGTTTAGGGGCCAACAGACCTAAATATTGTATTGCCAGAGCTCTTCAACAGATAACAGGATTAATCTTTGATATTCATGAAAATGAACACGAGCCTCCAAGGAAAATTTCAGTTACACAGAAAGGTAGACATTTCAGAATTTTTCTATTATTTTAAGATTTTATTTATTTATTTTAGTGAGACCAAGAGCGAGCGAGCACAAGTG
Organism: Mirounga angustirostris; assembly: GCF_029215605.1. NCBI lineage: Eukaryota > Metazoa > Chordata > Mammalia > Carnivora > Phocidae > Mirounga > Mirounga angustirostris. Next base: position 143,270,310 of record NW_026991710.1, on the reverse strand, counting down.
GGGAGAGAGGCAGAGGGAGGGGGAAAGGGAGAGCATCTCAAGCAGACTCTGCGCCCAGGGTGGAGCCCAATGCAGGGCTTGACCTCATGACCCCAAGATCATGACCTGAGCCGAAATCACCAGTCGGACTCTTAACCAACTGAGCCACTCAGGTGTTCCAGAACTTTTCTATAATTACTACACTATTACTACTACTATTATTCTCCACCCCCTCCTGCCCACTTCTTCTTTCCTTTTCTATTTAATTTTGGTGCTTAAAGGAACAGTGTCAGTTCTCTGGAAAGTTCACTTTTGTAGAATATTATATTTTGTGAGGCTGATTTTTAAAAACCTCCACATTAGCTTATCCATAATAAAGGCTAATGAGCTTGAAGACAGAGATAAAATAATATGAGAAAGTGGTTCCTTTGAGCTGAAAGAAGGTCAAATTAGTAAGATGCTCAACTAGAAAAAAAAAAAAAATTGGCAACTATGTACAATTTAAAACTGTACCATCCCTCCTTCATCCCCTAAAACCTTTTAAAACAAAAACAATGCAGGAGACACACAGATTATGACCTCTAAACACTCTGTGTTGGACATCTGATTGGGGCTGTCAAGCTACTGATTAGCCTTCTGTAAGCAGGATGTCCAGTTGGTTCCCTCCACCTATTGAACACAGATAACTTTCTCAGCTAAAAAATAAATCAAACACCAGGACTTATACCATTGTTTAATATTTAACCTTAAAACAGTAAATACTGTTTTTAGAAATAAGTGAGTTGCTATAGTTCATGTTGGTCTTCCTCATTAAAATTTGAATTCAAATCCTAGCCACAATTTTGAAAAATGTTCCAGAGCTTATGATTTTCTAAGCATAAAACTAGTATCTCAGAGAATGAGGATTTAAGATTTTGCTAACAACAACAGTATCACTGACTAAAACATTTCACTTTTGCTTAATTGCTAATGACTGAAGAACACTAATATTTTATAATTAAAATTATGACTAAATGTACTCATCTCATTGGTCGAATTTTTCAACAAATCTCAAAAATTTTTAAAAATGAATTAGTCAAATAGTTAATAAAAGCCAGCTAATATTCAGCACTTGCCTACTTAAAAGGAAGGGAAAATATATAGTAATCATCCATAAGTAGTAAATTTATCAAGTTTTAGGATCAGGAATGAAAATATTTTGTATTTGAGTTAAATAATTTAACAGGTTAAATCAACAGGCTCTGGTTCAAGACGGTGATATAGGAAGATCCTGAACTTACATCCTCCCACAGACACACAGCTACATATGGAACAATTTCCTCTGAGAAAAACCCAAAAACTAGCTGAGCGACTCCTACACATCAGACAAATGAGAAAAAACCCACACTGAAGTAGGTAGGAGAGGATGATATACAATCTCACTGCACTTGCCCAGCCTTAAGTGCAGTGACTGCAATTGGGAAGGAGCTCAAAACCAGGAGCTTCTCCCTGAGGAGCCAAGAGCTTCAACCCCTTGTCAGGACCCCAACTTTAAAACTTGCACCTGAGTGAGCCCCCAAAAGCTAGTTTTGAAAACCAGTGGGATTCACATCCATGAGATCTACGAGGCTATAGAGAACTGAGAAACAACACTAAAAGGGCTCTCTCAGGGACACACCTCTAGGGGCCTGTTACCATATTCTCCAGAGATGGAGGCTGGTGGGCTCCATCTTTAAAGTCTCCCTCTGCCTCATTCCAGCTTACTAGGATCGCCCCAAAAGGAGCTTGTACTCTTTGGTGCTTTTTTATGGCTGCCACCAGGGGAGATCCCTTGATCACCCAGTCTGGTGGCCAGTGAGACTTATGTTTGTGGTTCCCACAGACCTGTAACCAATGGAAAGAGAGTTCTTAACTGGCCACCACCCCCAAGCACAACAACAGGCAACAGACTGAGGAGCTCAGGGTCTCTATGAAAGAAGCTGATTGGCTTATCTTCGTAGCTGCAGCTTGAGGGGCAGGCTTCTCATTAAACACACAACTAAGGGCCTACTATAATCCTCTATAGAGACTTCAAAGGGCAGCTACTATCTTGGCATTCTCCCTCCGCCATGCTCCAAAGTGCCAGTATCTCCAGAGGGGAACCTTTATATGTGTCTGGTGCTCTAGTTTCTGTGGCTGCCAACCAGGGAATGCACCTTGACTGCCTAGTTCTGGTGGCCAACAGAGTCTGCGTTCCTTAGTCCCACAGAACTGTAACAAATGGAGAGACAGTTATTGGCCGGCTGCCACTCCCAGGCTACTGCACACCCAGAAGACTAAAAAACATCCCTGGTCTTTCTGTGAAAAAGATATATCTGCCTGTCCCCGGAGCCTGGCCTGAGGGGTGGACTTATGGTTTAGTACACATCGAAGGGCTACTGAGATACACTCAGGAGATAGAGGCTGTGAATGCTTCTTTGTGTTCTCTCCCTGTCTTACACCAGCTCACTGGAATCTCCTGGAAAGGAGCTTATACACGTATCTGGCATCCTGAGTTTCCTGTGACTGCTGCCCAGAAGACACCTCTAGAACATCTAGCTATCACAGCCGGAAGTGACCTACTCTTGAAGTCCTGCAATACTGTACATATATTTCCCTACTTTAAAAGTTGCTGCCTGAAGTTTTGGCTTCTAACCAGCCTGAATGTAGGTGCTGACGAATATCCATCCTTTTGGGACACCGACAGTCTTGGATACCCTCAACTACTGGCGGCCACTAAAATAAAATAGGCTTGGACAAAAACAAAGGCTTGAGAGACAACCAAGAGCTAGGGTAGGGTTAATAATAAGGTTCATCTACATGAGGCCACTCCTGCAAGAATGGGAATGGTGCCTATTTTGTCTAATGAATAAAAACCTACAGAGAGACAAAGAAAATGAAGAAACAGAAGAATACTTCTAAACAAACGAACAAGATAAAGCCTCAGAAAAAGTCCTTAATGAAATGGAGATAAATGATTTACCTGATAAAGAGTTCAAAATAACTGTCATAAAGATACTCACCAAACTCAGGAGAGGAATGGATGAATGCAGTGAGAACTTCAACAAAGAGAAAATATAAGAAAGTACCACATAGAAGTCAGAGCTGAAGAATACAAAAACTGAACTGAAAAATACACTAAAGGGGTGCAACAGCAGACTAGATGAAGCAGAAGACAGCATCAGTGAACTCAAAAATAGGGCAGTGGAACTCAGCCAATCAGAGTAGCAAAAAGAAAAAATAATGAAAAAGGGTGAAAATAGCTTAGGGGACCAGTGGAACATTAAGTGGACCAACAGTCACATTATAGGGATTCCAGAAGGAGAAAAGAGAAAGGAGAAGAAAATTTACTTGAGGAAATAATGGTTAAAAACTTCCCTAACCTGGGAAAGGAAACAGATACTCAGATTCAAGAAACGCAGAGAGTTCTGAAAAAGAAGAACCCAAAGAAACCCACCAAGACACATTATAGTTAACTGTCAAAACTTAAAGTACAGAATCTTATATAAACAGCTTGTTGCATACAAGTTGGTAAAGGTAGATATACAGTAAAATTCAGATAACTTAATGTTCCAAAGGTGATGGATTAATCACTTACAAAGCTAGTATGAAGATTAAAAGACAAAATTAGTAAAAATAACTATAACTACAATAATTAATTAAGGGATACAAAAGATGTAAAACCAAAACCAAAACATGGGGTAGTAGAAATGTGGAGCTTTAAAATGCATTCAAATTTATCAACTTAAAATAGACTTTTATAAATATAAATTATTTTATGTAAGCCTCATGGTAATCACAAAGCAAAATCCTATAGTAGGTATACAAAAGATAAAAAGAATGGGATTTAAGCATACTACTACAGAAAATCATGAAATAATAAAGGAGCAGAATAAGAAAGGAACTGAGAACTATGAAACAGCCAGAAAACTATTAACAAAACGGCAATAAGTACATACATATCAATAACTAATTAAATGTAAATGGACTAAATTGTCCAAAAAGACACAGGGTAGCTAAAAAACAAGACCTATCTATATGCTGCCTACAAGAGATTAACTTCAAGTGCACGGACACACACAGACTCAAAGTGAAGGGATGGAAAAAGATACTGAAAGTGAAAACCAGGGATGCCTGGGTGGTTCAGGTCAGTTAAGCGTCTGCCTTTGGCTCAGGTCATGATCCCAGGGTCCTGGGATCAAGTCCAACATCGGGCTCCTTGCTCAGCGGGTAGCCTGATTCGCCTTCTGCCTGCCACTCCCCCTGCTTGTACTCTTGCTCTCTCTCTCCCGTGCTCTCTCTCTGGCAAATAAATAAATCTTTAAAAAAAAAAATGAAAACCATGGAAAATGGAAACCAAAAGATACCTGGAGAGGCTATACTTATATAAGAAAAAATAGGCTTTAAAACAAAGACTGTAATAAGAGAAAAAGAAGGGCATTCATAATAACAAAAGGGCCAATCCAACAAGAAGATATAACATCTGTAAATATTTATGTATCCAACATAGGAGAAACTAATATATAAAACAAATACTAACAGACCTAAAGGGAGAAATGAACAACAATACAATAATAGTAGGGGACTTTAATACCTCACTTACATCAGTGGATAGGTCTAGACAGAAAATGAGTAAGTGAACATCAGCCTCACATGACATATTAGACCCGATAGACTTAACAGATACATACAGAATATTCCACTCAAAAGCAACAGAAAAAACATTTTTTTCAAATACACATGAAACATTCTCCTCAACTAATAATATGTTAGGCAATAAAACTAGTTTTAATTCAAGAAGACTGAAATCAAGCATCTTTTCCAATCATAAGGGTATAAAACTAGAAATAAATTACAAGAAAACTTGAAAATTCACAAATATGTGGAGATTAAATACAATGCTAGTGAACAACCACTGTGTCATAAAAGAAATAAAAAAATACTTAGAGACAAGTGAAAACAAAAAACAAAAAACACCACACCAAAATTTATGGGATGCAGCAAAAGCAGTTCTAAGACAGAAGTTCATAGAAATAAATACCTACGTTAAGAAACAAAAAATCTCAAATTGCCTAACTTTACATCTCAAGGAACTAAAAAAAAAAAGAACAAATGAAGCCGCAGTTAATGATGAAAGGAAGTAACAAAGCAAAAAGAGGAAATAAATGATATAAAGAATACAATGACAGTAAAAAAATATCTATGAAACTATGAGCAGATTCTTTGAAAATAAAAAGAGATAAGGCTGCCTGGGTGGCTCAGTCAGTTAAGTGTTTGCGTTCAGCTCAGGTCATGATCCCAGGGTCCTGGGATCGAGTTCCGCATTGGGTTCCCTGCTCAGCGGGGAGCCTGCTTCCCCCTCTCCCACTGCCTGCCACTCCCCCTGCTTGTGCTCTCTCTGTCAAATAAATAATTTTTTTTTAAAGAATTTATTTATTTATTTGACAGAGAGAGAGATAGCGAGAGCAGGAACACAAGCAGGGGGAGTGGGAGAGGGAGAAGCAGGCTTCCCGCCGAGCAGGGAGCCTGATGTGGGACTCGATCCCAGGACCCTGGGATCATGACCTGAGCCGAAGGCAGACGCTTAACGACTGAGCCACCCAGGAGCCCTAAATAAATATTTTTTAAAAATAAAATGAGATAAATTTTTAGCTAGACTCACCAGGAACAAAAAGAGAAGATTCAAATAGGAAATAAAAGAGGAGACATTAAAACTGATACCACAAAAATACAAAGGATCACAAGAGACTACTATGACCAACAAAATTTGACAATCTAGAAGAAATAGATTAAGTCCTAGAAACACACAACCTACCAAGAATGAATCAGGAAGAAACAGAAAATTTGAATAGACCAATTACTAATAAGGAAACTGAATCAGTAATCAAAAACCTCCCAACAAACAAAAGTTCAGAATCAAATGGTTTCGCTAGTGAATTCTATTAAACACTTAAAGAAGAATTAATACCAATCCTTTGTGAACTTTTCCAAAAAACGGAAAGGAGGGAAGACTTCCAAACTTATTTTATGAGGCCAGCATTATCCTCATACTGAAACCAGACAATGACACTCCAAGAAAAGAATTTCACAGGCCAATATCCTTGAAGAACACAAATGTGAAAATCCTCAACAAAATTAGCAAACCAAGTTCAACAATACCTTAAAAGGATTATACACTATGATCAAGTAGAATTCATTCCAGGGGTGCAAGATAATTCAACATCCACAAATCAATGTGATATACCATATTAACAAAATAAAGGATAAAACTCACATGATTATCTCAACAGATGCAGAAAAAGCATTTGATAAAATTCAACATCCATTTATGGTAAAAACTCTCAACAAAGTGGTTGAGAAGAATGTACCTCAACATAATAAAGTCATATATGCCAAGTCCACAGCTAACATCATAATCACAGGTGAACAATCAGGGTCAAAGCAAGATTCCCACTCTTGCCACTTTTATTCAACATAGTATTAGAATTCCTAGCTAGAGCATTTAGGCAAGAAAAACAAAAAAAGGCATCCAAATTGGGGAAGAAAAACTAAAACTGTCACTATTTGCAGATGGCATGCTATTATACACAGAAAACCCTAAAGATTCCACAAAAAAGTGTCAGAACTAATAAATTCATTAAAGCTGCAGGATACAAAATCAGTATACAAAATTCTGTTACATTTCTATACACCACAACAAACTGTCAGAGAAATTAAGAAAACAGTCCCATTTACAAGTGCATCAAAAGGACTAAAATACCTAGGAATAAATTTCCAAGGAGGTGAAAGGGTTGTAAACTGAAAACTGTATGATACTGATGAAAAAACTGAGGAAGAAGACAAATAAATGAAAAACTATACTATGCTCATGGGTGGGAAGAACAAATATCATTAAGATGTCCATGTTACTCACCCCGATGTTTATAGCAGCAATGTCCACAATAGCCAAACTGTGGAAAGAGCCAAGATGTCCATCGACAGATGAAATGGATAAAGATGTGGCATATATATACACACACACACACACACACACACACACACACACACACAATGGAATATTATGCAGCCATCAAAAGGAATGAGAGCTTGCCATTTGCAACGACGTGAATGGAACTGGAGGGTGTTATGCTGAGCGAAATAAGTCAATCAGAGAAAGACATGTATCATATGACCTCATTGATACGAGGAATTCTTAATCTCAGGAAACAAACTGAGGGTTGCTGGAGGGGGGGGCGGGGTAGGAGGGATGGGGTGGCTGGGTGATAGACACTGAGGAGGGTATGTGCTATGGTGAGCGCTGTGAATTGTATAAGACTGTTGAATCACAGACCTGTACCTCTGAAACAAGTAATACATTATATGTTTAAAAAAAAAGAAGATAGCAAGAAGGGAAGAATGAAGGGGGGAAATCAGAGGGGGAGATGAACCATGAGAGACTATGAACTCTGAGAAACAAACTGAAGGTTCTAGAGGGGAGGGGGCTGGGGTGGGGGTGGGTTAGCCTGGTGATGAGTATTAAAGAGGGCACATACTGCATGGAGCACTGGGTATCATATGTAAACAATGAATCATGGAACACTACATCAAAAACTAATGATGTAATGTATGGTGATTAACATAACAATAAAAAATTTTTTAAAATGTCCATGTTACTCAAAGCAGTCTACAGATTCAATGCAATTGCTGTCAAAATTCCAATGGCATTCTTCACGGAATTCAACAACTAATCCTAAAATGCTCTATAGAACCAAAAAAGACCCCAAACAGCCAAAGCAATCTTGAGAAAGAAGAACAAAGCTGGAAGACCCATACTCCCTGATTCAAATTGTATTACAAAGCTATTATCATCAAAGCAGTATGTTATTGGCATAAAAAAGGACACATAGATCAGTGGCACAGAAAAGAGAGCCCAGAAATAAACCCATGCATATATGGACAATTTATGACAAAGAAGCCAAGAATATAGAATGGAGGAAAGACAGTCTCTTCAATAAGTGGTGTTGGGAAAACTGGACAGTCACATGCAAAAGAGTGAAACTAGACCACTACCTTATACCATGTACAAAAATTAACTCAGGATTAACGATGTGATTGTATGATCTAGAACCATGAGGCTCTGAGAAGAATATATAGGTGGGGAGCTCCTTGACATCCTGGCAGAGATTTTTTTGGATTTGACATCAAAAGCTAAAGCAACAAAAACTAAAATAAGTGGGACTACATCAAACTAAAAGCTTCTGCACAATAAAGGAAATCATCAACCAAATGAAAAGGCAATCTACTGAATGGGATTAAATGCTTTCAAATCTTGTATCTGATAAGGGCTTAATATCCAAAATATATAAAGAACTTACACCACTCAATAGCAAAAAACCAATCTGATGAAAAAAGAAAAAAAACTGGCAGAGGATCTAAACAGACATTTTTTCAAAGATGATATAAAGACAGCCAATAGGTACCTGAAAAAGTGCTCAATAACATTAATCATCAGGGAAATGTAAATCAAAATCACAGTGAGTAGCACCTCACACCTGTTAGAATGATCATTATCAAAAAGGCAAGAAGTAACAAGTGTTGGTGAAGATGTGGAGAAAAGAGAATCCTTGGACAATGTTGGTGAAAATGCAAATTGGTGCAGCCACTATGGAGAACAGTTTGAAGCCCCCCCTCCCCCAAGATTTAAAATAGAACAATCACATGATCCAGCAATTCCACTGCTGGGCATTTATCTGAAGAAAATGGTAGCACTAACTAAAAAAGATAGATGCACTCTCACGTTCATTGTAGCATTATTTACAATAGCCAAGATATGTAAACAACTTAACTGTCCACCAATCAATGAATAAATAAAGAAAATGTGATATATATACACAATGGACTATTTTTCAGCCATAAAGAAGGAAATTCTGCCATCTGCGATAACATGGATGGATCTTGACAACATCACTGTAAATGAAATGTATCAGACAAAGAAAGACAAATACCACATGATCCCAGTTACACATGGAATCTAAACAAACAAGCAAGAAAAACCAAAACTCAAAATTGAGCTTATAGATACAGAGAACAGATTGGTAGTTGCCAGAGGCAGGATCTAGATGGTGGACAAAATGCGTGAAGGTGGTCAAAAGATGCAAACTTTCAGTTATAATATAAGTAAATGGGGATGTAATATACTGCACTGTGACTATAGCTAATAATACTATTGCGTATTTGAAATTTTCTAAGACAATTAGACTTAGAAGCTTTTATCACAAGAAAAACATTTTTTGTAACTATGTATGGTGACAGACGTTAACTAGATTTATTGTGGTGATCATTTTGCAACATTAATATTGATTATGTTGCACATCTGAAATTAATATGTTAAACGTCAATTATACCTCAATTAAAAAAAAAGAGTTAAACTAAGGATACCAAGAACCTATGTCTATATGAGGTTCTAAAAATTCTTTTAACCGTAGTTTCTATTTTATGTTTTATGCACAGAAAACCATTTTCTCTAAGACTGAGGAATGTCTATATAAGCTTTCTAACCTATTCCACCACTGAAATTAGAACATCTAGTTACATGACAATGTGCTAGTTAGGACTTTTCTTTTTTGTGAAATAGCTTAAAAAAGCAAACAATGAGTTGTAAAGAATATAGGGTACACCTTGTTTTTTTTATGCTTTGCTTTCTTGCACTTTGCAGTATTGCATTTTTTACAACTTGAAGATCTGTGGTAACCCCAAGTCGAGCAAGTCTATTGGTGCCATTTTTATCAACACCATCTGTTCACTTCATGTCTCTGGGTCACATTTTGGTAATTCTTGCAATATTTCAAACTTGTGTTCATCACATATTCATATATTTTCATATTTTTTATGGTGATCTGTGATCAGTGATCTTTGAGGTTACTACTGTTAACTGTTTTAGGGTGCCACGAACCATGCTCATAGAAGACAGTGAACTTTTATCGATAAATGTGTGTGTTTTGACTGCTTCACCCACCAGCCATTTCTCCATTTCTCTGCCTCTCTTCAGGCCTCCCTATTCCCTGAGACACAACAATATCGAAATTAGACCAATAAACACATTATAATGGTCTCCAAGTGTTCAAGGGAAAGGTAGAGTCACACGTCTCTCACTTTAAATCAAAAGCTAGAAATGATTAAGCTTAGTAGGAAGGCATGTCAAAAGCTGAGACAGGCTGAAAACTAGGTCTCCTGTACCAAATAGTTAGCTAAACTGTGAAGGCAAAGGAAAAGTCCTGGAAGGAAATCAAAAGTGCTACTCCAGTGAACACACCAATGATAAGAAAGCAAAACAGTCTTATTGCTGATGTGGAGAAAGTTTGGTCTGGATAGAAGATCAAACCAGCCATAACATTCTCTTAAGCCAAAGCCTGATCCAGAGCAAGGCCCTAACTTTCTTCAATTCTAGGAAGGCTGGGAGAGGTGAGGAAGCTGCAGAAGAAAAGCTTGAAGCCTGCAGATGTTGGTTTATAAGGTTTAAGGAAAGAAGCCATTTCCTAAACATCAAAGTGCAAGGTGAAGCAAGTGCTGATGGAGAAGCTGAGTGAACTTTCCAGAAGATCTAGCTCAGATACTTCATGAAGGTAGCTACACTCGACAACAGACTTTCAGTGTAGATGAAACAACCTTCTATTGGAAGATGCCATCTAGGACTTTCATAGCTAAAGAGGAGAAGTCAATGCCTGTTTTCAAAGCTTCAAAAGGCAAGCTGACTTTCTTGTTAGGGGTGAATGCAGCTGGTGAAGTTGAAGCCAATGCTCATTACCATTCAGGAAATCCCAGGGCTCTCAAGAATGATGGGAAATCTACTCTCCCTGTGCTCTAGAAAGGGAACAAGGCCTAGAAGATGGCACACCTGTTTACAACATGGATTACTAAATATTTTAAGTCCACTGCTGATATTTATTCTGAGACCTGCTCAGAAAAAAAGAGCCTTTCAAATATGACCACCTTTCAAAATAGGACTGCTTTTTAACAATGCACCTGGTCAACCACGAGCTCTGATGGAGACGGACAATGAGACTAACGCTGTTTTCATGCCTGCTCACATAACATCCACTTTGCAGTTTATAGATCAAGGAGTATTTTTTACTTTCAAGTCATGTTATTCAAGAAATACACTTCACAAAGCTATAGCTGCCATGGATAGATAAGGATTCCTCTGATGGATCCGGGCAAAGTAAACTGAAAACCTCCTAGAAAGGATTCACCATTCTAGATGCCATACTTCATCAAGATAAAAAGCTTTTGCACAGCAAAAGAAACAGTCAACAAATCCAAAAGACAACCGACAGAATGGGAGACGGTATTTGCAAATGACATATCAGATAAAGGGCTAGTATCCAAAATCTATAAAGAACTTACCAAACTCAACACCCAAAGAACAAATGATCCAATCAAGAAATGGGCAGAAGACATGAACAGACATTTTGCCCAAGAAGACATCCAAATGGCCAACAGACACATGAAAAAATGCTCAACATCGCTCGGCATCAGGGAAATCCAAATCAAAACCTCAATGAGATACCACCTCACACCAGTCAGAATGGCTAAAATTAAAAAGTCAGGAAACAACAGATGTTGGCGGGGATGCCAAGAAAGGGGAACCCTTCTACACTGTTGGTGGGAATGCAAGCTGGTGCAGCCACTCTGGAAAACAGTATGGAGGTTCCTCAAAAAGTTGAAAATAGAGCTACCATATGACCCAGCAATTACACTACTGGGTATTTACCCCAAAGAGACAAATGGAGGGATCCGAAGGAGTACATGCACCCCGATGTTTATAGCAGCAATGTCCATAATAGCCAAACTATGGAAAGAGCCAAGATGTCCATCAACAGAAGAATGGATAAAGAAGATGTGGTATATATATATATATATATATATATATATATATATATATATACACACACACACACATACACACACACACAATGGAATATTATGCAGCCATCAAAAGGTATGAGATCTTGCCATTTGCAACGACATGGATGGAACTGGAAGGTGTTATGCTGAGTGAAATAAGTCAATCAGAGAAAGACATGTATCATATGACCTCACTGATATGAGGAATTTTTTTTTTTTAAGATTTTATTTATTTATTTGAGACAGAATGAGAGAGAGAAAGAGAGAGCACATGAGAGGGGGGAGGGTCAGAGGAAGAAGCAGGCTCGCTGCCGAGCAGGGAGCCTGATGCGGGACTCGATCCAGGGACTCCAGGATCATGACCTGAGCCGAAGGCAGTCGCTTAACCAACTGAGCCACCCAGGCGCCCCATATGAGGAATTCTTAATCTCAGGAAACAAACTGAGGGTTGCTGGAGTGGTGGGGGGTGGAAGGGATGGGGTGGCTGGGTGATAGACATTGGGGAGGGTATGTGCTATGGTGAGCGCTGTGAATTGTGCAAGACTGTTGAATCACCGACCTGTACCTCTGAAACAAATACTACATTATATGTTAAAAAAAAAAAAAAAAAAGACGATAGGAGGGGAAGAATGAAGGGGGGGAATCGGGAGGGGGAGATGAACATGAGAGACTATGGACTCTGAGAAACAAACTGAGGGTTCTAGAGGGGAGGGGGGTGGGAGGATGGGTTAGCCTGGTGATGGGTATTAAAGAGGGCACGTTCTGCATGGAGTACTGGGTGTTATATGCAAACAATGGATCATGGAACACTACATCAAAAACTAATGATGTAATGTATGGTGATTAATATAACATAATAAAATTTAAAAAAAGAATATTCTTGATTCATGGGAAGAGGTCAGAATATCAACATTAACAGGAGTTTGGAAGAAACTGATTCCAACTCTCAGGATGACTTTGAGGGGTCTGACGGAGGAAATAACTGCATAAATGTGGTGGGCAAAGCAAGAGAACTGGAGTTAGCCGTGGAGCCTGAAGATGTGCCTGAATTGCTGCGATCTCATCATCAAACTTGAAAGGATGAGGAGTTGCTTCTTATGGTTGAGCAAAAAAAGTGGTTCTTGAAATGTAATCTACTCCTGGTGAAGATGCTGTGAAGATTGTTGAAATGATAACAAAGAATTTAGAATATTACATAAACTTAATAAAGCAGTGGCAAGGTTTGAGACGATTAACTCCAATTTTGAGAAGTTCTACTGTGGATAAAATGCTATCAAACAGCATCACATGCTACAGAGAAATCGCTCCTGAAAGGAAGAGTCAATTCATGAGAAACTTCGTTATCTTTTCTGAAGAAATGGCCACTGCCACCCCAAACTTCAACAACAGCCACCCTGATCAGTCAGCAGCCATCAACATCAAGGCAAGACCCTCCACAAGCAAAAGGATTATGACTCTGAAAGCTCAGATGATGGTTAGCATTTTTTAGCAATAAGATATTTTTTAATTAAGGTATATACATTGGGGTTTTTTTTAGACATGATATTTCACTCTTAATAGACTATAATGTAAATATAATTTTATATGCACTGGGAAACAGAAAAATTAATTTGAGTTGTTTTACTTGTGGTATTTGCTTTATTGCAGTGGTCCTGGAACCGAACCCACAATATCTCCAGGGTATGCCTGTACTGTCGGATTAGGATAAACAAATCTATATAATAGGCATTTAAGGTTCTGATGAATTACATTCTAAATCCATCTAACACTTTGATTTGCCTTTAGATAGTTTCTGCTTAAGAAACGAATTCGTTTGGGGCGCTTGGGTGGCTCAGTCGTTAAGCGTCTGCCTTCGGCTCAGGTCATGATCTCAGGGTCCTGGGATCGAGCCCCGCATCGGGCTCCCTGCTCGGCAGGAAGCCTGCTTCTCCCACCCCCACTCCCCCCTGCTTGTGTTCCCTCTCTCGCTGTGTCTCTCTCTGTCAAATAAATAAATAAAATCTTTTTTAAAAAAAGAAACGAATTCGTTTAAGATTAACAAAAGGGAAGAATTGCACTTTGTGCTCATGTTTACTTTTAGAACCGTTCTTAAACACCCTATACTTTTTAAATTTTCTGGTCAGGATCCCTGGCCTTAAGTAACCTTTCTGATAGACCCTGCATGATTCTAAACTTCCAGTGATGCTGTTTGGCTTTGGAGCAGAGAAGAGTGGAGAAGTGCTTGGCTTTTTCCTAGAAAAGCCTACTGGGTTCTTTCATTGTCAATTCAGGTTGTTCTGGACTTATCCCAAACAATACATACTCATTTTCTTTTTGCATATAATGATTCAAGTCTTCTCTAGACCATCTCTAGATTTGATCGTCAAGTTACTGACTGGTTATCTCTGACTCTAAGCCAGTCAATTACATGGTAATAGGAGGGGAAAAGGAAAAGAGGGAACTTTAAGAGAACGAGGAAGAAAAGTGTCAGAAGTTCTTGGGAAATTTTGTATAGATGATATTGTAGAACAGGGATTTCTTGGATGCCAGAGACTTGGATGGAAGGTCTAGGTATATTTTATTTTGCACAGTTCTTTGTCATAGGAGATGTCTCCAGGCCTTGGCAAATTTAGAAACATCTCCCTAATGACATCTCAGTTGGTTATTAAAATACAATGTTTTGAAGGCTCCAACATTTCAAAGCAGAAAGCATGGTGAGTATGAATTTTCAGCCTTTAGCCAGGGGTGTGTAACATGTCACACAAAATGTTCTGTCAACTCTGTTTTCTGCATGACTGTATATCTAAGCTTCTACAAAAGAACAAGATGTCTATCAACGTTTTGTAGCCCAGTATCTGTAGCCTGCCATCATCACTACCCCCATTTCTGATATTCAGCCCACTGTGAAATATGCATATATCTATATGTACATATATAATATGTATAATTTCTAGGAACCCTAGGGTGATTTGAATGAAAACAAAGACTTCTAATTGGTCAGTGATTTTTCTATTAATATATTTTTTTCCTCACCACATTTTCAAGGTAGAGGAAGAAAAAGGAACATAATAAAGAATTCACTTGTTTTTTGTTTTGTTTTGTTTTCAAAGATTTTATTTATTCATTTGAGACACAGAGATAGAGCGAGAGCATGAGCAGGGGAAGAGGCAGAGGCAGAGGGAGAAGCAGGCTCCCAGCCTGATGCGGGGCTTGATCCCAGGACCCTGGGATCATGACCTGAGCTGAAGGCAGACGCTTAACCATCTGGGCCACCCAGGTGCCCGTTTTGGTTTTTTTGTTTTTTGTTGTTTTTTTTTTAACAAGTTTTGCAAGTTGCTTATTTCAGAAACTTTCTGTATGTATAGTCAAGTAACAAAGTATTCATCATTAACATTCTTTTATAATAAGAAACAATGACAGGCAGTATCAGCTGAGTACTTGTCCTGTGGCATGTTCTATGACAACACATTATTTCATGTGACCACAATCCTGTGGTACTGATTAGGTACTATCATAATTCCCTTTTACTGAAAAAGAAACTTGGACTTAGGGGCAGTGGGATGCTTATCCAAGGTCACCTAGTTTGTCAGTGGTGGAAATTCTGTCTCTGTCCTATACTGCCTTCTTAGGTTGGAAAAAAAAAATCTTCCTTTAAAAAGAGGGTCCATTCTGCACAGCAAAGGAAACAATCAACAAAACTAAAAGGTAACCTATGGAATGGGAGAAGATATTTGCAAATGACATATCCCATAAGAGGTTGCTATCCAAAATATATAAAAAACTTCTAGAACTCAACACCTAAAAATCAAATAATCCAATTTAAAAATGGGCATAAGACATGAACAGACATTTCTCCAAAGACGTATGGATGACTAACAGACACATGAAAAGATGCTCAACATCACTTAACATCAGGGAAATGCAAATCAAAACTATGAAGAGATATCACCTCACATCTGTCAGAATGGCTAAAATTAACCACTCAGGAAACAACAAATGTTGGCAAGGATGCAGAGAAAGGGGAACCCTCTTGCACTGTTAGTGGGACTGCAAACTGGTGCAGTTGCTCCAGAAATAGTAGGGAGGTTTCTCAAAAAGTTAAAAAAAAAATTAGGGGCACCTGGATGGCTCAGCTGGCTGTGTCCAACTTTTGATTTTGGTTCAGGTCATAATCTCAGGGTCATGAGATCAAGCCCTGCATCAGGCTCCGAGCTCAGCAAGGAGTTTGCTAAAGTTTCTCTCTTCCTCTCCCTCTGCCCACTCCCATGCTCATACTCTCTCTCTTAAAAAAAAAAAAAAAGTTAAAAATAAACTACCTTATGATCCAGCAATCACACCACTGGGTATTTATCCAAAGATTACAAAGATTAATTCAAAGGGATACATGCACCCCTATGTTTATAGCAGCATTATTGAGCCGTAAAAAAAGAATGAAACTTTTTCATTTGCAATGATGTGGATGAGGTTAGAGAATATAATGCTAAACAAAGTAAGTCACAGAAAGACAAATACCATATGATTTCACTCATATGTGGAATTTAAGAAACAAATGAGCAAGGGAAAAGAGAGAGGGCGAGTGAGAGAGATAGAGAGATAAACCAAGCAACACACTCTTGACTAGAGAGAACAAACTGATGCTTATTACCACAGCGAAAGTGGGATGGGTGAAACAAGTGATGGGGATTAAGGAGTGCACTTGTCATGATAAGCACTGGATGATACACAGAATTGTTGAATCACTATATTGTACACCTGAACTTAATATAATACTGTGTGTTAACTATACTAGAATTAAAATAATAAAAAAGGTCCAAAGCCATAAATTGGCATTTATTTAAACAGAGTGGACTGAATAGATACATTTATTTTTGCTCCTTCCCCTAAATCCTGAAAAAAGGGAGAGAAGGAGGGGGGAATGGGAAAGGAAAGAAGTCAGGGAGAGGGTGAGGGAGGCGAAGAGAGAGAAAAGTAAAATATTTTAAGTTCGTTGGAATGAAAAGTGAATGGATGAGGTGTCACCAAGTTAGCAGGATAGGAAAGTGGAAATCTAAGTGCTATAGAAGGTGAAGTAAACAAGAAGGAAGCTAATTTGAGCAACAGAAAACTTGACCACTAGAATCCTCAGAAGGTAGGAGAGAGGGATGGGGCTATAAGAGGATCGGTTGAGGGGCGCCTGGGTGGCTCAGTTGGTTAAGCGACTGCCTTCGGCTCAGGTCGTGATCCTGGAGTCCCGGGATCGAGCCCCGCATCGGGCTCCCTGCTCAGCAGGGAGTCCGCTTCTCCCTCTGCCCTCTTCCCTCTCGTGCTCTCTGTCTCTCATTCTCTCTCTCTCAAATAAATAAATAAATAAATCTTTAAAAAAAAAAAAAAAAGAGGATCGGTTGAAAATCTGTAGGAGACCAGCCGTGCCCACTCTACTGCTCTTGTAGCTAGTAAACCATTCCTCCTCCACCATCTCAGGAGACAGAAGATTTCCATTACTGGGACACAGAATCAGTATGAAACAGATCCAGAAACACCTGGAACAGCAGAATGAAAGAGCAAGACAAGAGGCTGAAGATGGAGATATGGAATTAAATGAATGTATCTAATAAATGATGAAAGGCATCCCCTTTCCGCTGTTCAGCTCCCAAATTCTGTCTGCCAAGCAAATACCAGTCCTATCCACCCTTGCTCCAGGAAGGAAACTGAGTACCTTTCTTTCTGGAGAAATTGATTAACCTATGAGAAAAGACCTGTAGATACTGGCAACTGGGGTCCTTGCTCAATCCTAGCGTAATGCCGACCAGGTGACAAATCCCAACCAATCACAGATTCCAGTCAACTTGTTGGTGCCAAAGAGACATTTAACAAAACCCTCAAACATGAAATTCAGTCCAAGTAAACACGGAGAAGAAAAGGAACATGAAGGAATAGTGAAAATGCAGGGAAGCTAATTTATAACAACAGTCACCCTATGCCCCAAAAGGAAACTCCAATGATTAATATCTGTAAAAAGATAAAGGACATCATGGCATCCATGAAACAGAATCGGATGCCATAAAAAATTAGAGAACGGAAAAAAAGTCTTGAGAAATAAAAATATGACAGAAATAAGTTCAGCAGAACATTTGGAAGACAAAGGTGAAAAGATCTACAGAAAGTTCAGTGAAAACTGGCAAGAAAATTAGAACATCCATTTAGGAGTTCTAACATCACGTTAATACAAGTTTCAGAAAGAGAACAGAGAACGTGAAGAGAATATAAAAATAAATACAGGAAAATTTTCCATGAGTTTTAAGATTGAAAGGGCCACTGAATATCCTCTACAGTGTCTGAAAAATACTGTATATCATCAAAGAAGTTTCAGAGTACTAGGGATAAAGAGAAAAATCTATGTATTCTAGAATGAAAAAAAGTCACACACAAAGGACCAGAGGCAGATTCCCATAGGATTCCTCTACACTAACACAAGAAACTAGAAGGATCTGAAGAAATTCTTTCAAAAATCTTAGGTAAAGTCTACAATTCTAAACCCGGCCCAACTATCAATTCAGTGTGAGGATATCAGAGAAGTAGGGTCTAGAAACAATTTGTCCTACACTCTTTCTTTGAGAGCTGCCAGAGGGTGCGCTTCTGGTAAATAAGAGAACAAAAAAATGAAACAGAGAGCCTTAGGAACTGAGGGAGCCAGCACAGGAAAAAGGTGAAAAGCACTTCCAGGATGATGTTGAAGGAGGTTTTAGGGGAATGGCTGTGCATCAGGATTTGAGAGCTAGTCAAGAATGGAGCAGAGGATGGGGAAGTCCAGGAGGGAGGTGTGCTGCATTTCAGGGGCACTACTTTTGCAGCAGAAAGATGTCATGAGAAAAACAAAAAAGATACTGACTAGCTGCACTGATGGTCCCAATGAGACAAAAAAAATGGTTCAGTGTGGAAAAAAAAATCCATGACCAAGACTGGAAAAATAAAGTGCAAATGTACCACAGGGTCATTTTCCAAATATTTCAGTAATTAATACTGATTGCTCATATTTGTACAAAGTCTCTTACACAATTTTTTGTGGTGGAATAATTCTTTGTTTTGAAATGTCATATCACTATGAAACATGTCCAGGTTACATAAGTAGTAGCAAGAAGTTTCTGGAGGAACAAATGTCAAAAATGTCTCCTTGTTCTAAGTACAGGATGACAACAATGGCTTCTGTCAGAATAAATATCCGAACTATTACTTGCCTTTATTAGGGGTGGAGTGTCTGGTGCAAGATGGAAGTCTCTTGGCTTATGAATGTATTTGGTGGTTTTTCAATTTTTATGAATTCCATGATAATCCTGTTTTACCTTTAGACAGTAAACTGCAGTACATGCTAAATTCACCATGACCCCAGAAATGAATACTTTCCTAGAATAAGAAATGTTGATGTTTATGAATTTATAAATTTCATATGAAACTAGATCATGGGGGAAATCTGACACGAGGAGAAAAAAAGACCTATTGATCTGGGATTGTATCTCACAGATTGCTCATAACCAGGTGGAATGCAGTTAGCAAGAGGAGCATGGTTATTTTCTCAAATCATCTAAAACTACTTTATTCTAGTCTACTCGGAGTGTACAGTTCTGACTGATCTGGGAGAAGGACATGGATTCAAAACTTTCATTTATATATCTGCAGACATCAACAAAGTTGGAGTAACTTCTGGTCACTTTTCAGAGGTTATGCACTTATGAAAATGTCAACTTAACTCAAACCAACCTCCCACTCAGCCCCATGACACAGTACATGTAGAGTCACAGGATGGGCTCCCCAAAACACTCCAAATTGGCAGATGTCTTAGATACCTCCTGCTAGCATGGACCCTTCGCATTCTCCTCATTCCATCCAAATCCATAGTTCTATGTTTGGGGCAGGTTCAAGTCTGCATATTTGCCTGCCTGCATTTCATCTACTCTAAGACCTTCCAGTCTGAGAAGACAGCAGATTAGATACGGCACCAGCTACAAAGCAAAAGCAGAACGGTTGCTCATGGTATAGCACCAGGCAGAACTTCAGAGTCAACAAAGGCAGCTTTTGTTCATTGGTTATAATGCAAAATAACAAAATGCAAATTTCTCTCTAGCTGCTATCGTGGTGAAATGGGGACAAGGGTCTTCAGTGTAAATCAACTTTTCAAGCAAAAGGATGCTCTGGAGCCATGCAATTGCTTTTAGAAACCTCCCTCTGCCAAGTTTTGGTAAAAACAAAAAATTCTTTATTATACTTTTCTCTAGTAAGGCAGCTGTTTAGTATCAGAAATTTTAATAATGACACAACCAAATATAATTCTGCTCTTTAATGGTAGAATAATTAGAACAAAAACATGCAGTGGAACTCTTGATGTTATTCTAGAACGCTTCATCATGAATAATCCTCTCCTCTCTGTGTAAAATTGCTTTGTGGTAGAATACAAATAAGTGTGATCATTTCACATTTGTTTTAAAGGATGCCCTTTGAAGAAAGCAAGAGCTATGAAGGAGCGGAAGGCACGAGTCATGAAAACACAATCATCCAGAGCGAGGATTTACCCCGTGGCTAGAACTATATGGAAGTCCAAACTATAAACTTGATTTTAGAAAGTACAGAGAACAAAAGACTTTTTTACTTTGCACTGCGCTGAACTCGGGCCATCTTTTATGGCTTTTTTTTTTTTTTTTTGCTACAAACATTAAATATAATGATACATTCCTGAAACCATATGGCATATGAACTATTTGAACAAAGAAAGAATTGAGGACAAGAAAATATTTTGTGGTCTTTCCAGAAATCTTTCACAACCTTCACATTTAATGCCAATTACTAGGAAAGCAGCAAGTTTAAAATTATAGCTGAGGCATATAATTACCCATATCTGACCTATTTATAAACTCTTCTGAGGAAAAGGAATAGCAGATAACTGCACCTAACTCTTTTTGGTTCCTGACATACATAGTAAAGTAAAAATATTTGGATAGTACATTGGTGATTCCATGGGTTTACTAGCTTCATATCAGGAGGCTCTCATCTGGAGTTCTTCAAATGCTACCCACTGTAGATACCTCCATCATTCCACTTAAATTAAAAAAAAAACAAAAAAAAAAAAACAGACTTAAAGAACACTGTGAAATGGAGCAGGGCACAGAGCAAATACATTTTCAAGGTTGAGATGGGGTAGAGCAAACACAGTGATGGGGTAGAGCAAACACAGTGGGAATGTGGATGTAGAAATTAAGTATATGGATAGATTTGCTGGGGCATTTCCTCTGAGCAGGATTAAAAACCTTTACAATCAATGTGCATACTCACAGAAGCCTTCAGAAACAGAGCAGGCGGTATTATATCTGTGGGAACCGTCACATCCCGAGGTCAGAAGACACGAACCTAGTATAGCAAAGTTTGAGACTCTGCAATTAATTTACAGTTCCCTTTTGAATCATGAAGCAAATTTATGTGTTCAACTTACATGTGATTTTTCCAGCCAACTCGTTTCATGAAAATCTGCATAGTTTATTGAATTAGCTTAATATATGAATTATTCTTAAAACCAAATGAAAGAATATCTAATTCCTTGCCACATATGGAAAAGGTTTTCAAAAATCTACATAGGTTCCAGTGTTATCCATAAGGTCTGTATAATCATAACTTTAGTCAAGTAAGGAAGTAGTCATTCTTAGGTTTGTTGAGAAAATGAACTGTCTGCTTTTACATATGTAACAGAAACCAACTAAAATAAACCTCCCTGTTACTAATGTTCTCACCATTAGGTGATGTATTAGTTTTAATGAAAAACTTACACATTCGCAAAAAAAATAAATCAATGGTAAAAAATTGGCAACCTACCGTATTTTAGCCCGAAGTATACAGAAATAAATTCTCCAGTAGTAAAAGTTGAAGACACAAAGTGAAATCCGATTTATATGGATGAGAGACTCGTTAATTGAGAACAATTGTTTCAAAATATCCAAATATAGGAAATAGGCTTGTTCAATAAAAACCCAACTCAAGGTCTGCCTTGGATAGAAAAGGTTAGGAACCATAAAATGGATCATGGTGCTGAAATGTAACTGACATAGGGCACCAAAAAGAAGTATGAATTATACTGGAAATTGCTCTATCAGCTTCCAACTACAAATAATCTTCATGAAATAACAGCAAGTGATCCCCCAGGATATTCTTGTTCTCTTATTCTCTCAGCTTACCTCCTGAGATGCAAACCTCTCCCCTACAGCTGTCTCCTTGTTCTTCATTCTCTAGTTGTCCCTTAGATCCTTCTCCAGATTCCTTCTATTATCTATGAGATTCTTTGACTGTTTCTAACCAACATCCTCACTTTCCATTCTCATCAGAAATGCTTTTGTCTTAACTGAAATTTCTTTCCTTGATGATGTTACTAACTTTATCATGATCTTCTTTGAGCATGGAGGGCCCCATATGCTCCCTGTTTTCCAATGCTATTCTTTTTTATTATTATTAAAGATTTATATTTATTTATTTGACAGAGAGACAAAGCACGCACAAGCAGGGGGAGCGGCAGAGGTAGAGGGAGAAGCAGATTCCCCACTGAGCAAGGAGCCCGCTGTGGGGCTCCATCCCAGGACCCCGGGATCATGACCTGAGCTGAAAGGCAGACGTTTGACCGACTGAGCCACCCAGGTGCCCCTCCCAACGCTTTTCTTACAACAGTTTTGCCATTATCACCCAACATCTGCTTCTCTTTTGAAGTCTGTGCTCCACCTACAATCTCTCTCTTCCTTGCCTGTCACCAACAACCTCAGCCATTTCCTCTTTTCTCAATGACTTTACTGTTAGCCTTTCATTTCCCGCCATCACCTTTGGCCATCATCCATGTTCAGTTCCTTCTAACATCTTGACTTCATGGTTCCTCGACCACCTCCTCTACTGTGATGACCTTAACTTCTACCTCAACTAGCCACGCACACAGATAATCTCTTAAATTCCTTCATCACTTGGAGGTTCGTTCTTTCTTAAGATTTTGACCTTTCAGAGTCCTCTGATCACAAACACTGGTCCCTTTCCCTATCTTCCCATCTCACTCTCCCTTTGAGTCATTTTCCCTCTTGTTGTTACTTCCATTTTCTTAAGTCATAGCTCTTCCCCCCTTAAGTCCTGATTTGGCTTACCATTTCCTTTCTGATGCCACATACTGCTTGAATGAGGATTTCAATGACACTTCTTGAGGACCATGACTTTAAATATTATACTTCTGCATCTTGCCAGTTCCTCCCTTCAGAGTACAGATTATGATTGAAATAAAGTCACAAAACATGCTGAGTCTAATATAGGTTTCTCACTCTTGCTAGGAAATGTGTGACTCCTTTTTCGGTACTCCTGATCACTTCTCAGAGTTGTCTTCAGCCTTTTTCACTGTTCTTAATTTCACATTTACCACAATTATCCTTCCTAGTTCAGCAAATGCCTTCATCACCTATTTTACTGGTAATAGTGTTATTTGACTTGGAACCTCAGTTTTCCATTCCCACATCTTTTCCCCTTCACTGCTACTTCTGAGGGAAAAGTTTTCATCCTCCTTTCTGTGGAAGGCCTTCTATGGACTATATGTTAAATGATGGTTTTCAAAACAGTTGGCTTATTTTTGGCTTTAAGGTGAAAAATTATCTTATTCCTGTCACTTTTCAGATGTACAACTGAAAGAATGGGAGTTTTGGTTGGTGTGGGGGTGTTAGAGAAAGTGTTCATGGAAAAGCAAAGTCATTTTGGAGTTTAGGACATTTTCTGGGGAGGGCTTCCTAAGGTGGGTTCTAGAAACCCAGATGGAATCCTGAAGCCGTTGGCTCCTAGAAGAGAGGAGCTCCAAGAGGGAAAGTGAGAGCATTCAGTGCCAGAACATTCTGCTTCCAACTGTGCTCAAAATTGAGCTTGGTTATTCTTACTGAGCAGGGAGCATCTATGATGAAGAGAAGAATGAGCTGATGTTAAACGCAGAAGGGAGGATGGAGGAGACAGAATTGGAAGTGTTTATTTCCTTCAAAAAAATACTCTATAATTACAAATGTAATAAACTTTATTGTTGAAAACCTGGAGCATCTGGGGCACCTGGGTGGCTCGATCGGTTAAGCATCTGCCTTCGGCTCAGGTCATGATCCCAGAGTCCTGGGATGGAGCCCCGCATCGGGCTCCCTGCTCAGTGGGGAGCCTGCTTCTCTGTCTCCTCCCTGCTCTTGCTCTCTCTCGCTATCTCTGTCTGTCTCTCTCTCTCTCAAATAAAATCTTAAAAAAGAAGTTGGAAACCCAAGATCAACTAACAAGAAAATATAATCTGCTCAAAACTCCACCAGAGAACCAATAGCATTATTTTGATCTATTTCCTTCTAATAAAAATACACATTTTAGTTGGTTTAAGATTTTATTTCTCATAAAATTAATATTAAGCTGCATATATAACTGTTTCTATTTGGGGGGGGCTTAACACTACATTGTTATTTCAACAGGAGATCCAAGGTATCATCTCTGAGCATGCTGTTCATATGTGGCTCCGTCTGATCTCTGAGCTGAGCCCTCTCCCTTCAAAAAGGCCCCTACCTGGCAGGGACTTTTTTCAACTTACTTTGTAATCACTAAAGGAACTCTCATACATACTGAAGCAAGATGAGATGGAAATGTTGAAGAAATATTGCACTATCATGGTGCTCTTTCTTGGAAGGCATCTAATATTTGAGATATACATATAGTATTTCTTACGGGTGGTTGAGTACCACTTTGAATGTACACAGGGTATCTGGAAGTATTTCCAACTATATTTTAGACACCAAGTAAGACAACTAGCCATAAAAATAAGGACTCAACCTCCTTTTGGAAATGTAATTAAAACACTACATTCACCAAAACACTAGCATGGCAAAGAACTGTTATTCTAATATCTAAGAATGTGACACTGTGTCAGAGCCAATTTTTACATGAAAAAAATCATGAGGAAGAATACATCATAATGTTATTCCTTCACACTTCAGGAAGTTAAAGGTTTCACACTTCAGGAAGTTCCTTGATTGAATTTTCCATTTCAGGGAGGGGTTGTTTTTAAAGTGATCCAACACCAACACTGTTCATGCAAAGTCATCATTATATTGATGAGCCCATATCTGCATGCATAGCCAGGTGCTACAGGACTGGGGCCATGATCTTGCCTACGTTCCTTATTCACCATTCTCCAATGTGCCTGGTGAATGTGTGTGTGCGTGTGTGTGTGTGCGCGCGCGCGCACGCATGCACATGTCATTTTATAACAAATTGAAAATGCTACTTTCTGCCCTATTTTTTTTTTTGGCCCTAATATTATTTTGAAGGTCCTTCTGGTTCCATAGTTTGCACCTTCACTACTACTAAACTGCTTTGTTATTTGACTAGACTCAGCAGATAAAAAAAAAACATTTAACCAGAAATGGAAGCTGGTGCCTATTAAGTTTTCAGGATCAAAAGCAGAATGGCTTATCTTCCAAACCTCAAATTGGGAAGAGAAGGTAATTGCATTGCACTGAAATTAATTTAGGAATCAGTCATTGGTCTACAAGATTTACATAATGTTAAAAGATGTGTAGAATTCTTGTATGCATTCTTGCCAATATGATCTTCGAGATCACTAAATTATATTCAAAAGCAATGCTTTTGTCTTTCTCATCTTTGTGTCCTCAGCACCCAGCATTATCCAACACTTTGCAGATGCTCAATTAACAGTGAGAGAATGCAAAGTGCTAGATTCTTAAATACATTTATGTACATTTAAGGACCTCTTCACAATTGCTTGATGATTGCATCTCTTTGACCTTTGTTGCTTATTTTGCCCCAAACTGTTGTGTTGATCTTCTCCTTGCCTGTGTGTGTGCCTGTGTGTTAAACCTAGAAGGTAATGCTTATAGAATAGAACCTAGGAAACCATTTATATTCTAATGTCAGTGATATAGTGAGTTCTTGCATCCCAATTAGCAGAGGTTAAAGGATGGAAAAATGTTCAACTTTCTAAGTCATACTGACGAAGCCACACATTGGAGTTTGAGCAGCAGTCCAACATCAACAGGACAGGAAGGGAGTAGCACAGAAGCTCTCAGCCTTTCATCAAAAGTCTGGCATCTGCTGGGGGTGTTAACATGTCAAGCACACACACCTTGAACTCGGCAGTTTGATTGTGTTGTGGCCAGCTGATGCTGTAAGTATGTACTCGAGAAGGAAAATGTCCTCTTAGACCTTCCAAATGTCTCACTTCCTCCAGGATGTTTTAAAGTAAGATGTTAATGAAATGAGAACACAGGAGAAAAGGGGGAGGAGTTGAAAGGGTCCCTAAATTGAGTAACTTGGCTGGACAAACTTTTCCAATGTATTTTAGTCCAGAGGATTCTTATTTAGTTCTTCATATCATTCTGTGTATAAAGTGAATGAGGTCAGCTGGAAAAGTATGATTAAGTGGGAAAATTCTGGAACTGGTAAGATTTGAAAACAAAGTCTCACAGCACACCTAGGTGTGAAGTTAAATAGAACAAACAGGCCTGCTCTAATCACGGGAGGCCCTGCTCTTCCTTTTTGTTGGTCTGTTCTTGCTTCATTCATTCAGAAATGTTTTTGAGCATGTCAGGCCCTGATCTAGGTCCTGGTGAAAAATGGTTAAGGTTTCTACTCTCAAAAAGCTTACCTTATAATAGTGGGGCAAAAGCAGGACACACACTAACAAGAAGTCAATAGGAAGCTATCAGAAAGAGTTACATGCTCTGCGGTCATGAAAGAGGATGATTTATTGGAGAATAGCTGGGTTGAATAGCTGGAGAATTAGCTTTAGGTTGGGTGGTCAGGGGAGGTGGTGACATTAAGCTGGGAGTCAAAAGCAAGAAGGAGCCAGCTATTAGTAGCAGAACATTCTGGGGAGTAGAACATTCCAGGCAAGGGAACAACTTGTGCTTGAAGTGTGGAGGAAACCTTAAGGAACTTCCAAATATAGCAAGCCGGGTGCAGTTCAATCACTGATAAAGAGAGGGATACAGGCTGCTATTTCCTCCTCTTGGATCTCTCCAACACAGCATTCTCGTCCCTGCACACGCAGTGAAAAGGACGGGTCTCTGACTACACACGCTGCTTATTATCGCTTATTAGCATGAAGATGCAGCTTTGCTTTGTCAGTCCGCAACTGCACTGTCATGATGCACAAGATCCCAAGGACCTTAGTATGAAGGGGTTTATAGAACACGCCCCCCCTCTCTTGAGGCAAGAACTGCAGGAGCAAGTAGGTGTCTAAGGGTAGGACTGAAAGAAAGGGCAAAGACAGAACCGAAGGTAGTGAAATGCCACTCTCAAAAAGCCTGATTCATTTTACCCTTTTCAGATAGGAAATGATGATGCTGTTTTCTCTTTAGAGGCCAGCAGAAGAGAAAGCAGTAAAAATAGGAGCAAAGAGAGTTAAATCCATACCTAGCTTAGCTGTTAATTAAGCGTGTTAAAAATTCTGAAAAACATTTCATTATCATTCTTCCAGTCAAAGGCATGGACTTTCAGGCTAAGGTGTATATTACCAGCACCAGGGTGATGAACATGTATCATCTTATCTGCTGACTTGTCCTGTTTCTGGGTGCAAGGACTTGCCTGTTGATTCACCCTTTAGAAATCTCCCTTTGGACTTCTCATTTTGCTTCTTACACAAGTTTATATTCTACTTCCCTCGCACAAGACAGGAAGAATATTAAAAACAAAGAAGCAAATGGGATCTGAAAGCAGCATGTTATTTAGATATTGTTTGGTCTAATTCAGGAGGTGAGCTCAGTGGAAAAACATGACCATGCTTTTCTATATGCTTTGCAAATCACCTACTAAATTTGGCATTCCCAAGTTTTCCTCTAGGGTTTATTCCTGGGGATCCCATGCATATCCATGCCTTTGAAGAACTGTGTTTTGGCAGGAATAAAAGAGAAACAGGGATTTTGTTTCCTATTAACAAACTGAGCCCTATGTTTATTTTGAATCTTCAGACATAATTTGCAGAGAGTGGGAGGCAATAAACTTATATGGTGCACTCCTAACAAGGAAAATAATGTAACAAATAGCTCATAAGTTAAGTTTATATTTATTCCTTTCTCTTTTTCTGTGAGAAGAAATATGACTTAAGCACCTTGCTTCTTTTCTTCGCACTGTGATAGAAGATTTTGAGTATCAGACATTAAGCCACATAAGTAACTCTCATTTATGAATTTTTTCCTGTGTAGTGTTCTAAGTGCACTTCTGTTCCCACAGCAAGTGGTAAAGTTATGCCACAAATCCAGTGTGCATAGCATCTGGAACTTACTGAACGGCCTATATTGAATCGTGTTAAACTTACACCTGAGGGACAGTATCTGAGACAAAGACACTGAGAGATGCAGAAACTGAAGTGGATATCAACAGGACACTAAGCAGGGAAACTCACCCTCAGGCAGGTAGGGCAGATTCAGCTGCAAGTCTGGGAGGGTTGCAAAGCTATTGGTGAGGACTTCAGTTGGGTTAGAAGGGATCAGGGCTGGACCTTGCTAAAGAAAAGAATTCATGACATATCTATCTTTCCACTTTAGTCTTTGATTTTTTTTTTTTCTTCTCATGATCAGTATTGGAACTACTGAGAGAAAAAACGCAAAGAGATTTTCTTTTTGAAAATGATCTTTCCTCAGGAATCTAACAAGTCAAACACGATTTTCAGGTTAATTTATTCCAAGAGTAAATGTTTTAATTCCTATTATTTGCCCCCCTCCTAATTGTTTCCTATTTGATTACAAATGATTCAGAAGAATGAAACACCATGAATTCCCAAAATATAAGCCTCTCCTTTCATGAAAGGGCATAAAATCACAGGCTAATGGAAAAAGATTAGAGCAATGCATACTTTTTCACTGCCAACAATGAGGCAAAATTTCATTTTCTCCCCAGTGTCCAAAAAGAAATAGACATGTGTAAGAATTGTACTTGGCAGTTACCTGTGGTCCTCGTCAATAACTTCAATGCCATTCTGAATTATTGCAGATGTCATTCCATGGAATGATAGAGCACTCCTCTATCAATGGATACCACTTTTAAAACAATGAGAAACCTTTTCAGAAAAGACCATGAGAATACAAAAGGAGTGAAAGACCAGACCAAACAAGTAACACTGGTAACTTCAAAAAGGCAGGATGGAAGAAGAAAAGCAAATAGTGTTCACTTTTTCTTTAATTACTTCCATATTGTTTGAATTGGCACATCGAGCATGCATTTACTTTGTAATTAAAACAAATCCAAAAAAGTATTAAAGAAAACTTTAAAATATGTATTTTGAAGGTGTCATCACATATTTTATTTTCTACCTAGTAAACTGCAGGTAATAATACAATATGAAAAGAATTAAGTGATACTCTAAGGATATACTTAAGCACATAAAGATTTGGGAGAAAAAAAAACAGTGGTAAAACTTGGTACAAGTAACGTTATTTCTAAGCTACCAGGTTTTGTGATTAGGCGCTCTCTGCCTTTCCCTAAATTTCCTCATGAAGCAGGGAGTAACCCCTTTATATGGATATTAAACACTAAAGTCCATTTTTCCTCTACCTTATGTTGTATTGAATATCTGACTAATAAGCAAATCACGGTGTCACTCTTAAACTTGTACTTAAGTTACTCATCTTTTTTTTTTAAAAGACTGATTTATTTGAGAGAGAGAGCGTGAGCATGACTGGGGGGAGGGGCAAAGGGAGGAGAGAGAGAATCTCAAGCAGACTCCCTACTGAGCAAGGAGCCCAACGCAGGACTCGATTTCGCAACCCTGAGATCATGATCTGAGCCGAAATCAAGAGTCAGAAGCTCAACCGCCTGAGCCACCCAGGTGCCCCTATGTTACTCCTCTTCTCATTAAACACAGAATTGTTCTCTTTTGTAGACACACACCCCCCTCACCACACACACTGGCATCTCTGTAAAGCAGAGCCATGAGCTGACGAGCTGCTGAAAGTCCCGAGATAAGAAGGGCTGTAAACGCCTGTTGACAGCTCCTCATGTTTGCTTTCCTGTGATTTATATCCAATTTATGACAGCCATTATGGTAGATACATTTCATTTAATCAAGAGCACAGTCAAGTCCTCATCATTAAAAATCTTCCTCAGGAGAGCAGGTCCCTCGTTTCATTAAAAGCACTACAAATACATATTCAAAACCCAAAGGTAAAAGGAGTCAGCAGTGGCAATTAATTTTATGGGTTGGAGCTACCAGGGTATAATTCTCTTGTAAGGCTGCCACTTCTCAGTTCATTCTACCTGCTCATCATCTCAGGGGAGCTGGGGCACAGGTATTCAGTGTTCAGCTGCTATTTTTCACACCGCTCTATACACACCTAGGAGCCCCACTGCCTGAAAAACGAGCTTGGCCTAAATGCAAAATGAAGTGCAGGGTAGTAATAGACAGATTTTGGAAACTGCAACACAAGATTGTTCAGAAGTTTATTCTTCTAAAACTGTCTGCCCATTTGCTAACTTAAGACATTCTGTGGCTGATTTATTTGATTAGTCTAACAAGGCTCATGAAATCACTGAGTAAACAAAGTGATGTACAAATGTAAGACATTCTAATTCAAAATATCGTATGCATTCTAACATTTCTAACAAACGAGCTGATGACAGGGAGACGAGAGTAGGCTGTTCAATCCTAGGGAAACAGTAATTCCTAGATTCTGGCAAATTCATTCTCATGGAAACGTGACCTCATAGGTATGTATATGTTACATATGACATCTCCACTGACCTCTATCAGGGCAGTAATTCAAGGTCTGTTGTGCTATGATAGAACCTATTGAGTTCATTGATTTCTGCCGCTCTCTGACATTGTAATGGCTCTATTCGTAACAACTCTCTGATGTGTGGTGCCAATAAGACAGCTCATGTAAGGTTTACCATCCTAAGGAAATAATGGATGTCAAATATGAAGGTGGCATTCATGGAAATAAACAGTTCTATGGAATTCCAAAGCCAAGGAGGCTGTGTGGTAAGGGGCACTCTTCTTCCTGAGGGCCCTGGTTATCTCTGGGTTCACTCCCCTCCTCAGGTTCTGCACACTGAATTTCCATCCTCAGCTTTCAGTCTTCCCAGGATTATCTCTATCAGATTTCCTTACTGATTCTTAAATTTAAAACATTTGGAAATGTTTTTAAAATAGCGGGCTCAAAGTAGGTCTCCTTTCCCATCACCTCTGGGGAGTGGCTACATCCTTGCTATACATTGGAAGGCCACGCCATGAACGGATATTTTTACAGCTGAAACCAGTTATGACTTTTAGCAAAGGGTACATTTAACCAAGCTTCTCATTTACCTTCTTCATTTTTAGGCATCTTTTATATTTTTGAAGGACACCCCCCCCCCCCCACCTTGTTAGCAAGGTCACATCAGCCAGGGACGACTTGCCTGCAGAAAAGGCAACTTGCCATATAGCTGAGTCCAGGCAAAATGCTTTCCCTGGCCAGAAAGGCAATCCAGCAGGGGTATGGAAAGTATTATAAAAACCATGCAGAAATACTCACAGTTTTGGTTTGGCAAGCAGAGGTGGTGGCTCCTTAGTGGGTGAAAGTAGGACAGCTGGTGTTGGAAGAGATTTATTACTGTTCGCTTTGCCGTTAATCAATCCGTTTACTCCATGGCTGGGATGGACTCCGTTTGTTTCCCGCTCAACAGAATTGAACTGCATTTGAAGGGCTGCCATGCCGAGTCCTAACTCAGGGCTGTTCACCTGCTGGATCTCAGACGGGTTCTTTGAAGCCAACTCAAAGGAACTTGTCTCCAGGATTGGAGGGGGAGGTGGAAAGTGTTGGAAGTGATCATTGTTGGATTCTCCCACTGAGTCATAGTTACAGTTTTCAGTGTTGGCTAAAGAAGGGGGGAGAGAGGAAAAAATAATAAGATGTTATAGTTCAACGGTTATTTTCATGCTGTCAGAGACTACCTGAGAATCCCTTGTGCCCCACTAAGTTGTTAAAGAAAAGGTAGCTCCCCTGCTCTCTCATACGATGCACAAGCAAAGCCAACTTGGGGATCTGGTTCTTCCAAACTGGTTTTCAGGGACTGCTACCTGTTTCATTTCCTGATTGAGCCCACAAGTGGGGAGACCAGCTACCAACTCATTAACAAATTTCAAACAACATCTAAACACAGAAGTTGGTAAAAAAAAAAATGACAACACAAATAATATCAACTAATAATGTTTTGTTGGCTCACACTGCAGCCCGTGGATCCGAATGAACATCCCACCTATGCCTCACGGACATTAGCCCAAACGATACAGGCTTTATGTGGTAGGCAACAGATATTCATTCTATTTAAATCTAAGTAAAGTAGAATTCTGAATTTAAGTAAAATGTCTTATGATCTCATTTATAATGTTTTTCCAATTCAGATGACTGTCACGGCTGTAATCCAGTACAAAAGAAACGGACTCGTTAACTCTCAACAAACTGAAAGCATCTTGAGATAAGATCGTGTCATCCTTGGATTCCTCACCTTGCCCAGAGCCCAGCAGAGCTCCTGGAATGTACTCAAAAAATGCTTACTGAGGTCAACTGAAAGCTCAAAAAATATTTGATTACATTCGGCCTACAGCAGATGCACCCCAGATGAAAATGGGCAATACTGCACACCAATCTTCGCGACATCGATGTTTAGAGCCCAGAGTTTCAGCCATGTTGTTGGAACACCGCACTCCCGCAATGCCTGTTTGATGGGACAGTCTCAAGCCACCTCTGAATTGAACACTGGGATCCTCCCTGCTCTGCAGCTCCAACTGTGGTCTGTTTCCCATTTAAAGTACTGATTCAGATCTGCTCCATCACCCATCTGGTGAACATTACCTTTCTTTTCTTAATTAAGATGAAAAAGCATTTACAGTTTCCCTTCTAATATCCTTAAGCCAGTCTGGTTTGTGCTTCTGCTGCCACCTAGCACCAACTTTTCACTCTTCCAGAGAGATCAAAGTGCAGCTCGGTCCTTCTCCCCAAGTCTGTCTCAGCAGCCACGGCCCATTTCTTGATTCCCTACTGTATGTACTATGTGCCAGGCTTGGTGGAAGCACTATTTTAAAAACTACGGTAAAGTAAATAACAGTGATGAGACAATAAAAGTAAGCTGAAGTAAAGCTAATTAGTAACAGCAGAAAATAGTCAACTAAAGTTATAAGAAAATAACGGAAAAAGCTGTTTCAGGTTGCCCTTGTTAGTGGTACATTTCTGAGTTAAAAAAAAATATATATCCGGGGCGCCTGGGTGGCTCAGTCAGTTAAGTGTCCCACTCTTGGTTTCGGTTCAGGTCATGATCTCGGGGTCGTGAGATCAGGCTCCCTGCTCAGCGGGGAGTCTGCTTGAGATTCTCTCCCTCTGCCCCTCCGCCCGCACTCAGGCTCTGTCTTGCTCTCTCAAATAAATAAATAAATCTTAAAAAAAAAAAATCCAGATAGTTCTGAATATTGGCCTTAACACTATAATACACTGCTTACACTGCTTTAGTTTTTCGTATCAGAATTACATCCCATTTTCAATGAAATGTGATTTCTAAGGTCTTTACGGCTTCTCCAAGTTACATTAGGTTTATCTTGTGTTACTTTTTCAGAAGTTTCCATCGTGGCTTAAACAATGATTTGTTTGTACAAGTCCCAGCTCTTTGGTTGGCATTGCCGAGAACAGCGACCGCACCTCTGATTCAGAGGTGGCTTTCTGCTGTCAGCATGATTCTGGGTTAGCATGAGGATGTTAGGAAACCGGATCCACTGTTTCCAAGACCAAGTTGCATGACTTAGAAAATAGCTCCTTGTGTGTTCAGTTGCTACACTGTCATTATCTTTCTGTTTTTCATCTCCACTTCCATTCCCCCTCCCCCAAAGCCTTTGTTTCATGATGAGACACTGGTTGTTAGGATAACTCCTGGAGGGGCAGCAAGCATTCCTACAGGCTGAGCTCTCCTCTGGGGTAGTTCTTTGTGCTGTGGTGAACCACACACTAAGTGCTAGGGAACAGAACCCAGTCCATTTTTCACTCCTCGCATACCTGAGGTGACAATCAGCTGGGCAGTACTGGTTACTGATCCGTAGTCATTTCTTGCCGAGCACGTAAAAATCCCTGCATCTTCGGGGAAAGTTTCAGCGATAACTAGGGTACAGATCTCCTCTGGAAGGGAAGAGAACAGAATAACTCATTTGCGTGAAACCACAAGATCATCTTGAAGAGGTCAGAGCCTCTGCCTTTCTAAAACAAGCAAATCAGGTAACAAGTACTATACAGTCTCTTTACAAAGTACTCACAACAGAGTTTCCCTACATTGAATTTAGCAGTTCAGCACAGGGGCCAAAGCTTTGACATCAGACTCATCCTTTGTGCCTGAGGCAAGATCAGCCTTGGTTTCCTCACCTATAAAATGAGGACAATATATACCTAATGGGGTATCTGTGAAGATAAATTAAGGTATTTGCCAAGGGTGTATCCCTGCACCTGGTATGTGAAAGATGCTCAGTAGACACCAGCTCCATTCTCCTCCTGCCCAGTTTAGTTAAGTATATGCGGAAGTTCCTTCAACTTCAATGCGGCTGCCTTTTATGTCAGCTCAACTGAAATGCAATTAGCAGGGAAAATCAACCTTCTCTGAAATGCTGACAATGGGGAGAAAAAACAAATATGTCAGTGCTGGGCCTGCCGACAACTACTCTGGAAGCTACCGTTACAGTGTGACGGTGTTGTGCTGTGAAGCATGAAAAGCCCAGACTCAAACCTGCTACTGGGGCTTGAGTAAGGGTCCTGCCATATCTTGCCTCTGTGACTTTAGTCAAGCTCCCCAAACTTCAGTGTTCTCCTCTGTAAAATGGAGATAATAACAGAAACTACCTATAGGGTTTGGATTAATCATGCCTCATAGAATTAACCATCACAGGGTTACTGTGGGGGATGATGAGCATGACCGTGACAATCACCGACTGTTACAAAGCTCTCATCCGGTGCTAGGTACAGTTACCAGCACTGAAAATAGATTTAATCCTTTTATTAACCTTATAATTAGATGTAATATTATTAGCCCATTTTATTGATAGGAAACTGCAGCACAATAAGGCTAATTAGTTTGCCAAGGTGACATAGCTGACAAGTGGTAAAATCAGAATCCAAGCCAAGTCAGGTTCCAGATTCCATACTCCTAACAACCACCTCTTCTTGTGACAGGCTAGACATTGTGTTTGGGACACTGCCTGGCACATAGTAAATGCTTTGCTGCCAGTAAATAGAACCTGTTAGCATTAAAAAGCTAGATCTAGAGTGTATTGACTATTTTTACATTGAATAATTATCTATATTATACCAATAAAAAGATTATATCAGTAAATGTTAAGAGAAGGGATACATTTCTGATTCCCACAAAAAAGAGACTGTATTGATTATTCCCATATTATGTGGGCAGTCTAAGACTCTGTATTATAGACTTTTTGCAAAAATGGCTTCAATTATTTTCCTCTCTACATCCACGCAGAGTACAGATGTGTGTAACGTGACTGCAACTCCATCAAGTGGTACGATCTATTTCCCCAATCCCTGAATTTCGGCTGGCTGGCCTTGTAAGTTGCTTTAACCTAGAATGCAGAAGTGATGCTGGTCAGGGGTCTTCAAGGGACCTCGCTCACTTCTGTTCTATCTCTTGGAATCCTGCTGAGCTCCGAGGTGTGTAAGTCTGTGCTGGTCACTGGAAGAAGGGCTACACAGAGCAGAGATCAACCATTCCAACAGACAGCAACCTAGACTAACTCATTCCCAGCCAAACTGGAAGCTGGCCACAGCCACACTGGTAGTCCAACTGAGGTTGGCAAAGCCTGACACAGGCCACAGAACTGCCCAGCTGAGGCCAAGCCAAATGGCTGACCCACAGAATTATGAACTAAACAAACGGGTACTGCTTTAAGACACTCATTTGGGAATGTGTACTGTGCAGCCATAGCTGATGTAAGTGGAGAAGAGAAAATGCTTCTCTACCAACCTCCTTCTCTGACAGACCGCTAAGGGCAAACTTCTCAGACTTGTAGAATAATGGGTCTTCCTTCAATTCAATGATCATGAATAAAAATTAGTAAATTTGTCTCAACGCATATATTATGTTTTAGACACTGGAAGAAAAAGTACCAGGGCGGGTTAAAAGTGCTACCTTATTTTTCCCTTCCTAAAAACGAAGGGGGGGAAATCGGAGGGGTAGATCAACCATGAGAGACTATGGGCTCTGAGAAACAAACTGAGGGTTCTAGAGGGGAGGGGGGTGGGAGGATGGGTTAGCCTGGTGGTGGTTATTGAGGAGGGCACATTCTGCATGGAGCACTGGGTGTTATCCACAAACAATGAATCATGGAAACATTGCATCAAAAACTAATGATGTAATGTATGGGGATTAACATAACATAATAAAAAAATAAAATAACGTGGTATTAAATATTTTTTGGATATTAGCTAAATATATAATAAAAATATAAAAATACAAACTGAAATGATACACATTAAATTAATGAAAGTAGTATTTGGGGAAAAAGATGGAATGAGGGAATAAAAAAAAGTGCTACCTTATAAAATAAAAACACTTTTACCTATTAAAAGGATCTTTAAATATCTCTTTTAAATACAAATAAAAGTAACAAATGTAAACAAACTACAAAGTATAAAGTGAAAAGTCTTCCTTTATATTCCATTCATGAATTCCATTCATTGGCGTTTATTTAATTACAAGTTATTTTAAGTTCTTAATAATGTCATTGCTTTGTTTCAAATAACATTATTTTCTCTTTTTGAGATGATGGGATCCCTGAAGACTTCCTGGGTTAGAAATTGTGAAAAATAATGGCTCATATTTGACTCTAGCTTTTCCACAATTCACTGGAATACTTTTGGGAGCAATACAACTTGACCACACTGGGTTATACTGTATCAGGTAGCTTTATATATGGTGACATTGGGCCTCATAAGACTTAAGACGAGCTGACTTTGATTGCTCATTTCACGTCTCACCACTGAGTAATATAGGTTTTTGAAATTCTGCGATCAAAACAGACCTTTAAAAGACCCATTTGGTATACCCAGTGCAAATGTAGATTTATATGGATAACACTACATAATTTTCTGGCTTTCTCAATTTTTACCCAGGTGAAAACAAAGCCAATTGGGTTCAATATTAGCAGAATATTTACTTCCAATGCTATAGTGTTGATAATAGCACAAAGAAACATTTATTTATTCAAATTCTGTACCTAGGCTCTATACTGTTTTATAATTTCAATAAGGTATTTCTATAAATGATACTCAAATTATGACTACATCCTATAAAACAAGCTGTGGTGTAATGGGTAGGAAGGTATAAATTCAGGCATGCTCACCTCTGCTCACCTTCGTCTCAATCAGTGAAGGTTTGAGAGACACGGATACATTTGAAGTACACAATTATTATGTGATGAAAAAGTTCACCGACCAGAAAAAAACAATAGGACAAGAGAGAGCACGAGGTAATCCTATGTGTTTTTGAAGGTACTATACAGAGTTCTTAGCCTTCCAAATGGAGGAAGATAAAAAGTGTGGAAATAATTCAAGTTGGAGCATCACATAAGATTAACAGTTTGGAAAGCGAGGTGCATCTGGAAAGGGACAAGGGACTGGAATTTTTTTTAACTGAATACATATGGTTACAGGAGGAGTTAAAAGTGTATTTAACCAGAGAAGGATAAAACTTAGAATATCACCGCTGTAAGGGATTTTAGAGACTGACTAGTCCAAATCTCTCATTTCTTCAGGTGAGGTCCAAAGTGATTCTCTTAAGGTCATCGTTAATTAATGATAAAGTCAAAATGCTGAAATAGTCATCCTGCCTCCCATGAGCAAGCTTTTTTTTTTTTCTCCCTACAGAACAAAGCCTCTCTAGTTGTTCTGCATTTTTTTTCTAGTTCAGGGCACAAGGAACTCAGTGTAAAATGAGTGAGGTAAGGAAAGATTTAAGATGGGAAACAAATTTCCTGAATCTGAAACTTTTAATTACTCTCACTATCCAAGTAATTTAATAGGAAATTCATCTGCAGAAGGAGATGTGCTGTGTGTCCTCAGAGACACAGATATACTGGAATAGGGCTTGAAATGTGGACATGCTGGTATCAGAAGGAATGAACAGCCTAATCTTTTGAGATTTGGGGAAAAAGACCGTCACGGACTGGCTGTCCTCTGAGAGATGGGCTTCAGGCAGAGGCAGGTCACCTTTGTTCCCTGTAGCAGATGCTGGGGGGAACCAGGAAGCCTTCCCGGCTTTCAGCAGCACCTAGGTGCTTCCTGCCTGGGGCACCACTGAGTCCCTGCACTATCTCCCCAGCATTCGGCGCTCGCTGGAAAGGGCCTCTCTCAACCTTGGATTATTCATACCTGAAAAGATGGAGTTTCTGGAGACACTTGGAGAAATACCCATCACCAGTTCAGTAGCTGAGAATGCCCTAACTGTAAACACAGACCAAATTCTGTGCCTTGAAACCTACATTCAGAACAGGATAAACTCTTATCTAGCAGGCATGACGTAAAGTGGTTTTGGAGTGATGATCTTGACAATTTTAAAGTTCCTTCTTATGTTATCTATGATTTTGTGATTTTTAGTTATGCCATTTTTAAAAACCCTGAGCTTATATATACAGTTGCCCCTTCTAAACCAGAGGGCCCCTTTAAGAATGAAATTTTATCATCACCGCATACTTCCATGACTTTGAGGATAGATTACAAAACCTCGACGTGGTCACAGAACCCTAAATGATCAGGTGGCTACTCTCCAGGTTCCTTTTGTGCCTCTCCCCTTCTTTCATTCTGAGCTTTGGGCACTCTGGCTCTTGGGCTGCTCCTTGCAAAGCCACAGACCTTTACGTCTCTGAGCCCTCTGCCTGACGTTTCCACCTCAACATGACTTTCTCAGAGAAGCCTTTTTTGATTGGACTTGGTCAGATCCACCATCTGTATTGTAATCTTAAGATGGCAGACTTTTCTTGGAGACAGCGCTCACACCTATAAATAATTTATTGTGAAATGTCTGTCCACTTCTGCTCCCTTGATTCAGGCCTCTGTGAAAGCAGAAAGCATTTGTTTTGTTCAGCATCTCTGACTGGCTCTCCGTAAATATTTTTGAATACATGTATGGATGAAATTTAGATTGCAGGAAAAAAGTAAACAGTTGTTTCACAAAAAGACTGTTTCAAATTTGATTGAGCAATACTTATTTTATATGGGGTTTTCAGGAATACTTCTAGTGCATAAAAGCCTAGTCCTGTACAGAGTCGATGGCCGACGAAACATCTAGAAAAGGCCACAAACTGACAGAACAACAACAACAACAAAAGAAAAGCATTGAGATGTTCTAGTGATCTTCATGCATTGCTATGTCCCAGTGACTTGTACTAGATAAAATGTGTACTAGATAAAATGCCCCAAAGGTTGTTCAGCTTTTCTTCTCTTAGAAAATTTCAGAACAAACTGAGAGTAGGCTCCCACTTTGTTGAAAGAGCATGATGGCTCATATGGTTCTGACATTATAAAAATGAAGAAAGCCATGAGGAAATGAGATGAGCTAGGTTGTTATATTGCATTTTTATCCAGTAGCATCTTACTTGAACAAAAAGACCTTTAAGACATCTGTAAAATACATTTTGGTGAGAAACAGAAATCAAGGAATGACTGCTTATGTCAAATAAAGGCAGTTAGAGGCTTACTTATCTATATTTAAAAACTGTCCATTTTAAAAAATGGAAATTTTTAAAGTTACCAATAACTCTATGATACATTTTAATCCATTTTTCCTAAGTGAAAAGTTTTGATGGAATGGAATAAATTACTAAATTAGAGACCATTTTTACTGATGATAAATTTTTTTTATGGTTACCTAAAAATTACTTAATCATATAAATATCTCTCAGAATTCAACCTTGAGTTTCATTCAAAGTTTTGATGTACTTAACACTTGGTTAAATACAAATAGTTTTGTTTGCCAAACGTCATAAAATGATGAGGCAGCAAGGATAATATTACTAGGTCCTTTGGGTAATAAGGGAACATTTTTATAAATGCTTTCCTTCACAGCCCTTACTTGTTTTCCTCTTTGGGGTCCAGCCTAACTAAAAAGAAATCCAGCTTTTACCTCCCAAACTACATGGTTTGTCTAAGACAACTGATAAAAAAGAACCTGAACTAAAATCAACAAAATGAGATTCCGTGTGGGTAAATATAATGTTTGCATAAATTTTTTAAAGGATTGTTTTACAGTTGCAAACCATATCTTATATAGAGGGTATTTTTATTTGGGGGGGGCTAATTTAAATGCACAGTTTAAGGAGTAATGATAAAACGGACCCCTGTGCACCCATCAAGTCTAAGAAATAAAATATTACCAATACTTTAGAAATGCCCCCTATGTGCTCCCCAATTTAATCTTTCTTCTTCTTCTCCTTTTGAGGAGCATAATCAGTCTTCTGATTTTCATTATGTTTATCACATATGTATCCTTCAAAAAATGTGTTTAGTTTTAAAAAATTGAGTCATAAGCGTAAATAAAAAAACTTGTCACTGTTCAAGAAAGTTCACAGGAACTATCTTTGGGTATAAACTGGCTTCAACATCCCTGTGAGTTTACAAAAGCCCCCACAGAAGTCATCAGCAGACAAGGTCATGAGTGAGTCCTGGGAAACCTACGGCTCACCTCGGTGGGGAAGTCTGGCGGGGCTAAGTGTGGGCAGGAACTGGAGCGCCAGCATGAATAGTTGATGGAGTAAGCGTCCCCACGCTTTCTGTTTTTAAGTTCAATGTGGCCAGCTTCCAAATCTCAGCACCAGATCAAGTCAGAATGGTGCGGGTGGAGGGACGAAATGAATGTTCTTAGCTGAACCAGGAGGCAGGGCAGGGAGGGGAAAGCACGAAAGGCCAAGAGAAAAGAGAACTACCCTGCCATTCTGTCATCAGGGTAAAGGTCGAAGCAGTGGCAAAGAGCTCTTCGTGATGAAAACGTCCATGAGTCTGTCTCTTGCATCACACTACTCCAATCTGGACTTGGCCTCCATTCCTGACACACAGCTGTTACCCTCCGGCGGGCTCCCTTTGGCTCTTGCCTGCATTTGATCTCCTGCTTTCTAGGTGAATTCTCTTGCTGTGGTAGAGCACAACCCAAATAAAGAGTTGTGGAGGAAAACCTTTGAGACCTTGCAAGTCTGGAAACTCTTGACTACATCTTCATATGGAATCGAAGGTGTGGCAGGGTATAGAATTCTAAGTTGGAGGTAATTTCACGTTAGAATTTTGAAGGCTTTGTTTGTCTCTTTGTGTCTAGCCTGACTACTGAGAAGTCCTAAGTCATTCTGATCTTGTTAGTTTTATGTGACTTGATGTTTTCTCTCTGGACACTGGCAGAATCATCTCCTCATCCTGGATATTCTGAATTTCACGATGCACACTGCTGTGAATTTATTTGCATCCACTGTGCATGCAATGAGTCCTTTCGATCTGGAAACTGGTATCTTTCAATTTGGGGAATTAAAAAAAATTATTTCATTGATAATCTCTTCCCCTCCTTTGTTCTCTCTCCTGGAATCCCAATTATACATGTGTAGTCTACTTAAGCAAGTTCTCCAGCATATTCTAATTTTTTTTTACCTTTGTTCTCTTATATTCTTTTTTGTCTTTCTGCCCTACTTTGTGGGATATATCCTCAACTTTTATTTCTGCTACCAATTTTTCATTCCAAGAACTTTTTGTTTTCCAAATATTCCTCCCCTCTTCTAAAAGCTTTTTAATTTTTACTTCTTGGATGCACTGATTCTCTTATCTGAGAGGAGTGCTGTTTTGTTTTTACATTTTCTTCTCTCTGCAAGTCTGTTTTATCCAAGTTGCTTTTCAGGGCGGCTTCTTTTCTTCTGTATCATCCATGACAGATGTTTCTTCAGAGGTCTTTTCTCTCTTCTTGTCTGACATGGTTCTGAGTTAATTAGAAGCTCTGAGCAAGACAGAGGAGCTTGCCAACTTTGGCCCTACCACTATGGTGATGTGGATGGCCTCTTCGTTGGAGAAACTTCCGTATCACATGTATCAATTTTCCTTTCTCATGGGATGTTCAGATTGCCCAGAAAGGAGTCCTTTAGGCTCTGCCAGGAAAGGAAAGGCTCTGAGGCCAGCATTCTAGAAGGTCAGTTCAGAAGACTTGGAATAGGAGCACTGAGAATTTAGAATTCTAAGAGTCACTCAATTTTCTTTTTGGTGCACTCTCAAATGTGCCTCAAAGCTTTCCCTCTCTCCCCAGAGATTAAACCAAACTTTCTTGGTCCGTGGGACCCTTAGTGTCTCAGTAATAGTTTATGATGCTCCTAAGCCAAGAGATATCCCTAACAGCTTCATTTATTTAGTTATTTTGAAAGGACATGTAAGTATTTAGGTCTTAACAATTTAGTTACTGTTTGAAAAAACAAATTCATATAAATTGAAAGAAAAGTATGATTTTGTTCTTAAATAACCACAATTACTAACTAATGAATGCACGCATCTGTTGCATACTGCAGAACTCTTGAGATCAGATGGGGCACAGCCAGCCTCATTTCACGTTCCACATTGACTTTCATGTGGCACTTGCTTTTTATCGACACATACACATCAAAAACTGAGTTTCAAAAAGATATGATGTCATAGAGAAGAATGTGGGGTGCTCTAATGTTGAAACTCTGAACCATTTCAAGCTGGTAGCTATATCTATCAGATGTTGAGTATCATTGTGTTTGCATCAAAAATGTCAAACACGACAGCACCTCTGTCAATTGGTGTGGTGCCCCAGGTTCGAGAACCACAGGCTTCACACAACCCACTTTTGTTCAACCTACCATCTGAACCTGGACTTGCATTAAGCGTTGAACTATGGACAATCTAC
Organism: Mirounga angustirostris; assembly: GCF_029215605.1. NCBI lineage: Eukaryota > Metazoa > Chordata > Mammalia > Carnivora > Phocidae > Mirounga > Mirounga angustirostris. Next base: position 143,227,560 of record NW_026991710.1, on the reverse strand, counting down.
TGGGATCTCAAACCTCCTTACCATTGCTCTCCTACAACTCAGCACTACAGTACACTTAACAAGTATAATTAACTTCACATTCTGAATCACAGAATCAGAACATGAACTCTATGATCTAAGATGATGGGTGGCACTGGTTAGCAGAGATTCATATTGAAAGTATACAAGGCACCGTATTTTTATGTGTATAATTTCCCAGCCAGCAAGACCCAGTATTTTTAATTTTGCATGCCATTAGACAATGCTGTAGAAGTAACTCAATACAGTTTGTGGCTGCTTCCAGACAGCTGAGTAAGGGCCTGAGTATTAAGAGCTGTCAAATGAGTGTTCTGTGCCCTCCATACCACCCCCGCCCCAGACTAGCCTTTGAAGGATTCAATCAGTATAAAGTCAGAATGTCAAAGAAAGAGGCCAGAGCAGGTAATATGACAAACGGATGTTGGTCTTAAGTAAGCTGACTAGCTATTAATTCACAAAACAGTCTGAAAAGATTTGTGATGCAAGCTGACTTCTGTCTAGACAGAGAAGGGAGTGTAAAACACATTAGACAGATACAACACAGTAATGACAAGAAAAACCTGTTTCAGTCTCTCAATGCATTTGGAGAGAATCTGCTAGTTCCTTCTTTATCTCAATATCTAATCCCTAATGGGGCTATAGCTAGGTACTAGTGAATTTCAATTTTACTTCTAGAGCTTCAACACATCTTACACATGATTTTAAAAAGAAGAGTAAAGAGATACAAAGAACGAAGGAGGAAAAAGGATAGGTGAAAAGAGAGATTAAGAGAGAGAGGAAGAGGGGGAGGAGGAGAGAAGCGAGGGAGCACCAGTGAGGAGAGAACAAGAGTGAATGTGTCAGAGGACTGGAAGAGAGTAGGAAGAGAGGGTAATAAAATCCGAATGCTTAAATACATTCCTGAATTTCAAAGGCTATTTATGTTTTAGCATTTGGAAAACATCACTTGGCCTAGTCCTATAAAATTTATCTCTTTCCTCAGATGTATTATAGTCATGTCTGTTTTTCTTCTTTCCACTTAACAGTGGCTAAAAAAACAGCTATCTGGGAAGCCAGTTCTTACATCCATTTTATATGGCTGAATAAGTTCAATGGCCTAATGGATAAAAAAGTCAATCAGGTCATTTAAGGAAAGTACACAGTTCAATATATATTTTGTTTTTTCCCCCAACCATGTCAACAGTCAACTTCAAGGTCAATGTAAGGAATACATCCAGCTACTAATAAAAGAATCATCATCATACCTAGTCTAATAATAATCAAGCATGCCAAAACATTGTTTAAATACAAATATGTTTTAACATTTGCTTGTTCTGAAGTTCTCACTCATAACAGCTCACATGAGCAGTCACTGGAATAGCCATTCATGTGTTTAAAGTTTTGTTTTAAAAAGAAATACGATCAAGAATTTTATTTAACACTACACACCAACTGTAGATTTCTGAAAGGAGACAATTTTGATGCTCAATTTAAAAAAACCAGGGAACAATTCCAGTACTATAGTAAATATAATTATGGAGAAATTATCAAAGATCAGAGAAAACTAGCCTTTTTTTTTTTAAGATTATTTATTTATTTATTTATTTGACAGAGACACAGCGAGAGAGGGAACACAAGCGGGGGAGTGGGAGAGGGAGAAGCAGGCTCCCCGCTGAGCAGGGAGCCTGATGTGGGACTCAATCCCAGGACCCTGGGATCATGACCTGAGCCAAAGGCAGGCGCTTAACGACTGAGCCACCCAGGCGCCCCCATGTTTTATTTTTAATAGCTCCTGCCCATCTACAAGGTTTTTTTCCCCCTATATTGACAGATTTGGTTGACATAGTTCTGTACCAAGAAATATTTGTTTTCAGCAAATTCTATTATAGTTGGAACGGAGGAGACTGTTTTATTAAATGCTTTAAGATAGAACTGAAGGAGAAAAAAAATAAGAAAATTCAGCGAACACGGGGAGGAGAAACTTTTATATTGCTAGGATATGCAGCTTAAAAGGAAGGCCTCCCATATCTTGCTCTTTTCTTCATGACTTTGCCTGTTAAAAATCATTCTAGGGGCGCCTGGGTGGCTCAGTCGTTGGGCATCTGCCTTCGGTACGGGTCATGATCCCGGGGTCCCGGGATCGAGCCCCACATCAGGCTCCCTGCTCGGCAGGGAGCCTGCTTCTCCCTCTCCCACTCCCCCTGCTTGTGTTCCTGCTCTCGCTGTCTCTCTCTCTGTCAAATAAATAAATAAAATCTAAAAAAAAAAAAAAAAAAATCATTCTAGAGGTCATTTTATTCCAGGAAGCTGCCTAGAACTAATTTTACTAAGTAATCCTGATCAAAACTATATTCTAGAAGCAAAACAGCAAATCATAATTGAAAAAGAGTGTGTGGTATGAGGGGTAAAGAGGAAGAGGATGGAAGAGGGGGGTGGTAGATGTTTCTATTCTCCGTCCCCACCCAAATTTATTCCTTCTGGGCCAATATACTGAGCATTTTCAATTTTCAAACATGTACATACTCAGAAACTAAACTATGCAGCTTCTAACCAGTGTTGTGAATTTTCGGATGATGGTTAGTTTAGGATTTTCCAACAGAGATCATCAGAGATATTTCATAAATCATCGTCACCCCTGTAGGGGATGACGATGGCAATGACACGATGAAAAAGAGTTGCATAAATTTGCACAGAATCCAAAACACAACATCAAAAGCAGTCCTAATCTATTCCAGTAGTAATGCTTTTAGAATTTGTGGCCCAAAATGTTAGTTTTATTTGTACATAAAGTATCGAAAGGCATAAACCGCCAATAGGTTTTTCACATAAACTTTTCTGTAGAAAAAGAGGTATCTGGCTCCTACTTTTATATCTATCGATAAGTCTATTTAGAACAGTAAACCCAAAAGATGTGCCCTAACATCTTAGCTCATGCAATAGACTGAGTTTCAGAAGTTCCATGTATCAGGGAACCAGCATGATGCAATTTTATATGAAGACCTATCACAGACAAAATATGCAGTTGTGCATTTCCACATTTTGAAAAGTGACTACAGTATTCAATGTGGTGACTGACACATTAGGTGGGACAACATGTTCTAGCTGTAATCATGACAAGAAGGCAGCAGATCAATCCCCATTGTTCTCTGAGGATGCTACTCAGCATCTTTTAACCTTGGGATCCTAAAAGGATCACACCCTACTTTTAATGGCCCAGTGCTCAGCCGTGAAAGGTTCAGGACAAACCACAGTTATCTGACCTGCAGTAGCCCATAGAGAACCTTCAAGTTCCCCAAGAACGGACAGAGCAAAGCCTTGGCTCCTAAGGGACATAATGGCAGAGTCTGCTCGACCCTGAGGCAGAAGCACAAATCAGTTTTTCTACCGTTAGCCAAGGAGTCAGCAAAACTGGTAATTTTGCTGATGGGAGAAACACAAAAGAAAGTAGTCTCAAGGAGGGTGTCCTATGAAATGCACAGACAAAAATTTTCGTTTCTTTTGCAAACATTGTTGTAGTTCATGGGGAGTCATAAATATACAAGAAGTCTGGAGCAGGGAAACAGTCAGACCTGGCGCTTCTGGATAACACAGCACTCTGCTGAGGTCAAATGACCTGGTAATTAAGAGAGGTCCTAGGGCAAGATGACTTTCTTCATGCTTGTAGAACAGTAAAAGTTTACGGCTCAGGGGACATAAATGAGAAATGCCAGTGGTCAGCTTTGCTTACATCTTTGGGCTGCTCTCATGTGAGACAGTTCTAAGCTGGAGGGTCGAGCCATTAGTAGGTTTTGGTCCATAGAAGTATGCAGCAGATGGTTCTTTTCTACTGGAATTTTAGGCGGATGTTTTTTCATCATGAGCTTAGTTTGCTTTCTGAATATAAAAGACTATATTTTAAAAAGCCGTAAGTCAGAGCTTCACCTTCTTGTCTGAATGGAACTTAATGTTTTACTAATAAAGAAGCTGATGTAAAAATGCAGTGTACAGACCCCATGATAAAGAAGATATTGTCTTTAAGGGGGTTTCGTATTTCCAGGGAACTGCAAAAACATTGTTCTGCTTATGGCTTTAAAACTGAAACAAAGAACTATTGAAACCCAAAAGATACATTACCAAAGAAAAAAGAGCTTCTTACCAGGTTCAGCTGTAGATCTAGGTTCTGTTTGTCACACGAGGAAAAAAAAAAAAATCAAAACATAGTATTAGAATGGGGTTCCGTTAATAAGAAACCTACCTATCTTTCTCTATTACTTTGTCCAGGACATGTCTGTAGGATATAGGGAACTCCATAATAGTAAAGATAAAGTGATAATAGATCTATTTATATTTCTATAAATACAGAAACCCAAATTCCAGTAACAGTTTACACTAGGAGGTTTTTTAAACCACAGTTCATAGAAGGGCTTATAGGAGGCTTGTAAACCTCCTAAAATTATTTGGCCAACTTTGAGTTCAAATGTATGTAACATTTTTTCTGAAGAACATACAACTTTTATTAGACTTTCAAAGGGGTACACAGTGACCACCACGACTTTAATTTACTGGACCCCGCATATCTGCAGATTATCTGGCCTCACTACTCTTCGAAAATAGAAATCAATTCATCTTGAATGACTAAACACTTCTTGGTTTTCCTGAAGCTTGAGAGAAGAAAATGGATGGATGTGGGAGAATGGGCACCTCTCCTTACTTTTCTGTAGAATTCTGAAATCTGGAGAGTCTTGAATTTCACTCCCTTGTCGGAACCACTTGACCTGCAAAGGGGGTGCTCCTCGGACCCGGCACTCCAGAACCACCACCTGACCCTCAGATGCTGCTATGTTTTGCAGTTCCTAAAAATTCAAGGAAGACACTCCCCATAAGACTTTGGTGCACTCTTACACAATTTCAAAACAGAAAATAAAGCTTCCAAATCTTAGAGGGGAAAAATATGTAAAACTTGCATTATAAAATAATTACCACTAACTCAGGTAAAAGTAGGCACCTTGAAATCCATCAATCATTAGCTTTCTATAATCTCCGTGTAATGAGATTAGTAAGGTCTACCACTGGGGCCGTGGACATTTTGGGTCTGTCTGCAAATTTATTGACACTTTCATATTTATGGAATTTTATGGCAATGCCTGTTACCTTTCTCTATCTACACTGAAGAGTTAGCTGGTGGAATGCAGACTTCCTAAAACAATTATATTCCATATGAATGTAGATTCCTGGGAAAACCAGACAAGAAGAGAAAAAGGCATAATTTGTTTTTACATGCCCCAACCTTTTCATGTACTCCCCCACCACCACCACCATCTCTGGAGCTTCCTATGTCAGGTTTATTAAGATAAGGGGCTTGGGGATTTTCTCATTTTGGAGTTCTGAGTAAAATAATAAAACCTGCAGTACTTCTCCATTCATGACCCTTATTTCCTCTTCCCTTGCAATTATGCTTGTTGCCCCTAACCCCACTCCAAGTCCAGGCCAGTAAATTTCTACAGTGCAACAGATTAGAAATTAATTCGGCTGCACAGATGCAAAGAGGTAAAGCTTTTATACTTGTTATTAAATATCAAAGCATGAATAGTCCCCTCACAGATGTCCTCCCCCTGCCTTCCTCCTCCAGGATTACTTAGCAATGGGGCCTACTTCAACTTTTTGACTTTTGCAACTGCTGACTTGAGAGTATGAGATCTTACATAGGTGATGTAGAACTCTTAAAATAATTCAGATATGACAGTAATTCACCTACACGTCAACCAAAAGCAAACAAATCCCCATTAAGAAGTGTGTGGTCTTTTCTGGTTTTGTTTATTTAAGATTATCTGAAGGGACAACAAATGGAGTGCTGGGAAAAAACAAATGTTGCAGCAAATGGGCTGCAGTGAGTGTGGTAGAGCCCTAAGGAAATTCTCAGAGTCGACGCTGTTGGCAGAAGAACTATAAAAAAAGGCTAATGTTAAGTCTGAGAAGGCATTTGATAATAATCTGGGTGGTTAACAAGAATGCTTTTTTTTTTTTTTTAGTGAAAAGGTTAAGATTATTAACTACTTCTGATTGCATTCTGTCTCCTTATTTTTAAATATAGGAAATCTCTGGTTTTAAATTGATTTTTTTTTACTTTGTGACTGGGTCCAGAAAAGAGCTAATTTATAGGATCACAGCAGGAAAAGTGTTGCTAACAGGGCCCAGGTTGTGTGGATTAATTATTAAACACTTCCTGGCTTGTCCAGGAAGTTGCTCATGGTAGATTTCAAATGGTACACAAATATTTTTCATGACTGAGCTTTCGGGCACCAGAGGAGACTCTGATTTCTAGGATTGTGTGTTTTGTTCAAACATTGGAAAGTCAGAGATAGAGAAAACGGGTAGACGCCAAGGACCCGAAGCAGTCAAAACTCCACAGTTATTCCAGGATTACAATACCACTCTACCTGGAGCAAACTTTGTTATCTTGAGAAAAGCCACAGCTAAGCAGAGTGAGCCATTAGGAGAATCTTCAGCGACACAAGGGGGAGCCTTGAAGGAGACTCAGAGCCAGCCTTCAGAGGTTGCACATGGCAATCTACATCATCCACTCAGGGTAGAAATGGGGACCCCTGAGTGTTTTAGGGTCCACATAAGGTATCTCCTGTCATATATCAAACCCACCTGATACTGTGATTCCTTGAAGGGGCCGAACTATTTAGAAAGAAATGCAACATAAGGCTAGTTGCTCTCTTGTCTCCCATGAGTCTCTACTGTCCCCAGTCCCATAGTCCCAAACCAGCTCTGCTGTCCCAGCTAAGCCCGGTGGCCTGCAGGCAGGAGCACGGCCTCTGCCTCTGAGCAGCTGTGACACCTGGAAATCCTTATCACAGCAGTATGAGGAAATAGATGGGGCGCCTATTAGACCGGCAAAGCCCACCTCACATTCACTGTCACCATCACGCCCAAGAGAATGACCAAAAAAAGATGCTAAGGGTGGCAAAGGGGAGGCTACTTTGAGTTACAAAGGAGATGAGCAGATTTATCTTCTAAACCTGCCCCTCCAAAACCAAAGCCCGGGCCCAAAAGGAGCCAGCGAAGCAGGGAGAGAAGATGCCCAAAGGGACAAAGGGGAAAGCAAATGTCAGGAAGGAAGGAAGCAATTCTGCAGAGAACAGAAAACGGTCTACGGTCTAGACACAGAAGGTAGAAGGCACTGGAGATGCCCAATGAGGTATTCCATGCTGCCACTCACTCTACAGTTTTGTGATTTTTTTTTTAAATCAACCTTTATAAAAATACAGAATTATGTTTCACTTTTCTTTTTACTAAGCTGTGTGGTTAGCATAGAGTATGTTTCCCGGTTTTCTTCTGGGGGAGTGGATATACCACTAATATAATGTCAATGCCTCAGGAGCTGGAATGCAATGGAGGAACAAGGTTTTTTGTCTAGCTTTTGAGGCTTTCTCTTGGTGCCCAGGAGGAGTTCCGTACCATCACACTATGCCAGGCCACGGTGGGGCAGCCCTGTAGGGAGGGAAAGCAAAATCTCACGTCCTCTCTATTTGCTTAAATCAAGAGATGCACTGGGACCCCAAAAAACAACATCAGGGAACACAGACTTCCTGGTGATGATCTGGTGAAGCTGCTTTTGAAAAGCTCTAAAACCACATAGCAGCTGAAGTACCCACACCGTGGGAACATCTGCTATTCTCAGCATGAAAGGACGACTTTATGGATGACTACAGTGGCATTGCTTTCAGTGGTCAGGTTTTTTTGTTTTGTTTTGTTTTTTTGGTACTTTCAAAGTTGTTGTCAAATATAATCATTTGTTGCCAGTGTCTTACACTAAATATCCTGCTTACGAAAAGACCTTTAATAAAGTTGGATCCAGGCTGGCTTGGAAGGAAAAAAATCATTCCCTACAAAAAGACAAGCAAGATGCTCTTCCCTACTGCCTTGCACAAGTTTTATGGATTTGCTTTTTCACATATGTCTTTTGTTTACTTGGCCTAGATTCTTGTAAAAAGTGTGAGGTAGGAGTCCAATTTAATATTTTTTTATCTCTACTGAAGAAGTCATTCTTTACCCAGCGATCTATAGGTTTCTGTAGATATTGGAGTGTCTGTGGGCTCTGATCACCTCCCAATTTGTCTGGTCTTGTTCAGCACCATACTATCCTAACTACTCTACCTTTACAAAGTCTTGACATCTCCGAGGACAAATCCTGTGCCTTCCTTACCAGCATCTGATTTTCCTTCTTCAGGAGTACCCTGGCTATTTTTAGACGTTTTTTTCTTAGAATCAAATTGCCAAGTTCTACATCAAACAAATAAAACAAGGAACCCTTTGGAATTTCAGCTAGATCTGTATTAAATTTATACATTAATCTGGGAGTCATGACTTTTATCATTTTTCAGTCCACAGACATGGAATCTCTCTCCACTTATTTGGGAAAGATATCCACTTTTTAGGTGTCTTTCAATCAAGGTTTGTAATTTTCTCAAAAAAAAAAAAAAAATGCCACCTAGAGCCATTTCTGAGTTGAGCAGTTGACTACTGAAATGGATGTCATTCAGTTTGGCAATGCAAAACACAAACTTGGAGAACAAACTGAATGTTAGTCCTTTTTTTTTCTCTCTCTCTAAAACATGCTGGTTCTCCCAAGCAATTTCCTACACAGCTCTTTCTCTCATTTTTTTCTACCCGTCTTGGTTTTCCCCACTCTACTGTAAGCTCTATCAGGTCACTGACCACGCCCACATCATTCAGACCCTTGACAGGATGATACTCACACAACAGTTGTTCCGTAAATACCTATTTAGCCCCAAAGGTAACCACGAGAGCCTGCGGATCTGCTCATTTTAATTTTTAAAGACTGCTACATGAAGCCCCATGTGAAGGGAACTTAAGGACCAAAGCAAACACAGAGAACGAGACTTGCAGATATCAGACCTTTGTAAAAATAGGAGGAAAGTAGGCAGAAGCAGCTCCATCAGGTCGGCAGAGATACGAGGTTGGACTGTGGACCTGAAAACGCAGAGACGCATGGATCAAATTCTGAATATAGAAACTGTTGAAAAGACAGGCTAAAGAAAACTTTCATTATTGGGGTCACTCCCCATGAATGGAACGAGGGAATGCAAATAGCGCCATGTGTCATTTTGCTGGTCTAGGCTCACATACAGTACAGACATTGTTCCACGTCCTCCTTTCACAGCTGTTACACTTCTCTATTCAAAAGGATATTCAAGGTAAAAGTTCCCTGGTTCCTTGGGGATCCATGAGCTTGTAAATGCTATTACCAAATGGATTTCTGTGTGTGGGACTTCCACAGGGGTCTTTTCAAAAGTTCTCACAGACATTATATTTTATTTTTAAATACAGTCTGGATTCATGGAATTAAAAGCACAAGTGGCTGGCAGTGGAGGGTAAATTATCAACCATCTACCTTATGTTTAGCCTGCACTCTTTTTTGTGTAAGGGATCACAGGAAACAAGTTAAAAAGGAATATATTGTTTTTTTCTTGATGTGCAAAAAACAAAGGTGCTAAAATACTTACTGAATGGCACTCGTCTCTGGGGAAATATAAAGATTCCAGAGTAGTGAATGGAAAATATGTCTCTTTCTCCAATCATTTATCTTCAAACACTTTGGATTTATTCCCTTCTATGTAAGCAACTGTTAGCTTCTTAACCCCAGACGATGGTGATCTGATACCATGTGTCTAAATATGTCACAAGTTATCATCGAGAATGTTGGCAGAGCTGTAGAGATGCTAGGATAGTAAAGGGCCTTATTCATTATCCTTGTAAGACTTTTCATTGGCTTGTGCTTCAGACTGGGTTTCACTTTTTGTTGTCTTTATATGTCCAAAGACTATTTGAACACTTATATAGTATTTAGTCTGTGCCAGGCACTGTTCTAAGTGTTATAGGGAGATTCACTCATTCACTGAATCATCAGGATAGTCCTGTGAGATAGATGGTATTATCTTCATTTTATGATGAAAAGACCAGGCATAGAGAGGTTACAACAAGTGGTAGACCTAGGATTTGCACCCAGGCAATCGGGCTCCCGGGTGTTCAACTTTATGTGATGTTGCTTAAAATAATAAAGCAATGGAGTTTCTGTGAGCCCCTCATCCTCCTATACAACTGGAATATATGACCTTCCATTTAGTGTTCCTGGAGAACTTAAACAATTTAAAATGTACCATTTACATTATCATGGTGCTTACATATTTAAATATTTTCTGCTCTTAGGCTTTTGTGTTACACTTTAACACATTCTGCCACATTCAAGAAATGTTTCATGTGTATATTTCCTGTTTCCCATGCATAGTTCTATAAAGTGTTTGGGAATGAAGCTGGTGATGTATTTTTTTCCAATGAAATTCCTAGCATGGTGCCAATAAGCATTCATCACTCATCAATACTTAAATATTAAACAAAAAAAACCCACTGATTTAATCAGAAATATTTTTAGAAGTTCCACTCTGGTTTAGGGGTTTACAGGAAATATCTATGCTATCTTTGAATGAATTATACTGGTTGGTTCAAGTTTATAAACTCAAATGTCTTTACTGTTTCCATATTACACATATCCAAGAGTATATGTCACATACTACAATTACTAAAACACCTGAGTGCTCAATAGATGGAGGGCCTGGTGATGCTCACAAAACAGACTAGTTAGGAATTCATTTACATTTCAAGAGCAAGGATGCGGAAGCCTTTTGTGAGTGTCTTATTTAAATATACACATCATAGCACAAAGGCAAAGTAACATACATCTGATTAAAACATTTAGATTCTAATTATATTTTTACTGTTTTTAAAAAAAATTTCCTGTTATGTTTACAAAGTAAACTCAATATTATTTTCCAGTAGTGTGTATTGTTGTTCTTTCTTGGATATAGCAGTCTTATAATGAAAAAAAGGCAGGATAAAAATGCTTGGTTAAGTCAAGGAACTGGAATTTTTTTTAAATTATCTGTTTATCTCTTAGAAGAACTTTTGTTGGTATGTGGACTTTTCTTGCTTCTAATTTGTTTTAAATGAGCTAATAAATTTGGCTAAACAGAAGAGGACATATAGGTGGAAGAAAAATCAAATAGTCATAGCTAAAAGAGATACCACTTTATCAGGTTATGGGCTGTTAGAGACATTCCTAATGGAAATGCAGACGTTGACTAATTGGTGATGTGTTTTTGATAAAAGATGATTTTTAGTGGGTTGAAAGGGAGGACTTTACCTATCATTTTCTTTCCTCCCAGTTGTGTTTCCACTTAAAAAATACTACAGGGAGTGTACTAGCTGGAATCAAAAATGTAATCTTTAAACCAAGAAGTTTGCTAATGAATTTGACTCACTATGGTCTCTGGTCCAAGGCACACTTACCTGTTGAACAGGGACAGACAATGGTTGAATCACAGCTGTGGTCACTCCTGTCTTTGGAGATGAGGATCCTATTGTCAAGGAGACAGAAGTTGTTTTCTTTTGAGCTCTGGAAAATAAGGAGGCAAGTGTGTTCCATCAATTTTTTTAAAGCAGGAATTGCTCTTTGAAAGATTTCCCCACAAGAGCTCAGTTTCTTTTTGTGTACTCAATCCACTTCAACTGTAAGTGCTTCAGAAATGGGAAGCCATAATCTACAGTTAGAATAGCTGTGGTCAACATATGCATAGAATAGATCTTATAGATATTAGCAAAATAAACACACGGGTAAAAAAAAATAACTATATATAACTCAGTTATTATCAGAGAACCTAAAGTACTGAACTTGGAAATCCTAAGAGAAAAGAAAATATCTGGAAAAGGCCCAATCTGTAGCAATAAGCAGATACTTGAAATCTTTAGGGTTAGGGTTCTGTATTTAATTCAAAGTTTTAGTGGTCTATTTTAAGTTTAGCAGCTGTTCTTTGTTCTGGTTTCTAATTTTGTTGAGAATGTCTTGGCATTTTTGTCTTTTCTTACTGCATAAAAGTTAGTGAGGTGTAGAAAAAGGTTAAGAAGAGTTGGTTTCTAGGCCCAATTTTGCTAAGAGGCTGGCTGTGCAATCTCAAGCGAGTTAAGATCCTTATCTGAAATCAGGAGTGGCAGAGTAAATGATCTCACAAGGTTCCTTTAGCATTAATACTCAGGGATTATTTGATGCTGAATAGATATAATTGTTATGTATCTGCTAGTAGATCAAAGGAATTTATTAGCACAGTCTCAACACTCATGGAGTTTTCTACAAAATTCTGGTAGGTTTAATTTTATTTTTGCAAAAATTTAATTATTATCATCAATTTACATAATAATTATTTTGGAAAATAACCCATTTGTCTTTGTAAGAAGAACTAAATTTTACAATTTTCATGATAAGACCTAACTAGTAATAGTCTTTATTCAAGTATTTCTGGGCTAATTGCACACTTTCCAATTTGTATAAATAGATTCGTCCTCATTTACATTTTGGTAATGATTTAACTAATTTCCTCTCAATGTTGCTGTTGTTTTCATATATTTATAACCAGTTAGTTGTCCTTGAAACTTAAGATTGTCTACGGTGTGATTTTGGCATCTCAATGATGAAGTACAGACTTCAAAGTCTAAATTCCTAAGTTAGAAATTGTGTTCCACATTCAAATATTGGATCTTTGACTGACATCAGCTGACCTCTTCCTTCGCAGCACAAGGCGCACTGCTTCTTACCCCAGTGATTCTGTCCACATTCTTCGTTGTACAGATAATTGATGGGATCGTAGGCACTTACTGTGGCATGGCTCCAGGGTTTGATTTGAAAGCTAAATTTTCACTCTCAGAATCTGTCGAACTGGCACCTGAGTGAGTGAAAAATAATGATAAATTTAAGATCTGAGTAGTATCTATAACTGCTTCAAGGAGTAATATTTCTCATTTTAAAATAATCACATACGAAGTCTTATGCTGAAATAGGGAATGGTTCAGACCATTTTTACTTGAACTGTTATTTTTCATAAAACTACTTAAAGAAAGATCTTCTATAAAAAGCTTTCTTCAAAGCAATATGGTTTTAATGCCAGATTTACTATTAGTTTCATTTTTATCACTTTGGTCATCATAACCATATTTTTAAGTGGCTTATAAACTATGAAATAAATGTGTGTGTGTGTCTGTGTGCAAAGCATTCATGATTTTAAACTTTAACCCTTTCCCAGGAGATTACATTGTGTGGATTATTAATGACTTCATTACTCATTAATTAGGAGATGCTTTCTGACTCTGATAAATTAGAACAAAATAGTGGCTTCATTCTTGAATAAGAAGGTCTCTGATTTTGGATCATGCTTTCCCAAATTCATTTGCTTCATTACGGTTTTTGAATTAAGGGTCACCTTATCAGGTTTTTAGTCAAAATGCAAACTGTGATAGATTTAAAATAATTGTGATGATTAGAAGTATACTCTTGACATTTCTTTTATGAGACGTATTTAAAATGAGTTAAATTATTTAAAGACACTTTAATATAAAATAATACATGCTTACAGAAAAGTAACCAAACGGCATAGAATTATGTGACATAATACTAAAGACCAGTGGGTACCTTCCTTAATGCCATTCTGCACGTGTTAATAGTCTGGTATCTATATGTCAGATAAATTTAATGTATTAACATACATGTATTTATGTACATATCTCTACAAGTAGAATCACACTATATGTGTGATATCTTTGCAATAAATGCAATATTGCAATAAATTATTGCAATAAATGCAATAAATGCAATAAATTGCAAAATATCTTTGCAATTATTGGTGCTTATAAATACATTTAGAATATATGCATTTCCTCAATTTCTTGGATGGCTGCCCAGTGTTCCGTTCCATGACTCTATTTCTCCTGTCCTTTATTAATGTTTTAAGAGTCAGGTTTAGGTAACTCTGCTGGAATGTCTGCTGTCCCTTCGTATTTACTTCTCTAACTACCGCTTAGTATAGGCTTTCTTCAGTTAGTTCCTAGACCACCAAAATAGATTCTTATCTTGTCTTCCTCTGTCTCTCTGTCAATCTTCAACCGATGTCATTTTTTACTATAGCTCACCCTTCCTGTTTAAAAAAAAAAACAAAAAAAAACCTAAGATAAGGAATTTCAACTCAGTAAATTTAAAAACCTAAACTCCTGCTATTTAGTGGCTTTCATGATTTCCAACCAGATTTTCTAGTTCTATCAGCCAGAACTTCCATGTCCTATAACCCCAAGCCAGAGAGTTGAACATACTCACTGGTGTACATTCCACTAGGTAATGGGAATGCAGCAGTGAAGAAATATACACATACACCCCACACACCCCTGTCCCCGTGGAGTTTACATTTTTTTGAAGACACAGACCACAGACTAAATAAACACATGACATGGCGGTGAGTGAAATGGGAAAGCAAATCAGAGTAGGGGTATAGGGAAGGATGGGCATTGTGTGGGATGCAATGTGAAGTGGGGTGGCAAGGAAGGCTCCATCAAGTTGGGGACTTTGAGTAAAGACCCAAAGGAGGTGGGGGCTTTCCTTTCTTGGTCTTTTCCCATGTTTGTACATTTAGTTATATTATTCACTCTCGTAGGAAACTCTTACCTAGTCTTCTAGATATGATCAGCCTATTAGTGTTTTCTGTGCTCTGTCTTCTCTGAACTCCCCATGTTCTCGCTTATACTACTCAGGTCACTTAAAACATCGTATCTGCTAGAAAACTGTAAGTTTTTGGAAAAATTGAGGTGGGGTTAGGAAGGGAACTACCAATTTTTGAGTACTTACTATTTTGCCTGGGAATCTGCTAGGCACTGTGTAACATTTAATTATTATAATAACTCACCTAAGAGGTGAATTATGTCCAATTACACATTAGAAAATTGAGGAACCAAGAGATTAAGTAATTTGCATAAGGTCACATAACTAGAAAGCCGTGGGGAGAGGATTTTTGAACTTGTGGTCTGTGACATCCTCCATGTGGTATGACCTTCATGTGCTGTGGATGTCTATTCCTCCGAGGCCTCGGCTTCATGCCTTGCTAATGGCAGGCCTTCAACTGGTGGCAGGATGAATGAATGGAACCTTGGGAACTGCAAATGCTTGGATGGGGACAGAAAGTGAACTGAGCAACCACAAAAGAGCAGCATGCTGGGGGACAGCAGTGGGAGGCAAGTCGAGAAATGTACAGTGGGATGCGGAATACAAGGGCCAAAGTGCTTGGACTTTCTGTCTAGGCATCCAGAGTGGTGGGTGGGAAAATTAACCATGCAGGATGAACTGGGGGAGTAGCAAAACAAAAGAGCAGCAGAACCAGCAAACCATCAAAAATAGGTGATAGAGACGGAGAAAGTTTTAACCGTGATGAGGAGGTATGGGACGTGAGCAGGGGAAATAGGAGGAAGAATCAGTAGACTCAGTTACCAGAAAATCATGGGTAACTTGAGACAGATCAGTTTTACTGGAATCACAGGAGCATTAAAGAGAAAGGGAGGGGGAGCAAAAGTCCTACTGAAGTTATCACAGATGCTCTCAAAGTGGCCAGAAATTGGGGAGACAAATAGCTGTCTTTCATCTGATGCCAAACATTTTATTTGTATTTTTTTTTAAGATTTTTATTTATTTATTTGACAGAGAGAGAGAGAGCGCGAGAGAGGGAACACAAACAGGGGGAGTGGGAGAGGGAGAAGCAGGCTCCCTGCTGAGCAGGGAGCCCATTGCAGGGCTCGATCCCAGGACCCCAGGATCATGACCTGAGCCGAAGGCAGACCCTTAATGACTGAGCCACCCAGGCGCCCCTGATGCCAAACATTTTAACTCTTAAAGATAAAATCCCCTCTGATTATCTAGTTAGAATTTTCCTTTTTTTGAAAATTCTTTTTTCCCAATTTTTTTCCAGCTGGTTTTTAGAGAAAGGTAAAGGGCCAAAAAAGGTTTGTAACCCCTGGATAAGAATACATTGGCTAGTTTTTGCACACCTGTCCAACCCTTGTAAATCTCAATGTCACCTTCTGTCTCAGGTGTCAGAGCAGCTCTTGCAGACGGTGGGAGATCAAATCTCCCTATCTGTGCCAGCAAGCTCCCTCCCCACTCAAGACTGACTCTCCCCTCCCTCTCTCCTTCTGTCTCCTCCCTTTGGTCATCTGCTCTGCACCTGCTGGTCAGGAAAGGACATTCCTGTCTCTGGTTACCATTTTTGTATTATCAAAACATCACTTTCAGTTTTTGATGGAGGCTCCAGTCTGGAGGGATATGATCCAGAACCTGCAATTACTATCCATCTATCTGTTCGTCTAATGCTATTTCTATATCGCTCCCCACACACAGTGAAGGAATCAAATGCCCATGATCTCTGTGCTTTTCTGGAAATTCAGTGCCAGTGGAAATGTCACAAAAATGTGCCTGCTGTCTTGCCTTTAAAAGGCGCGCGTGCCCTTTTCATTTAAAATACGTACCCCATTTAATACTTCCTCGTAGGAAAAGACCCAGAAAATGTTCAATAGCAAAAATTAAAGAAAAAAAATCATTTGGAATACCACCACTAAGATACTTTGGAGCATATCCTTCTAAAGTTTATCCCTGTGTACCTATATAAATAATATATTTTAAGAAGATGATGCTATGCCTATTGTTAAATTATTGCCTTTTCCCCCTACTCACTCAATACATTGTGAAATGCCTTTCCATGACATCAGACATGTACTTAATAATTTTCTAATGGCTGCTTCAAACACATATGTGCAGCTTTACCATAATCTCACCATTCCACTAGGAGTGGATATAGTATTTCCATCTCTAAATTCCCCAGGGGCGCCTGGGTGGCTCAGTCGTTAAGCGTCTGCCTTCGGCTCGGGTCATGATCCCGGGGTCCTGGGATGGAGCCCCGCATCGGGCTCCCCGATCCGCGGGAAGCCTGCTTCTCCCTCTCCCGCTCCCCCCGCTTGTGTTCCCTCTCTGTCAAATAAATAAAATCTTTAGGGCGCCTGGGTGGCTCAGTTGGTTAAGCGACTGCCTTCGGCTCAGGTCATGATCCTGGAGTCCCGGGATCGAGCCCCGCGTCGGGCTCCCTGCTCCGTGGGGAAGCCTGCTTCTCCCTCTCCCGCTCCCCCTGCTTGTGTTCCCTCTCTCGCTGTGTTTATCTCTGCCAAATAAATAAATAAAACCTTAAAAAAAAAATACTTCCCCAGGAAAGGGTATAAAATAGCCATACATCAAAATGCCCATTTCCCTTGCACTCATAAAAACACTATGCTTTAATTATTTTTGTCAATCTGGTATCTTCCTTAATAAAAGGGAAAAAAAGGCATATTTCTGAGTGCAAGCAAGCTGGAAATAAGTCATACAGCTTCAACTTTGAGAAATAGGAAGTCTTCAGGAGAGCAAGTATCAACCATTTAAAAATATATGTATATATTAAATAGGTATTGGAGACCTTGAGGGACTTTATGGCATTCATCCTTTGCGCATACTTTGCTTTTCAAAATTTAAGGGGCAAATACACTCTGCCCCCATTCGAGCTACTCATCCTCTCCCTCCCTTCTCTCTCAGTTGCTATAACCACCAGTGCAGCAATAACCATTTAAGACTCCAATGAGACTAATAAAGCAATGCCAATGATTTAAAATTTTATAAATGATGAATGACTATAAAGACACTAAAATGAGTTTTAAAGAATGTTTAACACGGGGCACCTGGGTGGCTCAGTCAGTTAAGCATCTGACTCTTGGTTTCTGCTTGGGTCATGATCTTGGGGTTGTGGGACTGAGGTCTGAGTGGGGCTCCCCACTAGGCATGGAGTCTGCTTGGGATTCTCTTTCTCCCTCTCTTTCCGCCTGCCCCCGTCCCTGCACTTGCTCCCTCAAAAAGAAAAAAATTAATGACATGGGTAGTTGTGACACGTTAAACTTAAAATAAGGTACAAGAGTATGCAGAGTAAAACGTACACACACAGGATAAAGACTGCAAAGATCAAAATATTAAGAGTAACCTTCACAGAGTTGTGGCATTACACATGATTTTTATACCTTCCTTCTATCTGTATGCTCTAAGTTTCTAAAAATAAAAAAATGTGCTATTTTTATAACAGCAATCATAGCTCACACTGTGTGTCAGGAACTGCTCTCAATCCTTACCATAATCTAATTTTCTCCATGCAGAGATGGAGAAAACGAAGCACAGAGCCGCTGAATAGCTATTCAGGGTCATGGAGCTAAGAACTAAGCTAGCCAGAAAATATTATAAAAGTTATTTAAAAATAAATGAGGTGAGGAATGCCCAAAGCTGTGTCTAGACTCCTTGAGCTTCTCGTAGTATTATATACTCAGAGGGGCTTTCCCCGGGTGGGGTGCTCTACAACATCTCCGCATGCTTCAAAATGTCCCTTAAAAGGGGCACATATTTTATCTGATTATTCAAAGCACTGAGAACCTACAAATAAATGTCGCACAGGGTCTGCCAACGTGAATCATGCTCAAGTATTCCTGCCCCTTCTCCACATTTTTCATGCTGCCCTGTCCGCCTCTCCATCCGATTCCTACAAGGTCAGGTTTAATCCCACTTCCTTCATCCCATATTTCAGGATCATCATCCTGCCCTGCCCTCTTGGGAGCTCCTAAAGCTGTAATAATCCAATTTACAATCCATTTTACAATCAGGAAAAGGTGGCAGTGGTGGAAACTTGAGATGTCTGTATTTATTTCACATGCTTACATTTACCTTTCCTATTTCTATCATGAATTTAGGATTATCTCTTTGCCATCTAGTCCTGGAGGGTAACCGCCTCTCCATCTAGCACACATGCGGGCCAGATTCCATCCCCTTTCTCCTTTTCCAAGACTTTGGTCTCATTCTTACTCTCCCTCCCTTCTACATGATCTAGAAGGATTATTTCCATTAGCAAAGAAACATATTCTAGTACTTCTGGTATGAAAACAAGCAAACAAAGTGCAAAAATACCATCTTTCTTGACCCCACCCTCCTTCCCAGATACAGGCCCATATCTCTGCTGGTGGCTGAACAAAACTTCCCCAACACCATCTACTATTTGTTGCTTCTCCTCCCATATTTTGCAAACTTTTCTCAACTCATTCCATGTGATTGTTGGTGCTCTCCAGATTCCCCAAACCCTTCTTGTTAAAATCACCAACAACACCCACAGTTGCTAATCCCAGTGGTTTCCTCCCTGTCCTCATCTGACTGGACTCTGAGGCAACAGTGGACAGAGCTCGCCTCACCCGCCTTCCTGAAACACTGTCTCCTGCCCCCTCCTACGCTGCTCTGACTGGTTGTCTCCCATCCCAGGGGCTTCTTCTTCTTCCTCTCGTTTGCTGGCATCTCCTCCTCTTGGAAGTTCAACATGCAGGAAGGATTATCCCCAGCTCAGACTCAGTCCCCTTACTCTTCCCCATCACATCTTTCTCCCTCATTGGTCTGACCAATAATATGCCTAGTCCCAGAGCTTTCGGTACCACCCACATCCTGATGCTCCCAAAAATATTTTTCTCATCCTGTGCGCTAGACAATATTCTTATGTCTACTTACTGACTTATCTAAATAGGGATTTCAGGGCGCCTGGGTGGCTCAGTCGTTAAGTGTCTGCCGTCAGCTCAGGTCATGATCCCAGGATCCTGGGATCGAGTCCCACATCGGGCTCCCTGCTTGGCAAGAAGCCTGCTTCTCCTTCTCCCGTTCCCCCTGCTTGTGTTCCTGCTCTCGCTATCTCTGTCTCTGTCAAATAAATAAATAAAATCTTTAAAAAATAAATA
This sequence comes from Mirounga angustirostris, assembly GCF_029215605.1. Classification (NCBI taxonomy): domain Eukaryota; kingdom Metazoa; phylum Chordata; class Mammalia; order Carnivora; family Phocidae; genus Mirounga; species Mirounga angustirostris. The sequence continues at coordinate 143,207,862 of NW_026991710.1, read as the reverse complement.
AATAAAATAAATAAATAAATAGATAGATAGATAGATAGATAGATAGATAGATAGATAGATAGATAGATAGGGATTTCAAACTTGGCATGTTCAAAACGAAGCCCTTACTTCCCTCTGGCCCTAATCCTGTTCCTCGCCGGTCCTCCCCCTTTCAGAGACTGGCAACACAGTACACACAAATGGTAAAGCTGAAGTCCACAGAGTTGTCCCTGATCCCTTTCACCCCGTCACCCCCACATCTAGTCCACCGCATGGCTTCTGGAGCCTACCTCTGAATTCACAACTCGAGTCTGACTCTCCCTCTCCATTATGCCTATTCTCCTGAAGTCCCATTGCTTCTCCTCCATACTCCTGCAAAAGGCTTCTAGCTGGTCTCAGATGATATGCCAGAGCAACAAAATACCATCAACTTTTTTCAAAGAAATGTTAACAAATAATCCTAAAATTTGTATGGAATCAGAAAAGACCCTGAAGAGCCAGAGGAATGTTGAAAAAGAAAAGCAAAGCTGGCGGCATCACAATTCCAGACTTCAAGCTCTATTACAAAGCTGTCATCATCAAGACAGTATGGTACTGGCACAAAAACAGACCCATAGATCAATGGAACAGAATAGAGAGCCCAGAAATGGACCCTCAGCTCTATGGTTAACTAATCTTCGACAAAGCAGGAAAGAATGTCCAGTGGAAAAAAGACAGCCTATTCAACAAATGGTGTCGGGAAAATTGGATAGCCACATGCAGAAGAATGAAACTGGACCATTTCCTTACACCACACACAAAAATAAGACTCCAAATGGTTGAAAGACCTAAATGTGAGACAGGAATCCATCAAAATCCTAAAGGAGAACACAGGCATCAACCTCTTCGACCTCAGCTGCAGCAACTTCTTCCTAGAAACATTGCCAAAGACAAGGGAAGCAAGGGCAAAAATGAACTACTGGGACCTCATCAAGATAAAAAGTTTCTGCACAGCAAAAGAAACAGTCAACAAAATCAAAAGACAACCGACAGAATGGGAGAAGATATTTGCAAATGACATATCAGATAAAGGGCTAGTATCCAAAATCTATAAAGAACTTACCAAACTCAACACCCAAAGAACAAAGAATCCAATCAAGAAATGGGCAGAAAACATGAACAGACATTTCTGCAAAGAAGACATCCAAATGGCCAACAGACACATGAAAAAGTGCTCAACATCACTCAGCATCAGGGAAATCCAAATCAAAACCTCCATGAGATACCACCTCACACCAGTCAGAATGGCTAAAATTAACAAGTCAGGAAACGACAGATGTTGGCGAGGATGCAGAGAAAGGGGACCCCTCCTACACTGATGGTGGGAATGCAAGCTGGTGAAGCCACCCTGGAAAACAGTATGGAGGTTCCTCAAAAAGTTGAAAATAGAGCTACCATACGACCCAGCAATTGCACTACTGGGTATTTACCCCAAATATACAAATGCAGTGATCTGAAAGGGCACGTGCACCCCAATGTTTATAGCAGCAATGTCCACAATAGCCAAACTATGGAAAGAGCCTAGATGTCCATCAACAGATGACTGGATAAAGAAGATGTGGTATATATTTACAATGGAACATTATGCAGCCATCAAAAAATGAAATCTTGCCATTTGCAAAGGAGTGGATGGGACTAGAGGGTATTATGCTAAGCAAAGTAAGTCAATCAGAGAAAGACAAGTATCATACGATCTCACTGATATGAGGAATTTGAGAAACAAGACAGAGGATCATAGGGGAAGGGAGGGCAAAATGAAACAAGATGAAACCCAAGAGGGAGACAAACCATAAGAGACTCTTAATCTCAGGAAACAAACGAGAGTTGCTGGAGTGGGGGGGGTTGGGAGGGATGGGGTGTCTGGATGATGGACATTGGGGAGGGTATGTGCTATGGTGAGTGTTGTGAATTATGTAAGACTGATGAATCACAGACCTGTACCCCTGAAACAATACATTATATGTTAATAAAAAAAACGTAAAAAAAATAGAGATCAGATAATGTGACCTTTCAGTTTAAACTCTCCATAATTAGTGATTCTATTTAGCATAAAGACCAAACTGCTAACAGTGACCACAGGGCTCTATGTTGCACGTGTGCTGGCCATAGCCGAACTCTCCAAGCCACTACCTTCCTGGACTTCCTTCTGCTCCTTGAACACACAGGTTCCTAGCTGCCCCCATCTTAATGAGATCATGTGCATTTTACTCTGTGGTTAAGAGGGCAGACTCAGGAGTCAGACTACCTGGCTTTCAATCCTTGAATCCCAGCTGTGTGTGAGAGATATCATGGACATTTCCTAGCCTCTGTGAGTTTCTGATTCCTCAACCAGAAAATGGAGGTGATTTTTGTAAGGATTAAATGAGATAATCCATGCAAAAATCAAGAACAGTACTTGGCTCCTGGTTAATGCTAAATAAACATTGGCTATTGTTCTTAAGCTATAATTTATTTTGTATCCTTCTAAAACTTGATGTGTAGGACAGTGAAATTTAGTTTTCAACCAGCAGGTTAACTTTTTAGCTAAGGTTTTGTTGAGATTTTGAAGTTCTATAAAAAACTTCCTACTCTCGACAGACCCCACAAATGACTGCATGCTGACACAATAACAGCAACATGGTTTAGGATACAATTCAGTAGCGGTATGTTTGAGTCTAATTCAGTCCTGGAATGAGTAATATAAAAATATAAAATATAAAAAATATAAAAAATAAAATATAAAAATTTCTTGGGGCACCTGGGTGGCTCAGTCAGTTAAGTGTCTGACTCTTGATTTCGGCTCAGGTCATAATCTCAGGGTCGTGAGATTGAGCCCTGTGTCAGGCTCTGCACTGAGCGTAGAATCTCTCTCCCTCTGCCTCTGCTACTCCTCCCTGCACCCCCTCCCCACCCCACCCCCCGCACGCACACTCTAAAAAAAATAAGTAAAAATAAAAATTTCTTACTTTTGATTATAACATGAGCCTAAGAATTCATGAAATTCTCTCCCATTACATGTAATTGTAATTGTTCTTTGGGTAAAAATACACTAAAATCTGTTTGTTTGTTTGTTTAATTATGATCCATACTTCACAAGGCTAATGAGCCAGTTTTCTAAAGCACCTTATATCAGGCTTAGGAGACTCTTTTAAAGATTGATTGATTGATTGATTGATTGATTTGAGAGAGACAGCAGAGTGAGCAAGAACACGAGTGGCAGGGAGAGGCAGAGGGAGAGGGAGAAGCAGGCTCCCCGCTAAGCAGGGAGCCCAAAGTGGGGCTCAATCACAGGACCCTGAGCAGAAGGCAGACTCTTAACTGATTGAGCCATCCAGGCACCCTAGGAGACTTTTTTTTTTTAATATGTGTATAGAATATTAACAGTAAGATTTAATAAAATATAAGAGACTGACTCTTAATGGTTATTCTTACTCTGCCCAGTTCCCTCATTCTCCACAATCTATCTGAACTCACAGATACCCCAAGGCTGGCTGGCTATCGAAGTAAATCCAGTGTTATCACGTGGAAAACTGTACACTGGAAAAAATTCATTATCTTTCTTGAGGTTCTGGCATGAAATGTGCATGGTATATAGAACCAGTGATTAAAAAAAAAAAAAGATTTATTTATTTATTTTAGAGAGTACATGAGAGCACCAACTAGGGGAGAGGGAGAGAGAGAGAATCCCCAAGCAGACTCCCCACTGAGCACAGAGCCTAACATGGGGCTCAATCCCAGAACCCCAAGATCATGACCTGAGCCTAAATCAAGAGTCAGGCACTTCAGCGACTGAGCCACCCAGTCGTCCCAAGAACCAGTGATTACTTTTTGCCTGCTGATATCTCATCTGGAGGATTTCAAAGGCAGAAGAGGACTGGTAGTTCAGGAACTTCGATACAGATTTATTGAAATAAAATTAAAAACCTGGTGTGAATGTTTTAGGTCTACCAGAGTTAGATACCGAAACTGGTTTCACAGGAGGTAGAGAAATATTTTCTTTTATTACATAAAAGTAGGTGTATCTCATATATATATATTCTAGTTAACCTTTTAAGTTAATTTGTATCCTTGTAACACTTTCTATATTTCTATCACTTATTATAACATCACTTACATTGTTTGTTTGTTTGTTTTCTATGTGTCCATCTCTGCTGTTAGACTGGGAACTCCTAGATGCCAGGGAATGGGTCTTTATTATCTGGCACATAGTAGGGCCTTAATAAACACAGGCTGAAATCAGTTGGCAGCCTATTAAATTGAATGTGAGGGGTGCCTGGGTGGCTCAGTCCTTAAGCGTCTGCCTTAGGCTCAGGTCAGGATCCCAGGGTCCTGGGATGGAGCCCCGCATCGGGCTCCCTCCTCGGCGGGAAGCCTGCTTCTCCCTCTCCCACTCCCCCTGCTTGTGTTCCCTCTCTCCCTGTGTCCCTCTCTGTCAAATAAATAAATAAAATCTTTAAAAAATAAAAATAAAAAAAAAATTGAATGTGATTTCACATAACATCTGTAGCATAAAAGCAATGCACACTAAAATTCACCACATTTCCAGCAATGCTGAAAGCAAATAAAGCATTTAATTTTAAGAGGCTCTATCTGAACTTGGATTTCGGAGGCATATCTGATTATCATTAGCAAACAGTTTTCTTATGCAAGTTTAAGTTCCTTTCATTGTATTCTAAACTGCTTTAAGAAGTTTGCAAAACAGCCCCCCCACCCCATGACTAATCCTGCTAACTTATTAAATTTTAAAAGTCTTTTTGTCATTCATTTAGCATTCTGAAATGTATGACACAGTGGTTAAGAATATGCGCCTTGGAGCAAGACTGCCTGGGTTCAAATCCCTGGGGTGACTTTGAAAGAATTGCTTTAACCTCTCTAGGTCTCAGTTTACCCACATATAGAAAGCAGATACTATTAATACCTCATAGGCTTACATGGAAGTTTAAATCATTATGCATGAGCATATGCACACTTATAAGTGTCATGTAAGTATTACTTATTGTTCTATACAAAACGTTTGCTTTCATTAACAGGACACAGTCCCTTGAGGAGCTACAGATGTTTACATTCAAAGACAATGCAGAGGATCCTTTTATTAAAAATAAAGGTTCATACTTCCAGTCAGTGGTAATAATTTCTCTAAAACTACATTTTTTGTCAATTCTTGAAAGAGCTATGAATTATGATTCATATCTTGCTTTTAGCTTAAATAATAAAGAAATTTGGTGGAATTAAACAGTAAAAAAATAAAAAGATGAAGAGTAAGGTAGTGGAGACCTCGAGGATTTTAATCTTTTTTTGTATTTTAACTACTACTTTGAAAAGCAACCAATTAATAGAGTACTCATCAGTTTATGGATTTAGAAACAGTATGTGCGCACTGTGGCTCTTAAAACATTTCCAACTTAAATTATTGGTATTGATCAAACTGCAATAATAATTTAAAGCTATATACTTTCACATCAAGTTTTCTAATTTCCCACAGGCTGAGTCTTGTCAAAAACAAAAGAAATATTCTACTCTCTGCCTATCCCTTTTTAATACAACACTGATTCTTGAGGTTTTTTCTACCTAGTGATTCCAAGTTCAAAGTACATTTAGGAGGAATGACAGAATCTTAACAAAAGAGGAAAAATTCCAGAAAAAAAATAAGAACATTTAAAAATATTCGATCATTTAGCATTTCCATGAATGATTTCCTAAATCATCTATAGTTAGACTCTATCTGACTGATAGACATGGTATTGTTCCCATTCTCTCTTCACTAGAGAAACCAAAAATAAGACACTTTACATTTTAAATAAATTCATGCTCATGTAGCCGAAATGTTTTCAATTAAAAGGAACAAATGTTGACCTTAGACACAGTTGATGTATGCCCAAGTGTCAGAACTGTTCAATTCGTATAAAATTTTCGGGAGATATGAGGTTTGAGTCACACCACCATTACGTTGTTTGTGTTGGAAAAGCATGTTCCCCAGTGAAGCTTGACTCAAGCTCTCAGGCCGTATCTACCCCTTTAAGTCAGAGGCGCCTCTCCTTACCTTCAATGAACACCTCCGCAGACGTGGTGTCTGAGCCGCTGGGGTTTGCAGCCAGGCAGGTATAGCGACCTGTGTCGTCCTCAAAGGCCTCTGCTATGATCAGGGTGTGGAGGTCCCCGCCCTCACTGCGGATCTGAATATCAGGAGTGCTGTGGAGCTCTTTTCCCTCACAGAACCATCTGCAGGCCAAATGGAGGTCAAAGGACAGGAGAGAAAGAAAGGAAATGGTGATGCTTAAAATAATAAAGCAGAAGTAAAAGGCTAATGCCCTGTAATAAGATGCCCATTTGATTAAAAAAAAAAAAAAGATCTATGTCAATGTTACTGAGGGAAATGCTACATTTTAGACCATGAAATTAATGACTAGACAATTCCCCCAGGTTTTCTTTGTAAAGCATCTTGTATGTTTTATCAACCTTGAAATAAGGGATATTGTCAAACTTGGAAAGACCATTTTAGTTAACAAAACAAAAGGAACAGAAATTCAAAGTGTCTTATAGAATGTTTTATTATCATAGATGCCCCTTATAACTTGATTATTCTGACCTTAAGAAAAATAGGAAATATAAACATTATGCTCAAAATATCTAATGTATCAAGGGGGAACGAGTCATCATGTTAAAAAATTACAGGCAGCAATATTTTTGTTGACCCTAAGACTTGTGATCAGCTGAGCAATAACAGATTTAATGCTTTCCACATTTCTGGTATTTACAAAACTTTCTAGCCGAACGCTTGGCCTCCACAAGGTAGGGAGACGTAGGTTGTGCTGTAATTCATTCTTGTTGGTCAGCACTTTGCCTTTCCCAAACAACCAGGACCTCGGTGTAGGAGGCTGCAAGCTGCCAGACCGTTTTAACGCACGCTCTCTCTCACACTTGCCTTATTCCCCCAGCACCTCAAACTCTCAACAGGATTTTTATAAAAAAACAAAAACAAAAACATGAAGCTGCCCTAAAACCTCCCCTAAATGTGATTTATTTTTAAAGAAATATGTAGGAATGTGCCACTTACAACCAAAAGCACTGAGGTCTCTGGGACAATATTGTCCATTTACCTCTTGATCGGCACTCAGATTTCCTCGGAGTCTCATATTCTATAAAATTCTTTGGACTTTGCATCCTTTTGTAAAAATATGGCATCGAAGGCTAAGTTTTTTCTGTATTTAGGTAGCATAGTTTAGGTATTTATCTATATTTAATCTGAAAATAAAACCAGTTTGCTAATACTCTGGGTATTAACTCCAGAAACTGTATTAAAAATTAAATATGGGTTACTCATAGAAGAACAGGGAAGACTTTGGGAATTAAAAGACATTTATCACCGCCACCTTGCCAACAGAGCATCCTCTGCAACACAGCACCTACTACTTCTGAGATGATTGAGAAGAGCAGTATTTCTTGACTCTGGAGCATTTTGTAATTTCCTTTGTCTTTTTTAAGATTTTATTTATTTGAGGGAGAGAGCGAGGGGGAGAGAGAGAGAGGAGCAGGGGGAGAGGCAGAGGGAAAAGGAGAAGCCGACTCTCCATTGAGCACGAGACCAATGCGGGGCTCGATTCCAGAACCCCGGGATCATGACCTGAGCCAAAGGCAGACGCTTAACCGACTGAGCCTCCCAGGTGCCCTGTTTCCTTTGTCTTCAAAAAGCTGCACAGAACATTCAGCCTAGAGTCATCTTCCAGTTCCTTCTTTACTGTTCTCTTTACACAGTCACAGACCAGATCTTCACCCATGAGAACTGACTGGATTAAGTTAACGGATTTCGCCATCTCTAGTGAACTATAGATTCTTCCTCGATTCTGTATCAGATTAAAGCTCTTCCCGCATACATCAGTCTCTAAACTTTAGATCTGTCATTGAAGCCATTCATACACCTGGCCCTGATTTTATTTCCATTTTATCATTTTCCTATACTAATCCTCTGTTTCTATTAAATATTTGCATGGATTTGTTATTTCCTACCTAGTCCTCATGTAGCACTTGCTGACCTTCCTTTGCCTATCCTTTCTCTTCCTTAGAATTTTCTCCTGCCCTCTTCACTAAAGCCCCTTCCTTATAGCCAAGCTAAAGGCTCCTTCGACAGATTAAATTCAACTGAACATATGCTTGTTGGGCATCTTTTATGTGGAAGGCACTGCATTACATATTACAGGTAATAGAATAAAGTCTGGTAAACTCTGCAACTAGTTGAGGACTGTCTTTATCTTCCATGAAAAAGATACAAACCAACACTTGGAGGGAAAATTAAGCATGAAAAATACAATGAAGGTTTAAGAGAGGGCAAGAGTAATTTGCTTTGGTTAGATGTGCTTCATAAGGAAACCACTGTCAGCTACCCAAGGGAGTGTGGCATCTTGTCCTCTAACTCCTGAGTCAGCAAACCCACAGCTTGCAGCCCCATCATCTGTTCTCATATGGCCCATGAGCCAAGAACAGTTTTCATATTTTTAAGTTTTTGCAAAAAAGTCAAAAGAAGAAGAATTTGTGAGATATGGAAATTACAAAAAGTTCAAATTTCAGCATCTATCAAGTGTTTTTTTTTTTTTTTTTGGAACCCTGCCATGCTCATTGACATATTGTCTCTAGCTGCTTCTGCATTATAGTGACAGAGGTGGGTAGTTGCATCAGAGTATATGGCCCACAAATCCTAAAATATTTTCTATCTGCACTTTATAGAAAAAGTTTGCCAACTCCTGCTCTAATTTCTTGCTCCTCAGAGTGTGATCCTTGGACCAGCAGCATCGGCATCATTGGGGAGTTTATCAGAAATGCAGAATCTTGATCCTCATCCCAAATCTACTCAATCAGTTCAGATCCTCCAGGTGACTCACATGCACACAAAGGTTAAGCAGTTCGGGTCTGTGAGGTTTGGACCATACCATCCTGCATCACCGCGTCCTGGCTCTCCCTCTAAGTTATTCACTTCTTTAACCTAGCAACCATATTTTATATGTCTTGTACTTCTGCTCCCTTGCACATAAGTGCATGTAAAATTATGTTCTGTTTCTCCTACCTCTGTACTGAACAAATTTTAACTTATTTTTTTTTAAAGATTTTATTTATTTATTTGAGAGAGAGAGTGAGAGACAGCACAAGAGGGAAGAGGGTCAGAGGGAGAAGCAGACCCCCCACTGAGCAGGGAGCCCGATGCGGGACTCGATCCCGGGACTCCAGGATCATGACCTGAGCCGAAGGCAGTCGCTTAACCAACTGAGCCACCCAGGCGCCCTTAACATCTTTCATTTGACCTTAGATCACATAGCACTTTATGACAGTTTCTGTATTATTTCCTCACACCATTATTTGAGGCCTACCGTGTCTATGCCTTATTTTCCCACCTAGGAAATAGACTTCTTCATTGCAGAAAAAAACTTTTAAACTTTTTTTTTTTTTTTTACTGATCCACAGTGTATTGTATCCTTGATGCTTTAAAAATACAACCTGCTGCTCGTTACTTCAGAATATGTTTCCCATGAAAAACCTAATAGCGAGGGATCTATGGACGAATAGATTTGGAAGATGTTGTATGTCTCACTTCTTGATGTTTGCAATTCACATTTTCTTATTAAAGGCCCTGAAAGTCCTGCAGAGAAGAAATTTAACACTGTCTAATCTAGTATTTACTCAACTTATTTGACCATGAGATTCTAATTTAGCATCTACCAACATTTTGTTCAGTCATGTGTATGCTTTTCTAGCAGTCTTATCATAGAATCTGCAGTTTTCTAAAAATGAATTAAGACAAATATAATCTGAGCAATAAAGATTAAGGAAACAACTGCATTTTTTGTGACAGCCTAACACCTATTTTTGTCTTCTGAAGTGGTTCAGCCGGTCTTTAACAATTGCATATGGTGAAATGGTTGGTGCTTACAAACCATTAGACTGATCTGGTTTTTGCTTTCTAAGCACTCATGCCATTTGTTCTCCAGCTCCATGAATAAAATTTAAAAAGCATCTCAGATTGTAACATAGTGCAGAGAAAAGATGAAATTTGTCCAAATTCAGCAATACGTCAAATTACTATGAGTCATTTGTATTGCATTGACACTCTCAGGGAAGTCAGATTGTTCCTGATATAAGTACCTGTCAAGTGACCAGTTCTATGTTGTTAAAATGTGGTAAGACAGGGTGTGACTTGAGAGGGGGAAAAACTGCAAATATTTAGATGGCAGACTCCCTGTAGCAACAAAAAGGGCAGCATGGTTCCTGGCCAATATTTAGATAAATGTGTGTTTAATTTATGATTGGAACCATTTGCACACTGGAGCTAGCAATGGCCAAGCAAAGAGGCTCAACTGTGACTTTAGGAAAGTCAGCTAGCCTTCCTGGTTCAGGTTCCTCACATATATGAGGACATGAGACTTTATTGCTGTAAAGTTTCACTATTCTAGGGTTCTTGGTGAAATGGAAGGGTTTTATATTCAGGACTGCATTTAAAGTATTTCCAGAAATGATACAGAAAATTCTTCAATGAAAGATCCAAGTAACTAATGGCTTCTCTTCTATGAAATATACTAAATATAATAGAGCTTCTAAGGTTATAAGGATTCCACGATGGGTCCCTAAATGTGTCAGTGGACCCAGCACCTTGTCTTTATAACTACCATGTACTTAACTTCCCACCTTCTACTGAGATCAGTTCTTCATGTGCCCCTCTATCCTGTAACTTCTTCTGGGGCAGAGACCTGGTCTTTTTAACTTAATTCACTAAGTTAATAAGTGTGCTATATGTCCCAGCACAATGTTTGGTATATGGACTATATTAACTATGCCTTTTTATTTTCTGTAATTCTGAGGCTATAGACATCTGGGCCTTGCTGATCCCAGAAAGACTGCCCTTCCCAGGGCTAGCCAATTCCTAAAGAGAGTAAGTGACTCCTTTGGGCACACCTTTCATATGAAAGCTCATCAGTCTGGAGCCACATCCCCACCACCTCTTCTGTTGGGCTCTCCCACTCAGGGCCACTACTGTCCTGCTCTTATCATCCCAGAACCAGAGAGCAAAACACTAGGGGACAGTAGCCCCTAGGCCGCAGAGTTTGCTGCAATTATTCAAACCAGCCGATCTTAAATGTGCTTACCCTGTTTCACCCACTCCTTCCTGTGGAAACTACGGTAAAGCTCTTGCCCATGCCCACTCCCCCGCCACCTCTCTGACCCCTTGCAGGAGGCACCTGGTGACCCCCCTGTAGTCCCCCATGGCATAGCATGCTCTTTACGTGTGGAAACTGTGAATAACAAAATATCTTTCAATGGCAGTCCAGTCCTAATCTGTTGGCCTCATCATACCTGAATAATAATAAAACCTACATTTTAAAGCACTGAACTAATCAAAGAATTAGCTTACAAGTGAAGAAAAGATTGAACAGTTTAAATAGTACCTATTATAGTTTTTGTCTTGAGGAGTATACAGAGAGAAGTGTATCTACTCTCACCTGCTCATACTGAAGTGCATTTAAAAAGCATAAAATTAAACTCAAAATAATCTTCTTCAAAAGAGGAAATCAGCTTTGTCCATTCTTTATGGAGCAGATCAAATACAAATCACTTTCTTGCCTAACCTAAGAGAATTCTGGAGATTTAAAGTTTTGATGCAACGAAGTAGATGGATAAGATGTACTCAGGGCATGTTTGTTTTGCTAGATTTCTTTAAGGTCATACTTCTATCAGTTTCCTGGAAAGGATTCAAAACATTTAGTATTCTTCAAAGAAAAGGTAAACCTCAGGTTTGTTGATTAAATTTTGATCTGAAGTTTTCCTGTATTAAATTCTGTATGAATTTAAGATATGGTACACACACACACGCACGCACACACACACGCGCGCGCACACACATACACACACTGGAATATTACTCAGCCATCAAAAAAGAGAAATCTTGCCATTTGCAATGATGTGGATGGAGTTAGAGTGTTTTATGCTAAGTGAAGTAAGTCAGAGAAAGACAAATACCATATGATCTTACTCATGTGGAATTTAAGAAAGAAACAGATGAACATATGGGAAGGGGGAAAAGAAAAAAAGGAGAGAGGGAAACAAGCCGTAAGAGACTATTAACAAAAGAGAACAAAATGAGGGTTTCTGGTGGGTGGGGGGGTGGGCTAGGTGTGTGATGGGTATTCAGAGGGCACTTGTTGTGATGAGCACTGGGTGTTGTATGTAAGTGATGAATCACTGAATTCTACTCCTGAAACCAATATTGCACTATATGTTAACTAAAATTTAAATTAAATAAATAAAAAATAAATTCTGGTTGCCAGTGCTGCTTAGGAAAAGCAATACTGGTGTGACAAGCTACAATGTTAGGCCTACAAAATAGGACAAAACACAGGCTTGGTCAATGCACGGAACGAGTAATGACACTGTCCTCTTTGCATATCCTGCGGCAGACATCACTAGTTGATGTGAATATCCTTTGCTAGTGAAACCGGATGTCTCAGAATTCTCAGCATGGCTGTTTGGGCAGGGTACAAAGCAACTGAAGTTGAAGTCTAATGAAACACATCTGCCATGCTCAATGTGGTCCCTTCTTGGAAGATACACCCTCCCTTTCCTCCAGATCCTGGAAGCTATTTCTATTACAGGAGTGGGGAAAGGGTTTGGTTGAGAGAGAATGTGTGGAAGTACGTAATAGAGCTGAGAGAGTCTACTTAGGTAAAATTCCACTTGAGGACACCCCTGGACTTTCTTTTTCCATTTATTATACCTGGAAGCCATTGATCTAATGGGTAAGACACTACCTAGTATATTGGAAAGTCAAAATCCAATTAACTACATTTCCATTCTGTACTTCTAATGAATTTCAACTTCAAGCAGACCTTGACCATACTTCATTTTAACTATAAAAATGGTTAAAATATATAACTACAATCTCATAGTTGGGATGAGGACACAGTATCTGGGAACTATGACAGTCATAAAGACTTCTATAAATTCAAAACAAGAGAGAGTGAATATATATATTCAATGCCTATCATATGCCATGTACTTTGCAAATATGGCGTTATTTCCCAAAAACCTGGTGAAATAGTTTTCATTTTATCTTTAGATATAGGCTATTCTCATTTACGTATAAATACGTATAAATACAAAAAAAAAAAAGAACGTGGACAATTAAATCCAGATAATTTCACAATTTCATCTTTCATCAAACGTTTGATTATGGATATAAACAGATTTTAACAAGGTTTACGGATTCTTGCTCTCTAAACTGGTGGACCTGGTAAGCAACAATGTGATTGCCACACAATGGGGAGCTGAGACACAAACACTTAAAAATCAGTGTAGTAAACCCTCATTCAAAAGAATTTAAGAGTTGCTCTTATAGGAGTAAGCCAGTTGAGACTGGTTGTCAGATTATAAGGTCATAAACAGGGCATGAAAATAATCTTGCATTAATTATAAATAAAATGTAAAAGGGTTAGGAGATAGTCATATTCATGCATTCATTTATTAATCAATCACTTATTCATTCATCAAGGGGCTTATTGCACTTTGACTCAAATTCAGAAATGGACTGCGGGTACAGATGTCGGCTAAACTGGGCTTATTTTATGAGACTAGTAGTGGGGCAAGGTAGAGAAGAAAACCCAACTATAGACCTAGGAAATGATGAATACACTTCATCCAATGAATGGAGGCTCTTCTATCACATGGAAGCATGTACTGCTTTCAAAAATCTTTAAAAGTTGGTTATAAATTCATCCTTACAGATTAAGCTTGCTTTGGATCAAATACATAGGTTGCACTTAATTTGTTGGAGAAGGGATAATACTGATGAACTTCACAAGCCTTGAAATTTTTTTTATTCACAAAAGATAACAGGGGAAAAAAAGGACTGTCATATTTAAAGCTCTGTAAGATGGCCCATTTCTTTATATTACCCTGTGCTGGGATTTTGAAATCTACATTGTTTTAATGTATGTATTTCTTCTTGTTGTATAATATCTTTTTCTCAGGATTTGTCAAACATTCCAGCCTAAAAATGAGATGGTGCCAAAAATTCAAGGATCATATTATGGCACCAGCAGGACATAGTAGGATTGAAATTCAAGAAGGTGTTTTACATAGAAAAGTTCAATATTTAATTGTTCACTTTCTACATTTCAAGATGAGGTTAAACGTAACCTCTGATTTGGTCAGAACTCCACTGCTGGAGGAGAGCGGCTCCATCTGACTGCAGTCACACCAACAGCCTGGTTGGGGATCAAAAGGGGTCACAAGGGTAACTAACTCAAATCAGGGGGATCGCAGCTGCTTCTGAAAAAGTGGCTGCCTTTGAAAACCAACAATCGCCTCCATTCTTGGGCAGTGTAAGAGAATTTTAAAACTGACCTCCTGATGTGACCTTCCTTTTTTCCTTCTCTTATGACCCTGGCAACTGGCCGTGGGGCTCAGAACTGTATTTTGGAGCGGGATGTACATCTGGGAAAGCTCAGAACACTCTGGTTCTCCAAGACAGGGCAAGATTGTTGATTTTTAAAAAAAATTTTTTTTTTTTAATTTTATTTATTTATTTGAGAGAGAGAGAATGAGAGACAGAGAGCATGAGAGGGAGGAAGGCCAGAGGGAGAAGCAGACTCCCTGCTGAGCAGGGAGCCCGATGCGGGACTCGATCCAGGGACTCCAGGATCATGACCTGAGCCGAAGGCAGTCGCTTAACCAACTGAGCCACCCAGGCGCCCCAAGATTGTTGATTTTTAGGACAATAAATTCAACTGCTAAACGAAAGGAACTAACAAATCTACTGAAAAAGTAGAATATATACTACCCAGCATGGTATACGAATATTTTATGTTTTAAAAAAATCACATATGGCATCGCTTGGTTTAAAGGTTGACTGGTACCATCTATTCTAATACTGTCATGTAAACAGAAATACAGATTTTATGACTGATGGTTTCAGTATCTTTCTCTTCTTGAACCACAACCATGTATCATGGAAGTTTTCTGTGCCCTGTATTTTAAACAAGAGCAAGTTTTAAAATGAAAAAAATCGATTTATCAAATTTATAAAGCTTCATCAATGAATCTTGGCTAATATTTTCCAACTCTAAGGAAAATGGTAAATCTTGGGAGTCCGTTAATAGAACAATGAGGTGCTCATTAAATAAAACTTTTAAAAACAGCTGAGTTTCCATTTTCTCCTACATATCACTTTCCTTATGCTCACAGAGAAACAAAGTTACATTGAAAGATGTAGCTCCATGTTTGCTTCCCAACTCCACTGATTTGTACTTCCTAGAAACATTTATCTTCAAAGGAGTATCAATGATTACAGGAAGGCAAATTTAGCCCACAGCTGCCCCCTTCTTCCTAAGTGCAAGCAGCCACATGACTTCACAGAAGCACATGATTGAAGAAACTGAAGGAACTAGTTTTTTAACTGCTGTTACAATGGAAATCAAGGGTAGGGAAGAAAAACAAAACAAAACAAAACAAAACAAAAACCCAGAGACATCAGTGGTTCAGCAAGGGTTGTATTTTCCAGGTGTTCCTTTCTCCCAAACGAACGGCAGTGCTCTGCCATGAAATGGAGATTCACCAAAATTGGTAACTTATGCCCAAGATGAATTTTATTTATGCCTAAGCTTGAAGTCAGGCCATCTGTAAATACTGTATTTCATACATCCTCAATTAAACATCAGTTAATTTTTATGGAGTATTTTTTGTCTTGTCACCAAGTATTTCTTAATTTTTTACATGTGTTCACATTAACCACAAGACACACCATGTTTATTCTGTCATGTGGATTTATAGGCAGACCAAAGTGAAATTAGTCCTCGTCTAAACTTACTATGGCTATAATTTCATGACTCCTTAGCTCGAAGGCCAATAGCTAAATTTGTGTGGACAACAGATGTACTTTAACCTTCTAGTCGAAAAGAGACCAATAAATAGATTGACTTTTTGAAATTCAAAGCCCAGGAAATGATAAAATAGCCTTTGAACCAAAACCAGACTCATGTCTACCAATTCTTTCTTCTCATAATCACTTTATGTCCTAAGAAAAAAAGATAAAACAGAGTGGGGAGAGAAAAAGTAGCCCAAATAAAAAGGAACTTCTAAAATGACTTTATCTAGTTTTGGCCGTAAGAGGTAGCTTCATATCTAGACACCAGGAGCATGTAGCATTTAATCAGTATGCCTAAAAAACAACTATAGAAGTAGGCAAGTAGAATCTACAACTAAATATTTGTGCTGCTGAAGCTGTTAAAATCCTAAGATTGCTTTCAGTACTTTCCACACTGGTGATGTAGTAGAAAGGACATTGGGGCTGGGAATCAGCACCCAGGGTTCTGGTTTTACCTGGTCAATAGACCAGCTAAGCTGAATGTAATCCAGTTGTTCTCTCTTTCGGGGCTTGAGTTTATTTGTGAAATGTGAGGAATGAACTAGACCAGTGTTTCCTCAAATGTGTCCCGAGAAACTAGTTTTGCATCAAGTTGACAGATACCACTGAGAAAGGGTTCTGTGGCCCAATAGGTTCATGGAGCAACAGGTTAAACAAAGTTAAACATCTGCCTTTACTACAGAACTTTCTAGAACTTTGACCATGCCGATGTACACTAAATTTCCAAGAGAGAAAAATGGCAGGCATCATTCTCAATCTTATTTGACTATGGAACACATGTTTTGAGAATCATATTGAAGTATTAATGTTACATGGGACACATTTTGGGAAACACTGGGTTGAATTATCACTAAGATCCCATCTAATTCTACAAAATAGTGACATTTAATACCTGGCCTACATTTTCTACCTTTTACAACCACCTCTTCCAGTGCTCATGACAGACATCAGTAATAAGGCAAAACCTTCTTTCCTACTAGCCCCAGACTTAGTTTCAGAGTCCTTCTCAGTGGTGCTCTGGGCAACCGCTACTGTTCAGACCGATCTGGCACTTGAGCTGAAACATATTTGCCATGCCTGATTTCATTGTCTATGTTTATGAATTATTTTCTTACACAGCAGTCAATGTGAAATGCTGATTGCAAACCTCCCATCTATCCTTGACTGTTTAAGAATTTTCTGTTTTTCTTCCTTTCTTGGACACGCAGCCATTATGCCACGGCACATGAAATTACTGGGGTCTTCCCCCCCGTTGGAAAATGCTGTGTCAATGTCTAAGATGACGTTCAAGTCAGGTCATTGCTGAGAAAGAAACAAGCTGCCATAATTACAGGAACCAATGGGACTGTGCCAGGTTAAGCCAAAATGTATGATTGTCCTACTTACACTTCACTGCAAGAGCCCCCTTGAAAACAGGATTTTGGCTTTAGTGGATATTTTGACTCTCTGCAAATGTGATTCATTCCCAGGAGTAGACAAAAGTAAATTTCCCAGTCTGAGGGGAAAAAAGGTTCCCAAGCTTCCTGTCACTCATTCACAGATTCCCGATACACCTGTTAAAAATAGATTCATCCTTACCAACCCTCTATGCAGGCACATAACTAAGTCAGCATGACCTGACAAGTCACACTTCAAAGATATCTATACTGTGAAAATTTGTACTGCATGTTTCCAAGCCTTCAAAGCGCTGAGGGAAAGAATGGATTAGAGAGAGAGCCTGAGAAGGAGAAACTGCATACATAAAACAGCAAGAGGTGCATATTCAGCTATTTTGTTGTTACAGTTACGCAGGTAATTACTAGCTATTGTTGTAACTTGGAGTGCATTCCAAAGGAAATAAAATGGGAGATGTTTTATTAGACAATGCTGTCAGTCTCCTAGGCTTTTGGAACTTGTCCACTGAGATACAACGATTACCTGAGAATTACAAAACCCAAAGAGGACTAAAACCAAAGTAGGGATAGGGAACAAGTCCTCTTGATGTCTTCAACTCTACATAAATACAGAAACCCACATGAAACAGGTTATGTATGGACTGCTAACAAGCCCGGTAGTGATTTCTTTGCATTTGACAAGCAATTACATTGAATGCAACTTTTTCCTCAGCCATGGAACAGCTTTCTCCCAAATCAAAGTACAGAAGATTTCATCTACAATTTTTCTTAGTTTATTAGTACCTTAATTTCTTGCCTTAATTGTGCTGCCGGCTAATCACAATTAGGTAAGGGAGGGGAAAACAGATGAAAGTGGGGATAGAAAATGAAGGGAGACTTTCTTTCTTTCCGAAAAAGCTGCAACTTCAGCATTCAAAGGGCTTTCCCCTCCCCTTCCCTCCACTCCCCTCCTCTCTTTCCTCTCCTCTTTCCCCTCTCCCCTCTCTCTTCTCTCCTCCCCTCTCCTCTCCAAAGGAGCCTTCAGCTAACACTGCACTGGTTGATGAGGCCCCATCAGCTGAATGCAGCTCAGCAGGCAAGGGTAGCCACTTCAGCCGCTCATCAGATTTGGTGGACCATCTGACTGAGGCATAGGGGAGCTTGGTGGCCTCCTCACACAATGTTCTGGCCCCAGTCTAGTCTAACGATGTTCAAGCGTGGCTAGTCTGGTCCCCTAGGAACCGCAGAATGAACATGAACAACGGAGTGTGAGTGCAAGCAAAGTTCAACCATACACTGGCCGTGTCAGTCAGTAACAACATATGGAAACTTGTTTGCTTTCCTTTTCCAAGATTTTCCCAGCTAACTCACATCAAAGCCACCCCCCTTTCTCAATGCTTTTCCCTCGTTCTTATGTTGTGTTCCTTCTACATGTCCACACTTAGAGGCCAGCTTTCCAAGAAGAGCTGTAATAAATGAAGTATCCAGCAAGGAAGGAACTCTTTGAATTAGACAATGAGAAATTAGGTATAGAATGAATCCTACTGTTAGCAGGTAGTGCTCATGTGCCCTGCACCGACTATCCCATCAACTAAACAGCCAATGTTTTCATCAAAACGTTGAGTCACATTTTGTACACACACACGCACACACCACCATACCATGCACCTACACACACACAACGCTGAATTAAACATCTGACCTCTCTTTGAATCAATTTACTGAAAGAGTCTCAAACACCCTGCAAGTGCTGCTTTGCAAACAGCCTTTCTGATTCTGATGCACACCGGTTAATTCTCTAAGCAGTATCTCTCCTCCTACCAACAATTTGGATCAAATACATACTTGTGAGCTTGTAGAACAGTGAGGCATTTTCCAAGAAAGCTGTCTCCACTGCTTCCCCTGAGATCCTGGGTCTGTGGAGCTGGAGGAGGGAGGGGCCTCAGGTGTATGAGCAAGAACAGGAAGTCAGGACTAATTATACCTTGTTTTATTTGGCTATTTGGAATAACAAACAAACGGGCATGTTTCATTTCAGTTGGTTTTTTCAGAGCGAATTACCTAAGGCTGGCACTGCGTTTCAGTTAGACTTGATTTTTTAAAGTGTTAAAATTAATGTTATGATTGGATACAGCTTAAATCTTTTTCTTTGAAAAATAGGGATTTTTCATGATGGAAAAAAGCTCTCTTTTCTGATTAGAATTAGAGCACCCACCACCTGGCCACAATCCACCAGTGAGTGCTTATATCCTGCATGCCCCAAAGCTACCTTGATGGCATAATACACAACTTTTAAAAAATTGACTTCAGAGGCACTTAAAGACTTGGCAAAAGACAAAACCAAACTAACCTCTAAAACTATTATGTGGTATGCGATGGGGGGTGGGGAGGCTTTAGCACAGGATATTTGCTATTTAGAGGAATTTCTAATAGTTCCTTTACTTGCACAGCAAATACTTACACAGTAAAAATACGTGTTTCTGTCATTTTAAAATGTCACCCATAATAATGGCTACGTGTGTTTGCTGTGCCGGAAACAACAGTATGTCCAAAATTTGTCTTGTGGAGGATTTTCAGTCTCAGAGCTCACTACATGTATATCAGGACATCTAGAGAAAATGATCTCTCCCTCAGCCACTTCTCTCCTGGGGGCTCCTCAAGAATTTCTTGGGACAAGGAAGAGTTTTGGCCAACAGTTGACTCTTTCCTTTCAGGCTGTGTACACTGGGAGAAAGCCTTTCTATCCTACCTAACGTTTTGGCAATTTATAGATATTGGGAAAATAAACAACTACTCTGTGCTAGAAAAAGGTGGAGGAGTTCAGGCTACATGTAAACGCTGTTCCATACTCATGCCTTTTCTCAATTCTTTTTTTTTTTTTTTTAAAGATTTTATTTATTTGACAGAGAGAGACACAGTGAGAGAGGGAACACAAGCAGAGGGAGTGGGAGAGGGAGAAGCAGGCTTCCCGTGGAGCGAGGAGCCCGATGCGGGGCTCGATCCCAGGACCCCTGGATCATGACCTGAGCCGAAGGCAGACGTTTAACGACTGAGCCACCCAGGCACCCCTGTATTAGGTCAATTTTGAAGGATCTAAAGAAATTCCCTGCGGTTTCTTATGACTAAAATTATTCCATATGCCCAAAGATGGAATAGATTGGAATAAGTGAGTTCCCCGTCACTAGCTATGCTGAAGATGGAGGCAAATAGGCAGGAACCTTGTAGAGAGAATTCAAGAACTGGATGGATAATTGATTCAGAGTCTATGAGCACTGGTGCCATGATCTTTCTTTTAGCAAGCAACTGACAGCTGACGCATGAAAGTGGGACAAAACATCTAATGCCCGGTGTGCTGAATACTAAAGAATGGCATAATCCTCTTAATTATGATGCATTTACTAGATTAGCCTAATTTAATCAAGATAACTCTTGAGGTTTCCATGGGCTTTTTAATTAGGATGGTTTACTGGGGATCTATTAGCTGTTAAATGGAGCTTATGTTCAGCACACAAAATGCTACATTTCCATGTTTGCAAATGGTCACAAGATATATGTATATTTTTTATTTATTTATTTTAGAGAGAGAGAGTGTGAGCAGAGGGGGAGAGAGAGAATCTCAAGCAGACTCCACGCTCAGCGCAGAGTCCAATGAAGAGCTCGATCCCACGACCCTGAGATCATGACCTGAGTCCAAACTAAGAGCTGGACACTTAACCGACTGTGTCAACCAGGGACGCCACAAAATATGTTTTTAAAAACTGATTCATACTTTGTACAAAAACCTGGGTCAAGAGGTGACATTAGAGTATTTCCTCTAAAAGAAAGACTTTCTAAATTTAATCATCTTCATCACTAACTTGCTTTGTAGTGAAGTTTCTACTTTTTCTTCACTCAAGTTCACATTTTAGCCTTATTTCATGGATTGTAGAACCTCTAAAAATGTCTGTTAGATAATCACATACTAAAATTCAAATCCAATGAGGTAAATAGGCAGGAACCTTGTAGAGAGAATTCAAGAACTGGATGGATAATTGATTCAAAATGCCAGGTCTTTTACTGCAATGTTAATTCATTAAAGTTTTCAAAAGCACAATTGAGAACTTTCAAAGAAATTTTTAAAATTCTGTCATTGAACTAAAGAATAACTTTCATGAAATTTTGCAAGTATGTTTTGACAGTTTTCTGAACATCCTCCCTTTTCTCCCATTTTTTGATATCCTTTCGTATTTTTCAACATTCTTCTTGGAAAACAATCCCATACCAACCAAGGAGTGAAGAAAAATCATGATTTCTGCATGGGGCTGGCACACACATAAAAGTATCTGTTGGGAGAGAAAAGCACTGTTCTCTACAGAAGGAACTCCCTGCTATGTTCATGCTGTGTATGAGTCTTCACAAGCTCCATCCGCTTCCTCAACATTTCCACCCTCAGACCCAAGCCTCTGGAGGGGGTGCTGGCCTTCCAGCTTCTGGCCGGTGTTTCACCTGCCTCTATCCCATCAGGTATTGTCTATTCTCAGTGTTGAGAAAGAACAACAAAACAGCCCTTGAACTGGTTGTGCTGAATCACTGTTTTTAGCTGTTTACTTTTGTTCAAAGGCAACTCTCCTAGATAAGATGTCAATATACATAATATGCAGATATTCGATAATCATGACCTCCCATTTCTTTAATTTGCCCTCATGTCACTGAGGAGGAGTAGACATTCCTCCCTTTTCTCCGACCTCTTCTTCTTGTAAAGGAAACATCATTAGGATTTCTAAGTGACTAAGAACTAAAGTACTAAATAGCCATAAGATTCTGGTGGGATTAGAGATTTTCTGGCCAGTAACGAGAGAGTTAATTCTGGACATTACAAAGAAAATGTTAAATCTGTTGCCAGGTCATTTACTGCAATGTTAAAAGCTACAAGAATGAGTTTGCCCAGCACCCTGGAGTCTAATAATGTAATTGTAACTAGTACACTGAGGAGAAGGAACGGTCTTCTAACACTGCTTTAGAAGTGATTTATTGATCCCTACACAATAATTCTTCAGCAGTTCATAGAACCAGAATTTATAGATTTATTCCTAACTTCAGGAAAAACTGACTTCACTCTTGAACCCTTTGCCTTCTTGCATCAATCTTTGAATTGCAATTAGCTAAGTTAAATAGTGATCCTGAAAGGGAAAAATGAAGCGGGGGAGCGGGGGGAAGAGGAGGGAGAGACGAACCATGAGAGACTATGGACTCTGAGAAACAAACTGAGGGTTCTAGAGGGGAGAGGGTGGGGCGATGGGTTAGCCTGGTGATGGGTATTAAAGAGGGCACGTACTGAATGGAGCACTGGGTGTTATACGCAAACAATGAATCATGGAACACTACATCAAAAACTAATGATGTAATGTATGGGGATTAACATAACATAATAAAAAAATAAATAAATAGTGATCCTGAAAAGGCATTCCTCCACACTCACCCCCAACAAAATGTATATACTTTACATAAAGGAGGAAAGAAAAGGATATGCAGACAGCATTATTAGACACATATGATTATGCAGTTTGTAGGCTGCTTAGTGGAAGTGGGTGAAGGAGTTTTCCAAGTGGGAGCTATATGAACATCTAAAAGGAAAACGAATGCATTTAAAACATAAGACTCCTATAAATTGAAAACTGTTGAAATTAATAGGGGCATATAAACTGATAATGACCTTTTAAGAAGAGGATCTGGCACCACTAACATTTAGAATACATATGCATTTGGCCCAGCAGTTTTACGCTGGGAAATTACGCTTTGCTATGTCCACACAAGGGCACAAAGACCCATGAAACATGTATGTATAGGCATGTTCATTTCTGCACTTTTTAAGTAATAGAAAAACACTCATTTTGCCCTAAATGCCCATCAAGGAGGATAAAAACAGCAATTCAATTATGGTATTCCACACAAGGAAATACTATGCAGCCTTAAAAGTAACATTAGGTGAGGCTGTCAAAAACTATGTTGTCCAGTAATATCACCACAGTGTTTGATGGAACAGTAACCTTCTGGAGAGTTACTTACATAAGAAACTTAGAACTTTGAACTTATATTGAGTGGAGGGACAGAAGCTGAGGGAAGATAGAGAAGTTTCTCTTTTCATCTTGGAGCTTCCTGTAGATTTTTAAAACCACATGCAAATATTACTTTATAGATGTTACACTTACTAAAATGTACAAAAAAAGAAACCTACAGAAAAGCACGATATTTGAATACCCAATCTATGCAGCATTTTAAAAGCTGGGGAGAAAAAGATATGCTTTTTAGGGCAATTATGCTCTATTAAAAGATACTTGCATTATCATTTCATCATTCATCAACTACTGGGGTCTTTTAACCCTATTTTATTTGTACCACCTCATAAAGTTGTTAGGAGGATTAAACACAATGATGCATGTCTAACCTTTGGCTCGGGGTTTGATTCATTTTACTTAAAAAGGTTAGCCAGCTGTTATTTCTTACAAAAGCTAAGGGAAGGGTACATTGTGAGGGCACAGAAAGCAAATTAAGAAAAGTCTCTGGATGGGGGCACCTGGGTGGCGCAGTAGGTTAAGTGTCTGACTCTTGGTTTCCGCTCAGGTCATGATCTCAGGGTCCTGGGATGGAGCCTTGCCTCAGGCTCTGCGCTCAGCGGGGAGTCTGCTTGTCCCTCTCCCTCTCCCTGCACCCCTCTCCCCGTGCTCTCTCTCAAATAAATAAAATCTTGGGCGCCTGGGTGGCTCAGTTGGTTAAATGACTGCCTTCGGCTCAGGTCAGGATCCCGGAGTCCCTGGATCGAGTCCTGCATCGGGCTCCCTGCTCCACAGGGAGTCTGCTTCTCCCTCTGACCCTCCCCCCTCTCATGTGCTCTCTCTCATTCTCTCTCTCACAAATAAATAAATGAAATCTTTAAAAAAATAAATAAATAAAAATAAATAATAAATAAATAAATAAAATCTTAAAAAAAACGTCTCTGGAGGTATGCAACTGCATATTAGTCTTCTACTTTTGTTCCTTTTGTTCCTATTTGAGAGTCCCTCCACTTGATCTGGGTTATAGATATGTTTGTAACACCTGCCCTTATTCTTTCCGCTGCTATGAGAGCCACTGTGTACTTTCTAAAATCATAGTCACACTAAAAATTTAATGGACTTAATTAAAGAACACAAATATTAGCATGTTGTCCTATACACTTAAGTATTTAATCCTAAAACTCAATCTATTAATGCAAAAAAGATGCTAAAAAAAAAAAAAAATTCACACCAGCCAGGGATTATCTCATCTTGCTTCAGACAGTGGGTGAAAAATATCACAGTGTATCATAAGTGAGGATCTGTAGAATGTGACATGTTAAGGTTGTATTCTGTTGTGTTTCCTTAACGACCAAGCAATAGCTTATAGGAAAGTTCTTGGCTCTGCTGAGTCAATGTCCTAATAACAAAATGTCTTTTAACCATGAAGTGATGCTTGCAGAGGTCAAATGAACCTAAGTTCCATCCCCTCAGCATCCTCTGAGTTGGATCTTGAAAATCTTCGCTTTATGAAGCAAAATGAAGACCTGGCTATGGAGGAGAAGAGGACGATGTGCCTACACACGTGCAGCGTTTACTCCAGCGGGGGAGAGGGACAATAACCACTTAAACTACCACATAAATAAAATAATTTCAGAGAGGGTGGCACATTGAAGGCAGCAAAACACAGCAAGAGCGATCCAAACTACGTTAGGTAGGGTAGCTGTGGAAGAGAGTGAGGTCATTTCATGCTACAACAGTCCAGTGTTCTTCACCAAGGTTGTGTAAGAAAAAAGATAGCAGCACGTAAAAAGAACATTCACGAAGAGACCTTGAAAGCAGATCCTCGATGCAAAAGTGTTCATGCCAAGACATTCACTAATAATGAGCATCATGTCACCTATCTCCAAAGGGGCTCCTTTTCCTGCGTTGCATTTATTAGGACTAACTGGCAAATCTCTCACCTTCTGGGCAGAGAGAATTTACACTTTCTTTCCTGAACACATTCTCTCAGATTAATTTATACCCAAAAGACCAAAAAAAATTTTCACTTATGACTTACTTTAGATTTCAAGTCTCTCTCTACAGTGAAATGGCCCATTTTCTCCCACCGTTATGCCACAGAGTTCTAATTTTTCTCTCTCAGGCTGTAAAACAGCTGCTTCTAATGCATACGGACATTTCAAGTTTAAGCGGCTATTACATTGTGAGCATTTCTGTAGTAGTTTTTACAAACTGTTGAGCATTCGCCTTCATCTGAGATGTCAGGGGGGCTCTGGTGAATAAGAAAAGCAGAAGAGAAGTAGCTTATAGGATTGTTGGTTAAGAACAGCCTCTGGTACTCTCTGGAGCATATTAGCTCTTTATAAGCAGCAGACAAACCAAAAAACAGGAGAGCATTCATGTCAAGTCACCTTCAGAAGCTGTCAACACCATAGAGAAGGACCTGGATGGACAGAAAGGGAGACGAGCAAAAGAGGGAATGATATGCCTTGTTCTAAGTGTACGATTTGAATAAATAAGAAAAATATGCCAGGGTGCCTGGGTGGCTCAGTTGGTTGGGCGACTGCCTTCGGCTCAGGTCATGATCCTGGAGTCCCGGGATCGAGTCCCGCATCGGACTCCCTGCTCAGCGGGGAGTCTGCTTCTCCCTCTAACCCTACCCCCTCTTGCGCTCTCTCTCTCACTCTCTCTCTCTAATAAATAAATTTAAAAAAAAAATCTTAAAAAAAAAAAAAGAAAAAGAAAAATATGCCATTTTAAAAAATAAGTGCTAAATGCATGGAAGTTCCTTAATCTGAGGAGCACACTGAAATAGTGATTACATGGGGCGGGGGGGGCTCCAAAAACCTGCCTGGGCTTTCTTTTTTTTTTTTTTTTTTTTTTAAAGATTTTATTTATTTATCTGAGACAGAATGAGAGAGACAGAGAGCACATGAGAGGGGGGAGGGTCAGAGGGAGAAGCAGACTCCCTGCCGAGCGGGGAGCCCGATGCAGGACTCGATCCCGGGACTCCAGGATCATGACCTGAGCCGAAGGCAGTCGCTTAACCAACTGAGCCACCCAGGCGCCCCCATTAGTTGCTTTTGATCATACTTTAATCTCCAGTCTTTAAAATATTCCCAACATTTTATCAAACTTCTCTTTTTTTTTTTTTTAAAGATTTTATTTATTTATTTGAGAGAGAGAGACTGAGAGAGAGAGCACATGAGAGGGGGGAGGGTTGGGAGGGTCAGAGGGAGAAGCAGACTCCCTGCCGAGCAGGGAGCCCGATGCGGGACTCGATCCAGGGACTCCAGGATCATGACCTGAGCCGAAGGCAGTTGCTTAACCAACTGAGCCACCCAGGCGCCCCCTGCCTGGGCTTTCTTTCCCCAACTACTTCTGAGGCCGTGTGCCCCCCCCACCCCGATCCCCCCGCTCCATGTTCGCGAGGTCATTTCACACATAGGCTTATTGTTATTGGTATCTACTGTTATGATATGCCTCCACAGCAGCCTTAGAAACATCTTTGTCTTTAAATATTTTAATAACTAATCCTGATCTCTGAAGAAAAAAGGAGAAAAATATATTCCACCACAGTAACGGAGCCAGAGTACCTTTTTTATTATATTTTGCACTGTAGTCAATGCAGTCTGCCAAAACTTTCTAAGGAACTTAACTAACCTAACCAGATCTTTCTAAAATCTTAAATGTCAGAGAAAATAATTCTGATCTTTACTTTTCAAGACTTCTATGTTTAAAAGGCTATGGAGTTCAATTCTTTTCATATTTGATGATTAGCGTGGCATCTTTGAAGCTGGGTGAAGGAATGCATGAGAGAATGAATACTATTTTTTCTTTTGAGCGGTGGGCCTTTCCATTGTTTTTTCTTCTCAAACTGTTCTTGCTCTGCAAATTGAGGGCGGGCTATGTTTTCACAATATTTTATGCATAAGTATTGTTTTATGTGTTATTAACATAAATACCTTAATTTAGTAGTGTCAAAGACTGAGGCCCTAGCATATTTATATCATTAGGTGGAGAAGTTATCTCTATTTTTAAACTGTACTGTTACCAGAAAAGTATGAATAAAAGTTACATGTCGTTCAGTGCTCTGAATTCTTGGTGAAACTTACGTAGGTATCCTGATCTTCTGAGACTTCGTAACGTCAGACATTGCGGCTGAGATACTATTTATTTTGTGGCGAAGGGAAATGGGCTGTTTCTATAATCATTGCTTGGAGTCATGGAAATTAATCTTTTGCCACTTCTATCAAGGGGAAACCAGAGGCCTTAAACTATGTGGTGGCGGTAGGCCAGATCTTGATTCATTCTTGGAAGCCTCATGTACACCATTTCACAAGTGATACCTGGAGACCACTTTAAGTAGATTTCATTTTGGTGTTAGCATTGGTTCTGCAGAGAATAATGTGTCAGGGGTGGGTGGTAAAGTTGTAAATAGGGACTGATGGACTGCTATCTCCAAAATTACAGAGCTGTGTGCTCTCCGCACAGTTGTCAAAGCTTGGCAGTGGAGCCCTGGGCTTGGCCCAGATGGGGACTGGAGTCCTGCTGTGGAAGCAGACTGCTGGTGGCCCCGGAGTCATCTGCAGTGGCACCAAAGGGAATTCAGCATCAGTATTCTGGTCTGTGGGCTCTAGCTTAGAGTACCACCTCCCAGCTCTCGGCAAGGAAGCTCCTTGGCGACTAGGAGATCCAGTGGGGGCAGGCGGGGTGCAGGCATAACGTCTGACACGGGACCCTGGCCCTTTTCCTTCTTCCAAAGTCTGTGTGGCAAGGTTGAGGTGGCTACCGTCAGGGAGAGGTTGCGGAGGACCTAGGAGCTGCTTAGGTGAAGCTACATGCTGCCGTCCCTTGAAGAGCAGCCAGGCGACCACCTTGTCACCTGATGATGAAGGTGGCTTCCTGCCACCTTCTTCTTCTTAGTTTCTTCTTAGAAGAGCAAATAATGTACAAGGCTCAGCATCCCTGTGAGGTCGTCTCCTAGTTTTTAATAATTCCTTCTATTTATTTAGTGCCTTCTCCTCTCCCCAGAGCTAACTCTAAGAGTTTTCCATATGTTACTTCAGTAATCCTCATTGCAGCCCCGTGCCTGAGCTGGTTAGAAAACGGTGCTAATGGGGCCAAGGTCAGCACTCAGCCTCTCACGAGCCCCCTGTGAGCAGCCCCATTTGCAGGGAGAAAATCTGTTTCACGGCCTTGCTCTGCACAGCTAACCATAACCAATTATTTTGAAAAGCTTACAAGAGGCCACAAAGATAACACGTAATAATAATAAAAACATTGAACGAGTGTTTACTCCGTACCAGTGATTTTCTATATTATATCTGCTTATTATATATTAACTAATTCAGCTCTCCCAAAAACTCCTTGAGAAAAGTACGCATTGTTACACCCATTTTAAAGAAGAGGAAACTGAGGCCTAGGGTAGTTAAGCAACTCGCTCAAGGTCACACAGGAAATCGAAGAACAGGGATTTTAACTTCATCAGTCTGCTTACGGGGATCATACTCTTAACCACTACTCAATACTGCCTCCATATAAGCGACACCATGGATGGCACAACTCGGAACTCAAGTTCCTTGCCGTATCAGTACATCAAACACAACTTAGTAATACAGAGTACCAGGCAGGGAGTTGAGGAAAGGGACACAGCTAACATTTAAAGGGTAGTACTAACAATACACCTCAGGTGCTGTGCCATGCACACCACAGGCGTTCTCATTTAATCTTTACAGCAACAGTGGGAGATAGGTACTACTGCCTCCATTTTACAGCTCAGGACACTGAGGGTCAAAGAGACTAAGTAATTTGAATAGTGTTATTCAGTTGGAAGAGCCGTATTAGAAAAGAAATGTCTGCTTCTTTTTTTAAGATTTGTTTATTTGAGAGAGAGGAAGAGAGCGTGCGCACGTGCGCACGTGAGCAGGAGCAGGGGGGAGCGGCAGAGGAGAGGGGGAAGGAGGCTCCCCGCCGAGCAGGGAACCCGCAGCGGGACTCGATCCCAGCACCCTGGGATCATGACCTGAGCCGAAGGCAGACACTTAACTGACTGAGCCACACAGACACCCTGAAGTGTCTCATTCTAATGCATATGCTATTTGTGTGGAACTTCAGGTGGCACTCCCAATTTAATTAAAGGAAATAACTACCTATGTGAATAAGAAATAGAGGTCTAGAGCTCAACAGAGCTACCATGAGCGATGGTATCCAGGACTAGAGCTCCACTTTTGTACTTCTACTGCTGCATCCTCTTTCCTGCAACTATCAAATGGCTATCTCTTTTGGCCCTACTCATACGCCACAGTTAAATTGAAAATGTCAACCCCTGTGGCCACAGAGGCAATGCTGGGTGGCAGGAGAGAACAAGAGGTTTTGTGCCAGAAAACAGGGATACCAGAACCTACCTTATTTGTTTATTGGGGGTATTCAATGATACAGCCTTTGTAAACTGTTGGGGCAAAGTCAATGCTCAACAGATCTTTAAAAGATATCAACACCCAAAGAGCTCCTGTCTGTCATTTGAAGCAAATGGGAGTAACTACTTAATTGTTTCCCTCTCGGGAAGCACCAAACGGTTTTGAAAGAATGGCCCCCAGGTAGCACAGGCTCTGGCAATCAGTCATATCTAGGTTACAACCATGGCTCTGTCATTCCTCCTTGACTTTCTGTGAGCTACTTAGGCTTTCTGAACCTGTTTCCCAATCTGGAAAATGGGCACAATAATGGTACCTATGACATGGAATTGTTAGATTAAAGGAGAGAATAAATGTAAAGAGTCTCCCAATCAGACCCTAGTAAAGGCTGACTGCTATTATTATTAAAGTGAAGATCTTCATGAGAAACTACAATGTAAAACTCTGCCTTTCCCCCCCGCCAGTTTTTGCAATCTAGAAATGGGAGTTCACTTACGTTGTCATCCTGCTGCTTCAGACACTTGTAACCAGTCTGCTCTCCTAAAAGTGTTCATTAGTGGAGAGAAATTTTGCTTTTTTACCAGATAAAGTTTCAGGGTGCAATGGCAGGACATGTTGGCCCCTTGATCAATGGCTCAGCCGGTATTCATATTGGTGGTAATAACTAGCACGGGTGTATTGGAAATCGTATGTGGCATATTGTACACTCCCAATACAAGAAACAGCAGCAAGATCTTAAACGGAGACATTCTGGCAAGTGCATTGTGATAACTGCTAATGCTACAAATGCCAGTTTCTGGACTGCAAGTTCCCTGTAGCTTAAATATCAAAACCAAAAGAAAGAAAAACCCCAAACTGTTTCCTGTGCATTATCCTTGAGTCAGACAACGCAATCTGGATATGAATTCCACCCGAAAGCAATACTTCCACGGTGGTTAGCAAACCAGACTGCCTTTCCTTTTGAACTTAACTTGACCTAATTAAGGAAAGGGGGTAGAATTTTTGCCATAATACGCTGAGATCCTTTAACAATTCATTTAACATTAGCGTTATTCCATAACTTGCCAAGTTATAACATACAAGGTAATGGTTTATTTCAGCAAAACATCAGCTTTCATGGTGGACCATCTTCTAAGGCTCTAAGCCTGGGCTCTAACAAGACTCCACACATCCCTTTCCCCAAATATTTTGCTATGTTCTCAAAGAGCTCTCACACCTGCTAAAGATAAGGCAAGGTATACATCTGACAGTCACTCAGAAGACTTCTGTTTGGAAATTTCTCTTCAGGGTGTCACAAGATAGCAGAGACCGAGGTGAAGGAAAAACACATTTCTTCTCACCGTGTTATTTGCTGTTGAAGTATGTTATTTTTTTTCCTGTCCCACTATCAAAATCTGGATACGTTTCTTAAGAAGTGTGGGGAGAGTCAAGCCTATTATGTTCAAGACGCCTGTACTTGAGAAAGAGAATACAGAAGAGGCAGTGGGTGGAACATATCTGCCAAGAGTAGGAGTCCAATTGGGTTCCACATAAAATTTCAACCACTATTAGTCTGCTTTGACCCCAGAAACTTTCTTCTGCAGGACTGTACTTCCTCCTCAATAAAAAACGCATTAAAGAATCTAGCCAGGAATCTCTCATAGATTTGGTGAGGCTGAAAGACTCAGGTGACTTGTACATAGTAGGGCTCAGTACTGGTAATTCAACAAACACATAATCCCCTGAGACTGGGAGATGGCACCATGCATAACCATCCTGGATGTGAAAGGTAATAAGACACAACTCATGAAAAGGGGCGAACACAGTGCCTGGTGTGATGGGGGCGTTCAAACAACAGTGATCGCCACCCATCCCCTCATCACCTATTAATCTACTGGAGTATCCCGGTTTTCAAGTAACAAAGAACTGTGAGCTTTATTGAGTGGTTAATCTTCAAGAACCACAATGTCTCTCTTTGAGAGAACTGGCTGTGAATCTTTCCCCTAGAAAAGTTTGTAAGTGATGCCCAGTTGCAGTGCATGTGATTAGAAGTTTCCCCAGATAAAGACCTCCTGGAGAGTTACCAGATTCCCTTTCGTGATTCAAGTCTCAGGCCCTTTATATGGTCGCAACTGGAAAGACCTCGGGGAGACAGGCTTTCTGATCTGTAGCTGAAGAGACTGACAAAATCAGGGGCCAGAGATTACCAAGAGCTGAGTGGGAAGCCAAGGCAGATTACTCGGAAGAGGGGAGGTAAACAGGCTGGCAAGATGAAGGGGTCAAAAGCCGGTCTGAACCAGGGCTGGGTGGCAGGTTCTGAGAGCCACAGCCATGGGTCCAGGGTAAACAGGGTGCCTTCTTGAGGCACTATGTGGAGTAGGAGAGATCTGTGGTTGGTTTTTATGCACCAGCTTTGTCACAGAACAAAGGCAGACCTGATGCATTTATTTATTTTTTTAAGATTTTATTTATTTGCGAGAGAGAGAATGAGAGACAGAGAGCATGAGAGGGAGGAGGGTCAGAGGCAGAAACAGACTCCCCGCCAAGCAGGGAGCCCGATGCGGGACTCGATCCCGGGACTCCAGGATCATGACCTGAGCCGAAGGCAGCCGCCTAACCGACTGAGCCACCCAGGCGCCCCTTTTATTTTGTTTTTGATATTTATTTATTTAAGATTTTATTTATTTATTTGAGAGAGAGAGAATGAGAGAGAGAGCACATGAGAGGGAGGAGGGTCAGAGGGAGAAGCAGACTCCCTGCCGAGCAGGGAGCCCGATGCGGGACTCGATCCCGGGACTCCAGGATCATGACCTGAGCCGAAGGCAGTTGCCCAACCGACTGAGCCACCCAGGCGCCCCTTTTATTTTGTTTTTGGTATTTATTTATTTATTTATTTTAAGATTTTATTTATTTATTTGAGAATGAGAGAATGAGAGAGAGAGCACATGAGATGGGGGAGGGTCAGAGGGAGAAGCAGACTCCCTGCCGAGCAGGGATCCCGATGTGGGACTCCATCCCAATGCGGGACTCGATCCCGGGACTCCAGGATCATGACCTGAGCCGAAGGCAGTCGCCCAACCGACTGAGCCACCCAGGCGCCCCTTTTATTTTGTTTTTGATATTTATTTATTTATTTGAGAGAGAGAGAATGAGAGATATAGCACATGAGAGGGGGGAGGGTCAGAGGGAGAAGCAGACTCCTGCTGAGTAGGGAGCCCGATGCGGGACTTGATCCCAGGACTCCAGGATCGTGACCTGACCCGAAGGCAGTCGCCCAACCGACTGAGCCACCAGGCGCCCAACCTGATGCATTTAAAGAGCCTGTGCCTGTGGCGCGTGGGTGGCCCAGTCGGCTAAGCGTCTGCCTGTGGAGCAGGGAGCCTGCTTCTCCCTCTCCCTCTGCCTGCTGCTCTGCCTACTTGTGCTCTCTCTGTCAAATAAATAAAATCTCTAAAAAATAAAAATAGAAAATAGTCTATTCTAGAAAGCACAGTTTAAGAGAGGGTTTACTCAAATATAATCTACTGACACCTCAAGACCCTCTGAGGTGCTAGTTAAAATGGAGATTCCGAGGCCCCACTCAGGCTTCATGAATCAAGAGGACTTGGAGCCAGGGCCCCAGAATCTGCATTTTATAAGCTTTCCTCCACCCTACCCACTCATGGGACTTTTAAGAATTCTAAGGGTTTTGGGCGCCTGGGTGGCTCAGTTGGTTTAGCGACTGCCTTCGGCTCAGGTCATGATCCTGGAGTCCCGGGATCGAGTCCCGCATCGGGCTCCCTGCTCGGCAGGGAGTCTGCTTCTCCCTCTGACCCTCCTCCCTCTCATGCTGTCTGTCTCTCATTCTCTCTCTCTCAAATAAATAAATAAAATCTTTAAAAAAAAGAATTCTAAGGTTTTTAAAACACTAAAATATGGTAAAGCGTAAGGACTTTAAAGACAGGAAACCTGAGTTCCAATCTTGGCTTTATGATCTTGGGAGTCATTTGACTCTACTGAGACTTAGTCCCTTCATCTGTAAAATGTAGATAATGTATTTCTTCAGAGGAGTTGCTTAAGCTAATGGAGATCAAAGTGGTCTGTAAATGTGAATGTTTGTAATTATCACATTTCTGAGCCAAAGTGAAATCTTGGAGACCCCCACCGTTGTACGTGAGACAGATCTGGGCTTGGTTAGCTATCTAAGAATTGGCCAGTGTTTTGGCCTTAGCTGTGAGTCTCCTGGAAGGCTCTCCAGTGATCTCTTACTATAGCCAGCACTTATAACACTGTCTGATGGACAGTTTGAGGGCCTGGTGTCAGGAGGTAGACTGCTTGCTTTTCAGATCCTGGAGTCATGAGGGAGAAGTGCTTTGAGGAGCCAGACGTCTCAGGGGTCTACTATATGGGTGAATTCCAGGGACGTTTAATGTGCTAAGCTACTTGGGACAGTAGCTGGGTTAAGAA
Source organism: Mirounga angustirostris (assembly GCF_029215605.1). Taxonomy (NCBI): domain Eukaryota; kingdom Metazoa; phylum Chordata; class Mammalia; order Carnivora; family Phocidae; genus Mirounga; species Mirounga angustirostris. The sequence continues at coordinate 143,173,739 of NW_026991710.1, read as the reverse complement.
TTAAGAAGTAGAAGAATAGGATTAGAGTCCCAAATGAGTTGATGAATTGGAGAAATAGTCAATAACAAAGGAAAAAAACATTCAATAGGTAATGTTCCGAATGATACTTGGAGGAAATGATTATGATCACAAACATAGGCGAAGCAATGCCCAGCCAAATGAGGAAAATAAGCTGAACACAATCCAGCGAGGTCCGGCTGTCCCAGTTAAAACATGAGCGTGAAAGCTGGCCACACTGACTGAAGCACAGTTTGAAGGAACTGTGAGGTAATCGTCACTTTATCATACCTTTATGAGACCTCTTTGTCCAGTTCTGGACTTCACAGTTTGAGAGGCATGGAGTCCTTGGACATAGTTCAACAGATAGAAAAAAAGATGATGAAATTGTTGGAGAACAAGAACTATGAGAAAAAGCAAAAAGATCTGGTATTATTTAACCTAGGGAAAGAAAGCTAAGAGGAGACTTAACTCTTCCCATCTATGAATTATAGCTGAGAGTGACCGATTGTTCTTTGTCTCCTGTTGAGGAGTAAAGAGGCTTCAGTTCAGCAGAAAGAATATAAGTTAAGGAAAGGAAAACCTTCCCTGTGATGAATGTTGAGGGTCTGAACAGGCTGCTGTAGCAAGACAAAGACTCGTTTCCAAACACTGACCAAGGGAACCCACCAGACAACGGTATGTGGGGGTGGCAAAATGTTAATTTACACTATTTTTATAAAGTTGGAAAGAGATAATATTGACTAGATCTGGCATCAGCCCCGGCTCTGCCCCAGAGCTGTGATTTGGGGCAGGCAATTCTCCGGGCCTCAGTTTCCACGTTTATAAAATGACCTCGGCTGCCTTCTTTCTCAGCGCTCACAATTCACATTCTATGATGTTCTAGAGTAATGTGGTAGGTGTATTTAACAGGTTAAAGGTTTCCTTCCGGTGAAGTGAAAACAGTAAACGTGCTGAGGGGTTAGGCATTTGATCTGGACTTGATGGGCTTATGTCACAGGTTGGGGTGGTGCAAAGTGTGGAGAGCTACAAGGTCCTTATGGGGGATTATCTGGTTCTGAAGAAAAGCTGAAGAGAATGCAGGATACTCCTGGGGAGGAACATGCCTGAAGCAGGAGAGCATGAGGGATACCTATAAGCCACCTAGGAATAAGAACATGAGGGGCGTCTGGGTGGCTCAGTCGGTTAAGTGTCTGCCTTCGGCTCAGGTCATGATCCCAGGGTCCTGGGATCGAGCCCCGCATCGGGCTCCCTGCTCCTTGGGGAGACTGCTTCTCCCTCTCCCTCTGCCTGCCGCTCCCCCTGCTTGTGCTCTCTCTCTCTCTCTCTGTGTCAAATAAATAAAATCTTAAAAAAAAAAGAAAGAAAGGAGAACATGAAAAGGACAGAAGACTGGGGTATAAATCAGGATAGGCTGATGAAGATGATGCCTTAGCTATCGGGCCCAGCCAAGCCCAAGGACCTGGTCTAGAGTCAACTCAGAGGCCAATCAAGCAACTGCCAGATCAATGCAACCTGAAACCAAGAACACTGGGTCTGTATTTGGGTAGGAAAGGCCCCAGTTCTAAAGGTCTGAAAGCACAGAGGCTTTGGAGCCAAACAGACTTGGTTTCCATTTTACCTCTGCCATTTATTATCCATGTGATCTTGGGCAATATGTTTATTCTTGTTAGAACATAATTTCCAGATAATAAAACAGGAATAAGAAATCGACTTTATATATTTTGGTGAAGATTAAATACACGATTATATGCCTGACACATAGCAGGTACGGGAAAAACTTCTCTAATTCTGACTTGGGCCTGGGAATGGAATTAAGGCAGAATAACCAGAAACTTCAGTGACCTCATGATTCACAGAAAGGGGCTGCCACCTACGAATGATCCAGACTAACTTTCATAGCCTGTTCACCTATGTTCCTCCATCGATCCTTAGGAATAATTAACTTTAAAGTAAGTATTATTACCACCCCATTTCAAAGATAAGACATTGAGGCTTAGAGTAGAAAATGCCTGTTCAAGCTCAGTAAGTTGTAGAACTGTGGTAGTCACTTACGCCTTCTGGCTCCAAAGTCATTGCTCTTTTTCCTGTTTCATGGGAGAGAAACAAGAACACTGAGAAACTGGTAAGTATTTTAATATTATAATCAGGTTAGCTGAGTAATGTGAGCCTGGACTTATCATCTGGTCTAATTGCTGGTAGTTGTCCATTAACAGTCCTTTGTCTTTGAAAGGTTGTCAGACCCTCCCTGGTGCTCCAGACTGCAGAGAGCAGCGCTGTGAGGAAAGGGAGAAACTGAGGTGCAGCTCTCGACTCACAGGTTCCAAGGCACCAACTTCCCAGAGAAGCCTCTCCTCCCATCCTCATTCTGCCACCAACCTGGCAATACCGGCGGAGTCAGAACTAGATCCACACAGCTTTCTGTTGGTCCCATTTACTGAACGAAGGGGATTCTTCTGTTTGTATCTTTAAATAGAATCATTACCACTGATCTGCAGTCACCGTCTCCAGGAGCCCTTAATAAACTTTAAGATCATTACTGAGTCACTTAGCTCTTTCTTCCTCCTAGCGGAGTAACCATCTCTCTGATCTCTCCTTACAGAATTCCTTTCCAACCAGCAAAGCACGCCTGTGACTCTCATCTCCTACTTTAGACATTGATCCCAGGACTGGACGTTCACTTCTAGTGAGGCAAGAAGCGGTGCTCTTGAGCCCGAGAGAAGGGCTCTCCCCACCAGGTACTGACACTAGCTCCTCCTTCCTTTCCTACCCCAGAACGCACTCAGACACCCTCCAGGGCCTGTTCCTGGTCTAAGACACACATACATACCACCACCAACACCACCACCAACAACAAAAAAACAACACAAACAAAGACACACCAAAGGTCTGACATTTTCTTCTCAAAATAGTTTAGACAGTGTCCTCCTGGAGGCAAGGAGTGTGACTAAGTGATTTCTTAAAGTCCCTTCCAGCCAGTGATTCATCAGACATAGAATTTTAAGCTGGAATGGACCATTATATCCTGGGCCAAAGGCCTCATTTTTGCAAATAAGGAGAGGTCCACAGAGGTTAAGAGTTGTGGAGGCTGACTGCTGCAGTGGAAAAAGCACACATTTGAAGTTAGAAGTTTGGGACATGAGGCCAAACTTTACCAGTCACATACTGTGTGACCTTGACCAAGTCATTAACCTCTAGAGATTAGTTCCCACAGCTGAAAAATGGAAAGAACGCTACCTACTCTACCTGCTTCTGAGTGTCATTCTGAGCATCTTATGGCATCACACTTATGAAGGACACGATAAATGCAGCCAACTGCTTTATCGATATGTTGCACTATTAAGTAGCTTGTTGAAGGTCACAAGGTGCCAAAACCAGGATCTTCGATTCCAATGTAGTTCAATATCCTTCATACCATGCTGCTTTCTTGACATTTTTCCAATTCTACAGTTAGAAGATTTTCTCATAGGCCACCACACTAATTTGATCTCCACATGCTTTCCTTTAAACCCCTGGATATGCACAGACTCAAACTGTGGGAATCCAGGCTGGCTCAGATGGATTATAGACCAGCAACCTTGTTGGGGAGGCCTCAAGCAGCCTTCCATGACCTCACAATTATGGCTCTCAGACCCTGGACTGATAGTTTCCGAGGGACTGGGGACATTCATGACCTACCTTTCCCTGTAGCTCTACTAGCCAGTTTCATAACACCAAATTGGGTGCTGGAGATGGCTATCTGATGGTTTGTAATGGACTATTAGGCTATAGCATGTACCCTGAAGGCTGAAGTAGGAGAAGAGTGAGCCACAGAGTAAAGTGATAATACATACTTGAAGTTCACACTGGACAGAGATTCAGAAACTTGTTCAGTGGTTAACAGGTGACTTGCTATGCCAATTTGTGTAGTCCACATAGAAGAGGCAGGAGATGTCAGCTTAGTTTCACAAACCAAGTGTGGGCCCAAGGGTTATGTGTTCCTACGGATTACTAATGGCAAGGACCACTGGGCTCTGAGCTCGATCATCACTATTAGTGCATTGGAAAAGATCAACTACATTTTATTTGGCCCCATTATTAATCACAGGGAATAAGGAGTCCTCAGGTATAAAAATCATCTGTCTTAATCATCAAGAGATGGGCACACCCTGCCAGTACTGATATTTGGTGGCATGCTGGTCCAATGGGTGGACTGGCCTGTGCCTTTCATAACCGATGCCTCCCCAATCTTGACATGGGATATCCTTCTTTCAGTTATTGAAGAGTTGAGTCTCTTCTTGGACAATGGTCTTTGGCCCTTAAAGAGCACAACAGAGAAAGCCTACTTTTCACTCTTTTCTTAGGCATAAGAAATGTTTCAAGCCTTCAGAAATAACGGTGAGATCAAGCCTACAATAAGTAAAGTATAGTTCTTTGCTCTAGGCAATAAAAAAGGGAAAAAGGCGGGGGAACACTGTGGGCCAGTTCAGCCAACAATTTCCATGTTAAAAAAAAAAGTTCAAGTTGGAGCCATGTGGTCTCAATAAAGTAGTAAAATATATTTTCTTTACCCTACACTTCATGTGCCCATAACCTTCCTTTTAAATCATCTCTAACCGGTCCCAAATCACTCTGACCGCAAATCATTTGGTGGCTTTGGTCTCCAGGCAATGGAATGTGCCGGAGTAGACGGGGAGTCGCTACCAAGGGTGCTCAGAGGGAGTTCCCACTCCCTCTGCTCAGGCACACAGACCCCAGCAAAGCCCTGAAAGGGTTCCGCGCTGAGATAGCACATGACATCATAGCTCAATCATTCAGGAAAAAACTGCAACGGCTGCAGAATAGCACAACATGCCACAAACCACAGTGGGCAGATAAAGCCGAAGAACAGCTTTTCTTAGGAAAACATTCATGAATACCAGGCAGCTGGCAGAGGCACGTTTAATTACATTTACAGAAACCCACTGCATCCGTCAACCCCACCATCTTTGGAACTGGCCAACAAATGGGAAGGTCGCTGGAGCCCGTCTTCAAAATGAGAAAGCCAGGAGAGCTTGAAGTTTATGTCATTGCATTTCATAATGTGTATTACGACTAGATTTGACCCAGCTGTAAAATCGTTTGATAGGCTTTGAAAGGGTTTCCAAGTGAACTAGACCTTAATAGTAACCTTTCTCTAAATTTACAACTGGAGATTAAGAGCAGCCCAAGGTGTGAGAAATCAATTATTCAATTCATGATTAATTTAAGAGACACTGAGCTTGTCCAGGGCATAAACAAAACTCAAGCAACTGCCATCTGCCATCACATCAGAGGACGCAGTCTTGTCTTTTTCAAGTGCCACTGGAACTTTTGTTTATGTTTTTAAAAAAGAACTGTTCAAAGAGTTAAGTATAAGGACTTTGAAGGGATTGGTAAATGTGCCTTCAGGCATCTCAGGGAAACAAAGTTCAGCATGCACCAGTAAAGTATGATTAAAGCTCAAGAGAAAAAAAAAACTGTCCAAATAAAATGCTTTAAAAAGAGTACTTAAGCATCATCTTATAATAATCGCTAAAGTAGGAGTTTGAAAGGAGACTGCAGAATCTGTGTGAGACATGAGGGATATGCCTGAAAAGTCTCGTGGACTTGTCTAATTTTAGCCCCAGAGAGCTATCACTGCTGCTAATTCTAGTCTGTGATTTCACCTAAGTGAAAGGAGATTTTCAATAGCAAAAAGAAAAGACCCAGCAAAACCACACAGCAAATAAACAACAAATGAAAACACTTCGGTGATCAAGGTAGGTCTTCGTACCTAAAGGAACAATGAAAAATTACACAGTAGCTAGTGGCCACTAATATCTAATAGCCATAATCTTTTCAGAAACATGTTTTCTTATAGCCTGGTAACATATCTGGCAATAATCTTTTTCATCAGACACCCAAGGATAACTTTCCGTTTCAGTTGTGGGTAAGAGGAAAGCTCAAATGTATGCTCCGAATATCTTCATGTAACCTCTAAAACAATGGTCAGAGAAAATTCGAGGCTCTTGGGTTACTGAAAATAACCTGTTTGCCATTATGTGGGCAATTACAAGCTAGGACTTGCTTTTCAAAATTGCTGGGTTCAGCAGAGATTTCCCATGGATTTATCAGCAAAAGAAATAAACAAGCATTCCACTGAGCTCCACTTCGAAGTGTGAGAAGGGCTACTGAAAGTCTTTTTCATCAGGTGGACAAGAATTCAACTAAACGGACCAGGGCGTTAAGCTGTATTCCAGTATTGTGATGATTTTCTTCATAATCAGAAAGCTGAAAACAAACTTCAGCCCCCTTCTGAGGTGGTCCTCCTCCTTGGCCCCTGCCACATACCACACCCACCCCTCTCTTTCATCAGTAGCCTACCGGTCAAGTGAGAGAGGGGACTTTAGCATCCCTGGAAAGCACAGGTGTCAGGCAGGGTCCTTATGTCTGTAGTGCAGGTAGACTGGGGGGAATCTCTTATTTGTAAAAGTAAGGTTGGTGACCTCTAGATTCGCTCATTTCAAGACTTCACCAAAACTGAGTATTTATAAAACCGTAACAGCAATGCTTTCCATAAAACCTAATGGGGAATGTCAGTTTTCCACTTTAGTCTTTCCATGGTAGACGAGTCATCAGGAATGCATTCTTCCCTATTGTATTCTGCCTGCCACTTGTTCCCGGAGAATTACAGCCAACTGAATGCTAACGAAGACAGGGACCCCATCCAAAGGGCTTCGAGGAGAACAAGAGAAGGAGAATGTAGCATTTGATTTTGTTAGACAAAGGACTGCAATTAAGTGAAACCCAACAAAACAAACAAACGTTCAGGCAGCTGAAAAGCAACAGGTGTGAAAACGCCCAGATTTCTCATGGGAAAAATCACCAAAACCTTCCGTTAAAGTGTTTCCAGCTAAAATTCATTCAGCAACTGATCAGCGATTAGGCTGTCAGAGATTGCTCGCTCAGTAAAAAAAAAAAGTTTTCCTTCTACTTCAACCAGGGATGGAGCAGATTACAAAGAAATTAGAAGGAACACAAACTCGGCGCAAACCGCTCCAGGCATATAAACGCCCGAAAGAGAAGCTTCTCTCAACGTATCATTTTTTAATGGATAAAAGGGGGGAGGGGAATTCCACCTCCCTCCTCCCGCCCCTCCCCCACCCCAACTCTTACAACAGAGAAGTCGCGCGGAGCAGGACCCACCACCCCCGCCCCCTAAGAGCGGTCCGAGCAAGAATTAGGAAAACCGTGGCGGAAGACGGTCTTCCGAGCCCAAGACAAGCAAACACCCAGCACAGTACGTTTCACTGGAGTACCTGCATGCCACTGCCGGGAAACGCTGCCAAGCAATCTTTCCTGCCCCTCTGCATGTATTTAATGCTCTCACTTACCAGTTGAGCAGGATACACGCTCTGCCCCTAAAAAAAAAAAAAAAAGTTCCCCTCTGGGGTCTTTCAGATCTCAGCTATTCCCAGCTTGCAACTTCGGAGCTCTGAATTCAGTCTAGCTTGCAGACTACAACGGAGAAAACGAACGGGCAGCCGAGCTCCCCAAAGCCCGGCCCCTCGCAGGCGGGGAGGAAGACGTCTTGGCGTGCCGGGGCTCCGGGGAAGCCTCCAGGCGGCCAGGCCCCGCGAGCAGGCTCGGTGCGAGGCGGCCCGACTGCAGCCGCGCCGAGTGCGCCGCGTCTCGCCGAGGGGCCGCGTGTGCGCGGTGCGCGTGTGTCAGAGAGGGGGCTGCTGGGGAGGGGGAGAGGGTGTGTCCTGGGGAGGAATGCCGCTAACTTCCACAAATAACACTGAGCGGGGATGAAGGGCGATGCAGCTCCCCTCGCTCCAAGCCCTTCTCACACTTAGGAAGGCTTTGACTTTGGCCGGGGATGGGGATTGCAATCCCCCGTGGAGAAGGTAATAAGCAAGTTCCACCCACGGTTTCTAACGCCCGTTCAGCTGTGGTTTGAAGCATTTCCTAAAAACCTCGGTTCATTTAGTCAGCATCCAGTCTCTGAGGACACCTTGGGGGGGGGGTGGCGGGGGGAATCCAGGTGGTAACTAGTAGTGAATTTGTAGTCGTTATAAAAGAAATCAATTTCCGTCTTACCCTTTCTCATATACCCTTTCACGCAGGAGGCATCTTTCAATTACACTATCTGCATTCTGGTGAATTGAATTGCTTTCTCTGATGCTGCCTTACTGTAAAGCTATAAATTAATTACTGCATTACACATGAAGCCCCTAGGAAAAGGAATGCTGAGAATGAATCTGGTTTTTGTTCTTTTTTATGTTGAACAAGGCTGCCATTAATCAAGTCTTTCCACCAACATCTAGGGAACAGACCCAAGATTGCGACTCCTTGAGAGATGAACATGTGCATATGTCTGGTTGTTCTACAGTCTCTCTTTGCAGCATTATGTCATAGTGACTCAGTTACCACACAGACAGACATAATGGAGAAACAATAGGAGAAACAAAACCAACTATTTAATAAAGACTTACCTACTTGCCAACTGTAACAGATTGTCAGACAGGGCCTAAATTTTAAACATTTTTAAAGATTATTTCACCACTTCCATTGTTTCCCCATCTTGGAATCACAGCATTGCTTGTCACTGGTCAGTCTGGGAAACAGAAACCCAGGACTGTATTTGGAAATTTAAGGAAGAAACTCATAAGGGACTCGTGAAACTATTAATTTTAACATAGCATGTAAAATGTCAAAGGCATGACAGATTCTTGAAGTCAATTAGAAAACATCAGAAAGTGTGTTCCAGAAATAGAATAATCTTGAGAGGTCCAAAATAGAGATAGTGCAAAAAATATTTTTTGAAATGGAAATAAAATGTTGAGAGTTTAGTGTATATCTTTAGTTTATTATCCTGAGGAAGGGATGGGTCATGAAATATTGAATTTTTTTCTCACTTATTAAGTTTCCTCCTTCCTTTGAGAATCCATGTAAAGTTAGTAAGGATGAGTTTGCTTTTCAAACTGAAAATATTCTGGGTTTGGCAGATTCAGTCCCTTCTTTTGTGTCATTAGGTCCTTTTATTTGTTAACTACATTTATAGAGTTCTGCTAGAGTCACTGAATAACAATTAAATGCTTTTGTTTGTCTGAAAGGCATCAGTGTAAAGCAGGGTGGCCTTATTGGGTGGGTGTCTCTAAGATACATTTCAAGTCCTAACCACATTTCTCCTCTCCAGCAAGTGGTGTTAGAACAATCCTCTGTGAATTAGGGGAAACATTTTATTGATTAAAATGCCAAGGCAAGGTGGCGCCTGGGTGGCTCAGTCGTTAAGCGTCTGCCTTCGGCTCAGGTCGTGATCCCAGAGTCCTGGGATCGAGCCCCGCATCGGGCTCCCTGCTCTGCGGGAAGCCTGCTTCTCCCTCTCCCACTCCCCCTGCTTGTGTTCTCTCTCTCGCTGTGTATCTCTCTCTGTCAAATAAATAAACAAAATCTTTAAAAAAAAAAAAATGCCAAGGCAAAAGCAGAAGGAAAAATGGGGCCCGGAGGGGGGGTGGGGGTGGTGGTTCAGTATGTGATCCCCATGAGCACAAAGACCTCAGCATCCCTTTCAACTGCCTTTGCTAAAACTCTGAACATTTTTGAAGTCTGAAATTTACTTGAAGTATCCAACATGCTTAAATATCTTAGTCAAAGACGATATCCCTTTCTCGTGGCTCTGTGTGCAGATGAGACCCGAAGGGAAAATGAATTTTCTGCAGTCCTTCCACATAGTATACAAAAGGAGGCTACCTTTTGGGTTGCACCTATTAGTGGTGCCAAATGTTCCTGGAAATTGCTTTTTGTTTCTAGGATCTGCCTACTTGCTTGTGTCCCAAATGTGAGAAATATTCCAGTGTTGAATGTTCAGTGGAGTTTCTTGGGTTAGGAGAGGGAGTGGTAACAGCGTTCTCACTGTGTGTGGTCCATAGAGCACCTGTCTCAAAAGTGGGGGAGGGGAGCTTGTTGGAAATGTAAATTCTCTGGGCCCTACTCAGAGCCGTTGAATTAGGATCTTTTGGTCTGGGGGCTATGACATTACTGTGAGTGTGTGTGCGTGTGTGTGTGATTGAATGTTTTGAATAAGTAATATATTCACATAATTTGAATAAAGGTATATACTCTGCAGTCTCCTTCCTACCACTGTTTCCCATATGTCTAGTCCATACAGCTCCTCCAAGGCAACCACTGATAATAGTTTTTTTCTGTAAACTTTCAGGTTCCTTTATGCACATATCTGCAAATATAAATTCTTACTTTTTTCCCCTTTATTTCTTAAAAATACTGTAAAATACTGCATGCAGAACAGTTGCTGTCCTTTACTTTGCTCCTTCACTTAAATATACTTTAGGATCTTTTTCTGTATCATACATTCAATTATTCATTCATTTAGAGACAAACCCTTATTTTGCACCTACTATATGCCAAGTACTGTCATGCTGTGGTTACAGATATGGACAAAACTGACAAACATTTCTACCCCATAGCATTTATATCTTGGGAGACGGTGCATCAAGCAGACAATAAACATAACAAGAAAATTATATATTGTGTTGGAATATAATTAGAGCAATTGAAAAACTAGAGCAAGACAGCAGGGATTGGGAATATCAGGTAGCAGGTTTTAATTTTAAATGGAGTGGTCAGAGGTGGCCTTATTGAGAAAATGACATGTAAGCAAAGACTGATGTCAATGAGAGAGTGAGCTTTGGAATTATGTGCAGAGTATGTGATCCAGACAGGGATCAGCTAGTGCAAAGGCCCTGAGGTGGGAGTATGACTAGCATATTTAAGGCAAAGAGGCCAGTGTGACTGGAACAGAGAAGGTGAGGCAGAATGTCATAGGGGGTCAGAAAGGCAAGAGGGGGGCAGGATAGGATAGGATATTATAAGCCAGTGTAAGGATTTTGGTTTTTACTCTTAAAGCAATGGACAGCCATTGGAGGGTCTTAAGAGGAGGAGAAACATGATACAATTTACGTACATATCCGCACACAGAAAACATGCTCATGTTTAATGTTATATAGTATTCCCTTGGATAAATACATTGTAATTTTATTCAATCAGGACGCAACTGAGAGAGATTTGGGTTGGTTCCAATATTTTCCTATTAAACTTCCACGTATGATATTTTACACTTGTGCAAGTATATCTATGGTATTGACTTCCACAAGTGGGATTATTGAATTGTGTATTTCTAATTTTGAAAGATATAGTCAAATTGCCCTCCAAAAGCCTAAACCGATTGACACTCCCACTAACAATGTTGACTAGTTTTTGTTTTCCCACAGCCTTGCCAACAGAGTGTATAATCAAACTTCTGGGTATTTGCCAATCTGATAGGTGAAAATTATGTCTCAAGATAGTTTGACTTGCATTTCTCTGATTTTGAGTGAGGTTGAGCAACTTTTTCTTATGTTTAGGAGCCAATTCTGTTTGCTTTGTTGTGGCCTCTCTGTTATACTTTGCCCATATTTTATGGGGTTCTTGGCCTTTTTCTTGACAGACTTATTTAAAGTTCATACATATGAAGGAGATCATCTCTTTGGGTTCTGAGCTGCAGACTGTTTTCTCTTGTCATTTGGCTTTTGACTTGGCTTATGGTACCCTTTGACATGCAAAAGTTTCTAATTTTTATGTAGTAGGAGAAAAGTATATAGGAAGGCCTTTTCTATATCATCTACTCTGATAATTTTATTTTTTTACATTTAGATATTTGGCAGATTTGTATTTTATCCTGGTTTAATTTACGAAGTATTAAGATATGGAACCTGCTTGATTTTGCTCCAGGTAGTGATCCAGTTTACCCCACTACCACTTTTTAAAACAATAATTTTTTAAAAATGTAACTGTGATAAAAAGCAGCTAACATAAAATTGACCATCTCGATCATTTTTAAGTGTTCAGTTCAGAGATATCAAGTATACTCACGTTGCTGTGCAGGAGATTTCTAGAACTTTTCATTTTACAGCCTGAAACTCTATACCCACTGAACAACAACTCCCTATTTCCCCCTCTCCCCAGCCTCTGGCAATCACTGTTCTACTTTCTGTTTCTATGAACTTGATTACTTTAGACACCTCATATAAATGGAATCATTTTTGTGACTGGCTTACTTCACTTAGCATAATGTCCTCAAAGTTCATCCATGTTGGGGCATGTGACAAGATTTCCTTGCTGTGAAAGGCTAAATAATATTTCACTGCATGTATAAAGCACATTTTCTTTATCCCTTCATTTGTTGATGCATTTGGATTGCTTATACCTCTTCGTTATTGTAAATAATGCTGCTATGAACATCAGTGAGTACATATCTACTTGAGGTCCTGCTTTCAGTTCTTTTGGATATATATCCAAAAGTGGAATTGCTGCATTATATGGTAAGTCTGTTTGTCATTTTTTGAGGAATTTCCATACTGTTTTCCACAGAAGCTGCACCATTTTACATCCCCACCAATAGTGCAGGCAGATGCCAATTTTTCCACATTCTCATCAACACTTTGTTAACATGTTCTTTTCTTTCTTTTCTTTAATTTTCTCTCTCTCCTTTCCTCTCTCCCTCCCTCTCCCTTTCTTTCTCCCTTTCTCTCTCTTTTCTTTCTTTCCTTCTTCCTTCCTTCCTTCCTCCCCCTCTCTCTTCCTTCCTTCCTTCCTTCCTCCTTCCTTCCTTCCTTCCTTCCTTCCTTCCTTCCTTCCTTCCTTCCTTCCTTCTTTCTTTCCTTCTTTCTTCCTTCCTTCCTTCCTTCCTTCCTTCCTTCCTTCCTTCCTTCCTTCCTTCCTTCCTTCCTTCCTTCCTTTCTTTCTTTCTTTCTTTCTTTCTTTCTTTCTTTCTTTCTTTCTTTCTTTCTTTCTTTCTTTCTTTTCTTCTTGATAGTGTCTCTCCTAATGGGTATGAGGTGATATCTCTTGGTTTTAATTTGAATTACTCTAATTTGTTTTCAGATTTTTATTAAAATTCTAGTTAGTTAACATACAGTGTAGTATTAGTTTCAGGTGTAGGATTTAGTGATTCATCACTTATATACAACCTCCAGTGCTCATCACAAGTGCCCTCCTTAATACCCATCACCCATCTAGCCCGTCCACCCCCCACCTCCCTCCATGAATTTCTCTAATTATTAACGGTGTTGAACATCTTTTCATATGCTTATTGGCCATTTGAATATCATCTTTGGAGAAATGTCTATTCAAGTCCTTTGTGCATTTTAAAATCAGGTTATTTGTGGGGTTTTTTGTTGAATTGTAAGAATTTTTTATATAGGGACGCCTGGGTGGCTCAGTCGCTAAGTGTCTGCCTTCGGGTTGGGTCATGATCTCAGGGTCCTGGGGTTGAGCCCCACGTAGGGCTCCCTGCTCAGTGGGGGGAGTCTGCTTCTCCCTCTGCCTCTGCCGCTCCCCCTGCTTGTGCTCTCTCTCTCTGACAAATAAATAAATAAAAATCTTGAAAATAAATAAATAAATTTTTTAAAAGAATTTTTTTTATATCTGATATTAACCCATTGTCAGATATATGATTTGCAAGTAATTTCTCCTATTCCATAGGTTGGCTTTTCACTCTGTGGGTTGTGTCCTTTGATGCACAGAAGTTTTTAAGTTTGATGTATTCCCACTTGTCTATTTTTATTTCTGTTGCCTATGCTTTGCCTTACTATCACTTTATAATAGTAATCTTCTACCTACTGTTTTGAGATGTATATTTTTAACATGTATTAAATTCCTATATATAGTTGGGCCTATTTCTGGACATTTTATTCTGTTTCCTTGGTTGATCTTTTAGTTTCAGTGCCACTACCACACCGTTTTAATTATTGAGGCTTTTAATTTTAATATCTAGTGAGCCTAATCCTCTCATTGTTCTTCTCTCTCAGAGTTTCCTGTTTTTCCTTTTTTGTTTATTTTTTCACATGAACTTCAGAGTAAACAAACAATGAGTATTTTTATTACTAGAATTGCATTTAGATAATTAACAGAGAGAATCAACATCTTTATGTTGTCAAGTTTTCCTAGCCAAGAAAAAGGTAGATCTTTCTATTTGTTCAAAACTTATTTTGTGTCCTTCAGCAATGTATTATGGTTTTATTCACATGTGTTCTGCAACATTTATTGTTACAGTTATTCTTAGGTGCTTTATCCTTTTATTATTATTATAAATGGGGTCTTTTCTCTCCTTACATCTTCTTACTGGATATAATTAACTAACTATAGTACATTCACTTTGTACCATTTTATCTAACTAAATTCTCTTACTGTTTGTAAATATTTCTCAATTCTCTAACTATATAATAATTTCTAACTATATAATAATATCATCTAAAAATAAAGATTAACTTTCTGCTTTCCAATTTTTATGCTCTTGTTTTCTACTTTCATTGTCTATTAAATCTAGTACAATGTTAAATAACAGTAATGATTGTGGGCATTCTTGTCTTATAGTTGGTTTTTTTTTTTTTAATTTATTTTTTTTTTTAAAGATTTATTTATTTATTTATTTATTTATTTGAGAGAGAGAGAATGAGAAAGAGAGCACGTGAGAGGGGAGAGGGTCAGAGGGAGAAGCAGACTCCCTGCCGAGCAGGGAGCCCGATGCGGGACTCGATCCAGGGACTCCAGGATCATGACCTGAGCCGAAGGCAGTCGCTTAACCAACTGAGCCACCCAGGCGCCCTTATAGTTGGTTTTAATGGAAACGCCTCCAGTGTTTTCCCAGTAGGCACGGTATGGGCTTTGGGCTGGGAATGATATATTTTATTACTCTAAGAAAGTGTTTATCTATCTTTATTTCATTGAGACCTTTTTCTGGGGTTAAGTATGATTATTGGCTTTTGTCCAAATGTTTCTTTCTAGGTTCTTTAGAAATGATCCTATAACTTTTCTCCTTAGATCTATTAATTTGATGGACTATAATGAATTCCTTAGTAATGAATTATCCTTGCATTCCTGTAATAAACTCCACTTTGTCATGGTGATTTTTCTAATGTGTGGGTAGATGCTATTTGCTAATATTTTATTTATAATTTTTCCATTTATATCCAAGTGAGATTTTGATAACAATTTTTTGTTTCATTGCATCATGATCAGAGAATATTGTCCATAATATTTCTATTTTTGGAATCAATGGACTTTTTCTTTGTGGTCTAATTTATAGACATTTTTCATGAATGTTCCTCAGTCACCTAAAAAAAATACCGGTGTCTATGTTTTCAGGATACAGAGTTAAACAACATATTTTATTATCAGTTTTGATATTAACATCTTCTTTGAACTTCAGGTATTTTGACTTTCTCATAGACTGAGTTTACATTTCTGTATATTTTTCCTCACATCTTCTGTAATTTCTGCTTTGTACAATGGTTTCTATGTTATTTGGTGACTCTATATCCATAATTATTACAGCTTCATTTTGAGTTTTATTGCTTTGCATTACCAAGTGCCCATTTCCTTATTTATTTGCTGGCTCAAATTCTACCCTATCTGTGAACAGGGTCATACCCGTACTTTATTTTCAGTTCCCTTTGCCTCATGTGTCTTTCCTTACTCTTTGATACTCATACACCCTGAATCACTTTGATGTACTGCGTACCTTACGTACAGGGCTCCATTCTGTGACATAGTCTACTGCCTCTATTCTTGCTTGCGCTGGACCTGCCCCAGGCATTGCCAAACAGTGACAGAGCTGCCTGGCACTGTTCTCCAGGTGAGCCCTTCATCTTTAGGGAGAGAATTTTTCTTGATGCTTTGTGAGACCCCCCACACCCAGTTCGCTTACATGAGTGCTAGTTCATGGACAGAATGTTTGTATCCATTAATTTAGGCTTACAGTCACAGTAGTTTTTTAAGAGTTCCTTTTATTTCTCTAATAGAGTAAATTTAAACAACTGCTTCCAGATTCAGCCTTAGAATGATTATTTTGGTGGTGATACAAATAATACCTTCCTTACTTGGGCAGCCTGACACATGATATCTCTGGATATTCATAGTAATACTGAGTTCGGAAGAGCAGGTATCTTTATTAAACAGATAGGAGATATTGAGATGAGGTTTCTCAAAATTTTATCTCCTCATCATTTCTCACACAAGGAGACAATTCAGCTTTCTGAGACGCTACTGAAAGACCTTGACGTGGGAGGGATGTTTCCTAGTGCCCAAAGGACAAAGTTTCAAGTTAATAATAAGTAAAGTGATGGTAGGTTTAATTCTCTTCTGAAAATGCTAACGTTGAAACACTGGAGGGTTTACTTAGGGAGGTCATGGAATCTACCTTTCTGGGAAAACTTTAAAAATAATCTCTTTTGGGGGGTGCCTGGGTGGCTCAGTCATTAAGTGTCTGCCTTCGGCTCAGGTCATGATCCTAGGGTCCTGGGATTGAGCCCCACGTCGGGCTCCCTGCTCCGCGGGAGGCCTGCTTCTCCCTCTCCCACTCCCCCTGCTTGTGTTCCAGCTCTCGCTGTGTCTCTCTCTGTCAAATAAATAAAATCTTAAAAAAAAAAAAAAAAGGTAATATAACGAAGGAGCGCCTGGGTGGCTCAGTCTCAGCTCAGGTCATGATCCGGGGCTCCGCATCGGGCTCCCTGCTCGGCGGGAAGCCTGCTTCTCCCTCTCCCACTCCCCCTGCTTGTGGTCCCTCTCTCACTGTGTCTCTCTCTGTCAAATAAATAAAATCTTTAAAAAAAAAAAATCTCTTTTGGACAGTTTGAGTGTGGCCCTGCCCAAAGGCACTGGTACCAGTCAAACGTCTGGTGTCTTCTTCCTCCAGAACACTCACCAAGAATATCTCAGGGATCTGGATGATTCATTTTCAAACTTAAGCCCCAGAAGTATGATCTGTCAGGAGACTGTTATCAATAATATTTAGATTTAAAAGCACAAATCATTTATGTAACAAGAGGCTACCTAATGTAGAAATTTAAGTAAGGACCCAATACAGCATAATAATGCCACTTCTCTTTTGGGGTTAGGGACAAGGAGATTACAATCAACTTCAAATTGCCTTATGGTAAAGGAAACATAAGAATTTCCACATTTCTTTTTCTGGACTGAAAGAAACATGGTAAAGGAGGAAAATACACGAAAATCTTTCACATTGAGACATTTTAGGATTACCTTTTCTTCTAACCAGAAATCCCCAAGTTGTCCTAAGATTCAACATCTGAATCATGCTGACTAGTGAGACATTGTTTGAGCAAGACTGGAATTCTGAACATTCTTAGAGGCTTCATAAAAATCCCAAAATGATGGACAAATGCTTATGTTGTGGTCATGCAAAGAAAAGCCCCCTCGTGATTTGGGATTGAGTTGGTTCATTTTATATTTATAGTATCCACACCAAAGGAATGTGGAATTTGGCATGGGGAGAGGATGGGGAAGTAGGAGAAAAGTAAGGAATGTAGACCAGGTTTTGTCTGTTTGCAAGGGTGTATGTTTTGACCTAGAGCCTATGGGGTACAGAGAGAGGGAATGTTTGATAGTTTAGTTAGTTTGTTTTTAAAGCAGAATCTTCTTCAGGTCTCTAGTGCGGGAGAATGACTGAAATAATTTTTTACTTTCCTTGTTAGCAGCACCATCTGTTTACAATGAAAGCTTGGCTTCTACGTTGGCCCAAATAAAAGCCCTAGGGTGCCCATATAAGTCAAATGGATAAAGCATGTGTTCACAGACCTGAAGAATCACCCTCCCTTGCCTGCACAGGGCTTTCATGGTAGATTTACACAGCATCTTATCCCTACATTAATTCAAGATGATAAGCTTCTGAGAAGCAAAGGTGGGTCATAGGTCACTGCAATTCACAGTCCAGGCAGCTCATGTGCCACCGAACAAAATGATGGACCTCTTGGGTCACACTTGCCAAGAGAGAGGTTGGCAAGTGGCAAAAGAGCCATCCCTTTCACTACTGTCATGGGATTCTTATACATTTGGGGTAGGGACTTAGACACCAAAACAAGGGAATAAAGAAATACAGTCTTTGCATAATTGCTAAAATTGGACCTCAGTTCTAGATAAAAAGGTGTGTTTCCATAAACAGCAAAGGATAAGGTAAATGAACAAGTGAAAAACGTCTAGTACCCAAACATCAAGCCCGGGGTGAAGGGTGGAAGCTGGAAGGCTGAGAAGTTGAAAATAGAAGCCAGGCATCCTGCCTTTCTCATTCTGCTTTGTGTTTTATCATTGCCACCAAGTGGAGTTTGGAGGCTCTCTACCTGGAGGCCAGGGGTTTTCTCACTTTCCCCAGAAATACACTTTGGATAAGGATTTATAGGACAATTACAAAAGCAAATAAACTGTAAGTCTTGAAAAATGTTGGTAGTGATGAGAGAAGTTTCACATAACAATGTTATTTGCATGCCATTAGATAAATCAAGTGTTTATTGAACCCAGCCTCTGCTGGATTATCTGATGGAAGGCCCAGGGCTAAACTTTCAGAGGTTTATCAATGGCTGGGGAAGAGGAAAAAAAAAAAAACACAAAACAAACCCATATGCATTTGAAACAGCTGCAGTATAATTAAGTATGTACAGACATACCTCGGATTCGGTTCCAGACCATTGCAATAAAGCGAATATCATAATAAAGCAAGTCAAATGAAATGTTTGGTTTCCTAGTGCATGTAAATTTATGTTTACATTATACTGTAGTCTAATAAGTGTGCAATAGCATTATGTCTAAAAAAAACCAATATACCTACCTTAATTTTAAAATTCTTATTGCTAAAAGAGAGCTTACCATCATCTGAGCTTTTAGCAAGTTACGATCTTTTTGCGGGTGGAGGGTCTTGCCTTGGTGTTGATGGCTACTGACTGATCAGGGTGGTAGTTACTGAAGGTAGGGGTGGCTTAGCAATTTCTTAAAATAAGACAGCAAGAAGTTTGCCACACTGACAGACTCTTCCTTTCATGAATGATTTCTCTGTAGCACGCAATGCTGTTTGATAGCATTTTACCCACAGTAGAACGTCTTTGAAAATTGGAGTCAATCCTCTCAACCCCTGCCTCTGCTTTATCAACTAAGTTTTTGTAATATTCTGAATCCTTTGTTGTCATTTCAACAATCTTCATAGCATCTTCACCAGAAGATTCCATCCCAAGAAGCCACTTTCTTTGCTCATCCATAAGAAACAACTCCTCATCCATTAAAGTTTTATCATGAGATTGCAGCAATTCAAGTAAAGTAAGAATGAAAATAATCTGAAACATCGTAAGAATTACCAAAATGTGACACAGAAATACAGAATGGACAAATGATGTTGGGAAAATGGCACCCACAGGTTTGCTCAACGCAGGGTTGCCACAAAACCTCAATTCGTAAGAAATGCAGTATCTGCAAAAGTGCAATAGAGAAAGGATAGTAAAACTAAATATGCTTGTATCTGTTAGTCTGGAATGTGGCTCTCAAGTTATGTGGATCAGACTCAAATGGGTCTTGATAAAATGCAGATTCTTGGCTCCACCGCTTGGATTCAGAAGGTCAGGGCATGGACCAAGGATTTGGATTTGAAACCAGAATGCTCGGTGACTTGACGCAAATGGACATCAGAACTTACTTGGAGAATCGCTAGTTTAGAATACTGTATTACCTTATTAAAAAAGAGAAGTAAAATAGCATTTGTTGAGTTTTTACTACCTGTAGTTTTTGTAAACACTGTATCATTGAATTCTGACAAAAAGTTCTGTGAGGACAGTTTAGTCAGGAATTTAGTCTGGGTCTGCATCTGCAGTCTGGACTCTTCTGTTGGCAAGTGTGTTGTTGCCTCTTCCACAGATGGGAGAAAGTCAGGGTGTGCAGGGGTGGCCTATATAGCCTGGGCGTGGTGTTTCTTGTCTCAGCCTGCCTCCTCTAAACCGGCCTCCAAATGGCCCCCATGATCGAGCAAATGCAAATCTGGCCATGGCATAACATTACACTATCTTTATTACACTGTGGTTTACTTTTTTCATTGAGCAGTATAATTAAACATCTTTTTGGTTGGGTTCCCTGAATTTTGGCCCATTGGAGGACAGTTTTTGGAACTGCCATTAGGGTAAAAAAGAAATTTAGAAGCATTAATTAAGTCTATTGACTACATTGTTAACATGGAACTAGGGTGGTTTATGTCTTAGATTCAGTTAATTTTGCTCTCTTCCAGGGCAGCAGGCTGTGTGTTTCATCCACTAGCTTTCTTGAACATTCATACTTAGAGTCAGGAAAATGTGTGGATGGATTTGCACAAAATCATCTGCCCATGGTTAGAACTATACTTCAACATATTTTTGTTTGAGACTAAGTTTGGTTCCAGGTACATCCGATGTTCTTGAAAACTTGCAGTGCAGAAGCTGAGGCCTGGGGTGGCCCTGGACCCCTGGATTCTGTTCTTTTTTGTTGTTATTGTTCTTTTAAGAAATCCATTAGCAACAGGAGATTCAGAAGTGTCCGTTCAACCTAATCAGACTTCTCACACATTGTATGTGTGAGATAACCCTGGAGCTTCTTATAAATACACATTCCCGGGGCACCTGGGTGGCTCAGTTGTTAAGTGTCTGCCTTTGGCTCAGGTCATGATCCCAGGGTCCTGGGATCGAGCCCCACATGGGGCTTCCTGCTCAGCTGGAAGCCTGCTTCTCCCTCTCTCGCTCCCCCTGCTTGTGTTCCCTCTCTCGCTGTGTCCCTCTCTGTCAAATAAATAATATAAATAAAACCTTTAAAAAATAATAAATAAATAAATACACATTCCCTAATCATTCTCATCCCTTACTATTAAGCACCATAGATTGAGATGGTTCTACTGGAAGATCTCCCACTGCAATGTGAGAAATAGCAGACCCCAGACTTCTCCAACTCTACTGTTGCCAGCCTAGTCTAAGCCACAATTCTTTCTAGCCCAGACAACTGGAGAGACTCCTAATTGGTTACCCCCACAACAGCCAGTATATCACCTTAACATGCAGATGGAGTTAGGTCATTTCCCTGTTTAGAACAACTAAGTGGCTGCCTGTTTTGATTACAATAAAACAAAAGTCATTTAAGTGCTCCAGAGGACATGCGGGATGCAGCTGCTGCCTACTTCTCCAACCCCTCCACGTCCCGTCTACAGTGCAGTCTGCTGGTTTCCCTTCAGCTCCTGGTCCATTGCAACTGCTTTCACACTTACAGCCTTTCCTCCAGTTTCTGTGCACCCTTCAAGTCTTAGTTCTTAAGTCATCCATTCAGAAAGTCTTCCTCCATCATTAGACTTTGCTTTTCCATCACTTATCAAAGATATTTTGTGACTTTGTCTCTATAAAGTGGCTCTCCTGCAAAAGAGTGGGCTCCATGAGCATGTTCATGCCGGTAGCTCAGCACCCAGTGGATGGGGTACATATGAGAAGCTCAAAGGAAGGGGTGGTCAGCGCATGGCCATGGATGGGCATCCCCTCATTAAAAACTGCAAATAGTATACCAAACATCCAGATACGTTGGATGTGGAATTAAGAGTATGATAAAAATTATTGTTGCCTTCTAGAAACTTGGAAATGAATCTAAGAGAACACATTCGTGTGGAAAAAAAATGTGTACAAGAAATTTAGAGAGACCTAATAGATAATGAAACTGAGGAATGAAGGAGTGAAGCTCATGAAGAAGCCAATAAGTATTTCATGGCAGCCAGTATTTACCTTGGAGGAAAGAGCTCATTCTCATGGCTGGGCAGAGATGACAGGTAGCATTTTTGAGCCCTGATGTTAAGAGCTTCCAATCATGATGGAGTGAACACCCTGCCATGTACTTCTACCATATTTAGAAGAGATTTCTGAATCTCCTCCTAATATTTGAATATGGCTGGCCTTTCAAAACTCTTCCTGTGCAATGAAAGAAGTAAAATAGTGACTAAGATGAGTGTGTCACTGAAAGATTTTCGAGATGCAGTGACATATGATTCTGGTAGGTTATCTGTAAGAGTATGGCCAGTACAGCCTTGGGAAGCCAGCAGCTGGAGATGCCCAAAGTCTCCGTTAATTACCTATGCCAGAAGCACAGGTTAGTTTGCACAGAGCAGACTTAGACTTTATTTTTTTTTAAGATTTTATTTATTTATTTGACAAAGAGAGAATACACAAGCAGGGGGAGGGGCAGGGAGCCTGATGTGGGGCTCGATCCCAGGACCCTGGGATCATGACGTGAGCTAAAGGCAGATGCTTAACCCACTGAGCCACCCAGGCCCCCCCAGACTTAGACTTTAAAGAGTTCCTGCCATCCTAGGAATGTAGCACGGAGTCTGAATGTGTCCTAAGACCATACATATCTACCACTCTTTATAATTTACAAGGCATGTTTACATGGTTATTTCATTGGCTCATCCTGTGAGACAGATTAGTGATCTCCATCCTACAGAAAAGGAAACTGAGGCTTGGCGTATAAGTGACTTGGTTGAGACCACCCAGCCCGTCAAAGAAGTGGAGTGCTCACCTCTCTTTTTGTAGCTGCCTCTCATTTCCCTCCCCTATTCTCATTAGAATTACTTTCTTTTCTTCCCTAAGAGCAATCCAGAACTTGACTGATGATTTCTTTGCATTACAATAGTTGGGACTTCAAAATCTTATTTAAACATCTCTTTCTCCCTCCAAAACTCAACCCCTTACAATATTTATTTCTCAAATTGGAAGAAAGTCAGGCTGTGGGGTGGTAGAGGGAACTTAACTTTATAACTTCATAACTATGCTTCCTGATGTTTCACTTTTCTTCTTCTTACGGTTTCAAAAACAACCATAATATTTATTGAAATAATTATTATTGATATGCCAGACTGTATATATATCATTTAATTGTCATAATAATATTGCCAGGTTGGTTTTATACATGTTCTCATTTTATAGTGCAGGACATTCGAGTCTGAGGAGTTGGATCACTTGCTGAAGAGCCCATGGAAAATTACCGAGGGGCCTGGACCCAGACCCATGGAGTCTGACGGTCTGACTCGACCTGTAGGCTTTGCTCTTTCACTTCATTATACTCTTTCTTGGACTCTGATGGTTTGCACAATGTGCGGATCTCCCCGCAATCTTTGATCAGCCCTTACTTCTGCTCTGTGACCCAGTAGCTGCTAAAGCTGTGAATCCCAAGTGAGGGAACCCAACTCCAAACCTCATTCTCCAGCAACAGAGGCTTGCTTATAAGAAATCAGTTTATTGGGGTGCCTGGGTGGCTCAGTTGGTTAATAGTTGGACTCTTAATCTTGGCTCAGGTCATGATCTCAGGGTTCTGAAATCGAGCCCTGTGTCGAGCCCCACATTGGGCATGTATCCTGCTTAAGATTCTCTCTCTCCCTCTCCCTCTGCCACTTCCCACTTTTCCTCTCTTAAAAAAAAGAAAAGAAAAGAAGAGAAAAGAAAAGAAATCAGCTTTTTGGTACTAGTCAGGCTCAGGACCGTGGAGGGGGAAGAAAACTATTTTTCTTGGTGTCTGCGTCATTTAGGATTAGGTTAAGCTACATACAATATCTACCCTGCCCCACCTCCCAACTAAAAACAAAAACTAGACACAAAAATGAGTGATTTAAGGGGCGCCTGGGTGGCTCAGTCAGTTAAGCATCTGACTTTGGCTCAGGTCATGATCTCAGGGTCCTGGGATCGAGCCCTGCATCAGGCTCCCTGCTCAGCGGTGTGTCTGCTTCTCCCTCTCCCTTCTCCTCCCCCTGCTCATGCATGCAGTATTATTTGCTCATGATTTTCAGGGACTCGAGTGTCCTTCTATTTTACTGTTTCACCCTTATTAGTATGTGGCCTCATTTCTAAGGGTGGATGCTGGAGTGCCATTGTCATGTTCCCATTCCAGCCAGGAAGAAGGAAGAAGCAGTAAGGGCATGTGTGAGCTGTTTTTCAAGGTGCCCTTAGCACTTCTGCTTCCATCTCTGTGGTGGTCTGGACTTACTCAAATCGTCACATCTAGTGGTAATGGTGCCATGCACCTGGCTAAGACAAAGGGGTTCTATTATTTGAGGTATTGCTAGGGTAAGCAACCAGGGATCCTGCCACAGTCTCCATTCTAAAATCCCTTATGACATCCCATGGCAGTCATTCCCAAAACTTAGGCTCTGTAGAATCGCCTGGGAAACTTGCGATTCAGATTCTTGGATCCACTGTTAAAGATTCTAATAGTAGATTTGGAATGGGGCCCAATAATCCTCATTTTCCTCAAGTAACCTACCTCTTCATTCAGGTGATCTTGATGCAAAGGGTCAGGGACGCACCTGCCTCTTGAGAAATATCATGAGGTTCAATTAGAAACCAGAAATAGAGAATAGAGGGTATGACGGAATCTGGTGAACTCAGTCAAGAAAATAAACCCCATTTCTGTCTCTGTATTAAAATGATACACATTATCTAACTTGCTTCTCTAGTAGCTGCAGTGGAGTTTCTTTTTTAAATATTTATTTATTTATTTATTTGAGAGAGAGAGAATGAGAGAGATAGAGCACAAGATGGGGGAGGGTCAGAGGGAGAAGCAGGCTCCCTGCTCAGCAGGGAGCCCGATGCCGGACTCGATCCAGGGACTCCAGGATCATGACCTGAGCCGAAGGCAGACACTTAACCGACTGAGCCACCCAGGCACCCCTGCAGTGGAGTTTCCAAACTGAAAGAAATACCAGTGAATTCTCCCTTATAAGAAAAGAGGATGGGCGCCTGGGTGGCTCAGTAGGTTAAGCGACTGCCTTCGGCTCAGGTCATGATCCTGGAGTCCCAGGATTGAGTCCCGCATCGGGCTCCCTGCTCGGCAGGGAGTCTGCTTCTCCCTCTCCCACTCCCCGTTTGTGTTCCCTCTCTCGCTGTGTCTTTCTCTGTCAAATAAATAAATAAAATCTTTAAAAAAAATAAAAATAAAAATAAAAATAAAAAAAAGAGGATGAAATCAATAAAATATTCTTTTGATTCTGTGAACTACCCTACTCTGAATTAATTTAGGATATTTTTCAAATTTAAGATTCATTCTTTAAAAATGATCTAAGGTAGATAAGGCCTTATCCTTAAGGCTTGAAATGAGAAAAAGTTTAACCATCTCAAAAGATGCATGCAGCTATTAGAGTCCACATGACTTAAGTTATAAAAAAGACAGGATATCTACGGTTACAGATTCTTTGGTCATAAAATTAAGGTTGACTCCTTGAAACACAACCCAGTTTAAACTCACAGCCAAAAGGAGTATGTAAAGAATAGGCAAAAAATACTGTGGCAGTCATCAAAACCCAAGAATTCTCCAAAAAAAAAAAAAAAAAAAAAAAGATTGAGAAAAAATTGTAACACTATCATTCCTTCCTTTACAATCACATCATAAATAACTTTCCCCAGCTAGCAACAAACTCTTTTATCCATTATTGGAAGGCAGAGATCTCATAAATTGACTGGGATATTCTTCCCTTGTTTGACCACAAAGCAGTAATTATTTGAAACTGTAGGATCCTGCTGGTATGTTTTTCAGAGCAAGTCACTGGTGGGATTGAGAACAGTTGACATTCATTGCTTTGGTGATGGACACCTCAAAGACAATGTGAGAAGAATCACAAGCACCCCTTTGGCTGGGGACACAGCAACGTGGTCTTTCAGATGTCACCTCAGACATCTCTGAGATTTGCCCCGAGGATCAAACATTACCATTGCCATGCGTCCAATCTACCATTGGTGGAGGTGGCAAGGTGTGGCTACATGTGTTTTTGATTATCTAAAGAGAATGAATATAAAAACCAAAACCTAATACAAGAAGGAATGTAAATCCAGTCTTCTCCTGCCCTGTTGAAACATAAGGTCAGTACTTAAAAAAATTTATTTTTGCCACTAAATGGACTTGGGCCAGATACTGACACTCTAACCCCAATTTCTGTTATTTTCTTTGTGAAACAGTAAGAAGAATGTCTTCATGATTGCCAAAAGTATGTGTGGATAGGTGGTAATGAAGATCAATCATTTTTTTCCTTGTGCTATACCCAAGCCCTTTGTAGTATAGATCACAATGTAACTTAAAAAAAAAAAATCGTACATTTACTTCCATGATGATTGGACCGGAAGTGTGTGAAACTAAAGCATGAATATGATTTGTATTGTCAATGTCTTTTATATGAATTTTTAAAAGTAATGTCTTATAAAAGTTTTTTTTTTTAACTTAGCATCTTCCTTAGGAATTAGGGCAAAACTATCCAAAATATACACTGCAAGAAATATGAGCCAATCGGGGCGCCTGGGTGGCTCAGTTGGTTAAGCATCTGCCTTCGGCTCGGGTCATGATCCCAGGGTCCTGGGATGGAGTCCTGCATCGGGCTCCCTGCTCAGCAGGAAGCCTGCTTCTTCCTCTGCCTGCTTCTCCCCCTGCTTGTGCTTGCTCTGTCAAATAAATAATAAATAAAATCTTAAAAAAAAAAAAAGAAAAGAAAAGAAATATGAGCCAGACCCTATATATAACAGTTCATTCTCTTGGCCTTTTCCTTTAATCATGGAACCCTTATCTATCAACTTCTTAACATCCTTGCATTAGATGGCACCAGCCATCTCTCACTTTGAGGAATCTTGTTGCCATTGTATTTTAAAGACCCACAGCCTATTAGCAATATCGCTGCTTTGGTTTTTATTCATATATGCAGTTTTGGAGAATTCAAACAGCTCATTGAAATGGCACCGTCCCACACTGATGCAGTTTACCCTGCAGAGCTATGGAGGAACACATGCTTTTAGAAAGAAGAAAGGCGTTTGTTATTAGGACTGATTTCATTTTCATTGTACTTTTGGCTCCTTTTTCAGCACTAGGTTTTTATGAATTAAAAAAAAAAAATTATTAATGAAAAATATACCCAAATTAGTGGACATAATAGGGACCCAACCACATCTGGAAGTGTAGATGAGCAATGAAAGTTCACTATTCAAAAGCAAAAGCGAAATGAGGCCATTTAATAAACATTTGTAAAAGCATGCACAATACTTATAAAGGGTTTTTCACCAGAGTTCCATTTGTTTATTGCTGCTTTATGGTTTTCCAAATTGGAGAAAGCTATTTCAAACATGTATGATACACATATGAGCAATTTTCAGAGAAGAAATCTTTGCCAAAAACCATCTAGCAGTCAGCCAGGGAAGCTGCTTTCTCTCTTGGTCTGAGGGCTGTTTTGGGGGGTTTCAGGGTTCTCCCTAGTGCAGCATGGGCCTCCCGTTAATTTATTGCTATTATTAATTTTTAAATATGAGTAACAGAGTGCACAATGTCTTTTTTAATAATAGTAAAGTCCAGGGCTTTTAAGAAAAAATGATTAAGACCTGTGTAGTGCTCAGATGATAGAAAACAAGACAAGAGGCAGAAACCAAGCCAAGACGTAAAAAGACTTTTCATTTTCTTCATGAGACTGGAGACTCTCCACTAAAGTAAAGGCGCCATCCACACAGACAGAGTTACATCTGATGGACATTACTTATGACATTACTTAAGCAGAGAAAGAACAGCCGAAACCCAATTCTCCAGCCTCTAAATGAATTCCCAGCTACAAACCAGAAGAGTAACACTGTTAGGTCTTCAGGGCAGCTGGAGTGGAGCTCTACGACTCAGGTTTCTTTTCACAATATTGGCATGACTTTGTGGGATCCATGTATTATTTATGTGGCACCACTACCATGTTTTTAAATAATCTTTGGACATATGCCCATGAATTAGTTTAATCTAATTCTCCCGCTTTTAGCCATAATGAATTCTAGCCTTCATAGCCAGCTTGACTTGGGCATGCTCTCTATCTCCTGGAAGACTCGGGGGTAATCCCAGGGGCTCATTATTTCTAATTACTTCATATCTGAATGTGTAGGGCTGAGCTCACTCCACAAACCAGCCAAAGGAGGTGGGATTCTTTTCTCTACCACTTTCCTCTCAATTATAAATATGTATGTTTCACAACCAGACCTTGCAGCCAAAACTGAAAACCTGCATCAATTTCTGGCATTGTTATCTGGAATACAGGATGTAGCACAATTAACTCAAAGAGTGTTGACACATGACCAAAAGATGAGGAAAAGATGATGTGGCTAGGTAAAGACCGGGACAGGATATAGGGCTGGGGGCGTTCTGAAGAGAATTATGGTACATGCTCTTTGATGCAGCATGGCCATCAAAAACATATGACGCTTCTGTCAAGACATTTATCTTAGCAATATTTCAGTGGGCTTGGACCTAGGCTGACCAGCTCATCTGAGTTCGCTCTGGACTCTGTTGGCTTGAGCACTGAACATCCTACATCCCAAGGAAGCTCACAGTCCTAGTCAAAACCGGGACGATTGGTTACCCGGCAAGAAACATAGACAGAGGTGTTTGAGAGGTGCACGTGTATACCATGCATTTCAGAATGACATTAGAAATTAGTTGTTTCTGTCATGCCACCTCTCAGAATATTTTCACTATTCTCCACTTTTTACTGAAGGAAGCTAGCAAGAAGGGGGCATTCAAGAAGTAGAACCTTAAAAAAAAAAAAAGGAGGTAGTACCTTCACAGTCATTATACTAGCAAGGCGGACTTCTTTATGACTTAAGCCCAGTAGTTCTGTATATTATGAGAGAATAGAGCAGAGAGTTTTTGAATTCCATGGTTTCAGAGACATCAATCCTAAAGTATAAGCATGCATTATTGTCCACATCCCCCCTTTTAAAAAACATTTTATTTACTTATTTGAGAGAGAGAATGAGCAGTGGGGAGGGGCAGAGGCAGAGAGCAAGAGAGAGAAGCAGAGCAGGAAGCCCAGTGGGGGGCTTGATCCCAGGACCTGGAGATCATGACCTGAGCCAAAGGCAGATGCTCAACCAACTGAGCCACCCAGGCGCCCCTCCACAACCCCCTTTTTAAGGAGAGTTCTGTGCTATGCTGTTTGGCTTAAAGGAGAAGATTTCTAGAAAATTCATCTTTATGAGGCACTGTGCAAACCCCTCACTCCATCTCCAAAGAGCTTCTGGTAAAATCAGAAAATATGTATTTTTTCATTAAGGTATCTTTGGTGACACACCTCTTTTTCTCTTGGATGGGTCACCACGTTGAGACAGACTTTGAAGCAGGTGCAAGACAGTCTGGTTTAATTCAGCTCACATTTGGGAACAAATGCCTTGTATTTGGGACCCAAAGCATAATGCACAGCTGCACCTTGCATAAAATCATTACACCAGAATGTAGCCAAAGAATACTTTCAACATTGTTCGGTTGTTGAAGATATGGCGCGAGGGAGTGGAGGGTCAATGTGACACCAACTGTGATGGTTCTTGGAGTATAATCCTGAAATCAGAGAAAACGATGGAGATTTCTCTGGGATCACAGTTACCACTATGGGGGAAATGGTGTGCTGAGGCTAGAGAGATCACGGGAACTGCCACGTGTAGATGGTGGCATATAAATTCCCTTGATTAGGAGGGCTTGAAGAGATGATTTGAGAAATTATAGGCTGAGTTTGTTTTTTCAAAAACCCCAGACTTCAAAGACACTGCTAGGGGCTGAATGTTTGTGTCCCTCCAAAATTCATATACAGAAACCTTAATCCCCAATAATGAGATGGGACCTTTGGGAAATGATGAGGTCACAAAGGTGAAACTTTCATGAAGGGATTCGCGCTCTTCTAAGAAGAGACAGGAGAGAGCTTGCTTCCTCTCTTTCTCTATGCTCTCTATGCGATATGGGGACAGAGCAAGAAGGCAGCTGTCTGCAAACCAGGAAGAGTGCCCTTACCAGGAACTGACTACACTGGCATCTTAATCGTGGACTTCAGCCTCAAGAACCGTGAGAAAGAAATGTCTGCTGTTTAAGTCACCCAGTCCGTGGTAAGTGGTTATAGCATCCTGAACTAAGACAGACCCCTTATTTCTTAACACAATCAAGCCATTTCAGGAAGTGGAGAAGTTTGTGGTAGATACGTTCAGACTGGTATACCTGATTTCATGAAATGAGACAGCATCTTCTGAATTCTTTTGGTAGGACAAAGAATCAAGCAGCCTTTGAAACCACTAGTGAAGGGACGCCTGGGTGGCTCAGTTGGTTAAGCATCTGCCTTTGGCTCGGGTCGTGATCCTAGGGTCCTGGGATAGAGCTCCACATCGGGCTCCTTGCTCAGCAGGGAGTCTGCTTCTCCCTCTGCCTGCCACTTCCCCTGCTTGTGCACTCTCTCTCTCTCTGACAAATAAATAAAATCTTAAAAAACAAAAACAAAAACAAAAACACTGCTGAAGACTACATGCTACCAGAAACTAGAAAAATCTGCAAAGAGTATCAGACCAAGTGCCTGGTGATCATATATTAAAATGGTGCTGGAAAGGCAAAACCTCAAAATAGATAAATGCCAGAAATTAAATGTAGTCTATAGAATTTGTCAGGAGGATTTGGGCATAGAATGAGACTTAATAGGCCCCAATTTTGGTTATTGGCAATTTAATAGTCCTGCAAAACATACATATCAAGCTGAAGGGTTGATGAGATTCCTATGTTGAAGGTTTTTTGGTTTATTGGCTTTGTTGTCATTTTGTCACTGATTAACAGGAAGGAGAGAGAGAGGTCCTACTTTCACGTTTGGATTTCAGGGCCTATGGTGGGTGGCCCCCTGGCAAGGTATGATGGAACAGTTTATAGAATCAGAGATACCCAGTTCAGGTCAGTGGGGAGTGATTTATAGCAAAGACTTTCTGGACAAGCTTGGACTTCACCACCAATTGGTAAAATGACCTGAATTTTCACTGTTGGTGAAGCTCATGAAAGGGAAGAAAGAGAAAGAAGTGACTGTGGCAGCCCTCAGGAAACAAGGTCAAATGGTAGAGTTTGGTGAAGGCTCTTGGAGTAAACTTGAGAACTAAAATGGAACTCAGTTTGCTGGTTATCAGATCTAGACCAGCTAGAGCCTGGTCACTGAAGACCAGTGAGCCAGCCAGAGTTATCTGCACCTGGTCACAGCTCCCAGGATTGGTTCCAAACTGGTCAGGGCCTGAACTCTAGGAATTAGCAGGTGGGAGACAGCTAGGACAATAAAGCACAAGATCTGGGGAGATGGAATCACACACACAGCCACCTTACTTGTGGTCAGGAGGTTTTATGCTGTACCCGTGAATAAAAGAACTCTGTAACACATGATCTTCCTTTCCTTACAGACCTGTCAGAGCAGAAACTAATCTAGGCTGCTCATGGTCACTCTGGAACCTCACTCTGGAGGTGCATAGAAGTGGGAGGGAAGATGATGAACCCAGAGTTAACATAAAAACTGGGAGAAAACCCTGAGGAGACAGAAGGTAGTTGGATCGCAATGTATGTGTGAAAATGCTGACCCAATATGGAGGAAGGGTTGGACCCCCCTAAGGAGGGCTTAGGTTCAGGGAGCAATTTTATCTTTGCCCCCTTTTAGTCTTGTGCGTAGCTGGGATTGCCTCTGCCAGGCAGGTAAAGAACACTCAGTGATGTGAAAACCTGACTGGGGTGGAAGCTGATAACTAAATGTTCAGGCCATCTGGCCAGCTCTAGGCATCGCCTCCTCCACCACCCTCCACACAGAAGCTTCCACAGTGTCAGGAGAGTTCCCAGGGAACAGGGTCACCTGTTTGAGAAAGAGGGAATGCTAAACCCAAAGTGACTGTGCCCAGAGAGTAACATTTAGGAATTCCCAGCCCTCAGGCAGCTCTCTGAGCCCTAGCTTCCACCCCTCTTCCCAGAGATACTTTTATCCACCAAGGAAATTAATGCCCTCAGGAGAATAAGCGCTCTCAGAAAAAACGTGGAGACTGCTGAAGAAAATAAAAAGAAAAATCTCAAGTGGGAGAAGTATCCCAGATGAAGCATACTTGATGGGCTGGAGAAATTAAAGAGTATAAAATAAGGACACATCAAATATTGTCAGAGGTGAAGGAAGATATTGAAGACAGGAAGCAGAAATAAGCAGTTACACATAACCAGTTGGAGATATTAAATAGGAAAATATACTGGTTTAAATTAATATCGTAAATGAATCCAATGACAAACTGGATATAGATAAAAAATGAATTAGTGTACAGGAAGATTGGGATGCAGAGCTTGTTCGAAGGAACTGGAAAGGATTAAGGAAATAGAATCTATAAAAGAAATGAGGGGCGCCTGGGTCACTCAGTCGGTTAAGTGTCAACTCTTGATTTCAGCTCAGGTCATGATCTCAGGGTCCTGAGATGGAGCCCCGCCTCAGGCTCTGCGCTGAGCATGGAGCCTGCTTAAGATTCTCTCTCTCCCTCTCCCTCTGCCCCCGATGAAGCATTATTCAGGAAAGGATAAACCACACTGCTACAGAAGCAATCCCAGAAGAAGAGAAGAGAATAAACGAGGGGATGGCACATTTAAAGAAACAGTAACAGAGAATGTCCCAGATTTAGGGAAGCATGTAAAAATCTCAGATTGAGAAGGTTCTGAGCTGCATGAGACAGGTCTTGGGTCCTGCATCACAACCTCGCAGCCCACTTTCTACTCCAGCCATTGCTCGTAGGTCCCTGCAAGTATAACTGGACGGATGTTCTCTAAGCTGCCCTGAGTACCTCTTGCTTTCTGCTCCAGGGTTGCTCTGATGCATGGCTTGAGGGTGTGCAGGAACCTCCTCAGCACCTGGAAGTACTGATCACACCCACTGGGCAACCTTTGTCCGATGGGTAAGTGGGGACTGACGGATAAATGCACCTTTCTTTCACCTGTTGGTTGGACAGCTCTGAAGGAGAATGTTCAGATATCCTCAAGGGGTCCCACTGGGGACAGGCCCCGGTCATGCGACTGGCACACCCTTCCTTCTACCAGCTTTTGCTCCCCGCCAATGCTCCACTCCTATTTTCTGGGGTCACTGTTGAGTCAAGCTGCTGTGGAACCAACACCAGGAGCTCCCTCGGGCCATACTTCTTCTTCTTGAAAAAACAAAACCGCTAATGATTTAAGCCACTGCGGATTGGGTTTTCTTATTCACAGGTGAACACAAGGGTAGCTAATACACATTTAACCGGAGACACAGGGAAGGCCTGAGTGGAGGAAGCTGGACCCTGCTGCTGAGTGTTTAAGTTCAGGATGATTCTTGCTTCCCCAGCTTTGTGGAGCCGCAATACTCTTCAAGTGTCTTGGAAAGAATTCTACTCAGCTCAGCAGAAGACAGGAAGGAAGAGGGGGCGGGTGTTGAGGCATGAACTGGAAGAAACTCTGGGTGCCTCATGGGGATGGCTCCTTTGTGGAAAACTGCATTGATTTCAGCGAGACAAAATTTGGTAAGGCACAAAGTATTTCCAGCTTTTCCCCTTCCTCATCTTCTACTATCCCATGCCTGTTATACTGATCAGAGCAGTGGGCGGAGAAAAATGAAAGATACCAAAAATGCCAGAGTGAGTCATAGAAATTGGGGCATAGAAAAAAACAAAGGGGGAACTAAAACAACAACAGCAACAAACAGCTCTGGATGTGGAAGGACCAGGAGAAGAGAGGGAGGTTGGGGGAGGGGGAAAAAAAAGAGAGAACTATCTAATGAAGATTTTTGAAAGTTTTTATGCATATAATATGATGGCATTCCTCCTCTTAGCTGCTCTAAGAAAGTTCAGTAAATGCTTAATTCTATTTCAAGGATTTGGGTTATGGATTTGTGTTTGAGAAGCAATATCATGCTGATATAGGTCATGAAGTCTCAGTCTCATGCAGATTAACAGTATAATCTTTCATGAACATTAGAGCGTTGGAGAGGAGAAGATTAAACCACGTTGAGATGCAGATGTGGGCTCACCAGGTGAGTGGCGAGGCCTGCCACAGGCATGCTTCAGATTTGTGCCCATGAAAAACTGCAGACCACTTTGGTTATAAACCATGTAGTTACTTACAGTAATGGACCCCCCAGTTGTTTGCTCAAGGGCTTCTTCTAGATCCCAGAGTGATAGCGATAGACCCCACTGCTCCTGATACAGCATGATCCTGCTTTAAGGCCACAGCTCGTTAGTTGAGGGATGGGCAGCTGGTGAGATGGACCAACCAGAGTCTTCTCTCAGGAACTGTAGAAATAAGGCCCACAAAGAAGGAGCCGACTCTTTAAGTGGTATAACATGCGAGCTTGGGAGCAGCTCCTATCTCAGCATCTTCCTGTGCCTGATTTATATCTTTGGAACTGAATGTTATAAGCAAGGCAAAAATCTCAGCTTCTCCCCTAAGATGGTTCCTTTAATCTTCTCCCCTGGCCCCAGTATTGTAGGTTTTACAGGTGGGTGCCGGGTCTCTCCAGCATCTGTAGTCAATACTCTGGACCTAGGCTCAACCCCAAATGTTCAACCCCAAGCTCTCAACTTTTTCTTAGAACAAATAGTTTGTGTGAGAAGAGAGACTTTGAGGGGCCACATCTGAATGAGGGAAGCCTCTTCCACTCCAGCTGAGCTACAGCAAGTAGGGCACAGCTGAGATGGCCATGGGGGTAGCTGGGTTCTGAAGGCAGCAAACCAAAACTGGAACTCGGAAGAGACACCAGCCGGCAAGTATCCAAGTAACGGCCCCAAATGACATTCACGGATGCTCAACTTCCCTGATAATCGAAGAACTGCAAATGAAACAGGTTTTTATTTTTGCCTCTCACACTGGTAAGGATTAAGACAGCTTCTACTTTATAGGCAAAACCATGGAGAAAGAGCAGTGCTGACAGGAATATAAGCCAATACGATGATTATGGAAGGCATTTTGGCCATTGCTATAGGAATTAGAACCTATATGCCCTTTAGTTAAAAAAATTACATTTCTAGAAATTTGTTCTAAGAAGATAATGGGATGGGGTAACTGGGTGATGGACATTAAGGAGGGCACGTGATGTAATGAGCACTGGGTATTATGTAAGACTGATGAATCAATGACTGCTACCTCTGAAACCAATAATACATTATATGTTAATTAATTGAATTCAAATTTAAAAAATGTTTTAAAAAATTACATTTCTAGAAATTTGTTCTAAGAAGAAACTTAGGCAAACTTTAAAAAATGTATAAAAACCTATATTACATTTGCACAGCAGGAAGTCTGAATACCAAAGTATGAACAGTAAATTCCTCTGGTGGCAAGAATTCATGTTTCATATATTTTATGCTATCTAAAATTGTTCATAAGACAACAGATTCTCTTTCATTTTTGGGGGTAATGATGGTGCTAAGA
Organism: Mirounga angustirostris; assembly: GCF_029215605.1. Classification (NCBI taxonomy): domain Eukaryota; kingdom Metazoa; phylum Chordata; class Mammalia; order Carnivora; family Phocidae; genus Mirounga; species Mirounga angustirostris. The sequence goes on along the minus strand of NW_026991710.1, from coordinate 143,138,672 downwards.
ATATAGTTGGTAGCAGCTACAGAGATTGGGGGAGGGCACAAAAATGCCCATTGCAGTCCCCTGGATGTGTGAAGCCTAGTCTCCAGAAAGCTCTGTGGGGCCCATCCTTGATCCAGGCTCCATTGTCTAGTCTGTGGATCATTTTCTTGTATTCTAGTGACTAACATTCATCATAGCCCTCAGGTTCCCTTGCTTCAACACTGGCCTGGTGCTGGTTCCCAAGCAACCGACCGTATACCAACCATTGGCTGGCTGCATTTTCTTCATGCTTAATTCTTTCAATTTTTTTGGATCATTCATTGGAGACTAGACAGCCTACTTTGTCACTCGTCATGAATGTAACCGCAGTTTCTGGAGATTTTTGACTTTTATTTAGAATCACCTGAAGAACTTTTGACAGATACAGATTCCATCCCCAGAGAGTCTATCTCACTGGTCCAGAAGGGGGACTAGGCATGGGTAATTTAAAAAAAATCTCCCCGGTGAACATGATGAGCAGCCAGGCTTGAGAACCTCCCCTGCAGGGCTTAAAAACACAGGGCCCAAGTCCGAGCACAGATGAGCTTACTCAGTCATTTGGAGTGTCCAAAGAAAGGATTTTAATAATAATAATGATAAAGTAACAAAAACCGCTCCTCGCTTTGTGGTGTTTTTCTCTCTTCTGATGACCAAAATGGTCGACAGCAGTCAAATCATCATTTGACCAGTGCATTCTATATCTTGACTTGCAGGAAAAACACAGCACTGCAGAAAACTGTATCAGCTGAGAACTTTTGTTTTTTACCCTCTCTTTGCCTCGCCGAATAGGACTGAGTCTGCCAGGCATTCTCTCAGAGACTCATTAGGCCTGTGTCTGAATTTCGGATGAGTCACCACCAATGGCATTGTTAGGTAGCAAGTATTTCCCCCAGCAAAGTCCTTTTTGTCTCTCACAACAGGAATTCTCAGAGGCATGCACTTTATTCAACCCTTTTGCTGTTAAAATTCATATTGCAACATAATAAACTTATACTTCACAGAACTATTCTCTTCATTTCCTCTAATTTCTCTGTGCTTAATCAAGCATTGCTAGTCTGCTAATGTAACTCTTCTTTATTTGTTATGTCTAGAGATGCTCGAATTCAGACACTATTTTATCATTTTTTTCTGGTCGTTGGGCTTATTGTTAAACTGGCCATGTTAAGTTTTCCATTTATAAGATTTCAGGAGATTTCTTTGGGTGTTGGTTGTTTCTCACAGTATATTGAGACACCTCCTTTGATTGGCTTCTTACCTTGTTTAAACTAAATGAGAACTCAGGGGCTGGATGTATGGTTTGCACTCAGTCCCTGTGACGGTCCTTGACCGAGAGAGAAATTTGGCTTGAGATCAAGTGTCTTTTTGTTCTTCTTGGTTTATGTGGCATTCCTGAAGATCTTGTCTGAGCCTCAGCTTCTATGGCATTAGTCAGACTTGCTTACCTTCTTTTCTCTCCTTGTTTCTCATTGTAGCTCTCATAAACTCATTTCTTAACGGAGGGTTTACAATTATTTTCTTGAATTACTATAAGATAAGGAGCCTAATGTAGGGTAGCATGACCAGATTATCTTCCTTGATTAATCCCATAAGCTACTTCTGGATATCAAAGATTTCATGCTCAAGCATGTTTGAAAATGCTACAGACTCTCTCTTCTTGGAGATTTACAAAGCACATTAGCCTATATCCATTCTCTGAAATGTCTGCAATGTAAAAACCTACCCCCTTTTTTTGCATGCTGTGGACATTTTGGGAAATACTGAATGAGCAGACCAGGTCAACTTTTACCAGATGCACAACATTAGCAAGTCACTAAACTTTTTAAAACTTACTCGCCTCATATGTCTAGTGTGTATGTGTGTGGTTGTGTGTGCAGGTGTGCGTGTGTATGTACATGGGTATGCATACAGGCACACGGAGATCCACACGCACACACACACACACACACATGAAAACCTCTCTGGAACCCAGGCGTGCATTTTAAGTCCCATTAACACAGTCAGCTAGTTTTTAGCTAAGCCTCTGACTGAGCATGGTCTCCAGTCCTCACTGCATATCTTGGAAAACCCTGCCACCTTGGCCCAGCCCTAGTGGTTCTGACGCGGTTAGCTGACCTGACCTCGCTGATTCCGTGTGGTACCAGGAGCCCTGCATCTACTCATCCCAAGGCACCAGGCTAAGGGTACGAACCCTCCCACCAAGAGTGTGTACTCCCCTGAGGACAGGAACCGCTCTGAGGGACTCCTATCTAACCACCGAGAGGGTGATTTCCTCTTTGGGGAGGCCCCATGTATGTGCTGCAGCATTATTTGAAATCAGGCCAACCCACACTATCCCCCCAGTTTTAGGAAAAAAAACCCTAAAAATCCCCCCCAACTTACTTGCCTCATTTGTAAAGAAAGAAATAATACCTGTCCCTACCAGCTTGTGAAAACACTTTCAAGCCTGAGGATTACTATAAAAATAGTAAGAAACATCCTGAGCAAAACATAATGAACAAACTTAAATAGAGTTAGGATGAAGATTTTCTTGTATTTTGAAAAATAGTTCTTTCCTGTAGTTATTGATAAGATGTAATAAGATGTTATTGATAAAATTATGCATTCATAATTAACTAGACACATTTTCATTTGATTACTCTCTATAAGTCTAGTCAGAAGCAAATCCATAGCCTTACAAATACTTCAAGATATAAAGTTTACCATTAAATATTCTTAGATGAAGAAAAAAAAAACAGCTGTATTTTTTTTTCCTTGAGAAAATAAATTCTGAGACATTTTGAATTGTAACTTGGGTCAAGAATGTTTAGCTGGCCTATTAAAATGTTGATAAACACTGGAAGTTTCCAGATGGCACTGGGTTGCACAGGGTCTGTCAGAGATCCTCCACAATGAGTCCATAAGTTAGAAATAAATGTGGACTTGATAGGAACAGAATTTCTATTTAGAGTGGTTAATCCATGCCTGGGATATCACTGCATAGTTTTGATACACTCAACCGGGTACATTTCTCCCCAAAGCTGCCCTCTAGGAACCACATTTTTGGGGCAGTTCCAGGGATGATCATAGTTCCTTATTTTTCAAGGTAGTTTATATTTTTATTTTCCTTACAGCTTCTGAAATGGCTGGAAAGGAGTCTGGACACAGTAGAGTAGAGGTGAGGATGTGGGGAGAAAATTGCTGGATTTCAGGCAACACAAGGCTAAGTGCATTTGTGCTTCACACCTGGTAGCACTGCTGTGTGGGTTTCCTTCCCACTTTATCCTGTCTCATTATTGGAATGTAGCTCAAAGCTCCCATCCTACAGAAAGTCTTCTGGATTCCTTGCTTCTCTGGGTTCCCACAAACCTGAATACATTTCTCTCTAGCAGTTGTCACACTGGATGATACTTGTTTATTCACCTGCTTATCACCATCACTAGACTCTAAGCTCCTTGAGGTCAGAGGCTGTGTGTTAATGTGTGTTTATGTCTAGTATGTAGCCTCGTGCTTAACAATTAGTAAACATTCAAGGCAAGACTGAATGGCTGAGCGGATGAGTGGTCTGTAGTGTGCTCACCAGGCAAGTACATTGTCCTCTTTTGACAGATACTTGTTCTTCCCAAAACCTCATTCCCAAGGGTTTTCAATGCTTAGGTGCCATACTTTTATCTTATAACTCTGCCACTCTTGCCCCACTGGCTAGACCAACTCTCTGACCCAAACATTGACCTCTGCAGTCTTGCCAGTAGCTGCAAGAATGCTCTATTCTGAATTGTGCCCTTCTTATCCATTTGTCCCCCTCTTGTCTTGGTTTGATTCAGTGGGAGGCACACAGAGAGTCCAAAGGGCAGAGAGGCAGAATTGGAGAGGCTCTGAAAGATGGCCCCTGGAGGGCAGAAGTTATGCCGCGGGACACTAAAGAGAGCTATTGCTGGTCCCAATAACCCCCCATGTGTTCTTTTCCAGCAAGGAATGAATTCCCGCTTCTCCAAACTGGGTTGTGCAACAGCCGAAACTTTGCTTTCTTTTCCATCCCTTTGTGTTCCTGGTTTACATTTCTATCATTTAAGCTGACTTAAGCACTCTAGGTTACCAGACAATGCATTTTCATTCCTATTTTTACAGATCAGGGAGCAAGAGTGAGACATGGCTTTGTGTGTATTGCCTTTCCCTGGGGTACACCTAAAGCTCTAAGGCACATTTCTTGGTTTTTTTTTAGATTTATTTATTTATTTTAGAGAGAGAGAAAATGCAAGCAGGGCGGGGAGGGGGCGGAGGAACAGAGGGAGAGGGAGACAGAGAATCCTCAAGCAGACTTCCCACCACTGAGTGTGAGTACAGAGCCCAACGTGGGGCTCCATCCCAGGACCCTGAAATCATGACCTGAGCTGAAATCAAGAGTCAGACCCTCAACCAACTGAGCCACCCAGGCGCCCCTTTAAGGCACATTTCTCAGTGTGGTCCTGAATCATGTGGTGGTGGTGTTTCTAACAAGTTCTGTGTGGCATTCTTACAACACATGAAGTTTAAGAATCACTGCTCTCTAATGACATACGGATTGAGCTGATGCCCCAGGGGTTTCCTGGACCAAAGTAACCAACAACTAGTCTTGTTCCCCTGGAGAGCCATTCATGCCCAAACAATTCGCCTCTGAAACGAGCTGTTCAGTCTCTTTTATTCTGTCAAGCTACAGACCTGTTATGTATTGGATTTTTTTAAGTAAATAATTTGTCAAAAAGCTAGAATTTTTGGGACCTATGTTGTAACTAGCTAAGAATAAGGGGAAAAAAGGTCTATGGCAAATCCAGACTCGCAGAAGAGAAAACATTGAGACATAAGGAAATAGTGATAAATCACCGATTTCTTAATATACTTGCGTCATTTAGTAAAGTATGCTAAAGACGGCTCACAGGCAAGCCTGCACGTTCCCCTCTCTCCCCAGGCAAAGTTGACATTATGTTCTAGTGTTATAGATATTATATCCTTCTTTAGGAGTTGCCTTTTTCTATTTAAGGCAAACACTCTTGCAAATGTTCTTGAATATAATCATCACTCTTTCCTGAGATGACTAGAAGTCTTCGGTTCTCTTGTACTCCCTTAGCAACCACTTGAAGGCTAGAATTTCTTTATACCCTCTATTTGATCATGATGCCTTCTCCTCCATATAATAACTATTCTGGTTTCAGAACAAAATACCTTAAGTAGTTCTGTTCACCCAATCATTATATTTTATCCTGCTAAGTCATTATTTAAGAAATATATATATTTTTTAAAGATTTTATTTATTTATTTGACAGAGAGAGACACAGTGAGAGAGGGAACTCAAGCAGGGGGAGTGGGAGAGGGAGAAGCAGGCTTCCCGTGGAGCGGGGAGCCCGATGCAGGGCTCGATCCCAGGACCCTGGGATCATGACCTCAGCCGAAGGCAGACGCCCAATGACTGAGCCACTCAAGTGCCCCTCATTATTTAAGAAATCTTGACAAAATCTGGGTTTATATTTGTCCTAAAGTTCTGGTTGCAAGATTGAGATTAAGAATACAGAGCAGGGACGCCTGGGTGGCTCAGTCGGTTAAGCGTCTGCCTTCGGCTCAGGTCGTGATCCCAGGGTCCTGGGATCGAGTCCCGCATCAGGCTCCCTGCTCCGCGGGGAGCCTGCTTCTCCCTCTGCCTCTGCCTCTCTCTCTCTCTATCTCTCATGAATAAATAAATAAAATCTTTAAAAAAAAAAAAAAGAATACAGAGCAATCAGAAACAAAACCTAAAATAAAAGAGAATAGCTAAAACTCGGTTAGGTCATTTCACAGCAGGGAATCTCTAAGGGGTACCCTTTTATTTAATGTTTTAAAAAATATGAGTTTATTTATTTTCTTTTTTGTTTTTTTAAGATTTTATTTATTTATTTGAGAGGGAGAGAGAGCAAGCACAGTGGGAGAGGGAGAGGCAGACTCCCTGCTGAGCAGAGAGCCCGGGGCTTGATCCCAGGACCCAGAGATCATGACCTGAGCCAAAGGCAGACGCTTAACTGACTGAGCCACCCAGGTGCCCTAAAAAAGATGAGTATAAAGAGAGAAAGTAGTAATTGATGCACGAGCAGCAGTTGTAAATATTTTTTATTATAAAAACAAAACATTTTGTTTAAAAAGAGTGGGAATAGTATTAAAATATACAAAGTTTTATAATTAGAGCTCTCTGTCCCCTTAGTTCAATCCCTAGAAGTAGCCATTATAATAGTAGGATATATGCATATCCAGAAATTTTTTTTTTTTTTTAAGATTTTATTTATTTATTTGACAGAGAGAGACACAGCGAAAGAGGGAACACAAGCAGGGGGAGTGGGAGAGGGAGAAGCAGGCTTCCCACCAAGCAGGGAGCCCAATGCGGGGCTCGATCCCAGGACCCTTGGGATCATGACCTGGGCTGAAGGCAGACGCTTAATGACTGAGCCACCTAGGCGTCCCTGTCCAGAAATTTTCTACATAAATGTAATTACATAGGAACTCAGTTGGGGCTGAACTATATATACCATTTTATAATTTACTTTTTTCATTTAAAATATAATTTGGATATCCATATATATGTAATATATAGTATGTATATATAACTTATTCTTAACTTATTCATTTAATAACTATACAGTATATCATAGCATAGACATCTATAATTAATTTTGCTGATCTATTAATACTTAGAGTATTTCCAATTTCTCCCTCTGTTACAAGCAATCCTTCAAGGAATATTTTTGTAACATAAAATTTTGTTCATTTGTGAGAGTCTATGTAGAATGAGTTATTAGACATGGAAGTGTGGGATCAAAGGATATGTGATTCTAAATTTTGGCAATACTGCTAAATTGTTCTATAAATATATGATTAGAATTTCTACTTTCACCATAAGGGTGTGCTGAGAAGTATTTACAGCGAGCTAAATAATCTTCAGCTCCAGATCCCTCACTTCCATAGGCTTCTTCCAAGGCCTGGGAACTTGAAATGTGCAGATGTTTCTAGTATTTTTATAAAATAAGCAAAAGTAAGATATTTTAACTATAATTGCTTATGACTACTGTCTTTTTACTTTGACTTCCCTGCTGTCATACCCCTCACAAGCTAGTTGGAGTTAGATTGACTCTTGTATATTTTGGGGATCAGGCTTAGGGAAGATTGAGTTGGGAATACACCATTTTAAATGATTTTTTTGTTGTTGTTTAAGTAGGCTCCATGCCCAGCATGGAGCTCAATGTGGGGCTTTAACTCATGACCCTGAGATCAAGACCTAACTGAGATCAAGAGTAGATTCTCAACCGACTGAGCTACCCAGGCACTCCTGGGAATACACCATTTTAACTGCAAGTTATAAAGACCTTTTAGAAGCTTTCAGTATAATAAATGATAAATTATAGACTCCTGATTTTGATAGGAAAAGTCCTTATTTTGGTCATCTTTAAAGTTATTTGTTAAAGAAATAAAATTAAATTCAGATTAAAAATTAATGGAATATGAAACCAAAGCAATAAAGATGAGTGGTGAAACCAATAAAAGTTATTTTGAAATAAAAAGTGAATTGTTAAAAAAAAAAAAAGAGATGTTCGAATCACTCCAAAAGCAGTAATTCATTAAAAGGATACAATAAATTTTAATTAGGAGTAGTGAATAGACTATTGGCTTATTTGATCATTGAATTTATGAAGAGCAGGGAATCATACAAATACATTAAAAATGATTCAGTTTCTTTTTTTTAAATTTTTTTTTTAAAGATTTTATTTATTTGAGAGAGAGAATGCACATGGGGGGCGGTCAGAGGAAGAAGCAGACTCCCTACTGAGCAGGGAGCCTGATGCGGGACTCGATCCCAGGACTCCAGGATCATGACCTGAGCCGAAGGCATTCGCTTAACCAACTGAGCCACCCAGGCACCCCAATGATTCAGTTTCTTTTTGCTTTGATAGGAAATGTTGCATGGACATGGACATAAAGTTCATAGTATGCCACCAAGACAAGTATATCAACTATCAAGGGAGTGCCATCAATTCAAAAAGTCATTAAGGGTGATTAGTCACTATGGAACAACATTTGAAATTCCCTGAAGTATTACAGATCTTATGTGAAAGAAACTTTTAGAACTTTTCCAAATTTCCAAATGTAGGTATCCTAAAAATTTATATGACATTTCCAATAAGTTGTGAGTCTGAAAGAAACTTTTCTGAACTATCAAAAATGAAAAAATTTTTGATCAACCATGACTTCTATTTCTATTTTCTCTATGTAAATTGTAAAATTGTCACACGAAATGACAATCAGAAAGTATGCAATAAAAAATGCAGGTAAAAAGGTATTATAGAGACATACCAAGCTGTAAATTAATACAATCATTGTTATTTTTCTAGATTTTGCAATGTTTGTGGTTTTTGTCATCTTTTGAAAGGTTATACTTCATTGGAATTTTTCTCATTCTAAGTTCAATTTCAAGGTTGTACTTAGTTGTGTATTATTTTTCTTAAAGAGGCCTCCAAAATTGCATGAACTTTAGGCATGAATGTTGGTTCTGCCTCTGAGTTTATGAGAGCTACTGTTTCCCCATGTTCTTGCCAATATTAGATGGTATTAAAATTTTTGTACTTGCCAATCTAAGTAATATATGGTATATACCCAATGTATGGTTATTGTTCTAATTTATATTTAATTATGAGTTAAACTGAGAATTTTTTTTGTATGATTATTTATTTTCTCTAGAATTTCCTGTTCATTATCTTTGCCTATCACTTGTCTGTATTTTTTTTTTTTTTAATGTTATCTGTGAGAACTCTGGGTATAACACAGTTCCGCACTCTGTCAATCATATTGCAGATCCTTTCCCCAGTTATTTGTTGGTCTTTTATCTTTGCTTATGGTGTAATTTTATTCTCTCATTCAAAAACATTTCATTTTTATTAGACATACCAATTGACAGCAGCATTTGAAAATAATGTAAGGGCTGCATTTAACATGTTGAGGCTCAGATAGGGGTTGACTCAGTTAAATACCTTTATTGTTAAATGAGGTAAGTATAATTCAAGAAACCTCAAAAACCTTGGTACTTTGGCTTACTTTCTCCAGGTAGAGAGATGGTTAAATGTATATCCTTAGAAATCAAGGATTCTACGTATTTCCTCACCTTCCTTTCTCTACAAGGTCAATTACTCTATACTTGGAATGGCTCAGAGAATAGACCCAACCTATAGGACTTGCATTTTCACTGCTAAGAGGGGACCCTAAAAATACAGACCTAAGCTACTCATGCTGCCATCCTCCAGAGGAAGTATCCCTGCCTTTACTCTCCCTGGGCTGAAATGTCTAGAGGTTACTTCCCCAGGCTCTTAGCTCTGTATGAATTTTGATGAATGAACAATGCCAAACTCACAGAAAAGACAAGAATGCCCCGCATGGATGTCAAATGTTCGTTGCTCACCTGACTTGCAAGCTACTTCTCACCCTTAAGGCCCACTTCAAATGCCACCTCAATAAAATTTTTCTGGATCCCCAAGGACAAATTAATCCCTCTCTCATTGATGTTTTCATAGGATTTGGTTGAATAGCTGTAGCATGTAAGCTGTGTTACAATGTAATTCATATTATGCATATTTTTTCTCCATCAGACCATGAAATTTTTGTAGGTAGGAGTGTGTCTCATTCATCTTTAAATTCATGGAACCCAGCACGGGATTTGGCACATAATAGGTACTTAAGACATTTTTGTGGAATGTACGTGAAATCTACAAGTATGATTTCAATGGAGGATGAAATAATATATACCCAAACCACCAAAAAATCTTATTGCAGATACATTTATAACAACAGAAGTGTAGCACGGATTGCTCTGGTGATAAGCAAAAGTATGATACTCTGTTGAGTAGGCAAAAATCATGCACCAAAAAAAAAAAAAAAAAAAAAAAATCATGCACAGCAGGGCAGATTTTTATTCCTAGGTTTCTCAGATCCTGCACCCTCATGACTGAGTACAAATCTATATTTAGTCTCAAGCTCCGAGGACATGTCCACAGGAATCTGGAGACACCATCTTTCTTCACTATAAATGGGTTAACACATTTACTCCAATATAACCACACTTTACATTAAGTGAAAACTGCTAACATTTATAGAGGCATGATTTTGGCATTAAAACGACGGCACACTTACTTTAATAAATATGCATTTATTTAATTATACATAATGTCTTGGACAAAGGCTTCAAAGCCTTTTAAGCATTTGTAGCAAATGATGTGATCTATAGAGGAAAGAAGGTCTCTGGGGGACCACCATACCATGTGCTTCTGGCGTCATCCCATCTGTTTATTATGTAGTACAGATCTTCTCAATAAATCATTGTGCTTTGGAAATGTAAGTTTCTCATTTATTCTTCCACACTTGCCAAAGTACAGCAGAATTGGGAAAGTTATAACAGCCTGGTATTTAATTGGTTCTAGACGTGCACACTGACAGGTATTGTTAACGGACCCAAATTATTGATTCAATAGAGAGCAAATAACCTCAGGCCCCACCAGAATTCATCCTTATGGAGGTCAAGGACAGATGCAGACTCATTTTGGGTCTTTAATGACATCTAGTCAATTTATCTAATCCACAGACTTTTGCTCATTTATCATTCACTTGGGAAAATGAGTCTCACAATGACCAGTTCAAATGCATTTGACCTTTAGCTGTAAAAGAGATAATTCATTTACTTGGAAGAGATAACTCTCCAAGAAGATTCTATTAATTGGGATTCCTTTTGAAAGTCATAAGCCCAGCAAAGTTTCCATAGCAACTCTGACAATTCCACAGAAAATTAATTATGTTTATCCTGTTCTTGATCTACTATCTATTTAAATATATTACAGGATAAAGATATACTGAATTCGGTGCAGGTTCAAACACCACAGGTATATCACTGAATATATAACCTGTCAGGCATTACTGGCAAATTTCAGAAAGCTTATGTGTCAATTACTGAACATCTAGTTGACACCAGCTGACATAAAATCCTCACAATAACACTGTATACTGATCTGTAATATATCCCAACTGAGGACCATAGAGGTTAGACCTTTGGTTCAAGATCACATAACAGAGCCAGAAGTCAAAACCAAGTTGGTTTGACTGCAAATACACGACCTTTCCACTATGCATTAAGTTGTATATAAGTTTGTCAAAAAGAAAAAGAAAAAAATTCACTTCCTGTGTTACAAACGTCTGATTTGTGAATATTGTATAGGACATTGTTTCCCCTTACACACCTCTACACATTTAAGGTTACTCCTTAAATGCCATCCTGCTTATTCTTTTTAGGAACTCAACAGTCAGGAATGATCCTGGATTGATCATGATTCCCAGGTGTCACCTGGGAAACTGGGTAAGGAATTGTCCTCTTTTTCCTAACTCTTAACGTGCCTCGCCTTGCCTACACTCGCGTGCTTTTCTTCAGCCTTTCACTAGGAAGCCATAGGTGAATTCCACCTCAGTCTCTTTCACTTCATACCTTCCCTCTTTTTTTCAAAGCTTGCCTAGTTCTTTAAAAATAATCAAACAACCCCTTTTCCTGTAACCGCTACTTTGTATTAATTAACTTGTTACTTCACGAGTTTTCCTAACTGTGACTGGCAAATGTAGGAGAGCCAATAACAATACACCTAAAACCAGGGGGCTGTTAATGTCCAACACTCTGAAACTACCCAGATGGCCCCTTCCTGCAAGCTTCCAATAAACTTATCTAACCCAGTGTCTTTCCACAAGCACAGCACTTCTGAAAAATAAAAATTTTAAAAAACCACTTTTATGTCTTAAAATTTTTTAATGATTATTACTGCCACAGCACTGTTTTGTTCTATTTTTTTATTTCAAACTTGGATGTCTACAGACTACTCAACAAAACAAATTAGATGGGATTTGGGGGTATGCCTGCTTTGTAACATTATTTCTGATGGAAAATATATTCTGATTCCAAACAAATGACTGACAAGTAAACTGTAATATGTTATTTTTAAAAATGGGGACTCCTTGTATTCTCTTTCATTAGACTTGCATATTTCCATTTTGATTATCTGTGGATGACCAAGTTGCTTTCAGGATCCTCCTGTCTTCTGGGCTTCTCCTCTCCCAGTCTCTGAGTAGATGATAATTTGACAAAAGGGACCCAGCTGGGAAAGGTGAGCTTGCATATGGAAGAGCACATGTGCTTTTGGTGTGCATTTCAAATCTAAACTTTTGATTATCCACGGTTTTGTCTGTACCATCTTCCCCTTCCTTTTGCTTGGTAATTGGTAATCTCTTTATTAAACAAAGAACTTTTCTTGGCTGACTAGACATATACTGAGTAGGAAGAGTAAACTGAGGGATTTCTCTTACTCCCTTTAATTAGAGCAGACCCAGCAGAGAGAAGCTGGAGTGAATGTCCCACTATGTTCGAAAGAATCCAAGAACCTTTAACTGTAGTTGAAAACAAAGCTTAGGAAAAGAGATGGGAATTTGTTAAGAGTGGAGAGGGAAAATCTTAGGAATATATTAGATTAAATTAACATAAACATTTTTAAAATGCATATCATGATTTAAACAATCCAGGCGTCTATAAAATAAAACTTATAGAGAACATTATTTGGGAATCAGTAATTTCACTGTGTTGTTACACTTCATTAAACCTCTTCTAGTAATCTTTGCATAGTTGACTATTTTTTAAAGGAAGGGGTCAATTACACTGCATTTTATTCAACTGTAAATCTCAGAAGCAAAGCCTCAAATCACATGACTATTTGGCAGAGTTCTAGACCTGTAGGTGTCTTTAAATTTAAAGCTCAGATCTGTCAGGACAATGACCTAGATTCCTCTTCAAGTTTTGTCCTGTAGGGCTCATTGCGTCATGCAGTATAATAGCACTATTCTTTGTACCTTGGCTTCTAGACAGATCAGACGAAGTTAGTAAAGACGTGTTGTAGATAAAGATGAACTTAAAAGAAATACCTCAAATTGCTACCTCTACAATAGTGATTTGATGTCTAAGGAATTAACTACAATAGAAGAAGAAGAAGTGTCAAATGGCAAAATCAAATAAGAGATTTTAACCTGAATTTTTGCTGCAGTGTGGTGATCTCCATGCAGTACAGTTCCTGAATTTTTGGAACAGATCAATTTATTAAATTGTGTACTCCTTTTCTAACAATTGGTTTTTGAGGCACATCTTAGCATGACCCAACCAGTTGAGGGGTCAAAATAAAAACACTTCCAAGTACTTTAGGTTCTAAATAAGGTTTCTCTTGTTTTTAGATAGTACTGTTTCCTCCCCCCTGTGAACTTAGCTCTCTTATATACATTTCCTGTGGTATTTTTGGACTACTCTCTTCAAGTTCATAATAATCCATAATAATATCACCAAGAGTAGTATTTCCATGGCTTATTTCATTCATCCATATTTTAGAAATTACCTCTCAAATAAACAAATAACTTCTTAGGATTATATACTTATTACTGTAAAGCCTTGTCTCTTACCCCCTTCTCATTCTTGAAGGAAAACATTCAACATCTCTTTAAGGCTAAATGAAGAATAGTATTTTCTGTCACTAACATAAAAAGAAGTTTTAATTAAATTTTTTTTTTTTAGGAAAGAAGATGTAATAACGTTTTTGGCCAGGAGTTTTACACCAAAGTCATACAATTTTGTTTTCTCAAAACGCAGTTTAAAAAGATATACTAACATTACATTGAAATAGAAGTAATCATACATAAATGTAGAGTTGATTTTATTGAGTGAATTTCCCAGGGTACACTTAGGGTTGGAGGTGAGATTTTCCAGAAAGGTTATTTGTACTGTTGATGAGAAAGAATCTGTAGTAGTAAAAATTGTGATGATCTTTTATGGAGTGTCTGCTATATCCTATGCTATTTTATACACCTCCATCTCTAATTCTCATACCAATTTTGTAGGGAGATATCATGATCTCCTCATAAATGGAGAAATCCAAGCTTAGGGAGCACAAGGACCCACTAAGAATTAAATGGTAGGTATCTGGATCACTGAGTTTTGAACCCATCACCTGACTATAGACCCCATCCTTTTTGTATAGAAGCCCATCTTTTTTTTTTTATGTTTTTTATTTATTTATTCATGAAAGTCAGAGAGAGAGAGAGAGAGAGAGAGAGAGAGAGAGAGAGGCAGAGGCAGAGGGAGAAGCAGGCTCCCCACCTAGCAGGGAGCCCGATGCGGGACTCGATCCCAGGACCCTGGGATCATGACCTGAGCCAAAGGCAGTCGCTTAACCAACTGAGCCACCCAGGCACCCTAGAAGCCCATCTTGATACAGACTCCCAGTATTACTAAATCTTCTCTAATGTCGTTCACTATGTAGGAGGAGATGTTGCAGTAACTCTGCTGGCAAGAAGCTGGCAGGTGCTTAAACAATGATAGGATGGAAAGTATATGCTTCCTAGATCCCTTCTGAGTGAAGAGAATGTTCTTCATCACATATTTCATCCCCCTCTTTATTCCATGTTCTGTCCTTCCGCACTGAAGCATAGGTTTGCTTAGTCATCAATTAGATCAGTTATTACCAAGACTACAATGTGCTATAAACATCCCCTATAAGCTCAATCAGTCCCTTGCACATCCTCTTCCTAGTGGTCTAGGGTAGTCATCAGAAAGCATTCCTTACTCCTATTAAAAAAAATAAAATTCAAAACCATATGTCCTGATACTTAGAAGGACTAAATATTTGACTGTTAAATAGATGATGTGAATTAGCATTGTATCATTGTTGTATGGAAAGCCCCAGTGCTATCCTTGTGAATTCCTATTGATATTGTAACAAGAGTGATACTAGCTTGTCTCAAAATATCTCTGAGGAAGAGAGCTATATGCTGGAAAAAATTTGAGACATATACTATAAGTTAGCTGACATTAAGACCTCTGCAGAGGGCTTAAGACTTCTGGTCAACCTGGGGAAAAACCTTGGGGCTAAGTATGCCAGTCCTGGGGACTTCAGCAATTTCTATCACCATGTGAAATTTGGTGCAAAGCGACTTCCTTGTAAAAACTGGTGAAGGACTGAGTTTTACACTTAGGTTGACCTGGGGCCAAACAGAGGCAGCACACATGTATGCAGAACAGAAACAAAGGAAATCACGAGAGAAAAAGCAATCAGGAATTCTCAGAGACTTTCAGGGGTTTAAGTCTTTCCCAGGCATGGCACTGTGCAAAGGAGCTCATTAGGCTGGATTCTCTCAGTTGCAAGAAGGCTCAGCTAATGTCTGGATTTCAGTATAATTTAACAACTAAATCTGTCATCCTCAATAACCCCCTCAACCTCTCTTTCCTATCTTTAATATGGAATGTCAGTTCTTAACAGAATTTTCAACTTGTTCTCCTCAGTCTTGAGCTTTCAAATATGAATGGATTGGCTCAGCAACACTTTTTTTTTTTTGGTAACAGGAGTGAGGGGAGGGGGAACAGTGGACTGGGTTATCCCAGGAAAGAAGATCTCATTGCTATAGAACAATTGACTGCAAAGCATGGACACACGTAGTCGCAGGAGGAAATGAATAAGGAATTGCCTTTAAAAAATGACTGAGAATTCTGACTCAGAGAGGTTTAGGCCAATTTCTGATCTCATCGTGGAGCTTCCTAAAGCACCTGGGCTTTCCTTGGAGGTCTCTTACCTAGACTGGGGCTTAGGCCACACCTGTTTGGCCCTGAGGGAACAAGCTGACAAGAACCCTGCCCGAAGTACGATGCAGCTGCTTCCATTTGATCAGACATGGATCAGAGTGATAACTTTTCTAGAAGCATAATTTACCATCTATTTCAATCATGAATGACAAATAAAGGCACATTAAAGTGCTTTAAAAAGAAAAAAAAATGATGTACTTTCCCTGTTTAGGGAGCTCAGTTAAGTTTGTGTTTGACAGTAGTTAGCTTTACTCTGTCTAATAGCTGTCCTATTATCTAGAGTTTTACAGAAACCCTTGTTTCAAGTTCAAATTTTGATCCAAATATGAAAACTCACTGTCGAGAGAAAATGAAAGTTCCACAAACTAAGAAATTTTATGTAAGATTATAAATCAAGTCTTTCATAGGAAATACTTGAAAGAAGAAATTGGTTGGAGGAAAATAATTTTACTTGAAGGGGTATTTGATAGAGATTGAACAGGCTATTCCTTAATATATTTTGTTCTTCCTACATTAAAAAGTTTTAATTTAGTAAAGTAACCTGAGAGGGATTATTAACCAGAGTCTGCTAAAAAAAAAAAAAGAAAAGAAAAAAAAGATCTGAAACTATTTCCTTTTCTTCATAAAAATCTGTGGACAACCCATCTGGGGTTGATGAGGTGGGCAAATAGACTTTAAGAAGCTCCTGTCTTCCCTTGTCTAATATTTCTTTAACCTTTGAAGATTTTCAGAATAATGGGGCAGTTTTATAGCTTATGGGGTTTGGCTCCAGGGGTTTTTCACAAATACAAATTCCCAAACTCCCAGGGCGACCAATGATCCTGGTAGGAAACTGGGAATGGGGTCAGGGGAGAAAAAAGCAAATCAGTGACTCAGAATTGCACAAACGAATGAGATCACCGCTGTTAGGAATGGACACTCCACAGCATTTTCAGACCATACTCAAGACTGACCCAAATCCAACAGTGAGCACCAGATTAATCTTAAGAATGACTCAACCAAGTTTCCGAATAAATGAATTTGGCTCTGGAGATGAGCAGCAGGAAACCAACTTCCTATGACAATCCTCAGAGTGTTATCTCCTCCCCCCTTCAATCTCCCCATCTCATTTGAATCTCCTCTCACACACCACACCCTCTCTATGCTCTCCACTGCCTTGCAAGGAGTCTTTGGGCATACAATTAGGCCAAGTAGTGACTGTTCTTTGGCTATGGAGAATGGCAGGAGAGTTCCCCCAACTCAATATAGTAGATTCCCCTGAGGAGGGAAAGAGGAGAGGCAGTGAAATTCCTACTCCTCAGTGGTGCTGGATAGAGAAATGGCACACTTAGGAGAGAAGAATAGGTAAGAAGGCAGCAGTGAGGGTTAACCTAAGCCATGCTAGGCAACCTGAGTTGGGAGGAATTGGCAAAACCGTCTCTGGCAATCACCTTCACCTCCACCCTCCCCAGCGCCAAAGCCTTCCTGCTCTTTGGAGGCCCTGGCAGAGCCTGTGCTGGGCAGTCTTGGCCTGGGAAATCTGGTGAGCTGTCTGCTGCTTCAGCCAAGCAGGGCTACTGCTGGATGATGTAAGCAGTTCCTGTTCTTCAAGGGCAAAGGGTGTGTTCTAGCAAACTAAGTAAAAGGTGAAAACTATTTTAATTTTTACGCAATCACTTGACCAGATGCCACCTATACAGCCTCCAAAAACTGTTTCCTTTGGTGATACATTATCATGACTCTAGAATTTTCCAAATTTCCTAGACTCTTGAAGACCACTCCAGCTGCCACCACTTGAAAGATGAGCAGAATGTTGTTTTTATCTACACACCAGGGTTTCTCAAGTTCAGCACAATTGACATTTTGGGGTAGAAAATTCTTCATTGTGGGGGACTTCCCAGTGCATTGGCAGATATTTAGCAGCATGTCCGGCCTCTACCCTCTAGGTGCCAATAGCAGCCTCCTTTCCCAGTTGCGACAACCAAGGATGTCTCTGGACATTGACAAACGTTTCCTGGGAAACAGAATCTCCCTGCCACCGAGAAGCACTGCTCTCTACAGGTACCATCCAGGCACTTGGTCTTTTCACCTACCCTCTTGCCACAAGGTGTTCCTGGCCATGTCTCCTTGCCTGGAGGAAACATTTGATTTTTCAAAAGGAAATCCAGGAGAAAATATCCTTAAAATTTACAAGAGACTTAATGGAGAATTAAGAGACAGAACTGATGATTTGGTACATTAGGGTTTTATTTTTATTTTTATTTTTTTAATTTTTTTTTTTTAAGATTTTATTTATTTGCGAGAGAGAGAATGAGAGACAGAGAGCATGAGAGGGAGGAGGGTCAGAGGGAGAAGCAGACTTCCTGCTGAGCAGGGAGCCCAATGCGGGACTTGATCTCGGGACTCCAGGATCATGACCTGAGCCGAAGGCAGTTGCTTAACCAACTGAGCCACCCAGGCGCCCCTGGTACATTAGGGTTTTAAAGACTCCTGGCGTTTTAACATTAGGCCCATTTCACAGATACCTGAGTTGCCCTCAGAAGCATGACCCGTTTGAACCCAGGAAGCAATAAACTCTGCTGCTTGGACCACTGAGCTGGCTGATGATCAGAAACTGGGTTTATGATTAGAACCCAATTCTGGATTCTAATCTATACTTGGACATTGACTCAACTTACATTTTAGCTTGGTAAGTCTATGAATTTCTGGCTACCTCAGTTTTACCAGTTCTGAAGTAAAGGTAGAGAGGTGCCCCTCTCCTCTCCTCCTCACAATTCCTAAATTAATGATCAACTATTGCTAAGATATTGGGGCCAGCAACCAGATAATAGTCAATTCTGAGCTGTGCTGGGTGGAAAAATCTCTAGTTGAGAAGTCTAGCAAGGTGTATAAAAAATGTGCCCTATATTCTAAAAAGGGAGTGGTTACATAAATTTGGGGTGCTTCCAGTCCTTAATGATTGGTTTGCCATGAGTGTGGGGAATACTGGTATCAGGAAGTGGAGAATCTCAGCTTTCTTTGTCCTGGGGTTTGGACTCCTCATCGGCACTGCTTGGATAGAAAGCCATCTTTTCTTTCAGGTCTCTTGAGAACCCAGAGAGATGATGTGGTGTACTCTCAGTATCTTAAAATGCTCAAACACTCTGGCTAAACCAAAAAATTCCAAAGATATTTCTTCCCAACCTCAAAATTACCAAAATATAAGCCAATTGGTAACATCTAAACACAGCTTTAATGCAACAGACCTACAATAGTTAGCAACATTACCCAGTTGGGCTTCAGGGAAAGTAGTTTATCGAGCCAATGCTGTTTTCTTGACATTTTTGCCTAATAAAGGACTGTGGATCCAGGATCTTCAAATAGTATGTCATTGTGTGAAAATCACAAATCTGATCTCCTAAGAGTACTAAGAGGATTCCCCAAGCTGACTCTGAAATTGTTCTGAAAACTCTGCTCTTTTAGGTAGTGAGTGGGTAGGGCGCTTGGTTCCACCCTCTGCTGGGGAGCTTTCCATCAGTTACTGTGTCCACAATGCTCCCTCAGCTGGTGTCTCAGAAAACAACAGGCTGTTCATCAGACAGGCCCTGAGCTCTTGGAGTTAAAATGCTCAGGTCAGGGGTACACATGGTCCCTGCACTTGGGACTGGATTCTCAGTTCCTCTCCCTTTCCTCTTCTATGGAAGGGTGCTTGCATGTGTAGTCATGTGGGTAGGTGACCTGTGGGATGGCTTTAATCCCTACCTTATAAAGAATCTTAGAGCTGTTGGGTTAGTGGAGAAAAGTGAGGGTGGAAATGCAAGACCGATTTCAAATCTTTTTTCTGGGACCTACCAATACTACCGAAGTTACATTGTTGGTCACACCTCTCATGTGGTGTGACCTCTCATCTATGAAATGGGTTAATAATGCCTTGTTCCCCCCACCCTTCCTTCTCCTGCACACATGCACGTGACAGAACACATCCTCACGCATTCACACACCCTCACATATTCTACTTATACTGATAACACAGACCACTCACCAGGATGTTGTGAAAAATGAACTAGATACTGGTCATGAAACCACTTGGAGAACTGCAATGTGCTATAAACTCAGTATTATATCTATTATGCATAATGGATCGTATATCCTGCACTCCTTATGTCTTTTGGAGGCTTCTCAACACATTGGGGTTGCTGTTACATTTGTTATTGAAAACATGAATGTCTGTCTTCTTGTCAGTTAGAATTTCTGCCATATTAGCTAATTTGAATCTTCATCATAAAAAGCCTTACAGTTTTTATATTGGAACTGATATAAAATAACTATAATAGAAAGGGGGCCGCCCCCTCGCCCGTCACGCAACGCACGTTCGTGGGGAACCTGGTGCTAAACCATTCGTAGACGACCTGCTTCTGGGTCGGGGTTTTGTACGTAGCAGAGCAGCTCCCTCGCTGCTATCTATTGAAAGTCAGCCCTCGACACAAAAATTAAAAAAAAAATAAAAAAAAAAAAATAACTATAATAGAGAGGGAAAAAACTCCAGTAGACATTCTAAATAAATGTACTTTGTGTGTATGTCTATGTGTGTGTGGTACTTTGTTGAGGGAATATTTTGCTCATCACCATACGCCTAGTACCTGAGCCAGAATAAATATTAAATAAATGAATGAAAATGCACAATAACTTTCCATCAAACAATCCCCCTCAAGTCTATCCATATTCTCAGCCATCAGAGAATTTTCCATCACACATGGTCCACATTTGAATGTTCATATTCAGAACACAGCTGGGTGTTTTTTAAGTTTACTCATTTTTGGATGGCAGAGACAAACCACAGATTGAAATAGAAGACATTTAAACAATGTCCCTGACATGCTTTGGTGATTAAGATAGAAAACAATTCTTTACATGCCTTAAAAGTGACTTTATTTTATATATCCCACTTTTCATTAAGCAAATCATACAAATTAAGAATGTTAACACATATTCTAATGAAGGATTAAGTTGCAATCTAAATGAAAAGATGACAAAATACAAAATAATTCTTTTTGGTTGAGATCCCAAATAAATGATTCATGATCATGCTTCTTTAAAATTATATTTGTTTAATGTGAGAGACCCAGGAAAGGTATCACCTCTGTTATTTGACATTAGATCCATGTCTGCTCGTGTTCCAAATCAATTTAGACTATAACATTATATAGTGGCTCAGCACAGAGATAGATGCTTATAAGGTGTGGAAAGCAGACTTTAATAATATTAATTGATATTCATTAAAATTGAAGAAAAGAGGTATAAAAAATGATGGTCTTAAGGTACTACCTAAGCTAGGGCCAAAATGTACATGTACAATCTAGACTCTCCTTTACCCAGCTTAGTCAAACTGATCAGTAGATTGTAGATCTTACTAGATAAACCCAGACTAGGAAATAACCAGTCAGCAAAAGACAGCAGCTTGTGTGGTTTAGGGCCTCACTACTCAACGTGTGGTCGGCCGACCAGCAGCATCGGTATCATCAGGAATACGGAATCTCAGTCCCCAGCGCAGACCTACTGAGTCAGACTCTGCTTTGACAAGATCCTCGGATGATTTGTATGCACATTAAGTTTGGAGAAGCACTGATCTAGGAGATAATTTTTTAGTTTCAGCATCATCTATTCACTTTCACATTTTTTTATAACTTTAAGTGAAACCTCATTTGACTCATCCACTGCATACATTGAGCAAAATACCCAAGGAATAAAGTCTTAGACTTCACTGCTTCTCATCCTCCTGCCTTTTCCTAAAATAACGCAAAGAAATAAGTTTCTATTTATTTTAGTTTTGGACATATCCTACTTTTCTCTTGTTCCTTAGGCTAGTTGATAAGTACATTAGGGTTGAAATATACAGAGAGAGCTCAAATCCTAACAGAGAGGAAAAAAGAGAAAGTTCACTAATGAATACTGTTTTATTATCAACTCTAGGCATTTATTTGTTCCAGTCCATTCTGGCTTTCAATGAATGGTAAAATACTGGAACCAAGTAGAATGAAATCACTCCAGAGTGGAAATCTTCCATGTATAGGCAAATGGCTTGGGTTGGAGGCAGCAATGAGTATAACATATGTTTTAAACAAGTAAAAGTATTTTGAAATAATTTTCTATGTAATACAAAAAAATGCCTCCTTAAGCTACCAAAGGTTCTTTTCACAGTAGGGGTATAAACATAATTCTGGTGTTTTAAACAAATGTGTTGGTTTTTTTGGTATTTAGTTCAGGAACAATGAACTATCTTTAAGTATCCAGTATTATGTTCATGTCTACCTACCTTGATATACATTGATTTATATCTGCTTGTGCATATACATATTGTGTCATGTAAAAGGGATTGCTGCAATATCTGAGGTATTCCCATGTTTTTCAGATTCAGTTTCTCAAATTTTCATAGATTGAAACTTAGCCATTGGTTACATTTGACAGTGAAAGCTGACAGTCATGATTACTTACTCTGTGCTTCAATATGGCATTTCAGTTAATTTTCACAGTGTCCCTTTGGGAGAGTCATCATTCTTACCTACATTATACGAAAATAAAAACTGAGGTTTCAGGAGATTAAGTAATTCTCAAACAGCTGGACTTTACATGGTATGACCAAAGCTGTGTTACTAACTTTCTTGTTAAACTATTTTGACCTCCCGCTGTGGGAGACTTAATGGGACTTCCAAGGAACTGAAAGCAAGGTCTGCCTCAGGCAAAAGTATAGAGCTGCAGCTTATTTTTAGATCCCCCCCCCCCCCCTTTATCCCTTTCTCTGGTCGCCATATGCTCTTCTTTTCCAATAAAAACCCTTTCCTTAAATTGACAAATAGAATACTGCTAGGAGATAGTTAGAACTGGATATGCAGATATACAGAGGGCCCCAACTGGAGCTGTAAACTGTTTTTCACTGAATTTAATGAGTGTGCCTCAGTATTCTCTGCTTAAATGTTTGGGAAATTCTGGGTTTGAAAACATAAAGAACTTTCTCTACTATATGTGTGTTTTTTCTTTTTTTCTTAACACTAGGAATCTGTACCTATCTATCCATCTCTGTCATCTCTCTGTCAATCATCTATTAGCTATGTATGCAATTTTTCCTCATATCCACAAACATTGTCCATGCTCTAACTATCTAGAACACAGATTTGGGAAGCATTTGTAAAGGCTATTAGATCCAGAATTGCATTTTCTGGTGCTCTGAATTAACAGAGGGGTAAGTCCAGGGACACTGCTTACCCTAGAAGCATGATTGCAGAGGAAAAAAATGTTATTTTTAAATTGTCAATTAACAAGTTGGTTTGTGAATATTCCAGACCACCTTGTCTCAGTATGTGCTGCATCTAAAGGAAGCACACACGAAGTTCAAAGAGCTTTGAAAACCGTGGGTCTTTGATGAGATCGTCCAGGAAGCGAGGGGATTCACTGTGCCTCAAGCGTCTCACACGCATTCCTGAACTTCCTCATTCACAGCCCCCCTCTTCCCCTTCCCAGGCAGCTGTGACTCTGCTTCCCTACTGCCCATAGCCTCCAGCTGGCTTCCTCCTTTTACTTCCCTTCTCCTCTCTAGGTCAAGGTTCCTTCAGGAACTCCTGGAACTGAATGTCCCTCTTTTATAAAGATCAGTGTCACCTCTCTTTTTCCAAACTGCCTCTTTACCCTTCTCACCTGTCCCTAACACCACAAATACCTTCTTCCATAGAAAGAGGAGAATTGCAAATGCTGTTGATGTATTTTTAAACTTTCTCAAAGAAGGAAAATCTGAATTTAACTATACTAAAAGATGTTGCTGTATTATGTGTAAGACCTGCTTATTTGTGTTTCTTCATTTAAAACTACTGAATTTCGTAGAAAGAGCTCCTGTATTTTATCTACCAACCATTTCTTCTACCACAGAGAAATAATTGCTGCCAAGTTTTGTAAGCACTACTGATTGTAAGAGGTCTTACAATTTTAAAGATATTAAAATATGAAAAAAAGCGTTTTTTGGTTTTTTTTTTTTTTAGAGAGAGTGGGGGGGTGGGCGCAGAGGAAAAGGGAGAGAGAGAATTTTTTTTTTTTAATTTATTTATTCATTTGAGAGAGTGAGAATGAGAGAGAGTACATGAGAGGGGGCAGGGTCAGAGGGAGAAGCAGGCTCCTTGCCGAGCAGGGAGCCCGATGCGGGACTCCATCCCGGGACTCCAGGATCATGACCTGAGCCGAAGGCAGTTGCTTAACCAACTGAGCCACCCAGGCGCCCAAGAGAGAGAATCTTAAGCAGGCTCCACACTCAGCACAGAGCCCGATGCAGGGCTCAAGCTCAGGATCCTGAGATCATGAACTGAGTTGAAATTAAAGAGTCAGACACTTAACTGACTGAGCCACCCAGGCACCCCTGAAAAAAATGTGTCTTAAAAATAATTAAATATCATAGTATTTCCTTATATATTCCATAAGTAGTTTATATATTATTCAGACAGTTGTATTTGTATAAAAATTCCACAAGTGATTTTATTCCTTCTAGACCAGTTTTCTTCCATATATAGACCATGGATTAACTGTAATAGAATCACCTGGGGTTGCTCATTAAAAAAACTGGGCTCCAGGTCAGGTCTATTGAAACAGAATCTTGTGACAGCACCTGGGCTGCAATATATTTTAAGCTATTCAGATGATTTTAGTATGTAGCCAGAGAAGAGAACTTCTCAAAAGTCCCCGGACTAATAGCAATGACATCACTTGAATGCTTCTTAGAAATGCAGAATCTCAAATCCCACCCCAATCTTCTGTCCCACTGAAGCAAAATCTGCATATTGACTAGATGCCCAAGTGATTCATTATTGTTACATTAATGTTAGAGAGGCATTGTACACCAGTGTTTCTCAAAGTGTGATTTCTGGATCAGCAGCAGTATTATCACCTAGAAACTTGTTTAAAATGCAAATTCATAAGCCTCAACCTGGATTTAGTCAATCAGAAATGTGGGGAATGGGGTGGGGTGGAACTCAAGTTATCTGTGTTTTAATAAGCCTCTAGGTGATTCTGATCTATGCTAAAGTTGTAGCTAAAGCTACAACCTATTCTTTTCTTAAACACACCTAATGGCAAGTGCTCATCCTGTTAACTCAAGGCACAGAGTTTCAGCTGGGGGCAGATACCTGTTTTGCAGTCATGGTGATTAAGAGACATTAACTAGTGTCTCAAGGGCTAAGTAAGCCATTAATCCCAAATGTTAAAATAATAGCAGATATAATAGCAGATATAACAATTGGGAAAAGCCAGGTAATAAAATACTGATGAATGTCAAGCTCTCATTTTTTTTTTTTTTTAAAGATTTTATTCATTTATTTGACAGAGGGAGAGACAGCGAGAGCAGGAACACAAGCAGGGGGAGCGAGGGAGAGGGAGAGGGAGCCCAATGTGGGGCTCGATCCCAGGACTCTGGGACCATGACCTGAGCTGAAGGCAGACGCTTAACGACTGAGCCACCCAGGCGCTCCTCAAGCTCTCATTTTTAAGTGAGTCAGAGAATGATAAACACATTCTAAGCCTGAGAAATTTTTCTAGCTTTAATCTTTTACTTCATCATTTTTTCCCTTGACACTTCGGAGCTTCTATTAACAAAGCCATCATATTATAAGTTCTCTGTTGTATCTAATAAGTTCTGCTTTCAAATGCTGCAAGCCTTCTACTCAAATTCGGGGGAAAAGATCAAATACTGAATATTTCCCACTTACATAAAGGGGAGAGTTGACGATAAGAAGGCTTTTGGGAATAATTCATCATTCAACTGATTATTGAATGCCCACCATAAGACAGATGATATCGGATACTAAGAATTCAAAGATAAAAAGGCAGTTCCTTCCCTCAAGGAGCATACAGTCTATTAGGCAGACAGACACAGGAACTAAAGAATTTTGTTGCAATATGATGCGTGGTGTAATGGAGGCATGGAGTGATCATTTATTATAAGCACTGGCCTAAGAGCAGTTTGAAGATGGATTTGAGGAAGGTGAGAATAACAAGGTGAGAGAGATCAGTAAGAAGCTACTGTATGAGTTTAAGCAGGAGGCCGAGCAGTGGCAAAATGTAGAAGGAACATCCGTATAAGCGTCTTCTAAAACACAATGACTTACAATCAGCTA
This sequence comes from Mirounga angustirostris, assembly GCF_029215605.1. Taxonomy (NCBI): domain Eukaryota; kingdom Metazoa; phylum Chordata; class Mammalia; order Carnivora; family Phocidae; genus Mirounga; species Mirounga angustirostris. The sequence goes on along the minus strand of NW_026991710.1, from coordinate 143,112,887 downwards.
TTGATCCATTTCATTCATGAGGGGTAGGAACTAAGTGACTCAGGTGATTCAAAAAAATTTTTTTTAAATCTCTGACTTTGTAAAGTTTTATAAAAATCATATTTTAAACTATCCAACAAATGTCTGATGCTTCTCAACATGTTCTTTTTATTATCTCCAGCACTCCGTGACTATATTGTTTATGCCAGTATTATGCTTAATTAAGCACCACGACACTATCGATAGAGTCAGAAAGCAAGATGCGACACAGACCATCCAAAAATGCAGTTATCCTGGCAAGCTAAGGATAAACCTTACAAAAAAGGGAGATGCTTCCCAGAAATTATTTTCCCTTTAACTAAAAGATCCAAAAATAAGAGGTTATATGCCAAGGATAATTGAGCATAGTGATCATGATTATGCTGGTAGTCTCCAGCATTTAGAAACATAGTATCAAGGTTTATATTCCACACCAATGATGTTATGCTGCTTCATACATTTTAAAGATACGCTTATGCTTTCTGGTTACAAAATGAACAGACCTCAGGAAAGAGGGCCTCCTATACTCACTACTTTGTCCAGAGAGTGCAGACTATTCCAGTCTGAGGCACTTCTTCCCCAACCTGCCATTTGCTCTTAGAACTCTTTGTATCACTCCATCATTGCAATCATCCTACTGAACTATAGTTACTGATCTATTGTCCTTTTCCCCACAGATAAAAGCCAGAAGGGTATTTGGGTTATATTTACTTACATGACCATCATTCATTCATTCATTCATTCATTCATTCATTCATTCATTCTATATTTTAGGTGCTGTTTTAGGTACTGGGGGTATAGCATAGGAAAAGACAAAGTACCAGTTCTTAAGGAGCTAAAGGTCTAGTGGAGGGAGATAAACACATACACAGGGAAGTAAATAAGTAATTCTAAATGGTGATGAGTGATACATGATAAATAGAATAAGGCAACAGGATGAAAAGAAATGGGCTGGAAGAGGGATCCTTTAGCTAGAGTGTTCGGAGCAGGGCTTCCTGAGTTGGTGGCTCTTGAGTAGAGACTTTCAATCATGAGAAGGTAAGGGCTTTAAAGAACATTCCCGGCAAAAGAAACTGTAAATGTGCAGGTCCCAAGATTTCCCATGCTTGGAAATGGAAAGAAAGGCAATTTACTCAGAGCATAGCTATAGGAGTTAAGATGGGGAAAAGGGTGTTAGATGAGTTTGGAGAGGTGGATAGGCTCTAGCTGGCTTTACCTGTAGATCATATTGAGGAGAGTGGGTTTTGTGCTAAAAGTAATAAAAAGCTTCTCGTGGGTTCCAAGCAGGGGAATGTCATGATCAGATTTATATATTTAGAAGACCACTCTGACTGTTTATGGAAGACAAAAGGAGGGCTATAATTTGGGAGGTGGCTGCTGAGGTCCTGGGAAGAGATGATGACTTGGATCAGGGTTGAGGCAGTGGAGTGTTCAGATTTGGAGGTTATGACCGTAAGCCTTGCTGATGGAGTGGACTGTGGAGGAGGGACTGCCTGAGTCCCAGGCTTTGGTTAAGCATCTAGGCAGATGGTGGTGCTACTTAATGAGACTGTATGAGGAAGGGATTGGGATGTGGATGGCAACTCAAGTGTTCATTTTTGGACAAATTGAGTTTGAGAGGGCTGTTAGATACCCATATCTTTTTTTTTTTTTTTTAAGATTTTATTTTTCAGAGAGAGAGAGTGAGAGAGAGAGAGAGTGGAGTACAAGCAGGGGGGTGGCAGACAGAGGGAGAAGCAGGCTCCCTGCTGAGCAGGGAACCCAATACGGGACTCAATCCCAGGACCCCAGGATCATGACCTGAGCCGAAGGCAGACGCTTAACTGACTGGGCCACCCAGGCGTCCCGACACCCATATCTTCTGAAAGGATTCCAGAACCCAGGGCAAATCAAATGCGCACAGTCCCCTTTGTACTTTTCTATCCCTACAGAAAAGTGGTTAAGATCCTGAGCTTTGAAGGGAAACAGACCTGAATCTGTACCCCAGTTTTCCTATTAAATCAAATATGCCGGGGCGCCTGGGTGGCTCAGGTGGTTAAGCGTCTGCCTTCGGCTCAGGTCATGATTTCCGGGTCCTGGGATGGAGCCCCATGTCGTCAGGCTCCCAGCTCAGCGGGGAGTCTGCTTCTCTCTCTGCCCCTCCCTCCTGCTTGTGCTCTCTGTCTCTCTGTCTCTCTCTCAAATAAATAAATAAAATCTTAAAAAAAAATCAAATATGCCGTCTTGGATAATCAGCTTTTTTGAGGCTTGGTTTTCATATCTGGCAAATATCTACCTCAGGGGGTTGCTGTGAGGATTAAATTAGATTGTGTACATAAAATGCTTAGTGGAATGCTTGGATCATAGCAAGTGTTCAACAGTGATACCCCAAACTGGTGATTATAATCATGGTGATGATGAACTGGCTAAAGAGACAAGCACAGTGGGGGGACTTCGTCGGCAAGTAGAGAGAGACTTGTGTCCGCCCCACTGTGACTGGCATGAGGAAGGACGGGAAGTTTATTTGTCAGTAAGCAGGGCCTTTTCCCTCATGCTTTAAGTTTCTCTGATTTCCGTTCTTAGGAGGACTGCACCGATTCCCCCTAGTCACCATGCTCTATGTATAATGTGTTCTCTGGCCATGAATAAAATATTTCTTTTTGTATGCCAGATTTTAAAAAATTTTACTAAAATACACTTAACACAAACTATACCACTTTAACCATATGTAAGTGGATACCTCAGTGGCATTACGCACACATGGTTGCTCCGCCGTCACCGGTATCTGTCTCCAGAGCTCATTTGATCTTCCCAAGCTGAAACTCTAGCCATTTAGTAGTAACTCCCCATTCTTGCCTCTCCCAGTCCCCCTGCAACCACTAAATACTTTGCGTTTCTATGAATTGACTACTCCAGGTACCTGATATCAATGGAATCTTACAGTATTTGTCCTTTTGTGACTGGCTTATTTCACTTAGCATCAGCTCTTCCAGGTTCATCCATGTCATAGCACATGTCAGAATTTCCTTGTTTATGGCCAAATAATATTGCACTGTGTGTATATATCCCATTATGTTTATCCATTCATTTTTCAGTGGACACTTGGGTTACTTGCACCTTTTGGTTATTGTGAGTAATGCTCTTATGAATATGGGTGTACTATACAGGCGGGTTTACGAGGCAGTATAAATATGGAGTTACTTATTAATTCATTTACTCATTTTCTCCCTCACCAACTTTCCTGAATGCTTACCGAGGCTGGCACTGATGATACTTCTGTGTGCTGTAACTAAGAGCTATAATTCAGTTAGTTGTTTGCAGTATTCTCGAGAGGCAATAGAATTATTCAGAACATTAATTTATCTCCATGTTTAAAAACTGCAGAGGAAACTTTAAGATCTTTTGGTTTGGCAATCCACTCAGCAAGCAATTTTTGAAGACTGATGCTGTGCATGGCATGAAATTTGCCTCAAAGAATCTTGCATTCTGCCCCACAAAACCAGAAAATGAAGTAGAAGGAAAGAAAGATAGCAGTGGTAATAAACAGAAGGAGAAATGAGAGGGAAATGGTAAAGACAGGAAGGGTGGATAGGATGAACTGCAAAGTCAATTCATGGCCCAAAAGGTTTTAAGATCTCTATGCTTCTTTCTTCGAATGAGAATCCTGCGATCATTTTCAAAGAATAGAGCCAAAGAAATAAGCTCCAGAGAATAAAAAATGAAGATTGCAAAAGTGAGTCAGGCAAAAAGCCTGAGGCATTTATTTAATGCATCACAAGGCATACATTTATATTCACCTCTTTGTTATCCCTAAAATGTGATTTGAGAAGAAATGTAGATTAGAGAAAAAGCATCTAATTTTAGGTATGTTGGAGAGTAAGAACTGATCAATATTCAGGAATTAACTGAGAGTGTCAATCCAGGACAAAAATGAATGTGAACAGCTGTGTTCCACAATCTGACCTCAGGACATTGGACCTTTAGTATTTCCATAATATGACTGTAAAAAATATGTCCCTCCAGCCTTATTTGCTTTCCTTAATGGATAATGCTTCTGGCTTGGATCTTTGTGTGGAAAAAAGGATCTTTTGTCTCATAAAATGTTACAGATGCTGCTATGGTAACACACTTTAATTTTATTCCTATCTCAGAAGATAAACATGGAAAAATGCAATTGGCAATTTACTCTAATATTTAGCATTAGCTTTAGGTCCACAGAGCATTTTGGTTTTTGTTTTTAAGAAACATTGGCACTTTTGTTAACCTGCTGTACTCAATTAAGCAGAATCCTAAAGCCCTGTCTAAAAGGTATTACCCTGCCAACTCAAAAATACCATGTGGCCAAGTTTCAAAACCCACAAGGGAAAGAAAGCATGCTACTTCTATGACAAAATTCTTAGGTGGCCAGAATGAGTTTGCATTTGTGGGAAGTTTCTGCTGGACTAAAAACCCAAACATCTCAGCATTTACAAAGATAGTATCAATTTGGTTGAAATAAAACTCATCAGTTGAATAGAGAGACAATTACTGAATTTTTTTCCTACTAGGAAACACTGCGACATGTTGCATTAAAACCTTTAACATTAAAGCAAATTGTTTACTTTGCACTCAGTAAATAACCAAGGTTATTGCACCCCGAGGAGGTAATTTGAAGCCCTGATTCCCTGCTGAGGTCTAACAATATTCATTTACACAGGAGGTAGAAGCTTCCAACGCTTGCCAGTGTCATAAAAACAAAGCAAAAAGCACAAGCAGTAGGAAAGACACAGGAAATATGGTCAATATTACACTGCATGGACTTAAATCCAGTGACATTGCCTCTAGGATTGCAAAGAAAAACCAGCTCCCAGCTGTGTTTTTTAAAAGCTCATCTCTGCAGTGACTCTCACTTCATAATCGCTATTAATTTTTCTCTTCTGTAATATAAAGGCTTGGCAGCAGAAGAGTTAATGAAGGGTGTGGTCAATTTATACAAAATTTCAATTACAATTACAGGGGTGATCAAGTCTGATCATGATTCACCATATGGCACTCTAACCCTCTAACCTGCTCCAGAATATGTACTGTGCCTGGCTCATTCATTAAGTGATTAGAAAACATGCAGTCTGCTTAATTTCAGTTATTCTAGATCTTTCTAGGATAATAAAAATCATCATTCTTACTGATTCATACACTAACAGTTGTATTCAGAATGAATATACTAACACTACAATACTTTTCGGATACCACAACATACACAAATTGCTAGTAATCAAACTGAAGTGCCTACCTAAGTTGTTCTTGAAGCAAACTTCAGCACTCTGTAATATTTTCCCTTCATAAAACTCCCCAAGTATTTACAGTCTGTAGATGAGATCATACTCTCGCAACGGTAAAGATTAAATGAGAGGAGAACGAGAGTGAAAGAGAGGTTGTTCACACTAACACTACTTGTATTGAAAAGATTCGACGGCACCGTCTTGGTTCTCATTGGTCACTCAGTGGCCTGGAACAATATTTGCCCAGTTGCTATGTAGAGAGGGGCGGCTGCCAATTCACTTCACTAATAAGCCTGAACCTGGCCTTTTCAGATAAGAGTGGTTATTGTTTGAGTTGATGTGTTTGCTGATAAGATGCTCACCAATGAAGGTAAAAGAGATATTTTTCTTTGTGGCAAACTGCAGAACTACTACAGACATTTCTCCGCTACTCTCTGAATTCTAACAGCTGTTGCAAAAAGCAAATCAGCAGAGATGATTTATGTGTTTTGTTTTTTTTTAAATTAGACTTGCCCCTTTCAGGAACGTACATCTAAAAAGATCACATTTAAATATTTTCTTTAAAAGGTCACTATACCTGAAATATATGAGAATAACTCACCCACTCCAACTCTAAGAACCCATTAAAATATAAAGTATTCCATGTTGCCTTTGTGTATATGTGTGTGTGTGTGTGTATATATATATATAATAATTATTATTTTTAGTGGAGGTTTACATTAGGTAAATTTCCCCAAATTTCAGGTGAAGCAGTTTGGATTTGGCAGATATGCACACACCCCCCATCACTGAACTGTGAGCATACATAATATGTATGCGAGTTTGAACAGCACAGGACTAAGGTAGAGCACATGCCAATTTAGGTAGGGTTTAGATAAAAATTCCAAGGCAGAGGATTTTCTTTTTGATTTTAAAGAAATACCCTATTATTTTTTTAATATATATTGAGTGTAAGTGCATTTTTTGTGAGATTGTGTCAAGACCATTTAGACTCTGAATTTAACTTCATGTAATGAACAGAAGTTCATGAAAACAAGCATACTAGATACCCCTTTAAGAAATAATTTTTAGTAATGATTTTAGTGTGCCAAATACTAAGAGAAAAATGGAATAAATAATTTATCTTAGCAGGTAAGATATTTGGGGCACCTGGTGGGTTCAGCCGGTAGAGCATGCAACTCTTGATCTCAGGGTTGTGAGTTCAAGCCCCACGTCGGTTGGAGCGATTACTTAAAAAAATAAAACCCTTAAAAAACCAAACAAAAACAAACAAGATGTTTTCTAGTGTTCTGTTGTAGAATTTCTCAAGAATATTATTAACTATGATGGAAATTCTCTATGTCCCTCTAATTTGCTCTTTATCATTAAGTAAGGCACAATGGATTTTTTGCTATATATTTGCTTATTATTAACAGAAATAAAAACAAATAAAATAATAGATTCATAATAACAGATTAACAAAATTTTTCATAGAACAAGAAGGGACCATGGTACTTTAAATTCTGCATTACGATACTGAGGAATTTCAACTTTCATCTTGAGTATTTTTCAAAATTAAAATAAAAAAATCTAGATAACTGAAAATAACCTCAAGGACAATTCAACAGGTTTCTGGCATCTAAAAAAAATAGTTTCTTGAACTCAACATACGAAGATCATGTGATACTACTAAAATTCATTTCTAAGATGGAGCTCCAGGGACAACTGACAAGGCAGTGAGAGGATATGCTCATAGCTAGAAAGCGTGTTCCAGTTGTTTTCCTGAGTTGCCTCCCCAATGAAGACAAGATGTTCCGAAGGAACAATCTGGTGAATCCCTGGGCTCAGTGCATTTGCTGGTCTCTGCTGAGCCTGGCCAATCCATACGGTCTCTATGTGGAGACCCTTCATTTTGTGTGCATGAAAAACACATACGTAAATGATCCCAATGTTTATATTAATATATCAATTTCTTTTGCTTAGCACTTTACTGCAATATCTGGTGAAGACTAAAGCTAGAAGAAAAGACTGAGATTGATAATCCTCATGTCACTGTGGGAAGAAACATAGTAAGAAGCAATATGTTTATGAACCAGAACATGTTTATATCTTCATGGACTCATAAATCAATACAATTTCTAAAATATAGGTACCTAGAATTGGTAATTATAGGTAAGAGTCTTCCTCTAAAAACGAAGAATTTTATTCTTTATAGTAAGGTCTAAATCTAGAGAAGAGGGTAAACTGAAGCTGGTGTCTTTAAAAATATATTAGTTTTTAGTAACTGATACTCTAGTACTCCCAGAGAAAATTTTCTGTTGGATGATGGCCAAAGAGATTAGCTAAAAGCTAAGAGACCATATCCTTTCTCTTACATTATCTCTGATCTATTTCACACTATTATAATCAAAATACTCCCTTTGTGTCCAGAATTTGGTCACAGGATAGGTCAAAAGTTCTATGGGTATTTTGAGGAAGAAGAAAAAAAAAGCACCATACAACACAAAGCACACTAATTCTGCAACAGACACCAGCATTATTTGGCTAGTTTAGAAGACAAAATTTTCTCAAGGCTATAAGGTTTCATGGAACATAAAAAATATATAAAGAGGAATCAGCTTCTTTTTTTTTTTTTTAAAGATTTTATATATTTATTTATTCATGAGAGACAGAGAGAGAGAGAGAGAGAGAAGCAGAGGGAGAAGCAGGCTCCCAAGGAGCAGGGAGCCCGATGCGGGACTCGATCCCAGGACCCTAGGATCATGACCTGAGCCGAAGGCAGACGCTTAACTGTCTGAGCCACCCAGGCGCCCGAGGAATCAGCTTCTTGATTATGAGAGCTTTTCCTTTCAATTCAAAACAGGTTTTCTTCTATGAGCTTTTGTTTTTTCTTCCATAAGGTGGGCTGATGGTGACAAGGTAAATATATATTATTCAATAACAAATAAGAAATGATGTGAAACAATGGCATTTTGCATATAGGAAAGGTCTTTTCAGAGCATAAGTCTGACTGTGAGCTTTTTTCTTGAGGCCCTCATGGCTTTCCCTAGCCCTCCAGATGACATTCGAATTGGCCACCCTATTTTTCCAAGTCTTATTCTATCCTTTTCTATGGAGCTCACCCTGCTTCAGTCAAGCTGAAATGGTTTTGGATGAACAAACATGTGGCATACTTCCTCACCTCCAGCTTTCACACCTAGATTCTCTTGACCTGAAACATCTTCCTTCCCTGCTTTTTTCTTGACTTATCTCTAAGCTTCCCAAGATCTGAGTTTGGGTGATGTATTTTTCCCTTGTTCTATATTGCCATGGCACTCAGGTTTTCCTTTTTGTAGCACAGCTCATGTGTAGTAATTACTTGTGCACAAAGGAATTGGCTCTAAACATCCCCTTCCATATTCTCAGAGCCTACTATAATGCCTACTAGTATACAGTAAACACTCAATAAATATTTGTTTAATGACCATGAGTTTGAACAGGAATGGATGCTTATTTTGGTAGCACTGGGCAGGGAAAAAAGTAAAGGACTAAAGTTTTCTCAAGGGTAATATTATATTGACTTTAGAAAAATGCATGGCTTCTTATTGGGAGCAAAGATGATGAGGGTGGATCTGCTTTTGATCCATCTGGATATCTATGACTTAATCTTAATCTGCAGTGATTTTCTCTAAAAACATTAAGATACAGACCTAAAGTTAATAATTATGCAAGTCCCCTTGGGATCTTGGGGAGATTAATTTTGTACATGGAATACATATATCATTATCTAGGCTACTGTTTTCATTTATTTCCATTTCTAGGGTCAGCCCCCCAAACTTCGAATTCCTCCATGGATTTCTGTCATTAATCTCAGTCATGGATTTTAATAGGCAAGGTATATTCCCTCCTTGGCCTAATATCTCGTTGTGTTTACCCATAATTTTAGATTCTTTCATCTTTTCAAATAAGCTCTTGAAGAGCGGTGTGTTTCATTTGCATTTCTATGTGTGCCTAACACAGTGTTATTCTATAGATATTCCGCAGATTCTTGCTAAATAGACAAATGAATGCACAGTAAGCAGTTATATTTGTCTAGATATAAAGAGGTGAAATGCTGAAACTCACAGTAGACCGAGGGGGAGTAGGTCACCTCACCTGGGACGCTGGTTATATTGGAATCTACATGGCTTTATCTAATCTCACCTGCATAAGAAACACTGGCTCTATTAACATTTGAACAAGAGACCTGGAAATGCTAATTCAGGTATCTCAGTAAACCTTGAGTGAATTCCCTGTGAGTCACATTTGAATAGCGTGAACTATGATAATGTCCTAGTAAGGACAGCTAGGCTTAGAATGGAGCTTTCATCCTCTCCACTTTGGTGAAGCTCAGATAAATTTTCTTTCACAGTGCTTCTAGAATTGCTTCACAATTCTTTTGCCTCCATGGAACACAGAATGAAAGAGATGCCATGAGGGGAGCTGCCCAGTTTCTGGACGATCTTAGTTTGTAATCCACATCACACTAGGCAATATTTTTTTTAATGTATTGTATCTATAAATAGGGAACACTTCCACTGCCTCACAGTATATGTACCATTGTACACATATACAATAGTTTTTCTTGCTAAAATGTCACACCGCAAAATCTCCATTCATTTAAAAGATACATGTATTAAAACTACTAACATAAAGAAAAGCTGAGGGGGAAAATTAATCATTTTTTGTAATACTTTGCGAGTTTCTCAATATGCTCAGTTACATTGAGATTTGGCTTTAATCCTTGAGGTGGGTGGTGGAAGATACATGAATAATTTCATGATGCCTCAGATTTTTTCTCTGTGCCCCTAAATGATAGAGACCCTCAAAGCTCTAATTTAATTTTCTAGCAGATCGGATTCATGGGATGCTATGACTTTAAATGCCTTTATATGCCACCTCCCAATCTTTTATTTCTGGCTTTATTCTTTCCACTGAGCTCCAGATTCTTATGTTCAACTGCTCTGAGATCACTGGTCAGAAAAATGATCTGTATCTCCGATTTAACGTATCTGAAGCAGAAATCTTGATGCCAACTCTCTTCTTGGTCATTCACTTGTGATGCCTACCCACCCACCAGTTGTTCCCATTTCAGTTAGTAGGTCCACTATTCACTCAATTGTGCAGGCCCCAAATTCTCTTTTATTCTTTCATCTGTCAATCAACCTGGCAGAAAGTTCTTCCAGCTGTACCTCCAAAAATATGTTGTAAATTCCACTTCTGTTCACCATCTCCACAGCTACAACAGGCCATTCTATTTTCCCTTTGAACTCACTCAGCTCTCTTCCTTCACCTACTCTCCTCTATATAGTCCATACACGGAGTATGGAACAACAGGCATCTTCTGGAAGCAAAACTCAGATCACTTTCTTCTCAGAATCATCTAATGGCTTCCTGTTGCTATTAAGATAAGAGTCCCACTCCTTTTCCATGGTTTAGGGCCCCACATGGTTTGGTTCACTCCATGCTCTAGTGCCACTGGCCTTTCCTCTCTTCAAACATGCAACTCTCATTCCCACCTCAGGACCTTTCTCCCCTGGCTTCCTCTTCCATAAAGCTTTCTTCTGCTAAATTGTTCTCAGGAGATCTCTCCTGACCACACCATCTAAAGTAACCCTGCATCCCTCGTTACTCTCCAGTGTACACTTTTATCTTCCTCAAGCACTTAATACCATTTAAAATGATATAATTTACGTATTTATTTATTTGCTACCTTCTTTTTCTTGCCAGAGCATAAGCTCCTTGAAGGCAGGAGCTTCACCCATCTTGTTAGTAACGATATCCCCAGTGCCCATTCCTAAACCTCCTTTAATAATGAATGGATGAATCTCAGGCATTACTTGTGTCCTCTGTGCATCTGTTTCCTACTTTAAGTATTGTAAATTTTAGAAATAATGTCTATAAATCACCTAGTACAGTGCCAGGAACATAAAAGACCCTGAACAGATATTTGGTGACTATAGTAAAGAGTGCTTTTCCCGTAATACTTAGCACATACTGGGAGGTAAGTTGGCAGGTGAAAGAGACACTTGGACGGTGGTTCAACATCTGCAAATCAATCAATGGGATACACCACAATAATAAAAGAAAGGACAAGAACCATATGATCCTCTCAATAGATGCAGAAAAGGCATTTGACAAAATACAGCATCCTTTCTTGATCAAAACTCTCTGCAGTGTAGGGCTAGAAGGAACATACTTCAGTATCATAAAAGCCATATACAAAAAACCCACAGCAAATATCATCCTCAATGGGGTAAAACTGAGAGCTTTTCTCCTAAGGTCAGGAACACAGCAGGGATGTCCACTCTCACCACTGTTGTTCAACATAGTACTAGAAGTCCTACCCTCAGCAATCAGACAGCACAAAGAAATAAAAGGCATCCAAATTGGCAAAGAAGAAGTCAAACTCTCACTCTTTGCAGATGACATGATACTCTATGTAGAAGGCCCAAAGACTCCACCCAAAAATTCTAGAACTGATATAAGCATTCAGCAAAGTCACAGGATATAAAATCAACAACAACAACAAAAAGAAGTCAGTTTCATTTCCATACACTAACAATGAGGCAGAAGAAACCCATAAGATGATAACCTAGGAATACACCTAACCAAAGAGGTAAAGGATCTGTACTCTGAAAAATATAGAACACTTTTGAAAGAAATTGAGGAAGACACAAATAAATGGAAAAACATTCCATGCTCATGGATTGGAAGAACAAATATTGTTAAAATGTCTATGCTACCCAAAGCAATCTACACATTCAAAGCAATCCCTATCAAAACACCATCAACATTTTTTGGGGTGCCTGGGTGGCTCAGTCGTTTAAGCATCTGCCTTCAGCTTGGGTCATGATCCTGGGGTCCTGGGATTGAGCCCCAAATCGGGTTCCCTGCTCAGTGGGGAGTCTGCTTCTCCCTCTCCATCTGCCGATCCCCTGCTTGTGCTCCCTTGCATGCACTCCCTCAAATAAATAAAATCTTTTTTTTTTAAGATTTTATTTATTTTTCAACAGAGAGAGAGACAGTGAGAGAGGGCACACAAGCAGGGGGAGTGGGAGAGGGAGAAGCAGGCTTCCCACTGAGCAGGGAGCCCGATGGGGGACTCCCTCCCAGGAACCTGGGATCATGACCTGAGCTGAAGGCAGATGCTTAATGACTGAGCCACCCAGGCGCCCATAAATAAAATCTTAGAAAAAAAAAAATACCATCAACATGTTTCACAGAGCTGGAACAAGTAATCCTAAAATTTGTATGGAACCAGGAAAGACCCCGAATAGCCAGAAGAATGTTGAAAAGGAAAAGCAAAGCTGGTGGCATCACAATTCCGGACTTCAAGCTATATTACAAAGCTGTAATCATCAAGACAGTATGGTTCTGGCACAAAAACAGACACATAGATCAATGGAACAGAACAGAAAACCCAGAAATGGACCCTCAACTCTATGGTCAACTAATCTTTGACAAAGCAGGAAAGAATGTCCAATAGGAAAAAGACAGTCTCTTCAACAAATGGTGTTGGGAAAATTGGACAGCCAGATGCAGAAAAATGACACTGGACCACCTTCTTACACCACACACAAAAATAGACTCAAAATGGATGAAAGACCTAAATGTGAGACAGGAATCCATCAAAATCCTTGAGGAGAACACAGGCAGCATGCTCTCTGACCTTGGCTGCAGCAACTTCTTACTAGACAGGTCTTCAAAGGCAAGAGAAACAAAAGAAAAAAAAAAGGACCTATTGGGACTTCATCAAGATAAAAAGCTTTTTCACAGCAAAGGAAATAGTTGACAAAACTAAAAGGCAACCTATGGAATGGTAGAAGATATTTGCAAATGTCTTATCAGATAAAGGGCTGGTATCCAAAATCTATAAAGAACTTATCAAATTCAACACCTTCCACAAAAAAAATCCAGTCAAGAAAAGGGCAGAAGAGGGCGCCTGGATGGCTCAGTCATTAAGCATCTGCCTTCGGCTCAGGTCATGATCCCAGAGTCCTAGGATCGAGTCCCGCATCGGGCTCCCTGCTCCGTGGAAAGCCTGCTTCTCCCTCTCCCACTCCCGCTGCTTGTGCTCCTGTTCTTGCTATCTCTGTCTCTGTCAAAGAAAGAAAGAAAAGAAAGAAAGAAAGAAAGAAAAGAAAGAAAGAAAGAAAGAAAGAAAGAAAGAAAGAAAGAAAGAAAGAAAGAAAGAAAGAAAGAAAGAAAGAAAAAGAAAGGAAAGAGCAGAAGACACGAACAGACATTTCTGCAAAGAGACATCCAAATGGCCAACAGACGCATGAAAAAATGTTCAACATCATTCGGCATCAGGGAAATACAAATCAAATCCACAATGAGCTACCACCTCACACCAGTCAGAAAGGCTAAAATTAACAAGTCAGGAAACAACAGATGTTGGTGAGGAGGCGGAGAAAGGGGAATCATCTTACACTGTTGGTGGAAATGCAAACTGGTGTAGCCACTCTGGAAAACAGTATGGAGGTTCCTCAAAAAGTTAAAAATCAAACTACCCTAGGACCCAGCAACTGCACTACTAGATATTTACCCCAAGATACAAATGTAGTGATCTGAAGGGGCACCTGCACCCCAATGTTTATAGCAGCAATGTCCACAATAGCCAAACTATGGAAAGAGCCCAGATGTCCACCAACAGATGAATAGATAAAGAAGATGTGGAACTAGAGGGTATTATGCTAAGTGAAGTAAGTCAGTCAGAGAAAGACAAATACCATATGATTTCACTCATATGTGTAATTTAAGAAACAAAACTGATGAACGTAGGGGAAGGGAAGGAAAAATAAATAAGATGGCAACAGAGAAGGAGACAACCATAAGAGGCTCTTAACTATAGGAAACAAACTGAGGGGGTGCCTGCGTAGTAAGTCAGTTAAGTGTCCAACTCTTGACTTTAGCTCAGGTCATGATCTCAGGGTCATGAGATGGAGCCCCGCGTCAGGCTCTGTGCTCAGCAGGGAGTCTGCTTGAGATTCTCTCTCTCCCTCAGCTCTGCTTTCTCTCTTAAAAAACAAATAAACAAAACAAAACAAAAAACCCCCAAAAAACAAACTGAGGATTGCTGGAGGGGAAGTGGGTGAGAAGATGGGGCAACTAGGTGATGGGCATTAAGGAGGGCACTTGATGGAATGAACACTGGGTATTATGTGCAACTGATAAATCTCTAAATTCTACCTCTGAAACTAATAGTACACTATATGTTAATTAAACTGAATTTAAATAAAAATTTTTAAATGTACTTGGAGGAAGTATTAGGTTTAAATTCCTGTTTATTTTATTTTATTTTATTGTCTATGTGACCTTTGAGCCAATCTGTTAACTTTTCCAAGTCTCATTCTTTTCATCTGTGAAATAATAACCTAGTTGTAATGAGGATAAGTGCTTAAGCAGCACCTATAAAAGTGGTTTATAAACTGTAAAGAGTTGAGTAAAGACATGCAATTTAAGTATTATTATGGGGAAATATCTATAGATTAATGGAAGGAAGGAGTTGTAGTAGCCTTTATTCTTTCCAATGACATTTCTCTTGAAATAAGTAAGTGTGTCTATGTTGAATCTCAAAACTGATCCCATTTCTGATGAACTAGTCCATCCAAAAACCAATGGATGGAATCTTGTCTAATTCAAATAAAGGGAAGTTTTGGTAATCCCCTTTAAGGGGCTGGAAAAATAATAAAAGTTTGAGTGATCTGTGAGTTGTAGCATGAATGAAAGGTTTGAGTAAGTTAAGAAAAAGTTTATGAATGTGTTTTGAACTTCCTTTTTCTAACTTAAAAAAGATTTTTGAAATTTGTCATTTGCTTATCAGCCCATAGTGGGTGGTCTGCTTATTTATGAGTAGTCAGCACCTGTCTGTGGCAACTTTGGGAAAAGGGGTCCTGGAGGTGATTTGGGCTTCACTGGCTCATCCTTGATTACATCCAGGGAGACCTAGGGTGCACAGGACTCTGAAGGACAGGTTGCACAACAGGGCCTGCATGGGTCTCACTGTCATCTTCCTGGCTCCTGGACGGAATAGCAAGTACTTGAAATACTTCCTTCTAGAAGGTAGATGTGCTTCCTCTGTCATTGTAGGTAGATCTGCTTTCCAAAGCAAATGAATCATAAGTGTCTTAGTCAGTTTGGGCTGCTATAACAAGTTACTCTACACTGGGTAGCTTATAAACACATTTATTTCTTACAGTTCCAGAAGCTGGAAGTCCAAGATCAGTGTGCCACTTGTGGTCAGGTTCTGGTGAAAGCCTTCTTCCAGGTTGCAGATTTCTTGCTGTCTTCACATGGTGGAAGGGCAAGGGATCTCTCTGGGGTCTCTCTTACAAGTGCACTAATCCCATTCATCAGGGTTCCACCCTTATGACCCTATCACCTCCTAAAGGCCCCACTTTCTAATACCATCATCTTGGGCATTTGGTTTTCAGCATCTGAATTTTGGGGGGACACAAACGTTCAGACCATAGCATTCTGTATGTATCCGTCAGGGTTCTCCAGAGAAACAGAGCGAATAGGATATATAGATAGAGAGAGATATAGATATATAAGAGGAGATTTAATGGATTGGATGATTCTAGCCCACATTGGTGAGGGCAGGTCCTCTTTATTCAGTCTCCTGATTCAAATGCTAGTCTCTTCTGGCAACACCTTCAGGAGACACAGCCAGAAGCAAAGTTTTACCAGCTAAATGGGTATCCCTTAGCCTAGTCAAGCTGACACAATTAATCATCATATTATCCAACAGCCTAGTTATGTTACAATATTTTTGTGTGTATATACACTTTTTTTCAATAGAATAAAATCTTTGTCTATTTCTAGATGGATATCCAAATGGCAAATCAGCTTTCTGTGGAAATGCACTCAAGCATTAAAGTTCCATTAGGATAGTTTGGGTCTGCCTTCCACAGTGCTAATATGCCTGGTTCTTCACAAAGTACCTGGCCCTTATTAGGAACTCAATAAATGGTGATTGAATGGATGTCTAAATGGTTTAATGAGCTTCTTTCTCCGATCCCCTGATGCCTTGATCACAGAAGCAGGTACTTGGGGACAGACACAACTTGGGGAGGTACTATGAATCCCTTAACTCATTTTAGTATCATTTAATTCATTTTGATTAAGAAGAATAATTTCTTTCCTGATAATTGCACTCTTTGTCTTCCAGTTCAAGTAAAACCCTTTAGAGAAAGTTTCAAAAGAAATCTGTTACAAATTATGTGTGAACCCGATACTAGAAACCGCTGAGTAGTTTCAGATTACACTGTCAACACTGTGTACAGCTCTAGTACTTTCTACTGTCTGCCTGCTTTCCAGCTGTAGTTTTACTTGATGAGAAGGACTTCATTCTTAAAGGATTATGTAAGGTGATGGGTGTCATTGTGGAGAGCAAGTGCATGGCTTTATAGAATGAGAGGGGAAGTTTTTAGAGATCAGGTATTTCTTTTAGGATACCTAACAAAGCAAGCTACAAATCTAGTTATTGGTCTTCAGAAGGAACACTCTGTAACCTGTTTCAGTTCATGCCTATCATGAAGTTACTGCATGTCTAGTTACTAGTCACACTCCTCCATATTCCACTTGACACTGTATTTTGAGGACAACTTTTATACGTGAAATGTATGTTGAAGTTTGTAAAAGATGCTATTTAAATTTAATATGAACTCAAATATAATTTTAGTAAGTGTCAGATAAAAGTCACTGGTTTATAGATCACTTTCTTCAAGACTCTTATTAGTTCTCTACAACTAGCTCTTATATTACCATTGCGGTAATGTTCCCCTGTTAGAAACATGCATATTTAAACACGCTATCTTAAAATATTTCAGCTATGTTTGAAATTTGATATAATTCTATTTTCTCGTGATCAAAACCCAGTGTCAAGATAGGGCCATAGTTTACCCAGTTGGAAAGCAAATAGTTTTTGCGTCATTCATCAGAAGGGTTGGGCCAATACCCCATGCTCTGTTCCCTTAATGACCCTTCTTTTCAGCAAAACTCTCCTGAACATCTCCATTTTCTTGTAGTCTTGCTATGTATGGTATTGGCTGGTTAACTTGTCAAACTAATTTGAGGTTTAGAGATTTAAAACTCAGTATGAAAAGAACCTTAAGGCAGATACTCTATGGGCAACTAGAAAGTGCTGTGAAAAACTTGTTATAGCTAAACATCCAGGGTTCCTTTTGTCCTTGACTGCATTCTTCCGGAGAAAATACTTCTGCATTTGTTGTCAAAGACATTTGTGATTGAGAGTGAGTTAAAGGGGGAATTTCTGGCATCATGTCAGAACTCTAAGGAGCTATTTTAGAGTAAATCAGTCGCATAGAGAGTCCATCCACTCTAACCTAGTCCTGTAGTAACCTCTTAGCCTGTGATTTCGATTGCGATGTGGAAAGTTACATTACAACGTGAACCTGGTTTTATAAACACAGAGAGAAGGCACACCTAGGTCATGTTTTACAATAAATGGCAGATCATTATTGCTTCCTTTGCTATTTCCTTTGTAACGCTGATTATGATGAACTTTTGGCAACGTGACAATAAATGCCATTCCAAAGAAATTCCATGTTCACTTATGTAATAGGATGTCAGAATGGGGCTCTTCCGGCCTCTACCTCAACTTAAGCACAAATGTGGTAGATATCAGATACCCATGTGTATATGAGATAAACCTACATATGTAAATATTTTAAAATAATAATTAAAATACATTTATAATAAATTATATTTAAATTAATATATATTTAAAATAGTAAGCATTTATATTTACTTAAATTATTATTTAAAATAATTGAGAACTAGTTTTTTTTTTAAGAAGATTTTGAGAGAGGGAGTGAGAGAGAAGCACAAGCAAGGAGAGGGGCAGAGGCAGAGGGAGAAGCAGGCTTCCCACTGAGCAGAGAGCCCCATGTGGGGCTTGATCCCAGGACCCCGGGATCATGACCTGAGCCGAAAGCAGACGCTTAACCAACTGAGCCACCTAGGTGCCCCAAGAACTAGTTTCAAGACTCTTAGACCCTTCAAGTAATGAAAAATATAAACAATGGTCAGGGTTTGAACCTAGGGATGGGGGAAAGTGCCACCTCTAGAAGTCTGAAATGTCTCCTTACATTTGGGATACACAGAGGACTGCTGCCTGACTTCCGCCTGAGGAAGCTGAAGTATACTGTGGACGGGGGCCTATTGTGTCCTGGAAAATGTTAATGGAGAGAGGAGGTCCAAGTTTCTGTTTACGGAGGAGCCAGGGAAGAGCTGCTAAGGTCTTCACTCCCAGTCTGTGGGCTTAGGGATGCAGGGCGTGTGCTTGTGGGACACATAGAATGGAGCTGTGGTAGGTCCCGCCTTTGCCTGGAGGGGTGAGAGGAAACCTCATCAGAAAGGGGCTGGAGATGAGGAACTGGTTTGCAGGAGATAAGGAAGGAGTCACATATGGCCACTGGGCATGAGACTGCATCTGCCTGGCTGTTGAAACTGGAGGAGAGACGTTCATCAGGAAAACTCTGGAGTTCACACAACTCCCCAGTGAGAAAACAACTGACTTTTCCATCTGCAGGTCCAGGGAGAGCAAAGAAACCCAGCCAAGTAAGGACTATCCCGTCCCCTCACCACTCCTGCCTTTCCCACTTCCGCCCTGGTGGGAAATATGATCTGCAGGAGGGAAGAGGTTAAAGAGCAGGTGGGAGTCTCCTTCCCCACTGCCTGTTTATGGCCTGGACTAGCTCCTAAATGGGGGAGGGGAGACAATGTCACACTGTGTCAAGCTCAGAGGTTTGATAATTACATCAGATTAGGTCTTCTTGTTACCAATGGCAACTGTGCTTGTGACTTCAAGCAAATGTGAGGGGTCTTACCTAAGAGTGGATAGTGTCTTTGGAGTTTTCATCCAGGGACAAGGGAAGATTACTTCAGTACAATGGAATAACTTAAAGGGACAGTGTAAGAGAAGAATAAACTGTGATAAGCTTATGTCCTCTGTTGTGCTAGCTCAACATATTGGTTGTGTCTAGAATGAATATGGATATAATTGAATGGCTATGGTTTCAAAGTTAGCACGCACATAGAGAAACATAAAAGAGAGAGTTCAATAGAGATTCTGTTTGGAATGGACTCAGATCTATTGAAACATCATCAGATGCATGGAACACTTTAGGGCAACATTTATTAAACAGATAGCAAGTGCAACTGTGAGTTGAGAGCCCACTGAATATTGATGCTTCCTAGAGAGGATGGTTGCAGAAATACCTGCCCTGCTGCCTTCTAATGTGTGCATATGGTAGGTGCCTTTAGAATAGAACAGGGCTATAAATTATAGGCAGGAGTGGCTCATTTCTCTAGACTTTACACCTCAGTCACAAAAGAGTATGGACACCCTAAACTTTAAGAGCAAGAGTGCCTCAAGCTTTGAAACTTTTCCTCACACCTTTTTCTCCAGCATGAATTTCTGTACTTCTCTATTTTCTTAGTCTTTTTTTTTTTTTTTTTTTAGTACTTTGGATTAGGATGTGAAGACAGATATTAACGGTGATGTTCCTCTTAGATATGACTTACATGACCCTGTTATACAGGGTAAAAGTTTCAGGCTTGTTTGGCAGGTGGAGGGTACTGGATATTTTTGGCTTTTTAAATTCAGGCTACCAAGAGGTTAATTTGCACACCTTGAAAGCATCCTGCTGTGCTCTGCTCACTCTCAGGAATTTTACTTTCAGAAAGCCCACTTTTAAGAAATGGAAACTATGTGTACATAGGAGAGGGAAAGTACTTCGCCTTCTTAGAAATTCCCTATTTTGAGAAGTATTAATATGAGCTACCATCTATAAGCACATAATATGTGTTAGGAACTGTGCTAAGGGGTTTTAAGCACTTCCTCTCTGATGGGATCTTTAAGGTTGTTCTGGCTACATTTTACAAAGGAGGAAATGGAGGTTTAAGAAGGTTAAACCATGTGTCCTCAGTCACAGGACTTGTTTGCATCTGAGCCTGGAATTGATCCTGTCTTTTTGACTGGATTCCCAGCTCTTAACAGCTCTGTATGTTATACAGAGCTAAGCTTTTGAATAAATTATTAATAAGGTGTCAAGACAGGCCATGATGCTGAATACATAGATGGATAATGAGGGATTAAATCAACTGCCTTGGAATGAGCTGCATTTTGTTTCCAAATCTGTTATACTTGGCAAGAGTACCAGAAATGGAACAGATGTCCTACTTACTCTTGTGGTGACCTGCCTCACCCCCTGGTTTAATTGTATAACAGAAAGCAGAGAAAGAGATGATTGATCTGTTAATATCGAGTCCTTCCTTCTAATACTCATACCCAGACATCTAAAAACACTTTGAACATAGCCTTGCGTCTGCTCTGAAGAAACCCAGAGAGCAGCAAGATTTCGCAGCAAGCATAGTCAACAGAAGGCTGGTTGCAGTGCACCAGCCTGAAGAAAGGGGCTCCAAACCCGGCAGGAGATCCCCCTGCCCACTAGGCAGATAATAGCATCTTCTTCCTTCGCAGTTAGGGAAAGGCTGCACACCGGTGAGGGTTTTTCTCAGGCCTCAGACCTCTGGACGGGTGTCAGTCTCCAGGCCCTAACATGTCTCCAAATAGCAATTACTGCAGGTATTTAGAGCTTATCAACAAGTTCGATTCATTGGGAAAAAATATGGGTGAAATCCTTAATAATGGGAGATCTATATTTTCTCCCTTATCTTTTGCACCTGATTAGAAGAAGGCTGGACCCCAGTAAAATAAAATAAATATTTTTATATGTGTTTTTCATGATAAATGTATCTTATTGCATGTAGTTAAAAAATATAAAAACATATGCAGAGGGGTGCCTGGTTGGCTCAGTTGGGAGAGCATGTCACTTTTGATCTCAGGGTCGGTGAGTTCAAGCCCCACATTGGGCATAAAGCTTGCTTAAAAACAAAGAAACAAAACACATTTGCAGAAAAATCACTGAAAATCATGCTACCTAGGGGCAAACATTGTTTTCATTTTGATGTATTTTCTTCCAGTGTTTACCATTTATATCTTACTTAATAGAAATCATACTGCATAAAAAGGAGATGGGTTGATGCTTGTCCTTTAAATCACACTGAAGCTCTTGAGATAATCTGAAAGCTGATGATTTATTTTGAGAAGCTCAAGGATTAAATTCTGGTACTTTCTGGAATCAGGATATTATTAAAAAGATATAAAAGCGAAATAAAAAAAATTTCCTTACATATAGAATATTGAGGACTCTCAAATTGCTACATAATACCAATCTTTTAAAAAAAATTTATTAAGGGCTTACTTAGGCTTAAAGATTTAAATCTACTTATACACTCCCCACCTCCTGACAAAGTTAGAAAATATTTTGCAACAGAGATGTAATAATAGATCATTGAGTCTGTATTATGATTTGTTAAATGATAATGGTTACTTTTATTTTATTGTAAAGATTTTTTATTTACTTGACAGGGAGAGAGAGAGAGAGAGAGTGCGCACAAGCAGGGGGAGCGGCAGGCAGAGGGAGAAACAGACTCCCCTCTGAGCAGGGAGCCTGATTCGGGGCTCCATCACAGAATGCTGAGATCATGACCTGAGCCGAAGGCAGACGCTTAACTGACTGAGCCACCCAGGCACCTCTGGTTACTTTTATTTTTTTTAAATTCTAAAGATATCTCATAGGTAACACTCATTACTATGAGGCCATGAGTATCTGTGCTGACAATGGAGTGGGAGACACAGAGGTCTTTAAGTCTTTTGCTGTGGGCTTTATAATACAGATTTCTCCACATGGACTTGGGAAGAAGGTCTTGGTTGCAATGTTGGTGGATTTCCTCACTAATTGTTAGTGACTTGCAGAATAAGAGACACTGAAAAGGTACTGGAAAACGGAAAAAGTGAGCCAGCTTTCCTTGCCAATAAGGAGTTACAAGAAGCAACATTTTCTTAATATAGAGAAGGAAGTCACAAAAATAAAGCAAAGAACAAGGAATGACCTCAAAACGGGTTTTCAAGTATCAGATATTTTATGAAGGATCCTGACTTAATGTTACCCATCCTCATAAAATGAGCTGATGGCCTTCTTCTGCAAGCTGGAGGGTTTCTTGCACTTAGCAAGGTTTTAATGACAGCACACTGTGTCCCAGGTGCTGTGCTAAGCATGGGCTGTGTTGTCATGAGGACTCATATGCAGAGTCACGTGAAATGAATAGTTTTTAAAAATCACCATTGTCATAAATAACCAGAAGGAGAAATACACTCAAGAGAGATTCTTCCCAGAATTTAGGGTTGCCTGATTTCACAAATGAAAATATAGGACGCCCTACCCTACCCAGAAGACCTCTCCATTGAATGATAGTGGGGGTGGGGGAGGAGGAGGAAGAGGGGAGGGCGTTCTGGGCAGATGGAAATGCATATTCCAAGGCATCCAGCTGGGGAGCTAGTTTTGTGTATATAGAAATTTAAGTTAAATATAAGGGGTGGGGGAAGCAAACCTGAGAAATAAAGCCAGGTGGAAAAAGTTGGGTAAACATACCCAGTGATATATTTTTTTAAGTATAGATTAAGAATCATCATACAGAAACTTAGTTTTATTCACCCTAGTCCTCTTCCTGACAGCAACACCAAGGGTTCTGTTGTGGGCAGACATAGTTACCTTTCTTTACTGCCAGCCCAAACAAAATATTCTCTCAAGTAATCTGGTTTTCCTTAATCCCTTGACTTCAAGTATGTCACTTATTAATTTATCTGAACATTTTACATTTTAAATATTTTTAATTGTTGTATCACCTGTATTAATGACTCTCATAAAGGCATCACCTTCTTCTGGAGTTAGTGCACTTTATTTGCCTAGCTTTATCCATCTCTACCTTTTGTAGTTTTTTACAAGAGCCCTGGTGAGGCTTTCTCTTTCCAGACTGACTTGCCCTCTTCATCATAGTCCCTTCAAGTCCCTTCATGAATGTGGTTCTTCCTTTTATCACATACGAGCACAGTAAAGGATAGACTCAGTCTGGTTTCGATTCCAAACTCCTCACTTACTGTCTGGGTAAGCTTGGTGGCTTACCTGATATCTCTGAGCCTCAGTTTTCCCATCTTTAAAATGGATCAATGATACTAGAGACTTACCTCAGAAGGATGTTGTATGGCTTTAATAATTCCACACAAATGCAAGATTGTTAGCATGATTTCTAATACATATTAAATACCTAATGATTATTAGCTTAAAAAATTTCCCTTAGGATTTCCACGGCTCTCTTACTACAGATGTGTTGTAATTTTGTATTGGCTAGGATATTATGTGCCATTGGGTTTCCAAAAGGAAAACTTAGCTAATAAACTGCACAGATTTTTGCTGGCCAGTTGGTATTCAGAGCTCATGCACCTACTGGGTGGTTTGAGATAGCTCGTAGGTATAAGGGAGTTATTGTTTTGCAGTATTAACCTTCCTTAAACATGTAATCTTATACTTGGCCACATTTATATCCACCTGCCTCTGTTCTGCCAGCTCAAAAAACCAAACAAACCAAACTTCTCATATCTCCCCCACTCGAAAAGAAAGCTCATGGGACCTTAATGTCAGCTGTAAATTGGAAATGTCACTGCGTACTTCTTCTTCCAAATCATTATTACAATATTAAATCCTATGTTTCTAGCAGTGGTCATAAAAACACTACTTCATTTGTCCTTGGCTTCCTACCTTTAATCAGTTCACTATCTGTGGAAAGGCTGCTTGAAATCCGTGATTCATGTTGCCTCTTTCTCAGCAAGTTACACAGTGTAGCTCACAACTGCCTGATCCAATTAAAAGAAAAGAAAACAAGGCAATAAAAAACAAAACCAAATCATTTCTATTCTGAACTGTTGTCAAAGGCTTTGAAAGTCTTAATAAATTTATCTTCAGTTTTACTTTCATCCGCATGCATATCTCCTCCCGCAAAGAGTAGGTAATAAATTAGTCATAGTTCCTATTTTTGAAATTTTACTGTATTTCTCTTAATAACTAATATATGAAGTACTCAAGAATTTTACTACATGCACATAAAACATTGTGACTCCCGAGTTTGTCGTTATGAGGTATACTCTTGGAATCCTTCTTAGGAATGAGGTCACATTGCCAGTTCTTAAGCAAGTTAAAAAAATGTGATTAACAGCTTCCTAATTTTGGCCTTGAGTTTCTTTAAATTACTGAAGTGATGGGCAGAATATGTGAACAGGCAATTCACAGTAGAGAATAATCAAAAGATTGATACAAATTTAAAATATAATTAATATTCAAAGAATGAAAATAAAAATAGATTTGTGTTTTATCTGTCAAATTAATAGAGATTGAAAAAAATAGATCATTCAATTCAGGCAAAAATGCAATGATTACACTTTCTCTTAATGCACCGACTATACTTTCTCTTACTAAGGCTGTGTAAGAACACATTTGAATAACCTTTTGGAAGACGATGTTTGCAATAGTTACGAACATTTGTAATATGTTACAAAGACACAAGTTACAGTGCAGAGGTAACTCCACACCTTTGTCACTGGACTTACAAAACGTAAAATTTCCTGAAGCATTTAGGGACTTTATAAGAGCTCCATACCAGTGTTGGCGAATGCTCCATTAATTTAAAATTGCACATTAACGCTAGTAGCAAGATATATAGTTAGAAGCCATTTCTTCCCCACAAAATAATGGTGGCATGTAGGTGTAACATTACAGTTCAGTGAAAGAACATGAACTGGAAACAGAATATCCAACTGAAAAACAAAACTAAATTAATAATTGAAGAATTCATGCCATGTGCCCTTAAGCTAACTAAATACTGCCCTCTTGCTATAAATGAGAATAATTTGTTTGCAGAGCAAAATTTGATTCTGAGAGTCCAGCGTGATTAGTAAAGTTACAAAAGAGTATATACCCACATAGTAAATGATGAATGTAAACTCAGAAGTCCAAGTGAGTGTCTGACCCAGAGAGACTCTTCTAGCGGCTCTACAGAAACTCATAAATAATCTCTAGCTTGAAGTCCATATTGATTCTAGGGACTTACTGTGTTTTGTCATTTTGCCAAAGAAGCCAGTTTTGCTTCAGTTCCACATTTGGTTTTTCCCTGGGAATCTTGCAAGGTTTTATTCTATTTCATCCCAGAGGAACAGAGAACTACAATAACTGAAATATTTGTAGGCTTTTGGGAGTTCAGATGACTTGGTTATGGTAATTCTCCCCATCGGATGGTGTGATTGAAGTACTTAATGTTTTTCTTTGTTTTCATTTTCTATTCTGATGAAGATACTGTGATTTCATACTGTCTCACACAAAGGAAAGTCATTCTTTTAAAATTAAGATTATCTCTGAGGACCTCTTCTTTCCCTTTTATCATCTAAACCCTTTTCTCAATCTTTCTGGAATCCTAGGCCCTCATTCATCCTAGGCATTTATTTATTTATTTATTTATTTTTAAAAAAGATTTTATTTATTTATTTGACACAGAGAGACACAGTGAGAGGGAACACAAGCAGGGGATGTGGGAGAGGGGGAAGCAGGCTTCCCGTGGAGCAGGGAGCCTGATGTGGGACTCCATCCCAGGACCCTGGGACCATGACGGGAGCCAAAGGCAGTTGCTTAATGACTGAGCTACCCAGGCGCCCCATCCTAGGCATTTAATAATATGTCTTGATACCAGAGAAATGGTACTGTGTTTTGAGAGAAAGGAACTTGAATTTTAATCTCCAATGTTTTATATTCTCTGTGGCTAATGGATATGTTATTTAATTACTCAGGTTTATTTCTCTATCCATGAAATGATTACACAAGGATGTTGGGAAGAATAAATGTATGAAAGTGTTTTGTAAATAATATAATTCTACATAAATGGATTATTATCAGCATCATCAACTTCATTTAGGGGATAGAATTTCATTGTCTTTTGCCAAGTGCCACTATAAAATAAGATATTTAAAAATCTCTTGGTTTTCTGTGGATTAGAGAGTTGTTTTTTAAATTCCAAGTCTCATTTTTTTCCTTGAACGAATGGCCACAAATGTCTAATAGTTACCTTCTCTAAAACTGAATAACCATTTGATGGATATCTTGGTTTTACATCTCTCACCAGAATATTGGAATAAATTGTGGGATATATTTTTCCCTAGAAACAGGATACTCCCTTTTTTTCGAAAATAGTTGGGTGAAGTCTTAATAAGAGGGAGGGATTGGCTGGTCCGGCTAAAAACATCAAGATTCTGTGGTACTAGATTTTTGAAAAATCCATAGGAACAAAGGGTGGAAAAGATCATCAAGTAGTTGATTTTAACAATATGTTGCTTACCTAATTAACATTCTCATATCAAACAAGTGAGCATTTAAATATATAAACTGTTAGTTAGAGTCTGTGTTTTGAGACTGTACAAACACTTACGCAGACATCTGACTTAAAAAAATTGTTTTGAACACCCACCAGGATGAACATCTGTTTTCCATTAACTGCCCTTATGCTTTTGGTTTAGATGCTGTAACACTGACTTTTTTTTTTTTAAAGAGGTGTGACATTGCAATCACTTGACAATTTTAATTATTATAGTAATATCTTTGTGAAAGAGGAAAATTCATGACTCAAGAAGTTTACTACATGGCAGTTTAATTAAACAGAGTAGGAAATATTCATGTGGTTTAAATCATCAGGTGGGTGTTTTTTGTGGGATATTTTCTCAAGCTTTAACAGTAACTTTCATTTTACTTACCACCTTCCCCAAATTGTATTTAAACAGTTAACTCCAATAATAAAAATATTCAAGGTAATAATTTTAAAGAACCTATAAAAGAAACCAACATGTAAGACCATGTTTTGTAAGAATTTTATTATATCTTTATTAGCTCACATCATAGGACTCACCTCCATAGAGCTTCCAACTTAAACTTTTGCTAGGGCTTTATCTCTTCTGCAGTGATTCTCAGCTGGGACCTCACATTAGATTTCCCTGCTGATGCCCAGGCCCCACACCAGGTTGTTTCATTCAGAGTATCCGGGGGGTGGGAATCCTGCATCAGTATTTTATTTGCCTCTTCTGAGACTCAGCCTCAGGGAAACTCTTTAGATCAAACTAATCACTGGGTAGGAAGAGCTTAGTCTTCAAAAATCATCTCAAGTGATCATTTTTTTTTGGTATACATCAAAAAAACCCAAAGAAGTGTAAAGATAGTTTAGAAGTTATAAGATCTACTCAGAGCATTAGAGTTTTTCCGTTTTTTTTTTTTTTTTTCCTGAGTCTGAAGGAAATGATCCCTTTTTCCTTTTTTATCTGGTAAGAGCAGAGAAACAACCTTTCCCCTCTTTAATGAGCAATAATAGTAAACATTAGCTCTTCGTGGCTGAATTCTCCCCTCCTCTTTCATCTTTTAGAATTTTTTTTTTTTTTTTTTTAAAGATTTCATTTATCTATTTTGAGAGAGAGAGAGTGCATGGAGAAGGAGATGGAGAGAGAATCTGAAGCCGACTCCACACTGAGCACGGAGCCCAACATGTGGTTTGATTCCACAACTGGGAGATCATGACCTGAGCTTAAACCAAGAGACAGATGCTTAACCGACTGAGCCACCCAGGTGCCCCAATCTTTTAGAATTTCTTATCACTGGTTTTAGCTAAGCACTTGTGTCTTGCTACTTTTTGCATGTCAAGCAGCTGGTGGTGCATTTAGTTTGGTATATAGTAGATACCTAACAAGCAAATGCTGGATAATTATGTGTATCAAGCATTCACCTGGAAGAAGATTTTTTAAAAAAATTATTTATTTATTTTAAGTAATCTCTACACCCAATGTGGGGCTCAAACTCTAGATCCCAAGATCAAGAGTCACATGCTCTTCTGACTGAGCCAGCCAGGTGCCACGAAAGGAGACATTTATAGGTATCCCAGAGGGCTCTAAATTCTTCCTAGACTTTGACAGTGTTGTCTTAACAGAATACAGGGATGATAAACATGTTAAAAATACATACATTTACATGACAATTAATTGAAAAAGCTGATTTTGCAAGTATGTGTGTATATTTTTATGCACACCCGCACATATCACTTGATTTTCATAATAATCTGAGGCAAATTTGCCAGAGATTGGCTTTTCTGTTTTATAAGTGGGGAAACTGAGGTTCTGAAAGGTTAAGTAACTAGCCCAGTGCAAGCAACACCCAGCTAGTGGTAAATAATAAACAGGTTGACAATTAAGGGATTGAGATTACTATTCCTTTTCTTTCCCCATAACACCTTACAACCCCTTGCAGGGTGAAGGCATATGGATCAAATCTGTAGCTGGCCCAAGGATGATAGAATCAGAACTCTAAAATACTTCAACAGGTTAGACTGCAGGCCAAGAAAACCCAAAAGATGAAATTTAATAGGGAAAAATATAAGGTCTTAAGTTTAGATTATAAAAGGAAATTGTGCAGATTTGGGAGAAGAGTGGGGGCCCTAGCTTGTTCATGTGGAAAAAAAACTATGATTATGAGATAAGCCCGTGGTGGACTGAAATGCATAATACAAAGTTAGGTTGCTTTTATAGCACATCAGAAGTATAGTATATTCCACGAAATGAGACGGGTCCCATGTTCCTCTCTGTGCTGGAAATAAACCATTTAGAATTTTGTACTTGTTTTAGCCACCACATTTTAAGTAAAACAGTGACAAACTGATGTTTATTTGGAGAAAGGTGACCACTGCCACCCACACATCAGCTGGCATCCTCAACATATAGATCATACAGGACCACCCCCTTCCATTCCAGGATTTTGGGCAGTAATGACCTTAAGAAACGTCTATGAGGGGGCACCCCGGTGACTCAGTTGGTTAAGCGTCTGCCTTCGGCTAAGGTCATGATCTCAGGGTCCTGGGATTGAGTCCCACATCGGGCTCCCTGCTCAGCGGGGAGCCTGCTTCTCCTTCTCCCTCTGCCTGCCGATCCCCCTGCTTGTGCTCTCTCTCTCTCTCTCTGACAAATAAATTAAACTCTTAAAAGAAAAAAGAAAAAAACAAAGAAAAGAAATGTCTATGAATTCACAAGGGCTTAACTTTTCTTGGTAACTTCTGGTTCTAAGTTCCCGATTCTTGAAATATAAATGACATTATTTTGCCTGGACTACCCCTACTCTCTTCCTTGTGGACCCAGCTAACTCAGCTTCTTTTTTTCATTTCCACAGAACCCCACTCACGCAAGGTTTTTGGGTGCTAAGAGATTTACTGGTAATTTGGGGAGACAAGGAAGGTGTATGGAGCAGGAACAATAAAAATTCTAGATTGAAAAGCAAACATTCCCTTTGTTAAAAGTCCTTCCTTCCTTCCTTCCTTCCTTCCTTCCTTCCTTCCTTCCTTCCTTCCTTCCTTCCTTCCCTCCCTCCGTTGTCATCCTGCTTCTGGAAATTTCTTACTATCTGCTGATATGTTCTTAGTACTCTGATCTTACTGGCTGTTTTCACTCCCTTTCATTTTTGTCCTTCATTCACTTCCTCTCAGATTTCCTGCAGGAATTGCATATGTTTCTCAGATTACTACATGCACCAATTCACCTTTCTCCATTTCTTACTCTTAAATTAAGTTCCAGCCAACCTGGGCATATACAAAGACTACTATGATGCTCAAATAAAAGGGCCACTCCAAGATTTCTTCCCTAACAGAAGCCATTCTATCTAAAATAGAATTGTGCAGTTAAGTAGCATTTTATTCCTCTGTTAAATCAAGAAAATGAAGGGTATGAAAATAGTAGCTTCCTAGCACTTATTTTAACTAATTTAAAATAATTAACTCATTTAAAATTGCTGTTTGAGGGATTATTCCACCTTCCCCATCATAATCATATATGATTAGAAACTATTCTTCTTTTTGACCATAGAAAATACATATTATGTAAACTCAGTTGTTTTGTCATTATAAATGAATACTGGTAGTTAGGACAATATCAACTTTAGGTTGGGAAAATAATAGTGCAGTAGTTGTACAGATGGAGGACATATCTGTCAATGACATTTGGAATAGCAGGTTATGTGGTCTTTGTCTTGTTATAGAAATAAATCAAGGACTTGTTTCCAATATTCAAGCAGTAAAACTAGAAAGGTTATATATATAAAGCAATTATCGCTAAAATATTGTTAAAATTCCAAATATATGTCTATACCTGAATATATCTCTATTTAAATACATGTATATACCAAATTCATTCATTTATTTACCACATTTTTAATGAGTAAACATGAAGGTCCTTCATGGACCTTGCTTTCTCTCTAAAGATGGTGGATTTTTTTCCAAAGATGCTAACATACCTGATGAGAACTACATGTTTGTGAGACTTTAGCAATGAAATATGATCTGCAGATTTAGTATTTGTTGAGACTACTTGAAAGATTAGAGGAGATCAGTGGTGTCTGTAAGGCAGGGCAACTTTCCCCAGCTCAGCTGGGTGTGGGAAGACACCCTTCAAATAATGACTCAGTCTCTTGGGACGGAGTATAATAAGTACCATATACAATGACTAATACAATTAATGCTTTAGCTCACCTCATCTACCTCATTATGTTGGTGGTAATGCTTGTTCCTTATAACCGCAGCAGAGGCAGAATAAGGAAAGTTCCTGAAATCATTTTTTTCTACATTAAACTAGATGTTCCACTTGGTAGCACATCTTGCCCAGTCCAACCACAGCCCCTGGACAGTGGAGGCAAGACTATATGGAGAAGGAAGACCTAAAAAAGGAGAAGAATGAAGATGATTTACATAGCACATACTGTGAATTAGGTTTCATCCTAAAAAGCTTTCATCTATTAACCCATTTATTCCTCTCAACAATATCATCATCTGTAGAGGCTGCTTGTAGGCAACCAACTTGAGCACTGGAAGCAGTAAAGTAGGAGGGCCCACAGCACCCAGCCCACCGGGTTGAATGCAAACATGCTGATCAGGCCACCCACCTCAGAATATCCATAAACCCTAACTGACCAACGGGCTACTTAGAACTGGCACAGGCACCAGAAAACGAAAATTCCATTCGTTCCCGTACTTCCTCACCTTCCCCCCTTAACTACAGCCCCTCCCTTTTGCCTCCCCCCAGACAGTCTCTCCTCTGCTGTCCTACCCGCTGTTCCCTTGCACTTCCAACTCCTTTGTTCTGCCTCGGGGGAATTCTTTCATGGCCACACTGCACCCCCGACCTCCACCCAAGCAGGTCGCCCCACATCATATCCAATTTGCAAATGAGGAAAATGAGGCACAGACAGGACAAGTGATTTTCCAGTGTCACAGGGCTAGTAAATGCTGGAGCTGGGAAATGAGTCCTAGCTGACAGGTTTCAGAGGCTGTGCTTTTAACTGCTGTTATTCTTTCTTTTAGAAGGAGTTGACATAGGGCCGGCTCATAAGGATTTAAGGTTTATTTCAGTAGAAGTGGCACAAAGTCTTAGCATAACAAAAGACAGCATATAATTATGTGGGACAGAAAGAAGCAAGAGGTCTGAGGAGACTGGTGAAGGAAGGTGGGCTGGTGAAGAAGCTTCATGGAACTGGTCCTTGCTCTCCGTCCTGAAGAAGGAAGGGTAAAGCTGCATTTTGGCCACCTGATTTGGGGAATGTGTTCTGGATGCATCGAAGGCATTTACCTCCCCTTATGCGGAGTACAGAGTGCCTCTGCTTTATCATTTCATTAAAGTAAAATTTTCATGCAAATAAAAATTTGAAATGTCATTTGATATGCAAAAGAACTCCAAGAGGTATTATCTCTGTGTTTTCCAGATGAGAAAAAAAAAAAAAAAGGCTTCCCTTTGTTTCCAGAAGTACCAAGGTTGTGGCCTGAGTCTGGGTCAGGTCATGTCCTGAGGCGGGGGTGGGGGGTGGGCAATGATGCAAGTTTGGGAAGCTGTTATATAGGTCCTGACTTTTCTAAGAATGTGAGAGATTCTCACCCAAAGTTGGTGTCTGCTTAAGTTTTTCTTATATAAGTAAAAAGAATTAGCTTTACATAGTCACGGGTTTAATTCCTTTATTTATAGAAACTACTGGATTGTGTTTGATGTTAGGTGTCCAGGTAGGTAAAAGACTGGTTTCCCAGGTGATAGCACTTAACAAACTGCCTCAGAATTCTATGCCACTAAAAATCTGCCGCAGTAGTGATTAATTGGGGGACGGGCAGTTTTATTTAATGTAAGAACACAGGCTACGGAGTTAAACTGTTGGGCTGGAATCCTGGCCTTGTCACTCACTACCTGTGTGATGTTGGACACATTACTTCCCCTCTCTGTGCCTCAGTTTTCTCATTTGTAAAATGTGGATAATTATAGTATAATTTTAACGGTGTGTATGTGTGTGCATGTGTGTGCAGAATGATTCAATGAGCTGAAGAGTTTGAGCATACAGTAATGACACAGATGTGTTAAGTGTTCTATCTACCACCATCTCCCCCCTACCCCTGCAACTAAAATGTCAGATCCAGGGGCAGAAATTTTTGTCTCTTTTGTTCACTGCTGTATTCTAGGCCCCTTGCACAGTGTCTACACATAGTAGTTGCTCAGTAAATATCTGTTGATTAGAAGGGTCACTTTTCAACATTTTTGCAGCAAATGAATTGGGTAATCAAACAGTTTATAGTTTTCCAAAAACTGTATCTTACCATAAAACGTGAGAAAAAGAGTAAAATAAAAATCCAATTCCTAGATATTTTTAATTTACAAGAAAATTTATATCACAACTAATAAGACAATGAAGAGAGGACATTTTTCTACAATAGGAGTCTGGATTTTGTTGCTGGAAATGCTGTCATCTGAACAATTCACATATATATGAGAGAAAAGCAAAAATAAAGAAAAAGAGTAAAAACCTAAGTAACAGACAAATGGATGAAGAAGGAATGCATTTGCCTTCCTGACTATTTATCCCCATCTTAAGTCCTGCTGCATTCAGGACTGAAGTGCTCAGGTCATTGACTCCTAAGTAACAGTGAGTCAACGTATTTGCATAAACACTGCAGTGTGTTTGTACCACATTTTCCATTGTTTTCTTTCAAGTATAAATTTCATTGAAATGAACTGTACTCATTAGCGGAGACTGTGCAATCAACTTTGTCCCTAGGGAATTCTGAGACAAACTACAGTCTCCAGATCAGTAGACAATTTAGAGTACATCTATCGACCTTTCACAAAAACTACTGGGACATGAAGCTGAGGTGGGGGCGGGGGTTGGGGGGTTGGGGGAGAAATGCCAAAGAAAAACTCCAGCTCCTAGTGGTTAATCCAATAATATTATGGTACAAAATGACCCTTTATCATTTCAGCAGCAAGTGATTTTCTCTTCCAACCTGCTGGAAACTTTCCGTTCAGGGAGAGGCATTAGAGATATAGGAGAATGTGTGATACCCACAGTGTTTCTTGGCCAGGAAGGAATTTATCATCTTTCAATGTTACTGAGTCATAACAAGGTCGCACAAGAAGACAAAAAGAGATTGAAGACTACAAAAACAAACACAAACATACCTTGTACTGTTTTTTTTTTTTTTGTCAAAAATGCATACCCTAAGTAAAAACTGAAATGCATCTTCACTTTAGCCAGAACTCAGGCTCTTGGCTAACTGAAGTAAAATTGTCATCATTTGACATGGCCCTTCACTCTTACAGCCTGTTTCAGGGTGAGAACATCATTAGGGCCATCTTTAAGCATATGAAGAGTGTGGGGTGCTTTCTGCAGTTTTGTGTTTCAGAAGCAGAGGAGGAAGCCTGGAGAAGGGCAAAATTACTGTAACAGACACAAATCAAACTTAATCACCCACTCATATAATGTGAAAGCCTTTCTGATCTTTTAAGCTCGCCTGTAATTTATCCTTGGAGTCTCTGTCTATGAAAGTGAAAAGTTGAGAAGGAACCTGATAGCAGCAGCCTATTAAGGTCAGTAACTGCGGAAAGGCTTCATGGAAACCAGCGAAAGCGTCTGCTAAAGAGAAAAGCATAAGGGCTCATGTTCCTGCACAAAGACTCGAACGACCTGGTCCTAATACAGTGTCACAATTAATGTTCTTTTTAAGCTTCAGGTTAAGCCTTTAAGGTTCTTGGAGTACAACATGGTTTCCTTCATAAAAAGTCTGCCAGATCTGAATATATGCAGCTGTGTTTTAGTTCAGAAGAATCAACAGGGAATCAACAAGAATGACAAAGGTAATTTCGAGCCCTTAGTTGATGAGACTGAGTGCTGCATGTCACATAAATTAGCTGTGAAAAGAAATGGTGACCTTGGTGGAACCTTTAGTTTTCTCAATGAATCCTGATTTTTAAAATTTTAATTAATTATCGATTGATTGATTTTTAAAAGGAATCTCTACACCCAACATGGAACTCGAACGTACAACC
The DNA here is from genome assembly GCF_029215605.1 of Mirounga angustirostris. Lineage (NCBI taxonomy): Eukaryota > Metazoa > Chordata > Mammalia > Carnivora > Phocidae > Mirounga > Mirounga angustirostris. The sequence goes on along the minus strand of NW_026991710.1, from coordinate 143,078,288 downwards.
CTGAGATCAAGAGTCAAATGTTCGGGGTGACTGGGTGGCTCAGTCATTAAGCGTCTGCCTTCAGCTCGGGTCATGACCCCAGGGTCCCGGGATCGAGCCCCACATCGGGCTCCCTGCTCAGCAGGAAGCCTGCTTCTCCCTCTCCCACTTCCCCTGCTTGTGTTCCCTCTCTCCTGTCTGTCAAATAAACCAATAAAATCTTAAAAAAAAAAAAAGTCACATGTTCTACCAACTGAGCCAGCCAGGTGCACCCCAGTGATTCCTAATTTAAACTGGAACAGTGAAACAACTTGACTCGGGGTCTGAAGACTTACATTTGAACTCAGATTTTCTTATTTTCTAGCTGACAAACTGTGGAAAAGTTACCTTATTTCTCTAAGCTTCAGTTTTCCTCATCTGTAAAATGGGATAGCACAGTTGTGAGAATTAAATGAAATAAAGTATTAAAACCCATCCTCCATGTAGTAGGTACTCAAGATGTTTATTTTTTTATTTTTAAAAAAGATTTTATTTATTTATTTGACAGAGAGAGACACAGCGAGAGAGGGAACACAAGCAGGGGGAGTGGGAGACGGAGAAGCAGACTTCCCGCGGAGCAGGCAGCCCCACACAGGGCTCGATCCCAGGACCCTGGGATCATGACCTGAGCTGAAGGCAGACACTTAACGACTGAGACACCCAGGCACCTTGGTACTCAAGATTTTAAAAAGACAAATCCCAAATTACAATTCTGGAAGCTAGCATTATTGCACATTATAGATTTATCTGTATTTGTGAAATGTCTTTTTTTTTTTTTAACAGTCCATAAGATGAGTCTTTTTGGAGGGGGCGGAGGGAGGGCTAAATTCTGAACAATGTGAGCATGAAATCATAGCATCCCAAACTTGGGAGATTGTTGTGAAGACAGAGGAGAGACTTCAGAGCTGGGAAGATCTTCCCCAAAGGTCTGGAATTATTCCAAAAGTATTTCCCGTGTAATTTGAAATTCAACAGGAAACCAAGTTTTATTTTATGTTCAACTCTATGCAATTGCCTCTGTTCTGGAGAATGAGAATGAGCTGTAGCAGAATGAGTACAAGTAGAACTGAAACAAAGTAATTTGAAAAACAGTGTCAAAGGCTAAATTTCATTTCATTTCTTTTTTTTTTTTAAATTTCATTTCATTTCATAATTTTATTTAAATTTAGAACAAATTTGGCCTGAACTTGAAATGTCATGATTTTAGCAGTTTCTCATTCTTTTAGATTCTCTGTTTATGCTTACCTTTTCATTTGAAAGGTAGGGCTTTAAAACATCTTACCATATTCCCGATAGAAAAAAGGGAGTGGATTGTTACCTTAGAATAATTGACTGGTTCTATACCTTCAGTTATGAGGCACATTTTATAATTATACACAGTATCAATATATTCACTCCCATTTTTTTCGACTCATAGTTTTTTTCTTTATCATACTTAATACCCTACTTGCTTAAGTAAATACTTCAAAAAATACTTACTATGTCTATATGTTAGGACAGTTCAAATAAAAACATCTTATTTGGGTATTGTCACTCTTGTGCGTTAAAACAGGAAAAGGATCCAAGAATATAAAATATCTTACATAAAGTTTCTTGAATGGTTATTCTCTCCCATTCTCACTTTAAGGAACAGAAGTCCAATTTATGACTATAGTAACAAGTTAAACAAGAATGTGGCAATAGGTATAAATTATGTTAAACTGGTTTTAGAGAAAATAAACTGTTCCTTCCCGTGAACCTTCACCCATTTGAAGCTTTGAAATATTTAGATAAACTTTTCTCTCTCATTTTCATCTGCCTTTTTAGTCTGACTTTGAGCCAGAACTTGAAGTAGACATACTGGGCTCTTGCGAAAAAGCTTGTTCCCACAAGATTGCCAGCCAAAATTTGCAGACTCAAGATGTTTGGAGAGTTTGGATAATCATCACAATTTTTGGATGCCTATCTGAGGTAAACATAAATGCCAAACCTTGAAGGTCTCATTATTAGTGTAAGTATGATCCAATATGAGGTATTTCTGTTCTTGGCTCGTTGATATAAGATAATTATAGGGTTTCTTAATTGAAATTTAATTAGAAATACAAAGTGATACATGTTAGTTTATAAAGCATCACAGTGAAACAATTTGCTCCAGTATACCAGATGAACAGAAAACAAATTAACACGTTTCTTAGAACTAAGCGACAATTATGTACAGTAATAACACCACTCCAATCTTTGGAAAGATTTTATTATGTATTGATTGACTAAAACATTTGTTTGTTGTCACAATTTACACTTTAAAGGGCTATAAGTGAGGCCATTTATTTTTGTACCTAAAATGTTCCTTCAGACCTACAATCTCCCCCTAAACACCATAACAAACATCCCAAAGGCATATCCTTTTAAGAAATGTGTCTGTAAATGTTAAAGTATAGGAAACTTTTTTCAATACTAAATATATTTTTTTAAAGATTTATTATTTATTTTAGAGAGGGAGAGAGAGCCTGCACATGAGCGGGGGAGGGGGAAAATGTTCTGTGAAGCATCAGAAATCAGGTGCCTTCTGTGAAAGCCCCGAGCTGGAGAGAGTCTTAAGTCTGAGGTAATTCAATTATTAAAGCTAATGCTCAAAGGAAGAGGAGCAGAAAGCTTCTAACTTTAAGAAAAGGTTCAGGACAGTTCTACTTAACTCTCTTTTCTATTAAGACAAGTAAACGGTGATCGACAAGTTACAATTTCAGTGAAGCCTCTAACTGGCATGTTGGTGATTAAGAGTTCTTTAAATCTTGCTGTAAATTACACACCATGCTGCTTATGTGATTATTTATGCGATGATGTAGTAGTTGTATTTTTTTTTTTTTTAAAGATTTTATTTATTTATTTGACAGAGAGAGACACAACGAGAGAGGGAACAAAGCAGGGGCAGTGGGAGAGGGAGAAGCAGGCTCCCCGCAGAGCAGGGAGCCTGATGCGGGGCTCCATCCCAGGACCCTGGGACCATGACCTGAGCCCAAGGCAGATGCTTAATGACTGAGCCACCCAGGAGCCCCTGTAGTAGTTGTATTTTTATGTAGAAAGAATATGAGCCTGGATAGTGTACTGAATTCCTGCTTTTACTTAGTTACCTCCTGAAAGACTAATTTTTGGACATTTGACATTCCTATGTTTGTTCACCTTCTTTTGTTTTAAGAATAATGTCTAAGGGGCGCCTGGGTGGCTCAGATGGTTAAGCGTCTGCCTTCGGCTCAGGTCATGATCCCAGGATTCTGGGATCGAGTCCCGCATTGGGCTCCCTGCTAGGCGGGGAGCCTGCTTCTCCCTCTGCCTCTGCCTCTCTCTCTCTCTCTCTCTGACTTTCATGAATAAATAAATAAAACATTAAAAAAAAAAAAAAAAGAAGAGGGCGCCTGGGTGGCTCAGTTGGTTAAACGACTGCCTTCGGCTCCGGTCATGATCCTGGAGTCCCGGGATCGAGTCCCGCATCGGGCTCTCTGCTCAGCAGGGGGTCTGCTTCTCCCTCTGACCCTCTTCCATCTCGTGCTCTCTGTCTCTCATTCTCTCTCTCTCAAATAAATAAAATCTTAAAAAAAAAAAAAAAAGAATAATGTCTAAAAGTTTTGACCTTTATTTTGTAGATTTTTGATATGGTTATCATAAGGGAAGATTATAATTTGAAGAGGTGACTATAATTCACTTTGTTTGCCTAAACTTGCTGAGTTTCTCAATAGGAGAGCAATTGGTATTCAGATGGGTTAATTCTCATTGTGCTAGCCAGTATTGCAAGATGCTTAACATCCCATCTCATTAAATGCCACATTTTCCACCCATTGTGATAATGTGCAGTATGATGACACCATACATTTCCAACTGTTCTTGAAGAGTAATATATGCATACACACTCCAGCACCTGCTCCCCCCACCCCAATCTTCCTGCCACCACCACGTAAAAACCACTGGCATAGGATAGGTTTAATTCTTCTAATCTCAATTATTATAGACAATTAATATCAGCTCTGATAGTAGAGGAAAACCCAATTAAAAATCAAGAAATCTGGATTCTAGTTTTAATACTGAATCTTTTGGAAAATCATTGAATTCCTTGAACCTCAGTTTGTCTATCTCTTAAATGGTAATGAACTTTCCTATTTTAACAAATTCTTGTAAAAAGCAAGAGATCTTATGTACATTAAAACACTTTTAAAAGTATAAAAATCTATATAGGGAAATATCTGAATAATCCTCAGCAGTCATTATCTTTGGGTAATAAACTTACATAATTAACATATAATGTTTTAGACATTGTTTTAGACATTGCTCTGGGAATGTACAGAATTAAAAGAGAATAAAGCATATGTCATGTGTGTATCTCTTACACTACCAAGGGGGAAGATAGAATGTATATGGTTAAAAAGATGATAATACAAAGGTAGAGCCAGACATATGTTTAGCAAAATGTACTAGAGAAGTTTAGGACAAAACATGTTCAGTGAAAGATGTAAAAAGCTGAAAATTGTGAAGGAACTACCTTCCCTATTAAAACAATGGAGATGTATGATCTCTTTCATCATAATATACATTAGGAAAGTATCCATATTCTCCATATGGATATTTGTATAGGTTGTAGATCTTGAGGATATAAATGATTAAAACTTTCTTCTAAGGGAAATACTACTAGATAACTAATTTGCCTGTCAACTTTAATAAAACAGAGCAGGAATGGCTGAAGAGAGGAAATATGTTAGTCTTAAACACATAGGGCAACAGATAAAATGCCATCTGACTGACTTTTAGACCATCTTGTTGCTCTTGGTGTCCTTGTATTCTCTGTCCTTCCTGTGGCTCTAGTCTTGCTTTGGCTTTGATCTCTGCCCTGGAATCAGTCCCAGCCTTCTCCTTGGACTTGGCATTCCTAGATATGTTGTTTGACTTTAGCTTGGAATCCTGGAAACCCATCTCTGAGGGGTTGACTCTTTGACTTCAGGTGTCCTCTTGAAATCTAGTTAATATGCACCCTTGTCTTGCTAAGATGTTAAAATGGGTAAAGAGTTACCCATATTGGGACAACCTGATGAAGCATTTAATTTACGAGATTATTTGACTATTCAAATACTTATTAACCTGAAATTTCTCAAATGACATTGTCAATTGCCAAAACTTGCATTTCTACTCTTCCTTCTTTATTCTTTGATGTGGCAAACCCTTCCCCTCTTTGTTGAAAATGTCCTTCTTTACCTGTGACATTAAAGTCTCCAGATTCTTCTTTCTTTCTGAATGCTCCTTCTCAGGTGGCACTGGCTTTTTTCCCTCAGCTACCCTAAGTGCAAGGCTTCCCACAAGGCTCTATCATCAGTCTTTGTCTCTCTTGTCTATATATCCCATGGCCCAGCTATCTCCACACCTGACATTCCTCCCTAGCTTTAGCCTCCATTTCAGACTACAGGCAAGACCTTTTATATAGCTCAAACTCAAACATATGATCAACTTTTCCTTAATATCCAATATAAATCCCTTCCTCCTTTGTCTTTCCTAACTGAATCGTCATTCATTTAGTCATTCGAGCTAAGAATTTTAAGAATCATCTTCATCGGTTCTTTCTTCTTTCTTCTTAATTTCAATAACTGACCAAATCATTAGAAATATCTTCAAAATGCTCCTTGAATCTGGCCTCTGGTTTCTATTGTTGTAGCTTTTTTCTCCCTCAGTTTCTTGCTGGCAACTATCATAACAACCATCTAATTGAATTAATAGCCTCTAGTCTCTTTCCCTAACAATTTTATTCCCTGATACAGAGTTAATATTTTCTTTTAAATTAATTTAATTATGAAAGTAAGAAAAGATAATTCTAAAAATTAAAACAACAGCGGGGTAGAAAGGAAAAAGTGAGTCTTTCCTCTCTACTTCCCTCAACTCCCAAAGGTTTGATGTATATTCTTCCAGACATCATTCTAAAACATATGCACACTAATAGGATTTATGTTATTGACCTCAAGGGTTCAGTGCCTCTGGTGAAATGTCAGGTGTTGGTCAGATTCTTCACTGTGGGTAATCTATTTTGATTCTTTAGAAGCTTTTAGAATTTTCTCTTTCATCTCGAGATTTCATCAAGAGTTCTGTAAGTCTTTTAACATATATTCTACCCAATGCTTCCTTGATGTGTCTCCCAACATAAAGATGCCTGTATTTCTTCAGCTAAGACTAATTTTTCCCTCTTATTTCCTTTAATAATTTCCTTCCCCTCCATTATCTCTTTCTCTTGATGGGAATTCTACTGGGGAGACATTGGCCTCGTGAGTCTCCCTCCAGTCTCTACCCTTTTTCTCATATTTATAATCTCTTTTTTTGTGTGTGTGATCTGAATTCTAAGAAACTTTGTAACTTTTCCTTCTATATAATTAGTCCTATATTTTGATTTTTCAGGGTATCCACTGAAGTTTTTATTTATTTTATTTTGTTTTATCTTTATCTATCTATCTAAAGATTTTATTTTTAAGTAATCTCTACATCAAATGTGGGTTCAAATTCATAACCCCAAGATCAAGAGTCCCATGCTGTACCAACTGAGCCAGCTAGGCACTCCTTTGCCATTCTATTTTAAATTTCACTGTCTTATTCTTTTTTCTTTTTCCAAAATAACACATTTTTATTTTATCAGTACTATATTCCCCACTGTTAATTAGAAGTAAAAAAAATCTGTCTTTAGATTTTTCTTTAAATACCTTGGCTTCTTCTTGGGGTTAGTCCTATTTGTTCATCTTGATGAAAAGAGAGAAGGAACGTTCTTTCATGCTATTTATTTTCCTGTAACACCTGGTGATTCTTGGTGGTTAGATACTATTTATGAATAAAGACTTAGGATGACTGGTATAAGTAATGTGCTATGTTTCTTCTGAGTAGTAAAGATCTTATTGCCTTGTGGGTTCTTTGTAATAAGAGTATGGCTTATGAATGGGAAGATTCCCCTGTAAGACACCTAACCCCTATGCCCAAATTGTCAAGTCAGGAAAAGATTTACTCCAGTGATGGAGTGCTTTTCTGTTACACATGCTTCAGTAGGGCAGCTGTTTCTGTTGACCTGATGGCCAGCACCAGTGTTCCTATCTGCCTTGTATTTGCATTGTATTAGGATTTCTATCAGCATTTATAATTTTTTTGGTAGGTGTTTCCTAAGTGTGGCCTGGATTTTTGGTTCACTTATAAGCTTCATATCCTAAGTTTCTTAGGTCAAGTTCATTGGAACCGAGACAGAAGATAAGTGATATGTGGCATCATCCATTGTCACATCAAGTCATTCACTCCTTCTGAACTTGCAGCTCTGCTCCAGATCAGAACCTTGGCACTTTATCATTCCTCTACTTTAAGATGAATTGCATCCATACCTGGGTCATTTTCTCCAGAGATTTGGAGACAGACTTTAGTCCCTGTAATTTGTTCAAGCAATATAATAATAAGGTTCTGATCACTGATTTCAGATTTATAATCATCAGCTTAAAAATTATATCTAGTCTTTTTTTTAAGATCGATTTATTTATTTGAGGGAGAGAGAATGTGCCGTGGGGAGGGGCAGAGGGAGAGGGAGAGAGAGAATCCAAGAATCTCAAGCAGACTCCCTGCTGAGCGGGGAGCCTGATATGGGGAGCGATCTCATGACTCTGAGATCATGACCTGAGCTGAAGTCAAGAGTCAGATGCTTAACAGACTAAGCCACCCAGGAGCCCCTATATCTAGTCTTTTAATTTTTTTTTAAAAAAGATTTAGTTTATTTTTTTGACAGAGAAAGAGAGACAGCGAGAGAAAGAACACAAGCAGGGGGAGTAGAAGAGGGAGAAGCAGGCTTCCCGTGGAGCAGGGAGCCTGATGTAGGACTCCATCCCAGAACCCTGGGATCATGACCTGAGCCGAAGGCAGACGCTTAATGACTGAGCCACCCAGGTGCCCCTAAATCTAGTCTTTTTAAGTGATGTTTTTTGTTACTTCAAAGCAGTCTTATTACCCAATATTCTGACAAATGGTAGAAAAAGAAAAAAAATCATCATATAGTCCCACAACTATACATATTCATTTCTATATATCTATATATAGATATATAAATTTCACTTCTATAAGCAATCACTAATAATATAACGTATTATTTTCCTTTGCATTAAATTAGAATATGTGATAAGAGAGAGAAAAATTTAAAAATCTGATTTATAGTTCGCACAAGAATTTCCAGGGAGAAAATTCTCTGTTGAAAATATCTAGGTGCCAGATGATGCCAAGACTTCAGAGGAGGGGAACAATGCCCTGTCTAGTAGAGGAAAAATAATTTGGAGCTTCTATTGCAATGCAGAAGATAAGGGAAGGTTGAGAAGTGGAGATGACTAGGGAGAGAGGTGAGAGCAAGATGGGGAGAGGGACTAGGCCTGGTGGTCACTGATGGTTACTGGTGAACATGAATGTCTTAAGATGACAGTAAGCTTGCCAGATGATCTACCCTCTTAGCTCCCTTATATATATATTGTGGACATTCCTGTGATTGCTCACCTGTCTCCTTTCATGCCATTTTCTGTGAAGTTTTATTAGGCTAATGAATGTGAATGAAAACATTTTAAACGTGGGACTTAAAGAGATGCTGAATTTTCACATCTGAGTCCACTCAGTGCATCACAGAAGCAACATGTGCAGAAACAGGAGCCCAGTTGGTGAGGAAGGAAATGGAAGAAATCTAGAGTACATTTTACACTTTCACAGACCATAAGCTTGGCAAGAGCAGAAGACAATTATATCTGTATCTTGAGAGGCAGAAACTTCCATTTACATCTCTGCATTGTCTGTCTTCCTCCCCAAATTCTGGGTTTACTGAAGTGATAGACCAAACTGTGGTACCCTGACACCTGACAGAGCTTTGCCCTCAGGGAGTATTCCATAAATGTTCATCACATAAACAATATATTTCAAATTCATGCAATAGATATTCAATGACAACAGGGAATAAAAGGGCAGAGGACCTACTTCCAATGAAATATTTTGTTTAGTGAGAAGGTTGAGATTATTGATTAAAATACTGGACTTCTAGTCTTTGAGATCTTAATTAACTATCTTCTTTTGTTGCCAATTACAGTGAATAAACTAGAGTTAGCTATTGCTACTCTGTTTCTGTCAAATTATATACATTCACTATTCCAGAGAATAAATTGTCATCAAGGATTTTTCCCAATTCTTGGCAGTATAATTATTCTTACACAGAACCTGAGGACCACAGCAAATTGATGAAATAAAATATTGTTAAAATGCATGCCATCTAGACAGGTGGGAAACCTGATTGAAAAACACAAAATCGGCTTGAAGTTTTCATTAAAACCAAAATAAACATTTAAGGCAATATTTTAGGTGAAGAAAGTACATATTTCTCTAAACATTATTTTCACTTATTTAATCTGGTTTTTATTTTGAAAAACAAAAATATCAACACTCAATAATTTTGTATGTAATTATTTGATTTAAAATTGCACCTCCATTATTTGATTTTGTGTCTTCTACTGTCGCCTAAGACCTCCCACTAGAGAAGCTGTGGTTGAACTGGATCTTAGATGATTTTTGAAAATGAAACATCTCAAAATATTTTTTTTATATTAAATGATCATTCTCAAGTTTTCATAAAGCAGATACAACTTCACCACAGAAATTTAGAAGTTTAATTTTTTGGAGGGGAAAACTACCTATGGCTTTTCCATCTATATCTAGGTAAGGAGTCCAGTGAGAGTCTGAGGAGGCCATGTCTTTTTTAACTGCGTGATGTTCTGCTCTCCTTCTTCCTCTGGGTCGCACACTTGTGTTCATACTGTGCTGCAGACTGCATGACGGAAGAAGGCAGTCTGGGCTCCAAGGGCAGAGAACAATTCTTAATGGCATCCTGATTCTTATGCTGGGCACTTCCTCCTTACCAAATCTGGACTCCTCTTTCTACCTCCAATCTTGAGTCCTAATTCAAACTGTAACCCTGTTGTACCAACCACCCTCCTCACCCTTCCCCCACAGTATGCTATGTTCTGTACTCTCATTATAGTTTACTCAGTTCAGGATAATAGACACACAAAAAAATGCCTGAGAGTACACCTGTGGTAGCCACTTTTCAGATAGACTAGTGAGTGGAAGGAAATAATAGATTGTTGTTTTAAGTCACGAAGTTTTGGAGTGGTTTGTTATGCACCATTAAATACATAAAGCACCACTTCAAATACACAAACCATGAACAATTAGGAAGTCTGCCAAATAGCCAACTTCTGCAGTTAGTAATCCTATATACACAACTAACCAGTGGTATGTCCTTGGGTATTTGACTTACCTCCATGAGCCTCAGTTTCTCACATGTAAATGGTGATACAATAATAATAGAGCCCTACCCTTTAGAGCTCTTGCAAGGATTGGATGAGAGAATGGATATAAAACCCATAGAAAGGGGCGCCTGGGTGGCTCAGTTGGTTAAGCAACTGCCTTCGGCTCAGGTCATGATCCTGGTGTCCCGGGATCGAATCCCACATCGGGCTCCCTGCTCGGCAGGGAGTCTGCTTCTCCCTCTGACCCTCCTTCCTCTCATGCTCTCTGTCTCTCATTCTCTCTCTCTCAAATAAATAAATAAAATCTTTAAAAAAAAAAACAAAACCCATAGAAAAATGCCAGGCATATAGAACACTCTATGAAGTGTCAGTCATTACTTTTCTCACTGACAGATAATACATAAATAAGGAAATTCTACTGATGACATGAAATGTGTTTTTGTACCTTCCCATCGATGTGATTCTTTTATGAAATTTACAGACTAGGAACTGGCTCACTTAAAAATCCTAAAACAATGAGGAGTAAAAGGGAAGATAGAGCTGGAAAAATAACTTCCCAGCCAGATAATTTGCCAGTGAGTAATCTAGAATTTACCTTAGCAATTTCAGGGTAAAACATTTCAGGAATTGGTCATGTTCCTTTATCTAGATTATAAGGATTATGGGTCATCTTATAACGAAGCTATGGGCAAATCAGGAGAAGTTATCAGTCATGGTGCCAAATAGGAAGAGAAGATAACTAAATCCCAGATGACTCAAGGAAGGTTTCATGAAAGGACTAGATCCAAAGGTGTCAAGGTATAAGAAACCACAAAGTATAGTGCATCACCCTGGAGCTATAAAGCCGTGTTTCCACTCTTGATCCTGCAGAATTAGAGGCAGAAGGGAGGCAGAAGATTCCTGAACATAGAAGAGAGCATCATTTTGAATGAAGACCTTCTTTGGATGGGGAGAGCCAACATAAGTCCACAGGGAGGAAGCCAGGGGACTAAGTACCTTGAATTCCTCTGACCTGCCTTGGCTCCCTAGGGCTGAACCCAAACAGAGCCTGCAGGAATCTGTTGTAGTCCACCCAGGTCAGCTTCCTGGGCAAGAGTGGGGTGGAGGAGAGTGGAAAGAGAATCTGTAGGGGCTTATGAAAGATAACCTGTCAGAGGATACTGGGGGATAAAGTGGCAAGAGCAGACTAATGAATCCTCACATTTAAATACTTGTATTTTCATAACCTTAATAAAATTTTGTGGCAGCTTGGACCAAAGGAATATTTTCGAATTTTTCTTCTGATCCATTAAGAAGACCTAAGGAACCCAAAGGAAGTATTGTCTTCATTTCCTTCTATACCTAACACTCTAAGTCATTAGGAAGCAATCTGTGAGTGTTACTCTTTTCAGCAATGACTCATGTCACTTCAGGATTGCTGTCAGCTAAGTGAGCAAACAGCTATTTGTTCACAAACAACTGAGATGAATGCCACAACTGGCCAGCAAAGCAGGGGACTCTTGCTTATTAATTTATTTTTCTTGGAGGTTTGATCTAGAAATGTTTCATATATGGCTGTCTTTATGGTCTCTAGCACTCAACCACCTCCAGCTTTGCCTTTTCTCATTTCTTCTTGGAACAGTTTCTCGGACATCATCTGCTTAAAATCCTTCAACCTTTCCTCTTTCTCCAATTCTCTCTGTTGAACCTTCATTTGCCTCTCTCTAATGTTGTAACCCCTAACTTCAAGCTTGCTGACTGCTTTGATAGTCTAAGATCTGCTTACTGTGTTTGGCTGATCAAACATAGCCATGCAGGTGAGGGTTTGAGAAATACATGCCAACAGCTTTAGGTAATTTCTAATAGTTGTCACCCATTATCCCATGGACATTAAGTAGAGGTGATTAGTGCAAGTATGGCATTTTTTGTGAATGCTGGAAGGCAAACTAAGTTGTGTTTCTATAAATCCACCTGAGGGGTGAGCAGTCCACCTAGACGAAGGTGAGGCAACAGGGCCAAAGATACATTAGGTGAGGAAAGTGAAAAAGGAGTTATTTGCAATTGTGTAGAGGAGTGAGAGAGAAGATGAACCCAACTCATCTTTAAGTTTGGATAAAATTTCCTTTAATTCCATGGAAGTGAGAAAATTTAACATTTTAACTAGAGCAAACTGTAATGAAAGACAGGTTTTGGCTGGGTTTGATCTTTCTCTGAGTTGTCAAAATGCAAAAGCCAGAAAACCATCAAAAGAAGAGAAGAAACACATATGGGCAGTTGAGGACTTGAGGATGACCCCATGGACTCAAGAAACTGCTAAGACCACATCATGCATTCTGAATTGGAGGAGGCTAAGAGCTAGTCTTGGGTCCTGAGAAAAATATGGCTTTGTGAGCTCTTGAGGTATGTGTGGGAAGCTGAACTCTGTGCTGGAAGGCAACGGGCTGTTTCTAGGTCTTGTTAGAAGACACACCTTTAAATTCCAAAGAGCTAAAGCCATTTTACATAGTATCCTAGATGAATAACTGTTAAGATTTTAAGATTTACAGATGAAAGGGACTAGGTAAGTATGAAAGTTTTTAATTGGCAATGTAAGTTACAGGTATACATTATCTATTATACAGTGGTAGTAAAGTTACTTTAATTTGGAGTAGGATAGACACACCTTGTTAATGGATTCATCATTCTACCTGCATTGGCCTGTTAGGAATTGGAAAAAAAAAATACAATCCAAACACAAGTCTCATACTAGAGTGACTTTACTTGTTGTTTTTCTGTGGACTATCTGCTATTTAGCAGAGAGTGATGGCATCTCTAATTTGAGGGAGCACATTGGCAAGTTCCATTAACCAATAGTTAAACAAATGGGTACTTAAAACATACTCCCTCCAATTAAAAATTTTTTCCCAAATATTAGGACCTAGGATAGAAATGAATTGGTCAAGATATTTGCAGAACTGAGTGAGTACACATATTTCCTATAAGTGGAACTGACCCCCCCGGAGGTAAGATGGTGCTTTCCTAGAGAACTCCCCTGATAACACACATAACAACCACCCCTCTATAATCACCACACCACATGGCCCCTGAGGAATTTTATAGTGAGCTGAGGAATATCTGTCATTTTGATGTGCACACTGACTTTTAATGCTGTAACAACACTCATCCTATATATGGTCTAAATGTCCATTTGATTTCTTCAATACTGATACTTCCCTCTTAATTGCTGCCTGTTCAAAGTTGAAGCTATTTATTCTGTAAAAAAATTACCTTATGGTATTGTATTTTACAATGGCCTTTTGTAGAAAAGGTCTATCAGAAACCAGTTGAGCTTACATGTTGTTGGGGTTGTTGGGGCCCGTTCCTTCTTTATTTCAGGCAGTGATAATTTGTCCTTGTTCTCGGAGCACAGAATGACTCCATGTATCAGGATTCTGGCCAACATATGCCAACACATTCTTAATTAAAATGCTAGCCACTACCCTTACGAATTAAAGAGTACCACACCGGATTACAAGTCATATCTGTTCTGTTCTGTTCGGGGTTACTGCTCTGTTCACGAGAGAAAGAGAGAGGCCTTGGCTAACTGGCTTTGATAGAAGTTATAACCCATGGCCTCACAAGCTGCAGCAATGGAGACTGTTCCTACTAATCAGGATGCTGAGTCTCCCTCACAGCGACACTACAGAGTGGCTAAGGAAGGTTTTCTCATGAGGACCAGGAAATCATTGGTCATGCCTCCTTTCTTTTCCAAGTTTTCCATCTGGAGCAATGGAAGGAAGCAATTCATGGATATTTCACTTTTCAAGAAATAATGATTACTGTGTTAGGTTTTTCTAATGGTAAGCTGGGGCTCACCCAAACTTTGTTGGGGCACCATTCTGTAAGAAGGACTGTGTGTTCCACTCTCATTTTTTGGACAGTGTAGTGTAATGGTAAAAAAGTAAAGACTCTGGGCAATTGGACAATTTTCATAAGCTATTTAGACTTTTGTTTCTTGTTTTTAAAATGGAGATAATAATATTATAGCTCACTGAACTTAATATGCCACTCATTATAAGACACCATTATTTTATGAGCCATTAAGAAAGAAAAAAACCAGCATGCCAAAAGGCAATGACTTCAATTAAAGTGACAAAATAAACAGTTCTGACCAAATTTGTGTGTGTACAGGCAAACATATCATGACTACAGTCTGAAAGTGATTGTAAAATACTCTCTTTTGCAAGATGCATTCTGATTATAGACATGTTAAAATGTGACAAAATATATGTCTTAGTACCCAAGAAATATGGTAGGATCTACCTTGTAGGAATAGTGAGTTTATATATGAAAAGAATGTCTGGCATGTGCTAAGTACTCAAGAAATGTTGGCTATCAATATTATTATATCTATTATTATTATTATTACTATTATTATTATTTTTGAGAGAGACAGAGATTGAGTAAGTGGGGGGGGGGCGGTGGGAGGGGCAGAGGGAGAGTGAGAGAGAGAATCCCAAGTAGGCTCCCTGCCCAGCATGGAGCCCCACACGGCCTGATCTCACCACCCTGAGATTATGACCTGAGCCAAAATCAGGAGTCAGACGCTCAAGTGACTGAGCCACCCAGGCACCCCAATATCTATTATCATTACTAGGAGAATGACAACAACAGTAATGAGGTTTCAATTTCTTTAGCTCTAAGGAAAAGAGAAATTATTGTGACTTTAGAATGATTAACAAAGAGTTTGAGAAGAATGGAAATGACATTACAACATAAGCTTTCTACAATCTACTGGCATATGTAATTTTGCACAATGACTGCACAGACATGTCTGATGTAATTGAATGCTATAGTAAGTTTCTGGTGTTAACTTTAAAAGTCTCCTCATGAGGGCATGACAAAGTCTCTAAATAGGAGTGACTAGGCCTCACTAAGTCCTTACCCTTGACCAAATCCTCTTATTTGTGAGTAATACATTTTCAGTATTATTATTAAAGAAAGCTTATTGGTCCATGGTGTTTCCTTCATTGTAATCGAATTCATATAACAATGCAGAAAATTCTTGCATCTTTTTTTTTTTTTTTAAGTAGGCTCCATGCCCAGCAGGGAGCCCAATGTGGGGCTTGAACTCATGACCCTGAGATCATGATCTGAGCTGAAATCAAGAGTTAGACACTTAACCAACTGAGCTACCCAGGTGCTCCAATGATGTAGAAAATTCTTAATCTTTGTCTGTGGTGGTTCAAAATCCAGAACTGAAACAAATATTTTCTATCTCCTCTCCCTAGCGTTCATCAACTATATATCTATTGCCCTCTATATGCATAAGCACAACTGGAATATTCTCTGCTAATGAAATTGGCCTGTGATAACTTCTGTGATGGTAAGAATGATTTTTTTACTACACTGTATATAATGAGTCTTTCAAGTAACATCTTGTTTCATTAATATATAAATGTTTGTAAACTTATATGTAGAAGTATATGGGAAAAGTCCTATGCTTAACTCATTGACTACACTGTGTATCGACCATCTTTCAAGGTTTCAAGTAATATCTTTTTTCATTAAGATATAAATGTTTGCTCGGGCATCTGGGTGGCTCAGTTTGTTAGGCGTCTGACTCTTGATCTCAGCTCAGATCTTGATCTCAGGGTCATGTGTCCAAGCCCTGCAATGGGCTCCACACTGGGTGTGAAGCCTACTTAAAAAAAAAAAAAAAAAGTGTGTGTGTGTGTGTGTGTGTGTGTAATCTTAAACCTGGATGTAGAATATGATCGCAAAAGTGATTTTGAAGATCTCTCTGGCTTTTAAAGAAAGAACCAATTAACTTCAAATGTAAATTTTCTTTCTCTCCATCCCTACTTCCTCCCTCCCTCCCTCCTTCTCTTCCTTCCTTCCTTCTTCCCATTTTCATCTTTCTCTTCCTCCCCCCTCTCCTTACTCTCCTCCTCCTCCTTCTTCAAAGATTCTCCTCCAATACTTGGAAATCCTTTTCACCAGACTTGTTTTCTGTTTTTCCATTAGAAAATACTTACTCAATTCCAGCAACCAAGGCTAAGAGCTGCCACCTTAGGAAAAAAAATCCTATTCCCTAGGGTATTTTTATTTAAGTTTTCTAGCCTACATGTGGACTATATAACCACTGATTGGAAACTTGCTTCTGTGGACTAATTTCCCCTATGCTATTATATAGAGCTAGACTTCACTGTTAGAACTCATGATCAAGAGCACAAAGTTTCCACTTGGAGTTAGTAATGTTTCTGCCAGGACAGGCTTTTGATTGGGTTTCACTATCAGTGCTCACGTGACTAGCACTTTACTCCTATTCCAGCAGATATTAAATATGACCCTATTTCTTGGCTCAAAGAAATTAAAATTAAAGAGGAAAGAATCAGTTCAATTGCTACACATCACGTGGACACATCAACTGGTAGAAAATATTGCATCTGGGTCAGCATAGTAAGCTGCATCAAGTTTCAGACTTATAATTGTATTTGCTACAGTTGTATTTATAAAGTAACTCCTTTTAACCCTCAAAAGAATGCACCATCAAAGTGGAGTTCTTGAATTGTTGTAATTATGCCTAAACAGGTTCAGTGATCCATGATGCAGCACTGCCCCAAGGCAAATGAAGAAACATGTCAAGAAGTTCTTTAAGCAACTATACAGAAAAGACTTGAGACATTGAGTAGTTTTGACTGTGAAAGCATCCATCCCAAACTTCAGAGTCAAATTCTTTCAAAACAACTGTTTCACAGTAGTTTGCATAATAGTAAATTAAACTTCCAAAAAGCACATTCTTTTCCTTTTGAGAGCTTTGCTGTATGGTATAATACTTAGTAGGAAGAAAATACAAAATCAAAGCCAATTTATCTAGCTGGGGGAAAAGCCTGCATTTGTTACTCCAATTATTTTTAGAGTTTTCTTCCTGCTGAAATTATTGGAATACAAAAACAGGGAGTGGTTAAAGTGTTGGGGAAACACTTTCAATTGGCTTTAGCAAATATTTAACAAGGAGCCATGAAGTTAACTCAGGAAAATTGCTAAACAATTTAAAAAGCAGCAAGAAAACAATAGTCAGAGGCTTGATTTTTAGAAGGCTTTGCAAGTAGTCAGTAGTCCACAATAAGGCTGACCTTCACAGCTTTAAGGTTTAGGAAGAGAGGATGGGGAGATAATTAGTTGTAGGAGGGGGGTAGAAATAGAAAGAAAATTTTGACTTAGATCCCATCCCCTGAGGCAGCGAAGGAACAGAAGGCCGAGTGAGGTAAAAGTTACTAGACAATGACAATAGACAGAGACCAGAGGACAATATCCCCAACACTCCATGGCAGCCTGGGTATTGATTCTGACCTTGAGATACAAGTCTAAGACTAACTATCCAAACAGGATCAGAAACACCTTTAGAGGTATTTTGTATTCCTTATAAATTATGTTTAGCCTATAAAGCTCAACGGTTCCCTCTCTATAGACCCTATACCATTGGGAATACTTAGCAGTACAAAAAGAGAGTTGTAGCATGAAGATTTTAAAGAAAAGGAACAGATTCAAAGATTTTTGAGAAGGTAGAGTATAGGGAGCCTATACCAAATCAATGACAATAAACAATAAAGGTGAACAATTTTTTTAAAAAAAATATATAGCATTGTTTCTTATGTTTTTATTTATTTATTTATTTTTAAAGATTTTATTTATTTATTTGAGAGAGAGAGAATGAGAGAGAGAGAGCATGAGAGGGAGGAGGGTCAGAGGGAGAAGCAGACTCCCTGCCAAGCAGGGAGCCCGATGTGGGACTCGATCCCGGGACTCCAGATGACCTGAGCTGAAGGCAGTCACTTAACCAACTGAGCCACCCAGGCGCCCCAAAGGTGAACAATTTATAATAATAATAAGTAACTTTAAAATAATACCTTAATATTTATTAAGTTATTACTATGTGCTAGCAGAGTTCTAAACTCTTTCCTTGTGTTAATTGACTTAACACTCATAACAACAGTAGAGGTAGGTAGTTTTATTATTCTCATTTTACCGACAAGGAAACTGAGGCATAGAAAGGTGAAATAACTTGTCAAAGTGGCTGGACTGATATGTGATGGAGGCAAGATTCACACTCTTGCTTCAGAATCTGTATGGTCAGTCACTAAACCCTTTTGCTGTTTGTTCTATAAGCATCTTTTTTTTTTTTTTCCCGTAATACACAAGCATATTTTTTAATTCTAAAGGGATTCTCTGACCACCTTTATTTCCTAGGAAAATTTATGCTGAAGTTTGTTTATTGATTGGTTTTCTTGTTAAATCCCGAAACTTGGCCATGGAAGTGTAAACTGAAATGATGGAATCAGTTCTTCAGAACAAATGCTACTGTCTGATTTGGCGGCTGCTGCTTCGTGGCTATATACCAATGACTGTTAGGACCGATTCAAATTCCTAACTCTAGTAATACTCCACGTTTGCCTTGAATATCTGTTTGCTTTCTTTTTTTTAAAAAGATTTTATTTATTTATTTGAGAGAGAGAATAAGAGACAGAGAGCATGAGAGGGAGGAGGGTCAGGGGGAGAAGCAGACCCCCCTGTTGAGCAGGGAGCCCAATGCGGGACTCGATCCCGGGACTCCAGGATCATGACCTGAGCTGAAGGCAGTTGCTTAACCAACTGAGCCACCCAGGCGCCCCTCAGTTTGCTTCTTGATTCATTGAGCTATCCATCTGAGCAGCATTATGTACAGTGGAACTGGCCTAGCGCAGCATCACGGTGTCATGGGTTGACCAAGAACAGATGATAGGGCAGTTGCTGTCACTCTGTAATGTTCAATTCAGTAAGCAACAACTCCACCAAACAGAGGCATTATTTCCAGGGTTCACTGATACGGAGTTATCCCATTTCACTCACTGGTCTACAGAAACAGATTCAACGTTCGCATTAATGATGGTCCTTTGGCAGTTAAAGCATTGTAGAGGTAGAGGTCATTTTTCATGTGGGGATTGTAAGTGGGTAGATACTGGATGGAAACAGGGGTTGAGAAAGAATGGAAAGGATAGGAAAGAGGACAAAAATAGCCTGATAGGTCATACCACCTTAATTTATTAACTCACAGAAAGCACCTGTGAGGGGGAATCAGACGTAAGGTTATTTCTTCATTTCAGTGAAAATAAAGGTACTACTCTGTTGTTTAATCTCCTTCGGTTTCTAGTTCAATGGTAATTTGATGTTCTAGGGAACACTTATTATCCTCTGTAAAATACAACAGACTTAGTTTTTCAAGTCAATGCAAATGTACAGAAAAAGAAAAAAAGTACTATATGCTGGCTAATTGAACATAATAATAAAAAAGGAAATAAATCAAAGGAAGTGATAAAAGAATAAGAAAAACAGAAACTTATAACGTTAATTGGTATTGTTTCCTTTGGATTCTGCCCCATTTTGCTTGCTCCTATTTACCAAATATGATGATATGGGGGAGGTATTTGGGTTGGTGAAATGACAATATGCAACTCTTACTAATCTTCAGATTTTCACTACTTCTAAAAAGGTGCCACGTGTGTGTGCGTGTGTGTGTGTCTAAATGCAGGCATTTTGTCCTAGGAATGAGAGACTCATAAACACATTTTTCTATCCTCTGCAGTCAATAAATTGGGTAGACTACACCATAAAAAATCTTTGGTAGAAGACTGAGTACATATACCATTCTATTAAGAACACCATAAATTTAAAATGAGAAATTTTTTTAAAGCTCTAAAACATAACTAAGACAACTCAGAAAATTAACTTACAACTCATGAGGGCAAATACCTAAGAGCCAATTTATCCAATTTGCATTGCTTACACCCATTTTCTAGATGGTGTTTATAGAATAAATCATGCCATTCATTGGAAACACTGCTGCGGAATATACCAAATACATAACTGGGATAGTAGAGTAAAATAAAAAGTCATTACTTTTCAATGAGTATAAAATTAGTGTTATTTTACATCTGTGTCTCTACTACCCATCTTAAGATATGAAATGTTGCAAGCACAGTGGATGCCCTCTGTGTACCCCTTACTAATCACATTCTTCTTTATCTCTACAGTGATTGCTGTCTGGGATTTAGTATTTGTCATTCCCCTGCATTTTTCTATACTTTTATCATATCCTTAAGCCTGAAATAGGACTGTTCTGCAATTTTAACTTCATATGGATAAATTTATTAATGCAATCTGTATGCATGTTTTTGCAACTTTTTTTTAGATTGCTGTTATGTTTGTGAGTTTCAGACATACTGATTCAGGAAACTCTAGTTCATTCCCTGTATGAATATAAATCACAACTTATCCATTTTCTTTCCTTTTTTTCAGCCTTATTGAGACATAACTGACATATAACACTGTGTAAGTTTGAAGCGTGCAATGTGATGATTTGATACATCTATATATTGTGAAATGATTAACACAATAAAATTAGTTAACATATCCATCATCTCACATGATTACAAGTTTTTTTTGTGTACAGTAAGAACATTTAAGATCTATTCTCTTAGCAATTTTGAAGTATATAATACAGTATTGCTCACTGTAATTACCATGATATACATCAGTTCCCTAGAACTTATTCACTTGTAACTGGAAGTTTGTATCCTTTGACCAACATCTCCCCATTTCCCCAACCCCCCAAGCCCCTGGCAACTACCATTTTATGCTCTGTTTCTGTGAGTTTGCCTTTTTTAAGATTCAACATATAAATGAGATCATACAATGTTTGTCTTTCTCTGGCTTATTTCACTTAGGAAAATGCCCTCAACGTCCATCCATGTTGTAAGTGGCAGGATTTCCTTCTTTTTTATGGTTGAACAATATTCCCTTGTATATACATGCCACATACTCTTTATTCATATGTAAACAATGGACACATAGGTTGTTTTAAAATAGCTATTATCAAAAAGACAAGAGATAATGAGCACTGGTGAGGATGTACAGAAAGGGAACCCTTGTACATGTTGGTGGGAATGTAAGTTGGTACAACCACTATGGAAAATAGTATAGAGGTTCCTCAAAAAATTAAAAATAGAACTACCCTAGGATCCAGCAATCCCACTCTGGATATATATCCTAAGGCAATAAAATCATTATGTTGAAGAGGTATCCATTTTCTTTTCTTTTTTTTTCAAGATTTTATTTATTTATTTGACAGAGAGAGAGAGACAGCGAGAGAGGGAACACAAGCAGGGGGAGCGGGAGAGGGAGAAGCAGGCTCCCCACTGAGCAGGGAGCTCGATGCGGGGTCGATCCCTGGACCCCAGGATCATGACCTGAGCTGAAGGCAGACACTCAATGACTGAGCCACCCAGGCACCCCCCATTTTCTTTTTGACAAATATTTAGGTTCTTTACAATATTTTGAAACAATGCTGCTATGAACGTTCTTATATATGTATCCTTGTACACAGGAGCAAAAGTTCTTTCCAGATATATAGCTAGGAGTGAAATTCATTCATTTATTTATTTAATTCATATTTATTGAATACCTTTTATGTACCAGGCACCATTCTAGGCTCTAGGGACACAACAAGAATCAGATGGCAGCCCCTATATTCAAGGGTTTTATATTCTACTTAGGAAGACAGACAATGAGAAAAATTAAACAAGTAAAATGCAGAGTATATCGGATAAGTTCTGTGGAGAAAAACAAAATGACTGGAGTAGAGAGTAAGGTGGGGAGGACCTGTTCTTTTACATCGAGTAGTTATGGAAGGCCATACTCTGAAGGTGACATTTAAGGAGAGATATTAAGGAGATGAAGGATCTAATCCTGCCTATATCTGGGGGAAGAGTACTTTACATAGGGGGAACAGCATGTATACAGGCCTGAGACAGGAACACACCTGGCATGTTAGAGTGCAGCAAGAACACCATTATGGCTGGAATGGACCAAACAGGAGCATAGTAGAGCATCAGAGAGATGGTGCCTTATTAATGTTTATAGGGCCTACAGATTTTACTCTGAATGAGATAGAAGGTACTGGAGAGCTTTGTGTTGTGTTTGATCACAATTTCATTAAAAAGAATCATGCTAGGTGCAATATAGAGTGTAATGAGCAAGGATGGACACTAGGAGACAGATTAGGAAGGTAATGCAAATATCCCAGGGGAAGATGATGGTAGCTTGGCCCAGCCAATGATGAGAGCCTGATTAGTGGAGGTGGTATGAAGTGGTCAGATTCTAGATATATTAAAGGTTGAGCCAACTGGATTTGCTGGATGGATTGGATGATGTGAGATGTTAGAAAAAGAGGAGCCAAGGATGACTTCAAGGTTTTTCCCTTGAACAGCTGGAAGGAGGACTGTCACTTGTTGATATGGAAAAGATTTAGAAAGAGAAGGTTTTTGGAGGAGAGGAGAACCAGAAGTTCAGTCTGGATATATTAAATTTGATAAACCTATTAGATATCCAAGTAGAGATGTCCAGTAGGCAATTGGTTATTACATAAAAGTTTAGGGTATGTACACCTTCAACTTTACTGTGTATCACAAAATTGTTCCCCAAATTATTTGTACCTAATTACATTTCATGTTGCTGTAACAATACCTGTATGGTCGATTTTTCATACTGATAATCTAATGGTATTATCTGGTGTTGTATTGTGACAATATTCTTTAACAAAAACAAATAATACTCTGGAACTAAGCCATCTGGATTTTTTTTTTTTTTTAATTTGAGAGAGAGAGAGAAAGAGAGAATGCACAAGCGGGGGGAGGGGCAAAGGGAGCCAGAGAAGCAGACTCCCCACTGAGCAGGAGCCCAATGATGTGGGGATCCATCCTTGGATCCTGGGATCATGACCTGAGCTGAAGGCAGACACTTTAACAGACTGAAACACCCAGGTGCCCCAAGCCATCTGGATCCTAACAAGCACCACATGTTCATAACCTACTGGCTAATGGTGCTGTTGCCACATTTTCCCAAACCAAAGTAGTCAATAATCGGGATATACTGATACCCTTTGTAAGAAAAGTGAATCAGTGGTTTGTTTCTATTTTCTTTTGAGGAGATGGAAAATTTACAGACCGCATTGCATAGATTTGATATGTATAATTCTCTTGTTTTGGCTTTTGATGATGATCAAAGTCTCACTGATGCAAACTAATTGGAAGCATTGGAGATACTGGGTTTTGATTTTAAAAAGAAATAATTTAATTACTTTTAATTACATATATTGATTGAAACTTTATTAGGCTAATAGTGATGACCTAATAGGCATCTTATGATCAGATGTGAGTAGTTGTACTTAGAATATTAACTATGCTTGGACTATTGCTGGGTTCACTTTTATTGCAATATGTTTAAAAGTGTTTTTCCTAGGGGCGCCTGGGTGGCTCAGTTGGTTAAGCAGCTGCCTTCAGCTCAGGTCATGATCCCAGGGTCCTGGGATCGAGCCCTACATCGGGCTCCCCGCTCAGCGGGAAGCCTGCTTCTCTCTCTCCCTCTGACTGCCACTCTGCCTACTTGTGCTCTCTATCTCTCTGTCAAATAAATAAAAACCTATAAAAAAAAAAAAAGTGTTTTTCCTCCTTAAGAGTATGTACAGATTTACCTTACAATACAGCTTGAATATGAGGATGGTTTAGACTTCTTCTCATAAAGTGGGAATAATTTATTTTGTTTGTAGTTACTTGATGTAGACTATCTGCTTTCCCCATGGCCAAACATTTTTTGGCTTATGTTGATTGACTTACTTTGCAGTATTAACTTACTGCAAAAAAAAAAAAAAAGAGAGAGAACAACCGTGAATGGCTGTGTGTGTGTGTGTGTTTAACATAGAAAAATATTGTGGAAATTATCAGAATACCATTTTTTTAAAAGATATTTGGAATATGAATTCCAGATGGTAGTTCTGCTCATTTCCATTTCTGGAGCTTGTCAGTAAGCCATGCACAACAAGCAAAACAGCAGTGATGGTGGCTAAATCTTCTCGTGAGTCACTCAGTACCTGATCAGGAATCAGAAGACCTGAGTTATATTCTAGTCTCTATGGTTAATTAATTATTTTTCTGTTCCTTGGCAAATAATTTCCTAGTTGTCTTAGTTTCCTAATATTTAAATGGTTTGAAATATATGGTTGCCATAATATTTTTAAAAATATAAAGTGAAAATGTGAGGTCTCATTTTTATAGTACTGGAGGTACATTTGAACTAAAATCCTTCATGAATTTTTCTCCAACTCACAGAAGTTGAGAGTTGAGGGAACAGGCAAGGTGAGTGATGTAAGGGAACATGTTTTTATACTGTTATAAAGTAGTGCATGTGAAATATGAAACACTGGGACATAATCAGAAAAATTTGTGAATTCTGACTTGATTTTATTTAATGTAATAATTCAAATTGTTAACAAATAATTTGTGCGTAATTTGAGTAGTATCTAAATTATATATGACCTCAATTACTATACATAAGCTTTCTTCCATCAGCATTTCTCTCTTTTGTTGGAACTATGTAAGAATAACGAAAGAAAACAGATTTTTTTTTTTCAGTCTTCTTTGTGGTTGTAACTGGTATTTGTGCCAGTTATATTTGTGGGAGGATGAAGTAGAAGAGCCTTGAAATGACTGGCCTGGCTTCGATCATACTGTTTCCACCAGCCCTGCCTTTAGCAAGGGCCATTTTATCTAAGTTTCACTATGTCCAGGTTCTCAGACCAAATGGTTTCTATTTAGGCCAAATTTAAGAAGCTCCAGGCCAGCAACTTAGTAGCCCAGCCTTGTCAGTCTAACAATTTGTTTCCCTAATCTGGACCCAGCACTAAAGTCCCACCTCATTTAATCATACCTGAGTCTCTATTTCCTGAACTGTCCCTGTTCTATTGTCCTTTGGAGCAGTAGCCTTGTCTTTTCCTTAACTAAACTCCTGAAGGGTAGAACTTTCTCCCTGTGCTCCAGACCCTGTATCTGGATGCTGATACCTGCTGCCATATTTTCCTGTGATGTATGCCATTTAAGTAAGTCTGGACCTTACCATTGGCAATTGCACCACATCTCACTCATCTGCCCTATAGCTGCTGACTTCTCAATAACTGAATGTCTCTATGCTTATCAGTCAGCTCTTTGGGGCCTCTGCTTATTGCTTGCTTCAGGTTCCTCTGACATCTCCTTGCTCTCTATGGATTCTGCTAGAGATCTGCTTCTGGGATCTTAGGAGGTAGCCTAGTAATCAATAGGTCTGTGCAGTCTCTGGGTTTAGAGTCTCCTGTACTGACTGAGTCAAGCCAGTTTCTAAAATGCCCCAGTGCAGGGTACATTTTACTAAAGGCATTCTTCTTCATATGAAATTTTCTTCAAAGAAGATGATCTCTTTAGACTCTCATGTCTCATGTGGAAAAGGAACTCAGTGTTCTTAGGCATTTGTTATACCTACAAATGCATGAAAAAGAGTACCAAGATCTTTGGAACAGAAATTAAGAAAATCCAGCACACTCCCCTCTCAAAATACAAAATAAAAAACAGACAAAAACTCCAAAAGGATAAAAAAATGACCAGCTAACTTTAAACAATGGAACATTTCATCAAAGACTTAATTACTCTAGAAGGGCATAATTTGTAATGTCTGATGGACATTGGTCATGGACTTTGGTAGACCAGGAGATGACAAGAGAAAACTAGTTACTAATTCTGTAGTTACTAACTAAATTAATAATGCTCCTCCAACCCCAGTAAAAAGAAAGGAGGCAGAAGCATGAATTTGATGTACCCCAAATTACTAAATGTTTAAGTGAAACTTAATGTAGTAATTATGGTCTGCTCACCTAAATTAATCCTTTGATGTTAAATGGATTGTTTTTGTCATTTTTGAAGGGATATGATATATTTACTTGCCATGGTAATACATTTGAAAGGGTATTATTTTGAAGGTAAATGTAAGTGGAGTCAGATGTTGTATGAGAATCTGTGGAACTGTTTTGAATAACATGTGAAAGTATTACTCATAGATGATTATTTGTTCCCAAGATTAGTAGGTTAAAAACAATCTAAATAGAATCCAAAAGAATCAAATAATTTCATTTCCATCATAGGCAAAATAACAGGAAAAATTCTTTATGGAAAAGATACATAAATGCAGAATTTAGGACATCTCTAATGAAATGAACCCATTAAGAAGTTTTTTACTGCCCCCTGCTGTCAGTTTCTAAAAGAAATATAGCAAAATAACTGTAAAAACTGACTCAAGAGGAATTAAGGCGCTGCCTTGAACAAAAATTCCCTGCCTTTAATTACACCACTTTTTAGCCAGTAATGCTAATGCTTACTCCATGTTTGTGAGCAATAATCTGTCAAACTAAGAGACCAACTCTAGCAAAGTGTGTATTAGTGGATGTAGGGTGAGAGGTCAAGTTCATGGTTTGTGAAATGCTATACTAATAAGAATGTACCAGTGTTACAATTTTTAGACAATGATGTCTACTTTACCATTTTGCCAAATTTCACAATTTTGAATTTACTTTTTAATATTTATATAACCCAGGTAAAACATCCTTCATTAATAAAAGCAAAACTTTGAAAATGAATGAATGTATGGCTTATTTTTATAGTATAATCCAGCTTGCAATGTTATTTTCATTTTGGCATATAAAATTAAGAAATGAGAAATAATAAAAGTAATAGGTAATACTAGTGCTGCAGTCACGAGGTGCAAGGCACGGTTTTATTTTTTCACATATTATTTTACATAGTCATCATAAAATAGAATGAAGTAGGCTTTATTTTAATTCCCATTTCACAGATGAAGAAACTAAGTCACAAAGCAACTTGCCTCCGTGACACAATTGGTAAAAGGTGGAGCCACGATTGGAAACCCTGCAGTCTGACTCCTGAGTCCCTCCTCTTAACCTTTTCGCACAGAAAGTATGAACTCTGCAGTTGAGGAAGAACTCCAGAAATTAGACTGGTCGTGGTGGTGTAGGAGCATATTGACTCCAACTAACCATGCACTCATGTAATTATTATTATTTTCATCATTTTTTGCTATACCCATGCTGTAGTGGCCAGAGCCTGTGTATAAGCAACAGACCTGTATTTCTTTTTTTTTTTTTTTAAAGATTTTATTTATTTATTTGAGAGAGAGAGAATGAGAGACAGAGAGCACGAGAGGGAAGAGGGCAGAGGGAGAAGCAGACCCCCCGCCGAGCAGGGAGCCCGATGCGGGACTCGATCCCGGGACTCCAGGATCATGACCTGAGCCGAAGGCAGTCGCTTAACCAACCGAGCCACCCAGGCACCCCAGACCTGTATTTCTTTCAGTTTGGTTTATCTTTCTGTGTTTCCTTGGTTGCATCACATTCAAGGTGTGTGGGTGTGCTTTTTTAAGTGACTATGTGGCCACTTAGCCCAGGCCTTAGATCAGAATATATATTTGGGGGTTAATCTTGTGGTTGGCCTCTGCATACCCGTGCCTTTCATCTCTGTACTGCCAGACGACTTCCAGGTTTAGCCACACTTTCAACTGTCTTCAGCACCTCTTATTCAAATGATGCACACACTTTCACAGTACTTTGAATGAATCAGTTGCCCATTTTAAGTTTCCTTGGATGCTGTTAATCCCAGAGTCCTATTATTAAATAGGTACCTATTTGTACCCCTCTATGACTGTCTGGTCCTTTGCCTTCCCCTTAGTAGCACATGGTTCATGGTAACAGACACATCCCACCAGGGTTAACTAGAACAACTAGTATTTGCAATTCTGGGACGCTTTTGCCTTGCAGGTATTTGAAAACACCACTTCAGGCTCCAGAGGGCTAACTCTACAGGAAATCTCTTCTCATCCCACATTAAAGTAAAACCAAAAGTCAACACAAATCATTTGCTATTCATAATAAAAAGTTCTTACCTGACTCGAGGAATTGGGTTTCCAGTGACTCTACACTCCAAGTAAACTCTACTTCCTTCTGCCACTTCTTGGCTCCGAAGCTTCTGGATGAATCGCGGAGCTGAGGGGAAGTGGAGTGCATTCTGGGTCTGTGGGTGAGAGATGTTATTGCATGGCACTGCCTTGTCCTGGTCTGCCTGGTAGCAATGCCTGGCTTCGGGTAACTTGACCTCAGCTTCCATCTCCTGTTGGTCTCCAGTGGGGCTTTGGCTGGCTGAGGCACTCATCAGGGCTGACCGTGGATTTTTAGGAGACAAGTACCCACTGTCTGGGGATGAGGACTCCCCGTTTGGGCTTCTATTTCTTGGCTTTGCTGCTTCTCTAAATATGGATGTCAGCTCCTCGATGAAATTAGCCGCCTTGTCACATAGCTGGCTCTGGGGGCCAGTCTTACCTTGATATGCTGGTTTGGGCTTTACACTTGTGTTGGGAGTTTTTGCACCCCGTTTTTCAGCCTTTCGGAGGCTCCGGATATAGCTGGGGCTGGCAAGCAGGGGTGATTTGGCAGGTTTCCTCTTTGAAGCAGGTGAAGAGATACGGTCAGTTTGTTCTGACGGAGATTGGACAGGTGTTGGCTTGTTATCATGAGGTCTTCCTGAGGAGGTTGGCTCACCAAATTTGGTCTCCTTATGGGAAGGATTTTCACAGACACCTACAGGAGAAGCGTTGAAAATCTGTGAGATCTCCTTTTCTGAGTCAAAATCTTCTGTTTCAGAGTTGGCTATAGCTCTCCGGGCCAGGTCAAGACTCTTGTTTATCTCTTCCTGGCTGAGAAAAGCAGATAGCTCAGGGAAGAAGTCAGCATTCTTGCTTTCTTCGTGCATGTCTGATAGGGAATCATAGAACGAGTCATGGGAGGAAGTCTCTGACATATTTCAGTAGTCTTCACACACTTTTTGTTTGCTCTCAACAGGAAGGCCAGAGGCACTGGAAACCAGTTTACCTCTTGTGTTCTGAAAGACAACATAGAGAGAATTGCCATTAGTAGTGTGGGTGTGTTTGTGTGTGGTTATCATAAAATTACTAATTTACAAGTTGGGAGAAACATTAAAGTGAACAAATGAACTTTTGTAAAAATTGTTTTTCTCTATTCTTCAAGTTGGAAGAAACATCAAGTATACTTGTGTTTAATATTTATCATTTTAATTTACTGTTTTCCCTGTGAGTGAATATTAAGTATCTTACTAACAAGCACTGAATAATTCAAACAGAAAATATCTGTAGTAGGCACTAAGAGTTAGTTTGCAGGCCATACAGAAACAGGTGGTGGGATGGATTTGGCCCAGGGGCTAAAGTTTGCTGACTCTTGATCTAGACTGAGGACATAGTCCCTATGTTCAAGGAATTAAAAATCATGTGGGGTTATAAAGGGGGGAGGTGGAAAAGACATTAAACAATTAATATGAAATTTGGATAGAGTGTCAAAGGAAAATGAAAAGAGCTTTGTTGCTGTGAGAACCTAACTTAAATCTTTTAAGGACATGTGAGAGAACTCTGTGCCTTGCACAGGACATTTATATGGAAATACCATCAGTATTTCCATGTTCATTATATAGAAATACCACCACCAGTTTCATGACCTGCAAAACAATTGGGCAGGAGCTGAAATTTCCACTGCAAATATTATGAGGCAATGACTTTTCTGTTACTCTAAGTATGCTATTCTTTTTCTATATATTGTTCATAGAATGATAGAGGGAAGATCTAGAAAACTTCAGAAGGGAAACTTGCCTTAAGATTGAGTCTAAAAGTCAATAAAGGAACCTTGTTGGATGTGGTGGAACTCAACTTTATAGGCTGGGTCAGGAGTAAACTTAGTGAGAAATTCATTCTCCATAAGGTCAGTGTTCCTCATGAGGATAGAATTGGGCTGCTTGTCCAGAATCAGTTTCCCATCTAGAGATTCTGCTTAGAGTGATGAGATTTTGTTCTATTAAGTGAAATGTCATTTTCTCTATGACCAAAAAAGAGCCAGCTTGCATTTTTGACTCCGGCAAGTCTCCAATCTCAAAGAGTATTATGTAGAGGGGTTCCAGAAATCTACCTCGAGGACTTACTACCACATAGGATGCAGTGATTCATAGAACCTGTCAATTCAACAGAAGATATGTAATCAGATCCTAAAGCTCAATATTAACCTACTGTGTCTTCTTTAGTTGAAAGTTGTACTTGAGTCTTAGATGTCCTCTTAGAAAGATTACTCTGTTATACCTGAATTATGAGATTCTCCACATTCTAGTCTTTTCCTACCTACTAAGCCATATTACCCTGTATTCTCCTAGTAAATCTTACAAATCCATTGGAGTGGTATTGTCACCGTCTCCCTCTTTATAACATTCTAATTCCTTTGTCCTGTCTGTACTCCAGAATGGAATCATTCTGATTCCTCACCGATTCTTTAAATTAGCCCATATATGGAGAAAAGTTGTATTCAGTGTATTTTGTATATTTTAGTATGTTTTGTTCATGAGAAACAGGCAGTTAGCACATGATTTTGAAAAGGCACAATCAAACACAGAAACTATTATGTATAGAATATATAATACAGAAAATGCAAAATTAAATATGAAAATATATAGCCTGATTTTCAGTTTTTTCGCATACCCTTCATCTAAGTACCCATTAGCTTTTACCTTCCGACATAGCCTTCTCCCAAAACTTAAGTATCAGGAAGTAGAAAATTCTGTTTCAGTTTGTGTGCCACTTTCCCTCAAGGTCAAGGCTCACTGAGGCTCAAAATCCAGAAATGTGGGTGGGAGCTTGGAAGTTTATGAAGGTGGAAGGAGAGACCACATACTAGTGTTCTAGTAGTTGTGGTTCTCAGTGGGAAGCCAAATCTGGGGACCGGTAGTCAAAAGCTTGGAGCTTGTTTCTGGCCACAAAAAGGAAAAAAAACCCAGCAAAATCATGGCAAATATAACAAGTATCATAATAAACATTTATGCAAGGTTTTATTTAACTAATTAATGAGGAAACTGGTAAGATATACAACTATTTCAAAGCAGACTCTAAAGTATATGAATATATATGTACATAAGTATATGTGTACATATATAAGTATATATGCAGACAATCAAGAATGCTGAAATGAATTTACTAATAAATTTGAAACTGGTTAATATAGAGAGAGCAGTAAAATGTAATGTTTGGAGTCATTTCTATGGAGTACAAACTAATAGTATTTCTACTGGAAAAAATTTATTTGTATATTCATGTTCAAGTATAATTTGCATTGCTATTAGATTTCTACAGTTTACAAAGTTATAGAATTGCCTACTTAAAGGCAGAAAAGGCATACACCACAATAGAATCAGATGACCCTGGAAGGTCTACCAGACCCCACCCAGTATTCCACTGAAAAGACACCAGTTTCCTATTGCTTATTTCAAAGCCTTTCATACTTTGTCCTGAGAAGGCAGATGGGTTTCTCCCAGAAGAGAGCCCTTAACTACATTTGGCCCTTCAGTCAGCAAATATGGTAGTGGTTTAGGAGAAGTCAAGGTCAAGGTCAACTCTTAAAATGTGTGAGGATATAAGTCACCAGGCAACATTAACCCAGAAGACATGAAAATTGGAAGAGAAAGATGCTTAGGCCAAAAGTATGTTTATATACTGAAGGCAAAACAGACCATATTTCCATTTCTTGCAAAATGTATTTTTTGGAAGAGAAGCTATTGGTCTGTTTATTTTTGGCCTTAGAGAAATTAATTTTTTGTATTGAACTCAATGTGAGAGAGAGAGATTGGAAAATATAATTTTAAAAAAGATTTTATTTATTTATTTTTGTGAGAGAGAGAGGGAGCAAGTGAGAGAGAGCACAAAAGTGGGGGGAGGAGGGGAGGAGCAGAGGGAGAAGCAGACTGAGCAGGGAGCCCAATGTGGGGCTCAATTCCAGAATCCTGGAATCATGACCTGAGCCGAAGGCAGATGCTTAACTGACTGAGCCACCCAGGCGCCTGGGAAATATAGTTTTGAAAAAGACAGGTTTCTGTCCTCATGGAACTTAGTCTATCAGGGATATAAATAAGTAATAAGCATATATAATTTAGTGTGTCAAGTGCCATGATGAGAGAACAAAGAGCTATGTTAGCACCTAGAAGGGATAACAGGATTAGGATCAAGAAAAGCTTTATGGAAGATGAAGCCTATAGGATGGTATGTGAAGGAGGAGGAAGAGTTAGGCAGGTAAAGAGGACACTGGCAGAAGCATAGACAAAGTCTTGGATCCCAGGGAAAGTATGGCAGATTCAGGTAACTCAGAGAGGTTCACTGAAACAGAAATCTGTGTGAAGAACTTGAATTTTATCTTAGGTGAGCTAGAGGACAAAGAAGACTGTTAAGTATGTGAGAAACATCAATAGAGTTGCATTTTATTTTTACCTTTTTTTAAAAGATTTTATTTATTTATTTGAGAGAGAGAGTGAGAGAAAGAGCCCGCACAAGCAGGGGGAGGGGCAGAGGGAGAGGGACAAACAGACTATTCACTGAGCAGGGAGCCCGACACGGGGCTCGATCCCAGGACCCTGAGATGACGACCTGAGCCGAAGGCAGATGCTTAACCAACTGAGCCACCCAGGCACCCCAAGAGTTGCATTTTAGAAAGATAACTGATTGTAGCTTAGCTCAGGGACTGAGGGGAAGAAGAAAGTCAGTGGGAAGGCTTGTGTCCTATTCTTGGGGTTGTGTATATTTATCATTGCTTTATCTTTGGTTGTCCATCATCTGAGCCTCCTTATTAGTTTTGGATAATTCCTCATGTTATAAGCCTCGGTGAGAAGCTAAGCTCACTCATCATAATGGAATATGGAATCTCCAAATATTTGCTTTCCCAGCCCCTTGGAGCCTGGGCACAAGTCTTGGCACATGGCAGTTATATGCATCCATCTTGGACTTTGAGGCAGGTTCCATGGAGGAAGGATTCTGGTTTCTGGTTGTAGCAGCAGATGCAGCAACATGGGGTATGAGAGGCAGAAGTAGTGACTGTGCAGAGGTGAGAGCTGGAAGCTGTGGTGTGGACTGTTGAGCTGCCACAGTGTGGTAGCCACACACGAGCTTTTTCCTGGCCTTTTGGTCTTGCCTCCAGCATACACTCTGGGCCTCATTCTGTGAATGGGCACAACTCCTTTCAATAATTCGCTTTGCACTCAAGTTGACCAAAGAATATTTCTGTCACTTGCCACTAAGGAGAACAACTGATAGTAGATAAAAAAACATGACAGAGGCCTGAGTAAGTGACATTGGGATGGACAACAGATAGAAGATAGGACAGAAATCTGTGATTGATTAAATGAACAGATGATGCAGAGACAGGATTATAGATTTCTTATTCAAACAATGGGATGGATGGCGCCATTAACTCACATGACACAAATGGGGGGACAAGTTTTGAGAAAAAAAAAATCTTAATTTTGATTTGCACCTTTTGCAACTGGGAACTCTGGTATTGATGTCTGGAAGGCAATTTGAGATACTGGTCCAGAGTACATGAGAAAAGAGAGCAAAACTTGATTGGGAATTATTAGCCAATGGGTGGCAATGTAAGACATGGGGGTGGATAAGATCATCAAGAAAGAAAGAGAAAAAAAAAAAACAATCCTCCAGAGAGTTCGGGGAAAACCAGGAGACTGGGGTGTCATGGAAGCTGGGCAAGAAAATGTCCATGAAGGAGGAAGTATCCTTTTGACTTAGCAACTAGGAACATTTAATACCATTGGCAACAGCAGTTTTGGTGTATGTGACAGAGATTTAAGCCAGATTCCAAATATGTTGAGAAATTATGGAAGGAAAGGAAATATAGATTGTATGTGCCGTTGACTATTTTGAGAAGTTTATAAAGAGACGGACAGACAGAGGTAGTAGGTGGACAAATGTATGAAAATCTGGTGGGTTTATTTGTTTAAGATGTGGCTCAGGAATGTGTTTCAGGGCTAATGGAATTAGACAGTAGAGAGGGAGAAGCGGAAGATCCATGTTAAGAAAGTGATGATGATGAATAGACTGGGTCTTCCAGGATGTGAGATGAAATGAGTTATTATGGTACAAATGACTTCAGGTTGGAAGGGAACAGTTCTTCCATTGTCAGAGGAAAGAAATAACTTAAGTATGCGTGCGTGTGTGTGTATGTGTGTGTGTGAAAGAAGGGGCAAGGGGGAATCTGGATAAATTTGTAATTGAAAGAAAGGGGAGCTCCTATCTTGAGATTTCTGAGGATCTGGAAATTTATGAGGACAGGAGACAATTTGAAATAGCTGATGTAGAGAAACGAAAAAATTTCCTTAAGAACGATTTACGGGCAGGGGCGCTTGGGTGGCTTAGTCGGTTAAGCGTCTGCCTTCAGCTCAGGTTATCATCTCAGGGTTCTGGGATCGAACCCTACATTGGGCTCCCTGCTCAGCGGGGAGTCTGCTTCACCCTCTCCTTCTGCCACACTCCCCTCCAACTTGTGCGCGCACACTCTCTCTCAAATAAGTAAAATCTTAAAAAAAAAAAAAAAGGATTTATGGGCAGAGGTGAGGACTTAGCTGAAGTTAAATGTGATGTATTTATAGTGTCATTAATCAGTGTGATCCCACACTTCTCTTCACTAGAGCTCAGCAATCCAAGTGAAGATGTGGAGATAAGATGCTCCAGGTTTTGACACACAGGTAAGATGAAAGGGAAATGGACAAGTTGTTGAGAATATCAGCAAGATGGGGGGTGGATTCTAAAATCTATGCTGGATTTGGATTCATGGGTAGGAGTTTGATCATAAAGAGCTTAGGGGCTGAAGGCCCAATGAAAGTAAAGGGAGGGTGTAGTGGGAATGACTGAATGAGAGATCTGGAAGGATATATCGAGATAGTGAAATGTCTGAATTGATCATTTCAGAGGCAGAGCCTTTTGACTCCTGATGCATTTAGAGTGTGGCCATGTGAATGTCTTTGACTGTCTTTGAAGAACAATGCCAGAGTTTAGTAGTTGCAACAGAGGCTTTATGATTGACAAAACCTAAAATATTTATCCAGACTTTTATAGGAAAATTTCCCAACCCTGCTATAGAACATCAGCTACCTAATAACTTCACCTAGCATGAAGTTACTACTACTAATAGTAATTATCTACTACTAATAATAATCCTGATAATGATAATGGCTAACAATGTACTGCTCACCATGAGGTTGGCATTGTGTCAAGTGCCATTATGTAGATTATTTCATTTAAAAATCTCACAACAGGCCCCAGTTTACAAAGAAGGAAACTGAGGCAGAAAATGTGAATAGAAGAGCAAAGATTTAAACCCAATGACTTCAGAACTTATTACCTTAACCATACACTTAACTACCCATATATTATAGTTTCCACAACCAAGAATCCTGAGCAATGTATCAGATTAATAAAACTGAGGATCAGTTTTCTGCTATTTCTGCTAATATCAGAGTTCTGCTATTAACTATACTTAGTGCAAAGTGAACATAATAGGATAAACTTTAAACCTTCATAAAAAACATTATATGAGGAAGCTTAAACTTCTGAATGATGAAACACTTTTTAGTTCATTTTTTAAAATAGGGAGTATTTGCTGGAGGCAGATTAAATCACCTGCTTATTAACTTATATTTTGGTTTTAAAGAGGCGCCTTCTGACAGGAACCAGTTGTGAGGATTAGGTGTAGCTTAAAAACTGCTTGCACAGTGAAAAAGAAAATAATAGCTCTATAGCATATATGGTTTGGGTTTAATTTGCAGCCCAGTTATTGCTGCTAGAACATGCACATGGTCTAGGGAAAATGCTCATTCAATGTGGATGAACAAGGGAGGTTTCCAGGTGGCCCAAACTCACAGGAAAATCATGCTTCAGAGATTTTCATGTCAGTCAACACCCCACAGTTAAAAGGTTGTAATCAAAAGAAATAAAACTGCAAACATCTCCATTATTTCCCTGAGATTTTATGTTTTATTTCAAACAGGGCTTTTGGTAATTCTGTGCTGGCATAATAGACACAGAAAATGAAAAACAGTGAAAAGAACTAATTATACTGTCTTTAATGAGTAAAGAAGTGAGATAAATGCCAAAAACATTAACAAGTTCCAATTTAGCAGGTAGAATTGAAAGATTTTTGAAATTTTGAGGAATAAAGCATTTTCCTACATCTTTACATTTTCTCTGCCCCCTGTCTCTGTCCTCTTAAGGAATTTGAATTGCTTGGAAATTCTTCTCTTCATCTTTTTCCCTTTCATACATTCTTCATCCATTATTAATAATTTAGCTTAAAACTCTGATAAGCCATAGCCATTTTCTAATTTCTTGGAATTTGTATAAGTCTAGCTTCTAGCCCATGGGAGAAATGGCTCTTTGTTGGCTCTGTGTGTTTTATAGTTACTCTTCCTTTCTTCTACTTCCCTTTCCTAGAAAGGTAAGTTGAACATGAAATCAATCGAATGACTGTTTATTTATCACTTAATATGCGCCAGGGAAGCTTCAAGGAGGGCAAAGATGAACCAGGCATAGTTTCTCTCCTTTAGCGATCCTATAATCTAATAGGTGGGATTAAAGGGATAAGGCAAGAGTAAAAAATAAATACAAGGAGAAACATGATAATTGCTATTAAAATAGTTTAAACATATTATAGTAAGAGATCGAAGATGGTGGGAGAGAACCTATTTACAAATTTGGCCATGTCATTCTTTTGGTATTTGTTTTCCAATGGTACTCCTCCAGTGGGTAAGAGAAGGTCTAAAACATGATATGCAGATTATCTATGTGCCTCTGGACAGCATGCTCTGAGGAAAACTCTCCAGCCTCAACCTCCTCCATCTTCACTCTGACACATGTGGCAATCATGCCTCACTGGCCTATTTTCCATTCCTCGAACATTCCATGTTCTCTCATGTCTTCATGCTTTGCACCTGCTGTTCCTTTTGCCCTTCCTTTCTGTTTTTCTGTTTCAAATTCCGGTTTATCCTTAAAAACGTTTCTTAATTTCACTTCCTTTTGGTGCTTTCTGATTCCTCAGTCAGTGTAATTCTCTTTCTTCCAAACATGACCCTTTGCATAGTATTTTATTATAACATTCATCTTATTGAATTACCAATATGAGTTAGAGAACTCTTCGTCCATTAGACTGTGAACAGCTTGAAAGAGGAGATGTAACTGACAGTCTTTGAATGGCTAATGCGTGGCATAGTGTCTGGGTCATGGCAGATGATGGAGAGAAACTAAGAAATACCTAGTACTTAAAATGTGGATTGAACCCTAACTAGGATTTGATGGGAAACAGAGCCATACAAACAAAGACACGAGGCAGAAATGTTTCATTCCCCCCTTGCTCTCAGCCATCCAGACCTCACAGCAGCATTTCTCTGGGCCCTGCTGTCCTCAGTGAATGTTCTGCTCTTTACCCTGCTGTTTCATCTGTCTTGCCTATAGTTACTCATCCCCTGGGCTCTGTTTTCTAGTAAGAACTTGATAAAGTAATCAGTGCTATATGTTAGTAGCTGTTAATGTGAAAATATAAAATACACATTACATGCTCATTTCACTAACACAAGACAGTAGTAGGCCTGACACTGCATTAATAAAAACCTTATCTATAAAGACATTGATTTTTATGTTTCTTGGTACCTGCCAAGAAAGTTTCTCATGAAAAAAATTCAGAACCAGAAAAACATTTGTTTTTTTGGCATTCCTACTACTAGACAATCACAGTTCTGTAACCTTTGATGCTGCTCTTTGGCATGGATGCTAGCAAGCTCAGAGTTAAATTTTGAATCATAGAAATACGAATATTTTTAGTCCTCTTTTTTTTTTTTTTTTTTTTGCTCACTTTCTCTGTTTACTTATTCAGTCAGCATATTTTTGTTGAGTGCCTACTGTATTAGGCTCCTCTTCTACAGGCTGGAGACATAGCTGTAAGACAGAATCCTCTGCCCTAAGGAGTTAACATTCTAAAGATTTTATTTGTTTATTTGAGAGAGAATGAGATAGAGAGAGAGCATGAGAGGGGGGAGGGTCAGAGGGAGCAGCAGACTCCCTGCCGAGCAGGGAGCCCGATGCGGGACTCCATCCCGGAACTCCAGGATCATGACCTGAGCCGAAGGCAGTCGCTTAACCAACTGAGCCACCCAGGCGTCCCAGGAGTTAACATTCTAAAGGAGAAAAGGCAAAAGTAGGAAATTGAGATAATGTCAGGTTCTGAATTTCTTACACTTGGTTTGGTCTTAAATCTTTTAATTGATTTTGGGCAACTGCATTGTGCTTTTATTGCATACAGCCTCAAATTATCTTTAAAAGTTGTTAAGCTACAAATGAAACAAAACAAAATAAAACAAATAAATACAATAAAACGCATAGTTGTATGTTAATATTGGTGTTTGCAGACCATGGCTGTTTTGGAAGGCATGCTGTTGGTGGGAGGGTGGTGACAGTCACAGTAGGAGGATACTCTCAGGCTAGCGATGCTTTAGGTTCTCTCAATTTGTACCATGCAGGCAGCTGCAGGTATCCTCATGGTGCTCTGAAGGCAAATTCTTCCAGGTGAACTCTGACATTTATGCATGACATTTATGCCAAACTTAAGCAAATATTTGGTGAAGCAAGGTTTAGGAAGATCAGCAAATACTATGAGGCATTATAGATTTCCTTCCACCTTGAACTTCAGTGACAGCTTATCAGCATCTTGACTTTCCCAAGCAAATATTGCTTTCAATTGTAAACTTCCAAGGTCACCTATTTTGTTAAACCCCCTGGCGTATTTCATTCATTCTAAGGAATTTGATGCCACTTAATTTATAGATTATTTCTAAATGTAATTTTTTAAAAAGATTTTTTATATATTTATTTATTTTTTAAAAGATTTTATTTATTTATCTGAGAGAGAATGGGAGACAGAAAGCATGAGAGGGGGAGGATCAGAGGGAGAAGCAGACTCCCCGCCGAGCAGGGAGCCCGATGCGGGACTCGATCCAGGGACTCCAGGATCAGGACCTGAGCCGAAGGCAGTCGCTTAACCAACTGAGCCACCCAGGCGCCCCTATATATTTATTTGACAGAGAGAGAGTACAAACGGGGGGAGTGGCAGGGAGAGGGAGAGGGAGAAGCAGGCTCCCCACTGAGCAGGGACCCCGATGCGGGACTCGATCCCAGGACCCTGAGATCATGACCTGAGCTGAAGGCAGACGCTTAACTGACTGAGCCACCCAGGCGCCCCTAAATGTAATTTTATGGTTTACAACTTTTCCCTGAGTTAATATAGTTTGAATTCTGTTGGATTCATGATCTACTATGAAATTTAGAACATGTGTGTAAGTTTTCACTGAACTTTTTAAATTTCGTATGCCTGTCACATGTTCTAACATAAGCAATTTTATTATCTTAAATTGTCTTGGAATTACTATCCTACTATTTGGGAAAATATTTATTGTTGAGTTCCTGAGTATAAATATAAATATATATGATTTACAACATACATGAATGTATAAATACTAGAAAAGAGAAAGAGAGACAAGTTTAGAAATTATGAATAACATTTGTTTTTTGTGTTGCTGACTTTTGGGGATATTTCTGTGAAAGCCAGATCTATGATAACCAGGATAATCCTCTATTTTGTCAGCAAAACAATTCTTGTGGGACACCCCCTGCACAATGCCTGTGAGGCAAGGCACTCTAGGCTGTTGACAGTAAAGATCTCCCTGACTACGGAGGAGGAAGAAAAGGCATATCCATGAGAAATAGCAGAGTCTAGTAGAAACAATTCAATTACAAACAATACAAGCCAGTCCTCTCTGAGAATTTCCTACACAACAGCTTCCGAGCGTTGCACATTGCCTGCTTTTACAGAACGAACTATTTGATCCTGACAGTAATTGATGGGGTCGTCATTATTTTTCTTTTTATTATTTTTATTATTTTTGTACCCAAAACTTCAGCATAAAAACATTCAATTATTTGGCTAAAGATGAACTGTCAGGAAATGGCAGATTTAGGGTTGAAACCTGCATTTAACCATGAAGTTTTCTTTTTCCGTTGGGGATATTATGGGTATTTACTTTAAGAATTTAGATAAGGGGAGAACCTTTGCAATCTGTTTATGCAATTCCTTGTAGAGACATTGACAAGCTACCATGATTTTGAAAGAAAAAGTGTTTGATGCTGGAAAAAGGCTGACAGGCACCAGGGTCACTGAGTATCCCATACCACATGAGCCAGGTACTTTATTTATTTATTTATTTATTTATTTATTTATTTATTTATTTATTTAGGGAGAGAGTGTGTGTGTGGGGTGGAGGCAGAAAAGGTCAGAGGGAGAGAGAGAATCTTTTTTTTTTTTGGAGAGAGAGAATCTTAAGCAGGCTCTATGCTCAGCGGGGAGCCTGATGGGGGTGGGGGGGGGATGGGCTAGATCTCACGACCCTGAGATCATGACCTGAACTGAAATCAAGAGTCAGGTGCTTAACTGACTGAGCCACTGTGGCACCTAGATGTAGTAACATTTCAATAGGCATTTAAAAATGTATATGTATTACCCCAAAAATACAAATGTAGTGATCCGAAGGGGCACCTGCACCCCAATGTTTATAGCAGCAATGTTCACTGACAGATGAACGGAAAAAGATGTGGTATACACACACACACACACACACAGGAATATTACGCAGCCATTAAAA
Organism: Mirounga angustirostris; assembly: GCF_029215605.1. Classification (NCBI taxonomy): domain Eukaryota; kingdom Metazoa; phylum Chordata; class Mammalia; order Carnivora; family Phocidae; genus Mirounga; species Mirounga angustirostris. The sequence continues at coordinate 143,037,481 of NW_026991710.1, read as the reverse complement.
AAATGAAATTTTGCCATTTGCAACGGGATGGAACTAGAGGGTATTATGCCAAGTGAAATAAGTCAGTCAGAGAAAGGCAAGTATCATATGATCTCACTGATATGGAGAATTTGAGAAACAAGGCAGAGGATCATAGGGGAAGAGAGGAAAAAATGAAATAAGACAAAACCAGAGAGGGAAACAAACCATAAAAGACTCTTAATCTTAGGAAACAAACTGAGGGTTGCTGGAGGGGTGGGAGGTGGGGGGATGGAGTGGCTGAGTGATGGACATTGGGGAGGGTGTGTGGTGGTGAGCGCTGTGTGTTGTGTAAGACTGATGAATCACAGACCTGTACACCTGAAACAAATAATACATATGTTAGTTAAAAAAATAAAAACATAAATGTAATATTAAAGAATTTATAGTTTATCATAAAGGGTTTTGGAGAGCAGCTGCCTAGTGGAGGAAATTTTTGTGCTTGACCTTGAAATTTGACATAAGCATTTAGCTCTGCCTTATTTTTATGTTAAAGTAAATTATTAATCAGCTAATATCTGACCCTATTAAAGAGGCATAAGGAAACTTTAGAGGTGATAGATATGTCTGTTACCTTAATTGTGGTGATGGTTTCACAGGTGCATGCATATGTCCAAACTCATGAAGTTGTTTACATTAAATAGGTGAAGGTTTTTGTATATCAATTATACCTCAATAAAGCTGTTAAAAATGCATATGTAGTTAGGAATAAATACATGAAAAAGGTTGGAAGAACATGCACCAGATAGTGTTGATTATCTTGTGGTAGGGCTTGGGCAGAAATAAGGTTGAGGAGGGGCGCCTGGGTGGGTCAGTCATTAAGCATTTCTCAGTGCTCATCACAGTAAGTGTACTCTTAATCCCCATCACTTATTTCACCCATCCCCTCACCACCTCCCCACTGGTAACCATCAGTTTGTTCTCTATAGTTAAGAGTCTGGGTTTTTTGGAAAAACTACATATACAACCACAAAACCAGTAAGAAAATGGCAATAAATAAATATCTATGAATATTACTTTGAATATAAATGGACTAAACGCTCCACTCAAAAGACACAGGGTGATATAATGGATAAAAAACAAGATCCATTTATATGCTGCCTACAAGAGACTCATTTCAGACCTAAAGACACCTGCAGATTGAAAGTGAAGGTATAGAGAAACATTTATCATGCAAATGGTGTCAAAAGAAAGCCCAGAGAAGCAACAATTGTATCATACAAAACAGACTTTAAAACAAAGACTAAAAAGACTAAATAAGAAATATTATTTAGTAAATACTAAATAGTGAAGAGGACAATCCCACAAAAAGATATAACAATTGTAAATATTTATGCACCCACATGGGAGCACCCGAATACATAAAACTACTAACAAACATAAAGGAACTACTTGATAGTAGTAAAATAGTAGGGGACTTTAACCCCTCACTTACACTGATGGACAGAACACCAAACAGAAAACCAGCAAGGAAACAGTGACTTTGAATGATGGACTAGAACAGATAGATTTAACAGATATATTCAGAACATTCCATCCTAAAACAGCAGAATACACATTCTTTTCAAGTGCACATGGACCCTTCTCCAGAACAGATCACATATTAGGCCACAAAGCAAGTCTCAACAAATTCAAAAAGATTGAAGTCATAACATGCATCTTTTCTGACCACAATGTTATGAAACTAGAAAACAACCACACACAAAACACACACACACACACATATACACACAATCTGGAAAGACCACAAATACATGGAGGTTACATAACATGCTACTAAACAATGAATGGGCCAAGCAAGAAATCAAAAGAAATCAAAAATACATGGAGAGAAATGAAAACACAATGGTCCAAAATCTTTGGGATGCAGCAGAAGTGGTTCTAAGAGGGAAGTTTATAGCAACATTGGTCTACCAAGAAGCAAGAAAAATCTCAAATAAACAACCTAATCTTACCCTAAAGGAGCTAGAAAAGAAAAAACAAAACAAAACAAAACCCCACCCCAAACCAGCAGAAATAAAGAAATAAAGGTTAGAGCAGAAATAAATGATATAGAAACTAAAAAAAACAATAGAACAGATCAGTGAAATGAGGAGCTGTTTCTTTGAAAAGATAACAAAATTGATAAACCTCTAGCCAGACTCAAAAAAAATTTTTAAAAAAGAGAGAAAGAACTCCAACAAACAAACAATAAAAGTCTGTTTTTTTCGGTTTTTTCTTTGTTTCTTAAATTCCACATATGAGTTAAATCATATGATATTTGTCTTTCTCTCACTAAATTATTTCACTTAGCATTATACTGTCTAGATCCATTCATGTTGTTGCAAATGGCAAGATTTCATTCCTTTTTTTATGGTTGAGTAGTTCATTGTATATATATACCACATCTTCATCTGTTCATATATGGATGGACACTTGGGTGGCTTCCATAATTTGGCTATTGTAAATAATGCTGCAATAAACATAGGGGGGAATATATCTTTTTGAAATATTTTTGTTTTCTTTGGATAACTACCTAGTAGTGGAATTACTGGATCATATGGTAGTTCTATTTGTAATTCTTTGAGAAACGCTTTGTGATGTTTTCCACAGTGGGTGCACCAATTTGCTATCCCACCAACAGTGCATAAAGGTTCCCTTTTCTCCACATCCTCACCAACACTTCTTGTTTACTGTGCTTTTGATTTTAGGTATTCTGACAGGAGTGAGGTGATACTATGGTTTTAATTTGCATTTCTGTGATGATTAGTGATGTTGAACATCTTTTCATGTGTCTGTTGGCTATCTGTAGGTCTTCTTTGGAAAAATGTCCATTCATGTCTTCGGATCATTTTTGAATTGTTTTGAATCTGTTTTTTGGTACTAATAGAAGTTCTTTATACATTTTGATATTAACCACTGATCAGATATATCATTTGCAAATATCTTCTCCCATTTGGTGGATTATCTTTTTGTTTTGTTGATGATTTCCTTCACTGTGCAAAAGCCTTTTAATTTGATATAGTCCCAATAGTTTAATTTTGCTTTTGTTTCCCTTGCCAAAGGAAACATATCTAGAAAAATATTCCTATGGCTGACATCAAAGAGATTACTGCCTATGTTTTCTCCTAGGAATTTTATGATTCATGTCTCACATTTCACTGTTTTGGATATAGTTGTCCAGTTTTCTCAAAACTATTTGTTGAAGAGACTTTCTCCCATTATATATTCCTGCCTCCTTTGTTGTAGATAATTGACCATATAATCATGGGATTATTTTTGGGCTCTCTATTCTGTTCTTTTCATCTATGTGTCTATTTTTGTGCCAGATCATACTGTTTTGATTACTACAGCTTTGTAGTACAACTAAAAATCTGAGATTGAGATACCTCCAGTTTTGTTCTTTTTCAAGATTGCTTTGACTATTTGGGGTCTCTTGTGGTTCTATACAAATTTGAGGATTATTGGTTCTAGTTCTGTGAAAACTGCTGTTGGTATTTTGGTAGGGATTGCATTAAAACTGTAGATTGCTGTGGGTAGCATGTATATTTTAACAACACTTGTACTTCCAATCCATGAGCATGGACTATTTTACCATTTGTTTGTGTCATCTTCAATTTCTTTCATCAGTGTTTTATAGTTCTCAGAGTACAGGTCTTTCACCTCCCTGGTTAGGTTTATTCCTAAGTATTTTATTATTTTTGTTGCAATTGTAAATGGAATTGTTTTCTTAATTTGTCTTCTTGCTATTTCATTATTAGTGTATAGAAATCCAACAGATTACTGTATATTGATTTTATATCCCATGGCCTTACTGAATTCATTTAACAGTTCTAGTAGTTTTTTGGTCCAATTTTTGGGTTTTCTATATAATTAGGTCCTCTGCAAATAGTGAAAGTTTTACTTCTTCCTTATCAATTTGGGTGCCTTTTATTTCTTTTTGTTGTGTGATTGCTGTGGCTAGGACTTACCAGAACTATGTTGAATAAAAGTAGTGAGAGTGGACATCCTTGTCTTGGTCCTGATCCTAGAGGAAAAGCTCTCAGTTTTCCACCATCGAGTATGATGTTAACTGTGGGTTTTTTATATATGGCCTTTATTAAGTTGAGGTATATTCCCTCTAAATCTACTTTGTTGAGGGTTTTTATCATGAATGGATGTTGTACTTTTAAAAATATTTCTTTTGCACCATATGGTTTTTGTTCTTTCTCTTGCTCATATGATGTATCGTGTTGATTGATTTGTGAATATTGAACCATCCTTACATCCCTGGAATAAATCCCACTTGACTGTGATAATTTTTTTTTTAATGTATTGTTGAATGCAGTTTGCTTATATTTTGTTGAAGATTTTTGCATCTATGTTCATTAGAAATATTGGCCTATAGCTTTTTTTTTGTAGTGTCTTTATATGCTTTTGATATCAGGGTAATGCTGGCCTCATAGAATGAATTTGGAAGCTTTCCTTCCTCTACTATTTTTTGAAATAGTTTGAGAAGAATAGGTATTAACTATTCTTTTTGTTTTTTAAGATTTATTTGAGAGAGAGAGAGAGAGCACATGAACAGGGGGTAGGGGCAGGGGAAGATAGGGAGAGAGAATCCTCAAGCAGACTCCCTGCTGAGCATGGAGGCTGACTCGGGGCTCAAGCTCATGACCCTGAGATCATGACCTGAGTCAAAATCAAGAGCCAGACGCTTAACTGACTTGGCCACGCAGGTGCCCCAATAACTATTCTTAAGTGTTTGGTAGAATTCACTTGTGAAGTCATTTGGTCCTGGACTTTTGTTTGTTGGGAATTTTTTCATTACTTATTCAATTTCATTGCTAGTAATTGGTCTGCTCAAATTTTCTATTTCTTCCTGGTTCAGTTTTGGGAGGTTATATATTTCTAGGAATTTCTCCATTCTTTCTAGGTTGTCCAATTTGTTGGTATATAATTTTTCATAATATTCTCTTATGATTGTATTTCTATGATGCTGGTTTTTATTTCGCCTTTCATTTCTGATTTTATTTATTTGAGTCCTCTTTCTGTCTGTTTCTCTTTTTTTCTTTTTTGATGAATCTGACTAAAGGTTTATCAATTTTGTTGATCTTTTCAAAGAAACAGCTCCTGGTTTCATTGATCTTTTCTAATGTTTTTCGGTCTCTATTTCATTTATTTCTGCTCCAATCTTTATTATTTCCTTCCTTCTACTGGCTTTGAGTTTTGTTTGTTCTCCTTTTTTTTTACTAACTTTAGGTGTATGGTTAGGTTGTTTATTTGAGATTTTTCTTGGTTCTTGAGGTAAGCTTATATTGCCATAATGCTCCCTCCTAGAACAGCTTTTGCTGCAGCCCAAAGATTTTGGACCATTGTGTTTTCATTTTCATTTGTCTTCTTGTACTTTTTGATTTCCTGGTTAGCCCATTCCCCATTCATTGTTTAGTAGCATATTATGTAACCTCCTTGTATTTGTGGTCTTTCCAAATTTTTTCTTTTTGGACTTGTTTTCTAGTTTCATAGCATTGTGATTGGAAGAGATGCATGATATGACTTTAGTCTTTTCCGAATTTGTTGAGACGTGCTTTGTGGCCTGTATGTGATTTATTCTGGAGAATTTTCCACATGCACTTGAAAAGAATTTGTATTCCTGTTTTTGGGTGGAATGTTCTGAATATATATATGTTAGATCCATCTGGTTCAAAGTGTCATTCAAAACCTAAACCACTGTTTCTTTGTTGATTTTCTGTCCCTTTTTGTGTTTTGTTCAAGTCTTTGTTTTAAAGTCTATTTTGTCTAAGTGCTGTCATCCCAGCTTTCTCTTTGCTTCCATTTGCATGATAAATATTTTTCCATGCCTCACTTTCAATCTGTGTGTGTCTTTAGGTCTGAATTGAGTCTCTTATAGGCAGCATATAGTTGGGTCTTGCTCTTTTATCTATCTAGTCACCCTATGTCTTTTGATTGGAGCATTTAATCCATTTGCATTCAAAGTTATTATTGATAATTTCTTCCTTTTATTAAAATAACTTTCTAGGCCCAAGATGGAGTCACTCCTGCCTGGGGTTCCCCGGTAGCAAATTGAAACTTAGATAACTTTTGAGACTTGTAAAAGCTCCACTTGACCAGAAACACAATCAGTCAATCCCCAAATGCCAAACCAACTCTGAGCTCTATATGTATTTCTTTGCTCTTTCTTACTCAAACAAGTATGACTAAGTGGCCCCTGCCAAGATATTTTCTATTTTTCTCTTCCTTGTTCTTCATTTTTTATCCTATAAAAGTTTCCTGTTTTCCACCCATTTTCCCATTCTCCAAAAGGAAACTGCCCACTTAATGAAGTGTTAAAATTTATTTTTATCACCTAAATTATCTAGCTTTATAATTTTTTAACAGTTTTTGTGACAAGGATGGAATCTGAATGTGAAGGTAATGGCCTATAGAACAAAAAGATGCTGCATAGTTAAGGTGCCTTCTGAACCCTTTGAATTCTCTGTTCCTCTCATTGTTACTGAAGGCTGTGGTAAGTCACTGTCAGATTTGAACTCTACTCCCTTGTGGTCAGCTCTCTGATCCAAGCAAACTTTATTTTTTAAAAGTTTATTTAAAAAAAGTCTACACACACACACACACACACACAGAAAAAGTATATATAAACAAACAAACAAGTTCCAGAAAGTTTCTGCGAATCCTGTAAAGGTTCTATTACAGTTATATTGGGAGTCTGCAATGGGTGGCAGTCATTAGGAGACTCACAAAGCCGGAGGTGAGTCCACAGCATAAATTACTGAGGTTCTTGAGAAAATAAGTTAAGAAATTCAGACTGTTTAGAACATCAAAACCAAAATCTCAGTAGGCACAAGTAAAAGCCATTAGGTTATCTGCCATTATAAAGATAGCTTGTGAAATGAATAAGAGATCTGTTGCTAATGGGAACCTTGGAAGCCAAAGCCACAAAAGTGGTGGGCAGGGGTAGAGCACTTAAAAGCTGTTATCAGCACTTATCACCCAATTCTAAGACTCCCAGGCTAGGATAAGTTGGTCATGGAATGAGTTAGATTGATACTAGTTCACCCACCAACCTCAAGAAAATTTTGTGAAATTAGGCAATTTGAAAACACCACAAAACCCCCAATCCAGTGGCATATCCCTCTTAGGTTTTAATTTGGCTCTGAGAGAAACCAAGGCTTAGCTAAAGAAACAGGATTCTCAAGATTCAAAGAATTGAGCACACCACATTTTGGCACACCTGCTTATTTAATGTCTAAGAACTACGGTCCTGGAAACTGTAGATATCTTAAAAAAAAAAAAAAAAGGCAAAATCTTACTAAAACAACTTAGAATTACAATGGCCATTATGGGGAACATTCCAATTAGACAAGATCATTCGTTTAAGAAGTGTCCTTGAGTGTACGGGCCCCCAAATCAACAAACAGAATAAGATACCTATTTTAATTGGCATGCAGAAGTCTTCAAAATGGCTCAAGATTCCAAACGGTTTCATTGAAAGATTCATTGCAAAAGGCTAATGAAAAATTATCCTACTTAACCAGAGTACTCACAGTCTCTGAAGAGACCACAAGACTATAAGCAAAAGTCCAAATTATTGGCCTTATAAGTGCAATAGCCCCAAAGCTAGAAACCTAATAGACTTGGGCCTTTCCTGTTGCATTTTCACCATAATCAAAACTCTGGTCTAGAAATTGGTGTCTCACTTGCAATCAACCAGCACTCTGGAAAAATGCTGTCCCTGAAGGTTTTGTCAAATTCTTGACACCAACTCAAACACCCCCATGTTTACCCTCAAAAGAGGGCCTCCATATGGGTCTCCCCAAAGTTGATAGACTCTAAGAGATTTTCCAGTCAACTGCCACCAGTTATCCTTTAAACAGCCAAGGGGAAACTAAAACTAAAATTAATAGAAAATCTTGCAAAATTCTGGTAGATACCGGGCTACACTTTCCACTGTAAACATACTCACTCTGGAGCTCACAGAAAGGATTCTGAGAAAACTGGCAGAAGCTGGTGAAGGGTGAAAATATTACCAAAATCAGCTTCCCTGGATCTCTGTAGTGCCAGTCAGAGAGGAAGGTGAAATGTCACTGTTTCTTATTTCCAAATCCAGACCCACTGGTTATTGATCCTTTCTCTTCCAGGGACAACTATTGTCTTCTTGTTTGTCTTCTGAGAATTTGGCTTCGCAACTGTCAATTTGGGGGCATCAAAAATATGGTCAGACAGAAATGTGGGTTGCACTCCATTTTGCAGCAGGGGCCTTAATGACTGTAGCCAACATCTAAGTCTTATTTCTTTGGGCTATCTTTAGGAGTGGCTGTGGATCTTGGGATGATCACATCTTTTGCATCCTCTTTGAGGACACCTCTTGGGTCCATAAGGTTGTTCAATACTGCCAGATATATTTACTGTTTGTCCCAGCTGAAACCCAACAAGATATCTGGAAGGATTTTTTAAGTAGTTCTAAGGTCAAAAGTTGGCCAAATTGAAAGCTGATACTCAGAGCCTGACAAGAACTTTTTCAAAGGCCTTTTCTCCTAAGATAAATAAAACTATGTACCCAGAGGGAAAGAAAAACATTCCAAAGACAAACAGCTCTAAATCCAGAACATGAGAAACTTCTGATTTTTATCTTAAAGATCTCCCTGATATAAAGAAGCAAACTGAGGACAATGTAATTGGATGGGTGAATCAGTGCCTTGATATATTCAGATTGCAGCCCAATTCTTTGAGGAATTAAAAATAGCTGTACTACCAATTGAGGGCAACTTGTACAACTGGTCTTACAACTGAGTCTTTACAAGAACAGAAAAAAGCCCACTTATCCCAAACCTCCCCTATTCATCTCAAAAGCCTTGTAGATATTATAAAAATTCTGGCCTTAGGAAACAAAAGTCCTTCTTTGAGGAACTTGTATTCTTTCTCTGTGCCTTTGAGATGTAAATGTTCTGATCTTCTCTCGGAACTGAGGCCATCTCAGTGAAATGCAAAATTCAGGGAGGTAGTTCTTATCAGAAGGGAAAAACAAACAAACAAACAAACAAAAAAGGGAACGTCTATTTGGAAAGGAGGCAAATTAAAAATCTTAAGAGCTTTCTCCACAAATATTAGTAAAAAGTTTCAGCCACCTGAGCAGGTAACTTTAATTTATTTGATCTTGGATTTAGATCCAAATTGTTCTTTTATAAACTAGTGAGTTTTGCATTACTGTACCCGTCTCATAGCTAAAATTTTAAAACAAAAGCTATTAAGAGCTCTGTTTGCATATGTCTCTGTGTTTCTGTATGTCCTTGTATGTATGTTCGCAGATGAATGAAATTTTTTTACCTCTAGGTAGTATTGCCAAAATTAATTTGTAAAGAGCTCTATTTAACTGGCTTAAAGAAAATTAAGTTTTTATATAAATCAAGTAAATTCTAAGAAATATAGAAACTAACCCAAATGTTTTTCAAGTTCACATGATTGAGGATAATCTTCAGAAAAAAAAAAGCTAGTTTAAGTTTGTTGGTTTAATCAAAATAAGAATGTCTTTAGGATTATCAGCATTAAATGTAATGGGATATACAACTTTTATTTCACCTAGATTTACAAAAAAGTCAAATAATCTCATGTTATCTGTTACATAATTTGAAAGCAAGAAAGATAACGTGGTTAGCTATTTAATGTCTCATGGAATTTTCATGAATAATCTAAGTCTAAATAAATTTAATTTACTTGTTAGTTTGTGGGGGATGGAGCAAGATGGCGGAGGAGTAGGAGATCTGGATTTCATCTCCTATCAGGAATTCAGCTGGATAGGGATCAAACCATTCTGAACACCTACAAACTCAACAGGAGATCGAAGAAAAGAATAGCAACAACTCTCTGAACAGAAAAGCGACCACTTTCTGGAAGGTAGGACGTGCGGAGAAGTGAATCAGAGGCGATATTCGGGAGGATAGACGGCGGGGAGGGGCCTCCGTCAGCCGCTTCTGGCAAGTGATAGAGCCGCGGAGCACAAAATCAGAACTTTTAGAAGTCGGCTCTGCTGAGGGACGTCACTCCGGTGGCTAAGCGGCGGGTGAAACCTTCGCGGAACAGTGTGCTCTCAGGACCCTCGGGGTCACAGAAAGACTGGGGGTGCCTGAGTGTGGCAGAGCTCCCAGGTAATGGAGCAGGGAAGCCGGCTGCAGAGGCAGAGCCCAGGCGCCGGCTCTCAGCTCGGGGTTGTCATAAACCGTGATCCGCGGCACAGTTGGGCCACTGCTCCTCCAGACTCACCTTCCTCCCCCGGGAGGAGTGGCGCGGTAGTGCACCGCAGGGATCTGCTGGGTTTGGAGACTCCATCAGGGTCGGGTGCCAGAGATAGAAATGCGCGGTCACAGGCTGGGTGAGCACGGGGTGCAGCCGGAAACCAGGGAGCCGGGAGTGACTGACTGCTTTTCTCTGGGGGCTCACTGAGGAGCGGGACCCCAAGTTCTCGGCTCCTCTGGGGCGGAGATTGGGAGGCCGCCATTTTTACTCTCCGCCTCCAAAGCTGTACAGAAAGCTCACAGGGAACAAAAGCTCTGGAGAGCAACCCCAGCAGATTACTTAGCCCGGACCGGGCAAGGGCGGGGCAATTCCACCTCTGGCAAAGACATTTGGGAACCACGGCAACAGGCCCCTCCCCCAGAAGATCAGCGAGAACAGCCAGCCAAGACCAAGTTTACCAATCAATGAGAACGGCAGAACTCCAGCGCTAGGGGAATACTACACATAGAATTCATGGCTTTTTTACCACGATTCTTTAGTCTTTCAAAGTTAATTTTTTTTTTAACTGTCTTTTTTTCTTTTTCTTTTTTTGAATTTTTCTTTTTCCCTTTTTCAACCAAAATCTTATCAATCCCTTTTTTAAAAAAACATTTTTATTTTTCATTTTTAGGGTCATATTCTATCCCTTCATAGTAGTTACCCATATTTTTGGCATATATATAGAAATTGTTCTCTCTTTAAAATTTTGAGATAGTTTCTTCTAACAGATCAAAATATACCCTAAATCTCTAGTATATGGTTTTTTCCTACTCCCCTGCCTGATCACATTCTCTCCCTTTTTTTTTCTTTTTTTCTTTTTTTAAATCCTCTTCTTTCTTTTTTCAAACAACTTCTTATCAATTTCTTTTATAAAATTTTTTATAATTTCCATCTTTACAGTCATATTCCATCCCTTCATCATATCAACCCTTATTTTTGTACATATATAAGTTTTTCTTCCTTTAAAATTTTGGAAGGCATTTTCTTCTAACAGACCAAAATACACCCAAAATCTAGTGTGTGGCACTGATCTATGTACCAGCCTGATCATATTTGATCACATTCTGTTTTTTTGTTGTTGTTGTTGTTGTTTCGTTTTGCTCTGTTTTTGTTTGTTTTTATCTTTATCTTTATCTTTTTCTTTTTTCTCTCATTCCTTTTCTTTTCCCACTGTTTCAGGCCTTTTCTGATTTGTTTAGAGTATCTTTTCTGGGGCCGTTGTTATCTGCTAGCATTTTGTTCTCTCATTAATCTATTCTCCTCTGCACAAAATGACAAGACAGAAAAAATCACCTCAACAAAAAGAACAAGAGGTAGTACAGACTGCCAGGGACCTACTCAATATGGACATTAGTACGATGTCAGATCTAGAGTTCAGAATCATCATTTTAAAGATACTAGCTGGGCTTGAGAAAAGCATGGAAGTTATTAGAGAAACCCTTTCTGGAGAAGTAAAAGAACTAAAATCTAACCAAGTTGAAATCAAAAAGGCTATTAATGAGGTGCAATCAAATATGGGGGCACTAACTGCTAGGATAAATGAGGCAGAAGAGAGAATCAGTGATATAGAAGACCAAATGATGGAAAATAAAGAAGCTGAGAAACAGAGAGATAACAACTACTGGATCACGAGGGCAGAATTCAAGAGATAAGCGATACCATAAGACGAAACAACATTAGAATAATTGGGATCCCAGAAGAAGAAGAAAGAGAGAGAGAGGCAGAAGGTATATTGGAGCAAATTATAGCAGAGAACTTCCCTAATTTGGGGAAGGAAACAGGCATCAAAATCCAGGAAGCACAGAGAACCCCTCTCAAAATCAATAAAAATAGGTCAACACCCCGACATCTAATAGTAAAACTTACGAGTCTCATAGACAAAGAGAAAATCCTGAAAGCAGCTCGGGAGAAGAAATATGTAACCTACAATGGTAGAAACATTAGATTGGCAACAGACCTATCCACAGAGACCTGGCAGGCCAAAAAGGACTGGCAGGATATATTCAGAGCACTAAATGAGAAAAATATGCAGCCAAGAATACTATATCCAGCTAGGCTGTCATTGAAAATTGAAGGAGAGATAAAAAGCTTCCAGGACAAACAAAAACTAAAGGAATTTGCAAACACAAAACCAGCCCTACAGGAAATCTTAAAAGGGGTCCTCTAAGCAAAGAGAGAGCCTAAAAGCAACATAGACCAGAAAGGAACACAGACAATATACAGTAACAGTCAACTTACAGACAATACAATGGCACTAAATTCCTATCTTTCAATAGTTACCCTGAATGTAAATGGGCTAAATGCCCCAATCAAAAGACACAGGCTATCAGATTGGATTAAAAAACAAGACCTATCAATATGCTGTCTGCAAGAGACTCATTTTAGAACCAAAGACACCCCCAGATTGAAAGTGAGGGGATGGAAAACGATTTACCATGCTAATGGACACCAAAAGAAAGCTTGGGTGGCAATCCTTCTATCAGACAAATTAGATTTTAAACCAAAGACTGTAATAAGAGATGAGGAAGGACACTATATCCTACTTAAAAGGTCTATCCAACAAGAAGATCTAACAATTATAAATATCTATGCCACTAACATGGGAGCAGCCAATTATATAAGGCAATTAATAACAAAAGCAAAGAAACACATCGACCACAATACAATAATAGTGGGGGATTTTAACACCCCCCTCACTAAAATGGACAGATTGTCTAGGCAAAAGATCAACAAGGAAATAAAGACTTTAAATGACACACTGGACCAAATGGACTTCACAGACATATTCAGAACATTCCATCCCAAAGCAACGGAATACACATTCTTCTCTAGTGCCCATGGAACATTCTCCAGAATAGATCACATCCTAGGTCATAAATCAGGTCTCAACTGGTACCAAAAGATTGGGATTATTCCCTGCCTATTTTCAGACCACAATGCTTTGAAACTAGAACTCAATCACAAGAGGAAAGTTGGAAAGAACTCAAATACATGGAGGCTAAAGAGCATCCTACTGAAGAATGAATGGGTCAACATGGAAATTAAAGAAGAATTAAAAAAATTCATGGAAACCAATGATAATGAAAACACAACTATTCAAAATCTTTGGGATGCAGCAAAGGCAGTCCTAAGAGGAAAGTATATAGCAATACAAGCCTTTCTCAAGAAACAGGAAAGGTCTCAAGTACACAACCTAACCCTACACCTAAAGGAGCTGGAGAAAGAACAGCAAATAAAGCCTAAACCCAGCAGGAGAAGAGAAATCATAAAGATCAGAGCAGAAATCAATGAAATAGAAACCAAAAGAACAATAGAACAGATCAATGAAACTAGGAGCTGGTTCTTTGAAAGAATTAACAAGATTGATAAACCCCTGGCCAGACTTATCAAGAAGAAAAGAGAGGGCGCCTGGGTGGCTCAGTTGGTTAAGCGACTGCCTTCGGCTCAGGTCATGATCCTGGAGTCCCTGGATCGAGTCCCGCATCGGGCTCCCTGCTCGGCAGGGAGTCTGCTTCTCCCTCTGACCCTCCCCCCTCTCATGTGCTCTCTCTCTCATTCTCTCTGTCAAATAAATAAATAAAATCTTTAAAAAAAAAAAAAGAAAAGAGAAATGACACAAATCAACAAAATCATGAATGAAAGAGGAGAGATCACAACCAACACCAAAGAAATACAAACAATTATAAGAACATAGTACGAGCAACTCTATGCCAGCAAATTAGATAACCTGGAAGAAATGGATGCATTCCTAGAGATGTATCAACTACCAAAACTGAACCAGGAAGAAATAGAAAACCTGAACAGACCTATAACCACTAAGGAAATTGAAGCAGTCATCAAAAATCTCCCAAAAAACAAAAGCCCAGGGCCAGATGGCTTCCCAGGGGAATTCTACCAAACATTTAAAGAAGAATTAATACCTATTCTTCTGAAACTGTTCCAAAAAATAGAAATGGAAGGAAAACTTCCAAAGTCATTTTATGAGGCCACCATTACCTTGATCCCAAAACCAAAGACCCCATCAAAAAGGAGAATTACAGACCAATATCCCTGATGAACATGGATGCAAAAATTCTCACCAAAATACTAGCCAATAGGATCCAACAGTACATTAAAAGGATTATTCACCACGACCAAGTGGGATTTATCCGTGGGCTGCAAGGTTGGTTCAACATCCGCAAATCAATGAACGTGATACAATACATTAACAAAAGAAAGAACAAGAATCATATGTACATAGATGTAGAAAAAGCATTTGACAAAGTATAGCAACCTTTCTTGATCAAAACTCTTGAGGGTATAGGCATAGAGGGTACATACCTCAATATCATAAAAGCCATATATAAAAAAACTACAGCAAATATCATTCTCAATGGGGAAAAACTGAGAGCATTCCCCCTAAGGTCAGGAACACGGCAGGGATGTCCACTATCACCACTGCTATTCAACATAGTATTGGAAGTCCTAGCCACAGCAACCAGACAACAAAAAGAAATCAAAGGCATCCAAATCGGCAAAGAAGAAGTCAAACTCTCACTCTTTGCTGATGATATGATACTTTATGTGGAAAACCCCAAAGACTCCACCCAAAACTGCTAGAACTCATACAGGAATTCAGTAAAGTGGCAGGATATAAAATCAATCCACAGAAATCAGTGGCATTTCTATACACCAACAACAAGACAGAAGAAAGAGAAATTAAGGAGTCGATCCCATTTACAATCGCACCCAAAACCATAAGATACCTAGGAATAAATCTAACCAAAGAGGCAAAGGATCTGTACTCAGAAAATTGTAAAATACTCATGAAAGAAATTGAGGAAGACACAAAGAAATGGAAAAATGTTCCATGCTCATGGATTGGAAGAACAAATATTGTGAAGATGTCAATGCTACAGAGCAATCTACACATTCAATGCAATCCCCATCAAAATACCATCCACTTTTTTCAAAGAAATGGAACAAATAATCCTAAAATTCGTCTGGAACCAGAAAAGACCCCGCATAGCCAGTGGGATGTTGAAAAAGAAAAGCAAAGCTGGTGGCATCACAATTCTGGACTTCCAGCTCTATTACAAAGCTGTCATCATCAAGACAGTATGGTACTGGCACAAAAACAGGCACATAGATCAATGGAACAGAATAGAGAGCCATGAAATGGACTCTCAACTCTAGGGTCAACTAATTTTTGACAAAGCAGGAAAGAATGTCCAATGGAACAAAGACAGTCTCTTCAACAAATGGTGTTGGGAAAATCGGACAGCCACATGCAGAAGAATGAAACTGGACCATTTCCTTACACCACACACAAAAATAGACTCCAAATGGTTGAAAGACCTCAATGTGAGACAGGAGTCCATCCAAATCCTAAAGGAGAACACAGGCAGCAACCTCTTCGACCTCAGCCGCAGCAACTGCTTCCTAGAAACATCGCCAAAGGCCAGGGAAGCAAGGGCAAAAATGAACTATTGGGATTTCATCAAGATAAAAAGCTTTTGCACAGCAAAGGAAACAGTCAACAAAACCAAAAGACAACTGACAGAATGGGAGAAGATATTTGCAAATGACATATCAGATAAAGGGCTAGTATCCAAAATCTATAAAGAACTCATCAAACTCAACACCCAAAGAACAAAGGATCCAATCAAGAAATGGGCAGAAGACATGAACAGACATTTCTGCAAAGAGGACATCCATATGGCCAACAGACACATGAAAAAGTGCTCAATATCGCTCGGCGTCAGGGAAATCCAAATCAAAACCTCCATGAGATACCACCTCACACCAGTCAGAATGGGTAAAATTAACAAGTCAGGAAAAGACAGATGTTGGTGGGGACGCGGAGAAAGGGGAACCCTCCTCCACTGTTGGTGGGAATGCAAGCTGGTGAAGCCACTCTGGAAAACAGTATGAAGGTTCCTCAAAAAGTTGAAAATAGAGCTACCATATGACCCAGCAATTGCACTACTGGGTATTTACCCCAAAGATACAAAAGTAGGGATCTGAAAGGGTATGTGCACCCCGATGTTTATAGCAGCAATGTCCACAATAGCCAAACTGTGGAAAGAGCCAAGATGTCCATCGACAGATGAATGGATAAAGAAGAAGTGGTATATATACACAATGGAATATTATGCAGCCATCAAAAAGAATGAGATCTTGCCTTTTGCATCGACGTGGATGGAACTGGAAGGTGTTATGCTTAATGAAATAAGTCAAACAGAGAAAGACATGTATCATATGACCTCACTGATATGAGGAATTCTTAATCTCAGGAAAGAAACTGAGGGTTGCTGGAGTGGGGGGTGGGGTGGGAGGGAGGGGGTGACTGGGTGGTGGACACTGGGGAGGGTATGTGCTCTGGTAAGCGCTGTGAATTGTGCAAGACTGTTGAATCTCAGATCTGTACCTCTGAAACAAATAATGCAATATATGTTAAGAAAAAAAAAGAAGAAGAAGGTAGTAGGAGGGGAAGAATGAAGGGGGGGATATTGGAGGGGTAGATGAACCATGAGAGACGATGGACTCTGAAAAACAAACTGAGGGTTCTAGAGGGGAGGGGGGTGGGAGGATGGGTTAGCCTGGTGATGGGTATTGAGGAGGGCACATTCTGCATGGAGCACTGGGTGTTATGCACAAACAATGAATCATGGAACACTACATCTAAAACTAATGATGTAATGTATGGGGATTAACATAAGAATAAAGAAAATTTAATTTACTTGTTGAATCATAATTGTCAACAATAACTAGTATTATATAATTATAATATATAAGATAAAAGTTTATATAAACAATAATTATGCTTTATGGTATGTCTACTTAAAAATAGTTTCCAAAGGGGTGCCTGGGTGGCTCAGTTGGTTAAGCATCTGGCTCTTGATTTCAGCTCAGGTCATGATCTCAGGGTTGTCTCAGTGTACTAGGCTAGTGCTGGGTGTGGGGCCTGCTTAAGATTCTCTCTCTCCCTCTCCCTCCCCTCCCCTCTCTAAAAAAAAATCTTTTTAATGTAACTTAAAACCTTAAAATTACACTGAGATAAATTAAATGATGAATATGCATTGAATATCAGATCACTTCCAAATAAAATACTGAAACATTAATAACTGAACATAGGTTTATCCACTTTTGACCTCCTTTTACAGAGAAACTAAAAATATTTGGGTCTATTAGTAAACATGCTTTGTGCCACACTGAAAAATTTACTATGACGAAGAATATACTTCTAGAAATCATAAAATGTATTTATAAATTTGCCAACCCACAGAATGCTAGTGTAATAGATAATCCACAATTACTTACTTCTTAGTTTTTACTAGAAATTAAGGATTCTAAGGGTTAAGAATTCTAATTAGCATATGTCATTAAAGCCACTAGAAATATTAAGGGAACCATCTCTATGCAAGCAAAGTAGGATGTGTATTTGGTAAGAGAAGGTATGATGTATACAGATTGTTTTGTAAAGGGAAAAAATAATTTTGTCCTAAAGTAAAACAACTGATTCAGAATAAGAAAGAAAGAAAAAAAGGACAAAATCTGAATGAATATAAAAAGTTGTGGGTTTGTGGAAAGGTATCTTGGGAAAGGAATTTTGTGTAGTCAAGCTGGCTTAGGTTGGAATGGATTTACTTAAGTTTTTAAAAAATGAGTTTTATGGACACCTGGGGGGCTCAGTCAGTTGAGTGACTGCTTTTGGCTTGGCTCATGATCTCAGGACCCTGGGATTGAGCCCTATGTTGGGCTCCCTGCTCATCAGGGGAGTCTGCTTCTCCCCCTGCTCATGCTCTCTCTCTTGCTCACTCTCTCTCTCTCAAATAAATAAATCTTAAAAAAAAAATAAATGAGTTTTAATATCAAAAGTATGCAAGTTAAATATTATTTACCAAATTTGTTTCTCTATTCTCTAATATAACAGTTACAAATTATAGTCAGGGTTACTTCGCTCAATATTTGTTTTCTTTGCTAGAATTTAGCTGGGACATAGCCATTAACTCCAGATAGCTGAAATTCCTGACTGGAACTCAGTTATCACAATACCCTTTGATATCCTCCACACACATATTAATAATGAAGTGGAGTCTTTTGTCTTGTCCTTATATATTTCAGTTGGTATATCTTTAGGAACACATCATATTTTTTGAAATGACTAATGTTTTCCCTATACATTTTTTTCAATGAAGTAAAGAAATTAAAATGGCTGTAACTGTCTAGTATAATCTAAATACTTACTCTATTATGAAGTATGCTATAGGACCCCTTCAATGTTCAGTTTTAGCAGTAACACAGAGAAGCTCAGACAGAACTGACATAAGGCCCCTAAGATACAGACCCTAATCCATATTAGACACTAGAATGTGAGAGGACTAATTTGTATTCTAGGAATGTGTAATCACATATTTACAGAGCATTTATTGGCTGGATAAATCTCTTAAACCTTGTTTATTGTTACCAATAATTTGTCAAATAGACTCTGATTTTTTTTTTTTAAAGATTTTATTTATTTATTCATGAGAGACAGAGAGAGAGAGAGGCAGAGGGAGAGGCAGGCTCCCAAGGAGCAGGGAGCCCGATGCGGCCCTCGATCCCAGGACCCTGGGACCATGACCTGAGCCGAAGGCAGACGCTTAACCATCTGAGACACCCAGGTGCCCGACTCTGATTTTTAAAATCTGAATATTCGAGGTGCGCATTCATGCTCTTTTGAGAAAAAAATATTGGAAAGGATATTTATTATGTAATTTCTATACATACATGATCAAACAGATTTTTCATAGTACTGTCAGGTAAATGGACTTGATATATGGTCACATTATTCATATTAGAAGGTGATTTGTATTTTTAGCAAATGTTAAAAAAGTAATATGAGCCTCAAATCATACTGTATCAACCTCATATACTGGATTCAAGACAATTTCATGTGTAACTTAAAACAACATGATATAAAATCATACTGTGATGTTTAAATTTGACTGTAGTTTCCCCTAGCAAGCTTTATATTTTTTATAAATAAGCATGCAATCTTTATGTATAGATATAATTTAAAATATCTGCTATTACTATCTCAACTGATTTTAAAAATCCTTTGGAAGTATAGTTAACAACTTAAAATGTTACTAAAACCTAAGTACATAACTTTAAGCCATCAGTATTTAGCCTAAGTATGGGTGAGGTTCAAATTAACTGCGTTCATATTTTCTGTAAAACATAACACATATACAATCTTGACAAATGTTCCTTCCATAACTACATTTAATCCTTTTGGAATAGATAGCACCAATTTAGCATGATTAAGATTATAAGAGAAAATTCAGTTCTTTGACGGCAGAGGTAGAAATAAAGGTAAATCTTATGTATTATCTGCTTCTGGAAAGACTACAAAATTCCCATTAGTTTTTCTCTCCAAACAAAAGAAAAATCAAGGCATCTTCTAAATAGTATTATAATTTCAGGCAAACTATTTTATTTTTAGCTTTAAAAAAAGTTGAAAAAATGTTGCCCTAGTAGTTAGTATATTAAGAAATATCTTACAAACCTTTTCAATCCTTGGTCACTCTGAAGACTCTGAAAAGATGATGGGTTTCAGATGAGCATTTCTTCTTTTCTGGGAGAGCGGAGGTTGGTCTTGCCTGTTCATTAAAGACTGCTTGGTCCTTGGTCACTTTGAGGCAACTGTGGCCTCGGACTTGCATCTGTCCTCTTACTCCACTCAACTATATTTGGTAACTGAACTCATGTTTCAGCAGACTGCCACGATCAGGAATTCCAGCAGTGGGCTGGAGAGCAACCCTAGTTCTGAGGGCTGGGTTCTTAGAAATTAAATGCACTTAGTGTAGTAAGAACTATATTTATAGATCTAATAAACATAGGATTTACACACATCCCTCTACATTCTGACCTTGTGGCTGGAAACCACCACCTGCCCTTTTAACATATTCTTAATCAATTAAAAGTACAGTATGTGATTCCAAGGAGAAAAAGGACACTTATAAGAAATGCTCTTTTTTTAATTATAATCTTCTGCTCTGTGCATTTAACTTTTAGTCATATGGTAGAGTATCCTAACATAGTAAATCCAGTTAACTATTTAAAAATTTAGCCATCTGTCAAATTAAGTGGAGAGTCCCACCATTCTCTTACTTCAAGTTGTTAATTAAAAGTTACTATAGGACTATCATGTGTATTAAAGACATAGTCCATAGTAGGATTAAGTAGGCATAAACATGCAGGGACTGAATCTTATAAACACTGCAACACTGAGTTCTAAGCTCAATACCTAGCACATTATGAGTATCCAACAAATATTTGTTGAAGAAATAAATGTTGAATATCGTTCAGCACATATATGAACCCTCTTACAGTTCTAATAAAATGTTTCACACTTTATTACTTATTCTATAGCATCTCATTGTAACATATTCTAATATTCTGAGCTTCCAAATAACAAATAGGACTAAGAAGAACAGAATGTGTTTCTGTTCCAAGGTCAGGTAGCAGAGCAAAATCTAAGGGGAAAAATAATCACAAACCTCCCAGTTAAGTTAATTTGGAAATGAAGTTCTGAGTCTTCCTTTGTCTAAATAATACCATCATAGTTGATCCAGTTTCTTTTCTAAATAAGTTTTTTTTCTTCTGATGGCAGAAAACTTATGAAGGTCTGCTCTTACACTCTTCTTTATGGGCAAAACTGGTCCTTTATAAATGGTTTTTGAAACTGTATACTTTTGTGGGCTGTTTCAGCCATTATATTTATTAATAAGTGTTTTTAAAATTTATATTTCTGGGGAAAAACCCTCTGATGAATTTGCCTTCTTTTTACTAAAATCCCGTAAGATAATAGTAAAAATCCAAAAGGACAGAAATTGGTAGAGAAGACAGTAGATGCTGGAAATGGACAAAATTGTTGGCAGATGGTTAACATAAAAATGAATGATCTAACTACATTAGAAAACTTAAATGTCTGCAGAAGGACATGCCTATGAGAAGCAATGATTAGCCCCACAAAGTCCCAGAAAGGCTCAGGAATTGTAGGCACCAGGCCCCTCCTTGAAAAGAACTTTAATTGGCAATTTTGACTATTTCTGGGAGTGAGGTAGGAGCTGAAAACAGGTAATTGGTTCGAAGAATCCCCAAGAAGCAGTTAGACCCTATTGTCTCATTTCCACTTCAGGCAGCTAGGAGACTACCCTTGCCCATGCCTGGAGGTATATTCTCTGGGAAATTTAAAACACACCATCTCCAGTCTCAGGAACACAAAACAGATGAAAAGGATGAGGCACTGGAAGAAATTTCTGGGGGTTGGGTTAGAGAAGGGACAGAGGCTTCAACTGTATCTAGTGGTATATTTCTAAAAAATAGCAACAATGGGAATAGGAAAAAATGGTAACATTTGATATATCTTGGTGTGGGTGTCAGTTACATTGATATCTCTACTTTTTATGTTTAATCAAAAATTAAACAAAAATCTCTGTTGTGTCCTAAGGCAAACTGAATATAAAGAGATTATAGGAATCAAAATCTTGTAACCTCTTACAACGTTACCTTAGTTATAGAAAGAACTGCTGAAATTAACTAGGCAAGTTGTTAAAAATGACATATGTACAATGAATATATAATGTTATTATTAATTTTAAGATAAATGGGTGCTAGACATATAACTCACCCTTCATCTCAGTGTTTTAAAAGATTTTATTGTTGTATTAATAGTAAACTATGCAGGAGCAACCACATATATTTTTTCTCTACACCAGGATGTATCTAGCAATAACTTTTATATATCCCAGGTTAATTTTATAATCCCACCTAAAGTGTATGTTGAGGACAGGCACATTCATGCTAGTATTTTTCTCTTATTGAAAGACTGTATATTTGAAAATTGCTAAGAAAGTTGATTTTAAAAGTTCTTATCACAAGAAAAAAATTAGAATTGTGTGTGATGATGAATGTTAACTAGATTTATTGTGGTGATCATTTCACAACATATACATACATCAAATTGTTAGGTTATACCCTTAAAACTAATACAATGTTATATGTCAATTATATCTTAATAAAAAAATAATACCAGAAAGATAAACATTCTTGCAGTTCCTAAAAAGAGAAGAGATGGGCATGCAATGCATTAAATGTTCAGTGCACAGAACAAAAATTATGTGTTATAAATAGTGATTCATTCTTTTTTATTGTGGAATCATTCACAAATAAAAGAAAATGTAAGTTTCCCCTTCCTTTTTAAAGGAAGTATACCCAAATTTTATTATATTTAGTGTTCCTTTGTCACAGGAAACTTTTTATAGACATAAAAAGTTAAAATTTGCAGGTGTAAAATCTCTCAAGGTGATATTGATTTACATGTATTATTAAAAAAAAAAACCTGTTGGATTATCTGCAGGGAAATGGGGGCTGGTGCTTCTAGGAAAAGATTCTGGTTCCAGCCTGGAAGAGAGTTGGTTTTTCAGAACCTAGAAGGGCAGAGTGGTGGTGGGCTCTGATTGGCGGTGATGATGCTCATGCTGGTTGGGACAAGCACCCATTCATAGCAGGCACCGAGTGAAGACACATGGGCACTGAGCATTAAGAATCATGGCCTCGGAAAAAAAAAAAATAAACAGACAAATAAAATATTTTAAAAATAAAAAAAAAAGAATCATGGCCTCGGGGGCTGCAATGAAATAGGTAGAGGTCTCTACTTTCTAATGGAGGCTAGAACAATAAATCTCACGATGAATCTCAGCAGTGAGCATGTTGGTCTAGTGACCAGAGGGAGGCCTCTCCCACATGTCGCTGGATTGCCTGGTTTCTTAGATCCTGCTATAACACCAGAGAAGTGATGAAGTCATAAGAAGGAAAAAGTACAAAAACGTAGCTTGTGGTCCTGAGAGGCCTCCAAGTTAGATAGGATTTTATTCAAAAAGGTACAGAAATGTGTTTCTTATATATCATGAGGAGTGTAGCAAACCATGCTTTTTTTTTTAAAGATTTTATTTATTTGACAGAGAGAGAGAGAGCATAAGTAGGCAGAACAGCAGGGAGAGGGAGAGGAAGAAGCAGGCTCTCCACCAAGCAGGGAGCCTGACGTGGGGCTTGATCCCAGGACCCTGGGATGATGACCTGAGCCGAAGGCAGCCGCTTAACCGACTGAGCCACCCAGGCGCCCCAAACCATGCTTGTTTTAAACATATTGTAAGAATCTGAAAACCAAACCCTTCTTTTCCTTAGGAAAGACTCTTGGCAAAGGCTCTTAAGTTATTATAACAGGTTTAATTATTATTATGGACGAGATTAGTGCATAAACAGTAATACAGTTTCTCATGCACTTTTATTATTTACCCCTAGAGCCTGTTTCTATGTGTACCAAGGTGGGGTAGTGGGGTCAGTGCCTTTAGTAGGTCTCAGTTCAGCTTTCCAAAGATTACCTTTTTTTCTTATAAAAATTCCCACTCTTTTGAAGTGCTTGATTTGAAGTGTATTTTCCATCCACTTTTTTTTTTTTTTTTTTTTTGAATTAAGACTTTGGATCTAGTTGGGCTCTTGATTCTCTTCACTCCAAATGCTTCCATCATTCTGGATGATGTTAGCATCTATTTGTTTATTTACTCCACAAGTGGCATAGATCTTTGGCTCTGTTCTTCTACTTACAGAGGGCATAAATTGACCTGCTCCATCTCCCAAAATCATGTATTAGTTACCTAGTGTTTCATAACAAATTGTTGAAAAAATTCATGTCCTAAAACAACAAATATTTGTTTCACACAGTTTCTGTGCGTCAGGAACCAGTAGGGTCTTAGCTAGGTGATTCTGGATCAGAGTATCAAGAGATTGCAATCGAGATGTTGCTCATAGCTACTTTTGTCTGAAAGTGTGACTGGACCTGGAAGATCTACTTCCAAGGTGGCTCACTCATGTGCCTAGAAAGTTAATGCTGTTGTTGGCAGGAGTCCTGTGGACTTCTCCATATCATAGCTGGAGTTTCCTTATATCCTAACAGCTAGATTCCTCTAGAGTTAATGATTCAACAAAGAGCAAGATATAAGGCACAATGTCTTTTATGACCTAGCCTTGGAGATCACATTCCATCTTTTCTGCAATATTCCTTGGTTATACAAGTCAGCACTATTCAACATGGAAGGAACTTCACAGGGGTATACCAACTGGTGAGATCACTGGGGGTCATCTTGGGAGGCTCTCTAACACACCTTTATTCCATTAGCTATCCTTGGACATGCTCCATTTTCAAAACTGTAAACTTCCATCCTCCAGATCTCTCACTCAGTGACTACACTGACTTTTCTTCTTTACCGAGACTTCCAGGCTATAGATCACTCTACTTTCATATTATCTACCAGTCTGCCTTACAGTTTCAGGTTAATTAAGGACATAGTGTATTTTCGTACACTGGTTTACGAGTTTCCTTTTAGAAGATGCAGACCCTTGTTGTTCAGACAAACAATAGGTGAAGATAAAAAAATTTCTTTGATGAAAGGGGTGTGAAAAGGAGTGTGCAGACTTGCTTATGCATCCTTCCTTAACCTTTTCTCTCCTGGTGGCCCCAGAAGCTCTGAAAATTCAACTTTCAAGGAGCTGGCCTACTTACCCCCACTTCTGAACATTTTACTCCCCCTCATTCCTGGCACTCTCTACCAGCAAACAGAGATCACGGGGCAGCAAATAAAATAGTAACTGAGAAATCTGATCAAGAAACAAACTATGGGGCGCCTGTGTGGCTCAGTCAGTTAAGCGGTTGCCTTCGGCTCAGGTCATGATCCCAGGGTCCTGGGATTGAGCCCCGCGTCAGGCTCCCTGCTCTGCAGGGGGCCTGCTTCTCCCTTTCCCTCTGCTGCTGCTCTCCCTGCTTGTGCTCTCTGTCAAATAAATAAATAAAAATATTTAAAAAAAACTAAAAATTGAGGCAGAAAATGTTCAGTTTAATACGGAATTATCCTAATGAGCCACTTGTTGGCCTATCTGGTGATCCTAGGAACAAGGGTGCTTCAAACCGTGGGGTCTTCCTACTTCCTTCTCTTACTTCGTATCTGGCTTGGATACATGCCCCAGAATCAGGTATGCCCCCAAAGACTTGTTTGATTAAACATTATTTCCACCTCTACAGCAGTAAACTTCAGATTTGTCCCTCATGAGTTTTATTTTATTTTATTTTTTTAAGATTTTATTTATTTATTTGACAGAGAAAGACACAGCGAGAGAGGGAACACAAACGGGGAGTGGGAGAGGGAGAAGCAGACTCCCTGCCGAGCAGGGAGCCCGATGCGGGACTCGATCCCGGGACTCCAGGATCATGACCTGAGCCGAAGGCAGTCGCTTAACCCACTGAGCCACCCAGGCGCCCTCTCATGAGTTTTATTTTATAAACTGTGGTTAAATCTGCTGCACATGTGTGGCCCAAGCCTGTGGGTGGTCTTTTGATCACATGCTTCTGCTACTGGAGATTTTGCCAATTTGTCTGTGTGCACAAAAATGAATAGAGAAAAATAAATTTTATCATAACAGTAATAAAAGTAGAGTTGAAGTATAAGAATAGATTCCATAATCCATGTTTATATATGGGTATTTGGGCACAGTTAGATATGACACTTAATCTGAAATAATCTCATTTTCAACTTGGTTTATAGGGTCTAAGTATAAAAGTTTTATTCTTCTGGGCTTGCAGGCCAGTATCATTAATTTCAAAAGCAGCTTTTGTTGAACTTAAGCAAAATAATTTTAATATTTCTTTATAAAGACAGAGTAACATGGATATCAAAATGAATAAAGAAGGAAAAATACAGATTGATGTTTTGAATAGCAATATAAAATCTGGAAAACTTATTAGTAAATAGAAGTCAATAGTATATTAAAAGAAGAATATAGCATGACCAGTTGGGTTTTATATCAAAGACAAAAACTATATGACCATCTCCATAGATTGCTAATGGGTCTTTGGACAAAATTTAACATCCACTCTCAATTAAAAAAACCCCCACAAAACTCTGTGGGATGGGAAAAGAATGGGAAGAATTGATTTTGTAATAAAATCCATAAAAATAATCTACAAATGTCATATAATTTCAATTAAAACAGCATTGTGTGTGTGTGTCTGTGTGTGTGTCGAACTAGAAAAACAGATATAGAGTTTATGTAGAGGAATTAGCATGGTGAAATATCCAGGATGATTGTGAGAAAAGAAATAGTTTTAGAGGAGGAACCTTTCAAGACTGCTGGAATACTAACAGATTCCTTATGGATGAACAATAAGGAATGGGACAATGGTTTAAATGGAATGACATATCTTATTCTTGTATAGGAAGAACACTACATTGAAATAGCGCATATTAAATAACTACATGTCTATTTCTTGGCTTGGTTCAATTCCATAGATCTGCTCCTCATTATAGCTTAAGAAACTGGATTGTTATTTCACTTCATTCAGCAAAACAAATGTTCAGGCTCACACAAATTGGAAAAAAAAGAATGTGGAATGAATAAGTGTGCAGTTATGAGACTATATTAGAGATAGAATTGGGATAAATACAGTATACATATCTGTGTGTAGCATCATCATATGAATCTATGTATAATTATATCTATATATCTATATCTATGTCTATAATCTCTCTTGCTTTCTTGGCATATGAATGAACAATTTTAAAGTTTTCCTGCAAGGTAACAGTGTTTAATCTGGAGGAGTAAATGCACTCTGACTGGGATAGTGAATGGGGTTCTGGGGGAGACTTTACTCCAATGTGCATGTGTTACTACTTTTAAAAACGGCATCAGATAATCTTGACCATTACTGTATTACTCCTTATGTTTTTCCTTACTACTACTACTAATTTTTATTTTTATTTTTTTTAAAGATTTTATTTATTTATTTGAGAGAGAGACTGAGATAGAGAGAGCATGAGAGGGTGGAGGGTCAGAGGGAGGAGCAGACTCCCTGCTGAGCAGGGAGCCCGATGTGGGACTCGATCACAGGACTCCAGGATCATGACCTGAGCCAAAGGCAGTCGCTTAACCAACTGAGCCACCCAGGCGCCCCTACTAATAATAATTTTTAAAATGTACTTTCTAATACAGTATAATAAGAAGTGATATGGAAAAGATATCCTAAACATAGTATTAAGTGAGACAAGCATATTGCATATTAGTTATTGTATCTGGAACTTAAAATTAAGGGAAACTTTCAATTATCTTTTTTCCTTTAGTATTTCAAATTTGTATGTGCTTGCATTACACGTATCATTAAAAAAAATGAAGATAAAAAAATTAACCACATAATGAGCTTAAAGTCATTTTAATGTTTTAAAATCCTTTCTTGACTGAGCACCTACTACAGAGTAAAATTTTTTGAAGTCCTTTGCATAAAATAGAGCATAACTAAAGAAGTTTTGAATCCGGTATGTCTTAATTCAGGGAATTAAAAATAAACTTCATTGATTTTAAATAAAAAGGTTTCTTCTAACCTTTGTCAGCTTTTGCCTGCTGATTGGCAAACCAACAGATCCACTTATTAAGTGGGCCATATTCTGCATATATGAGCATTCATCTTCATCTGGCTAACTTTAAATGTCATAGCCTTTGGATGGTAGCTATACTTGTGGTGAGCACAGCATAAAGTATAAACTTGTTGAATCACTACATTGTATACCTCAAACTAATGTAACATTGACTTTCAACCATAATTAAAAAAAAAAAGTCACAGCCTTTGACCCACTCTGTCCTAGATCTGCTTTGAGAACATAATTCTAACTACAGGAAAAGCTTTATGTAAAAACACGGTCAACTTTGCACTGTTTATAATAGCAAAAGACTGAAGCAACTTAAATGTAATTTATGGAACAGCTTAGTAAACTCATGGAATTTTGAAGTGGCCATAAAAACAGATTTTTCTAAAGTGTTTATATTAACATAGAAAATGCCCATTATATTATGCTAAGGGATAAAGAAAGAAAACCAATAGTTTTTATAGTTTGACCATAACTTAAAAAAAACTTAAGAACCTTTGCATGGCTGAAAATTTTAAGGGTTTAAATTGAGTTGGTTTGATATTTAAAAAAAAAATGAAGGGGCACCTGGGTGGCTCAGTTGGTTGAGCGTCTGCCTTCAGCTCAGGTCATGATCCCAGGGTCCTGGGATCGAGTCCTGCATCGAGCTCTCTGCTCAGCGAGGAGTCTGCTTCTCCTTCTCCCTCTGCCTGCTGCTCTGCCTACCTGTACTCTCTACCTCTGTCAAATAAATAAAATCTTAAAAAAAAAAAATGAAGACTTCACTAAACTGTATGAAGTCATGTTGGTTTTTTTTCTCCATCAGAAGGGAAAGACAAAGCTACCAAAATAATTGGCTATTTAAAACTGGCTTTGAGATCATTTGATCTAAATAAAAACTGACAGCCTTCTGTTTCTCTTAAAGTTTGCATTTTAAATGCCTCATGGAGATATTTAGTGAGGGAATATTAAACTTGAAAGTGGTCACTGCCAGACAACTAGGGACAGCTGTATAACAATTTCAGAGGCTGCTCACCAAAGAAAGTCTAATGTGGAAGGGTGTGGCTATTATTCCCTGGGAAAACAGAAAGGAAGGAAGAATATGACAAAGGAGGAAATCAGCTGTTAGCCCAAAGAAGGATTTAAACATTGAAAAAATGCCAACCACTGAAGACAGTTGCTCTATCATACAAAATCCTGAGGCCTGTCCATGGTCTACTTCTGTTGGCCTAGCAATTTGCTCAGCTATTGCTATTTTGGGAAGGAATTTCCACTGAGCTGCCATATCTTCAGCCCCAGAGGTTTCCTCTGATTGACTGATCAACAGGTGTTGAAAAAGCTTGTGGCAGAAATATCACAGACCCAGTGTGCTCATTTGACTTCTGTAACTGTGACTGTAGTTTTACTTGAGTATCATTTCATAATCAAGGAGCCTTCCTGTAAGAGAAAACCTAATCGAATTATTTATGACATTTATAGGTAATTGCTTTTCCATAGATACAGCATATACATTTGTTAATACCATATGTATTTATAATTTATAAATTAAATATTGAACTGATGATTATACAACTGAAACCTAAATAAATATGATAAGGAATGAACTTTTCTTTCTTTTTTTTTTCTGAAAGAAAGGTGGGGGGGAGGGGCAGAGAGAGACAGAATCTTAAGCAGGCTCCATGCCCAGTGCATAGCTCCATCTTACGACACTGATATCATGACCTGAGCTGAAATCAAGAGTCAGACACTTAACCGACTGAGCCACTCAGGTGCCCCTACAATGAACTTTTCAAAGAAATGTTGTAGACATTATAATTCTAGAAAATACTAAACTATCTTGACTTAATTTTGCCTTGCAAGCAAATTGTCAGAAAAGCCATGAGAATAATGGTCATATTCGTAGCAGGAAAAACAACAACAAAAAAAGAAAATAAAAGCATATATAAAGTACTATGTTGTCAAACACTTAAGGAATATAATTGGTTACACCTTTTTTTTAAGATTTTATTTATTTATTTGAGAGAGAGAGAGCAAAAGAGAGAGAGCATGAGCGGGGGGGGGGGGGGGCCGCGAGGAGCAGGAGAGGGAGAAGTAGGCTCCCTGCTCAGCAGGGAGCCGGATGTGGGGCTCGATCCCAGCACCCTGGGATCATGACCTGAGTCAAAGGCAGACACTTAACTGACTGAGCCACCCAGCCACCCTGGTTACACCATTTTATACTAAATTTCATTTGGTTTTTCTTTAAAATTTATCCAGAGCAAAAGAAATACATGTACATGAATCATTCAAAGTTTCAATAATAAGAAAATTTAAATAAGGCCAAAATTCTCAATGTTTATGTGTCTTGTGTATGTATTTTGGGGTGGAAAGTAGAAAGAGTGGAGCTAACATTTATGGAATCCCCACTTGATAAATTTGTATCATAAAAGACAAAACAAGAGACTATCTTTTACATTAAGAACTTGTGGGGCTGATTTCAGTAATAGTGAAGAAAATAAATCAAATTAAAAGAAAAATTAAATCCTATGTGCTTTGGGGTGGAGCACTAATAATGTAGCATTTAAAGCACTTTATGAGATAATTTAACAGAGAATATTGTGCTTAAGCAAAGATATTTAGAGTTAGATCAAATTTCAAAATCTTGGCTACCATTAACCAGCTTTAGGACCATGCATCTATAATTTAACCTCTCTAAGCCTTATTTACCTCATCCATTAAATGGAAACAATAATAGTGTGTACCTCATGGTTATTTTTGTGATGATTAAATGTGATAATAACACATAATAAGGGCTTACCATATTGTCTAGTATTCAAAAGAGTTCAGTAAATGCTTTTACAATAAAGTCTAATTTTCTACTAGCAAATGTGTTCATATGATCCATAAGTCCAGTAAGCATCAGATACTAGTGAACTGACATAAGATGAACTCCTGGTCAAATCACTGGTCAAATTCCAGATTCTTTTGTTTCTCAATATCATCATCATTGACAAATAACTATTTCAATAAAAAAAAAACCCCAAAACCTAACAGAAGTGATCAAATGCCTCACCTCCTTTAAACATGACTTGATCTTTAGGCTTCTGAGAAGAAACGTTTTTCTGGGCTCTTACCATTGTGGACAAGTTACCTTTTCTTTGAAGATAAAATTGCTGGCTTCCAATTCTTTCCATTCACTACCCAACTCTACTAGTGGGGCCCTCACCACCACCTTGAACCCCAGCACGTGCGCAGCAGCATGGAATTAAGTGTCTGGAGCACTACGAGGCAAAACCAGGCTGGGGTTGAAACCCAAAATGCAAACATGATAGGTGTCCTGACAAAAATAAAGGGCATTTCCCCCCTCAATTTAAATTCTTTGTGGTGTATTACTGGCGTTACAAATGTTCACAGTGGACAGTAACAGAATTTGAAATTTTTCATAAAGATGAAATTCTTACGACAAAAACTCAAAGTCCGTGTCCTCTTTTACCCCCTTTTTAAGTGCCCAGCACCCACATAATAGGAAAACGCCACATCTTACCTTGAGATTTCACAGTCCACCGTGTCCAGCATTTAATTTCTCGGCCTCTTCATTTTCTTCGACCAATCTTGTTTAGATTTCCAGATTTTTCTGCCTACATTCCTTTTCTGTTTACATCCATGTCCCCAAGATCACTATTGCCTCTATTACCTCCTTGAAATTCTCAGTGTAACCCGAAGGGTGGGCTGACCTATCGACCCTGGACCAATATTCTGGGCATGAAACCTGAGGAAAACGGAACCCCAAAAGCTCCAGAACGGAGAAAGAAAACGGAAACTCCTTTCCTAGGTACGAAAGACTGGCCGGCGCGGCTCCGCGGCTCAGAAGCCCGGGTTCAGGCTCTCCCTGGAGCCTCCGCTCGCGCTCGGCTTTCCGGCCCCCCTACGTCACTTCCTCCCCGGAAGGCGCCCTGCAGCGGCTCTCCAGGTGCCGCCCAACGTTAGGCTCGGCTCTGGATCGTGGGTGAGGAGTGGGAGGTGCTGCCGGGATCGCAGTGAGCTGGGCGGTGGGAGGAGGTCAAGGTGAAGGGTGTCCCTAGGGATGCGCCTGGAGCAGGGATGTCCCGCGGGGGTTCTAGGTCTTTTTTGACATCTGGACAGGTCGAACACGGAGGTGCCTGGGGCTGCTCTCAGGGCCCTCAGGATGCGAGGTGTGGGGAGCTGGGGGCGCCCAGTAGGCAACTGAATGCCCCAGGAGGCGGGATATAGGGAGAGGCAGAGGAAAGGGACACCCGTGAGGAGCGCGCCCGGAGTTGGGGCCGGGGGTGGGGGGGTGGGGGCAGACTGAAGTCTGAAGGAGAGGGGCAAGTGTTCCGGCATTTAAGGGGTCCTCTTCAAAGAAAGGGTGCTGGGGATCTGGCGCCTTGAGGAGAAGCTAAGGGAGGCCGGATCTGAGCACAAACAGTAAGATCTAGACCTGGATCACAGCAAGCAGCTTCCTCTTCCTGTACTGGACGTAGACCCTTTTAATCGCGGAAATCAGCTTTTATCCTGTGTTCTCTCTCTCGCTTCTCTTTTGTTTACGAGTTGCATTTATAAATTCATATTTAATTTCTCAAGGTTTTCCATACTCAAAGAAGGTGACATCAGCTGCGTTGGGGCCTTGAGAATCCTGACAACCTCTTCTAGAAGGAACAGGGCAAAGGAGATTACCGGGCAGAAGCAGTTCCTTCAAAGGCAGAATTAGAGGTCCAAAAGATAACATCGAGGTAACGCAGATCTTCATGGTTTTGAGTAGTTTTCCTGAAAGCAGTAGCATATCATTCAATGAATCTTAGGTTTGCAGTTTGAAGTTTAGTGAAAGAATATAGGTGATGGTAGTTGAGCCTGCTAAAATAATTCTATCAGCCTTCAAGATCCCTGCCTCTCCCCTATATCCCAAGCTATTGGGAATCGTTTGGGGTGTATCCTTCCTAATATTCTATCAGAAACAAGTTTATGTGTCTATAGCTCCTATCTATCTATCTATCTATCTATCTATCTATCTATCTATCTATTATCTATCTATCTATCTTATCTATCTATCTATCTATTATGGGGTGTATCCTTCCTAATACTCTATCAGAAACAAGTTTATGTGTTTACAGCTTCTATCTATCTATCTATTTATCTATCTATCTATTTATCTATCTATCCATCCATCCATTCGTTTTCTTCCATCTGTCCATTTCTAGACCTGTATACTTTTAAAAATATTTGGCTGTCATACGGGTGTGCACATGGTTTTCTCACTTAATGATTTATTGGTACATATTAGTCTCATTTAGTAGTTGCTGTATGATATCTCATTTATGCTGTATCCTGATTAGTTTTATTTCAAGCAGAAGAAGACATAAAACAAGTAGTAAATGCCCTTCTCTACTACTTGCCTCTCCATATTTAGTCTCACAGTTTAATTCTCCTGAAGGCTACCACCATAAAGATATATTTATATCTCTATTGCTTGGTTACTTAAAAATTATGTACTTATAACTGTTTCTTGGTTTATCGACTTTGGGCAGAGTCTATGGACTTACTGATGTGAAAAAAAAACAACAGCTATCCAGTCTGTTTTCCAATATGAGTTATATTTAAAAAATTCTTTCCATGGTTAGCTTTATGACTTTAAACAATGTGTGTGTTAGTTATCTTCCATAGTTACGTTGATGAGGGTGTTGAAGTCTACCTTCCTGGCTGCCACATGCTCACTTCCCCCTCCTGTGAGTATGAGGTCTGATGTTTGTTTTACTGACATAACCCTTTTTAGGTCATCTCCTAA
This sequence comes from Mirounga angustirostris, assembly GCF_029215605.1. Taxonomy (NCBI): domain Eukaryota; kingdom Metazoa; phylum Chordata; class Mammalia; order Carnivora; family Phocidae; genus Mirounga; species Mirounga angustirostris. The sequence goes on along the minus strand of NW_026991710.1, from coordinate 143,003,959 downwards.
ATATATCTTCATTGTATTTGGGAATACAATTCTTTCAGAAAAGTATCAGGCTTCTGATTTCATTTGCTGTAGTTAATTCTCTTTATATCCAGAGATCTTGTATTTGTGCTCTTATTTCCCATGCATCTCTCTCAAATTAGTGGAGTCTATCTTAAGTTTATTTGAAATGATAGCTTGCCTGGGAAAACAACATCTTCATTGATCTCTGCAGTAAGCCTAAGTCCTTTGGTTTAACCCACTGTTTATGGTCTTTGTTGAGCAAGGCCCCCCAGCCCCTGAGTCTTATCACTATTTATTTGGGATACAGAAATAGTTGCCTTGAAAAATCCCAAATTTCTCAACTCTTCCTTCTAATTCTGCTTTCCAACTAGCCAGTTCTTTCCTAAGACATTTTTCTTTTCCTTTCTTCTTTGGTGCTAGCTTTCTAAAAACAGAAAATAAAAGGCAATGGATACTCAAACTTTCCCAATCTCTTTCTTTATAGAGTGTTAGGCTCAGTTGGCATGTGATTGTTTTCCTAGTTATACAGGAGATAGCTTTTACCAAGTATTTTGCTTTGAATCATGTGGGTTTCAGCTTTAAAGTCTGAGATGCCTGGTTTCTCACTGCCTGTTATTTGTCCCTGAGGTCCAAGATATATACCATGTTTCATTGATTTTTGTTATCCACATCTTCATCTGTTTTAACACATCTCTGAAATGAGGATGCCTATACAACTCTGTGGTATGTTGTAGTTTAATTGTCAGTATTACAATTTACTGGTACATAAAATAATTCTATGTCTTGTAATTCATGGCTTCTTTTTTTTTTTTTTAAGATTTTATTTATTCATTTGAGAGAGACAATGAGATAGAGAGAGCATGAGGGGGGGAGGGTCAGAGGGAAAACAGACTCCCCGCCGAGCAGGGAGCCCGATGCGGGACTCGATCCCGGGACTCCAGGATCATGACCCGAGCTGAAGGCAGTCGCCTAACCAACTGAGCCACCCAGGTGCCTGTAATTCATGGCTTCTTAGATTAGAAGAACTATAGTATTGTGCAATTATATAATAGCAGCACCCTACTTCTGTGTCAATTTCTGTATAAGTTAAGGGAATACTAACTTCTGTGACAATTAGAACCTCTAAATTTCAGTGGCATAACATAATAGAAATTTATATCTTGTTCTTCTAAAAGTTCAAAGCAGAGTTTCCTAGTTAGTGGACAGCCCATGATGGTGATTCATTGACTCCACTCTTTCCATATTGTGGTTCCACCATCCTCTTAAGTCTTAATATTCTCTGCAGTTAGCTTTTTAGAAGGGAAATGACAACAGACAAGGCATACCTACTTTTCAGGAGTCTTGCCATAATTTCAATTTACATTCCATTAGTAAGAACTGATTTTATGGCCACCTCCAGATGCAAAAGGGTCTGGAAAATGTAGTTGTTGGCCAGACAGCTACTTCTTAGTGACAGCTCTAAACTGTGGAAGGGGGAACATGAATTTTGGTGGACTCACTACCCAAAAGATTTTTTTTTTTTCTATTTTTTCTTTTTACTTCGATCAGAATCTAAATAAAGTTCTCACATTGCAATTAGTGGATAGGTCTCTTAAGTGTTTTTTAATCTGCAGGTTTCCTCTCTTCTCTTTCCCTTTCTGTCTCTCTTTCTCTTGTTCTTGTCATTAGAAGTCTGATCAGTTTTTTTCCCAATGATTCTTATAGATGGAGTTTTGTTCCATTCAGAGACAGATGTCGTGCTTTCTCTATTTTTGTGGTATTGTAGCTGGTGCTCAATATCTAAGTCTATTAATTCACTAGGCATTTCAAAATGAGGATAATATAAATTCCTCATTCCTTCTTGATAGGTTTTTTTTGAACTGGGTTATTTTTATAAAGACAAACTTCCCCTCATACTATTTGCTTAATCAGAGGTACAATTTGTATGGGAAATATGGGATAGATATTTGATTCTTTAAATCTTTATTTTTTTGATTTGTCATTTGTCTTAGTCTACTAGAGCTGCTGTAACAAATACCATAGACCATGTGGCTTAAACAACAGAAATATACTTCTCTTGAGAAGTCTAAGAAGTCTATATCAGGGCTCCAGCTGATTCAGTTTCTGGTGAAAGTTCTTTTCCTGGCTTGTAGATGGCCACCTTCTTACTGTGCCTCACGGGAGTGGGGTTGGGGTGGGGTTGTGGGGTGAGGAGAGCTTTCTGCTATCTCTTTCTTATAAGGCCACTAATGCTATCATGAGGACCCCACCCTCATGACCTCATCTAACTTTTGTTTTCTCCCATCAGCCCCATCTCCAAATACCATCATGTGGGGGTTAGGGCTTCAACATATGAATTTGGGGGGATATAAACATTCAGTCTTTCACATCATCTTTCTGGACTCCCTGTTGTAAAAAAAAAATGATAGAAATAGCATACTTACTTCTTTTCCCACCATTCTTCTCTTTTTATGTTTCCCAAATTGGTTAGTTATATTGGTCTTTTTATATTGTCAGTGTTTAAAATATTTACATTGCATTCTCCGAATAAGTTCATTGTTATTTGCCTATATATTGAATCTAAAGCTTAAAAAAACAGTAAAAAACACCTATAACATTATAACTGTGTACATACTCATACGGACATCATAATATTTTGAAATGGTGAACAACTCTTGTTTCAAATAAAACAAAGGATGGGGGTGCCTGGGTGGCTCAGTTGTTTAAGTGTTTGACTCTTGGTTTTGCCTCAGGTCATGGTGTCCGGGTCGTGGGATAGAGCCCCCTTTTGGGCTCCACGCTCAGAGGGGAATTTGCTTGTGATTCCCTCTCTCTCCCCTGCCCCTCCCAGTCCCTCATGCTCTCTTTCTCTGTCTGGCGAATAAATAAATAAATCTTAAAAAAGGATACTCTTCTTTGATGTACACAGGGTTGTATAAACTCCATTATACCAAAATTGTATAAGCAAACTGTATTTATAAGCAGTATAGGTTTTAATTCTAGGCTTAGAAAATTATAAGTATTTGTAGTCTACATGAATGGCATTCAAAATTTGTACAAGGTACAGGGATATTCTTCACAATTGGAACTATCTATGATTTGTAGGACATCTAGTATTTCTGTATCCTAGCATTAGAGGCCAGTATCACTTGCAGAATTTTCTAAAATGTCCCTGGTAGAGTGTTGCCACTTTTGGGAACTGTGGTGCTATAATTTTCTCTCCTTCTGTTTCTCTACCAGTCTTATCCCATTTTATTTCTATAGTCCAGGAATTCTTTATTTCCTATATAATTATGAATACACAACATTTAACATGAGTACATTTTCTGAAATTTCAGTGACATCGTGGGAGGAAAGGGAGGCAGAAGTGTCCTTCATCCTACTGTCTTGAACTGAAAGTCTTCATCTGTTTTCTGTTCTCCCCTTGATCTTCCCTCTCTCCACTGTCTGCCCAAGCCTCAAATGCGCTCAAGTCTTTTCCATGTTAAAAAGTCTAGCATGGATTTTGTACTCTCCTCTGCCTGCATTTCTATTTCTATACTTTCCTAAAAGGAACAAACTTTTTGAAAAGGTAGATTATGTTTACCATCTTTGTCTTGTTTCTCTTCAAAACTTCTCTTTTTTACTATCAGTTTTGCCCTCCATATAACTGTCCTGCAAAGAACAGCCAAAGTCGTCTTTTGAAGATGTAAATCAGATCATGTCACTTCTTCCATTGTACACTGAACTCTGATTATACTTAGAATGAAATTCCTACTCCATGTCTTGTCCTGATGAGTTAGCCCTGGCCTAACTCTCCAACTTCAGCTCATGTGTTTCCCTCTGCACCAGTCACAGCCCACTTCTGTCATTTCCTAGAGTGTACCAAGCCTTTTCCCTACTTAGGTGCTGTTTTGACTTAGTTCCTGAAATGCTCTGTCGTTGGCCCTTTGCATGGCTGCTCCATTCTTCAGGTCTCATCTGAAATGTCATATTCTTGGAGGTATCTTTCCTAATAATCCCATCTAATTTTTTTTTTTTAAGATTTTATTTATTTGTGTGAGAGAGAGAGCATGAGCAGGGAGAGGGAGAGGGAGGAGCAGACTCCCCTGCTATCAAGGGCTCTTAGGTCTCTGCTGCTGCGAGGTTGACACTCAGCAACAGGAGTAACCAAATCACTGTGGTGGAAGGGTACCCATTCTGTTGGGCACCTGCATATCCTCCATCATTGCTACTGTAACTACTCTGTTCATGGCCCATTGTGCAAGATCTAGAAGGCAGAAGACAGAGATTGGCTGCTATCTACTGGATGTATCATCCTGTCTACTCAGTTGTTTAGGCTCCTGACTAGGGAATGATCTTTTATGGGTGTGGACTTGAGACACAAAGAACTGCATGGTTTATATCCACTTGCATAGTTTGAGCCACAAACTTCTCTCCCAGATCGTTTTTTCTCCAGTTTTTTAACCTTTCTTCCTCTGGGCCCTGACCAACCAGCCAAATTATTTGCTGCTGCTTAAAAGCTTGTGTATATCTTTATATCCAACCACTTTTCCTTACATACTCAATTGATGACCAGAAATACTGCCAGAGCCATGCCCACCAGGATTCTTTCCCCTCAGCACTTTCTGTCATGGTTACTCCTACTTGAGGAGTAACAGTTCATTTTGGTTTACAACATCATACTGAGCTGACAAACCAAGAAGCAGGCTCAGGCTTTTTTCCTTCTCCTCTGTCCACTAGCAGTAGGGGACCCCATATGAGGCCAGAGGTGTGAGCTGAGAGAGAGGCATCAGAACAACAGAAGTGACACGTGGTATCTGTTTGTGTAACCCACTTATGCCCATTAGGTATGTCTGACCATGATCTTTAATGTTTCATTTCCATCATTCAGTGGATACTGTAGTGCCTGCCTGTGATTTAGGACATCTGATAACATTCAGCCTTTGATGGGTGTCTCTCATTGCATATAGTCACTTGATATGCCATGGTAAAAAAACCTCAGTGGTAATTAGGTCAACAGAATACCAACAACTTCCTCCTTTATGGTATTCCCTAACTTCCCCCAACTTCCCAATACTTTCTTGGAGCTTTCCCTCATCATTGCAACTTTCCCTTTAAAAATTAGCATCCCAAACCTGCCCCCACCCCATGCTTCTAGTGTGATGATGACACTTCTGCTCGATGCTCCTGTAACTTTTTGTACTAATTCTGTCAGAGTGTTCAATGTATTGTACTATAGTGGTTGATTTGCTTCTCTGTAAAGCTCATGCATTTTGAATACCTTATATTTTTATTATTGGGAATTTAGGAGTAGTTCTTAATATATTCTGGATACAGTCCCTTTTTTGTTGTGCATATAGCCCAGTCTGTGGCTTGCCACTTCATTTTATTAATGCTATCTTCAGATGATCAGACATCTTTATTTTGATGAAATCTGATTTGGCATTCTTTAATAGTTATTGCTCCTGTATCCTGCTTAAGAAATCATTGCCTATTTCCTAATCATAACGATATTTTTTATATTTGGTTCTAGAAATATATAGTTTTAGCTTTGCATTTGAATCTGTGATATATTTCGAATTAATTTTTTTTTTTTTGAATGTGGTTTCGTTAGAGATTGAGGTTGAGCTATTCCAGCATCAACTGGAACCACTGTTCTCCCTTCAGTGGATTTCTTTGGTTTCTTTGTCAAAAATCAAATAGCTACATTTCTGGCCTCCCTACTCTGTTTCAACAAAAGATTTGATATTACATTTTTACTAGTACTACAATGTCCTAATCAATGTAACTTTATACTAAGTTTTGAGATCAGTTTTATACTCCTTTGTTCAGGTGTGGCTATTTTAATATCTGTGTACTTTCACATGAATTTTAGAATCAAATGCCAGTTTCTCTTTTTAAGAAAGTTTGATGGGATTATAATTGATATTCATTAAATCTTAGATCAATATAGAGCCTCTCAATTCATGAACAAGTTATACATCTCCATTTATTAGATCTCTCATTTTCCTCATTGTTTTGAGAGATGGAGGTCTTGCACATCTTTGGTTAAATGTATTATAAATAATGTTCTTGATGTTATTATCTGTTAAATTTCTAAAAATAATTTTCCTTTTTTTGCTGTTAATATATAGAAATATAGTTGATTTTTGTTTATTAGCCTCATCTGCAATTTTGTTAATCCACTTTATTAATTTTAGTCACTCATTTGTACATTCTTTAGGATTTTCTACATGTCTTCAGTGAACAAATATATTCTTATTTTTTCTTTTTTGATTTTATGTTTTTATTCCTTTTTCTTACCTTATTCCACTGCCTGGCACCTCCAAAAGGCTGATATAGAATGAGTAGGCATCTTTGCTTCATTCTTTTTTTTTTTTTTTTTTTTTTATGATTTTATTTAACAGAGAGGGTGAGAGAACACAAGCAGGGGGAACATTAGAGGGAGAAGAAGAAGCAGACTCCCCGCGGAGCAGGGAGCCCGATGTGGGGCTCGATCCCAGGACACCGGGATCGTGACCTGAGCCGAAGGCAGGCGCCCAACCATCTGAGCCACCCAGGCGCCCCTTTATTCTTGACGTTAAAGGGAAAGCATTCATTATTTCCCCATTAGGTATTGTGTTACCTGTGGTTATTTTGTAGATATCATTTATCAGATCGAGGAAATCCTTTTCTATTGCTAGGTTTCTGAGAGTTTTTTCATAAACAAGTGTTAAATTTTTTCAAATGATTTTTCTACATGTACTGAAATTATTGTGTTTTTCTTCCTTTATTATTTTTTTAATTGGTGAATTACATTGACTGATTTTTGAGTATTGATTTAACCTTTTATTCCTGAGAAAATCCTACTTGGTTATGACATTCTTTTTTTTTTTTAAATACGTGGCTGAATTGGATTTCCTAATATTGTGTTAATTTTAGGATTCCTAATATTTTGTTAATATTAATATGTATATATGTTCATGAATTTTTTATAATGGTTTAAGATTTGATTTCCTAATTTGTTAATAATAGGGTTCCTAATATTTTGTTAGTATATATATATTTTTTAGAGGCGAAGGAGGGACAGAGGGAGAGGGAGAGAGAGAGTCTTAAGCAGGCTCCATGCCTACCTCATGTGGGGCCCGATCTTACAACCCTGAGATCATGACCTGAGCCAAAATCAAGAGTTGGTCGCTTAACCAACTGAGCCACCCAGGTGCCCCCTAATATTTTTTTAATATATATATTCATGAGGGACATTGATCTGTAATTTTCTTTTTTTAAAGTGTCTTTGTCTGGTTTTGGTAGCAGCATCATGTTGAGCTAGTAAAATACATTGGGAAGTCATTCCTCCTTTTCTGTTTTCTTAAAGAGTCTTTGTAATATTGATATTATTTTCTCCTTAGATAAATTTGATAAAATTTCCTGTGAATCCATCTGGGTTTGGAATTTTCTTTGTGTGAAGATTTTTGATAACAAATTCAATTTCTTTAATAGATTCAGGGCCCTTTAAACTTTCTTTTTCACCTTGTGTCCATTTTGCTAATTGCATATGTCAAGAAATTTGTTTATCTTATCTAAATTGTCTATTATTTTGGCACAGAATTGGTCTACAATATAGTCATACTTTCCTTTTAGTGTCTGAAGATTTTAGTGATGTTCCCTTTTTCAGCTTTTTTTTTTTTTTTTAAGATTTTGTTTACTTATTTGAGAGGGAGAGAGAGCATGAGCGGGGGTGGGGGGACAGAGGGAGAGGGAGAAGCAGGCTCCCCACTGAGCAGGGAGCCCGATGCAGGGCTCAATCCCAGAACCCTGGGATCATGACCTGAGCTGAAGGCAGATGCTTAACCGACTGAGCCACCCAGGTGCCCCATCATTCTTTGTATTACTAATTTGTGACTTCTTTCTTATTGATTTATTTACTTAGAGGTTTGTTAATTTTGTTGATGTCTTCAAAGACCCAGCTTTGCCTTTGTTATTTTCTCTATTGTTTGTCTGGTTTTTGAAAAGTTTTATTGATTTCCTCTCTTACCTTTATTATTTCTTTCTGTTGGAGTTTCTTTACTCTTTTTTCCCCCTACCGTATTAGATTGGAAACTTAAGTCAAAACCTGTCTTCTTTTCTATTATGAATATTTAAAATTTCTTTCTAAGCATTGCTTTAGCTGCACACCACAAATTTGCACCTATTGTTTTTTTCTTTACTATTTAATTAGAAATATTTTGTGATATCTCTTGTGATTTTTCTTTGACAATGAATTATTTAGAAGTGTGTTATTTTAATTTATACTTTTTTTCTAGGTATCTTATTGTTATTATATCTAATGTAATTCCATTGTGGGCAGAAAAAATATTTCTGTAAAATTTCAGTTATTTAAAAATATTAGGACTTATGGGGGTGCCTGGGTGGCTCTGTCAGTTAAACGCCTGACTCTTGGTTTCAGCTCAGGTCATGATCTCAGGGTAATGGGATTGAGCCCCACATTGGGCTCTGAGCTCAGCAGAGTCTGCTTGAGATTCTTTCCCTCTCCCTCACTCCCTCTCTGTCCCCACCCCCACTTCTGTGCACACACACTCTCTTTCTTTAAAATAAATAAATAAATAAATAAATAAATAAATAAATAAATAAAATCTTCGGAAAAATATTAGGATTTTTTAATGGCCCAATATATGGCATGTTTTGGTGAATGTACCATCTTTTTTTTTTTTAAGTAAGCTCCATTCCGAGTGTGGTGCCCAATGTGGGGCTTGAACTCACGACCCTGAGATTAAGACTTGAGCTGAGATCAAGAGTCTGACTGAGCCATGCAGGTGCCCCATGTACCATATAATCTTGAAAAGATTATGTATTCTCCAGTTCTTGGATAACATGTTCTGGAAGTGTCATTAAGTCAAAGTGGTTGATAGCTAAAATTATTTTTTTTAAAGAATATGCTAATATTTGGTTTCATTATAAAGATTTAGAATGTGGTATTTTGGGGCATCTGGCTAGCTCAGTCAGTAGAGCATGTGACTTGATCTTGTGGTTGTAAGTTCAAGTCCCATGTTGGGTGTAAAGATTACTTAAAAAAAAAAAATCTTAAAAAAGAATGTGGTATTTTAGTTTTGTTATTTTGGAAATAATAGGTATGCATCAGTGTTTACATATATTGTATATAATACATATGTATTATATACATTAACATATATAATTTTATTTGTTATGATGGATGTTTATTTTGAGAGCCTCCGGGAATATGAGAAAGGAGGGAAATTTTATCGATAGCCTTTTTGCTCTCTAGCCACCTACCCTTAAATTCTAGGAGGCACTTTAGACTTTAAAACTCAGCAGGAGTTTCATTTACAGCTCAGTAGAATGGAAAATTCAACTGAGGTACGAGGCTTCTTGTTATTTGTTTTATGTTAAATATCCCCATTCAGGTAATATATATATAGCTTTTTAAAATTACAAGTTGAATGGATTCTAGTTTTAGCAAATCTCAATCCAAATACAGAATTTCTCCTATCCTACTCCCCAGAAGCAACTGTTATTTTATTCTTAAGAATTCTGGTGTAGGGACGCCTGGTTGGCTCAGTTGGGAAAGCATGCGACTCTTGATCTCAGGGTTGTGAGTTCAAGTCCCACACTGGGCATAGAGCTTACTTAAAAAAAAAAAAAATTCTGGTGTATATTTGTTCAATTTTTATTTATAGGATTTTTTTTTCAATTGGTTTGTTTTAACATTATTTGAAGGTGTAAGCAATGTTCTCATTGATGCAGAAAAGAAAGCTTCCCAATTGTAATAAAATATATTCATCCACTTGCTACTTTTATCATCTTTTGAATTTGGAGAGTAAAAGAATTGGAAAGTGAGAAGTGAAATTGATGGGTACTCTAAGTAGTATGTGCCTGCTTAAATATAGAAGACACTTGATTTAAGTCCAAGTTTTGACCTATGACATAAACTTGTGAACTGATATTTAAGGATTGAAGCCTAGACCTTATCTAGAATTCAGAGCAAAACAATTGAGCCACATTTGGTTTGATCCTATATCCCCTTGTTCTCCAACTAACAAAATTAACCACTAAATGATGATTTCAAAATAATGTACTTATTTTCCTCACCACAGGAGACTGTGCATATTTTGATTTTCCTGAACTTTCATTGAGAACTGCTTTAATTCTCCATCTTCAACACAATACTAACATTGGTGTTCAGGATTTTTTAGATGCTTATCACTAGACTGGAAATCATTCTTGGGAAAGCATTACCTATATATATATATATTTTTTTTTTAGCTAATAGATTTTATTTGCATTACCTATATTTTCTGATAGTTTCAGAAGAAGGCCTGAATGATCAACAGTCCTTTTGTAACTTCTTAATCATACGTTCCTGGGGAATGGGAGTCTAGTTTATGCTTTCATTGGGGCAAGAATCTGATATTCTCAGACTTTATGGATATATTATACAAAGCATAGACAGAAACAAAAAGTTTTTTAAGGAGTTGATTAACATTAATAATTCCTATTGTTTTGTCTTAGTTTTTTAATTTTAATTCTCAAAGTGACTTCATTCAATATTTTCCATCTTTTTTTATGGAACCTATTATAGGTAGGTTTAGAAATGGAAATAAATTTAATAGTAGTAAATGGATTTTTACTCTTCTGCTTTGATATCCTACAATTTAATACTGTGATACAAAGTTAATAATTATTAATACAGCATATGTAGACCAATAAGAAAATAAAAAAATATATTTTCTTAATATATACATATTCATAACAAAATATGGAAGAAATACTTATAACTATACACTCCTCATTTCTGTAACTGGTTACATGATTATAGCTGATATTTATGACTACCTTCTTCCACTACCTAATCCATGTTCCCTTTGGCCACAGCAGGTGCTTTAGCTGGTTAAGATTCTTTGCCCCAGTGGGAGGTATTAGTTTCCTAGGGCTACTATAACAAAATACCACAGACTTGGTGGCTTAAATCAAGAGGAGTTTATTTTCTACAGTTCTGGAGGAAAAAGTCTGAAACCAAAGCACCTGCAGGTTTGGTTCCTTCTGAAGTCTCTAAAGTAAAAACTGTTCTATACCTTTCTCTTAGCTTCTGGTTATTGCTAGCATCCTTGGCTTTTCTTGGTCTATAGATGCATCACTCCTGTGTGTCTGTGTTCAAACTTCTCACTCCTTAAAAGGACAATACTCATTGGATTAGGGCCACTCTAATCCAGATTGACCTCATCTTAACTTGATTATATCTGCAAAGACCCTATTTCAAAATAACATTATGTTCACAAGTACTGGGGGTTAGGACTTAACAGGTCTTTTTGGAGAACACAAGTCAATCTACAACATGGGGTAATCCAAACCTTTATTCCCAAAGGGCTTGGATTATTAGAGACCTGTCTTGAGTTTTCCACTGACTTTAATCACATGGCATGGTAGCATTAAGAGATACTCTAAGGGATTTCTTATATTCCAGACATACTCTTTATTACCTCTATTGTGTAGTAGCAGTCCAATTTTTCCTTTGTAATAAGGATCAGTTGCAGCACCCAGCAAAATAAATTCCTCCTTTGTCAGTTAATTCAGAGGTATAAGGAACCCAAAGTGGCAGGATAGCAGTCTTAATTTCAAGGTCAATGGAATCATTGTGTCTCTCCTGGTAGAAGTATTCCTCCCTTTGGAACTAAAACCTCTAGACAAACAGAGCACAGGGCTGCCAAAATAGGAAGCAAAAGTTTTGCTAGGGGATCACTAGGGATAATAGTTAGTGGAGCTATTCTCTTTCCACTCCTTCAACTCTAAATTTGTGAATCCTGTTTATGGGAGAATAGTACCATATATTGGACATTGATTTGGAGCATATACAGCTTCCTGCAGAACGTTGCCCTAGACTTGAAGGGTATTGTTACCTAGCTGGTGCTGTAGCTGAGTTTTAAAAGACTATTTGACCATTTTATTGAACCAACTGCCTCAGGATGATGGAGAACACAGTAAGACCAATGAATTCCATGAGTATGGGTTTATTGCTGCACTTCATTTGCTGCAAAGTGAGTTCCTTGATCAGAAGCAATGCTGTCAAATACCAGAATGGTGGATAAGAAATTTTGTAGGTCCAAGGATGGTAGTTTTGGAAAAAGCTTTATATGCAGGGAATGTAAATCTATATCCAGAGTAAGTGTCTATTCCAGTGAGAACAGAATTTCCACTTCCATGATGGAAGCAGTTCAGTGTAGTCAGCTACCTGCCATCAGGGAACGATGTCATTTCAGAGACACAGTGTTGGTCTCTCCTTTTGGAAGACAGGGCGTTTAGCAGTGGCTATAGCCAAGTGGCTGTGGTTAGTAGAAGTCCGTGTTGCTGAGTTTATATATAACCGCCATCACTGTTGTTAATGAGCTCAACGGGCAATGACAGAAGTAGCAAAAGAAAGAGGCTGACTGGGATCCACAAATGGGTCATTCTATCTACCTGATTTTTAAAATCCTCCTCTGCTGAGGTCACCTGTTGGTGAACACTCACAGGAGACACAAATATCTTCATGTTTTTTGTTCATTTGCAGAGGCCTGGCCAGATACCTTTTCCACAGACCTTCAATTATCTAATCATATTCCTTTTAAATTCCCTGGCCATTTGGCCAAAATCTTATTATAGATTTGTACCTCTTAGCCATTTTTCTTTCTAAGCATAATGAACAACCAGGTGTACTGCTCAGAGTTTTGCCAGATGGGAGAATGCCCCTTCACCACTATCGTTCAGGAATGTTTCAGAAAGGGGCTTTGGTGCTATAGCTGTTCACTTTCAGGTAGTGCCTGCTTACTGTGCAGGACCATTTCTAAACCAAACCTGATTTCTGTCTTCCTCAGCCAACTGGTTGTAGGGAATGTCCCATGTGGTCATTGTTGCAGGCCGGCAGGGAGAAGTCAATGTAACAGGAGTAGGGGCTTTCGTAGCGGCCATTTCAGCCAATTTTTAATGTATTTTACTTGTACCCTCAGGTCCTTTTGTAGCTTAATCTTGTATATACCTCTTCAGTTTGATGAAGTGCTGCTGTGCATGCTCAATTTTGTGGCTTCACAGGTCAGCTAGTTCATGATGGGAAACACAAGTTGCATGGTAACTTGGTGGCCCATAGTTAAGTACTTAATCTTTAGTAAGGTGTAGTAGCAAATCTTTCTTCCAAAATATTAAGGTTCTGTGCTGTGATTTACCTGTAGAGACCTGCTGAAGGCTTTAAACAGCGTCTGTATCTCCCATTGATATTTCACGTGCCATCAGATCTATTGAACCATATGGTCTCAGTGTTAGAACAGCTTGCATAGCAGTTTGGACATGTTTCAGAGCCTTTTCTTATTCTGGACCCCAATCAGAGCTAGCAGCTTTGCAGGTCACCTGATAAATGAACCATTGTAGCACACATAAATGAAAAATATGTGGCCTCCCAAATCCAAAGAGGCTCAGTAGGCACTGTGCCTCTTTTTGGGTTGTAGCAGAGGCTAGATGCAACAACTTACCTTTCGTCTTAGAAAGGACATCTTGATAACCCCTGCATCTCTGGACACATAGAAATTTCACTGAGATGGAAAGTCCCTAGATTTTTGTTGGATTTATCTCCCACTCTTGACATGCAAACAGCTTATCAATATGTCATATAGTTTCTACCTCTTACTCTTTAGGTCCAGTCTGCATAATAGCATCAATGTAATGGACCAGTATGAAGTCTTGTAGAAGAGAAGTGATCAAATTCCTTAGGGAGTAAATTATGGCATAGAACTGGAGGGTTGATATACCCCTGAGGTAGGATAGTGAAGGAGTATTGCTGCTTTGCCAGCTGAAAGCAAACTGCTTTTGGTGGTCTTTATTAACAGGATTGAGAAAAAAATCACTTGCCAGCTCAATAGGTGCATATTAAGTTACCAAAGGATGTACTACTTTAAGTAGTGAAGCCACATCTGGAACAGCAGCTGCATTCAAAGTCACCACGTGAATGAATTTATGATAAGGCAGTATTAATCTTCAAAATCCATCTGTTTTCTGTATAGGCAAAATAGTCAAGCTGAATGGGAATGTGATGAAAATCACCACCCTGCATCTTTCAAGTCTTTGATGGTGGCACTCATCTCTGCAATCTCTGTCGGAATGTGGTATTGTTTTTGGTTTACAGTTTTTCTAAGTATAGGCATTTTTAGTGACTTCATAATAGCCTTCATTCCACAGGTCAGGGAACCAATGGGGGGTATTCTGCCAGTTGCTGAGTCTGTTCCAAGTTGCATCCTGAAACTGGTGAAACTTACATAGATCAATTTAGAATTTAGTAGACTGCTCATCTTTTTCAGGAACACCATGATCAACTAGCTATGTCATAGGTTTCTGTGAATAAGACTATTCAGATTACTGCTTTGACTCCACTGTCTGTTTTGGTACCCATGACTACCTTGTCTGTGGGGATTAAATGCTGCCAATAAGCCCCTTCCATCCAGGATACAATTATCCTCATTCCATTTAGGGATTCTAGCTCCAGTAAGCATTTTCCATTGTAACTTCTGACCTACAGACAAGAATAACTGTAGCTATAAAATACCTGGGGCTCCCCTCACAATTTTATTTCTCAGTTGGGATGAAAGTTGTGTCCTCTGCATCCTCATGGGAGGGTGAGCAGATCTTATGTGATAAATCAGTTCTAACATTCTAATATCCCTAAGTCTTTGGATACCTAGAGTCAGTCACATGTCTGATTGGAGTTTCAGAAGCAGAAGATAGAGGCAGTATTGGGGTAAGCAATATTCAAAAAGATAATGACTGAAAGTTTTTTCGAATTAATGGAAGACATGAATATTTGAATTCAAGATGCTTAGTCAATCTCACATTAAATATGCAAACATACAAACATATAATAAGACACATCATTGTGCAACAGCAGCAAAACATAAAGTTCTTCAAAGAATCAGAAAACATTTACTATAAAGGAATAAAAGTTAGACTGTTAGTTGACCTAACAGCAACAATAGAAGCAAGAAGATAATGAAGTCATGTTTTTTAAGTAATGAAACAAAAGTCAGTTATTGGCAGATAGTGTACTCAGAAAAAGTCCGATTTAAGAAGATGAGATAATATAGATATTTTCAGACACACAATAACTGAGTTAATGAGCATCACCCCCTCATTAAACGTATTTGTATAGATTGTAATTCAGAGGGAAGTAAATGGTCCAAAGGAATGTCAGAGATGTAAGAGAAAAGCAAGTGGAAATTTTAGATGTGTTGATAGAACAGGGTATTGTCCAGAATTTTAGGAATGAGGGAGGAGAAAGATTATAATTTTTCTTTGTAATTTTGATATGTAGAAAAAATCCATTAGTCCATTATCATATTCAGCATGTAAGCCATATATAGGAAATGTGAAACTAAAAATTCAAAGAGGCCCTGAAGATTATTCTATGATGGATGAAGCAATTTGATTATTAATTTTTACTATTTATTTTGTCATTTTACTTTGTTGGAGGCTGTGTATGGGTCACTTCTGAGCAACTCTTTTCAAGTGCTATTATTTCTTTACTTGACATAGGAAATAATAAAAACAATAAGCATTTAGAAGTGAAAAACCCATGTGTTTTTCTGTCTATCTGTTGATCCATTTGCTACCATCTACATACCTATCTGTATGGCTTTATACTATTTCTTTATATTCTGCCTTGCTCCAAAATTTTTGGTGTAAGTAATACATCATTGGGAAGAGCTAACTTGGTGAACATGAATCAAATTCATGTGAAATATTGTTTGTGAGATTTGAAAATAACATTCAAAATTCTTATAGGATAGTTGTGTATTTCCTCCCAATTTAATTTTATATTTGTTTTCAGAAATCTTCTTGGAAAAGATGCCTGATTTGGGTTTTATTCCATGATGTCTGCTATAGTTAAGTTTATTGGAGACATGATGAAGGATTTGCCTTTTCTTAAGAGATAGAGTTAACAAAGTGCCGAATTCAGTGCTGTAAACTCTAAACTTGTGGAATGAATGTCTCATCAGAATGTCTGTGTATTATATCATATCTGGATAGAACAAATTAGATAGAATAATGTGACTATAATATATAATATATTGAAGTGAATATAATATCTAATATATCAATATGATTTGAACATTACCAGGTAAAAGTCTGTATAGTTTCCAACTTATAATAAAAATACTCCACCTAGGGGCGCCTGGGTGGCTCAGTCGTTAAGCGTCTGCCTTCGGCTCAGGTCGTGCTCCCAAGGTCCTGGGATCGAGCCCCACATCGGGCTCCTTGCTCTGCAGGAAGCCTGCTTCTCCCTCTCCCACTCCCCCTGCTTGTGTTCCTGCTCTCGCTCTCTCTCTCTCTGTCAAATAAATAAAAAAAAAAAAATCTTTAAAAAAAAATACTCCACCTATATATAGTTTCATAAATACTTAATACTGATGGGACTGTTAGAGAAATAGGTTAGAGTTAATAGAGTTAATAATATATATATGTATTACATACATACATCTTTTGTGATGATCCAGTTTTTACTTCACTGGTTATACAAAAGGAATGTGATGGACTTTTGACCTGGCTTGCTCACAGGCCCCTTAGTGATGACTATGACAATGACTATGACTGTGTCTTTTTGATGGTAAGTTCTGTGACCATATTAAAATTGAGCTTAAATGAATTGCCTTTTCAGCTCTTCATTGAACAATGAAAAAGTATTATATTACAAATAAAAATTATATTTTGAATGAGATTAGTATATATATAATAGAAGTACTTCGGAAAGTATACGATCTGAAAAAAATCACACTGTATTGCCTAGTGTGTATGTGTAAGTATGTCTGCATGAAGATCTATCTATTATTTCAAATAGGGAGGTATTCATCTTATTAGGAAGTACACATACATGGTATTTCCACTAAAGATATCAGATGTTGTTATAAGCAGGAAAGATAATTTATGCTTTTAGGAGTCTCTCTATTTCCAGAAGTAAATATGCTGATACAACCATAGCCTTCCTAGACATTTTAGCTCTTTTCATGCTAACAGTTGTCTAGTTGATAGGGTGCTGATAAATACCAGCATAATTGTGCCTGCAGAAACTCAATAATGAGGAGGGACTTAAACTGCAAAAAAGAAGCCCATGAAGCCATTAAAAATAGGCCTTTAGAAATAGATTAGGTAATCTTTTCTTTCTAGTTTATTCTTTATCTTTAGTGTGTCTTTCTCCAACCCCATGTTTATTCCCACCTTTCTCAGGACTGATACAACCTCTTTCCAGAAAAATCTAGAAATATATATAGTAAGCATGCCAATTAAATATATAAATACCTACTTATATAACTAGTTATCAAGATTTTATATGATATGTTTCCTAACAGTTTTGACTTGTGGTCATATAGGTACAGAAAAAAAAAAAAAAACACCTCTAGCTCATTTGTATCTTTTGTTTGTAAAAAGTGTTTCTTATGTCTAGAGTGAGTTTAATCTTGCTTGCTGGAATTTTCTGTGCCATTTGAATTTCTACATGGTGAAAGATAATTGCTAGTAGCTTCTCTTAGCTGTAAGCTCCTAAACCTTTGGCTGTGTCCAGAGTAGTGGTTTTTCTTTTTGGGAATGCTGATAATCAGAATATTCTAGATCAAGGGTTGACAAACTTTTTCTAAGGGCAAGGTAGTTATAGTATTTTAGGCTTTGCAGGCCAAGAGACAGAATTGAGACCATGATATAGGTACGTATGTAACCATCTAAGATGTAACCATTTAAAAATGTATAAAACATGCTTAGCTGGGAAGCCAAAGAGGGGGAAAAACCCCCCACAATAAGTGTTTTTGAAATCCTGACTCTGTGGGTCGTAGTTTACTGATCTCTGTTAAATGGGTAAATTATTTGATTCTGCCCTACCTGCTTCTTCTCCTGCCAAATGATAGAGGTAATGACCAGGTATTCTTTTTTTTTTCTCATTAAACTTTTGTTTTAATGGATCTCAAAATTCTGTGGCAGATTTTTGGTCGTTTCCATTAAAAAGTGCTGATTTTAAAAACTAATAAAACTGCCACACACATACAAAAACCAAATGGTCCACAAAACATTCTCCTTTCCTTCTGAAGGTTTTATGATGTATTGTTATCATTAACCAATTTTTTACTATTAACTTAAATGGCCAATTGACACAAACAGTTCTGAGATTGTTCTTCCACCACTGATAAGACTGGGGATAATATTTATTTAGCCTTCTTAGCTTTCTGGGCAGACTTGGTGAACTTGCCAGTTCCAGCTGCCTTCTTGTCTACTGCTTTGATGACACCCACAGCAACCGTCTGTCTCATATCATGAACAGCAAAAACGGCCCAGAGGATAGTCAGCGAAGCTGTCAACACACATAAGCTTGCCAGGAACCATATCAATGATGGCAGCATCACCAGATTTCAAGAACTTGGGACCATCTTCCAGCTTTTTTCCAGAATGACGATCTGTCTTTTCCTTCAGCTCAGCAAACTTGCATGTCCTTGTATTCTTGGAGTGAGACTTTAGCAGAGCAGACCTTTCCATTTCTTAGATAAAGAATTATTTTTTAGCATGTTATAATCTGACTTCATTAGCAAAGGTAGACTAAATTACTGTTTTGGAGTTATAATAATGATGGTGATATTAATAATAAAAAGAATGCATGGGTGATTTGATGTGGGGTAGTGAAGACATTATATCCACATATAGTAATGATTTTAAGTACTTTTTATATTTTAAGTCTTTCTATTTCAGAAAAATCTAGAGACCCACACATTCTTGATTTTGTGAAAAAGAATCAGACTTGTGAACAATTTTATGGGAAATTATTAGAATCAATTTCTTCAAAAATCATTGTAACTCAAACTACCCAGTGAAAAGAGGATTCCAGTAGAGCTAACTGAAATATTATAGTTTCTGTATATTTTACCTAATTTTTAAAAATTCTTTTGCTTTCCTTAACCTGATGCATGTTTGTCTCCTTGGAGATTTTTTTCCCTGCTTTTCTTTCTTACGTTTGCTTATAAATCAGTTTTTATTTTACTTATTTGACATTAGAAATTCTAAGAAAATTAAATGGAATTTAGTATTTTATCCTCTTTCTGATAATAGAAGATAGATTTATCTGGTAAAGAATCTAAGGCATGAGAGGATTGGGAGTGTGGATTTAGAAATGTTGAGGGACACCTGGGTGGCTCAGTCTGCTAAGCATCTGCCTTCTGCTCAGGTCATGATCCCAGGGACCTGGGATGAGTCCCACATCGGGCTCCTTTCTCAGTCGGAGCCTACTTCTCCCTCTGCCTGCCTCTCCCCCTGCTTGTGCTCTCTCTCTGTCCACCCCCCCGGCAAATAAATAAATAAAAATCTTTAAAGAAATAGAAATGTTGAATTTTGGGGCACCTGGGTGGCTCAGTTGGTTAAGCATCTGCCTTTGGCTCAGGTCATGACTGAGATCGAGCCCCGCATCAGCCTCCCTGCTCAGCAGAGAGTCTGCTTCTCTCTCTCTCTCTGCCTGCCACTCCTGCTTGTGCTCTCTCTTTCCCTCTATCAAATAAGTAAATAAATAATCTAAAAAAATTAGTAAGAAATGTTGAATTTAAGTTAAAAGAAACATTTATTTATTTCAATGAAAGTCTTTTTTTTTTTTTACTTACAGTAAACTTTATTTATATATTTCATTTGACATAATTTCAAAGTAGGTCTGTGCTCTAGGATAAGCCAAAGAAAAATCCTAAAGTTCCTAAGAGACTTTTTTCACACTGTTCTGAGTAGGGCATGGGGTTTCAAGGCCCTCAATGTTGATACCTAACATTTTACCCCTTGAGACTTTACCCATAGATACAGAAAGAAGAGAGAACATCACGTACAAGAATCAAACTGTATGAAAATATATAAGAAGCTCATGGGTTACATACCACCCACCTCTTTAAGGCTGTAATGATAATGACTGATTTCTTCTGGAAAGTTCAATGTTATTTTTGTTCTGTTTTGTTAAGTAAAATGTCAGAATATGTGAAAATGCTGCACTTGTTTCTCTTAATACACTAAAAATAGTGGAAGTTTTTAAATTCTTCATGAGTCCAAGCGGGACATGACTACTATTGATGGGGTCTATTCAACACACTAATTCCAAGTTTGGCGACCATCAGCAAACTGGCACCAGCGATTAAGCCTGCAGGCATAAATTTTCCAGAGTGGTAGCATCTCATTCCCATAATGCCAGCTAACGTTCCAGATGTAGCTAGAAATACCCAGATGTTCCTCGGATCCTGAGACAGCTGATAAGCACCCAGGCCTGCTAAACTACCAAAAAGCAGCCCAGCAGCCAGTGATGGGACACTACCTGCTTTTGCATAGCCAATGATCCCACCAGAAGCTGCATAGCCAAAGCCAATCCAATGTAAAGGTACTAGTGGGCCAGAGTCCCTCTGCATTGTTCTCTTTCACTCTGACCAGACAGAAGAGTACACCAGGCCTGCACCTGCGGAGGAGGGGCTCTATTAGCCTAAGCTTCCTTCACTGTACCACGAGGGTGAGAATGGTACAAATTTCCTAGGGCTCCGCTTTGCCGTAGGTCTGCACCGCTTGACAAGGGCACGCAAGCCGTCTCAATGAAAGTCTTTTTACATATAGTTGGTAAAAATTGGTCTAATGAACTCATCAGCTTTGTTATTTTGCATGAATTTTGAAAAGTGTCTGAACATTTATAAATTATTTATGCCATTAATCTATTGGGGATTTGTTTTGGATTGAAGATAAGAACAGTCTCCTTTCTGTAAGGGTGGGTCTCATCCATACCTATTTTCTTCCTTTTTAAGGGAATATTCTTTCTGTCCTCTACCCAGGGCTATACTTATGGACATACATAAATCCCTGTAATTTAAAAAAAATTTGTAAAAGATCATACAGAAAAGGATCAGGTAATGTAACTATGTTTATAACTGAACAAATCATTATATTACATTGCTTGCAAAAATACCACTTGGTGATCATTCATTGACAGGATTTCATTGGGTTTCAGTACATCTTTCCTGGCCTCATGGTTGGGAACTAAAGAAAGTCATTTGTTTCATTAAAACTCCCTTCTGAGGTTGGCAGTGCTAAATATTTGAGAGAGCACATACCAAACGGATGACTAAAGGCATTCATCACAGCTGCCTTACCAAATTTGAATGGGTATGGAAATATTTTGGGGAATGAAAAATAAAGTCTTCAGAGGAGAACCCCCCAAATATGAAAATATTTCCCCTTCCCACCAATTTCAGGAATTAAAAAAAAAATTTTATTTATTTGAGAGAGAGAGAGATCACGAGCAGGGGGAATGGTAGAGGGAGAAACAGACTCCCTGCTGAGCAGGGAGCCCAATGTGGGACTCGATTCCAGGACACTGGGATTATGTCTGGGATCATGACCTGAGCCAAAGGCAGACGCTTAACTGACTGAGCCACCCAGGCACCTCAATTTCAGGAAATTCTTAATGGAGAAGTAGACTTTTCCTTTTCCTTACCAGATCTGAAACTAACAGATTAGACTGAAAGCAAAAAGACTCCAAGGAAATGCATGTCATTTAGAGAGAGGAGTTTTGCAAAAGGTTTTCCAGATAACATTAGTAAGTCATCCACCAATTACCCTAAGAGGTTCTTGGCACTGCTATGAGGTCTGTCTCCTAGAACTTTTTCAAAGGTCCATCAAGCTGTCTCCCCAGAACACCTGCTTTTTTGGCTGTAGAGGCTCTACCTCATCCCACAGATTTCACCTCTTCCCCTGGCTGAGGGTGGCCAGATGGGGCACTCTGGGGAGGAGGTTCAGGCTTTGCTTTAAGCACAAGGACCAGAGGGAAAACAGGCCTTGCTTAGCTTCCCCCTACCCCTGAGGCTAGCTCCTGACACGTGGTTTGAGGGCCCAGGCCACTATGCCTCCACACCTTCTCATGAAGTGCTGTGTGCACTGCAATTCAGGCAAAATGGGAATTAAATGTTAGATCCAACTTTTGGGGAGATGGGATAAATTACAACTCCTCCAAGAGTATGTGGGTCCTCTATTGCCTAATGGGATCTTTCTTTCTTTTTCTTTCTTTCTTTCTTTCTTTCTTTCTTTCTTTCTTTCTTTCTTTCTTTCTTTCCTTTCTTTCTTTTCTCTCTCTCTCTCTCTCTCTCTCTTTCTCTTTTTCTTTTTTGGAATGTTGAGTGAGGCCATTTTTTTTTTAAGTATTTAAATTCCAATTAGTGAACTTACAATGCAGTATCAGTTCCAGGTGTATAATATAGTGATTTAACATTCCATACATTAGCTGGTGCTCATCACAAGTGCACTCCTTAATCCCCATCACCTACTTAACCCATTCCCCACCCACCTCCCTTCTAGTAACCATCAGTTTGTTCTCTGTAGTTAAGAGTGTTTCTTGTTTTGCCTCTTTCTCTTTTTTTCTCCTTTGCTTGTTTGTTTTGTTTCTTAAATTCCACGTCTAGTGAGGGATTTCTGTTTCTTAAATAGGAAATTTTATCCCCCCACTCCCTTTGTCTGATGTCTGCTTAGAGACTGTTGGTGTTGCATCTCCATCACCAGGGGATGAAGGGCTCAAAATGCTTTGGAGGGAGGGGGAGAGTGAATAAATTAATAAATAAATCCATAAGAAACTTTCCTATGGTTAAGTTCAATGACATTTCTTTCTCTTCATTTTATTACATTTAGTCCTTTATTAATAATCTATACCACTCAGAAATCTAGAAAATTTTCTGTGAGAGCACTCTTTACTTTTTTTTTTTTTAAAGATTTTATTTATTTATCTGACACAGAGAAAAAGCACAAGCAGAGAGAGCAGCAGGCAGAGGGAGAGAGAGAAGCAGGCTCCCCACTGAGCAGGGAGCCCGATGTGGGGCTTGAACCCAGAACCCTGGGATCATGACCTGAGCCAAAGGCAGCCGCTTAACAACTGAGCCACCCAGGCTTCCCCACTATTTACTTTTATAATGAAGTTTAAGTAGGTCTGAGTAGCACAAAGACTTTAATTTTAAGAAAAGTGCATTGGAAATATGCCAGTTCAAGAATAGGATGATAGTCAAAATCATCAGTAAATACATGAAAACTACTTTCTCACTAATGAAATATCATCTTGGAATATTTCCACTTCTTTCATGTTATGTTCCTTTTCTTACTGAGCAGGATGCTGAACCTGATAAAATTATTAGAAAGGAAAAGAAAAAGGTCAGTTTTCAAAGAAGATCAGAAAGAATAACAATGGGATGATCTACTATTTTCTATTGAGAAGCAGTTAAGAGGAATTTAAACTTTGGAATAAAGAACCTGGAAGATTTTTAAAAAATCATGTAAAAGTAACTCAGTGAAATTCCAAGTTGAAATGGTAGGGTTCATTGCCTCCTTTAAAGCATGGAAAGAACATTGTTGAGGTAAAAATATGTGATTCTATATTCTATGGGTAAAGAGTAATGATAAAAAACATTATTGACTCAGTACAGCATAGAGAATATAGTCAATAATATTGTAATAATTTTGTATGCTGACAGATGGTAACTACACTTACTGTGGTGGGCATTTTATAATGTATATAAATGTCAAATCACTATATTGTACACCTGAAACCAATATAATATTATATATAGGTCAACTAAGCTTCAATTAAAAATTAAAAGACTTCTGGGGATGATGGCAAAGTAGGAGGACCCTAAGCTCATCTTGCTTCATGGATGCAACTAGAAAACACCCACATCAATGTAAATAACCCAGAAAATGACCTGGAGACTAGCAGAACAGCCTTTCCACAGCTAAATTTGGCAAATAGTTCACATTGAAGAGGATAGGGAAAGATGGAGATGTGGTCAGGAGACAAACTGATCTGCAGGACTATCTGCAGAAGGGAGGGATACCGTGTGTACAGAGAGAAGAGAGGAGCAGATCCCATACCGGGCATCCCAGACGTGGGGAACCTACATTGGGAAGACAAATCTCCATAACATTTGGGTTTGGAACCAGAGGGCCCTAATTTTGTAAGTTCTTAAAATCAGCAGGGCTTAACAACTGGAATTTTAAAATTCAGAGGGCTCAGCTCTGGGAGAGCTGGAGGGAGAGAGGAAACTGAGTCTCTGTCCTTGAAGAGATAGCACAACAAACAGCCCCACTGAGATACAGCATAGAAGCAGCAGTTTGAAAAACACCTGGGGTATATGGATGGAGATTTGTTTACTAATCTGAGCGCATGTGCTGGAGGGGCAGAGATCTTTGGGAGACTTTCCCAATAAGAAAAGAGCTGGCAGGCACCATGTCCTTTCCCTTCTTCCCAGACTGTATGCATGGACACCTGTGGGAACCAGCACTGCAGGAACACTCTCCATCTAGCTTGTTAACAGCATGCTCCACCCCTGAACACTTCTGTGGATCTGCCCCCTCCAACCCAGCTGGCCTTGGCAGTTTTCCTGGGCAGCTGCAGCTCCTCTCCCGCAGTGGACCTTGTTGGCACCTTGTGCTTAGCCCCCATATTCTCCTCCAGACGCACCCCATCCAGTCCAGTGGCAGGAGTTTTCTAAAGCTGTTGCAAGTCCCCGCCTGCAGCAGACCAATGCAAACCTTGCTAACACTGTGTGCCTGCCCCTGTGTTCTCTTGCAGACCTGCCTTCAGCAGAAGTCAATCCAAAGTGGCACCATAAGCCTACCAGTGTATAAGCAGCCCCAATAGGCCAGTACCACTCCAAAGTAACTCCTGTCCCAGGGAGACAGTAAGATAACCACACATACCAGTCTGACTGCAGCCCCAACAGTGGGCTGGGGGCAGACATCTGGTCTGACTACAGGCCCTGCCCACCAATGAAAGCTTCTAAGAGGACAACACAGAGAGAGCACCCTGCAGTTCAGTGCTCTTGCAGCTCTTGCAAATGCCTGGTTTGACTCAACTCAAGCCCAGGGCAGCCCCATACTGGCCCACTAACAGCACAGGGACCAAACCCTGCCACTACAGGCAAAGAGAGCCACTGCAGACAACTAGGCTGAAGGCAAATATGGCTCAGTCACAACACTAGAGTGCACACAACACACATAGGAGATGCTTATGAGGTTCTGATGAACAGAGAACATTGCACTGTAGGACACTACAAGACCTCTTATGATCATAAGACCACTACTTTCAAGAGCAGGAGATGAGCTAACTTTCCTAACATGGAAACAGACATAGAGAGCTAGTCAAAATGAAAAGACAGAAGACTATGTCCCAAATGAAAGACAAGACAAATCACAGCAAGAGAGCTAAATGAAATGGAGATAAATAATATGCCTGGTAGAGAATTTACAGTAATGGTCATAAAGATACTCACTGGACTTGAGAAAAGAGTGGAAGACTTCAGTGAGACACTTCACAAAGAGAACACATAAAAAAGAACTAGTTAGAGATGAAGAACTGAATAACTAAAATTAAAAATACTCTAGAGGAAATAAATAGTAGACTAAAGGAAGAAGAAGAAAAATGGATCAGTGAGGACAGAGTATTGGAAAGCATTGAGCTGAAAAGGAGAGAGAAAAAAAAGGAATAATTAAAAATGGAAGTAGATTAAGGGAACTCAATAACACCATCAAGTGCAATAACATTCACATTATAAGGATCCCAGAAGGGGAAGAGAAGGGGAGGGGTCCGAAAATGTATTTGAAGATATAATAGCTGAAAATTTCCTGAATCTGAGGAAGAAAACAAATCCAGATCCAGGAGGCACAGAGAGCACCCACTAAAAAACCCCAAGGAGGTCTACACCAAGACACATAGTAATTAAAATGGCAAAAGATGGTATTAAGGGAGAATTTTAAACACAGAAAGAGAAAAGAAAACAGTTACATACAAGGGGGAAACTCCATAAGGTGATCAGTGGATTTCTCAACAGAAACTTTACAGGCCAGAAGGGAGTGGCATGATATATTCAAAGTGCTGAAAGGAAAAAAAAAACCTGCACCCAAGAATATTCTATTTAGCAAGGCTATTATTCAGAATAGGAGAGAGAAAGGTAAAGGAGTTCATGATCAGCCTTACAAGAAATGTTGACCAAGGGGACTCTTTGAGTGGAAAGGAAATACCATAAGGAGGAGTAAGAAAAGTAGGAAGCACAAAAGCAGTAAGTATGTCTATAAAAATCAGTCAAGGAATTCATAAAATAAAAGGATGTAAAGTGTGACACCATATACCTAAAACATGGCGGGAGGAGAATAGTAAAAATTTAATGCTTTTAGAGTGGATTCAAACATAAGTGGCCATCAACTTAATATAGACCTCTATATGCATAAAATGTCATATATAAACATAATAGTAACCACAAATCAAAAACTGGTAATAGATATGCAAAAAAATAAATAGAAAAGAATCCAAGTATATCATTAAAGAAAGCCAGTAAACTGAGAGAGGAGAGCAAGAGAAGAAAGGAAATGCATAGAAAGTGGGGGTAGCAATACTTAGAGAAAATAAAACAAAGAGACAAAGAAGGGCATTATATAATCATAAAGGGAATGATCTAACAAGGAGATATAATGATTGTAAATATTTATGCACCCACTATGGGAGCACCCAAAAACATAAAGCAGCTAATACCAAACAAAGGAAGTAATTGAAAGAATTTCAAGAACAGTAGGGGACTTTTGACATCTCACATCAATGGACAGATCATCTGAACAGATAATCAAGAAGGAAACAGTGACTTTGAATGAAACATTGGACCACATGAATCTAACAGATATGTTTGGAACATTCAATCCTAAAACAGCAGAAAAGCCATTCTTTTTGAGTACACGTGGAATATTCTCCAAAAGAGATCACATATTAGGCCACAAAGCAAGTCTCAACAAATTAAAAAAGATCAATGTCATACCATGCATTTTTTTCTGATCACAATGCTATGAAACTAGAAATCAATCACAAGAAAAAGTCTGGAAAGAACACAAACACATGGAGGTTACATAACGTGCTACTAAACAATGAATGGGCTAACCAAGAAATCAAAGAGGAAATAAAAAAATATGTGGAGACAAGTGAAAATGAGAACACAATGGACCAAAATCTTTGGGATATAGCAAAAGTGGTTCTAAGAGGAAAGTTTATAGCAATACAAGCCTACCTTAAGAATCAAGAAAAATCTCTAATAAACAACCTAATCTTACACCTAAAGGAGCTAGAAAAAGAACAAAAAACAAAACTAGTAGAAGGAAGGAAATAATGAAGATTAGAGCGGAAGTAAATGAAAGAGAAACTTAAAAAAAAAAAACCAAAACCGCTAGAACAGGGCACCTGGGTGGCTCAGTCGTTAAGCGTCTGCCTTCGGCTCAGGTCATGATCCCAGGATCCTGGGATCAAGTCCCGCATCGGGCTCCCTCCTTGGGGGGAGGCCTGCTTCTCCCTCTCCCCCTCCCGCTGCTTGTGTTCCTGCTCTTGCTATCTCTGTCTCTGTCAAATAAATAAATAAAATCTTAAAAAAAAAAACAAACCGCTAGAACAAATCAAGGAAACAGGAGCTGTTTCTCTGAAAAGATCAACAAAATTGATAAACCTTTAGCCAGATTCATACGAGAGAAGAGAGAGGGAGAGGGGGAGAGAGAAAGAGAGAGGACTCAAATACAAAATAAGAAATGAAAGAGGAGAAATAACAACTGACCACAGAAATACAAAGGATATGAGAGAATATTATGAAAAATTGTATGCTAACAAATTGGACAACCTAGAAGAAATGGAAAAATTCCTAGAAACATATAACTTCCCAAAACTGATCAGGAAGAAATAGAAAATTTGAACGGACCAATTACCATCAATGAATATGAATCAGTAATAAAAAAACTCAGAACAAATAAAAGTCCAGGACCAGATGGCTTCACAGGTGAATTCTATCAAACATTTAAAGAAAAATTAATACCTGTTCTTCTCAAACTCTTCCAAAAACTAGAAGGGGAAGGAAAGCCTCCAAATATAATCCATGAAGCCAGCATTACCCTGAAACCAAAAGCAGATAAAGACACTCAAAAAAAAAGGGAACCACAGGCCAGTATCTCTGATGAATATAGATGCAAAGATCTTCAACAGAATACTAGCAAACTGAATCCAACAATACATTAAAAAAAAAATCATTCACTGTGAACAGGTGGGGTTTATTCCGGGGATGCAAGGGTATTCAATATTCACAGATCAATCAACGTGATACATCACATCAACAAGAGAAAGGATAAACACTGTAAGATCACTTCAATAGATGGAGAAAAAGCATTTGACAAAGTACAACATCTAGTCATGATAAAAACCCTCAACAAAGTAAGTTTAGAGGGAATATGCCTCGACATAATAAAGACCAAATATGAAAAAGCCAACTAACATCATACTCAATGGTGAAAAACTGAGAACTTTTTCCCTAATATCAGGAGTAAGACAAGGATGTCCACTCTCACCCTTTTATTCAACATAGAACTGGAAATCTTAGCCACAGCAATCAGACAAGAAAAAGAAAGTGCAGGGCACCTGGGTGGCTCAGTCGGTTAAGCATCTGCCTTCAGCTCAGGTCATGATCCCAGGGTTCTGGGATTGAGCCCTACATGGGGATCCTTGCTCAACAGGGAGCCTGCTTCTCCCTCTCCCTCTACCTGCTGCTCCCCCTGCTTGTGTTCTTTCTCTCTGTCAAATAAATAAAATCTTTAAAAAAATGCATCCAAATTGGAAGGAAGAAGTAAAACTTCCACTATTTGCAGATGACATGATCTATATATAGAAAACCATAAAGACTACACCAAAAAAATACTAGAACTGATGAACGAATTCAGTAAGGTCATAGGATTCAAAATCAATGTACAGAAATATGTTGCATTTCTATACACTAATAATGAAGTAGCAGAAAGAGAAATTAAGAAAACAGTTCCATTTACATTTGCACCAAAAATAATAAAATACTTAGGAATAAACTTAATCAAGGAGATGAAGGGACATATGTGAAAACTAGATATGTGAAAACTATAAAACAGTGATGAAAGAAATTGAAGATTACATAAGCAAATGGAAAGGTTTTGCATGCTTCTTGATCGGGAGTACACATGTTGTTATAATATCCTTACCCAAAGCACTCTACAGATTTAATGCAATCTCAAAATACCAACAGCATTTTTCACAGAACTAGAACAAACAGTCCTCAAATTTGCATGGAACCACAAAAGACCCCAAATAATCAAAGCAATCTTGAAAATGAACAAAGCTGGAGGTATCCCAATCTCATATTTCAAATTATACTACAAAGTTGTAGTAATCAAAACAGTGTGGTATTGGCACAAAAATAGACACAGAGTAATGGAACAGAATAGAGGGCCCAGAAATAATCCCATGATTATATGGTCAGTTAATCTTTGACAGAGTAGGAATGATTATGCAATGGGAAGAAGACAGTGTCTTCAACAAATGGTGTTGGGAAAACTGGACAGCTACATGCAAAAGAATGAAATTGTGCCACTTTTTTACACCATACACAAAAATAAACTCAAAATAATTAAAGACCTTAAGGGAAGATTTGAATCTATAAAAATCCTAGAAGAGAGCATAGGCAGTAATTTCTCTGACTTTGGCAGTTTTTTTCTAGATATGTCTCCTGAGGCAAGGGAAACAAAAGCAAAAATAAGCTATTGTGACTACATCAAAATAAAAAGCTTCTGCTTAACAAAGGAAGTAATCAACAAAACTAAAAGACAAGCTGCTGAATGGGGTAAGGTATTTGCAAATGGCATATCTGATAAAGGGTTAGTATCCAAAATATATAAGGAATTTATAAAAGTCAACACCCCTAAATCCCAAATAATCCAATTGAAAAATGGGCAGAAGACATGACCGAACATTTTTCCAAAGAAGACATGCAGAAGACCAAGAGACACATGAAAAGATACTCAACATCACTCATTGTCAGGGAAATGCAAATCAAAACCACAATGAGATATTACCTCATACCTGTTAGAATGGCTAAAATCAAAAACACAAGAAACAAGTGTTGGTGAAAATGTGGAGAAAAGGGAACACTCATGCACTGCTGGTGGGAGTGTGAATTGGTGCAGTCACTGGAAAACAGTATGGAGGTTTCTCAAAATATTAAAATTAAAATTACCATATGACTCAAGCATCCCACTAGTGGATTTTTACTCAAAGAAAACAAAAACATTAATTTGAAAAGATCTGTGCACCCTATGTTTACTGCAGCATTATTTATAATAGCCAAATTATGGAAGCAACCCAAGTGTCCATCCATAGGTGAATGGATAAAGAAGATGTGGTATATATACAGTGGAATATTACTCAGCCATAAAAAGAATGAGATCTTACCATTTGCAACAACATGGTTGGATATAGAGGGTATAATGCTAAGTGAAATAGAGAAAGAAAAATACCATATGATTTCACTCACATGTAGAATTTACAAAACAAAAGAAATGGACAAAGGAAAAACAGACAAACTGGAAAACAGACCCTTAAATACAGAGAACACACTGATGGCTGTAGGTAGGTAGGTGGGTGCGTTAAACAGGTGAAGGAGATTAAAAGCACACTTATTGTGATGAGTACTGACTAATGTAGAGAATTGTTGAATCACTATATTGTACACCTGAAAATAATATAACACATATGTTAATTATATGGGAATTAAAATTAAAAAAAGATAAAATCACAAAACAAAATGCAGAGTCTGACTCAAAGGGAAAAAATTTTAAAAAATGACTCTGGTATATTTATTGAATGCAAGGTTATGCTAAAACCTTCACATACATTATCTGATTTTATTCTCAGTACTAACCTCTAAGATATTATTATCCCTGTTTTGCAGATGAGAAATAGAATTGCACAGAGGGCCTCAACAGGGAAAAAAGAAATTGAAGTAAGTGTGAAAAAAAAAGGACTCTTTCCAAGGTTGTGGACAGAATTCAGGGGATCATCAAAACAGGTGAGGTGCAACAATGACAACAGGTCGCATCAATGAACGGAAGCCATTACTACCTGGGAGATGTGAAATTTGCTGTTGAGAGGTGATTCTCCATGTGTTTCTTACTGTTATGCATGCCTTGAGAGCAAAAGCACCGACAGCTTTTGTTTTAGATTATGATTTTAAGGATGTTGTACAGTGAGCAGCCTTGGGGAATAGAAATTTTGTCTTCTAGAGTAAAGACCAGGTTTGTTTACTCTCCAGTGTGATAAAGATAATGTCTTTCTCCAGGGCAAAGGGGCAGGTTTTCTTGCAGCCCATTATAAAAGACTTGTGTTTTTTAAGTTGAGGGTTCCTTAGTTGTGACATAAACCCACTCTATGTATAGCTTGTACCTGGGCCCTGTATCTCCCTTGTGGAACATGGACCTAGGGAATTAACACACACGATGTTTATGCTATGCTAGTTATAGAGTGAATAATAAAGTTCTTTGTTTCTTTTTTTTAAATTTTATTTTATTATGTTATGTTAGTCACCATACATCATTAGTTTTTGATGTGGTGATCCATGATTCATTGTTAGTTCTTTGTTCCTAACCTGAGCATCTCATGTCTTTTTCTAGCATCCATGATGCTAAGTCAGAGTAAATGGTTAGCTTGCAGATAGGATGAAATCTCAATATAGTTCTTGATGGGAATAAGGAAAGAGAGTGGTTTTCAGAATACTTTGAGAGCTGTAGCTACTGGGCAGTAGATGTCCAATAGCAACTACTTATAAACTATGGTCTAGCAGAGAAGGAATTGGGTCCTGCCTGCTTAGTGTTCTAAGTGCTCCCTAAAGTTTCTGTGGCTCCCCATGATCATTTATTTATCAATGTCTTCAACAGGTAGTAGAGTCATCTTTGTGAAATATATATGAGAAGTGTTGTGTGCGTACTATTTTCAGGTATTATTTACTCATGTGACTCAGATAGTCTGTGTTTTTATTCTTTATTTTCCTGAAGATTGAAACATGAAAGTGACAGCTAAGGGAAAAATTAGAGAAAAATGGGACTGAATAGAGATGTAATTTTGATCCTAGATGAAACTACCACATGTCATTACATTTCCAAACTGACAATTCTTTTTCAAGTAATTCTACTTAATCATCCTGTCTTGAGTAGTTCCTACTTGAGTAGTTCATACTTCGGCAAGGATGCATATGACTCTTCTTGGTATTCACCTTCATATCTCATTATTTTGTTATCCAACAAAACCAGTCCCTTAGCCCACGTGTACCATGCTCATTTCCATCTCTAAGCCTTAACTTATGTATTTTTACTTGTCCATAATATTATATCAGAAATTGCCATTGACTGCAACTAACAGAGAGTTGACAATGGCTTTAAAGAGAGAAATTTTTTTTCTCCCTTATGTAAAGGAAGTCCAGAGATAGGGAGTTTATTCCTGCTGTGGCTACTCTTTTGTGTCACGAGGGACATAGACCCCTCTATCATGTTCCACCATAGCTGGTGTGTGGCTTATATTCTTAAGGTTATTTCATAGATGAAACTTCATTCTTTTTTTTTAAAATTTTTATTGTTATGTTAATCACCATACATTACATCATTAGTTTTGGATGTAGTGTTCCATGATTCATTGTTTGTGCATAACACCCAGTGCTCCATGCAGAACGTGCCCTCTTTAATACCCATCACCAGGCTAACCCATCCTCCCACCCCCTCCCCTCTAGAACCCTCAGTTTGTTTTTCAAAGTCCATCATCTCTCATGGTTCGTCTCCCCTTCCGATTTCCCCCCCTTCATTCATCCCCTCCTGCTATCTTCTTTTTTTTTTTTCTTAACATATATTGCATTATTTGTTTCAGAGGTACAGATCTGTGATTCAACAGTCTTGCACAATTCACAGCGCTCACCATAGCACCTACCCTCCCCAGTGTCTATCACCCAGCCACCCATCCCTCCCACCCCACCCCCCACTCCAGCAACCCTCAGTTTGTTTCCTGAGATTAAGAATTCCTCATATCAGTGAGGTCATATGATACATGTCTTTCTCTGATTGACTTATTTCACTCAGCTTCCAGTTCCATCCACGTCATTGCAAATGGCAAGATCTCATTCCTTTTGATGGCTGCATAATATTCCATGGTATATATATACCACATCTTCTTTATCCATTCATCTGTCAATGGCCATCTTGGCTCTTTCCACAGTTTAGCTATTGTGGACATTGCTGCTATAAACATCGGAGTGCACGTATCCCTTCGGATCCCTACATTTGTATCTTTGGGGTAAATACCCAGTAGTGCAATTGCTGGATCATATGGTAGCTCTATTTTCAACTTTTTGAGGAACCTCTATACTGTTTTCCAGAGTGGATGAACCTTCATTCTTAAAGTTATTTCATTGGCTGCTAATGGCTCTAGCCATCATGGCCATATTCCGGAATAAAGTAAGAAGAGGAAAAAAGGGCAAATATGTACCATTTCAGTTGTATTTCCTCCATCTAAGGAGCCTTCGTAGAAATTCTACCAACTTCTGCTTATTTCTCAATGGCCAAACTTGTTACAAAGCCATGCCTACCCACAGGGTTGTTAGAAAATACAGGCTTTTAGTTGGGCACATTGCACTGTCCTTTAATACAGGCAGTGATAAGGAAGAATGAGTTAATGGATATGGAGGTGGCAATTAACAGTCTCCTCTACAGATACCTTCTTCCTTGTCTTCATCTGCCTAAATTCTATCTGTCCTCCAAATTCAGTTTATGGTCCATCTTTTCATGAAGGCTTCTCAACTACTTCAGTTGTGTAACTCTACCTTTATCTCCTGTTGGAGTCTGAATTATAAATTTATTTCATAATTATCTAGGTCAAGAGCAAACCCTTGTTTCACCCACCAGACTGAAAGTCCCTGGACATAGGAACTGTGTTAAATGCCTTTGTACCTTCTTAAAGCATACATCCACCTTCTGCATAAGCAGATGTTCAGGAACACTTGTTGAAGAAAGAGGGCATTACAATAGCCCTGACTTTATATTAAGAGGCTATATGGGAACATGAGAGTTTGTATAGAATGATTGGGATGTGGTGAGTTTCTATCTTAGCCTTCCATGATTCAGAATTTCTGCTGATTGTTTCATAAATGCAAATACCGTATATGGCCAAGAATAGGCCTTGGAAAATGTTGCTCTGTTTTGACCAGATAACTAAAGTCATAGAATTTTTTTTCTATGCATATAGAAAAGAAGGTATGCCTATTATGTGCAGGTTATTATGTTATTTTCCTGTAGAAACTTGTTCAGAGCTGAGTGTAAGTGATTCTTACTTCTGCTATGAATTACAAAATTTGTTCCTTTTTAAATTTTTTTTGCCTACATTTACACAGCTATTTCAGAGTTATTTAAGATGATGGGGAAGTGTGGATAGATGGAATATTAATTTTATTTAATCATGAGCTTTTTTTTTTTTTTTTAATGGGCTCCATGGTAGGCCTGAGCTCACCACCCTGAGATCAAGACCTGAGCTGAGATCAAGATTTGGATGCCTAACCGACTGAGCCACCTAAGCACCCCAAGTTTGTTGTTGTTGTTTTTTAATGCTCTCAAACCTCTGCTAAAGGCAAGCAGAATTGAATTTAATCAGATTAAGTTAATTGGACTAGATTATTGACATAAGTGATAGAGCAATTATTTCTGATGCTCTCTGTAACAATTTTATTGTTTCTTTAACAAGGCAAAATTTCAAAAGATTAACTCTAGCTGTTTAAATGATAAAAAGGATCTGTTAGCTCCTGGAGAAATACCCAGAGATTTTAGAAGAGGAAGATAATCAATGTATAGCCAAAACCTTAAAAATTTAGGTTTTAGGGGCGCCTGGGTGGCTCAGTTGGTTAAGCGGCTGCCTTCAGCTCGGGTCATGATCTCAGGGTCCTGGGATTGAGCCCCACATCAGGCTCCCTGCTCAGAGGGAAGCCTGCTTCTCTCTTTCCCACTCCCCCTGCTTGTGTTCCCTCTCTCGCTGTGTCTCTCTCTGTCAAATAAATAAATAAAATCTTTAAAAACAAAAATTTAGGTTTTAATGCTTTGGCAGACTCTTTAGATCCAACCCTGAGGGTAAATGTAATGTCTCATTACTTTTAATCAATTTTAATATAGTAGAAAAATTAATTGGTGTTAATGAAGTATCTCATATATAGAGTTATCAACTGAACGTATTTACTGATTCTAATTTATAATATAACAGATTTGAGACTAGTTATTGGTAACCTGTTACCAAAATTTGAAGTATATTAGAATTAGAAAATTTGTATGGACACTTTCTGGAAGCAGAGATTAAATATCAAATGATTTCCAGATGACACTTCGAAGCCTCTTAGTAACAAGAATTAATCCTCTACTTGATTCTGGTACTATGCATATCTATAAATTGTAGTGAGAGCTAAGAATAGTCTTTAATAGGCTACTAACTTCCAATTCCAGGATGTACTTTGTTTTTAACATTAATATCTACCTTTTTATTTATCCCAAAATGATGTTTTAGGTGATAAAACTCATCTTACTTAAATATTACACTATTTAACAACATGGTAAAAATGCCTTAGGCGTGGATATGCTCAGTAAATATTTATTAAATGTTTATTCAGTTTTGTGTTTGAGGTGATTTCAGATAAAACTCTATATTAAAATAATAGCAGATAACAAGAGATGATAAGATAAAGAATACATATTGTAGTGATACCAGACCAGCTTGGTTTCCACTATGATACATGGGCCATTACTTGATATGAGATGAGAGAAAAGACCCAGATTCCAAGGTCCAGGATTTTATTTCTGACACGTGGCAAGTAATGACAACAATCATTGTATTTTTCAAATTAGTGTGATTTTGCAGCTTCTTTTTACTGTGTCTTTACATGTTGTATTTACATAAAATTTTAGATTTTGTATAATGTCATTTGAAACTGTTTCATCAAAAAGGTCAACTACAAGCTTGTGGAATGTGCCCTTTCTTTTTCTTTCTTTATTTTTTTAAGATTTTATTTATTTATTTGAGAGAAAGTGAATGAGACAGAGCATGAACTGGGGAAGGAGGGGCAAAGGGAGAGGGAGAAGCAGACTCCCCACTTAGAGCAGAGAGTCTGATGTGGGGCTCGATCCCAAGACCCTGGGATCATGACCTGAGCTGAAGGCAGACACTTAACTGACTGAGCCACCCAGGTGCCCTGTGACTTTTTATCTAACATATAAACCATCACTGCCTCCCTCAGATTTGATGGAGCCCTGACAAAATTCCAGATCAAGCTGGTGTCCTATCCCCACATTCACTTCCCTCTGCTCATATATGCCCATCATCTCTGCTGAGAAAGCCTACCATGAACAGCTTTTTGTAACAGAGATCACCAACGCATGCTTTGAGCCAGTCAACCAGATGGTGAAATGTGACTCTCGCCATGGTAAATACATGGCTTGTTGCCTGTTGTACTGTGGCGATGTTGTTCTCAAAGCTGTCAGTGCCACCATTGCTACCATCAAAACCAAGTACAGCATCCAGTTTATGGACTGGTACCCTACTAGCTTCAAAGTTGGCACTAATTACCAGCCTCCCACTATGGTATCTTGTGGAGACCTGGCCAAAGTACAGTGAGCTGGGTGCATGCTGAACACCACCTCAGCCACTGCTGGGGACTGGGCTCACCTGGACCATAAGTTTGACCTGCATATGCCAGGTGTGCCTTTGTTCACTTGTATGTGGGTGAGTGTATGGAGGAAGAAGTGTTTTCTGAGACCTGGGAGGACATGGCTACCCTTGAGAAGGACTACGAAGAGGTTGGTGTGGATTCTGTTGAAGAAGAGCATGTAGAAGAAGGAGAGGAATACTAATTACTATTCCTTTCAGCCTTGCAGCATGTGACACTCAGAACTTTAGCTTTAACATTAGCTGACAGGCATTGAAGCTTTCTGGTTAGATTGTCTTCATCACGCATAAGTGGGGAGAGGGGCAGAGGGAGAGGGTTAGAGAGAATCCCCAGGCAGACTCCCTGGTGAGTATGGAGCCCAACGTGGGGCTTGATCCCAGGACCCTGAGATCATGACCAAGCCAAAATCAAGAGTTGGCCACTTAACTGACTGAACTACCCAGGCGCCCCTAGATTGTTTTCACTTTTAACTGTGATCATGTCTTTTCCATGTGTATATGTAAGATTTTTCCATCATGTCTCAAAGTAAAGGCTTTAAGAAAAAAAAAAACTGTGGTTACTTTGATTGAGTCACATAGACATCTTTGAGTTGCATTAGCCTAGAGGAGCTTCCAGATATTGCCTATGATAACAGAAAAACTTGTATGTAGGTGTATATATGTACAGGGAAATTTGGTGGTCTAAACTGGGAGTTCATATCTAGGTGGATATGACTGGATAAGAAAGATAATACTGATTGTGCATTCTTTGTTCTTTGATTGCTGGTAATACAGTCACCATCCAATTTAGGCATTTTTTGAAAGTTAACTTTTTCTAAAGTGATCAGTCAATTTTGTCTTGGATTTACATGGAAGAGTTGTGGGAAAATGGGCTAAAACATTTAAACCGAAGAGAAAGATGTGCAGAATCCATAGACAGTTGTGTGCTGGACTCCCACTATCTTAGTTGTTCTTAAACAAATTTATTTAAAATTGAAAAATATTGCTTAACAAATGAGAATAAAATATATCCATGTAGGAAGTCAGAACCTGATTTTCTGTTTTTCCTAAAGCAGGAGGAGCAGTTCCTCACTTCACTATGGATCACAAGACACACATATTCTTCATTATTCCTACGTAAGTTATAATTCTTCTAATCAGTTCACTCTAGCATGTCTCTGGAAGGGGACCTGAGCAAAGAAGGTGGATAGGTAGGTATGTTTTCCTATCTCCTGCCTATCATATAGCAAGCAGATAGTATTAAAATTCTTTGACTAGTCATCATCATTTTGATGTGATATAAGCATGGGTCCTAGCGATGAATGTGTGTGAGACATTCTCACATGTCCTCAAAGGTAGTAGATGGTTTTCTCCTGTGTCCAAAGAATGTAACTAGAGAATGATGAATCATTGACTTTTTTCCTTCTTGGCCTTTTTATTTTCATCGTCAGGAAAAAATATATTAATATCTATATGTGAAGGTAGGCTGACACGGCGTTACTAACTTCTTGGAATTCAGTTATGCAAAACTTTTTCTGTACTTATGAAATACCAAATAATTAGAAAACTAAAAAGGATGTTTTACTCAGCCTTACTTTCCATTTTTCAGAAAGAAAACCCTCCCTCCAAGCCAAAATATAAAACAAAATTTCTTTTCTGAAGTAATGACTTCAGTAATCAGGCATTCTCCCGAATCATTCCTCTGAATGTTTACCATACCTAATCTTCAGAGATTCAAAGTTCTGGGTGTAGCATAATCTAGGCGAAGAAGAGAAAGAATACAAATAATATCCTCTTTGTTTTGGTAACAGGTCTTCACTCTCTTGACAAAAGATGGTGCTCTGAATCCTGCAGTGAGCTCCCTGATGTGGGTAATAATGAGTCAGCAGCAGTGATTGTTGCCTCAAGTCTTGGCAAAACCAATGCTTCCTACCAGTGCATGGAGAAAGTGCTGAAGGAGAGCAATGAAGGGGTGGTTGTGTATGTTGCACCAACAAAGTTAACACTCAAGTGACTTGAATTCTCTTTCATTCCTGAATCTCTCCTTTAAAAATAATGCACATGGCCACGTGGTAGATTTAGTTCACTTTATTTTTTAAGTTGCATTTTCTCTTTCAGTTTCAAAGGCTGTAATATCACTTTCCTTAGAACTAGGGATAAGAAAAAGCCTTCAGATCTTGAGGTCTGCTCTCAGATTAGGCTTTATGCTTAGATTCAGAGAAGCATCTGCCTTTACTGACTCACACCTTCTCTTTATGCTTGATCATGTGGGAAGTTTTTTCTGATGGGTGGGGATCTTTTCCTGGATTTTCCTTTGGATGAAGCCATGTTTATCTTCATTTTACTGTTAACTAAATGTTATCACTTAATCCTATTTGTTTAGTCAAGTAACACAAATATAGCTATTTAATACTGAGGGATAGGAAAGGCATTAAGCTTTCTAGGCTCATCGAATAATACACTGGCAGACAAAGTCTATTGTACTTTGAGGTTTTTACGTCTATTCTCTCTTAAGTGACTAGTGGGTCTTTTTTCTTGTCAGTCAGACCCTTGGCAGCACTGTTGAGAATCATTTTACCAAAAAGTTAACCATGTAGCAGAGCTCTGTGTGGTGTTTTCACAAGAGATTACCATTATAACACCCTAAACTGTCAGGTATGGCATATTAATGAATTTATAATTAAATTATACAACAGTACTTGTATATATCTCTTTTATTGGGAATCTGCAGAGTTACAAATCCTTGTGGAAATACTTTCATTGAATTTATAAGAAATGTAATTGTTATAGGGAAAAGTTAAGGTTGTTCTACTCTAAAGAGTGAGAACTAGGATCATCATTCCCTAAGGACACTTACATGAAATTTCAACTGATAGGTTATTATATCTCATTCTAATTTGTAAAGGGATTCAAGTAGATTTAACAAACCTGAAACATTATAAAATGACTACCCAAGTTCTTTTTTCCATTCAAAATTCTTGTTCTCATAAATAATATTTAAGAATATTCATAATAAACTTGATTAAAAATAATTGTGTTTCTGTTGTTACGTAAATCATGTTTTTTTCCCTACTGAACTTAGAAGTAAACAATTAAGACTAAGCAAAATGTAGAGCATAAGCTTTTCCAGTTTCATTAATCTAAATGCTCTTAAATAGGACTTAAATTACAAATATCAAAGATATACTTGATCTGAATAAAACTTCCCTCAACAGCAATACTCTATGCTAATTTTTTTATTATGTTATGTTAATCACCATACATTACATCATTAGTTTTTGATGTAGTGTTCCATGATTCATTATTTGTGTATAACACCCAGTGCTCCATTCAGTACATGCCCTCTTTAATACCCATCACCAGGCTAACCCATTCCCCCACACCTCAGTTTGTTTCTCAGAGCCCATAGTCTCTCATGGTTCGTCTCCTCCTCCGAATTCCCCCTCTTCATTTCTCCCTTCCTACTATCTTTTTTTTTTTTTTTAACATATAGTGTATTATTTGTTTCAGAGGTACAGGTCTGGGATTCAACAGTCTTACACAATTCACAGCACTCACCATAGCACATACCCTCCACAATGTCTATCACCCAGCAACCCCATCCCTCCCAACCCCCCACCACTCCAGCACTCTCAATTTGTTCCCTGAGATTAAGAATTCCTCATTATCTGTGAGATCATATGATACATGTCTTTCTCTGATTGACTTATTTTACTCAGTATAATACCCACCAGTTCCATCCACGTCATTGCAAATGGCAAGATCTCATTCTTTTGATGGCTGCATAATATTCCATGGTATATATATACCACATCTTCTTTATCCATTCATCTGTCGATGGACATCTTGGCTCTTTCCACAGTTTGGCTATTGTGGACATTGCTGCTATATCCCTACATTTGTATCTTTGGGGTAAATACCCAGTAGTGCAATTGCTGGGTTGTATGGTAGCTCTATTTTCAACTTTTTGAGGACACTCCATACTGTTTTCTAGAGTGGCTTCACCAGCTTGCATTCCCACCAACAGTGTAGGAGGGTTCCCCTTTCTCTGCATACCAGCCAACGTCTGTCGTTTCCTGACTGGTTAATTTTAGCCATTCTGACTGGTGTGAGGTGGTATCTCATGGAGGTTTTGATTTGGATTTCCCTGATGCCGAGCAATGTTGAGCACTTTTTCATGTGTCTCTTGGCCATTTGGATGTCTTCTTTGGAAAAATGTCTGTTCATGTCTTCTGCCCATTTCTTGATTAGATTCTTTGTTCTTTGGGTGTTGAGTTTGATAAGTTCTTTATAGATTTTGGATACTAGCCCTTTATTTGATATGTCATTTGCAAATATCTTCTCCCATTCTGTTGGTTGTCTTTTGATTTTGTTGACTGTTTCTTATGCTGTGCAAAAGCTTTTTATCTTGATGAAGTCCCAATAGTTCATTTTTGCCCTTGCTTCCCTTGCCTTTGGCAATGTTTCTAGGAAGAAGTTGCTGCAGCTGAGGTCAATGAGGTTGCTGCCTGTGTTCTCCTTTAGGATTTTGATGGACTCCTGTCTCACATTGAGGTCTTTCAACCATTTGGAATCTATTTTTGTGTGTGGTGTAAGGAAATGGTCCAGTTTCATTCTTCTGCATGTGGCTCTCCAATTTTGCCACACCATTTGTTGAAGAGACTGTCTTTTTTCCATTGGACATTCTTTCCTGCTTTGTCAAAGACGAGTTGACCCTAGAGTTGAGGGTCCATTTCATGGCTCTCTAATCTGTTTCATTGATCTATGTGTCTGTTTTTGTGCCAGTACCATACTTACTTGATGATGACAGCTTTGTAATAGAGCTGGAAGTCTGGAATTGTGATGCCACCTTTTTCAACATTCCTCTGGCTATTCGGGGTCTTTTCAGGTTCCATACAAATTTTAGGATTATTTGTTCCATTTCTTTGAAAAAAGTTGGTGGTATTTTGATAGGGATTGCACTGAATGTGTAGATTGCTCTGGGTAGCATTGACATCTTCACAATATTTATTCTTCCAATCCATAAGCGTGGAATGTTTTTCCATTTCTTTGTGTCTTCCTCAAATTTTTTCATGAATATTTTATAGTTTTCTGAGTACAGATCCTTTGCCTCTTTGGTTAGATTTATTCCTAGGGATCTTATGGTTTTGGATGCAATTGTAAATGGGATTGACTCCTTAATTTCTCTTTCTTCTGTGTTGTTGTTGGTGTATAGGAATGCCACTGACTTCTGTGCATTGATTTTATATCCTGCCACTTGACTGAATTCCTGTATGAGTTCTAGCAGTTTTGGGGTGGAGTCTTTGGGGTTTTCCACATAGTGTATCATATCATCTGCAAAGAGTGAGAGTTTGACTTCTTCTTTGCCAATTTGGATGCTTTTTATTTCTTTTTGTTGTCTGATTGCTGTGGCTAGGACTTCTAATACTATGTTGAATAGCAGTGGTGATGGTGGACATCCCTGCCGTGTTCCTGACCTTAGGGGGAAACCTCTCAGTTTTTCCCCAATGAGAATGATATTCGCCTTGGGTTTTTCATAGATGGCTTTTATGATATTGAGGTATGTACCCTCTATCCCTATACTCTGAAGGGTTTTGATCAAGAAAGGATGCTGTACTTTGTCAAAAGCTTTTTCTGCATCTATTGAGAGGATCCTATGGTTCTTGTTCTTTCTTTTGTTGATGTATTGTATCACATTGATTGATTTGCCGATATTGAACCAAGCTTGCAGCCCAGGGATAAATCCCAGTTGGTCATGGTGAATAATCCTTTTAATGTACTGTTGGATCCCATTGGCTAGTATTTTGATGAGAATTTTTGCATCCATGTTCATCAAGGATATTGGTCTGTAATTCTCCTTTTTGATGGGGTCTTTGTCTGGTTTTGGGATCAAGGTAATGAGTTTGGAAGTTTTCCTTCCATTTCTATTTTTTGGAACAGTTTCAGAAGAATAGGTATTAATTCTTCTTTAAATGTTTGGTAGAATTCCCTTGGGAAGCCATCTGGCCCTGGACTTTTGTTTGTTGGGAGATTTTTGATGACTGCTTCAATTTCCTTAGTGGTTATAGGTCTGTTCAGGTTTTCTATTTCTTCCTGGTTCAGTTTTGGTAGTTGATACATCTCTAGGAATACATCCATTTCTTCCAGGTTATCGAATTTGCTGGCTATAGTTGCTCATAATATGTTCTTATAATTGTTTGTATTTCTTTGGTGTTGGTTGTGATCTCTCCTCTATCATTCATGATTTTATTTATTTGAGTTATTTCTCTTTTCTTTTTGATAAGTCTGGCCAGGGGTTTATCAGTCTTATTAATTCTTTCAAAGAACAGCTCCCAGTGTTGTTGATCTGTTCTACTGTTCTTTTGGTGTGTATTTCATTGATTTCTGCTCTGATCTTTATCATTTCTCTTCTCCTGCTGGGTTTAGGCTTTATTTGCTGTTGTTTCTCCAGCTCCTTTAGGTGTAGGGTTAGGTTGTGTATTTGAGACCTTTCTGTTTCTTGAGAAAGGCTTGTATTGCTATATACTTTCCTCTTAAGACTGCCTTTGCTGCATCCCAAAGATTTTGAACAGTTGTGTTTTCATTTTCATTGGTTTCCATGAATTTTTTAAATTCTTCTTTAATTTCCTGGTTGACCCATTCATTCTTTAGTAGGATGCTCTTTAGCCTCCATTTATTTGAGTTCTTTCCGACTTTCCCCTTGTGATTGAGTTCTAGTTTCACAGCAGTGTGGTCCAAAAATATGCAGGGAATGATTCCAAACTTTTGGTACCAGTTGAGACCTGATTTGTGACCTAGGGTGTGATCTATTCTGGAGAATGTTCCATGGGCACTAGAGAAGAATGTGTATTCTGTTGCTTTGGGATGGAATGTTCTGAGTATATCTGTGAAGTCTATTTGGTCCAGTGTGTCATTTAAAGTCTTTATTTTCTTGTTGATCTTTTGCTTAGATGATCTGTCCATTTCAGTGAGGAGGGGTGTTAAAGTCCCCTACTATTATTGTATTGCTGTTGATGTGTTTCTTTGCTTTTGTTATTAATTGCCTTATATAATTGGCTGCTCCCATGTTATGGGCATAGATATTTACAATTGTTAGATCTTCTTGTTGGATAGACCCTTTAAGTATGATATAGTGTCCTTCCTCATCTCCTATTATAGTCTTTGGTTTAAAATCTAATTTGTCTGATATAAGGATTGCCACCCCAGCTTTCTTTTGGTGTCCATTAGCATGGGAAATGCTTTTCCACCCCCTCACTTTCAATCTGGAGGTGTCTTTGGGTCTAAAATGTGTCTCTTGCAGACAGTATATTAATGGGTCTTGTTTTTTAATCCAATCTCATACCCTGTGTCTTTTGATTGGGGCATTTAGCCCATTTACATTCAGGGTAACTATGGAGAGATGAATTTAGGGCCATTGTATTGACTGTAAGGTGATTGTTACTGCATATTGTCTGTGTTCCTTTCTG
Organism: Mirounga angustirostris; assembly: GCF_029215605.1. Lineage (NCBI taxonomy): Eukaryota > Metazoa > Chordata > Mammalia > Carnivora > Phocidae > Mirounga > Mirounga angustirostris. Next base: position 142,959,970 of record NW_026991710.1, on the reverse strand, counting down.
GTCTATGTTACTTTTAGGCTCTCTCTTTGCTTAGAGGACTCTTTTCAATATTTCTTGTAGGGCTAGTTTCGTGTTTGCAAATTCCTTTAGTTTTTGTTTGTCCTGGAAGCTTTTGATCTCTCCTTCTATTTTCAGTGACAGCCTAGCTGGATATAGTATTCTTGGCTGCATATTTTTCTCATTTAGTACTCTGAATATATCCTGCCAGTCCTTTCTGGCCTGTCAGGTCTCTGTGGATAGGTCTGTTGTCAGTCTAATGTTTCTACCATTGTAGGTTACAGACTTCTTGTCCCGAGTTGCTTTCAGGATTTTATTTTTGAGTCTGAGACTCGTAAGTTTACTATGAGATATCGGGGTGTTGACCTATTTTTATTGATTTTGAGGGGGGGTTCTCTGTGCCTCCTGGATTTTGATGCCTGATTCCTTCCCCAAATTAGGGAAGTTCTCTGCTATAATTTGCTCCAATATACCTTCTGCCCCTCTCTCTCTTTCTTCTTCTTCTGGGATCCCAATTATTCTAATATTGTTTTGTCTTATGGTATCGCTTATCTCTCGAATTCTGCCCTCGTGATCCAGTAGTTGTTTATCTCTCTTTTTCTCAGCTTCTTTATTTTCCATCATTTGGTCTTCTATATCACCAATTCTCTCTTCTGCCTCATTTATCCTAGCAGTTAGAGCTTCCATTTTTGATTGCACCTCATTATTGGCATTTTTTATTTTACTTGGTAGATTTTAGTTCTTTTATTTCTCCAGAAGGGATTCTCTAGTGTCTTCATGCTTTTTACATGCCCAGCTAGTATCTTTATAATCGTTATTCTGAACTCCAGTTCTAACGTCTTACTAATAATGTCCATATTGATTAGGTCCCTGGCAGTCAGTAATGCCTCTTGTTCTTTTTTTTGAGGTCATTTTTTCCATCTTGTCATTTTGTCCAGAGGAGAATAGATGAATGAGAGAACAAAATGCTAACAGGGTAACAATGACCCCAGAAAAATATACACTAAACAAATCAGAAGAGATCTGAAACCAGGGAGAAAGAAAGGTAAAGAAAGAAAAAAGAAAAAAATAATAGAAAAAGAAAAAGGAAAGAATATGATCAAATATGATCAGGCTGGTGACTAGATCAGTGCCACACACTAGATTTTGGGTGTATTTTGTTCTGTTAGAAGAAACTGCCTCCCAAATTTTTAAAGAAAGACATGCTTATATATGTACAAAAATAAGGGTAAATACAATGAAGGGATGGAATATGACTGTAAAGATGAAAATTATAAAAGATTTTATAAAAGGAATTGGAAGGAGTTGGTTGAAAAAAGAAAGAAAAGAAATTAAAAAAAAAAGGGAGAGAATGTGATCAGGCAGGAGACTAGAACAAAGCCATCCACTAGAGATTTAGGGTATATTTTGGTCTGTTCGTAGGAACTGTATCCCAAAATTTTAAAGGGAGAACAACTTATATATATACCAAAAATAAGGTTAAGTACTATGATGGGATAGAATATGACTCTAAAAATGAAAAATAAAAATGATTTTTAAAAAAGGGATTGATAAGATGTTGGTTGAAAAAGGGAGAAAGAAAAATTCAAAGAAAAAGAAAAAAAAGAAAATTACAAAAATTAACTTTGAAAGACTAAAGAATCAGGGGGGAAAAAGCCATGAATTCTATGTGCTGTATTCCCCTAGTGGTGGAGTCTGCTGTTCTCATTGATCAGTAAACTTGGTCTTGGCTGGCTGTTCTTGCTGATCTTCTGGGGGAGAGGCCTGTCACTGTGGTTCTCAAATGTCTTTGCCGGAGGGGGAATTGCCCCACCCATGCTGGGTCCAGGCTAAGTAATCTGCTCAGATTTGCTCTCAGGAGCTTTTGTTCCCTGCAAGCTTTCTGTACAGCTTTGGAAGTCGTCCCCATTTGGAGTCTCCAAACCTAGCAGATTCCTGCGGTGCACTCCCACGCCGCTCCTCCCTGGGGAGGAAGGGAGTCTCCCTGGATCTGCCACTTGTTGGGTCCCTGCTGGAAGAGCAGTGGCCCGACTGTGCTGCAGATCATGGTTTATGGGAACCCCGAAGTGAGAGCCCACTCCTTGGCTCCGTCTTTGCAGCAGCTTCCCTGCTCCAATACCTGTGAGCTCTGCCACACGCAGGCACCCCTGGTCTTCCTGTGACCCTGAAGGTCCTGAGACCACACTGTCCCAGCGAGGGTTTCACCCCCTGCTTAGCCACCAGAGCGATGTCTCTCAGCGGAGCTGACTTCTAAAAGTTCTGATTTTGTGTTCCACTGCTCTATCACTTGCTGGTAGCAGCTGATGGAGGCTCCCTCTCCCTGCCGTCTATCTTCCTGTATATCGCCTCAGAATCACTTCTCCGCACATCCTACCTTCCAGAAAGTGGTCACTTTTCTGTTCGGAGAGTTGCTGCTATTCTTTTCTTCGATCTCCTGTTGAGTTCATGGGTGTTCAGAATGATTTGATCCCTATCTAGCTGAATTCCTGGGACCAGATGAAATATAGGTCTCCTACTCTTCTGCCATCTTCCTCCTCCCCTGCAAAAACTAATTTAAATATAAAGACACATAGATTAAAAGTAAGGGGATGGAGAAATATGTACCTCGCTAACATTAATTAAAAGAAAGCAAGAGTAGCCATATTAATTTCATATAAAGTGAACTTTAAAGCAAGGAAAGTCATCAGGGATAAGGAAGAGCATGACATAATGATAAAGGCGTCAATTTTTCAAGGAGATATAACAATCTTTAATGTGTATGTGTCGGGCGCCTGGGTGGCTCAATTGGTTAAGTGACTGCCTTCAGCTCAGGTCATGATCCTGGAGTCCCAGGATCAAGTCCTGCATCGGGCTCCCTGCTCAGCTGGTGGTCTGCTTCTCCCTCTGACCCTCTTCCCTCTCATGCTCTCTGTCTCTCATTCTCTCTCTCTCAAATAAATAAATAAAATCTTTAAAAAAAAATAATGTGTATGTGTCTACCAACAGATAATCAAAACATGTGAGGCAAACACTGATAGAACTGTAAGGAGAAATAGAAAATCCATTCCATAGTGAGACTTCAACACCCCTCTATTAGAAATGGATAGATCCAGCAGGCAGAAAATAAGTAAGGACATATGTGAACTCATCAACACCATCAGTCAAGTGAGTGAAATTAACCTCTCTAGACTTTCCAAAATAAATTTCTAAAATCAATTTTCTAAGGTTCTACCTTAGGAAATTATAAAAAGCAAGAACAAATTTAATCCAAAGAAAGCAGTAGAAAAGAAACAATAAAAATTAGAACAGAAACCAGTGAAATTGAAAGCAGGAAATTAATGAAGAAAATCAATGAAATCAAAAGCTAGTTCTCTCAAAAGTTCAATGAATTCAATAAGCTGCTAGCCAGGCTAAGTAAAAATGAAGAGAGGAAAAATTACTAAAATTAGAAATGAAAGAGGGACGCCTTGGTGGCTCCGTTGGTTGGCTGTTCAGCTCTTGATTTTGGCTCAGGTCATGATGTCAGGGTCGTGAGGTCGAACCCTTCATCAGGCTCTGTGCTCAATGGGGAGTCTGCTTGAGATTCTCTCCCTCTCCCTCTGCCCCTTGCCCTGCTCTCTCTCTCTTTCTTTATAAAATAAATAAATAAATCTTAAAAAAATGAAAGAGGGGACCTTGCCCTAGATCTTATGAACATTAAAAGGATAATAAAGGATTACTATGAACAGTTCTATCCCATATATTTGATAACCTAGATAAAATGGACCAATCTCTTGAAAGACACCATCTTCCAAAATTTTCACAAGAAGAAATAGATACCTGAACAGGCTTATATCAAAGAAATTGAATTTATAATTAATAACTTTCCAAAACAGCAAGCCCCAGATCCAGATGGGTTCACTGGTGAATTCTAACAAACACTTAAAAACTATACCAATTCTTTTTTAAAATCCTTGTCAGAGGATAGAGAAGGGGGAATACTTCCTGACTCCTTCAGTGAGGCCAATGTTACTCTAATACCAAACAGGCCAGAATATTATAAGAAAAGAAAACTACAGATTAATATCTCTCATGAACATAGATGGCAGAATCTTCAACAAAATATTAGGAAATTCAACAAGGTATAAAAAATTATATACTATGATCAAATGGATTTTATCCCATTATACAAGGCTGGTTCAGCATTTGAAAATCAATTGATGTACTTCATCACATCAGCAGGCTTAAAAGACAAACCCTTGATTATCTCAATAGGTGCAGAGAAAGTATGTCTCACCACTCTTTTCCAACATCATACTGGAAGTCCTATCCAATAAAATAAGACAATAAAATAAAATAAAATGTATACTGATTGAGAAGGAAAACCTAAAATAGTTTCTGTTCAAAGATGACATGATTGTCTACATAGAAAACATGAGTCAACTGAAAACTCCTAGAACTAATGAGCAATTATAACAAGCTTGCAGGATATAAGGTTAATATAAAAAGTCAGTCTAAAAAAAGTCAATCTAATTCCTATATACTTGCAAAAAACAAGTGGAATTTGAAATGAAAACCATGATACCATTTACATCAGTGCCCCTCAAAATTGAATGCTTAGGTATAAATCTAACAAAATATGCACAAGATCTGCAGTGAAAAAACTACAACACTCTATTGAAAGAAATGAAAGAATAAATAAATGGAGAGGTAATCCATGGTCATAGATAAGAAGACTCAATATTATTAAGATGTCAATTCTTCCCAACTTGATCTATAGATTCAACACTATCCCAGTCAAAATCCCAGCAAGTTTGTGGATTTTGACAAACTGATTCTTTTTTTTTTAAAGATTTTATTTATTTATTTGAGAGAGAGAATGAGAGAGAGCACATGAGTGGGGGGAGGGTCAGAGGGAGAAGCAGACTCCCTGCTGAGCAGGGAGCCCGATGCAGGACTCGATCCCGGGACTCCAGGATCATGACCTGAGCCGAAGGCAGTTGCTTAACCAACTGAGCCACCCAGGCGCCCATTTTTATTATTTTTAAATCATGATAAGTGTACTCTTTAATCGCCATCCTCTATTTCTTTTTTTTTTTTATTCTTATGTTAATCCCCATACATTACATCATTAGTTTTAGATGAAGTGTTCCATGATTCATTGTTTGTGCATAACACCCAGTGCTCCATGCAGAATGTGCCCTCCTCAATACCCACCACCAGGCTAACCCATCCTCCCACCGCCCTCCCCTCTAGAACCCTGTTTGTTTTTCAGAGTCCATCGTCTCTCATGGTTCGTCTACCCCTCCGATTTCCCCCGCTTCATTCTTCCCCTCCCGCTACCTTCTTCTTCTTCTTTTTTTTTTTTCTTAACATATATTGCATTATTTGTTTCAGAGGTACAGATCTGAGATTCAACAGTCTTGCACAATTCACAGTGCTTACCAGAGCACATACCCTCCCCAGTGTCTATCACCCAGTCACCCCACCCCTCCCCCCCCATTCCAGCAACCCTCAGTTTGTTTCCTGCAATTAAGAACTCCTCATATCAGTGAGATCATATGATACATGTCTTTCTCTGTTTGACTTATTTCACTCAACATAATACCCTCCAGTTCCATCCACGTCGTTGCAAATGGCAAGATCTCATTCCTTTTGATGGCTGCATAATATTCCATTGTATATATATACCACATCTTCTTTATCCATTCATCTTGACAAACTGATTCTTAAGTTTATATAAGGAGAGTAAAAGACCCAGAATAGCAATTAATATATTGAAGAAGAAAAATAAAATTGGAGGACAGACACTACTTATCTTCAAGACTTACTATATAGGTATTCTAATTAAGATGTGGTATTGACAAAAGAATAGACAAATAGATTATTGGAACCTAATAGCATGCCCATAAAAAAATACCCACAAATATAGTTACTGATTTTTGACAAAGGAGCAAAGGAAATACAATGAGCAAAGAAAGTCTTTTCAACAAGTGGTGCTGGAACAGCTGGAATCCACATGTAAAAAATTAATCTTGTGCCCTTCACAAAATTAACTCAAAATAGATTATAGACCTAAATGTAAACCCCAAAACTATAAAATTGCTAGAAAATAACATAACAGAAAATCTGGATAACCTTGGTTTTGGTGATGACTTTTAAGATACGGTATTAACAGCACAGTCTGTGAAAGAAATACTTAGTAAATGGGACTTCATTAAAATTAAAAACTTATGCTTTGTGAAAGACACCATCAAGAGAATGAAAAGGCATAGAAACCATAGCCTGGGAGAAAAATTTTGCAAAAAGATGCATCTGCTAAACCATAGCCCCCCACCCCAAAAAAAGCCTCTTAAAACTCAACAATAAGAAAATAACCCAATTAAAAAATGGGCAAAAGAACAATAGAAAATGGAAATTAAATTTCAGTCATGAATGATGAAAGAGTTCTAGAGATCTTCTGTACAACTTTGTGCTTATAGTTAACATACTGTACTGCACATGTAAAATTTATTAAGTGTATATATCTCTTGTGTTTTTACCACAAAAAAATCATAGAAATAAATACATTACAGAAATGTCCATTAATGGAAAAATTTGATCCTTATTTCATGGCATTTCTATCACATTTATCAATTGTCAACTTCATGTAGTAAAATATAAATTAAATGTTAGTGATTCTAGACACAGAAATATTTGATTAAACAAATATTAATTTGTTGAGTAGTGATAATGTTAGTTCTGTTAGCAGATTTATACATTCCTTCTGAGATTTGATTTCTCTAAAGAATTAGAGCCCAAAAATGTGTTAAAATGAATGGCATGGTATATTCAGTAAAGTTCTAAAATATCTATAAATTGTTTTTCTACAAAGATGCTACATAAATTTTAAAAAGAAATAAATAGAATGAAGTAATGGGAGCTTTGCTAAAGCTAATGATCAGATAAATAATTCCACCACCTTTAGTCTGACCTAATATATTGCCTAAAATATTTTTGACATTGACAAATTCTGAATTTAAGAGTTTAAATGACAATTATCCATATTGATTTTAGTTTTTCTTCTGTTGCTTATAATATTATAATCAGTATTTGTAGTAAGTTTTTAAATGAAAAAGCCAGTGTAATTTTAATGATGATTTGTTTCTTCAAAATAAAAATCTTTAAATGAAGAAAAAGGGTGTCTGGATGGCTTAGTCAGTTGAGTGCCCAACTCTGGATTTTGGCTCAGTTCATGGTCTCAGGGTCTTGGGATCAAGCCCTGCTTTGGGCTCTGCACTCAGCTTGGAGTCTGCTTGAGGATTCTCTGCCTCTCCTTCTCCCTCTGTCCCTCCCACACACATGCTCTCTCTCTTTCTCTCTCTCTCTCTCAGATAAATAAATCTTTAAAAAATAAATTAAGAAGAGATCTGAACAGAAAACACACTAACAAAGATATCCAAATGGTAAGTAAGCATATGAAAAGATGCTAAACATCATATGACATGAAAGAATTGCAAATTAAAACAATAATGAGATATAACTAAACACACATTGGAATGGCTCAAATCCTGAATGCTAAGAATGACAAATGCTGACAAATATGCAGAGCAACAGGAACTCTCATTTTTTTCTAGTGGAAATGCAAAATGGTATATCCACTTTAGAAGACAGTTTGACAACTTCCTTTTTTTTTTAGATTTTATTTATTTATTTATTTATTTATTTATTTATTTATTTATTTTTAGAGATTGAGTGAACATGAGCAGGGGGAGGGGTGAAGGGAGAGGAAGAGAGAGAATCACAAGCAGACTCCACATTCAGCGTTCAGCATGGAGCTCAACCTGGGACTCAATCTCATGACCTCGGGATCATGACCTGAGCCAAAATCAAGAATCTGATGCTTAGCCAACTTAGTCACCCAGTTTGGCAATTTCTTATAAAACTAAAAATACTCTTAGCAAAAGATCCCACCATCACACTCCTTGGTATTTACCCAAAGGAGATGAAAACTTATACATACATAAAAACCTGCACATGGATGTTTATAGCAGCTTTTTTTTTTTTAAAGATTTTATTTATTTATTTGACAGAGAGAGACACAGCGAGAGAGGGAACACAAGCAGGGGGAGTGGTAGAGGGAGAAGCAGGCTTCCTGCAGAACAGGGAGCCCGATGCGGGGCTCGATCCCAGGACCCTGGGATCATGAACTGAACCAAAGGCAGACACTTAATGACTGAGCCACCCGGGCGCCCCAGCTTTTTCATGACTGTCAAAACTTGGAAACAACCAAGATGTTTCTTCTTTCAGTAGATGAATGGATAAATAATCTGTGGTATAGCTAGACAATTGAATATTCTTAGCACTAAAAAGAAATGAGCTATGAAGACAAGGAGGAAACTTAAATGCATATTACTGAGTGAAAGAAGCCAATCAGAGTAGGAGCGAACTGTATGATCCCAACTATATGACATTCTGGAAAAGGCAAAACTGTGGAGACAATGGAAGAATCATTGATTGCCAGAGGATAGAGAGGGGGAAAGGATGAATGGACAGAGCACAGGGGATTTTTAGTGCAATGAAATACTCTGTATGATACTATAGGGGTAGATAAGTATCATTTTACATTTGTTTAAATCCGTGCAACACGTTAACACTAAGAGTGGACCTTAATGTAAATTATGGACTTTGGGTGATAATGGTGTGTCAGTGTAAGCTCATTGATTGTAACAAATATACTCTGGTGTGGAAATTTTGATAGTTGGAGAGGGTGTGTGTATATAGTGACCAGACTATATGAGAAATCTCTGTCCCTTCTGCTCAGTTTTTCTGCGAATCTAAAACTGCCCTAAAAGTTAAAGCAAAAAAACCCCCACAAAAAATTAGCACAGAGACAGCAGTTTTAGAAAAACAGACACCTGGAAACCATAGGGGTTTCTCTGTGTGTGTGTGTGTGTGTTTTTAATCATGTACACAAAATGAACAATATTTTACCATGGTAGCTTTTAACTTCTTAGTTCTGGCCTTTGCTTGAGAGACAAAGCCCTTTTTTTCAGATGCCTGAGCTAATGTTGACTTTTCTTTTGGAAGAATAATAGCAGGTACAGGATCTGTTTCAGAGGGGGACTCTTCCTAACCTTTTTCCAGACCTCTCCTTGGGAGGATATTATTGGCAGTAATTGTGTCCAGTCATAATTACATTTCTTCATTTGAGATAAGTTCAATAGGCAGGCTCCTTTCTGTTTTGTTTTGTTTTGAAGTAGGAACTTTAAAGAGCAATCTAACACAGAAATTTCACAGGGGACTCACAGCATTGTATATTCCATTTATTTTAATATTGTGAAATATTTTAATAATGTGAAAGTTCTCTCTTAAGATCCTTCTCTGGGATTTTTTGGACACAGAAATACCAAACTGGATAATATTTCTTTGATGGAAGAAGCTGTGAAATGAAAGGCTCTCTGCTCTGTATCAGAGAAGTAGAGTTGGTTGGTTGGCACAAAGAAGAAAAATAGTAAAACAAATCCTTCATAGAGAGAGTATTGACAGCATTTGAGTCCCTAGTTCATTCCTTTTTTCATGAGTATATATTGAGCACCTCCTATGCATCAGACATTGATCCAGAATCTGGGCATAAGTAAGTAACTTATATAGGAAAAAACTCCTTACTTTTAAGGAGTTTGTATTCTAATGGGGTAGGCAGATAATAAACAAGCAAACATGGGAGAAGAAAGAAGTCATGCAATCATTTGGGGAAAAAAAAATTCCAGGCATAAGTAACAGGAGTTCAGTAGCCCTAAGGAAAATATTAACTTGCATTCAAGATACAGAAAGAAGGCCAGCATAGCTGCAGCATAGCAAACAAAGAATATAGTAAGAGATGAATGTGGAGGGGTAGGAAGACCACAGAATGTAGGACTTGTAGGTTGTAGAATCTAAATATTAAAGAAAACCATTGGAATATTTTGGCCAGTATATAGAAATAATCTGATTTGCATTTATAAAAGATGGTTCTGGTGATTATGAAAATAGGCAAAAAGTGGGGATAAGAAGGGAGGCATATTACTGTGATAGTCATGGGGCTTAGATTAGGTTGGATGCGATTGGAAGGGTACAGTATTTAGCCATCAGTATGTAGCTTAAGTATGGATGCATTTTCAGATAATTGGCCAAATTTAAGTAAAGCAAAGAATTTGCTGATAGGTCATACAAGGGGTATGAGATTAAGAGGGGAAACAAAGGTGACCTGTAGGATTTTTGCCTTGTGTTGAGGTGGGTACTATTTAGTAAGATAGAGAAGAGCAGATATGAGGATATGGAAGGATGAAGAGTTCTGTTTTGGAACTATTTAGTTTGAGAAGCCTATTAAGTATTCAAACGAACATGTCTTGAACTCAGAGATTGGAGCTTGAGGTAAAAATATGGGAGTAATTAAATAATATATAAAGCCACAGGAGTGGGTTAGACCACCATGAGTGAGTATGAATAGAAGAGAGATGAGACTTGGTTCAGTCCAACACTGTAAAGTCAGAAATCAGTGGAGGACCTGGAAATAGTGACTAAGGGGTGGCAGTGAGGTGGGAGAGAAATGAGGAGAGGGTGATGTCCTCTGTCAAGTGAAGAAAGTGTTTCAGAAGGAGGGAATAATCAACCATGTAGACCTTTGAGTAGGATGAGGATGGATTTAGCAAGTGGAGGTTGTTTCCCTTGATAAACAGTTTAATAAGAGAATGATCAAGAAAGAAGTGTGATGAAGTTAAGGAGAGACTAGAAGCAAGGGAGTAGAGAAGGCAAATAAAGACAACTTTCGGCTTCTACATAAAAGGAAGCAGAGATATGGAGTGATATTTGGCGTCTGTCTTAGTCTGTTTGGGATACTATAACAAAGTACCATAGATTGGGTGGCTTATAAGCCACAGAAATTTATTTCTCACAGTTCTGGAGGCTTGAAGTCCTAGAGCTAGGCGTCAGCATGCTTGGGTTCTGGTGAGAGCTCTCTTCTGGTTTACAGACTGCTGACTTCTTATATCCTCAAATAGCGGAGAGCAGAGTGAAGAAGCAAGCTCTCTCTATATAAGAACACTAATCCTATTCATGAGGGCTCCCCCTTCATGACCTCATTTGATTCTAATTAATTCCCAAAGGCCCTACCTCCTAACACCAGATCACATTGAGGGAGGTAAGATTTCAACATATGAATTTGGGGGGACACATTCGATCCATAATAGGGTCATTTATGAGATTAAGTGAATATTTTTTTAATGGCAAAATTAACAACATGTTTGAATGCTGTTAATTTATTAGTTACTTATTAGATTAGAGGGAGAAATCAATGAAGCACAGGGTATTAGTTTACTATGGCAGCTATAACAACTCACCCCAAGTTTGGTGGCTTAAAACAACAGAATGTGTTTTATAATTCTGGAGGCCAGTTGTCTGAAATGAGTAACACTGAGTCCAAATCAAGGTGCCAGCTAGCTCTGCTGTCTCTGAACTCTAAGGGCAAGTGTTTCCTTGCATTTTCCAGCTTTTTAGTTGCTTTCCTTGCATTCCTTGGCTCATGGCCCCTGTTTCCATCTTCAAAGCCAGCAGTGTACCATCTTCAAATCTTTCTCTGTTTCTTCTGAAGCAGAGGTGGTCACATCACCTTCTTCTGAAGTCAAATCTTTCTCTGTTTCCCTCTTATAAGGATACTCTGATTGTATTTAGGGTTCACCTAGATAACCCAGGATAATTTCTTTGTATTAAGAGTTTAATGCAATTACATCTGGGAAGTCACTTTTACCATATAAGACAATATTCACAATTTCTAGGGATTAAGACATGGACACATTTAGGGCTCATTATTCAATCTGTCACAACAGGAGAGAGGGGATGATTCCAGGAGCAATGTCCCTGGCCATTGAGAGAGTTTAGGTACGAATAGGAATGAAAATATTTTACTCTTTGTAACAGTGTCTTAGGTACTGATGCTGATAGTCTGATATATTTGCTAGTGGGAAAATGGTACTATTTGCTCTTGAAGCGTAGATAAATTCCAGTCCCTGGATTCTGTGAGACACTGCAGAATCTTAATAAATTTTCCTTTTATGTCTAACCTACTTTGAGCAGGGCTTCTGTCATTTGCAACCAAGGCATTCCTGTTTAATTTATAAGGTGGTTATTTAAATTTGTATTTGATACAATATTTTTAAGTAAAGTTTTCTGCAGAGAAAATTTCTTCTTTTTCAAATTTTCCAAAAAACAATTGTTTGATTGTTTTGAGTTTCTAGAAAATATGAATAATATATTAGCTGGTTGGCCAAATAAATCTCTCAGCTCTTGTCTATAATTGCCAATAATTTGATGAGTAGTACTTAATTTTATCATTCTGGATAAGTCAGCTGAACAGTAGAGCTCTTTCTTTAATTTCTTGGGCTATTTTCTTTTTTTTTTTTTTTTTTTTTTTTTTCTTTTTTTTATTTTTTTTTAAAGATTTTATTTATTCATTTATTTGAGAGAGTGAGAGAGAGAGCACATGAGAGGGGGAAGGTCAGAGGGAGAAGCAGACTCCCTGCCGAGCAGGGAGCCCGATGTGGGACTCGATCCCGGGACTCCAGGATCATGACCTGAGCCGAAGGCAGTCGCTTAACCAACTGAGCCACCCAGGCGCCCTCTTGGGCTATTTTCTTAAACTCTTAGTCATAGCCACAAAGATAAAATTATGGGAAAGGATATTTATCATATAATTGGTTTTGATTTCTTTTAAAAAATGATTGAATAAATTTTTAATGGTTTTATATTGGTGGAAATTTGTCTTTTATAAGTAATTTGTAAAATTATACTAGTAGGCAGTTAGCCAATTTTAGCAAATGTCAAAAAATAATATGAGCCTGAAATCATTTCTATTGGCCTCATATACCTCATAACCTTGTAGCTGTAAGTCATCAGCTGCCCTTCTAAACTTCTAACCTGTTCTTAAACAAGTAAAAGTACAATGGGTAATTTCAAGTAGAAAAAGTGACCCTTACAAGGAATGCTCTTATAATCTACTGCTATGTGCATATAAATTTTACTCAAGTGGCAGATTATCTTAAAATGGTAATTCAGTAGCTACTTAAAAATAGCTACCCATTTTACCCATATCTACATAAAAATGATCATACAATGACAATGAATATTATGGACATAGTCTATAGCAAGAAGATGAAATAGGAATCATAGAGGCATGGAACTGAAACCATTTTGCTACATTGAGTTCAGTGCCTGCACATCAACAGCATCCAAATAATGTTTGTTGAAAGAATCAATGATTGAAGGAGTAGATAAACCCAACTTGCATATTTTTTTTGGAAACTATTTACCCTTTAAATTGGCTTTCTAAGATTCTATGTAAAAATTATTCTATATAAAAGGTCAAATTGAAGGGCTATAGCAACCTTGGATCATGCCAGTCTATTGGTGCCATTTTTCCCGATAGCGCCCTGTGTCACGTTTTGGTAATTCTTTGCAATATTTCAAACTTTTTCATTATTATTATATTTGTTATGGTGATCTGTGACCAGTGATCTTTGGTGTTACTATTATAATTGTTTTGGGGCACCATGAACCCTTCCCATATAAGATGGCAAACTTAATAAGTGTGTGTGTTCTGTCTCACTGATCAGCCATTCCCCATCTCTCTTTTTCTCTCTCTCTCTGGCTCTCCCTTTCTCTGTGATACAACAATATCAAAATTAAGCAAATTAATAACCCTACAATGGTCCTTAGGTGTTTAAATGAAAGGAAAAGTCATGTGTCTGATGGGTATTAAAGAGGGCACGTATTGAATGGAGCACTGGGTGTTATATGCAAACAATGAATCATGGAACACTACATCAAAAACTAATGATGTAATGTATGGTGATTAACATAACATAATAAAATAAAAAAAAAATAAAGAAAAAACCCCCACAAAACCTAGAAACAATTAAGCTTAGTGAGAAAGGCATGTCCAAAGCCAAGATAGGCTCAAAGCTAGGTCTCTTCAACCGAACATCCAAGTTGTGAATGCAAAGAAAAAAGTTCTTGAAGGAAATTAAAGGTACTACTTCAGTGAACATACAAATGATAAGAAAGTGAAACAGCTTTATTGTTGACATGGAGGAAGTTTTAGTGGTCTGGATAGAAGATCAAATCAGCCACAGTATGTATGTATGTATGTATGTATTTATTTATTTATATTATTATTATTATTATTTTAAGATTTTATTTATTTCTTTGATAGAGACAGAGACGGTGAGAGCAGGAACACAAGCAGGGGAAGTGGGAGAGGGAGAAGCAGGCTTCCCGCTGAGCAGGGAGCCCAATGTGGGACTTGATCTCAGGACCCTGGGATCATGACCTGAGCCAAAGGCAGCCCCTTAACGACTGAGCCACGCAGGTGCCCTATTTATATTATTTTTAAAAAGATTTTATTTATTTATTTGTCAGAGAGAGAGAGAGAGGGAGAGAGAGAGCAAACACAGGCAGGGAGAGTGGCAGGCAAAGGGAGAAGCAGGCTACCCCACTGGGCAAGGAGCCTGATGCAGGACCTGATCCCAGAACTCTGGGATCATGACCTGAGCCCAAGGCAGACACTTAACCGACTGAGCCACCCAGGAGTCCCACAATATTTATTTACTAAAGCCAAAACTTAATCCTGAACAAGACCCTGACTCTTCAATTCCCTGAAGGCTGGGAGAGGTGAGGAGGCTGTAGAAGAAAAGCTGGAAGCTAGCAGAGGTTGGTTCATGAGGTTTAAGGAAAGAAGCTGTCTCCATAACATAAAAGCACAAGGTGAAGCAGCAAAATGCTGATGTAGAAGTTGCAGCTAGTTAACCAGAAGATCTAGCTCAGATAAATAATGAAGGTGGCTACACTGAAAAACAGATTTTCAATGTAGATGAAATAGCCTTTTGTTGGGAGAAGATGCCATCTAGGACTTTCCTAGCTAGAGAGGAGAAATAAACACTGGCTGCAAAGCTTCAAAGCACAGGTTGATTCTGTTGTTAGGGGCTAATGCAGCTGGTGACGTTAAGTTGAAGCAAATGCTCATTAACCATTTCAAAATGGCCCTTAAGAATTATACTAAATTATACTAAATCTACTCTACTTATGCTCTATAAATGGAATAATAAGGCCTGGATGATAGCACATCTGTTGTCAGCATGGTTCACTGAATTTTTTTTTTTTTTTTAGATTTTTATTTTTTATTTATTTGACAGAGAGACACAGCGAGAGAGGGAACACAAGCAGGGGGAGTGGGAGAGGGAGAAGCAGGCCTCCCCGCTGAGCAGGGGGCCCGATGCGGGGCTCGATCCCAGGACCCCGGGATCATGACCTGAGCCGAAGGCAGACGCTTAACGACTGAGCCACCCAGGCGCCCCTCACTGAATATTTTAATCCCACTGTTGAGACCTAATATTCAGAAAAAAGATTGCTTTCAAAATATGACTGCTCATTGATAATGTACCTGGTCACCTAAGAACTCTGATGGAGATGGACAGTGAGACTAATGTTATTTTCATGCCTGCTAACACAACATTCATTCTACAGTTTATGAATCAAGGAGTCCTTTTGACTCTCAAGTCTTATTACTTAAGAAGTACATTTGGTAAGGTGATAGCTGCCATAGACAGTGATTCCTCTGATAGATCTGGGCAAAGTAAATTGAAAACCTTTTGAAAATGATTCACCATTTTAGATGCCATTAAGAATATTCATGATTAATGGAAAGAGGTCAAAATGTCAATATTCACAGGAATTTGGAAGAAGATTCCAACCCTTATGGATGACTTTGAGGGTTTCAAGACTTCAGTGGAGAAAGTAACTGCAGATGTGGTGGAAAAAGCAGGAGAACTAGAATTAAAAGTAGAGCCTTAAGATGTGGCTAAATTGTTGCAATCTCATAATAAAACCTGAGGAGATGAGGAGTTGCTTATTATGTATGAACAAAGAAGGTAGTTTCTTGAGAAGGAATCTACTCCTGGTGAAGATGCTATGAAGATTGTTGAAATGACAACAAAGAATTTATAATATTTCATAAGTTTAGTTCATAAAGCAGCAGCAAGGTTTGAGAGGATTGACCCCAATTTTGGAAGAAATCATTCATGAAAGGAAGAATCAATTGATGCAGGAAACTTCATTGTTGTTGTTTCTTTTTAAAGAAACTGCTGCAACTACCTCAGCCTTCAACAACCACCACTCTGATTAGTCAGCAGCCATCAATGCTAGGCAAGACCCTCCACCAGCAAAAATATTACAACTCACTGAAAGCTCAGAGGATGGTTAGCAATTTTTTAGCAATAAGGTATTTTTAAAATAAAGCATATACTTTGTTTTTTTAAGACATAATGCTCTTGCACACTTAATACACTACAACATAGTGTAAACATAACTTTTTTATGTACTAGGAAAACAAAAAAATTATTTGACTCATTTTATTGCAATATTTGCTTTATTGTAGTGGTCTGAAACTAAACCTGCAGTGTCTCCAAGGTATTTGTGTGTTAAAAAAAACTCTGTGTTATGTTAACTTAGAATTGAATTACAGAGGTTTTCTTTATTTAAATGATACTTCATACTCACATTTGAATTTTTTATGTAAAGGAGTTTCTTGGTGAGCTTGGCTGGTTGAACACATGATTTTCCCTCCTAAACCCCCACATATAGTAATACAAACCTATAAGGATAAAGTTGGGAGTAAGAGATAGTAGAAGATTCCAGAAATCAACAAAATTGTTGGAAATGATAAATAGATGAAGCAGTGGTCTAATTAGAGAGCAGAAAATCAGTCAACTGATCAATCAATCAATCAGAGAGCAGAGAAGGGAAATCCTAAAGCCCTGTGGAAAGAGATGCTGATGAGAAGCAAATGAGTTGTCTACAGAGCCCCAGAGAAATCCAGAAATTGAAGGCATCAGGCACTTCTTTGTAAGTACTTTAATTGGCAAACTATGGATATATGTGGGAATGAGACAGGAGCTGAAAACAGGGTTGAAAGAATGTCTAAGGGGCACATAGAGTACACCTTCCCATCCCCACTTTTTTCACAAAAAATAAACCAGAAAGGCTTCCATCTAAGAACACAAACCCAGAAGACAGCAGATGAATCACTAGAATATGTCTGGGGAATTGGATTATTTATAGAGGGGGAAATAAGAGCTTCAACCGTACCTGTAATTTTATTTCTTCAAACAAGATATGATTTAAATATATAAAAATGTTAACATTTGAAAAATCATGGTGGTGTTGTGTTAGGGATTAACTAGGTAAATGGTGAATAATACCATATGTACAATGTATTATTTTCAAATAAAATTAATTGCTAATTTTTTCTTAACAGAACTATAACAAAATAAATCATATCATATCATAATAAATCATATCAATGTTTTTAAATGTTTTATTGTTGAATTAATAGTACGTTGTTCAGAGTCCCTCCACTTTTTCTCCCCAGACTAAACTATATCAGGATATAACTTTTGGAAATCCCATGTAAACTTTACAACCCCATCTCAATGTGTGCTGAGGATATGTGTGCCCATTTTAATATTTTCCTCAATAAAATAATGCTCTTTTCTTTTTGTTGCTGTGGACTATTTGCAAATGAATGTAAAAGTTCCCCTTCCTCCAAGATGTATAAAAAAGTATAAGTTCCCCCTTCTATCTCCCAGGAAGTCTAGCCAAGTCTTTTAAATTTAGAATTCTTTTAATCCCAGAGGGAAATTCACAACTTTTTGTATTTCTGAATCATAAGAATAAAAAAGTTGCAAATGCAGGTATAACCTTTACCCCCCCAAAGTGACATTGATTTGGAACAAACATGTTGGATAATCTGCTGGTGTTTCTAGGGTAAGATGCTGGTTCCAGCCTGGGAGAGAGTTGGGTTCTCAGAACCTAGAAGGACAGAATGATGGTGGGCTCTGTGATTGGCCATGGTACTCATACATGGTAGGAAAAGAACCCTTTTATAGCAGAGTCTGAGTGAAGACTCTTGGGCACTGAGCATTAAGAATCATGGCCTTGGGGGCTGCAGTGATAGGTTGGATGACTTTACTTTTTAACAGCCATGGGGGCTGGAGCAATAAATCTCACAATGAATCTCAGTGGTGAGGATGCCGGACTAACCAGAGGGAGACCTATCCCACATTTCTTTAGAATACCTAATTCCTAAATCCTGATGTAATGCCATGGAAGGAAGAAATCCAGAAGAAGGAGGAGAAGGGGAGGAAGGAAGAAGAGAAGGAGGAGAGAAGGAGAAAAGGAAGAAAAAGCTTATGCTTCTGAGAGAGGTCGTAGAGCTGGACATTCTTTCATTCAAAAAGATATATGACATTTCTTTTGTCTATCCATAATGAAGAAAAACATACTTGTTATAAAAGTATTATAAGAACATGAAATGCAAAATTTCTTTAATTAGAAAATTTACACAAAGTAGTTTGGCGAAAACTCAAGTTATTATAATAAGGTTCCACTGATTTATTAAGGATGGAATAGTGCATGGAAAGTAATAAGGTTTTGTAATAAAGTTTTTAAAATGTTTTTTTGACCCAGTTTTGAGGTCCTGACTAGAAGCTGGTTCGTTCCCCTTCTTGAGCAGTCCTTTAAGTCTACACCCCCAACCACCTCTGATATAGGGCTTTCACACTCTAGGCCACTATACCCACCCTAATCACCCTAGAGCTCAGTACCAGACAACCAGAAATAGTCCTTGTGCCTCAGAGCCCACTAATTTGAAATTATTCAAATCAACCAATCCTAAGGCTGCTTACCCTGCCTCACCAATTCCTTCCCAGGGAAAGCACAATAAATATGCTTGTCACATCTTTTTTATCCCTTCATCTATTGATGGACACTTGGGTTGCTTCCATATCTTGGCTATTGTAAAAAATGCTGCAATGAATATAGGGATGCATATCTCTTTGAATTGGAGTTTTGTCTTCTTTGGATAAAAACCCAGAAGTGGAATTGCTGGATTGTATGGCATTTCTATTTTTAATTTTTTGACGAACCTCCATACTGTTTTCCATAGTGGCTGTGCCAATGTACATTCCCACCAATAGTGTATGGGGGTTCCCTTTTCTCCACATCCTTGCCAACACTTGTTACTTTTTGTCTTTTTTATAATAGCTAATCTGACAGGTGTGAAATGATATCTCATGGTGGTTTTGATTTGCATTTCCCTGATTAGTGATGTTGGGCATCTTTTTATGTGTCTTTTGGCCATCTCTATATCTTCTTTGGAAAAATGTCTATTCAAGTCCTTTGCTCATTTTTAAACCATATTGTTTGTTTTTTTGATATTAAGTTGTGTAAGTAGTTATACCTCAGTAAAAAATAAATTAAAAAAATGCTTGCCCACAGTTCTCCCTCTTCTTCTACCTCTTAACTGGTGCTTCCTTTGAGTGGAAGTATGCACAGTATGCTTTACTCAGGGATCTGCACAGTATGCTTTACTCAGGGATCTGTGAATAGCAAAACTATCAAACTCTTTCTGGTCTCTCTTTCTTGATCTGAATTTGGTCTCATCATATCTCACTGAAGGTATTATGGTTGAAGCAAGTTTCCCATGCACTTTCACATTTACCACCAGAGCCCATTTCCATGTGCATTTGAGGTTGGGAAGTGAGATCAGTGGCCTTTTTGGTGGGCCCCAGTACAGTTTCCAAATGATTACTTCTTATAAAAAGCCCTGCTTTGAGGGTGCCTGGGTGGCTCAGTTGGTTAAGTGGCTGCCTATGGCTCACCATCACTGGGCTTCCTGTTCAGTGGGATGTCTGCTTTTCCTCTCCCTCTGCCCTCCTCCCCTCAACCCCATGCTCTCTCTAATAAATAAAATCTTTTTTTTTTTAAAGCCCTGCTTTTTTGAAGCTCTTGTCTTTTGAGTTGATCATCATCCACTCTATCTTATTTAATTAAGATTTTGGATCCAGTTGGGCTCTTAATTCTTTTCCTCACACTAAGACCTGCATTATCTTGGGTGACATCAATACCCATTTGTCTATTTATTCCACACCTTTGGCATATTGCCTCATATTTATTGTTTGGCCTGCTTATATCTGCTGATGTTCACCTCTATTTATCTTCAACCCCTTGGTTCTGTAGCCACACTTGGTTGTGCTTCATGTCTAAAATCCTAAATCAAAATGTATATCTGTGTCTTGCTGGATAACAAATTACTCTAAAACTTAGAGGCTTAAAGCAATTCACATGAACTTAGTATGTTTTTATCTAGAGCATTAAAAATGACCCTCATTGATTTTAAACCCCTGAAAGAAAATGTCCTCTACCCTATGCCAGTTTTTGTCTGTGGAATTGCAAATCTTTAGATCCTTTTTTAAAAAAGATTTTATTTTATTTATTTGAGAGAGAGAGAGAGCATGAGAGGGGGGAAGGTCAGAAGGAGAAGCAGACTCCCCGCCGAGCAGGGAGCCTGATATGGGACTCAATCTTGGGACTCCAAGATCATGACCCAAACCAAAGGCAGTCGTTTAACCAACTGAGCCACCCAGATGCCCCTAGATCCTTTTATAAAGAGATTAGCTTCTGTAAACTTTAAGTGTTCCCACTTTTAAAAGTTTATATCCTTTGATTCATCCCACCCTACTCTATTTTGAGGACCTATATGATATCATGTTTATCCCAACATTATTTATAATAGCAAAAATGGGTAACAACCTAAATCTCTCATTTATGGAATGGTTAAATAAACTCATGGAATTTTAAAGTGGTCATAGAAAGTGATATTTATGAAATGTTTATAATAGCATAGAAAGAACTCATAGAATACTAATGGAAAGAAGAAGAAGAAAATCACATGTACTTACAATATGAACACATTATTAAAAACGTAGACTTTTTTATGGCTGATTTTAATGTTTTAAATTGAGTTGATATAAAGAGAAACAAAGGCTTGACTGGATGAAGCATTTTGATTTTTTTTTCTTCACTAGAGGAGAAAGGCAAATCTACCAAAGGAATTGACTATTTAAAAATGGCTTTCAAACTTATTTGATCTAAATAAAAACTAATAGGCTTCATTTTCTCTTAAAATTTGCATTGTACGTGCCTCATGGAGTTACTTAGCAAGGAAATATCAAACTTGCAAGTAGAGTTGTCACTGTCAGACAACTAGGGACAGCTGTAAAACAATTTATGGAGCTGTTTACCAAAGAAAGTCTAATGTGGAAGGATGTGGCTGTCAATCCTTGGGAAAACGGAAAGGAAGGAAAAATATGGTAAAGGAGGAAATCAGCTGTTGGACCAAAGAAGGAATCCCATATTAAAAAAATTCCAATCATTGAAGACAGTTGCTCTACCACACAAAATCCTGAGGTATGTTCATTGTCTACTTCTGTTGAACTAACAATTTGCTCACCACTATTTTGGGAAAGAATTTCTACAGAGCTGGCATATCTTCAGCCCCGTGTTTCCTCTCATCGACTCATCAACAGGTGTTGAAAAAGCCTATGGCAGAAATATCACAGACCCAGTAAGCTCATTTTAATTTCATACCTGCATCTCTGATTTTGTTGGAATGTTTTGTTTCTGTAGAATAAAGAGGCAAATAAATTATTGTTGACATGACTGTCTTTCCATAGGTATACATATGAATTTATTAATACGATATGTTTATTTATGATTTGTAAATTTAACATCGAGGGTATGATCACACAATTCAAACCTAAACAAATATAGTAGAGAATGAATTCTCTTTGTAATGAAAGATGCTGGCATTACGATTTTAAGAAAGCATGCAACAATCTTGACTTTAAAAAAAAATCTATTATATCTGGAAAAATAATATTGAAATTTCTTACAAAGCCACATGTCAGGTAAGCTTCAGAAACAACAATCACATCATTATCAGAGAAAAAATTAAAAACAAAACAATATAGTATTAAATTGCTATACCCTTGACAAATAATTCTCAGGAATTTAAGCATAAGACATAATTATATGTGACCTAATGAATGAAGGAATGATCATCCTCACTGCTTCTCCATTTAACAGCCTAGTTTGGCATGTTCCTAATCCTGAAAAGAAGGAATGGCTCCTCACGGTGGGTCACTACAGCTTTAGTGAGGTCCACAGCATTAAGGTCCACCTCATTAAGGCCCTCATACCCAATACTCAGTATTGTTAAAATTACTGCTTCCATCCAATCAGCAGCCACTAAATAATTTGGCATTATAGAAATAGTTAATTATGGTCTGTTCAGTGCCTATTTCAAAAGCCTCTCAGTCTCAATACACCTCTACCAGGCTACCCATGGGGTGCCTCAGCAACCTTGCCATTGCACGCAATCTTTGAAGGTAAGATCTTAACTATGTCCAGCTATGAGGAGATTAATTTATTCATTTGAAATGCTCATTCAGGACATACAAATACTAACAGTGTGCTTTACAAAAAAGGGGATAGGCGACTGCTCCACACATAGTGCAA
The DNA here is from genome assembly GCF_029215605.1 of Mirounga angustirostris. NCBI lineage: Eukaryota > Metazoa > Chordata > Mammalia > Carnivora > Phocidae > Mirounga > Mirounga angustirostris. The sequence goes on along the minus strand of NW_026991710.1, from coordinate 142,937,590 downwards.
GGTCCTGCTACCCAGATGAAATTCTTGAAAATTATTTTGTGAACTTTGAGGGCAGCTCTATCTCAGGCAATGTCATGACCCAGCTATTGTCCCTCTTTGCACCTACAATATTAATACAAGTCTAACAACTTTTAGTTTTTTGGGGGGTCTGGAGACAGCATATTCTGTATTTATTTATTTTTTAAATCTCACCGATACTTTAACTTGCAAGTCAGTCCACCTTAAATGGGGTCCCCTCCAACAGAATGTTATGAAATCTGTCTAAATTGAGATCAGGAGGCACCCTCATAAGTGTCTTCAGAGAACCCTACTGTAGATGCTTTAACAATCTCCTCTTATGACTCCCAGAGTCTTTGGGCCACCTATGTCCATAAGTTGCCCATGGACTTCTGATACAAAATACTGCCCTTCCTTAGCTCTGTACTATATACTATTAGAGTGGCATTCACTGGCTACACACTGGGATCTTCTGGAAATAGAGACTTTTATAGACCCTGAGCATATGACCTTGTGTACTCAGTTGCCCATTATGCTTTGGGTCATGGAAGCAATACCTCACAAGCTTGCAATTGCAACCAAGGCCTCCTTGCTATAGGATGGAGCCAAACATGGGCTTTCTGGCACATCCCCCTTTTACAAGTCCTCCTTATCTCTTTTTCTTAATCCCTTGCCAGATGCCATTGTATTGGAGGAGGTCGCCCCTATCCCAGACACGCTGGCTACCTGGAGAACAAAATTGAGTGAACAGAATTGGGAATTTGCAGGTTTTATAGAGGGACTCCCCTACTGTATGTGATGGAGCTCAGTGGAGTGCTGCTGCTTTCCCATGTCTTAACCAAGTTGTCGCTGCTAAAGGAGAAGACCCAAGAGTCAGCATAATTGGCCAAACTTTAGACAGTTATCTCATCATGGATGCTCAGAGTAATAACTGGCCCCAGCTATACATTTTTACATATTCTTGGGTGGTGACCTAAGAGTTTCTCCCTTTGGTAGAGAACTCCGGAAATCTCTTGCTTCACAGATACCCAAAATATAAATTAATGTAACAGGTATCTCTGCATATACTAAAGCCACAATACAACACCTCAATAGAACATTCATTATACATTTGGAGTTCCAGACATTACTGATAGTGAGTGAAGACTCATTTCACTTCTTAGAAAGCATAGTGCTGGGCTCTTTAAAAAAACATTCAATGGAACTTCTACCTTCCTTATATGCCATTTGCAGTCAATTTAATTGGTTTAATTCAGAAGCCCAATGAACTCTTCAAAGAGCTCTTATTTAATGAAACAGTAGCAAATGGATTTCCCAGTGGGGTCCTTTGCCACAGTCATTTATTAAACTAAATTCATACCTCCTGGGGACATGCGCTCCCTCCATCAGTGCCACACAGATTCCTCAGCTGCCTTTGTTGGCCATAAAGAGGGGCACCTCTAAAATTTATGTTTTCAACAATCACCTCTCTGTTTGGTTTTCTCCCTCATGGTCAGGTACCTACTTTGCTTCCTAGGGATGCATTTCTCCTTTTCCTTAAAGTCTCAGTCATCACCACAGCTTCAATTGATGTCAAGGCATTTTATTGTAAGGCCTAAATTTTCATGTGTTGTTGTAAGGGAGGAAAAATTCTCTTCTACCCTCTTTGGGTCTCTGGCTGCGCCTAAGAATTAAACTGACATAAGACAGATTAACAGGAGGGAAGCATACAAATCTTACTGAATTTTTACATGTACATGGAAACCTTCACAAGAGTATAAAGACCCAAAGAAGGGACCAGAGCAGGAAGCTTTTATACATTTTAGACAAACAAACAATAAATATGTCAAGAATTGACAAGTCAAAGGTGTTTGGGCTATGGGTAATAAATGGTGAAAAAATAACAAAGTTGGTTATACAGCCTTTCTGGCCCTAAATTTCTTGTGTCTGATAATAAGGATATCTTCTTTCTTCCTGGTACTGGGAGATGGGGGAAAGTACCTTTCACAGGAGATTTATCTCCTGCTTTCAGGGAAGAGGGGTGTGGGGGAGGTCAGAGTGATCTGCTTGCTTCTACTGTGCTCTTAACTCTTTCAGCTAACATATTCAGTATGCCAGGGTGCCATATCTTTGTGCATCATGTCCTGAACCTCATCACTATCTTGACTTCTTTGTACCTCCCCGGGCTCCATGAGTTCTGCCCCTGGGACGTATCTCCTCTCTTGTGGCCATATCTGGTGAGAAGGGTTCCCTACTTGGATAGTTCCTTTATCAGCCAGAATAGCTGCACTTGCATAACAGATTCACTTCCTTGTCAGCCAGCAAAATTATTTTATTTATTTATCCCCTTTTTAAGATTTATTTATTTGAGAGAGAGAGAGTGTGGCAGGGGGCAGAGGGAGAGGGAGAGAGAGAGCCTCAAGCAGACTCTATGCTCAGCACAGAACCTGATGTGGGGGCTTGATCTCAAGACCCTGAGATCATGACCTGAGCCAAAATCGAGTCAGATGCTTAACTGACTGAGCCACTCAGGTGCCCCAGCCAGCAAAATTATTTAACGGAGGGACAGACAAGAGTCAGGAAGGAAATAGGCTCTTCCAGTTACCCAGATGAGAAATGGTGTTGCTTATTCTAGCCTTTGGAAAATGAGAGAGAGAAGAAATCTCAGATTCTGTAAGTGTTAGCAGGGTTCCAGTTCACTAAGATTTGAGGAAGGTGAAGATGCAGCAATGATTCCCAGGCTTCTCACTTGAACAGTTGTTAGGTGATAATTCCACCAATTTTGATAGAGAAGGTAGGAAGAGAAAGAGATTTGAAGAATACTGTAAACTAAAAGAAAAGAGGCTCTATGGAAAAGAGAGCTTGGTTAAAAATCTTTCAAGTATTTCAGAGAGAGAGAGAGAAGTAAATGGGATTAAGCAAGCATTGTTTAGCTTTAGATTTCTCAATGATTGGATCATCATTGGTGATCTTTGACAGCAATTTCAGAGCACATCTGGACTAAAGGGGCCTGAGGATTTGGAAGAGGGTGAAGTATAGACCACTAAAGTGTACATCACTAAAGGGTACTGTGCCAAAAAGGGAAGGTATGAGATGGAGCAGGAGATCATTTTTGTTACTATTTTAAAATAGACCTGAGTCTATTAGTGGAATGAACAGTACATTTTAGTTGATTGGGTGAAGTTGTGGGTACATCAGTCTGAAGAAAAATGGACTGAGATGCTTGAGGAGGGAACCAAATCCAGATCATAGAGGGTTAGTTATGTTGGGTATGGGTGGTGCCTGGTGTATTCTTCTCAGACTCTAAGCTGGGATGGTATATGGAATTATCCTAAGGTTGAGAGAGAATCGAAAAAAAGAGATACTCTGTCATCAGAAAGAACTTGAGGAGAATATAAAGTGCTATATGATTGTAACCATCATTGTAAAATAGGCAAAAGGCTTGGGGGTAAAAGTAAAAGACATCAGCTGTGTTTGTGAACAGTTTGATGGGGTACAAACTTGGTCATTTTCTTCAGTATCCAGAAACAAACAAATTTTCGAATTATTCCAGATTATTCAATTGCAGGCACAAGTGTAGAGGAAAATCAATAAGCTCAAGCGGTTGTACATGTTACTCAGGGGAAGGTTGAAATGTTTACTTACAGGGTCATCCTGATAAGACAAAAGTTCAGGAGTCTCAAAAGCTTAAATGCAGGAAGTAAAAGGGAGGGGTCTGAAAAGTAGAAATGTAGTTTGTGATTCTGTGATGATTACGATTCTGGACAAAATCCAGGGTGTGCATGGGAGTAGGTGTCAGTAGGTTGTTGAAGTGGAAAAGAAAAACTGGAGTTTTTGTGTGTTGTCTAAATACAGAGGGGTGGAAAATTGAAAATGATTGGGTCATGATTTACTGAGTTTTCACTTGATAAATTTAAAGTCAATAAAAATCAAAACAATCATAAAATATTATGTACACTAAAAAACTTATCTCAATAATTTAACCAAAACAGAAAGCAAAATGAAATCATTTGTCTATTAGTGAAAGGCTTTCAGCTGTAGAATGTGAAGAATTTGTCTGAGATCATGTAATGGAGAAGACTGTAGGTAGACCTTTTGGTTAGACCAGATTTTAAATCTTGGCACCATTTACTAGCTGTGTTATCCCTCTAAGGATTATTTATTTCATCTATAAAATGACAAAATAGTACACAGCTCATGAAATTGTTGTGAGAATTAATGTAAGAATAAATATAAAGATATTAGCATATTGCTTAGCACACAGTAGCCTCCTCAGTTAATGCTGCCTCTTAAAACAAAATCCATTATTTCTGCTCCTAGCAAAATATGTTTTCTTTCTTTTTCTTTTTTCTTTCTTTTTCTTTCTCTCTCTCTCTCTTTCTTTCTTTCTTTCTTTCTTCTTTCTTCTTTCTCTTTCTTTCTCTTTTCTTTTTCTGTCTTTTTTCTTTCTTCTTTCTTTTCTCTTTCTCTCTTTCTTTCTTTCTTCTTCTCTCTCTCTTGCTCTTTCTTTTTTTTTTGCTATCAGTTTCTTATTATATGAGTTTACAATAGTGTATCAGTTTCCTATTGGTGCTGTAACAGATTAGAACAAACTCAGTGGCTTGACACAACACAATTTAGTCTCACAGTTCTGAAGGTCAGAGTCCAGAATCAGTCTCATGAAGTTAAAGTCAAGGTGTCGATAGCACTGGTTCCTTCTAGAGGCTCAACAAGAGAATCTATTTCCTTGCCTTTACCCAGCTTCTAGAGATCACCTGACTTCTTAAACTGTGGGCCCTTCTTCCATCTTCAAAGCCAGCAGTGTAGAGCTATCACTTTGCCTTCTCTGACACTTTGCTCCTGACTCCCTCTTTTAAGGACCCTTTGAGCCCACCAGGTTTATTCTGCATAATTCCTCAACTCACAATCCTTTATTTAGTTTATTTTGCAAAGTACCTTTTGCTAGAGAATTTAGCATGTTCACAGGTTATAGGAATTAGAACACTGGCTTCTTGGCAGGAGGAAGGAAGAGTATTATATTACTATTATTAGAGATGTTAGTGAAGGACAAATATGAATATAGTATAACTTTAGACCAGTCATGTGTCAAGTTCCAAACTTTTAAATTTTCTTTCTCAGTTTCATCATCAACAAACACCATCACAAATTTGCAATTAAGTGAATGAATGAATGGACACCTGATGGATGTGAGAAATGCTCACCCTCTCCATCCCTACCTTTTTCTTTAACATCTTGACTCTCCAATTTATGACCAGAAAATATGTCATTCACTGCTCTGTCTGTTCTGTTTTCTCTGTGGAACAGTGTCTGCACATCTGTTCTTTACTCTCCTTGAAGACAAAGCAGTTGTGGCTTCCTGTTGCTAAGATTACCCAAATCCACTGCCACCTCTGCTTGCCTCCTCCTAGAATTCCAATATATTTGCACATGAAATTAAGCACACTAAGAGACTAAAAAGAAAGAGAGGCTAGTGTCAAAACCCAAACTGCAGATATCAACAGGCAGATATTTAGTGAAAATAACATTCAGGCAGAAATAAACGTGAGCATGTTGCATTTTCAATTTAATTTTTAATGGTGTTTCTTGACCCAGGAAAGCTCCAAATACAGTTCACACAGAACAGTAATCATTAGCTTCTCATAATGGAAACTCCGAGTTCATGTATTCTTCTATACTGTTTTTGTTTTTCTTTTTGCCTTAAGATGGAACTGCAAGACTCCACCTCTCACGGCAGAACTTCAGATTCCACACCCTTACATTTCATCTATTTCTAAACAGCTCTTCTTGATTTTATGTTTAGAGGTCCCAGATGTCTCTGCCTCACTTTCCTCTATCTTATGTCCAAATTCCAAAGCTATTATTGTTCTTGCTATCTCTTAAGGTTCGGATTGAAGAGCAGGAGGCTAAAACTCACTTTTCTGGAAAACTGTCTTACCTACTTCCAGAAGGAAAACGAAACTGAGACGTCCCTGGGAGGAGAAATGAAACCAAAACTCCCTTCCAGGGTATAAAAGACTGGCTGCGGCGGCTCCGCTAGTCAGAAGCCCGGGTTCAGACCCTCCGCCCAGCTTCCTCTCGCGCTCCAGGTTCGTCCCCTCTGGGTCTCTTCTCCCCGGCGGGCGGCAGGCGCCCGTCAGCGGCGCCTCAGGCGCAGCAGGTCGGGGCCCGACTCCGCGGGAGGTCTGGGGTGGGGAGTGGGAGGTGCTCGGACGCAGGACCCCAGCTGGGGGCGGGGAGCGGGGAGCGGGGGCTGGGTGTGCGGAGCGGGCTCCGAGAGGACAGGTACAACTAAGGGAGAGACTTGGAGTGGAGATGTCCCGCGCGGGTTCAAGCTCTCTGGTCGGAGCGGGAGGCGGCCCGGGAGCCTTTCTGGGCGCGCGGGGCTGGTGGTGCGGGTTGCTGCGGGCGCCACCACGCCCCCCGGAAAGGGTGGTGGTGGACGGATCTCTTCGTTGGCCGCGGGAGGCAAGGCTTGGGGAGAGGCAAGGAAAGAGATGCTGGTGAGGAGCGCCGGGGTCTAAAGTCTGGAGAGGGCCGAGTGTTCAGCATTTAAGGGGTCCTCTTGAAAGAAAGGGTGCTGGGGATCTGGGGCCTTGAGGAGAGACTAAGAGAGGTCAGAGCTGAGCACGGACAATAAAATCTAGACGTTGACAGCAGCAAGCAGCTTCCTACTCCACGCAGAATCCTATGCCCAACTACAAACTTGCAGAACTGGAATCTGCATTTTAGTATCTCGCAGATTCCTACGTACCCCTACATTTCAGTGGCTTCATGCAATAATTTATTTCTTAAAAGCAGTTAAAAGAATGTATTCATGGTGAAGGGGCATGCATTAGTTTTCTAGTGCTGCATAACCTATTATTGCAAATTTAGTGGCATAAGTTAATAAAAATTTATTATTTTTAAGTTTCCACGAATCAGAAGTCCAGGCACCGATTAATGGAATCCTTTTACTCAGCATCTCATCCTACTGAAATGAAGGTTCCCTGTTTTCTTTTTTTTTTTTTTAATTTTTTATTCTTATGTTAATCCCCATACATTACATCATTAGTTTTAGATGTAGTGTTCCATGATTCATTGTTTGTGCATAACACCCAGTGCTCCATGCTGTATGTGCCCTCCTCAATACCCATCACCAGGCTAACCCATCCTCCCACCCCCCTCCCCTCTAGAACCCTCAGTTTGTTTTTCAGAGTCCATTGTCTCTCATGGTTCGTCTACCCCTCCGATTTCCCCCCCTTCATTCTTCCCCTCCTGCTGAGGTTCCCTGTTTAATAAATTGGCTCTTGGCTGTGGCAGCTTTTGTCTTCAAAGCTAGAAGGAGAATCTGTCTTCTGCTATGTTAGAGTCTTACATAATGAGACCTAATCATGGGAGAGACTATCCCATTCAATACACTGATCCTAACCACACTCAAGGGGAGGATATTGTACAGGGCAATGCACCTGGGTGGCTGGAGTTCTGAAGGCTGTCTAGAATTCTGTCCATTGCTGGTCTGCTCTTCTCCAGACAGTGTTTCAGGAACTTGAGTCTTTCTATCAAGTGGTTGCATCATTCCCTGGGCCTTATTCTCTGAATTGGACTGTATCTACTCCAATAATCTATGATTTCTCTTTTTTACCCTTCTCTTCTTCCTTTTAAAGATTGTTTAAATCAGAATCCAAATAGAGTTCTGGCACTACTATGATTGGGTGATATGTCTTTAAGTTTGTCTTAATCTCTTTTTTCCTCTTGTAATTTATTTATTAATAAATTGGGGTCCTTTCCCTTCCTTTTCCCTTCCCTTTCCCTTTCTCTTTTTCCATCTTGTAGAGATTCTCTTAGTCTTCCTGGTATCACTTAACAGGTTCCTCTAGCTTATAAATGTCTTGTTAATTACTTGTTGCTACTAGAGTTTTGATCAAATTAAAGTTAAAAAATTTTTTTTGATTGGAGTATTTCAAGAATGGTGTAGTTCTACATGGAAGTAGATATTTGCCTGTATTTTTGTTGTGCTATCATCTCAAAATAGCAATATCTATTAATTCATTAGAAATTGTAATAGAAATATAAATAAAATTTCTCCATTTATAGTATTTGGTACCCCATTGGTTCAGTACCTATATAAGAAAGGCAATTTAACTTCTTGATTGCAGAAACCCTTAATTTTTGATGTATTATCTTTAGATGCTATCTCTGGGCTTTCTTCTATGAAAAACAAGGGACTTAATATACACTCTTCTTTTTCTTCTATTCATCCCTTTCTGAATCTCCCAATTTGGTTATTACATTATTTTTATATTGTCAAGGTTTATCATAGTTTACAATATTTTAAAACTTTAATTCTTGTGATTTGTTTCTAGCTGAATCAAAAATGGAAAGCCAAGTAAACAAGTTATAAAATTATTTATTATGTTATTCATTGTAGAAGCAATCTATATGTTTGGCTTGGAAATGTAGTTATCATTTAGATACTGTTTGAAATTGATACTTTTCTAAATTCAAAGTATCATGGATCCTCCTATTTTTCTTTATAGCTTCCTTTAATTTTTCTGGATCATATGTAGTTTCACTGTTTCTTGACTGTCATATGCTTAATCCACCCCCCCGCCCCGGCTAATTTTCTGTTATCATCTCTTTAAATAAAATTATCGTTTAGGATAGGTGGTTGGTGACATTTCTGACTTCTCTAATGTCTGGTGATACTGTCTTTCTGCCCTCTTAATGGATTGAATGACTAGATACGGAATTCTAAGTTCAAAATATTTTCCCCTGGGAAATTTGCAAACATTGTTTTCTTTTATCAAAACATCCAAAGATGCTCCTCATTTTATTCAGTTCTGTGTGCCAGGTACTATTTTCATCAATTTGTATACATCAGCTCATACATTTAAAAAGCTAGAAAACACAGCCAGAGGAAAATAACATTATTGTCTGTCCCAGTTTTATAGAGGAGTAGACTGAGATATAGAGAAAGGAAATAACTTGCCTAAGATTATAAAACTATAGTATGTTTCAGAACTAGGATTAAAACCTAGGCATTCTGCCAATAATGCTTATGCCTTTAACCACTTTACTTACATTTCTTTGCAGCATATCTTCATCTTTCTCTTTGCTCTTGGAGCTCTGCAATTTGAAGGTGCTATTTCTAAGTGTGTGTTTCTTTTTTGTCATTATTTCTTCATAGTACTTGGAATAACTTTTCAGTCTAAAAATGTGTACTTTAACTGTGCTCCAATATTATTGTATGACTTTAAATATTATATCTTTGGTTATTTTTATCTCCACTCATTTTAGAATCTTAGTTTTTTCCCTCTGGAATTACTGTGGGATGAATTTAAAACTTTTAAATCTATCCTCTGTATTTCTTAATATTGTTTTCTGTTTTCCATCTCTTTGTTTTTTACTTCTGTCTTATAAATTTCCTGGGGTTGCCTGGGAGACTCAGTTGGTTAAGTGTCTGACTTCGGCTTAGGTCATGATCTCAGGGTCCTGGGATTGAACCCTGCATCGGGCTCCCCAATCAGAGGGGAGTCTGCTTGTCCCTCTCCCTCTGCCCCTCCCCCCACTCGTGCTCTCTCTGTCTCTCAAATAAATAGATAAATAAATCTTAAAAAAAAAAGAAACTTCCTGGATTTTAGATCTCCAACTTAAGATTTCAGCATGTCCATTTTATTATTCTGCACATGATTTTTTCCTGAAATTATATTTAAAATTTTTATGAGCATTTACTTTTTTTTCTGTAGCAGTCTGTTATTGTTGTATTAGATAATATTGTAATTATTGGGATGCTAATTTGAACTTTTTAAAGGACTATTCTGTCCTTGAATCATGTTTATTCATCTGGCTTCTTCTTAATAGCCCCCCCCCCCAATATCTAATGATTCTAATTTTTTCATTTACATTTATTCAGTGGTTATTATGATGGGTAGTTGGTTTTATTTTCTCTAATGTGCCTCTCCCTTAAATAAGAAAGAACTGGGCATAGTGATATAAATTCTGTGTAAATGTTAAATGAGGCATGAATTCAGGGTGAAATTTCATAAGGAGTTTCCTGTAAGATATGTGAGAGGAGATAGGCAGGCAGGCTGTGGAATCCCTTAGTTGTCAAATTGAGAAGGGTTTTATTCTGCCACCATGGCTCTTGTTGAAAAGTTGTAGTGTCCAATAATAGGCACATATGTCTCATTAGTAATTGTTTTTTTTTTTTAAAGATTTTATTTATTTATTTGACAGAGAGAAACACAGCCAGAGAGGGAACACGAGCAGGGGGAGTGGGAGAAGGAGAAGCAGGCTTCCTGCGCAACAGAGAGCCCGATGCGGGGCTCAATCCCAGGACCCTGGGATCATGACCTGAGTCGAAGGTAGACAATTAACGACTGAGCCACCCAGGCGCCCTCATTAGTAATTGTTGTTATTTAATTTAAAAATGGTGTTCTTTCTTTCAATTTATGTGTATTCTATTTTCAAATGATTTTGTTAGGACTTATTAATTTGTTTGGAGCGAACTACTTAATAAATAAACTATTAGGTATTTATTTTGTCCTAGGAGTACCATAAAAAATTTTCTGAGACATTAAGGGCATTGTGAACATCTGGGAATCTATGAATTACCTTGTTTCATCTTATTTCATTCAGTCTGACCCTACCTTTTCTGGAGCTCTTCCTTCTATAAGATACTTGGGGTTAATTTTCTCCTGTTTACTCAGTTCTCACTGACTCATCTTTTCTCTTTGAGCTTGGTACAATTTGGAGAACTGAAGGAAGACAATATGGCTAATGTGCAATTAGTGAGGTTGAGGATTGCATGAATTGGATGGCAGAGGGTTTTCAGGAAATTCTCTAAACTTGCCTGGGCAAAAGCCCCTTATAACCTGGGCTACACCTACTTTTCCTGTCTCATTTCCAACCAAGTCATTCTGTTTTATACCATGTGGAACAGTCTGTGGCATCAAACTTGTTATGTGGTTTCATATCTCTGTGCATTAAACCAGTGCTATTTTGTTGTCTGAAATGGGATCCTCTATATCTCTTACCTTCTCCAAAATGCTTCCATAATTCTTCCACATTTTTTCAATGTGTCCTTAAAACCTCAGAACAGAGAACCTCTCCAGTTGATTGAAGAACTCTTTCAATTCTCTAATAGTTTCCTGTACCATTTCTGCTGGATCACTCAGCACATTATAGTTTTTGATTTAATTCTCTTTAAACCATTACCAGATTGTAAGGGCCGTGTTTTATGCATATTTGCATATGTTGCAGCAAGTACAGTGCTTGGTGAGGAGTAGATGTTCTATATATCTGAAAAAAGGAGGAATAACTAAGTAAGTGAGAGACCATGCTTTTACCCTTGTCTCCATTAAGTGTTTCCTAAACATTCCATTTCAGCCCACAGTAATTTCTTCTTTCTTTAAGCTTACTCATTTTTACAGTCATAAACTTCCTTGCATTGTTATTTTAATATTTAATATCAATGTATGCCTCACCATTATATTTTCCTTAATGTCATATAATATGACTATCTATCTATCTATCTATCTATCTATCTATCTATCTATCCATCTATCAAGTTTCACTGCCCTAACACACTGTATGGCATATTTGAGGAATGTCTCAATATTTGTTTTTTCTGACAGAATGCTCAAGTGCATTCTCTTCTGCCACTTTGACAGTTCTTTCTCAGTTACCTTTGCAGATGCTTCCTCTTCTCTGTTGACATTTATTATATATTAGTGATCTGCAAAACTGGATTTTCAGTCCTTTTTTCTTCTTCCATGATACTGTGTCTCTCTGTCCAAGCAAGCTCATTTATATCAATGGCTTTGTTTGCAATAATATTAACATTACTTGCATATTCAGGTCTAGCCCAGACCTTGTGTTTGACCTCTAGACCTGTATATTTTTGAAAGATTTTATTTATTTATTATGTCAGAGAGAGAGAGAGAGAGCACAAGCAGGGGGAACAGCAGGCAGAGGGAGAAGCAGGTTCCCTGCTGAGCAAGGAGCCCAATGTGGGACTCAATCCCAGGACCCTGGGATCATGACCTGAGCCGAAGGCAGACACTTAACGACTGAGCCACCCAGGTGTCCCATTGACCTGTATATTTCATTACTCCTGTGACATATCCTATGATAGATCTTGAAATCAAGTCAAACTCAGGCTGACCACAAATTTGCATTCATGATCTTTCCCTGAAATGTGGGCTTGTTCCAAGTTTTCCTGCCCAGGGAATGGCCTCGTCCTCCATCCTGTTGCATCAGGTAGAATCCTAAGAATCATCCTTGACAACCCTCACTCAGTACCCCCTCTTCTCCATCCATATCAGATCCATTACCAAATTATGTCAAACTTACCTTCTAAGTATATAATATCCGTAAGTTCCCCAAACTATCAACAAACTATATTACATCAAACTGTGATCATTACCCTTCTGGACAATGGTTTTTCTCTCTGCTCCAGTAACAGAACTTTGCTCCCATCCTATCTATTCTCTCTACTATAGCCAGAGTAATCTTTGAAATTGTCAAGCCATTCATAGCACTACCTGCTTAAAATCCATCAATGGCTTCTAGGATGAAAACATGCCCTCAAAGGCTCTGCATGCTCTTATATTTCTGGAACTCTCTAGCACAGCTAGCTCTTTCCTCACTCTCTCCATTCCAGCCTTGCTGGCTTCCATTTTGGATCTAGTAGCACCCACATTCCTTCATGCCATAAGACTTTTGTACATGGTATGTTGATGTTCCCTCTGCCTGGAATGCTACTCTCCTCTACTCCTTTGTTTAATTAATTCTTGTTTCATTCTTCAGAAATCAGCTCAAGCATTACTTCATTAGGGAAGCTTCCTCTGTTCCCTTTGACTTTGTCACATTTGTAATTTTCCATTGTTTATATAATTATCCAATTAATATTTGTCTTTCTGGTGGAGGTTAAGCTCCATAACTGACCGCATGTTGTCTTTTGTTCATTCTTGTATTCTCACTGCCTGATGTTTTGCTTAATATACAGTAGTTATTCAATACTATCTGTTGATGGAATAAATGAATTTCTAATTTTTCTTCTTTCTTTGTAGGTCTGTCATTTTCATTAATAACTGCTGCTTAGAGGTACCAAAGTAAAGGATATTTGCTATATTTAATATTTTCCAGTTCAGGTTCGAGGCCCAGGTTGAGCAGCAAGAATGGGTAATTTTCAATGTAAAATTTTTATAAATTATAGAATAATGATTCTTTAAGCTACACAATTTAATAGAATTAAAATAACTTTATTGTTATTTCTTTTTCAAATAATAAGTAAACAATCTTTTTTTACAGATTTAGAAGAACACGCGATGGTTTTAGAGAGAATGTCACAGCTGATTTTGAGTGCAGTGCCAAAAGCTGAGTGAGTATTGTAGTAAGAAATGAAGAGATGTACAGTTCAGTATCATATCTCCTGTATATCTGTTTGACATTAAAGTAATGTCTGTCTAAAAAAAGTGAAGTCTATCATCTCAGTATATATTATAGTATATTATATCTATAATTATATATACATGTATGATTTTTTTAAATTAATTTTTTTATTCTTATGTTAATCCCCATACATTACATCATTAGTTTTAGATGACGTGTTCCATGATTCATTGTTTGTGCACAACACCCAGTGCTCCATGCAGAATGTGCCCCCCTCAATACCCACCACCAGGCTAACCCATCCTCCCACCCCCCTCCCCTCTAGAACCCTCAGTTTGTTTTCCAGAGTCCATCGTCTCTCATGGTTCGTCCACCCCTCCGATTTACCCCGCTTCATTCTTCCCCTCCCGCTACCTTCTTCTTCTTCTTTTTTTTATTCTTATGTTAATCCCCATACATTACATCATTAGTTTTAGATGTAGTGTTCCATGATTCATTGTTTGTGCATAACACCCAGTGCTCCATGCAGAATGTGCCCTCCTCAATACCCACCACCAGGCTAACCCATCCTCCCACCCCCCTCCCCTCTAGAACCCTGTTTGTTTTTCAGAGTCCATCGTCTCTCATGGTTCGTCTACCCCTCCGATTTCCCCCGCTTCATTCTTCCCCTCCCGCTACCTTCTTCTTCTTCTTTTTTTTTTCTTAACATATATTGCATTATTTGTTTCAGAGGTACAGATCTGAGATTCAACAGTCTTTATATGTATGATTTTTAACACAGAACTTTTCAAGCTGTTTGATGGTGAATGGACACAGTTTTCTCTTGCTTTATTTGTACACAGCTGTCAATGAACCTATTGTTTTATAAAGAAATAAGATTGATTAAGTGGGAAGCATTTAATACAGTTCTGTATGCAGAATAGAGGTGTCAAATTCCTGATTCCAATCCAGATTCTGACACGTGGTCTTACATAATTTGCTCTATCTCTTTGAGCCTCAGTTTCTGTATCTATAGAATAGGAATGATCTTCCTATGAAGGACAGTCATGCATATGGATATACTTGAAAAGTCTTATCATAGAGCCTGACATAAAATAATTACTCAACAAATTACTTGCTGGTGATAGTGATAATGGATAATAATAACAACGCTACTGCCTTTTTTGGGCCTTATTGAGTCGATATGTAATTTTTGTTTTAACTGCTTTCATTTTAGATATTCCAGTTTATTCAATGATTTTGTTGAATCTGAATTTTTTCTGATTGATGGAGATTCATTACTTGCTACATGCATATGTGAGAAATCATTAAAGCCAGGGCAGCAGCTCCACTTCTTCTATCTGGTTGAATGCTATCTTACGGATCTTATCAGTAAAGGAGGACAATTTGCCATAGTTTTCTTCAAGGTAACATGTAACAGTAGAGTTCTTTATTATGATTTAAGAACTAAAACTAAAATTCCTTACTGTTTTATATTTTTTTCCTTATTACCAAGTTAAATATATCTATAAGAATTCAGAAAATTTAAAGGGAAGAACAGATAAAAAAATACTCATAATCCGAGTATTCAGAAATTACCATATTTGAGATTATATTTTAGGGATGCCTGGGTGGCTCAGTTGGTTAAGCATCTGCCTTCGGCTCCAGTCATGATCCCAGGGTCCTGAGATCAAATCCCGCATCAGGCTCCCTGCTCAGCGGGGAGTCTGCTTCTGCTTCTCCCTCTCCCTCTGCCTGTGGCTCCCCCTGCTTTTGCTCTCTTTCTCTCTGACAAATAAATAAATAAAATCTTTAAAAAAAGAGCATATTTTATTCTCAATAACTAAACTTCATATAAGGACACACAGGGTCATGAAGGAGGATGAGAAATCCTCTCAACGGAAGCTCAGTTGATCTCTGGATTCTGCTTTTCCAACTCTGAGAACTGCTTCTGTCTTCAGAACTCAGCAGTCAATTTATTTGAACCCAGAAAAATGTCAGACTCATTAATACTACTTTGTTTATTATTTGCTCTATAGTAAATACTTCTGAGGGAGTATATTTTGTCTTCCTTTTCCAATTATGAATATAATTAGTAAAATATTAACAGTTTCAACTACAGATAGGTATAACCACTACCACCTCTTCCTTATCCTGTCCTGAACGTAACCAGTGTGTTACTCTTAAGGATTTTGGCGTGTGTCTGTTCACTTTGCAATCTACAATATTGCTAGATTTTTAAACATTGCTAACTTCTTGCAAGCAATGTTTTGAATAAAGAGCCATGATTCTAATGTTTATAGTCTAGTTTGCTGCACTAATTCTGATCTGTTGAGAAAAACCTCTGCCAATTCAGGAGGATCATACTAAATTGGAACAATCCTCTCAAAGTGATTCACCTTGGTTTCCTGTTCTGGATAATTTATATCCACCATTTGCTTTTGCATATTTTTCTGTCCTTTTTCTTTTTGAGGTGATATTGGAGAGGAAAAGAATAGGAAGGAAAAGTATGATAAATCTTGACTATTATGTGCCTGCTTAAAGGGGATGTATGTATTTAAATCCAAATTGTGATTTATGGCATGTATTTGTGAAATGACGGTCAAGGCTTAAGGGTCTATTCCCTGACTATAAAGCAGAACAAAACTGTGTTGGAACATATTCCTTTAATGACTAATGATATATATAAACCAATTAAATGATAATTTCAAAAGAATATACTTTATCCCATCCCCACAGGATGCTGAGTATGCATATTTCAACTTCCCTGAACTTCTTCCTTTGAGAACTGCTTTAATTCTTCATCTTCAGCATAATACCAGCATTGATGTTCGAACAAAATTTTCTGGATGCCTGTCACAGGAGTGGGAGATTTTCTTGGAAGACAGTTACCCATATTACCTGATAGTTGCCGATGAAGGCCTGAACCATCTACAAACATACCTTTTCAACTTTTTAATTACTCAGTCTTGGGCAATGAAGGTCAACATTGTGCTTTCCTCAGGGCAAACATCTGATATTCTTCGACTTTATGCATACCTTATGCCAAGCATGTATAAAAACCAACAATTTTTCAAAGAGGTAATTGACATCTAAAGATAAATTTCTTTTAGAATTTTACAAAATTTTCCATGTTACTTGACTTAGTTTTATTTCTGCCACTTCTATGGAAATTATCATAAGCTTAACAGAGAAATCTAGAAAATTGGTAAGGATAATACAAATGCAGTCGTAGGTTCAGAACTTGTAATAACAACAGTGATTGGTACTTCTCATGAGTCATTTTTTAAAAACTTTACAACAGCCCTTTAAGTTAGGTGTTAGTATCACCTGTGTTTTGCAGGTGAGGAAATAGATACTTGAATAAGCAATTTGCTCATCATCAACATTAAATGAATAATAGAGCATGGATTTGAAAAGTAGTCTGACTCCAGCCCTTACTTGACTACTATATGGTATACTGCCTCCAAGTTAATGAAGGCCAGAAATGCATTAAATTGGAGGGAAAAACTCATGCCTCTACTGCTGAGACATACTACTGAAATGATCTTTAATATGGTAGTTTTAAAAATTTTTTTTATTATGTTAATCACCATACATAGCATCATTAGTTTTGATGTACTGTTCCATGATTCATTGTTTGCCTATAACACCCAGTGCTCCATGCAGAACGTGCCCTCTTTAATACCCATCATCAAGCTAACCCACCCTCCCATCCCCCTCCCATCTAGAACCCTCAGTTTATTTCTCAGAGTCCATAGTCTCTCATGGTTCATCTCCCCCTCTGATTCCCCCCCTTCATTTTTCCCTTCCTGCTATCTTTTTTTAACATATAATGTGTTATTTGTTTCAGAGGTACAGGTCTGTGATTCAACAGTCTTGCACAATTCACAGTGCTCATCATAGCATATACCCTCCCCAGTGTCTCTCACCCAGCCACCCCATCCTTCCCACCCCACCCCCCACTCCAGCAACCCTCAGTTTGTTTCCTGAGATTAAGAATTCCTCATATCAGTGAGGTCATTAATATGGTAGTTTTAATAAAACAATGGAGAAGGGTGATGAGGAAGGAAAATAAGTGAAATGTTTATTTCATAATATTAAACCATTAATAGAACTTTTGAAGTATTTAGAATTTAATTCCTTGCTTGATCTTACTCTTACTGGATTGATATATTTGTCAATTACTCTATTGAACTTTTGGGAGTTAAAAATGCATACTGATATTATAAATAAATCTAGTTTCTGTTCAAATTTCACTATTTATAGTGAATTCTAAATATGAAGATAACGCTGTATTTCTTTTTATTGATTTCTTTTTTATTTTTTTTAAAGATTTTATTTATTTATTTGACAGAGAGATAGAGAGAGAGCACAAATAGGCAGAGAGGCAGGTAGAGGGAGAGGGAAAAGCAGACTCTCCACTGAGCAGGGAGCCCGATGCGGGGCTCGATCCTAGGACCCTGGGATCATGACCTGAGCCGAAGGCAGCTGCTTAACCGACTGAGCCACCCAGGCGCCCCAAGATAATGCTGTATTTCATCAAAATGATTTTTGAGTCAGTTAACATTCTTTACTCTGAGAATAGTAATACCCTCATGGTATTTGGAGACATCCAGATGGTTGTCATGAAATCTGATAAGATAATTTATTTTGCTTTAGTTAGAACTCCAGTCATTAAACTATTTCCAACTCTAGTTGCCTACTGTGAGTAGGAACAGCCCTGGGATTGATTTTTAATTTGGGAAGAGGTACTATAATCACTTGATCTCATTTTATTCTGTTAGAGCAATTTCTGAATCTGAGTTTGAAGGGTGCCTTACAAACAAACATCTTTCTCAATCTCTCCTTAAGAAGATTTTTTTTAAGTGTTAGATTTTATTTCTAGTATATTAATATAGTTCCCAGTTTATTGAACACTCATTTTAAAGAGGTTATTTCATTTATCTCTTTGAGGACTATATGAGATGAAAATAAAAATGTAGTATATGTTGATAATGGTTGTTGCAGGATGATAGGTACCTGGGGGGAGATTATGCTATTCCTTATTTATGTGTGTGTTTGAAATTTTTCATAATAAAATATAATGTATTAAATGACACACTCTTTCTTTTTGAGATGTTGGGAATGTTCTAAAATTAAATTATAGTGGTGGCTGCACAACTCTGTAACTTTACCAAAAACCATTGAATTGTCCCCTTAAAAAGTGAGTGAATTTTATATTATGTTAAGTATACTTTTTATAAAGTTGTTAAAAAAAATGCACTAAATTCCCAAACAAAAATTAATTCAGCAAGAACAAAATAGTGCTGCTTGACAGGCTTTAAAAGCATTGTTGATGATCTGTAATTACATTAGTGTAATTTTTTTAACTGGGAAATATATTTTAACAATTATATCTTCAATATATGATTTTCTGTAGCTGGAAAGTGATTAGTTATTTTATTTGTGACAATTTATGTGACTTGCCATCCTTTTACAGAATAAAAAGAAGATTGAGAGTGCTTATAAAACCCTGATTAAACAATTGGAAGAATGTAGAATTTCAGCACTAGAATCTCTTTTTGGAAATTTAAAATGGAAGAATATGATGGAAGAGGTACTGAAACTTTAAAAGAAAACCTTTTTATTTGAACTAATTTTTTGATTATAAAAAAGTTGCAAAAATAGTACTGATTTCCCATAGATTTCTCACCCAGTTTCCCCTAATATTAGCATCCGATGTAACCACGGTACATTGTTCAAAACCAGGAAATGAACATCAGTATAATACTATTAACCAAGATTCAGACATTATTTGAGTTTCACTTACTTTTCCACGAATGTCCTTTTTCTGTTCCAGGATTCTGTCCAGGGTCCCACATCCATTTAGTTATTTTTCTCTAGTTTCCTCCAATCTGTAGTAGTTTCTCAATGTTTCCTTGTCTTTTGTGACCTTGATGTTTTTGAAAGGTAATGATCAGTTATTTATTTTTTTGGGCTTGTCTCATGTTTGCTAATGATTGGAATGAGGTTATTATGTATTTTTGGCAAGAATGCCAGTGAGTTGGTGTTTACAATATATCAAAGGGTTCATGATGTTGATGTCTTAACACTGATTAAGCTGGTGCCTTCCGGCCTTCTCCACCATAAAGTTACTATCTTTCCTGACTCTGCAAATCCTGTTTTTTCTCAGACGTTTGCCAATTAATTTTAGAACCCATCAATGGATCTTGTCTGCGACAGTTATTGCTAGATCTGTTTGCCTAATGGTTGTTTTCTTTCTTTTTTTTTTTTAAAGATTTTATTTATTTATTTATTTGACAGAGACAGAGAGAGCAGGAACACAAGCAGGGGGAGTGGGAGAGGGAGAAGCAGGCTTTCCGCTGAGCCGGGAGCCCGATGCGGGGCTCAATCCCAGGATCCTGGGATCATGACCTGAGCCGAAGGCAGTCGCTTAACCAACTGAGCCACCAGGCGCCCCCTAATGGTTGTTTTCTATTTCACTTTTTCCTTCTACTTTTCTTACTTGGAATTCTCCTGTAAGGGAGAGCCCTTGTATCTCTGACCTTTACTTGTTTATTTATTTATATCAGCATGGACTAGTGGATATTTTATGTTATAGATTAAAGTCCAATATTACAGTTGTTTTGGTGCTCAAATTGTTCTAGGTTTGAACATTAGAGACTCATTCAGGTTTGCACTCTTTTGCATGCCCAACCCCCCTCCCCATCTTTTTTCTCTTCTAAAACCCTTTATTGAGGTTTGATGACATACCTTGTGGTGATGGTTACACAGATGTACATTTATCTTCAAATTCATCAGGCCCCATCTTTTTGAGCAGTTTTGCTTTTTGAAACCACAAGATGTTCCGTTCTCATCTTGTATTTTCTCTGCCTCAACCTTGAAATTTACCACTTCTCCAAGGAGTTCCGGTTGCTGTTGTTGGAAAACAGCATTTAGAAGCCAAGATCTGGGAATTATGTTTGTTCATTTCTACTGGGGTGTCATTGCTATGAGGACTTTTTAGCAGACACAGCTAGGAAATACATGTATGTATGCTAAGCCATGCATATACGCCTGTCTATTTTTTAATCTATCATCTATCTCAAATATCATGCATTCATACCAATAACTTATACTCCAATCCAACTTCATATCCTTCATTTTACACCTCCCCTTTCTTTATTTGTAATTTCTTTCTCCAATTATGAGAAAGTCAGCTCTCATGACATACAATATATTTACTTATTTTTTCAATTCTAGTATATACATGAAGTGGTTTTAGAATTGCTAACCGTATCTTGTGAGAAACACATTTACTAACTGGATTACAGGATTTATGTGCAGTTCTTTTTATCTTTAGTCGTAGAATATGTAAAACACTGCTTTCCAAAGTTATTTAGGTTAGTTCTTTTCTTGCACACCCCATTTAGTTTGGTTGTTATTCATTACTAATATAGTTAGGTTCATTGGTTAGTATTTGCATTTCACTTTGGGTTCCTGCAACCCATTTCTAGGTTGTTTTTAATTACCTGTTTATTTTGGAGGGTATATGAAATGTATAGGAAGCATACTTAGGATTCTAAGAATCAGATATAAAAAAAGATATGCTCAAAGAAGTGACGCTTTGTTCTTATCCCTGCTACTCTGATCCCATTCTCCTCTACAGTTACCCCTTTCCCAAATACTTTCTGTAGGTAATTTTTCTCTTTAGTTTCAGAGTTATCCTTCTTGCATTATTATTACTATTTTTTGCACAAAAAAGCAGATGTGTGTATTTTCTTATATCATCTTTCTTAAATAAATGATCACATATTATAGATATTTTTCAGTACCTTTCCTTTAACACTTAACAGCATGTTTAGAAATCATTTTAAAGCAATTTATAGATATCTTCCTCATTATGTTATATAGCTGCATAGCACTGCCTCATATAGATGTACTATAACTTGTTTAACCAATTTCTTACTACAGAATTTATATTTGTTTTCAACATTTTGCAATTATAATCAATGCTATAATAAATAATCATCTGTAGTATATGCAATTTTGTATTATTGGAGGTATAGCCACAGAGTAGATTTTAAAAATGGAATCGAGTCAAAAGATAAGTGTATATGTTGCTTACTTAGGTTTTGTCAATTTTCTTTCTAGAAGGATTATATCATTATTTTCTTTCAATTTTAAATGTTTTCTCTATATTACAGATATTAGCACTTTGTGATATATTTTATGAATATTTTCTTCCAACTTGTCAGTTGTCTTTTGACTTTGTTTATGATTTTTTTGTGTACATTTAAAAAAATTTTTTTCCTTCTTTTTATTTATTTATTTATTAATTAACATATAGTGTATTATTTGTTTCAGGGGTACAGGTCTGTGATTCATCAGTCTTACACAATTCACAGAGCTCACCATAGCACATACCCTCCCAATGTAAAATTTTTACTGTCAAATTTATTAATCTTTTTGTTAAGTGTTGTTGCCTCTAGATTTTGAGTCACAGTTAGAAAGCCTTTCCCTACATACATCAAGGTTAAAAAGAAGATTTGCCTGTGGTTTCTTCTTATATTACAATTTTTTAAAGTTTAGATTCCTAATCTATTTGCAATTCATTCTTGTAGAGAGTGTGAGATATGGATATAATTTTTATTTTTTCAAAGGGATGTTCAGTGGCATTTATTAAAAAGTCCACTTTTATCCCAGTGATTTTAGATGCCACATCATTTATTAAATTTCTATATGTATTTGGAAATAAATCTGGACTTTCTACTCTGTTCCTCTGGTTTATTTGCAAATTTTACACTCTTGATTATAGAGACTTAATAGTATTTTTAATGTATTGTTTAGCTAGGTTTTCCATGTATAGTTTTTCTCTTACAGCCATTTTGCATTTTTATTTTTCCATATGAAATTTTGTTATCAACTTGTCTAAGTTAAAAAAAATCTTGTTATTTTTGTTGGAGTATATTGAATTTATAAATTAAACTGGAGAGAATTGGCGTCTTTATAATGTTGAATTATTCCATGCAAGAAGAGGGGGTGCATCTGTTCTAGTCTATTTTTGTGAGTTAAAAAAATTCCTTATATATGTTTTGTATATTTCTTGTTAAATTTTTTCCTAAGTATTTAATGTTTTGTTGTTATTAAGTAAATTTTGCTGTTATTCCAAGATTTTATCTACCATTGTGTTCTTTGGCTCTTTGTTGTTTATACATATGAAACCTGATTTTTGTTGCAATTCTTTGTGCTGATGTCTCATTGACATTTTAAGTTTTGAATTAGTTTAATTATTCTTTGGGGTTATCCATATATACTATCACATCATTTGTGAGCAGTGATAGTTTTATATCTTCTTTACCCATTCTTATGCCTGAAATTACCTTTTCTTGTCTAGATGCATTAGGTAACAAACCTGGTACAGTGGTGGATAGTAACAGATATAGTGAGCCTTGTTCCTGATCTTAGTAGAAATGTCTCTAGTGTTTCCCCGTTATACACACACACGTATATATAGATTCATTCTGATGTTAAGACTGTATCCCTCAACTTATATTTTTTTGAGTGTTTTTATCGTGAATGTGTATTGAAATTGTGGATACAATTATGATATTTAAATAATTAGTTTTATTAATATGGTATTTCGATATAAATGGATTTTTAAATATTGAAGCAACTCTATTTCTGGAATAAATCCTATTGGATCATGGTATTATTTTCTTAATATGGTGTTGGGTTCTGCTTGCTAATATGTTATTTAGAATTTTTGCATCAGTATGCATGAGTGATACTTTTCTGTAGTTTTCTTTCAGTACACTGTAATTATTTGGTTGGGTATCAGTGTCATGCATGCTTCGTAAAAAAAAGATTAGAATATTTTCTTTTTCTTTTCAGTATTCCAAAATAATTTATGGATCACTGGGATTATCTGGTTTTTGAAGATTAAAATAGAATTTCCCTATAAAGCCATATGGGACTGGTACTTTTTTGTGGGATAATTTCTTAGTTTTCTCTATTTGTCCTATGGAAATTGGTTTATTTAAGCTTAGTAACTCCAATGGGGTCAATTTTTATAATTAATCCTTATGAGGAAATTATCCATTCATTTACATTTCAAATTTATTTGCATAGAAGTTTGCAAAGTAGGCTATATGACTTTTTAAAAATTGTTTCAGTAATTTTATCTTTACATTTTTATTCTGTACATTTTTTATTTCTCCCATTTATTAATGATCAAATTTGCTAGTGGCTTGTCTGTTTTTTTTTTTTAAAGATTTTATTTATTTATTTGAGAGAGAGAGAATGAGAGAGAGCACATGAGAGGGGGGAGGGTCAGAGGGAGAAGCAGACTCTCTGCCGAGCAGGGAGCCCATTGCGGGACTCGATCCAGGGACTCCAGGATCATGACCTGAGCCGAAGGCAGTCGCTTAACCAACTGAGCCACCCAGGCGCCCGGCTTGTCTGTTTTTTAAAGTTTTTCAAAAATCCCTAGAATTTTGATTTATTAATTAGATCTATCTACCAATTTTCTCTTAATTTTTGCATACTTTTATCTTTATTTTTCACCTCCATTTGCTTTCCTTTAGTTCAGTTTGTCGTTCCTTTTTAGATTTTCTTTTTGGAGCTAAGAATTTAATCCATTTTTTTATTCTGTCATTTTTATTGTTAAATATGTTTAATGCAATGAATTTTCCTTTGGCCACTGCTTTAAATTTATCCCATAAATTATGATATGTAGTGTTTTTATTATCATTTTTATAAATTCTGTTTGTATTTCCCTTTCACCAGGAGTAGCTTTATAGAAAATGTTTTTAAGCTTAGATTGAAGGGTCTTTGTGCCTTTTTATTTTTAAAACTAAATTCTACCTGTAGTGTGTTTTGATCAGAGAGCAGTTTGTAGTGTTTCTACACTATGGAAGTTACTGATATTTTCTTTGTGACTTAACATATGACCAATTTTTATGGATGTGCTGGGGCACTTAAGAGGAATACATATTCTCTATCACCAGAGTTTAATTCATAGGATCTACACTATTGATTATGCTGTTTAAGTCATCTATCTTCTTGCTTGTTTTTTGTCCACTTGATTTCTCTTGTACTGAAAGTAGTATATTAAATTTTGTTATTATTAGTGTGTTTCTGAATATAGTTGCTTTAATCTCCTGTAATTTTTGCATCGTAAATTTGGTTGTGACATTATATGTTGCATAATTATTCATAATTATTCATATGAGATGAATCATTCATAAAGGTTACATCTCCATTATAAATTGTGGCTTTTAGAGTAAAAGAGTGCGTTTCTTTTTCACACTTAATGCTTTTTTTTCACATTTAATGCATTTGAGCTTGAATTCTCCCTAGACTGCTGTAAAAATTGCTAGCCTCTCTTCCCTCCTTTTTTTCCCCACCATTTGCCTCATATACTTTTATCCATCCCTTTATTTTTAGTCCTTCTGAGTCACTTTATTTAAGTTGTGTTTCTTGCATACCACATGTATTTGAGTTATTAAAAATTCTTCACATATTTTATTTTTATTGGATGCATAATATTTCCCTAATGCTAAACACCTAAATTATTTGAGAATTGGTTTCTACAAATAATTCTGTATGAACATCTTGGTGCATAAATCTTGGTACACATTTTGTGTTATTTACCTAGCCTGGATACCTAGAACTTGAATAGCCAGTCACAAAGTATCAATATATTTAATGGTAATCATATGTATTGCTAAATAGCTTTGCAGTAATTATGTACCTATCTGTACTCTTATTAGCAAAGCATAAGAGAAATGACACATCACATGATTTACAGTGCTGTCTTTTATCATTAGAATATTCTAATATTTGTTAATTTGTAAATAATATGCTACTATTATATATTTTTTATTTATATTTGTATTTTAAATTTATATTTATTTTTAATTTATACTTATTTATATTTTTATTTATATGTATATTATATATTATAAATAAAATATGCTATTTGTTCATTTATTACTAGAGAGGTTGAACATTTTTTCTATTTCGTTAATATTTGTACTTCTTTTGTGAATTATCTGCTCATGTCTTATTAAAGGCTGAGATGTTTTATTATTGATTTATAGGAGCTCTTTACATAGTTAAATTTTAATGATTTTACAAAAATATGTATTTTCCCATCTTAAAATTTTCTTTATCATTTTTAACAGAAATATTTGTAATTTTATATAGTCATATCTTTGTATGATTTCTTCTAGTAAGATTACTTATGAATAAAAATATTTTTTAAATATCATGACATTTACAGTTTTCTTCTGTGACAGGCATGTGAAACTATTTCTCAGCTTAAGCAACTCTGGCCAGAAGGATCTGACATTCGGCGTGTTCTTTGTGTTACTTCATGCTCATTGTCTTTGAGAATGTACCATCACTTTTTAGAAAATAGAAAGAAGACTACCTCTGTTGAGAAAACTAACATCCAAGAGGTGTGATTGTTATAACTTTACTGTGAAACATCATTGCTTTCCACTTTTGAAATTTTACTGATTTTCATCTACCTTTTCTTCCATTTGGTATTTTATTTATTTCCCCAATTTAATTATATAAATTTCTCCCAAAAGAGGGAAAAACTGGAATTTGTTTATCAGAAATATTTATGATGCTGTTATATGATTTAGTGTTTTACTATACAGACATTTCCCCTTAGTACACATTTAATCACATTTGTCCAATTATCTAGAAGAAGGGGTAATAAGAAAGGAAATTAGTGCTTGGTGAGAGCTTACATTATAATATTGCGGGTTCTTTATATGCCTTGTGTCTTTATATCCTCACAACAGCATTTTAAGGGAGGTATTTATTCCCATTTCACATATGCAAATCCCTGAGGTTCAGATAGTCCGGGTAACATTCCTTAATTAAATAGCAGTGTGGAATGAGGAATGAACCTGTATCTGTCTTGTTCAAATTCCATAATACCAGACTGTCTTTAGGAGGAACATTCTTTTTTTTTTTTTTAATTTTATTATGTTATGTTAATCACCATACATTAAATCATTAGTTTTTAAAAATTTTTTTATTTTCTTATGTTAATCACCATACATTACATCATTAGTTTTGATGTAGTGTTCCATGATTCATTGTTTGCATATAAGACCCAGTGCTCCATGCAGTACTGCCCTCTTTAATACCCATCACCAGGCTAACCCATCCCCCCACCCCCTCCCCTCTAGAACCCTCAGTTTGTTTCTCAGAGTCCATAGTCTCTCATGCTTCATCTCCCCCTCCAATTTTCCCCGAACATTCTTTTTTTTTTAATATATATTTTTTTAAATTTTATTTTATTATGTTATGTTAGTCACCATACAATACATCATTAGTTTTTGATGTGGTGATCCACGATCCATTGTACATTCTTGCTGTAGTGTCTTAGTGCCATCCTAGCTGGAAAAGTACTAAAGCTGTTAACCTTTTTTTTTTTTTTTTTAAAGATTTTATTTATTTATTTGACAGAGAGATAGAAGAGCACAAGCAGAGGGAGTGGCAGAGGGAGAGGGAGAAGCAGGATCTGCACTGAGCAGGGAACCCGATGTGGGACTCGATCCCAGGACCCTGAGATCATGACCTGAGCCAAAGGCAGACGCTTAACCATCTGAGCCACCCAGGCGCCCGCTGTTAACCTTCTTTATGGTTGATAGAGTTCATTAAGAATCTGTTGGCCAGTATCGTTTGTTGTCCAGCTAAATAGTCATCCCTATAGATATGTGTACATATGCACACGTACACACACTCACACACACACATGTGTACACATACCATTTTGTATATAATCTGACTGCTGGGGATTCTTGCCTGAATTTTTATTAAAGTAAATGAAGCTTTCTGTAACTTTTGTACACACTCCGAAATGAACAAAACTTACTACCTTTTACCTAGCATTCTTTATATTTGGTTTTCCAATATCTACTTAAATATATTCTAAGTAAAATATCTTTTATGTCACTATGCGTGCCATTTTACATTATTATCACAAAATGATACCGAACCAAGTGTATCTCTTTGGAATTTCTAGTCATTAGACCCAATTTGGCCCTACTTGAGGCACTCCAAAATAAGTCTTAGTTTTGTTCCAGTGACAACCCTGCAAACATTTGAGGATGGTGAAGAGGTCCTTGTCCCGTCATGTTAAATATGCCCATTTCTTTACCCTTTTTCTAATTGGGTAAGTTTTTTTTTAGATGTGTCCTGGTTTCTTCACTCTGATACTATTTAGTGTAACTTTTAAAATATGATTCCTTGGACAGAATAGGGCATTTAAAGGATGGCTCCATCCTTGCAAGGTCCTGTGGGATCATGACTTCATTAGCTGCTGGGACAGCTCATGTGAAGTTAAGCTTAACTAAAAATACTTAGAAAATGCTTTATGTAAACTGTTATTGAGCTGGCAGTTCCCTGCCCCCTTACCTGACATCTATATTTTATATGCAGCCAAATTTATGCACGAAGAAAAAAACTCAAAAACCTATACAATGAAGAGTGTAATAAAGCAGAATGTGGCTGCCGACCTTTGTGGTGCTGCATGTGTATCACGCAATTTCATGGCCTGCTGATCTCTATTTTACCTTCTTTATTTTACTCAGGGGGAAAGTAAGTGCTTAGCCCTGCAAGAGATGGAAGATTTGTGTAAACTGCATTGTCTCAGTGTGGTTTTCCTACTCCACTTACCTCTTTCTCAAAGAGCCTGCACTAGATTCATCACTTCCCACTGGACTAAGAACATTCACACTTTCTTAGAAATGGTAAATATGATCTTTGTTAGTTTATTTATTTTTTTTGTTTCCATTGTTTGATATAAAGAAACCACAGTCACCTTCAAAAGTAGATTTATAAGGGTGTGCCTGGGTAGCTCAATTGGTTAGGCGTCTGACTCTTGGTTTCGGCTCAGGTCATGACCTCAAGGTTGTGAGTTCAAGCCTCATGTTGGGCTCCACTCTTGGCACGGAGCCTAATTTAAAAAAAAAAAAGATTTATAAGGGAATATTGTCAGCCCTTTGGGAACCTTAAAGATTTAATGTCTTAAGTCAATTTCTTCCTAATTTCAACAACTGTGGTAATAATAACAAACAGCATGATATATACCCAATCTAAGGATAAAAAAAAAGCCTCTCTATTTTCCTTCTAATTTCTGTCAAGATCAGGTTTTTTTGTCATTAATTACAAGAGATTGGTGACCATTGTGTTCTGCTCTTGAGAGGAATTGAAGATATAAATGTAATGGTTATTTTTGTCCATTATAGATGTTAGTTAGAGAAAATTTGTAGACTTTAGGAAAATAGCAAAAACAAAAGAAACACCAAGCGACCCACACTATTCAAATAAATTCATATATTACAATGGAATGAATATATATTCGTGTATGAATATATATAAATATTTTTCTTTTCATGTATTTTAAAATTTTCTTTCATACTCGTGGTTAACCTCATTTTTTAATGGCTACTATTTTTTAATGGATGTACCATGGTTTACTCATCCATTCTTCTATTATAGGATATTAAGAGGTTTTAATTATTGTATTATAAATGCTGTTATTTTCCAGGTTCTTTGAGTGTAAGCCTTTTCCTTTTTTTTTTTTTTTAAAGGAAGCCTTTTCCTTTAATTTGGGGATATTGACTTAGACTTCATGCCCAGAAGTGGGATTAGTGGATCAATTTAAATGGAAAAATTTTAAAAATCTTGATACTTGCAGTCAAGATGTTCAAGGAAAGTATTTTAGAACCAATCAATTAGTAAGCTAGTCCACAAATATTTATCTAATGTATATGCATTGTATGAGTCACTGGGGATACAGTGAGAAAATATATTTACCCATCTCACCCCACCACATTCATAGAGCTACATTTTGCAGGAAGATAGGTGTTGAATTTTTAAAATTAATATTAAGGAGGAACTACAGGATACTTTAGAGTCTGCTAATAAAAAGATCCAATTCAGTTAGAAAAAGGTGGCTTCTTTTAAGAGATGAAGAGAAGTGAAGTAATGTAAATCTTGAAGGATTTGCAAGTTGGAGAAAGGATGAACACTGGATGCTAGGAGATGAAACAGCATGTGGGGTCACCATGAGAATGACATGATCAAGGAACTGGAATACAACTTGTGTAACTGGAATAGAAAGAATATGGGAAAGTGATAAAGCTGAAGAGATGGATAAGAGACAAATCATATAGGACCATATAAATCCTGTAAAGAGAATGGAGATTTAACTTGATCATAAGTACAATGAGAACCAACTGAATGATTTCAGGCAGATGAATGGCACTTTCATTAAATTTTTTTTTTCTTTGCCTTGCAATGCAGAGAGTGCATTGTAGAGACAAAACTGGATTTAGGGAAACCAGTTAGGTGACTGTTACCTCAGTTCATGTGTTAGTTATATTAGGGACTAAGGAAATGGTAAGTAAGGATGCATGGCAATAGGCAATTTCAACAATCATTTAACAAGTTAAGTGTGGGCATGAGGGAAAAGGAGGAGTCAACTGACTCTAGGTCTCTGGCTGGAGCATTTGTAGGGTTGATGTCATTGTATGAACTGTAATTGCAGAGGAAGATCACAAGTTCAGTTTTGGAAATACTGAGTTTGAGATGCCAATGAGATACCCAAATGGAGATATCTATTAAGCAATTTGAAATACTGGTTTGGAACTTAGCAGAGTAGAATGCATTGGGGATCAAGATTTGGGAATCACTAGCCTATGGATGTTAATTGATGCCATGGCAGTGGATAAAATTATTTTGGGAAAGACAAGAGGGCCAAGGACAGAGACCTGAGATCCTCCAATATTAAATGGTTAGGAATAGATTGAGACACTGGCAAAGGACACTGAGAAGGAGCTACTTAGATGAATAGAGTGTAAAGCTAAGAGAATGGATTATTGTGAAGGTCAAAGGAACTGGGCTTTTCAAAAGGTGGGTTAATAGTACCAAATGCCATGGAGAACTATAGGAAGCTGAGGACTGAAAATAGTACTTTGGGTTTAATGGCATAGGACTCACTGTTGATTGTAATTAAGAGAAATATTTAAAAAATATTTTTTAAAAAAGAAAAATATTAATGGAGAGGCTAGAAGCAAAAATCTATGGTAGAGTGGATTCAGTAGTGAGTGGAAGAGAGAAAATAAAGGTGAGGAGAAGTTTATATGTAAGGAGTTGCGAATAAGGGAAGTGACTCAGGATAAAATGGGATAGGAAAGTGGGTCAATTAGGAATATTTTTAAAATGGCAAAGACTGAGCATGTTTAAATTAAGAGAGAGGATAGGATGAAAATACAGGGAAGGTAAGGTGAGAGGGCTGGGGTCTAGAGTATGTTCTTATATAGAGGGAGTGATATTGCCATTCTTACAGGAAAGAATAAGGAAAGAATAGTGCAACATTGGCTGTTATGGAAGTTGTAAGATAACTTTGTTCCTATGTGCTAGTTTAATTTTCTTTGTCAAGTAGGAGACAAAGTCATGCTGAATGTTGTGGCGAGGAAACAAGCCCAGAAGTTTAAGAACAATGAAATATTTTGGAAATATTTATTGGGGATCTTAGGGGAGTAAACTATATTGAGAAACAATAATGCTGTCCTGCCCAGCACTTTTGAAAGCTAATTTGAAGTTTTTGACAAAACAATTATAGTGGCATCAATATGTGTTATTGTATGATTTTCTTTTTCTAGTAGTCTCAGCAACATGGCCATAAGCACAAGGGAAGCAACTGATTGGATGGTATAAAAAAAGGGACAAGATAATTTAGGCACAGAAAAGCTATTAGTGGATCTATATAGCTTTATGGAAAAGAAAAAAGGAAAAAAGGAAAAGAGATTTTAGTATCCTTGCAAGAAGATGGTAAAAATGATAGACTAGAAAACAAAGTTTCATGGAGATAAACCAAGTAGACTCTACTGGATAGGTCCTATCCAGAACTGAGGTCCTGATATGATCAATAAAGAGGTGTGAATGATCATTATACAAAGTTAGAGGGATGGGTCAACAGGTGGGAGTAAGGAATTATTCATCAGGGAGGGTGGCATACACTTATTATTTCCTTGTCTATGTCTCCCATTCACTTATTTTTCCATCTTACTATAAATGTCTGCAACTCTCCACCTGAAGGATTTATTTGCTTGATCTGAAATGCTGGGTGTTAATTCTCGTGCCCCCCACCAATGATAGATGCAGAATTGGTGGATGAAGACCCCAGCTTCCTTGTATGTAAGTTGAAATAAATACTGAAATGTATTCTACACTGTCTCCTAGAATTCCCCAGTGGAATTAAGTTCCAGTTGTCCCCAGTGGTCATGGATTGGATAATGTATCCTTTATTGGTTTCTTTTCTTTCCTGTCTTACTTCTGCATTCCCTGGCTGGTGTTTCTTGTGATCATTCCCAAATAAACTCTATTACTTGAAGTTGAGTCTCAAGGTCTGCTTCTAGGGGAAGTGCAAACCAGGACAGAGAGGGAAGGTAAGTTTTGGTGATGACAAGGTCATGGGTGTGTCCATGAGAATGTGAAATGGATAGAGTGGTGAGGGAGTCACTGGATATAAGAAATTCAAGAAATGTTGCAATAATTGTCTGCTTGGAGGTTAAAGCTATACATGGTGTTGTTAAGACAGGCAGAGGAAGAATGTGAGCCAGGCGTGAAAAAAATCATTAAGTGAGGGGAAGTGAGCAAGGAATTTGCTAAATGAACATGATAGGGAGGACTTTTGAATACTACAGACAGATGGAAGGCTGAATTTTATAGAATAGTGTAAAAAATAGTTTGGAAATGATGAGTTGGTGATTGATGAGGCTACCACCTCTACTTCATAATCCTGAGGTAAAACTGTGTGGAAGGATGAACAGCTTTTAGCTGTTAAAATTGCAAGGGAAGTAATGTTATCGGGGCAGAATCAGAAATTGCATCCAAGTCTCTATTTGCTCACTTTCCCATTCTCAGCAAACAAGTGTGTCAGAATGACCTGAGAAGAATCATTTAGGGTTTCTTACCCTTTTTTTCCCTAGGGTCCCCTATGGCTGTCTGATGAATTCTATGAAGGGAATTCTCCCTTCTTCAGGATAATATAAATGCATAAAATAAGATACTTATGATTACAAGGGTATCAGTTATATTGAAATAGTTATTAAAATATTAAAACATACATTTGTGATGTGGTAATATATGTATTACCTCATTACTACATTAGACAATCAAATAACTATCATACTTTCAATGTATGATAAGTATAAACAGTATCTCTAGATGTTTGTAGCACTTGCAATGTAATGTGAAAATATGTTATTTCTACTGGTGCCAAATCCCAGCTATGGCATAGGAATATGACATATCATCTGGGTTTATTATTGAAAATATACATTTTTGCTACAAGTTAGCAAAAATAAAAATATAATTTTCTGATCTAGTTCATGAACTCCCTAAATTCTATCAGGTAAAAAACTCCTGTGATAAGATCTTTTCTGCATGACCTCCCTCCTTACAACCCCAACTTCTGGTTGGACTGGCATGTGCCCTTACTTTAAGGATTGGGGAAAAAAGTCAAATTTCCTGCCCTTTGAAAGAATAATATTGATCTATATATAACAAACATTATTGAAAAAGACAATCACCTTTTTCTGTCCACATTGCACCTTCCTCATAAAGTGTCCGTGAATTGAGGAGGGGAGAGAATTGGAGAATAAATGAAGTCACCATGAGTGGGGTGGGAAGGGCATGATAGAATCCCCCTAAAGTTTCAGAGGTCTGTGCATAGAGAGAACCTGTGATTTAGTTTTCAGGACACAGACTGGGAGATAGCTAGTCTCATGTAGGATACCTGTGGCTATATGTGCCAGGGAATTGGACTGGAAAATGCAATGTTGTGTCTATCCATGAAAATGTGGGAAACGGTCCCTGTACTTCCTGAATGAGGGTCTGAAAGTTCTTGTAGGCTCTAAAGGAGTCATGCTAGTTGATTGAGAGGGAAGGGGAAGCTGCTAGTCTTTACAGAATTCTCAAAAGCCAGATGAGGGGATAAGTGGGAAATTACATGAAAAAGACCCCTTTAAATCTGAGGACTGTATTTCAGTAGACTATGAGCTCCATGGAACCAAATGGAAGCCACTCCACAGCCACTGACCATTTAATCTCTATTCAAGGGACCTGGGTTTATTGCCCGTGTAGAATACTGAAGAGTGAGGTATAAATGGAGACAGCCATACTGAATGGTGGGCACCGTTTTTTACCAAAATGTATAAATCTTTTTATACACACTTTTTTCTTTTTTCTTTCTTTTCTTTTTTTTTTTTTTTTTTTTACCAGAAGTGTATAAACACTCTTGTCAAAGCCTGGCATGGGGGACTCATGAAGAGACTTGATCTGAGTGTGACTAGGAAGTAATTGAATTGGACTGATTTTACTTTGTAGTGCTTACATTATATTTACTGAAATAGCATAATGTGTACATAGGATCAACAAAGTTCAGAAACAGAAAAATACATTGATTGTGTATCTAGGTTTATATTTGTGAGCATTTACAACTGCTCTAACAGAAGTGTAAAAGGTTTTATGATGTGGTATACAAAATACCATGTGGTTCTGCTGATGCTTGGGGGAGAAAATATTTTCCTATATCTCAAATCCCATTGGGGAACTTTCCTCTAGGCATTTTGATAGTCTGTTAGGAAGAGGCTGACTATGGTTAATTAAAGGAATAGGAAGACTGTATTTCCAGCTCCTTTTAGTTTACTTTATTTATTTAATTTTGAAGATTTTATTTATTTATTTGAGAGAGAAAGAGAGAGAGTGCATGCATGAGCGGGGAGAGGGACAATGAGAGAGGGGAGAGGGAGACACAGACTCCCTGCTGAGCAGGGTAGCTGGAGACAAGGCTTGATCCCAGGACCCTGAGATCATGACCTGAGCCAAAGGCAGATGCTTAACGGACTAAGCCACCTAGGCACCCCTAATTTACTTTAGACATTTCAATAAAAGTCATGTCAGACTAATACATTAAACCTATTGATATGACATGTCAGATATTGAAATAATGCATTATAACATCAATATTATTGTGCTACGAGTTTTGTTGTAAAGTTATTTCTCAGATAATATTTGATTTTTTGTCAACTTTTTGTAGGTTGAATTACATATACTCAGTTACTGAATGGTATGAATGTAATGTGGTATTGATTTACAGTTTTAGATGAATGCTCTGTATGTAAGTTTCATATAAATGAAAACTTTCATTTATAAAGAGTTTTATAAACAATTTTTATGGACAGTAGTAGTTAGGTGAAAGGATATTACAAAGTTTTTCTAAATTATGGAGTGTTCTAAGATGGTTCTGCAAGACATTGTGGTTTTAGCTGATAGAAAACATCATTCTTCAATTAGGATGGCATGGATTGCGGACATGATAGAAATAGCTGCTAGTTATTTTGCACCAGTTTTATGTGTGTACTTTACCTATATTACCTCATAAAGATATAACAATACTCCTCTTATGTCTTCATTTTATAGTTGAAAAACTTGGGTTCAGAAAGCCTAAGTGGCCCATTAGCACAACTAATAAATGATCAAGGTGGGAGATAACTGCATTTCTGTCCAGCTTCCAAATCTGTGCCCTTCCCACCATCCTCTGCTCCCTTGATAAGGGGAAACAGCTGATTATCCCATAGTCAAGCACCCCTCTGGTCTTTTCTATCCTCCATGCTTCATTTTGGTAGCACCCAGTAGCTGGAAGTGTAAATTCAGGTAGCCTCTGAAATTTTTACAATAAAAGGCATATTCTGAGGTCTCTGGAGAAAGCAACTAAGCAAACTTTGAAAGGAGAGTTTCATGTTTACTCAAATAGTGACACTTGGAGACCATATGGAGGCACTTCTTAATTGAAGTTAATAAAATGAGGAATATTTGCTGTACTATATTCACATATTACCATTTGTTTACTCAGTGGTATTATGGGAAAGGATTGGGTGGGGAGATCCTTACATGGCAGTGGTTCTCCAAGTATGGTTCTCTTGACCAACAGCATCAGCATCACCTGGGAGCTTGTTAGAAATGCAAATTCTTAGGCTCCATCGCATAGCTACTGAATCAATCTTGGGATGATACCTAGCAATCTGTGTTTTATTTGACAATCTTTCCAGGTGAGGCTCCTGCTGAAGTTGGAGAACCACTGTTCTATGGCTCTGTGGAGAGCTCTTTAGTATTTTATTGTAGTTAAAACTACACTGTAGGTAGGAGGATCCTACCTTGATATTTACGACTTTTCATGAACCTTGGGCAATCTCCCTAACATCTGTTTAGAGCTATGTTGTCCAAAGCAGTAGCCCATAGCCACAAGTGGAATGTAGTAGTCTGAAATGAGATATGTTCTAAACTTAAAACAAACACCAGATTTAAAAAAAAACTAGTATGAAAAACATGTAAACTACTCTGTTAAAATTTTTATATTGATTACACATTGAAATGATAATACTTTGGATATGTTGAGTTAAATAAGATAAAATTTTGCTTGTTTTTAAAAAAATGTGACTTCTGGAAGTTTAGAATAAAATATGCAGCTTACTCATGTTATATTTGTGTTGGATAATTCTGGGTTCTATTTCCACA
The DNA here is from genome assembly GCF_029215605.1 of Mirounga angustirostris. Lineage (NCBI taxonomy): Eukaryota > Metazoa > Chordata > Mammalia > Carnivora > Phocidae > Mirounga > Mirounga angustirostris. The sequence continues at coordinate 142,901,665 of NW_026991710.1, read as the reverse complement.
TCAATATAGATAAATAAATTGTTCACATTTGGAAAGCATTTGGTTTTATCATCGAGGGAGTGTGGAGCAGAGAAGCCTCGGTTTTCCCCCACTGAACCTAATTCCCCAAACACTATCATTGACGGAAAAGATGACTAAGCTCTCACTCACTAAGGTTGTTTACTCATGTCTACTCAACTCTGAACTAAGTGTGGCCAGTGAAGACATTCTGTCTGTGTTAGGCATGAAGACATTCTGTGTTAGGCATGAACGTAGCCTCACTATTATAAACTCAGAAGGTGCACACCAATGTAGATGGAAGGGAATCTTTGAGTTTGAAGGATTCAGCATCTTCTAGACCCCTAAACAATCAAATGCTATTTCTTAAATCCTCTTTTGACCTGAAAGTAGACTCGGAAAACATTAAAACCTCAGTAAAGAACAGAGGCACATTAGAAAACAATAGTATTTCTGTAGCATTGGGACTACATCTGTGAATTTGTGTGAGAAAAAAATTGTATTGAGTCAAACACAGATTTCTATGATTCAGAATAAAGAATTATGCTGAATTAATTTTTTGGCCAGTTTGGTTTTATTTTATGATCTAACCTTTTACGAAATAAAGCATTCATCATTATCCAGCCTGAAAGGACTTATATTAATAAGAATTGGAATAGCCTTGCCACCTTGTCTTTCATTGGTTTATTGATGCATTTGAAGTTGTATTATAGTTTATTGTTAATATAACAATTGTCAATGACTTGGTTTTATATCTAATTTTCAGGAAAAGTGGTGTGAATATTTCATCCTAAGTAATATAAACATTTGTGAGTTTTGGAATCTGAATTTAATTCACCTTTCGGACTTAAGTGATGAACTTTTGTTGAAGAATATTGCTTTTTACTATGAAAATGAAAATGTTGAAGGTACCACCTTAGTATATTATAATAATTGTACTTTTATCCAGAGATAAACATTATACAGTCTTTAAAACTTCAAAATCATTTTTCTATGTCCAACATATAACATAGCAATTATTTTCCTTTCAATCTTTGTTTATACATGTATATAAGTTTTATTTAGTTGCAGTCAGAGTGAGTGTTATATTTTAAAACATTTTTAACTTAATATACTCAAGTATTCTCGAAAAATATGTGTTTGGGTATTTGGCATTTCTAGATAATTTTAATAGTTGAAATTTTCATTTAAATATATGCATTACTTGGGACTCCTGGGTGGCTCAGTTGGTTAAGCAACTGCCTTCGGCTCAGGTCATGATCCTGGAGTCCCGGGATCAAGTCCCACATTGGGCTCCCTGCTTGGCAGGGAGTCTGCTTCTCCCTCTGACCCTCCCCCCTCTCATGCTCTCTCTCTCTCATTCTCTCTCTCAAATAAATAAATAAAAATATAAAAAAAAAATATGTGCATTACATTTTTAAAAATATTTACTCTAATCAAGGTAATCATCCTACTACTATGAGATATTTAGGAAATTTTAATTTTTTTCCAAAGACAAAGCTGATTTATATGTTATATGTAATTTGTTTTTCTTTCTTTGAATTATTTTGTTAGAATAAATTTTCTGCTGTTTCTTAATAGTCAAAGAAAAAAAAACACATGTTTTAAGAGAGCTATAACTCATTGAGTATTCTTGAAGCTTCTTTGACCTCTAGAATTTGGTTCCTACACATTGCAAATATAGGAATGAGTTAGCTACATATAAATTTAGCAACTCTCTACAAATTTTCTTATCTCTGAAAAATAAGTTATATTCAGTTTTATTGGTTGTAAAATTATATGTGTCATAACCTTTTTTTACTTTATAAAATAGATATTCATAATCTATTATACTGTTATGATAGCTGTAATTTATTCCTTTAGGTGCAGAGTGGAACTCACTGAAAATTTCACTCTGACAAATATTTCAGAACTCTATGAATTTAGTCAAAGTGCATGCTTCTGTATATATAGGAATGACTTTTAATATTTAGTACATTTAACTATTATATAGGCCTACATTTGAATTTGGGAGATGTCATTATGAAAGATTATGAACATCTCTGGAATACTGTGTCAAAGTTGGTCAGAAAGTTTGCTGTTGGAAAGCCATTTCCTCTGAGAACAACAAAACTTTCTTTTCTTGAAAAGAATCCATCACCAATCAAAGGTAATAAATCTCTAAATTAATTTGAAATAAAGTTCAGATCTCTGGAAATTTTTTTGAAAACACTACTAATTAAATGCTGTATATCTAAATAATTTTCTGGCACTATGCATTTAAATAATAATAATAAATAAATAATAAATAAAAATAAGATTACCTTTTGCTATATCATTGGGAGAATATGCTATGACTATAATTTTGAAGAGTTATATGTTTTGCTTGTAGCTAATGTTGTTGCCAATTAAAAAAAAAAAGCCAGATATATGTGACTTCTGTTTCTATCAATTTCTATCAATATGGCAGTATAGGTTAGGGGAAAAATCTCTTTTGGGAAACAATTGAAATGCTGCTAAGACACACCAAACATCTTTTTGTATTATCATAGCTAAGCTCAAAACAATAGAAGTGCAATTCCAGGAGCCAAAAATAAAGGGAGAGATGGATCTCTGGCTAATACAAAATGAATTACTCTGATGATTTCCAATTATAGGCCCATCCTCCCAAGAATCTGGGGTTTCAGTTATTCTTAGTAGTGTCAAGACAACTCTAAGCCAGAAAATTAGCTTAAAGTGATCAGAAGAATCTAGTACATTCTTTGTAGAGGAAAAACATCATAAACCCTGGGAACGCCTGGGTGGCTCAGTCAGTTAAGCGTCTGCCTTCAGCTCAGGTCATGATCCCTGGGTCCTGGAATTGAGTCCCACATTGGGCTCCTTGCTCAGCAGGGAGCCTGCTTCTCCCCCTGCCTGCCACTCCCCCTGCTTGTGCTCTCTCTTTTTCTCTCTGACAAATAAATAAATAAAAATTAAAAATATCATAAACCCTGGTTTTACAAGATACAGGTTTTACTCATATTCTGCCAAATAGGAGTACAAATATGAATTTATAAAGCAGTAGAGGAAATAATCTAAGAGAAACTGTAAGCTATAGAGCTAGAACTTCATATTTTGTAATTATCAAAAGTAGAATATACTATATGTGTATTTAAAATGCTCAAAGAAATAAAATATGAAATTTGAAACATGAGAAAATTACAAAGTTCTATAAAACACCATTCATATTTTAAAGTAATCAAAGTTGTAGAAATGAAAATATTGCCAATGGATAGGTTAAAAAGCTGATTGGATATTGCTAAAGAGAATGTGTGAACTAGAAATTCATCAAAAGAATTATACTTAAAAGTAGAGATGAGGTGTATAACCATGTTATACACCCTAAGCTTATGTGTCAATTACATCTCAATAAATCTGCAAAAAAAACCTAAAAAAACAAACAAAAGAAATAAGAGCTGAAGCAATATAAAAGATATGTCAAAAAACAAGATATAATGCCTTTTATTCATTTGGAGATTCAGAAGGAAAGAATGAGCCAATGCGGGTTAGACAATATTTGAAGAGATCATGGCTGGGTATTTGCCTGGATTGAGGAAAGACAAGAATTTGCACATTTAGGATATATGATGAATCCCAAGTGGGATAAATGAAACATATGAACATACACACTCACAGATAAATACACACACTGGATACAATATAGTATAATTATAGAATATAGAAAATGAGTATCTTAACAAGTTACCTAGAAAGGAACAAAAATTAGTCTATAATAGACTTCCTCTATAACAATGATAGAAATCAATATAGTGAAATTATATGTTTCTTAAAATATTTAAGAATGAAGAAGTAATATAAACATTTTTAGAAATACAAAAACTGGGACTCCTGGGTGGTTCAGTTGGTTAAGCGTCTGCCTTCAGCTCAGGTCATGATCCCAGGGATTGAGTCCCACATCAGGCTCCTTGCTCAGCAGGGAGTCTGCTTCTCCCTCTGCCTGCTGCTCCCCCCGCTGCTTGTGCTCTCTCTCTCTGACAAATAAATAAATAAAAATAAAATCTTAAGAAAAGAAATACAGAAACTGATTTATCCATCATCATAGTATCATCCATTTGATGAATTTCAGGAAGAATAAAATATCCCCCTAAGGAACGTGAGAAGGAAATCTAATGGGAATTTGGGATGTATCAATATAAGTATATTTTTCAGAATATGGGGAAGAATATATATACTCTTATGTCCAGATAAGTTCTACCAGACAAAAACTCTTGAGGAAGATCAAATAAGGGGTTTGAAGATCAAATAAGGGAGTGGTTAGGTAAGATCAGGAAGAGAATAAAACCAATGTAGGACATGTTAATGAGTAGGTTTCCACTGTGGGCAACTACAGGTAGATTTTACTGGGAATATTAGAATGTTGTACAAACCACCTCAGAGATGTCTTACCTGAAGAGCAAGATAGATGGGGCATTTAACCTGCAACTCCTGTCATACTTTTGGCTGAGGCTATCTCTGGGGCATTAAATCCTTAGCACTTCTGGCCTTCTTCACATGGCTGTAAGAAGAAAAGTGCTCAGGCAGAGAGTTGCAGAGACCTGTAGTAAGAAGGTGTCAGGCAAACACAGGAACAGTGAACACCAAGGGGATAATGGGCAGAGCAATGGCAGCTTACCTAGAATTATGAACCAGATATAAATAAAAAGGCATTCATTAGCCACTATTATATATAGGATATATGTGTGATATGTATTGTATCTATCACATGTATGTGTATATGTGCAGATACATATATATATACATACATATAATATCAAAGAGGATGTAAGAAAATACTGTGATGATATCAAATTATTTCATTATTATCCATATATTTTCCCCTACTTTTTTAACATTTCATTTCCATAAAAGTATTTATGTAGGAGGTCTCTGAGTGAGAGTTCCATATTCAAATTCCTTGTAATAAGGGACAATGAAGGAAATAAACATTTAAAAATAGGAAACAGTTATTTTTCTACCTACCTATCAACATCCCTAAATGCTGCCTATTTCTTCATACTCTGCTATGTTCCAAAATGTTTTAATGTGGGCAATAGCTTTATGGGAAGGTCTGGAATTGATAAATGTAATTAAAATCAATGAAAAATGTTTTTTAATGTAAGGTTTTAGAACATGATGTGTAATGTTTCTATGTGAAAGTTTCACATTTGACACTGTCTTAATTTTTTTTTTACTTGTTTACAGATACCGCCAAGGAAAACATTCCTAATTTGGGATTTATTTCAATGTCATGTGAAGTGGTTGATAAGTTTGTTGGTGACCTTTTGACAGATTTGCCTTTCTTAAAGAGGTATAAGACCAAAAATGTCTCAGTAAATGGGTGGAATGGATGACTTACTCATTAAAGATTCTATGAAATGCAACAAATTAAATGGAGTATATTAGATGCAATATGTGTTTGTAACAAATAATGAGTTTAATAACAAATTTATCAATGTCTTTGATCTTAACTAGGTTAAAATCAACATGGTTTTAATCTTAGAGTAAAATAACTCCCGCTGGATGTTGTTAATTCGTGGCTTAATGAATGAATATTTGTTGGTGTTGATGGGACTGTTAGAGATGTGGGGTAGATTCTGGGTTCTTAAGCACCTAATAAACTGCTTTTTGGATTCTAACACCCACATCATATTACAGAAAGAGGAAAGGTGGCTATGATTTTTTAAAATATTAAAAAAATGAAATCTGTGCTGTGTTCTATTTAGAGGCATGAAATTTAAAATATGCATATGTTTCTTTTTGTCTCATAGTGATGATCCTATTGTAACTTCACTAGTTAAACAAAAGGAATTTGATGAACTTGTGCATTGGCATTCTCACAGACCCCTTAGTGATGATTATGACAGGACGAAGTGTCAATTTGATGGTGAGTTATGTGACTCTGGTGAAATAAATTAAAATCAGTTTCATTCTTTTTATTTTGTAATAAAAAATCATCATATCATGAGCTGCAGGTTATATTTCTTGAATAATAATAGTCTACAAGATATTTGGATGTATGTCAGTAAAGATGGTAATGAAAAAGTCCCACTCTGTTTACTGAGTCGTAGGAGCACAAATGCTGATGTCCTAGGAAGTGCAGCAATACTGCATTTGTCAGCACAAAATATGAAACTGTTTTAAATAAATATGGTGTGTAGTTTAAGATATTTGTGTATTCCTTGAAGTTCATAATACTGAGGCAATAGTCTTTCAAGTAATTTCAGCTACTTTCGCACTACCCAGTTGATTACGTGTAACGAGTGCCAGTATTTTATATACCTTCATTCTCAGGATGGTTGGAACTGCAAAAGGAGGCCCAGGAAACCACTAAAAGTAGATCAACAGAGATTGATTTAGGGATCTTGTCTCCTTAGTTAATCCTTTGTCTTCATCCATATTTGTCTACCCCTATCTCACCTCCACCCTTCTTCAAGTTGACAAAACTTACTTTCAGAAGAATCTAGGACTGTGCATAGTAAGCTCGCTCATACTTATCAGCCTGCTTACATAAACAGCTACTAAGATCCTGCAAGATGTGAGGGGATCTTTTAGATTAACCATTAATATCCCTCAAAATGGTTTAATTTGATATATGTAGATACAGACATAGAAAAATCAACCAGCTTAATTATCCCCTTAATTGTAGTTTTCTTTGGGTATGGAAGTAAATCAGACCTTGATTGTTGGGATTTCCTATGTCTTTGGATTTTTCCATAGTGAAAGTGTTTTTCAGTTGCCAAGCTCTTGGCTCTGTGGTTATGGTTTAGAGTAAGGATTTTTCTGTCAAGCAGTGCCAGAAGCCAGGATATCCAAGATGGATATCTTCTTGATTTTGCCTCTATCTTCTTAAACTCATTCATAGGGCAAATAACAGAGGTAATATGCAGAATCTGTTATTCTTTGTAGCATCCTGATATTTGCTTTAGGAGGTAGGCAGTGAAAGAGTGTTTTGTCACTTCCGTCTTTTAAATAAGGTAAGGAATTACTCCATAGACAAGAATTTGCCTGACTTGATTCCCTCTTTAACAAAGGTAAACCTAAATTACTAAATTACTATTTCAAACTAAAAAGTACATGTGTGGGTGGGATGGTATGAAGAATTAATGAGAATGCTGTTGAAAAAATATAGTAGTTTTACATTTTAAGTCTTTCTTTTTCAGAAAAATCTAGAGATCCTCATTGTCTTAGGTCTGTGCAGAAGTATCATGTTTTTCAACGATTTTATGGGAAATCATTAGAATCAGTCTCTCCAAAAGTTGTTGTAACTCAAGCTGTCAAGCCAAAGAATAAGGTCATTGCACCCAAGAACAAAAAGGCACATGTAGGTTCTATTAATTCTATCAAATTTTAAAACTGTTTATTGACTTTTCTTAAGTTGCTATTTGTTCAGTTCCTCTGGTAGTTTCTTTCCATGCTATGCTTTTTCTTTTTATATATGATCACTTAGATTATTTTATTTACTTGGTAAGAAAGTCTAACCTGCATATACAAGGTTATATATGGTCCTGTATACATAATAAAATGTATATGTATTTGAAAAAGAATATAAGACAATAGGTTACTAAAGGCTTAGATTTAGAAATGTTGAAATAAAATTAAAAATATAGTTCTTTTGAATTCTGGTTTAAGATGGCAATATAAGAGGTTCCTGAACTCATCTTCTCCCATAGACATACAGAATTTACAGATAAATATAGAAAAATTCTCTCTGAAAGCAATCCAGAAACTAGAGAAATAACTCCTATACATTGGACAAATGAGAAAAATCCCACAATGAAACAGGTAGAAGAGGCTGAGACATACACTCCCTATAAACCCCATCCCTGGTGCAGAGACCTACAATTGGGAGAAAACTCACAAGCCTCAGTTTTCCTCTCAGGAGGAAAGGATTGGGACCAGATTTTTGGTTTGGCACCCCAACTTTTGAGTTCCACCTGAAGAAAGGGCCCCTCATAACATCTAGCTTTGAATGCCAACAAAACTTGCATCCACAGGACCCACAAGACTATATCCTGACTATCCCCCCCAGGGCACAGAGGCAGCAGACTGAAATGCTTATTCCCAGTCTTTCCCTAAAAGAGACTGATCTGCATACACTAAAAGCAGCAAAAGGAATCTAAGTGTACCACTACAGAAAGCTATCAAATCACAAAGGAGGAGAAAAAGAGAAGAACAAAGGAATTGTAAATCAGTCAGAAAAAAGTTAATGGCCATAGTAAGTCAATACCTATTAATAATTACATTAAATGTAAATGGACTAAATTCTCCAATCAAAAGACATAGAGGGGATGAGTGAATAATAATAATAATAATAATAATAATAATAATAAAATACCCTACTATATGCTGTCTAAAAGAGATTCACTTCAGCTTTATTCAGCTTTAAGGACACACACTGACTGAAAGTAAAGGGATGGAAAAAGATATTCCATGCAAATGGAAGCCAAAAAATGCAGGGGTAGCTATATTTATATTAGAGAAAATAGAGTTTAGGGCAAAGACTGTATTAAGAGATAAGGAAAGTTATTATATAATGATAAAGGTGAGAATCTTAAAGCATTTTGTCTAAGATCAGGAAGAAAAGGATGCCCACTCTCACCACTGATATTCAAAATGGTACTGGAAGCCCTAGTCAGAGCAATTAGGCAAGAAAAAGAAATACACGGCCTCCAAATTGGTAAGGAAGTAGTAAAACTTTCACTATTCGCTGTTGACATGACATTATATATAAAAAAAACTCTAAAGACTTCACCAAAAAAATGTTAGAACTAATAAATGAATTCAGTAAAGTTGCAGGATATAAAATTAATGTACAGAAATCTGTTGTGCTTCTATCCACAAATAACACACTGGCAGAAAGAGAAATTAAGATAACAATTCTATTTATAATTGCATCAAAATGCCTAGAAATAAATTTTACCAATGAAGTGAAAGACCTGTACTGTGAAAACTATAAAACATCAATGAAAGAAAGTGAAGGTGACACAAAAAAATGGAAAGATATTCTGTGCTCATGGATTGGAGGTGACACAAAAAAATTGAAGGTGACACAAAAAAATGGAAAGATATTCTGTGCTCAAAATGTCCATGCTACCCAAAGCAATCTACAATCTTAATGCAATCCCTATCAAACTACCAACAACATTTTTCACAGAACTAGAACAAATAATCCTAAAATTTGTATGGAACCACAAAATACCCTGAATAGCCAAAGCAATCTTGAAAAAGATGAACAAAACTGGAAGTATCATAATCTCAGATTTCAAGATATGCTACAAAGCTGTAGTAATCAAAACAGTATGGTACTGGCACAAAAACAGATATACAGATCAATGGAACAGAATAAAGAGCCCAGAAACACACATATACACTTAATTCAAGAAAAAGGCAAGAATATGCAATGGGGGGGAAAGACAGTTTAATAAATGGTGTTGGGAAAATTGGACAGCCACCTGCAAAAGAATGAAACTAGACCCTACCTTACAGCATACACAAAAATCAACTCAAAATAAAGACTTGAATAAAAGACCTGAAACCACAGAACTCCTAGAAGAAAACAGGGGTAAGGACCTTGGCATTGGTCTTAGCTATGAAATTTTTTTTTTTTTTTGGATTTGACATCAAAAGCAAAGCTAACAAAAGCAAAAATAAATAAGTGAGACTACGTCAAACTAAAAAGCTTCTATACAGCAAAGGAAACCATCAATGAAATGAAAAAGCAGTCTACTCTATGGGAGAAGATATTTGCAAATCATACACCTGATAAGGGATTAATATCTAAAATATTTAAAGAAGTCATATTACTTAATAGCAAAAAAACCCCCAAAACCAAACAATCTGATTTTAAAAATGGACTGAGTACTGAATAGAATTTTTTTCAAAGAAGATATATGAATGGCCAACAGGTACATGGAAAGGTACTCAACATCATCAGTCATCAGGGAAATACAAGTCAAAACCACAATGAGATATTATCTCAGACCTGTCAGAATGGCTGTCATGAAAAAGACAGGATGTAACAAGTGTTGGCAAGGATTTGGAGAAAAGGGAACCCTTATGTACTGTGTGTGGAAATGTAAATGTGCAGCTACTATGAAAACAATATGGAGATTACTCAAAAAATTAAAAATAGAACTACCATAGGAGCTAGCAATCCACTTCTCGGGATTTATCAAAGGAAATGAAAATAGGCTATGGAAGAGATTATCTGCACTCCCATGTTCATGGCAGCATTATTTATAATAGTCAAGATAGGGAAACAGTGTAAACATTTATCAATGGATGAATGAATAAAGATGATATGATATATACATATACAATGGAATATTATTTATCCATAAGAAGGAATTCCTGCCATTTGTGACAACATGGATAACCTGGCAATGCTGAGTGAAGTAAACCAGACAAAGATAAATACTGCATGTTATCACTTACATGTGGAATTAAAAAAAAGTCAAATTCATAGAAGCAGAGGGTAGAAAAATGGTTGCCACAGACTGGGTGGGTGGGGCAATAGGTAGAGGTTGGTAAAAAGATACAAACTTTCAGCTATGAATAGTGTCTGAGAAGCTAATGTAAAATATAGTGACTGTAGTTGATAACACTCTAATGCATCATTGAAATTTGCTAATAGAGTAGATTTTAAATGTTTTCTCCCCCAAGAAGATAAATGTGTGAGGTAATGGGTGGGTTACTTAACCCAATGGGGGAAATTCAACTACATGTATTCATATATCAAATCACCATGATGTGCACTTTAAATATTTTACAATTATATTTTTCCATAATAACTCAGTAAAGCTGACATTTTTTAAAAAGTCCAAGCAGAAATGGGCACTTTTGCTTTAGTAGCTAAAAAGCAGCCTTTCTGAGCCCAGGTAGGTGGTCATTGTTTTTCTCCTTGTAGTGACAACCTCCTTTTTATTTTCATAGTCAATTTTATTGTTGGTGAAATCATCCAATTACAACTTTTCCATTTTCATTTAGGGCTACAAAGAAGTTTCTATTTTTTTTTTAGGGCGATGTTATAAAATAGAAAGTTTGCAGCAAAAATTCTCATTACATAGTATAAGGTATGAAGACTGAAAAAATCCCATTTTTTCTTTTACATTATTAGAAATTAAATAAATTATCTCATTAGAGTTAAACACTCTCAGTACTACATAAATGTGCTCTTCTAGCAACCGTTTAATAAGTCTGCATATTCAGGATATAATAAGCATTGTGCATGGCAAAGCGCCAAGGTCACCCTTGTCTTATTGAGAAAGAACCATGCTGAGTTAACATAGAACAGTACATTTGGCAGATTAAAACATTGGGAAACCTCAAATAATGTTGATTAGAATTAAGTACTGAGAAAGTGCAGACAACTAATATTGACTTCATTGTAGACAAAATTTATATATTAATTTCATGACTAACCAGAATAGTGGAAGGTTTATAGAATTCTCTTGTGAATACAATTCTTTAATTTGTTTTTGCAGATTAATAAATCAGATTGGTAAAAGTATAGTAAAGAGGGTCCATATTGAGTTTAAGTCCATTGGAAAAGCTTATCTAGATAAAGCAAATCAGTTGTATTTATGTTGTTCCTTTCTATCCACTCCTTTCCTTCATCTGCTTTCACTTTTCCTGATTCACTTATCAAATATTACAAGCTAAATGTTTTGTGCTTAAGACATACAGACAACTATAGCATATTTCTGTTTCAAGGAAGTTAATCTAGATCGGAGGTATGACAAGTAAAATCATAACTACAGTATGTGTAGTGAGTACTTTGATAGAGAGATGCCCTGGCAGAGAAGGAATATATGAGTTAGGCTTGGGAGTTAGGAAAGGCTTCATGGAAGAAATATCTTGAAGGATAAGTAGGAGACAGGGAGGTGACCATGGAAGAATGGAAGAGGAAAATCCATTCTAGAGAGAGCAGCAAGAACCAATGCAGGAGACATGAGAAAACAGTGGCCTGGTGTTTCCAATTTTATTAATTTACTCTTTGATTTATAATCTATACAACTCAGAAATCTACAGAATTATCTGCGGAGGCTTTATAGTGATTAAATTTAATTGTAATAAGTTTTCAATTAACAGAGGCTTTAATTTTAAGAAATAAATACTGAACCTAAAAATTGTTCCTATTCAAGAATGGGATGATGGTCAAAATAACCAATATACACTTAAAAATATTGTCTCATATATGAAATTTAATCTTGGAATATTTCCAACTTGTTTTATGATATGCTTTCGCTCCCCCCCCCCTTTTTGGGCAGGAGACCAAGGCTGAAATAATTACTAGAGAGAATAAAAAGAGGTTATTTGCTAAGGAAGAAGAGAAAGAGGAGAAAAAATGGAGTGTTCTGTCATTTTCTATTGAGGAGGAAATGAAAGAAAACTTAAACTCTGGAATAAAGAACCTGGAAGAGTTTTTGAAATCATGTAAAAGTAACTCAGTGAAATTTCGAGTTGAAATGGTAGCCTTAACTGCCTGCTTGAAAGCATGGAAAGAACATTGCAGAGGTAAAGTTGTGTGATTCTGTATTTTTTGTTTTGATGAATTGGAGACTTAATAAAAGGATGTAATGATGATAACTGTCATTTATTAACTGGAAGTTTGTGTTAGAAGCCTTAGATGCATTATGTGATTTTATCCTTACAAAATTCCTCTAAGGATTACTTCATTTATTGGTGAGCAATGAAATCTCAAAATAGCAAATATACAGCACATTCTTAAGCAAATTCAAATCAAATCAGTCAAAGATAGGCTTAAGGATAACTACTTATAAAACTGTGGGCATAGTCAAGGGAACCAGCAAAGCCGGGGAGGCACTCTGGGAGAATCTGTCACTCATTTTTGAGATCTGAAGTGCAAACATTTTCTTTCTGGGTAAAACTAAAGATTATGTTCGCTGACCATGTTGAGTTCTTCTAAATGTTGCTGTGGCTCCCGTGTGCTCTACTTTGCAATTTCTATAACACATAGTAGGATAAAAAAGAAGAGACAGGAAGAGGAAGATAAGGGGAAATAAACCTGGGTAGAGATATGTAAATTGATAACAGGTGAAATGATCATGTGCCATAAGAGCTCCAAACTGACAGTTCTTCCTAGTAAACCTAGTTGATCTGTCTGTCTTGAGCATCCCCACACTTGAAATCCATTTAACACATGGTCACCAGGTTCTTCTTTTCTCCCCCCTCCCCACTCTCATTCTGTTTACTTCAGTCTGCTCTAAAGCAGTCAGCCTTTCACTGTGGATTCTGTCACAGTGAGAAGCATAAGATTTGGCTTATATATTTCTCCCCAAACAAGATGTTGTATCAGAATTTGCAGTTGACTGCTACTAAGAAAGATCAGAATTAAGTGGCTTACTCTCCTGAGGGGAAGAATTCTACATTAAATTTTTTTTGTCGCCTCTTATAGCATTCAGTGGGTGTTTGGTAATATTTTTTAGATAGCTAAAATACAGGTTTATTGGAAGAAAGTTGGAATTAAAAACAGCCCTAACATGGCAAGTATGGAAAGATTAGCAGTGAGGAGGAATAAAAAGAATGTATATAACTATACAGAAATGAAGAATAATTAGCAAAGTCTGTATTTGGCAGTTGTAATAGACTGATTGAATTGGCAACCTCCAATGATTACACCAAATAGTTATCTATTGTCAACAGTAGGACTCAATAAATTTTGCAAAGATTTTAACCAGATATTTAAAGTCATCTAAATATTTTTCTTTGACCATAGTAGAGGAGATATGAAAATAATAGGTGGAGAAAAGATTTGTTGTTCCCCAGAACACTTATACAACCTTGAGCTCTAACAATCTTATTTCTATCATGAACTATAAGGCTTTTCTTTGTCTCCATTATTTGCACAGCTACTTTCCAGTTATCCATGGAAATGATGAAGTGCGTATAGTTGCACTTTAATTATATTTTACCTAGTCCTCTGTATCCTAAAACCTTTATTAATGTTAAATAAGATAGTGAATTTAATTAGGTCAGATTGATTGGATGATTAATCTTGGGTAATCTAACATTATTTTTCATGGTCTTTATAAAAATTATATTGTTTATTATTTGCCAAGGTGAAACCACAAAAGATTTAAATATAGCTGTTCAAATGATGAAAAGGATCCACTCCTTGATGGAAAAATACCCAGAACTTTTGCAGGAGGCAGATCAGCAACTTATAGCCAGATGCCTGAAGTATTTAGGATTTGATGAATTGGCAAGTTCTTTATATCCAACCCAGGTAATTTTCAGAATAGCTCCATTTTAATAGAATAATTATGGGGTGTACATAAAGTGTCTTGCAAATACAGTCACCTCTTCTAGATTTTTTCTTTTTTTCAACTGACAATATTTACTTCTACGTTCAAAGTCATTACTAGTAATTCAGCTGCCCAAACTTGAAATTAGAAAACTGATACAAATGCTTGTCTGAACAAACAGGTTAAATGCTGGATAATTTCTGCAGACCCTTAAAATTAATACTGTGTTTAATTCTAGCAAACAATTTAAAAGCTATGTTGTGATTGTTCAGTTGTTTTTAAATGTATTAGATTGTAGCTACAGATACCATAATGGATATTTGAAAATCTTGATGTCTATCAATATACTCACAGTTAAGATAATGATTTAAATGGTAAAGAACTTCTTCAATAAATATTACAAAATTGAAAAGGTGGTGAAATCCTTTTCTCATAAAAAGTACTCAGTAATATATATTTTAATTATTTAAATAATGTAGTTTAAAATCACTTTCCAAATGGACTTTTCAAATAATGTAGGTTGCAAGAGATGACATGAAGAAAACAGATAAATACTCAATTGGCATTGGGCCAGTTCGGTTTCAACTACAATACATGGGCCATTATTTGATACGAGATGAGAGAAAAGATCCAGATCCCAGGGTTCAGGATTTTATTCCTGACACATGGCAGGTAATAATTGAATGAAACAAAAATTTTATTTTATTTGTATTTTATGATTAAATGTGATCTCAGGAGCTTCTCATTATTGTGGCTTTACATATTATATTTGGCATGAACTTAATATTGAGTCATGTCATTTAAAATTATTTTATCATTAGAAATGACAAAATGGAAATTCTTTTCCATTTAAAGAAAGTGAAATTTTCATTTTGTTTATTATTTATAAATAGACCATCTCCTTGGAGGTACTTTGATGAATTCACAAATACATATTTTTAAAGTTATGTTTGGGTCATCCAGTTGTATCATTGTGGAGCAACCTCCATGTTTTCCCTGTGTCAGTAGGATTTTTTTTTTTTTAAGATTTTATTTATTTATTTGAGAGAGAGAATGAGAGACAGAGAGCATGAGAGGGAAGAGGGCAGAGGGGAAAGCAGACCCCCCGCTGAGCAGGGAGCCCGATGTGGGACTCGATCCCGGGACTCCAGGATCATGACCTGAGCCGAAGGCAGTCGCTTAACCAACTGAGTCACCCAGGCGCCCCTGTCAGTAGGATTTTATATGTAAATGTGCCCAGAGCAATTTTGGTAGTCTAAACAAGATAGCAATTGTTTAGATATTTACATGCTATACCTGTCACCATCGTAGCCATTCTTCTATAAATAAATGTAAAATTGATGGATATAAAATTTGGAATAAAATGGTGTGTTTCTGCATAGATTGAACCATATAAAATCGCTGATAAATTGAATATGTTTACCTACAAAAGTACAATTTCATAGGTTCAATCTACTAGACTTCCAATTCAGAATATGCCTTTATCTTTCTTATATTGATGATAGTGGAATATCTTTAAAAATTCCTGCCTCCTTTTCAGGAACAGGAGGATCAGTTCCTTACTTAAGTGCAGGACACAAAGCAGCCAAGTGCTCTCTATTAGTTCTACACACATTTCAATTCTTCTAATGTCCACTTTATTTTGAGGTGTGGCTCAGAGTGGACCTAGATTAAGAGTGTGCAGACTGAGGTTTGGGGATGTTTTTCCATCTTCTGCCCATCATAGAAATTTATGATTCTTTGATTAGTCATCATTTTGATGATTAAAAGCATAAACTGAAGGGATGAAGTTTTTCATGCCCTTCAAAGTAGGTACCTGACATTCTTCCGTATGTAAAGTAAAAGGTAAGTAGTAAAATTATGAATGATTGATTTTTTTTCTCCTTAGCTACCATTTCACCATTGGCTGCTTCTTAGAACTTAATTTCTCAAAGCCTTTGGAGAAGCACTGTACTTAATGACAAATACTTAGAAAAAAAGAAATCTTCCCAATGACAAGATATTTTATTCAGGCTCACTTTCCATTTTGGAGAAGGGCTGGACTTAATCAATGACAAATACTTAGGAAAAAAGAAATCTTCCCAATGAAAAGATATTTTATTCAGGCTTATTTTCCATTTTTCACACACAAACTCACCTCCAGATAGTCAAAAGCATAGCAATTCTGTCTTCTGAGAGAATGCCATGAGTTCTTCAGATTTTCCTATGTGTTTCATCAGTGTTTTTAACTCCCCATCATTCCACTTGAAGTTCAGAAAATTATATTAGAAGTGTATTAATAGATTTGTTTTGATAACATGCTGTTCATATTATTAACTCATATGGTGCTCTGAACCCTGCAGCGAGAGCTCCTTGATGTTGTGGATAATAATGAGTCAGCAGTGATTGTCGCCCCAACGTCCTCAGGCAAAACCTATGCTTCCTACTATTGCATGGAGAAGGTGCTGAAGGAGAGCAGTGAAGGGGTGGTTGTGTATGTTGCACCAACAAAGGTAGCCCTCAAGTGACTCAAACTTTCTCTTTCATTCCTAAACCTCCTCTTTTAAAATAATACATGTAGTCATGCAAGTGAATCTATTTTATTATTTATTTATTTTCCAGTTTTATTGATCTATAACTGGCATATAACATTGTATTAATTAAGGTGTACCACACATAATTTGATATATGTATATATTGTGAAATTATTGCCATAATAAGTTTAGTTAACATCCATCACCTCATATAGCTACAAACTTTTTTTCTTATGATGAGAACTTTTAAGATCTATACTCTTAGCAACTTTCAAATACGCAGTGCAGTATTGTTAACTATAGTTGCCATGCTGTACATTACATATCTACTACTTATTTATATTATAACTGGAAGTTTGTACCTTTTGTCCACCTTCACCTATTTCACCCACTGTCTCCAACCCCTACCTCTGGCACCCATCAATCTGTTCTCTGTTTCCATAGCTTTCACTTTATTTTGTGACCTGTATTTTCTCCTTCCAGTTTCAGAGGCCAACATAACACTTTTCTGAGAACCATTGTGAGGAAAAAGCCTGGTCTTGTGATTTTGTCATTCAGCATTATGCTTACATTGAGAGAAGCATTCACACTTTGCTGAGCCATGTTGGTCACTTAGGAATCTAATACTGCTTTTGCAGAGTTTATCTGATCTGCTGCTGGGCATTCGTGACTGGCCTGTTTCTCAAGCTAGGCTGTTTTGCCATGTTTCTTTTATGTCTATTACTGCTTAATGTTGAACTTAAAAACAAAAAGTATGATCTTTGCATTAAGGAGAAAGTTTGACTTACAGAAAGTAGAAGTTTGCATATCCTCACTCATAACTCTTTGCTTGTAATGTGATTACTCTTAGGAAAGGCAAATTTAGTTGAGATAACTTTAATTCTATAGATTAAAATGAATTCAGACTCCATTTTAGCTTCTAGAAAAAGTTTAGTGACTTGTGGTCAGCCTTAGAACCAGATTGATCTGTATGATTAATTGAAATGAGCACTTTATTTTTTATTGTAGCTTTTTTTTTGTTTTTCATGGCCATTAATATGTGCTCATTGCAGGAAATTAGTAGTATATATAAAAAAAATTAACCTGGCCAGAAGTGGAATTTTAGTAACAACACAGTAGATTTTGCCAAATTACTCTTTTAAAAGATATGGCAGTGTATATTCTCTTATCTTCTCTAACATTTCTATTATCACTTAAAATGTTTTTGCCATACTGATAGGAGAAAACTTCTATCTCATATTTAAATTTGCTTTTCTGTGATCACTAGTCATTTGGGTATCTTTATGTGAATTTGGGCACTGACATTTTTTTATTCATGAACTACTTGTGGATGCATTTGCCCATTTGTCTTTTACTTTGGGGGTAGTGGCATTGTCTTTTCATTGATTTGTCAGAGTTTTGTATACTAAGTACATTACTCTTTATATATCATAACAAATATACCTTTATTTGTCACTTTATCTTTTTACTACTATATTGGGTCATATTAACGATAATATTTTGTTCATATCTTTGTGTACTCAGGTCTATCAGTATTTTCATTTAGTGTTTCCATGTGTGTGCTCAGAAATGGGAAAGTGTTCACTTTTTAGTGTCTTTATGCTTATGTTTTAAAATTTATGTTTTAATCTATATGTATCTTTTTTGGGGGGGTGCATAAAGTGTGAAATAGATGTTCATAGATTTCCCTATACTCAGATTCCACTAGCCAGGCTACCCACCTGATCCAAAGTACTCATGTATATATTCAAACTCCAGATGTCTGAAGGAAGTCCCCAAATATAAGAACCACAAATCTATCTGATAATCCTTAACTTGATCTTCCTTCTATAGTAGACTCACAGCTTCTTTCTAAGCCTTGGTCATCCAGGTATTCAGCTATTTTTTTCCTGATATGTGAGCAACATTTCCTGTTTTTTTTTTTTTCCTTCTGATTAAGCCATTTTTTCCCCCATTTTACTTTAAGTTGAGGTTTATCAATGAGGTTCACATACTTAGGTCAAATATCTCAAAGAGAGCATGTTAGTGTATTTAGAGTAGATGGGTATAAGAAAGGGGCTGTTAAGCTTTCTGCACTTACAACCGTACATATTTTTAGACAGTTTCTGTCATTCTCTGAGGTTTCATCTGTGTTTTATTATGTGATTATTGAATTTCTTCCCTTGTCAATCAGGCCCTTGTTAATCAAGTGGCAGCAACTGTTCAGAACCGTTTTACCAAAAGTCTGCCAAATGGTGAAGCTCTATGTGGTGTTTTTACAAGGGACTATCGTCACGATGCCCTAAACTGTCAGGTAGGATATATTAATTAATGCATTTGTTACCAAATTATATAATAGCACTAATATATGTCTCTTTCAGTAGAAATTCAACATCTTCACAAAGCCTCACAGAAATAATTTTTTTGAATTTACAAGATGAAATGGCTTTACAGAAAGTTTAATATTGTTAATATTCCAAAGAGTTGAGAAATAGCACTCATCTTTCTCTAAGGACACTTACGTTTTGACTTCAGGTTTCACTAATAGTTTATTGCATCCTTTTGGTTTATAAATGGATTCAAAATGATCTGAAGAACCCAATGCTATAAAAAATTAACAAACACCAATTTCTAATCAGAATGACTTTTTCTTGATAATTAAGATACTGTCACTTTTCTTGATGAGTAGGATACTCATCACAATTTTAAAAATGTATTATTGATAGAATACCTGATGCTAAGTAAGCCATGGATAGTTTTCCTCCTTAACAAATTCATAAATACATAATTAAGACTGAACAAAAAGTGAAATGATGATTCTAGAACATTGCAGAGCAGACATGAAGATGTGTTACCCAGATTGCCTTTCAAGGATGGACTTGCTGCCCAGATGTGGGGAGAGGGGTCAAGACAAATGCCAGCTGTCAGTTCCACAGTCCATGTCCTGTGGCTGAGCTAGGCGGGGATATAAACGCTGGGACATAAACACAGGGGTATAAATGCCTGCTGTGGAATAGCTCTGACAGCCAGTATTCACTCCAGAGTTCTAAGCCAGGTTGGCCAAGGTTTCATCAGGCCTCTTTTGAAATATAGCTTCTCCCTCAACACAATTCTGCTTCTCCCCACATCCATAGTTGTTGATCCTAAATAGACATTTTTTAAGCAAAACTATCTCAGGGTCAGATTGAAGAAATAAACCTGTGATGATTAACTCTTTCTATTTGTATTACTTTGGATGTTTATAAATAAGAATTTAAACTTCAAATCTGATATTTTACCATTTTGACTCATAAGAATTACAGTTTCATAAGGTTTAACCTAATATATCACAATTTTAATGAAATATTCTCAGAAGTGATATTATATCATAATTATTAGCAGGTACATTCAGGAGTTATAACTCTTTCATATTCTTATAACAAAGTCTGTACATAGTAAAGTACTCAAACTTTTTGTTTATACAATGTTATTTTAGGTACTTATTACAGTGCCTGCCTGCTTTGAAATTCTGCTATTAGCTCCTCATCGCCAAACATGGGTGAAAAGGATCAGATATGTTATATTTGATGAGGTAGGTTTGGTATTATTTCTCTAGGTTGATTTCCTAGTGTACGTAAGTGCTATAATGAAGATTTTTGGTGCTTCAAGACATTTGTCCCTTTGTATAGAGTTCAGGTTGTGGGGGGTACTTCCTTCTGAATGGTTTCCTCAGTGAATCATACTCAGTCTTTTGGTTCCGTTTTCCTGTTGAGACTCAACAGGGGATGTCGGTATATGCTGTAGAGGTCTGCGTAGCAAGGCAGAGTTAACCACCAGGGCGTTAAGTTTTCCTGGTAGAGATTTCAAAATCCAATCTTTGACCTCTAAAGCAAAGCTTTTTGGTCTCTCACAATGGTAGCAGTTATGTGGGTTATTTTATCAGTCATCGACACAATAGAAAACAAATGGCACAGTCAAAACACAATTTAAGAAGAGAGTTTTCCAGGACGCCTGGGTGGCTCAGTTGGTTAAGCGACTGCCTTCGGCTCAGGTCATGATCCTGGAGTCCCGGGATCGAGTCCCGCATCGGGCTCCCTGCTCGGCAGGGAGTCTGCTTCTCCCTCTGATCCTACCCCCTCTCATGTGCGCTCTCTCTCACATAAATAAATAAATAAAATCTTAAAAAAAAAAAAAAAAAAGGAGAGTTTTCCAAAAGTGTGTGTGAGGGAAACTATAAAGGTTAGTACAGTAATCCAGAGCTAGTAACTTACCCTTATGCTTAAAGGGACAAGGCAAAGAAGCAGTTACCGAGATGCAAAAGATTCTGATTAAGGTAGCCACATTGTGAGTACTTACCTTGGTTAAGGGACATAACTAGTTCAAGGTAACCTTTCAGGAAGGGGGATCCAGTGAAATAAAGACCTCATTCTCATTCTCCTCCCTTCTCCTGATCCCTTGACAAGGCTCTCCATTGGCTAAGTCCAGGGGAACCAGAGAGCATTGGAGTCCCTTTAAAGTAATCTCTATAAGTCCGTTTCCCTGGCCAAAGAGAGCAGGATGGAAAATAATGGAGATTTATAGGGACAAATGGAAGATATTTATAACATTTTTGTCATACTTATAAATGTTATAAAATTTTATAATATTTATAAATGATAGTTATGACATTTTATCCTTTTATATTTTTATAAATATATTTTATTTTTTATTTTTTAAAGATTTTATTTATTTATTTGACAGAAACACAGGGAGAGAGGGAACACAAGCAGGGGGAGTGGGAGAGGGAGAAGCAGGCTTCCCACTGAGCAGGGAGCCTGATGCGGGCTCGATCCCAGGACCCTGGGACCATGACCTGAGCTGAAGGCAGAAGCTTAATGACTGAGCCACCCAGGCGCCCCTATAAATATATTTTAATATATACTTAAAAATATACTTCTATAATATAAAATATGTGTTTAATATATTATATATTAAATATATAAATATATTTATTAAATGTTATATGTATATCTATTAAACATTTATTATATTTATATATTTTATTTTTGTATTATATAGTATATTATATATTATATAGTTTATTTATATAATATATATTTATATAATATGTACTTTATATATAGCATGTATTTATATAATACTTAATTATATATATTATATTTATATATTTATATAATGCATATAAAATATATATTTATGAAATATTTAGTATATTTATATATTCATTTATGTATGTTATATATATATAATATAATTTTATGTATGATATATAAAATATACATATTTTATATATTATATTTTATTTTGTAGTATTTATAAATGATATTTATAACATTTTATCATCATATTTTATCAAAGATATTTATTGAAAAAGATTTAAAGTATTATAAAAGGATATATTCTTTTGCTCCAAAGAATTTTCAGCCTAAAGTGGAAGAAGATGATAAGCTTGTATTTAACTTAATTATTCCTGTTGTAAACTTGGAGCTACTAAGCAGGCTATATATTTTATTTGTTTGATACTGATTTTTTGTGTTTATTTTTGGTTACTCTGTATATATTACATCTTGAAGGCCTTGAATATTCCTGTTCAAAATAAAAATTCGACAATTCTCTGTAATCAAGAACTGGAGTT
The DNA here is from genome assembly GCF_029215605.1 of Mirounga angustirostris. Taxonomy (NCBI): domain Eukaryota; kingdom Metazoa; phylum Chordata; class Mammalia; order Carnivora; family Phocidae; genus Mirounga; species Mirounga angustirostris. The sequence continues at coordinate 142,879,277 of NW_026991710.1, read as the reverse complement.
GTACTCTAATTTCAAAACTCTGACTGGTATGACATTGGGTACCTTAATTTCCCCACTTTGATATAAAGTAAAGCTGAAGGATTTTGAAGGCTAATGCCTATTCTGGCAGGGCCAGAGAAAAGAACTATCTGCTTTTATGAAGCATTCAGGAGAGTTGTATACTACCTGACCAGGCCAAAACCAAATGGGCTGTGGAAAAGATTATTTTAATCCTCTGACTCAGATGGTCCTTTCCAGCTAGTTGCCAGGCTTCATAATTTAATCTGTTTAAAGAAGACTACATTTGAGAATCTTCTCTAAATCGAGTTCAGTTTGCCTTATTTGATTTAAAAGACATTCATTCATTAATTCAGCAAATATTTAAGGGGTGCCTCTGCCATTCCAGGCACTGTTGGTACTAGGAATGCCCAGGTCTAAGGTCACAGAGTAATTGAAAACCAGAGAATTAAACAAGTAAGCACACGAGCAAGTACACATGTGATTGTGCCCGCCCACACTGGTACATACTGTAAAGAGAAAGAGCAGGCTGGCATGACTGAAAATGGCAGGAAAGCGGTAGGAGGAAACTTTGGAGTGGGCAGTCAGCAAAGTCCTTCTAACGGAGTGACATTAGCCTGAACTCTGTAAGCTGAAAAGCATGTTAAGCAGAGGGAATGATACATGTGAAAGCTCTGAGGTAGGAAAGGTGTGTTTAAGTAACACAGAGAAGTCCAGTATGTCTTAAGCAGAGGGGGAGCAGTATGGGACAGAATGGCTTGATACAAAGCTAGAGAGACAAGAGGGGGCCAAATTATGCCAGGTATAATGTACACCCTGTTAAGGAGTTAACATTCTGTTCCATGTGCAAAGGAAGATATTGAAGGAATTTAATTAGGGACATGGACTGATCTAGTTTGTCTTTTAGATATATCATTTTGGCTGTGATTGGAAGAACATAGGGGGCACCGAGGGAAGCTAGGTGGTAGTCGGGAGGATATTGCAGCAGTGTAGCTGAGATGAGATTGTGGCTCGGGTGGCATTAGACATGGAAAGAAATGCATACATTTGAAAGAAATTTTTGAAAGTAAGAGAAAGAGGAGTTATTGATGGATTGGTTATGGAAATTGAAGAAAATTTGTGTCAAGATTTTCTATTACCTGATTTGTGGATATTTATATAAACTTGGCATGGTCAATTAAAGGTAACATGAAACTATGTATAGTGATTTGAGCTTCTGTGTCTTATTTTCATTTGCTATTTTTAAATCATCTTTTTAAAGGAGAAATTTTTTTCTTTTAATAGGTCCATTGTCTTGGTGGAGAAATTGGAGCAGAAGTCTGGGAGCATCTCCTTGTCATGATCCGATGTCCCTTTTTGGCTCTTTCAGCAACCATAAGTAACCCTCAGCATCTCACTGAGTAGGCATTATGTTCGGTTCAGTTTGGATAAATGCTTTTCTATTTTAAATTTTATACTTTCTCTATAGGTTCTGAAGCGTTTCATAACTTTCTGGTGGGTTTATTAACTTATCTCTGGCTATTCAAGCAACAGAGCATCTAGAGCACCTCCTGGCAGGTGCTGAGAAAGCCCACACTCAATAAAGGAAAATCAAGGACTGTCCCAGCCAGATCTGCTATTGAGTAGAAAATTTCTTCCATATGTCAAAAAAAGTCCACCAGCAGCGATAGATCTATGTTCCTTTTTTTTCCTGTCTTTTAGCAAGAAATAAAAAATGAAATAATATAATGACATCCCCTGCCACAGACTTTGAGATTTCTTCTATTGTCCCACTTTGTAGATGCTTAGAAAGATAGGAAAACCTTACTAATTGAAAGGCCCATATCATTTTGTCATTGGGCTAGATTTTTGCCTCATTGTTAATAACAATTATAGCAAAGGCTACTATGTGCCAGGCACTATTCTAAGTGTTTTGCAAATATTAATTTATTTTAAATACCCAACAACCCTTATGATTTACTATTTCAATTACTACTATTAAATCATATGTCTACTACTACTATTATTATTTCCATTTTTGTGGAATGTAGAATGTGGAAAATGAGGCACAAAGAATGTAAGTGATTTGACCAAGAGCCACAGACAGCAGTAAGGAGGCTGGGATTCAGTCTCAGGTAGTCTGCCTCCAGGGCCTATTCTTTTAATTACAATTTTTAAGGCATGCGAAATTTTTTTTATTTGAATTATTTAATGTCACAGGAAGTAGTACTCTATTACTGCCTACAGTAAAATTATTTGTGAATTTATTTTTTAAGGTGGCTACAATCAGTAAAACACTACTGGAAACAAGAAGACCATACAATGGGAAAAAATATTGCTTTTAAAAGAGATGCTGGCCGTTGTGCCACTTCTCCCAAAGATTACTTCCGAATAAAGGAATCGTATAAAGTTAGACTTGGTACGTTTGGCATTTTTCTTTTACTTTAAAATCATTGCAGTCCTTAGCTGGCCACTGATTTGGAAATTCTTGCTCTTCATTGTTAGTGCTCTATGGAGAGAGATACAATGATTTAGAGAAGCATATATGTTCGATAAAACATAATGACATCTATTTTGATCATTTTCACCCATGTGCCGCACTAACAACAGATCATGTAAGTAATACTTTAGACATATTTGTTCTGAGTAATATAAATTACTTGTATATATGTTATAATTGAATAGCTGCCTAGTTGATTCTTAGAATTGTAGAATAGATACTTTATAACAGATATTTAACCTTAGTTTTATTTTTTGTTTATTGAATATATTTGACATGTAACATAATATAAATTTAAGGTGTATAACATGTTAATTTGGTATATTTATATATTGTAAAATAATTGTGATAGCAATATTTAGCACCTCTATCATGTTATATGATTATAATATAATATTATTGTCCATATTTATTATACTGTGCATTAAATCCCTATGTCGTATTTACTCATCACAAATTTGTACCCTTAAAGAACACTGATCTTTACTCCCCCACCTCACATTCCCTGGTAACCATCATTTTACTGTGTTTTTTACGAGTTTGACTTTTTTAGATTCCACATATAAGTGATATTATGCTGTTACTTTTCTTTCTCTGTCCGACTTACCTCTGTATAACTTAGCATAATGTGCTCAAGGTGCATTCATGGTGTTTCAAATGGCAGGATATCCTCCTTTCTCAGCGTTGAAGAATATTTATTAACATTAGTTTTTTAAAAGTAACAAAAATAACTTTGTAGTCTTCAATGAACCCTCAGTGGTGTCTGGATCCACAAAGCTTGAAAATGACTAAGAATATTAACCTGAAGTTTTTTTTGGTTAATTTTATTTGTTCTTGGACATTATCTTTGCCCATCTTCCTTCTTCTCAGTACCCATGTCTCTCTGTCAACCTTTGTGACACTAACCCTTAGTGCACAACTATATGTGGACAGCTCCTAGAACATGTGAGCAACTGATCACTGCGAGTTAGGTTAAATAAGGAAAAGACATTTCACTAACATAACAGTCATAACATGATTTTTTGGTGGTGAATCAATAAAGTGGAAGTCTTAGGATATCATTTGGGACATCGAGGTGTCTGTGAAGGAAGACTTCTTAATTTTCCTTGCACAATTCTCTTCCTTTTCTTTTTTTTTTTTAAAGATTTTATTTATTTGAGACAGAGAGAATGAGAGAGAGAGCACATGAGAGGGGGGAGGGTCAGAGGGAGAAGCAGGCTCCTTGCCGAGCAGGGAGCCCGATGCGGGACTCGATCCAGGGACTCCAGGATCATGACCTGAGCCGAAGGCAGTCGCTTAACCAACTGAGCCACCCAGGCGCCCAATTCTCTTCCTTTCTTATCCTATTCTTAGTAACAGCCCATTCAAACTCTTAGTGCCTCTCAAAATGATAATTAGTCATTAGTTTGCCTTCCTTTCAAAACCTAGCAAGTAGACTATAGTCCAAATTCTGTTGTCAGGTAAAACCCCTAAAACATAATTATGATCTTGCCAAGCTTTAATGGCTTTCCTTTGGAAGTGATTAAATCCACAACTCCTTGGCTTGGCTTCCTAGGTCTTCTCTGACCTGGCCCCAAAATCTGATGTATCTTACCTGGAGGTCCTCATGATTTATATTGTTCCTGGAGTATTTCACCACAGATGCCAAATGCCAGTTGTTCAGATCCTTTATATTTTTTATGAGTCCTCTAACGCGAAACATCTTCAGAGTCCTTCTGTGACTTCCTTAGCTGGATGTAATCTTCGGTCCATAGCACCTTCTTGTATGACATCAGTCATGATCAGCTTACTACTAAAGTTGCTTATATGCATGTCTCCTTTATCTTATTAGAATAACTCCTTGAAGACAAATTTTATGTCCTTATGAGTTCCTAAAAAACTGTGTATATAAAAGATGCTTAATAAATGTATGTTAAGTAAAGATGGCCAACTTAAATTGAGCATTTACTTTGTGTTCTAAGAATTTTATGTATTTTGTCCCTTTCAACTATCACAACAGTTTTAGGATGGATGTCTTGTTAATATTCCCAATTTACAAATGAGGATGGTGAGGCATAGAGCATTTAACTAACTCATTATTGCACCGCAAATAAGTGGTGGGGCCAGGATGCAACCAAGATAGACTCCAGAGCTTGCCCTATCATCACAGTATTCTGAATGATCTATTGAACAGATACTGAGTGAGTGAATGAATGAGAATCACTTTTAGCCTTTCAGCTATGATACAATGGCTTCTAAAAGCAACTGAATGAATCCTAATCATGGTAATTTTCTAATAAGATTTTATCACAGAAGTTTCTCTTTTGTGTGGCAATGGCCTAATCTGAACCCTAAATAAAACTAAAATATGGACAAAATTCCTGTGACCTCACACCCCAGACTTAGAATATAGATGATAACCCACACAAATAATTAATAGACTTCTTTTTCTGTCTCTGTCTTTCTCTCTGTCTGCTTTTTCCCCCCCATTGTCACCTGGCATTTTTAAAACAGCATAGTATTTAAAAAATTACTTATTTTGTGTAGGACGGTTCCAGACAGGTTATCTTTAAGTAGCAATGAGTGCAGTTTGGAGTACCTAGCAAGATTGGCATTTTGGTCCAAGTGCCTTTCCTCTCTTTTCAGTAGCTATGAATGGAGTAACTGGAAAGCAACAGAACTGCTACAGTATGCTCTGACCTGGTATGACTTCTGCAAAGGTCACACTGTTGTATGAGTCTTCTTAAGACTTCTGGACTTTGGGTCCAGAAGCAGGGAGTCTGCTTCTCTCTCTGACCCTCCCCCCTCTCATGCTCTCTCTCTATCTCATTCTCTCTCTCAAATAAATAAATAAAATCTTTAAAAAAAAAAAAGACTTCTGGACTTTTGCATCAGGAATGGAGGATAAACTCAAAGGCTTGGGCATTATTAAATGTGTTTTGATAGCTGTGTGTGTAACATGTGTTGATACAGTGTGTTTCCTATCGTAGCAGCAATACAAAGCAAGCAGACCTTTCTGAATGAGTAAATTATTCCTGATGTTGTGTAGTATACTTCAGATTAATATGAAAGAACTCAGTGGCAAGAAAAAGCATAATAAATTGTGGCAACCGAAAGAGAAGAACCATCCTCCCTGATCATTGTCCCTACAGCTTCGTCATAGAAATAGTTTGAGAAGGGAAGGGGTGGAACAGGATGAGTAAGCTGGCCTTCATCCAACTGAGGTGAAGGATTGCCCTTCAATCCATATGAGGCTTATTTCTGGCAAAAAAAAAAAGCCGAGCTTGGCCTTTGCGACCAATTACCATGCCACAAAGGAGCAGCTGCTCACTGCTGGAGTTGTCAGCCCCAGGAAGTCCTTGAAAGAACTGTTGCCTCTTTCTGCTCAAGCACAGATCAATTCTCACCATCACTTGGGGCATTAGGGACAATGTGGTTCACAAAACAGCATCGTAATATAATACTGTTGTGTTTACAAATGAAGGATGGTACACATTTATGACCTTTTATTTCTCTTCCTTCTTTACGTAGGCTGGCTCAGGTTATGCCAGTTCATTAGTTGCTGTGTAGTGGAGAACAACTGAATTGAATTCCCAGCTTCTAGCCACAGAGTTATTAAACTGATTTTAAAAATTAAGACTTGTCAATCAGAGAAAGACAGTTATCGTATGATCTCGCTGGTATGAGGAATTTGAGAAACAAGACAGAGGATTATAGGGGAAGGGAGGGAACAATGAAACAAGATGAAACCCGAGAGGGAGACAAACCATAAGGGACTCTTAATCGCAGGAAACAAACTGAGGGTCTGGAGTGGTGGGGATGGGAGGGATGGGGTGGCTGGGTGATAGACACTGGGGAGGGTATGTGCTATGGTGAGCACTGTGAATTGTGTAAGACTGATGAATCACAGACCTGTACCTCTGAAACAAATAATACATTATATGTTAAAAAAAAAATAAGATAGTAGGAAGGGAAAAATAAAGGGGGGGAAATTGGAGGGGGAGATGAACCATGAGAGACTATGGGCTCTGAGAAACAAACTGAGGGTTGCTGCATTCTGCATGGAGCACTGGGTGTTATGCACAAACAATGAATCATGGAACACTTCATCTAAAACTAATGATGTAATGTATGGGGATTAACATAAGAATAAAAAAATATTTAATTAAAAAAAACAAAAAAAACAAAAAAACTGAGGGTTGCTGGAGTGGTGGGGGGTGGGAGGGATGGGGTGGCTGGGTGATGGACATTGGGGAGGGTATGTGCTATGGTGAACTCTGTGAACTGTGTAAGACTGATGAATCATAGACCCGTACCCCTGAAACAAATAATACATCATATGTTAATAAAAAAAAAAAGAAAAAAATCATAAGAGAAGGGGTGCCTGGGTGACTCAGCCGGTTAAGTGTCTGCCTTTGGCTCAGGTCATGATCCCAGGGTCCTGTGATTGAGTCCCGCATTGGGCTCCCTGCTCAGCGGGGAGCCTGCTTTTCCCTCTCCTCCCCGCTCATGTTCTCTGTGTCAATCTCTGTCTGTCTCTCTCTCAAATAAATAAATAAAATCTTAAAAAAAAAATCTTAAGAGAAAATACAAAAAAAATTAAGACTTGTGAGTTGATCATTGACAGTTGAGGCATCAACCACGTGACAGGTACTTCACTAGACTTATTACATACATTATCTAACTTAATTCTTGCAACAAATCTATGGCACAGGCAGAATTGTCCATTTTAGAAACAAAGAAACTCAGCCTTCCCCTAAAAGGCTAAGAGACTTAAGAAATCACAAGCATTCTAGTGACAGAAATAAGATTTATATCTTAAAAATTGTGATAATTTTTGGATTTATCTTACATATATGTTTTTTAGTGAGGCAAAATAATTTACCACTTTCAAGTAGTATTAATAAGAGCACACAATGCTTACATTCCAAAAATAACGTATTCAGTTACTATGTTGACATGGACTCTGTTGACATAATGCAGTCTCATGTTCAGAGATTTTACACAGGTTTGCAGGGCAAAGGACAGACCATAGATAAAATGAAAGAATATTAAAAATTTTAATTTTATCTTAAATGTAGATTGAAAAGTATGGATTTCCTTCTGATCTTACCCTTTCCCCTCGAGAAACCATCCAGCTTTATGATACCATGTTTCAGATCTGGGAAAGATGGCCCAGGGCCCAGGTAAGAAATAATTACACATTTAACTTGAATTAATTTTATTATAGTGGATGGTAACATTGCTGTTCAGAAAGACAAAGTCTCACCTTTTCTGATCATGTGCATCTAATCTTTTAAAATTATAGACTGTTTCCAAAATAAAATCACCCCTTCTAAGACATTCTTCTTGCTAACATATTGTGTTTTACTTTAATGGTGTGTAATGCCATTGAATTCCGGAAGATATTTCTTCTTTCAGTTTCTGGGATGCTAGGATATTTTAGTCTCCTTTTACATCTTGGATTCATATTCCTTCATTTTCTCATTGTACTCTCCTTTTCTCCTTACACCCTAATTGCTGTCTGTTTTCATCTTCTATGTGGTTTTGCTCTGCATTCTTTTTTCGAAGAGTTCATCCATCCTATTAGGTTTATGTACTGGAAACATTGGGGGGATAAAAAGACGTCAATAATCTGTACTCTCAAGAAGCTTGTAATTCTGTTAAATGAAATGCATAATTGAGAAACATCTTTGGATTTTCTTGCATGATTTTATTTAATTTTGTGACATTTCTTTTCAAGGAGTTCGATCCAGAGAAATTCATTCATTTTAAGAATAAAATAGTCATTAAAAAGTTGGATGCTAGAAAATATGAAGAGAGCTTAAAGGCAGAACTAACAAGTTGGATCAAAAATGGCCATGCCGAGGAGGTAATTTTCACATGTTTTTGGCAAAACCCTATGTTCCTTGTTTTCTTGACTTACATTGTTGTCATCATCATCATCATTATTATTACTTTATTATTTTAGTCTTCAATTTTCATTTTAGGATTTTAGGCTAACCTGGAAATCTAGTGATTCTGAGATAGAATAGAAAGAGGAAAAGGACATTGCTCTTTTTTTAATCCTTTGTGCTTCCTAAAACATATCCCAGAAGCCCACCAGTTCCTGTTCAGTGTTACAGTAGACAAGAACAGAGTTGTCATTATCCACAGTCAGTGTTCTTGATTCCGTGGCAGCAGAGATTGAAATCATAGTAACAGTAGCTCAGAAGAATTCTTTACTCCTTTATCATTTTTATCTTTGGATTTTTTTCTTTTATGATTTTTATTTCAGTTTGTAGGAACTATTTATATATTAAAACCTTCACCTGGGGTCATGTAAGTTTTGCATATTTACATTAAATAAGTTGATGATGGTCTTTATATTTTGAAGTTCGTTTTATTGTCACACATTGAGGTTTCTCATTTTTGGTGAGTGACATATATTAGACTTTTCCCATTTGAGTTTTTTCCATTACATTATTACTTTTTTTAAATTTTTAAAGATTTTATTTATTTATTTGACAGAGAGAGAGAGACAGTGAGAGAGGGAACACAAGCAGGGGGAGTGGGAGAGGGAGAAGCAGGCTGAAGCAGGCTTCCCGCCAAACAGGGAGTCCGATGCGGGGCTCGATTCCAGGACCCCGGGATCATGACCTGAGCGGAAGGCAGACCCTTAACGAGTGAGCCACCCAGGTGCCTCTCCATTACATTTTAACTTAGGTAACCTCCTCCCATTCAGAAACACAATTAATTTACATTTTCTTCCATTTATTTTGTCATTTAAAAACATTCAAAAGGTATTTGAAAGTGCTTTTTATCCATGATATGGAGAGGAACTGATTTACCCCACCTTCTGCCATAGAGATACCAGCATCATTTACAGAACAACCTCTTTCTGACTGATTTGTGTTGCCTTACATAATTGCATGTTAAATTGCATGTATGTATGCATGTATATATATTAGTCATTTTGTTGTCGTTGTTCTTTGGTGCATTGATTTGTATATTTCTTTGATGGTTCTTTACACAATGTTATATTTTCGTAATTATTTTATTATATTTTATTTGAAAGAAGCACAGAAATATAGATTAGACAACTATTAAAATATTTTAGCCAAAAGTATTAATTCCTTCCTTTATTATGCAGAATTTAAAACTAATAATTTTTTATTCATTGCTACAGGCCAAAGTGGTTCTGAGGAATCTTAGTCCTGATTCAGTTTTTAGTTCAGAAAACATGAAAAGAATGTTTCCACTTCTCGTTGAAAAGCTAAGGAAAATGGAAAAGTTACCGGCATTATTTTTTTTGTAAGTCATTTAATTTAATTAGTTTTTGTTTGTAATTTGTATCAGGCTTATTCTTTTAAATTGTGGAAAATTACACAAACTTCACTGTTGTAATAAAGTATTCATAACTATTTTTGGTGCTAATTATCAGAATACATATTTAAAAAATACACCTTTCTAGTTAAAAGAAATTTAGTTTCTAAAAATATCAGTTCTTAAAAAATATTTTTACTTGTGCTATTACAAATTACCATCTTTGAATAGTTTCCTACTCCATTTTTTGTTATCTTTTTACTGTAAACTATTATATTTTTATTTAGGTCTTATAAATTTCCAGTAAATACCGAGGTTCTTTGCAAAATAAATTGAATGCTTACACACACAAGTATCCCACATAAAATTAAAGTATCCTTACAACATGTTAGCATATTTATTGGTGGGGTGTTTTATTGTTTTTAATTTACAGTTATGAGAATTGTAACTTAGAGACACTGCCATCTTGCTAGAGTTTATATACTATAGAATGAAAATAGCTTAAAATTGAATATAATCATCCAGTTTTGGTGAGGTATAAGTTATACCAAAATATATTCATTCAATGGATAATACTCTTTATCTGGATTAACTTTGATCACATAGTTTGGAATTAGAGTAAAATGCTTTCTTTACTTTAGACAATTTCAAACAACACTTAGCCATGGAAGTTTAAGTAGGGCACAGATATAAACAAACAAACACATAAATAAAGCTACATAATCTTTTTTTTTTTTAAAGATTTTATTTTATTTATTTATTTGAGACAGAGAATGAGAGAGAGAGAGCACATGAGAGGGGAGAGGGTCAGAGGCAGAAGCAGGCTCCCTGCCGAGCAGGGAGCCCGATGCGGGACTCGATCCCGGGACTCCAGGATCATGACCTGAGCCGAAGGCAGTCGCTTAACCAACTGAGCCACCCAGGCGCCCAAAGCTACATAATCTTGTTCAGCTGGCAGAGTTTGATGAAATTTGTTTACACATAAGTAGACATATAGTAATGAATCATTATTGGTGATATATATTTAAAATAATGATGATAATTAAATGTATGGTTGTGTTTGGAACTTTTGGAGATTGCAATACAATTGTTCCTTTTACCTGTGTTGTTGGGACAAGGAAAATAAATTTCTGAACTACCAAGAAGTAACACAGCTCACCTACTTTACTTTAGAACATGGTACAGATTTTAGTTAGAAACAAACACAGTTTTGTGCATCTGAGATATTCGTGAAAGCTTAACTGCAAAATAGAAATCTAAAAATAACTGTATTTATTGTTCATGCACACATACATTCTTAAAACATTTAAGAAGTAAAATATTTTCACCCAATGTTTGAAGGAAGTCAAGAGTTACAAACTTCCAGGTAAAAAATAAGTAAGTCATGGGTATGTAATGTACAGCATAGCTACTATAGTTAATAATACTATATTGCATATTTGAAGGTTGCTAAGAGATTAGTTCTTAAAAGTTCTTATCACAAGAAAATAAATTCTGTAACTATGTGTGGTAACAGATGTTCATTAGACTGATTGTTGTGATCATTTCACAACATATGCAAATATTGAATCATTATGTTGTATGCCTAAAATTAATATAATGTTGTTTGTTAATTGTACTGCAATTAAAAAAAATAAAGGGTGGAGTACAATAGAATACATAGTGTTTTGTGCACCTGTAAAAGCTTCTTTGGAAACTATACCTAGGAGCACAATCACTATATTTTGTAGTATGGGCAAACTAATGGGATAAATGGAACATGAATTTTTCTAACGTGGCTTAACTTATGTCCCATCAGTAGTTCATGAGGTTCCCATTTTGACCTATCATCACAAGCTTATGGGATTGGTTTTTCTAAATGTTGTCATTCTGATTGTGTAAAATCATGTCTCGCTAACTGTTGTAATTTGCATTACTCTGATCAGTTGAGCATTTCTTTCAAGTAAGTAGTCTTTTAACTTTTTCCTCATGTGCTATTCAAATAATATTTCTTTTGGATTTCACAGCTTTTTTTTTTTGCTGTTTTTCAGGAATTTTAATTCTTTGTCAGTTATTAATTTGGCAATTATCTTCTCTGAGTCAAGCACCTGTCCTTTAAGTTTGTCTACACTATCTTTTGTTAAACAGTTATGTTTAATTTTGATGCATTAAAATTCATCAACACTCAAAAAAGGAAAATGTTTCACAAAAGCATCATAGATTTAATTTTGTTTGAGGAATTGAATCTTGGCATGTCTATGGAGTTTTGGGCTCTGTGCAAAACATACTGTGAAAATCCTTGGTCTTATGAAGTTTGATTTAATCCTAAGTAGCCCCAGATCATCAATAAATCAGGGTTTTTTAGGGTTCAATCTGTACAACTGAGAGCTTATCAAATAATAGTTGTCCCTGTCAACCTTCTCCAGTTTGGTCTCTAGAAAAAAATGTGAGGAGCATGTTTAATGTTTAGTGACAATATCAGTGTGTGCTTAAGAACACACATTTCATGGTCAAGCCCAAGTTTGGATCATACCTCTGCTCTCAATTAGTATGGCACTTCTAGACAGCTAATCAATGGCTTTGAGCCTTAGTTTCCTTATTTGAAAAATGAGGTGATAAAAATAGTAATGCGTAGGGTTGGGTGAGAATTAAATACAAATAAATTATGAAAGCCCTTAGGTGCAGTATTGCATAAATGATATTGACAGAAGCCCAATCTTGATCACATTCATTCTAAATAGGTTATCAGAGGATTTAAGAAAAAAAATTATTTACAAGTGATCTAGATTTTTTTCACAATTTTTTTATTATGTTATATTAATCACCATACATTACATCATTAGTTTTTGATGTAGTGTTCCATGATTCATTGTTTGCGTATAACACCCAGTGCTCCATGAAGTACATGCCCTCTTTAATACCCATCACCAGGCTAACCCAGCCACCCACCCTTCTCGCCCCTAGACCCTCAGTTTGTTTCTCAGAGTCCATAGTCTCTCATGGTTCGTCTCCCCCTCCGATTTCCCCCCTTTCATTTTTCCCTTCCTGCTATCTTCTTTTTTTTTTTTTTTTAACATTTAATGTATTATTGTTTCAGAGGTACAGGTCTGTGATTCAACAGTCTTACACAATTCACAGCACTCACCATAGCACATACCCTCCCCAATGTCTATCACCCAGCCACCCCATCCCTCCCATCCCCACCACTCCAGCAACTCTCAGTTTGTTTCCTGAGATTAAGAATTCCTCATATCCGTGAGATCATATGATACATGTCTTTCTCTGATTGACTTATTTTGCTCAGCATAATACCCTCCAGTTCCATCCATGTTGTTGCAAATGGCAAGATTTCATTCCTTTTGATGGCTGCATAATATTCCAGTGTGTGTGTGTGTGTGTGTGTGTGTGTGTGTATACACCACATCTTCTTTATCCATTCATCTGTCGATGGACATCTTGGCTCTTTCCATAGTTCGGCTATTGTGGACATTGCTGCTATAAACATCGGGTGCACGTACCCCTTCGGATCCCTACATTTGTATCTTTGGGGTAAATACCCAGTAGTGCAATTGCTGGATCGTATGGTAGCTCTATTTTCAACTTTTTTTTTTAAAGATTTTATTTATTTATTTGAGAGAGAGAATGAGATAGAGAGAGCATGAAACAGGGGAGGGTCAGAGGGAGAAGCAGACTCCCCGCTGAGCAGGGAGCCCGATGCGGGACTCGATCCTGGGACTCCAGGATCATACCTGAGCTGAAGGCAGTCACTTAACCAACTGAGCTACCCAGGTGCCCTATTTTCAACTTTTTGAGGAACCTCCTTACTGTTTTCCAGAGTGGCTGCACCAGCTTGCCTTCCCACCAACAGTGTAGGAGGGTTCTCCTTTCTCCGCATACCAGCCAACGTCTGTCGTTTCCTGACTTGTTAATTTTAGCCATTCTGACTGGTGTGAAGTGATATCTCATTGAGGTTTTGATTTGGATTTCTCTGATGCCGAGCAATGTTGAGCACTTTTTCATGCGTCTGTTGGCCATTTGGATGTCTTCTTTGGAAAAATGTCTGTTCATGTCTTCTGCCCATTTCTTGATTGGATCATTTGTTCTTTGGGTGTTGAGTTTGATAAGTTCTTTATAGATTTTGGATACTAGCCCTTTATCTGATATGTCATTTGCAAATATTGTGTCCCATTCTGTCGGTTGTCTTTTGGTTTTGTTGCCTGTTTCTTTTGCTGTGCAAAAGTTTTATCTTGATGAAGTCCCAATAGTTCATTTTTGCCCTTGCTTCCCTTGCCTTTGGAGATGTTTCTAGGAAGAAGTTGCTGCAGCTGAGGTCGAAGAGGTTGCTGCCTGTGTTCTCCATTAGGATTTTGATGGACTCCTGTCTCACATTGAGGTCTTTCAACCATTTGGAGTCTATTTTTGTGTGTGGTGTAAGGAAATGGTCCAGTTTCATTCTTCTGCATGTGGCTGTCCAATTTTGCCAACACCATTTGTTGAAGAGACTGTCTTTTTTCCGTTGGACATTCTTTCCTGCTTTGTCGAAGATTAGTTGACCATAGAGCTGAGGGTCCATTTCTGGGCTCTCTATTCTGTTCCATTGATCTGTGTGTCCATTTTTTTTGCCAGTACCATACTGTCTTGATGATGACAGCTTTGTAATAGACCTGGAAGTCCGGAATTGTGATGCCGCCAGCTTTGCTTTTCTTTTTCAACATTCGTCTGGCTATTTGGCATCTTTTCTGGTTCCATACAAATTTTAGGATTATTTGTTCCATTTCTTTGAAAAAAGTGGATGGTATTTTGATAGGGATGCATTAAATGTATAGATTGCTCCAGGTAGCATTGACATCTTCATAATATTTGTTCTTCCAATCCATGAGCATGAAACGTTTTTCCATTTCTTTGTGTCTTCCTCAATTTCTTTCATGAGTATCCTATAGTTTTCTGAGTACAGATTCTTTGCCTCTTTGGTTAGATTTATTCCTAGGTATCTTGTGGTTTTGAGTGCAATTGTAAATGGGATCGACTCCTTAATTTCTCTTTCTTCTGACTTGTTGTTGGTGTATAGAAATGCCACTGATTTCTGTGGATTGATTTTATATCCTGCCACTTTACTGAATTCCTGTATGAGTTCTAGCAGTTTTGGGTGGAGTCTTTGGGGTTTTCCACATAAAGTATCATATCATCTGCAAAGAGTGAGAGTTTGACTCTTCTTTGCCAATTTGGATGCCTTTTATTTCTTTTTGTTGTCTGATTGCTGTGGCTAGGACTTCTAATACTATGTTGAATAGCAGTGGTGATAGTGGACATCCCTGCCGTTTTCCTGACCTTAGGGGGAAAGCTCTCAGTTTTTCCCCATTGAGAGTGATATTCACTGTAGGTTTTTCATAGATGGCTTTTATGATATTGAGGTATACCCTCGATCCCTATACTCCGAAGAGTTTTGATCAAGAAAGGATGCTGTACTTTGTCAAATGCTTTTTCTGCATCTATTGAGAGGATCCTATGGTTCTTGTTCTTTCTTTTGTTAATGTATTGTATCACATTGATTGATTTGTGGATGTTGAACCAACCTTGCAGCCCAGGGATAAATCCCACTTGGTTGTGGTGAATAATCCTTTTAATGTACTGTTGGATCCTATTGGCTAGTATTTTGGTGAGAATTTTTGCATCCATGTTCATCAAGGATATTGGTCTTTAATTCTTTTTGATGGGATCTTTGTCTGGTTTTGGGATCAAGGTAATGGTGGCCTCATAAAACGAGTTTGGAAGTTTTCCTTCCATTTCTATTTTTTGGAACAGTTTCAGAAGAATAGGTATTAATTCTTCTTTAAATGTTTGGTACAATTCCCCTGGGAAGCCATCTGGCCCTGGGCTTTTGTTTTTTGGGAGATTTTTGATGACTGCTTCAATTTCCTTTGTGGTTATAGGTCTGTTCAGGTTTTCTATTTCTTCCTGGTTCAGTTTTGGTAGTTGATACATCTCTAGGAATCATCCATTTCTTCCAGATTATCTAATTTGCTGGCATATAGTTGCTCATACTATGTTCTTATAATTGTTTGTATTTCTTTGGTGTTGGTTGTGATCTCTCCTCTTTCATTCATGATTTTATTTATTTGGGTCATTTCTCTTTTCTTTTTGATAAGTCTGGCCAGGGGTTTATCAACCTTGTTAATTCCTTCAAAGAATCAGCTCCCAGTTTCATTGATCTGTTCTACTGTTCTTTTGGTTTCTAGTTCATTTTGATTTCTGCTCTGATCTTTATGATTTCTCTTCTTCTGCTGGGTTTAGGCTTTATTTGCTGTTCTTTCTCCAGCTCCTTTAGGTGTAGGGTTAGGTTGTGTATTTGAGATCTTTCTTGTTTCTTGAGAAAGGCTTGTATTGCTATATACTTTCCTCTTAGGACTGCCTTTGTTGCATCCCAAAGATTTTGAACAGTTGTGTTTTCATTTTCATTTGTTTCCATGAATTTTTTTAATTCTTCTTTAATTTCCTGGTTGACCCATTCATTCTTTAGTAGGGTGCTCTTTAGCCTCCATGTATTTGAGTTCTTTCCGACTTTCCTTTTGTGATTGAGTTCTAGTTTCAAAGCACTGTGGTCTGAAGATACGCAGGGAATGATCTCAATCTTTTGATACTGGTTGAGACCTGATTTGTGACCTAGGATGTGATCTATTCTGGAGAATGTTCCATGGGCACTAGAGAAGAATGTGTATTCCGTTGCTTTGGGATGGAATGTTCTGAAGAGATCTGTGAAGTCCATTTGGTCCAGTGTGTCATTTAAAGTCTTTATTTCCTTGTTGATCTTTTGCTTAGATGATCTGTCCATTTCAGTGAGGGGGGTGTTAAAGTCCCCCACTATTATTGTATTGTTGTCAATGTGTTTCTTTGCTTTTGTTATTAATTGCCTTATATAATTGGCTGCTCCCATTTAGGGGCATAGATATTTACAATTGTTGGATCTTTTTGTTGGATAGACCCTTTAATTAGGATATAGTGTCCTTCCTCATTTATAGTCTTTAGACAAATCTAATTTGTCTGATATAAGGATTGCCACCCCAGCCTTCTTTTGGTGTCCATTAGCATGGGAAATGGTTTTCCACCCCCTCACTTTCAATCTGGAGGTGTCTTTGGGTCTAAAATGAATCTCTTGCACACAGCATATCGATGAGTCTTGTTTTTTTATCCAATCTGTTACCCTGTGTATTTTGATTGGGGCATTTAGCCCATTTACATTCAGGGTAACTATGGAAAGATATGAATTTAGTGTCATTGTATTGCCTGTAAGGTGACTGTTACTGTATATGGTCTCTGTTCCTTTCTGGTCTATGTTACTTTTAGGCTCTCTCTTTGCTTAGAGGACCCCTTTCAAGATTTCTTGTAAGGCTGGTTTCATGTTTGCAAATTTCTTTAGTTTTTGTTTGTCCTGGAAGCTTTTTATCTCTCCTTCAATTTTCAATAGCAGCCTAGCTAGATATAGTATTCTTGGCTGCATATTTTTCTCATTTAGTGCTCTGAATATATCCTGCCAGTCCTTTCTGGCCTGCCAGGTCTCTGTGGATAGGTCTGTTGCCAATCTAATGTTTCTACCATTGTAGGTTACAGACTTTTTGTCCCGAGCTGCTTTCAGGATTTTTCTCTTTGTCTCTGAGACTTGTAAGTTTTACTATTAGATGTTGGGGTGTTGACCTATTTTTATTGATTTTGAGGGGGGATTCTCTGTGCCTCCTGGATTTTGATGCCTGTTTCCTTCCCCAAATTAGGGAAGTTCTTTGCTATAATTTACTCCAATATACCTTCTGCCCCTCTCTCTCTTTCTTCTTCTTCTGGGATCCCAATTATTCTAATATTGTTTCATCTTATGGTTTCATTTATCTCTCGAATTCTGCCCTCATGATCCAGTAGTTGTTTATCTCTCTCTTTTTCTCAGCTTCTTTATTTTCCATCATTTGGTCTTCTATATCACCAATTCTCTCTTCTGCCTCATTTATCCTAGCAGTTAGAGCTTCCATTTTTGATTGCACCTCATTAATAGCCTTTTTGATTTCAACTTGGTAGATTTTAGTTCTTTTATTTCTCCAGAAAGAGTTTCTTTAATATCTTCCACGCTTTTTTCAAGCCCAGCTAGTATCTTTAAAATTGTCATTCTGAACTCTAGTTCCGACATCTTACTAATGTCCATATTGATTAGGTCCCTGGCAGTCATTAGTGCCTCTTGTTCTTTCTTTTGAGGTGATTTTTTCCATCTTGTCATTTTGTCCAGAGGAGAATAGATGAATGAGAGAACAAAATGCTAACAGGGTAACAATGGCCCCAGAAAAATATACACTAAACAAATCGGAAGAGACCTGTAACCGGGGGAAAGGAAAGGGAAAGAAAGAAAAAAGAAAAAGAAAAAGATAAAACAAACAAACAACCCCCCCCCCCCAAAAAAAAACAGAATATGATCAAATATGTTCAGTTTGGTGCATAGATCAGTGCCACACACTAGATTTTGGGCATATTTTGGATTGTTAGAAGAAAGTGCCTCCCAAAATTTTAAAGAAAGAAAAACCTATATATGTAGAAAAATAGGGTAAATACAATGAAGGGATGGAATATGACTGTAAAGATGAAAATTGTAAAAGACTTTATAAAAGGAATTGATAAGAAGTTGGTTGAAAAAAGAAAGAAGAGGATTTAAAAAAAGAAAAAGGAAGAGAATGTGATCAGGCAGGTGACTAGAACAAAGCCATACATTAGAGATTTAAGGTATATTTTGGTCTGTTAGAAGAAACTGTATCCCAAAAATTTAAAGAGAGAACCATATATATATATACACCAAAAATAAGGTTAACTACTATGAAGGGATAGAATATGACTCTAAAAATGAAAAATAAAAAAGATTTTTAAAAAAGGGACTGATAAGATGTTGGTTGAAAAAGGGAAAAAGAAAAATTCAAAAAAAAAGAAAAAGAAAAAGAAAGTTAAAGAAAAAAACTTTGAAAGACTAAAGAATCATGGGAAAAAAGCCGTGAATTCTATGTGCAGTATTTCCTTAGCGCTGGAGTTCTGCCGTTTTCATGATCGGTAAACTTGGTCTTGGCTGGCTGTTTTTGCCGATCTTCTGGGGGAGGGGCCTGTTGCCATGGTTCCCAAATGTCTTTGCTGGAGGCGGAATTGCCCTGCCCTTGCGGGTCTGAGCTAAGCAATCGGCTTGGTTAGCTCTCCCTAGCTTTTGTTCCCTGTAAGCTTTCTATACAGCTTTGGAGGATGAGAGTGAAATGGAGGCTTCCTAATCTCCACCCCGGAGGAGCTGAGAACTCAGGGCCCCACTCCTCAGTGAGCCCCCAGAGAAAAGCAGTCAATCACTCCCATCTCCCTGGTCTCTGGCTGAACTCCATGCTCACCCGGCCTGCTACCAAGCGTTTCTATTTTTGGTACCCGACGCCCGTGTGGAGTCTCCAAACCCAGCAGATCCCTGTGGTGCACTCCCACACCACTGTTCCCCGGGGAGGAAGGGGAGTCTCCCCGGATCTGCAGCTTGTTGTGTCCCTGCTGGAGGAGCAGTGGCCTGACTGTGCCGCGGATCACGGTTTATGGCAGCCCCGAGCTGAGAGCCCACTCCTCTGCTCTTTCTTTGCAGCTGCTTCCCCGCTCTGATACCTGGGAGCTCTGCCGCACTCAGGCACCCCTGGTCTTTCTGTGACCCTGAGGGTCCTGAGACCACACTGTCTCAGTGAGGGTTCCATCCCCCCTTTAGCCACTGGAGCCATGTCCCTCAGCGAAGCCGACTTCTAAAAGTTCTGATTTTATGCTCCGTGGCTCTATCACTTGCTGGTAGTGGCTGACTGAGGCCCCCTCCCCTGCCGTCTATCTTCCTGAATATCACTTTGGATTCACTTCTCCTTTCGTCCTACCTTCCAGAGAGTGGTCGCTTTTCTGTTCAGAGAGTTGTTACTTTTCTTTTCTTCGATCTCCTGTTGAGTTCGTAGGTGTTCAGAATGGTTTGATCCCTATGTAGCTGAATTCCTGGAACCAGAGGAAATTTAGGTCTCCTACTCCTCCGCCATCTTGCTCCTCCCTCCCCCAAGTGATCTAGATTTTAAAACATGAGGTTCTATGATGAAAATGATGCCATTTCATACAGAATGTACACCTAGATGAAGTAAATTGCATTAAAATAAAAAAAGAAGTAACATGATTTCATGACTAAGAACATGGGCTTTGGAGGCCAGACTCTCCACATACAAGCTGTGGAATCCTGGACAGATCACTTAATCTCTTTATATATCCATTTTCTCATCTATGATATTGGGAAAATAATGGTGCTTTCCTCATAGGGTGATTGTGAGTACAAAATGGATTAATAGATTTATGATACTTAGTGTCTGAAAAATAGCATGTTTAAGTGTTTACTAACTTTATTTTTTTATTGTCTACTATATAAAATTTCTTGCCATGTGTCATAGACTGCCATTTATTTAATCCTTACTTCATCAGTATACCATTCCTGCCTAAGAGCAAAATTTTACTGTATGATCTCACTTACATATATAGAATCTAAAAAAGCTGAACTCATAGAAACAGAGGGTAGATTGGTGGTTGCCAGGTTCTCAGGGGGGTAGGAGTGAGAGAAATGGAGAGATGTTGGTCAAAGGGTACAAACTTCCTGTTATAAGATGAATAAGTTCTGGGGATATAATGTATAGCATGTTGACTATAGCTAATAATACTGTATTGTATACTTCAATGTTGCTAAAAGAGTAGATCTTAAATCTTTTCAGACTAACACAAAAGGCAGCCACCAGAGGTGATAGATGTGTTAACTGACCTTATTATGGTAATCACTTTGTGATATGCAGATGTATCATATCATCATGCTGTACACCTTAAACTTACACAATGTTACATGTCAATTATATTTCAATAAAAATGGAAAAAAACCAAAGGAGTCTCTAAAATTCACAAAAGATTTGTGTAATCTGAACTTACACATATTTATATAATGCTAAGGGCCTTTGATTCTATTAGGAGAAAGGCCTAAATTTGAGTGGAATTAAATACAAGAGCAACTACATCAACAATACCAATAAAAGAGCATAATTCTTTTTTGTTTTTAAACTTTTTTTTCTCATCTTGTTTTGGGGGGGCAATCCCTTTTCTGTATATAAATAGAGAAAATCCATTGTTCTCTGTCCATTACCTGTGGAGTATTTTACCTACTCTTACAGGAAAAATTTTCATGGGCTCTCATTGTTGCCTCAGGGGTAAGGTCTCAACAAGGAGAGGAACTTACTGTTTACTATAATGTAGTTAATAAGGAATCTGCTGACCCAGAATACCTTGTATGCCTATTCAGGATAAAACTCAGAAAGATGGATATTAAAATCTCAACAGGTATATGTCAGGATGTTAACAGTAGATGGAAATATGATTTGAATTTTATTTATGACACTGTTTTCAAGGCAAGTGGTCTTTTCATTTGCTTGTAGATTCAACTTAAGAGATGTAGAACAAACAGCTATATGTGTGAGAAGTTTCCTGGAGCAAAAGCAAAAGAGACAAAGACCTCCTAAAGCTGATAAAGAAGCCTATGACATGACTAACAAACTTCGAAAAGTTAAAAAATCCATTGAGAAACAAAAGACAATGTAAGTATTTAATTAAACAAATTAGTGGTTAAAGGATTAAAATACTCCACAAGTTGAATCGGAAACATAGATTGAATGTGCTACAAAGAAGTTCTAGTTATTGCTTGAACTTATTTGCAAATTGTGTAAATTTGGGTGGGAGAATGGGATAAAGATAAGTGGTCATAATATTTATATACATATTCTTTAGTTGCATAGATGAGTCTCATTTAGGACTTCAGAGAGGCAGGACCACAGCTTATCGGTATTGGTGGATTATGTACCTGACATAATCATCCCTCAAAATAAGCATATGTGACTCCAACTCTCTGTCAGTCCTCAGAACAAAGTCAAAACACGTTGTCTTGGGTCACAATATGGAGGTGTCACTGATTTATCATCACAGTCACATACGTGAACATCGAATGAATTTGAGAATTGATTGAAATGCCAGTTTTATGCTTGATAGAACTTTGCTTTTGACTCCTCTTCCTTGTTCTCATGTCTAATCCTGACAACTCTACTTCAAGATGTTTATTGTTTCCCTATTATTCTATCTTATTTGCTGCCTGATGTAGATGCTTATTATGTCTTCCTTGAATGATTGCAAGGGTCTTTTTTTAGACTCCAGAACCTTAGGGTTCCCTACTCTCCAGTGTAGCTAACAATTGGTCTTGCTAACATTCAAATTAATTAAATTATCCAATGTTCAATGTTCTTTCTTCCTTCTTCCTTGCTTTGATGATAAAGTCTAAATTTTTTGGATGTTGTTGGTATGTCAATAGGTTTTGGGGTTTGCCCTAACTTTTCCAGTTTTACTTCCTACCACTCCCTTCTAATAATAATCAACATTTATGGTCCTCCTTACATGACCTGTTCTTCTACCTCTATGTTTTTCCATGATCTGATCCATCTGCCTTAGGTACACTCCTTTCTGATTGCCCCCAAAGCTTATACTCGTAATTTTGCTATCTCTTCTCTGAATCTTGCTGTAATTCCCAGTTAAATTTAGTACTCTTTTTTTTTTTCCTGTGTCCTTGTTACATTTTCAGTATTTAGTAGATCAGTTATTATAATGCATTATTGTTATTTTCATTTGTCTTTCTTTTTTCTACATTATTAGTATTTTCCTCTTTTTATCTGCAGTGCTCAGCACATTGTTTGGTAGGTAATAGTCATTTCATAAATATTTTAAATGAATCTGAGCAATCAAAAAACTCAGATATTTCTTCAAAGTAGACACAGTTTTCAGAGCTTCTCTGATTCAGATTTCTCAAATTTTAGAGCAAGGTATAATTTGCTGCTGACCTTTCGTCTTATCTTCCCTCTGCCTGTTGTGCTGTTTCCTTGGAAGTAGTGGGAGGTGAAGAGCCCAGATAGGGACAGCATAGGAAGTATGAGCCTTTTCAGTAACTGATCTTTAGACAACTTTTCTTCAGGGCATCATTTCAAATTGGATTAGTGACCAAC
Organism: Mirounga angustirostris; assembly: GCF_029215605.1. Lineage (NCBI taxonomy): Eukaryota > Metazoa > Chordata > Mammalia > Carnivora > Phocidae > Mirounga > Mirounga angustirostris. The sequence continues at coordinate 142,856,456 of NW_026991710.1, read as the reverse complement.
AATTCAAACTATAAAAATATAAAAGATGTTTTAATACCTTGTTCAGTACCATCATTATATGGAGAGTAAGAGGGGGCCCTGTGTTTTGGAGAGTACCACTCTGACCCTCTTCTATCTGCATCTGTTCCTATAATGTTAGGAGTCAGTGGATATTAAGAGGCGTGGCCACCCGGAGCTCATTCTCACCCTTTTATTTATTTATTTATTTATTTATAAAATATTTTATTTATTTATTTAACAGAGAGAGAGACAGCGAGAGAGGGAACACAAGCAGGGGGAGTAGGAGAGGGAGAAGCAGGCTTCCCTGCAGAGCAGGGAGCCCGATGCGGGGCTCTATCCCAGGACCCTGGGATCATGACCTGAGCTGAAGGCAGACGCTTAACGACTGAGCCACCCAGGTGCCCCTCATTCTCACCCTTTTAAATTCCACATTATTATGGAGCTATATTTATTAAGGTAGAAGGAGAGAATATATTTTATTTGGCAGTTTGTTACCTTGATTCAAAACTTATAGTTAAACAACAATATGTGGGCCTCCATTAGTACCCTGCCCCCTGCTTTGCAAACATTAGGGCCAAGCCTTTCCATGGTCATATCATTCTCCCTTGAATTAAGGGTAATGGTAGTTGGAGGTGGGAACTCTTAGCGATGAGATACTTCTCATATTTGGAGTTGTCTTAAATTCACAGCTAAGAGACAAAGTGAAAAAAATTAAAGAAAGGGTAAGTGATCTGGGTATCTATAAAAGGCCGTTACATTGAGGGATAATGGATAATATGGTCTGATGACATAGCCAGGGTTTATGCAACCATGTCTGAGGTAAGATTCCTTACTAGCACCCTCTGAGATGGGGATATCTGTGTTGGTGATTTATTGAAAGGTTGTGCTTATGAGGGACCTGTGGGAAAGTGAAGGAAGCAAAAATAAAAGGGGAGGGGGAGAAAGTAAAGAAAATATGCATGGATGTGCATGCCTAAGCCTCGTCCAATAGAGAGATCTGGGAGCATCACGAATTGTCCCAGCTTGGGTCCAGGTGGCTGATTTTTGTACCTCATATTAGTTACTGGCCTTAGGCTTCTTCCTCTCTCCCAAGAGAGGTTGTAACCTCACAGGCATTTCTAGGAAGCTCTTGTAGGTTGAGGACAATTCTCCAGGGAACAGTGTAGCTGAGAGCCCTTCCTTAGCAACCAAGCTCAGAGCTGTTGTAGCCTCTACCACAAGGAAAGGACAATGGCCTGAAATTGGCAATGTGGAACAAGGGGGGGACACTTACCTTACCTCCAAGCCTGGTGTCCTAAAGGCTGAAAAAGAGAAAATGATTATCACTTTAGCAAGGGGAAACAAGGTCATGTCGGGAGAACTGGATTTGGTAAGAAGGCTACTTGCAGCAAGGAGGGGAGGGAACATTCAGGGAAGATATGGGTACATAGGGAAATGTTTACTGAAGGACCCCAAGTCCCAGAGGCTAATGAGGAAGAGCATTAGAAGAGGAAGTCTGAGTCAAAATAGTACAGATGTATATAGGAGTGAATGTCTGGGTGATGAGGGGATCTAGGAAGTCTTGGGCTCATGATGATAGCCAAATCTGACTATTCATTATTTAAAATTTATTTTTACAAACAGAGATGAAAAAAGCCAGAAAAATCCCAGAAAAATGGATCAAATCCTAATACATGAAGCTGAACATAATAATCTACTCAAGACTTTAGAGAAGAACCTGGAAATCCCTCAGGAGTGCACATATGCTAATCAAAAAGCTATAGACACTGAGGTCAGTGCTTGGAATAAAATACTCCTCCAGGAAATGACTTCACTCATCAACCATTATTTCTCAGTTATAGACAGTGCTGAATGTAATAACTAAATGCAATCTCTAATAGAATAGAATTCTCTCTCTGTGACCTTCTACTTACACATAAGTCTTGAGGGCTCTGCAGAGCATGTCTAAAAAGGACAGGAAAAGTTTTATAGGTTATCTCTTGCTTGTTAACAATTAACTCCTGAGAGGGTCTGTCCTTTTATTATTTTTTCTTTCACAGAAAGGCTTTTTCACAGCCTGAATTCTAGACTTAAATCCCATACACCTCATTTGAATATTTGGGTACATGTGGTTCAATACCACTTAAATAATGTACACAGAATTTGTCAAAATCAGAAGCTGTCTATATTATAGTTAAAACATTCTACCAAAAGACATTGAAATATAAAAGCGCTATGCCATTTTTTCTGTAAATTTTTTTTAAGGCAAACAATTCATGCTTATGGTAGATGAATTTGAAAATACAAATTAGTAACAATAAAAACAATGTCATCAATCAGAAGTAAACACTGCCCTTCTGGATGAACCCTTTATATGTTTTTCATTTGTGACTACACACACACACACACACACTCACACACAGTTCTATTGTATTTTTTTTTTTTTGTAAACTTCATAGTTTCTTCCTTTTTAATAACTATGAATTTATATCATCATTTGAATGGCTCCTCAATATTCCATTGCGTGGATGACTACACAACCGAAGTGTCTTTTGCTTTTGGATGCTTAGGGGTTTTTTTTCTTTCTTTTTTTTCTCCCTCTCATAAGCAGTGTTTGTTTTTGTACGTATAACTCTCTACACAAGTGGATTTCCCCCCTAGGGAATGGTTATTTTTTAGGCCATTTGTGACTGATTTACAGTGAGAAGTAAGCACTCCCAGACGATATGGGGTAAGGAGCCCACTCTGCCTTCCTGGAGAAGTCTCTCTCTCTCTCTCTCTCTCTCTCTCTCTCTCTCTCTGTCTCTGTCCCTAGGGAGAACTTGTAAGGCTCCAGTAGAGAACTGACTTCCCTCAGGCAAGAGCAGGTAATACACTCACACCTCCTCTGGGTGTTTTGTCTACTGTTTTGTCAGTACTATTCACCCCTGAAGTGGGGTGAAACAGTGAGAGACAGTCTGTTCAAAAATTTGGGAATATTTCCTATAGTTACTGTTGCTGCCATAAATTTTTCTTTGTACTCATGTAAAGTCAATTTCAAGTAGTTGCTTTGTTTAGTCAAACTATTACACAGTATGACTGCTACTTTCTTTAAATATTTTATTCTGATTTAAATTAAACTTAAAATGATCAAAATCCCTAATACTGTTGTTTCTTTCAGACTTTGCAGATGGTGTTTGATCGAGTAAAATTCACAAGAAAGGGTGCAGAACTGAAGGCTTTGGCAAGAAGGGGTATTGGATATCATCACAGCTCTTTAAACTTCAAAGAAAAGCAGTTAGTTGAGATTCTTTTTAGGAAAGGTTTTATTAGGGTAGGTAAATTTTTTCATTCTAAAAGTTGAAGCTGTGTCTGTATGAAAGTGAATGTCCGTGAAAGGAGAAAATAGTAACTTTTTTCTCATCTAATTATATTTTTATTCATTATTTTATTATTTTATCTTTTATTTATTTTTTTTTACAACTCATGATATCACTGCATATCCTTCCATCTCATTTAATTGAGGGAGGGGGTTTGAAGTTTATCATGTAGTTTATGTCTTTTTCAAGAATTAAAATATTCCCTAAACAGATACAGATATTTCTGTAATGAAGTATACCTATTATGATCTTGGAACAACAATCCATTTCTTTTTCATTTATAATATCTAGGGAATTTTGTCAGCTGTTCATATAATTTTGGTTACAAACATTCTTTCACGGGCTTAGAGGGCACTTATAATAGGTTTTGGTCAAATCTGTTCTCAGTATAATAGCTGAAGTAAGAGCAAGAATGTATCACTTCCTCAGGGCTCACTGCGTATTTTGGCAGTTTTTAGATGAGTCATTCCTAAATGCTCTCTCTCTCATCACTCATAGTGGACAAGAGGAAGATTACCTTAAATAGCTTGAAAACCAACCCTTATTATGTTTTATTTATTATCTTACATGAGGATGCATGGGGATAGTCTCGATAAATCTACATGGAGGATTAACATAATTTCTTAGTTTAGATCTTGAGTAATATTTAAGAATAGCCTCTGAGTTTTTTAAATTATCCATATAAAATTTTTTGTATGATGTATATTATATCTGTGTATGTGAGAGAGAGAGAGAGAGCTCAAAAGCAGGGGGATGGAGAGAGGAGAGAGTAAGAGGATAATACACTAGGTAGTATTTTTTAAAGATTTTATTTATTTGAGAGAGAGAGAGAGAGAGAGCACAGAGGGAGAGGGAGTGGGGGAAGCAGACTTCTCACTGAGAAGAGAGCCCGATGCGGGGCTTGATCCCAGGACGCTGGGATCATGACTTGAGCCGAAGACAGACGCTTAATGACTGAGCCACCCAGACACCCCTCTAATTATTGACTTTTAAAGTAAATAAAAAACTTGTTATTAGTTAAGAGAAAAGCTAAGCAAAGTTGTTAATAATATATTTTGGTTTTTATCCAGATTAAAAAATTATCTTTTAACTTTCCTCAATATTTTGCCTTCAGCTCAGGTCCTGATCCCAGGGTCCTGGAATTGAGCCCTGAGTCATGCTCCCTGCTTGACAGGGAGTCTGCTTCTCCCTCTCCTTCTGCCCCTCCTTTCCACTCAAGCTCTCTATCTCTCAAATAAATAAATACAGTCTTTAAAAAAAAAGGTCAATAACTAGAGACAAAATTTTCTACATGCTTATAAATTGAGGAAAAGAGGCACACCTATTTTGATCGGCATATCTTGTGTCTAAAATAGTATATGTTAAATAGTAGTGGCTTAATTACTATTGATTTAATGAATGAATAATTAGATCACTCTAGAGAAGGCAATATGGAAATAGTGATAGCTTTGTTATAGAGAGCACATTTTTAAAAAGGTATTTATTCTACTTATAGTATAAATTTAATGTTCTTACTTTTCCCATTTTTGTTTTTATTAAAGAACTTTAGAAAAATAGTTAATAAATGGTGTGTTTCATTTTCACAGATGTATAGGTCTCAGTTACAGAATAATTAGAGAGAATTATTCCATATACTTAAACATTAACATTAAGCCATGGCATATATGACAATCAATGTAAAGAGAAAGAGAGGGCCATTGGAAATACCCAACATTATATGAGAGAATGAGCAAAAGTTGGATCATTTAAGAAACTTAAAGTTTGCCCTACTCCCATTTTTGGTCAGTTGTCAAGGCAATTCAAGGGGGAAAAATGAAACTTTGTTTTGCCCTTATTACAAGATATGTTATCCCCATAGAAATAACCTTCACAAATAAATTGTAGTGGATGAAGTAGGCAATATCCCAGAAGGTGGTTTGTAAAAGTATTATTACCCTGCCATGAGGAAATTCCCTTTTTTAGTCATTCATTAAGAAATAGTTACTGAACACCTGTCATGTGCCAGGTACTCTTGTCAGTGTGGAGATCCAATATCAAATAGGGCATCTGTGGCTTTCCCACTGCGGTTCAATGGAAGTGCAGAGAGTTTCAGTAACTATATGGCATTCTACTGAAATGCTCTTTCATGAAGAATTGATTTATTCTCTTTCTAGGTGGTGACAGCTACTGGGACACTTGCTTTAGGAATCAACATGCCTTGTAAATCTGTGGTTTTTGCTCAAAACTCAATCTATCTGGATGCTTTAAATTACAGACAGGTATTGCAATATGCATACACTCACTATTTCATTATGAAAGTACGGCCATAAAATGGTAAAAAATGTGAGCTGTTAGTTTACGAATATATTGCAATTCATGTGCTAGCACACCTTGGCATTCATTCGTGCCTGACTCTCTTGATTAGCTGTAGTCTAGTGGTAGGCACATGAGCGCAGAATTATGTGGCCCTCACCAACCAGATATGTGACTTTGGGTGAGACAACTGAACTGCCTGATCCTTTTTTTCCTATCTCCAGAATAGGGGTGACAGTTACTACCCCACAACATTTGCAAGAATTAAATGAAGTTATTTGTAAGAAAGATACATATCAAAGGTGCTAGATGGATGTTTACTCATTCATTTCCTGTGCACATGATTTTGCACTCTGGAGTTAATACTTCTCTCTTCTTTGCTCCCAATACACAATCTATTACCAAGCCCACTTCATTATTCTCTTACATGTATTTGATTTTGCCTTGCAATTTCTGTCTTCACTATCTCTCATCATACATTCTTGGCCTTGTATTATTAAAATGGTTCTTTTGATTTTCAATTCTCCTTACTTTGCTATGTCCTATACACAGTACAGTGTGTCTTCATATGGCTTCCCTGCTCAGGAATATTTGATGAATATTTCTGCTAGCAGCATCATTTTTAGGTATCAGCCAATATTCAAGTTTTTATCAAAATGCCCCCCTCTCTTTCTCTCTAAACACTTACTTCTTATTCTTGTAGGCCTTGTTCCTATCCAATATAACACCCCTCTTATTTCCCACCACTTTACCAACCCCTGTCCTTCTGATCTCTCTTCCTGGGGCTGTGTTCTGCATGAGCTCTCCTCTCCCATATCATCTTTGGGAATCCCATAGTAGGGTTCTCCAGAACCCTATGTGTTATGATGTTTCAGATGATAAACTTGGGAGTCAAAATGCCAGGGTGTGAGTTGGATTCTCCATTTTCTGGTGTTTGACTACAAACAAGTTTCTTCTATCCCTCATGGTCCTATTTCTACATTATAAAATGGAGATAATGATTATATTTACCTTATATGGTTGTTGTTGTGAGGTCTGTATAAAGACAGTTCAAAGAATTTAACACCTTCTAAGCACTTAATACATGAGAACTAATACAACTTCTATAAAGAGTTTGTTTGCTACAAGTAGAATTTCAGAATTTTATCTTACTCATGTATTCCTCAATTTGTGCACAGTTTTTATGGTGATTTGTAATGCAACACACTGGTGTGTGAGAAAGGAACAAGGGAGAGGAAGTGGGAAAGGAGAGAATTGGTGTAATTAGTTCAGCGATAAGTGAATTTGTAATTAGGGTCTAGTCTTCTTGTGCTTTGTTTCATCTATATATTATGATATAAATATATAGCACAATTTTTGGCATGAAATAAGTGTATAATAATGATAAATGCCTCATTCTCAGCTCTGTCTTAGCCATGGTAAATTTCCTAAGTGCTACACCATTGGATTTTAGTTTCAGTTTATATAATGGTTGGACATATGCACAATTTACTTGCTACAACTCCATGTAAAAGGCTCAATTCTTATACTGTGATGGAGAAAATATTTAGGGAAGTTTTACTTTGTGATTCTCTTCTGTTTCCAGATGTCTGGACGTGCTGGAAGACGAGGTCAAGACCTGCTGGGAGATGTATATTTCTTTGATATTCCATTGCCCAAAATAGAAAAACTCATTAAATCCAATGTTCCTGAACTGAGAGGACAATTCCCTCTCGGCATTACCCTGGTCCTGCGACTCATGCTGCTGGCTTCCAAAGGAGATGACCCAGAGGATGCTAAAGCGAAGGTACTGTGCTTGACATTTTCTGAGGTAGAGTCTTCACTACTGGCTTGGCTGTGGTTAGGTTTGCTCTTCTTTAGAAATCTGTAGCAATAACTTCAGTTTCATCAGTTTTTTATGCTTTGCAATGTCTTGCATAGTATAGGGTTGGGGCAGAGTGGGAGAATAATAATTAGTTTTGTTTGTCTCCTCTATCAGTCATAGAATTTGTGCTGGATGGGCATTTGGAATTAAAGATTACTTTTTTCATGTGTGATTGATATTGTCCTATAGTAGTTAAGGGTGCTGGCTATCGATTGTATATTATTTTATATTTTAAAGATTTTATTTATTTACTCAGAGAGAGAGAGAGAAACCGAGAGCATGAGTGAGAGAAGGGGCAGAGGGAGAGGGAAAGGAAGTCTTAAGCAGACTCCCTGATGAGCACAGAGCCTGATGCGGGGCTTGATCTCATAATCCTGGAGATCATGACCCTGAGATCATGACTTGAGGTGAAATCAAGAGTCAGATGTTCAACCCACTGAGCCACCTAGGCACCCCTGGCTATAGATTTTAAAAGATCTGGATTAGATTCCATTTTCAAAAGGAACACGATTTGTTGTGATCATTTTGTAAGAAAAGAGTTTATTTTTTGTAAAAAACAAAGTAATCCAAATTCACCATAGTGCAAAAGGTTGAAAGAAAGCAAAAACCATACCAGGTTTCATCATCCAAAGACAGTCATATTATCATTTTGGTATTTTGGCATAGGTGTACATTTGGTTTTCAAACACTGATATATTTGATTAGATATTGATTGGTATGACTGTAAACTTTTCCTGAAGTTTTTCCTGAGATAAATATTTTGTGTCTAATCACACAATGAAAGATTTAAAATTCATAATGAAACAATTTGGTTTTCATCCTTATGAAGATGCATTGTTTTTGTATATTGATTAGTATGCCCAATTAAATCAGATACTGTTTGTTGATGTGAGGACTCTTTCAGGACTTTCGTGATGAGTTGGCTCTTGTGTTGCTGATGGTCCTACAGAGCAGGCACATATCATTTTAGACCCAAACTTCCCCATTTCTGCATACTTAATTTTTACTTCTGTGTTGGAGAGAAGAATACATCTTTTAGCAAGTGTTTAAAGATTTTTAAAGAAAGTTTATTGGAGTGGTTTATTTTCTTTGCCTTGGCATGTTTGATGGCATGTTTGAGAAGATCTATCTGCAATCTTCACACATAAAAGGCTCAAATATGGACATAAAATTCTTAGAATATTCTCTTTACTCATCACATCAAACTAAGACAGTTTCATTACCTCCGGCATGTACTGTTACAGTGGAGTAGACTCTTTTAGTCTCCCCTGTGGAACTATGTAATTCCTGCTTTCTTGTAGTTAATTTGATTTTTTTCTGCCTATGTATTTATATGAATCTTTTAAAAAAAATCCTTATATTTAAAATTCTTTTCCTCAGGATTTCTTGTTTTGTGGGTCATTTTTTAAATTGATGTTTTAGTTATATGCTAAGAACTTTGAATTTCCATGCTTACATGAAGCATGCTCATAGGAAGCTTCATGCTCAGTTTTTAAAATTGTGGTAAAATAAAAATAACATGAAATTTACCATCTTAACCATTTTTGAGTGTACGATTCAGTACTGCTAAATACATTTGCATTGAATAATGCTCAAGTAGTTTTGGAACTAAGAAGAGATATCTTAAATTAAATCTTTGATATTTGCTTCTGTTTTAATTTGTTCAATTTCTTTTCAGGAAGTGTTATAATTTTTAAATCAAAAATTCTTTTTCTGTACTCCAATGCTATGTTTTTCTTCATTATGAGAAAACATGTGAAGTTTATCTTTCACATTGCTGATGCTGCTCTCCAGAGTTTCAGTTCTGCTCTTTAGTAATACACATGTGGAATTTTAATTTCCTGAAATTCTTCACTATTTCTTATATCACTCTTTTACATATTAATAAAGTATTTTTAAAAATTATTATTTTTTATTGTTATGTTAATCCCCATACATTACATCATTAGTTTTAGATGAAATAAAGTATTTTTAATGTCAATTTATAATTGTCCATTTACCTTATGCTGTTTTGCCTTGTCTTGTAGAGGTCATATCTTATGGTATCCATTGAGGATGCCAAATAATTTTTCAAAAAACTTTTTGCTGCATAAAGAAAATAATTTTTATAGGTCAGCTCCCCCCCTTTTCTTTTGTTTAAGAGTAAAAGCCAATGTTTTTATGGTGGTTCTGCAGAACCTGATCCCTGATTATCTTGTTGAACTAACCTGTTCCTGCTCTCCCACATGAGCCCACTCCCTGCTCCATGGATATTTCAGGCACATTACATAACCTCACTCTTTTATCTCATTCCAGTTTTTGCTCTAACATTATTCTCAGTGAAGCCTACTGTCCACTATGCTTTCTAAATTGTAAATGTATATCCTGTCTGCTGCACTATGATCCGTATTCATTTATATATAGCATGTATCACTCCTTACATAACATCAAATATCTATCATCTATCATCTATCTGTCTTTTTATCTATCTATCTATCTATCTATCTATCTATCTATCTATCTATCTATCATCTATCTATCTATCATGTTTTTATTTATTTTCTCTATATTTTCCACTGGAATATAAGCACTCTGTGGCCAAAGATGGTCGTCTTAGTTCCTGGTATAGACATTTAATAAATATTTTTAGCATATTTTAGTATTTTAGGAAGGTGATCAATTTTCTTATAAAGAGTTGATCTATTGTGGGTTTTTCTATTTTCTCACTTTTGAATATAGGTACATTTTTCTAAGTCTGATGGATTGCCAAAGAATAGGATGTATGATTTCACTCTGGCTTCTCCCTGGCTACCTAAGTGCTATTCAAATACCCTATTAAATGTGAGGCTAGATGAATAGCTTTTGGCCCAAATGTTAGTGTTTAGTAGATTTTAAACTTATGTAGATTTTCTGGACTGAAAGTTTATTGATCCACTTTTGCCAGTCTCACTGCCACATTGATCATGTGGATGTCATTCATCACTAAAAACTATGGTATGCATTGCTATCAGGGTCCTTACCATCTTAATATGACTTTAGTTATGTGTTTACATCTCTAAGATTACAGTGAACCACCATGAGTTGCTCACCCTCTTACTACTCAGCTGTTTTCTTGCTGTTGCCATCTATGACTAAATGTAGAGCAACAGAGAGAGAGAGAGGTAGTAGGAAAGGGCATTTTTGGCACTCTCAAAAAGAATCATCCTAGAGTAAAGGTGAGGTACACCATGTCCCCCTTCCTATCTCCCTTCTTTTTCTCATCTGTATCCTCCCACCTTCTTTTTACATTGTCCATTGGCCTTACAATGAGTACAGACTCTTCCCAGGTTCTACAAACTCTCAGGCCTAATGGTAGCCAGGCTTAAATTTGGTGATGTCAGGAAATTTTCCTTTTATTAGAACCTCATAGATGTTTTAGTGGGCAGCTAAAAGGTTATCTGAACTGCTATCTCAGTGCTGTTTTACCCCAAAAACCAAGCAATATTTTTTTAAAAGATTACTTATTTATTTGACAGAGAGAGACACAGCGAGAGAGGGAACACAAGCAGGGGGAGTGAGAGAAGGAGAAGCAGGCTTCCCACAGAGCAGGGAGCCCGATGTGGGGCTCGATCCCAGGACCCTGGGATCATGACCTGAGCTGAAGGCAGACGCTTAACGACTGAGCCACCCAGGCGCCCCTCTTTTTCTCTTTTTAAAGACTTATCTATTTTAGAGAGAGAGAGAGAGAGAGAGAGAGAGCGCATGAGCGGGGGAGGGGCGGAAGGAGAGGGACAGAAATCCTCAAACAGACTCCCCACTAAGCATGGAGCCTGACACAGGGATTGATCCCAGGACCCTGAGATCATGACCTGAGCCGAAGGCAGATGCTTAATGACTGAGCCACCCAGGTGCCGCAACCAAGCAATATTTTTATTACTCTTGTTTTAATCAACCTAGTTCTATTATTTTTGCCACAACACTGCAGGGAATGCAATAGCATATCTTGTTTTTCTCTAGAATAAACCTAGAGCTGTAAGCTCTTAAACTGGGTTCACATTCATTATCAGAATTTTTGGCAATATGTTTCATTTCTGATGATTCTGTTTTATATGTTCTATTTGTTAAAGGAAGGTTGTGCCATGTAAGAAGATGGTAAAGCAAATAATTTGAAATTTAACTGAATCTTATATATTGCAGGAATCTGTGTGGTATAATAGATATGGGTAATATCTATCCTATTGTTTTATATTCTTTTATGTGATAGGTGCAGCGACGGGAGGAGACAGAGGTAAATTTCAGGAGAATAAAGTATAAGCCTCAGAGACAGGAGTCAGGGCACACTATGTGGGACTATATGTGAAGGGTACCAGGCTGGTCAGCAGGAGAAAGATAGGAGCTGTAGGAAGGTTTAGGTGACCTGCCTTTATTATAGTTTCTATGGAAAAGGCAAGACAGGGCAGAGTAAGCAGTTAAGAATGGGCTAGTTTGTTTATTTATTTTTTATTTTTTTTAAAGATTATTTATTTATTTGACAGAGAGAGACGCAGCGAGAGAGGGAACACAAGCAGGGGGACCGGGAGAGGGAGAAGCAGGCTTCCCGCTGAGCAGGGAGCCTGATGCAGGGCTCGATCCCAGGATCCTGGGATCATGACCTGAGCCAAAGGCAGATGCTTAATGACTGAGCCACCCAGGCGCCCCGGACGGGCTAGTTTGAATAATTCTGCTGGGTTTTGGGCTGTGCAGGTGGCCTCTTGTTGCCTGGGACCTTGCTCTGGGATGATTTAGGACACAAGAAGTATTGGCTAGATGTGTGAGAATTAGGGAAGGAAGTAGTTGGGGGTATAAACTTGGGATTGGTTGGTTTGTATATGATAGGCATGCTTTTAGGCAAGTTGTTGTTATCTTTAGGATTTAGCTAGCCTGGGAAGGGACAGTCTCTTCCCAACCAGAAAAGTTTTTTGTTTGTTTGTTTTTCTCAAAAAGGTTTTTTTAAGATGTCAAAACATCATAAGAAAAAATTTAAAATTATAATATACCTATATTATTATTTAAAAATATATTTCATAAAACTAACATGATGTGAATTATTCTTCTTTAAAGGTGCTGTCAGTGCTAAAGCATTCATTGCTGTCCTTCAAAAAACCCAGAGTCATGAAGATATTAAAACTTTATTTCTTGTTTTCTTTGCAATTCCTTGTGAAACAGGTATGATTGTCCTTTGTCTTTTTGTGAAATAGGAATGGTACTATCTTTATTTTTTATCATGCTGAATTAATTGTGGTCTTTAGAAGGTTATATTCAATGATGAATATTTCTTTACTTGATATAATTATCGCAACTGGGCCAGGTAACGATTACCAATCTCTCTTATACTGGCATTAAATACTGTTTTAAACTAGCTCTTAATAAGTGAGTTATTAATTAATGGATGTATTGAGTCAAACTAATAAATTATTTTTGTTTTTTAGGGCTATTTAGATCAAGAAGGTAAACCAATGGGGTTTGCTGGACTTGTATCACATTTGCATTATCATGAGCCTTCTAATCTTGTTTTTGTCAGTTTTCTTGTAAAAGGCCTTTTCCATAATCTCTGTCAGCCAACTAGGGAAGGTAAGCTTGATGTTTGTGTGTATAATCTTAAAAGAGTAACAGAGACTATAGTGAAGCTAGCACTTAGGAAAATTTTTTCTACAAAGAAAACACAAGTTAATATTTAGATAATTTAGAGATACGAAATTGGATAAAATAAAGTTTTGTATACCTATTAATATAGATCATATGGGAGACAACCGTATTTTGTGACACCTATTTTAAAATGTCAGTTTCTTATGAACTTTAGTGATCTATGGACTCCAGGACTCAGAACATAATTAAAAAATATATGATTTTTTAATAAATATTTTTTCTTAATTATATGTAATATGTGCTCATCATAGAAAAGGGATATAGGAAGGCATTATGTTAAATATAATGTTCACCATTAGTATTTGTGAGTATTTTCTTCCAATCATATTTTCTTAGAATATAACTATATAGTATTTTTAAATAACTGATACATTAATTGCATAATCTAGAATCTTGTTTTCCCTGAAATATAGTTTTGCCAATATCATGTAAACTTTTTGTGAATTCCTTTTAAATGCCTGCCTAATATTCCGTTTAATACATTTTTAAAATTAAAAACTTTGATTTTTATAATTAAACCATAGACCCTTAAACAGTGTCCCCATAAGAAATGTTTTCCTTTTGGTGCTTAAATTTGTTATATTTCCTACTGCCTGGCAAATACAGTGCCTTTCACAGCATTTCTTTATCTTCTGTCATGAACTGATAGCAGCAACACTTTACTTTGTGCAATAGGTCCAGTCACTATGCTCTGAACATGCATTGTTCTGTGAAACAAGAATACTCAGGAAATTCTGTCCCCCTAAAAACTCTGTAAGAGGAGAAATAATTTCCTGCAACAGGAAGTACAGTTATGTTCATTGCTGTATGGGTGTGGGTGGGGTGGGAGGGTGTAAGCTATTATAATCATGGATATAGAAAATTTGATAACTTTATGAGGCACATAATATGGACTATCACTCTTTTGTAAGTAAGGAAACTCAGACACAGAGAAGTTAAATAAATTGCCATGGTCACACAATTTTAATAAGTGTCAGAGCCAAGATTCAAATATAAGTAGTCTGACTCTAGAGCCCAAGTTATAAAAGGTGTGACCTTTTTAATCACTGCAGTGTAATGCTCATGTGTTGTGAAAGACAGAAAATAAGTCAAGTTGATGGTATCTTAATATGAGTGACAAGAAGGTAAGACAGGGAGATAAGGCTGGGAGGTTATTTGTGGGCTGAATTTTGGAAAGCCTTAAATGCTGGGCTGGGGAGATTGGATTTTGTTTATGAGGCATTGAGATGCAATCAGAGATTTTTGAATGGGTGAAAGATATGATCATAAAATGCTTTAGGAAAACTGGTCATAGCCTGAAGTTGGAGGGGCGTGGGGGGGGGGGTAGAATCCAGTAAGGAGATGAGGCAATTTGTGGTTGGAATGATTTTGGTCCGAACTAGCGTGGGAGTAGCAAGAATGAAAAAGAAGGCACAGATGTAAACTGTCAGCAGATATAGTCATTCCTTGGTTGCTGTATTTGTCACATATTTTCAGTTTCCATGAAATGAAATGCAGTATAACATTCAATTTAAATGTTGAAAATGGGATTGACACACTTTTTTACATTTAAACAAGGCACTTTGTTTTGTATAGGCTCAAAACATTTTTCTCAAGATGTTATGGAAAAGCTGTTGTTAGTCTTGGCAAATCTGTTTGGAAGAAGACCTCTTCCAGCAAAGTTCCAGGAGACTACTGTCAAGTTTTATCAATCAAAGGTAAAATTTATGCTTCTAATAACATTAATCAATGTAATTAAGTAGATCCTACCATAAATGATTCAGTGGCAGTAGGATTTTATCAATATAGGGTTCATTTGTTTTATAGAATAATAGTTTGTTCTTTCTGTAATCGCTGTTATATTTAACCTCTAATTCATAAGCCTCTCCATATAAATATATCAAGAGATTAAATTTCTTGAGGAAAAATAAGAATTTTGCTCATGTTTTCCATTTGATTGTATGACTCTATCAAATTATAGTATTCAGTGGCTAGAGAAAAAAATGTAGATATTTATACAATAAATGAACTAATAGTTCCTATCATTGAATATGTAGTTCCCTTAGGGTCTTTTTACCTTGAGGTAGGGCTACAGGCAAAAAGCATATGTTGTGAACTATAATGTCCTCACTGAAAAAATATTAGAATAGTCATTGAAGAAATAATTCCTTGACCCACATAGAATAAAAGCAGGAAAACTCTTTTCCAATTTTATTTGCAACATATTCTTTGATCAGGATTTGCTATTATTAAATCAACATCAATACTGTTACTAATATACCCCACTAGAATCTGAGAAAATGGGATAGGCAGGTTATACTAAATAACCTTAGTAAAATGTGACAAGGAACAAAAAGAGATGAGTTAATCTATATTGTTAACTCCACAATGTCAAATTACAAATCTTAGCCCTCACAGAATGTTCTCTTGACCAGTGAACACAACTTTAGTCATTGACCTATCATCTTCACATTTTTTCATTACATGTAAATTCTTGAAGTATTATTTGTTTTTTTAAATAATTTATATTTAACTTAGAAAAGTCAGTATCTAAATTCTCACAAAGAAAGACATCATAAAAATATACAGTAAAGGAAGGTTTTGTGTGGGGGCCTCCTGTCTTTCTTACTCTCTGTCAGTTTCTTTTTTTTTTTTTTTAAAGATTTATTTATTTATTTATTTGAGACAGAGAGAATGAGAGAGAGAGAGCACATGAGAGGGGGGAGGGTCAGAGGCAGAAGCAGGCTCCCTGCCGAGCAGGGAGCCCGATGCGGGACTCGATCCCGGGACTCCAGGATCATGACCTGAGCCGAAGGCAGTCGCTTAACCAACTGAGCCACCCAGGTGCCCCTCTCTGTCAGTTTCTTTCTCTCTCTCTTTTTTAAAGGTTATTGGAAATTTGTGTGCTTCCAGATGGATATAGTAAGTGGTTATCATTCGTATTGCAACAGAAAGCTGTGGAAACAATGGGGATTTGGCTGGCTAAAATTGTAAAATGGCAAGAACTTACTAATGGTGTGATGGGAATCTTTAATCGTGGTTTCCTCACAAAGAATTTGTTGATTCTGGACATGGTTTGAAAATTGTACTTAGCATATACAGAGAGCCTCTTCTATGAGATTAAAAAAATTATTAAAGCTTTTAGTGACCACATGGGACTAGAGTGACAGAAACTTGGGAGGCATAGTGTTTCTATGAGTTTACTGAGGATGTTTACTGAGTACCAGATCTGCATGCAATGTTGGAGTACCACACCAAATTTTTTGCAGTCTTGTGGCAATTATTAAGTAAAAAGCCATTAGAAGGAAGGTTCTGCATTTATTTATGCCCCTGAAGACATTTTTGAAAGCTTTAGAGCTGGAAGATGTAGAAGGTTTAGAAAGCTCTGTAGGAAAAAGGAAGATCTTTGGAAGTCTTTTAGGACTGAGAAAACGAGACCCACCAGTCTCATACTCAAAGTCCAAAAGGGTCATGACCCAGGAATAGAGTTATATCAGGTATAGACTGGAACTTAATAAAACTGGAAAACAATACCAGCAATACCAACAGTACCACTTTAGTCTCTACTTGGACTGAAGTGATCACATCTTCAATCATGTAACCAAACAAAAAAATGGGAGAACTCACTCTGGTGGAAGATAACATCATTTGAAGCTCATCAGGTCCTTTTGTAAACAATTTATGGTGAAAAAACCCCCAAATATAAAATAAATAAATGGATAAATATGAACATTAAACTAAAACTACTGAAAGTCAAAAACAAAGAGAAAATCATAAACCAGCTAGAGCTGAAACAGGCATTTCCTTGAAAAAAAAGCAGTAATATTGATAGCTGACTTTTTAACCAAAATAACTGAAGCTAGAAAAAAATGGGCAATAATTTCATCCTACTCTATTTTCGTACATAAATATGTTACGTATATTTTGAATATGTTTTAAACATAATTTAAAATAGAATAAATATATTATGATTGATTTAATAACATATCAGGAGGGTATGCATATATCTACCTTTTTTAGCTTTATTGTTATTGAGGTGTAATTGATATACAAGGAATTGCACACATTTAATGTATATGTCTTAATGAGTTTGGACATATGCATATACCCATGATATCATCACTACAACCAAGGTACTAAACATATTTATCACATCCCATATTCCTTGTGTGTGAGGTGGCTTTTTCCTTTTTTTTTTTTTTTTTTTGGTCGGAACACTTAACATGAGATTTATCCTCTTTATGTATTTTAAAGTTTACAATATTGTATTGTTAACTATAGGTACTTTGTTGTACAGTAGGTCTCTAGAATTTATTTATCTTGCATAACAGAAACTTTATATCCAATGAAAAACAATTCCCCATTTCTTCCTCCACCCAGGCCCTGGCAGTCATCATTCTAGTCTCTGCTTCTATGAGTTTGACTATTTAAGATATGAGTGGAATATAAGTAGAATTTATAAGATATAAATTCCATTACATGAAATCATGAATTACTTCTCCTTCTGTGACTGGCTTATTTTACTTAGCATAATATCCTCTAGGTTCATCCATGTTGTTGCAAATGGAAAGATTTTCTTCCTTTTCAAGATGGAATAATATTCTGTTGTATGTATATACCACATTACCTTATCCGTTCATCTGTTGATGGACATTTGGTTTGTTTCCATATCTTGCTTATTGTGAACAATTTTGCAGTGAACATGGGGGGACAGATATCTCTTCAAGATCCTTATTTCAATTCTTTTGGATATATACATCAGAATGGGATTGCTGCATCATATAGTAGTTCTATTTTTAATTTTTTGAAAAAACTCCACATGTTTTCCATAGTAGCTGCACCAGTGTACGTTTCCACCAAAAGTGCATAGGGATTCTAATTTTTCTATATTCTCCTCAACACTTACCTTTTTGATTTTTTGATAATACCCATACTAACAGGTAGGAGACAATATCTCATGTGGCCTTCATCTGCATTTCCCGAATGATTAGTGCAGTTGAGCAACTTTTAATACACATGGTGGCCATTTGCATGACTTCTTTGGAGAAATGTCTAATCAAGTCCTTTGCCCATTTTTTTGATTTTTTGCTATTGAGTTGTAGAAGATTCTTATATATATTTGGATATTATCCCCTTACCAGATAGGTGGCTTAGAAATATTTTCTCTCATTCTGGAAATGCCTTTTCACTTTATTATTTCCTTTGCTGTGCAGAAGCTTTTTAGGTTGATTTAGTCCTACTTGTTTATTTTCATTTTTGTTGCCTGTGCTTCTGGTGTCATATAAAAAAAAATAATTTCCAAGATCAATGTCTTTATATTTTCTTTTATGAATTTTACAGTTTCAGGTCTTACATTTAAGTCTTTAATGCATTTGAGTTTATTTTTATGTGCAGTGTGTGGTAAGGGTCAATATCATTCTTTTACATGTGTATATCAAATTTTGCCAACACCATTTGTTGAAGAGATTATCCTTTCCCCACTGTGTGTTCTTGGCACCCTTGTCAAAGATCTTTTGACCATATATACTTGGATTTATTTCTGGACTCTCTTTTGTTCCATTAGTCTATATGTCTTTCATGATACTGGTACAATACTGTTTTAATTAGTGTAACTTTGTAATATATTTTAAAATTAAGAAATGTAATGCCTCTGGATTTGTTTCTTTTTCCCCCCTCAAGATTATTTTGACTATTCAGGGTCTTTTGTGATTCCATATGAATTTTGGGATTGATTTTTATGTTTCTGTAAAAAATGCCATGAGATTTTGATAGGAATTGCAAAGAACATGTAGATCCATTTGGATAGTTTTGACATCTTAATAGTATGGCATGCCTTTGCATTATTTGTGTCTGCTATAATTTCGTTCATGAGTGTTTTATACTTTTTAATATAGAGATCTTTCACCTCCTTGGTTAAGTTATAGCTAAATATTCTATTCTTTTTGATGCTATTACAAATGAGATTGTCCTAATATTCTTTTCAGATACTTATTTAATGTATAGAAACCAACTATTTTTTTATGTTGATTTTGTATCCTCCAACTTTGCTGATATTGTTCTGACAGTTTCTTGTGTATGTGCTAAAGGGAATATCATATATTGTAGGCAGACAAAAAAATTCTAAACTTGGGAGAATTGAAAATGTAACAGGGCAAGAAGTATACTAGAAAGGATAATGTGGGTAGATATAAATAAATATCTACTGTATCTAAAAATAATTATAGTGTATTATGAAATCTATAATATATATACATAACTAAAATGCATGATGGTCATAATGCAAGTGTTGGGAAGGGTAAATATATTTGAATATTTTAAGGTTCTTACACTATTAAGAGTTGTAAAAATTAAAGATGTATTTTGTATTCTCTGGGATAAAGACTAGCAAAATAGTGCACAAATAAGTGTTAATAGAAGAAAAACTGATAAAATACAAGAACATAGAAAATAATATATAATATATGGTTGGGATAGAAACTGAATACTAAAATAGTATATATAAACTCAACTGTATAAGTAACTGCATTGAATATATATGTACTAAATACTTCAGGTAAAATACTAACATTTTTAGATATTATTAAGAAAAAACCCACAATTATATGCTGTTTGTACAAATCACATCTTAGCCATAAGGTCCCAGAAAGGTTGAAAGTAAAATGATAGAAAAAGAGATATGCCAGCTAAATACTTACCGGAAATACTTGCCTGAAAATTAGGTAGCTTCATTTCTAAATACATATAGGTCACCAGAAGAAATAGCAAAAGACTTTAACATGGTTCTGGGACTAAGGGCATGGGTGGTAAGAGAGCCCTGATTAGTCGTTGTAAGCCTTGTAACACTGATTTTTTTTTTAAATTTGTACTTGTAGTGCTCACTGTAATAAAATACCTTTTGAATATAAATAGAATTCTTAAAAAAGAAAATTAAAAAATTAGGAAAAATACATATAGGATGAAAATAAAATGGAATTATAAAATATTTTAATTAAACAATAATAAATATACAAATACAAGATGTAATTCATACAATGATTAGAGCAAAATTTATAGCCTTATAATCATATCTTAGAAAAGAATACAAGCTGAAAAAAATCAATGATTTAATTTTTCAGCCTAAGAAGCTAGGAAAACAAAACAAATAGAAAATCTAACATAAGGGACACCTGGGTGGCTCAGTCGTTAATTAACGACTATTGAAAAGAACAAAAGAGGATATTATGAATGATTTATGCCAATACACTTGGTTATTTGGACAAAATGGGAAAATTCCTAGAAAATGCAACCTTCCAAACTAACCAAGGAAGATATAAAAAGTCCTGTGTCTGGTATCTATTAAAGAATTGTGGTCAGTTATTTTAAAAACTTTCCCACAAAAAAGGAAAAAGTGCACTTATGATGAGCACTCAGTGTTGTATGGAAGTGTTGAATCACTATACTGTACACTTGACACTAACATTACACAGGATGTTAACTATACTGGAATTTAAATAAAAACATTAAAAAAGAAAAAAGATGGTGTTGGTTAAGTAATGTGAAAGCAAATTTTTTTTTTTAAAAGGCTCTTTTTTTTTTAAGATTTTATTTATTTGAGACAGAGAGAATGAGAGAGAGAGAGCACATGAGAGGGGGGAGGGCCAGAGGGAGAAGCAGACTCCCCGCTGAGCAGGGAGCCCGATGTGGGACTCGATCCCGGGACTCCAGGATCATGACCTGAGCCGAAGGCAGTCGCTTAACCAACTGAGCCACCCAGGCGCCCTGAAAGCAAATTTTTAAGAGTGAGGATACTATTTTTTATAAATGCACATAGAAACAAAAAATGAACTTTACTTCAATTTCACGGATGAAGGAATGAAACAATTACATTATTGAATAAATAGGTAACTACAGAATTATAGTGCAGTGTTCTTTGCCATTCTTCCAAAGTTTCAGTTTTCAAAGAAGGTATACAGATGTCTCTAAAAAAATATTTGGCTTTCCGGAGTTCTTAATGATCTCTCTGATGATTTAGGTGTTCCTTGACGATCTCCCTAAGGATTTTAATGATGCTTTACGTGAGTATAACATGGACGTTACAAAGGACTTTGCCTCCTTCCTACTAAATGTTGCCAAATTGGCTGATATGAAACAGGAATATCAACTCCCATTGTCAAAAATAAGTAAGTATATCTTAACTCCACTGTGGAACGATTTAAAGAAAAAATAATCTAAGAATATTTTTCCCAGAGGAAGAGTAGAGCCTGGGAAAGATCAGTCTGCCTTAAAAAAGGAGAATTCCTTCTGCTTTCAAAGAAAGAAACTCTTGGTTTTTAGAAGTCAAAAGGGCAATGGAGAATAAAACTAAAGAGAGTCATTTATAAACCATCTTGATTAAAGGTTGCTTTTGGGGCAAGCCTGGCAAGTGCAGGAAGGGCATTTATGGAGTGAAGATAAATGAGAGACCATTCTATCACTCATTTTCTTGAGAGGAAATATGTATAGACTCTTGGAAGATTACCGGGGCCCAAACTCTGGTTCTGCTATTCTTAGAAGTGAGACCTTGGGCAATATTCCTTACTCATGCCTCAATTTTCTCAAAAGATGTATAAAAAAGAGAATAGCATTACAAACCTAGTTTGGGTGAGCTTTAAATAATTCAGTTAATATATGTGAATATCTTAAAACAGTACCTAGCACATAGTAAACACATTAACTTTGCTCTTATTTTTCGTAAGGTATTGGATAGAAATCTTCTAGGGAAAAGTAAACAGGAAAAACTGACTGGGATAAAAGGAAAGGGTTGAGCCATGGGTAGTAATTTCCTAATTTCATTATACCCCAACATCCTCAATTGGAAAAAGTTAAGGAAGCAGAGCCTCTTACTTCCTGGGCCCTATTAAAGTGGGAAACAGCATGAACAAAAGCAAACAGTAACAGTAGAGCATTGTGAGCATCCCAGAGGAGGCAAAATAGGAGTGCCTTCATTACAAATTAGAGCCACCTTTGAATGCACAATCTGGTGCTTTTTAAGAGTAGGAATGGAGGGGGCCCCTGGGTGGCTCAGTCGGTTAAGTGTCTGCCTTTCGCTCAGATCATGATCCCGGAGTCCAGGGATGGCGCCCCATGTTGGGCTCCCTGCTCAGTGGGAGTCTGCTTCTCCCTCTGCCCCTCCCCCTGCTTGTGCTCTCTCTCCCTCTCTCTCAAATAAATAAAATATTAAAAAAAAAGTAGGAATGGAAAAAAATATTTCTTCTTGTATGCCATTTCCAAACCTACTGATAGTGGCCTCTTAGAATACCCTGTCTGGAAGGATTGTGAGGCCAGATCTGAAGTCAGTGGGAAAAGCACCAAGGTAATAACAATAATTCTATGTTAAAAGCATGCAATCTAGATGTAGTCTTTTATTACCTGTTGATCAAGGAACTAAAACATCATACAAAATTTTATAATACTGATAATATTAATAGCTAACATTTATTGAATGTATTCTGTGCCAAGATGTGCTACTCACTTTTTTTTTTTTTAAAGATTTTAGTTATTTATTTGTCAGAGAGAGAGAGAGAGTACAAGCAGGGGGAGCTACAGGCAGAGGGAGAAGCAGGCTCCCCGCTGAGTGGGAGCCCGACGTGGGACTTGATCCCAGGACCCTGAGATCATGACCTGAGCAGAAGGCAGATGCTTAACCCACTGAGCCACCCAGGTGTCCCATGCTATGCACTTTTTTTTTTTTTAAGATTTTATTTATTTATTTGAGAGAGAGAATGAGAGAGAGCACATGAGAGGGGGGAGGGTCAGAGGGAGAAGCAGACTCCCTGCCGAGCAGGGAGCCTGATGCGGGACTCGATCCCGGGACTCCAGGATCATGACCTGAGCCGAAGGCAGTCACCTAACCAACTGAGCCACCCAGGCGCCCCATGCTATGCACTTTATGTGATATATCTCATCTGGTCTGATATAGGTCCTGGAAATTTGAATGACTTCATTTGTAGCATGGTCTAGAGTCTGTGCATAAAGCGTAACAATTTGGCTGATTTTTAAAAACTAATCTATCCCAACCTATTATGGACAGATTTCACAGGAAAAGAATGTGAGGGCTCTGAACTGGTTTCTCATTTGATGAACTGCAAAGAAGGAAGAGCAGCTATTTCTCCATTTGTTTGTCTCTCCGGAAACTCTGATGGTGATTTGCTTCTACCAAATACTCCGAACCATGTAAGTGGAAATGGGGTTTATAAATAAAAGATCTTTAAGAAAGAATTGGATTTATGCTTCTAGGCTGTTTAGAAAGGATTTCAAATTTCTCAAATTGAAAACAAAATTCCAGGTGTATGAACAGAAATATCCAGGAAATGGTACTCTTGAGGCCAGTATGGTTTCAGTTTTTCAGTGTTGACCTGAGGGACCCTGCTCCATTCTGCTCCACAGAATTCCCAAGTACCACCACTTTTCTTCCATCTTTGTAGTTTGATGCAAGTTTGCTATGGAAAGAGCATACAACTATCTTCAGGCTTTCCTGGTATTGCCATAAATGCTGTAAATCCCATATATGTTCTGGATCACTGATGTCCAAAATGGAGTACAAAGACCTAGACACATTGGGAATATGCTGGATAATTCACTGAATGTTGTAATAAACTTATAGAAATTTAATTTATATTTTAACACAAAGTTTGAGAAAGAAAATAAGTTTTGTTATATTTGATATTATGGTTTGACACTAGAGTTTCAACTCTATTCTAGTCCAAAATCAGACAGTCCTCTATTATATAAAATAGTCCAGTATCACTTAAAAGAGTTTTGAAAAACTAAATATTAGACCCTTGTGCATTTTGAATGGACACATACATTTTTATCACAAATTCAAATAATTTCTGATGATATAATTTCCAGCTTCAGATAAATGTTGATATTTTAAAATAAAGCCATCATATCATTTTTAATGTATAAAATGGAATATGAATACCGAAACACTTGAATACCCATAATTATGAAGTTAAAACAGTCAAGAATAAAATTTCCAATGATTTAAAATTTGGCACTGTTCTTTTCTCTTGTATTTAGATTATACACTCCCCCACATAATTTGACCTCAATGTAATATATTTTTAAACATGAAGCCACCCTATCTATCACATTTCTTAGCTTAGATAGTATGCAATTTCAATTTAAATAGTATGCAATTTCAATAGTATGCAACAGGTTATTTCCTGCTAATTACAAAACCTTATAATACAAATTTTGAGAAGTAATGACTAAAATAAAATTAATTTTGTATTAGAAATGTATACATTAATGGGATGGATGAAGCTATTTATTTTTAAATTAGTTCATATAACTAAGAATGAATATTTACTTATTTTTAGAATGAGACAGAGTTCCACTTTAAATTTTAATTTGAATGTTGAGAAACTTTATTCAAATAGATAAGTAGTTCAGAACGGAACAACTTTTCTAACAGTGATACACAATTCTTCTAATTTCTTCTGAACTGTTTGCCCCAAATCACCTACCAGACTATTATCACAAATATATTTTTAATGTTCTCTTAATTAGCAACTTAATTAGATGCACTTTAATTTTGTTGAATTCAAGTAATTGGAAACAACCTAACTTAAAAGAAAAAAATTGTTTTTTTACATAATCTTTAAAGTCATCCACTTTCTTAATAGGAAAGCAGTATGGCTTTTTGTTGCTACTTTGTACATTTTCAAACCCCAAGTAAGTTTGAGGAAGCTTTTTGTTTTATAAAAGGAGAGAAAAGCATTCATGAAAGAAGAAATGAGAACGGATTTTTTTTTTTTTTTTTTTTACTGATAACGTACATGGCTTAAAAATTACTTATAGATAACTGCTCCAGGTCTTATGTGAAGCTCTCTAAGGCTAGTTCTTTACTCTCATGTGAGTGGTGTCTTACAGAATGTGGAAGAATGTCAAATTCTGGCATAGAAATAATAGAGGACTGAACTTTAGCTTATAAGATCAATAATTTTATGAAGCTTTTTTTCCTGTATTTTATTTCTATAATTGCAATTAATTACTTATGTAAGAAGTTTGTAGGTAATCACATTGAAGACAAGACATATTAATTAAGTATTATAATTTATTTTTCTCTATTTTACAATTAATTCAACTTATGGTTAGTAGGTACCATTAACTTTTGTTTCCTTTCCACATGCAAAATTTTCCATGGGGTTTTCGAGGGACACTGATATAGTTATAATAGGATATAATGTCTGCGTCTTATTGCCACACAGTGACCATCAATTAGAAGATATCTCTAGGTACAGGGCATGACCTAATACAGGCTTTTCATTGTTCCTGCTGGTGTGCTAGAGAGAAGAGGCTGGTTCTATTTCATTCATTTTGTAGCATCCTGCACTGACGAGTATTTCTAAAGTATGCCTTGATGGCAATATGCCCTTTGTCTTACCCAAATCACTTTATACAATTTTACGTTACTAGTGTAAGTTATAACCTCTCAAAACTTATTTTGCTTTTATTATTTGTTACATTTTAATGTAATGCTAAATAAGCATTCATATTATCTTTAAATAACATACAGATAAGCTATAAAGCATAAAACTAAAATGAACACCCATGGACTCAGGACCCTCCTCTATTTTATTCCCTTGTCTCTCCTCTTTCCCCAGGATATCAATTACCCTGAATTTTGTGTTTTTAATTCACCTTTAAAAAACATCATATTCCAAAGTCACTTTTTATATTTGCTGCTTTTGATTTTTATAAAAAGTAAAAGAACACTTACTGTAGTCTCCTGGATGTTGTTTTTTGCTTTTGTGTTGTTTTTTGCTTTTGTTTTGTTTTGCTTTTTGCACTCAATACTCTGCTCCCAAGATTCATTCATGTTGTCACATGAAGCTGTATTTTATTTTTACTACTTCATATTATTTCAGAATGTGGATATAAAACAAGCCATTGATCTAGTTTCCTCTTAAACTGTGTTTGTTTTTAGTCTTTACTGTTACAAACAGGCCTGCTACAAATGTCTAGTGCACATGTGCAACAGTTTCCCTTGAATGTAAATCTTCTGGACTTTTGAGGTCAAAACAGTTTTCTGGATCATAACGGAATAAGAATATTCCAAGAACTTATAGTAATAAAAGAGCTTTCCACACTACTACCAAATCATTTGAGAAAGTAGTTGTACCAATTAGTGTGTTAGAGTAGTTCCTATTGACCCTGTATAGTTTTCATAAAATGAGCAGACATCAAAAGCTATTGACTTGTTAACTTCCTATTCTTACTTTCCTTCTCTTTCCCCCTATATCTCTCTCCCTTCCCTTTTTATTCTGGTGATTGGGTTCTTGCAATGGTTAGAGTTGCTCAGTTGAACTCTTCTCTTGAGATGTACAAGGCACAAGCTCTCTGATGCTCTGTTTACAAGGTATCTCCTATACCAATTAGGATAATGAAAAATAATTAAAGTTAACTTTTCTTTCCTAGTGACTCTTGTTATTTTTCTCATGGCTGGACGGTTGAAATTGCCAAGAGTATGCTAAGAGGCAATAATGCTCATAGGTGGTACCAAGTCATCCTCCAGACTTTCTTAGGACAGCACCAACCCAGTGTGTATGAAAGACACCCTCTTCCTTCATCACGAAGAGTGTGCTTCAGAAAAGTTGAATAAAGAAAGGAACCACAAAGCACAATGCAAGAAACCAAAAACTTTCTTTACACATAAATAACGAAAAGAGTTGTGTTTCTTCAGGTCGTTCTACGCACAATTGGTATCAATCACACTCAGGCTCCTGTGCTGTGGTCAGAGATCTTGGATGACCAAGGAAGAAGAATGCCACTTAATGCTTATGCACTTGATTTCTATAAACATGGTTCCTTGACAGGACTAGTCCAGGACAACAGGTATGTTTTATCCATCTTCACCTATCTGTCCCCCTCTAATCTTTCTACTTCTACCTTTCTGTGTCCATGTCTGCATTCCTGTCTGTGTCTCCATCTTTCTCTTTCATTTCTACCTCTACTTCTAGCCCTATTTCTGTATCTACCTATACATCTGTATCTAATGGATGAACCTAATGAATTCTAGGGCAAAGCTTTTTACAATTTTTTTTAAAGAGTTTATTTATTTATTTGACAGAGAGATAGCGAGAGCAGGAACACAAGCAGGGGGAGTGGGAGAGGGAGAAGCAGGTCCCCCATGGAGCAGGGAGCCCGATGCGGGGCTCGATCCCAGGACCCTGGGATCATGACCTGAGCTGAAGGCAGATGCCCAACGACTGAGCCACCCAGGCGCCCCAAAGCTTTTTACAATTTTAAGTGTAGGTGAATCATGCTAAATATACTGGAATTTTTTCCTGCAGATTAATGGTGAGAGAGAATAACAAACTTTGTGTTATTTTTGTTTGTGGTTTACTGGCAAAATCTTGGGACTTAGGCTGACTCACTTGACCTAAAGGTGTACCCTACAGATATATTCACGTACACTCACAGATATGTTTTTATTTATTACCATACTATCTATTCATTATAAGATATTTAAAACTGAAAAACAGTAACATTGCCATACCCACCATTATGAGAGAAGTATATAAAAAGGTATATAACTCACACATCTGAGGACTGAGCATAGGACAATTGTTTTAGCTCTTTGGCAGGGAAATCATTTTCAAAAACAGTAAGGAAGGGTAAACCCTCTTGGATTTACCTGGGAATAGAGAAATTGGCCCAGGCACTGAGCACATAGTTGTGGGAGGGGCATTCTGTCACACTAATCAGTAATTCAGTAGACAATTTACATAAAATTTTGAACAATCTTTATTGAATTAAAGGATTTAAAACTTGGGACACTAGAGAAATGTTGATTTTTTTTTTTTTATTTCATAGCTCACTCACGCAAATGTGTTTTATTCTTTTTAAAAATTTTAATTTTAATCACCTTGTGTTCATTATGACAAGTGTGCTCCTTAATCCCCATCACCTATTTCACCCATCCCTCGGCCCCCCTCCCATCTGGTAAACACCTGCTTGTTCTCTATAGGTAAGAGCCCAGTTCTTGGTTCGCCTCTCTCTCTTTCTCTTTGCTTATTTGTTTTGTTCTTAAATTATGCAGATGAGTGAAATCCTTTAGTATTTGTCTTTCTCTGGCTGACTTATTTCACTTAGCATTATACTGTCCTGCTCCATCCATTTCATTGCAAATGGCAAGATTTCATTCTTTTTAATGGCTGAATAATATTCCATCTGTCAATTGATGGACACTTGATAATGGGCTGCTTCTATATCTTGGCTTTTGTAAATAATACTGCTATAACATAAGGGTGCATATATCCCTTTGAATTAGTGTTTTTGTATTCTTTGGATAAATACCCAATAGTGTGATTGATGGATAGTAGGGTAGTTTTAACTTTAACTTTTTGAGGAAACTCTGTACAGTTTTTCATAGTGGCTGATCCAGTCTGCACTCCACCAACACTGCAAGAGGGTTACCCTTTATCCATGTCCTCACCAAAACCTATTGGTTCTTGTGGTTTTTTTTTTATTTTTATTTTAGCCATTCTGACAGGTGTGAGGTGATATCTCATTGTAGTTTTGATTTGCATTTCCCTGATGGCAAGTAATGATGAGCATCTCCTCATGTGTCTGTGGGCCATCTGTATGTCCTCCTTGGAGAAATGTCCATTTGGGTCTTCTGCCATTTTTTAATTGGACTATCTGTATTTGGATGTTGAGTTTTATAAATTCTTTATATATTGTGGATACAATCCTTTATCAGGTATGTCATTTGCAAATATCTTCTTCTATTCCCTAGGTTGTCTTTTAGTTTTGTTGATGGTTTCCTTCACTGCAGAAGGTCCTTTTTTTTTTTTTTTTTTAAAGATTTTATTTATTTATTTGACAGAGAAAGACACAGCGAGAGAGGGAACACAAACGGGGAGTGGGAGAGGGAGAAGCAGACTCCCTGCTGAGCAGGGAGCCCGATGCGGGACTCGATCCTGGGACTCCAGGATCATGACCTGAGCCGAAGGCAGTCGCTTAACCAACTGAGCCACCCAGGCGCCCAAGGTCCTTTTTTTTTTTAAGATTTTATTTATTTATTTGACAGAGAGAGACACAGCGAGAGAGGGAACACAAGCAGGGGGAGTGGGAGAGGGAGAAGCAGGCTTCCTGCTAAGCAGGGAGCCTGATGCGGGGCTGTATCCCAGGACCCTGGGATCATGACCTGAGCCAAAGGCAGATGCTTAATGATTCAGCCACCCAGGTGCCCCTACCTTTTTTTTTTTAAGTAGGCTCCACGCCCAACATGAAGCTTGAACTCACAACCCTGAGATTAAGAGTCCCACATTCTACCAGCTGAGCCAGCCAGGTGCCCCTGAAGCTACTTATTTCTAGTCCTAATAGTTTGTTTGCTTTTGTTTCCCTTGCCTCAGGGGAGCTATCTAGAAAAAAGTTGCTATATTCAATGTCAAATAAATCATTGCTGTGTTCTCTTCTAGCATTTTTATGGTTTCAGGTCTCACATTTAGGTCTTTAATCCATTTTTAATTTACTTTTATATATGGTGTAAGAAAGTTTTCCAGTTTCACTCTTTTTTTTTTTAAAAGATTTTATTTATTTTGAGAGAGAGTGAGAGTGAGAGAGAGAGAGAGAGAGAGAGAAGAGGGGGAGGGGCAAAGGAAGAGGGTGAAGCAGACTCCCCACTGAGCAGGGAACCTGATGTGGGGCTCAATCCCAGGACTCTGGGATCATGACCTGAGCTGAAGGCAGACACTTACCTGACTGAGCCACCCAGGTGCCCCTTCCAGTTTCATTCTTTTGCATGTTGCTGTTCAGTTTTCTCAACATCATTTGTTGAAGAGACTGTCTTTTTTCTATTGGATATTCTTTCCTGCTTTGTCAAAGATTAATTGATCATATAATTGTGGGTTTATTGCTGGGTTTTCTATTCTGTTCTATTGACCTATGTATTTATTTTATGTCAGTACCATACTGTCTTGATCATTATAGCTTTGTAATATAACTTGAAGTCTGGAACTGTGATGCCTCCAGCTTCGCTTTTCTTTTTCAAGGTTGCTTTGGCTATTCGGGGTCTCTTGTGGTTCCATACAAATTTTCGTATTGTTGTAGTTCTGTTAAAAATGCTGGTGGTATTTTGATAGGGATTGCATTGAATCTGTAGATTGCTTTGTGTAGTATAAACATTTTAACAATATTTGTTCTTCTAATCTATGAGCATGGAATGTCTCTCCATTTCTTTGTGTCATCTTTCATTTCTTTCATCAGCATTTTATAGTTTTCAGGTTACAGGTCTTTCACCTCTTTGTTTAGGTTTATTCCTAGGTATCTTTTGTTTTTGGTGCAATTGTAAATGGGATTGATTCCTTAATTTCTCTTTCTGCTGCTTCATTATTGGTGTATAGAAATGCAGCAGATTTCTGTACATTGATTTTGTATCCTGTGACTGTACTGAATTCATTTATCAGTTCTAGCAGATTTTTAGTGGAGTCTTTCTGGTTTTCTCTATATAGTATCATATCATCTGTAAAGAGTGAGTTTTACCTCTTCCTTACCAATTTAGATGCCTTTTATTTGTTTTGTTGTCTGATTGCTGAGGCTAGGACTTCCAGTACTATGTTGAAGAAGAGTGGTGAGAATGGACATCCTTATCTTGTTCCTGATGTTAGGGGAAAGCTCTCGGTTTGTCCCCACTGAGGATGATACTAGCTGTGGGTTTTTCATGTATGGCCTTTATTATGTTGAGGTTTGTTCCCTCTAAACCTGCTTTGTTGAGGGTTTTTGTCATGAATGGATGTTGTACTTTATCAAATGCCTTTTTCTGCATTTATTAAAATGATCATATGGTTCTTACCCTTTCTTTTATTTATGTGATGTATCATGTTGGTTGCTTTGTGAATATTGAACCACCCTTGCAACTCAGGAATAAATCCCACTTGATCATGGTAAATGATTTTTTTTTAATGTCTTGTTGGATGTGGTTTGCTCATATTTTGTTGAAGATATTTGCATCAATGTTCGTCAGAGATATTGGCCTGTAGTTCTCTTTTTTTGTGGTGTCTTTATCTAGTTTTGGTATTAGGGTAATGCTTGCCTCAGAATGAATTTGGAAGTTTTCCTTCCTCTTCTATGTTTTGGAATAGTTTGAGAAGAATAGGAATTAACTCTTTTGTAAATGTTTGGTACAATTTACCTGTGAAGCCATCTGGTCTTGGACTTTTGTTTGTGGGGAGTTTTTTGATTACTAATTCAATTTCTTTACTGGTGTTCAGTCTGTTCAAATTTTCTATTTCTTCCTGTTTAAGTTTTGGTAGGTTTCATGTTTCTAGGAATTTAATCATTTCTTCCAGGTTTAATTTGTTGGCATATAGTTTTTCATAATATTCTCTTATAATTGTTTGTATTTCTGTTGGTGTTGATAGCTATTTCTCCCTCTCATTTATGATTAGAGGTTTATCAGTTTTATTGATTTTTTCAAAGATCCACCTTCTGGTTACATTAATCTAGCCTATTGTTTGTTTGTTTTAGTTTCTGTATCATTTATTTCTGCTATAATCTTCATTCTTTCCTTCCTTCTGCTGGTTTTAGGTTTTGTTTGTTCTTTTTCTAACATTTTTGGGTGTAAGGTTAGGTTTTTTATTTGAGAGTTGTCTTACTTATTGAGGTGGGACTGTATTGCTATAAACGTCCCTCTTAGAACCACTTTTGCTGCATCCCAAAGGTTTTGGACCCTTGTGTTTTCATTTTCATTTGTTTCCATGTATCTTTTTTATTTATTCTTTGATTTCCTAGGTGACCCATTCATTGTGTTGTACCATGTTATTTAACTTTCATGTATTTGTGGTTCTTCCGGATTTTTTCTTGTGATTGACTTCTAGTTTCTTAGGGTTGTGGTTAGAAAGGATATATGGTATGATTTTGATCCTTTTGAATTTTTGAGGCTTGTTTTGTGGCCTAACATGTGATCTATTCTGGAGAGTGTTTCATCTGCACTTGAAAAGAATGTGTTTTCTGCTGTTTTAAGGTGGAATGTTCTGAATATATCTGTTAAGTTCATCTGGTCCAGTGTGTCATTCAAAGCCACTGTTTCCTTGTTGATTTTCTGTTTAGATGATCTGTCCATTGATGTAAGTGGGATGTTAAAGTCCCCTACTATTATTGTGTTATTATCAGTTAGTTCCTTTATGATTGTTATTAACTGCTTTATGTATTTAGGTGCTCCCATGTTGGGTGCATAAATATTTACAATTGTTATATCTTCTTGTTGGATTATCCTCTTTATGATTACATAGTGCCCTTCTCTGTCTCTTGTTACAGTCTGCTTTAAAGTTTAGTTTGTCCGATATAAGTATTGCTAGTCTGGCTTTCTTTTGACAACCATTCCTTTTTCTCTTTTGTTCAGCTTGACTACTTTCTGTTACTGTGTTTTCTAGGTCATTAATTTGTTCCTCTGCTTTTCCGTCCTGCTGTTCATTCCATCAAGCATGTTTGTCACTTCATTTATTGAGCCCTTATTTCTGGTATGTTATTCCTTATCTCTGTATTAAGGTTCTCACTCATGTCTTCCATTCTTAAGTCCAGTGAATATCTTTATGATCATTACTTTAAATTCTCTTTTTCACATAGATCTCTGGCCATGGCCTTAACCTGTTATTTCATTTGGGACAAATTCCTCTGTCTTCTCATTTTGTCTGTCTCTGTGTCAGCTACCATGTGTTAGGAAAGTCAGCTACTTCTGTTTTTGAGGGTAATGGCCTTATGTAGAACTTCTGTGTCAGGAGATGCAGTGTAGGCAGGGGTTTGGGCTGGTCTTCTGGGGAAAGGGGCCCACAGTGCTGGGACTGAGCCAAGCATGACTTGGGAGGGTGGATCCACCAGAGCATGGCAGGTACAGAGCTTGGCAGAAGCAAGTTAGGTAGTGAGTGTTGGCATGCTACTGGTTCCTACAGGTAGCCCTGTGCTTATTCCAAGGGGTGGGGGAAGGAAGTGGTGCTGATCAGTTTCTTTTCTCACAGAGGGGTCTCTTGTGAACACTGCCTCTATGGGACATGCTCTGAGAAGAGCAAATAACCTCCCCACTGTATGCCACAAGCACTCTTCAATTGCTGTTTCCACACTCTACATCCAGGGATTGTTTGCCCTGCCTTTTCTCCAAAAGCAGCCCCAATACCCCTGGGCTATATCTGAGCCAAACCCACTGACCTTTAAAATTCTAGGCTTTAAGCCTCATTGGTTGCAAGAACTCATGATATTCAGCCCCTCTGATTTTCCAAGCCGGTTGCTATGGAGAATCATCTTCCCTTTATGCTCCACTCTTGCCCTGCTCCACCTCCATGGCTGCCACCCCACTGCAATGGGCATGATCCAGGTTCTCTCCCAAACCACATCTCCGCACTTCCTACCTTCTTCAATGTAATTGCTTTTCTACCTTCAGTTGTGGAGTTTGTTCTGTCAGTCTTCAGGTTGATTTCTGGGGTATTTAGGATGTTTTGATAGTTATCTAGTTGTGTTCATGGGATGAAGCAAGCCTAGGGTCTTTCTACTCCACCATCATTTTCCCTCTTGGATGTATTCCTGATCATTTTTTAAAATATGACTCATTATTGTGAATTAAGTTGTGACATTAGTAAATAATCCATTTGATTCTTCCTCTTTGATTCTCCAGCTCCCATTCACTCTCCTGAGCTTAATTTTCCTATTTTGTTTTTCTCCTGAGATGGTCAGTCTTCTGTGTGTATTGATTATGTGTGGTTGTGATAATTGTGACTTTTGAATTCATAATCATTATTCCTCTTGATTGAATCATCATCTAGGATTTGTGGTGAAAGGTTTTAGTAAATATGTCTTGACAGACAAAAGTAATTTATTATTGACAAGTCCAGCATTTCAGTATGAAGTAAGTTCTTTAATGTTTTTATACTATTAATTTTCAAAATGATATTTTGTTTAGGATAAATGAAGGAACTGCTTATTACTTGTTGAAAGATTTTGCACTCACCATTAGATCTATCAGGTATGTTATATATTTTAAGTATTGATTTGAGATTTTCCAAAAATTCAAGGGTAATTTGAAAAATGTTGACCTCATACTTAAAAATGCCATTGAGCTTCTTAGGTGTCACACATTTTAACTCCCCACTTTGCAGAGCTTCTCTTCAACACCCTGTTGCACTGGTTCTATAATAGAATTAATCCCAAAGCCCATTTGACATAATGTTTTATTCAGACCAGAGCCTCAGCCTCAGGCACTGCATAATAACAGGATAATATTCCAAAGCCTCAAGAATTCCTAAATCCTAGTATTCTCAGTTTTCACAACCAGTGTTTGTCAGATACGTGATACTTCAGAAGGCCCCTTAGGGCTCCATCAGGTTTATATCAACTTACATAATCTGGATTCTCTTGCTTTATATAATGTTTTTTTTTCCCAGGGTTTATCTGACTCTGTTCTCTCATATTGGCTTCCTGTTTTCATCTTTAGCAGAATTCAGTGGGGACCCAAACAACTCTAAACTTTATATAGATAAACCCATCCTAAGGCTTTATTATATGGTCCATCCTTAGGCACATCTAGTGTTGCCTGGTTAAATTCCAGTCTGCATGCCCTTCAATACTTTATGGGTTTTCCCTTTTCTAACACTTACTTTAAAAATTATATATCTTCACATACATGCATACAATTGCCATGAATCTCTTCATGAATTTCTTGCTAATCAGGTCATTGATTTTTAATTTTTTGATTTGAGATTAATCAGACCTGTTTGGATGTTTTACACAGAGAATGAAACTATGGGGATGCTAGAACAGAGGGAACTGCTCTATATAGTTTCTTGAGTATCTTTAGATAGTGTATTTCTTGAGTGGCTCATAATTATTCAAGAGTATACCAGGAAACCCCAGAGACTTTGGAGCCATCTCAAAATCTGATCCTAGAAATATCATTCATTAATCTGAAAAGTATTGAAATATTACTGGTTTGAGACATACTTCTAAGCAGTTGAGATATAGAGAATCAGTAAATCTATCCTTGCTTTAAACACAATCTCACAGTGTAGTGTGAGGAAACTGACTTGTAGCTATTACAAAGGCAGTAAGTGCTAGGATGACAGATAATGGGGCAGCCTTGGATTTAGAGAAGGATTTTCAGTATATGTGCTGCCAAAGTGAGCACTAGAGAAGGATTTTCAAATGAAGTAATTTTATCACTAAATCTTAAAGGATCTTAAGGGATGGGGCAGAGGAAACAGTGTTTTCAAAGTACAGAAATGAGAAAGGGTCTGGTATGTCAGGGATAGGCTTCAATCTTACTCTAGTGGCATGGGGAATATGGGAGTTGTGATAGGGATGGGGGAAGATACTGAGTTGCTTAAAGCAGCTTTACAGCAATTTGGATACGTATTGGAAAGAGTCTTAATTCTCATATTATGGAGGTTAGGCTTAGTGTTCTGAATAATGTGTAGACAGTGTATAGGTATGAGTATGATATGGGTCTGTGGTTTATATGTGTGACAGACATGTGTATGGTTTATATATGTGACAGAGACTCAAAGGTTATAAGAGCCATGCAGGTGAGAGTGAGTGTGAGTCTGAAATAGAAGTAATGGTGGAAAAGAGTGGTTAAAGAAATAGTTATGGGATAGAATTCAGAGAAATTGTCAATAAAGTTCATGTGGTTGGTGATGATAATGAAGTTTCTATTTTAGTTAATGATACATTAGAAGTGAGGATGAAGTTTGAGGACTAAGAACCAAAAATAGTGAGTTAGAATTTATACATGTCACATAATATCTGTGGGAAATAATTCAAGAGGAAAGGGTCAGTGTCATAATTATAGGTCTATGACTAGGAGTATATTCAGTGTTATAGATACAGATCTAGTCATTCTTTGTGGTAGGTCAATGAAGACACTAGGAAAAATTCTGGAACTCTAGTGCAACCAAGGTAGATAAGGAATTACAAAAGGCTGATAAAATGTCAGATCCTGATTGTGGTCAGTACTTTATCAACCCAGCCGCACTGTTCATTATTGAATTTCCTCTCTCCTTTCTTTTCACTTGCATATTCATTCTTGTTGCTGCTGTAACAAATTACCACAAACTTAGTGGTTTAAACCAACACAAATTTATTATCTTACAGTTCTGGAAGCCTGAAGTCCCAAACAGGTCTAACTGGGTTAAAATCAAGATGTTGGCAAAGCTCATTTCTTTCTGGAGACTTTAGGACAATCTGCTTTATTCTCTTGTCCAGCTTCTAGATGTTGCTGGCATTATTTTGATTATCATCCCCCTTCATCTTTAAGGCCAGCAATGGTGGGGAAAGTCTTATATTGCATTACTCTGAGATGAACTCTCTCCTGCCTCCTCTCTCACAAAAGTCTTTGAGACTATATTGGGTCCACCCAGATAATCCAGGATAATTTTTCTATCACAAAGTCAGCTGATCAGC
Organism: Mirounga angustirostris; assembly: GCF_029215605.1. NCBI lineage: Eukaryota > Metazoa > Chordata > Mammalia > Carnivora > Phocidae > Mirounga > Mirounga angustirostris. The sequence goes on along the minus strand of NW_026991710.1, from coordinate 142,819,925 downwards.
AACTTCAATTCCATCTGCAACCTTAATTCTCTTTGCTATATAAACTAACATAGTCCTAGATTTCTGGTGATTAGAACACAAAGGCCACTATTCTGTTTCTTACACCCTGTTTTTAAAAATTTTCTCACATATCTAGTTAAAGGAAGCAATATATTGCTCTTCATAGAGGTACTTGCTTGTGGATTTCAGTATATACTGGACACGATAGCCAAAAAAACACAAAATAGCCTCCAAAGAGATGTGTGGCAAGAAGGAAGGGACTTTGTGTTGCTGCTATTGAAGGGAGAAGGGATAAAGTTACATGGAATTTGGTGGCCTTTAAAATCCTCTTGGCAATTGACGTGAAGAGGAGCTGCATGGGAATTTTTTTGTTATCTTTATTTTGTTTTGTTTTTTTTATACACTCTTTTTAAGATAAATATATTTCTTATCAGTATTCTTCATATTTTGCTAACATTTCATCATTTCATCATTTAGTGGAATTTACTTAGTTCCTCCTTCCTGGGGAAAGTCCTTCTTATAATGCTGACTCTCACTAAAATGTGTGCTCTGTGTGTGTGTGTGTGTGTATTTCCATTTACAGTGTTTCCTTGCGTGAACTATGTGAAAATGAAGACGACAACGTGGTCTTAGCATTTGAACAATTGAGTAACACCTTTTTTGAAAAACTTAATGGAGTTTAAAAATAAAGATTATCCAGACCACTTAAAATGTTGCCATGGGCATTTTTAAAGTCATATTTTATGATCCTCATACTTTTTGTCAGAAATACATATATGATGAAGTGGAAAGAGCAAACACTTTGGAGTCAGAATTGTGATCAATTGTGATCCATGTAACTTCTATGTTCTCTCATGAGTACTCTTGGACAAGTTATTTAATATCTTTGGAATCTTAGCTTCTGTATATAGTTGAATCATAATGCCTATGTTTCAGTTAGTTTGTGGACTGATTGAGAAAATGTAAAGATTTTGTATGTGACTGAAGAACAATTTTTACTCTGTGAAGCCTAAACAAATATTACATTCTCAGCATTTTTCTTCTGGATGTTATAATTTATAAAGCTCTATCAAGGCTATAATAAACTATTACAGTACCCTGAAGTTTAGAGAAATATTTTCTCTAATTAACTTAAATGTGATTATATGACTTAGATAAATGGTTTTTTAAAATGACAACTTCTAGTAAACTTGAATTATTTTTTAAAAAATATAAATGAGAGTTTTGGCATAAATCCTGTGATGCTTTAAGATAAAATATAGCTGGTGATTTGACTTGATTTTAATTGTATATAAATGATTGAAAAAACGCAAAGAAATAAAATGGGTTTAACCAATTTTCTATTGGTCTCTTTGTGTAAAGTCTATATATCTTTCAATCCATTTACACATACATATGCATTTTATATATAATAAATAGTTTATGTCTAATCACTCTCCCTCTCTAGTTTAAGTCTCAGATCACAGTTTTGGAATCCATTTTAGACCCTAATCTTGAACAGAACATTTTATCCTCAGAGCAAAAGGACTGCTCTCTCCTTCTATCCAGGTTGCCTTACTGAAGATGATCTTTTGTATGACATTATTTATACATATATTACATTGGCTTAGAAAAACACCCATGGTTCTTGGGTGCCTGGGTGGCTCAGTCATTAAGCGTCTGCCTTCGACTCAGGTCATGATCCCAGGATCCTGGGATCGAGCCCCGCATCAGGCTCCCAGCTCCGAGGGAAGCCTGCTTCTCCCTCTCCCACTGCCCCTGCTGGTGTTTCCTCTCTCGCTGTCTCTCTCTCTCTGTGAAATAAATAAATAAAATCTTTAAAACAAACAAACAAACAAAACACTCATGGTTCAATTTGTCTGGAGATAAAAGAATATTGTTACCTGGAACTGACCCATTATTGCATGTGCCATGTTAGGGGACTCTAGTTTCTTCAGACTAAATCCATTTATATTATTTTAAAATATGCACTGCAACAATTTCTGGACACCAAAATACTTAGAAACCAAAGTGGTTTCTGCTGACCTCTTAATCTCTACTCAAAACATTGATACACAATATTATAAATTGTCAGGTTGGTTTTCACCTCTTACTTGTCTCATGGAGACATGAAAATTTTTTTTTCCGTGTGACTGAGCCAATCTGGTTTCCTAATTTTTAGAGGTAGAATAAGATTATTTCCTATAATCTGGTATTCTATTAAAATAGGGAGTTATACCTAACCTCTTTGAGGTGGGTCTAATGGGCAGCTTCCTTTGCTTCCTTTTTGACTTTTAGCAACGACTTAAAAAAAATAATTTGAAGGGGGGAAAGTCGGAGGGGGAGATGAACCATGAGAGACTATGGACTCTGAGAAACAAACTGAAGGGTTCTAGAGGGGAGGGGAGAGGAAGGGATGGGTTAGCCTGGTGATGGGTATTAAAGAGGTCACATATTGAATGGAGTACTGGGTGTTATATGCAAACAATGAATCATGGAACACTACATCAAAAACTAATGATGTAATGTATGGTGATTAACATAACAATTAAAACCTCTTCAATTTGTAAGAAAAAAAGTAATTTGGAATAGCTTATGCAAAGAGAGTTTATATAGAAACTCTGAAAGCATTTTATGTTCCATTTGTTGTAATAATGTGAAATTTTTCTTTCTGAGAAATGTACAGAGACCCTGGTGAGATTTACTGGAGAATCATTATTACCACCATAATTTATTCCTATCTTTTTCCTACGAGAGGAGAAAATCATATTGGCACTAGGCCTATAAATGGTCTTCTGGAAGAGCCATTTATTAAAAATTTGTATTTTGGGAAAATTATAGATGCAAATGCTGGCATAAGAAATAATATACTGTGCTTGCTTCAGCACTGCATATACTAAAATTGGAATGATACAGAGAAGGTTAACATTGCCCCTGTATAAGGAGGACATGCAAATTTGTGAATGTTCCATATTTAAAAAAGAAAAGAGAAATAATATACTCATGCATATATGGTTAATTAATATATGACAAAGGAGCCAAGAATATACAATGGTGAAGGGATCATCTCTTCAATAAATGGTGTTGGGAAAAATGGACAGTCATATGAAAAAGAATGAAACTGGATCACTCTTACACCATACCCAAAAATTAATTCAAAATAGATTAAAGACATGAACATAAGACCTGAATCCATAAAAATCCTTGAAGAAAACTAGGTAAGTTCCCTGACATCGATGTTGGCAATGATATTTTGGATTTGACACCAAAAGCAAAGGCAACAAAAGCAAAAGAAACAGGGTGGACTACATCAAACTAAAAAGCTTCTGCACAGCAAAGGAGACCATCAACAAAATAAAAAAGCAAAACGCCAAATGGGGAAAAATATTTGCAAATGATAGATCAGATAAGGGGTTAATATCCAAAATATATAAAGAATTCATACAAGTCAACACCAAAAAAAAAAAAAAAAAAACCCCACAAATAACCCAATTAAAATGGACAGAGGACCTGAATAGACATTTATTCAAAGAACACATACAAATGGTCAACAGACACAAGAAAACGTGCTCACTAATCATCAGGGAAATGCAAACAACACCACAATGAGGTATCACTTCACATCTCTTAGAAGAATGACTATTCAAGTGTGGACAGAGACGTGGAGAAAAAAAGAAACCCTTGAGCCCTATTTTGGGAAGCATGCAGCCACTATGGAAAATAGTATGGGAGTCCATCAGAAAATAAAATATAGAACTACCATATGATCCATCAATCCCACTTCTGAATATTTATCTGAAGGAAATGAAAACACTAACTCAAAAAGATATATGCACCCCCATATTCATCGAAGCATTGTTTACAATAACCAAGACATGGGATAAACCTGTGTCTATTGATGGCTGAATGGATAAATAAAATAGGATATATATATATGAATATTATTTAGCTATAAAAAGGAATGAGATCTTGTCATTGGTCACAACATGAATGGAACTTGAGGGTATTATGCTAAGTCAAATCAGACAGAGAAAGACAAAGATCATATGATCTCACTTATATATGGAATCTATAAAATAAAACAAAACAAAAATTGAACTCATAGCAGAAAAGAGATTGGTGGTTGCCAGAGGACGGGAGGTGGGGGTGGGCAAAATGGGTAAAAGGGGTAAAAAGGAGCAAACTTTCACTTGTAGAATAAGTAAGTCATAGGATGTAATGTAAAACGTGGTGATTATAGTTAATAATGCTGTATTGTATATTTGAAAGTTGCTAAGAGAGTAAGTCTTAAGAGTTCTTATCACAAGAAAAAAATTTGTAATTATGTGTGGTGATGGATGTTAACTAGACTGTTTGTGGTGATCATTTCACAAAATATACAAATATCAAAACATTATGTTATACACCTAAAACTAATATGATATTATATCAATTATTCTCAACAAAAAAAGAAATAATACAGAGACATCCTATACAGCCTTTACACAGTTTCCCAAATGGTAATATTTTGCATAATTATTGTATAGTACAATATCAGAATCAGGAAATTGGTATAAATATAAACCATTATTCAGATTTCATCAATTTTACATGCTCATTTGTGTATATTTTATTGCATGTGTAGTTTTGTGTTTTCACCATTACAGTCAAGATACAGAACAGTTCCATTACCACAAAGAACCTTCTCCTTTTATTATTACAACCACTTCCCTCTCACTCCCTCCTGCTTCTCCCTTTCTGAGTCCCATCTGATTCCACACCCCTTCCCCCAACTTTAACCTCCACCAACATCTAGATGTTCTCTATTTCTATAATTTTGTTATTTCAAGACCTATATAAATGGAGTCATACAGTACGTAACCTTTTGAGATTCTCTTTTTTCACTCAGCATAATTCCCTTGAGATTAATCCAGGTTGTTACATGTATCAGTAGTGTGTCCCTTTTTATTGCTGAATAGTATTCCATAGTAGTATGGTTGTACCACAGTTTGTTTAAACATTCAACCCACTGAAGGACATTTGGGTTGTTTCCAGCTTTTGGCTATTACAAGTAAAGCTGCTATTAATATTTATGTTTCTATTGTTTCTTATTCTGTTTCTCTTTTCTTGCCTTCCTGTGAATTACCTAAAATTTTTTGGATTCCATCTTGATTTATTTATAGTGTTTCTATATCACTTTGTATAGTTTTTTTAGTGGTTGCAATATACCTGTATGACTTATCATAGTCTACTGGCATCGAATTTTACTACCTTACTTTTACTTAAATCCCTTTACTCTCCCTCCTTTTTGAATATAATTATCTTAATATTTCTCTACATACATTGAACATCACATCAGAACTTCACAATTTTTATTTTAATCATCAAATATAATTTAAGAAGTTCATGAGAAGAATATTATATTTAATCCTATTTTTACCCATTCTCATTTTCTTTTTTCTTTCTTGAAGGTGCAAGCTTTCTTTTGTAATCCTTCCCCTCTGTTTAAAGAACTTCTTTTACCTATTCTGGAAGGATAGGTTCGCTAGTGAAAATTATCTCCATTTTCTTTCAGTGGACAGTTTTTGTTTTCTCTTCATTTCTAAAAAAATATTTCCAATGGCTATAGAATTTATGATTGGCAGGTTTTTAAAAATTTCAGTTCTTGAAAAGTGTGCCACTTCTGGCCTTCATGGTTTCAGATGAGAAACCCAATGTTAATTGAATTAGTATTCTGCTATTGGTTGTGTGTTGTTTTTCTGTCTACTTTGAAGATCTTTTCTTTGTCTTTAGTTTCCAGAAATTTAATTATAATGTTTGCTTTGCATGTATTTTTTTTTTTAATTTGGGGTCCACTTACCTTTTTCATTCTATAAGTGTAGTTTTTTTTCTAAATTTGGGAAGTTTTCAGCCATTATTTCTTTGAGTATATATTCAGCCCCACTCAGTTTTCCTCTCCTCTGAGACTCCAACTATATGAATGCTGGCTTTTTTGTTTGCCTCACACGTCTCTAGAACTCTGTTATTTCTTTTTCAGTCTACTTTCTGTTACTTAGATTGGCAAATTCTATTGATTTATTGTAAAGTTCACTGATTCCATCATATGTTATCTCCACTCTACCATTGACCTAATCCAGCAATTTAAAAAATTTCTGTTATTGTATTTTTCCATTCTATAATCCCCATTTCATATTTTTGTAACTTCTATGTCTTTGCTGGGATTTTCTATCAAGAGAATGTGCATTTGTGGGACACCTGGTGGTGCAGTTGGTTAAGCATTTGACTTTTGGTTTTGGCTCAGGTTGGGATCTCAGGGTTCTGAGATCAGCCCCCTGTCAGGATCCACACTCAGCTCAGAGTCTGCTTGAGATTCTCTCTCCCTCTCCCTCTACTGCTCCCACTTGTGCTCTCTCTCTAAAATAAAGAAATAAATCTTAAAAAAGAAGAGAATGTGTATTTGCTTGTTGAAATATTTTAATGACAGATACTTTAAAATCCTTATAATTTAATTTTGACATCAGCTTGATCTTGGTATCAGCATCAGTGTCTTCTAATCCAAGTTTTTTAAAAAAATTATTTTTTAAAATTAGTTTATTAATTTTATTATATGTTATGTAGTCACTATACATTACCATAAATTACATCATTAGTTTTTGATGTAGTATTCCATGATTCATTGTTTGCATATAATACCCAGTGCTCCATGCATTACGTGCCCTCCTTAATACCTATCACTGGGCTAACACATCCCCCCACTCCAAAACCCTGTTTGTTTCTCAGAGTCCATAGTCTCTCATGGTTTGACTCCCCCTCTGATTCACCCCCTTCATTTTCCCCTCCTACTATCTTCTTCTTCTTCTTGTTTTTTTAAACATATAATGTGTTATTTGCTTCAGAGGTACAGGTCTGTGATTCATCAGTCTTACACAATTCACAGAGCTGAACATAGAACATACCCTCCCCAATGTCCATCGCCCAGCCTCCCACCACTCCAGCGACCCTCAGTTTGTTTCCTGAGATTAAGAGCCTCTTATGGTTTGTAGCCCTCACTGGTTTCATTTTTTCCTCCCTTCCCCTATGATCCTCTGTCTTGTCTCTTAAATTTCTCATATCAGGGAGATCATATGATACTTGTCTTTCCTGATGGACTTATTTCGCTTAGCATAATACCTTCTAGTTCCATCTATGTCATTGCAAATGGCAGTATTTAGTTTGTTTTTTTTGATGGCTACATAATATTCCATTGTATATATACTCCACATCTTCTTTATCCATTCATCTGTCGATGGACATCTTGGCTCTTTCCATAGTTTGGCTATTGTGGACATTGCTGCTATAAAATTGGGGTGCACGTACCCCTTTGGATCCCTACATTTGTATCTTTGGGGTAAATGCCCAGTAGTTCAATTGCTGGGTCATAGGGTAGCTCTATTTTCAACTGTTTGAGGAACCTCCATACTGTTTTCCAGAGTGGCTGCACCAGCTTGCCTTCTCACCAACAGTGTAGGAGGGTTCCCCTTTCTCCACATGCTTGCCAATATCTGTTGTTTCCTGACTTGTTATTTTTAGCCATTCTGACTGGTGTGAGGTGATATCTCATTGAGGTTTTGATTTGGATTTCCCTGATGCTGAGTGATGTTGAACAATTTTTCATATGTCTGTTGGCAATTTGGATTTCTTCTTTGCAGAATGTCTGTTCATGTCTTCTGCCCAATTCTTGATTGGATTATTTGTTCTTTGGATGTTGAGTTTGGTAAGTTCTTTATAGATTTTGGGTACTAGCCCTTTATCTGATATGTCATTTGCAAATATCTTCTCCCATTCTGTCGGTTGTCTTTTGGTTTTGTTGACTGTTTCTTTTGCTGTGCAAAAGCTTTTTATCTTGATGAGGTACCAATAGTTCATTTTTGTCCTTGTTTCCCTTGCCTTTGGTAAAGTGTCTAGGAAGAATTTGCTGCAGCTGAAGTCAAAGAGGTTGCTGCCTGTGTTCTCCTTTAGGATTTTGATGGACTCCTGTCTCACACTGAGGTCTTTCAACCATTTGGAGTCTATTTTTGTGTGTGGTGTAAGGAAATGGTCCAGTTTCATTCTTCTGCATGTGGCTGTCCAATTTTGCCAACACCATTTGTTGAAGAGACTGTCTTTTTTCCATTGGACATTCTTTCCTGCTTTGTCAAAGATGAGTTGACCATAGAATTGAGGGTCCATTTCTGGGCTCTCTATTCTGTTCCATTGATCTATGTGTCTGTTTTTGTGCCAGTACCATACTGTCTTGATGATTACAACTTTGTAATACAGCTTGAAGTCCGGAATTGTGATGCCTCCAGCTTTGCTTTTCTTTTTCAACCTTCCTCAGGCTATTCAGGTCTTTTCTGGTTCCATACAAATTTTAGGATTATTTGTTCCATTTCTTTGAAAAACTGGATGGTATTTGGATAAGGATTGCATTGAATGTGTAGATTTCTCTAGGTAGCATAGACATCCTCATGATATTTGTTTTTCCAATCCATGAGCATGGAATGTTTTTTTCCATTTCTTTGTGTCTTCCTCCATTTCTTTCATGAGTATTTTATAGTTTTCTGTGTACAGATCCTTTGCCTCTTTGGTTAGATTTATTCCTAGGTATCTTATGGTTTGGGGTGCAATTGTAAATGGAATCGACTCCTTAATTTCTCTTTCTTCTGACTTGTTGATGTATAGAAATGCCACTGATTTCTGTGCATTGATTTTATATCCTGCCACTTTACTGAATTCCTGTCTGAGTTCTAGCAGTTTTGGGTGGAGTCTTTGGGGTTTTCCACATAAAGTATCATATCATCTGCAAAGAGTGAGAGTTTGACTTCTTTGCCGATTTGGATGCCTTTGATTTCTTTTTGTTGTCTGATTGCTGTGGCTAGGACTTCTAGTACTATGTTGAATAGCAGTGGTGATAGTGAACATCCCTGCCGTGTTCCTGACCTTAGGGGGAAAGCTCTCAGTTTTTCCCATTGAGAATCATATTTGCTGTGGGTTTTTCATACATGGCTTTTGTGAAATTGAGGTGTACACCCTCTATCCCTATACTCTGTAGAGTTTTAATCAAGAAAGGATGCTGTACTTTGTCAAATGCTTTTTCTGCATCTATTGAGAGGGTCATATGGTTCTTCCTCTTTCTTTTATTTATGTGTAGTGTGTCACATTGTTTGATTTGTGGATGTTGAACCAATGTTGCAGCCCAGGAATAAACCCAGTTGGTCATGGTGAATAATCCTTTTAATGTACTGTTGGATCCTATTGGCTAGTATTTTGGTGAGAATTTTTGCATCCATGTTCATCAAGGATATTGGTCTTTAATTCTCCTTTTTGATGGGGTCTTTGTCTGGTTTTGGGATCAAGGTAATGCTGGCCTCATAAAATGAGTTTGGAAGTTTTTCTTCCATTTCTATTTTTTTGGAACAGTTTCAGAAGAATAGGTATTAATTTTTCTTTAAATGTTTGGTAGAATTCGCCTGGGAAGCCATCTGGCCCTGGGCTCTTGTTTGTTGGGAGATTTTTGTTACTGCTTCAATTTCCTTAGTGGTTATAGGTCTGTTCAGGTTTTCTCTTTTTTTCTGGTTCAGTTTTGGTAGTTTATACATCTCTAGGAATGCATCCAATTCTTCCAGATTGTCTAATTTGCTGGCATGTAGTTGCTCATAATATGTTCTTATAATTGTTCGTATTTCTTTGGGGTTGGTTGTGATCTCTCCTTTCATTCATGATTTTATTTATTTGGGTCCTTTCTCTTTTCTTTTTGATAAGTCTGGCCAGGCGTTTATCAATCTTATTAATTCTTTCAAAGAACCAGCTCCTAGTTTCGTTGATCTGTTCTACTGTTCTTTTAGTTTCTATTTCATTGATTTCTGCTCTGATCTTTATCATTTCTCTTCTCCTGCTGGGTTTAGGCTTTATTTGCTGTTCTTTCTCCAGCTCCTTTAGGTGTAGGGTTAGGTTGTGTATTTGAGACCTTTCTTGTTTCTTGAGAAAGCCTTGTATTGCTATATACTTAGGACTGACTCTGCTGCATCCCAAAGATTTTGAACAGTTGTGTTTTCATTTTCATTTGTTTCCATGAATTTTTAAAATTCTTCTTTAATTTCCATGTTGACCCATTTATTCTTTAGTAGGATGCTCTTTAGCCTCCATGTACTTGAGTTCTTTCCAACTTTCATCTTGTGATTAAGTTCTAGTTTCAAAGCATTATGGTCCAAAAATATGCAGGGAATGATCCCAATCTTTTGGTACTGGTTGAGACCTGATTTGTGACTCAGGATGTGATCTATTCTGGAGAATGTTCCATGGGCACTAGAGAAGAATGTGTATTCTGTTGCTTTGGGATGGGATGTTTTGAATATATCTGTGAAGTCCATTTTTTCCTGTGTAATTTAAAGCCTTTATTTCCTTGTTGATCTTTTGCTTAGATGATCTGTACATTTCAGTGATGGGATGTTAAAGTCCCCTACTATTATTACTTGTTGTCGATGAGTTTCTTTGATTTTGTTATTAATTGGCTTATATAATTGGCTGTTCCCATGTTAGGGGCATAGATATTTAAAATTGTTAGACCTTCTTGTTGGATAGACCCTTTAATTAGGATATAGTGTCCTTCTTCATCTCTTATTACAGTCTTTGGTTTAAAATCTAATTCGTCTGACATAAGGATTGCCACCCCAGCTTTCTTTTGATGTCCATTAGCATGGGAAATGGTTTTCCACCCCCTCACTTTCAATCTGGGGGTGTCTTTGGGTCTAAAATAAGTCTCTTGCAGACAGCATATTGGTAGGTCTTGTTTTTTTATCCAATCTAATACCCTGTGTTTTTTGATTGGTGCATTTAGCCCATTTACATTCAGGGTAACTATGGAAAGATACGAATTTAGTGTCATTGTATTGCTTGTAAGGTGACTGTTACTGTATATTGTCTGTGTTCCTTTCTAGTCTATGTTACCTTTAGGCTCTCTCTTTGCTCAGAGGACCCCTTTCAATATTTCTTGTAAGGCTGGTTTGGTGTTCGCAAATTCTTTTAGTTTCTGTTTGTCCTGGAAGTTTTTTTTATCTCTCCTTCTATTTCCAGTGACAGCCTAGCTGGATATAGTATTCTTGGCTGCATATTTTTCTCATTCAGTGCTCTGAATATATCATGCCAGTCCTTTCTAGCCTGCCAGGTCTCTGTGGATAGGTCTACTGCCAATCTAATGTTTCTACCATTGTAGGTTACAGACTTCTTGTCCCGAGCTGCTTTCAGGATTTTCTTTGTCTCTTAGACTTAAATATTTTACTATTAGATGTCGGAGTGTTGACCTATTTTTATTGAATTTGAGGGGTGTTCTCTGTACCTCCTGGATTTTGATGCCTGTTTCCTTCCCCAAATTAGGGAAGTTCTCTGCTATAATTTGCTCCAATATACCTTCTGCCCCTCTCTCTCTTTCTTCTTCTTCTGGGATCCCAATTATTATATTGTTTTGTCTTATGGTATCACTTATCTCTCAAATTCTGCCCTCATGATCCAGTAGTTGTTTATCTCTCTTTTTCTCAGCTTCTTTATTTTCCATCATTTGGTCTTCTATATCACTAATTCTCTCTTCTGCCCCATTTATCCTAGCAGTTAGAGCCTCCCTTTTGGATTGCACCTCATTAAAAGCCTTTTTCATTTCAACTTGGTTAGATTTTAGTTCTTTTACATCTATTGAAAGGGATTCTCCAGTATCTTCTATGCTTTTTTCAAGCCCAGATAGTATCTTTAGAATCATCTTTCTGAACTCTAGTTCCGACATCTTACTAATGTCCATATTGATTAGGTCCCTGGCAGTCGGTACTGCCTCTTTTTCTTTTTTTTTTAAGGTGAGTTTTACCATGTTGTCATTTTGTCCAGAGAATAGATGAATGAGAGAATAAAATGATAACAGGGTAACAATGACCCCAGAAAAATATACACTAAACAATCAGAAGAAACCTGAAACCAGGGGGAAAAGAAAGGGAAACAAAACAAAACAAAGAATATGATCAGGCTGGCAAATAGAACAAAGCCACACACTAGATTTTGGGTGTATTTTGGTCTGTTAAAAGAAATTGCCTCTCAAAATTTTAAAGAAAGAAAAACATATATACACAAAAATAAAGGTAAATATGATGAAGGGATGGGATATGACTGTAAAGATGGAAATTAAAAAAAGATTTTAGAAAAGGAATTGATAAGGTAAGAAGTTGGTTGAAAAAAGAATGGGGAAAAAAAGGAGAGATTGTTATCAGGCGGGAGACTAGGACAAGGTCATACACTAGATTTAGGGTATATTTTGGTCTGTTAGAAGAAACTGTATTTCAAAATTTTAAAGAAAGAAAAACTTATATATACCAAAAATAAGGTGAAATACAATGAAGGGATAGAATATGGCTGTAAAAATGAAAGTTAAAAGTTTTTAAGAAAGGAATTGATAAGATGTTCTTTGAAAAGGGAAAGAAGAATAATCAACAACAACAAAAAAAGAAAAAGAAAAAGAAAAAAATCTAAAAAATTAACTTTGAAAGACTAAAGAATCGTGGGAAAAAAACATGAATTCAATGTGCTGTATTCTCTTAGTGCTGGGGTTTTGTGGTTTTCATTGACTATAAACTTGGTCTTGGCTGGATGTTCTTGCTGACCTTCTGGGGGGAGGGACCTGTTGCAGTGATTCTCAAATGTCTTTGCTGGAGGTGGAATTGCACTGTCCTTGCCAGGGGCCAGGCTAGGTAATCTGCTTGGGTTTGCTCTCAGGAGTTTTTGATCCCTGAAAGCTTTCCTTACAGCTTTGGAGGATAAGAATGCAAATGGTGGCCTCCCAATCTCTGGCCCTGGAGGAGCTGAGAACTCGGGGCCCCACTTCTCAGTGAGCCCCGAGAGAAAAGAAGTCAATCAGTCCTGTCTCCCTGGTCTCCAGCCGCACTTCATGTTCACCCGGCCTGTGATCAGTCTCTGGCACATGACCCCGTTCGGAGTCTCCAAACGCAGCAGATTCTTGTGGTGTGCTCCCACGCCACTCCTCCCAGGGGTGGAAGGGGAGTCTCCCTGGATCTGCCTCTTTTTGGGTCCCTCCTCAAAGAGCAGTGGCCCAACTGTGCCACAGATCACAGTTTATGGCAACCCCGAGCTGAGGGCCCACTCCTCGTCTCTGTCTTTGCAGCCAGCTTCCCTGCTCTGATACCTGGGAGCTCTGCCACGCTTAGGCACCCCTGGTCTTTCTGGGACCCCGAGGGTCCTGTGACCACACTGTCCCAGCGAAGTTTCCACCCCCTGCTTGGCCACTGGAGTGACGTTCCTCAGCGGAGCAGACTTCTAAAAGTTCTGATTTTGTGCTCCGCTGCTCTATCACTTGCTGGTAGCTGGCTGACGGAGGCTCCCTTCCCCCTCATGCGGTCTATCTTCCCAAATATCACCTCAGATTCACTTCTCCACACATCCTACCTTTCAGAAAGTGGTCGCTTTTCTATTCATAGAATTGCTGCTATTCTTTTCTTTGATCTCCTGTTGAGTTTGTAAGTGTTCTGAATGGTTTGGTAACTATCTAGCTGAATTCCTGGGACCAGATGAAATTTAGGTCTCCTATTCCTCCACCATCTTGCTCCTCCCCTCTTGTTGTTATTCTTTATTTGACCACCTGGTTTGAAGAGTTTGCTTTTACTGGAACCTATATTGTTTAAAAAACAAAAACAAAAATGTGGATTTGGAAATTTTATGAGAGTAGGTAGTTGATTTTATTTAAGCTAAATATGGATCTGTTATATTCCATTCTAGCATAGATTATTAGACTTTTCATCAGTCCTATAGAATCAACAATTCTTTCAGGATAGGGACTGGGAATCAAAAATTTAAGAAGGTTCACACATGATTCTGATCATAGGACAATAAATTTGAAAGCAGGTCCAAATGATTCTGCTTTACTCAAGAGGTTGAAAAGTAGTCTGTTAATCACAAATTCTTAAATTCAATATTGCACATAAAATATAATTATACTTAAAATTAAAAGAAACTCTTTAAAAAAGATATTATTTATTTGAGAGAGAAAGAGCAGGAGAGAGAGAGCACAAGTGCGGGTGAGGGAGAAGCATAAACAGACTCCCTTCTGAGCACGGAGCCCAACAGGGGGCTCAATCCCAGGACACTGAGATAATGGCTTAAGCCCAAGGCAGATGCTTAAGTGACTGAGCCACCCAGGTGTCCCCAAAAAATAAGATCTTGTTGAGTTTTAGTGTAAGTCTCAATGTAATTTTTTAAAAAATAAAATTCTGTATTTTAACAGACAAAAGGAAAATACTATTATTTCAATAGATCCATGGAAACATTTAATAAAGTTCAGTACTCACTAATGATCAGACATTTTCACCAACTAGGAAAGAAATATAATTTCCTAAACTATTAAAATAGCCTGCTAAAAATCTACATCAAACATTGAAGTAATGATAAAACCTTATCTTCTTTGCCACTAAAATGAGGAATAAGGAAAAATATTTGCTATCATCACCACTACTTAGGAGTATATTGAAAGTTCTAGTAAATGAAATAACACCAGAAAAATAAGTAAAAAATGTGAGGATAGGGAAAAAAGAGAGAAAATAATTGTTATTATACTCTACCCCAAACAACCAAGAAAATCTACCTAAAATGTTCAAGAGAATCTAAACACAACTGATAAATAAGAGAAATCTCTTCTGGAATATAATACTGATATTTAAAAAAATACTTATTCTAATCACCATCAGTATGGAAATGTCCATAGGGATGAAATCTAATACCAATTCTAAGTACCAAAAGTGACTAATTGGAAAATGTATCAAAATAAAGGAAAGTTCTTTATAGATTTTGGATACTAGCCTTTTATCTGATATGTCATTTGCAAATATCATCTCCCAGTCTGTCAGTTGTCTTTTGGTTTTGTTGACTGTTTCTTTTGCTGTGCAAAAGCTTTTTATCTTGATGAAGTCCCAATAGTTCATTTTTGCCCTTGCTTCCCTTGCCTTTGGCGATGTTTCTAGGGAGAAGTTGCTGCAGCTGAGGTCGAAGAGGTTGCGGCCTGTGTTCTCCTTTAGGATTTTGATGGACTTCTGTCTCACATTGAGGTCTTTCAACCATTTGGAGTCTATTTTTGTGTGTGGTGTAAGGAAATGGTCCAGTTTCATTCTTCTGCATGTGGCTGTCCAATTTTGCCAACACCATTTGTTGAAAAGACTGTCTTTTTTCCATTGGACATTCTTTCCTGCTTTGTTGAAGGGTCCATTTCTGGGCTCTCTATTCTGTTCCATTGATCTATGTGTCTGTTTTTGTGCCAGTACCATACTGTCTTGATGATTACAACTTGGTAATAGAGCTTGAAGTCTGGAATTGTGATGCCGCCAGCTTTGCTTTTCTTTTTCAACATTCCTCTGGCTATTCGGGGTCTTTTCTGGTTCCATACAAATTTTAGGATTATTTGTTCTATTTCTTTGAAAAAAGTGGATGGTATTTTGAAAGGGATTGCTTTAAATGTGTAGATTGCTCTAGGTAGCATTGACATCTTCACAATATTTGTTCTTCCAATCCATGAGCATGGAACGTTTTTCCATTTCTTTGTGTCTTCCTCAATTTTCTTTCATGAGTATTTTATAGTTTTCTGAGATTCTTTGCCTCTTTGGTTAGATTTATCCCTAGGTATCTTATGGTTTTGGGTGCAATTGTAAATGGAATCGACTCCTTAATTTCTCTTTCTTCTGTCTTGTTGTTCATGTATAGGAATGCCACTGATTTCTGTGCATTGATTTTATATCCTGCCACTTTAGTGAATTCCTGTATGAGTTCTAGCAGTTTGGGGGTGGAGTCTTTTGGGTTTTCCACATAAAGTATCAGTATCCAAAATCTATAAATAACTTACCAAATTCAACACCCAAAGAACAAATGATCCAATCAAGAAATGGGCAGAAGACATGAATGGACATTTTTCCAAAGAAGACATCCAAATGGCCAACAGACACATGAAAAAGTGCTCAACATTGCTCAGCATCAGGGAAATCCAAATCAAAACCTCCATGAGATACCACCTCACACCAGTCAGAATGGCTAAAATTAACAAGTCAGGAAACGACAGATGTTGGCGGGGATGTGGAGAAAGGGGAACCCTCCTCCACTGTTGGTGGGAATGCAAGCTGGTGCAGCCACTCTGGAAAACAGTATGGAGGTTCCTCAAAAAGTTGAAAATAGAGCTATCCTATGACCCAGCAATTGCACTACTGGGTATTTACCCCAAAGATACAAATGTAGGATCCGAAGGGGTATGTGTACCCCGATGTTTATAGCAGCAATGTCCACAATAGCCAAACTATGGGAAGAACCAAAATGTCCATTCACAGATGAATGGATAATGAAGATGTGGTACACACACACACACACACACACACACACACACACACACACACAGGAATATTATGCAGCCATCAAAAGGAATGAAATCTTGCCATTTGCAATGACGTGGGTGGAACTGGATGGTATTATGCTGAGCTAAATAAGTCAATCAGAGAAAGACATGTATCATATGAGCTCACTGATAATGAGGAATTCTTAATCTCAGGAAACAAACTGAGGGTTGCTGGAGTGGTGGGGGTTGGGAAGGTAGGGGTGCCTGGGTCATAGACATTGGGGGAAGTATGTGCATTGCTGAGTGCTGTGAACTGTGTAAGACTGTTGAATCACTGTACCTCTGAAACAAATAATACATTATATGTTTAAAGAAAAGAAGACAGTAGGAAGGGAAAAATGAAGGGCGGGAAATCGGAGGGGGAGATGAACCATGAGAAACTATGGACTCTGTGAAACAAACTGAGGGTTCTGGAGCTGTGGGGGGATGGGTTAGCCTGGTGATGGGTATTAAAGAGGGCATGTACTGAATGGAGCACTGGGTGTTATATGCAAACAATGAATCATGGAACACTATATCAAAAACTAATGATGTCATGTATGGTGATTAACATAACATAATAAAATAAAATAAATAAATTTAAAAAATTAAAAAAAAAACCCAAAAAACAAAATAAAGGAAAGTATCAAAGTAGCAGTACAAACTAAAATATACTCAGGAATAAATCTAACAAAACATGCTAAGGAGAAAATAATTATGAGAGATTACAGAACTTAATTATACTTAATAAATGTAGAAATATACTAGGTTTTTGCTTGTTTTCACTTAATATCATAAATACATAAATTCTCCCCAAACTGATGTTCAAATTCAATATATATTTAATCTCATTCTATTCTTTCATCTTTCCTCTACAAAAAAAAAAAGTGCAGTAGAATATCTGAAGAATCCTGGGGTAGGGCTGAATTTTTTAAATAAAAAAAGGTAAAATTCAAGTAAATAAAAAGTCTGGTAAATTTTGCCATAATAATAATAAAAAAAGAAATTTCTGTGTAACAAAATTTCCAACCAAAGTTAAAGTATAAGGGACAGATTGGAACAAGACAATAAATCCACATGTAAGTATAAGAATTATTTATCTAGGAAAACTAGAGCCTGTACAAATTAACAGGAGAAAGAATCTAAAAGAAAAATGGACAAAAGTTACCAATAAGTAAATCACAAAAGGGAAATTTGAATGTTAGAAAAAAATAGAGAGATATATATTCTACAAGATACCTTTGGTAGTAATATAAATTAGAACTACGAGACACCATTTCACACTTCTCAAATTAAAATATTTGAAATGTACAATGTGCCATTATTTGTGAGACAAAGACAAGAAAACAACTTAAGTGTCTATCGGTATGGAACTTGGCTATTTATAGTGATATACTCATATGGTGGAGAATTATCAGTTGCTAAAAGAATGTGCTATCTATGTGTGTCAACGTGGATAGATCTCAAATATCCTGTCATGGGTGATGGATTGAGTCTAATCTTACGGTGTTTATCTCCATATTCAAATTTTCTAAAATAATTTAGAATAAGTATACTGTAAAATCAACCATATACAATTACAAAATAAAATACCCAAAACATCATTTATAATTATATTTTAAGCACACATTATGACCTAAGCATAGTTTGCTTATAATCATTTTATAGATACTCATTTTACTAATCCTCACTGCAACCACATGATTAGCTGCTTTTAATTCCCACAAGTCGAGAAACTGAAGCACAGAATAGGCAAGCAACTAATATAAAGTCTCAGAGCTTATAAGTCATATATCCAGGATTCTAATCGAGGCAGTCTGACTGCAGAATCTGATCCACTATATTATGTGTTAAAATATGCAAAGGGTAAATTTTAAAAGAATATGCAGCAGAATTAACATGTTTCTGCAGTGTTTTAATTTTTTTAAAGTAGCATGTAGTGGTTTCCCACATCCTAGCCAAAAAGCCAAAAAATTAAAAATTAGAAGATTAAAGAATTTGAAACAAGAGAAAGTACATAGTTCATGTTTTATATAATACCAGGTATTAGAAATTGAATTGAATTTCTAACGTCTATTAATGCAGGTATAACTCTGTAAAATTGCTTTGGAAAACAATTTGTTATTACCTTAAAATGTACAGATTAGTAATTGTCTATGAATGTATTTTGGTGTTTTATCTGTACGTTAGGAAATACCCACAAGAATGATCATTGCAGCATAGTTTGTACTAGCAAAAACCAAAACAGAACAAAACAACAACAAAAAAACCCATCTGAATGCCTTTTGAAAGAAGAGGATGGGGGCGCCTGGGTGGCTCAGTCGTTAAGCGACTGCCTTCGGCTCAGGTCATGATCGCAGGGTCCTGGGATCGAGCCCTGCATCGGGCTCCCCGATCCGCGGGAAGCCTGCTTCTCCCTCTCCCACTCCCCCTGCTTGTGTTCCCTCTCTCATTGTGTCTCTGTCAAATAAATAAATAAAATCTTTAAAAAAAAAAAAAAAGAAAGAAGAGGATGTAGAATGAATTGTGATGTAGATATATAATTGCATATTATGTAGCATTAAATTTATTTAAGTATAGCTTCCTGTAACCTTATGCCAGAATTTTAACAGTAATTGGCAATTAAGTCTACCAAACAAATTCCAGAAAACACAATTAAGATTTTGTCCTTTTAATAAAGACTCAAAATTAGGCATATGTATAGTATCATAAAAACTTAAAAAAATTAAGCAAGAGGATGATAAAAACTAAATTCAAGGCAGCAGTTACCTCTGAGGGGAGGGTAGGGAGATGAGTTTTGGAAACAGCGCAAGGGCAAAATTTGAGTAACCAGTTGAACTGTGGAATTTTCTCTCAAGCTGCTATTATTTTTTATAATCTTTGTGTTATGTACTTTGTATTTTTATTCAGCATGGTAAGCTTAACTTAAAAACTGTTGAGTCTGAATGTTTTTTGATTGATGATTCATTATTCATCACTTGTGCTTTCAATGTGAACTTCAGGAAAGGACCAGTTCTATACTGTAGAACAATTTTGGCATGATTTCATTCAAAAGGAAGCCAAATTTGTAATAGTTTTTTTTTTTTTAAAGATTTTATTTATTTATTTGACAGAGAGAGACACAGCGAGAGAGGGAATACAAGCAGGGGGAGTGGAAGAGGGAGAAGCAGGCTTCCCGCTGAGCAGGGAGCCCGATGCGGGGCTCGATCCCAGGACCCTGGGATCATGACCTGAGCCGAAGGCAGACGCTTAACGACTGAGCCACCCAGGCGCCCCTGTAATAGTTTTTTTTTTAAGGTAACAAATTTATTTTATAGAGCCTATGAAATTCTCATCTCATAGAGCCTGGGAAAAAATATTCAATAATTTTAAAATTTGATCAATCATTGCTTTTTTATATATTTTGCTTCTTTAGATTGTAATTAAAATCTCTACTAATAGGAATAATATGAAGTATTATCAATAGGAAAATAGCTAATGAGTATTTTTTTTAACATTTCTTTTTTTTTTAAAAAGATTTTATTATTTATTTGACAGAGAGAGAGAGAGAGCGTGTACAAGCAGGGAGAGCAGAGGGAGAGGGAGAAGCAGACTCTCTGCTGAGCAGGGAGCCCAATGCAGTCTCCATCCCAGGACTCTGGGATCATGACCTGAGCTGAAGGCAGATGCTTAACTGACTGAGCCACCCAGGTGCCCCTTTATTTAACATTTCTATAGAAAAATATATCACAGAAAAATATATTTTAATCATCTTAAAATTCTTAACACTTCATATTGTCTTAATATGATAACTTGTACATAATTCCAATCTTTAGAAAAATCACTAGTTACTCTACTTTTATCTTGAATATTAATACTGGTTTCCTTTCTCTACAGGACACAGAAAATATGTATTTTAATTACTTGAACTTCTGGCACTTTGTATTACATTGATTCAACATTTAGGACACAATGTGATGTCACTATCATACAGAATTTTGCAATTGCCTGTCAACAGAATGGGAGGTATTTCTTACAGAATGTTAACCGTATTTCCTAATTATCTCAGAAAGGGGAATAACACCTCATCAAAGAGACTTTTTTTTATGTTCAAACATTTTTATCATTCATATTCTTTAGAAGAAAATCAATATTCGGCAGCCTTTGGGAATAGTCAGATGTCCTTGCAATTTGTGGATACTGTGCCTCAAGTTGCTATGTTCACAAATGGTTTTTTGAAATGGTAAGTTAGGTTAAACTGCTCAGAAGAAATGAATGATATAATATGGGAAAAATTAACTAGAGAACCAATAGCATAAGTCTTCATTTGAAAATTCTGAGCATAAAAAGACTCCGAAGGAGCATTCTAACACAGGGAAGGAGGGCAAAGATATTTTTATATGGCTTTAGCAACAGAGGTTAGTTGAAGTTCTTGTGGATTAAGCCTTTGTATGAGCAATTTTGAGAGATGGGAGGAAAACTATGCACAAAGTTCACATACAAGAGGCAATGGGGAGAAAAAACTCAGAGAGGCCAAGGACATCTGAGGATCACAGTGGGAAATTCTCAGTCAGTGTCTTGTAAATAAATGTGTAAATACACATACACACATTCACATACTCACTTATATACTCCTATGTATTACATATGTATACTTTTTGTGTATATATTTTGTATATATAAGTGCATATATATTATGATCTGTGATCTTTGTATTCTTTTAAAATTAAGATAAAAAGATAAAAATTAAAAAATTAAGAAACATGATAAGGAAAGTATTTTATTATCTTATTTGTTAGTACTTTTTTTGTAGCTATTTTGAATGGTTATGTCCATTAAAAATAGATAGCTATGAATATTAAGGGTTGAGAATATCACTTATTTCTTCCTCCTCCTTTCTCTCCCCTTCCTTCCTTCCTCCCTTCCTTCCTTCCTTCCTTCCTTCCTTCCTTCCTTCCTTCCTTCCTTCCTTCCTTCCTTCCTTCCTTCCTTTCCTTTTTCTCTCTTCCTTCCTCTTCTTTCTTCGGTTCTCTTCCTTCCTCTCTCCTTCCTTCCTTCCTTCCTTTTTTTTTTTTTTTAAAGATTTTATTTGTTTGACAGAGAGAGACACAGGGAGAGAGGGAACACAAGCAGGGGGAATGGGAGAGAGAGAAGCAGGCTTCCCGCAGAGCAGGGAGCATGCTTAATGACTGAGCCACCCAGGCGCCCCTCTTTCTTTCTCTTAATAAGAGACCAGTGTGGGGAAATACAAACCAATTATACTACTACTAAGACCAGTAATTTCTTAATGGCTGGTTTATTAGAAATAAATGCATTTAAAATTTTCTTCTTATATTCGAATAACCCAACAATGAACAGTCCAAGCCAAAAGAGTGAAAATTTATTTCTCTTGAACTGATTTTTTTTCTGTAGCTGAATGATCATGAACATTATTTTCCACCTTGTATTTTATTTCATTAGAGGTTTGTAATATGCATTTTTATTTGATCCAGAATATTTACTTGTGTGTTTTGTTTTTTAGAATGAAAAACATTTACGGCATGCCTTGCCTGCCTACATAATTGATTACCAGAAGTCACAGGAAACAGAAATATGGTTATTTGAAACTAAACTTGGGAGACATGCAGAAAGGTAACAACACATTTATTTGGAAACTAAAGTTCAGCATCTAGGAAATATAGTTTTAATGATTTGTTGCTTCTGGAAGACAAACATTTCCTTTCACAGCATCCATGTTCTTACTGATTAGATAGACTTACATCTTTAGGATGTATTCTCCATCAAGATGCATAGCACTGAAGCAGGAAGAGCCTTGCTAAATTTATTGATTACAAAACCCTAGTCATTTTCTTTTCTTTCTTTTTAAATTTTATTTATTCATTTGAGAGAGAGAGAGCATGAGCAGGGGGAGAGGCAAAGGGAGAAGCAGGCTCCCCACTGAGCCAGGAGCCCAAACCCTAGTCATTTTCTAAAAAGAAAAAAACAAAACAAAACAAAAACCCAACTTTGTATAAAATATACACTAAAATTGAAGACAATTACTGTGTTAATTTTAAGATATCAAATTTTTATTTTTAAAATATACGAAGGACCACTGAGGAATTTTATTCTAAGAAGATAAGAATTTTTCAGTATTTTGGAGAGGAAAGATATCTATAGAGCTAATCAATGGAAGCTAAGTAATCGATTCTGTGGTAATCTCTCATGAAGAATATGACCTAAGTCAATGGTTATTCTACCCTTTTGGTTTCTTGAAACACATCATCTGACATTGTTTTCCCTTCAACAGATCATTCTTTTTGGAAGAGTAGATATGATGTGATGATGTAATCAGGGTCCTATGACTCTGGATTAAATATGCTTACAAGCAAGATATTTAGTTTCTCCTGTATCTAGCAACTTATTAGGCATCTCCACATTAATTTTTAATAGGCACTGCAAACTTAACATGGCTTAAACAGATCCTTACCCCAAACCCACTCCATTGGAGTATTCCCCATGTCAGTTAATGGCATCTCTCTTCTTACAGTTGTTTAGGACAAAAACCTGGGAGGTGTCCTTGACTTCACTCTTTTCCTTATTCCCCACATGTCATTCACCAGTCATCCTGTCACTATTCACCAATTTCTCACCATCTCCATCACTATGACATTAATTTAAGACTATCATCTCTTCCATGGACAAATGCAGTGGGCTAGCATACATTAACCTACTTATATTTCTCCTTCTGTTCTTGATCTCATATGATTTACTTTCTACACAGTAATCAGAGTGATCTTTTAAAAATATAAATATGATGTCATGTTATCACTGTACTCATAACTCTGTGGAAGTGTGTTAATCAATCTTAGAATAAAATTCCTATAAACCCTACATAATATGTAGACACTAAACAAACATCTTGAAATGAATGAATGAGGTTCAGTGACTTGTCTAATTAACATTGTAAGTTTTTAGGAGAAGCTAAGTTTTTTGAGACCATGATACCCTGCCAAAGAGCAAGATTTCTTAAATCTGTATAGCTACCTCCTGCTCTTATTTATTTATCTTGCTGAACTTTTCAATTTTTTGCACTTTTCCAACCTTTCCCAAATACAGACATTGTAGTGATAATATTGTTTAGTAGTAGTAGTTCATAATTACTAACCTATGAGAAGATAGCTGTTGAACATCAGATAAATACACAGTATTTATCTCATTTGTGGCCACTGAAAAATGTCTGACCTGACAGCACTAAGGAATTTACAGATTAATTATTCAGAGACTTGCAAATTAGTCATGGCTTATGTAGACTTATTAGTAAGTATACAGATCCAGAGGAGAAATAGTTGTTAATATTAAAATGGCGCTTAGAACCTAGTGAGATACAGTGCATTCTCATTTTCCATTAGACATATTCCAACTGTTCTTTTCACTTCTTAGGCATTTCTTTGATAATTTTTCTTTAATTTTTTTAAAGATTAAATTTTAATATTGATATTATTAATGGAAAAAAAAAGAAACTCCTTTTTCTAGGGTTAAATATCACCTAGGCTTTGAATATTGTCTCTTGTAATCACTAGGCTTTAAAAACAAATTTTATTGTAGGTGCATCAAACCTTGTCCTTGCTTCAGAATCTGTGGCTGGAAGGAGCTGACAGCTGAAGTGTCCTTTGCTCTGTTTCAGGCTCTGTGATACTAAAACTCTGTAAAAAAAGTTACATGATGCACAAGACTGTGAAAGCCTAAATACATGCACCAAAAATCATAACACACAGGTGAGATTCCTTCAAAAATTAATATTTAATTTTACTTTTAAAGATGTGACAGTGCTTATGAGTAGTAGCCAAAGGTGTAAACACCTCATCAAACAGAAAATATGTGTTTGTTATGTGTTTGCTTAATAAACATTGGTATAAGTGTATTGATCATATTTTTATGAAAGCATATAGGACTCTTTTCAAAACAAGTTAAGATTTTATTCCCTTATGGTGAGCTTGTCACCTCTTTCTTCCCTGACCAAAGAATAAATATCTATTTATTCTTGACTCGGCTGATCCTCACTGCTGCTCAAATTTCATAGGCCAATTTCAAGGCATAGGTGGTAATATCACACAGGAGATTTAGCTTTTATAAAAGCTCTTAGGAAAGGTGTTACTGGTGGCAATGATTATGGTGGTGATCAAGATATCTAGCCATCTACTCTGTTGCTTAGAAGGCACATTTTCTGTTAGGAAGACCAATAATAATGGTGATATTACTATTAATAGCAGTTAACTTTTATTGAGTCTTTATTATATGCTCATACCAGGTTCATTATTCACAGTATCATTAATTTTTACAGCCATTTGGCACATTAGATATTCTTGTTATCCTGCTTTATAGGTGAATAAGAGTGAAACAGCTAATTGATGGGCAGAGTTGGGATACAAACCCAAGTTTTTTTTGTTTGTTTCTGCTGGTATAGAGATCTTATCTCCTACTCAGCCCTGGTCTTCCACATAGGAACATGTATGACAATATAAAGCTTATCACTTTTCTTGTATTGCTGCTTTGAGATTGTAAATAAATACATAGTAGACATACCTCTAATGGGTGACCATCCTCCACCATTTTAAAAAATGCAAGTATTAGGGGCACCTGGGTGGCCAGTCATTAGGCATCTGCCTTTGGCCCAGGTCATGATCCCAGAGTCCTGGGATGGAGCCCCGCATTGGGCTCCCTGCTCAGCGGGAAGCCCGCTTCTCCCTCTCCCACTCCCCCTGCTTGTGTTCCTTCTCTCACTGTGTCTCTCTCTGTCAAATAAATAAATTAATTAATTTAAAAAAATGCAAGTATTAGATACAGTGAATGCTAGGCTCTATTTATTTTAAAAAATCTTCACTCAGGCAAAATGACTAGTTATACTGCTTAGAAAAATAAATTATATGCTTATTAAATTTTTTCTTAAAATGATTCTGAAAAAATAAATCTATCATATGGGAAAGCTATGGATAAGATAATTTAAGATACTGTTATTGCATATCTGAATTTTTACATTGTCTATCTGTAGGTTGATACTTTCTAAATTCATGTTTTTCTAGGACTCGAGGAATCACCAACACTAAATAAAGCAGCAGATCTTTGCAGAATGAACTGCCTTAGTGAGATTTTCCTTCAATACTTACCTCTGTTTCAAAGAGCTAAGAATAAAATTATTACTTCTATTTGGGACAGAACACTTATACCATTTCTAAAAATGGTAAGTCAACTACATGGAAATTCACAAACATTTTAAATTCAATAAAGCAAAAGTTTAAAGGCATAATACTTTGCTTTTCTAGATACTGTTTTTTTTTAATATGCATCTTAAAAATTGCTACCAGCAAACAATGAATGTTTCTAGGAAAAATAGTTCCATCATATATAAAAGTACTCAACAGAGAAAGTATTTCAGCCACATATAAAATGATACATATTCCTAAGAATTCCAGATAATAGTATAATTTTTTTGAAGAAACAATACTATTGATATACATTTACATTAAGGTAATAATTTACATAAATTGTGTGCTTATACTTTGTTAATTAAAACAGAGAAAAAGGAATGTAAAAGTCATTTGTCAGCTATTGTGAAACTAAAGAATCTTGGTTTCCATATTTAGCATAGTGTTTCCCAGGTTGATATTATTTTTGTATAGTTTATTGCAATCTCATTTTGGATTGACACTTTAGCTCAAGAAAAAGGATACATTTTGGAGTGGATTTTAACCAAAGAACATGAGGTTGTTGTCTCATGGAGTTGAAGAATGAATCTCACAGACAAAGGAGAGTGAGTAAATCGATAGAATTTTATTAAGTGAAGATACAGAAAAAGCTCTCAGGAGTGAGAGGGGTCCCGAGAGGGTTGCCACTGAGGGCTTTTAAGGTTGGTCTTTTATAGAAAGCTAACCAGGGAACTTAAATCATTTTAACATCTCTATTGATAGCACCTTGGAGTAAGGACTAGTGATAACACCTTCAATGGCTTACTTCCTTTTTAAGGTCCAGTAATTCTCTGTTGGTCACAAGTAGCTGTTATAACAAGACCCCACCTCTGACACCTAGGACAGGATGGTCTGGTTTGTTTCCTTATCTCTGGTTTCCTTACACATCCACATTTTTGGGATTTTTGTAAGCCTGATCCCATAGCCCCATACCTATCTCTCCCTACCTAGTCCCTGCCTGTCCCTTATTCAAACATCATGTAATATGTTGTTATAATAACTTAAGCCTACTAAGAGAATTATTCCCATTGCCTTAGCACAGTATAAGATAAAGGGATACTAAGTTACATGAAGCTAAAGCAATGTCTTTGTGAAATATTGAGAAACCCATATAATACAATACATTAAAGCATGGCTGTGTAGTTGTAAAACTACATTGTTGATTTTATTATCTAGTTGCTGTCAGCACAGTATCACTGTGCATGCAGATGACATTCCATTGTATACTTAAGAAATCCCGTCTGGTATGTACTTGTGTTTTATTTAGGTCTAACCAATGAAATGATGCCATAAACATTTTTAAAATAATTCATTTATTTTTAAAATTTTATTATTTCTTTCTTGATATATAGTTGACATACAATGTTATGTTAGTTTTAGGTGTATGCCATAGTGAATCAACAGTTTTGTACATTACTCAGTGCTCATTATGATAAGTGTAGTTACCATCCGTCATCATATGATGCTATTACAATACTATTGGCTATATTCCCTATGCTGTACTTTTCATCCCCATGACTTGTTCACTTTATAGCTGGAAGTTTGTACCTCTTATTTCCCTTCACCTATTTCACCTATTCTCTTGCCCCATTCCAGCAATCACCAGTTTGTTCTCTGTATTTATGTCTGTTTTTGTTTTTTTGTTTTGTTTTTTAGATTTCACAAATAAGTGAAATCATATGGTATTTGTCTTTGTCTGTCTGACTTCTTTTTTTTTCTTTCCAATTTTATTTAAATTCCAGTTAGTTAATATACAGTGCGATTTTAGTTACAGGGGTAGAATTTAGTAATTCATCACTTACATACAACAAGTGCCCTCCTTTATCCCCATCACCTGTTTAACCCATTCCTCACCCACCTCCTCTCCCATAACCATGTTTATTCTCCAATATTAAGAGTCTGTTTCTTGGTTTTCCTTTCTCCCCCTTCCAATATTCATTTATTTTGTTTCTTAAATTCCACATATGAGTGAAATCACATGGTATTTGTCTTTCTCTGACTGACTTATTTCGCTTAGCACAATACTCTCTAACTCCATTCACATCATCGCAAATGGCAAGATTTTATTTTTTTTTATGGCTTTGTAGTACTTTGTTGTAGATATATACCACATCTTCTTTATCCGTTCATCAACTGATGAATGCTTGGGCTGCTTCTATATCTTGGCTGTTGCAAATAATGCTGAAATAAACATAGGGATCTATATACCTTTTTGAGTTAGTGTTTTGATTTTCTTGGGGTAAATACTCAGCAATGGAATTACTGAATCATATGGTATTTCTATTTTTAATTTTTTGAGGAACCTCCATGTTGTTTTCCATAGTGGCTGCACCACTTTACATTCCCACCAACAGTGCATTGACTGTTCCTTTTTCTCTTTATCCTCACCAACACTTGTTATTTCTTGTCTTTTTGATACTAGTAATGCTGACTGATATGAGGTGATATCTCATTTTGGTTTTGATATGCATTTCCCTGGTGATTAGTGATGTTGAGTGTCTTTTCACCTGTCTGTTGGAATGTATATCTTCTTTGGATAAATGTCTATTCAGGTTCACTTCCCATTTTTTTTTAAAGATTTTATTTATTTATTTATTTGAGAGAGAGAATGAGAGAGAGAGAGCACATGAGAGGGGGGAGGGTCAGAGGGAGAAGCAGACTCCCTGCTCAGCAGGGAGCCTGATGTGGGACTCGATCCCGGGACTCCAGGATCATGACCTGAGCCGAAGGCAGTCGCTCAACCAACTGAGCCACCCAGGCGCCCCTGTTCACTTCCCATTTTTAAAGCAGATTTGTTTCTTTGGTGTTGAGTTGAATAAGTTCTTTATATATTTTGGGTATTAACCTCTTACCTGATATATCATTTCCAAATATCTTCTCCCATTTAGCAGGTTACCATTTTGTTTTATTTTTCTCAGTTAAAGAAATGTGAATTTTTCATCCTAAAACAATTAGAGGCTAGACATAATTGGAATGTGAATTTCACTGGCCTGCCTGACTTAACTGGTAATATTTTGTGGAAGAATATTGCTTATTATTATCATATTTAATACAGTAGAGGTATGTTTTAAATAACTGTATAATTAAGTCTTTTATTCATTTTTTTGGTGAATGGGTCAGAATTGTATTTGACAAATAATTACAGTTGACTATTCATCACTTAACTACAATTGGGTGGGAAGCTTTCTTCACAGATATTTTCTGTGGAAAATCTGTATTTTCACAAGGGGTTAGTGGTTCTATTGAAGGTCTAGTAACTAACTATGAGATAATGTGAGCTATTTGAGAAAAAAGAAAAAGGAGGTTAAATTGAAGGAAACTATAGGAGCTACCCCTAGAATACTAGACAGTTGTTACCGTTCATTGTGTTATCTTTCCTAAATCAGATATTTTGCATACATAATAAAATTTGCTGTTGATCATTTTTAAAAAAGGTGTTGTTTCTATGAAAACTGAAGAGGAGTGTCAGATTAGAGTAGTAGTATCTGAAGGAGGAGGATGCACAGTTCAAGAGCCCTGTCCCACTTCACCCAGCATGACCTTCAGCATGATATTGATTCCTGACTCCTTCACTTACCATATTGGAGCCATGGGCTGCCTTCTCATTGACCTATCTGGTTTTGTTTTCTGAGTGAGAGAAAAATATAGCAACACCAGTAACAAGTTCAAAGATACTTTACTGTCTTATAACATTAGTTCCAACATGAAAAATATGCCAGGACCTATTCTATTTTCTTTTAAGCATCCCAAATGAGATACAGACATAAACTTATGAAATAATTTATATACTCATAAAACAAAAAACATGGTGACTATCACTCAGACTTTAATTATAGTTTGAATATATTTTCTTTTTCCACACAGGGCTAAATTTAGGATTGAGTGACAATTTGATGCAGGAATATCAGAAGCTGTGGAACGCAGTCTTAACACTATCAGGGGGTGATAACTTTGGGAGACTCATGCCCTTGAGGACAACATCCAGACCATTTCTTACACAGGAAGACCCATGTCACCAAGAAGTGCTGACAATGTTTTCAAGTTGATCTCATTCAGGACAGAAAAAGATTAGCTGTATAATCCTTGTATAGAAAATAAATCTTGCCCATTAAAGTTTTTTCTTTTTGCAGCATTGGTCCTGCTGATTAGCTGCCATACCTATAGCACCTTCTTTGTCTTCCTCTTGTTTTCTTTGTTTATTTGAGTGAGAACATGAGAAAGGGAGCTAATATTTATTAAGCACCCATTCTGTCAGGTATTGTGCTTTGCCCTTCACATGATATTTGAATTTGGTTTTCAAAACAGCCCCACTCATATTAGTCTCATTCTCATTTAACAGATAAGATTTTGGGAAGTTGTCTTAAATCACAGAGCAAATTCATGGTAGAGAGAAGATTTGGATGCAAGTCTGTCTGTCTCCACAGCCAGACAAGGAAGATATCTTGTAGTACTATCTTTTGTGTATTTTCTATAAAAAGTAATAGTTTTGCTAAAGCATATTTGCAGAAACCAGCTTGTATTTAAATAGATCTCAGGGGATTGTGATTGAGAGATTAGACCAGGCTGTTTATGTAGAAAAACTGTATTTGGGATTTAAATGAAATATATAAAGGTTCTTTAAGTTTCAACTATTCAGAGATACAGAATTAACTTTATTACTTTTCATCTTATTAATACTGATGATTAAATTTAGAAAATTTTTATAAACTTTACAACTTGCTTCCTTTGGTCTATGGAAAAAATAGGTATATTTCTTACTGTGGCTCAGAATAAATACTTGACTTTTCCAGCTTGCATGGTGATCTTTTGACATTTCTCAAATGTGTTCAACTGCAGTTGAAAGGAAATTCTACATCAGTTCACTCAATATATTTTCCATTTTTTACTTTTCTTTTTTTTTTTTAAATTTTTTATTGTTATTGCATTATTTGTTTCAGAGGTACAGATCTGAGATTCAACAGTCTTGCACAATTCAAAGCGCTTACCACAGCACATACCCTCCCCAGTGTCTATCACCCAGCCACCCCATCCCTCCCACCCCCCACCACTCCAGCAACCCTCAGTTTGTTTCCTGAGATTAGGAATTCCTCATATCAGTGAGGTCATATGATACATGTCTTTCTCTGTTTGACTTATTTCGCTCAGCATAATACCCTCCAGTTCCATCCACATCGTTGCAAATGGCAAGATCTCATTCCTTTTGATGGCTGCATAATATTCCATTGTATATATATACCACTTCTTCTTTATCCATTCATCTGTCAATGGACATCTTGGCTCTTTCCACAGTTTGGCTATTGTGGACATTGCTGCTATAAACACCGGGGTGCACGTACCCTTTCGGATCCCTACTTTTGTATCTATGGGGTAAATACCCAGTAGTACAATTGCTGGGTCATATGGTAGCTCTATTTTCAACTGTTTGAGGAACCTCCATACTGTTTTCCAGAGTGGCTGCACCAGCTCGCCTTCCCACCAACAGTGGAGGAGGGTTCCCCTTTCTCCGCATCCCGCCAACATCTGTCCTTTCTGACTTGTTAATTTTGGCCATTCTGACTGGTGTGAGGTGGTATCTCATTGAGGTTTTGATTTGGATTTCCCTGATGCCGAGCGATATTGAGCACTTTTTCATGTGTCTGTTGGCCATTTGGATGTCTTCTTTGCAGAAATGTCTGTTCATGTCTTCTGCCCATTTCTTGATTGGATCCTTTGTTCTTTGGGTGTTGAGTTTGATGAGTTCTTTATAGATTTTGGATACTAGCCCTTTATCTGATATGTCATTTGCAAATACCTTCTCCCATTCTGTCGGTTGTCTTTTGGTTTTGTTGACTGTTTTCTTTGCTGTGCAAAAGCTTTTAATCTTGATGAAGTCCCAATAGTTCATTTTTGCCCTTGCTTCCCTTGCCTTTGGTGATGTTTCTAGGAAGAAGTTGCTGCAGCTGAGGTCGAAGAGGTTGCGGCCTGTGTTCTCCTTTAGGATTTTGATGGGCTCCTGTCTCACATTGAGGTCTTTCAACAATTTGGAGTCTATTTTTGTGTGTGGTATAAGGAAATTGTCCAGTTTCATTCTGCTGCATGTGGCTGTCCAATTTTCCCAACACCATTTGTTGAAGAGACTGTCTTTTTTCCATTGGACATTCTTTCCTGCTTTGTCAAAGATGAGTTGACCATAGAGTTGAGGGCCCATTTCTGGGCTCTCTATTCTGTTCCATTGATCTATGTGTCTGTTTTTGTGCCAGTACCATACTGTTTTGATGATGACAGCTTTGTAATAGAGCTGGAAGTACGGAATTGTGATGCCGCCAGCTTTGCTTTTCTTTTTCAACATTCGTCTGGCTATTTGGCATCTTTTCTGGTTCCATACAAATTTTAGGATTATTTGTTCCATTTCTTTGAAAAAAGTGGATGGTATTTTGATGGGGATTGCATTGAATGTGTAGATTGCTCTAGGTAGCATTGACATTTTCACAATATTTGTTCTTCCAATCCATGAGCATGGAACGTTTTTTCATTTCTTTGTGTCTTCCTCAATTTCTTTCATGAGTATTTTATAGTTTTCTGAGTAAAGATCTTTTGACTCTCGTTAGATTTATTCCTAGGTATCTTATGGTTTTGAGTGCAATTGTAAATGGGATCGACTCCTTCATTTCTCTTTTTTCTGACTTGTTGTTGGTGTATAGCAATGCCACTGAGTTCTGTGCATTGATTTTACATCCTGCCACTTTACTGAATTCCTGTATGAGTTCTAGCAGTTTGGGGGTGGAGTCTTTGGGGTTTTCCACATAAAGTATCATATAATCTGCAAAGAGTGAGAGTTTGACTTCTTCTTTGCCAGTTTGGATGCCTTTGATTTCTTTTTGTTGTCTGATTGCTGTGGCTACTACTTCTAATACTATGTTGAATAGCAGTGGTGATAGCGGACATCCCTGCCGTGTTCCTGACCTTAGGGGGAAAGCTATCAGTTTTTCCCCATTGAGAATGATATTTGCTGTGGGTTTTTCATAGATGGCTTTTATGAGATTGAGGTATGTACCCTCTATCCCTATACTCTGAAGAGTTTTGATCAAGAAAGGATGCTGTACTTTGTCAAAAGCTTTTTCTGCATCTATTGAGAGGATCCTATGATTCTTGTTCTTTCTTTTGTTAATGTATTGTATCACGTTGATTGATTTGCGGATGTTGAACCAACTTTGCAGCCCAGGGATAAATCCCACTTGGTCATGGTGAATAATCCTTTTAATGGACTGTTGGATCCTATTGGCTAGTATTGTGGTGAGAATTTTTGCATCCATGTTCATCAGGGATATTGGTCTGTAGTTCTCCTTTTTAATGGGGTCTTTGTCTGGTTTTGGGTTCAAGATAATGATGGCCTCATAAAACGAGTTTGGAAGTTTTCCTTCCATTTCTATTTTTTGGAACAGTTTCAGAAGAATAGGTATTAATTCTTCTTTACATGTTTGGTAGAATTCCCCTGGGAAGCCATCTGGCCCTAGGCTTTTGTTTTTTGGGAGATTTTTGACGACTGCTTCAATTTCCTTCGTGGTTATAGGTCTGTTCAGGTTTTCTATTTCTTCCTGGTTCAGTTTTGGTAGTTGATACATCTCTAGGAATGCCTCCATTTCTTCCAGATTATCTAATTTGCTGGCATAGAGTTGCTCATACTATGTTCTTATAATTGTTTGTATTTCTTTGGTGTTGGTTGTGATCTCTCCTCTTTCATTCATGATTTTGTTGATTTGAGTCATTTCTCTTTTCTTTTTGATAAGTCTGGCCAGGGGTTTACAATCTTGTTAATTCTTTCAAAGAACCAGTTCCTAGTTTCGTTGATCTGTTCTACTGTTCTTTTAGTTTCTATTTCATTGATTTCTGCTCTGATCTTTATTATTTCTCTTCTCCTGCTGGGTTTAGGCTTTATTTGCTGTTCTTTCTCCACCTCCTTTAGGTGTAGGGTTAGGTTGTGTACTTGATACCTTTCTTGTTTCTTGAAAAGGCTTGTAATGCTATATACTTTCCTCCTAGGACTGCCTTTGCTGCATCCCAAAGATTTTGAACAGTTGTGTTTTCCTTTTCATTGGTTTCCATGAATTTTTTAAATTTTTCTTTAACCTCCTGGTTGACCCATTCATTCTTTAGTAGGATGCTCTTTAGCCTCCATGTATATGAGTTCTTTCTGACTTTCCTCTTGTGATTGAGTTCTAGTTTCAAAGCATTGTGGTCTGAAAATAGGCAGGGAATGATCCCAGTCTTTTGGTACTGGTTGAGACCTGATTTATGACCTAGGATGTGATCGATTCTGGAGAATGTTCCATGGGCACTAGAGAAGAATGTGTATTCCATTGCTTTGGGATGGAATGTTCTGAAGAGATCTGTGAAGTCCATTTGGTCCAGTGTGTCATTTAAAGTCTTTATTTCCTTGTTGATCTTTTGCTTAGATGATCTGTCCATTTCAGTGAGGGGGGTGTTAAAGTCCCCCACTATTATTGTATTGTTGTCAATGTGTTTCTTTGCTTTTGTTATTAATTGGCTTATATAATTGGCTGCTTCCATGTTAGGGGCATAGATATTTACAATTGTGAGATCTTCTTGTTGGATAGACCCTTTAAGTAGGATATAGTGTCCTTCCTCATCTCTTACTACAGTCTTTGGTTTAAAATCTAATTTGTCTGATATAAGGATTGCCACCCTAGCTTTCTTTTGGTGTCCATTAGCATGGTAAATGGTTTTCCAGCCCCTCACTTTTAATCTGGGGTGTCTTTGGGTTAAAATGAGTCTCTTGCAGACAGCATACCAATGGGTCTTGTTTTTTAATCCAATCTGATAGCCTGTGTCTTTTGATTGGGGCATTTAGCCCATTTACATTCAGGGTAACTATGGAAAGATATGAATTTAGTGTCATTGTATTGCTTGTAAGGTGACTGTTACTGCATATTGTCTGTGTTCCTTTCTGGTCTATGTTACTTCCAGGCTCTCTCTTTCCTTAGAGGACACCTTTCAATATTTCTTGTAGGGCTGGCTTCGTGTTTGCAAATTCCTTTAGTTTTTGTTTGTCCTGGAAGCTTTTTATCTCTCCTTCAATTTTCAATAGCAGCCTAGCTAGATATAGTATTCTTGGCTGCATATTTTTCTCATTTAGTGCTCTGAATATATCCTGCCAGTCCTTTCTGGCCTGCCAGGTCTCTGTGGATAGGTCTGTTGCCAATCTAATGTTTCTACCATTGTAGGTTACATATTTCTTCTCTCGAGCTGCTTTCAGGATTTTCTCTTTGTCTCTGAGATTTGTAAGTTTTACTATTAGATGTCGGGGTGTTGACCTATTTTTATTGATTTTGAGAGGGGTTCTCTGTGCCTCCTGGATTTGATGCCTGTTTCCTTCCCCAAATTAGGGAAGTTCTCTGCTATAATTTACTCCATTATACCTTCTGCCCATCTCTCTCTTTCTTCTTCTTCTGGGATCCCAGTTATTCTAATGTTGTTTTGTCTTATGGTATCGCTTATCTCTCGAATTCTGCCCTCGTGATCCAGTAGTTGTTTATCTCTCTTTTTTTCAGTTTCTTTATTTTCCATCATTTGGTCTTCTATATCACTGATTCTCTCTTCTGCCTCATTTAACCTAGCAGTTAGTGCCCCCATATTTGATTGCACCTCATTAAAAGCCTTTTTGATTTCTACTTGGTTAGATTTTAGTTCTTTTACTTCTACAGAAAGGGTTTCTCTAATAACTTCCATGCTTTTTTCAAGCCCAGCTAGTATCTTTAAAGTGATGATTCTGAACTCTAGATCTGACATCGTACTAATGTCCGTATTGATTAGGTCCCTGGCAGACGGGATTGCCTCTTGTTCTTTTTGTTGAGGTGATTTTTTTCTGTCTTGTCATTTTATCCAGAGGAGAATAGATTATTGAGAGAACAAAAAGCTAACAGGGTAACAATGTTCCCAGAAAATATACTCTAAACAAATCAGAAAAGACCTGAAGCAGTGGGAAAAGAAAGGGAAAGAGAGAAAAAAGAAAAAGAAAAAGAAAAAGATAAAGATAAAAACAAACAAAAACAGAACAAAACAAAAAAAAATAGAAGGTGATCAAATATGATCAGGCTGGTATATAGATCAGTACCACACACTAGATTTTGGGTGTATTTTTGTCTGTTAGAAGAAAGTGCCTCCCAAAATTATAAAGGAAGAAAAACTTATATATGTACAAAAATAAGGGTTGATATGATGAAGGGATGGAATATGACTGTAAAGATGGAAATTATAAAAAATTTTATAAAAGGAATTGATAGGAAGTTGTTTGAAAAAAGAAAGAAGAGGATTTAAAAAAAAAGGAAAAAAAAGGGAGAGAATATGATCAGGCAGTGGAGTAGAAAGAAAACCATACACTAGAGATTTAGGGTATATTTTGATCTGTTAGAAGAAACTATCTTAAAATTTTAAAGAGAAAAAAACTTATATATATGCCAAAAATACGGGTAACTACTCTGAAGGGATAGAATATGACTCTAAAAATGAAAAATAAAAGTGAAAAATAAAATTTTTTTTTTTAAAAAGGGATTGGTAAGATGTTGGTTGAAAAAGGGAAAAGAAAAATTCAAAAAAAGAAAAAGACAGTTAAAAAAAATTAACTTTGAAAGACTAAAGAATCATTGTAAAAAAGCCATGAATTCTATGTGCAGTATTCCCCTAGCGCTGGAGTTCTGCCGTTCTCATTGATCGGTAAACTTGGTCTTGGCTGGCTGTTCTCGCTGACCTTCTGGGGGAGGGGCCTGTGCCGTGGTTCCCAAATGTCTTTGCCGGAGGCGGAATTGCCCCGCCCTTGCCGGTCCTGGCTAAGTAATCTGCTCGGGTTTGCTCTCAGGAGCTTTTGTTCCCTGCAAGCTTTCCGTACAGCTTTGGAGGCAGAGAGTGAAAATGGTGGCCTTCCAATCTCCGCCTCGGAGGAGCCGAGAACTCGGCCCCGCTCCTCAGTGAGCCCCCAGAGAGAAGCTGTCAGTCACTCCCGTCTCCCCCCGTCTCCAGCCGCACTCCATGCTCACCCGGCCTGTGACTGCGCGTTTCTATCTCTGGCACTTGACCCCATGTGGAGTCTCCAAATCCAGCAGATCCCTGCGGTGCACTCCCGCGCGGCTCCTCCCAGGGGAGGAAGGTGAGTCTCCCCGGATCTGCCACTTGTTGGGTCCCTGCTGGAGGAGCAGAGGCCTGACTGTGCTGTGGATCATGGTTTATGACAACCCCGAGCTGAGAGCCCACGCCTCGGCTCCGTCTCTGCAGCCGGCTTCCCTGCTCCGGTACCTGGGAGCTCTGCCGCACTCAGGCACCCCCGGTCTTTCTGTGACCCCGAGAGTCCTGAGACCACACTGTCCCGGAGGGTTCCACCCCCCGCTTAGCCACTGGAGTGACGTCCCTCAGCCGAGCAGACTCTAAAAGTTCCGATTTTGTGCTCCGTGGTTCTATCACTTGCCAGAAGCGGCCGATGGAGGGCCCCTCCCCCGCCGTCTATCCTCCTGAATATCGCCTCGGATTCACTTCTCCGCACGTCCTACCTTCCAGAAAGTGGTCACTTTTCTGTTCAGAGAGTTGTTGCTCTTCTTTTCTTTGATCTCCTGTTGAGTTCGTAGATGTTCAGAATGGTTTGACCCCTATCCAGCTGAATTCCTGAGAGGAGACAAAATCTAGGTCTCCTACTCCTCTGCCATCTTGCTCTGCCCACTCAATATATTTTTACATTGTGATTTAATAGGTGTAATATAAATTTTATTTAAACATCCTGATTTGCAACAATTCTATTGAAGTATTATTTATTTTGCAATAAATACTGAAAATGTTTAGCTTTGTTCTTTTAGAAACACTTGCATCACAATGGTAAATTCTTTAGAGTTCTGTGTTCAAATATTAAGTGTATTCCTAAATACTACCAGAATCAAATCAAGAAAATTATAAATCAGGACTCATTCCCCTGAAAATTGAGATTATAGAAGATTATGCTGGAGATATTTTGTCAGAACTACCTTTTCTAAGAAAGTACTTATAGAAAAACTTTGCCTTGTTTGTGGTATTTATTTTCTGTGTTACTAGGTATAATGAGCTGGATTTACTGTTGTATATGCTGTACATACATGATTAAAATTCATACTGGGAAATAAATTTTAATGAGAATTTTAGTGAATTTTCTTTATACAAAATTGATTATGATTTTAAAAACATTAAAAAATTTCTTCAAACAACTTTCCTTCATCCTTTGCATGTAAAGATACCTCTTTTACCTTTATTCTCTATAATGGGCATGATAAGTTAAGGGTATAATTAAAGGGAGTGAGTGGCTGAGGTGTTGTGGTAGCCAAGATACAGAATTTAAAGGCCAGATGTGAAATGAATCATCAGTGTGGATTTTGAAATCATCAGGAACAAATGAGAGAAGAAGATAATTAAGGGAAAGACATTTTTATATCTTCAGTGAAAGAAAGGGCATAGCAAGGAGGATAACTGATCAGGGAAGGGTTTTTGAAATTGACACTGAAGTAAGGCTGCATGAGGGATATTAATGCTGAAATGTATCCATTTTTTATCTGAAATTCAAATTTGTCCTACATTTTTATTTGCCAAATCTATCGGTCTTTTATCAGAAACATGTATTTCAATGGAGTAGAAAGGGAAAAAGAGGTCTTGAAACAGCAAAGAAGAACAAGGACTGTATTAAATTGCCTCTGGGCCCAATAGTAAGGGATGAAGAAAATGAAGAAAAATTAGCCAGACTTGAAGAAGAAGCAAAGGAAGCAGAAAAATCCTCAGGAAAGAGTCAGGTGTTAGTCAGGAACAGTTGGGTAAAAGGAATATTCAGAGTTTATGGATATAGGGAATTATTGATCACAGTCCCTAAGGTCTAGAAGATACAGTGAAAAGGTTTGTTGAGGTTATAGAAACTAGTTTTAAATGTGGTTTAGGTAGTCCAAATATTAACCATCATTCTAGGGATGGGTCTTTTAGGCAGTTAATGGTGATGAGACAAGGAATGCTGAAATGTGTATGGTGGGGAGAATGTGAACATTAGTGGTCTCACAAGAAGATTGGTGCATTTGGAAGCAAAGGTGATCTGACCTATTGCATATATGGCAGGTATGACAAAACAAATCATGGTGAAAATAACAAATTATTCTGTAAATATTATGTTTTTTTAAAAAATGAAAGTCTATCCCTAGATGACACTATGCAACAAAATAAGTTTTAAGTTGGTAGAAATCTAAATGTGAAAGACAACAGTTGCACTTGTAGAAGAAAATATAGGAAAATATTTTTATGACCTGAGGGTAGAGGTATTCAGAGCATTCAAATGCTATATAAAACTTACATCATTAAGAAACATGCGATACATTTGACAATATTGAAATTAAATACTGTAAGAC
This sequence comes from Mirounga angustirostris, assembly GCF_029215605.1. NCBI lineage: Eukaryota > Metazoa > Chordata > Mammalia > Carnivora > Phocidae > Mirounga > Mirounga angustirostris. The sequence continues at coordinate 142,780,956 of NW_026991710.1, read as the reverse complement.
AAAAATTGTGGAGATATTTAAAATGTATATAACCAGCATAGAATTAATATAAAGGATTTAGTATAAAGAATTCCTAAAATTCATAAGAAAATGATGAATGAGGAAGAAGAAAAAGAACAAAAGAAGAGAAGCAGTTATTTAATAGAAGAGCAAGTGTGATAATAGCCAATAAAACTGTGAAAAGATGTTTAACTTCACTGTTAATCAAGGAAATGAAGATTTAATTAGAATTAAAACTACAGGGCGCCTGGGTGGCTCAGATGGTTAAGCGTCTGCCTTCGGCTCAGGTCATGATCCCAGGGTCCTGGGATCGAGTCCCACATCGGGCTCCCGGCTCAGCGGGGAGCCTGCTTCTCCCTCTGACCCTCTCCCCTCTCATGCTGTTTCCCTCTCGCTCGCTCTCTAAAAAAAAAAATTAAAAAAAATCTTAAAAAAAAAAAAGAATTAAAACTACAATTGGCCGTTATTCAACACCCTTCGTTTTGGTAAGATTTACAAGACAGAGAGATGCCGAAGATGTGTGGCAATGGAAACAATCTAGGGAAGCACTGGAAACATTGTTTATTTATTTTATTTTTTATTATTTTTTAAAGATTTTATTTATATATTTATTAGAGAGCGGGAGAAAGAGAAACAGCATGAGAGGGGTGAGGGTCAGAGGGAGAAGCAGGCTCCCTGCTGAGCCGGGAGTCCGATGCGGGACTCGATCCCGGGACTCCGGGATCATGACCTGAGTGGAAGGCAGTTGCTTAACCAACTGAGCCACCCAGGCGCCCCTGGAAACATTGTTTAAACATTGACCTAGAAATAGAAGTTGGTAAAACCTAGTGAAATTCAAGATGTACATTCTCTACAAACTGCAGTTTAATGAGAGGAACTCTTGTATATTTGCATAAGGAAAAATTGCTTTAATTATCACTGTAGCATTGTTTGTTGCAGTAAGCTAAATATCCAGCAGTAGGATAATGAGAAGTAAATTTTGGGAAATTAATATAATGCAACACTTCACAATAAAAAGAAATAACTGCACACAAACACACACATATCAACATGCATGAATCTCAAAAGCGTATTGTTGTTGTTGTTGTTGTTGTTGTTTTTTAAAGATTTTATTTGACAGAGAGAAAGACAACACAAGCAGGGGGAGTGGGAGAGGGAGAAGCAGGCTTCCCGCAGAGCAGGAAGCCCGATGCGGGTCTCGATCCCAGGACCCTGGGATCCTGACCTGAGCCGAAGGCAGACGCCCAACAACTGAGCCACCCAGGCGCCCCTCAAAAGCATATTGTTAATGCAACACAGAAAGTTAGAGAATGATATACCTGTTATGATTTGATTTATGTGCAGTCTGTTTAGCAATGGTATGTAAATATGCCTGGGCATGATGAATACAAGGTAGCAGTTACTTTTGGGAGAGAGATGAAGGGTTTCTCAGAGGTAACTAGGAGGTTTAAAATATATCTGCAATGCTTTTTTTTAAAAAACAAATAAGATCTGAAGCCAACCTAGAAAACCATTAACATTTGACTAAGTAAGTGATCATTCCTTTGGTCACCTAGTGTCATGGTTTTAAATACCATTTTTTTTTTTTTGCTATAATATCAGCAAATCTTGAATTCATATCTCCAGCATTTTTGCTATAAATTCCCAAAATTGTACCTTGATTCAAGTCTCTAAACTCCTGATTCTAATTGGATGTCTCATAGACATCCCAAACTCTGTGGAAATGCCAACTCCTGATCTCATGGGAACCTGGTCTTCCCTCAGTGTTTTCTATCTCCACCTTCTCTTTTTTTCCAGTTTCTCAGGCTGGAATTCTTGGAATCATCCTTGACTTCTTTTTGTATTTCTCATATCCCATCCAGTCTATCAGTCAACCTCATTTCTCCTCCTTCAAAATCCATGGAGAGTATTTCCTTTTCTTGCTTCTGCCTATCCTGCATATCCTATACAATCTACCATCATCTCCTGATTATTGCAATAGCCCCTTACTGGTCTCTTGCTTCTGCCTTTGCCTCTTTCACTATGCTCTCAACACAGCAGCCAGAGTGATGTTATGGGGGGAAAATCAGATTATTTCTCTCCTTTGCTCAAAGCCTTCCAAGGAGTTTCAACTCACTCAGATTAAAAGGACTGGGATCTACTGCTCTCTATCCTCCAAAAACTACTCCCTCACTTCTTTTTTTTTTTAAGATTTTACTTATTTGTCAGAGAGAGAGAGCGAGCACAAGCAGGGGGGAGTGGTAGGCAGAGGGAGAAGCAGGTTCCCTGCTGAGCAAGGAGCCTCATGTGGGACTCGATCTCAGGACCCGAGGATCATGACCTGATCCAAAGGCAGACGTTCAACCGACTGAGCCATCCAGGAGTCCCTCTTTCTTATCTCTTTGACCTAATTTCCTACTAATCTCTCCCAAGATCTCTGGCCCTGTCCATGTTGGCCTCCTTTCTGTTTCTACTCACAACCCCTCCTACTCACCCCATCCCCCCGCCCGGCTTCTTAAGATATAATTGACATATAACATTGTGTAAGTTTTAGGTATAAAGTATGATGTTGTGATACATGTATATATTGCAAAATGGTCACTATAATTAGGTTAGATTAACACATCCATCACCTTACATAATTGCCTTTTGTTGTAAGAACATTTAAGACCTACTCTCTTGGGGTGCCTGGGTGGCTCAGTTGGTTGAGCGGCTGCCTTTGGCTTAGGTCATTATTCTGGGAGTCCCCGGATTGAGTCCCTCATCGGGCTCCCTGCTCAGTGGGGACTCTGCTTCTCCCTCTGACCCTCCCTTCCCATGCTCTCTCTCTCTCTCATTCTCTCTCTCTCAAATAAATAAAATCTTAAAAAAAAAAAGACCTACACTTTTAGCAACTTTCAAGTATATAAAACAGTATTATTAACTGTACTTAGAATGACATATATTAGATCTTCAGGACTTATTCATCTTAAAACTGGAAGTTTGTATCCTTTGACCAACATCTTTCCATTTTCTCCATCCCTTAGCCCCTGGCTACCACCAAACTACTCTGTTTCTATAAGCTTGCTTTTTGTTTAGTTTTTTTTTTTTTTTTCTTGGTCTGGCTCTTTTCACTTAGCATAATACCCTCAAGGTCTAACTATGTTGTCATAAATAGCAGGATTTCCTTCTTTTTTATGACTGAGTAATATTCTGTATATGTGCACCACATTTTCTTTATTCATTCATCTATTGATGGACATCTAAGTTGTTTCCATGTCTTGGCCACTGTGTTTCTTGAAAGCAACAGTTGCTCTCCCACCTCTCAACCTTCTTGCTGTTTGTTCTATTTGGTCAAATTTTTCTGACTCAAACAACCTTTAACCCATTGCTCAAATACCTTCTCAGCAAGGCTTTTCCTGACCATCTTGCTTAGAATCACACCATCTCTTCCTCCCAGAACTCACTATTCTGTCTCCCTGCTTTATTTTTTTCCTTCATGCTTTTTTTAATCATCTGGCATAGTATATATTCTGTCTTTATATTTCTTTATTTTCTGTAGACTTCTATTAGTATATAAACTCATAGAGATGTTTTTTTGACTTTTTAAAGTCTGTGTTATTCACTGATGTAGTCTCAGAATCTGGAAGACTACCTGGCACATAGCAGGCATTCAGCAAATAGTTTGGAAGGAATGAATAATACGTTCACAGGTGTCTTTTTTCTCTAATCTTTTCTCCATGTTTGAAATATTTTACAAATTCACACATACCCCCACAAATAAACAAGCTAAAATAATCCAGAAGGGTCTTTCCATTTCAGAAATATCATGTTTTATCAGTGAGGCCACATCTCCTTCAACATTATTTGTTACTTAATTCAATCCCACATACAAATAAATTCTTAACATGTTCTTTTTATCACCATAGAGACAATTTTACAGAATTCCTGCCCCCTTCTTAACTATTTCTTCAAGAAATACATTAAGTTTTTTAAAACCTATTTTGCTTATTCATAGTTATAAAATTAAAGATGGAGACCCATTAAATAAGTTCATAGCTAGAACTTTTTAAAGTAGAAAATAAACCAAAATCATGCATATTATACTGTATGCTTTTCATTTTTTTTCCCCCCAGTGATGATCCAGCTATTTTATCTCTTTTTAAGAGGAGAGAATGTAGGGGCACCTGGGTGGCTCAGTCAAGTAAGTGTCTGCCTTTGGCTCAGGTCATGATCCCAGAGTCCTGGGATCGAGCCCCACATCGGGCTCCTGGCTCAGCGAGGAGCCTGCTTCTCCCTCTGCCTCTCTCCCTGCTCATGCTTTCTCTCTCTCTCTCTCTGTATCTCTGTGTCTCAAATGAATAAATAAAAATCTTTAAAAAAGAAACTGCTAAAATGTAAAAAAAAAAAAAAAAAGAGGGGAGAATGTGATGAACTCACACACTGGCATTCTTTTAGACCCCTCAGTGATAATTTTGAAAGGACTGGGTGCAACAGTAATGGTAAATATAACTAGTATCTAGTAAACATTTTCAACATTCTTATTTATTAAAGAATTATATCATATATATCAGAAAAATAAAAGACTCATCTGAGATGAATGAATTTATACTCCTCTTTACTCTCTTTGCCACCATACAAACTCCCAACCTTTTGCAGCAGAACTGGAAAGAAGCTAGTTTCTATAGTATGAAAAATGATATTTCAATTGATCTATTGGGGTAAAAAGCTGTTTTGTCTAGACAGGATCTTTAGCTTTTTATTTTTCTTAGGTTGCAACAACATATTTACATATTATTATTAAAGTTTCTTTAGTTCTTTGTTCCTCTTTGTTAAAAATTCCTGTTTTGTTTTTTTTTTTAAGATTTTTATTTTATTTTATTTATTTGAGACAGAGAGAATCAGAGGGAGGAGGGTCAGAGGGAGAAGCAGACTCCCTGCCGAGCAGGGAGCCTGATGCGGGACTCGATCCCGGGACTCCAGGATCATGACCTGAGCCGAAGGCAGTCGCTTAACCAACTGAGCCACCCAAGCGCCCAAAAATTCCTGTTGTATTATCTTGTAAGGCCCAATGCCTTCATTAATCAGGTTATATGGTCATTGTTTCCAAAATTACTAACTACATTAGTTATTTGCTCTAAAATATTGTTTGGTAATTGTATTTATTAAGTGAAATAAGGTTTAAATGTTCAAATAACCTAATAATTATTTGGGCAATAAGATATCACGGGCCAGTATAGTTTTGTAATCTTGTTCTCTTCTTGGATTTCAAACTGGTACAAGAAAATCAGTGTAGGAAAAATTAAAAATCAGTTGCACACAATTAGGATTTCTTATAGCTTGGAAAGTGGCAGCCAGATTGGTACTGCAGATCTCTGACACATTCATTCAACATCTATCCTATGAATTGAGACCTACTATGTGCACAGCTTTGTGTCAGGTTCTGGGAATACAACAGGGAACGTGAAAGATATTTCTGCTCTTGTAATGCTTCACAGTCTAGCAAGGCAGATATTGGACAAACCATTACAGAGATACTTCTTTAAAACTATGAATACTACAACTAGGTAAAGGGTATGAAGAGGGTAGGCTACAAGGATTGGGGAATTTTCAAGCCAAATCTGAAAGATGAAGGTGATTAGCTGGGTGTGTGGTAGTGGGGGCGAGGGAGGACATAGTCAGTAGAGGGACGCCATGACAGGAAGTGGCTAATGAGCTGGAAGTACAGAGAGTGATGTGAGATGAGTCTGGATCACGCAGACTTCTGTAAGCCTTAATGGAGATATTGAATAATAGAAGAGCCACAGGAAGGCATTGAAATGTTCAAACCACATGAGAGACATGATCAGGTTTACATTTTAGAAGATTTGCTTTGGCTTCAGTATGGAAAAAGGATACACTCCTTTTATTTTTTTATTTTTTATTTATTTATTTTTTAAAAGATTTTATTTATTTATTTGACAGAGAGAGACACAGCGAGAGAGGGAACACAAGCAGGGGGAGTGGGAGAGGGAGAAGCAGGCTCCCTGCAGAGCAGGGAGCCCGATGCGGGACTCGATCCCAGGACCCTGGGATCATGACCTGAGCTGAAGGCAGTCGCTTAACCAACTGAGCCACCCAGGCACCCAGGATACACTCCTTTTAGTTGTATGTAATACTGCTGCAGACTAAGAGTAGTCTGAAAATTGATAATATCTTGTTTTCAAGTCTACTCTGTGATATCACCTGGAATTTGATTAAATGGTTTTAGCCAGTTATTTCTGACTTAATTCTGGGGTAGTTCTCGGAGACTCTGTTTCCAAATCCAATGCTCTTATGGAGTGTTCGCATGCTTTGTTCTTGAGCTTGCGCTATTGCACAACAATGCCAAAGAGCTGGTGTTTTCTCCTGTGGTTTTGATGGCCCAGAAGAAAAGAAGGGCATAAGCTCACCATCAACTTATTCTATGGGATATACCCATAATGCCTAGTAGATTGTAATAAAGTGAAAATGCAAATACCAGATGCTGATTTAGATCCCTCCAAGATATTTAAATATGGCTCAAATAATTTGAGTTCCCATATCTCCATCTCTAACATGTTTATCATTAGTTTAATGTGAGTTGTAAGGGTATCTGTCAAAGTCTTTTTCATTAATGAGACTCATAAATAACATTGTCAGCATATTTTAATAATTTATTTCCTACTGCTAAATCCAAACATGCCAAAGAAAGAAGAAAAATACAGAAATTACATAATTTTTATCACATCTTTGGAAACTTTGGTAGGATGTAACAAATCAGTAAGGATTTTAAGAGAAATATCTCTGTCACCTCCAGAAAATTCTTCTGTGCAGAAGGAAAGAAAATACCAAGTACATTCTTGACTAGTAGGACTTTGTCATGTGGGGGTCCTAAGGCTCTACTCTTTCCATGTGAGATCCTCATTAACAATATCCAGCATTGTACAGATTGATAATCTTGTGTTATTAGAGAAGAAAAAACTCATTTTTCTAAAAAAAAGAAATAGCTGCAAATCAAGTATACTCTAAATACTAACCATGAATTACAAAAGATAAAATAATTTATTCTCCTTTTGGAATAATTGTAAAATGAAGAAACGTGTAATGAAGAAAAACATCCTAATAGGATCTTCATACAGAGTTAAGTGCTGTTCGCATGTGCATTTCTTTGTAGTCATTTTCCCTTTCATATTTTTAAAAATTTTTTGAAACACAATTTTGTAGCTGTATACTTTGTAATATGGCCATGCTATTATTTGCTTATTTCCTTTTGAAATATGGAAAAATAGATAAGAAAAAAAAAGTTATCTCACAGATAACCACTATTATCATTTTGACATATAACCTTTCAGTCATTTTTGTTCATGTAGTGTATTTATTTACAAGAAAAACCCCTTTCTATATTTTTAACATATTTCCCCACCTATCAACATATAATGGACATTTTTCTGTGTTATTAACTATACTTCCATAATAGCACATTGTCTCCCAAATTTTAAATAGCTTTAAAAAAAATGATTATACAGGCCAAACACAGCTAGTAAATTTAGGTTATCTGGAAAAGTATCAAAAGAGTGAGAAATCATTAAAATTTTAACCCTCTCAAAGTTACATCTATCAACTTTCGGGTGACTGCCCTTCCAAATATTTCAATCTGTACATATTTAAAAATATACACAAAATTTTAAAATGTACATGTGGTTTTATTATTTTCTCCCTTACACAGTGTATTTTGGAGAGCCTTCTGTTTCAATGAGCTAGAAATAAAATTTTCCTTTTAGTATTTGCATTATTTTCTATAATGTATTTATTTATATTATTGTTCATTATATTTTCATTACTGTGATAGCCTGTGCTATGAATCTTTCTACCTGTTTCTAATTACTTAAAGAAGTAATTGTTGGATCAAAGACTATGAAAAATTTTAAGATTTCTCATATATACTGATACATTCTTATTTAAAAAACTATAAAAATTTTTATGCTTATTTTAATACTAATACATGTAATAATAATAGTGTTATCAATTTATCAAACTCTTATGTGAAAAACAGTGTGCTAAGTTACACAGTGAGTCACTGACCCAGGTTGGACTCGAGAACCTGCCCTTTTGACCATTCAGCTATAATTAGCATCATGAGTATATGAGAGTCCCTGCTTTTTCTTCCCGGAATCCTCTCAGGGATTTTAATCTCAATTCTTTGAACACCAGTGACATGAGTATCTTTTCAAAATTTGGAGTTCTTTTGTGTCTCTTCCTTATTAATTTTTCTTCCATGTCCTTTATGTACTATCGCTATAGTATTTTCTTTTTGCTTATTCATTGCTTGCAGCTACACATATATATATTTTTAAGATTTTTATTTATTTATTTGACAGAGAGAGACATAGTGAGAGAGGGAAAACAAGCAAGTGGAGTGGGAGAGGGAGAAGCAGGCTTCCCGCAGAGCAGGGAGCCCGATGCGGGGCTCGATCCCAGGACCCTGGGATCATGACCTGAGCCAAAGGCAGATGCTTAAGGACTGAGCCACCCAGGCGCCCTTGCAGCTACACATATTTAAAAAATAATATTCCTTGTCGTATAGGATGAAAATATTTCCTTAGTCTCCATTCTCTTTTGTGCTTAAGGAAGATCATGTTTCTGGGTGCTACCACACTCTCCAAAGATATCCTTTTACCCCTGGTTAGGTATGTGCTCCTCCTCAGGAGCTAACATTACTTCACTGGTACTCAGGAGTCCTTGATCCTATTGTTTCCATATAGAGGAGGTAGAGGGTGAAGGAGATCTGAAGAAGGACATGCCCTGAGTTCTGGAAAGAAAAGTTTGTCACAGATTGTCTATGGCAGCATTCTCTATTGCATATGGTAATCTAGATATTAAGATATTAGACCATACAATTGCTTCTACTGTACCCCATTCAGACTGATTAGATTTCTTCTGGGAATCACTGGGCAAAGGCTTTATTTCTTCTTCTATGAAGTGCAGCATGCAACAGGCCTGGGCAGTTTTTGTGATTATACCACAATTTGTCTAGTCTTATAAATGATATCTATCTCAATTGAATATTAGTTTGAAATAGACTTTTTCTTAAACTCAACCGCACAGACTTGGAATGCCAGAACACTGATTTTCAGCATAAGGGATTAAGGAAATAATAGCTGAAGAGACAGACAAGGGAATGACAAAGTATCATACTTGTATAAAGTATAGACATTTGCACTTTATTTAGGAACTTCAAGATCCAATTTGATGTGCTACTTGAATGTCCTAAATGGTAAACTAATGGCCTGAGATTTTCAAGATTTCTTTCAAAAATATCAAATGTATTATCCTAAAAACATTTGTTTTATTGTCAATTTTTGTTCTATTTCTTTGTCTCTTAGAAGGCAAATGCAGAAGGACTTATTGAAGAAAATCAAAGGAGACAGCTAAACTAGAGAAAAGAGAAGAAGAAAGATGGAATAATTTGTCCCTGTATATTGAAAAGGAAATTAAAGAAAATCACAGTTCTGGAATAAAAAGACTAGAAGATTTTCTCCAAACATGCTTTGTTAAAGCTACAAAATTTACTGCAGAAATAGTAGGATTAGATGCCTGCTTCAAATTATGGATAGAATACTGTTCAAAACCAGGTATATAAGTATGTTAATTTTAGAAGTGTTTTTGAAATAAAAGGTCAAAAGAATTGGTATTGGCCACATAATTCTTATTCTTCTGTCCTGTATGACTTTGGGAAACTTTTTGATGTCTAAAGAATAAGATTTTCTCTTGTTTAATCCAGTAATAACATCATGACTATTTGTGTATGTGATAGGTCTTGGTGGATGGATTCAGTTTGAATTTCAATTCAGGAAACAGTTCTTCAAGATCAATCATGAGCTAAGTATCTTGTTAAGTACCCACGGGGCTTCTGAAGAGAATAGCACTTGCTGTGCTCTGAAGGTGGTTAATAATCAGTATCTCAAGGGACTCAGGCACATGCTGAGCTAACTGCAACAAAATGCAGTAACCACAACCATATATATATATATTTATATAATTTTTACACATTTATGGAATCATCATAATAATTTATATGTAAATTATAAAGAGTTTTAGTCAATATGATTTATTTTTATAAATTATCATTTATTATAATATAAAATAATATATATTATATTAATATATTATATATGTATAAATTCTTATTTATTTCTCACAATTCTTTGAGGTAGGTTCCAATACCCTGATATTACATGTAAGAAATCAAGTTTCCAGGAAAACAAATTATACCCAAATGTCAGTGGAAGAGCAAGGATTTTAATATAATACTCTTTATCCAAGGAATATGCACAAATTAAATAATCGGCAAATTGGGGCACAACCATGTTGTGAATTAGGGCCAGAAAATGAACATTTTTGATTGGAGGGAAGATGAAAGACATTTATCTCTTAATTATGGTCACGGGAAAGTAAATATTAAAAGCGTAAAACATGGAAAGACCCTCTTCTTAAAAAATGTCAGTGCAGCCCATACTCTATATTAATCCTTATAATTAATAATAACTCCTGCCATTATGGTATCATTTTATGTGGATTAATTTGCTTAAATCGTATAATAGCCACATGAGGTGAGACTTATTAGTATCCTCATTATACATATAAAGAAAATAGGGTTGGAGATGTAACTTTCCAACTTCCTAAATCAAGCACAGGCAAGTTAAATTTGAAGTTCAGATAAACAATTAATTTTTAAAATATAAGTTTGTGTCATGCAATAATATTTATCCCAAACTGGGTCTTCTATATTTTTATTTGCAAAAGCGGGTATTACTCCTTTAACTTAAGAGCCCACCTTAACTGCTACTGTTCTAAGCATTAAGTGAAATGATGTATGTAAAGCATCTAATATATTGTCTGGATGTAAACAATGATCAATAATTGGTACTGTCCACACTTGATTTTTATTCATTTTATTGCTTAAAACTCTCTAGGTCCAGCAGTTATTAAGACAAGATTTGACACTTTTGAGTGGCTCAGTTGGTTAAGTGTCTGCCTTCAGCTCAGGACATGATCTCAGGGTCCTGGGATGGTGCCTGCTCAACTGGGAGCCTGCTTCTCCCTCTCCCCCGTCCCTGCTCATGCTCTCTCTCGCTATCTCTTTCTCAAATAAATAAAATATTAAAAAAAAAAAAAAACAGAGAGAGAGAGAGCATGGACAAGTTCACGAGAGAGAGGGAGGGAGAGGGAGAGGCAGCTATTCTCAATTGTGCTGTGGTCGGATAAATGCTCCGTGGAATAGCCACTGATGACTGCAGGCTTCTTCCTTCCCCGCAACTGTATAAAGCAGTCAAGAAGCTCTTGGCTAAATCAGAACTTTTCTCTTCACCCAGAAGGGACTCAGGGTGTTCCTTCCTCTCTCTTTCCCTAGGAGAAACCTTAATTGCAAGCCTTAAAGTTGCACTGAGAGAAGAGATTCAGAATGTTTATGTTGCGAAGGATCATCTGTATTGTATGACCCAGTCCTCTCACTTTAGAGATGGGGAAACTGAGGTTTGGTGAAATTAAGTAATGCATCTATCATTGGATAGCTAACTCAATTTTTTAATAAAAAATCATCTGATTTCACCTGTACAGATGTAGATCACATTTATGTGGCATAGATTGTTGTTTATAGTTTCTAGCTGTCACATCAATAAACATTGTGTGATATATTATACATTAGGAAAAACTTTAAAATGGACCAGTGGGAACCATTTAGATATAAAGTACAGTTGACTCTTGAACCCAGGGTTGGGGCACTGTCACAGTCAAAAATCTGAATATAAATTTTGACTCCCCCAAACCTTAACTGCTAATAGCCTACCATTGACCGGAAGCCTTCCTGATAACATAAACAATTCATTAACATATTTTGTATGTTAAATTTACTAAAAAATGTATTCTCATAATAAAGTAAGCTGGAGAAAAAATGTTATTAAGAAAATCATAAGGAAGAGATAATACATTCACAGTATTGTACTTTATTTATTGAAAAAAATCTGCATAGAAGTGAACCTGCACAGTTCAAACCTATGTTGTTCAAAGGTCACCTGTAATTCTTTTATTAAGAAAGAGTTATATAAAATTGGTACTGCACTTTTTTGCACGTAAATTGTTCCAGACATTGGTTTACTTTAAATAATTTTTTGCAGTCTAGTCAATAATTACTGAATAGCAGATTATGTCTTTTACGATTTAAGGTTCTTGTTAGTCAAATGGTAGGAACTCTCCGCAATTTATTCACCAAAGCACTGCCAAAAGGACTAGTGATGTGTAGAGTTTTTACAAGAGATTACTGTCATGACACCTTGAATGATCAGGTACTTCGAAGATCTACACATGTAATGGATATTAACACATATTATGGCACTCCATTATGCAGTTGAAGGTTTTAATGTGAGGATAAATTAAATTCACAATTACCTTGACAAATACATTTGAATGGATTATTTATGTGATTTTTCTTATTTAATAGTTTGGTCAATGTTCAAAGAATTATATTTTCTATACAAAGTAGAATGCTTTCCTTATCTGACATTTTAACATGAGTAAGTAGCTTCCTTTAGTGGTGATGGTTTCAAACTGTAATGATTTCATATTCCCAATGTATTATGTGAGAGAGTGTTTTTTAATGAAATAAGCTTAAGTCCTTTTGAATGCATCAACCACAACATACATCTGTTACACAAATTCATTTCATTTTTCCCCAAATGAGATTGTTGTTTTAATGGAAATGTCAATGTGCACACACTGTGCCATCTAAAATATGTTATTAAGGTTTTTTTTCTCTTTTTATTTTTATTTGCATTTATTCTGCAGAATAAATTTTTGTTTTTGTTTTTGTTTCTTCAGTTTCTTCTGGGATATCTTTTTCTTCTGTGCAACCTCTTCTTCTGGTTTAGGAACAATCTGCTCTTTTTCAGTAAGGATCATCTCAATGTGGCAGGGAGAGCTCATGTATTGGTTAATCTGACCATGAGCCCTGTACGTTCTACGTCGCATCTTGGGGGCTTTGTTCACCTGGATGTGCTAATGTTTAAAAGTTAAAGCTTGAACTTTTTTTTTTTTTTTTTTAAGATTTTATTTATTTATTTTTTGAGAGAGAGAGAATGAGAGACAGAGAGCAGGAGAGGGAGGAGGGTCAGAGGGAGAAGCAGACTCCCTGCCGAGCAGGGAGCCCGATGCGGGACTCGATCCCATGACTCCAGGATCATGACCTGAGCCGAAGGCAGTCGCTTAACCAACTGAGCCACCCAGGCGCCCTAAAGCTTGAACTTTTTTTAAGCATCAAGTCAATGTTTCTCTATTTTTTAAATTTAATTAAAAAAATTTCTTCAAATTTTTATTTAAATTCTAGTTAGTTAAAATGCAGTGCAATATTGGTTGCAGGAGGAGAATCCAGTGATTCATCACTTATAACACCCAGTGCTCATCACAAGTGCCCTTCTTAACACCCATCAACCATCTAGCCCATTCCCTACCCACCTCCCTTCATTAAGCCTCAGTTTTTTTTCTCTATCTTTAAGAGTCTCTTATGGTTTGTTTCCCTCTCTCTCTCTTTTTTTTTTGTCCTCCTCCCATATGTTCATCTGTATTGTTTCTTCAATTCCATATATGAGTGAAATCGTATGGTATTTGTCTTTCTCTGACTGACTTATTTTGCTTAGCGTAATACACTCTAGTTCTACCCATGTAGTTGTGAATGGCAAGATTCCATTCTTTTTGATGACTAATATTCCATAGGATATATATACCACATCTTTTTTATATGTTCTTCAGTTGATGGACGTTTGGTCTGTTTCCGTAGTTTGGCTATTGTTGATAATGCTGCTATGAACATCAGGATGCACATACTCTTTTGAATCTATTTTTGTATCCTTTGGGTAAATACCTAGTAGTGCAATTGCTAGGCTGTAGGGTAGCTCTATTTTTTAACTTTTTGAGGAACCTCCACACTGTTTTCCAGAGTGGCTGCACCAGTTTGCATTCCCACCAACAGTGAAAGAGGTTTCCCCTTTTTCTGCATCCTTGCCAATATATGTTGTTTCCTGTGTTGTTAATTTTAGCCATTCTGACAGGTGTGAGCTAGTATCTCATTGTGATTTTCATTTATATTTCCCTGAAGCTGGGTGATGTTGAGCATTTTTTCATGTGTCTGTTAACCATTTGTATGGATTCTTTGCAGAAATGTCTGTTCATGTCTTCTGCCCATTTCTTGACTTGATTATTTGTTTTTTGGGTGTTGAGTTTGACAAGTTCTTTATAGATTTTGGATACTAACCCTTTATCAGTTATGTCATTTGCAAATATCTTCTCCCAGTCCATGGGGAGTTGTTTTGATTATTTCCTTTGCTGTGCAGAAGTTTTATCTTGATGAAATCCCAATAGTTCATTTTGCTTTTGTTTCCCTTGCCTCTGGCAATGTGTTTAGTAAGAAGCTACTATGGCCGAGGTCAGAGAGGTTGCTGCCTGTGTTCTCCTCTAGGATTTTGATGGATTCCTGTCTCCCATTTAGGTCTTTCATCCATTTTGAATTTCCTTTTGTGTATGGTGTAAGAAAGTGTCCCAGTTTCATTCTTCTGCATGTTGTTGTTCAGTTTTCCCAACACCATTTGTTGAAGAGACTGTCTTGTTTCCATTGGACATTCTTTCCTGCTTTGTCCAAGACTAGTTGACCATAGAGTTGAGGGTCCATTTCTGGGCTCTCTATTCTGTTTCATTGATCTATGTGTCTGTTTTTGTGCCAGTACCATACTGTCTTGATGATTACAACTTTGTAATACAGCTTGAAGTCCGGAATTGTGATGCCACCAGCTTTGCTTTTCTTTTTCAATATTCCTCTAGCTATTCGGGGTCTTTTTTGGTTCCATACAAATTTTAGGATTATTTGTTCCATTTCTTTGAAAAAAAGTTGATGGCATTTTGATAGGGCTTGCTATAAATGTGTAGATTGCTCTAGGTAACGTAGACATTTTCACAGTATTTTTTCTTCCAATCCATGAGCAGGGGATGTTTTCCATTTCTTTGTGTCTTCCTCAATTTTTTTCATGAGTATTCTATAGTTTCCTGAGTACAGATCCTTTGCCTCTTTGCTTAGATTTATTCCTAGGTATCCTGTTGTTTGTGGTGCAATTGTAAATGGGATTGACTCCTTAATTTGTCTTTCTTCTGTCTCATTATTGGTGTATAGAAATGCAACTGATCTATGTGTATTGGTTTTCTTTCTTTCTTTTTTTTTTTTTTTAAGATTTTATTTATTTATTTGACAGAGAGAGAGACAGCGAGAGCAGGAACACAAGCAGGGGGAGTGGGAGAGGGAGAAGCAGGCTTCCCACTGAGCAGGAAGCCCGATGTGGGACTCGATCCCAGGACCCTGGGATCATGACCTGAGCCGAAGGCAGACGCTTAATGACTGAGCCACCCAGGCACCCTGTGTATTGGTTTTCTATCCTGCCACTTTACTGAATTCCTGTATGAGTTCTAGCAGTTTTGGGGTGGAGTCTTTTGGGTTTTCCACATAAACTATCATATCATCTGCAGAGTGAGAGTTTGACTTCTTCTTTGACAGTTTGGATGCCTTTTATTTCTTTGTGTTGTCTGATTGCTGTGGCTTGGACTTCTAATACTATGTTGAATAGCAGTGGTGATAGTAGACATCCCTGCCATGTTCCTGACCTTAGGGGGAAAGCTCTCAGTTTTTCCCCATTGAGAATGATATTCACTGTGGGTTTTACATAGATGGCTTTTATGAGATTGAGGTATGTACCCTCTATCCTTATACTCTGAAGAGTTTTGATCAAGAAAGGATGCTGTACTTTGTCAAATGCATTTTCTGCATCTATTGAGAGGATCGTATAGTTCTTGTCCTTGCTTTTATTTATGTAGTGTATCACACTGATTGATTTGTGGATGTTGAACCAACCTTGCAGCCCAGGAATAAATCCCACTTGGTCGTGGTGAATAATCCTTTTAATGTACTGTTGGATCCTATTGGCTAGTATTTTCATGAGGATTTTTGAATCCATGTTCATCAAGGATATTGGTCTGTAATTCTCTGTCTTGATGGGGTCTTCGTCTGGTTTTGGGATCAAGGTAAGGCTGGCCTCATAGTATAAGTTTGGAAGTTTTCCTTCCATTTCTATTTTTGGAACAGTTTCAGAAGAATAGGTATTAATTCTTCTTTAAATGTTTGGTAGAATTCCCCTGGGAAGCCATCTGACCCTGGGCTCTTGCTTGTTGGGAGATTTTTGATTACTTCTTCAATTTCCTTGCTGGTTATGGGTCTGTTCAGGTATTCTATTTCTTTCTGGCTCAGTTTTGATAGTTTATATGTCTCTAGCAATGCATTCATTTCTTCCAGATTGTCTAATTTGCTGGCATGTAGTTGCTCATAATATGTTCTTATAGTTGTTTGTATTTCTTTGGTGTTGGTTGTGATCTCTTCTCTTTCATTCATGATTTTATTTATTTGAGTTATTTCTCTTTTCTTTTTGATAAGTCTGGCCAGGGGTTTATCAATCTTATTAATTCTTTCAAAGAACCTGCTCCTAGTTTTGTTGATCTGTTCTACTGTTCTTTTGGTTTCTATTTTATTTATTTCTGCTCTGATCTTTATTACTTCTCTTCTCCCACTGGGTTTAGGCTTTATTTGCTGTTCTTTCTCCACCTCCTTTAGGTGTAGGGTTAGGTTGTGTATTTAAGACCTTTCTTGTTTCTTGAGAAAGGCTTGTATTAGTTTATACTTTCCTCTTAGGACTGCCTTTGCTGCATCCCAAAGGTTTTGAACAGTTGTGTTTTCCTTTTCATTGGTTTCCATGTATTTTTTTAATTCTTCTTTAATTTCCTGGTTGACCCATTCATTCTTTAGTAGGATGCTCTTTAGCCTCCATGTACTTGAGTTCTTTCCAACTTTCATCTTGTGACTGAGTTCCAGTTTCAAAGCACTGTGGTCTGAAAATATGCAGGGAATGATCCCAATCTTTTGGTATGGGTTGAGACCTGATTTGTGACCCAAGATTTATCTATTCTGGAGAATGTTCCATGGGCCCTAGAGAAGAATGTGTATTCTGTTGCTTTGGGGTGGAATGTTCTGAAGAGATCTGTGAAGTCCATTTGGTCCAGTGTGTCATTTAAAGTCTTTATTTCCTTGTTGATCTTTTGCTTAGATGATCTGTCCATTTCAATGAGGGGGATGTTAAAGTCCTCTACTATTATTGTATTATTGTCCATGTGTTTGTTTGATTTTGTTATTAATTGGCTTATATAATTGGCTGCTTCCATGTTAGGGGCATAGATATTTACAATTGTGAGATCTTCTTGTTGGATAGACCCTTTAAGTAGGATATAGTGTCCTTCCTCATCTCTTACTACAGTCTTTGGTTTAAAATGTAATTTGTCTGATATAAGGATTGCCACCCCAGCTTTCTTTTGGTGTCCATTAGCATGGTAAATGGTTTTCCAGCCCCTCACTTTTAATCTGGGGGTGTCTTTGGGTCTAAAATGAATATTTTGCAGGCAGCATATCGATGGGTCTTGTTTTTTTATCTAATCTGGTAGCCTGTGTCTTTTGATTGGGGCATTTAGCCCATTTACATTCAGGGTAACTATGGAAAGATATGAATTTAGTGTCATTGTATTGCTTGTAAGGTGACTGTTACTGCATATTGTCTGTGTTCCTTTCTGGTCTATGTTACTTCCAGGCTCTCTCTTTCCTTAGAGGACACCTTTCAATATTTCTTGTAGGGCTGATTTGGTGATTGCAAATTCTTTTAGTTTTTGTTTGTCCTGGAAGCTTTTGATCTCTCCTATTTTCAATGACAGCCTAGCTAGATGTAGTATTCTTGGCTGCATATTTTTCTCATTTAGTACCCTGACTATATCCTGCCAGTCCTTTCTGTCCTACCAGGTCTCTTGGATAGGTCTGCTGCCAATCTAATGTTTCTACCATTGTAGGTTACAGACCTCTTGTCCCAAGATGCTTTCAGGATTTTCTCTTTGTCTCTGAGATTTGTAAGTTTTACTATTAGATGTCAGGGTGTTGACCTATTTTTATTGATTTTGAGAGGGGCTCTCTGTACCTCCTAGATTTTGATGCCTGTTTCCTTCCTCAAATTAGAGAAGTTCTATGGTATAATTTGCTCCAATATACCTTCTGCCCCTCTCTCTCTTCTTCTTCTTCTGGGATCCCAATTATTCTAATGTTGTTTCATCTTATGGTATCACTTATGTCTCGAATTGTGCCATCGTGATCCAGTAGTTGGTTATCTCTCTTTTTCTCAGCTTCTTTATTTTCCATCATTTGGTCTTCTATATCATTGATTCTCTCTTCTGCCTCATTATCCTAGCAGTTAGAGCCTCCATTTTTGATTGCACCTCATTAATACCCTTTTTGATTTCGACTTGGTTAGATTTTAGTTCTTTTATTTCTCCAGAAAGGGTTTCTCTAATAACTTCCTTGTTTTTTTCAAGCCCAGCTAGTATCTTTAAAATCATCATTCTGAACTCTAGTTCCAACATCTTAGTAATGTCCATATTGATTAGGTCCCTGGCAGTCGGTATTGCCTCTTGTCCTCTTTTTTGAGGTGAATTTTTCCGTCTTGTCATTCTTGCAGAAATTGGTCACTTTTCTGTTTATAGAATTTCAGCTATTCTTTTCTTTTATCTACAGTTGAATTCATAGGTGTTAAGAATGGTTTGATAGCGGGCGCCTGTGTGGCTCAGTTGGTTAAGCGACTGCCTTCGCCTCAGGTCATGATCCTGGAGTCCCGGGATCGAGTCCCGCATCGGGCTCCCTGCTCGGCAGGGAGTCTGCTTCTCCCTCTGACCCTCTTCCCTCTCATGCTCTCTGTCTCTCATTCTCTCTGTCTCAAATAAATAAATAAAATCTAAAAAAAAAAAAAAAAGAATGGTTTGATAGCTATATAGCTGAATTCCTGGGACCAGATGAAATTTAGGTCTCCTACTCCTCCGTCATCTTGAACTCTCCTTTGAACCAACTATCTTTTAAGGGTTACTTCCTATTTACTTAGTACCAGGTACATTGATGGCTAAAATTAGACATGTTTTCTCTATTGCCAGTTTAAAAATGCTTTGGGGCGCCTGGGTGGCTCAGTTGGTTAAGCGCCTGCCTTTGGCTCAGGTCGTGATCCTGGAGTCCCGGGATCGAGTCCCACATCGGGCTCCTTGCTCGGCGGGGAGTCTGCTTCTCCCTCTGCCCTTCCCCCCTCTCATGCTCTCTCTCTCTAATAAATAAATAAATAAATCTTAAAAATGCTTTGTACTTCTAGCTAGCATTAGTTCAATGAATTTTACTAGGAATTAATTAAAAAACAAAATAGAAACAAGCAAACAAAAAAGGTAAACAGACTAAAACAAACAAACAGAACAAGCAAGTTATAAATTTAGGAAGATGAAATGTACTTTGAACATTACTTCTCAGGTCTTTTGTAATACAGGCATTTGAAGGTTATATATTAATCTTAAAGTACTGTTTTAGCCACACTTGAAATATTTAATTTTTCAATCATTCAGTTTAAAGTGTCTTTTAATTTTCATTATGATTTATTTTTTGGTCCACTGAGTATTTAGAACTGTATTTCTTAATTTCCAAAATTACTATTTTTTAAACTATCTTTTTGTTTCATATTTCTAGCATAGTTACATTTAGGTCAAGAATATATTTTATTATTATATTCTGTATTATATTATATATAATATATAATACTATATTTTATTATCATATTCTATATTATATTTTTCATCCTTTGAAGTAAGTAATTTTCATGGTGGCAACATATGTTGGGGAAATGAGATAAGCAAAAATCTTAGTAGCATTTATAATAGCACAAAACATATGAAGTACTTTGGAATAAATCTTTAAAAAGATGTGCAAGAGTTTTATAAAGACATCTTTAAACTTTACCAAGTGATATTTAAATAGAATTTTTTAAAAAAGAATAAAACTATTTAAATAGAGATACATAGAGAAATAGTCCATGTTTTTGTATTGGAATATTCAATATTATGATTATAATTGCCTGAATCTGTAGATCAGTTTAGACACACATATTATTAGGTCCCTAAATTGTTCTGTAAATTCAGTATAATGACAACAAATCTTCCAGATTTTTTTTCCTTGTGTTTCCATTTTGGGGTGGGAGTGGGTATGCTTGATAGGAGGAATGAGCAATTGATTATCTGATTCTGAAATTTACATGAAGATGCAAAAGGACAAAAGTAGCCAAGATACACTTGAAAAAGATCAAGGTGAGCAAACTTGCTCTATCAGGAGTCAGAGTTTATTAGACCTATGATAATCAAGACAGTGTCCATTTAGGGATAAACACAGTAGCAAAATGTGCCAGAGAACCCAGAAACAGAACCTCATATAGATAATTTATTTAAGGAAGGAGTGACATTGCAAACAATATTGTATTTTTGATGTCCTTTACATGCTTTTCTTTTCCTTTTTTCTTCCTATTTTGAAGAAAAGTCCTTTGAAACCTTCTCTTTACTTCTTTACTTCTTCACAGTTCCTGTTACATAGCGACCTTTAAAGGATAACTGTTTTAGTAAAAATCAGAAATAAAGCATACACATAGGACTTTTGAAACGGAATTATTTGTTTGTTTTTTCCTTCTCATTTTCTTATTCTATTAGATATAAGGCATAATATATATATGGATCTAATTTTACTAAATAAAATTTTATTATTAGTTGAGAATTTTATAGAAAATTTTTAAGGAATTCCTGGATGGCTCAGTCAGTTAAGCAGCTGCCTTCAGCTCAGGTCATGATCCCAGGTTCCTAGGATCGAGCCCTGTATTGGGTTACTTGCTCAGCGGGGAGCCTGCTTCTCCATCTCCCTCTGCCTGCTGCTCTCCTTGCTTGTGCTCTCTCTCTGTCAAATAAATAAATAAAGTTAAAAAAATTTTTTAAAAAAAATCAAGTGTCATAAAGTTGTTCCTACTTTCACATATTATTATTAATTGCACTATTTTATATATTTATTTTTCAGTTAGCCAACATAGAGTACATCATTAGTTTTTGATGTAGTGTTCAATGATTCATTAGTTGCATATAACACCCAGGGCTTATCACATCACATGCCCTCCTCCAGATGCCCATCACCCACTTACCCCATCCCACAACCCACCTGCCTTTCTGCAACCCTCAGTTTATTTCCCAGAATCCAGAGTCTTTCATGGTTTGTCTCCCTCTCTACTTGCACGTATCACTGTGGCAAAGTTATAACAAATCCTTCATTTATCTTGCCTCCATTTACAGTCACAGGACTCAAGTTTTCTTTAGATTTCCAATTGGTATAAAATAAATGCTCTATGTACATTTACAGGCTAAGGACTGGAGTTATAAATTAATTTATTTTATAGACATTTTTGTCTGTATTTCAGTGGTGGGATTGTGGCACGTAAATAAATGTTTTATTTTGTAGTTTTTTCATATATTTTCTTTTCATGACAATCTATATTTTAACCAAAATTTCATTTGTAAATAAAAGTTACAAAATTTGTGTGTGTGTGTGGTGGGGAGGGTTGTTCATTTGTTCTTATTTATGAATTATTACCATGGCATGTAGAAATCTTTATTATAGTTTAGCTATCATAATGCATGGTAGAGCAATTTATTTTTTAATATATATTGTTAAAGTCTCAAATCCACTTTTATTCTTCTCAAAATAATGTTGGATTCTTTGACTAACTTTGTCAGTTGGTGAATGAATTACTGAATGTGGAGCGAGAAGGGAATAATAAGTTCTGGTAGCATAATAATTAGCATTTTGGAAAAAAATTGTAACTGATTTTTATGTTGTGTCTATTTAACCACACTGCCAGGTTTACTGTCTGGGGGCAGAAATTGGAGCAGAAGTTTGGAAACATCTTGTTATGATTTGGTGTCCCTTCCTGCACTTTCTGCTAGCGTAAGTAATCCTGAACATCTCACTGAGTAAGCCTGAGTTTTACATTCATTATTGTCACAATTAATAGATAGCTAATTCTATCTGGTCATAGGTTATTTAAAATAACCTCTAAGACAAAACCAAACCAAACCAAACCAAACCAAACCAAACCAAACCAAACCTCTCTTCAAAACTTATTTTCTTTGAATTTGGTTGCATTTAACTAGAAAGCATTTTCTCTCATCCTTTGACTAGATGTGATTTACATACTCACCTGATCCCTTAAGAACTTTGTATGAGAGTGATTTAATTTTCCTGTTTGTAGTTTGATATTTAGATTCTCAGAGAACAGGCAAAGGCAGTTAATTTAGAATGATCCTTCCAGTACACTTTTTTACTACTTTCTTATGCAAAACACCAAAAAAATGTTTTCAAAATGGGACATGTACAGTGCAAATGGATATTACCAATATATTTAGTCAATGCATTTCTTGAGGAAATTCAAAGTATTAGTTCTTGGTATAAAAAGTAACAACTGACTAAACTATGTGAACATAAATATAGTTTTTAATGTGTTCAAAATTAGAGAAGATTTTTATTCTCTTAAAAATCACTTTTTAGGGGCACCTGGCTGGCTCAGTCAGTAGAGTATGATGTTCTTGATCTTGGGGTCATGAGTTCAAGCCCCATATTGTGTGTAGAGCCTACTTAAAAAAAAAACTATTAAAAATAACTTTTTAATGATTTTTATTAGAAAACAAATGATACTATAGAATTGTTTTTCTGTGACAATAACAGCTTTCTTTCTTTCTTCTGACTTTCTTCTTTCTTTCTTTCTTTCTTTCTTTCTTTCTTTCTTTCTTTCTTTCTTTCTTTCTTTCTTTCTTTCTTTCTTTCTTTCTTTCTTTCTTTCTTTCTTTCTTCTTTCTTCTTTCTTTCTTTCTTTTTTTTTTGTTAAAACTAGATGGTTGGTGTTAACTAAAAGATACTGGCAACGTCTTGGGAGCACAATGGAAAATTCTGGCTCATCACAAAAAAGCTAAAAGAAACAACAATGAAAAAGAATAGAAAAGCCATTGTACAGAGTTAGACTAGGTATGACTATGTCAACCGAGGTGGGGGAGCTCAGAATTATTGAGCATACTCTATGTGCTTGTGACAGATTAGGGTCTCTTATACATTTAAAATAATTGGTCCTTATGTAACTCTTATTTTATTTTATTTTAATTTACAGAGGAAATAAAAAAGAAACTTAGTTCTAAGAGATTAAGTAACATGATGAAGTCCACATAGCTAATGGTAAACCTGTTAAACTTGAAGATGAAGCTCTTTCCCAAAGATTATCTATTTTGAAATAATGTGATTTACTGCAAATTTTAGTGTGACTAAGCATAATGTAGCTAGGGTGTTTTACACCTTATTTTATAAGAACAAAATCAAAGTAAAAAACATATATGGAGGGCAGTTTGGGCTTACAGAAAAATAATTGCTTTGAAATACTTTATTTCACTTGTGGTCTAGTGCTATGCTGTCATTCCTGTTTCACACCATAGGAATCTCATTTTTCATGTATTTTCTTGATATCTGGATTATTCATGTTTCTCTAAATCTTGCATTGCCTTTCAATTCCTTTATCTGGAATGACTTTTCCTCCACACTTGAGCAAATCCTAATTATTCATTATTTAAAAAATATTGTCTACAGGCACAGCTCAAATACTACCTTGATTCTCTCAGTTCAAGTGCCATAGTATGCCCTACATTATGACATTTTGTACTGCCTATTATAAGCATTTTTATATGCTATATTTTCTTGGAAAAATGCTAGACATTTAAAATATATACATTTAAGTAGACA
Source organism: Mirounga angustirostris (assembly GCF_029215605.1). Lineage (NCBI taxonomy): Eukaryota > Metazoa > Chordata > Mammalia > Carnivora > Phocidae > Mirounga > Mirounga angustirostris. The sequence goes on along the minus strand of NW_026991710.1, from coordinate 142,757,204 downwards.
CTATTATTTATATAATATATTAAGTATATATATTTGCTTTGATCTATATCGTGGTGTCTTTTTTTTAAATTTTATTATGTTATGTTAATCACCATACATTACATTATTAGTTTTTTTATAATATCTGTTTTTTTTCTTTATTATGTTATGTTAATCACCATACATTACATCATTAGTTTTTTTATAATATCTGTTTTTTTTCTTTATTTTATTATGTTATGTTAATCACCATACATTACAATATTAGTTTTTGATGTAGTGTTCCATGATTCATTGTTCGCATATAACACCCAGTGCTCCATGCAGAACGTGCCCTCTTTAATACCCATCCCCAGGCTAACCCATCCTCCCAGCCCCTCCCCTCTAGAACCCTCAGTTTGTTTTTCAGAGTCCATCATCTCTCATGGTTCGTCTCCCCCTCCGATTCCCCCCCTTCATTCTTCCGCTCCTGCTATCTTCTTCTTCTTTTTTTTTTTTTTAACATATAATGTATTATTTGTTTAAGAGGTACAGATCTGTGATACAATAGTCTTGCACAATTCACAGTGCTCACCATAGCACATACCCTCTCCAATGTCTATCACCCAGCCACCCCATCCCTCCCACCCCCCACCACTCTAGCAACCCTCAGGTTGTTTCCTGAGATTAAGAATTCCTCATATCAGTGAGGTCATATGATACATGTTTTTCTCTGATTGACTTATTTCGTTCAGCATAATACCCTCCAGTTCTATCCACGTCATTGCAAATGGCAAGATTTCATTCCTTTTGATGGCTGCATAATATTCCATTGTATATATATACCACTTCTTCATCCATTATCTGTCCATGGACATCTTGGCTCTTTCCATAGTTTGGCTATTGTGGACATTGCTGCTATAAACATCGGGGTGCTCGTATCTCTTCGGATCCCTACATTTGTATCTTTGGGGTAAATACCCAGTAGTGCAATGGCTGGGTCGTAGGGTAGTTCTATTTTCAACTTTTTGAGAAACCTCCATACTGTTTTTCAGAGTGGCTGCACCAGCTTGCCTTCCCACCAACAGTGTAGGAGGGTTCCCCTTTCTCCGCATCCCCGCTGACATCTTTCCTTTCAGACTTGTTAATTTTAGCCATTCTGACTGGTGTGAGGTGATATCTCATGGAGGTTTTGATTTGGATTTCCCTGGTGCCAAGCGACGTTGAGCACTTTTTGATGTGTCTGTTGGCCATTTGGATGTCTTCTTTGGAAAAATGTCTGTACATGTCTTCTGCCCATTTCTTGATTGGATCATTTGTTCTTTGGGTGTTGAGTTTGATAAATTCTTTATAGATTTTGGATACTAGCCCTTTATCTGATATGTCATTTGCAAATATCTTCTCCCATTCTGTCGATTGCCTTTTGGTTTTGTTGACTGTTTCTTTTGCTGTGCAAAAGCTTTTTATCTTGATGAAGTCCCAATAGTTCATTTTTGCCCTTGCTTCCCTTGCCTTTGGCGATGTCTCTAGGAAGAAGTTGCTGCAGCTGAGGTCAAAGAGGTTGCTGCATGTGTTCTCATTTAGGATTTTGATGGACTCCTGTCTCACATTTAGGTCTTTCCACCATTTGGAGTCTATTTTTGTGTGTGGTGTAAGGAAATGGTCCATTTTCATTCTTCTGCATGTGGCTGTCCAATTTTCCTGACACCATTTGTTGAAGAGACTTTTTTCCATTGGACATTCTTTCCTGCTTTGTCAAAGATTGGTTGACCATAGAGTTGAGGGCCCATTTCTGGGCTCTCTATTCTGTTCCATTGATCTATGTGTCTGTTTTTGTGCCAGCACCATACTGTCTTGATGATGAGAGCTTTGTAATAGAGACTGAAGTCTGGAACTGTGATGCTTTGCTTTTCTTTTTCAACATTCCCCTGGCTATTCAGGATCTTTTCTGGTTCCATACAAATTTTAAGATTATTTGTTCCATTTCTTTGAAAAAAGTGGATGGTATTTTGATGGGGATTGCATTGAATGTGTAGATTGCTCTAGGTAGCATTGACATCTTCACAATATTTGTTCTTCCAATCCATGAGCATGAAATGTTTTTCCATTCCTTTGTGTCTTCCTCAATTTCTTTCATGAGTATTTTATAATTTTCTGAGTACAGATTCTTTGCCTTTTTGGTTAGATTTATTCCTAGGTAATTTATGGTTTTGGGTGCAATTGTAATGGGATCAACTCCTTAATTTCTCTTTCTTCTGTTTTATTGTTGGTGTATAGGAATGCCACTGATTTCTGTGCATTGATTTTACATCCTGCCACTTTACTGAATTCCTGTCTGAGTTCTAGCAGTTTTGGGTGGAATCTTTGGGGTTTTCCACATAAAGTATCATATCATCTGCAAAGAGTGAGAGTTTGACTTCTTCTTTGCCAATTTGGATGCTTTTTATTTCTTTTTGTTGTCTGCTTGTGTAGCTAGGACTTCTAATACTATGTTGAATAGCAGTGGTGATAGTGGACATCCCTGCCGTGTTCCTGACCTTAGGGGGAAAGCTCTCAGTTTTTCCCCATTGAGAATGATATTTGCTGTGGGTTTTTCATAGATGGCTTTTATGACATTGAGGTATATACCCTCTATCCCTATACTCTGAAGAGTTTTGATCAAGAGAGGATGCTGTACTTTGTCAAATGCTTTTTCTGCATGTATTGAGAGCATCCTACAGTTCTTGTTCTTTCTTTTATTAATGTATTGTATCACATTGATTGATTTGTGGATATTGAACCAAGCTTGCAGCCCAGGGATAAATCCCACTTGGTCGTGGTGAATAATCCTTTAAATGGATTGTTGGATCCTATTGGCTAGTATTTTGATGAGATTTTTTGCATCCATGTTCATCAAGGATATTGGTCTGTAATTCTATTTTTTGATGGGGTCTTTGTCTGATTTTGGGATCAAGGTAATGCTGGCCTCATAGAATAAGTTTGGAAGTTTTCCTTCCATTTCTATTTTTTGGAACAGTTTCAGAAGAATAGGTATTAATTTTTCTTTAAATATTTGGCAGAATTCCCCTGGGAAGCCATCTGACCCTGGGCTTTTGTTGGGAGATTTTTGATGACTGCTTCAATTTCCTTAGTGGTTATAGGTCTGTTCAGGTTTTCTATTTTTTCTGGTTCAGTTTTGGTAGTTGACACATCTCTAGGAATACATCCATTTCTTCCAGATTATCTAATTTGCGGTCATATAGTTGCTCATAATAGTTCTCATAATTGTTTGTATTTCTTTGGTGTTGGTTGTGATCTCTTCTCTTTCATTCATGATTTTACTTATTTGGGTCCTTTCCCTCTTTTTTTTTTTTGATACATCTGGCGAGGGGATGATCAATCTTAATTCTTTTCAAATAACTAGCTTCTAGTTTCCTTGACTTGTTCTACTGTTCTTTTGGTTTCTATTTTATTTATTTCTGCTCTGATCTTTATGATTTCTCTTCTCCTTCTGGGTTTAGGCTTTATTTGCTGTTCTTTCTCCAGCTCCTTTAGGTGTAGGGTTAGGTGGTATACTTGAGACCTTTCTTGTTTCTTGAGAAAGGCTTGTATTGCTATACTTTCCTCTTAGGAGCCTTTGCTGCATCCCAAAGATTTTGAACAGTTGTGTTTTCATTTTCATTTGTTTCCATGAATTTTTAAAATTCTTCTTTAATTTGCTGGTTGACCCATTCATTCTTAGTAGGATGCTTTTTAGCCTCCATGTATTTGAGTTCTTTCTGACTCTCCTCTTGTGATTGAGTTCTAGTTTCAAAGCACTGTGGTCTGAAAATATGCAGGGAATGATCCCAATCTTTTGGTATGGGTTTAGACCTGATTTGTGACCTAGGATGTGATCGATTCCAGAAAATGTTCCATGGGCACTAGAGAAGAATGTGTATTCTGTTGCTTTGGGATGGAATGTTCTGAATATGTCTGTGAAATCCATTTGGTCCATAGTGTCATTTAAAGTCTTTATTTCCTTGTTGATCTTTTGCTTAGATGATCTGTCCATTTCAGTGAGGGGGCTGTTAAAGTCCCCTACTATTCTTGTATTGTTGTTGATGTGTTTCTTTGCTTTTGTTATTAATTGGCTTATATATTTGGCTGCTTCCATGTTAGGGGCATAGATATTTACAATTGTGAGATCGTCTTGTTGGATAGACCCTTTAAGTAGGATATAATGTTCTTCCTCATCTCTTACTACAGTCTTTGGTTTAAAATCTAATTTGTCTGATATAAGGATTGCCACCCCAGCTTTCTTTTGGTGTCCATTAGCATGGTAAATGGTTTTCTACCCCTTCCCTTTAAATTTAGGGGTGTCTTTGGGTCTAAAATGAATATCTTGCAGACAGCATATCAATGGATCTTGTTTTTTTATCTAATCTGGTAGCCTGTGTCTTTTGATTGGGGCATTTAGCCATTTACATTCAGGGTAACTATGGAAATATATGAATTTAGTGTCATTTTATTGCCTGTAAGGTGACTGTTACTGTATATTGTCTGTGTTCCTTTCTGGTCTATGTTACTTTTAGGCTCTCTCTTTGCTTAGAGGACCCCTTTCAATATTTCTGGTAAGGCTGGTTTCGTGTTTGCAAATTCCTTTAGTTTTTGTTTGTCCTTGAAGCTTTTGATCTCTCATTCTATTTTCAGTGACAGCCTAGCTGGATATAGTGTTATTGGCTGCATATTTTTCTCATTTAGTGCTCTGAGTATATCATGCCAGTCCTTTCTGGCCTGCCAGGTCTCTGTGGATAGGTCTGTTGCCAGTCTAATGTTTCTACCATTGTAGGTTACAGATCTCTTCTCCCGAGCTGCTTTCAGGATTTTCTCTTTGTCTCTGAGACTCATAAGTTTTACTATTAGATGTTCAGGTGTGACCTATTTTTATTGATTTTGAGGGGGGTTCTCTGTGCCTCCTGGATTTGATGCCTGTTTCCTTCCCCAAATTAGGGAAGTTCTCTGTTATAATTTGCTCCAATATACCTTCTGCCCCTCTCTCTCTTCTTCTTCTTCTGGGATCCCAATTATTCTAAAGTTTCTTCTTATGGTATCACTTCTCTCTCGAATTGTGCCGTCGTGATTCAGTAGTTGGTTATCTCTCTTTTTCTCAGCTTCTTTATTTTCCATCATTTGGTCTTCTATATCACTAATTCTCTCTTCTGCCTCATTTATCCTAGCAGTAGAGCCTCCATTTTTTATTGCACCTCATTAATACCCTTTTTTATTTCAACTTGGTTAGATTTTAGTTCTTTTATTTCTCCAGAAAAGGTTTCTCTAGTATCTTCCATGTTTTTTTCAACCCCAACTAGTCTCTTTATAATCGTCATTCTGAACTCTAGTTCCGACATCTTACTAAGGTCTGTATTGATTAGGTCCCTGGCAGTCGATATTGCCTCTTATTCCTTTTTTTTTGAGGTGATTTTTTCCATCTTGTCATGTTGTCCAGAGGAGAATAGATGAATGAGAGAACAAAATGATAACAGGATAAAAACGACCCCAGAAAAATATACACTAAACAAATCAGAAGAGACCTGAAACCCCAGGAAAAGAAAGAAAGAAGAATGAAAAAAGAAAGAAAAAGAAAAAGACAAAGATTAAAAAGATTAAAAAAAAGAATATGATCAAATATGATCAAATATGATCAGGCTGATGAATAGATCAGTGCCATATACTAGATTTTGGGCATATTTTGGTTTGTTAGAAGAAACTGCAAAATTTTAAAGACAGAATACTTATATATGTACAAAAATAAGGGTAAATACGATGAAGGGATGGAATATGACTGTAAATATGAAAATTATAAAAGATTTTATAAAAGGAATTGATAAGTTGAGAAGATGGTTAAAAAAAAAGGAGAGAATGTGATCAGGCAGGAGACTAGAACAAAGCCATACACTAGAGATTTAGGGTATATTTTTGTCTGTTAGAAGAAACTGTATCCCAAAATTTTAATGAGAGAACTATATATATATACCAAAAACAAGATTAACTACAATGAAGGGATAGAATATGACTCTAAAAATGAAAAATGAAAAAGATTTTTTAAAAAAGGGATTGATAAAATGTTGGTTGAAAAAGGAAAAAAGAAAAATTTAAAAAAAAATAGAAAAAGAAAAAAAATTAAAAAAATTAACTTTGAAAGACAAAAGAATCAGGGGGAAAAAGCCATGAATTCTTTGTGTTGTATTCCCCTAGCACTGGAATTCTGCTGTTCTCATTGATCGGTAAACTTGGTCTTGGCTGGCTGTTCTTGCTGATCTTCTGGGGGAGGGGCCTGTTGCTGTGGTGCCCAAATGTCTTTGCCAGAGGGGGAAATGCCCCACCTTTGCTGGGTCAGGGCTAAGTAATCAGCTCGGGTTTGCTCTCGGAAGCTTTTGTTCTCTGAAAGCTTTCCGTACAGCTTTGAAGCACAAGAGTGAAAATGGCGACCTCCCAATCTCTGCCCCAGAGGAGCCAAGAACCTGGGGCCCCACTCCTCAGTGAGCCCCCAGAGAAAAGCAATCACCCCCGTCTCCCTGGTCTCTGGCTGCACTCCGTGCTCACCCGGCCTGTGACCGAGCATTTCTATCTCTGGCACATGACCCTGTACACAGTCTCCAAACCCAGCAGATCCCTGCAGTGCACTCCCGTGCCACTCCTCCTGGGGGAGGGAGGGGATTCTCCCCAGATCTGCTGCTTGTTGGGTCCCTGCTGGAGGAGCAGTGGCCCAACTGTGCCGTGGATCACAGTTTATGGCAACCCCGAGCTGAGACCCCGCTCCTCGGCTCCATCTCTGTAGCCAGCTTCCCACTCTGATACCTGGGAGCTCTGCCACACTCAGGCACCCCCAGTCTTTCTGTGACCCCGAGGGTCTTGAGACCACACTGTCCCAGGGAGGGTTCCACTCCCCACTTAGTCACCGGAGCAACGTCCCTCAGCAGAGCCTACTTCTAAAAGTTCTGATTTTGTGCTCGGAGGCGCTATCACTTGCCAGAAGTGGCAATGGAGGCCCCTTCCCCCACTGTCTATCCTCCCAAATATCACCTCGGATTCACTTCTCCACACATCCTACCTTCCAGAAAGTGGTCGCTTTTCTGTTCAGAGAGTTGTTGCTATTCTTTTCTTTGATCTCCTGTTGAGTTCATAGGTGTTCAGAATGGTTTGATCCCTATCTAGCTGAATTCCTGGGACCAGACAAAATTTAGGTCTCCTACTCCTCCACCAACTTGCTTCTCCTCCAAATTCATACAATATTGCCCAACCCTCCTGCAGGCAGCCTATCAATTTCACATTTTTCCACAAAACAGGGAAATATTCTTTACTTTTCAATATCTGCATTGTCAAAAGTTTGAGGTTTGAGGTATTTCAGTAACTGATTCACCTGAACAAAATTATAAGTAAAAAGATCATAAAATATTTGTGTTTGTGAAGAAAAACTAATAAAATCAGCTGGCATTTGAGATTGAAAATCAAATTTGCAAGACAGTGAATTTTTATGGAGGAATCAGGAATTATATCTAAATCAAGCACTAAATATTTAAAAATAAAACTAAAATCTCAGAAAACTTGAATTATGTATTTCTACAATATTGTAATCAAGTGTAGGTAATTCTATGGCACTATGATTATGGAAGAGGATAAAGACTGTCACAAATTAATGTTGGTTATTAACAGGGTAAATACAGGATACAATATGTATAATTTTAACATAAATAGAGTTAAAATTGTTCAAAACTCTCCAAGGACAAATCAGAGATTATTCTTCCAATTTATCACCCTAAACAATATGGAGAGTAAAGATTGAGGAAGATACTATCAATTAAGTTAAAACAACAGATACAAACCTGGTTTGTCCTGCAAAATTAGGAAACTTGAACAAATGGAATTATGTTAAAGCAGAACTCAGCTAATTTTCCAAATATTTAGGAACCCAGTCCTGAGAGACACAACAAATCAGTTATTGATCTAGATAATCTACAAATGTTAGAATTAGAGCAGTGTGCAGCTCAATATAAGCTCAAGGAGGAATGGGACACTAGGGGAACTGTTCCTGTATTCCAAACTATATGTACCCTGTTTCCTTACCTTTTTAATAATTCAATGTATACATAATAAAGAAGTACATCATAAAAATTTCAAACAAGCTGTGTTCCATCTTCTCATTACTTGTACTTCATTAGCTAACTCATCCTGAAGAAGCACTTCTCAGAGCTATCTGCAGAGATTATAAAGTAGCGGTTAGTCCAGTCCACAAGAAACTGGTGACTCACCCTTTCCTGGTGTGGGCCTTTGAAATGACCCCACCAAGCCTCCAATATCTCTAGCTTTAATAGGGGAGACAGAAAGTTAAAGAAAAATTGCTGTGTGAATGTTGCTTTGCCTTTAAATGAGGGGGGTTTTGTGATACTATTGCTCAATATTTTGAGAAAAAAAATAGATGTGCATTTATCAGTGGTCAGTTTATTTTATAGGTAAACAGAACAGAAAGATATATGTGAAAAATGCCAGCATATGTGAAAAATAAAGCAGAATTTCCTGAAAATTATGGCAATCCTTTAGAATATATATCTGACCCTTCAGGGGTATGACAGAAATTCTCTAAAAACAAAAAGAAAATTGGTTCTGCTTTTGTTACAGCTGAATAAGTTCCTATGTACCCTACCCTCCTGCAGGTACAACTGTAACCTCTGAGAAAAATAAAAAACAGTAACCTGAAGTCACTGAAGAGTGAACAAAAGCAGAGAAGTTCTGGAGGAGGAACAGGAAAAGAGGACAACAGAAGTGGAAAACCCCAGTTCCATGGCTTTTAGCCTGGGGACATGTAGAGAAGCCAAAGTGTTGATAAACTCTCCCTCCCGTACATCCCAGAATCTTTTTGTCTGAAGAAAGAGAAAACAGAGCTCAGAACAAGAGTAGCCATTAAGAAGTGAGGGGAGAATCCCAGAAAGGAAAGAAATAAAAAAGGAAATCCCTAAAATCTGTGAATAATGTAGGCTCAAATTTATCTAATTACTGACCCACACACCTGCAAAGGAAACTCTAAGCATCCCAACTAAGGATGAAAGGATGTAGATTTTAGCTGTTCCTCAGAAGAGAGGGTTTTTAATTTGAGTTTAACTGCCTCATGAAATAAAATAATAAAATAATAAAATATAATAAAATAGTACTCTTCAGAGGACTATAACAGAATACAGAATTCCCACAACAGAACATTCACACTGCTCAGAAGACAACCCCAAAATAACTAACCTATAAATATTACCCCTTCTCAAGAAGAAAATAAACACAGATCCAGTACAATGTTTGGAAAAATCTGATGAGGATTTAGAAGCAGAACAATAATCCCAGAATAAGAACCCTTGGAAAATATAAATAAGTAGATTCAGTGCCAAAGGAAGAGAATGAGGAGGGATATGGGTAAGAAAATGAACTAGAAAAGTGAGGGGAAAAAATTCCAAAAAAGAAAAAAGAAAAAGAAAAGAAAGTTTGAAAAAAGGGACTTACAATGCAAATTCTTCTTGAACATAGTAAAACTAGACTTTCAGAAGGAATTGCCTTCCATGAACCACAGAAAAACAAAGGATCATTATAGATGCCGATGCATGAAAAAAGGTTAGTAACCCTAATACTAAAGTATGTCAACTTGAACTAGTTAAATATTTGCTGAGAGGTACCTAATTCATAATTGGAAAGTGTGTTGACATCCTGATCATGTAAAATTGTAACATAAGTCAAAGCCATATCAAACCACAAAGAAATGAAGTAACTAAAAAGCAAAATGATTGCAGGATTATCTAGTAAAATGTTTGGGAAAAGGTAATGTTTATAACCAAACTTCCAATTAAAATTAATGAATTTAAAAGACAAACACCATACGATTTCACTCATGTAGAATTTAAGAAACAAAACAGATAAACATATGGGAGGGGGAACAGAGGGAAAAAAAGAGAGAGAGACAGAGGCAAGCAAACCATAAGAAACTGTTAATGATAAGGGGGAAGAGAAAGATGGCAGAGACGTAGGAGACCTAAATTTCATCAGGTTCCAGGAATTCAGCTAGTTAGGGATCAAACCATTCTAAATACCTACAAATTCAACAGGAGATTGAAGAAAAGAATAGCAACAACTCTCTGAAGAGAAAAGCGACCACTTTCTGGAAGGTAGGATGTGCAGAGAAGTGAATCTGAGGTGATATTCGGGAGGATAGATGGCAGAGGAGCGGGCCTCCGCCCACTGCTTCTGGCAAGTGATAGAGCAGCGGACCACAAAATTGGCTCCGCTGAGGGATGTTGCTCCAGTGGCTAAGTGGGGGATGGAACCCTCACGGGACAATGTGGTCTCAAGACCCTCACAGAAAGACTGGGGGTGCCTGAGAGCAGCAGAGCTCCCAGGTATCACAACATGGAAGCCAGCTGCAGAGACGGAGCCGAGGAGCGGGCTCTCAGCTCAAGGTTGCCGTAAACCATGATCCGCAGCACAGTCGGGCCACTGCTCTTCCAGCAGGGACCCAACAAGCGGCAGATCCAGGGAGACTCCCCTTCCTCCCCTGGGAGGAGTGGCATGGGAGCACACTGCAGGGATCTGCTGGGTTTGGAGACTCCACATGCGGTCGGGTGCTGGAGATAGAAATGCTCGGTCACAGGCTGGGTGAGCACGGAGTGTGGCCAGAGATGGGGGAGACGGGAGTGATTGACTGCTTTTCACTGGGGGCTCACTGAGGAGTGGGGCCCGGAGTTCTCCGCTCCTCCAGGGTGGGGGGTATTGGGAGGCTGCCATTTCACTCTCATCCTCCAAAGCTGTACGGAAAGCTTGCAGGGAACAAAAGCTTCCGGGAGCAAACCGGAGCCAATTACTTAGCCCGGACAGGCAAGGGTGGGGCAATTCCGCCTCCGGCAAAGACATTTGGGCACCACGGCAACAGGCCCCTCCCCCAGGAGATCAGCAAGAACAGCCAGCCAGGACCAAGTTTACTGATCAATGAGACTGGCAGAACTCCAGCTCTAGGGGAATACTGCACATAGTATCCATGGCTTTTTCCCCCTGATTCTTTAGTCTTTCAAAGTTAATTTTTTTTAACTTTTTTTTTTCTTTTGAATTTCTCTTTTTCCCCTTTTCAACCAACATCTTATCAATCCCTTTTAAAAAAAATCTTTTTGAGGGCGCCTGGGTGGCTCAGTTGGTTAAGCAACTGCCTTCGGCTCAGGTCATGATCCTGGAGTCCCGGGATCGAGTCCCGCATCGGGCTCCCTGCTCGGCGGGGAGTCTGCTTCTCCCTCTGACCCTCCCCCCTCTCATGTGCTTTCTCTCTCTCATTCTCTCTCTCTCAAATAAATAAATAAAATCTTTAAAAAAAAATCTTCTTGATTTTTCATTTTTAGAGTCATATTCTATCCCTTCATAGTAGTTAACCTTTTTTGGGGAGATATATATATATATATATATATATATATATATATATATATATATATATATATATATATATATATATATATGTTGTTCTCCCTTGAAATTTTGGGACACAGTTTCTTCTAACACATCAAAATATACCCTAGATCTCTACTGTATGGCTTTGTTCTAGTCTCCTGCCTGATCACATTCTCTCCCCCCCCCTTTTTTTTTAATCCTCTTCTTTCTTTTTTCAACCAACTTCTTATCTTATCAATTCCTTTTATAAAATCTTTTATAATTTTCATCTTTACAGTCATATTCCATCCCTTCATCATATTAACCCTTACTTTTGTACATTATAAGTTTTTCTTTCTTTAAAATTCTGGGAGGCACTTTCCTCTAACAGACGTCTAAAATCTAGTGTGTGGCACTGATCTTTGCACCAGCCTGATCATATTTGATCATATTCTGTTTTTTTTTGTTTTGTTTTGTTTTTGTTTGTTTGTTTTTCTCTTTTTCTCTTTTTTTCTTTTTTCTTTCTTTCCCTTTCTTTTCCCCCGGTTTCAGTCTTTTCTGATTTGTTTACTGTATATTTTCTGGGGACGTTGTTACCTTGTTAGCATTTTGTTCTCTCATTCATCTATTCTCCTCTGGACAAAATGACAAGATGGAAAAAATCACCTCAAAAGAAAGAACAAGAGGCACTAATGACTGCCAGGGACCTAATCAATATGGACATTAGTACGATGTTGGAACTAGAGTTCAGAATGATGATTTTAAAGAGACTAGCTGGGCTTGAGGAAATCATTGGTTGTGATCCCTCCTCTTTTATTCATGATTTTATTTATTTGGGTCCTTTCTTTTTTCATTTGGATAAGTCTGGCTAGGGGTTTATCAAACTTTTCAATTCCTTCAAAAAACCATCTTCTAGTTTTGTTGATCTGTTCTACTGTGTGTGTGTGTGTGTGTGCTTAATTTCTATGTCATTTATTTCTGCTCTCATCTTTTTTTTTAAGATTTTATTTATTTATTTGCAAGGGTGGGGGGAGAGAAGGAGAGAGGCAGAGGGAGAAGCAGGCTTCCTGCTGAGCAAGGAGCCTGATGTGGGACTCAATCCCAGGACCCTGAGATCATGACCTGAGCCGAAGGCAGACGCTGAGCCACCCAGGCATCCCTCTGCTCTCATCTTTATTATTTCCTTTCTTCTGCTGGATTTAGGCTTTATTTGCTGTTTTTTTTCCAGCTCCTTTAGGTGTAAGGTTAGGTTGCATATTTGAGCCTTTTCTTGTTTTTTGAGGAAGGCCTATATACTTTCCTCCTAGGAGTGCCTTTATTGTACCCCAAAGGTTTTGAACTGTCATATTTTAATTTTCATTTGTTTCCATGTATTTTTAAAATTCTTCTTTAATTTCCTAGTTCACCCATTCATTCTTTAGTAGGATGTTCTTTAACCTCCGTGTATTTTTGGTCCTTCCAAATTTTTTCTTGTGGTTGACTTCAAATTTCATAGCATTGTGGTCTGAAAATAGGCATGGTATGATCTCAATCTTTTTGTACTTGTTGAGGGCTGATTTGTGACCAAGTACATGATCTATTCTGGAAAATGTTCCATGTGCACTCGAAAAGAATGTGTATTCTGCTGCTTTAGGATGAAATGCTCTGAATATATATGTTAAGTCCATCTGGTCCAGTGTGTCATTCAAAGCCCTTGTTTCCTTGTTGATCTTCTGTTTAGATGATCTGACCATTGCTGTGATTGGGTATTAGAGTCCCCTTCTATTATTTTATTATTATACATGAGTTTCTTTAAGTTTGTTTTTAATTGATTTATATATTTGGCTGTTCCTAAGTTAGGAGTATAAATATTTACAATTGTTAGATCTTCTTGTTGGATAGACCCCTTTATTATGATATAGTGTCCTTCTTCATCTTTTATTATAGACTTTAGTTTAAAATCTAGTTTGTCTGATAAAAGGATGGCTACTCCAGCTTTGTTTTGATGCCCAGTAGAATGATAAATGGTCCTCCATTCCCTCAGTTTCAATCTGGAGGTGTCTTTGGGTCTAGAATGAGTTTCTTGTAAGCAGCATATCAATGGACCTAGTTTTTTTTTTTTTTTTTAATCCATTCTGATACCCTAAATCTTTTGATGGGAGCATTTAGTCCATTTACATTCAGAGTAATTTTTAAAAGATACGAATTTAGTGCCATTGTATTACCTGTAAGGTACCATCGTTCCTGTAGATTGTCTCCATTCCTTTCTGGTCTTTGTTACTTTTGGTCTCTATTTACTCTCAAAGGGTCCCCTTAATATCTCTTGCAGGGTTGGTTTAGTGTTCATGAATTCCTTGAATTTTTGTTTTTCTTGGAAACTCTTTATCTCTCCTTCTACTCTGAATGATAACCTTGCTGGATAATGTATTCTTGGCTGCATATTTTTCCCATTTAGCATGTTGAACATATCATGGCAGTCCTTTCTGGTCTGCCAGTTCTCTGGACAGATCTGCTGCCAGCCTTATTTGTCTATCCTTATAAGTTAAGGAACTCTTGTCCCTAGTTGCTTTCAAGATTTTCTTTTATCTTTTTAATTTGCAAGTTTCACTTATAAAGGATAGCCATTAAAATACCAAACATCTAATTAGAGCAAGCTATCTAACATATTTACCTTTTAGTATAACTTTCAAGAAATATATTTTTAGGTTTTTATTGTAATGTCTTAATGTAAAACACACAAATGTGTAAAGAAATTCCTCTTTGTTTCATTCTAATGTTTAAATTTACCTGGGAAATAAAATTATTTATGATAATAGTTACAAATACCCACCCTCATTCATGATTCTTTCCTGGTATTTGTCCTTACCTACTGTTGAAAGAAATGACCATAAATAAATTATTCTCTTCTGACTGTTTTGGGTGTATTTCTGAGATGGGGATGTTCGTACAGAATAGACTTGGGTCTGGAAAGAGTGAGATTGCACACATCTGTGACCCAGGTTTTAGTGGCGCAGAGGCCAGTTGGTATCTTACAGGATGGCTGATACAGGCCTGTTCTAATGACCAAGGAGCCTCTTCTCCCTTCTTCTCTACATCATTCCACCCAAACAATGAATTATTAATTGAGGAATACCCCAACATATCTCAAGGCTAATTTTGGCACCAATAGAAAGTCAATTACAGTGTGTGTTAGAAAAAGATTCTGACAGATAAAATTTTTCTCTACTTATCCAGCTATAAAGTACTTGAATTTGTACGCAATTGTTAGGATAATTAAATTTTTTTCATCAAATTTAATGTTAAAAATGCAATTCCACTGGATATAGAAAATAAATAAAAATTTGGTGGGTATGAAAAGTGAGAGAGGTACAGAGTTTTTAAATTTCTTGTTAAATATATATTAATACAAATTCATGAAAATTAATTAAATGGTAAGCTGATAAACAGACAACATAGTTAATGCCTGATGAATATCCTCTAATAGGGGCAGTTATGTTTTGGGCTTGAATTACCTGGCATTCTTTTGACCTGGGTTGCATAGACATAACCTTAAAGTTAAAAAATAAAGGAACACATTGTAATCAATATATTTACTAATTTTTCTGAACATAACTTTATATTCAGTTTTTAAAATTAGTTTCAACTGCTTGAGTTCAAAGAATAATTTTGTGGCTGGCTGAAATAAAAAAAAATGAAGAAAAACCTTAAGAAGCATTATGAAATTTCTCTGGCCTGTACTTATACTGACTGCAGTTGTGGATAATCAGGTAAGAGAAAAAAAATGGGGATACATTTAGTTTGCTAACACTGTTGTAACAAAGTACCACAGACTGAAGGCTTCAACAATAGAAATTTATTTTCTCATAGTTCTGGAGGGTAGAATTCTGAGATGGAGGGGTCAGCAGGGTTGGTGCTTTCTGAGAGTCGTGAAAGAAGAATCTATTCCAAGTCTCTTTTCTGGCTTGTAGATAGCTGTCTTTTTTCTCTATCTTCACATCATGTCCCCGTTTTGTGTTTGTGTCTCTTCATTGGTATCAGATTTCAAGTTTGAATGTTGGGTACTGTGGAACTATTCTGCTTAAATACCAGGTATCAGATATTTTATAGGTTAAATAGGCTTTGGGTTCTAGACTAAAACACAATCACTCTTTTTAGAAGTGTGTTTAACTCTGCACTGATTTCTAAACATTTAAAAAAAATTTTATTTAAATTCAGTTTAATTAACATATACTGTATTATTAGTTTCTGAGGTAGAATTTAGTGATTCATCAGTTGCATACAACACCCAGTGCTCATTACTTCAAGTGTCCTCTTTAATGCCCATCACTCAATTAGCCCATCCCTAACATATGACACAATTGTGAAGTTGAAGAATAAATGCTTTAATTTGATACTGTGTACTCTTTGGGTATTTCAGACTTTAAGGAAGATCTTACACAGACTGAGAGGAACAAGACAATGCTATAAACTACATTGTCTGTTACAGTGGGGCATTGGATATCATCACAGATCAATGGAGTAGAAACAAAAATTGTAGAGATGCTTTTCAGACTGAGGCACATCAAGGTTGGTAAAGTTTGTTGATCATTTTCCTAAAAACACTGCCTTCATTCCTTTAGACTAAGTAGGGGAAAGAAATGTACCCTGACAGCTTATAAGAAAGTCACCCTATCTACCTTCTCCATAATCCACTTAGAGGGATGCTCTGCTAAGGTTTTAGCATATTTTATTCCATTCTTTTAAATACATTTGTACATGGTTAATATATAATGTGTACACAATTTGGTATTCTGTCTAGTTGCCTAATAGTAAATAATTAAGAATATTAATTGGCATTACATAATAAACATTTTATGACTGCATCAGGATATACACATATATAATTTACTTAAATATTCTGCTAATTGTTGAAACTTTTTGCCTATAAACATGTATCAGCATTTCTGATTTTTGACTTGGAAATCAATTGATTCTGAAAAGTGAAGTAACAGTTCAGAGGGCAAAAGTGATTTTAAGTCTCTGAGAATATATTGTCAAATTTCTTTCCAGAATGACTCTGTTTGCTTCACCTTGACAAATTTTGAGTATTATGGTTAGAAAGTGGAGTTGTATATATAGTACAGGGAGTATCCTATATACCACACACCCAATTTCCCATATTATAAATATCTTACATTAGTATGGGTATATTCATTACAATTAATGAATTAATACAGGTAAATTATGTTTTAACTTAAAGTCCATTCTTTATTCCGATTTCCTGTTATTCCCCCTAATGTCTTTTGTCTAAAAGTTCCAAGATCCCATCCAGGAGACCACTTTACATTTAGTTGTTGGATCCCCTGAGTGCCTCTTAGCTGTGACACTTTCTCAGATTTGCCTTGTTCTTGAAGATCTTGGTGGTTTTATGGATTACTGGCTAGGTGTTTTGTAGAACATGCCTCCATTGGAATTTCTCTGGTGTTTTTCTCATCATTAGACTAGGGTTATGTATTTCTTGAAGGAAGACCACAGAGGTAATTTCCCACTCTTACAATATCAAATCAAGGATAAGACTACTGACATGACTTACCACTATTGATGTTAATTTGGGGCACCTGGCAAAGATAGTATTAGTTATATTTTTCCACTATAAAGTTACCTTTTCTTCCTGCTTTCCATACTGTTTTCTTTGAAAGGAAGTCACTCTGTGTGGCCAACAGTTAAGGAATAGGTAGTCCCACTTCTTTATAGTTGGAGTATCTACATAAATTATTTGAAATTCTTTTACACAGGTGATATGCTATTTCTCCTCCATTTACTTATGTATCCAACATTTATTTATATCAGTATGGACACATGGGCATTTATTTTATGCTTTGGATTATAGTTCAGTGCTACTTTATTTTTTTTATTGCTCAAATTGTTCCAGTTTTGACCATTGAGAGCTCTTTCACCTACTTGCATTCCTTCGGCATGCTTCCATATTGTGTGTTGTTGTTGTCATTGTTGTTGAACACTTTCTTACTTTCCAGCAAAATAAGATGTTGCAAGCTCACCTTGTATATTTCTTGTCCCAGTCTTAGAATCAGTCATTTCTCCAAAGAGACCTAATTTTTTGGGGGGGGTGGTGCAAGTCTGAGAAACTATTACAATTGAGAAGAGCCTAGTTACACATGTCTACTAAATATAAAGTGATGCCCTGGATGGATCCAGGAAAAGGACACTAGGTAAAAACTAAGAAAATCTGAAAAAGTATGAACTTTTGTTAATAATCCAATATTTTTTCATTAATTGTAACAAATGTGAGTACAAATTTAAAATGTTAGTAATAGGGGAAACTGGATGCAGAGAATTTAGGAACTCTGTGCTATCTTTGTAAATCTAAAAAGGTTCTAAAAATAGAGTTTATTTGAAAATATGTTTCATACATGAATTAAAAGATGTATTCTACAGGTATGGCTGTAGTGTCCTGTAAGGGTTCTTAATTTAAATCTGTATTAGTTATAATTTTTTTTGTCTTCTATCAATTACTGAGAGTGGAATTATTGAGAGTAGAAAGTGTTAAAATCTCTCACTCTTACTGTAAAATTTTTTATTTCTTTTTGTAGTTCTGCAAGTTTTAGTTCATATGTTTTAACATAAACTATATTGTATAAAGATATAGCCTTAAGGACAAAACACACAGAAAGCTCCCTGAGGAAAATAGAGAGATTACTGTAACTGACTTCCTGAAAGGAAAAATTAAATCCAGATAAGTAAAAATTTACCTATAAAAACTGGAAGAAAATAATCATCCAATTAGATGTTTATACAAAGCAAAGCTATCCTTCAAGAATGAGGGCAAGTGGAAAATTTTGGACTAATAAAAACTGAGAAAGTTTATCATCTCACCTGATCACCAAAATGAAACTAAACAATTCAGGCAAAATAAAGATGATTTCAGGAAAATAAAAGATGGTCAAACATACACAAAAGATTCTAGAAAATGGTAAGTGGGAGTAAATTAAAACTATTATTATCTAAATAAAAAATTATTTTATTTTTATTTTTTAAAAGATTTTATTTATTTATTTGACAGAGAGCAGAGAGAGAGAGCACAAGCAGGTGGAGTGGGAGAGGAGAAGCAGGCTTCCCACAGAGCAGGGAGCCCAATGCGGGACTCATCTCAGGACCCTGGGATCATGACCTGAGCCGAAGGCAGGTGCCCTAAATAAAAAAATTTTAAATAACATCTTAAAATAAATAAAGAGATAAAATTTGTTTCAAAAATGGGAGTTGTTTGAGGTAATATTTCAAAAGGAGGATAAAATTATTGATAAATTTTGGACTTTTTTTTTAAAAGATTTATTTATTTATTTCGGAGAGAGAGAGCGGCGGGAAGGAATAGAGGAAGAGGGAGAGAAAAACTCAAGCAGACTCCATGCTGAGCACAGAGCCTGACTCGGGGATCAGTGCCATGACCCATGAGATCACTGCCAGGACCCATGAGATCAGGACCTGAGCTTAACTGACTGAGTCATGCAGGCACCCCAGTTTTGGACTTTTATAGGATAAATACAGATTATGTAAATTTGTCAGTACTCACCGAGAGAACAGAATTTGAGTGTATAATATCCCAACTGCAGAGGAAAAATAAATAGCATGAGAAACATCTAAATAAATCAAAAAGTAATCAAGAAAGCAGACAAAAAGATTTAAAACACAAATAGAAAGCACATATAAAATGGTAGCTACATCATCAAATATATCAATTATATTAAACGCATTGGGGTTCTTGCTTTGCCTCCGATTTTATTCCCTATTCTTTTCTCTTAGAAATATTTTAATATAAAAGTAATACTCCTTTTATAACCTATTGCTTTTATTAATACAAAAAAAGAATGCTTACTGAATTCACATTATTTTGTAATCTGGATTTCACATTATTTTGTAATCTGGAAATGTAATATTAAGGAAAAACATTAAAGTGAATGCAGATCTCTAGGAGACTCACAATTATTTATTCCAAATGAAAATGTAGTTTGCCTTTTTGGTGACACTGGCTTCCCATTGGATTTTACTCATAATTTCAGGGGGTCTAATTAAGTCAATATTTAGTGCCTATGTATACACCTATGTATTTGTATGTTAAATTTGTTTTTCTGATTTTTTTCTACCTTCCACCCATAGGTAATAACAGCTACCTCAACCCTTGCTTTGGGAATTAATATGCCATGTAAACCTGTTGTTTTTAAAAAAGATTCTGTTTATCTGGATGCCTTGAACTTTTGACAGCTATTTATGCTACATGCCTTTTGTTACATTTGTATACACAGGGATCTGGAACATCCATTCAGTAAGCCAAGATAAATCACATTTATTGTGAAACATTTAGAGATTACATAAAATACTTGAAAATCGGTTCTAGATATATGACATGAATATGATTATATTTAGAGATGTTTTAAGCAATCATTGACTGGCTAAACAGATTAGTTTTCTTGATAATATTCTTGCTTTGGTAAATATTATTGAACTTGAACAAAAATAGTATGAAGGAGAGGTAACCACATCTCTGGAGTACCCGATTGGTTCCAGGCACCAGTGATTATAAATGGGCTGTCTACAATGTTCTCAGTTCAGACTAATTTCTAGAAATACATTGGTAAATAAGATGAAAATTGTCTTGCTTAAAAATCATGATCTTCGAACAGTGATTACTAAAAAAGCAACCACATTTTAGGAATATATTTGTAAAATAAAATATTTTAAACTTCTCTGAAATTAACATACCAACCAACAAAGAACTCTTTCAAGGTTTTTGAAAGTTTAGTATTTCACATGATATAGGTAAGTTAGACATTAACCGATTACAGAGACAAAACATGAAATTATTTTAAAAGTTATGTGATCATCTCTTTAGATGTCTGGTCGTGCAGGAAGATGTGGAAAAGATCTTTTAGGAAATGGGTTCTTCTATGATATTCCATTACCTATGACAGGCACTTAAAGTCTAATGTGTCCATCCATACAGAAGGGTCAATTTCCTCTAAGAATATCTTTGGTTCTCTGACTTATTAGTTGCTAAAGCAAACGACAAAGAGGATGCCAAAGCAAAGGTAAACTGTTTCATATTATTTAAATTACTTTAATGAATTTAATTATTTCAGCTCAACTTTATAATAAGTTACAAAACATGAAGGGAATAAAATGACAATGTGCTGTAAATAAACTCACTGTAACATTTGCTTCTATTTTACATTACCCTTATTTAACACAAAAGCATGTTTTTAACTTTCATGCTTTCAAACATATGGAGAATTAAGCCCATGCTTTTTCTGTTATAATTATCCCTGGGCTCTGCATATGTTAAAATAGAAACTTTTTTCTGTAAATATATATGGGCTAAAACATTTTAAAAGTCAAATTTCAAAGAAATAATTAATGGTTCAAAAAATGTACAAAATCCTGAAATGTTCATAATTCTTGGTTCTAAATTTTTATGTTTACTTCTCACCTGTCATGCAATTGTGATTATTCCTCTCTCCCTCTGAATTTTTTACCATTTTCTGTTTATACATACATGTATTTAGTATAAAACATTATGAAATACCTAATTATAATAAGTATTATAATAATATAATAAATAATATAATAAAGCAATATGCAATGCCTAATTTAAAATGTAAAAATGTACCATACATTGTATATAGTACATAAATATATATAGTAACATGTTCCATGATAGAAATGTTTAATTGTCCTTTTGGGTATTACCTTTGGAGGACCTACTACAAAATTTGCTTAATATCTAACTTGATATTTTGATATATGTCTCTATAGACATTATCAGTTCTCCAACAGTCATTGATATTCTCCAAGCAACTGAAGATCAAGTGCATGGTAAAATTTTATTTTATATATTCTTTGCAATTCTGGGTCACAGAGGTAAGATTTAAACCTGTTTTTCACTAAGTCAAGGTGTTAGTACATGTATGTACCTCTACTGTTCTAACATCTCCCTTGTTAGTGTGTTTGATAGTTCTTATTTGTTTGATATTTCTGAGATCAAGAGACTAAGGTTAACATGTTAAAATTGATTTCTAGGAGTATGTGCATCAGGAATGTATTCCCATTGGATATTCTAGACTTGTGTCCCATTTGCACTACCATGAACCTGTGAATTTTGTTTTAGTAAGCTTGCTAGTCAAGGTTTTTTCACAGGTTGTGTATTCTGAAACATAGATGGTAAACAAGTTTTCCTTTCTCAAACTTCCACTCATTAGATAGTGTGCTTACACCGATAGAATTATAGCAAACTGTTTTCAGTTTTCTATTCCTTTAATGTTGTAGTACAATACACACAATATTTATGAAATAAGTATAATTCAATGATGATTACTTTCTATGATCCTTTGATGGAAAAATATAGACTCATATAGATTAAAAGCTTTATGGTGTGATCTAGTAGTTACTAAGGAATGTGATATAATATTATTTTAATCATTTTTATATAATGGAATATTACTCAACCATCAAAAAGAATGAAATCTTGCCATTTACAATGACGTGGATAACTAGAACTAGAATATATTATACTAAGTGAAATAAGTCAGTCAGAGAGACAAATACCATATGATTTCACTCATATGTGGAATTCAAGAAACAAAACTGAGCATAGGGAAAGGGAAGGAAAAATAACATAACATAAAACACAGAGAGAGGCAAACCATAAAAGACTCCTCACTAGAAACAAACTAAGGGTGCTGGAGAGGAGGGAGGTGGGGGGATGGGGAAATTGGGTGATGGGCGTTAAGAAGGGCACATGATGTAATGAGCACTGGGTGTTATATGCAACTGATGAATCACTAAATTCTACCCCTGAACTGGTAATACACTATATGTTAACTAACATGAATTTAAATTAAAAAAAAAAAAAAAGGAGAAGCTGAAAGAAAAAGTAAAAAAAAAAGCCAGATTCATGGACTCCAGCTCTGCCACTTAGCATGTAGTATCCAGGGCTGTTTCTTATCTGTAAATTGGGAATCATAATAGTATCTACTTCAAAGGATTGCTATGAAGATTAAAATAATTAATATATGTAATTGGCACTGTTAGCTCTTAATTTCATAGCTAGTGTTATTTTCAGATGAAATGACTGGCCACTGGAAAAGCCAAAAGAATCAACAGAAAAAAATGATTGCAATTAATGACAGTTTAATAAGTCTTCAAATGCAAAAGAGGTTTAATAAAATGTATAGTTTTCCCACATTCTAAAGTTACAGAGAAAATAAAATGTAAAATAATCTAACAGCAAAAAATGGAAATTATCAAGATACTATAGTTCATTTGTTAATTTGGCAAAGATTGCAATTACTAGTTATGTTGACAGGGCTATAAATAGTTTTATGACAAAAATATTCTTTAATATAGTAATTCTACTTCTTAGAATTTATAATAATTATATAATCAAAGATAGAAAAATGATGTAAAAATTTATTTTATTAGTTTCCCAAGGCTGCTGTAACAAAGCACCACAGACCGGGTGGCTTAAACAACAAAAATTTGTAAGCTCTCAGTACTGGAGGCCAAAAGTTCAGGCAGCATTGGTTCCCTCTGAAGACTGAGGGATAATATTCCTTGCCTCTCTCCTAGCTGCTGATGGTTTGCTGGCAATTCCTTGGCTTGTAGTCAAATCAGCCCAATATCTGCCTTCATATTCATGGTGTTCTCCCTGTGTGCATGTCTCTGTGTCCAAGTCTATCAGATTAGGGGTCCATCCTACTCTAATATGACCTCATCTTGACTATAACTGCAATGCCCTATTTCCTAATAAGGTTACATTCTGAGATACTGGAGCTTAGGATTTCAACATGATTTTTTGAGGAGCACATTTCAGTCCATAACATATCATACTTACATATAAATAAAAATTGGTGCTACCTATATATCCAACAATAAAGGAAAGGTTAGATAAATTTTAACATGCCTAAATGTGGCTATATTATACAGCCACTAAAATTCATGTTCGCAAATAATATTCTGTAACACAGCAAATGCTCCAGATATAATGTTAAGCATTAATATTAGACTGTAAAACTGAATACTACATCATAAATTTGTATATACAAGACTGGAAGGGAATACTATATACCAAAATCTCCATGGCCCTCTATCCCTTTAATTTTTATATTTATACTTCCCTATAAATAATAGAATTCATACTTAGAAATATATTTCCATCCAGACTTTAAAAAATATTTTGACTCTGTGTCTCACAGACTTTGGTAATCCTCTGTCTTTATTTTGGATATTTACATTCATCCATTTCATTGTTCCCAGGTAATTCTAGATGATCTTCTCAAGGACTTTGCTACAGTGGTTGAGAAACACAATGACAAAATTCAAAAGAATTTTGGTTTCTCCCTCTTAATGATTTCTAAGTTGGATGACATGAAAAAAGCATACCAACTACCTCTGTCAAAAATTGGTAAGATTGTGGAATGTACATGAACATAACGCAAAGTCAATAAAAGAAAATGAATGTAAATATTTTGAGATAAAGCTAAACTTTAGAAAATGAGGACAAAATTATTGCAAATAAAATATACCAGAAACAATCTTTCAGATCTATGCTCTAGAATTTTATACCAGAAAGGTCTCATATTATTTGGGATTAGTTAAACCACCCTGGATTTGACTTGACACTAAATGTGTAAAATATGTCTATATTTTTCTAGTGTCATTATAAACTAACAGACCATTGCATGGGCTAAATTTATTCTAGAATATCTCCTCTCCTATTGATGCTGTTTGCCTTTTAGTAGATACTGGCATTCTTAACTAGTTAAACTTTCAAATCTGGATAATGTTGAAAATATACGAAAAGAAATTTTGGCATATTTATTAAGGGTCATAAGTGTCTTATATTTCCTTGAGTACTATGGGGGGCAGCAAAGAAGGTGTTTCCCATGTCTTTGAGGAAAGGATAGAATAAAAGAAAAAGAAAATAACAAAAATATAGGGAAAATTCTGTAATGTATGCCAGGTAGAGTAAAGGCGTTAGAAGTAGAGGATATACTTAGCACCCCAAGATGAAAAGGAGAGAAGGAGAGGGCACTCAGAGGAAAATGAAAGGTGGCAGAATTTCCCTTCCTTCATTTCCATAAGCAAGGAGAAAAAAATGGAGCAGTAAGGGTTGCTTTGGTTTATTCGTATTTCTGGATAGACTATTAGGTTGGAATGTAGAGGCTTGTGAAGGACAAGAGAAAATGGTCAGTTTATTCAATCATGGAATAAGAAGTTAACTAATCAACTTCACAGAAAAGAACTTAAGTGTTTCAGGGCAATTACCTGCATTTGGGACTTAGAGGGGTGAGTACATTTATTTTTCCTCTCTGTTTTCCTCTGGGATGATTTCTGTGGTAGGCGAAATAATGCCCCTCCCCTAAAAAAAAAAAAAAAATGCCTGGATGCTAATCTTGGGAACCTGTGAATATGTTATGTAGCCAAGGTGTTACAGAACCTGGACTGGATCGCCCGATGGAAGAACCAAGCGGCATTCAGAGA
The DNA here is from genome assembly GCF_029215605.1 of Mirounga angustirostris. Classification (NCBI taxonomy): domain Eukaryota; kingdom Metazoa; phylum Chordata; class Mammalia; order Carnivora; family Phocidae; genus Mirounga; species Mirounga angustirostris. The sequence goes on along the minus strand of NW_026991710.1, from coordinate 142,732,334 downwards.
TCTTGGAGGATAGGAGGTTTATTTAATGCCAGTGGGCTCAGAGGAGAGTGATCTCCAAAGGTCTGAGACCCAAGCACAAACAAAGGGGGTAATTTATACACTTCTACTTCCACACACTGGGCAATCTTGGTGCGTGCGCAAAGCAGGGCGGGGAGAGGAACCTGGATTGGCGCGTGTGGGAAGCAGAGCGGAGAGAGAAGAACCCAGAAGAGCCCTGGGGCAGGGGCTGGGACTCCCTTGTTGGCTCGGTTGGCCATCTTAGGACACAGATTTTTCCTTATTATTCCCCCCGCTTTGATGCCCCTTTAAACACCTAGTTTAGAGGGCATCATTTTCATTCTCTAAGGGGCGATAGTGAGTAAGGAGCAAATGTAGTCTGATCTTAGCAATTTGAGCAGTGATAAACCTAGTAAGGGCTCACAAGGACCAAATGCTGCTGTGAGGAGGAGCATTAGGAGGGGGCCGATGAGGGGGGCAAACCAAGGGAACCATTGTGAGAGGGAATCCTACCAAGTCGTCTGCTGGAGTGCTTCCCACCAGTGATTCACTCATTCCTGTAATTGGTTCAGAGTTTCTTGGACCACCCCCAACTCATTAGCATAGAAACAACATTTCTCCTGTAAGAAGAGGCAGAGTCCCCCTTGCATGGTCATGAGCAAGTTGAGCCCATGCCTGTTTTGGAGGACCACTGAGGCCAGTGAATCGAGTTGGCACTGCAGGGCCAGGGCTGATTGAATGAGGGTGGAAAAATCTGCCATGAGTTGTTGAGTTAGCCCCTGGTACTGAACTTGAGGCATCCCAATGCTGGTGGTGCTGAGGGCAACACCTGACGTGGCCAGCACGCTCACAATAAGAGGGATGGCTGCGGGGGAACGCAGCTAGGAGGTCTCCATATAAGTGGGGCATCGCTCCCGGGGAGGACTGAAAGATCAGGTAAGAGACTGACAAGTGTGCATGATTGATCGCGTGGGGTGATGCAAATATATACACCTTGATCACAAGACAGAAAATTGTTGTTAGGCACACAGACCCGACTGTGACCTATGACAGGAGAGGAAGGTTTCCGTACAGTGGTACCAGAACCAGAAAGGGATAATCTGAGGTCTCCGGTGCCAAGGTGGGAGGTGACATGGTGGACTGGTTGAGGATGACACTTAGGTATTGGACGGGACTGGGTTTCATACAGATCCAGCAGTCAGATGCTGGGGGTGGTTTTGAGTGGTTAAGTGCTTGGTGGGAGGTGTTAATCATACCTAACAGTTGCAGTATAGATGCTTGCTGTGTGTGGATGGGGGACCCAGGCATATGACAGGGTGAGTTATTTTCTGTCTGACTCTGAGGGTTGACTGCAAGGCTTGGGGTGAACATGGACTTAATCATAAACTTGGTCATGGGGTCGGTCCCTATAGAGTGATATTGGCCCAACAGGAGAGTGATTCTTGTGGCCCATGATGTGGCACTGGGTTCTAGGACTGAGAAAGTGAGTGGTATACAGTGATTGTTAGGGCAAGAAGATGTTGTGTGACAAGGAAATCTGGATGTCACTGTGCTGTATGAGGATCCACCACCCCTTGGACCATTGTTCCATTCCCGGCCAAGTTGCCACCCAGGACTTGCATCCCCAGGCTTGTGGGCAGAACTGGGGGCAGGTGTTTGGCTGTTGCATAGGGCCCCCACAGATGTAGATATCTACCAGCCAGTAACCTCTGTGAGGGCCATGGTAGCAACAGAGTCTATGAGGTTCCCAGGCGGTATCAAGAAGCTGGCATCCATCAAAATGGAGGTCAAACTTTGGTGTGTGCCCATCCCAGTTGGAAGAAGTCAGTGGGGGTGCTGGTGCGGGGTTGAGGGGGATAAGCTGGAGAGTCCCTTTGCTAGTAATGGTGATACGAGAGTTTGCCCCCCTTGCCAGGCCGGGCAAACTAGAGGCAGTGAGGAGGAACAGCACACCAGGTAGCAGAAGACCAGGACTGACTGGGGCCAGGAAGACCATGGTGAAATGTGCTCAAGGGTAGACCACAGAGGGCCAGTAAAAGTGGGGTCTACAACCTTAGGTAGAGGGAGCCATCGTGCCTAACCTGGCAGCAGATGAAACCTGGACAAGTGAGTGCAGTAATACACCCTAGGGTCACCCAATAAGCAATGACAATAGTAAGCCTCTGGGGGAAAGTCCATCAGGAGGGGCAACAGTGTAGAGTTTGACTCCCAAGATGAAGGAAATCACACCGATGAGAGCCAGGGACCATGGTGAGCCGGTGTCCATCAGTCGGTGGGGTCTCATTGAAGGTGAGGTCCTCCTCTCGGGGTTCTTCATTGTAGTGGCTGGGCTTCTGAGCCTTTCCCCGGTTGGGACATTCATTTTTCCAGTGACCTTTCACCTTACAGTAGGCACATTGATCCCTTGCCAAGGGGGTCCTGGGTCTCCCCCCTTTTGGTGGTCGGGGTCTCCCCACCTTTGTGTTGTCCTTTTCTTTCAGGGTGGCGGCGAGGAGGCTGACTTTCTTTTTCATCTTTTTGTTGGCTTCCCGTTCGGCTGTGACCTCCTTGTTCATGTAGACCTTATTGGCAGTCTCTATTAGCTGGGTGATATTCATCCTGGCGAAACCCTCTAGTTTCTGAAGTTTTTTTCTGATGTCTGGGTGGCCTGAGCCACGAAGCAGGTGTTTACCATCTGTTGGCTTTCCTGTGCCTTGGGGTCAAATGGAGTGTATATCCTGTAGGCTTCACGTAGTCTTTCGTAGTAGTCCCTGGGGGACTTCCCTGGTTGTTGAGTGACTGAGGATACCTTAGTCATGTTCATGGGTTTCTTAGCTCCTGCCCGGATTCCCCAGAGGAGGGCCTTCCTGTGCCGGTGGATGTGGGCTTATCCCTCGGTTGTGGTGAAGTCCCATGCTGGGTGCTCTTTGGGTGAGGCCGTATTAGCCCAGGCAGCAGGGTCAATTACTCCCACTGGTCTTCCTGGTACTGCCGTGCACCTTTTATTATTCTCCTCCTTTCCTCTGTGTTAAATAGGGTGCAGAGTAACTGTTGACAGTCTTCCCAGGTTGGCCTCTGGGTCTGGGGGTGGTGGGGATCCTCGGCCTGGGGGCACCAGTGGATCCTCTGGGCCTGGGGGCGCAGGTGAGACTGAAGGCTGCAGAGTGTCTGGAACTGAAGGGCCAGGTGTAGATGGTCTTGGAGGTATGTATGGTGGGGGTGGGATCGGTTCCCACTTGGGATCTCCGGCTAGGATTTGTGGAGACTGGGGCTTTTGCTGATTTTCTTTAGGTCACTTGGATGAGGTGATTAAGACCCTGGCCTGTCCCTGCCTATTGCAAGCGAATCGCACCCAGGGGGGGAAGGTCTAGGCAATTCCTAGCCAGGAGTCAATGTACAAAAACTGGTCAGGGTGTCCTGGTTCTTCTGTTAAGACTCACCATACTCGACAAATCATTGGGACATCCAGTGTCCCTTCTGAAGGCCATGCGACATCAAAGGTGGGCCATTCCAATTCACATAGGGTTCTCAACTTGCCAGGGTTCATCCTGACTCCATAGTCTCCCCAAAATTCCCATAGTCTCTAGAACCATAGGTTTTCTCTGCCCTGACCCCATGGTGATGTCCCTGTGTGTGGTGGTGCAGAGACAAAGGTGGGGGTGCCTCCTGAGGTGAGGAGACCAGTCAGATGCCCATCTGGCCATGTCCCAAAGGAGCTTAGGTGAGGCTTAGCCATAGCGGTCTCAGTGTTGTGACTGATGATCTGAAACAATTCTGATGCTGCCATAGACTGCATGCCATTCACCACGGAATTGCAGATGGGCCCACTCAGACTCTGTAGGCTTCTGGGGACCTTAAGGGTGCCCACCCGTGGAGTCACAGAATCAGTCTGCTTGAGCAAGCCAGGTCAGAGTGCACATTCACTCACACATTCACTCCAGAAGTTATTACATTCCCTCTCTGGGAATCCCTACTTGTGAGACCTCTAAGGTCTCTGGGAGGTGATCAGGCTCCCTTTCACTCCCATGGGTGGGCCTATCTGGGTCCTGGGGCCCCAGGTCTTACTGTAATCTGACGTCAGGACCAGGTCCTCACCTGCCAAGTCTCCTGGAGTCCAGTGGGAACAGCGGAGCGGGGCTGGCCTGAGGTGACCAGGGTAGGAGGCTGCCGAAAATTAGGCAGGGTGTGCCTTCTGCCTTATGATCTCTCATTCTGTCACTGCCCCGCTGTTGCCCCCAAACCGGTGGCAACAATGGGCCAGCATGGTTGGGTTTCCTGGTCAGGGAACCAAAAGTTACAGAACCTGGACTGGATTGCCCGACGGAAGAACCAAACGGCACTCAGAGATCTTGAATAGGAGGTTTATTTAACGCTGGTGAGCTCAGAGGAGAGTGATCTCCAAAGGTCTGAGCCCCGAGCACAAACAAAGGGGGTAATTTATACACTTCTACATACTGGGCACTCTTGGTGTGTGCATGAAGTGGGGCAGGGAGAGGAACCCGGATTGGCCATGCGTGGGAAGCAGAGCAGAGAGAGAAGAACCCAGAAGAACCCCGGGACAGGTGCTGGGACTCCCTCGTTGGCTCGGTCGGCCATTTTAGGACACAGATTTTTCCTTGTCATTGGGAGAACTAACATTGCAGACTGGATTTTCTGGATTGATCCAACGTAATCACAAGGGTCCTTGTAAGTGAAGGAGAGGGGCAGGAGAGTCAGAGAGATGTGATATGAGAGAGATTTAACTGATCCTTGCCTGCTTTGAATGTGGAAGGGCTCAAGGACTGTGAGCAAAGGACTGTGCAGCAGCCTGTAGAAGCTGGGAAAGGCAAGGAAGGAACCAACACAGCTCTGACTACACTTTGGTCCAGAACTTTCATAACCAACTTAGGTTGTGTTAAGCCAAAAGTTTGTGGTAATTTGTTACATCAGCATTAGGAAACTAATACAGCTTCTGAGAAAGTGGACAAGTACATAAAAAAGAATGACAAATAATAAGCGATATTTTTTCTTAAGTTTCTGTTAATTGAGGTAAAATTCATATAACATACAATTAATCATTTTAAAGTATATAGTCCTGTGGGCATTTGGTATGGTAAAAATGTTGTGTGACCACCACTTCTATCTAATTAAAAAAATACAATCAGACAATTAGGTTTTCTTTTTTTTAGTTTTTCTTTTAATTCCAGCTGGTTAACAGGATCAGATGATTGTAACTGTTAAATAGAAACTATTTAGAGTTTCTATTAATAAATCCAAGTCATGCATTTAATTTTGGGGGCTTAAGGGTCAAGCATTAAACCCTTGTGTTTTTCCTCTAAAGTTGGGATTAACAGAACAATTAATGTGGAAGTGATATGGATGAAACTGAATTAGCATGAGTCGCATTCTCAGTCAAATGTGGTTTATAAAACATAGTCCCAAGTGAAACTGCAATTACCTGTCCCCTAAATAAAACAGCAATATCCCCCTCCTTAGATTCTGTCTTCTACGTTACTACATAATACTACATTATGTATTTCCCTACATAATAGGGAGAATACAAAGGTGTATCTTCTTAGTAGGAGGGGGGTCTGAAATAGAGAGAAAGACAAAGAGAAAGGGACAGACAGAAAGACTGGCAGAGGAAGACACAAAGAAGTCTGTGTAGGAAAGGCAGAGCCACATAAGGAGAGAGAAACAAAGACAGATATAGAGACAGACAATCGGAGAAAGAAGTAGGGAGAGATAAAGAAATGAGACACAGTGGGATGCCTGGGTGGCTCCGTCGGTTAAGCTTCTGCCTTTTGCTCAGGTCATGGATCCCAGGGTCCTGGGATCAAGTCCTTCATGTGGCTCCTTGCTCAGCACAGAGCCTGCTTCTCCCTCTGCCTGCCACTCCCCCTGCTTGTGCCTTCCCCACTCTGACAAATAAATAAATAAAATATTAAAAAAAAAAAAGAAATGAGACACAAACACAGAAAGACAGAGATGGACAGAAATAGAAATAGAGAGGAACATATGGGCAAAAAAGACAGACTGAGTGAGACAGACATAGAGATTAACAGAAAAAGATAAAGACAATGAGACAGAAAAAAGAGAGACACAGTACAAAGGAGAGGAGTAAAGAGGAACAACCATGACCAAGAGGCAGAGAGGGCAACAGAAGAGAGGTGGCAGGTCATTCAAAGAGAAACAATGAAACACACAGAGCCAAGTGTGTTATTGTCAGAGAAAGAAGTCAGAGAAGAGAAAGGAAGGAGGAACTGGAGGGAGGAAGAGAGGGGGAAGACATAGAGAAGGATTTGAGTCAAAAGACAATAGCTTCTTCTCCCAAACTCACCACTCAGGCCTGGGGTGACAGGAGTGAGTTTGACAAGGGCTAGAAATATTCCTCTATTGTTTTTGCCTCCTGGTGACTAGCAGGAATTTCTTCCTTTCTGTTACAATATGAGACTTAACATAAGAAAGTGGGTGATGATGTCAGTTTTAACTCTATTATGAGAAAATTTGCAGTTTTTGTAGCTTCATAGCATCTTGAGAAGAATTAGCTGACAATGAATCATATTTTAGAGGACAAGTGGATGGTGCTGGTTCTTGACCTGAGATCCTGAGATCCACTAGTGTCCAATGAAGCATGTTTCTTATATTACAAATGGTGTCTATCTAATTTCTGAGTGGATAGACATGGAATTATCCAACTGGACCACTGATGACTATAAATAATAATGCCACTAGCACTTGCCAGAATGAGTATAGTGTAGGGAAAAAAGTTTTCCCAGCGATAATCCAGAAATATAATTCTTAAATTTTCATCTTAATTATTTTCCTTTTTTAAAAAAAAAGTCAATAATTCACCTAGTAATAGTGGCATAAAAAAGTATAACTTGTTTTTTTTTTTTTTAAAGATTTTATTTATTTATTTGAGACAGAGAGAATGAGAGACAGAGAGCATGAGAGGGAGAAGCAGACTCCCTGCCGAGCAGGGAGCCCGATGTGGGACTCGATCCAGGGACTCCAGGATCATGACCTGAGTCGAAGGCAGTTGCTTAACCAACTGAGCCACCCAGGCGCCCAAAAGTATAACTTGTTTTAAATAATGTGTTTAATAGAACTGTTTTCAATTCATTTATTTGATTTTCTAATTAATTTCTTATTAGACTTTTTAGGTAAAGAATGTAAAGACTCTGAACTCGTTTCTTATTTGCTGCCTGGGACTGAAAATAGAATGATTGTCTTCCCATTTGTTTGCCTGTCCAATATAACTGATCAAGATTTATTTGATATGAATGTGATAAATGATGTATATGAATTTTGGTGTGTAACTTTATTTTATCCTGTTTATTCATTTAAGGGAAATAATTTTTATGTCATGGTAATATTAGCAAAGTGTCTAGTAAAACAAAGCCATCTTACTCTTATTCCAGAATAGTAGTACTTTGTACTGAAGTGGAAAAAAAAATTTTTTTTTTAAACTACTTGAGTAGGGGCGCCTGGGTGGCTCAGTTGGTTAAGCGACTGCCTTCGGCTCAGGTCATGATCCTGGAGTCCCTGGATTGAGTCCCGCATGGGGCTTCCTGCTCGGCAGGGGGTCTGCTTCGTCCTCTGACCCTATCCCCTCTCAGGTGTTCTCTCTCTCTCAAATAAATAAAATCTTTAAAAAAAATAAACAAATAAACTACTTGAGTAGTTTTAGAATAAAAATAATTGATATAGGGACACCTGGGTGGCTCAGTTGGTTAAGCATCTGCCTTCAGCTCAGGTCATGATCCCAGGGTCCTGGGATTGATTCCCATGTCGGGTTCTCTGCTCAGTGGGGAGCCTGCTTCTCCCTCTGCTGCTGCTCCACCAGCTTGTGCTCTCTCTTTCTCTGTCAAGTAAATAGATAAAATCTTTAAAAAAAAGGAATTGATATAGATAAAGAAAAGAATGTTAGTTTCTCAATTAATCATCATGTATGAATTATGTCTTACTATGTGAATCACTGTACCGTAAGCCCTTGCCTCTCCAGGTGTGAACCAAAGACCAACAACGTCCGTGTCCCCTGCTAGAAATGATGAATCTTGGAAGCCACCTCAAACCTAGTGAGTCCAAAATACACAAACGTTTGAGAAGCCCTGCTATAAGTCTTTTTTTTTTCCATTTTAAAGAGTTTTATTACACGATGTTAATATTCAGGACACTTCAGAGCACCTTATACTTCTAATCAGATATTTGGTAACTGATTTTAAAGTGTTACTTGAGTATTTTTCTCATACTGGCTTTCAGTCAAAAATACTACTTAGTGATTGTTTAAGAGATGTTAATTTGATTAAACAGTTTATCCTTAATAACCTGAGACATCAATCCATGGATAGCTTCTGTGGTAGTTTTATAGCTGTCTCTTGTAGCTTTGGCAAGTTTGTCTTCTGACTTTCTGTCATGTGTTTCTAAACCCAACATGAAACTCCCTTGTCCCAGCTGGGCTTCTGACTGTTCTAATTTTTCAGACAACTCAAAGACCTGACCAGTGGTATAGTCTGCATTAGTAAGCAAACTAGAGGAACTCAGTATATTCAATCAGTATTTATTCCACAAAAGCTCAAGCAATTTGCTGTCCAATGAGGATTTGAAATATGAGACTTCTAAGGCATAGTATTATTTGCAATGTACACCAAAGTCTTCTATTTTATTAAGTGGGATAGTCTGGTACTCAGAAGGTCCTTTATCAGGGGGTTTGTAGCCCTTTGGATATGTCCTAAAGGCTTCAGGATTCACTTTTCCTTCAGATATTGTTCTTGTTGGGTCAATTACTACTGCTACGAATGGTGCCTGGATCTGCTGATTGAGCATCTGGGTACTAACATCAATCCCAGAAAGCCAGCAGCCGTAGCCAGGATGGCTGTGATACCAGCCAATTGCATTTTCAAGGCGGCCAACCTGTTTAGCATTTTCTATATACGCAGCCATGTACTCATATGCAGCAGCCTGAGCGTTGACTCGGGGTTCAGTGCCCTCTATAGGCAAAGCAAAACTGTCCATAATGATCATGGTCTCACCATCCACCTTTCCCAGCATTAAGCCCATCACTTCCAAGTTGCCTCCTGATCTGGCATGCATCATCATTTCAGTAGAGCCAATGCTGAGATTTTGCAGTACTTAAAGTAATGGTGACTCGCTAGGTTCCCGGGTGTGGGCTTTGGACCCTTCCCACCACAGGTGCTAACTCGTACTAGTCTCTCGAGGCAGTCATGACCTGCTATAAGTCTTTTGAGGGCAGTTTGTGTTTGTTTATTTTTATGATCCTTGCACCTAAAAATGGTGTATGGTACAGAGTAGAAACTCAATAAACATATATAAAATACTTTAATTTTTTAAACTAATGTAAGAACCACTTTGTTTACTGCCCCACGTGATTGAGAACAATGACACAGCCAGCCCTCGCTGGACTCCTGACAGCATATCCATAGCACTCTGATAGGAAATAAATTCTAATGACTACTTATATCATTTGCCCAAATCAGACAATTACATCCTGAAAAACAGTTTAAGAAAAAATAGGGGTGTATGGAAAGGGGAAGAACAAGCACTATTACTGTTATGTGTATCTGATACCAATATAAGTTTGTGGGCTCACAAATATTTTTTCAGGAAAAATGGATTAAAAATGCAGTATATTTCTGAGGCTATAAAAATAACTATGTAGCTTCAAATTTTGAATAAATTAGAGACATATTTTCTCTGATTTCAAAAATAGTTTTAGTATTTTAAGTACTGGCATTTTTACTGATTTTATTTGGTCATTTAAAGTTTGGAGCATCTTAATATACTGAACATTTGACAATATTTCATTAAAATGTATTGGCTTATTGCTTTAGTTTGCTACATGTAAGCAAAGAAAAATGCTAACCAAGCTAAAATTTCTGCATATCCACAGGCCATATTACAAACAGTTGATGTGAATGTAAACAATGTGTCCACTGAATGCTTACATACTGGACTTCTACAAACATGGTTCCCTGTTAGCACTGACTGAGGTTAATTTTTATGACCTTTTCTATTTTAACACTCTTTATAGACATATTTGCTTAATGTTTAATGTGGTGTGACATTATGACATGAGAATAATTTTAAGATGCAATAATTTTAGAGGTCATTAAGATCCAAATTATTTTAGACTATTTTTAAAATACGATTTACCATTGTTATTATTGTGGTGAAGTTTACATAACATTAAATAAAATAAACCACTCTGAAGAGAATTATTTAACAACATTTGGTACCTTCATAGTTGTGCAACAATTAACTCTATCTAGTTACTAAACATTTTCATTAACCCAAAGGGAAATTTTGTGCCCATTAAGTGATAACTCCCAATCTCTCATTCATTCCTTCATTCCCGCAACCTCTGGCAACTACCAATCTGTTCTGTCTGTATGGATTGACTTACTCTGGATATTTAATATGAATGGAATCACACAATATAGGTAACCTTTTGTGTCTGACTTCTTTCACTATAGTATTTCAAGGTTCATACCTGTTATAGCATTAACAGTACTGCACTTCTTTTTATACCTGAATACTATTCTTTTGTATGTTATATACAATTTGCTTACCTAGTTGATGGATATTTGGGTTGTTTCAATTTTGGGTTATAGTGAATAGTACTTCTATGAACATACATGTACATATATTTATTTGAGTACCTGCTTTCAATTCCTTGGGTATATGCCTAGGACTAGAATGGCTGGGTCACATAGTAACCATATGTTTAACTTTTTGAGAAATCTCACATCTGTAATTTTCCTTTTTTTAAAAAAAATTATAGCCATTCTAGGTGGTATGAAGTGATATATATCTCATTGTGGTTTTGGTTTGCATTTATCTAAAAACTAATGATGTTGAGCACCTTTTCATGTTATGACACAATGTATATATGCTCTTTGGAAAAGTGCCTACTGAAGTCCTTTACCCAATTCTAATTATGTTGTTCTTTTTGTTCTTGATTTGTAGATATTCTTTGTATATTTTAGATATAAACCCTTACCAGATACATGATTTGCAAATATTTTCTCCTATAAGGTATCTTTTCCTTTTCTTGATAATGTTCTTTGGTACACAAAAGTTTTTAATTTTGATGAAGCCCAGTCTATTTTTTCTTTTGTTGTTCATGCTTTTGGTGTTATATCTAAGAATTCATTTACAAATCCAAATTAATGAAGATTTATCCCTATGTTTTCTTTCCTTTTTTTTTTTTTTAAGATTTATTTATTTTGAGAGAAAGAGAGAAAGAGAGGGATAGTGGGGGGGGGAGCGGCAGATGGGGGAAGAGACAGAGAGGGAGAATCTCAAGCAGATTCCCTGCAGAGTACAAAGCCTGAAACAGGGCTCAATCTCACGACCCTGAGATCATGACCTGAGCTGAAATCAAGAGTTGGACCCTTAACCAACTGAGCCACCCAGACACCCCTCCACCTATGTTTTCTTATAGGAATGTTAAGGTTTAGCTGTCGAATCCATTTGAATAAGTTTTGATATATATCACTGATACATTTTGAATAAATTTTGGTGTATATATATATACACCTGTTAGCACTGTTAGCCATATATATATGGCTTTTAAAAAAATTTATTTATTTATTTGACAGAGAGAGAGAGTTAGCAAGAGCAGGAACACAAGCAGGGGGAGTGGGAGAGGGAGAAGCAGGCTTCCTGCTATCAGGGAGCCCAATGCAGGGCTCGATCCCAGGACCCTGGGATCATGACCTGAGCTGAAGGCAGACACTTAACAACTGAGCCACCCAGGCACCCCTATATATGGCTCTTAAACCAGGGAAGTGTCTCTTACAAATTTGTTCTTTGTATTCAATATTGTTTTGGGTATTCAATGTCCTTTGCGGTTCCATTTAATTCAAGGATTGTCTTTTCTACTTCTACAAAAGGGGCTATGGGAATTCTGATAGGGATTGCAATGAATCTATAGATCACTTTGGGTAGCATTGTCATTTTATCAATATTAACTCTCCCAAATCATAAACAAAATGTGTACTTCCATTTTTTAACTCTTCTTTAATTTCTTTCAGCAATGTTGTAGTTTTCAGTGTACAAGTCTTTATTTAGCCTTGGATAAATTTAAGTTTTTTTTTTTTTTTTGATGCTATTGTAATGGGATTTTTTTCTTTAATATACTTTTCAGGAAATACCTTGCTTGTGTATAGAAACACAACTGAGTTTTGAGTGTTATTATTGAACTCTACAACTACAAAATTTATTAGCTCTAATGCTTATTTTGTGGATTCTTCAGGGTTTTCTATATAAGGGATCATGTCATCTGTAAGATGTTTAGCTTTCTCCTTTCCAATTTGGATGCCTTTTTTTTTATTCTTCTTACCTAATTGCTCTGGCTAGTACTACCTGTAAAATGTTGAATAGCAATGGTGAAAGTAGACATTCTTGTTTTGTTGCTGATTTTAGGAAAAAGCTTTCAGTCTTTTATCACTATGTTAGCTGTGAGTTCTTCATAAATGTTCTTTCTTGTGTTGAGGAAGTCCTCTTGTTTTCCTAGTATGCTGAGTGTTTTTATCGTGAAAAAGACTTTTTTCCAATGTTATCCTGTATTACTCAGGTGATCATGTAGCTTTTTTTTTTTTTTACCTTCATTTATTATGTAGTATATTACATTGATGGATTGTCTTATGTTGAATCACTCATGCATTCTTGGATAAATCCCACTGAGTTATAGTGTATAATCTTTTAAACATGCTGTTGGACTCTTTGCTGGTATTTTGTTGAGGATTTTGCATCTATATTTATAAGGGATATTGGTGTGTACTTTTCTTGTGATGTCTCAGTCTGAATTTAGTATCAGGCAATACAGGGCTCATAGAATAATGAGTTAGGACATATTTATTACTCTTATGTTTTTTGGAAGAATTTGAAAAAGATTGGTACTAATTCTTCTTTAAATGTTTAGTAGAATTTGCCAGTGAAGCCAGCTGGTCTGGATTTTTCTCTGTTGGGAGGTTTTTGATAACTGATTCAATTTCTTTACTTATTATAAGTTTTATTAGATTTTCTATTTCGAGTTGGCTTTGATAATTTATGTATTTCTAGGAATTTATCCATTTATCCTGGATTATATAATTTTTTTTGGTGTACTGTTAGTTGTTCATAGTACTCCGTATAATCCTTTGTATTCCTGCAGCATCAGTAGTAATGTCCCCATGTTCATTTCTGATTTTATTTATTTACATCTCTTTTATTTTCTCTGTCAATCTAGCTATGTTTGTCAATTTTGTTGATTTTTTTCTGAGATCCAAATTTTGTTTTATTGAGCTCTCTATTGTTTTCCTGTTCTCTGTTTTATCACCAACTAATCTTTTTTATGTCCTTCTTTCTGATAGCTTAGATTTTAGATTACTCTCCTTTTTCTAGTTTTTTAGGGTATAAAATTAGGTTGTTGAGATCTTTCATCCTTTTCAATGAAAAAGGCATTAACTGGCATAAATTTCCTCTGAGCACTGTTTTCTCTGTGTCAGATAAGTTTTGGTATGTTGTGCTTTAATGTCATTTATTTCTGAGTGTTTTCTAATTTTCCTGGGATTTTTTCTCTGATCCATTGTTTGTGTGCTGTTTAATTTCCATATATTTGTCAATTCTCCAATGCCCCTTCTGTTAATGATTTTTAGCTCCACTCCTTTATGGCCTGAAAAGATACTTTCTATGACTTAAGTATTTTTAAATATATTGAAACTTGTTTTGTGGGCTAACATATGGTGTCTTCTGGATAATGTTTGTACATGTTCTGCTGTTGTTGGGTATGTTGTCCATTGGGTCTAGTTGGTTACGGTGTTGTTTAAGTTAGTTATTTCCTTACTGATATTCTATCTAAACATTCTATCTATTATTGGAAGTAGGGTATTGAAGTCTTTATTATTTTAGAACTGTCAGTTTCTTCCTTCCATTCTGTTAATGTTTACTTCATATATCTGAGGTTTCTTTTTTGGGGGGTTTATATATTTTTAATTGTTATATCTTCTAGCTGAATTAAACCTTTTATCAGTATATAATGTCTTTTTAAAATCTCTTGTAACAGTTTTTTTAAAGATTTATTTATTTATTCCAGAGAGAGAGAGAGTGGGACGGGGGCAAAAAACAGAGGGAGAGGGACAGAGAGAGTCCCAAACAGACTCCCTGCTGACTGTAGAGCCCAACGTGGGGCTTGATCTCACAATCATGACCTGAGCCAAAATCAAGAATTGGACGCTTAACTGACTGAGCCACCTAGGCACCCCCTCTTGTAACAGTTTTTGACTTAAAATCTATTTTGTCTGATACTAGTGTAAGCTACTCAGTTCTCTTTTATTTGCTATTCGTATGGAATATGTTTTTCCATCATTTCACTTTTAACATCTTTGTGTCTTTGGATCTGAAGTGAGTCTCTTACAGTCAGTATATAGTTAAATCATGTTTTTTTTTAATCTATTCTGCAATCTTTATCTTTTGATCTATTTACATTTAATCTATTTTATATATAAAATAATTACTGATAATGAAGAACTTACTTTTGTTGTTTTAATATTTGCTTTTTATAAGTTTTATGCCTTTGTCTTGTTTGTTTCTTAGGGATAGTTTCCAGTAATTTCATCTGTTAATGAGTATACTTCTATGTTTTTTCATGCTTCATACATATTTTTGAGAATTGTATGTTTTGAATATTATGATGCAGTAATTCTAGAATTTTTTTTTCTTCTTAACATTTGTTTTTGTTTCTAGCTGTTCACTGTAGCTGTAGTTTAGTGACTTTTCTAAACAATTTTTTAATGTCTATATTCTTCATCATGTGTGGTCTCTGAAGTCCTTGTTTCTTTAGCTTGTATTCTGCCACTGTTTTGACAGATTTCTTTGAACACAGGAATGAACAAGAATGAGAGAAGAAGAGGGGGAGAAGGAGGAATTAAGAAAAATATTTCTCCCACATTTTGTAGCTTGGCTTTGTGCTGGGATACCCTTTCAATATTTAGATAATTTACAATTCTGCCTTGCCCTTAACTTTCTGCTTGGACTAATCCTAGAGACCAGTCAATTGAAAGCTTAGGATCTTCTCAAGTGTTTTTAGCCATGTGTCCTGTCTTAGGCATGTGCATGGCTTTCTAAATCCCCTTATGTATGGGGCATGTATAGATTTCCCAAATTTTCTTCACAGGTTTTCATTACTTAATTACTTAATTACTCCTTCAACTGTAATCTTTTGCCCTAGACAGCTGCAAGTGGTTCATTTATCTTATGATTTTTCCTCCTTGAGTGAATTCTGAGTTGGACAAAACAAAGACAAGTGCCTCAACTTGGTCCTTTAAGGAGCTCCCAGACAGAACAGACAGATAAACATATTCTTTGTTAATAAGCCAGATCTGCTCCTTCTAGAACAAGGAACCAGAGGTCCACCTTATTATTCCATTGTTTCATTATTCCATTTAGTGATTATTTTTGATGCTTCTGTGGAGGGATGGGCCCTTACAGCAACCTACTCTGCCATTTTCAGCGACATCACATATTTGGCACTGTTGTTAACATATGTGAAATGTTTAACTTTGGTGTTAATAATATGCTATTATATAAGAACACTAAAAGTCATATTTTCTTAGCTAAATTATTAGCCTTTTTACAAATTTAACCTATTTAGGGCTAAACTGAGCATAGTAAAATACTGAATACAATGGACATAAACACCTCTCTGCAGCCTTTCCATATCTGATTTTATTTTGTCTCTGGAATGGCCAGCAATTCATTGGTAATTTACTTTCCTTTACTGTAGATTGGTAACACACCAAAAGCAAATTTATTCCTTTAACTGTTTTTTTTTCCCTATAGGTTAAATATGGGAGATGTTTTTTAATTTAATCAGAGATATTTCACTTGTTATTCAGTCCATCAGGTATAGTAAACATTTGAAGATGATATAAACAGCTAAATAACATTAAACACAAATAACAATGATAATAATTTAGACACTTAATTTTTTACAGGACTTCACTAAGTGAATTATGTAATGGTGAAGATGATAATGTTGTATTGACATTTAAACAACTAAGTGAAGCATTCAAGAAAAAACTTTGGAAAAAAAGACATTGACAATGTTGATCTTTACCCAAGTACTGTGATCCTGGAAAATAGAGATGATCAAGAAATTTTTCCACCCATTTGTGTTTCAGAAAATGGCTTATAACACAGAACCATTCTTTCTTATATGACTCAGATAAGACTTGCAGATGACCCCCTGTTACCAATAGCAGTCCTCAACACACCTTTCAAATTCCTGTTCTTTGCCTCATAAATGATTAGTTGAACTGTTTTCCCCTACTGACCAATCTGGACAAAATGCATGCTAACTTGACTAAACTTTACTCAGGTTTCTTCCTTCACCACAGGTCCCTGGACTTTAATCCACCCTTTTTGCTCCTGCTGAAACTAACTAGAGGCATTTCCAGATCAACTGTCCCCGATCAACTGTCCAATCTCAGATCAATGACTGGCAATGTTAACCAAGACATTCCCAGAAGAATTGTCCAATCATACCAGAAATTCATCCCATTCCCCCACACCTGATTCTTCCTAGCCTTATTTATTCATCCCTATAAATTAAAAATCCTTTTCTGGCTGACCCTTGAGATCCTGTAAACCCACATTCTCTTTGTTGCAGTAGCCCTTCTTTACCTATTGCAGCCCCTATCCCCACTTATTGCAATAGACTTTTTGAATAAAATCCCTTCTTATATAAGTCCAGATTTGTTTTTGATTTGACAACAGCATGCCTTACCAAAGAAATAAAAGGTATTACCTAGCAAAAGTATAAATTTCACAATTTATTGAACTATTTACACAAAAATGTCCTAGCAAGGAAAATTTTTATTTAAATACCTAAATTCTCAGTAGGAATTCTAATAATTTTCTTGTATTAAAACTCTTATCTTAAAAAAATTATCTGGAAGAATAGCTATGTTAAATATCTCAAATAATTACTATCTTTGACTGAAATGTTAAAGATTTTTTTAAAGATAAAAATTAAAGTCAATTAAAAATGATATGACATCATACATCATAGCAGTAAGTTGAAATCTTGAAAGTGATTTGAGAAGTCTAATTATTCTTAAATGTTTCATATTGTGTCCAATCACTGTGTTCTAAATGTCCTGAATCATTTCACCTGTAAGAAAACAGGTTCTGAATACAGTTTTCACTTCTCCTGAGACTGGTGAAGACAGATCTACAGGGACTGGGCTACAGGCTATTGAAAAAAAAAAAAAAAAAACATTCCACGTGGAACAGAGCACTCCTCTCAACTTCACCAGGTCATCTAGATTTATTGCATATGTCCTCATTTTCCTAGCTTGACTTCATTAACTGCTGCTTTCTGTGATCTTGGGTTTTGTGTTTTCCCTTGCATATATTGGGAGCCCTCTGTTGTGGACTCACCCATCTCTGTGTCTGCCTTTATTCTTGGCTAGTTTGTGGCATCAATCTAGATTCTCTTCCAAATCTGACCTCAGCATTTTTCCTTTGCTCTTCCTAATTTTCTGAATCTCCAGGCCAGGCTTTCTGGATGGTACAAAGCACATAATAACTTCCAAATGGCTTTGATGCTGATGTTAAGAAGGGAAGACAAAAACAAGGAGCAATGACTTTTCTGACACTGCATGGACAAATATTGGGTTGGTTAGGCACTCACATTAAAAAAAAATAGCTAGGGATAAACTGCCTTTACCAGAATGGTTGTCAAATACACACAGCCCCACCTCAAACACATGTCTGCACTCACACACAGATCCATACACCTATTTTTACATCCAGGTCTCTTACATATCGAAGCCTGACAAGCATCTATATGGCTGCACTTTGCTGTTTTATATCTTCATTTTCTTTTAAATAAAGGCAGCTTTAGATGTTCACTTTAGCTTTATTGCATTTGTACAAAAATCTTGAAAATTTCTCTAAGGGGGTTGGTCACACACCATGTTTTCCTCTTCCCAAGCATGCTAAGGACAGCTGTAAGCAGATTTTCTTGTTGTGGGGAATTGACAATACACATTTAAATAAAATATATTTCAATGAAATTGTTTTTATTATTCCATTGTTTCATTATTCCATTTAGTAAATTGTTGATTTGAATGATAAGTACAAATCCAGTCTCACATACTTTTATCAATAGATTTTTTTTTTGGCTTAGAATGATTTTAAAGATAGAAGAGAAAATATGATTCTGTCATTTTGCTATAATGCATCTAACAAGGCAAACGTATCACAAACTCTGTATTTTGACATGTCTGTAAATAGGAGTGCTGTGTCCTCCACATCCTTCTTTTGACTTAGTAGTCTTCAGCATCCCCGGCACAGATGGCAAGCAGAGCTTTCTCATAATGCCCTGAAGCAAAATTCTGAAACAAACAAACAATGTCTTTGAAATAAAATGTCATAGTATTTCTAAAAAGAAGCCTGATTCCTCTGAATTATAATGAGAAAGATCCATGGGCCATTAGCGTTTCTGAAATTGTTGACTCTTTTCATCTAAGATTTAATATGTTCGGAGAACTATTCCTAGGGGAAGTTATTGAAAAATAATACCGTGGTTATAGTCAATAGAATAGGGTTTATATAAAGTTGATTGAACCCTAATGTGTATTTATGAGAAGAATAACTCACAGTAGAATTAAATCTCCTCCACTTTAAAAGCAGTGTCTTAATATTATTGTTATAAATCAGTTGAGTTTATTGTTATAAATCTGGAGGGCAAATTGACAATATGCCTCCAAAGATTTAAAAATGTTTATACTTCCTAGTGCAGTAATTCTACTTCAAGAAATATATCCTAAGGAGATAATGATCAATTATTGAAGAGCACAAAAATTTACACTCAAAAATACAGACACCATTATATATAATAGTGAAAAAGTAAAAAGCAGTATTTAATAATGTGGGGTAGTTCATGTATTTTATAACTTATGCAGTGGAATACCATGATTCAATAAAAGTATTCCTTTATGTAGTAAAACATACTAATGTTTACATATATTTTTAAAAAGCACCTACAATAACATTTCATTACTGATTGTCTATGGTGGAGAAAAAGGGCAATTTTTATCTTCTTTTTATGGTCTTCTGTAGTTTCTAAGTTTTTCAAAACAATAATAGTAAGAAATAAATGGAATTATAAAACCTATGTTAAAAATCAACTATCATATTAATGTTCTCTCACACAAAGTCATGCAATTTACAATTCACTGTTTTAAATCCATATCGTAAAGTTACATTAATTGCATGTAGACTTTGAAGTGGCTTGGTTAATTGCAGTGTATATGTTAGAATTAGTTTATTTATTTAGAAAATGAGCTATGACATGTATTTCTCAATGAGAAATGTTTATTGCCACTAAAAGTTTAGGGTTTTGAAGGTAGGTGCAAGGAGAGTTTTATCAAAACAAAGGAATAAAATTTCTCCTAACTGCTGCAATGCCTCTTTTTAGAAAACACTTTGGCTATGCAAAGGCTTATAGGGTCTTCTGTTTTTTTATGGTCCTTTTGTCCTTAGGTTGTCAAGTTGCTTCTGGATCACTTTTAATAAACTAAAAAGCTATTTTATGCGATTGAAAATTTCAGTGTAAAGCCATGTGAACAGGTAACAGCACTTAGCTATGTGCAAATTATAAGGCAAGATTTATTCTCAGGGCCCTGTGCTTGGTTTAATGCTCTGCTGATGCCATCCCTAAATTCTTTATAAATTTTTGAACGAGAGGTCAGATATTTTAATTTTAGATTGGGTGCCAAAAATTACATATGTAGCCCCAATGCTTTGCCAGGTTTTACCAAAATCCAGAATAAAATGTAGACATATCAGAATGAGTAAGTTGGTTTGTTTACTTCTGAATCATTGCTGCTTTGCCCTTCAAGGGCTAAAGGGATAGGGGTGCATAGAATTTTACATAACTATCAGGGTTAGATCCCTCCAAGTTACCAGTTTATGGGATGCGACCTGCTTCCCTGCGTTCTGCGACAGTACGAGAGCTGAACTGACCTAAGAAGCCCCTTCACGACTGGTGCCCAACGTGATTTTTCCTGATACTGATCACGCTTCAAAGCTTAACTCACGAAGCACAATTACACAATTAGGGGAGGAATGTTTTACACGACTCCATCAACAATTTTTGTTTGAAACACATCAAAGAGAAACAAATTCTGTTACTGAGGTGAAGGGGCTCCCTAACGTAGCCCCCGGTTGACGCACTAAAGTCTGTCTGATGTACCAAAGTGCATCACCTTTGTCAGAACAGTTCGCTTTTTAGATTCCAACACGAAGTTACTTAAATTAAAGCTCTTATTTCAGTTTCAAAAAGGATAGAATCTGGGACAAAATAAATCACGTGTAGGAGACTTACTTTGATGTCATGAAACAGGGATTTTCCGTATCTTTCTTTGTATCGTTTCCTGATGGTCATCAGATCTATTTCACTTCTGGCGATTAGAATCCTGATTACGGTTTTGTTATGGAAACCGAAGTCCTGAAAGACACAGAATAGGAGAGAAAAAAATTAGAAAACTGTGGTTTAAAGTTAATCTATCTAATACAGACTCATCCTCTTTTCTGTGGCCACTTATTCATCCTGTACTCCTCAAACACGGGCATGACTTCTCCTTCTCTCATACGGGGTACATACGGTGAAGTATTCTATCTATTTGACTTCTTTCCCTTGCTTTGCTTATGTATTTTGTTCAAGTATAATTGACATACGATTGCCTCTTAGTTCCAGATGTACCTCATAGTGATGCAGTATTTTTATACATTACAAAATGATCCCCATCGATCTAATTTCTTACCATACAGTTTTTCACCAAACATTTATTACAATATTATTGACTACATTCCCTATGCTGTATGTTATATCACCATGATTTATTTATCTTATAACTGGAAGTTTGTACCTCTTAATCCCCTTTAGCTGTTTTGCCTGTTTCTCCACCCCTCTCCCTCAGTGACCAATAGTTTGTTTCCTGTATCTGTAAGTCTGTTTCCACTTTGTTTATTCATTTGTTTTGTTTTTTCGATTCTACGCATAAATGAAATAATATGGTATTTGTCTTTCTCTGACTTATTTCACTTAGCATAATACCTTCTAGGTCCATCCATGTTGTTGCAAATGGCACGATTTCATTCTTTTTAATGGCTGAGTAATATTCCAGTGTCTCTCTGTGTGTGTGTGTGTGTGTGAGACACAGTCTTTATTGATGGACACATAGGTTATTTCTTGGCTATTGTACATAATACTACAATGAACATAGAGGCACTTATCTCTCTTCAAACTGGTTTTTGTTTTCTTTGAGTAAATACTTAGAAGTGCAATTGCTGGATTGTATGGTGGTTCTATTTTTAAGTTTTTCAGGAAACTCAATACTGGTTTTCATATTGACTGCACCAATTTACATTCACACCAACAGTGTATGAGGATTCTCTTTTCTCCACATTCTTGCCAACACATGTTATTTTTTGTCTTTTTGATAATAGCCAGTCTGGCAGGTGTGATATCTCACTGTGGTTTTGATTTGCATGGCCCTGATGATGAGTGATGTTGAGCATCTTTTCATGGGCCTGTTGGCCAGTTGGCCATCTGTATGTTGCCTGTGGTGGGGCTGCTGAAGCTGGTGTGGGTCAGGGGCCCAGGGCATGCTGGGGCCACCCTAGCAAGCCGGGTAGAGCATCTGGACCCTGTTTCTGTCTCTGCTATCAAGGTGGAGGGGGAATGTGAAAATTGGTGCTCATTCACACCTATGGCCCTAGGGAGGCTTCCCACAGTTCCTCACCCATTTGGTGGATGTTTTAAGGTTAATGAATGGATTTCCTTTACTTATAGTCTAGTTGCCCTTTAAACTGCTGTGTCTTCACTGTGCCCAGGGCAGGTGAGTCTGTGCATGGGCACCTCAGTGATATCCCTCCCTACTATAGGTCTTTGTGTAGAGGTTACTACGTCTCCAGCTCTTATCCTTCTCTATGTGGACCCTTCATTATTTGTTGTGCAGAAGCTGTTCAGCTTTCAGTTCTTCAGGCGGAATTGCTCTATATGTAGGTGTAGATTTGGTGTGTCGGTGGGAGGAGGTGAGTTCAGGGTCTTCCTACACCCCCTTTCGATGTTACTTCTTAAATGTCCCATATCTATTTCCAGTGTCACTGCCTTGATGCTGGCCCTTATCCTTTCACCCTGATTCTGTAACAGTTCCTTCCTTTTACTACCTGGCCAACCCTCACACTCTCTCCTTCCTGATTCTGCAACAGTTCCTTCCTTTTAGCCTAGTGTCCCTCACACTGCATTATAAAATACAAATCTGATCATGTGCTCTTTCTAGTAAAAATTCTAGGCCGGGGAGGGAGGTGGGTTTTGAATTATGTTAGATGAACTTTGATATGTCTGAGTGAGACAGCAATTACATTTTTATTTTACAGTCTATTACTAAAAATTGTAAAAATAAAAATTCCAGGTATTTGAAATATTTTTGGATTTAAACTCAAATACTGAAAAATACAAAAATCAATTTTTTTTAAAATTTCTGTTTTTTTTTTTTTTTTTTTAAAGATTTTATTTATTTATTTGACAGAGAAAGACACAGCGAGAGAGGGAACACAAACGGGGAGTGGGAGAGGGAGAAGCAGACTCCCCGCCGAGCAGGGAGCCCGATGCGGGACTCGATCCAGGGACTCCAGGATCATGACCTGAGCCGAAGGCAGTCGCTTAACCAACTGAGCCACCCAGGCGCCCCAAAAATCAATTTTTGTATACTAGCTCCCCAAAAGAATATTGCTTTATAAACCAATTTCAATTTGTCTTTTCAAATGGAGTAATGGGGACATCCAGTGGCCGGTGAGCATAATATAAATATATGTATATATATATATTTTTGAAGATAATAAAATTTTTGATGTCTGAATGTTTTGGATATAGACCTCTAAGCAATCTTTTCACAATTTGATGTGATTAAATTAAATGATTTACCCAAGTTTCCATATTTAAGTTGTATATCATTCACTTAAAGTGCACTAGAGAAAAATACCTGTAGTTTTCTTTGGTTAAGGGTAATATAAACAGCTTTGAGCAATATTTTACATTTGAGGTCATCATATATCAAAAATTCAACTATTTAAATATACAATCCTCCTCTTGTGAGCACATGTATATTCATTTTTGCATTGAAACACACACAGAAGGAATAGAATTTTTATTTATTATTAGAATAAGTAGCCCTCAATTTGGACAGATTTAGAATCAGACTAATTATGCTTATTTCTCCATGGTCATTCACAAGTGAAACTTCATTTTATTTTTGGAGAAGGACACTGTTAAAATCATTCCATAACATTGTCCAATATATTATTTAAAAAATTTTTAAATCAAGTCAGCTTTTTCTGCCTGGAAATAGAAAAAAATAGAAGTGAAGTCTGTGAGCATAGGATACATGTGTTTTGAGGATACATAAGTTGGTTCTTGTACATAAATAAAAAATACTCTTTACACAAGATATGTAATAGAAATATTCTCGACTATTATCATATTATCCCAGCATGCTAGCTACTTTTAATAAGTTGGTCTGGAAAAATTACTTTGAGGATAAAACACTGACTCTTAAAACTACTGTATTACTGACTTTTTAAAAAAATAATTTTCACTGAGTTTTTGAAGGTATGATATATGTATAATGATTTGTATCAGACCTTTTTCTAAAAATGTGTTATGCACATTATGGATAAAATGTGCATTGTTTCATGCATTTAAGTGTTTGTTTCTTTAAAAATAAATGTACCAAAGGATGTGTGATTGCCTATCACACTAAACTATGAACAACATTCTCATTTAATTACAAAATAGATTTAGAGTTTGTTGTTGTCAGCCATCTCTTTTTAAAGTACTTTTTAAAATAACACTTTAGGTTTAAAAATAACCACTGCCATTATTTCATATTTTTAAATTTCAGAAATGTAGTAATTTCTTACTAAGGGTTTATAATGTTTTGACATTTCCTGCTTGATAGTTTATGTTTTGTACTTAATTAAGTATGAAGTAGGGCCTTTGGTGCAATACAAAAGCTTTTGGATTTGCCAGTTTCTTCATATGCTAAGAAGAGCTAAAGGACATGGGGGAGATAGGCCCCACAGAGTCATACTTCTCAGGTAACTCAATTTGATGCAGAAAGCAGAACATTATTTATTTGGTGGTTCTCGTTTGGTGTATAATACATTTTTTTTCCACTTGAGCATATTTTGTTTGAAATGAATATATTTGCATACAAGTTCAAAAATGTTTAAATAATAAAAGTAAACCTAGTGCTTTGAGAAAGTAGACATGATTTTCTGGGGAAATTTAAAAAATATGTGGGTCATACTTACATGGATTGCACTATACAGTCTATAAGCAAAATAGGCTGGTTTGTCTCGAACGCAGAGAACTAGGAAAAATCAGAGAAAAAAAAGAACGTTTGTGAGTGACGATATATATTTTCTTTAGAATTTGGGAAACAATGAAAACACTTCTTTTTTTCTGTTAAAATCCTGGAAAGTGAAACTTTTTGAGTCCTATGTGGGATCCCTCATTGTACATTGTAGTAAAATTTCAATATTTAGAATGGTGGTAAAACCATAACCTATAGAAAAATGTAAAGTAACAATATTATAATGACTCATTCAGATTTTCATTTAGTCTATCTCTATCTCTTAGAGATCTCTTAGTTCCTTCACAGTGTCTAATGAAGAAAAATGTTTCCCTTTTATCTGAAAGTTAAATAAAGCTTCAAAGAGACCCAGGTTATCACCACTATTATAGATTTTTATTATTATAGAATTCAATATGCAATTGATTCATTTTCCCAAACGCTATTTTTAAAAGGCGAAAGATTTATGCGATCTGAAGAGAAACCAGAGTGTGCAAACACTATTTTTAATCCCTTGTAGACTTATGAATAGATCTGACGTCTTTCTCTCTTCTTTTTAAAGATTTTTAAATTTATTTGAAAGAGAGAAAGAGAGACAGAGACAGAGAGTGGGTGGGGGAAGGGACAGAGGGAGAGAATCTCAAGCAGATTCCCCACTGAATGTGGAGCCTGCTGCATGGGGCTGGATCTCACGACCCTGAGATCATGACCTGAGCCGAAACCAAGTGTTGGATGCTCAACCAGTTGAGCAACCCAGGCACCCCAAATCTGAGGTCTCTTAAAAAAAAGAAGAATGGATGGGCGATAAGAGGCCTGGACCAGTGTTAGGAGTCATCTTATCAAAAGCATTATGGCATTAGAACCACTTACAGCCTAGTGAACTGTTGTCCTTGATGGAGGTCAGTTGATGATTATTGACATTCAATAATGCTTATTTGAATAAGTAAATAAGTTAATAAATAAACGAGTAACATATGTGGGGCTATAACTTTTGGGCAAAATAAAGTCATCACAACAGTGCTTTCTCTATAGTTCAAATGATAATTTTAGATTGTAAGACCATGCCTTCATCTTTTACTTTTATTTGTAACTGTGAACCTCATAGCACTCTTGAGTCACTGCTAGAATGTGGCGCACTTTGAGGAGAAGGAGTTTTGTTGTTTTTGTTGTTTTACTGTTCCATTTTCAGGGCCTGAATCAATAGAGAGAATAGTAGATGACTCAATAAATGTTTATGGAATAAATGAATGAATCAGTTAAATTGTTTTCTGGTATTTCTCATTTCCTTATTTCCTCTCACCCACTGCTTTGTTTGTGGTATGGTCTATAGCGGAAAGAGCTATCTTGAAATTCAGATGACATGAGTTCTTTTCATAACTTTATTGTTCATTAGTTGATAGACTTTGAAGTAGTCAATTAACCTCCTTGGGTCTTTGTTGTTAAATGAGTTGTGATGTGATACGTGGTTATTAAATTATGTTGAGAATTAGCCACAATAAATGCACCATATTCTCAGAAACACACACACATATTCATATATTGTATACTGTTTTAAGGATTTCATAGAACCCACCAAGCCTTTTTAATGGAACCCTCGCTTAAAACTCCTTTACAAACTAAGCTATAAAAATTCTGTTCCCTACTATCTCCAATGCCCATGTATGTTTGTGCCATTCTAGAAATGGAAAATCATAACGTACATTTATCCAACAAATGTAAGTGATTACTTGATGTGTGTTCTCTCTGGGGATATTTCATAAAGACCCTTCATTTGTAGTTCCTACAATGTATGCTGTCAAGTCCCAGCACAGCACAAGGTACAGCATGGGTAGTTTAATAGTAGTCATTATGGATAGCTCCCACTGTTTTCCTCTCTATGGGAAGATATCTTTCCTTAGGAAAGAGATGGAGGTATGTCTCTCTCACAGTAGCCTGCAGAAATCACTACCGAGTAACAACTTGGTAAATTTTTATGGTAGAACTTACCCCTAAAGGCAAAATATTAAAGATGATGAAAAAAAAAACCCAACTCTTCCTCTTGGAGAAAAGGGAGCCATATTTCTAGCATTTATCTGCTCTTTAACAAGAGAATGGAAATCAGTACATATAAAATGAATTTAAAGGTATGAGATCCCAGTTACCTGAGAGAATATCTGAGAATTCAGTTTCCCAGTATGAAAGTTGAACCAGCTATTAGAGAAGGGTATTTGTTCATTAAAGTTATCAAGTTGCCAGTTTAGTGCATTGTATTAGGAGTTAATGTACTTTCCTCTATAGAGTTAACATCCTTACTAAATAATTAACTTCAGGGGAAAGTGACTCAATCAAGAGCAAAGTCATGCATCTTTAATTCAATCAAGCTAATCGGCATTTATTGTGGAATGAAAGGTCTGCTATACAGCAAAGGTCTGCTGTGCACCAAGTAAATTATTACTTACCAATTGCAACTAGCAACTCTTGGAAGTATCCATCATAGCATTCATTAATGGCATCTACCATGTCTTGCCCAGAAATATTTTGAAATTCCTGGAAAACTTCAACAAATTGATATAATTCAAAGGAGATTTTGTACATATTATAAATTTAAAATATAAATATTATAAATTTAAAATATAAATATTGATTAGATTGCTACAAATAGTGAAAGTAAATAAAATATAGGGGTACAGGTTGAGTTGGAGTAGGCTGTCTTTTACAATTTTTTATAGCGTTTTATTTATGTAGAAAAAAAACAAAACAATTTTTTTAACTAAAAGAAACAGAAAAGTATAGAGGTCAAACAATGGGCAAACTAATATGAGTGCACCTCTAAGACAAATATGGCAGCTTTACACAAATCATGACATTAATAATAATCTCCTTGACTTGTAATGGACTAATTAATCCATGTTTACTATATTCTCTTCAAGAAAACATACAATATGCCTAATAGAAAATAGCTAATTTTTTTGAGTAAGTTCTCCATCAGAAACAGAGATGATTTTAAAAGACTCAGTATTTAAAGTTTATATAATTCAGTTTTTGGAAAAAATAAAATTATAAGAAAATTTTATTCCTTAGTAATGTCATTAGATGAGACACGTCTGTATAAATGTAATTCAAAATAAGTACCTTTGTGATGACTGGCTTTCCTCTATATGTAATATTTCCCTTTTTCTCCCTTCTAATTAACTACCTGCTTCCTATTATACTATCAGTTAAGTAGCTGAAAAGAAACCTGATTAATAATTACCCAGCCACAGTTGTTGATAACTTTTGTTGCACAGGATCATTTGCAGCATGGTTTTGTGTTCCCCTGTCTTCTGCTGACAGGCTTCCCACAGGACCTGAAACATCATACCGCTAGGAAGTAGCCCCATAACCACCCCAGACCATTTTAACAAAGGGTTTTCATAGTCACTTTGAGATCTGGTTCTTGTTACCATTGCATCCTGAGCAGCCAGAGCAGGGTCTGTATATCCTTCCTCTCTGGTTCCCTGTAAAATAAGCACAGGTTTTCCTTTATAAATTTTCTTAATTAACAACCCATATAGGATTATTGGGACAAAAATCTTTGAACCACCAAATACCTTGGTAATTCCTAAGAGAATTCTATCATTATTTGGAGTTTATATTTGTTGAATACTATATGAAACATAGGACTTTTTTAAAAATGTGGGTTTTATCTTTCTTTGCACCAGTGGTCATCTTTCAAAGATGTTGAAATGTTTTTCACTCTTCTGTGCAGTTTCTTCTTCCCATCAAACTGAGCATCCAAGGCCTGGCAGTGGGTAGTACAAATGGATTTAACATTTTAGAGTGAAAATTCAGAGAGAAAGAATGAGTTAATATTTAGTTTCTGACTTGTCAAATAGGATACATGCAACAGTAAAATAATAATGAAATCCAGATTTTGTGGAGTAAGAATATTTTACAAATTTGTATCATGCCCACTGCTCCCACCCATTTATCATATAAAGAACAGACATGGTCAAGTTGATCAGAGATGTCCATTGCAAACAGGATGGAAGGAGGGCTAGCCAGTGCAGGAGCTTCTGGTCTCCAAGGATTATGACTATAAGGGGTGGAGGGAAGAGTTAGGAGAGATATGTGATCAGACAGTTCATTTAATGTTCCTTTGGGTTGAGATCTGGAGGGAATGTTTTTTTCTCTTCTTCTCTTCTCTTCTCTTCTCTTCTCTTCTCTTCTCTTCTCTTCTCTTCTCTCTCTTCTCTCTCTCTCTTCTCTTCTCTTCTCTCTCTCTCTTCTTTCTCTTCTCTTCTTTCTCTTCTCTTCTCTTCTGTTCTCTTCTCTTTTCTTCTTTGTTTCTCTTCTCTTCTCCTTTCTCTTCCCCTCTCCTCTCCTGTCCTCTCCTCTTCTTTCTCTTCTGTTCTCTTCTCTTCCCTTCTCCTCTCCTCTCCCCTTCCCTTTTCTTTCTTTCCTCCTTTCTTTCTTTCTTTCTTTCTTTCTTTCTTTCTTTCTTTCTTTCTTTCTTTCTTTCTTTCTTTCTTTCTTTCTTTTCTTCTTTCTTCTTTTTCTTTCTTCTTTCTTTTCTATGCTGAGAGAACACTGAGAATACAGTGGCTTCTGCTCCCATCATCATTTTGGACTCGGAAATAGCCCCACATTGCAAGGAACTCAGTGATATAGCAAGATCAGGCTGAGGAAAGTCCTAAATACAACTTTTTTGAATTGACCTCAATCCCTAAGTAGCATTAATGGGTCCCAAATTCCTTATCTGCTCCTGATGGAGGAACTTGCATGCTAGCTGAGAACCTGGCTGGGGAGCTTGACAGATGGAGTCGTTTATGACCATGGCAGGGAGAGACTGTTCCAGTAGCCAAGAGCTATAAAGTAGACCACATTGGTAGACTGTGTGGGACCTAGAACTTAGGGGATTCTTCAGCTCCAGTGAGAGTAAAGATGAGGCTAAACCATCATAGAAGGTTACTCGGCTCTGACCAAATTGAGACAGAAAAAGGATCATAAGTTAACAAGCTGCATGGTTTAGAAGCTGATAATGAGAAATGTTCATACCCTGGACATCTATATTTCATCAGCTGCATGTCCAGAGTTGTTCAGAACTACCATTCCATAGTCAAGATGAGCAAGGATGCCGAAAATATCTTCACGATCTGAGGCACTATCACTCTCATAAAGATATCTCCTAAACCACACACAAATGCCTCTCCACCAACAGGGCCAGAAATCTGAGAGTTGAGTATTTAACTCAATAACTGTGTAAATGATATTGAACAGGTACTCACATTGACTATTCAAAGTATTGTATGGATTAAATTTGTTTATTAAATTAAATATTAGGCTTTCTTCCTTGCTAACCCAAAGCTGGAAGCATATGAGAAAGATCAATTTATTCATAGAGAAATAAATAAACTACATACTTTTGTGAGTAAATTTGTACCCCTGGAAAATTTAATATGTTTTAATTATAAATTAGAAGTTGTGTATCACTTAGAGGTGTCCCCCTAAGAAAAAGTTGATACAATTTTTTTTTTCAAGACACTGGATACATTTTTATTGAACCTTTTAGTTTAAAACATGAGGTAAAAGGAAAGCCAGTTCTCCTTAACCAATATTTTACACAAATGTAGTAAAATATTTCAAATTTTAGGGAATCATAATGGATTACGTGTCTTAAAAGTTGGGGATTGAATAAACAATATCCAACTTCTTGAATTTTCCTGTTGACTCTTCCTTTACAACAGTAACCAGTTCTAATTAGTTACATAAGTTTCTTCAAGGCCATGTTTTACTGTTGCTGATTTCTTTATGTCTGAAGCATTGCTATTTCAATCAATAGCCATAATTCCACTTCAGAAATGGTTTTGCTTTGGTGAAATTTTGACATCAGGCTGTCCTTTAGTTCCATAGGCCCACTCTCATTCCATCTCTAGTTGAGCCTTTTCTCTTTTACTCATAGTCAAGAGTTCATCCCATCTTCTGATGACTTTGCCTATTCCAACCTTAAAACTTAAAGGCGTGGCATTTTTCTTCTCCTTTGAACTCTTCTGAATATTAGTATCAAAAACATTAGTATGGCAATTCATACTCTTCATCTTATTTGACCTATATCAGTAGGATTTGATGCAATTGCTCACTCTCTCCTCCTTGCTATGCCTTCATCACTGGGCTTCCAGGATTCTGCACTCTCATTTTCCTTCTTTCTACTTCCCTGGTTACTCATTCTCCATCTTGTGTACTGGTCCCCCTTTTACTTTTCAATCTCTTAATACTGGAAAGTTGTAGTACTCAGTTTTTAGTACTGCTCTTGTCTGCATGTACAATCCTTCCCTTGTTAATCTTTACTGTTCATGTAGCTTTACATTCCATCTATGTTGTAATGATACCCAATTTTACATCACTAGCTTAGATCTACCATCTGAATGTCAGGGGCATATATTCCAATTGCCAACCAAACACTCTCACTTGGATTTCTAATATACATATTAGACACAACATGTTCAAAATCTATCTCCTGATCTCCCTCCAACTTAAAAACCTCTTATATCCATAACTCTCCACATTTCAGTTTATGACAACTCCACTGTTCCTACTGCTCAGACTAAAAAACTGAGTAACATTTTATTTCTTCTTTTTTACTTTATATCCTACATCCAGTTCCTCAGGAAATAATATAGACACTACCTTCAAAATACATGCAGAATCTGGGCATTTTTCATCACTACCAGAGCTTTCCTATAGGTCCAAATTAATATTGTATTTTGACTTTTTTTTTTTTTGCTGAAATAGCATCCTTACAGGCTTGTTTCTATCCTGTCTCCCTACTTTTCCCTCAACATTGCATCTAGTATGAATATTTTTTTTATTTAAATGAGTTGTCTCTGTGTGTATGTCTTTTCTCAAAGTAGACCAATAGTTTTAAAGACCAATGATGTTGAACATCTTTTCACATACTAGTCATCCATTTATCTTTGGTGAAATGTATGTTCAAATATCTTTTTTCTTGTTATTAGAGTCTTTGGTTTGTTATTAAGTTTGGTTTTCTTAATGAACAGGTTTATTGAGGTATAAATGCCTTGCAACAAACTGTACATATTAAAAAAAATCATATCATTCCTTTTCTCAAAATCCAGTAATGATTCTCCTCTCTCCATTTCATTCAGAACAGAAGCAAAAGTCCTTACAAGGCACAGATTTGAACTTTCTGACATTACTCACCACTACTATAGAACATTTTCTTGGCTTGCTCAGAAGGCACCAGCTGGCCTTCTTGCTATTCTTCACAACTGTCAGCCACTCCCTTGCCTTAGAACTTTCCCCTAACTTTCCCTTTGCCTGGAATGCCCTATCATTACCATTCATTTGCTGACACATTCTTTCCAAATGTTTGCTCATATCTCATCTACTCAATGAGATTTCCCTGACCAACCTATGTAATATTGCAATCTACCTACTATGCCCAGTCCAACAATTTCTATCCCCATTATCCTGCTCTGCCATATCTTTCACTGCCTTCTAACATTCTATATAATGTAACTGTTCATTAGATTTCTCTTGAATTGTTCCTATTCCCCCATTAGATTGTAAGCTTCTTAAACACTGATGAGGTCCTTGTCTCTTTTGTTCATTCACAATTCCCTATTGCCTAGAATCATGGTTGGCACATTGCAGGCACTTGACAAATACTAATTGAATCAATACTAAATAAATGTAGGAAAGCTAAAGAAATGACTTTTAGATAGCGGAATTCAAAGATCAGTTGTATTACTCCAGCTTTGTAATATAACTTGAAGTCTAGAATTATGATACTTCCACTTTTGTTTTTCTTTTTCAAGAGTGTTTTCACTATTTGGGGTCCTTTGTGGTTCCATATAAATTTTAAGATTGTTTGTTCTAGTTCTATGAAAAAATGTGGTTGGTATTTTGATAGGGATTGCATTAAATCTGTAGATTGCTTTGGGTAGTATAGATATTTTAACAATATTTGCAATCCATAAGCATGGAATGTCTTTCCATTTCTTTGTGTTTTCTTCAATTTCTTTCATCAACGTTTCACATTTTTCAGAGTATAGGTCTTTCACTTCCTTGGTTAAGTTTATTCCTAGGTATCTTATTATTTTTTGTGCAATTGTGAATGTCATTGTTTTCTTAATTTCTCTTTCTGCTGCTCTCTCTGCTGTGTAATAGAAATGCAACAGATTTCTGTAGATCAAAGGAACAGAATAGAAAGCCCAGAAATAAATCCACAATTATTTGGTCAATTAAACTTCAACAAAGCAGGAAAGAATATCCAGTGGAAAAAAGACAGTCTCTTCAACAAATGGTATTGGGAAAACTGGACAGCTGCATGTGAAAGAATGAAACTGGACCACTTTCTTGCACCATATACAAAAATAAACTCAATGAGTTAAGGACATAAATGTGAGACATGAAACCATAAACATTCCAGAAGAGAGCACAGGCAGTAATTTCTCTGATATTGGCCATAACAACATCCTTCCAGATATGTCTCCTGAGGCAAGGGAAACAAAAGCAAAAAATAAAGTATTGGGACTACATCAAAATAAAATGCTTCTGCACACCAAAGGAAACAACCAACTAAACTAAAAGACAACCTACTGAATGGGAGAAGATATTTCCAAATGACATATCCAATAAAGGGTTAGTGTCCAAGACATAAAGAACTTATACAACCCAACACCAAAAAACCCAAGTAATCTAATTAAAAAATGGGCAGAAGACCTGAACAGACACTTTTCCCAAGAAGACATCCACATGACCAATAGATGCATGAAAAGATGCTCAACATCACTCATCATCAGGGAAATGCAAATCAAAACCATAATTACATATCACTTCACACCTGTCAGAATGGCTAAAATAAAAACCTCAATAAACAAGTGTTGGAATGGACGTGGAGAAAAAGGAACCCTGATGCACTGTTGGTAGGAATGCCAACTGGTGCAGCCACTGTGTAATAGCATAGTGGTTCCTCAAGAAATTAAAAATAGAGCTACCCTACAATCCATTAATCACACTACTGGGTATTTAGCTAAAGGATATGAAAACACTAATTTCGAGGGATATGTGCACTCTTATGTTTATTGCAACATTATTTGCAACAGCCAAACTATGGAAGCAGTCCAAGTATCCATCAATAGATGAATGGATAAAGAAGATGTGGTGTATATACACAATGGAATATTAACTCAGGCATAAAAAAGAATGAGATCTTACTGTTTGCAATGACATGAATGGAGCTAGAGAGTATAATGCTAAGCCAGACAGAGAAAGACAAATACCACATGATTGCACCCACACATGGAATTTAAGAAACAAAACAAATGAACAAAGGCAAAAAAAAAAAAAGGGACAAATAAAAAAAACCAGACTCTTAACTATAGAGAACTAATGGATGGTTACCAGAGGAGATGTGGGGGTGGGGGATGGGTGAAATAGGTGAAGGGGATTAAGAGTACACTTATTTTTTTTTTATTATTATGTTCAGTTAGCCAACAAGGAATACACTTATCTTGAGGAGTATTGAGTCAATATATGAAATTGTTGAATCACTATATTGAGAGCTGAAACTAATATACCACCATATGTTAACTACACTGGAATTAAAATAAATAATAAAAAAAAATCAGTTAGTAGATGTAGGAAAATTTTATGGATCATTGAAATTTTGAGTGATTTCCAATTAAACTACATAGCTAAGTAAACACCTACCCTTACAAAGTTTGTGAGAAATATTTAAGAATTTTCTGAAGTTCTCTGTATCTGAAATATTTTTTGAAACAAAAGTTTTGACATTGAACTTGAAATGGTGCTTGTCTGTTCATTTCTTTGTGCAGTTAATTACCAGAAGCACTTTAAGCAGACTGGTGGATTAAAAAATGTGAATAAGTAAATTGTGATTTAGCTTTTTCCACCGAGGCAGAGTCAAGCTGGTTTGTCATGTAAAAAGCCTAAGAGAGCAGCATGGTGTGTGCAGCTGATGTAAATACTAGAGAAATAGCATAAATGAGTACAGAATTTGGGTTGGGGCAAAATAAAACTGTGGAAAGAAGAAATTAAGGGAATGAAAATCCAGCTGAAAATATTTGAAACAGGTAAGTTGACTACAGATGATCACTGAAATCTGATGGTAATAACATCCCCAGAAATCTCACTGTACAAGTTTGAGAAACCATTGTAAGGAAAATCCTAACAGCTAAGATGAAGAGTAAGCATCCAATTGGGTCGTTTCCTCTCCTTCTGTGAAAACATTTATCATCTCCAGTGTGATTTGCACATACTGATTAATTAGTCTCCAAATGATTAATTTTTTATTATTTGACAGATAATTAGATCTAGTGTAAATCTAGTTAATAAAAGCATGCACGAAGTGTTGTAAGCACGTTTAATGATTGGCATTAGTTTTCAAGAAGGTGTTCTGGCTGAGTTGTTTCCTTATTAGAAATATCCTTTTTGGAAAATACTTTAAAGATTAAGTAAAAAATCTTCTCTCCCAGAAAATATGACAATAATTTTCAACACTTTCCATTTCATGAATATCTTAAGGCTCCTATGCTCCAATTCCCTTAATCTCTATTAATTCACAAAAGAGGTGTGCCTGATTTTTATGATCTTAAAAAGATGAAAGCCAAAGACAGTCTTTACTTTGATTCTGAAAATCAAATAAAATGCAGAGGGAAGTAGTGGATGTAATTACAATAATTGAAGAATTTTAGGATATTTGTATTGAGAGGGAATTGAGAGAATAATGGGTTCATATTCCTTAATTTACAAAGTAAATCTCCCTAATCTGAATCTCAAGAAGGTAAAATAATAAAGAACATACAACTGACTTATAATATGGTTAAGAGGAAAAGATATGTAGATATATACCTTGTTTTACACAGAGAATATCTATCATCTGTGTGTGTGTATATATATATGGGACATTGAGAAAGAGAAAGACAGAGACAGACAGAAATAGAGAGAGAAAGAGACAGAGATTGAGAGAGAGAATAATGATCCCAACTATAGGGTAGAAGAGACTTGTTTACACTGAAGTAGCCCTCAGTTATCTGGTTGGAACTCATCAGTCTAAATTGCACAACCTTTAGGAAGGAATTCCATTTCCTTTTTGTAAAATGTCTAGACAGATTCTCTCTCAAGTGGTGTATACCACAGACAGTGGTCAGGGGAAGTGATAAACTTTTTCAGTTCCCTAATTCACTTTTTATCTTTTCCCAACTTTCTAGATTTACTAATCCAAAGGTTAAATCAGAGGCTCAAAACTGAAGAGCCACTAATGTAGAAGTTGGGAGTCAATGGGAAATCTTCAAAATATTAAAAAAATCTGAAAGAAATTATACATTTAATTATATATATAATTATTTATACATAAGCATTATGAATTACCATGAGACTTCTGATCTTCAAAAAGACTATTAAAGGAGATTATACTGAGATACCTCTTTTTACTTCCATTTTCTATTATAATTTAAGTATTTTCTATGAAATGCATATTATTTTATACTTGTAGAGTGTGTTTTACATTTTAAGAGAAACGTACTGTGGGCGCCTGGGTGGCTCAATTGTTAAGTGCCTGCCTTCGGCTCAGTTCATGATCCCAGGGTCCTGGAGTCGAGCACTGCATCGGGCTCCCCGCTCAGCGGGAAGCCTGCTTCTCCCTCTCCCACTCCCCCTGCTTGTGTTCCCTCTCTCTCTGTGTCTCTCTCTATCAAATAAATAAAATCTTAAAAGAAAAAAAAGTGTGAAACCTTATAAGTTTTTAATTTTTAAGTAAACTTTATTAATTTTCCTTGGCTTCTTATAAAATCTAGGTCTCTGTTCACCCTCATTTTTTGATATCCTCTATTGGAAGGAAAACTTTACTACATTGAAAAGCTATTTCTAAGTTAAACACACAAACACAATTTAATGTTCCAACCCTAGAAATTGAAATTAATAAATAATAATTTATACTATAAAATCATAATCCAAATTAGATAAAACCCCATGATGACGTAAATTAGTGCGTTGTTTTAAAATATGTATATCTATATAGATAATATTACTTTATATACAAATGCACATGCTCACATATAGACTTTATCAATAATAAAGCATTATTGTTTAATTTCACAGAAAAGGAACTACAATTAGGAATACGATTGATTGCCCTATTACACTGAGAAAACATTGTTCACTGATTATTTCCCCCCTGACTTATTTTCTGTCATGCATAATTTTCAGAACTGTGTGGTTTTTTTTTTTTTTCTTCTGGAATATAAGAATCTTTGCTTTAAAAAAATCCACTGCAATCTTGATTCTGAGATGTCAGTACTTTTAAGTGGTTTATAGCTCAACCATTTAAGAGGCACAGAGATATTAAGAGGTTATTTGCATACTGGTCATTGACATTTTACAAAATAGAAGTAGAACTGGAGTGGAGTCAAATGGGGTTGAAGACAGGAGAAATTAGATTTAAACAATGGGGTGATAGTGTACTTAGGCGTCTTTTCATATCGGCCCTCTCATTCAGTAGATGTGTAATGGTAATCCCTCTAAGTCTGGGTATCCTTGTCTCTACAAGGAGGGGATATAGCCTTTGGGTTCCTTGGAAAGCTGACTCCGAGATGGAGGTCAGCATGTGTCTTATTTATTATGGAGTGGGCTTGGGAGAAACACTTACGGAAGGGAGAGGAAGGAAGCAGGATTCGGGAGCAGAAGCTGGACTGTGACATAGCTTTAATGGAATGCAAAGTTATCCTAATAAAATACATTTTGTTTCCTACCAGAGAATGTATATTTTTCATCAATAAATTGAAATAAATTTCTATTTGGATATTAAGAAAATAAAAACTTGTTTGATACTAGGATGCAACTCATAGATTTACAATGGGACCATTGGCTTTCCTTTATTAGGGGCAATGTCTATGCCGATATGAATTTCTGACTGGGAAACTGTTGTTTTAATTTATATTTTGTAGCATCATTAGTTGAAAATTAACAAATTATGACCTTTTTAAATTGAGAGAATTTTTTTAAAGTTTTTGTTTAAATTCCAGTTAGTTAATATACAGTATAATATTAGTTTCAGGTACACAACACTTCCATAAGACATTGGGTGCTCATCACAAGGACTCTGGGACCATGACAGAAGCTGAAGGCAGACACTTAACCGAGTGAGCCCTCCAGGAGCTCCTGAAAATTTTTAATTTAACTGAAAGTCAGTGGATTTGCTTAGTACTATATCACCTTTTTCAAGTGAACAATTTGAAGAAATCCAGTCAGTCCAAATTACCAATCTCTCCTTGATCTGGTGCAGTTAATACTTGGCTTCCTCAACAATGTTTTCCTTAGGAATTTTTATTCCTAATTCAAAACTGAGAATAACTTGGGCACACACACCCATACCGCATAAAAAGGATAAAAAAGAAGTAAAATCCATGTTGTCTGGTAATGAATGGAGAGTTAGTGCTCCAATCTAATATATTTATTAATTCTTGAATTCAATCATACAAAATATGTGTGAAGTACAACATGAAGTTTTTTTTTAAAAAAGATTTTCTTTATTTATTTGACAGAGAAAGACACAGAGAAAGAGGGAACACAAGCAGAGGGAGTGGGAGAGGGAGAAGCAGGCCTCCCACGGAGCAGGGAGCCCGATGCGGGGCTTGATCCCAGGACCCTGGGATCATGACCTGAGCCGAAGGCAGACGCTCAATGACTGAGCCACTCAGGTGCCCCAACATGAAGTTTTTAATCATAACAAACATATATTAAGGGAAACCATACCACCTGTGTTTGATTGGACATGTTAATCCACCCCAAATGAAGAAGACAGCAAAATAACATAAGTAAGAAAAGAAGGAAAATGAAGTAGTAATTCACTGCCATTGATATCTTAGAAGAAAAATTCATTAATAATAGTCATGCTCTCACTTTAACTATTTTTGTATACAGACTAGTTTTAGACAAGGTAGAAATAATTCTTAAT
This sequence comes from Mirounga angustirostris, assembly GCF_029215605.1. Taxonomy (NCBI): domain Eukaryota; kingdom Metazoa; phylum Chordata; class Mammalia; order Carnivora; family Phocidae; genus Mirounga; species Mirounga angustirostris. The sequence goes on along the minus strand of NW_026991710.1, from coordinate 142,693,988 downwards.
ATTTATCTTTCTTGTGTACAGTAATACAATACTTTAACTTCAGAAAAGTTTTAAAAAACTTTGTTTTTTAAAAAACTAAGCTTTGTAGAATTAAAAAAATAGAAATCTCTGTAAGGTAAATATTTGAATTTGTAATTTCGGGAAAAAATCAGCATATGGCTATGGGTGTGTTTTCCTGAATAGCTGGGGAATATTCTGTATTTTCTTTCCCATACTGAATGCTTCCTTGTTTCCTTGTTATTCTTTATTCACTCAGACTTTTTAAAGAATTTGTTCTTTGCAGCATTTATTCCCAAAAAATCTGACTTGCTTTCCACGTATCATACACAGACCCTTGTTCTAAGACTATAAAGTTGAATAGGACATAGTTCTCATGATTGGGAAACTGAAGCTACTGGGATAGGTGGGTATGTATACACATCCCACATTATATGGTAAGATAGACTAGAAATACATAAAACAGGCTCGGAGGAGAGCAATTCCCATGGAGCAGAAGGAGGCTTTGAAGAGCAGGGTCAATCAGAAGCTTGATGGGAACTGATTACTCCCATACTAGCTTTCGTATTAGCTTTTCTGAAATTTGCTTGTTGGAATAACTCAGGAATCAATCAAATACAGGTAAATGTTGGACTGATATTTTTTTACACATACATAGTTTATCAAGGCTGAAAACAAAACAGAAGGAATAAAAGATTAAAATGGAGTTGGTTTTTTTCATCTCATATGAATTAATTATCCATGATAGGATTAGTTATATAGAAATTTAAAATATAGCTAATATATTCAGATTAAAATTGTATACTATTACATAGTATATAGTATGATGAACATCATCATTCTACAGGTAAGATTAGAAGTAGGACCAAGAAACTTTCAAACAGTCATCTTTTAAAGATCAAAAATGGTGACACAATAAGGTTATGTCAAAAAACTTAAAGCATGAATAAAAATGCAAAGACATTTGCCCTTTAAAGTACTTTTAAGAAATAATGCAGGACATTTTATTTGTTCCTTTTTTAATTCATTGCTATCCCTTGGGACATTCTCTATTTTTGTGCCCAAAATAGTCATCCTCATAGATTTCCTGTTTATTGCCATAAATATTTTCATTCTTCCATCTTCTGTTGCTCACTGGCCTGTTTTGGTTGCAGCTTTTTAATTCTCATTTTCACATTGATAGCTGATCTCCAAACTTGTTTCATCTTTGAGGACAAACAACTGGATATATTTTACAGCGACCCTTGATATTTTTTTTTTAAAGATTTTATTTATTTGAGAGAGAGACAATGAGAGACAGAGAGCATGAGAGGAAGGAGGGTCAGAGGGAGAAGCAGACTCCCCGCTGAGCAGGGAGCCCGACGCGGGACTCGATCCCAGGACTCCAGGATCATGACCTGAGCCGAAGGCAGTCGCTTAACCAACTGAGCCACCCAGGCACCCCATAGCGACCCTTGATATTAAGGGGAGTTATCTGATGGAGGTCTAGCCAATGAAATGTGAGCAAAAGTGATAGACATCACAGCGAGGCCCATAAAAATTCCCAGGAACAATCCTCCAGTGTCTTTCTGTTTTTGTAGATTGAGGACAGGCATGATGAAATTAGAGGGAAGGTGGAAAGCTAGATTAGCCACTAGATGGAAAGAGACTGAGTCTCTGAATCACTTCTTGGAGGAGTGCCGTATTCTGATCAGTAGCACCTGTTCTGGTCTCCATGTGAGCTTGAGAAATGGCATTTACTTTATGTTTTGGGCCATGTATTACCAGAAAGAGATGAGCTCAGTAAATAATTGGCCGGTTTGCAAGCAGAAATAAAAGAGAGTAGAGAGAAAGTCCAGGTATTTGGTGTCTCTAACAGTTCAAAGGGGAAACCACTGACTCTAAGCAATCTTGACGAAGATTTGAAAAGCAAACATCTTTTAAGACTCACCCCTGCAGCAAGTATCTGACTAAATTTATTATCTGAGAGGACTTTCAAGGAACTGGCTTTAAGTCGTGAAAAACAAGAAATATGGTCAGGGAGAGTGAAAGGATGCAGAGAAATATGTCTAGGAGAGAAGTTTGGGTATGGCTAAGTGGTATACAGTATTCCCTGGAAGCAATTACCTTAGAATTCTTCTAAGTTTCTTAGATATTTACATTTTCAAGGACATCATGAATCCAGATTAAAGGAAAGTGGGCTACTCAAGCTGCAAACAAACTGCTAGATCTCTAAATTTGCCACAATCGAGCTGTGAAAGAGATACAACCCTCACAGAGTGCACAGTACCACTTCAGATAAACCAGAAGAGGATACAGGACAAGCAAGAATATATAGAGTTTGGCAATAGTGGCCATAGAAATGTTTAGGTTAAAAAAAATCTAGCGACTCATAGAGGCAGTTGGTACAGGAGTGGCTCAGGGAAAAGGAAGAAAGAACATTCCATGTTCTATCCCATGTTTTCATCTGGTGATTTGGACTCCCCTCCTGAACGTGTGGGGCCCTGGTTTCCCAGGTCCTCTGGCAGCATTCTCACCCTAGTCTCCTCCTTCTTGGTCTTTTGCTCTCTTTCTAGGTATTGCTCTTCCACCTTTATTCCCTAAAAGGGCTATCATTTATTCTTTTTTCTTTAAAGGCAATGAAGTCTTTTCTTAATTTTACATCCCCATGTATAAAATTCTATCTACTTAATGTTTCTGAGTGAAATTTTGTGCTAACTACCAACTACTTGGTTATGTTCTTGACATAAAGAGAAAAGTTTGGGGGATTTATTTTTTTAAATTTTATTTATTTATTTGTCAGAGAGAGAGAGAGAGAAAGAATACACAAGCAGGGGGGAAGAGCAGGTCGAGGGAGTAGCAGGCTCCCCGCGGAGCAGGGAGCCCGATGCAGGACTTGATCCCAGGACCCTGGGATCATGACCTGACCGGAAGGCAGACACTTAACCAACAGAGCCACCCAAGCATCCCAAGTTTGGGGGATTTAGAAGTGCTTCTTTCATTACACACACACACACACACTCATACAACATAAACCAAACCAAAATACTGGTTCTTGAGACATTTTTCCCAGCTATGAACTTTTAGATTTTCTTTCTTTTTTTTTAAAATTTTATTTTATTATGTTATGTTAATCACCATACATTACATCATTAGTTTTTGATGTAGTGTTCCATGATTGATTGTTTGCTGTGAATTGTGTAAGACTGATGAATCACAGACCTGTACCTCTGAAACAAATAATACATTATATGTTAAAAAAAAGATAGTAGATTTTTTTTTTGATAGTAAAGAACTGCACATTGATTCTTTTTACATTCCTGAATGTCTTTGCTGAATTGGATGACAGGCATATTTAAGAATATGCATAAAACAAAGATTAATTATATCTAAAAATATTATTACAATGTTAGTATGTGGGATGTTTTCAAGAAATACTAATTGAATGAAATAATTACGTACCATCTTGTCAATGCAGAAAAACAAAATAAGTGTCAAATTTTAATTTTAATTTGAAGTAGTGTTCTTTTGTGGTGATGAATGGTAGCACAGAATTTTCAGAGGCAGTGCTGAGGATCTTATGCTGGCACTTGGGAGTCTAAAGGATTCAATTCAAATTCTGGATTTCTACTTATTAGCTCTTTAGACAGAGAGCTAGAACCTAATTATTTATGTATGTGTCTATAATCATAATTGTCTTATATATAGTAGATTTTTTTAGAATAGAAGTGGTGTATTATTCATATTCATTTGTTTCTATATCCAAGCCAAGTTTCTATTATAGTGCTTTGAATTTAGCTGGTATTCAGTAAATATTATTATACAGAATTTACTTTTAAACTGGAGTTTTCTGTCCTAGTTTTTGAAAATGAAACATACATATTTTTTACTAGTGCAAAATGGTGTGAATTTTTGAATTTCATACCTGGACCAGGTTCATGAGCGTATCTCTGAAGTGTCCTGAGGTCTCTGAGTAAATGTCTTCTTGAAGGTTGCTGCTATATTCTAGGAAAAAACTTCCATGTTAAAGGTGTGATTTATTATAGAACCACATATCAACATACTTTGAGTAAGTTAATATTATTTCCTCAGTTGTGAGGGGAAAGTACAGGAAATACAATCAATCCGTTGACATTTCTTTGTCTTTTACTGCCTTCTACTCAGATGAAGTCAATCTCCTAAAGAGTCCACCAAGGAAATGTGGACACCTAACAGTAACATAGGCACAAGTCTGTTTTCTTAAAAAGCTATTATCTTTATTCCAAAATTGAAAAACAACACGAGAGTCATCGCACATTCTCTAATTCTCAAAATTCGGAATTCTGCATTCTATTTCCATAGACTGCTACGCAGCCCAGCACTTGCCCCAAGTGCTTTGTTTCCTTTAATATTTTAAATAAAGGTTCTTACTTCATTCCCTTTGGGAAATTCCCCTTGTTCTTGCTCAAATGCAGCAGAGGTAACTGTCTAGAATAGTTTCTTGACATTCAGTGAGAGGTAATACATGATGCGATGCAACTTAAGGCATTAAACTTTTTGAAAATGAAAATAGTTAACTTTTCTACTTTTAAAATGTGTAAAAATCTGATTTTGAGATAGATCACAGTGATTACGAGATTTACATGAAGTGAAGTAGTTAACCATATTTGTCAAATTTGCTAAGCAGTTATTGTTCTTTGCTCTATTTTGTCTAGATACCTGGTTTCTCCTGGGTAAGAAATAAAATGGTCCTTACACATGGTGCTGGGCACTTGCCTGAATTAATGTAAACACTCACCTCATAGAAACTTGCAATTATTTTCCTGGAAACTTTGCTTAACTTGATTGTCTAGAGAATTGGTTCAGTTTTGAGAACCTAATCATCAATTTTACTTAGTGAGTTAATTGGTCTTGAGTGAGTGATATTTCAAATATAAGGGTGTCTTAGAAAATTTTTAAAAACACATAAACTGGAATATTTTGTGTGCTATTTGAAAAATATAAAGCTTATATGTGTGTAAAATATATGTACATATGTATACTTCCTTACGCAAACAGTAGGCTTCTCGCATCTGGAAAATTTCTCCATCTGTTCTTGAAGCTAAAATATCAATGAGGCAATTTTCTTCAGTGCCTGCTCCCTGTAATACAGAGAAAGGGAGAAATATAAAGGCATTTGTATTGGGAATAATAGTGCATCTTATGTATAATAAGGATTTACAACATTCCTGGTATTCTGAGAGGTGGCGGAGGAGAAAGAAAGCATGTTTGGGATAAAGATAGGCCCAATTCAGTTCTGGCTCTGCTATTTACTAGCCACTTGACCCTGGGAGGATACTATTTTCTGAAACCCTGTTCCTTCATTTAGAATAAAACAACATAGGCATTTCTAAATGATGTGGAAAAAGATGTTTGAACAAGGCTCATGACACTGATTTTTTTTGCTACTAGAATATCAGTCTTTGGAAAGCTGAAATTAGAACCAGGGTCTCCTAGTTTCCTAAAGATGTTTCAGGTCTGGCTCCCTGCCTCTCCCTAAATGTGGATTTTTGTACCATCTGTCTAAGCATTGGACTGGGTACTTTCTACGGTCTCTTATAGCTATATGCATCTATTTTTCTGTGCTAGTGATCATAAAGACAACACCTCTTCCAGGAAGTTTCATAAATCCTTACCATTCCATGTGATACTGATAAAATATAACAGTTTATCTAAACAGTAACCTGAGACTTCCTTCTTATAGTTTGTAGTCACATCATTTTGCAAGAGGTAGGAATTGCCATATGCAACTTATAAAAAAGCGATTGGTTGAAATGCATATGAATTTTATACAATGTCTATTCTCATCTGCAAATATGATGGCCAAAATCCAGGTTCCCTTAATTTGTTCCCCTTTCCTCTTTCCTGTCACACATTGTTCACAGATTGAGTAATCTGGTCATTGGCAGGCATGGTATTGGAATGATTGCAACAGTTCTACAGGTGTTTAATATCAGTATTTGGAAAGATGTAAAAAGCCTTTTGTACCCCATCCATAGCCAACAAAGTCTCTAACAAATCTGTAGTCAATTTATTTCATGGAAATGACTTTCCTGTAAGGACATTATTTTTAATTCTTCAGAAGTAAAATTTTTATACACTTGAGCAATGGTTTTTGTAAAGGACTCTTAGGGTCACAAAAATAAAGATGTCATTTATATTTTGTCTCTGACTCAGTTTCCCATTTTTACTTAGTGAGTCCAATTTTTACAAATAATTTAAAGAGGTTCACATGACTTAGAACATTTTTGCTTAATTTATGAATACATACTAGGAAGAGATGAATATGAACAACCCTGGAAGCTTATTTAGTTTTTTCTTTTGGTAGTTTGGCATAGAGCTGGGTCAGTGGATCTGAGTTTGTACAGCAAAAGAACAGGCTGATCCCAGCTACTAAGGTATAGAAGCCCCTCTTCTTAATAGGGTCACTTCTCCTGAGCACAACATTTTCGTTGTTTTATTTTTGCTCAGATATTCCCTCCCCAACCCCTGATCACATACAGCAACATCACAGGGTAGTTTCCTCTCTACTGAAATACTGCCTTGTACTTATTACAGATATATATATATATATATATATATATATATATATATATATATATATATATATATTTAAAGATTTTATTTATTTGACAGAAAGAGACACAGTGAGAGAGGGAACATAAGCAGGAGAAGTGGGAGAGGGAGAAGCAGGCTTCCCGCTGAGCAGGGAGCCCGATGTGGGGCTCCATCCCAGGACCCTGGGATCATGACCTGAGCCGAAGGCAGATGCTTAAGGACTGAGCCACCCAGGCACCCCTATTATAGGTATATTTTTGTGTCAGACCACTACCTTCATGGCATGCCAGAGTTCATGAGCATCGTAAGATGGCGGTGGGTACATGAGGCCAACCATGACATCTTTGAAGTGATCTGAAAGCTTCTCCTTCAGGTCACCAATTAGGTCCTATGGATGGAAAAGTAAATACTTTTATTACATTAGTTACCAATTTTACAAGAGAAATGAGATAATTACAGAAAGTAATCTACTCGGACTTCCTTTTCTATGTTCATTTCATGTAGTAAAAAGCCTGGTTTTGATGCACATATATGCACACACATGCACATAAAAATATGCACATACAGGGATTATAGGAACGATGGACTTGAGGGTTTGGAGATGACTGATGTAATCACATCTCTGCATGAGAGGTCATCTACATGGACATTTTAGTCATGTAAATATAAAATGATCTTCTTTCCCCAATTCTAACACCAACTTCTCTGTTGATCTCATTATGAAAATAAGTAAAAATTGAAACCTAAAAACATTGTGTTTTTAGTTCTTAGTTTTCTTGTGTGGAATTAATGAAACATTAGACCTTAAATAAAATATACATTTTATCTTATCATTGCAGCAGTGTCTTTTAGCAGGAGTTTCTGGTTATCCTATTGCCAAAAAGCTTGTGTAAATGAATTAAGTAATCTAAGAACTTTCATCAAATAGCCACATTAATACATACATTTTTTAAATATTGAAAGTTAAACACTTAAGGAGAAAAAGAAGCATGCTGAATGTTTGTTCTTGGAATACATATTATAAAAGTATGAAATTGATCATTTTAATTTTGACTTTTATTTTACTAGCGTAGAATGGATATTTAAAAAACATATGTTATGGGTGCCTAAGTGGCTCAGTCGGTTAAGCTTCTGCCTTCGGCTCAGGTCATAGTCTTGGGGTCCTGGAATGGAACCTGGGTTGGAACCTCAATTCAGGCTCCCTGCTCATCAGGGAAGCTACTTCTCCCTCTCCCTCCACCCCTCTCCTTCTCCCTCTTCCCCCTCCCTGCTCATGCTCTTTCTCTCAAATAAATAAAATCTTAAAAAATATATATGTTAGTTGTATTTTTTGTAAGGTTACAAAGATATCTGAAAGATGTTTAAAACTTAACATTTCTTGCTAAAATATATAGAGTATATTCAGTTTTACTTTAAAAATATGCAATATTTTAGTTTGGAGGTGATTCAATAATAGAATTCAAGTTAAAGATGCCAATGAGGCATAATAAGCTCTATTGGAATAAAAAAATGAAATAGTCATTATTTTCATTTTATTTACTATAATCTGACAACACCATTCCTATATTGTGGATTTTCTTTTTAGCAAATAAAAGCACTTATCCATAAGGTGGTAACTGGTAATACGGAGAATCTGTTGAATTTTTGCTAGGGTCAGTACAGTTCATTTAATGAGCAATTAATACATGTCTAGAGTTGTGTCAGGTGCTTGGAGTATATACCAGAAGCACAAGATCCCCTCTTCCATAGAACTTATATTGTATTTAATTCCCTCCTTATGCACCATTGACTATTTCTAATTTCTTTACCAAATGGTTGTTAAGGTGATATGAGCCAGGCACTCTTCTAGGTACTGGGGCTATATCAATGAATAAAACATATATATCATATATATACATATGAGCCTGTGAAACATATTCTTATGCATTCTCATGCAGGAGCATAAAAATTTTTTTGAATGAAAGATCACAGTTATTCAATACTGTTTGATTTAATACTGTTTCCAAGACATAGTGTTAGGTGCTGGAGAAATGCAACAGAGTCTCTGTTTTCAAGGAGATTCACATTCCACAAACCCAGAGATAACAAGTAAAAATGTGAGCTAATACACTTTCTAAGGCTTTCAAATGTCATTTTTCACAGCATAAGATCCTAAAGTAGTAGTACAAAACAGAAGAATTCAGATAAAAGATCAGAATAGATTTATAGGATTAGGGAACTAGGTCACTTTTAGACCAGAAGGGACAAGTAACACTGTGACAGGAGTTGCAGAAGCCATTTGTATGGTTAATTTTATGTGTCAGCCTTGTTGGGTCACAGTACCCAGATATCAGATCACACATGATTCTAGATGTTTTTGTGAAGGTATTTTGTAGATGAGATTTTTACATCAGTAGGCTTTGAGTAAAGCATTATTCTCCAAAATATGGGTGGTCCTCATCCAGTCAGTTAACATCTTTAATAGAAAAAGGCTAACCTCCCTTGAAGAAGAGAGAAGTCTGCCAAGAGATCACCCTTGGAATTCAATTGCCGCTCTTCCCTGAGACTCCAGCTTGCAGGCCTACCTATGGATTTCTGAGTTTGCCAGTCACCATGACCACATGAGCTAATTCCTGAAAATCTCTCTCTCTCTCTCTCTAGCTAGACAGAGATAGATCATGTCACTCTCCTTGAACTGTTTTCCATTGCTCTTACAGGAAATTTTGAGCTCCTTATTATATCCTTGCTATAAGGTCTTACATGACTTGGAAAGGGAGAGAGCGAGTGAGGGAGAGGGATTGAGGGGGGGGGAGAGAGAGAGAGAGAGAGAGAGAGAGAGAGAGAGAGAGATTTTTTTTCCCTTTAATTTGATATGTAGGAGTAGGTGTGGGTCTGGACGGCAGGGCAGGGCCAGGATGGGCTGGGATGTGCTGAGCATCAGAGGTGGCTCAGAGGACGGCTGAACCAGGCCTGAGGACTGCGCAGGTGAACAACTCTCCCCAGAGGGAGCCCCATCTCGCGGGATCTCGGAGCTCCTCCACCTGAGCCCAGCGCCGGCAGGGGATTCCTGTGATGAGAAACACCTGCGTGGCGCAGGTGCCAGAGACCCCTTTCCCAGGCTCGTCCGTAAGGAGTCTGGCCCACGCCACCTATCAAGCAGATGTGCACATATATTCATATTATGTTGGTTCTGTTTCTCTGGAGAACCCTGACTAATCCACATTCGAAAAGGTAAGTCAGTAAAAGAGCAGTGCGCAGCTGGTGGGTAGTCCTTGTGTCTGCGTATGTGTGTTTTCGTATGTGGTTGTGAATAAGTCAATCTGAAGGGACTGAAAGATCCACTTGAGGAGAAGATGAGTATTAAATTAGACTTATAGCACAGAATTATGTGATGACTGGATCTTTGCTCCTGTGGGAACTCAGGAAGCGGGGCAGCTTTTGGTGACAAAGGAACTCTAAGCTTATGTTCCTTTAATTCACCAAATAATTATGCTTCTTAAAATGATGATTTTTTGAAAAAAGATTTTATTTATTTATTTGAGAGAGAGAGAGAACTCATGAGCAGGGGGAGGGACAGAGGGAGAGGGAGAAGCAGGCTCCCTGTTGAGCAGAGAGCCCAATGTGCGGTTCCAGCCCCTGAGGTCATGACCTAAGGTGAAGGCAGAGGCTTAACTGACTGAGCCACAGAGGTGCCCCAAAAGTGATGATTTTTTTTTCTCAGTATGCATTATCAAGAGATATAAATCTTGATTAATATTACTATTTTAACTTTAATTTCTACTCCTTAAAAATTTTCAACATAGTATCTTTTATGTAAAAAAAACAACAACAAAAAAACCCCCCAAAACAACAAAATACCAAACCTGTGCCCTTGGAATTATTTCCACGAATAATTTCCCATTATTTAGTTGTTTTAAACATCTAGGATACAATGCTTACTTTTTTTCTTAATGGTCTCTCTCAGATAAAATTTTAAGAAAATACTTTTTTAAATGGACTCACAAATTCATGTAGGGACTCTATCAAAGTCTGCAATTGACCTAATACTACCTTTTATTAAAAAATTACAAAGTAATTTTAATCTCCCTTACTCTTCCTCATCTCTAAGTCAATTCTACCTTGCATAGGTGTTTTGAGGGTGAAGTCGAGTAGGTGTGGTACTTGGCTCTTGACAACCTACACTCAAACTTCAACTTTGTCCTTAGGATCATGCTTTCTGTCTTAGACATGAAAATAGAAGATTAACTCCCCAGCTATGCTGTCCTGACTGGGCTTTCTTTGCTTTCTCAATCCTCTGCCCATTCACTCTTTCCCATGCCCACCTGTAGCTCCTTGAGATGTTTCCTTCAATATGGCTTGTAATGTGCCTCTTTGTGAATTTGTTCTCTCACTACAACACAATTAACTTCAAAACTAATGATAAAAATGTATCTGGAGAATCCCAAATATTTGGAAGTTAAAAAATGTATTTCTGCATGATCCAAGGATAAAATTATAAATCACAAGGAAGTTAGAAAGTACTTTCAATTTACTGAAGGTGAAAATGCAACATGTTAAAATTTGTGGGATGCAGCTAAGACAGTGTTTGAAGATAAATTTTTAGCTTTAAAATATTTATATTATAAGAAAAACATATGAAATAAATTACCTAAGGTTCCACATCAAAAAAACTAGAAAGAAAATTAAATTCAGAATAAGAAGGAAGAAAATAACAGGATCAGAAACCAATAAAATAGAAAATTGATAAATACTAGAAACTGTCAATAAAGTAAAAATCTAGTTCTCTAAAATTGGTAATGTTAATAAAATTCTAATTAGATTGATCAAGAAAAAAGAGAGAAAATACAAAATATCAATATTGGGAATGTAAGAGTGGCATGTACAAATACTACAGACATTAAAGGAAGAAGAAATATTATGAACACATTAATGCCACTAAGTTTTAAAATTTAGTTGAAATGGGCCAATTTCTTGAAAGATAGAAATTATCAAAGAAAACTCAAGCAGAATTTTACACTCAATCTGAATATCCTTATATTAAAGAAATTGAATTCATAATTAACCCCACCTTACCCATCTCTAGACCCCGGTGCAATCACTGATAAAATCCATCAAACATTTAAGGTAGAAATAAAGTCAACTCTATACAAAATCTTCTAGAAAACTGTAGATGAAAGGGGCGCCTGGGTGGCTCAGTCATTAGGCGTCTGCCTTCGGCTCAGGTCATGATCCCAGGGTCCTGGGATCAAGCCCCGCATCAGGCTCCCTGCTCTGTGGGAAGCCTGCTTCTCCCTCTTCCACTGCCCCTGCTTGTGTTCCCTCTCTCGCGGTGTCTCTCTCTGTCAAATAAATAAATAAAATCTTAAAAAAAAAAAAACTATAGATGAAAGATGACTTCTCAATCTATTTTATGTGGCCAGTATTGCCCTAATAACAAAATCAAAAAAACTTCCATGCAAAGAAAATTGCACATTGATATTCCTTATGAATGCAGATGCAAAAAAACAATGTGTGCCCAAATATTTATAAATCAAAACCATCAATATATAAAATATGTCAAAAGAATGACATGTAATGATGAGGAATGCAGGGTCAATTTACACTTGAAAATCAATAAATACAATTCCTCATTTTAGCAATAAAGGAGAAAAGCTGCATGATATCAGTAGATATAGCAAAAGCATTTGAAAAAAGTTTAACACATAAACATAGTAAAAACTCTTAGGAAAGAATGAATAGAAGGAATTTCCTTCATGTTGATGGAGGGCATTTATAAAAACTTTAGAGTTGAGATGATACCTAGGAGTGAAAATTGAATACTCATGCCCTAAGATTGGGAACAAGGCAAAGATATCTGCTCCTACTGTTTGTATTTAACATTATGTGAGAGGTATACACCTAAAAAGCAAAGCTAAAACTGTAAATCTTGTAGAAGAAAGCATAGGAACAAATCTTTGAGTCTTGGTGTAGCAAAGAATTCTTGGATAGTACATAAAAGTAACATCCATAAATGAAAAAATAAATGATGACTTTGACTTCATCAAAATAAAAACTTCAGTTCTTCTAAGGAAACCACGGGTGTTGTTTCACATGTCTGACAATAGACTTTGCCCGGAAGGTATAAAAATTTCTTAAAACTCAGTAATAAGACAACAACCTGATTAAAAATACAAAGGATTTGAACTGATAGTTAACCTGAGAAAATAAGCAAATGGGAAATAAGCCCACAAAATGATACTTACCATTAGTCATTAAAATAATAGGAAGTAAAGCCACAATGAGGTAGCACTACACATTCTTTTGAATGGCTAAAATTACAAAGACTGATCATATCAGGCATTAGCAAGGATGTGGATCATCTGGAACTATCATATTTGTGAAAACTCATCAGGTTGTACTGAAATGAATGTTTTATATAAATTGTACCTCAATATTGTGGATTTTAAATTTTATTTTAACATGTTATTTTGGTATCTACAAAGTGAATATTTTCTAGGTCTTCAATTTATTTAACTCTTTCAAATAGAGTTACTTTATTTATATGCTGTACTAGTTAATACCTAGTTTCAAAGTATCATCTAATTTAGTAGTTTTTAGCATTTTTTTTCCACACTAGAATTATACACCCATCATAACACTGGTGTGATAAAGCAATGATTCTTTAATTAGGCTGGGGTGGGGGCCATATGAGAATCTTAGGTGAGAGGAAGAGTTTGTAAATTTATTCAGATGAGTAATATAATATCCTGTTTGGAGGTAGGATGCTTGTTCTTTCATTCCAACTGAACATTACTGAAATGGAGAAAAACAGGACATATGCAGTTAACTCTAGCTCTAAATGAACATTGAATTGATTTGGAAATCTGAATGTTTTGAAAGAGACTTGGATGCCAGTTATTCCAGTGTCCCTTCTAGTTCAGAGAGAAAAGGTCCTAATAGTGGAGATTTAAGCAGAGGAATGTGCTGATTATATTAACCACTAAGATTTAATGTTTACTATCTGTTAGACAGGATTCTGCATGTTAGAATAACAGTAATAGTTCTTTACAACACGGAACTATAAACATCCCATGATATAGGTGAGAAAATTGTGGCACATAGAGCTTAAGTAGCAAGTTCCGTATAACTAAACAAGTAAGTGACAGAGCCGGGATTCTGGCCTTCTGGTCTCTTTTTTCATGTTATATATGCCATAGAAAGCCACGAGTGATATATAAGCAAGTTAATAACAAAACATATAGGTGGTGAATGTAGTGTTTATGAACTTTTAAATCTAGTGGCAGTGCATTGAAGATTTAAATGCAGACAGACCAATGTAATATACTTTTAGAAGATAATGGTAGCTGGCAGCTGATGGAAAGGTAGAAATATTAGAATTATCATTTCTTATGAGCTTTCCTCTAACTCTAACCGAAGTTGATTATTTCTTTGCCACCATTGCTCTATCTTTGCATTTATTACACTAGATTTTCCTGACTATATTATATGCATTTATTTCCCCCCAAAGTCTATCAGGACACAGACTTTCACGTAAATTTTACTAAATTCACCATCGATCTCTAGCACAGTGCTGAGTATAGAATGTGCAGAGGATATATATATATATATATATATATATATATATATATATATAATTTATAAGTGAATATATAAACAAATGTAAGAATAAATGAATGAATGTTCATTCATTCAGAGAAAAAACCCTATTTTACTGATTATATGTAAAGGATAAAGTCAGTGTTCAAGCTGACAGTCACTTGGGCATTGCAAGTCATTTACTTGTCTACAGTATCTGTGATGACCATTCCTCCCAAATATTTGTAACAACATCTTCAGTTACTCTGCATATTATGTCATCCTATGCGTCGTAACGCTGAACACGGATCTGTGTATTCCACCGCAGACCGAGATTAGTAATGCCACTAGATGGCGCTGGTATATCTTTGTTTTGTAACTCAGGTGTGCGTGCGTGCGCCTGTGCACGGCTATGGTAAACCGATTTTATAAAAGATGTCAATGAAATTATGTGATTTCTGGGAAAGAAGCAGTATCAGATATCGGCTAATGCCATTAGAGTGTACAGGTTGTGGAGGTAAAGTATTTAGGTTTGTATCCTGGGTGTGTGAAGTGGCAGCTATGAGATTGCAGGCAGGTTGCTTAATCTCTTTGTATCTGCTTCCCTATCTGCAGAGTGAACATAACAACAGCGTCTACTTCGCGGGTTGATGTAAGTATAAAAATATTTAATTCAAGTGAAAGTCTTAAAATATTTTCTGGCACATATTAGGTACTCAAAAATGTCTTTTTATTTTCTTCAAAAACTCCTAAATAATTTGCTACAGATCAAAAATGGCTGATACCGGACTGTCTCCCTTGCTCTCCTCTCTATCTCTCTTTGCTCTCCACATCAGAATTGTATCTATTATATTGTATTTCTCACAACTTTTGTATTATTCAATTGTCAGTAAATTCTGTTGTCTCTAACTTAGAAATATATCCAGAAACTGAGGATTTCTTACCACTTTCACTGCTACAACCCTCATCCAGGCCACTACCGTCACTCCCCTATGTTAAGGTAATAGCCTCCAAATGAGTTTCCCTTCTGTCTTTGCACCTTACAGTCTCCCCTCAACACACCCTGACAGTGCGATCCTGTAAAAATACAAATCAGATCAGTCACTCCTCTGCTCGAAATGTCCTTTCTCACTCTACACTTCAGGATAAACTACAACTGTTTTCATGTAGTTGAGCTCACATTAAGCAAATGAGCCAGGTATTTTATTCCATGCAAATGCCAATGTCTTTACAGTGACTCACAAGGTACACAGTATGTTCTTGGTCACTTCTCTGCCCTCATCTCCTACTCCTCTTCTCCATGCTCCTGATTCCTCTCCCACTTAAGCCGGCTTCTTACTGATCCTGGAATAGCAGACCTATTTCCACCTCAGGGCCTTTGCTTTTGCCTTTCACTCTTCCTTGAGTGTTCTTTCTCTAGATATTCACAGGGATCGCCCCCTCCCTGTCTTTTTAATAAAGCTTGCCTTTGTCACACTATTTTAAATTATACCTGGTTCCCTAGTACTTGCTAGGAACTTACCAGCCTTTATCTTTTTTCCATAGCACTGTTACTTTCTAACAAGACACATTTTACTAATTTTTTTTTTTTTTTTATCTGTCTCACCCAGGTGGAATATAAGTTCCATCATGGCAGGGCTTTTGGTCTGTTTTATTCATGGCTATTTCACCAGCCCATAGCACTGTGCCTGCTACATAGTAAGCACTTACAAAATTGGTATACGATAAATAAATGAATGAAGACTACTTATAGTTCAACAGTTATTTATTTGGAGTCATTCTTGGCTATTCAAAGATGAACAAGTGAAGGTCCCTATCCCCAAGCAGTTTTATTTAGTGGAGGGGGCAGAAACACAGGAATTATAATTACCTTGCAATGCAAAATGTGCTAAGCGCTATCGTAGTAGAAATAGTATGATATTATCAGGACATCTGGAAGGAGATATTACTTTCTGTGGGGAAGATAAATATTGAATAATATGTTTAAATAGCTAATCTCTGCATGTTCAAAGAGGAGCCTTCAAATAGGTGCTCTAATTAAAGCCTTAAATTTTCACTGGGAGTGAAAATTTATATAAATAACTTTGCAGATACAACCTTTGGAGTGTTACTTTCCCCAGCCTGACTGCCTCTACTTTCTTGTTCGCCAAAAATTTGCCCTAAAGGAACTCTGTAGGAATCACAGCTTGGCCTTGCATTAAGCTAATGAGTACTTGCTCTTCAAATTGAGCTGCTCTATGCTGCTGATGAAACTGTAGATTACCCATGGTGCAGCTCTTCTGACCACTCCATTTAAACTAAAAGTAAAATGGTAGTTTCTTCTTCCTTGTTCCTCTTACCTTTATATAATTATGTGTAATCAGGGGCAAGAAGTAGACATATGACTAACATTTTGCTTGTCTGAATATGCTCAGGGGAACATTTTTATATGCTTTTAACTTATATGCCTTTTTCTATTACCGTAAAAAATGATATTTGCTCTTTAAACACTCGGTGATGTAGGCCCATATAAAGTGTGCCTTAGAATTTCTCTTAATTCTACCTTCCCCAATATTCATTGTATAAATACTCACATGATTTTATTTATTCTATCATAAAAACACTCGTGCAAGCTGCATTGTCATCTCACAGTGGTAAGTGAATATTCTTTTGAACAGCTCCACTTTGTAGATGTTTTCACAGTTTACTTAATGATTCAGTTTTCAGTGGAAATTTGAGCTAATTTTTGTCTGGTAATGATGATAATACTTTGGTCTCCTGGAGAGACATAGTATATTAAAACTGAAGTCCTCCCCTGTAAACACCATAATAACAATAACATTCTTTTAAAAGTATGCTTGATTTCAGAATAAAGAGAAACGTCTGGGTGTAAAAACCAAGGGATAAATGAAAATCAGAGGATAAGCAAAGGAGCTGATCTTGGAGATGACCTTGCAGGTGACTGGGGAGAGTAGGGGTTGGTTTTGAGAACTATTTGTTTTGGGTTTTAGTGCCCAGTGTGGGGCATTATATGAGGACAAGAGAGCATTTATGGGGCTAGTGTAATACAAGGAACTAAGTCTGAAACCTCTATGAGGTTGGGAACCTCAAAGAATTATACCCTCAGTAAAAGTATGAACTAGGAAAAAAAAATACCATTCAGCATTGGAAGATGAGCAGAAAGCTAACCTTTCATTGTCTGGGTTTTAAGTAGAAGGATATTTTCCCTGAGAATTCAGAATAATGCAGCTGTATCTCCCTTGGACTTAACTTTTAAATTTATTCTACTGTACCCATATGAACTGAGACCTCTATGAGGAGAAATCATCATGAAAATTGATCCAGGGCTGGTGATTCTCCTGGGACACCAGGAAGAAGCAAATGCCAAACAAATCTAGAGAGATTCTCTGACTCTCCAGGAAAAAAAAAATTCTCACTGAAAAAAATGAGCATCACTTTAAAAGTTCTCACAATAAAAATATGGTATGCACTTAGAATCAATTTTTCTAGTGGATAGACCGTGGACTCTACAAACAACTGAATTAAAACCTCAATTTGAGACAATTGATAACAATAGGAAAGAACACTATGAAAAAAAAAGACACTTAAAAAGAAGACAAATTGGGCGCCTGGGTGGCTCAGATGGTTAAGTGTCTGCCTTCGGCTCAGGTCATGATCCCGGGGTCCTGGGATTGAGTCCCACATCGGGCTCCCGGCTCAGCGGGGAGCCTGCTTCTCCCTCTGACCCTCTCCCTTCTCATGCTGTTTCTCTCTCGCTCGCTCTCTAAAAAATAAATAAAATCTTAAAAAAAAAAAAAAGACAAATTAAATTCTAGAAATGAAAAACTTTTAGAATTTAAAAACACAATATATTCTTTAAAGAGTAGCTAATAAACAACTGCACTGGAATTAGTAAATTGGAAAACTACCTGAAAAAAATTATTAAAAATCCCACAGAAACAGACAAGAAATAGATTATATGAATATAAGGTTAAGAGACTTGGGAGACTGAATGGCAAGAACAAACTTTTGTTGGATAGGATTTACAGCAGGAGAGAATGTGGACAATACCAGGGAGACATTATTTCAACTGTCATATAATATGTGAATCCTCAGTTATGTAGATAAAAGTACATGAACCTATTGACTAATAATGTAAAACTGCAGAATACCAAAGATAAAAAAAAAAAACTTAAAAGCAAACAGAGAATAAAAGGTAATCTACAAAGGAAAACTCTTAATGAGAGAAGGGATTTCTCAAAAGTTACCAGTGAAGGCCAGGAAAAAAAATTAAAATTATATCTGCAAAGACCTAAGGATAAGTAACTGGAATTCAGCCAAGAATGCTATAGCCATCTAAACTAATATTCAACACTGAAAAAAAAAAGGATAAAGGTATTCTTAAGGAGAAGACTGGAGTAATTTAACAATCATTTGTTATTTCTGGAAAAAAAATGCTAAGAAATGTCCTTTGGAAAAATGACATTGAGATCAGAGACATGGAGTTGGATATTAGAAGAAAAATGAACAAAGAAATAGAAAATTATGAATAAAAGTTAATAAGCATTAACTTATCAAAAGCATAATAAGGATTAATTTGGGGGAGTATAAAACAAGGTAGAATAAAAATACTCAACAATAATAGTATCCTGCCTGGAAAAGTCTCCTAGCTCTTATGTTAATACCAGTCAAACACAAGGTGTCATCACAGAGACAACAGCCGCACTGCTACAGAATCCATTTCAAAGATGGACTCACTAAAAACCTTTTCAAATGTTAGCCAACTCCAAATCAGTCAAAAGGACCAAACCCTGTGCCTGTGGCCAGAACAAAATGCGGCTCTGGCTACTGAGTCAAGAGTGCACCAAGTTGGGGCACCTGGGTGGCTCAGTCGTTAAGCATCTGCCTTTGGCTCAGGTCATGATCCCAGGGTCCTGGGATCGAGCCCCACATGGGGCTCCCTGCTCCGCGGGAAGCCTGCTTCTCCCTCTCCCACTCCCCTGCTTGTGTTCCCTCTCTCGCTGTGTCTCTCTGTGAAATAAATAAATAAAATCTTAAAAAAAAAAAAGAGTGCACCAAGTTCATCAGCAGTGATGAACTTATGTTTGTCTCTCCTGAGAATGCTTATAAGTACCAAAGGAGATGCTCTTGATAAGAAATGAGACACATATAGGGAAGTGCTTCTGCCTATAGCACAAATGGGGAAGGTCCCATAACTGCAGTGATTACTATCTGCTACCCATCTCTGTGACAGACGGGTTTGTTGATTGGAACCTCTGGCAAGAAGAGGCAGCATCTCGGAGGTGCCTCTTGGTGTCTTAAACTTAATTGCCTTCCTGATACAACTTCTGGTACGCCACTTTTGAAAAGCAGCTATCGGCTTGCTGCTGGACTCAGAAATTGAATGCCTGATAGTCTCATTTTGGTGGGTCAACTGGGACTCAATGACCAGCAAGGTGGGAAGAAATCAACAAGTCTCATCAAATGGAAATGGCACACCGAAGAAAACAGCTGGCCTGGCCCCAGAAATATCATGATTTTACATGAAAAAGTGGCAGCTCTTCATTTGGGGAAACTTTAACCCCATTCTGCTTCTTGAAACAAGCTGCTGAATCAATGGAGACTTCAGTCAGTTGCCCTAAATGCCTTGACTTGGTTTATTGATGGTTCAGATATGCTAAAACCAAATGATGTCCACTGGGCTGCTGTGGTTGTTCAACTCAGTGATAGCTGTGAAAAACCGAAAATGGGCCATTTTTGTTCAATGGGCAGAGATCAAGGCTGTTTTCATAGTTCTGGCCAGTATCCCCCTTGATAAACTTTTTCATTTTTTTATTCACTCTTGGACTGTTAGACCTTTCTCTTTGGTTTAACACTTAGAAAAGTACAGATTCCATATGAAAAAGGAGTTTCTCTGGGGCAGTAGTCTGTCGAAACAAACTGTGGCTGCTGATAGGAACTTTGGTGTCACTCTCACAGATGTCCATACTAAAGGCTTATTTCCTGATGAGACCCTGATCAAGCCTGCATTGCCCAGATTATACTGTTGCTACCTGGATCCATTATCATACTGGACATCATAACACATATGCCATCATAAACTGGACATGTAGTAAAGTATCTTATGTGTCTGATGCCAAGGTTAGCATTTCTTGCCAGCTTTGTGAGTCTAGTCAGAACTTGACCTGCCTCACTCGTTGTGAGGGAAATCATCATTCAGAGGGCATTGCTCCTGCACAGCCTTGGCAGATGGAATGCATCAGACTTGGTCCCCTCTTGAGGTTACTAGAAGCCATGGGAATTGTTAACACTTTTTCAAACTATAGCACTGCTGTTCCTGTTCAGTCAGCTGACTCTGGATACAAATATGGTCCTTGAACCTAATCTGTGTCATGTGTTTGACTTTCCAGACTATTTGCAGTCTCACCATGGTTCAGTGTTTATTACAAAAATCACTCAACAATAGACTGATAGTTAAGCTATCTGATGGATCTTCCATAGTCTCCACCATCCATAGGCTTCTGGTATTGGTGATAATTGATTGACTCAGTAAAATTTCTGACTTTGTCTTCTTTACCTCCTTCTGATGTACACAGCTTAGCAGGGCAGTTGGTCACTGAATGCAGTTTTCACTCCTGGATAATAATCATAATGAAGTATATATATATATATATATATATATTTGGTCTTCAACCCCCATGCCTGGCACAGAGCTCCTAAAACCTTGTCCTTTTCTGATAGGAGTGAGAGGATAATCTTTTGTTATTCATTATAACCCCCTTTCAGTCATATCTGAGTTTATGCCAATAAGGTGATCTTAGAGGAAGGGAGCTGATTGCCAGAGGATTGGGTTGGAATCCTCAGCCCTACTGATCTCTAGGGAAGAGAGAAGGGCTGGAGACTGACTTATTCACCAGTAACCAGTGATTCAATCCATTGTGCTTATACAATGAAGCCTCTATAAGAACTCTAACTATACAGGTTTAAAGTTGAAGCTTTCAGGTTGGTGAACACATCAAAGTTCTGGGAAAGTGCCATGCCCAGAGAGGGCATGGAAATCCCTCATCCTGTCCCACATACGTTGCCCTGTACATCCCTGCTATTTTGCTGTTCTTGAGTTGTATCCTTTATAATAAACTAATAATCATAAGCATAGCACTTTCTTGAGTTCTGTGAGCCATTCTAGCAAATTATCGAACTCAAGGAAGAAGATCTGGGAACCTCCAATTTACAGCCAGTCAGTCAGAAATACAGGTGACAATCTAGGATGTCTGAAGTGGGAGATAATTTCGTGAGACAGCCTTTAACCTGTAGGATCTGTGGTAACTCTGGGTAGTTAGTATGAGAATTGTTTAGCTTGAGGAAAATAATCCACACATTTGGTGTCAGAAATGAAGTGTTGAATAGTGCAGAGAGAAACAGGAGTTTTCTTATAATTATGTAGATCTATTTTGAAAAATTGGGATTCTATCCTGACCATTCCTGGGCATGATGATCCTTTTCTTTCTCCAACATTGTCAACCTCAGGGTGTACTGGTTGGTCTACTCTGTGGGTGGCAGTCTAAGAAAAAGTGTCCCTCCTGCATCTGACCCTTCCAAAAGAAAGTTTTGGGTGTGAGTTAGAAAAAATAAGAAAAATGATGAAGTTATAACTACTAGAAAAGTGACAATTTTATAATGGTGGAGTAAGAACAACAATCTTGGCACCTGGGGAAGGAATACCTAATCACACCACTTTGGCTCTAGAAGGTATTTAGGACGACCTCAACTCACTGGCCAACGTTGTTATGGATGATAGACTTGTTCTAGACTTCTTCCTTGTGGGCAAAGGTGAAGTCCTTGCCATCAGTAAATACCTCTTGCTGTATCTAAATGAAAACTTCAAACCAAGTAGAAAGGTCATTACTAAAACTTAAGAACAAGCCACTCAGCTTTTTAAGATAGGCCTTGATGATTTATGGAATTTGTTGAGTTCATTGGGTCTAGACCCCCTATGGGGGCATGGTTGGAATCAATACTGCCAATTGACCTCCCCCTGCTGCTTGGAATCCTTTGATAATTAAATGCCGTATAAGACAAATTGATGGATTTAGTCTCAGCCTTTGTTAGCCAGAATGATAGGAATGGCTCGGGGATTGGTGTGCTCGTAGGAAAAAAAGCCAGTAGTGAAAATGGCATGTAGTGAAATGAAATGAGTTGTGATGTTGTTGGAAGACCATTTTCTGTAGATCTCATGTTTCTGAATATTACACAGAGTGAAGCACTGACAGCCCTTTGTTCTAGACTAGCTTTCCAAAGATGTTTATATAGCGAATAGTATCATAAGATATAGTGTTTCCCTTACGAGCAATGGGCAGCCATGCATTCTGATTTAAGTTTCTTATCTTATGGTTTCTCTTCTGCAGTGCAACCCACTGCATGTGCAGGTGTTACTTGGTCATCTTTGCCTTGACTTTTGGGATTGAGGCTCAGGGAACTCTTGCAAAAATTCTGACGCTTTGGCAACTACTATGACCATGAGTGATGAACTGTATTTTGTCTTTGACTCAGAGTCTCCTGTCTTCTACCAGTATCTATGTTATCTTGGCTCGTTAGCTTGCTATCTTGTATGTCAGAGTCTCATTACCTTTCACGTTTTTGACAGAAGTTTGTACAACATAATTTGAAATTAATCCATATACTTGGAGAAAATATTTATAGTCTACATACACAAGAAATAACTGATGTCCAAATTATATAAATAACTACAAATCAATAAATGACAAGCTACTGAAAGAAAAATAAGAGAATCTAGAGTTAATTTAAAAGAGGAAGAAAACAGGAGGTTAAAAAATATGAAAAGATCTCAACATTACATTTTATCAGGGAAAAAGGCAAGTTAAAACCATAATGAGATCCCATTTATATCCATAAAATTGGTCACAACTTCAGAAGTTTTATGAAGATTTAAGGGAAATGAGAACCATTATATATTTATTGTAGGTGGGAGTGCAAATTTACAGAACTGTTTTAGAGAGTGTTTTGAAGCCTAATTAGGCCTGGCTTTAGGAGTATCTAATTTTCTGTCTCCTTTCTTTTTACTTCCTGTCCTCCCTCTTTCCCTCCTTTCTTCTCTTCTTTCCTCCCTCCAGCTCTCTGTTCCTCCATTCCTCCCTGGCAGATTGTATGTTATTTTAAAGGCAAACAATTGCTCAGGCTGTAACAAGCATATATAGAGGTTTTTCTAAACTTACAAAATTTTGATTGCTTTTATAGAAAATTATCTTGAAATTATAAATTATTTTCCTGGTAGTTAAGTTTCACCAAAAGGAGTATATCTAATCCATTATATATTTGGAAGATAAGGTAGTTGGACCATTTTAAATTACTTAATTCATGCTTATATAATTGATCTGTGATAAATTGTGTAATGAATTTAAGCTTTTGAGGCTAAAACTACATCTACCCCTCACTTCTAAAGTAAAAGTGAGGATAGAGGAAAAGATGCCACACCTGTTACTTGTGCTAGTGACATGATAATACTACCTCTAAAGTAGCTAAGGTAATTTTCTAGCCAGCTACTTCCTAGGTATGTTGATAGTTCAAGATCTATCTATCTATCTATCTATATATATTTTTTAAAGATTTTATTTATTTATTTGAGAGAGAGAGAGAATTAGAGACAGCACGAGAGGGAAGAGGGCAGAGGGAGAAGCAGACTCCCTGCCAAGCAGGGAGCCCAATGCGGGACTCGATCCAGGGACTCCAGTCTCATGACCTGAGCCGAAGGCAGTCGCTTAACCAACTGAGCCACCCAGGCGCCCTCAAGATCTATATTTTTAACCATGAAGCTAAGACGTAATAGGAAAAGAAAAAAGTGTTATGAGAACAAGATGGGTCTGAAGAGTGAACTTGAACTCTGCACACATTCACAAGTCTGTTTTTTTCCATTGGATATTCTTTCCTGCTTTGTCAAAGATTAGTTGACCATATAGTTGTGTGTCCATTTCTGGGTTTTCTGTTCTGTTCCACTGATCTATGTGTCCGTTTTTGTGCCAGTACCATACCTGTCTTGATCACTACAGCTCTGTAGTCTGTACCTTGAAGTCTGGGAATTCTGATGCCTCCAGCTTTGCTTTTCTTTTTCAGGACTGTTTTGACTATTTAGGGTCTTTTGTGGTTCCACACAAATTTTAGGATTGTTTGTTCTAGCTCTGTGAAAAATACCGTTGGTATTTTGATGGGGATTGCTTTAAATGTATAGATTGCTTTGGGTAATATAGACATTTTACAATGTTTGTTCTTCCAATCCATGAGCATGGAATGTTTTCCCATTTCTTTGTGTCTTCCTCAATTTCTTTCATAAGTGTTTTATGGTTTCAGAGTAGAGATCTTTTACCTCTTTAGTTAGGTTTATTTCTAGGTATATTGTTTTTGGTGCAATTGTAAATGGGATTGATTCCTTGATTTCTTTTTCTGCTGCTTCATTATTGGTGTGTAGAAATGCAACAAATATCTGTACATTGATTTTATCCTGTGAATTTGCCAAATTCATGTTTTAGTTCTAGCGATTTTTTGGTGGAGTCTTCTGGGTTTTCTACATAGAGTATCATGTCATCTGTAAATAGCAAAAGTTTGACTTCTTCCGTGCTGATTTGAATGCCTTTTATTTCTTTGTGTTTTCTGATTGCTGAGGCTAGGACTTCCAGTATTATGTTAAATAGTAATGGTGAGAATGGATATCCCTGTTTTGTTCCTGACCATAGAGGAAAAGCCTTCAGTTTTTACCCATTGAAGATGATATTAGCTATGGGTCTTTTGATATGGCTTTTATGATGTTGAGGTGTGTTCCATCTATATCTACTTGAGGGTTTTTATCAAGAAAGGATACTGTAGGGACACCTGGGTGGCTCAACTGATTAAGCGACTGGTTTCGGCTTAGGTCATGATCCCAGAGTCCTGGGATCGAGGCCCACATCAGGCTCCCGGCTCGGCGGGGAGCCTTCTTCTCCCTCTGAAACTCTCCCCTCTCATGCTGTTTCTCTCTCTCTCTCAAATAAATAAATAAAATCTTAAAAAAAAAAAAAAGAAAGGATACTGTATTTGGGCAAATACTTTTTCTTCATCTATTGAAGGACCATATGGTTCTTACCTTTCTTTTATTAATGTGATGTATCACATTGATTGACTTGTGAATATTGAACTACCCCTTCAGCCCAGGAATCAATCCCATTTGGTCATGGTGAGTAATCCTTTTAATATACTGTGGGATTTGACTTGCTAGTATCTTATTGAGAATTTTTGCATCCATTTTCATCAGGGATATTGGTCTGTAATTCTCCTTTTTAGTGGGGTCTTTATCTGGTTTTGGAATCAAGGTAATGCTGGTCTCATAGAATGAGTTTGGAAGTTTTCCTTCCATTTCAATTTTTTTGGAACAGTTTGAGAAGAATAGATATTAGCTCTTTTTTTAAATGTTTGGTAGAATCCCCCTGGGAAACCATCTGGCCTTGGAATTTTGTTTGTTGGTAGATTTTTGATTACTGATTCAATTTCTCTGCTGATTATGGGTCTGTTCAGGTTTTCTATTTCTTCCTGTTTCAGTTTTGGTAGTTTGTATGTTTCTAGGAATTTGTCTATTTCTTCCAGATTGCCTAGTTTGTTGGCGTATAATTTTTCATAATATTCTCTTGTAATTGTTTGTGTTTTTTTGGTGTTGGTTGTGATCTCTCCTCTTTCATTCATGATTTTATTTGCCTCCTTTCTCTCTTCCTTTTGATAAGTCTGGCTAGGGGTCATCAATTTTATTAATTCTTTCAAAGAACCAGCTCTTAGTTTCATTGATCTGTTCTGTTTTTTTTTGTTTGTTTGTTTGTTTCTATATATTTATTTCTTCTCTAATCTTTATTATTTCCTTTCTTCTGCTGGCTTTAGGCTTTATTTGCTGTTCCTTTTCTAGCTCCTTAAGGGATAAGGTCAGGTTGTATATTTGAGACTTTTCTTGCTTATTGAAGTAGGCCTGTATTACAATATACTTCCCTCTTAAGACTGCCTTTGCTGTATCTCAAAGGTTTTGGACTGTTGTGTTTTCATTTTCATTTGCTTCAATGTATTTTTAAATTTCTTTTTTCATTTCCTGGTTAGGCCATTCATTCTTCAGTAGGATATTCTTTAATTTCCATGTATTTCTGGTCCTTTCAAATTTTTTCTTGTGATTGACTTCAAGTTTCATAGCATTGTGGTCTGAAAATATGCATGGTATGATCTCAATCTTTTTGAGGGCTTGTTGAGGACTGATTGGTGACCCAGTATGTGATCTGTTCTGGAGAATGTTCCATGTGCACTCAAAAAAAAAAAAAAAAGGGTATTCTGCTGCTTTAGGATGAAATGTTCTGAATAGATCTGTTAAATTCATCTGGTCCACTATGTTATCCAAAGCCATATTTCTTTGTTGATTTTCTGCTTAGATGATCTGTCCATTGCTGTAAGTGGGGTGTTAAAGTCCGCTAATGTTATCGTAGTGTTTTCAATGAGTTTCTTTATATTTGTTATTAAATTGATTTATATATTTGGATGCTCCCAAGTTGGGGGCATAAATATTCACAATTGTTAGATTTCCTTGATAGATAGACCCCTTAATTATGATGTAATGTCCTTCTTCATCTCTTGTTATAGTCTTTGGTTTAAAATCTAGTTTGTCCAAAATAAGTATGGCTACTCTGGCTTTCTTTTGTTGTCCATTAGCATGATAGATGGTTCTCCATCCCCTCGTTTTCAATCTGCAGATGTCTTTAAGCTAAAATGAATCTCTTCTAGGTAGCATATAGATGGGTCGTGTTTTTTTTTTTTTTTCTTAAAGATTTTATTTATTTGACAGAGAGAGACACAGTGAGAGAGGGAACACAAGCAGGGGGTGTGGGAAAGGGAGAAGCAGGCCTCCCACGGAGCAGGGAGCCCGATGCAGGGCTCGATCCCAGGACCCTGGGATCATGACCTGAGCCGAAGGCAGACGCTTAACGACTGAGCCACCCAGGCGCCCCGGGTCATGTTTTTTTATCCATTCTGATACCCTATGTTTTTGATTGGAGCATTTAGTCCATTTACATTCAGAGTGATTATTGGAAGATATGAATGTAGTGCCATTGTGTTAACTGTAAAGTTGGTGTTTCTGGTGATGTTCTCTGTTCCTTTCTAGTCTTTGTTCCTTTGGTCTTTTTTCCGCCCCCACTCAAAGAGTCTCCTTTAATATTTCTTGCAGGATTCGTTTAGTGGTCATGAACTCTTTTAGTTTCTGTTTGTCTAGGAGACTCTTTATCTCTCCCTCTATTCTGAATGATAGCCTTTCTGCATAAAGTATTCTTGGCTGTGTAGTTTTCCCATTCAGCACATTGAATATATCATGATACTCTCTCTTCTGGCCTGCTAAGTTTCTGTGGACAGATCTGCTGCAAACCTAGTCTGTCTTCTGTTATAGGTTAAGGGCTTTTTTTCCCTTGCTGCTTTCAGGATTCTTTCCTTGTCTGTGAATTTTGTGAATTTGACTGTAATATGTCTTGGTGATGGCTGGCTTTTGTTGAATTTAATGGGAGTTCTCCATGCTTCTTGGATTTCAATGTCTGTTTCCTTCCCAAGATTAGGGAAATTTTCAGCTATAATTTGCTTAAATAAACCTTATGCTCCTTTTTCTTTCTCTTCTTCTTCTGGGACTCCTATAATATAAATGTTAATGTGCTTTAAAGAGTCACTGAGTTCCCTAAGTCTAGATTTGTGACCCACTACCTTTCTTTCCTCTTTTTTTCAGCTTCATTATTTTTCATAATTTAATCTTCATCACTGATTCATTCCTCTGATTCGTCCATCCTTATAATTACATCCATTCAGTTTTGCATCTCGGTTATAACATTTTTTTTTTGAAGATTTTATTTATTTATTTGACAGAGAGAGACACAGCAAAAGAAGGAACACAAGCAGAGGGAGTGGGAGAGGGAGAAGCAGGCTTCCCATAGAGCAGGGAGCCCGACACGGGGCTCAATCCCAGGACCCTGGGATCATGACCTGAGCCAAAGGTAGACGCTTAACGACTGAGCCACTCAGGCACCCCCTCGGTTATAACATTTTTTATTTTGGCCTGACTAGTTTTTAGTTCTCTTATCTTTTCAATAAGGGATTATCTAGGGTCTCTTTTGCTTTTTTCAAGCCCAGGTAGTATCCTTATAATTATTGTTTTAATTTCTGGTTCAGACATCTTACTTGTATCTGTATTGATTAAATCCCCGGCCATGACTTCCTGTTCTTTCTTTTGGGGTGAATTCCTCCATCTTGTCATTCTGTCTGGGTCACTTTGTCTGTGTGTGTGTGTGGGTGTGTGTGTGATTGTTAGGAAAGCCTGTTGTATACCTGCTCCTGAGAGTAATGGCTATATAAAGAGGTCCAAAAAAAAGCTAGATCCTAGGTGTGTTTTGGTCTGCTTGTTAAAAAGCTATATCAAAAAAAAAAAAAAAAAAAAAAGGAAGCTAGATCCTGTTTCCCCTAAAGCTGAAGTTTTGCAGCACTCTATGATCAGTAGACTTGGTGCTTACAAGGGGTTTGTGCTACTCTTTTGGGGTTGGGGCCTGTTGTGCTGATTCTCAGGTGGACTTGCCCTATGGAGATACACCTGAAGGGCACAGAGGGGGCGGGGCTGATGTAAGTGGCTCCAGCATCCATTGGGTGATGCTGTTTTGCTCACTGAAGTCAGTCAGTGCTGGGGAGATAGTGGGAAATGAAGTTGCCTGTCTCTTTCTCTCTTGTCCACAGAGCAGGGAGTTCGCATCTGCTGCTCTTCAGGAAGCCCTCCAAGAAGAACAAACAAGCACCTCTCTTGTGTCCCTGGCTTCTGTCAGATCCCTGCCTGCATCGGAGCTGTCCACTTGCCAAGTGGCACAATACTTCTGTGTTTTATCTTAGGCACACAGTGAGTTTCACAACTCCAAATTTTAGAGATCTGTGGGGTAAGGATCCATGCTGATCCTATAGGGGAGGGTCTTGCTGCACTGTAGCTGGTGCTGGTTTGTCCCAGAAATTGGTTGTGTGACCATGCAACTGTTCAAAGTTTTTTTTTTTTTAATATTTTATTTATTTATTTGAGAGAGAGAGAGAGAACACCAGTGGGAGTGGGAGGGGCAGAGGGAGAAACAGACTCCCCAGTGAGCAGTGAGCCTGAAGTGGGGCTCAATCCCGGGACCCTGGGATCATGACCTGAGCCAAAGGCAGATGCTTAACCAACTGAGCCACCCAGGCGCCCCTCAACCATTCTAAGTTTATGGTAAAGTGCGGCCAAAAAGCCGGCACCAAGGTTTGCTGTCCCCAGCCGGTCTTTTTGTTCCTATGCTAGGGAACAGGGCAGCATGTTGGCACCACCAGTATTTTTGTCCCTAGAGAGGCTGTGCTACCATTCCCAAATGCACTCCAAGCAGGGGAAATGTTTCTCCCTGTGTGGCCCAGGGTATCCTCTGACCATGCTGCCCACTCCCAGATTTCCACCTTCCTCTCCCACCGGAGCATTGCCAAGCCCATCAGGCATGACCCTGGCGATGGTGTGGACCACCAAAACTTCAGACTTTGTGCTCCACTCTTTATAAAATCTTGTGGTAGACAGTCCCTCTCCTTTTTCCGGTCAGTGGTTTTGGGGAAGAATTTTTCTTGTGCAATCCCGTGTGTGTGCTTTCTCTCTCTCTTTCTCTCTCTCTCTCTCTCGCTTCTCTGTGATCAGGGTTCCTTCCCCTTCATAGCACCTGTGATTCTTTCCTCCCCAAATCAACTCTCCACAGCTCCTGTCTTCCACAATGTGGCTGATTTTCTATCTCTAGTTGTGCAGTTTTGATCTCTCAGTCCTCAGATAAATTTCTTGGGTGTTCAAGATGATTTGATATTTAACTAGCTGTGTTTGAGGGATGAGGCAAGCTTAGAATACCCCTACTCTTCTGTCATCTAAACTTCTCCCCACATCACTCTATTGAGTATCAATTGCATTAGTCTGCTCAGGTTGCCCTAACAGCTAACCATAAGTGGGTGGTTTAAACCAAAGAAATTTATTTTCTTACAGTCTGAAGTCTGGGAGTCCCAGATCAACGTACTGGTAGGGCTGGTTTCTAGTGAGGCATCTTTTTTTGGCTTACATATGACTGCCTTCTTGTCGTGTCCTCACATGATCTTTCCTTTGTGCATGCACTGCTGGTATCTCTGTCTCTTCTTTTAAGAACAGCAGTCCTATAGAATTAGCCACCCCCCCCTTATGACCTCATTTAACCTTAATCATCTCCTTAAATGCCCTATATTTTTATTTTATTTTATTTTATTTTATTTTATTTATTTATTTATTTTTATTTTTATTTATGTTTTTTTTAAAGATTTTATTTATTTATTTGAGAGAGAGACTGAGAGAGAGAGAGAGCATGAAAGGGGGGAGGGTCGGGAGGGTCAGAGGGAGAAGCAGACTCCCTGCCGAGCAGGGAGCCCGATGTGGGACTCGATCCAGGGACTCCAGGATCATGACCTGAGCCGAAGGCCGTCGCTTAACCAACTGAGCCACCCAGGCACCCAAAATGCCCTATCTTTAAACACAGTTACTTTGGGAGATTAGGGCTTCAGCATTTAAATTTTGAGGGGCTGCTGTTGAGTCTGCAATACCAGCTATGTGCCACTGTCATAAGTGCTTTGGACACATTAGTGAACCAAACAAAGATTCCTCTCCTTGTGGGGCTTATATTAGGGAGAGGTGGCAAACAATAAATAATAATTATATGTAAATAAATTATGTAGAATATTAGAAGGCAGTGAGTGTTATAGAAAAAAACCCAAAACAACAGGTGGAAGGGATCTGGGGTGCTGGCATAGGCTTTGGGGTAGGTGCCAGTTTTAAAAAGGGCAATCAGATTAGGCCCTCTTGAGTAGTGGACATTGAGCAAAGCCTTGAAGAATATGAGGGAGTTAACGGTATAGATATCTGCTCTTGTTAAATCTGGTATTTATTCAGTTGAAAACAGCAGGTGTTATTGAGAAACTTTGAAAGACACGATTTAGAGCCAGATAACCTTGGTTTAAGTTCTAACTTTGTGTGACTCAGGGCAACTTAGCCTCTGCACTAAATTATATAACCAACACCACAATTTTAATGAATTCCAGATGCCAGGATATTTCAGAGCTGATTATCCCTGTTTCAGATGAACATTGAGAGAATAAATTACTGCAAGGTTGAATTTGAACCCCATTCAGGAATCCCTGTCTAATTGCTAAACTTATCAGCTATGTATAGTTTCTCTGCCTAGCCCCAGAGGTGTTTTATTGTTCCCTTGGTTTCACTGCCTGGCTATAGCCTAGTACTTACTTTGGTGTGGAAGATAGGAGTGACCTCATTAATTATGTTGATAAATAAGTAAATAAAAAAGGGCGCCTGGGTGGCTCAGTCGTTAAGCGTCTGCCTTCGACTCAGGTCATGATCCCAGGGTCCTGCGATCGAGCCCCGCATCGGGCTCCCTGCTCAGTGGGAAGCCTGCTTCTCCCTCTCCCACTCCCCCTGCTTGTGTTTCTGCTCTCACTATGTCTCTCCGTCAAATAAATAAATAAAATCTTTAAAAAAATTATGTTGATAAATATGTCTGTCAGAGGCATTCCAAAAGGCTTTTCATTTGAGAGTAGGGATTAGTGTGCTTTGGGTGAAGAAAAGTGGTTGATGAAATTCAGCGGCTCTTCACTAATGTAAAATATCAAGTAATAAGTATTTATGAAGCATGCTTAGACTTGCACTTTGCTCAGCAGCTAAAAAAATAATTCTGTCAAATCTTAATTATCCATATTAATAAAAAATAAAAATATCAAAGACTAACATACAGGAAATCTATAAACTCTCACCACAGCAAGGGAAAGATAGCAGAAGATAACAAAAGTATAAAGTGGATAACACAGGGATAGCCCCTCCTTTTTTTTAAACAAAAATGTAAATAAGCAAAATATAATTTCTTAGATTCCCTTATTCTGTAAATGAAATTCATCTTCTATGTTAGAGCCTGGGCTGAGCTCTGGAGGGATAGTAGCAAATAACCTGGTCCCTGATTTTCTAGGGGATTACAGTCTAGTCATCAAGAGAAAAAAGTAAACCAACACAACCCAGTGTGTCAAGGCCATGGTAGCAGTATGTCCAGGGAATTCTGGGACCCCAGCAGGAAGCACCTAGCCCAGGGCAGAGGGTGAGTGTGACAGGCAGAAAAGGTTTATAAGAGCAGCCAAAACTATGCCTTCCCACTCTTTCAATAAACATAATTAAGCAATCTTGGCATGTTAAATAGACACTTGTGCTAAACTTTCTGGATGAAATGCATTCCAACTTTTGAGGATTTAGACTTGGGTAAAGGGAAACACATATAAACAAGCTCACTAATGTGTCATTAGGTACTGGGGCGGGGGCGGGGGGAAATTTTGTAAAGAATGCAGTAGCAGCACGAGTCCATTCCACTCTGTTTAGGGTTAGTGGTGTGAGGAAGTGTGCGGTGTCTGGGACGATGGGCAGGTGTGCAGCTTGTGGAGGGGGGGAGTCAGGCCATTGAAATAGATAAAACACCCTGATTACAGGTAAGGGAGCAGGCACAGTTAATTTGTAGAAGTACAACTAGTTCAGTTTCGCTGCAGTCAGTGGTGTGTGAAGGGGGAGAGGGAATAAAACGGAGAACAGAAACAAGGTAAGCAAGGCTTTGTATGCCCTGGGTAGGTATTGGTTTATTCCATGGACCTGTGGATATTTGTGAGGCAGAAATAAGATAAACATTCAGGGATGGAATGAGGGAGGCAGAAATCTAGATTTGGAAACATTCTGGCTTCACTGTGGAGGCTAGACCAGAGTTGGAGGCACGAAGGTAGCAGGTACCAGTTATAAGTTTCACATTAGTCTGGGTACCAAATGAATCAAGACTGCGTAAGTGAGAGAAGAAGAGAGAAATGTGAGAGGAAAAATAATTTTCAAGGCTTGATAACTGACTGTATGACAAGGATATTTTGGAGGAAAGGGGCCAGCATGACTCATTGTCTTCCACTGGTGAGATTGTGTTGTTAGCCAAGATTTCCATGCAATACAGATTGTTCAACAGAAGGTAGAGTTTAACAAACTTTGAGACCTTTGAGAGTATAAATTGTTCAATGTATTTTACATTCCTTGAGTATCTCATTTCTTAATGTTTTAATCTGTTTTAGTGTAATTTTGTAGAATATAGTAAAGTAATGCCTTCAACCTAAATTAACTTGATGTATAAAATGCAAAGATGTATGCAAACCTTTGGGTTAAAAAAACACTGAAAAATGACCATTCTTATGACATATGCCTATTAAAACAATATTAGATTAGTGATGCTAGAACTTTTATAGTTTTTATGTTCTCTTTCAAAAGAAAACTAGCACTGGTATCATAGGAATATAAGCTACGATAGCAGTTTTACCTGGAAAAAAAAAAGCGTAACTGGTTTCCTTTTATGGCTAAATTCAACTAATATAACTAGTAGTGGTAGCTTCTTCGATTATTAATTTATTTTACAACAGAGAGCTATCCTTCATTTTATGTATTATAGCTGTTCAAAGACTGAGGTTTAGAGATGGAGTGAATTTATAAGAGCTAACTCTATAGAGAAAGTTTTATGATAGTGTTTCATCAGTAATGCTCAGTTGACAAAGTAATTGCATTTCAGGCCCTTTGGCCTGAAGAGTTTTTGTTCTGAATCTGTGGTTTAAATGCATAACAAAAGAAAGGAATCTTTAATGGTACTTGCTTTGAAATTAGAATGTGATTACTTTAAAGCACTGTGGATAGTTTTATTGCCTTAAACTATTTTTAACTGCCATTCTTTTTTAATGGTCTCTACAACTGCATGCTGTGAGAAGAAAAGCTAGTCAGAATTCACTTTGGTTGAGAGTTAGGTGAAGACCTGTGGAGAATTGCAGGAAAGATCTTATTTTTTTGACCCAGTGATCATTAGCCCTTTCTATGCCTTCCCTAAAGCTTGACACAGGGGTGTTTCCAGCGTAACATTTTAGCCTAATTGGACCAACTAGCAGTGTAAGACTATCAGAACTTTCATTTTATGGAGCTGAATGATTTTTGAGAGAGGACTGATGGAGTCACTGTAAGTGTGAACATACCTCACACATAGATACATCTTTCTTACATTCCTTGAAACATGGTAGAGGCATAGGAACTGTTTCTGACATACAGTAGAGTCTGAGATCTTTGTAATCTGTGAGACTGAAAAGAATAACAGTATCTGTTTTCTGAAAGGGTTGTGATTTCCCAGGAGTTTGCCCTAGAAACAGGTCAAGATGAAGAGACCCTACCCGGCCATACACACTCTGGTATGCCTCCGCAATCATCAGCCTTTGTGCATTACAACGTTGAGTTAGAATGTTGATCAGCATGTCTTTGTCACAGCCTGGAAAAGAATAATATTGGAAGATTAGTAAAGTTGCTATTCTGTAGTTTGGAAGAAGCCATTATCTAAGGATCAAAAACTATGGTGCAGGCATAAAGTACCTGATGGTACTTTAAAGCAGTTTGCAATTTTAACTAAAATTGGAAATCACAGAGCAACACTTGATGAAGGCTAGGTTCTTCCTATCTCTCATTTTGGTGCCTGTATGCCTACAGATTTTCCTTTAAAAAGATCCAATGAAAAAATACAGAAGAATAAAAATATGGTCTTTCTTCAGTCACCTTTCCTACCCACCAAAAAAGGCTTCCTTGACCTTCAAGCTGATTAGTATTTAAACGGGTACAACATCTTTCTCATTTTACAGTTAAGGAGATAGAATTTATAATGAACATACATTAAGACAAAAATAACAGCTACAGTTCAAAACCTCCAGAAGAAGGAAGAGTAATGGACAAGGAAAGTATGAAAGTACGAGCAAGGGCTGTGTAACCTTCTGAGGGACTGTGTGAACCTCTTATGGTTGGCATGGAATATGGCCTCTTTCTCCTGGAACTGAGGTTGTTTCTGGGCTGTATGAGGCCTTTGTTTCCTTATATGCCAACTCACTGCACTGCTGTAACACCTGAATGCACAACTAGTTTAGACAAATTTAGCTCTAACTATAGTCATAGTAGAGTGACCAAAAAGGCCTGAACATTTCCCTCAGCTTGACTAAAATTTAGATAGGTTTCTTTGTGACTGTGTGCCTTGATCCCCCTTTTCTGAGAGCACTTACTTTGGAAAACTTGTATTATAAATTCTTCTTTACTCCTTTGAGATATAAATCTGCCAATCACTTGCCAGTTTTACAGTCCAGAAATGTCTTTCCCAAAATATTGGGAGCCATCTCTTTGAAATATAATCATCAAGAAAGATAGAATCCCTATCTCCTAGTCTCTGTGGGTAGATAGGAACCTAACTTTCTTAAGAACTGATTAGCAAAAACAGATGACCTAATTGCATTGACAAACACCCCCAACTCCCAGTGTTTCCAGTACTTTTCAACTAGTCTCTCACCTCCCCCTGTGTGCTTAAAAACTCTCTTGCCCTTTGTTTCAGAGGAATTGAGTTCTTTCCTCTGTTGCTAAAGTCTTGATTTCTGTTGCAATAGTCTTGAATAAAGTCTTCCTTGCCTCTTTAATTCTGTGTTACAAATTTTCTTTGACAAAAGTAGATATTTAATGGAGAAAAGGAGAAAAAGGAATTGAAAGGCTAGGATGTTAAGCAGATCATCTTTTTGGAAATTAAAGTCATCCTGGATGCCCTTGGTTCTTAGGAAAGCTGTCAGGTGCTGAAATATCTAGTGAATGAGGGCTAGTGACTAGGATTTACATAGATTAACTATGCCCTGTGAAACAAAAGAAAGAGCAGGGTGTTTTATGCAGGTGAGAGAAATGATAGGATGTGTAAAACGGAAGGAGGGAGGCATAGAATCAGCTCCAAACACTGAAATTTCTGGTTTGTGAGAGGCATAGAGCAACATATCGCCCTGGGGCTGGCTTGTTAATGCCCTGGACTCAAAGGACACTAAGGAGTTCTGTAGGAGTCTGTTAACTGCATGATGGGAATTCCAAAGGGGACAAATTTTTAATAATAAAGAGAAGATTTTTTCAGTTATATCTATTGCTATTTTTACTGTCTTCATATTTATATTATTATTATACTCTTCTGTTTTTTTGTGTTGTTCTGTTGAGATTATCTACAACCTACCTCTCTGACTGAATCTCCATTTTTCAAAGTGTTCATAGCAATTCTTGCTCATTTATTCTACCAGGATATTTCAGATTAATTTTATATGAATCTCCAAACTTTATTAAAAGTTTTTAATTAAATAACTGTAAATTTAGGAATCCATTTTGAAAAGTTGTCTTTTTGTCACTATATCTGCTGAATTATTTCAGTTTTTCTTTTCTAAAAGATTTAGTAAAGGTTTGTGGAGTTTTTATAAATGGCAAGAGACTTTATTTTGTTAAAAAATACTCATATTTGCATTTATATTGACATTAAAGTTACTTTATTTTTATTTTGTTTCCTAACACATAATTGCTTAATTAAATAAGTGACATTGAATTTTATAAACATAAAATTACCTTGTATTCAAAAAAATTACTGAACTCTCATTATTTTTAATAACTTTTTCATTGATTAGCTTAGATTTTGAGATACAAACAATATACTCTGCGCATAATAAAATGTTTGATTTCTCCTTTACGGTCATTTTAAGTTTTTCTTATTCTATTGCATTCTGACAAGAATTTCTAGGTAATTCTTTTATTTCTGGCTTAACTAAAAGCCTGGCATAACAAACCATGGCAATTTTATAGGCTTCTATGATACACAGTGATTCTTGTTATTTGTGGTAGTTTTCTACAAAGTTGTTATGAACACTGAATTAATAGATGCTGAACTATTGCTCTGAGGGGAAATACAGATTTCTACAACCTCTGATCACAATATTTTTGTCAACAGAAATGCCATTTACAACATATATGTTTGTTTGCCAATGTCCTTAAAAAAATAAGCCTGTCTCATCAGCATTGAAATCCTTTTTTTCTCATATGCTTTCCTGTATAAAATTTAGGAGGTGATTTTAAAGAATATCTTAAGGAGGTATTCTTCTATAGCCTACTGATCTACAGAACTTGTTCACCTGAAAGTTTAACAGTTTTTAGGCTGTATCACTTTTTAAAAAAAATTTTATTTTATTTTATGTTAATCACCATACATTACATCATTAGTTTTTGATGTAGTGTTCCATGATTCATTGTTTGCGTATAACACCCAGTGCTCCATTCAATATGTGCCCTCTTTAATACCCATCACCAGGCTAACCCATCCCCCCACCCCCTTCCCCTCTAGAACCCTCAGTTTGTTTCTCAGAGTCTGTAGTCTCTCATGGTTTGTCTCGCCCTCTGAAACCCCCCTTCATTTTTCCCTTCCTATCTTTTTTTTTTAAACATATAACGTATTATTTGTTTCAGAGGTACAGATCTGTGATTCAACAGTCTTACACAATTCACAGAGCTCACCATAGCCCATACCCTGCCCAATGTCTATCACCCAGTTACCCCATGCCTCCCACCCCGCACCACTCCAGCAACCCTCAGTTTGTTTCCTGAGATTAAGAATTCCTCATATCAATGAGATCATATGATACATGTTTTTCTCTGATTGATTTATTTCACTTAGCATAATACCCTCTAGTTCCATCTATGTCTTTCCAAATGGCAAGATTTCGTGTGTTTTTTTTTTTTTGATGGCTGCATAATATTCCATTGTGTATATATACCACATCTTCTTTATCTATTCATCTGTTGCTGGACACCTTGGCTCTTTCCATAGTTTGGCTATTGTAAACATTGCCGCTATAAACATTGGGGTGCACGTACCCTTTTGGGTCACTATATTTGTATCTTCGGGGTAAATACCCAGTAGTGCAATTGCTGGGTTGTATGGTAGCTCCATTTTCAACTTTTTGAGGAACCTCCATACTGTTTTCCAAAGTGGCTGTACCAACTTGCATTCCCACCAACAGTGTAGGAGGGTTCCCCTTTCTCCGCATCCCCGCCAACATCTGTCATTCCTGACTGGTTAATTCTAGCCATTCTGACTGGTGTGAGGTGGTATCCCATGGAGGTTTTGATTTGGATTTCTCTGATGCCAAGCGATGTTGAGCATTTTTTCATGTGTCTGTTGGCCATTTGGATGTCTTCTTTGGAAAAATGTCTGTTCATGTCTTCTGCCCATTTCTTGATTAGATTAGTAGTTCTTTGGGTGTTGAGTTTGATGAGTTCTTTATAGATTTTGGATACTAGCCCTTTATCTGATATGTCATTTGCAAATATCTTCTCCCATTCTGTCGATTGCCTTTTGGTTTTGTTGACTGTTTCTTTTGCTGTGCAAAAGCTTTTTATCTGGATGAAGTACCAATAGTTCATTTTTGCCCTTGCTTCCCTTGCCTTTGGCGATATTTCTAGGAAGAAGTTGCTGCGGCTGAGGTCAAAGAGGTTGCTGACTGTGTTCTCCTCTAGGATTTTGATGGACTCCTGTCTCACATTGAGGTCTTTCAACCATTTTGAGTCTATTTTTGTGTGTGGTGTCAGGAAATGGTCCAGTTTCATTCTTCTGCATGTGGCTGTCTAATTTTCCCAACACCATTTGTTGAAGAGACTGTCTTTTTTTCAGTGGACATTCTTTCCGGCTTTGTCAAAGATTAGTTGACCATAGAGTTGAGGGTCCATTTCTGGGCTCTCTATTCTGTTCCACTGATCTATGTGTCTGTTTTTGTGCCAGTACCATGCTGTCTTGATGATGACAGCTTTGTAATAGAGCTTGAAGTCTGGAATTGTGATGCCACCAGCTTTGCTTTTCTTTTTCAACATTCCTGTGGCTATTTGGGGTCTTTTCTGGTTCCATATAAATTTTAGTATTATTTGTTCCATTTCTTTGAAAAAAAGTGGATGGTATTTGGATAGGGATTGCATTAAATGTGTAGATTTCTCTAGGTAGCATAGACATCCTCACAGTGTTTGTTCCTCCAATCCATGAGCATGAAAAGCTTTTCCATTTCTTTGTGTCTTCCTCAATTTCTTTCATGAGTATTTTATAGTTTTCTGAATACAGATCCTTTGCCTTTTTGGTTAGATTTATTCCTAGATATCTTATGGTTTTGGGTGCAATTGTAAATGGGATCAACTCCTTAATTTCTCTTTCTTCTGTTTCGTTGTTGGTGTATAGAAATGCCACTGATTTCTGTGCATTATTTTTATATCCTGCCACTTTACTGAATTCCTGTATGAGTTTTAGCAGTTTTGGGGTGGAGTCTTTTGGATTTTCCACATAAAGTGTCATATCGTCTGCAAAGAGTGAGTTTGACTTCTTCTTTGCTGATTCGGATGCCTTTGATTTCTTTTTGTTGTCTGATTGCTGTGGCTAGGACTTCTAATACTATGTTGAATAGCAGTGGTGATAGTGGACATCCCTGCCGTGTTCCTGACCTTAGGGGGAAAGCTCTCAGTTTTTCCCCATTGAGAATGATATTCGCTGTGGATTTTTCATAGATGGCTTTTATGAGATTGAGGTATGTCCCCTCTATCCCTATACTCTGTAGAGTTTTGATCAAGAAGGGATGCTGTACTTTGTCAAGTGCTTTTTCTGCATCTATTGAGAGGATCATATGATTCTTGTTCTTTTATTAATATATTGTATCACATTGATTGATTTGTGGATGTTGAACCAAGCTTGCAGCCCAGTGATAAATCCCACTTGGTCATGGTGAATAATCCTTTTAATGTACTGTTGGATCCTATTGGCTAGTAGTTTTGTGAGAATTTTTGCATCCATGTTCATCAGGGATATTGGTCTGTAATTCTCCTTTTTGATGGGGTCTTTGTCTGGTTTTGGGATCAAGGTAATGGTGGCCTCATAAAATGAGTTCGGAAATTTTCCTTCCATTTCTATTTTTTGGAACAGTTTCAGAAGTATAGGTATTAATTCTTCTTTAAATGTTTGGTAGAATTCCCCTGGGAAGCCATCTGGCCCTGGGCTTTTGTTTTTTGGGAGATTTTTGATGACTGCTTCAATTTCCTTAGTGGTATGGGTCTGCTCATATTTTCTATTTCTTCCAGTTTCAGTCTTGGTAGTTTATACATCTCTAGGAATGCATCCGTTTCTTCTAGATTATCTAATTTGCCTGCATATAGTTGTTCGTAATATGTTTTTATAATTGTTTGTATTTCTTTGGTGTTGGTTGTGATCTCTCCTCTTTCATTCATGATTTTATTTATTTGGGTTTTTTTTCTTTTTGATAAGTCTGGCCAGGGGTTTATCAATCTTATTAATTCTTTCAAAGAACCAGCTCCTAGCTTTGTTGATCTGTTCTACTGTTCTTTTGGTTTCTATTTCATTGATTTCTGCTCTGATCTTTATTAGTTCTCTTCTCCTGCTGGGTTTAGGCTTTATTTGCTGTTCTTTCTCCAGCTCCTTTAGGTGTAGGGTTAGGTTGTGTATTTGAGACCTTTCTTATTTCTTGGGAAAGCCTTGTATTGCTATACACTTTCCTCTTAGGACTACCTTTGCTGCATCCCAAAGATTTTGAACAGTTGTGTTTTCATTTTCATTAGTTTCCGTGAATTTTTTAAATTCTTCTTTAATTTCCTGGTTGACCAATTCATTCTTTAATAGGATGCTCTTTGGCCTCCATGTATTTGAGTTCTTTCCAACTTTCTTCCTGTGATTGAGTTCTAGTTTCAAAGCATTGTGGTCTGAAAATAAGCAGGGAATGATCCCAATCTTTTGGTACTGGTTGAGACCTGATTTGTGACCTAGGATGTGATCTATTCTGGAGAATGTTCCATGGGCACTAGAGAAGAATGTGTATTCTGTTGCTTTGGGATGAACTGTTCTGAATATATCTGTGAAGTCTGTTTGATCCAGTGTGTCATTTAAAGCCTTTATTTCCTTGTTGATCTTTTGCTTAGATGATCTGCCCATTTCAGTGAGGGGGTGTTAAAGTCCCCTACTATTATTGTATTGTTGTCAATATGTTTCTTTGCTTTTGTTATTAATTGCCTTATATAATTGGCTGCTCCCGTGTTAGGGGAATCGATATTTACAATTGTTAAATCTTCTTGTTGGATAGATCCTTTAAGTAGGATATAGTGTCCTTCCTCATCTTTTATTATAGTCTTTGGTTTAAAATCTAATTTGTCTGATATAGGGATTGCCACCCCAGCTTTCTTTTGGTGTCAATTAGCATGGTAAATAGTTTTCCACCCCCTCACTTTCAATCTGGAGGTGTCTTTGGGTCTAAAATGAGTCTCTTGCAGACAGCGTATTGATGGGTCTTGTTTTTCATCCAATCTGATACCTTGTGTCTTTTGATTGGGGCACTTAGCCCATTTACATTCAGGGTACCTATTGAAAGATATGAATTTAGTGCCATTATATTGCCTGTAAGGTGACTGTTACTGTATATTGTCTGTTCCTTTCTGGTCTATATTACTTATAGGCTCTCTCTTTGCTTAGAGTACCCCTTTCAATATTTCTTGTAGAGCTGTTTTCGTGTTTGCAAATTCCTTTAGTTTTTGTTTGTCCTGGAAACTTTTTCAATGACAGCCTAGCTGGATATAGTATTTTTGGCTGCATATTTTTCTCATTTAGTGCTCTGAATATATCATGCTAGTCCTTTCTGGCCTGCCAGGTCTCTGTGGATAGGTCTGTTGCCAATTTAATGTTTCTACCATTGTAGGTTACAGATCTCTTGTCCCGATTGCTTTCAGGATTTTCTCTTAGTCTCTGAGACTGGTAAGTTTTACCCATAGATGTCAGGGTAGATGTTATTGATTTTGAGGGGGCTTCTCTGTGCCTCTTGGATTTTGATGCCTGTTTCCTTCTCCAAATTAGGGAAGTTCTCTGCTATAATTTGCTCTAATATACCTTCTTCCCCTCTCTCTCTTTCTTCTTCTTCTGGGATCCCAATTATTCTAATATTGTTTCATCTTATGGTATCACTTATCTCCTGAATTCTGCCTTCATGATCCAGGAGTTGTTTATCTCTCTTTTTCTCAGCTTGTTATTTTCCATCATTTGGTCTTCTATATCACTAATTCTTTCCTACTTCATTTATCCTAGCAGTTAGAGCCTCCATTTTTGATTGCACCTCATTAATAGCCTTTTTGATTTTGACTTGGTTAGATTTTATTTCATTTATTTTCCAGAAAGGGTTTCTCTAGTGTCTTCCATGCTTTTTTCAAACCCAGCTTGTATCTTTATAATCGTCATTCTGAACTCTAGTTCCGACATCTTACTAAGGTGTATTGGTTAGTTCCGTGGCAGTCGATATTGCCTCTTGTTCTTTTTTTTTTGAGGTAATTTTCTCCATCTTGTCATTTTGTCCAGAGGAGAATAGATGAATGAGAGAACAAAATGCTAACAGGGTATAAAGGACCCCAGAAAAATATACACTAAACAAATCAGAAGAGACTTGAAATGGGGGAAAAGAAAGGGAAAGAAAGAAAAAAGAAAGAAAAAAATGAAAAAGAAAAAGATAAAAAAATAAAGAATATGATCAAATATGATCAGGCTGGTGAATAGATCAGTGCCACACACTAGATTTTGATTGTATTTTGGTCTGTTAGAAGAAAGTGTCTCCCAAAATTTTAAAGAAAGAAAAACTTATATATATACAAAAATAAGGGTAAATATGATGAAGGGATGGAATGTGACTGTAAAGATGAAATTTATAAAAGATTTTATAAAAGGAATTGATAAGATAAGAAGTTGGTTGAAAAAAGAAAGAAGAGAAAAAAAAAAGGGAGAGAATGTGATCAGGCAGGAGACTAGAACAAAGCCATACACTAGAGATTTAGGGTATATTTTGGTCTGTTTGAAGAAAATGTATCCCATATTTTAAAGAGAGAGCAACTTATATATATACCAAAAATAAGGTTAACTACTATGAAGGGATAGAATATGACTCTAAAAACGAAAAATAAAAAAGATTTTTAAAAAAGGGAGTGATAAGATGTTGGTTGAAAAAGGGAAAAGAAAAATTTAAAAAAGAAATAGAAAAAGAAAAAAAAGAAAATTAAAAATATTAACTTTGAAAGACTAAAGAATCAGGGGGGGAAAGAAGCCATGAATTCTATGTGCTATATTCCCCTAGTCCTGGAGTTTTGTCATTCTCATTGATCGGCAAACTTGGTCTTGGCTGGCTATGCTTGCTGATCTTCTGGTGGAGGGGCCTGTCGCTGTGGTTCTCAAATGTCTTTGCCAGAGGGGGAATTGCCCCGCTCTTGCCGGTCCGGGCTAAGTAATCTGCTCGGGTTTGCTCTCCGGAGCTTTTGTTTCCTGCAAGCTTTCCGTACATCTTTGGGGATGAGAGTGAAAATGGCCACCTCCCAATCTCCACTCTGGAGGAGCCGAGAACTCAGGGCCCTGCTCCTCAGTGTGCCCCCAGAAAAAAGCAGTCAATCACTCCTGTCTCCCCGGTCCACGGCCACACTCCGTGTTCACCTGGATTGTGACCGAGCGTTCCTATCTCTGGCTCATGACCCTGTGTGGAGTCTCCAAAACCAGCAGATTCCTGCGGTGCACTCTTGCACCGCTCTTCCCGGGGGAGGAAGGGGAATCTCCCTGGATCTGCAGCTTCTTGGGTCTCTGCTGGAAGAGCAGTGGCCTGACTGTGCCGTGGATCACTGTTTATGATAACCCCAAGCTGAGAGCCCACTCCTCTGCTCTGTCTTTGCAGCCAGCTTCCTTGCCCCAATACCTGGGAGCTCTGTCGCACTCAGGCACCCCTGGTCTTTCTGTGACCCCGAGGGTCCTGAGACCACACTGTCCCAGTGAGGGTTCCACCCCCCGCTTAGCCATTGGAGCGACGTCCCTCAGCGGAGCAGACTTCTAAAAGTTCTGATTTTGTGCTCCACTGCTCTATCACTTGTCCGTAGCGGCTGACGGAGGCCCCCTCCCCCGCCGTCTATCTTCCCGAATATTGCCTCAGATTCACTTCTCCGCACGTCCTACCTTCCAGAAAGTGGTCGCTTTTCTGTTCAGAGGGTTGCTGCTATTCTTTTCTACGATCTCCTGTTGTGTTCGTAGGTGTTCTGAATGGTTTGATAACTATCTAGCTGAATTCCTGGGACCAGATGAAATTTAGGTCTCCTACTCCCCCATCATCTTGCTCCTCCCCCCCCGTATCACCTTTTGAAACATGCAAGGCATCTCTCACTACTTTCAAGAGAAAGCTGATCACTACACTTTTTATATTATTAGCTTTTTTCTCATGAACTCACAAATTTAGCTGCTTTTCCATAGCTTTATAACTTAGAACAGATTTTACTTTAACATTTTTCTGGGCAGCTTCATGCATAGACAGTGAATTTTATCTTTTTTTTCTGGATGCGCTATATTAGTGATTTATTAACATTAATCTCATGGCCAGCAGCATTAGAACTCATGTCTGAATGAAGCTTATTGATGCAGATATTTTCTCTGTAATATTTCTTCTTGTGCTTGGGAACATTCATCACAACATTTGCGGGGCATTTTAAAGAACACAATCACCAACAAAAAGCATAAAGATACAAAAAAATTGTAGCATTAAATAAGCCACAAAAAGGACACTTGTTAATAGTGTAAGAGCTGAAACAAGAAGGGAAAGCATCATCTTGTCTAATCTCAGCTGGAATATGCACTCTGATGACTCAAAGTTTACACCTCTCTGCATATGCCTGTTAATGACCATGAAAGTACTGCAAATGTTGATTTTGGTGTTATGAATGAATTTTACGAGTAGACAAATTAGCATATGTGGAATCTGTGAATAATAAACATTGATTATATGGTCAAATAGGTAAAAGTGGTCTACTAAGCAAGAAAATA
The DNA here is from genome assembly GCF_029215605.1 of Mirounga angustirostris. Taxonomy (NCBI): domain Eukaryota; kingdom Metazoa; phylum Chordata; class Mammalia; order Carnivora; family Phocidae; genus Mirounga; species Mirounga angustirostris. Next base: position 142,649,055 of record NW_026991710.1, on the reverse strand, counting down.
ATTATTACTAAAATTTCAAATTATATCTAAATAGCACTGAGTGGTCCACAAGAGATAGATTATAATGGAGTAGAGGAAGATATACTATGCTAACATATTGGAAAAAAAAAGCTGGAGTAGCTATATTAATTTTAACACAAAAAACTTCAGAAGAAGGAAAATTATCAGGGATAAAAAGAACCATTACATAATGATAAAGGGGCCACTTCTCCAAGATGATATTATAAATCTTCATATGTGTGAGCCCAATAAAAGAGCATCAAAATACATGAGGCAAAAACTGATAGAACTGCTAGAAGAAACAGATGAATCCACTATTTTATCAGTAGTTTAGGACCTCTTTATCATAAATGGACAGATCCAGCAGGCAGAAAACTTAAAAGCACATGTTTGAAATCAATAACATCATCAATCAATTTGATATAATTGATATCTATAGAATACTTCATCCAACAACAACAGATTGTTGTTGTTCTCAAGCTCACACGTAATACTAAGATAGACTACATAAAATATACCTTAATCAGTTTAAAATAATAGAAACCATACAAAATAAGCTCTCAGACCACAGTGGCATTAAACCAGAAATCAATAACAGAAAGATAGATGGAAAACCTAAAATTCTTGGAGATTAAACAACACACTTGCAAATAACACAAAAAAGACTCAAGAGAATTTAAAAAATTCAAACTAAATGAAAATGAAAATATAAACTATTAAAATTTGTGAGATGCAGGAAATGAAATGCTTAGAGGAAAATTTATGGCCTTGAATAAATATGTGGGAAATAAATACCTAAAATCACGAATATAAACTTCCACCTTAGGAAATTGAATAAAAGAATGAATTAAGTCTAAAGTAAGCCAAAGCAAATAAACAATGAAAATTAGAGTAGAAATAAATTCAATTGAAAACGGGAAATTGCTAGAGAAAATCAATTAACCTGAAAGCTCATTCTTTGAAAAAATCAATAAAATTGATAAGCCCCTAGCCAGGTTAACTAAGAAAAAAGAGAGAGAAGATACAATTACTGATATCAGAAATGAAAGAGGGTACATTACTACAGATACTATGGATATGAAAAGGATAAGAAAGGAATACTAAGAACAACTCTGTGCGCATAAATTTGATACTGTAGATGAAATGCATCAATTTCTTCAAAGACACGATCTACCCAAACTTACACAAAGAGAAGTAGATGGTATGAATAGGCCTATATCTATTAAAGAAGTTAAACACATATTAAATAACTTGTCAAGACAGAAAGCACCTGGCCCTGATGGGTTCACTGGTGAACTCTACCAAACTTTTAAAGAATAAAATTATATGATTCTTTTGTTTGTTTATGGTCTCTTCCGGAAGATATAAGCAGAGGGAATACTTCCTAAATCATCCTATGAGGTCAGCATTACCCTACTACCAAAACCAGAGAAAGCATTACAAGAGAGGAAAACTACAGACCAATATCTGTCATGAACACAGATGTAAAAATTCTTCAAAAAAAATTGGCAAATTGAATTCAATATTGTACAAAAAGAATTGTGCATTATGACCAAGTGGTGTTTCTTTCAGGTATGCAAGTCTTATCTCAACATTTGAAAATCAATTAACATAATTTATTACATCAATAGAATAAAGAATAGAAACTGTTGACTGTATCACAAATGAAGAAAAAGCCTTTGACAAAATCTAACACCTGTTTAAGATGAAAACTCTCAGCAGAACCTATAGGGAACACATACTTAATGGGGACAAAGATAAGGAACAAAGCAAGAACGTCCACTCTAAATAGCACTGACTGTTTCAAAAAAGATTTTGACTTGATGTAGCTTTGTCAAGAATTAGGCATGTAAGTTAAAAATAGTTCCAGTTGTCTAGCATCTCATAGGGATGATTTGGGAATTACATATGTTAATTGAGACAAAATGAACACAGTTATTCTAAGACTGCACAGCTTGGGAAAGTAGCTTCTAATGGAAAGGATACTGGACTGCACTATTAAGGAATATTAACTGAGAGTTATTCCTTTTTAGTGTGATTAGTGAATTTTTATACAATTTAAGACAATTTTTGTTAAAACTACTCATTTTCATTTGCTTTAGAGTATTTTTTTGCTTTCTGATTTTTCTAAGTAAAACACAGTAGCCAAGTCAAAAATCAAGTGGAACTACATCATCAAACTAGAAAGCTTCTGAAGAGCAAAAGAAACAACAGAATGAAAAAGCAATCTACAGAAAGGGAGAAAATATTTACAAACCATATACCTGATAAGGGATTAATATCTAAAATACATAAGAATCTCATACAACTCAATAGCAAAAACCAAATAATCTAATTAAAAATGGGCAAAGAACCTGAATAGATATTTTTCTAAAGAAGACATAAAAATGGCCCATAAGTATATGAAAAGCTACTCAATATCACTAATCATCAAGGAAATGCAAATCAAAACTATAATGAAATATCACTTCACACCTGTTAGAATGACTATTATCAAAAAGACAAGAAGAAATGTGGAGAAAAGGGAATTCCCATTGGTAGGAATGTAAATTGGTATAGCCACAATGGAAAACAGTGTGGAAGTTCCTCAAAAAATTAAAAACAATGATACAGCAATCCTGCTTCTGGGTGTTTATCTAAAGTAAATGAAATCATTATCTCATAAAGATATCTGCACCTCCATATTCACTGTAGTGCAAACTACTGAAGTTCCATCAACAGATGAAAGGATAAAGAAAATGTGATTCTCTCTGTCTCTCTCTCTCTCACACACACACACATATATATATAGTGGAATATTATTTAGTCATAAAAAGAAGAAAATCCTGCTGTTTGAGAAAACATGGATAAATCCCAAGGGTATTATGCTAAGTGAAATGAGTCAGAGAAAGACAAATACTGTATGATATCACTTTTATGCAGTATTTAAAACAGCTGAACTCAGAAACAGCTGGGGTTGAAGGGTGGGGAAATGGGGAGATGCTGGTCAAAGGGTACAAGCTTTCAATTATAAGAGGAATAAGTTCTGGGAATCTAATATACAGTGTGGTGACTATAGTTAACAATACTGTGTTGTATACTTGAAAGTTCCTAAGAGAGTAAATCTTAAATGTTCTCACCATAACAACAACAACAACAACAACAATTATCATTTTGTCAGGTAAAGAGAGGTTACTAGCCTTATTGTGTAATAATTTCACAATATATATATATACCTGTCAGATCATCACATTGTACATCTTAAACTTATACAATGTTAGATATCAATTATATCTCTGTAAAACTGGAAAAAAAACCCCACAGTAGCCAAGGAAAACATGAACAATTATCTTTATATTACACTTTGCCAGGGCCATCAGGTTGGATAGACTTTAAAGCATTTTGAGGTGCATTCTTGCTGTGGCATGCTGGAGTGGACAGTATGCGATCAAATCCTAAACCTCCTGGAATTCTTCAGTCTAAAACACTGACAAGCAAAAAATTACAATGGTCAAATTGAACCTGCATTCTGACCCTAAAGTTGCTATGACAGGAGAATTGAAACTGGAGCAAAGAAAAATTTTTTCAATGAATATATTGATGTATAGTTTTAAAGCAAAAATTACTTTCCTGAAGACAAAGTTAATCCATAACTTTTTGTTAACTTGTCTCTATTTTTCTAGTGATGACTGATATTTTAAAAGGCATGAAAGCATTGCAAACTCCTCAAGTCAGCTTTAGAGAGCATATTTAAAGTCCTTTATTGTTTTCCTGTGAGATTCTGCTGGTGAATAAAACACAAAAATGAGCATGCATGCATGTGTTCATGCTCACGTACACATACACACGCACACACACACAGAACATAGTTATCATAAAGGCGACTTTGTCTTTAAAGTTAAGAGCTTGTTTCTTATGAAAGGCTTTGCATGTTTTATGCAAAATTTCAATGTTTATCTTCATGCTCATCACAAGTCTTAAAACAGGTTTTAGTTAAGGAAAATATATGGATGTTTACCAGCTCCATTTCATTTCTTAAAGATTAAATCTTTTTTTTAAAGAACTCAACAGTTTTCCTCCCTTATCTCTACAGTCCTTTTCTAAACTCTAGTTTCATTCATTGAACATCCATTTATTAAGCACCTGCACACCAGACACCACACTCTGGGAGCTCTGGTGACACAAAAGGACAAGTACAATGAATATGAGATCAGTGACACAAGAGTGCAGAAGAGGGTGCCCTGGGGGTTGGCATGGCTGGTTGAGTTTGGAGTGCCCAAAGTATGATTCAAAGAGGAAGAATTATTTGACGAGAATCTTGAAAAGAATTTGGATGCAAAATAACAGGAGAAGAAAATAGCATTCCACGCAGGGGATTATTGGACTAGTTTATAGAGATGTGGAAAAACAGATCCAATTTGGGGAATAGCAGAATGTTTGATTTGGCTGGAAATGGAAGTAGCAAAAAAAAAAAAAAAAAAGGCTAGTAAACAAACAAGGTCAAAGAAGGATGTTTTTTCCTAGGATGATTTTTGGTTTGGGATTTCATTTAATGTAGTTAGTGATGAGACATTTAAGGATTTAAGGCAAAAACGTGTCAAGATCACAGTTGCAATTGAGAGAGCAAATTGGTTTACCATTATTGTCCTTTTCTATTATTTTTCTTCTTATTCTATTTCTTTGCCCAGCTTTTTGTTTTAATCCATGTTTGCCTTCTGTTAGACATCAGCTATTTACACCCATATTACAATCTTAAAACAAGGTAAAGTGAAAAAAAAATTATAACAAAAAATAATAGAAATAATCAGGCTTACCAAATCCTTGGAGTGCTCCCCCTAGCATTTGGGCATCCATTATGGGATTGAAATTGGGAGCTGGGAAAATGGTTCCTTGCACCTGGTGGGAATAGTCAATGAGAAAGAGACTGTAGTATTTTATAAGAAAGATTTCAACATTTTTTTGCAGATAAATGAAAACAAAAACATTCTATGTGTTTAAATTACTCTAAGACATACATACAAATTTATTAAACAAGTGCGTTAATTGTGTGTTAATTGTATGGAGCAAATTTGGTTGAATTTCTTTTAATCCAGTGGCCTCTATTGTTCATCTAGGAATTTGAGATACTAGAACCAATAGTAGAAAATGTGAGAATCAAATAAATACAAATCTTGGTAATAAACTGTAAACATTTTCTTAGGAATTTGTGGCTATTTAAAGAAACTGAAAGGAGAAATCTATTGCAGGAATTCATGACATTTATATGGATTAGAAGTGGCACTTGCCACCATAGCTTTTTCACCCACCTGGGGCCCTAAAATCATACTAAAAAAAAATCGAAATATTTGAATTTGGGTTGTGAGATTCATAAAAATTTAGGCGATATAGATAGGGCAGAGATTTTTTTAGCTGAAGCTTGCAGCTGCAGAGGAAAACATAAAAACCTGACTGACATTCCATTTAAATTTTCTTTGTTGCTAATAATAAAATAGCAGAACATTTATGTTAGACTTTGAATTCACGTGGTCTGTTATTTCACAGAGCCAGCCAGGACTAGGCACCATATCATCATACTCACCACAAGAGAACTATCAATCAAAATTTATTAAGAATGGTCCCTCTCCCGGGCGCCTGGGTGGCTCAGTCGGTTAAGCGACTGCCTTCGGCTCAGGTCATGATCCTGGAGTCCCTGGATCGAGTCCCGCATCGGGCTCCCTGCTCGGCAGGGAGTCTGCTTCTCCCTCTGACCCTCCTCCCTCTCCTGCTCTCTGTCTCTCATTCTCTCTCTCTCTCGAAAAAAAAAAAATCTTTAAAAAAAAAAAAAAGAATGGTCTCTCTCCCCTGTTTGTTGTCAGTGTGCCCAGAAACATTGGGAAAAAATGCCTTCCCATAGCAAATGGGTCTACTAGGCCTTGAGAACTCAGGCATTCACCAAGCTCTTCTACAAGAATAGTCTCTTAGCGGAAGATGAAGTTTTCTAGTGCCTATTTTCTTACAGTAGAACATTAGTTAATGAGAAGAAGATGGCACCATAATGTCTAGTCCAAGAAATATACGTATGCTAATACCAAAATATTTATGAAAAGATTTTGGGGGACTAAGGACATTGTTCACTTGAGTTAAAACTAAAAAAAAAAATTCAGTTTGGATTTCATTTCATTAATATTAATGATGATGAAGTTGTCTATTTGAAGTAGACTGGAAACCATATAATAATTGTGATATATCCATGTTTTCTTAAGTACAGCCATGTTAATAAAACATTCTTTTTAAATGCTTGTATGGATAGATATATGTAATTAAAATAAGAGTATGGTCTGCATCTACACATAGATATATGTAATTAAAATAAGAGCATGGTCTGCAGAGTAGGGTTAGCATCTTGCTAAAGTGCATGCAGTTTGCTTTGGATATTCAAGTTTATTGGAGATGATCTAGAGACTAAATTCTCTTGAGCCAATCCTCACTTCTGCGAGCTATGTATTAGACAGTATGAGTGTTACCTCCTTTATCCACTAACCTTTTCCACTGGGACTCTATTAAGAAGATAGACTTTGGTTCTTCTTTTATTTATTAAATTAAGTTTAGATAGCAGGTTCTAGTGTAAATTCCTAGGTTGAGGTCTCCTCACCTGAAGCATTTTCCTTTGAATCTTTTTATCCTAGAAAAAATGAATGCTTTAAACTTTTGAAAGAACAGTAATCTATTGAATGTGAAAATTTTCTGCTATTTGTCACTGACTTTTTGTCTATATATCTCTTTCTCAGTTCTTTCCCCTGTTGGGAAAATAAAGTTTTTTTTGAGGCATGGAAAAAGAGATACTTTATTTCCCCTATTTTAGGACTTGGAAGACTTGTTTGGACAAATTTTGTGTGGATAATACCATTTTTTGCCTGGCGACCTTAATTTTGCTGACTGCTAATCAGCCAAAGGGCTGTTTTAAACTGTAGAAGAGGGGTGCCTGGGCGGCTCAGTCAGTTAAGCATTTGCCTTTGGCTCAGGTCATGATCTCAGGGTCCTGGGATGGAGCCCCATACTGGGCTCCCTGCTCAGCAGGGAGTCTGCTTCTCCCTCTCGCTCTCGCTCTGTACTCTCTGTCTCTCTCTCAGATAAAAAAATAAAATCTAAAAAAATGAACTATAAAAGAAAATGTTTTTGAAAATAGTAAGACATATTGTTAAATATGTGTAAGTTATCTAGGCAGTTTTAAAGCACAGAGTATGCAGAGGTTTACAAATCATTTTATTCCTGGCTAGACTAGGATTTTCCAGAATTTCTATTGGAGTGTTATAAAATAAAAGCATATACCTTTATAGGGAAGAAGAAAAAACCTCTAAAATTTATAGATAAAAGAGGTAGTAAATGTTAATAGTGATTTGTTAGATGCAATCTGTAGGTGAAAGAAAAAGTCCACAGTTTTTTCCTTTGGAGTTTTTGTTGTTAATCCTTGTACAGATTACTAGTGCAACATATTTTTACAATATAATGTAAAAATTACTTTTTTCATTACAGTTCTCATCTTCTTTGTCATTTCAAATCCTTATTTCCTTGTCAACTGGCATTAAAATAATACACTAAAAATGTTTTGGAAAAAAATTCAAGACAAAGTAAAGAAAATTATAAATGCTTAGTAATTCACAAAACACAATTTTTCTAGTAAGTATTTGTCATTTATGCCCACTTATATCGTAAACCTTTATATTTATTTTTAATATAATAGTAAACCATTTGAATATATTTACTATTCAAATATAGTAAACCATTATATTTATTTTTATGCCATTTATTATGTTTCATTTAAGCTCAGGTCAGCAACATTATTCCATATAAGGTACATACTTAATGTTCTTTTTACTTATTTTGTCATTGGAATACTGATTTTGTCTTTTAATGACAATATTTTTCCAGCTTTATTAAGAGGTCATTGATATATAACATTGTGTAAATTTAATTTGTATAACATGATTTAATATATGTATATGTTATGAAATGATTACCACAATAAGATTGATTAACATATTTATCACCTCACAGTTGCCTTTTCTTTTTCTGATGAGAACATTTAAGAGCTACTCTTAGAAACTTTCAAGTATACAATATAGTATTGTTAACTAAAATCACCATGCTGTACATTAGATCCTCAAACTTATTTTCCTTATAACTGGAGGTTTGTACTCTGTGACCAACATCTCCCAATCCCCCCCCTGCCCACAGACACTCCAGGCAGCCCCTGGCTATCACCAGTCTTTTAATGATCATTTTGACTAAAGTGACCAGTTAAGTCTATTGAAACAGTCAATTATCAGTTTTAATTTTGTTCCCTGAATTAAGCAGTTATTTGAAAAAAAAAGATTGTTTTGGGCCATAAAACTTTTTCAAATGACTACGATATACCTATAGATATATATTCATCTATTTTAAGGTAATTTGATCTTTCCTTTGGATATTTTTTTCTAAAATTTGTGCTCAACCATAGTCTATGCATTCCTTAATAGCCAACGTCAGTCTCTGATGAAATGAATCTATTCTGACCACTTCTTTTACTAACTCCCTAGAACTTACTGCATTTGTATTTAAAATCAGTATCTTATGTTTTCCCATTTGCTACCTATTCTTAAAACTGGGAATTTCGCTATGTAATACATAGTACATGTTATTTTATAACATAGTGCTGTACCAAGTAGTTATTCTTTGGCTACATTTCTTGTCCCTCTAATTATATTTTATGTCTCTTGATTACAGTATATCAAATCTATACCATGATTTTCTATGTAGTGAGACTTCTTTTTAAAATGTTTTCATCTAGGGGCACCTGGGTGGCTCAGTCGTTAAGCGTCTGCCTTCAGCTCAGATCATGATCCCAGGGTCCTGGGATTGAGCTCTACATTGGGCTCCCTGCTTGGTGGGAAACCTGCTTCTCCCTCTCCCACTCCCCCTGCTTGTGTTCCCTCTCTCTCTGTGTCTCTGTCTGTCAAATAAATAAAATCTTAAAAAAAAATAAAATATTTTCATCTACTGGTGATGTCACTTAAGTTAAATGATTTCTTAAAAAAAATGAGATCTTTTTTTTTCAAGATTATGCCTACTTTATTTTTTTAATTGTTATGTTAATCCATTACATCATTAGTTTTAGATATAGTGTTCCATGATTCATTGTTTGTACATAACACCCAGTGCTCCATGCAGAATGTGCCCTCCTCCATACCCACCACCAGGCTAACCCATCCTCCCACCCCCCTCCCCTCTAGAACCCTCAGTTTGTTTCTCAGAGTCCATCGTCTCTCATGGTTCGTCCACCCCTCTGATTTCCCCCCCTTCATTCTTCCCCTCCTGCTATTTGTTGCTTTGTATTAGGAAAACTGAACAGAGACAAATAAATGAGACAGACAAACAAAAATTACCCTGGAGAAGAGGGTACAGGGGAGAGAGATGTTCCTAGTTTGATAGGGCACAATTTTTTCCAGCCATATGTATGAACTGAAGTGATCTGGGAAATGGGAGCACAGTGTCTCAAGACTCTCTTGTGAGAGTAAAATAATCTGTATTATTATAATATATTGTTATAATCTATAGCAATGTGAAGGATGAAACAAAAAGAAGTTATACAGGTGGCAGAGGTAGCTAATTTGGAAACCCAGTTGAAATTCAGTGCACCCCTGAACTGAGACAAATAGCATGTTCTTAATAAATATAGATTGCTTAGTTAACTGAATGTAATTTAATTTACTAATTTTTAAGATTTATTTTAACTTAACACAGTAGCAGTAGTTAAATCTTTTGAAAGAGTCAGAGACTTTTGTTTCAGGTGTTTTTGAGCATATATGCCTTTTAAAGCAATGTTATTTTTTATATACATGTTCCTAATTGTTCATATCTTAGAGCAAATTGGAAATTTTGAAAAATTGGACACTTTCCGCTGTGACACAAAAAATAATGTGCATATGGTAAAATTATTTTATTTTTCTTGCTCTGAAAATTGACAGATTTAGAAATAGTATCACTTGTCTAAGGCAAAATAAATTCTAATGCCTGTCATTTCAATTTAAATTCTTACCACAAGGTAATCAAAATATAATCTTTGCTTCTAGTCATTTGTGAATTTAGGTTTTGACAGAGGAATACAAAATACTCCCTTTCTGAAAGACAGAATAAACTGCTTCATAAACTCACTAAGCAGAAGAGCATGAGTAATTTGTAGATTTGAAGTTGGTTCTAGAATCTACCCTGAATAAATAATGAATAGATTTCTTTAACTGACAGAAAAATTTTAAAATTATTATCTGGAACTGAATACAGACTGAAAAAAAATTCACATATATTTTGCTCATGAAGTTGATAAAATTATTTGCATCATCTCATATCAATAGGTACATCAAAAAGTAGATCATATTTCATTTATTCACATCTAATCCAGGGGCTAGAGTCCATAAAACCATATCCCTCCAAAGTCAACACTGATAAGCTACCCACATTTTAATCCTTTTTCTCATGTGGCTTTTCAGTTACACTCATATTGAGAATCTGAATGCCTCAAGACTTTTGACTTTGAACTATTAGCCATGCAGGTTGACAGTTTTACTGACTGGATGCTTGTTAAAGTACAGGTTTTTTTCTTTTTTCTTTTTTTTGAGATTTTATTTATTTATTTGTCAGAGGCAGAGAGAGTACAAGCAGGGGGAGCAGCAGGGAGAGGGAGAAGCAGGCTCCTCGCTGAGCAGGGAGCCCTATGGGGACTGGATATCAGGATCCTGGGATCATGGCCTGAGCCAAAGCACACGCTTCACAGATTGAGCCATGCAAGTGCCCCAGAGTACAGGTTTCAATGAATAATTCAGCATCATTGAAATACCTTGGTTCTGGTATTGTTGAGATGACTAGATCTCTAGTGATATTTAGGATTTTTGGAGCCGTGAAAGGAAAATCTACAGGAATCTTAGGATTCCCTTTCTATAGAGCACTTCCTTGAACCAGACATTTATTCACCTTTGGGGCATTGGTCCTTGGATCTCCATTGGCTCAGTCCCAAATGCCTTAAACTCTCCTGAAGGTCTTCAGCCACCTAATCTCTGACTCTATCTGACAAGAGTTGTGCTGATGGGGTTTCAGTGGCTTTAAACACAACACCAAAAGATGGGTTAACAAACATATTGTTCCTCTCTCTTACCCTTCCACAACCAATCTGCCCTTCAGTCCAGTCCTGTCAGCCCTATCCTCACAAAAGCTTTCATGTATTTCCCCTTTTTAAAATTTCTGTTCCTACTACCTTAGTCTTTACCACTTTTCTTTTGGGTTTATTTCAATATGCTGCTAAGTAGGTCCAATTTCCTTTCACTGATAGAATGATCCTTCTAAAAGATCTAACACATCATTTGTCTTTCCATGCCTAAAATTCTTAATATGCAAAACATAGCTTCTCAATATTTGTTTTCTACTGTGGTGCACAGAATGGATGATTTTCACATGAAAGGAACATCTAGGGTTATGAACACATAGCAGTATGCTAGCCTTAATGAGAGTTTATTTTTGCCTACTCAACAGAGGGTATATTGTAATGCTGAATGAGACTCTCATATTATAGGGCAAAACATGAATTGTAAGGAATAGAAAAATACATTCATACTTTGGCTTATTAGTATTAATGGCAATATTTATTTTCAGTGCTTACTGCAACTCGTTCCTATGGCTGAGAATAGATGACTTGTGGGATTCAATTCAAATATTTTAACAATAAACAATGTTCTTTATGACCTGGTCCTTCACTGTGTGGGTTTCTGTTTTATTTTCTCTCTCCTGAACCTCTCAACTCATATGCCATACACACATAGCTACACACTCCAGCTAAAAGGGACATCTGTATCATTATTTGTTCTGTTCTATATGTGTGGAATATCCCCCCTTCCTCCCACAACACACATACTCATCTCCTGACTCCATCTTATGATTCTGGTAAACATCTATTCAAGATTTAACTTTCAAGCTTTGGCTCCAGTGTCATCCTTCATGGGGAGCCCTTCCTGATGCTTCTCGTAGAGTTGCCTGCTCCTACCCTGGTGCCTACAATTTATCCTATACCAGAGCTGTAGTATATCCTGTTAGAGCACTGGTAGTATATTGGCAGAAAATATTCATTTCTAATTTTACCAGGTTTCTAAGAATAATGAGTCAAATTACCTTCCTTTGTTTTGTTGAGAATGAAACTTAATGTGAGTGGTTGTGCAAATTTGGAGATTGAACTGTTCTCATGAATAAAGGAAGAATATTTGGATTTCCAGGAAACAATTTGGGAAGAGCTGTGATGAGTAACAAGAATGGACAGTGAGGGAGAATTACTTTCTGTGATTTCTCCCTGATACAATTTTTCATTAATATTTGTTAAAAGGTATTGTATATGGATTTTTTTTCAGACTAGGGAAAAGGATGAGTTATTTGGGTTCAGTCCAGGTGAAAAAAAATAATGTGTTGCTGTACAGGTTCATATGGAAAAAGATCTTTGTTTTTTTTAAAGACTTTATTTATTTATTCATGAGAGACACAGAGAGAGAGAGAGAGTCAGAGGGAGAAGCAGGCTCCCAGGGAGCAGGGAGCCCAATGTGGGACTCGATCCTGATGTGGGACTCGATCCCGGGACTCCAGGATCATGACCTGAGCCGAAGGCAAACACTTAACCATCTGAGCCACCCAGACACCCTGGAAAAAGATCTTGACGACATAAGATGCTAAAAATTTGAAGCCTAGAGAAGGCTTTAGACTTTACATCACATAATCAGGGTATTTAAGGCAGTCTCATGTGTACACCCTCCACACAGACTCTGGCTTATGTGTCTTCCTGCTCCTTCAAGACTTTTAAGTCCCCCAAAACATAGATTGTGGGGTGTTATTTTATTAGAGGTACTATATATGATTTGACATCATTGCTGATTTAGCCTTTTCAAAGTTCTCAATAGACTGTAAGAATTTTGATTTCACCAAATTGACTTAAAATTTAGCTAAATATGATATAACTCCCATCAGTTCTAAGTATTGCCTCTCAGAATTTAAAATTCACAATTGGAATTTAGTTCTACACTATGTAATGTAATGGACTGGACTTCAAGTTTATGTGCAAATTCCCAGTTAAATTGTTTACTAGGCAGGGGTCCTGGGTGGCTCAGGGGGTTAAGCATCTGACTCTTGATTTTGGCTCAGGTCATGATCTCAGGGTTGTGAGACTGAGCCCCACATTGGGCTTTGTGCTCAGTGGGCAGTCCGCTTGAGATTCTCTCCCTCCCTCTCCCTCTGCCCCCTCCCACTCTCTCTAAAATAATAAATAAATCTTGAAAAAAAATTACTTACTTGGCAATCCAATCCAATGGTAATTATTTCCTAATCACCTTCTCTCAGTCAGAATCACCCTCTCCCTCCTCTTTACCCTTATATTTCTAATGAGATTAGGAGGTTTGGAAACAAAGTTAAGATGTCACTGATCCAAGAGACTGTAATTGACATGGACTTTAGAGAATGGGTCTTATTAGTAGAGGGTGAAAATGGAGGATAAAAAAGTTGAGCAACTAAAAGAGAATGAATCTGTATAAAAAACACATTCAAGGGGAAAAATTGAGATTATATGGGAAATAAAAATATTTTTAGTGTATACTCTAGAATATAAGACTGTGATCTTTAATATCTTAAAAGATTTAAACTTGGAGTTTAGTTGAGTAGCACAGCAAATGTTCTCAACTTTTAACTCTAAGTATTTAGTATATCAGTAATGTGTTTTTAATGAAATTTTGGAGTTAACTTTGATATTATCATAAGATAGAATGAGACAATTAGCTTGAAGAAATGTGTATATTGATATACATAATTGTAGCTCATACTTATTGTAGTCTTACAGAATTTAAATGTTCTAGGTCTTATATTGAATAATTAGATAAATCATTTTGTGTTCATAGGTAAAATAATTTATTTTTATGTAGCTATTTACTACATAATTAAAGGTACTTTAAATACTAATTTATTTAGCTTTACATATGATAACTTATCATATCCCCTGTCAATTTGTTCAGTTATTCTTTGAGGAAAGTTAAACAACAATATGTGTAATAGATTGTGCTACATATTACATATTATCATTAGTTTACTACTGTAAATGAAATGCATATACACAACTGATTCAAAGCAGATGATAACTTATATTATAAAAATCTCATAAAATACCACAGAATTTGGAGGAAGAGATAATCTGTGAAAATAGGAAAGAGTATAAGGGAAGTTTTCTTGAAGAAGTTTTGAGGCAAAAATCTCATGTTTGATTAGATTTTGACAAGTGGAAATGTGTTGTTTGGAAGTCTCATGTTTTTTCATGAGGTTCTATCTCATTTCCTTAGATAGTTTTATGGGCTGACATTATTCATTTTTTGCTATTTCATATTATTTCTAGCCTAATTTTCTCATCACAATTATAAACAATATTAAATGCTTGAAACAGAACAAAAGACGTATGAAATATTCTTACACATCATGGAAAAAATATACATCTTACCATACATTTATATTATATATAATGTTTCTAGGGAAAATGTTAGATAAAAATGAAGCTATTCATAATTAAATATAAAACAAGCATTATAGATACTAAGTGTATTCAACTAGTAGAGTTTTCATTATCTTTGATCATTTGCACAAATATTCTGTATTAGCCAGATAGTTTAGAATTAATAGTATGAAATTTAAAGAATTAAAAAAAAAACCTCATAAGTTAATAGAATATACCATAAAGGTATCATTATGCATTTCAACAATATCTTCAGAACTGTTTTCTTCTCACCTAATATATATTTTCTTTCTTTCTTTTAAGCAGATCTCTGAAAACCTCCTTCCACATCATGAAATGGTTTTGAGGGAGAAATTCTCTGTAGAGCAGAATATAACCTATAAGGCTTAGTATCTTTCTCTGAGTGAAACACCGGAAGGATTCTGAATAATTTAGGCAACAACTCCCCACTTATTATTAAGACTTATTAGAAAAGCTAGAATATGGGTACCATCATGCAATCCCTCCTGCTCTGAGAGAGCAATTACATTACAATCACTTTACCCTCAGTTTGGTCTAAAGGATTTTTCAGGACCTGAGAGCACAGCATTAAATCAAAGTGAACAAGAAGAACCTGCAGGGTTACAATAGCTTCCTCCACCAGATAGAAACACATGGCTGGGACCACTGTGAGACTGATCATCACATGGTACTCTACGTAACTATTTCAGCTGAAAGAGAGGAACTTGTGTTTTTATATGATCTTTTTGAAAGCTCTATTGTTTAATGTCCCATGCTAATAAGGCTAAATGTGTACTTTCCCCTTTTCTTTTATAGTTTCACAACACTCCCCAACCCTTAATACAACGGCAGAGCTACATGTAGGTGGGTCCCTTGTTCACCAGAAGCTTAGTACTTAGTTGGTAAGACAAAGATTATACGAAACCTGAAGTGATAGGATTTATTCCTGCTAAAACTGAAAGAATACAACATGTGTTTATTAATAGTCTGGTACATTTTTAAAAGAAGTTATTTTGGAGTACACACTATTATTCCAGTTGTTCAAATATCCTTATGGGGGCAACTATTTCAGTATTGCTTTTAGAGCTATTTGAATATTTATCAGTTAATGATGGATTTGATATTTCTAATTAGCTGAAGGCAGGACTAATGATATGAAAAGTAATATAGCTGGATAATTCCCCATTTTTTTCCTTTGGTGAAAAATATACTGTGAAATTAGTGAACCTGGAGGCAATTACTAAAGTTAAAAATAAAATTTTGATAATAAGTTGCATGGTGTTTCATTACCCTATGCTTCAATAAACACAACTTCACTTAGCTGATAGGTCACAAAAATAATGGATTAAAAAATGTGACTGGATTTGGCTTAAACCTATCCCAACTTCTGGAAAAATATTTGTCTTACTGAGTCCTGGTCAGTAGTCATCCTCTAGGAGGAATGACCCAAATTTCTAACACTACCATTTTATCATAATAGAATCTTTTCTTAGTTATTAGAATATTCTGTAGTTGCAAATCAAAAAAGTTTCTCTCTTTATAATAAACATATGAAATGTAAAAATAGTTCCCTTTGTTAACTTATAGTTACTCTCAGACATATCTGATCTAGTAGCTAAGTCACAGAAATTTATTTATTTTATTTCTTTTATTTTGGGATAGTTGAAGGTACTAATTCTTTTTTTGTCATCACACCTTCACTTCTGTGAAAGTAAATGGTCACTGACCTTTTATGATGTGTAATATAATTGGCTTGGAGGGAAACTGAAAATATAATTTGTACTCAGAGGGATAGATGCAGGGAAAATAAGCTGTAATAAATGATTTTGTGCAAAATCTCCAAGCTAGTCAACCTCTAATCTCAGTCTTTAGGTTTCATTCATACTTGTCAGTAGACTGTTTAATATTCATTGACCACATACTTCTTAGACTTAGATTTAAAAAACAAAATTCTCCACTTGCTCCATCTACATGGATTATGTCCCACCCAAATGCTAGAGTCACCTCAAATTCTGCCGATTATGTGAAGTCTTTTCAGATTGTATCAAGTATTATTTATCATTTACTTTACATCTCTATTATACTTGGCCTTGCAGTTTTTGCATTTGTCTTTTCCTCTAAATTTTAATCTTCTGGAGGGCAGGTACATTTTTTTTTTCTTGCTTTTCAAAGCATTTAAGCTAGTGCCTTAGATATAATATAGGCTCTTGGAATGTTTACAAAGTATAAAAATACACGTACCATAGTGACATCTTTAGTTTACCCAGTAGTTTTTTTTTTTTTTTTAAGATTGTATTTATTTATTTGACAGAGAGAGACACAGCGAGAGAGGGAACACAAGCAGGGGGAGTGGGAGAGGGAGAAGCAGGCTTCCCGCGGAGCAGGGAGCCCGATGTGGGGCTCGATCCCAGGACCCTGGGATCATGACCTGAGCCGAAGGCAGACGCTTAACGACTGAGCCACCCAGGCGCCCCTACCCAGTAGTTTTTAAAATTCATTATTCATATAAGCAGGCTATGCTCTATGTATTTTCACTTTCACTTCCTTGGTAATCACCTCAGCAGTCTTGTGAGACTGATAATACTAATCTTCTTTCACAGATGATGAGACTATGAGGCTGAGTAAGTTGTTTAAAGCCATGGAAGTAGTGTGTCATGAAGCCAACACTCAAATCCAAATTTAACTTCATGGCTGCTGCCCTTTCCATTATAGCTGTAATTGATGTAAAATAAAATAGCATGTACTATTAAGGCCTTTTTTTCATCTTTGCAAGAAAATATTCTATTTGCAAAGGATCTTGCAGGTAAAAACAAAACTCTAAAAGCATAAGCTCTTACTCTTAAGTCAGTCCTAAGAGAAAAAGAAAGGTGTGTGTGTGTGTGTGTGTGTGTGTGCATGCATATGTTAGAAGGAGGGATTGAGAGAATATGAAAAAGATATCCAAAAATAGATTTCCATTGGCTGGATCACCAAAATGCATTTAAGAACAGAATTCCTAATATTTAAATTCAAGGTATTTGTGGAACCCCAATTATAACACATCTGTAATCATGAATCTTCAATAAAGGTTGGTTGGGATGGCTTTTTGTTGATGGTATTTTGAAAAAGTGAAAATTAGGGTTGTGTCCGTGATAGGGTTACCAACCATGGAGAGGGGATAGAATGCATGGGCTAGATTAAAAAAAATAGAGACCTAGTTTGAAGTGAGAGACCTGTAAATCTTTATTCCCTGTGTTCCTCTAGCCTCAGACAAGCATCTTTAGGGAGACAGAGTCACAGAGATAATATTTTTGTGGACTTAGTTTGAATCTTAAAGGACAGTATGACTTCAGTTTATATCTGGGTTATGCTTGCAAAGAATTTGTATGTATTATATAATCAAAACTTGATCAGATGATTAATACAGATAATGATATTAATATAGTCCTAGTTACACTATTTTTTCAAATTGATGCATAAGTATTTATAAATATGAACTAATTACTAAATTAGTCATTGTAAAGTCTTAACAACTTAGTGAATAGATGTCAAGTGGTTTAAGAAAGAGAGAATTGAATTCACCCACACAGCCCCTTATAACTAAGATCTGAGAGTTTCTTCATTAACATTACTTCACTTTTTTATAAAACAATTTCCTAGGAAGGTATGATTGAAAATAACTTATCTGAATAACAGTTTTAACTTTATCCTAATAATAGATAATAGAAGACTACTACAGTTAACCTAATTAAAGTAAAATCGATAGCACTGAATGACTACTTACTCTTTAAGGCTCAAGATAGCTAATTCCTAATCCCTGGTGCTTGTGAATGTTACCTTATTAGGCAACAAAGATTTTGAGGGTGTAATTTAGTTAAGGATTTTGAGATGGAGAGATTATCCTGGATTACCTGGGTAAACCATAAATGTCCTAAATGTCCTTATAATACTCAAGAATGATTACAACCCAGTGAAATCTGAATCAGTGTAACATAGTAAGTGAACAAAAGAAGTAGTTTAATACTATTAATACCACAATTCAAAAATTATCAACCCTCATTGAATTTTCAGTATATACCAAGAATTGTGGTAAAATAATTTATGTTACCTTATTTAACTCCTAGGAATTAAACAAACAAATATGCAAGAAGTGAGGTTGATACTATTACCACAGATAGGGAAACTGAGATTTTGAGAGGTTAATTTCTGTTTCTAGGTTACATGGTTAGTAAATAATTGTTCTCAGATTCAGACCCAGATCTGTCTGATTGCTAGACTTATACTCCATATATAGAAGAAATACAAATGGAAAATTTTTATCATTAAATAATTAACATACACTCAATATAATCAATTTGGCAAATAAGGAAATCTCTGACAGAAAAAGGTTAAAAAATAATTTGTCATCTTATTGTCTACAAATTACTGTTAACTATTTTAATTGTTGTAATAAACAGAAACATCTGCCAAGTACTCTTCTTATGCTTTTCATATCTTTACCTATAGCTACATTTTGCCAAATGGGATCATATATTACATATCATGTGGTAATCTGTCTTTTCTTTTCATTTTGTAACACTCCACAGGTATTAAAGTCTATTCTGCTCTTTTCTTATCTTTGGAGATAAAAATATCATGGAGCAGATCTAAAAATACTACTTAACCTCTTATGAATGGTCTAATAATTAGTTCTTATAACACTCTTTTAATTTCATTAATAATATATTATTTAAAAAGAACTAAAATAACATTTATGTCTAATGAACATATCCATGCCCCAAAATAAAATGATGTGTAAATGTATTTTGCAAACCATAGCATTCTAGAGGTGAAGGAGACATTTTGCTTCTTACTATTTGTATAGCTACTTTGTAATTGAAATAGTACTTTTATTTTTTTTATTTAATTTGAAGTTATCAACAAGGTTGGATCTGGCAAGATAAGTGTTCTTATTTCTGTATTACATATAAAGATGACTCAGTATTTATGCAAACCCATTGGTTTCATAATTGGCAACTCAGAATAATAGAGTTCTGACTTTAAACCCAGTGCTTTTCCAGTATATCTTACCTTTCAATTCTATTCATTCTTTATTCTTTGTTGATTATTATTCTCATATTTCAAAACATTAATGCTACTTTCATATTTGCTTATGTCTCATAAAGTGGTTAAAATTTTCTAATGCATATAATGTAATCTAGAGGGTGTAAAACATAATAACTTAAAATTTTGGGAAGGTTAAATGAGAAGTGCATTCAGTAGAGGTTCTAAGTGATTGCTCATACTCATGGAACATATGCAGTGGTGGATTTCCTACTTATGCTGCTATTTAATGGGTGAAGAATTGAATTTCATGGATTTATTAAAACAATTTCTATAAAATGCTGTTACAATTATTAGATGAATAGTGATTCTAAAATTTCAGCAACTTTCCTCTAATTTGATATTTTTGGAGACGTTATTAACCTGTATTCTCAAAGCACAGTAATCTATTTCAAAAATAGAATCAGCCTCCTAGTAATGAAAATTTGTTTAGCTTTTAATACAGAAATCAAAGATAATGTTTTCTAGTGAACTGTGTGTTTTTGAAATGGTAATGAGAAAAAAATAGCCTCTTTTGCCTACCATTTTACTTACTCTTAGGACACTGTAAGACAATTATGGAATATATGGTGTTCTGTTTCCACCCAATTTTACCCTTATAATAATTCTTGGTATTAGCCGGTTTTACATTTTTTCCTTTCTCTGAGTTAGTATTAACTAAAGCAAGAGAATATGATTTTAAGGAAAAGCCAGTTTGCAGCTAAATAAAATCTTGGCTGGGTAATTCATAAATAAGGTGGTCACCTATATAATAAGGAACTTTTATATAATAAGGAAATTTTATATTTCTGTATTAAAGGAAATTTAACCCAAACAAGTTTTAGAACTTTGAAATTAATCTTGATACACATATGACTAATATATATTGCAGAATTAAAGTAATGGTCAGTTTGTTTAGGGTAATATTTGCTTATTTTATTTATTATTATTTTTTTATTATGTTCAGTTAGCCACTGTATAGTACATCATTAGTTTTTGATGTAGTGTTCAATGATTCATTAGCTGCATATAACACCCAGTGCTCATCACAACATGTGCCCTCCTTAATACCCATCACCCAGCTAACCCATCCCCCCACCCTGCCCCGCTCTGAAACTCTGTTTTTTTCCTGGAGTCCATAGTCTCTCATGGTTCATCTCCCGCTCTGATTTCTCCCCCTTCAGTTTTCCTTTCCTTCTCCTATGGTCCTCTGTGCTATTCCTTATGTTCCACATATAAGTGAAACCATATGATAATTGTCTTTCTCTGCTGGACTTATTTGCTTTGAACTTTTAAAAATAAATGTCCTACATGGCATTTTATTATGTTTGGTGAGTGAAGATGTACAAATATCAAAAAAAAAAAAAAAAAAGAAAGAAAGAAAAGAGAAAAAGAAAAAAGAAAAAATGAAGAAAAAGGGTATCATAATAAAGGGGGAAAGCATTCATTACTAGAAGTTTTCTTTATAGACATTAGTTGTACATCTAGCCATAATTTGCTCTAGGGATGAAAGAGACCAAAAGGAGCACATTACACATTATATCTTGATTGGTTTTATGTCAATTGGTTCATAGCTTTCTACTTTAATGAAATGCTTTGATGGCATTATAGTAAAGAATCTAAGTGAGATATCATAATTTTATTAATAGCTAAAGGCTTTTAAAAGTATTTGAATGTAATTTTGAATTTCTTAAAAGTATCTGGTTTTATAAGGACATTGGACTTAAATTTTATTATGCTTTTCCTTGTAAAAGTTCATCAATATTCTGATAAATAGCAATAAGTGATTTCATTGTGAAATATACATCTCCGAAGTCATCAAATGTTTAGGAAGTAAAAGATGATTCAGAAAATATTGATGATCACTAAATTATATGGTAAGGTGCCCCCCAACTGTTTTTTTAATTTTTGAAGAAATCTGTCAACCATTTGTCAAACCACACAATGATACCAGGATCGATTCAGGAAATGATAGTCATCCACATAAAGGGGGAATCCAATCTTGTTATTTTATTTTTAAAAATAATAATTGGTTATTTTTATACTTAAAAGCATTGGTAATGCACCTAAAATTTTTGTAATATGTACTCAAGTACAATCCCTTTTTCTGTTCTAAATTGCATTTGGAATGTTTTTACATTCCTTTCTTCATTTAAAAAATGTAATAGCTAAATGTAAGAGCTAAAGCAGTACTAGTATTTAGATAATTTACAAAAATTGAGAGCATATGCTAAAATTCATCAATGTTCGTATGGTATCTTAAGGGAAAATCTCTGCCAAATAAATATGGTGTGTTGAATACGAATCAGTTATGGGTTGCTCCACACAAGACATATATTAATCTCCTTTTTGGAAAGTGAGGGTTGATGGAAATATCATTTGATAGACAAATACCAGAAAAGAAGGGGCAAAAAGTCAACATGTTTATATAATACTATAACAGTATTTTAACTTTGCTCCCTTTAAATTCAGTTTTCATTGAGGCTCTAACCTGCTGCCAAGTGCACCCATATTCCAAAGTGAAGGATAAACCATCTGGGTGGGACTTGCAAAGAAAATTCTAGAAACCAGTTTTCTAACTCTTAGCCGCTCCCCAACCTAGAGGATTGAAGACGGTCTATTTAAAATTATAGGTGGGATTTATTGTGGTAGAAATGATAGTGTTCTGTGAGACCTTTCTGCTGTGCCATGGCAAGTGAGGTGAGCTGAAGGATGGTAATATCATCAAGGAGACCACATAGAGAACCCGATACATGTTCATGGAATTTGGGGAGCACAGTGGACTCACAATGGGAAAGGCTAAAGGTGAGACTGCATGGATAACTAGCTGCTTTACGTGAAGAAGGGTGGCTTCACAATGAATGCCTGAACTCCCAAGAATTTATGTACATCCAGAGTTTGTCACATTCCCAGAGTTTGTTGGGACATAGGATTTCTTGAATGTTTATCATAGGCCAATTGAGAGTCACAAGATAGGAAGAGTTAGTCATAAGTCATTTTGAAGGATCTGGCTCCAAATCTTCTTTCGGAAGGACTGATAAGAACGTTAGGAGCACAATGATAAACTTGAGGAGAAGATTCCTGGCAATGAGAGGTATCCCAAAAACCTACTGTGGTTCCAAAGAAACATCTTCTTTGACCAGAGAGCATCAGTGCTATGGGACTAAAATACCTGTTAAATAAGACCAAAGACATTCCTGAACATTTTCCCACATACTCATGCTTCCCTAGTCCTGGAGGCATTGAAAGCCTGTCAGACTGCTCTCAGGTGTGAAAGACTGACCCAAAGAAGGATAACAAAGTCAATCTTGCCCTCTTTTCTAATGTAGGAGTTTGGCTTGAAGCTGGCAGGAACAGGTGAGAGAAAGAAGATTTAACTAAAAAGAAATGTTCAGAATGTTAACTCCACAAACATAGACATTTTTTAATTTCTATAAATTTTTGTGAGTAGAAGTGACTTACTAATATTTAATTAGGTGAGCGTCATCAAGTCATGGTATCTCCAATTAACTGAATGTTTGTGTCTCCCAAATTCATATGATGAAGCCCTAATTCTCAATGTAATGGTACTAGGAGGTGAAGGCTTTAAAGGTAATTAGATTTAGATAAGGTAATAAGTGTGGGGCCCCCATGACAGGATTCATATCCTTGTAAGAAGAAGAAGAGACCGGAACAGAGTCTCTCTCTGTCATGTGAAGACCTAGTGAGAAGAAACCCTTCTGCAAACCAGGAAAAACGGCTCTCACCAGAAACAGAATCTACTGTCACCTTCATCTTGAACTTCCTAGGCTTTAAACTGTGAGAAATAAATGTCTGTTGGTTAAGCTACCAAATTTATTATATTTTCTTATAGCAACCTGAGCTAAGACAGGACCTCTGGGAAACTAGCCCTATAGAGTTTAAATGGATAGTGTAGGATTAAAAAAAAGCCACATATATTTTTGTTTTTAATTAATAGCCCAAACTTAACTACCTGAAAAATTATTTTGCTGTTTTCCAAAAATACCTGTTAAAAAAGATAAATAATGTAATAGTGCATTAGTTTATATCATCAGAAGATTAAATTAACAATGTGTCAGAGATACTCATTTTAAAAAACTCTAAAGCTTAATTTGCTTTGTATCTTTCACTGAAATTCTTTGTTCTGCTTCACTCCATTACCCCCCTTAATTGACTTTCAGTCTATATTTATTTCATTCCTAAAGAAATATTTAACAGTGAGAAGTGAAACCAATTAATAGCCATTTTGACTACAAATTACAAAGTTTTGTCCGTCCTGTTTTTTTTTTAAATGGAATTATTCAATCTTTGGTTTGTTATCAAGTAAATCCACACTCTCTTTTTAATTGGTCTGCTGATACCATTGCTAATGGGGTCCATGTGAAAAGAATACTGATATGGCAATGATTTCATGGTGTATTTTGGTCTTTAGATGACTCTCCAGAGAAAAGTTATGAGGTCCCCCACCTAACGTGGAGTGTTAACTATACTAAGAACTGCATGAAGTTGTCAATGCTTTATGCCACTAATTTAAATACCTCTGTCTCTATATCTAATGCATCTTTATTTTCTATGGTTTATCATATTCCTGAGTAGAGGAGGTGGGGCAAAGAGAAACATATATCTATCAAATAAGTGAAAAAGTGAAGCAAATATCATGTAGCATATAGCTAGGAAACATCTGATAATTACCTTTTCTGGATATTATAAAAAAAATAAAGGGTAGCCAGTAAAACTTAGGGCCTTCTCTCCATTTCCCTTGTTGATGAACACATATATCTCACTAGAATAAGGCTGGCTTGATTTCAAATAATCATTATCCCTTGTTGGACAATGTAGCACATTATCTAAACTCTCCTGATTCACCTTTTGTGGAGTTACAGTCATAGATACTTTGTACACTTGAGTTGTTTAGAGGCTAATGGGATATATATTCAAGTCAGTAATAGTTTTTATTAATCCTATTCCTCCTCTTCCTCTTCCTAATTATCATTAGCTTCAATTTATAATCCCACTTAGGTTTTAATTGTTCTTATGAGAGTTCCATGGGACAATATCATTTTCAAAAATCATTTAGATACAAAATTAGAAATAATAATTGAGTTGTAAAATTAAAACTTGCAGTCTTTTAGATACCACATATATATTTATAGTATTTTCCCATTTCTTAGGTACCTTAGAAATTTGTAAATTCATAATAAATGCTCTAAAATATTATTGATCTAAAATTGTTTATACTGTGCAACATTAAGAACTTGATCACAGATCCTAGCAGCTTTCAAGACCAAATGGACTTTTTGTGATCAAAAATAGACAAGAGTGGGGCACCTGGGTGGCTCAGTTGGTTAAGCGACTGCCTTCGGCTCAGGTCATGATCCTGGAGTCCCTGGATCGAGTCCCGCATTGGACTCCCTGCTCAGCAGGGAGTCTGCTTCTCCCTCTGACCCTGCCCCCTCTCATGCTTTCTCTCTCTATCTCATTCTCTCTCTCAAATAAATAAATAAAATCTTAAAAAAAATAGACAAGAGAAACAAAATCAACCATCTACATTCATCATGCAAGTTTGGTGTCTACAGTACTTAAAGGAAAATTTATAGCATAAATGCATATGTTAAAACAAAAGAAAGTTTCCAAATAAAAAATTTAAGCTTTTATCATAATAAATTAGAAAAATAATAGAAAATTATACTCAAAGCAAAGACATTTTAACAATGTTTATTCTTCCGATCCATGAGCATGGAATGTTTTTCCATCTTTTGTGTCTTCTTCAATTTCTTTCATGAGTGTTCTATAGTTCCTAGAGTATAGATCCTTTACCTCTTGGGTTAGGTTTATTCCAAGGTATCTTATGGTTTTTGGTGCTATTGTAAATGGAATTGATTCTCTAATTTCTCTTTCTACAGTTGCATTGTTAGTGTATAAGAAAGCAACTTATTTCTGTGCATTGATTTTGTATCCTGCCACATTACTGAATTGCTATATGAGTTCTAGTAATTTGAGGGTGGAGTCTTTTGGATTTTCCACATGAAGTATCATGTCGTCTGCAAAGAGAGAAAGTTTGACTTCTTCTTTACCAATTTGAATACCTTTTATTTCTTTTTCTTGTCTGATTGCTGTTGCTAGGACTTCTAGTACTATGTTAAACAATAGTGGCGAGAGTGCCCAGAGCAATCTATACCTTCAGTGCCATCCCGATCAAAATTCCAATGACATTTTTCAAAGTGCTGGAACAAACAATCCTAAAATTTGTATGGAATCAGAAAAGACCCCGAATCACCAAGGAAATGTTGAAAAAGGAAAACAAAGCTGGGGGCATCACATTGCCTGATTTCAAGCTATATTACAAAGCCATGATCATCAAGACAACATGGTATTGGCACAAAAACAGACATATAGAACAATGGAACAGAATAGATAACCCAGATATGGACCCTCAACTCTATGGTCAAATAATCTTCACTAAAGCAAGAAAGAATGCCCAATGGAAAAAAGACAGTCTCTTCAATAAATGGTGTGGGAAAATTGGACAGCTATATACAGAAGAATGAAACCCGACCATTCTATAACACCATACACAAAGATAAACTCAAAATGGATGAAAGACCTCATTGTGAGACAGTAATCCATCAAAATCCTAGAGGAGAACATAGGCAGTAATCTCTTTGACATTGGCCACAGCAACTTCTTTCAAGATACTTCTCCAAAGGCAAGTGAAACAAAAGCAAAAATGAGCTTTTGGGACTTCATCAAGATAAATAGTTTCTGCACAGCAAATGAAACAGTCAACAAAACAAAGAGGCAACCCACAGAATGGGAGAAGATATTTGCAAATGACACTACAGATAAAGGGCTGATATCCAAGATCTATAAAGAACTTCTCAAACTGAACACCCAAAAAATAATAATCAAGTCAAAAAATGGGCAGAAGACATGAACAGACATTTCTCAAAAGGAGATGTACAAATGGCTAACAGACACATGAAAAAATGTTCATCATCATTAGCCATCAGGGAAATTCAAATCAAAACTACTTTGAGATACCACCTTACATCAGTTAGAATGGCAAACTTTGACAAGGCAAGGAACAACAAATGTTGGAGAGGCTGTGGATAATGGGGAAACCTCTTACACTGTTGGTGGGAATGCAAGTTGGTACAGCCACTTTGGAAAACAGTGTGGCGGTTCCTCAAAAATTTAAAAATAGAGCTACCCTATGACCCATCAATTGCACTACTGTGTATTTACCCCAAAGACACAGATGTACTGAAAAGAAGGGCCATATGCACCCCAATGTTCATAGCAGCAATGTCCACAATAGCCAAACTGGAAAGAGCTGAGATGCCCTTCAACAGACGAATGGATAAAGAAGATGTGGTCCATATATACAATGGAATATTACTCAGCCATCAGAAAGGATGAATACCCAATTTTTACCCAACATGGATGGGACTGGAGGAGATTATGCTAAGTGAAATAAGTCAAGCAGAGAAAGTCAATTATCTTATGGTTTCACTTATTTGTGGGACATAAGGAATAGCATGGAGGACATTAGGAGAAGGAAAAAATGAAGGGGGTGAAATTGGAGTGGGAGATGAACCATGAGAGACTACGGACTCTGAGAAACAAACTGAGGGTTTTAGAGGGAAGGGGGGTGGGGGGATGGGTTAGCTCGGTGATGAGTATTAAAGAGGGCATGTATTGCATGGAGCACTGGGTGTTATACAAAAACAATGAATCATGGAACACTACATCAAAAACATAACATAATAAAATAAAATAATAAAATGAATAAATAATAAAATAATAAAATACCATAAAAAATAAAATAAAATAATAAAATAGAAGATAATACTTTCTAACTCATTTTATGGAGCCATAATTACACTAATACCAAAAACAAAACCAAGATTAGAAGAAACAAAACTTACAGAACAGTAATCCTTATGGACAAAGATGCAAACACACACAACCTAATATAAAAAAATCCAATGCAAAAATATATAAAAAGAATAATGTAGCATGACTGAGGTTTATTCCAAGTATGCAAAGCTGATTTTACATTAAAAAATTAATCAACTTATTTTGTCATATTAATTAAGAAGAAAACTCATATGATCATCAAAATATGATATAAAAAACTCAAGTATAGCATTCATTCATGTTTAAAAATCTCAGCAGATTTGAAAGAGAAGGCAACTTATTTTTTTAAATTTAGGGTTATTTTTATTTATTTTATTATTATTTTTTAGAAGACAACTTCTTTAATCTGATTAATGACATATACAAAAACTTTTCAAACTAACATTATACTTAATTGTGAAATATGGATATACTTCACCCTTTTGGCCCTGCCCATATTGGAAACAAAGCAAGGATGTCTTTTCTCATTACTTCTTCAACATCCTACTCAAAATCATAGTGCAATAAGAAAATTAAAAAAAAAAAAGGCATATATATTATACAGGTCTTTCACCCTTTTGGTTGAATTTATTCCTGGGTATTATTATTATTTAAATTATTATCTTAATTTATCATTTTGCTGCTTCATTATTAGTGTATAGAAATGCATTGGATTTCTGTACACTGATTTTGCATTCTGCAACCTTACTGATTTCACATATTCTAGTGATTTTTTGGTAGACTCTTTAGAGTTTTCTATATATATTATCATGCCATCTGCAAATAGTAAAAGTTTTACTTCTTCCTTACCAATTTGGATGCCTTCTTTCCTTTATCTTGTCTGATTGCTGTGGCTAGGACTTCCAGTAATACGTTGAATAAAAATGGTGAGAGTGGACATTCTTGTCTTATTCCTGACCTTAGGGGAAAAGCTCTCAGTTTTTCACCATTGACTATGTTGTTAGCTGTGAAAACTATAAAACACTGATCAAAGAAATTGAAGACAACACAAATAAATGGAAAGATATTCCATGCTCATAGATTAGAGGAACAAATATTAAAATGTCCATACTACCTAAAGCAATCTATACATTTAATGCAATCCCTATCAAAATACGAAGATCATATTTCACAGAAATAGAACAAACAATTCTAAAATTTGTATGGAACCACAAAAGACCCCAAATAGCCAAAGCAATCTTAAGAAAAAGAAACAAAGCTGGAGGTATCATAATATCAGATTTCAAGTTGTATTGCAAAGCTATAATAATCAAAACAGTTTGGTACTGGCATAAAAACAGAGACATAGATCAATAGAACAGAATAGAAAGCCCAGATATAAACCCAGGATTTTATAGTAAATTAATCTTTGACAAAGGAAGCAAGAATATGCAATGAGAAAAAGTCTCTTTAACAAATTGTGTTGGGAAAACTGGACAACTACATGCAAAAGAATGATACTGGACCACTTCCTGAAACCATACACAAAAATAAACTTAAAATGGTTTAAACACCTAAATGTGAGACCTGAAACCATAAAAATTCCAGAAGAGAGCACAGGCAGTAATTTCTCTGACATCAGCTGTAACAGTATCTTTTTATATATGACTCCTGAAACAAGGGAAACAAAGGCAAAAATATATTATTGGGACTACATCAAAATAAAAAGCTTCTGCATAGGAAAGGAAACAACTAACAAAACTAAAAGACAACCTACTGAATGGAAGAAGAAATTTGCAAATACGTATCCACTAAAGGGTTAGTATCCAAAATATATAAAGAACTTATACAAGTCAACACCAAAAAAAAAAAAAAAAACCCCACAAATAATCCAGTTAAAAAAATGGGCAGAAGACATGAACAGACATTTCTCCAAAGAACAAGTCCAGATGACCAACAGTCACATGAAAAGATACTTAACACGCATCATCCGAAAATAAAAAAACCATATGAGATATCACCTCATACCTGTCAGAACTGCTAAAATCATCAACACAAGAAACAACAAGTGTTGGTCAGGATGTGGAGAAAAAGGAACCCTCATGCAATGTTGGTGGGGATGCAAACTGGTGCAGCCACTGTGGAAGACAGTATGAAGTTTCCTTAAAAAATTAAAAATAGAACTACCCTATGATCCAGCCATCAGACTATTGGTATTTACCCAAATAATACAAAAACACTAATTCAAAGGGACATATGCACACCCTATATTTATTGCAGCATTATATGCAACAGCCAAATTATGGAAACAGCCCAAGTATCCATCAATAGATGAATGAATAAAGAAGATGTGGTATATGAATATTATTCAGCCAAAAAAAGAACGAAATTTTGCTATTTGCAACAACATGGTTGGCTCTAGAGAATATAATGCTAAGCAAAATAAGCCAGTCAGAGAAAGACAAATACAATATGGTTTCATTCATATGTGGAATTTAAGAAACAAAAGAAATGAACACAGGAAAGAAAAAGAGACAAACCAAAAAACAGACTCTTAAATATAGAGAACAAACTGATGGTTACCAGTGGGGAGGTGGGTGAAGGGACTGGTGAAATAGATAAAGGGATTAAGTGTACACGTATCTTGATGAACACTGAGTAGTATATGGAATTGCTAAATCACCATACTGTACACCTGGAACTAATATAACACTGTATGTTAAGTACACAGGAATCAAAATATTTTTTAAAGATTTATTTATTTTAGAGAGAGAGAGAAAAAATGCATGAGTGGGGTGGGGGAGGGCAGAAGGAGAGAGAGGGAAAGCAGACTCTCCATTGAGTGGGGAGACCATCACGGGCTCAATCTCAGGACCCTGAGATCACAACCTGAACCAAAATCAAGTCAGATGCTTGACTGAGCCACCCAGGAACCCCATGGAATAAAAATATTTTTTTAAAAAGCATATATATTGGAAGAGAAGAAACAAAGCACTCTTGACAATAGTTAAAGAAGACATAATTTAATGGGGATATATATAGCATTTTCATGGCTGAAAAACTTAATATTGTTAAGATGTCAATTCTCCCCAAGTTGATCTGTGGATTTAACTCAATCCCAATCACAACCCCAGCAGCATTTTATGTAGCTTTGAAAAATCTGATTCTAAAATACCCATGGAAATGCAATGGACCTGGAACAACTGAAATAGATTTGGGAAAAAAAAAATTGGAAGAATAATGCTAACTGATTTTAAGAATTGTTTTGAAGCCACAATAATGAATGAATGAATGAATGAATGAATGAATGAATGAATGAATGAATAGTATGCTATTGATTAATGTTCTAGAAAAAATAGATCAGTGGAATCGAATAGGGAATCTGGCAATAGAGCTGCATAAATATAAACTAATAGCTTTTGACAAAGTTGTAAAGCAATTCAATGGAGAAAGAACAGTTTTCCCAAGAAACAGTGCTATAAAAGCTGGATGTCCATATGAAAAAAAATTAAACTTGAACTACACTCACACCTTACACAAAAATTAACCCCAAATTGATCATAGACCTAAAGAGAAATGTAATTGTATAAAATATCTGGAAGAAAATGTAGGAGAAAATTTGCATGACTTTGGGTTAGTAAAAGAATTTTTAAACATGATAATAAAAATATAATATGTAAAGAAAAAATGAATTGGGCTTTGTTAAAATTGAAAACTTTCAATCTGTGAAAAAAGTCACAGAATCAGAGAAAATATTTGTAAATCACATTTCTCATGAAGACCTTTTATTCAAAATATATAAAGGACAATAAGAAATAAAAATACTGGGGCGCCTGAGTGGCTCAGTTGTTAAGCGTCTGCCTTCGGCTCAGGTCATGATCCCAGGGTCCTGGGATCGAGCCCCGCATCGGGCTCCCTGCTTGGCAGGAAGCCTGCTTCTCCCTCTCCCGCTCCCCCTGCTTGTGTTCCCTCTCTCGCTGTCTCTCTCCCTGTCAAATCAATAAATAAAAGCTTAAAAAAAAAGAAATAAAAAATACTGAATTAAAAAAATAGGTAAGCATTATAAACAGACATACTCCCAGTGAAGGTATGGTAAATAAGCATATGAAAAACTACTAATACCATTATACATAAAGAAATGCAAAGTAAAACTACAATGAGATACTGCTATAATACATTGTTACTGCAATGCAAAACTGTACAGCCATTTTGGAGAAACAGTTTGTCAGTTTCTTATAATGTTAAACATACTCTTACCATATAACCTGGCAATCCCACTCCTAGATAATTCTCTAAGAGAAATGGAAACTTATCTTCACACAGAAACCTTAACTTGAGTTTTCATAGAAGCTTTCTTTGTAATTGGTAAGGGTTGGAAACAACGCAGATGTCCTTCAAACTGAATGAATAAACAAATTGTGGTACATTCATACAACAGACTGCTACTCAGCAATAGAAAGATAGAACTACTGATTCAAGCAAAATTTGGATACGTGTTAAATGCATTCTACTAAGTCAAAGAAGCTATATTCATAAGATTTCATAGTCTTTGATTCTATTTATATGACAATCTGGAAAAGGTGGAACTAGAGGAATGGAAAAACAGATGAATATTTGCCCGGATTTGAGGGTTTGGGGACGTGGTTGACTATAAATGGAAACTGTGGAGGGATTTTTGGTTGATGAAGGTCTTCTATAAGGAAATGTAGTATTGGATACATGATTCAAAACTCATACAACTGTATACCACAAAGAACATATTCTGCCACACATAAATTTAAATTTAACAAGATCAACTATAATGTAGAGGGAATCCAACAAGGAATGCAGATCGTAGCAAACAAATCTAAATTACAAATGAATCTTCTAACCACAGTAAAGTGGGTTGGGAGAAGAGACATGTCTTAACTTTGGCAAATAGGGTTTAACTGGATACTGGAAAGCTAAAGATGAAAAGAACCCAAACAATGTCCTGTTTTTGGCAAAATTGTTTCTCACAGGGCTGTGGCTTAGCACATTTTAAACCGTATGTATGCTAGTGTTCAACAAATAAGCACATTTTAGGTATTGATAGTCATGATTTTTACTGCTTGAGAAGTTATAAATAATAGAGGAGGATAAAATTTTGGTGCAGGGTTAGACTGAAGTTATCAATATGAAGATAGATAATAGCCAGAGAGAGACACACACACACAGACAGAAAGGTAGGTAGTGGATAGATGGATAGATAGGTGGATAGGTAGATGGAGCTAAACATATACATATGTACAGACATAAATATAGATGTGTACAGATATATGGGTTAGTATCTTCACCTATTTCACTGCTCTGTCATGTTAAAGAGCTTATAAACAGTGATTCCACTGTAGAAATGAGCACACCTAGCATCCAGATCTCAGTTTTTAAATATTATTATTCAACTAAGGGAATCAGGGCTCCTTGGAGGAGTGATTAATTCCAGGACTGGGGCAGGGAAAAGTACAGTAGGCCATTTAGCACACTAGTGTACATTTTATCTATTCTAGCAATTAGTTCCTACATCAGATTTTAGATTACATGGATTTGCTTTTGAATACTTTCTAAATATACAAAGATAATTAAATAGGAAATAAAAGGAAATAAACCTAGATCATAAAGCTGCACTCTTGCGTCTTTTTTAGGAGAGGGGATGAAGCATAATATTTGAAAGGGAAGCTGACTCACCTGTTTCTTGTTATTGGCAGACAAGTTATAGATAACCCTGTGATTCTGAGAAGAGGTGTTATTTAATATTTACTTCCCTCTGCTAAATAAGTTAAATAACATTTTCTAAAACCATTTCCATCTCTTAAGCGTTCGAATTAGTCCCAATCAGTATTTTACATAAGAAAAAGACCAAGTCCACCAAATTGTAAAATTAGAAGACATTTAGTATCTTGAAGGAAGGAGTATCATATCCATACACTGTCATCCTACTATTCACAATATCTGGGATGAAACAAAAGAAGGACTGTAGGGAAGTGAGATCTCGAAGAGTTTCTAGTGGACACTAAGTTGTGAAGGTTCAGTGGTGAACTTGGTTGCACAAAAAAATTCTCATTTCAAAGCCAATAATTCGCCTATCTTGAGGGTTCATAAATCTGACCTTTTTTTTTTTTTTTTGCTTTGAAGGGACTACTGTACTATGAATATTTACTTTTCTATATACAAGCTATATGATTAAACACAGCAGGTGATGAAAAGTACACAGGGTGTGTGTACCTCCAGGTACCAATGCCTCTATCGTACAGGACATCTGTCTGTTTTCTTACTTATCCTTTAAAACACTGACATTTTGAGATTGACGGCTAAATGACAGCCTAGAAGAATATGTATATATATTCAACATCTCTAAAGAATTGAACAATAATTCAAGAAGATTACTGTTGTAATGATGGCATCAACATAAGAATCATTCAACTATAAAATATAATGGTTCATATATATTTTTAAACCATTACTAATACACATTACTTAGAACAATGTGTCTACTGGGGTTAAAGTGTCTTTTATTTTAACTTAATAAATATTTCTACAGTGCTTTCAATTCTGGCTTATTTAAAAATAAAATAGCACAAATGTTGCAATTAAGAAATACGATGATAAAATACATTAAGACATCTTGTTGCTTTTTTTTTTTTTTAAGATTTTATTTTTTGACAGAGTGAGACACAGTGAGAGAGGGAACACAAGCAGGGGGAGTGGGAGAGGGAGAAGCAGGCTCCCCGCGGAGCAGGGAGCCCGATGCGGGGCTCAATCCCAGGACCCTGGGATCATGAATTGAGCAGAAGGCAGACGCTCAACGACTGAGCCACCCAGGCGCCCCCATCTTGTTGCTTTATTATAAATTGCCTCAAAATGAAGAGGAAAATCCATCCAAAGCAACCTCTGAGTAAAGTTGATTCCCATTTTATCTATAATATTTATAGTACATGAAACATATCTTACGTATAAATAGCCTATAATTACTTTTATGTTTTATACTTGATACTTATCATACTCTTAACATTTTTTTTTAATTTTATTTATTTATTTGAGAGAGAGAGAATGAGAGACAGAGAGCATGAGAGGGAGGAAGGCCAGAGGGAGAAGCAGACTCCCTGCTGAGCAGGGAGCCCGATGCGGGACTTGATCCAGGGACTCCAGGATCATGACCTGAGCCGAAGGCAGTCGCTTAACCAACTGAGCCACCCAGGCGCCCTTAACATTTTTTTCCTGTTTTTTTTCTAGCATAATAACCAGAATTTCTGAAGAACCTAAATAGAAGAGTAATTTAGAAAGAATATATTCATAATTATGTGTTGTGATAAGGTGGGATGTTGACAAAGAAAAATGGGTCTTAAGAAGCAGTTTTTTAAATGCCTGAATGAGAAAAACATGCCCACAAATTATAAGCAGAGGTTTTTTTTTTTTTTAAGATTTTATTTATTTGACAGAGAATGAGGGCACAAGCAGGGGGAGCAGCAGAGGGAGAGGGAGAAGCAGACTACCCACTGAGAAGGGGGCCTGATGTGGGGCTTGATCCCAGGATTCTGGGATTATGACCTGAGCCGAAGGCAGACGTTTAACTGACTGAGCCACAGAGATGCCCCTATAAGCAGAGTTTTAAGAATCTTTGGAGACAATTCAAAAGAGGCTGAGTCAGGGAGATTGATGGCATCAACTCTGAAATACTTTCTAAAAAAAACCCTGCAATCCATTCTTTTTTGGTGAATCAAGCTAGGCTTTTCCTGATTACAGGGACTTTCTGCTGATAGAAGAAATCTATGGTGGATAGTGGGCTGGGTGTTGGTCTGAGAGGTGGTAATACAAAAGGAAAAATCAGTAAGTAATGCCCTCTAAATAGTGTCTTTCTATTTGCTTTCTCCATTCCACCTAGTCCCAGAAATATATGACTCATTAAAATAACTATGAGTCTTATTGCTCAAACATAATTTCTTGACTTTAATCTTGTGATTTAACAAAAGAAGTATAGTTTTTAAAAGTGATTTGTGATAATCCGATGACTTTTTTCCTGTGCCATTTGTTAAATAGGTTGATTACTTAGAAAAAATAAAAATACGGTTAGTCATATTTTTTCTGTTGTGGCTTTTACAGCTTCCAAAGTTGTTTAAACTTGAAGAGGGTTTGGATTTAACCTAATGTTTATTTAAATGGGTGTACAGTAGTATGTTAATAGTAGAAATATAATGCCAAAATAACTTTCTGAATAACTTTAAATCATCTGGACACTCTGGCATGTAAGAGAAGTCAACAGATCTAGAGAGGAAAAAGTGGTATCATATCTTCCACAGGCCCTATGTTCTGTATACTGTAAGCACTTTTGAAAATGGAAATGATTCTACAAATTTAAGTTTTATTATTGTTCTTGTTATTATGGTGAATGCTCTAAGAATTTGTAAACCAGGACCAAAATCTTTCTCACAATCGCCTCTTTAATGTTTTTACTTCCTATTTCATGACTTTGTTTAATCCTGGAATAATGATGGTTCCTACATATCAGTGGAATACAGATTTCAATAATGCAGAGGTTTTGACAATCATATTCACTGTTGTATCCCTAGTACCTAGAATTGAGTGCAGAGATGGAAGTAGGGAGACCAGGTAGGAAGCTGTTTCATAAAGTGGTAAGTGATGATAATGGTAGCTTGGACCAGGGTAGTTGTGGTGAGAGGTGGTCAGATAATGAATATATTGTGAATGTAGAGCCAAAAGATTTTGATAAATAGTCTGTTTTTAAGATACGAGAGAAAGAGAGGAATCAGAGATAACTTATGCTGAGTTGAGATACAAATTCAAGGAAGACTGTGTGTATACGTTGCAGTTAAACCATTATATTGGATATAATGACAAAAGGAGAGGCTATAAATAGGAAAAAGAAAAGTTTCAAGAATTGAAACCTGGAACATTCTTGGCAAAGGAGACTGTGTCAAACAACACTCACATATAAGATGAAAAATGAGACCTGGGCATGGGGTTCAGGCACATGGAGGTCACTGCTTATGTTCATAAGGACAGTTTAGGTGAAGTGGGTTTGGGTGAAAACGAGTTAAAGTGGATTCAGAGAATTGGAGGAGAGGAATTGAATACAATGAATGCATTGCACTTTTGAGGAATTTTGCCATAAAAAGGCGATTCTGGTAGTAACTGGTGAGGGAGGAAAGTGGGATTATGAAAATTTTAGCATGGTAGAAGCTATTTACAAATAAAGATTATGCTGAGTTTAAGAAACTATATTTCCATTAATGAAACTTCTGATGTTATTCAAATTTATTAATAAATTTTATGAATAGTTGCATACATATATGTGTGTTTGTGTGTATATGTGTGTGTGAATGATTGACCACATATATGTGTGTATATGTAAACTTAAATAACAAACTTAACTTCATTTCTAGAAGTAGTGCATTGGGTTGCTAAAGGCCAGGGCTTTTGAGTTAGAGTAGGGTTAAAGCGTGGGAACTGCTACTAAATAAACACTAATACCAGCATACCTTTTTGGAGTACTGTTTATGCTTCAAGTCTCCTTAGTGCTTTATCTACCACTTAATTCTCAAGAAGTTCTTATAATATAGGTGCTATTATCACATCCATTTCACAGGAAAACCGAGATGCAGAAAGATTAAGTAAATTGTTCTCAGTCATATAGATCCTATGGGGTAAAGCTGGCTCAGACTTTAGGTTTCATTACTATTCTACAGTTGTATTTGCTCAGCCTTTACATTTAAAAGCAATCTATAGCTATTATAAGAGGGCTTAAAATAATTAACAGCGTGATTATATATCACTTTAAGGAAAAAGTTACTACATTTAATTTTTCCAGTCCAATTCAACAGAGGCTTCAGTAAAAGTTGAAGCATAACCAGCATGATTCATAACTTTTGTTGAATCAAAGTGTGTAAAGTTCAGACAATGTAGTCTTGTGATAGTAGAAAGCAATCTAAAGTATGAATAACCTTTTATTAATATTTGTTCAGTAAGTCATATTGCAGATAAATAATCAAAGTCAGATTTCTTGGATGGAAGTTTTTCTCTCAGGAATACCCTTCAATAGGAAAAGGCTGCTTTAAAAATAATCTTGCCTAATCAACAGCTTCTGCTCCCATGGGAGGTCCTCTCAGCTTGCAATCACTCTTGGATAGAATGCCCTGAATTTGTTTCTGATTTACTGAGTGCTCTTCCTTCACTGCTAAGTACCAATGCATTTACTCCATATTAGTTGGGCTAAAATGCAGACCATTATGTTGCCCACACTAGACATTGCCTAAATTGCTGTTGTTTGGCTTTGGTGCTCTTTGGGGAGCCATTCTAGGGACAAATTTATGAGTAAGAGCATCTTTGTTAAGTTACTGCTGTTAATTTTCTGCCTCTTAATTGGGTTCCCAAAGGACCTACTTTTTGCTTTGTAACATAAAGTCAGTAATTATGTAGGATAATCACACTTAGGCATTTTCCCCTTTTTTTGTGTGTTAGAAATGGTTTTGGCGTTAGACAGGATCCTGCATCACTACTTTTTCACTTGGAGGTTTTTCATTTGGAGGAAAGTAATGACCTTCTCTAAACCTCAGTATATTCACGTGGAAAATGGGAATACTTTCCTTGAAGGTTGTGAACACTAAAAATACTATATTATAAAACCACTAAACAGAATATCTGGTGTTTCCAAAAGGAGTTTTAAAACTTTTGCATGTTAAATGGTATTTTTGTGAAAAGATTTGCTGTGACAGTTAAATTAGACAAAGTGTGCAAAGCTCCTGATGTCTAGTAGAGATTCAGATAATTTTAATAATTGTTTCTCTACTTTAGGTATAATGCATAATGTTAATTCAGATATGGACTATGATATCAGTATGTTTTATTGCTTGTAATACTCCTACAATTAATATTTTTCTATCAATCAATAAATATGGTAGAAATAGGAAAGTTGTTGAAAAGATTGGAAAAAGAAGACGATTAAAGTTTACTTTGAGTCAAAAAGGAAGAGTATAATCAAATAAATCAAGCCATAGTAAATAAAATGCTACTATATAAAAAAGGGGATCGGTTAATGATGAAACAGGACATAAACAGCCAACAATTTCACTAGAAGAATCAGGCCAATATATTTGGATGAGGCAGTATATTATAGTGGTTAAGAGCTCAAATTATAATGATATAGGGATGACTGGGTTTGGATCCTGGCTTTGGCAAATGTATATATATATATTTGGGATTCAAGCACATGGAGGCACATTATATATATATATATATATATATATATATAAGTTATATATATAATTTAAATATTTAATAATTAAAGAAGTACACTTATTATTATAATTGATAATTATATAAATATGATTAAATAATTATAAATATAATGAATAATAATATTAATAAATTTAATAATTTATATATTATATAAAATATATATTTATATATAATTAACATTCTACAGTGCAATTTCCCTCAATGTAGGAGGCATATTGTAATAGCATCTTCCTGAAAGGTGATTTATATCTGACTAATTAATAAAACAATTCCAGGCTTGCCATAATCATTTAATTAAATCTTGCTTTCAATAGACAGTCTTATGGTCAAGCACATAGGTAAAATACACTTATTGCATTAAAGGTAAATTTACCTTCTTAATGTAACTAACCCACTTAAACTACTTTAATCATTAAGGGTTATCTACCTCCATAATTATAGGAAGTAATTTGAAAGGATTACATATAATTATTTCTTTCAGAAATGCAACTACTTTTCTATCACTTTTGCCTCTTGCTTGACTTATATTTAAATTTTCTATATTTTTAATTGATTCTAATGAATTACCTCAGTGGCTTTCAAAAATGGTCACATATTTATATCAAGCATATAAGTTCAGATGTCATAATTGAATAGAAACTTCTCAGTAGAGGACCTACGAGTATATTTTTAAGAAGCAACCTAGTCAGTAATCATCCACACCAAAATATGAGTACCAATGCATTTACTCCATATTAGTTGGGCTAAAATGCAGACCATTATATTGCCCACACTAGACATTGCCTAAATTGCTGTTGTTTGGCTTTGGTGCTCTTTGGGGATCAAAGAGATAGATAGATAGATAGATAGATAGATAGATAGATAGATAGATAGATGATAGATAGATAGATAGATAGATGATAGATAGATAGATAGATAGATAGATAGATAGATAGATATGAGAACTTCTGCTGTATTGCCTATGGAAGAGTTTGTCTTTTGCTTGAGAACACCAGACTCAAAATGGAGATTAAACAGATGAACTTAACCTCAACTGTTGGTCTCTTTAATACCAAATTCTAATCACCTGGGCCATATATTTCAAGATAATAAATAATTGCCTTAAAATATAATAACATTGATTATGTAAAACAATTTTATCATCAAAATGTGCTTTTGGATAGATATGGA
This sequence comes from Mirounga angustirostris, assembly GCF_029215605.1. NCBI lineage: Eukaryota > Metazoa > Chordata > Mammalia > Carnivora > Phocidae > Mirounga > Mirounga angustirostris. The sequence goes on along the minus strand of NW_026991710.1, from coordinate 142,609,205 downwards.
TAGATATCCGATAGATATCTGAAATACATAGATCAGTATCTATGTATTTAGGTAATACATAAAACCTAACATTTATCTCTTAAATGATCAAAAATACTTAAAATGAATATTTAAGCTTGTTCAAATCCAACTCTTTAGTCTCTCATATTCTTTATCAGCTCCAGAACTATAGCCAATCATTGCATTTTTAAAAAATCTTGTCATTGTCATAACTTTTAATATTCCTTGGAATATAACTTAAATATTCTCTAAATGTTCCTTTCATAAATTGGCATATACAGCATACAGGATATAATATTATTTCCAAATAATTATACTTGAATGAATAGAAAGGGAGAAAACAGTAACTTTTTACAAATTAAATCATTTACCATGCTGGTCTGAATTACCTCATGACACATTTCTCTTTGATGAAATGTAACTGCTGCACAATTAATAAAACAGTAATGAGGGGCGCCTGGGTGGCTCAGTTGGTTGGGCGACTGCCTTCGGCTCAGGTCATGATCCTGGAGTCCCGGGATCGAGTCCCGCATCGGGCTCCCTGCTCGGCGGGGAGTCTGCTTCTCCCTCTGGCCCTCCTCCCTCTCATGCTCTCTGTCTCTCATTCTCTCTCTCGCAAATAAATAAAAAATTAAAAAAAAAAAAACAGTAATGATAAGTTTCAACTGCCTATGAGATCCTAGAATCTCAAGATGAAATTAAGCTTCTTAAGGCAACAGTGATGAAAATTGGCCCTTTTTTTGATCCTCATTTGATATTTAATTTGAAAGACAAAATAAATAAAATTTTCTTGGAAATTAATACTTTTTTAAATGAGTAAATAATATTATTTTTGTGCCAAAGTTTAACCAAATAATTGTTGTGATTTTTCTGCATAAAAAATTGCAGTAAAAATAAAAAGCTTCCTGGAAGTATTTTTTATTATATAGATTCAAAAAATTGTCATCAACACAGAACACAATTACATATAATTTCTAAGACCATGTGAAATGGCTATCTTTTTTGAAATGTACATTTGGATAACTCAGTGTATATGTCAGCTCTTCGAAAGTTTGTGGACTATTAGAGCAGTTGGATCAAAATGATTCAGATAAGAAAAAATACTAAACTGAGTTATACATTGCTTAAAATCAACAGATAATCATTCAAAAATAAACTATTTTCTGAAGAGATCATAGATTTAAAATAAAAATTAACAATCACATTTATTTTTAGTTTCTTTTTTTTAAAAGATTTTATTTATTTGACAGAGAGAGCCACAAGTAGGCAAAGTGGCAGGCAGAGGGAGAGGGAGAAGCAGGCTTCCTGCTGCGCAGAGAGCCTAATGCGGGGCTCCCATCCCAGGACTTGGGATCACGACCTGAGCTGAAGGCAGACGTCCAACTGACTGAGCCACCTAGGTGCCCCTATTTTTGGTTTCTTACAGAAATACATATGGGGAAAAATCTTATAACTTTAGTGAAAATTCGAAGTCAGTTTACTTATGAAAGTAATGGCGTCTAAATTGCCTTTTTGGAATAATAAATTACTTCAAAATTAGCATAGGTTTGAGATTTAATAATATAACTTTGCTTAATAGTTATATTGAACATCTACTAATTAAAAATTTAATGAAAATAAATTAAAACATCAATATTTCCTGATGAAAATGTCAAGCACCACACATGAAATTTTATAAATAAGGTTCAAATCTCCAAAGACTGGAAAAGTTTTATAGAAATAGTCATTATACTTACATAGTCTCCACAGAACATTTTGATGATAGTGGTTAACTTCAGAGTAGAACAAGAGAGTTTTAGTAAGTGCTCAATTGCATAGGCTTGTTTTCCTATGTAGCTAGAAAGAATTGAAGTTCACTGTTCAATCAAATTTATATGTCTACCGTTCACCTCAGTTTCTCAGGAAGGAAAAGGTAGGGTCAATTCTGGATACAGCATGTCTCAAGATACAGTATTTACACTGAGCTATCAGTCATAGGTGCGTAGGTAGAATTGTTGCATAAAATAAATAGAAACACTGGTCCTGTGTTGATTTAAGAAACATACATTAGCCAACCAATGAAAGAAGTGTAATCTTAAGAAAAAGTAGATGACTTATGGAAAGGTAGAGTTGATTAACCACAAAGTTAATGATTTATTTTCTGCTCTATCATTTTTAGATACTCTTTCAGGTATTCTGGCCCCTAGCTTCATGTTTCAAATTGCTAAGTTCTTTGTGCATCTATACTTGATTCAGTAGCATTTTTAACTACTGTGTATCTGGTCATAAATTTAAAAATAACGTATTTTTTACATTATTTTTTACATATATTTTACATTATTAATTCAAGGTCAGAATTGAATACCCAGCAATAAGTCTTTGGAGAAACCATATATATTCACTATCATTTTCACCCTTCATATATATTTTCATTTTAATATTTAGTTTTATTACATTTTAAGGAAACAATTTAAAAAATACCTTCAAATTCTAATACATTTTTAGGAAATATCTATCCCCATAAGTTTCATACATTATTCCAGATACCACAAAATAAATGTGTATTATATCATTTTACTGCCATTTAGTGAACAACACAGTGTTCATTTAGTCTATAAAAAATTTTTAAAGATTTTGAAAGTGAATTACAGATAAATAACTTTTGGTTGAAAGAACATAAAATTACAATATGTATCAGTGGATCAGCATCCATAACTACTTTGTCCAAAATCAATCTGATGTTAAAATATGGATAAAAATCATTAAGCAGGATATCTTAATATAATGTGTAATATAAAATGTAATGTAAATGTGTAATGTAATGTAAAATATCTGATGCCTGCAGCATCAATTCATAAGACTCTGATTAATAAATTAATAATATACTTGGTACCATGTAACATGTAAAGAAGCATTATGCCTGCTTTTGAAGAAGTTATAATCTAATAAATCATTCTACAAAACGTGTGCATACACATGTATGTATGTATATCTGTGCCTGTGTCTGTATTTGTCTTATGTTTTCTCTGTGTATATTTAAAAAGCATATAGTAATTACTAAATAACTTTATACTTGTATGTATAGGATTCAAAATTAAAAGCAAAGGAAAATGAGTTTTTCAACTAAAAGTATCATTTTCTTTCTTTTTAAAAAAGATTTATTTAGGGTGACTGGGTGGCTCAGTCATTAAGCGTCTGCCTTCGGCTCAGGTCATGATCCCAGGGTCCTGGGATCGAGCCCCACATCGAGCTCCCTGCTCGGCGGGAAGCCTGCTTCTTCCTCTTCCACTCTCCCTGCTTGTGTTCCCTCTCTCACTGTGTCTCTGTCAAAAAATAAATAAAATCTTTAAAAAAATAAAAAGATTATTTATTTTAGAGAGAGAGAGAGCACTAGCAGGGGGTGGGGCACAGGGAGAGGGAGAGACTCTTCAAGCAGACTCTGTGCTGAGCATGCAGCCTGACACGAGGCTCAATCCCAGGACCATATGGGATCATGACCTGAGCTAAAATCCAGAGTCAGCCACTTAACTGACTGATCCACCCAGGTTCTCCCATTTTATTTCTTATGATTATTTTCAAAAGTTGTGTGATTTGTGGCTCTAATTATAGACTAAGTGTGTTAATGTGAAATGAAAATTTTCAAAATATTTGAGGCCAACATATTTTCTCTAATAGTATCAGATAATTGAGAGAAAAGAGATTCGGTAATATTTCCTAATTTCCTTCCAGACAATGATTATTTTTACTCATCATTACTTTATGACTTAGCTTTTTAAAAAATAAACTCAATTAAGACTATGATGTCTGGGATTTGCTTTATAACACTTCATGCAAAAAAGATGTGGTACATATTAGTCCAGTATGGCAAAATCTTGGAAGTTGTTGAAGAGATGGTAGTCCATTAGATAATTCTAATTTTGTTTATATTTGAAAATTTTCATAATAATTTTTTAAAGTTTGAGTTTAACTTATTTACTCATTTAAATACGATTTGAGTATCTAATATATGGAAAGTAAGAAATGCTAACAATAGTTGAGTTTTTACTCTATATTAGGCACTATTTCAAGCAAATTTACCCATATAAGTGAATTTAATTCTTACAATAACTCTATGGGCTAGGTACTATTACCCATATTTCCATGAGGGGAATATTGAGGTACTTATGTAGTCAGGAAACTTGCCTAAAATCATACCCTAAGCAGTGCTTCAGTGGAAATTTGAGCCTAGGTAGTCCAGCATCAGAACCTACAACCTCAATCTCTGTGCTATGCAGGTATTCTGTTAAGAAGTAAGAGAAGACAACAAATACATAGAACAAAATTTAAAAGCATATTTCTTGATTCAAAGGTATTTATATTTGGTAGATAGGTAAAATTCATAGAACACAAGATGGGAAATGATAAGTACTATAAGCAAGTTGCAGAATATATTTGTAATAGAGCTTGAAGTCTGGAATTGTGATGCCACTAGCTTTGCTTTTCTTTTTCAACATTCGTCTGGCTATTCAGGGTCTTTTCTGGTTCCATACAAATTTTAGGATTATTTGTTCCATTTCTTTGAAAAAAGTGGATGGTATTTGGATAGGGATTGCATTGAATGCGTAGATTGTTCTAGGTAGCATTGACATCTTCACAATATTTGTTCTTCCAATCCATGAGCATGGAACGTTTTTCCATTTCTTTGTGTCTTCCTCAATTTTGTTCCTTAGTATTTTATAGTTTTCTGAGTACAGATTCTTTGCCTCTTTGGTCCTAGGTATCTTATGGTTTTGGGTACAATTGTAAGTGGGATTGACTCCTTAATTTCTCTTTCTTTTGTCTTGTTGTTGGTGTATAGGAATGCCACTGATTTCTGTGCATTGATTTTATATCCTGCCACTTGACTGAATTCCTGTATGAGTTCTAGCAGTTTTTGGGTGGAGTCTTTTGGGTTTTCCACATAAAGTATCATATCATCTGCAAAGAGTGAAAGTTTGACTTCTTCTTTGCCAATTTGGATGCCTTTGATTTCTTTTTGTTGTCTGATTGCTGTGGCTAGGACTTCTAGTACTATGTTGAATAGCAGTGGTGATAGTGGACATCCCTGCCGTGTTCCTGACCTTAGGGGGAAAGCTCTCAGTTTTTCCCCATTGAGAATGATATTTGCTGTGGGTTTTTCATAGATGGCTTTTATGATATTGAGGTATGTCCCTTCTATCCCTATAGCCTGAAGAGTTTTGATCAAGAAAGGATGCTGTACTTTGTCAAATGCTTTTTCTGCATTGAGAGGATCATATGGTTCTTGTTTTTTCTTTTATTAATGTATTGTATCACATTGATTGATTTGCAGATGTTGAACCAACCTTGCAGCCAGGGATAAATCCCACTTGATCATGGTGAATAATCCTTTTAATGTACTGTTGGATCCTATTGGCTAGTATTTTGGTGAGAATTTTTGCATCCATGTTCATCAAGGATATTGGTCTGTAATTCTCCTTTTTGATGGGGTCTTTGTCTGGTTTTGGGATCAAGGTAATGATGGCTCATAAAACGAGTTTGGAAGTTTCCCTTCCATTTCTATTTTTTGGAAGAGTTTCAGAAGAATAGGAATTAATTCTTCTTTAAATGTTTGGTAGAATTCCCCTGGGAAGCCATCTGGCCCTGGGCCCTTGTTTGTTGGGAGATTTTTGATGACTGCTTCAATTTCCTTAGTGGTTATAGGTCTGTTCAGGTTTTCTATTTCCTTCTGGTTCAGTTTTGGTAGTTTATGCATCTCTAGGAATGCATCCATTTCTTCCAGATTATCTAATTTGCTGGTGTATAGTTGATCATAATATGTTTTTATAATTGTTTGTATTTCTTTGTGTTGGTTGTGATCTCTCCTCTTTCATTCATGATTTTATTTATTTGAGTCATTTCTCTTTTCTTTTTGATAAGTCTGGCCAGGGATTTATCAATCTTGTTAATTCTTTCAAAGAACCAGCTCCTAGTTTTGTTGATCTGTTCTACTGTTCTTTTGGTGTCTATTTCATTGATTTCTGCTCTGATCTTTATGATTTCTCTTCTCCTGCTGGGTTTAGGCTTTATTTGCTGTTCTTTCTCCAGCTCCTTTAGGTGTAGGGTTAGGTTGTGTATTTGAGACCTTTCTTGTTTCTTGAGAAAGGCTTGTATTGCTATATACTTTCCTCTTAGGACTACCTTTGCTGCATCCCAAAGATTTTGAACAGTTGTGTTTTCATTTTCACTGGTTTCCATGAATTTTTAAAATTCTTTTTTAATTTCCTGGTTGACCCATTCATTCTTTAGTAGGATGCTCTTTGGCCTCCATGTATTTGAGTTTTTTCTGACTTTCCTCTTATGATTGAGTTCTAGTTTCAAAGCATTGTGGTCTGAAAATATGCAGGGAATGATCGCAATCTTTTGGTACTGGTTGAGACCTGATTTGTGACCTAGGATGTGATCTATTCTGGAGAATGTTCCATGGGCACTGGAGAAGAATGTGTATTCCATCGCTTTGGGATGGAATGTTCTGAATATATCTGTGAAGTCCATTTGGTCCAGTGTGTCATTTAAAGTCTTTATTTCCTTGTTGATCTTTTGCTTAGATGTTCTGTCCATTTCAATGGGGGGGGGGGTTTAAGTCTCCCAGTATTATTGTATTGTTGTTGATGTGTTTTTTTGCTTTTGTTATTAATTGGTTTATATAATTGGCTGCTCCCATGTTAGGGGAATTGATATTTACAATTGTTAGATCTTCTTGTTGGATAGACCCTTTAAGTAGGATATAGTGTCCTTCCTCATCTCTTATTATAGTCTTTGGTTTAAAATCTAATTTGTCTGATATAAGGATTGCCACCCCAGCTTTCTTTTGGTGTCCATTAGCATGGTAAATGGTTTTCCACCCCCTCACCTTCAATCTGCCGGTTTCTTTGGGTCTAAAATGAGTCTCTTGCAGACAGCATATCAATGGGTCTTGTTTTTTCATCCAATCTGATACCCTGTGTCTTTTGATTGGGGCATTTAGCCCATTTACATTCAGGGTAACTATGGAAAGGTATGAATTTAGTGCTATTGTATTGCCTGTAAGGTGACTGTTACTGTATATTGTCTGTGTTCCTTTCTGGTCTATGTTACTTCTAGGCTCTCTCTTTGCTTAAAGGACCCCTTTCAATATTTCTTGTAGGGTTGGTTTCATGTTTGCAAATTCCTTTTAGTTTTTGTTTGTTCTGGAAGCTTTTTATCTCTCCTATTTTCAATGACAGCCTAGCTGGATATAGTATTCTTGGCTGCATATTTTTCTCATTTAGTGCTCTGAATATATCCTGCCAGTCCTTTCTGGCATGCCAGGTCTCTATGGATAGGTCTGTTGCCAATCTAATGTTTCTATCATTGTAGGTTACAGATCTCTTGTCCCAAGCTGCTTTCAGGATTTTCTCTTTGTCTCTGAGACTCATAAGTTTTACTATTAGATGTTGGGGTGTTGACCTATTTTTATTCACTTTGAGGGGGGTTCTCTGTGCCTCCTGGATTTTCATGCCTGTCTCCTTCCCCAGATTAGGGAAGTTGTCTGCTATAATTTGCTCCTATATATCTTCTACCCCCCTCTCTCTTTCTTCTTCTTCTGGGATCCCAATTATTCTAATATTGTTTGTTCTTATGGTATCACTTATCTCTCGAATTCTGCCCTCGTGATCCAGTAGTTGTTTATCTCTCTTTTTCTCAGCTTCTTTATTTTCCATCATTTGGTCTTCTATATCACTAATTCTCTCTTCTGCCTCATTTATCCTAGCAGTTAGAGCCTCCATTTTTTGATTGCACCTCATTAATAGCCTTTTTGATTTTGACTTGGTTAGATTTCAGTTCTTTCATTTCTCCATAAAGGGTTTCTCTAGTATCTTCCATGCTTTTTTCAAGCCCAGCTAGTATCTTTAAAATCGTCATTCTGAACTCTAGTTCTGACATCTTATTAATGTCTGTATTGATTAGGTCCTGGGCAGTTGGTACTGCCTCTTGTTCTTTTTTTTGAGGTGATTTTTTCCATCTTGTCATTTTGTCCAGAGGAGAATAGATGAATGAGAGAACAAAATGCTAACAGGGTAACAATGACCCCAGGAAAATATACACAAAACATATCAGAATAGACCTGAATCTGGGGTAAAAGAAAGGGAAAGAAAGAAAAAAGAAAAAGAAAAAGATCAAACAAACAAACAAACAAAAAAACCCTAGAATATGAGAAAATATGAGCAGGCTGGTGCGAAGATCAGTGCCACACACTAGATTTTTAGCGTGTTTTGGTCTGTTAGAAGAACGTGCCTCCCAAAATTTTAAAAGAAATAAAAACTTATATACAAAAATAAGGGTAAATATGATGAAGGGATAGAATATGACTGTAAAGATGAAAATTATAAAACATTTTATAAAAGGAATTGATAAGAAGTTGGTTGAAAAAAGAAAGAAGAGGGTTTAAAAAACAAAAAGGGAGAGAATGTGATCAGGCAGGAGACTAGAACAAAGCCATGCACTAGAGATTTAGGGTATATTTTGGTCTGTTAGAAGAAACTTTATCCCAAAATTTTAAAGAGAGAACAACATATATATATATATACATATATATATATATATATATATACCAAAAATAAGGGTGACTACTATGAAGGGATAGATATGGCTCTAAAAATAAAAAATATATTTTTAAAAAAGGGATTGATAAGATGTTGGTTGAAAAAGGGAAAAAGAAAAATTTAAAAAAAAAAAAAAGGAAAAGACAGTTAAAAAAATTAGCTTTGAAAGACTAAAGAATCATGGGAAAAAAGCCAAGAATTCTATGTGCAGTATTCCCCTAATGCTGGAGTTGTGCCATTCTCTTTGATCAGTAAACTTGGTCTTCGCTGGCTGTCCTTGCTGATCTTCTGGGGGAAGGGCCTGTCACAGTGGTTCTCAAATGTCTTTGCCGGAGGTGGAATTGCCCCGCCCTTGCTGATCTGGGCTGAGTAATCTGCTTGGGTTTGCTCTCAGGAGCTTTTTTTCCCTGCAAGGTTTCTGTACAGCTTTGGAGGCCAAGAGTGAAAGTGGCAGCCTCCCAATCTCCACCCTGGAGGAGCCAAGAACTCAGGGCCCCACTCCTCAGTGAGCCCCCGAGAAAAGCAGTCAGTCACTCCCGTCTCCCCGGTCTCCAGCCCACACTCCATGCTCACCTGGCCTGTGACCAAGCATTTCTATCTCTGGCACATGACCCTGTGTGGAGTCTCCAAACCCAGCAGATCCCTGCAGTGTGCTCCGTGCCACTCCTTCCGGGGGAGGAAGGGGAGTTTCCCTGGATCTGCCGCTTGTTAGATCCCTGCTGGAAGAGCAGGGGCCCGAGTGTGGCTTGGATCACAGTTTATGGCAACCCCGAGCTGAGAGCCCTTGCCTTGGCACCGTCTCTGCAGCCGGCTTCCCCGCTCCGATACCTGGGAGCTCTGCCGCACTTAGGAACCCCCAGTCTTTCTGTGACCCCAAGGGTCCTGAGACCACACTGTCCGGTGAGGGTTCCACCCCCCACTTAGCCACTGGAGCAACGTCCCTCAGTGGAGCTGACTTCTAGAAGTTTCCACTTTGTGCTCTGCGGCTCTATCACTTACCAGTAGCGGCTGATGGAGCACTCTCCCCCGCCATCTATCTTCCTGAATATAGCCTTGGATTCACTTCTCCGCACATCCTACCTTCTAGAAATGGTCACTTTTCTGTTCAGAGAGTTGCTGCTCTTCTTTTCTTCGATCTCCTGTTGAGTTCGTAGTTGTTCAGAATGGTTTGATCCCTATCTAGCTGAATTCCTGGGACTAAATGAAAGTTAGTTCTCCTGCTCCTCCGCCATCTTGCTCCTTCCTCTCACATTATGCTTCTAATTTGCAAGTTCCTTATGACTAAGAATACAGAGTATCTTTTCATATACTAAGTGGCCATTTTTACATCTTATGTTAATTGTTCAAATCTTTTATCCATTTTCCAACTGAGTTGATGGTTTTATTACTGATTTATAAGAGATCTTTGTACATTCTAGACACATATTCTTTATCATCTTTGATTTACAAATCCATCTTTCGATGTGTGCCTTGTCTTTTCATTTTTGAAACGATGTCCTATGATTGGGAAACTTTTTTTTTGTTTATTTTTAGTTCATAATTGGACAAAGTCCACTTAATAATTTTTAGCTTCCTGTTCTTTGTATTTTAAAACATTTTTGCCTACTCCAGTGTCAGTGTTTCTTTTACAAGATATATGGTCAATACTCATATTTTGTGTGGTATAAAGTAAGAATCATGCTTGACTTTTTTTCCCCATAGGAAAACTCAGTTTTACTTTTTTCCCACAGGAAAACTCAGTTTTACAGTACCATTTGTTTAAAAGACTTTCTTTTCTCCATTAACTTACCCTGGCACTTGAGTCAAAAATTATTGTATCATATATGTATGGGTCTATTAGTGGACTCTAAATTATTCTTCCTTGATCCAAATGTCTTTCTTTTTACCAGTATTACACTGTCTTAGTTACTAACTGTAGCTTTATAGTAAGTGTGAAAATCAAGTAAGGTGAATTTTCAAACGTGATGTTCTCTTCCTCCTATTCCTCCTCTTTCTCTGTCTCCTCCTTTTTTAATTTCTTTGGCTCCTGTGAGTTATTTCTATTATTTTTTGAGTTTTAAAACAATTGGCCAGTTTCTTTTAATTGGGATTGTACTGAGTTCATAGGTTCATTTTTAGGAGAGATGACTTCTCTATAATATTTATCTTGTGATTCATGAACATAGTGTATTTCTCAATTCATTGAAGTCTACTTTTTCATGAATATTTTGTTTTCAGTGAATTAATTTTAATTTTATCTGAAATACCTCACATTTTCTGATTCTACCAAAAATCATATTGTATTTGCTGTTTTATTTTATAGTTATTTAGTACTAATAAATGGGTATGCCATGGATTTGTATATATTTGCATTGTATTCTGTGACCTTGCTAGGTTAACTTGTTAGTTTTTGCAGCTCTTTTGTAAATCTTTAGGATATTCCACATAAATAGGCCAGTTTGAAGAAAAAAGATAGTTTTACCCATTACTTTCCAATCTGTATTTTTTAAAATTTATTTTTCTTTATTTTCTTAGCTAGGAATTTAGTGGGAGTTTTGAATAAATGGGAGAATGCAGGCATCCTAGCCTTTTATGAATCCTAGAGGGGAGTATTCAATTTTTCATTCTTAAATTATTACATTATTAGCTATGGGTCCTTAAAAGATATATTTTCAGTTTGAGGACATCTTCTATTCATACTTTACTAGGAGGTTCTTTTTTTCATCATGAATGATTAGTGGATTTTTAAAGCTTCTTTTTCTGGAACTAAAAAGATAATTAAATGACCTATTTCCTTTATTCTATCAATATGTTGAGTTATATTAATTTATTTTGAATGTTAACCTGTATTCCTGGAAAAAACTGCTTGGCCATTATGTGTTATATTTTTAATATATTGTTGAATTTGGTTTGCTAATATTTTCTTTAAAAATTACATCTAGGGCGCCTGGGTGGCTCAGTTGGTTAAGCGACTGCCTTCGGCTCTGGTCATGATCCTGGAGTCCCTGGATCGAGTCCCTCATTGGGCTCCCTGCTCGGCAGGGAGCCTGCTTCTCCCTCTGACCCTCCCCCCTCTCATGTGCTCTCTCTCTCTCATTCTCTCTGTCTCAAATAAATAAATAAAATCTTTAAAAAAAATTACATCTAATTTTCACAAAGGATATGATATTGGTAGATTTGTCTAGCTTTGTTATCAGGGGACTCATGGCATCATAAAATTCGTTATGAAATATTTCTTTTTCATCTAGTTTTAAAGGAATTTGTGTAATATTAATATTATTTCTTTCTGTGTATTTGAGTGATTTCACTAGTGAAGCCAAACTTGTCTAGAGTTCTTCTTGGTAAAGTTTATTCCTATTATGGATTTAATGTTAATAGCTACTCAGGTTTCCATTTCTTCTTATGTCCAAATGTTTATGATAGGGGCTTTGAGGTCTTCTAAATCCATGTGTGAGCTCACTTAGAATTAGTTTCTGCTGAAAATCTAGATACGTGTCACACTTGGCCATTTCTTTGAATGTCTAATATTTTTGTTTTAAATTGTCAGCTCCTCTTCCAATCCTAAACTCACTTCTGGTACTCTAACCATTTAAGATTATAGTTTTTTCCTGCCTGTTTGCATCATTGTAGCTGTCGGGTTTGAGAGGACTGGTTATCCAAAAGCCACAAACTCAGGCCCCAAATTCTCAAACTTAAACTTCTTATTGTTTTAAGAGCTGATTTTTGAGAGTAAAATTTCCTATGGCTTCTGGCCGATTTTGAACACTTCTAGTATCTTTACATAGTTGACTTTTTATTTTATGTATTTGTTAAAACTGTCATCTATTATAATTATTATCTATCTAAAGTGGTTGAATTTACACAACTACTTCACTTGGACACCATTACTGGAAGTTCTCACTTTATACATTGAAATTTAATTTAAAAAAAATCCTGTGCACATTTGGGGCACCTGGGTGGCTTAGTTGGTTAAGTGGCCAACTCTTGATTTTGGCTCATGTGATGATCTCAGGTGGTGAGATCAAGCCCTGAACCACGCTTGGCACTTAGTAGAGGGTCAGTGCCTGGTTAGGATTCTCTCCCTCTCCTTCTGCCTCCCCCCTCCTGCTTATGTGCTCTCTCTCTTTCTCTCTAAAATAAATAAATCTTAAAAAAATCCTGTAAACATAAGCCTCTAATTGTTAAAATTGTTTCTTCTTGATAGATTTCCTTGGAGTAATGGTGCACATTTTGCCAAAACCATAAATGTCTTTAAAATATATTGTAATAAATGAAATAGATAAATTACTTTCTCAATGAGTACATGTATCCAGGGATGAATGTTACAGCCAGAATGAGAGAGAGTATAACACACATTCTAGTTTTACCTTTTTAATAGGTGTAAACTCTGAAAAGTGTATTCAGATAAATACTTTGGTAAATACTTTGTTACAAGAATGTAACTTGGAATATCTACCATTGACATGGATGGAACTGGAGAGTATTATGTTAAGTGAAATAAATCAATCAGAGAAAGACAATTATCATATGGTTTCACTCATGTGTGGAACATAAGAAATAGCACAGAGGATCATAGGGGAAGGGAGGGAAAACTGAATGGGAAGAAATCAGAGAGGGCGACAACCCATGACAGACTCTTGACTCTGGGAAACAAACTGAGGGTAGTGGAAGAGCAGGTGGGTCGGGGGATGGGGTAACTGGGTGATGGGCATTAGGAGAGCACGTGATGTGATGAGCACTGGGTATTATACACCACTAATGAATCATTGAATACTACATTAAAAAAAAAAAAAAAAGAATGTAACTCAGGGCACCTGGGTGGCTCAGTTTGTTAGGTGTCCAACTCTTGATTTTTTGGTTCAGGTCATGATCTCAAGGTTGTAAGATCCAGCCCCACATTGGGCTCTGTGCTCAGTGGGTAGTCTGCTTGAGATTCTCTCTCTTCCTCTCTCTCTGCTTCTCCCTCTCTGTGTGCTCTCTCTGTGTCTCTCTAAAATAAATAAATAAATCTTTAGAAAAATAATGTAACTCAATTCTGTAAAGCTCTGAGTGATTTGAACGTTGTAATTTATTATCAAAATATCAGTTTATTAGTTGACAAACATATTTGGTTCAGAAGGATTTGCTATTCAGTCATAATAATCATTCATTTCAATTTCCAGTAAATACACCGAAAAGTAAGACCTCTTAAATGACTATTGGTTTTGCTCTTATTCTTTTCTTAGATACAGCTTGTTGTCATAGTTAAAATTAAACATAACTGGGGAAAAGCAACTCTATAAATAGGAAAATTTTTGGTCAAACTTTCTGTTACCTGGTAACAAAGACCTATATAGTTATGCTAATGTTTAATTTTCTTTCTTATTTTTTAATTATCTTTAAGTCCCTTGAAAAGACTTGTCAAATGTACAGAAGATATATTAATAATTTCATATCATGTCTGAAAATAATTAAGTCTATTATTTTGACTTTGACAGAGTTAGAACAGCAATAAATATCTGAGAAAAAGTAATTACTCTTATTTTAAATGATGATGGTTTTCCAAAGTCCCTTGTTCCAGACTGGAGTGAAGGATATTTTGTCCTATATCCATAGTTAAGTTGATGTTCTTTTTAGAATGTAGATTTGTGTACTTTGCAAACATTAACACTAATGAAGTGAGTAACTATTGGACCATTAAAAAGTGCAGGGCTTACAAATTACACTAATAATTCTTGCTAAGTCAGTTGTTTACTATAAAATGCACATGTTTGTGTTATGTTGGTTGATCTAAATCTAAGTATGCAGTCAAAATGTTTATGGAAGAAGAGAAATATATATGGTCACATCACAATGAATAAGGAACACATATACACAATAAAAACATTAGATTGAGTACAATTTAAATATATGACAGAAAACATCAAGCATGTGATAATTGGGTCTGAAAATCCTGCTCATCTTTTCTATTCTCTTGAAGGTCTATTTCACATATTGATTTTCAGCGAACCTCAAACCCCCACACTCTTCCACACTTCTAACTTATAGCAGATGCCTCTTTTATTGTTTCACTGAGGAAATATGCATTAATATAAATCATGAGGTTTTCATCCGTCATGTACATCTGTACAATTATATTCTTTCTCAAACCCTGTAATAATGGTCATTCCTCCTAACTTAGGCTCTTTTCCTATCTGTGTCCAAGCACTTGACTTATGCATTCTCTCTTAACTTATATAAGATTTTTAATCTTGAAATCATCGCATTTCTTCTCATCATCATTTTATTCTTTTGATATTTCCACTAGCCCCAAAATATGTCATAGCAATTGTCATTTTAAAAAGCAAGCAACCAAATAACCAGAGACCAAATTCCCTTGACTCTACATTCTCCACCAGCTAAAACTCCATTTTTCTTTTCCTCTACATAGGGAAAGGTCCTTCACACAGTTGCCTATACTCCCTCTCTCTACTTTAACTATTCATGCTTCAGATCATTTCAGTCAAGTTTTCCTCACTACTCTGAAACTGCTTTTGTCATGAATGATGGTAGTCTTTGTAAATCTAGTGGCTTATTCTGTTTTCATCTTATTTGGAAGAGTTGTCTTATCTCTCCTTTTTGATACATGTTGTTCACTTGGCTTTTGGAACACCACTCTCTTCTGGTTTTACTTTGACTTCATTGGTTGCAACTTCTCAATCTCCTTTACTGTAAATTCCTCTTCTGAATTTCCATATTTAGAAAATTTCCAGGGATTGGTCTTTGATATTTTTCTGTTTTTATGTAAACACTTGCCCTTTATTATCAAACTTAATCCCTGAGCTTTAAAACTATCCATATATTTATGAATCTCAATTTCATGTCTTGTCTCTGAGCTCCAAAATATTGATTCAACACCTTCATTTAAATGTCTAAAACTATATTAAAAGAAGCTCACATTTTTGCTTTACACCACAAATTTGCTCTTCCATGTCAATGCCACTACAATCCACTGAGTTGCTTTAGCCAAAAATCTAGGTCTTATCTTTTACTACCTTTATCTACCCTGAAGCATCAGCAAGTCCTATTGATGCTATCTTTATCATATATCCTGAATATGATCACTCACTTTCATCCCTTCCACCACAACTGTCTTAATCCAAGCTGAGACTACTGCAAAATCCTCCTCACAGAGCTTCTTTGACAACTTGCTTTACTATATAGAGTCCATTCTTCACACAGGAAACAGAGTAAATTAGATATGTTACTCATCTTTTCAAAATCCTTCAGTGACTTCTGAAAATCCTTCAAATAAAATCCATACTTCTTCCCAAGTCATACAAGATCTTCCATGATCTAACCCTGACTGTATTTTTGCCTTCTTCTCCAACCACTTCTCCGATGGCTCAATCTACTACAGACTGAATGCCATCTTCTTGATGTCTTGTAGACACCAAGCTTGCCTCATACTCAAAACCTTAGCAATTTACATTTAACTTGCTTTTCATTTATGTAGATCCCTATCTCCATGTTTTGGCAAGGGTGGCTCTTTCTCTTTTCTAGACTTTTGCTTAAATATTGCCTCCTTAGAAATATCTTACTTGACCTGTTTTTAATAGATCCTTCCACTTACAACACTATTTCTACCTTTGTTTTTTTCCTTCATCTCCTCTGTAATGAAAATGATATTTTTTCCTTTATTAAAAAAATATGTCTCTACCACTAATTAAGCTCTATGAGGACAATTTCTTGGTCTTACTACTGTACTCAAAGTACATAAAAAAGTGTATAAAATATAAAAAGTACCCTAAATATATTTTTTGAATTAATGAATTTGATTTTCTCAAAGTTTAAAGCTGAGGGCAAGATCATTAATCATGTTGGTGGGGCCATTAGACTTTCCCTGGTGGCCATCCTCTATGACAATTCTCTTAGTCTCTAATGCACATACAAATTATCTTTTAGTTTAAATACCAAAATTATGTGTCATCCAAATCCATGTACTATTTTTTTAAAAAATTTCTCATCCTAGAACTTTAAAAATATGATTATTGGTCATCCTAGCTAGCAATCTCTATAATCTCACTTTTTGTTTACTTCAAAGTTCTTCCTGATGCAAAATAGCAAAAATTATCTTTCTTGAATTATATTGCTTATCACTTATAACAATAGATTTTTATTTAGTATACACACATGTCCTACTCAAAATGCCATGTCAATTTTTATAAATTGATGAAGGTAATTGATGTTGAAATTTAAAGCAATTTTTAAACAAATTCACATATAATTAATAACATATATCCATGTCATGGATAAATGAACAAAATGTGATTTTAAAAATAATCTTTATCTCTGCAGTTTGGACATACTGATATTCTAAAGTCCATTTAAATTTCACTCTAATTGGAAATTTGCACTGACCCTTTCCATTTTGTAGCAATAGAATTCATGAATAAAAATAACCCATTTTTAATTATTTTTCAAATCAGATCTCCAAATCCTTATAGAAGAAATTTAATTAAAGTCGAGGAAAAAAGTAACATACTATAAAATTATTTTCATCACTTTGAAAATTAGATTCTAGCACATTAGTCATGTATATTAATTTGAAACAAAGTTAATATTCCTGGAATAATAATTCTTATATATTTCACAGAGATTAGAAGTCAGAGAATCATTATCATTAATGAAGAAGAAATATTTGTGCTGCTAAATTGGTCTTGTCTGAAATTATTATTAAAAGCAAAGTATATTAAAAAGCAGTATCAAATATTCTGGATCATATTTAACTTTTGGTTTATAAATGCTTTTTCTTTTGTTTTGAAATAAAAGATATGATGCATCTTATTCATCTTTGACATGTTTAACCTGGTAATAGGGAGAAACGTGTTCTTATAGAGCAAATGTGGCAAAAGTAGAGCCTTAAATTTGATTTAACTTTTCTTGAAATAGAAAATAAAGTTCATATCATAGTATGAAAATACTCTGTTTCCAACATATACATATGCTAATCTTTTCCATTGAAATAAATATGTTTTTGGTAAAATAACAGATTCTGTTATGATGTGTGACTATGAGGTAATTAAAAAATAAACATTAGAATTCATGTATCCAAGTATGTATGCCCCTTTATCTTGGGAGATTATACATTTGACCAAGCTAAGGATGCCATTGTTCCAGTGATAAAAATATTTTTAAGCAACTACTGTTACAGCTTTGTGGTAAACACTTTAAGTGATTTCATTTATTCCTCAAAACAATCTTATGAAGTAGGCATTATTGCTCCATAATCTAGATGAGGATAGAATAGATTGAAAATTAGATTCAGATAATGCCACATGGCATCTTTGTATAGGTTTTTAATAAAGGTAGGGGCATAATATGGCAGGAAAAAGGGAGTTCAGGCAAACAGTAGGAGCCTGCTTATCAAGGTCCTTCTTGTTTGCAAGGTTATAATTAATCTCCAGATTGAGCCATCATTTGTGCAATGTATCTTGCTTTGTAAGAGCCTGCTGAAAGTTTCTTGTGGGATCTTTAATGTCCTTCAGCATAAAGTGAGTATGGGGGGAGAGAGGGTTGTTTTAAGATAAGTGTGGGATAATAACGTTATAAAGGGATTGATTTTACTATGTTTTTTAGACCCTCAAAAGAAGAAATAAAATCTACTCTTTCATTCTTTTTTTTTTTTAGGATATTAAGATATATATATATTTTTTTATTATGATGTTATGTTAATCACCATACATTACATCATTAGGTTTTGATGTAGTGTTTCATGATTCATTGTTTGCGTATAACACCCAGTGCTCCATTCAATACGTGCCCTCTTTAATACCTATCACAACGCTAACCCATCCCCCCACCGCCCTCCCCTCTAGAACCCTCAGTTTGTTTTTTAGAGTCCATAGTCTCTCATGGTTCGTCTCCCCCTCCGATTTCCCCCCCTTCATTCTTCCCCTCCTGCTATCTTCTTCTTCTTCTTCTTTTTTTTTTTAACATATAATGTATTGTTTGTTTCAGAGGTACAGGTCTGTGATTCAACAGTCTTACACAATTCACAGTGCTCACCATAGCACATACCCTCCCCAATGTGTATCACCCAGCCACCCCATCCCTCCCACCCCCCACCACTCCAGCAACCCTCAGTGTGTTTCCTGAGATTAAGAGTTCCTCACATTAGTGAGGTCATATGATACATGTCTTTCTCTGATTGACTTATTTCGCTCAACATAATTCTCTCCAGTTCCACCCACATTGTTGCAAATGGCAAGATTCCATTCCTTTTGATGGCTGCATAATATTTCATTGTATATATATACCACTTCTTCCTTATCCATTGATCTGTCGATGGACATCTTGGCTCTTTCCACAGTTTGGCTATTGTGGACGTTGCTGCTATAAACATTGGGGTCCATGTACCCCTTCAGATCCCTACATTTGTATCTTTCGGGTAAATACCCAGTAGTGCAATGGCTGGATCATATGGTAGCTCTATTTTCAACTGTTTGAGGAACCTCCATACTGTTTTCCAGAGTGGCTGCACCAGCTTGCCTTCCCACCAACAGTGTAGGAGGGTTCCCCTTTCTCTGCATCCCCGCCAACATCTGTCATTTCCTGACTTCTTAATTCTATCCATTCTGACTGGTGTGAGGTGATATCTCATTGAGGTTTTGATTTGGATTTCCCTGATGCCGAGCGACGTTGAGCACTTTTTTATGTGTCTGTTGGCCATTTAGATATCTTCTTTGGAAAAATGTCTGTTCATGTCTTCTGTCGATTTCTTGATTGGATTAGTAGTTATTTGGGTGTTGAGTTTGATAAGTTCCTTATAGATTTTGGATACTAGCCCTTTATCTGATATGTCATTTGCAAATATCTTCTCCCATTCTGTCGGTTGTCTTTTGGTTTTGTTGACTGTTTCTTTTGTTGTGCAGAAGCTTTTTATCTTGATGAAATCCCAATAGTTCATTTTTGCCCTTGCTTCCCTTGCCTTTGGCAATGTTTCTAGGAAGAAGTTGCTACAGCTGAGGTTGAAGAGGTTGCTGCCTGTGTTCTCCTTTAGGATTTTGATGGACTCCTGTCTCACATTGAGGTCTTTCAACCATTTGGAGTCTATTTTTGTGTGTGGTGTCAGGAAATGGTCCAGTTTCATTCTTCTGCATGTGGCTGTCTAATTTTCCCAACACCATTTGTTGAAGAGACTGTCTTTTTTTCAGTAGACATTCTTTCCGGCTTTGTCAAAGATGAGTTGACCATAGAGTTGAGGGTCTATTTCTGGGCTCTCTATTCTGTTCCATTGATCTATGTGTCTGTTTTTGTGCCAGTACCATACTGTCTTGATGATGACAGCTTTGTAATAGAGCTTGAAGTCTGGAATTGTGATGCCACCAGCTTTGCTTTTCTTTTTCAACATTCGTCTGGCTATTCAGGGTCTTTTCTGGTTCCATACAAATTTTAGGATTATTTGTTTTATTTCTTTGAAAAAAGTGGATAATTTTGAAAGGGATTGCATTAAATGTGTAGTGGTGATAGTGGACATCCTTGCTGTGTTCCTGACCTTAGAGGGAAAGCTCTCAGTTTTTCCCCATTGAGAATGATATTTGCTGTGGGTTTTTCATAGATGGCTTTTATGATATTGAGGTATGTCCCCTCTATCCCTATAGCCTGAAGAGTTTTGATCAAGAAAGGATGCTGTACTTTGTCAAATGCTTTTTCTGCATTGAGAGGATCATATGGTTCTTGTTCTTTCTTTTATTAATGTATTGTATCACATTGATTGATTTGCAGATGTTGAACCAACCTTGCAGCCCAGGAATAAATCCTGCTTGGTTGTGGTGAATAATCCTTTTAGTGGACTGTTGGATCCTATTGGCTAGTATATTGGTGAGAAGTTTTGCATCCATGTTCATCAAGGATATTGGTCAGTAATTCTCCATTTTAATGGAGTCTTTGTCTGGTTTTGGGATCAAGGTAATGATGGCTCATAAAACGAGTTTGGAAGTTTCCCTTCCATTTCTATTTTTTGGAACAGTTTCAGAAGAATAGGTATTAATTCTTTAAATGTTTGATAGAATTCCCCTGGGAAGCCATCTGGCCCTGGGCTCTTGTTTTTTGGGAGATTTTTGATGACTGCTTCATTTTCCTTAGTGGTTATAGGTCTGTTCAGGCTTTCTATTTCTTCCTGGTTCAGTTTTGGTAGTTGATACATCTCTAGGAATACATCCATTTCTTCCAGATTATCTAATTTGCTGGCATAGAGTTGCTCATAATATGTTCTTATAATTGTTTGTATTTCTTTGGTGTTGGTTGTGATCTCTCCTCTTTCATTCATGATTTTATTTATTTGGGTCCTTTCTCTTTTCTTTTTGATAAGTCTGGCCAGGGGTTTATCATTCTTGTTAATTCTTTCAAAGAACCAGCTCCTAGCTTTGTTGATCTGTTCTACTGTTCTTTTGGTTTCTATTTCACTGATTTCTGCTCTGATCTTTATGATTTCTCCTCTTCTGCTGGGTTTAGGCTTTATTTGCTGTTCTTTCTCCAGCTCCTTTAGGTGTAGGGTTAGGTTGTGTATTTGAGAACTTTCTTGTTTCTTGAAAAAGGCTTGTATTGCTATGTACTTTCCTCTTAGGACTGACTTTGCTGTATCCCAAAGATTTTGAACAGTTGTGTTTTCATTTTCATTTGTTTCCATGAATTTTTAAATTCTTCTTTAATTTCCGGGTTGACCCATTCATTCTTTAGTGGGATGCTCTTTAGCCTCCATGTATTTGAGTTCTTTCTGACTTTCCTCTTGTGATTGAATTCTAGTTTCAAAGCATTGTGGTCTGGAAATATGCAGGGAATGATTGCAATCTTTTGGTACCAGTTGAGACCTGATTTGTGACCTAGGATGTGATCTATTCTGGAGAATGTTCCATGGGCACTGGAGAAGAATGTGTATTCTGTTGTTTTGGGATGGAATGTTCTGAATATATTTGTGAAGTCCGTTTGGTCCAGTGTGTCATTTAAAGTCTTTATTTCCTTGTTGATCTTTTGCTTAGATGATCTGTCCATTTCAGTGGGGGGGGGGGGTTTAAATCCCCCAGTATTATTGTATTGTTGTTGATGTGTTTCTTTGCTTTTGTTATTAATTGGCTTATATAATTGGCTGCTCCCATATTAGGGGCATAGGTATTTACAATTGTTAGATCTTGTTGGATAGACCCTTTAAGTATGATATAGTGTCCTTCCTCATCTCTTATTACAGTCTTTGGTTTAAAATATAATTTGTCTGATAAAGGATTGCCACCCCAGCTTTCTTTTGGGGTCCATTAGCATAAACCCTACTCTTTCTCAAAACCCCACTCAAATTTAGGGCTTTCTTTTCTTTTCTTTTCTTTTTCTCTTTCTTTCTTTCTTTCTTTCTTTCTTTCTTTCTTTCTTTCTTTCTTTCTTTCTTTCTTTCTTATAATTTTATGAATAGGGGCTAATAAATTTCTCAGATATGATATTCGATTTCTATAGAAACTGAACAACTAATTCAATTTTAATACCTTTTGCTTTGATTTTTGGAATTGACAGGAAAAATAACTTATTTTTCATTGTCTGAGGAATGCCCTAGTCACTCCTGTCCAAGAGATTTCTAGGCAGTTTACCATTTTTGTTGAGCCCTGTACTTTAGTTAATCCTCTGGGGTCATATGACTAACAAGCTTTTATGATTAAGTTTTAACTTAGGGTTCAAATTGATACATAAATAATATATCATTATTATAATAAGTAACTGCACTTTCCAATTGAATCAAGTCCAAGTTTATCTCTAATACCCACAATATATAAAGAACACATACAACTCAATAGCAAATAAAACAATCCAATTAAAAAAGGGGATTGGAACTGAATAGACATTTTTCCAAAGAAAACTTATTATACAAATGGCCACAAGGTACATGAAAAGGTACTCAGTATCACTCTTCATCAGGGAAATGCAAACCAAATCCATGAGATATCACCTAACCTGTTGGAATGGCTATCATCGAAAAAACAGGAGATAACAAGTTTTGGCAAGGGTGTGGAGAAAGGGAATTCTTCACTGTTGGTGGGAATGTAGATTGAGGCAGCCAGTATAGAAAACGATATGGAGTTTCCTCAAAAAATTAAAAATGGAACTACTATATTACCTAACAATTCCACTTCCAGGTATATATCTAAAGGAAATGAAAACAAGATATTGAAGAGCTATCTGCCCTCCCATATTCACTGTAGCATTATTCACAATAGCCAAAGTATGGAAACAACCTAAGTATTTGTCAGTGTATGAATGGATATAGAAGATGTGTTTTATATATACTATGAAATATTTTTCAGCCATGAGAAAAAAGGCAATTCTGCCATTTGTGGCAATATGGATGGCCCTTGAGGACATTATGCTAAGTGAAATAAGTCAGAAGAAAACAAATACACTGTCCTGTATCATCTCACTTATATGACTTCTGTGCTGAAGTCACAGGAACAGACAGTAGGATGGTGATTACTGGGGCTGGGGTACGGTAGGGGAAATGGGAAGTTGTTGGTCAAAAGGTTTATATTTCTGGTATGATGAATAAGTTTTGGGGATTTAATGTACAGTAAAAAAAAAAGTATTTCATTAGGTATAGGAATAGCAGAAGAATTTAAATATGTTTCTGAAAACACAGGAAAAGCATATTTTCCATCCATGTCACGTGAATGCAAATTGGCCTTGAATTTTTTTTTTTTTTAAGATTTTATTTATTTGGGGCGCCTGGGTGGCTCAGTTGGTTAAGTGACTGCCTTCCGCTCAGGTCATGATTCTGGAGTCCCTGGATCGAGTCCCGCATTGGGCTCCCTGCTCGGCAGGGAGCCTGCTTCTGCCTCTGACCCTCCCCCCTCTCATGTGCTCTCTCTCTCTCATTCTCTCTGTCTCAAATAAATAAATAAAATCTTTAAAAAAAAAGATTTTATTTATTTGACAGAGAGAGACACAGCAAGAGAAGGAACACAAGCAGGGGGAGTGGGAGAGGGAGAAGCAGGCTTCCCGCAGAGCAGGGAGCCTGATGCGGGACTTGATCCCAGGACCCTGGGACCATGACCTGAGTCGAAGGCAGATGCTTAACGATTGAGCCACCCAGGCGCCTGGCCTTGAATTTATTTATGAGTAGAAATAGAAAAGAAAGCACTAGCTAAACTGATCACAAAATTAGAGTTGCCCTTACCTTATTGCACAGTTTGAGAATGTAATATCATATTGTGTACTACTAGTGGCATGGGGGGGTGTTATTTATTAAGATTTCTATAATCTACAGTGACTCTCTCCAGGATTTATCAGCTTTTCACAGGTCATTAAATAAGGAATTGTGGGTATTGATACATCTGCTTCTAAAAGAACTTTAATTAAAATTAGAATTTCTTTATGCACCTCAGATATCCAACCCTAGTCTATCCTAATTGTTTTAAATTAGCTACTTGACTGGGCTTAGATAATTTTAAATGTTTCCATCTACCATGTGCCACTAGAAGAGAATGAAATACATATTTTTAAGACAACTTTTCCTCCCAGTAATTTGGGTAAGGTAAGAGTCTTCCATTTGAACATTACATCTGTTCCCATAATACGTTCTGGCAGGGTAAGACAACCATATAAAAATTTGTTAATAAATTCCTATATTTTAAGCCACAATTTTACCTGTATCCTCTACAGTTGCTTATTACATCTCCCCAGATGTATTTATATTGCCTGTTAACATTTCCTTACCAGGTTTTAGTATGACATTATATTGGGCACCAGTGTCCAGCAATGTAAAGCTTCTTCACCACCCTCAGGACATTTTACTCATATTAATGTTAACAGCTTTACATCACTTGCTAGGTGGTTGAACTAAGTGACTTTGGCCCTCCTGTCACCCAGAGTCATAATCTTCACTTTTTTTCCACTCAATTTTAACTGCCATTGACTCAAGGATTATAAATTCCTTGTTTTATAGTAATCAGAGTTTTCAAAAATTATTAAGGCTAGGGCAAATTGAGTAAATCTGACACAGTCTTTTCATAGTTTGAAGAGTTGGTGAGGCAGTCAGATCACCTAATCTTTATATAGTGATTCATTAAAATTTTAGTTATACCATCTATTGTCTCCTTTTTAGTGCTATATTAAATCAGTCTTCTGAATACTTAACATTCAGTTTAAACTTTTTGAGTTTTTTAAAGTCCTTTTATGCTTATTTTCTTTCTTTTGAATAATTATAATTATTTTTCCATCATTAGTTTCCATTTGCAGTAACTGGGCAAGGAGTTCCCCCATAGTTCCCCTCATTTCATCTTGCCCCTACATCAATTTAGTCATATCAGGAGTTCAACAGCTGGAGCATCTTCTATCAAAGCATCAACCATATCTTGACCAATAGTGCAGAGTTAGGAGAAATTTTAGAATTATTACAGCTAATCAATGTTACTTATGCTCTCTACATCTCAGTGGCCTCAGAAGAAGTATGCTTTAATATTTAAGGATAGATTTGGACAATTCTTTTTAGATGTGTGTTATTTACTTTGACCTTCATAGAGCTTAGCAAATTAAGTGTTTGCCCCTCCATCTATATTTCTGCAAAAGCTTCAGTAAGTGAGGGTCCTGAGTAAGAACTAACATGCTTGTCCGTTTAACAGTATCTGATACAAGGGAGATAGCTCTTTGATTTTGGAAGGACAATGGTTGATTTCAGTAGAAGTTCAGAAATGAGTTTGGGATAATCTGTAAAGTTAGCTTAATGATTGAACTGAATATGTTTGTGTTTCTGTAGTCTCTTGATTTTCTCCCACCTTTGTAAACTTTTAGTGATTTTTGTTCATATAGGGACTATATTTTGACAAAAATAGTCACCTTCCAAATTCTCATTGGGCATTATTGGCTGAATCACATGTGGCAAGTCTGTGGCCCTAGAAGCCACCAGCTGTTTCTGTTAACTGTACTTTTCTCTAGAAAAGCCAAAAGCAACCAAGGTACAATATGCTTGGTTGACTTGCCCTCTTTTTGAATTTCTTCTGTAAATTTATTTAGCTCTTTGCCCTAGCCAGGGATCCATCTCTCCAACATCCATTGGCAGATATTCCTTATAAAAATTATTGCAACATTTGTGCAATTTAATGCCAGGAGTGGGTGGGAAGTCATCTGGTAACAATGGTTCCTGACCGTCCTTCCCTTTATTTTTTTATTCTCCCAAATAGAGCTTTCACTATTACTTAAATTATAAACTATGCCATCTGCACAGATTGCAATGGGTCACATAATTGAAAGGACTCCAAGGAATCCATAGAACATACACCTGAAAGATTTTAATAAAGACAGTGGAGCAGTAGAAAGACTGTGGGGAAGAGCCAAGATCCAGAAGAGATTTCCAGGTGCAACTTCTCAAAGTGTTTCTCATTTGCACACAACACACTTCATGTCCAGATTGAACCATCATGATATGTGTGATAAACCTTAGTTTTGAGAGACATCCCTAAAAGTTTCCAGTGGGAATTTTAATGCCCCTAATCACTTAATTAATCAAGGCATCTAACTGGAAATACCAGTGTAAGCCATAAATAACTTCACCAGTTTGGTGCCACCAGGGAGAAGTTTTTGAACTTTAAATAATACATTATGTTATTAATTATAACACTTACTTCCCTTATTTTGATCAAGAGTCAGTTCCAGACTTCCAGTTGACCCCAGAGATAAGCATAGAGGTTCTTTTTTTCAGCTGTAAAATAATTCTTTTACCCAGGCCTGGCCAAAGTTTACTCAGTTAATAGGGGATAAAACAAGAATTTGAACTCAAGTATCCTGGCTCAGCAAGCCTACACTAAGCCCTAAGTCCTTGGAAGCATTTCTGTAGTATTTTGTAACTACTATAGAGTCATTTAGAGTGTCAGAAGACAAAAGTCACGAAAACCAACAGCTACTAGTAAACAACTGAATTGCTCTATATGATTATTGAATTATTAAAAGTGTATTAATGAGGTTTAATATTGTATGCAGACTCTAAAACACTGAATTGGGATTTCAACTTTCAATGAACTCACAGGAGAGGAGAGTAAGGAAGATGTGGGGTCTTGCAAAGCTCCATTGATCTGTGCTGTTGTTTAACTTTTCACCAGATTTATGGGTTAATCTCAGCACAGGACACAGTGAAGCTACCTGCTACTTGAAGTAGATCACTTAGAACTATTACCTGCAGCTGCTTGCAGGTGCAGTACATCAGAAACAGCAAGTAGCTGTCTGTACTTCAAAAGGATTCACAAGAAAAGTGGCTCAGACAGTTCAAGTCTCCCAGTAAGCCAGACCTCAATTATTTTTCAGTTTTAGGCATGTTTTTTATTCTATGTAAAGCTTTCCTATTAACTACTTAATTTTCTACTTTCACTTGTGTATAGACATAGTCCAGTAACTAACTCCAAGTTTATGTAAATTGTTAAAATAAAAAAGTGGTGTTTTTGTCTTCTATTCCTCAATAAAATTATTACTTTCTCATGTATTTATTTTAATATGATGAGCTATAAATGTATGATTGTTAATTGTTATAATTTGATTAACTTCTTGAGGCTATATCCATTATTATGCAAGTTTAGCTTAATGCAATGTTCTTCCTTCCTTCCTTCCTTCCTTCCTTCCTTTTTCTTTCTCTTTCTTTCTTCTTTCTTCTCTCTTTTTCTTTCTTTCTTTCTTTTCTTTTTTTTCTTTCTTCCTTCTTTCCTTCCTTGCTTCCTTCCTTCCTTTTTTTTTTTTTTTTAGAAAAAGAGACTGCAAGCAGGGAGTGGGGGTGGAGGGGCAGAGAGCGAAGGCCCCACACCCAGCAAAGAGCCTGACATGGGGCTTGATCTCATGACCCTGAGATCATGACCTGAGCCAAAACCATCAGTCAGATGTTTAACCCACTGAGCCACTAAGCACTAAGCACCCCACTGTTCTTTATGTTTTTAAAACAAGGCCAATGAGGGGCTCCTGGATGGCTCAGTTGGTTAAGCTTCTGCCTGCCCCTCCCCTTGCTTGTGCTCTCTCTCTCTATCAAATAAATAAAATCTTTTACAAAAAATAAAAAAAATAAAACAAGGCCAATGATGTCAAGATATTAAGCTATCCTAAAGTAGATCAACAGGGACAATATTAATACTTTTATTAATATGAATATATGGTCAAGTCTTTTTCCTCAATAATTTCTAAGTCTATTAGAAGCTATCTTCACAAGAAAATATAGAAAATGTACAGCAGCCATGCAAAGGTAAGAATAATGCATTTATGTCTAGCCCAGTGCACATTTAAATTCTGTTAAAAATGCATCACAGGCACACAAATTACTAACAAGTAAATATTACCTTAAAGCAATGGTTCCCCCAAAGTGGTTATTAGACCAGCAGGGATATTTCTCTTAGAAAACTGTAAAAAATGCAAATTTTTTGGTCCTACCCCAGACCTACTGAATCAGAAGTTCTGAGGAAGAAACCTACAATCATTGTTTTAAGCAAATGATTCTGATAAATACTAGTTTGAGAACCACAGCTTTATTTTTTTTTAAAGATTTTATTTATTTATTTGACAGAGAGAGACACCGTGAGAGAGGGAACACAAGCAGTGGGAGTGGGAGAGGGAGAAGCAGGCTTCCCGCTGAGCAGGGAGCCCGATGCGGGGCTCCATCCCAGGACCCTGGGATCATGACCTGAGCCTAAGGCAGACGCTTAATGACTGAGCCACCCAGGTGCCCCGAGAACCACAGCTTTAAAGGATGATTGTTCTTCCCATAAATTGTGAAGGAGTAGGATTTATATAATTCAAGTGAATCTGCTCATTGTTTCCAATTTCTACTATTCTCCAGATGTTGAATCTTTCCTCATAGCCTTCTTCTCATCCTTAACTTGGCCATTACAGGGTGGTACAAAAATTGTGTTATGGCTTTGAGAACTAGAGGTTAGGCCAAAGACAAATTTGTTTTGGGATGAGTGAAGAGGGGTAGGTGTAATATTATAAACTAAGAGTGAAGAATAACAAATGTGGTGAAGATGTGGAGAAAAGAGAATCCTTGTGCACTGTTTGGGGAACGTCAATAGGTTCAGCCACTATGGAAAACAGTATAAGGGTTTCCCAAAAAATGAAAAATAGAAATATCATATGATTCAGCAATTTCACTTCTGTGTATATATCCAGAGACAATTCTGAAAACAAGATCTCAAAGAGATAATCTGCACTCACATGTTCATTGCAGCATTACTGAAAATAGACAAGATATGGAAACAATCTAAGGGTCTGCCAATGGATAAATGAATAAGGATGTGTTGTATATAAACAATGGAATATTATTCAGTCATGAGAAAGAAGAAAATCCTTCCATTTGAGACAACATGGATGAACCTTGTAGACATTATGCTAAGTGAAATAAGCCAGACAGAGAAAGACAAATACTCCATGGTATCACTTCTATGTGGAAAAGATTAAAAAGATAAATAAATAAGTCAAACTCACAGAAACAGAGAAAAGTGGTTGCTAGGGCCTGGGAGTAAGGGAAAATAGAGGTTTGCAAAAGGTACAAACTTTCAGCTATAAGATGAATAAAGTCTGAGGATCTAATGTATAACATGGTGACTTTAGTTTATAACACTGTATTATATCACTGAAATTTGCAAAGAGTAGAATTTAAATATTCTCACACACACACACAAAGATAAATATCTGAGGTGATGGGTGTGTTAATTAACTAAATGGGGGGATATCCTTTCACAATGTATAGAAATATCAAATCACCACAATATACACTTTCAGTATCTTATAATTTTATATGTCAATTATGCCTTAATAAAACTGAAAAGGAGAAAAATAGAGTGAAGGCTTGAAATTGGCTATGCTTTCACAAAGTTGCCTTGGCTCTCAAACCAAGACCTGTGAAAAAGGGGGCAAATGGATCACAAGAGGTTTACATTACTCATATGATTTGCAGTTTCACCCAGACATCCCAGCCATTTCCTGAAGGGCTTTGATGTGATCAATAGCAAGACTATTATTCATCAAAGTCCTGTCACTGAGGCCTATATGATTCCAGTCACTTACTGGTGACACATTTTAGTCCAAGTAATATAACATCTCTCAATTTAGTTATCTAACTTTTTATGATGTATTACTGAATACCAATCTAGCTGATTTATTTATTGTGGGCTCTTTAGTTTTATTTAAATAATCATATAGCATTATTTAGTCTGTCATAAATTGTAGAGCCGATTTAGAATATAAACTTTCCAGATTTCAATATAATATTTTTTATTACCACATGTGTTTTCATATAGCACCTTATTATTTGCAAAGCATTTTCCCATGTGTTTTTCTTCATTGGGCCATGGAGCAAAATTATGTTAAACTGAGAGGCATGTGTATGAAAATTGCACTGATGTAAACACAGGGCCAACTTCATGCTGGTAGCTGCCTTGTCGTAGTTACTCTATGTGGTTGTGCTAAAGATAAACTCATGGGTTTTAAAATTATTATCACTGTTAAATAAAGCGTAGCCATTTTTAAGGAAGTGAAAGAGGCTGTTGTGTAATTTGGATTCTATTGACTTGAGGGAAGAAATAAAATACCAATCTTTCTCTGCATGAAAATAATGTG
This sequence comes from Mirounga angustirostris, assembly GCF_029215605.1. Taxonomy (NCBI): domain Eukaryota; kingdom Metazoa; phylum Chordata; class Mammalia; order Carnivora; family Phocidae; genus Mirounga; species Mirounga angustirostris. Next base: position 142,579,071 of record NW_026991710.1, on the reverse strand, counting down.
ACTGCTACTTTGAATTGTAATCAACCTGAATTGACTTTTTGCTTATTAATTTACTCCTTGGTTTACCCTTTGTTCTGGGAAGTCCTTAGGAACATGAATTTCTATTATTTAAGTATACATTTAATACAATTTAATACATTTAATACAATTAATACATATTAATTTATACCCTCATCATTTATTAAATCATCTTCATTTATTAAAATACAGACTTAAAATGTAAAAATGGTCCTCTTAATCACATTAAATTCAGAACTTTGAAGAAAATGTTGAAAACATATCAGGCGTTCACCATCTACTAATTTGGTTGAAATTAAATGGACACACCAATAAAACAAGAATGCAATTTTGATAAAAATCCAGTATATTTTTTCTACACACACTCTGCATGAAAATCTCTTATGTTGCTCCTGAATTACTCTGAATGTTGAATATTTCCCAAGCTGAAATTTGTGATATTGTTGTGATATTATAAATTGATGATTTGCAATTGCTATTGATTGACTTTGCAAACTGGAAAAGACATTCTTGTTTATTGATCACTACCTATTCTTTTTTTTTTTTTTTTGATCACTACCTATTCTAAAATAAATAGAAAAGGACAAATAATGAAGAATAGCACTTGATTCATGGTATGCTTTCATCAGAAGGGAAAAATTTTCTTCATACATAATTTTTTTTTTAAAGATTTTATTTATTTATTTGAGACAGAGAGAATGAGAGAGAGCACATGAGAGGGGGGAGGGTCAGAGGGAGAAGCAGACTCCCTGCCGAGCAGGGAGCCCGATGCGGGACTCGATCCCGGGACTCCAGGATCATGACCCGAGCTGAAGGCAGTCGCTTAACCAACTGAGCCACCCAGGCGCCCCTTCATACATAATTTTTATTTAATTTTTCTTGTAGAGAGACTTTCAGATTTGTCTCATTTTTTTAACTGTCATAGGTCTGAAATATTTAAATATATAGTAAATATTGTATTTGCAATGTTTTTGTGTAATATACTATTACTGACACAACAACTTGATGATGCCTGATGTTTTCTTTGTATTTATTTTGCTCGGGGTTTGTTGAAATTTTTGAATAATTTTTACGTTATTTGGAAAAATGTTTGCCACTTTTCTTCAAATATTTTTTCTAGTTCTTGACTTTTTCCTCCTCCTTTCTGGAACTTCAATTACATGTCTGCTAGGTTGATATCCTATAAACTACTCAGACTTTATTTGTTAATTGCCATAGTTTCTTTGTGTGCTTCAATTTGTATAGTTATTAGCATATCCTCAAGTGCGCTGATCTTTCTTTAATTTGCTTTTCATCTCAAACAGCGAGTTTTTTATTTCATAATCTTCATGTTTGTTTTTCTGTATGTTTGTATATATATGTTTTGTATTTTTCCCCTACCTTTTTCCTTTTTATTACTAGTTTCAGTTTCCTGGATATTTTTGCAATAACTGTTTTAAGGAAGTTGACGGCTAATTCTAATATTTCTATCATTTTTTGGTCTGTTTTTATTAACTGATTTTTATCCAGTTTATAGGTCACATTTTGTTTGTACATTTTTTGGGGGGACAAGAGAGATTGCATGACAGTTTTTCATTAGATACTGGCATTGTATGTATTATTTTGTTGAATATCTTTTTTTTTTTTTAAGATTTTATTTATTTATTTGAGACAGAGAGAATGAGAGAGAGCGAGTACATGAGAGGGGGGAGGGTCAGAGGGAGAAGCAGACCCCCCGCTGAGCAGGGAGCCCGATGCGGGACTCGATCCCGGGACTCCAGGATCATGACCCGAGCCGAAGGCAGTCACTCAACCAACTGAGCCACCCAGGCGCCCCCATTAGTTGCTTTTGATCATACTTTAATCTCCAGTCTTCAAAATATTCCCAACATTTTATCAAACTTTTCTTTTTTTTTTTTTTAAGATTTTATTTATTTATTTGAGAGAGAGTCAGAGAGAGAGAGAGAGCACAAGAGGGAGGAGCGGGAGAGGGAGAAGCAGACTCCCCGCTGAGCAGGGAGCCCGATGCGGGACTCGATCCCGGGACTCCAGGATCATGACCTGAGCCGAAGGCAGTCGCTTAACCAACTGAGCCACCCAGGCGCCCCTTATTTTGTTGAATATCTATATTTTCTTTTTCTCTGTAGAATTTTGGGCCTGATTTGGCAGGCATTTTAACTGTTTGTTTCTGACTTTTTCTTAAGCCTATTAGGATGGGTCTGAAGAATTGTCAGATTAAGGTATAGGAAACCCAGTCAATTTGAAATCCAGATAATCAACAAATCATTTTTTTCAGGATAAGTATGTCCCTGCAATACTATAAATAAAATAAACTGAACCTTCAAAACTGAACCTTCAATTGCAATATTTGAGACATATTTATATAAAAAATGTTGTTTATCTGAAACTCAAATTGACTAGGTATCCTGTATTTTTATTTTCCAAATTTAACAATCTTGGGAGTAAGTCTATTAGGAATCTACTAAATAACCCAGATATTCACCCAGATCTCTCTACTTTGCAGGTTGGAAATTGGTCATCTCTTATCCGGGTCTGACCTCTAGGAATTTTTCAGCTGATAGCTTGTGTACGCTTTTCTTTGCTTGATCTTGTGGATTTTCATCCTATGCGGTGCAGTTCAGTTTTCAGACAAAGACTTAAGAAGAAACTTGTATACGTTTCTTAGACTCTTCAGTTTCCTATGACTGTAACAATTACTACAGACTTGATGGCTTAAAACAACAAAAATTTATTCCCTCACAGTTTTGGAAGCTAGAAGTCTAAAATTAATATCACTAGACTGAAGACATGTGGCCACTTATAATTATATTCATCTAAAAATGAGCAGATTCTTAGCATGTGCAACATACTACTGTCCATTCTTCAAAACACACTGTTTCTCACCTTCTTGCCATTGTCTTTTAGCATACTATTCCATATGCTTGAAATGACCTTTCCATTGTTCACCAAATTTCTTTCTTTCTTTTTTTTTTTAAAGAGATTCTTTTTTTTTTTTTTTAAGATTTATTTATTTATTTGAGAGAGCGAGAAAGTACATGAGAGGGGGGAGGGTTAGAGGGAGAAGCAGGCTCCCCGCCAAGCAGGGAGCCCGATGTGGGACTCGATCCAGGGACTCCAGGATCATGACCTGAGCCGAAGGCAGTCGCTCAACCAACTGAGCCACCCAGGCGCCCTGTTCACCAAATTTCTAATTAGCTTTCATCTCTTCTGGGAAACTCTACTTTGATTCTCTTAGGTAAATAACACATCCTCACCCTGTGTTTACCTGTTATATTTTATATTTTTTGTAAATACCATTTATATTCCTTTAATTACTATACACACCATTGTGAAGTTAGAGAGAATATAGTCCACAAGATTAGTTTCAGTTTTGATAATTTGCTGGGAGGACTCACAAAATTCACTGAAAGCTGTTATACTCACAGGTATGGTTTATTAGAGCTAAAGGATACATATTGAAACCAGCCAAGGGAAAAGGTGCATGGGGCAGAGTACAGGAAAGATCTAAATGTGGAGCTTCCAGTTGTCCTTTCCCCGTGGAGTCATGGACAGCCTTAATTTTCTGCTATTGGTGTGTATTGATACACATGGAATATTGCTAACCAGAAAAGCTCACCTGAGCCTTGCTATCTAGAAATTTTATTAGAGATCTATTGTGGACTGTCTGCAAAACTGACCTTCAATCTCCAGCCCCTCCTGAGATAGAACAGAGATTCTGTGGCTAATCTTCAGACTCCAGCCCCTCCAAAGGTAGAACAGATGTTGTGTAGCTGATATTTAGACTCCAACCCTTCCAGAGGAACAGCATATACTGTATGGCACAAAGCTCTTATCATAAATCACACTGATAGGTTGTTCAGTGTCCAAGGCCTCCACATACTCTCTTGGGCAGGACATTCCAAAGGCATAAAGACCACCTCCCTGGAGTTGAGACAAATCCAGATTTCTCTTTGGATAAGTTTAGGTTTTATCATAATTTTTGCTCACTGGATTTTCATACATTTTATAAACTTTAGCATATATGTTTTATAATCTTTAGAGCAATAATAGACGTTCCATAGATATTCTCATATTAATGAATACATATTTTCAAGTGAATGAATATGTAAATGTGATATAAGTTAATTTAATTTTTGGTATGTGATTCTTTGATTCCTCAGCATATGTGGTACTATTTCAAAATCTAAGTAGTGAATTCTATGTTTATGTTAATGAATTAGCATAATTCTAATTTGAAGCAAAGATTATTTCTTACTACATATATGAGAGAAAGTATGAGACAGAATAGAGGAAGTGGAGTAAAAGATTAGTTCAAACCAAGGACACTGACTTCTGAAGGATTGTTGTGGACTGAATTCAGTCTCTACAAAAATCATATGTTGAAATCCTAATCTCCAGTACCTCAGAATATGACTGTATTTGGAGATAGGGCCTTTAAAGTGATGATTAAATTGAGACCATTAGATGGACCCTAATCCAATATGCCTGGTGTCATTATAAGATGAAGAGATTGGGACACACAGAGAGATACCACAATGCATGCACAGAAAAAAGGTCATGTGAGGACGCAGCAAGAGGCCATCTGCAAACCAAGGAGAGAGACCTCAAAAGATACAAAACCTGCTGCTACCTTGGTCTTGGACTTCTAGTTTCCACGCCCGTGAGAAAATAAATTTCTGTTAAGTTACCCAGTCTGAGGTATTTTGTTATGATAGCTCTTAGCAGACTAATACAGAAATCCTTCTGCAAACTCCACAAAAAGCTGTTCATTTTATTTCAAAACCAGTCCATGAAGAATCAATTGAAAATTAAATACAACTCAAAGCTCTAAATCTTGACACCTGCTAGAAATGACTCATCTTGAATTGTTTACACTTACAAATCAAAGCGATAGTAGTAAATGAGGGTGAAACTTCAGGAATTCCCACTCACAGACATCTGAAAGCCTGATGCTGTTTGAGACTGCTGGGAGTAATTATACATGGGGATATAATTCTGTCACAGATTTCAGACGCTTTAAGTTAAAATACAGCAGGAGTCCTCAAAGCAAGAATCACCACAATGTAATCTTGAGTAAAAGCAGTTCAGGATAAGTGAGACACTGTTGCATAATAGAAGGATCAGTGAAAAGATAAATTAATATGTATGTGTGTTTAACCTTGTTGCAAAGTTGCAGGAACCCCTAAGGAAAGAAAAATGCAATAAGGTGAGAGAAAGAGAAAAGGGGAAATGGAGGAGAGTTGGGGGGATAAAAAGTGTTGAGTGTATATTATATACAGCATATATCAAGCAAGCAGTGGACATAATGTTATAGACTGCTTATTATTGGAAAAAAACTAAAATGATATTCCAGATATGATAGATTTTAAATGAATTTTGCATAGGATAAGAAATTATTGATAGTGTTTTTCAAAATATTTTTATTGCCGAAACAGTAAGAAGTATAGAGTGATAGGGTGAGAGGAAAACCATAGACATGTGACCTTACTCTAACCCTTTGAGTCTAGCTGCAGAGGGACTTTCCCTCCTCTGTTCTTTCTAAGGCAAACTGCCTGAAGAGTATTCTTTTACAAAAACATCCTGATAATTTACTAAAAAATTAATTGAAAAGTATTTGTTGGCTATTTCCTCTGTGCCAGGCTTTGCTATGAGTGCTAAGGTTATAGCTGTGAATAAAACAGACAAAAATCACTACCTCACTACTATGACAAAGTTAAATACAAAAGAGGAAGAGTAACAATAAAATAAATTTTAAAATATAAAGAATGTTAGATGCTATAAGCAGCATAAACAGTAGGGAAGGGAAACAGGGAGTGCCATGGTAAACTAGGTTCACGGAGAGAAAATGGCTTTTGGGCAAAGACTTATAGAAGGTGAAGGACCATACCATGAAGATATTTAAGAGAAATGTGTTTTAGCCTTAGGAAAGAATAAAGTCAAATTTTCCAAACTTAAAAAAAAATAAATAAAATAACATAAAGTTTCCAAACTTAAAATGTCGCTGGCATTTTTTTTTTTAAGATTTTTTATCTATTTATTTGACAGAGAGAAAGAGAGAGAGAGCACAAGCAGGGGGAGCAGCAGAGGGAGAGGGAGAAGCAGGCTCCCTGCTGAGCAGAGAGCCTAATATGGGGCTCCATCCTAGGGCCCCAGGATCATGACCTGAGCCAAAGGCGGACGCTTAGCTGAATGAGCCACCCAGGCATCCCTGTCCCTGGCAGTTTAAGAAAAAAAAAAAAAATAGGAGGCTAGTGTTTATGCAGATGAGGAGACAGGGAAAAGTAGCAGGTAATAAGATAGAAAGGGGACACGATTGGTGAACCCATCTAGGGACTCGTAGGCAAGAATAGGACCTTTGGCTATTGTTTGAGGAGGGATCAGAAGACAATGGAGGTTTTGGCCTGAGAGGTGACATGATCTGACTGGATAACTGATTACTGGGTTGATGATAGACCAAAGAGGGTAAGGGAGCAAGCAAGTAGAGTACTCAGGATGCTAAAATGTTAAAACAGTCATACTATAAGCCAGGGAAATAGCATGAATACAGTGAGAGATATTTAGAATTTGAAGGTAGAGCCAACTTGATTTCCTGATAAATTTAAGATGTGAGAAAAAAAGATGAGATGGATTTAACTTCTAATAATTGATACGGGAAAAATAGAGAGAGCTGATTTTGGGAATGAGTGCTGCAATTTTTTTTTTTTTTTTTTTTTTTGATATATTGAGTTAGATCCTGCTAGACCTTAATGTAGAGGTGAAGTAATGTGTTGTATTAACTCGGCTGGTTTCTGATGTAAGGTCAAGATTGGAGATATGTATTGGGAAACCTCAGCGTATAGATCTTATTTACAACCATAAAACTTGATGCATTCATCAAGGGCTCTAGTATGGAGTAGATATTTAAAGATTGAGACTTGATACAAATAGATTTAAGAGGGCTGGGAAAAGGGAAAAAAGTAATCAGTGAGTAGGAGTAAAATTAGGAAATCAAGTGAAGAAGTGTTTGAAACAAATGATCAGATTATTTTTTCTTACTTAAATGCTGTGGATAGGTCTACAAAAAGGATCAGTGTCTTACCATTGGATTTTGATAGAGGTAATTAATGACCTCAATAAAAGCACTTTCTGTAAGTTGAAAAAGCGAAGCCTGATTTTGGTGGATTTATAACCCATAAGGTTTGATGTTGATAGCAAATTCCATAAAACTCAAGAAAGATGTCTAGAAGGCAAGCCCTGACCATATTGTAGCAAACAGTATTTCTTCAGTAAACTCCACCTTTTCTACATTCAGAATCATTGTGCTCTTGTGCTGATCTGGGTGATGTTGGAAGACAACAGGTAACCTATCAAGAACAGTCTTACTATAGTGATAGGTTAAGATCTAGGACAAATTGAATTTTTATCAGCACCACGCTCTAACCAACTGAGGTAACCGGCCACCCCCAAATTGAATTTTTAGTGGGAGTATTTGGGAAAGGCAATGATTAACAACACATAGGAATGATGTGCTATTTAAAAAATTTATTGTCACAGATTTGGAGTTTTGTCTAGCTCTACATAGAGTTCATTAGTTGACTTAGAGAAGTTTTAATTTTGCTGGGTCACTTTCACATTGATGAATAAAGGGAGTGGACATTGATTAGTAATTTACTCATTACAAACCCCAATAGCCACCCCTCCTCCACATCAGAAAAGAAAAATATTAAGAATGGATACAGAGTTTCCAATTTTTAATTTTACTGAAAAGAACCTTTAAAAGAGATTATCACCATCATTTTATTAAGGCAAATACAGCTTAATACCAGCAAATACTCTAATAAGATGTCATCTTAGAGTAAAATTTAACATTTTTCTAAGAAATTTCTGCTGGCTGTAATTTTCTCCCTGATGCCAAGTGGTATGATTTTGTCATTAATCAACATCAGTTTATGGACAAGTGTTTGGGAAGCAGTAGTCTAGTCCAGTGGTTCTCAAACTTGTGCATGCATCAGCATAACCAGCAGGACAAGATGGAATTGATTGCTGGGGCCACCCACAAAATCTTTGATTCCATAGTGCTGGATTGAGGCCTGATAATTTTCACGTCTGATATGTCCTCTGGTGATGCTGATGTTACTTATCCAGGGACTACACTTCCAAAACCACAGGTCCTGATAATTTGTAATATCCTCAGTATGCTAACTTTTATGATTGTGCTGATTCTTTTATAACTAATCATGAGCAAATCAGAGACATAGAAGAAATTGTTATGACTAAATATATATTTTCCACCTACCAAAGATTTTAAATATCAAAAACATTTTTTAAAGATTTTATTTATTTATTTGACAGAGAGAGACACAATGAGAGAGGGAACACAAGCAGGGGAAGTGGGAGAGGGAGAAGCAGGCTTCCTGCTCAGCAGGGAGCCTGATGAGGAGCTCGATTCTAGGACCCTGGGATCATGACCTGAGCCGAAGGCAGCCGCTTAATGACTGAGCCACCCAGGCGCCCCTAAACATCAAAATTTTATTGAAGTATAATTAACATACAGTGTTACATTAGTTTCAGATGTACAATATAATGATTCAACAATTCTATACATTTTCAGCTCATCAGGATAGGTGTACTCTTAATTCCCTTTACCTATTTCACCCATCTGCCCACCCATCTTTCCTCTGGCAACCACCAGTTTGGTCTCTGTATTTAGAAGTCTGGGTTTTTTGTTTGCTTGTTTCTTTTTTTTGTTTGTTCTTTTGTTTTGTTTCTTAAATTCCATATATGATGAAATCATATGGTATTTGTCTTTTTCTGACTTACTTATTTCACTTAGTATTATAGCCTCTAGACCTATCCATGTTGTTCTAAATGACAAGATTTCATTCCTTTTAATGTCTGAGCAATATCCATTATGTGTTACATATATATGTGTGTGTGTGTATTACATACCTATGTATATACACACATATATACACATATGTATACATACACATACATCTTTATTCATTTATCCATCAATGAACAGTTGGGTTGCTTCCATATCTTGTATATTATAAATAATACTGTAATAAATATAGAGGTGCATAATCTTTTTGAACTAGTATTTTCATTTTCTTTGGGTAAATATCCAGTAGTGGATTACTGGATTATATGGTAATTCTATTTTTAACTTTTTGAGGAAACTTCATACTGTTTTCCACAGTGGCTGCACCAGTTTGCATTCCCACCAACAGTGTACAGCGCTTCCTTTTTCTCCACATCCTCACCATTTGTTATTTCTTGTGTTTTTGATTTTAGCCATTCTGACAGATGTAAGTTATATCTCATTGTGGTTTTAGTTTGCATTTCTCTGATGATGAGTGATGTTGAGCATCTTTTCATGTGTCTGTTAGCCATCTGTATGTCTTCTTTTGAAAAATGCCTATTCACGTCCTCTGCCCATATTTAATTGAAATGTTATTATTATTATTATTATTGGTGTTGAGTTGTATGTCATATATTTTGGATATTAATTCCTTAAAAGATATATCATTTTAAACATCAAAACTTTAAAAGCTAATTTATATAATGTATTCAACTTGTAATTAATATGAGAAAATTTGAGGTTAAATATTACTTTTTTTATCTACAAGTGCTACAAATTATGCAATCTTTACACAATTAAAAATTAAGACTCTACAGAAGAAATAACACCAGACAATGAAAAGCAGATTGCACAAAAATTCTCTTAGAAATATATTTTTAAAGTTTAGAAAATGTAAATCAGAAAAAATTATGATCAATGATTCTTTTAAAGTCTCATATGTAATTTTTTTGTATATGATTTATGTGAAAGTGAAATGGATGTACAAACCTTTTTAATTTTACATAAAGTGATTCTTTTAAAAGGAGGAAAAATCTCACAATATTCTAAAGCATATTTTTCTAACTAGTAATATAGAAATGTTTTGGGATATAAATACTCTGTAATTATTTGCTTTAAAGCCTAGACAAGGATACAATCAAGCATAATTAATAGTGTTTCAATAAAACTTTAATGGTAGTGTTTAAATGTCAAAGGAAGAATGTCTGACCTAAACATTGTAATCTCATAGATGTTTGACTTTATACCCTACACACCCATCTAGGAAGCAGACTGCATAAGCTAAAGGAGCAAAATACCCACCTTTTAGTATTCAGCTGTTACCTTGACAACTCATAATTGGTATTAACTGTTGTTTCATTTGTAAAGTGAACTGATTTTTTAAATAGGCACTTTTATTAACAGCAGTTAGTTTAAATATATAATTGTGGACATCTCAACATAATTGGCATTGTACATGCAGATGGCTGAAAATGTCACTGTAATTGCTTTTTATTATTTTTAACTACAATATCCATTTATCAAGCAAATGTATTGCATTTAACTTTCTAAGGGTTGGGGTATGAAAATAATTTCTTTTTCTTATTTGTCATGTTTGCCTACCCCTAGCAAGTTTTATTATCTATCTATCATCTATCTATCTATCTATCTATCTATCTATCTATCTATCTATCTATCTATTGTCTATCTATCTATCATCTATCTTTTGCACATATATACTTGTGCTTGGCTTTTCATTTTTTTAAAAAATTATTTTTGCAGACTATAGATTTTAGGGATATGGTATGAGCAGACATTAAAAAGAACAAATTGAAGAAAAATATGTTACAATAAGATTATTAAGAGTTTATGTTTCTGGTGTTAATATTCACCTGATAATTTTCCTTGTGGATCTAAGCCTTTGGATGAAAAGCCTTAAATTTTACACCATCATTGCAGGAAATAATTAAGGAGAGGATTCATTCTTAATGGAGAAAAGGATAGTATTAACCTTAGGCAGAGCTTTTACATTATCAAGGCATAAGAAAAAAAAAAAAGAGTAAATACCAATAGGGTACATGCTACTCTTCTTTATGACTATGATGCTGGGGGCTATGAAAGCCAGGCTGCTTTGGCAGATATCTGCCTTTCTATTGTTGGAGATTTCACTTGGGAGTTGATGGGCAATCTTGCTTTCACCTCTCATATTCAAATGATGCCTTCCAGTTGAAACACATAATCAAAAGTGGCCCCAAAATAAGAACAAAGAAAGCAGTTTAGTAAATAGTTTAATCCAAGTGAGAAATAATGACTCTATCAGAGAAGAATAATAGAAGAAAAGTTCAAGAGATATTTTGGAAGTAGTGTTACAAGATTTGGTGTTCATTAAATACGTAGTGGTAAAAAGTAGGTGTGGGTAAGTCTGTGACTCTGAGTGCAAATAGGTGGCTTTTACTCCATTAGCACAGATAGGACAATTTGGGTATTTAAATTGCCAGTCAACATTTAGATACAAATAGCCAATACGCAGTTGAAAAGAGAAATATAGAATTCAAGAGGGAAATTTGAATTGAGAAAACACTGGGAAGTCCTTAGCCTACAAACTGCAGGCTGATAGTATGGGTGTGGATTAGATAATTGAAGGAGGAGAGATGAAACAATACTAGAACAGAATTGGAGCAAATCCCTGAGGAACATCAATATTGAAAGGAATTAAAAGAAAAACAATTCTATCAAATACTTAAGGAAGATATAATACCAGTACCTCATAAAATCTTCCAGAAAATAGAGAAACCACTTCTTAACTTATTTTATGAAACCAGTAATGCCAAAGCCAGACAAAGATATCATAAAAAAATTAGAAGCCAACATCACTCATGCCTATAGATTCAAATTTCTTAACCAAATATCAGTAAACCAAATCCAGCAACATATAAAAAAGGTTCTATACTATGACCACCTAGAATTTATCCCAGTAATTCAAGATTGATTTTTCATCAGAACATTAATTAATGGAGTACACCATATTAGTAGAATAAAGGACAAAACTACATGATCATCTCAGTAAAAATAAAAAAAAATGACAATATTTGAAATCTATTTTTGATAAAAACTATCAATAAACTAGGAATAAAAGTGAGTCCTTTCAATCTGATAGTGGGCATCTATGAAAAAAACTATAGCTAAAATTATACTTATGGAGAGAGTGAATGCTTTCCCCTCAAGTTTGGGAACAAGGGAAATATATTTAACCTTATCGCTCCTATTCAACCTTGAACTGGGGTTCTACCTGTGCAACAAGGGAACAAAAAGAAACTAAAGGCATCTATATTGCAAAGGGAAAAACGAATCTGTCTTTATTTATAGATGACATGATTATATATGTAGAAAGTCCTAAGGAATCCAAAAATTCACTTTTAGAGCTAATAAACAAGTTTAGCAAGTTCATAGGCAATAAGAACAATGTACAAAAATCAATTACATTTCTATATACTAGCAATGAACATTATTAGAATGACATTCAAAATTCAATACATATTGGCATCAAAAGTAAAACGCATAGAAATAAATTTAACAAATATGTGCAAGATTTGTACACTGAAAACTATGTAACATTGAGAGACATTAAAGATTGATTGATTGATTGATTGGGGGGGCAGAGGAAGAGGGAGAAAGAGAATTTTAAGCAGGCTCCATTCCTGGTGTAGAGCCTGACATGGGGCTGGATCTCACAAGCCTGGGATCATGACCTGAGCCAAAATCATGAGTCAGACACTTAACCAACTGAGCCACCCAGGTGCCCTGAGAGACATTAAAGATTTAAATAAATTGAGACAAGTTCATGGATTGGAAGATTTAATATTGATGAGAATGCTGATCTCCATAAAAATTCCAACAGACACTTTTCAGAAACTGACATGTTAATCCTAAAATTTATATGGAAAGGGAAATGACCCAGTATAGCCACAATAGTTTTTTAAAGAAAAGAATGAACAAAGAGTACTTACACTTCCTGGTTTCAAAATTTATTTATAAAGCTACAGTGATCAAAACAGTGTGGTATTACCATCAACATAAGCATTTCAATCTATAGAATAGACTTGTCTATATAGAATTTTACATTTATAATCAGTTGATTTTTGATGAAGAAACAAAGGGAATTTAATGAAAAGAAGATGGCCTTTTCAATAAAGAGTCTTGGGACAATTAGATATTCGTACACAAAGATGAATTTAGACCCAACTTCATAAAGTACACACTCAGCTAAAAATAACTCACAGTGGATTGTTGACTAAAAGTAAGAGATAAAATTATAAAATTTTAAGAAAAACTTAAGAGAAAATCTTCAAAGCCTGAGTTAGGGAAAATATTCTAAGATAGGACACTAGAAGCACAATCAAGAAAAGGGAAAAATGATTAATTAAACTTCATAAAAATTAACAACACTTAACCTTCAAAATATGCTATAAAGAAAATGAAAAGAAAAGCCACAGACTTCAGAGAAAATACTTCAAAATCAAATTTCCTGGGGTGCCTGGGTGGCTCAGTCGTTAAGCGTCTGCCTTTGGCTCAGATCATGATCCCAGGGTCCTGGGATGGAGCCCCGCATCGGGCTCCCTGCTCAGCGGGGGACCTGCTTCTCCCTCTGCCTCTTCCCACTGCTTGTGCTCGCTCTCTCTCTCTCTCTCAAATAAATAATAAATCTTTAAAAAAAACCCAAAAAAACCCCAAAATCAAATTTCCTATAAAGGACTCATATACAGAACAGATGAAGGAATTAGAAGACAAACAACCCATTTTACAAATGGGCAAAAGATTGAAGTAGCCATTTCACCAAAGAAATTATGCAATGCAAGGTAGGTATGACCAATAAACATGTGAAGAGATACTCATCATTTACTAGGAAAGTGAAAATTAAAACCACAATGAGGTATCATTTCACACCCACCATAATTAAAAAAAAAATGAAAAACAGCAAATGTTGGGAAAGATGTGGGGAAATTAGAACACTTTTACATTGCTAGTGGGAATGTGAAATGGTATAGCCACTTTGGAAACAGTTCAGCAGTTTCTTAGAATGTCAAATATAAGTTTACCTTACAACTCAGCAATTCTACACCTAGGTATCTCCTCCGAAGTAATGAAACATATATATATACACATAAAGACTTGTACTTGAATGTTCACAGCAGTATTATTCACAACAACCAAAAAGTGAAAATAATCAAAATGTCCATCAACCGGTAAATTGGAAAAAAAAACGTGGTATATTAATTTAATTGAATATTATTCAGCAGTAAAAAGGAATAAACTATTGATACATGCTACAACATGGATAATCCTCAAAAATATTATGTTAAGTGAAAAATCTAATTCAAAACTATATATTGTCTGATTTTACATATACAGAAACAGAAGAATGGATTTTGCCTGGGACTGTATTGAGGGTGGGAGGAATGGGGCAAAGGAGGAGAAGTGATTGAAAAGGGGCCTGTGGGATCTCTTTGTAGTGATGGAAATGTTTTAAAACGATTCTGGTGATGGTTACACAACCCTGTAAATTTACCAAAGGGCATTCAATTTGTATACATTACTTATTGTCTGAAATGCTATTCAAAACCGGAGAGACAGTAAAAGTTAAGAGAAGGAAGAGATGTTTCTGTTCCTTTATTACATTCCAGAGGCAAACAATAATCAAAACGGAATTTTGTGAGCATTACTACTATAGACGTTATTTAAAAGTTTTAAAAGGAAAGGTGTTTCACTTAAACACAGCTGTAGGTGTATGTAACACATAGAAACATATTTAATCTGAAGAATATAGTTAAAATGTGAAAACAGATTGAGGAGTTTTTCATCATTGCATATGTAAAATCAATTAAACTCGTTTGATATAAAAATATATTTAATATGTTGCATCATATTTAATTTTAAAGAAAACCACAGGAGAACTAAGTATTAAAAAAATCCAGATGAGATATTCATTGTTTACAACATAACTTTAAATGAGAATAATGCAAATTTTATCTGGCTTTAGAAATTCACTGAACTGAAAACCACTTTGTGGGCCTCCTGACCATCAGATTGTATACAGTTGATAAATGAATATATTTAAATAATCACTTTCTTTATCTGGATAGCAAGATTGGATACTATGACCCACCCCAATAAAGATTTTAAGAAAACCATTGGCATTTAACAGCATAAATAAATGAATTAAGGGTAATGATTTTAAATTAATTTAAAATAGTTTTGATAATTTATAGGAATAAATGTTTTCTTTTTTTTCCATCTGAACCCTCTGACAAAAAGAGCCTCGTTGCTATAAGTGTGTGTTTGTGTGTGGTATGTGTGTGTGTATATGTGTTTTGGTGGTGTGTGTGGCAGGTGGAGACGGATGGTGGGTGGAGAAAGGGCATGAGGGTATAATTGGAGGAAAAAAGTCCAATACATATTTTTTCCTAGGAGATTTGTCTAAAATATTGTCTTGACGTGGATGGAACTAGAGGGTATTATGCTAAATGAAATAAGTCAATCAGAAAGATATGTATCATATGATCTCACTGATATGAGGAATTCTTAATCTCAGGAGACAAACGGAGTGTTGCTGGAGTGGTGGGGGGTGGGAGGGATGGGGTGGCTGGGTGATAGACACTGGGGAGGGTATGTGCTATGGTGAGCACTGTGAATTGTGTAAGACTGATAAATCACAGACCTGTACCTCTGAAACAAATAATACATTATATGGTAAAAAAAAGAAAAAAAAAGAAGATAGTAGGAAGGGAAAAATGAAGGGTGGGAAATTGGAGGGGGAAACGAACCATGAGAGACTATGGACTCTGAGAAACAAACTGAGGGTTCTAGAGGGGAGGGGTGTGGGGGGATGGGTTGGCCTGGTGATGGGTATTAAAGAGGGCACGTACTGAATGGAGCACTGGGTGTTATACACAAACAATGAATCATGGAACACTACATCAAAAACTAATGATGTAATGTATGGGGATTTACATAACGTAATAAAATAAAATTAAAAAATAAAATATTGTCTTGAGTACATTTTCTTTTACTATTTTTCTCAATCGTTGCTTGCATGAGAAGCATGAACTTATCAGAGGAAAAAATCTGCTGAGAAAACCTGCAGAGAGACTCATTATGTGAAAACCTTGAAAAATGCTTCGTTTCATCACGCTTCAGTCATGTTTCTCCTTGATTATTACTGAGGCAGAAGCTAGGGTGGTTATTTTGTTACTTTATTTTTTCTTTTGGCAGAAATTCTTCATCAGTTATAATAAAATTGTAGGTGTTTCCAGATCAGCAAATAACTAATCAAATACTTAGAGATTTTATTCCTATATTTTTTCAGTTTCATAAAAAGCACATTTTCTTTAACTGCAAATATTATTTTTTCCTTTAAAATTTGATGCTGTAGTGATTTTCACTTCTAACATTATAACACTGTATTGTTAGTCATATAAAGAGCAAAGGCTGAATATATATGCATAATTTAATTATGTCAAATCCAATGGTAAAATATTACAAATACCTTTTTTATTACAGAATGTTTAATTTTTGTGAAGTTCTGGTGCAATTCTGTATGTAGTGATTTTTATCTCTCTCTTTTTTTAGCAATGGACTTAATTACGGCTGTTTTCCAGTAATAACATTCAGAAGATATGGCTTATAATTAAAGTACTTTTAAATACAGAGGATGATTTTGCCTGGACAGATTCCAAAACTGTCATTACTTTAGTTGGTTGTTAAAAACAGTCTTTAATTGTGAAACTAAAGGTAATATAAACCATTCCATATAAAGCAATGTAGTCTTAAACCTATTGTTTTGATACTTATTACTCTCGCCATACTGTGCTTTTTGTTGAAATCATAAAGTACCAATTTTATCTTTGAGATTTTATCCTCTCAAGTTTCTGTATTCATTTGATGTTACAAACTATTTGTTTTACATATATGATAGTTATAATTCTTTATCTTTTATTTCTGTAATTTGGTTATTATATTTTTTATTATTCTACTTATATTTTTTATTGTTTAGGTAATCCATATGAAAAAAGTTTTTATTTTGCTATAAAATGCATGGATATATAACACATATACTTTTATGCAAAGAACATTTTAACATGAGATCTACCCTCAACAAATATTTAAGTGTACAATACAGTATTGTTAACTGTAGGCATAATATTGTACATCAGACTCTAGAACTTATTCATCTTATACAACTTGGATATTATTTTTAAATTATTTTTAATAAAAGTCAAAGTTCGTACAAAGGAAATAAATTTTTTGCATTGATGACTATGACTTTATTATTTATTCTTTGATAAATTTGACATGTTACAATTTGCAATTTTAAAGTGTAGAGTATTGATTTGACACATTTATATATTGTAATATGATTGCCATTGAAGCACTATTTTATCATTCTCACATTCTATCACTATATTACAGTATTATTGATCATATTCATCTTACTGTACACTAAACCTCTATTGCATATTTACTACTCATTACAGGTTTGTACCCTTAATCACCATCAGTCTTATCCCTCCTTTACCCACCCTCTGGTAACCACCATTTAACTCTGTTTTTTTTCTCCATAGGTTTGACATTTTTCAAATTCCACATATAAGTGATATTATACAATACTTGACTTCCTCTGTCTGATTTATCTCACTTAGCTTAATGTGCTCAGGGTCCATCCATTTTGTCACAAATGGCAGTGTATCTCCCTTTCTTGTGGCTGAATAATATTGTTTTTATATGTACCATATGTTTTTTATCTATTCATTCATTGATGGGTATTTGGGTCTTTCCATATCTTGGTTATTGTGAATAATACTGTTGAGAAGCATGGGTGTGTATATATCATTGAAATCCTGTTTTCATTTCCTTTGGGTATACATTCCCAGAATTGGAATTGCTGCATTGTATGGTAGATCTATTTTTAACTTTTTGAGGAAACTACGTATTTGTCGACCTCAGAGAGTCGGGGACCTGGGGAGGCGAATGAACTGAGAAAGAGAGACGACAGTATAGCCAGGCACAGGAGACCCCAAGCAAACAGCCCGAGGCGCCGAGGTTTATTTTCCATCCTCTTACATACCTTCTACAGCGATATGGATCTATAATGATTTACAGCAGGGGCGTAGTAAGGCACATTCCTCCATGTACCCAGGATTAGTCAAGCACAGAAGAATCTTTAAAACAGAATAAAGGAACAAAGAGGGGAGTGCCCAGCGTGCTGTTTGCAGCTGGCTTCCTATCTACAAAACATCTTCTGCTGCCTACTTTAGAACTGACCACACACGTCCCAAGGGCATTTCACTCGGATCCTTTCACGTTATTTTTAACCCTGCAATCTCGAGTTTTCTGAGATCTCGGAGTCTGAGCAAACATGCACCAGTGGTCGTTGTGGCGTTCTGTTTCCCACAGCTTCCCCTTTCTTTTTTCAAAACAGCCGCTGCGGTAAGCACTCTGTGATGGCGGTTTTGGGCACTCATTCGTTTTTGAGGGTGCAGTATCCTACAAGAAATATAAGGCAACATATTAACATTGCAAAAAGTGAGCTACTAAAACTATGCATGATACTTTGCCACCATCCTCAGGGATCCAGACCTTCCAGCACATGAGCAATATCGGAGGCTAGTTGTCCATATTGGGTTTTTGGGTCCATAAAGGTTTCAAACACCTCTTGTTGTAGAGTCTGAACGTCTAAAGATAAATTACCACGGATGTTCTGCAAATGATATTTAATTTGTTCCCAAGTGTGTTTGGAAGCATTAAAGGGATAGGGAGTCACACAGACCGAACTGGAGTTCCAATCACATTTGAGAAAAACTTGTTGTTGTAAGTCAACAAATTGATCCCCTATCCATTTTACCACTTGTTCCAATTCGCTAACCTTCGACTGTAACTCTTTTGCGTGGATTTTCTTGCCAGGTTTTCACGAAGTCATGAGTCTGCAAGGACGTTTTCGGGGCCACCCCAGCTATTGCTGCTGTTGAGGCAATACCAGAGTGACAAGTACTAGTGTAGCTACGAAACGTCACCTGCGGGAGAGTAACTCACTCAACATTTTTGACATGAGACCTTCAACAGGGTTTTCTTCCCAACTTCTTGTGAGATTTACTGGGATCCAGACCCCCATATGGGCCTGGAGAAGAAGGATGGAATCCACACTGCTGTTAAAAGGGATGGTCTGATTAAGACAGGTGTACAATCAGCAGTTGGGACAGTCCATGCTCCTTATAGTATAGTTAACTTCTAGTTTCCCTATGGCGATGAGATAAGGTAAATGAACACAGGCTTGTATGGATAGCGAAGAGTTGCAAGCGAACCAATAATCACTCGTGGGCTGAGATGTCCTTGAGAAGTTTCCTGCATAAAAATGTAAGGATGCCAGTGAGCATTTCAAAAGAAATATGGTGCATGGCTGGGTTAGCCCGATTCGCCCGGGGTTTCATATAGGCTGCATCCGATAACCACATTTTCCATTGTAAGAAATCCTGTGGCTTAAGGCAAGCCCGTGCAACCATATGCCAATCATAAGGGATCCGCTCCCCAGAATTTGCCCAAGCTTTCAAAATCTCTATAGTATAAGCAGCTGTGGGTCCACACAAGTGGCAAGCTTTCTTTAGTTCCCTTA
Organism: Mirounga angustirostris; assembly: GCF_029215605.1. Taxonomy (NCBI): domain Eukaryota; kingdom Metazoa; phylum Chordata; class Mammalia; order Carnivora; family Phocidae; genus Mirounga; species Mirounga angustirostris. The sequence goes on along the minus strand of NW_026991710.1, from coordinate 142,559,569 downwards.
AGGTATTTAAATCTAATCCCTCATAGACAGGACCAACAGCCTGTGTTCCGTCTATGGGGAAAGCCATAAACAAATCATTAGTCCCTTGCCGTCGGAGTTCCTTTTCAAGAGGTGAGAGAGCTGGAGAGGATCGTCTAAGAGGAACTGAATCTACTGCGGAGGGAGGTTGATCATCTTGGGCGGGGTCCTCCGTTAAAAGCGGAAGGGCCGTGGGTAGCAGCCGGGACTGTGAAGCTGCAAAATTTTTTTACTTTCAGTTTTAGCCTTTTCTAAAGTATCATCATTTAGTTCATATGTATGTAAAGAGCTGGTGTTTTCCTTAGCAACCTCAGCCGGAGATAACTTATCCCCAGTTTCCATAGTATTGATCAGCACTCCTACTAAAGCCCCAATGGGCCAAAAATCAAGAGGAATCCTTTCACCCTGTCTCATAGCCCTTAAGCCAGTATTTTTTACTCGGACCCAAGTCTCCTTATCTAAGGAGCCTTCTTCTGGAAACCAAGGATTATATTCTACTACTGTTTCCAAACATTTTTCTATGCGCTACTTAGTAACTTTTGCTCCATATTCTTTAAGAAAATGATGTATCAACGCAGCAAAACCTGATGCTTTCGAATTTGATTGCCCCATAACCCTGTAATAAACTTTCCTACTTACCACCTTCTGTAGGGTTCCTAGCGCTGGCGGATCACTCCTTGATGGGGGCTTCAGGTCCCTGTTCCGTCGCCACTTGTCGACCTCAGAGAGTCGGGGACCTGGGGCGGCGAATGAACTGAGAAAAAGAGACGACAGTAGAGCGAGGCACAGGGGACCCCGAGCGAGCGGCCTGAGGTGCCCAGGTTTATTTTCCATCCTCTTACATACCTTCTACAGCGATATGGATCTATAATGATTTACAGCAGGGGCGTAGTAAGGCACATTCCTCCATGTACCCAGGATTAGTCAAGCACAGAAGAATCTTTAAAACAGAATAAAGGAACAAAGAGGGGAGTGCCCAGTGTGCTATTTACAGGACAAGGGAACAAAGAGGGGAGTGCCCAGCGTGCTGTTTGCAGCTGGCTTCCTATCTACAAAACATCTTCTGCTGCCTACTTTAGAACTGACCACACACGTCCCAAGGGCATTTCACTCGGATCCTTTCACGTTATTTTTAACCCTGCAATCTCGAGTTTTCTCAGAGATTTCGGAGTCTGAATGAACATGCACCAGTGGTTGCTGTGGTGTTCTGTTTCCCACACATATTGTTTTCCATAGTGGTTGGACTAATTTACATTCTTACCAACAGTGTAGAAGGGTTTCTTTTACACCACATCCTTACCAGCACCTGTTGATTTTTGTCTTCTTGATGGTAGCCATTCTAATATGTGTGAGGTGGTATCTCCTTGTGGTTTTGATTTGCATTTCCCTGATGATTAGCAAGTTGAATATCTTTTTATTTGCCTGTTGGCCATTTTTAGTGTCCTCTTTGGAAAAATGTCTATTTAGTTCTTCTGTCCATTTTTTATTGATTTTTTGTTACTAAGTTGTGTTAATTCTTTATATTTTGGATATGAGCTACTAATCTGATATATATGGTTTGCAAAATGTTCTCCCATTCTGTAAGCTTCCATTTCATTTTGTTGATTGTTTCTTTTGCTCTGTATAAGCTGTTGAGTTTGATGTAGTCCCATTCGTTGATTTTGCTTTTATTGTTTTCTCTTTTGGTGTCATGTCCAAAAAATCATTGCTAAGACCAATACCAGTGAGTTTCTTTCCTATGTTTTCTTCTAGGAGTTTTATGGAATCAGGTCTTATGTTTAAATCTTTGATCGATTATGAGTTATTTTTTGTGAATGGTGTGAGATAGGGGTCTAATTTTATTGTTCTATGTCTTTCTCCAGTTTTCCTAGCACCATTTGTTGAAAGACTATCCTTCCACTATTGGATGTTCTTGGCTCCCTTGTCAAATATTTGATTGTAAATGCTGGGATTTAATTCTGGGCTCTCTATTCTATTCTATAGGTCTATCTATGTGCTATTTTTGTGCCAGCACCATACTGTTTTTATTACTATGGCTTTGTAATATAGTTTGAAATCAGGAAGTGCAATACCTCCAGCTTTGCTCTTTTATCTCAGGATTGCTTTGGCTATTTGGGGTCTTTGGCGTCCCACATAAATTTTAGGATTGTTTCTTCTATTGCTATGAACAGTGGCTTTGGTATTTTTGAGGGGGATTGTGTTGAATCTGTAGATGGCTTTGGGTAGTATGACCATTTTAACGATACTTATCCTTCCAATCCATGAATATGGGATATCTTTCTATTTGTTTGTGTCTTCTTTGATTTCTTTCGGCAAAGTTGTAAAGTTTTCATCGTACAGCTCTTTTCCTTCCTTGTCTAAATTTATTCCTAAATACTTTACTGCTTTTGATGATACTATGAATGGGATAATTTTCTTTAATTCTTTGTCCAATGCTTTATTGTTAGTGTGATGGAATGCCACTGATTTCTATAAGTTGATTTTGCAATCGACCACTTCACTGAAATTATTAGTTCTAACAGTTTTTTGATTGACTCTTTGGGATTTTCTGTATATAAGATTATACCATCAGAAAATAGTGACAATTTTACTTCTCCCTTCCCAGTTTGGAGGCCTTTTATTTTTTTGTCTTGCTTAAATACTCTAGCTAGGAATTCCAGTATTATATTGAATAGGAGCAGTGAAAGTGGCCAACCTTGTCTTATATCTGATTGCAGAGGAAACCCTTTCAATTTTTCACCATTGATTACAATGTTAGCTGTGGCTTTATCATATATGACCTTTATTATATTGAAGTATGTTCCTTCTATACCCAATCTCTTAAGGGTTTTTGTCATGAAAGGATGTTGTATTTTGTCAAATCCTTTTTCTGCATCTATTGAGATAACTATGTAATTTTTAATCTCTCTTTTTATTGATGTGATGAATTACATTTATTAATTTGCATACATTGAACCCATCCTTGCATCACAGGGATAAATCTTAACTTGGTCATGGTGTATAATCCTTTTAATGTGTTCTTGCATTCGGTTTGTTAATGTTTTGCTGAGAATTTTTTCATCTATATTCATCAGGGATAGTGGCCTATAATTTTCTTTTCTTGTGAATATTCTTATCTGGTTTTGGTATCAAGGCTCATAGAATGAGCTGGGAATTGTTCCTTCTTTCTTGATACTTTGGAAGAGTTTGAGGAGGATTAGTATTAATTCTTCTTTAAATGTTTGGTAGAATTCACCAGTGAAGCCATCTGGCTGTGGCATTTTCTGTCTCGAGAGTTTTTAAATAACTGACTCAATCTTGACTCATTATTGGTCTATTCAGATTTTCTATTTCTTCCTGATTCAGTCTTGGTAGCTTGTGTGTTTTTAGACATGTGTGTATTTCTTCTGGGTTATGTAGTTTTTGGCATATAATTGTTCATAATAGCATCATAATTCTCTTTATTTCAGTAGGGCTGGTTGTAATGTCTCCTATTTCATTTCTAATTTTGTTTGTTTGAGTTATTTCTCTCTTTTTCTTAGTCTAGCTAAAAGTTTGTCAGCTTTGTTTATCTTTTAAAAGAACCAGGCTTTGATTTCATTGGTCTTTCCATTGTTTTCCTGGTCTCTATTTCTTTTTTTCTTTTCTTTTTCTTTTTGAAATTTTTTATTAACATTTAATGTATTATTGGTTTCAGAGGTAAAGGTCTGTGATTCATCAGTCTTATATAGTACCCAGTGCTCATTACTTTACATGCCTTCCTTAATGTCCATCACTCAGTTACCCCATCTCCCACCCCCCTTCTTTCCAGCAACCCTCAGTTTGTTTCCTGAGATTAAGAGTCTCTTATGGTTTGTATCCCTCTCTGGTTTCAATTTGTTTCATTTTTTCCTCTCTTCCCTTATGATCCTCTGTTTTGTTTCTAAAAATCCACATACCATGAGATCATATGATAATTGTCTTTCTCTGATTTACTTATTTTGCTTAGCATACTACCCTCTAGTTCCACCCATGTCATTGCAAATGGCAAGATTTCATTTTTTTTGATGGCTGCATAATATTCCATTGTAAATACATAACACATCTTCTTTATCCATTCATCTATCGATGGACATCTGGGCTCTTTCCATAGTTTGGCTATTGTGGACATTGCTGCTATAAACATTGGAGTGCAGATACCCTTTCGGATCACTACCTTTGCATCTTTGGGATAAATACCGAGTAGTGCAATTGCTGGGTCGTAGGGTAGCTCTATTTTCAACTTTTTGAGGAATCTCTATATTGGTTTTCCAGAGTGGCTGCACCAGCTTGCATTCCCACCAACAGTGTAGGAGGGTTCCCCTTTCTCATCCTCACCAACATCTGTTGTTTCCTGACTTGTTAATTTTAGCCATTCTGACTGGTGTGAGGTCGTATCTCATTGTGCATTTCGATTTGTATTTCCCTGATGCCAAGTGATGTTGAGCATTTTTTCCTGTGGCTGTTGGCTATTCATATGTCTTCTTTGGAGAAATGTCTGTTCATGTCCTCTGCCCATTTCTTGATTGGATTCTTTGTTCTTTGGGTGTTGAGTTTGATAAGTTCTTTATAGATTTTGGATACTAGCCCTTTATCTGATATGTTATTTGCAAATATCTTCTCCCATTCTGTTGGTTGTCTTTTGATTTTGTTGACTGTTTCCTTTGTTGTGCAGAAGCTTTTTATCTTGATGAAGTCCCATTCATTCATTTTTGCCTTTGTTTACTTGCCTTTGGTGATGTGTCTAGGAAGAAGTTGCTGCAGCTGAGGTTGCTGCCTGTGTTCTCCTTTAGGATTTTGATGGATTCCTGTCTCACATTTAGGTCTTTCATCCATTTTGAGTCTATTTTTGTGTATCGTGTAAGGAAATGATCCATTTTCATTCTTCTGCATGTGACTGTCCAATTTTCCCAGCACCATTTGTTGAAGAGACTGTCTTTTTTCCATTGGACATTCTTTCCTGCTTTGTCCAAGACTAGTTGGCCATAGAGTAGAGGGTCCATTTCTGGGTTCTCTATTTTGTTCCTTTGATCTGTGTGTTTGTTTTTGTGCCAGTACCATACTGTCTTGATGATTACAGCTTTGTAATAAAGCTTAAAGTCCAGAATTGTGATGTCCCCATTTCCCCCCCAAAATTCCTTTGGCTATTTCAGGGTCTTTTCTGGTTCCATACAAATTATAGGAATATTTGTTCCAATTCTTTCAAAAAAGTTGATGGTATTTTGATAGGGATAGCATTGAGTGTGTAGATTGCTCTAGGTAGCATTGACATTTTAACAATATTTGTTCTTGCAATCATGAGCATGGAATGTTTTTCCATTTCTTTGTGTCTTCCTCAATTTTGTTCCTTAGTATTTTATAGTATTCTGAGTACAGATCCTTTGCCTCTATGGTTAGGTTTATTCCTAGGTATCTTATGGTTTTGGGTGCAATTGTGAATGGGATCTCCTTATTTTTTCTTTCTTCTGTCTAATTGTTAGTGTATAGAAATGCAGCTGTTTTCTGTGCATTGATTTTATATCCTGCCACATTGCTGAATTCCTGTATGAGGTCTAGCAATTTTGGGGTGCAGTCTCTTGGGTTTTTCACATAGAGTATCATGTCATCTGCAAAGAATGAGTTTGACTTCTTCTTTGCCAATTCGGATACATTTTATTTCTTTGTATTGTCCAATTGTTGAGGCTAGGACTTCTAGTATTATGTTGAACAGCAGTGGTAATAGTGGACATCCCTGCCATGTTCTTGACCTTAAAGAAAAAGCTCTCAGTTTTTCCCCATTGAGAATGATATTCACTGTGGGTTTTTCATAGATGGCTTTTATGATATTGAGATATGTCCCCTCTATCCCTGCGTTGTGAAGAGTTTTAATCAAGAAAGGATGCTGTACTTTGTCAACTGTTTTTTTCTGCGTCTATTGAGAGGATCATATGGTTCTTGTCTTTCTTTTATTAATGTAGTGTATCACATTGATTGATTCACAAATGATGAACCACGCTTGCAGCCTAGGAATAAATCCCACTTGGTTGTAGTGAATAATCCTTTTGATGTACTGTTAGATCCTATTGGCTGGTGTCTTGTTGAGAATTTTTGCATCCATATTCATCAGGGATATTGGTCTGGAATTCTCCTCTTTGGTAGGGTCTTTGTCTGGTTTTGGGATCAAGGTAAGGCTGGCCTCATAGAAAGAGTTTGGAAGTTTTCCTTCCATTTGTATTTTTTGAAACAGCTTCAGACGAATAGGTGTTAGTTCTTCTTTAAATGTTTGGTAGAATTCTCCTGGTAAGCTAACCAGCCCTGGGCTCTTGTTTGTTGGGAGATTTTTGAGTATTTCTTCAATTTCCTTGCTGAGTATGGGTCTGTTCAGGTTTTCTATTTCTTCCTGTTCAGTTTTGGTAGTTTATACGTCTCTAGGAATGCATCCATTTCTTCCAGATCGCCTAATTTGTTGGCATATAGTTGCTCATAGTATGTTCCTATGCTTGTTTGTATCTCTTAGGTGTTGGTTTTGATCTCCTCTCTTTTATTCATGATTTTATTTATTTGGGTTCTTTCTCTTTTCTTTTTGATAAGTCTGACCAGGGATTTATCAATCTTATTAATTCTTTCAAAGAATCAGATCCTAGTTTCGTTGATCTATTCTACTATTCTTCTCATTTCTATTTCATTGATTTCTGCTCTGATCTTTATTATTTCTCATCTATTGCTGGGTTTAGGTTTTATTTGCTGTTCTTTCTCCAGCTCCTTTAGGTGTAGGGTTAAGTTGTTTTTATTTGAGACCTTTCTTGTTTCTTGAGAAAGGCTTATATTGCTATATACTTCCCTTTTAGGACAGCCTTTGCTGCATCCCAAAGATTTTGAACAGTTGTTTTCATTTTCATTTGTTTCAAATTTTAAAAATTCTTCTTTAATTTCCTGGTTGACCCATTCATTCTTTAGTAGGATGCTCTTTAGCCTCCATGTATTTGAGGTCTTTCCAAATTTCCTCTTGTGATTGAGTTACAGTTTCAAAGCATTATGGTAAAAAAATATGCAGGGAATGATCCCAATCTTTTGGTACCAGGCAAGACCTGATTTGTGCCCCAGTATGTGATGTATGTTGGAGAATGTTCCATATGCACTAGAAAAGAATGTATCCTATTGCTTTAGAATGGAATGTTCTGAGTGTATCTGTGAAGTACATCTGGTTCACTGTGTCATTCAAAGCCCTTATTTCCTTGTTGATCTTCTGTTTAGATGATCTGTCCATTGCAGTGAGGGTGGTGTTAAAGTCCCTTACTATTATTGTATTACTGTCAATGTATTTCTTTAGTTTTGTTATTGTCTTATATAATTGGCTGCTCCCATGTTGTGGTCATAAATATCTACAACTGTTAGATCTTCCTGTTGGATAGACACTTTAATTATGATATAGTGTCCTTCCTCATCTCTTATTACACTCTTTGTTTTAAATCTAATTTGTCTGATATAAAGATTGTCACCCCCACTTTCTTTTGATGTCCATTAGCATGATAAATGGTTTTCTACTCCCTCACTTTAAATCTGGGGGTGTCTTTGGATCTATAATGAGTCTCTTACAGACAGCATATTGATGGGTCTTTCTTTTTTATCCAATCTGATACCCTGTGTCTTTTGATTGGGGCATTTAGCCATTTATATTTACAGTAACTATTGAAAGATATTAATTTAGTGCCATTGTATTACCTGTAAAGTGACTGTTTCTGTATATTGTCTCTATTCCTTTCTGGCCTTACTTTTGGGCTCTCTCTTTGCTTAGAGGATCCCTTTTAATATTTCTTGTAGGGCTGGTTTGGTGATCACAAATTCTTTTAGTTTCTGTTTGTCCTGGAAGTTGTTTTTTTTTTTTTTTTTTGAATGACATCCTAGCTGGATAAAATATTCTTGGTTTCATATTTTTCTCATCTAGCACCCTGAATATAGCATGCCAGTCCTTCCTGGCCTGCCAGGTCTCAGTGGATAGGTCTGTTGCCAATCTAATATTTCTACCCTTGTAGCTTATAGACCTCTTGTCCCAAGCTGCTCTCAGGATTTTCTCTTTGTCTCTGAGATTTGCATGTTTCACTATTATATGTTGGGGTGTTGAGCTATTTTTATTGATTCTGAGGGGGGTTCTCTGTGCCTCCTGGACTTGGATACCTCTTTCTTTCCCCAGATTAGGGAAGTTCTCTGCTATAATTTGCTCCAATATACCTTCTGCCCCCCTCTCTCCTTCCTCTTCTTCTGGGATCCCCATTATTCTAATATTATTTCCCTTTATGGTATCAGCTATCTCTCAAATTCTCCCCTCATGATCCAGTAGTTAGTTATCTCTCTTTTTCTCAACGTTTTTTATTCTCCATCATTTGGTCTTCTATATCACCAATTCTCTATTCTGCCTCATTTATCCTAGCAGTTACAGCCTCCATTTTTTTTATTGCATCTCATTAATAGCCTTTTGATTTAGACTTTGTTCAATTTTAGTTCTTTTATTTCTCCAGAAAGAGATTCTCTAGTGTCTTCTATTATTTTTTCAAGCCTGGGTAGTATCTTTATAATCACTATTCTGTACTCTAGTTCCAGCATCATACTTATGTCCATACTGATTAGGTCCCTTGCAGTCAGTACTGCCTCTTATTCTCTTTCCTGAGGTGAGTTTTTCTGCCTTGTCATTCTTACAGAAAGTGGTTGCTTTTATATTTTTAGAGTTGCAGCTATTCTCTTCTTAGATCTCCAGATGAGTTCAAAGGTGTTCAGGATGATTTGATAGCTATCTAGCTGAATTTCTGGGACCAGACAAAATTAAGGTCTCCTACTCCTCTGCCATCTTGGACTCCCAAGCTCCTGGTCTCTATTTTGTTTATTTTGCTCTGATTTTTATTATTTCCTTCTGTTAACATTGAATGTAATTTGTTCCCCTTTTTCTAGTTCCTTGAGGCATGAAATTCATTATTGATTTGAAGTCTTTCTAATTTCTTAATATATGTTTTTATTGCTATAAACTTGCCTCTTAGAACTGCTTTCCCTGCATTCCACAAATTTTGATATATTGTATTTTTATTTTCATTTGTTTCTTGATAATTTTTATTTTCCTTTTGATTTCGTCTTTGACTTCTTGGTTTAGAAGTGTGTTGCTTAATTTCTACATATTTGAAGATCTACTTACTTTCCTCTTATGCCATTGTGATCAGAGAAGATTGTTGGTATAATTCAAATCTTCTTAAGTTTGTTAAGATTAGTTTTATAGTCTATCTTGTGATCTATCCTGGAGAATGTTCCATGTGTACTCAAGTAGAATGTGTATTATGCTGCTGTTGGATGGACTGTTCCATATATGTCTGTTAAGTCCATTTGTTCTAGCATGTGGTTCAGTTCTAATGATTCTTTATTTTCTGTCTGGACCATGTAGCCATTGCTGATAGATATTAAAGTCCACTATTATTATATTGTTGTTTAATTCTCCTTTAAGATCTGTTAGTATTTGCTTAATATATTTTAGTGCTGAGATTTTGGAAGCATATTTAATCATGATTATTGTATTTTCTTGATATATTGACCCTTTCTCATTATATAATGACCTTTGTCTCTTGTTACAATTGTTGACTTGAAGTCTGTTTTGTCTGATATAAGTGGGAATACACCCACTTTCTTTTAATTATCATTTGCTTGGAGTATCATCTTCTACCCATTGATGTTGAACATATGTTTGTCTTTGGACCTTAAATGAGTCTCCTGAAGGCAGCATATAGTTGGGTCTTGCTTTTTAATTCATCCAGACACTGTGACTACTGATGGTGAGTTCAATCTATTTACATTTAGACTGATTATAAGAGGACTTACTACTGCCTTTTTATCTATTATTTTCTCATGGGTCTGTATTTTTGTTACTTTTTTCTTGTGTTTCTGTCTACCTTTTCAAGTTGGTAGTTGTCTATGATGATTTCCGCATTTCCGCCTTTTTTGTTTTGCATCTTTGCTCTGGACTTTGTTTTTTGTTTACCATGAGGTTTGTGTGAAATGTCTCATCAATAAAAATAGTATGTTCTTTGCTGATAGCAACTTACCCTCATTAGCCCTTACAGTTTTCATCATTTTCTCCTCCCCTATTATATTTTTGTTGTCACAAATTGTCCCTTTTTGTGTTGTTTGTTGCCAAATTGTAGTGGTTGTTTTTAATGCCTTTTCCCTTTAACCTTTATGCTATAATTAAATGTTTAACACTCTATTCTAAAATAGAGTTACAATTTTTCATTTTGTCTGTCTGCACCTTACTCAGTTTTCTGCACTTAGGTTTTTTTTATATCAGGTAGAAGAATTTCTTTCAATATATCTTATAAGACAGGTCTAGTGGTAGTGAACTTCCTTGGCTTTTGCTTGGGAAAGCTTTTATTCTCCTTTATATCTAAAGGATAACTTTGATGCACAGAGTATTATTGATTAGCAGTTTTTATCTTTTAATATTTTGAATATTAATGTATTCAATGAAATACATTATTTAATACATATTTAATACAATAATACATAATTATTGCTGAGAAATCTGCTGATATTCTAATGGAGTTTCCTTTGTAAGTTACTTTCTTTTTTTAGCCTGGCTGCCTTTAGGATTATTTCTCTATCATTGAATTTTGACAGCTTTATTGTAGTATGTCTTGAAGAGGGTCTTTTTGCATTGAGTAAAGTGATTAGCTTTGAGCAGTTGTATGCCTACTTCTTTCCCCAGGTTCGGGAAGTTCTCAGTTATTATTTCTTTAATTAACTCTCTGCCCCCTTCTCCTTTTCTCTGCATTCTGGTATACCCATTATTCTTATGTTGGCTCTTCTAATGGAATCTGATGGATTTCATAGAGTCTTAACTTTTTAAAAATCCTCATTCCCTCTCCTCTTCTACCCAAATCATTTCTAAATTTCTATCTTCCAGATTGTTTATTCTTTCTTCCCTCTGATCTGCTCTATTACCAATGCTTTATAATGAAACAAATAATACATTATATGTTAATAAAAAATTTATTAACATTATAAGTTATATTAACATTAAATATATGTATTATAGTATATTAACATTATATGTTAATAAAAAAAGTTTAACAGGTTGTCAATTAGCGGCCATTCTTTTGTTTTCCAGCAGGTGGTGATATAGCACAAAATTTTGTTTCTTTTGCGTGCACTGCCTTGCAGTTATGTTTCTAAGTGCATACTTTCTGCCCTCCACCCCCTCTGCGGGAGGAGTCACTGGCACTGGTGCTCTTGCTGCTGGGGTTGCAAGTGTCCTCAACGCTGCCAGGGTTTCTGAGTTATTGGTGTTGCTGCCAGGGTTGCCTGGGATTCAGGTGCTATCTTTGCTTCTGGAGCTGCCAATCATGGGTGCCCACCACTGGTGCTACGCTGGTTCTGCCACCTCCACCAGGTCAAATCCATCCACCTTCTGGTGTACAGATGTATGGATCTCTCAGACATCCTGCTGTGCTGGCAGAGGGGCCTTCGTTGGTCCATGTCCTACTGGTTGTCATTTAAAGGGAAGAGACAAAGGTAACAACTTATACTGCCCTGATGCTGACCAATGACTATGCCTTTAGAGCACTGAATGGTCTATGAAGAAGTTTGCTTTTGATTTCACAGACTTACAAGGGATATTATAATAGTAGTGTCCAGAAAAGTCCTTATCTTCTAGTAAAACACTTAGACTAAATTTATTTTATCTCATATACACCAATAATGAAATGAGCATTTATTATTTTTTTTCATGTATTCGATTGACCAATATATGAAACATGTACCTGTTTCTTAGAGGAAACATGGGATTTTCAAAGTGTTTACTTTAGTTATTTTTAACTGTTCTAACTAATTTAAGGGGCACCTGGGTGGCTCAATCGGTTAGGCATCTGCCTTCATGTCAGGTTATGATCCTAGGGTCATGGGATCAAGCCCCGCCTTGGGCTCCCTGCCCACTGGGGAGCCTGCTTCTCCCTCTCTTCCCTGCTCATGCTCTCTCTCACTATCTCTTCTCACTCTCTCAAATAAATAAATAAAATATTTTAAAAAACAGAAACTAATTGAAACTTACTTCTGGTTTACTAAAGGATAAATTGAATGATGACTTCTGAAATAATATTTAGATCAATAAAAGAGAATTCCTACAGAATATACCTGCTGATCGATCTAAGATTTCACGATGAGGTATTAGAAGCTAAATTAAACACACACACACACACACACACACACACGAGTCATGGCTTATGGATTTTTCTAAGGGAAATGATCCACAGGGAACTTGTATTAATCATTGGAATCTCCATTTTGTGGATGTGATATAAGTGGTTGTCAATTTAACATGAAATTCTTGGTGTTTATTTATAATTTAAATTTATTTAAATTTTCCTTTTGTTGTCTATTCTAGTAAAATGCATGATTAAAAGCAAAACAAAGATCATAGAGGAATTTTTGGTTATCATATTATAAAAATAGTTGGGATATAATATTTAGGCTTTTTCTTTTTTGGTCAAGTTGTATCAAATAAATAAAACTTTTATGTATTTATATATATTCCAAAATTACACTGTAACATTTGAATTTTATTCTCTTAAGAACAGTACAAAAATACTTTCTTATACATTAATTGTATGTGTAAATTCTATACGAAGTATTCTTTGTTCAAGAGCTCCAAAACTATGTGGAAAGGAAAACAATGTAGGGTAAGCTATTTTTTTAAATATTGTGATCAATCTCACTCCCAACTAAATCTATAGATTTTTCCCCCTACTAAGAGGATAAGTTTCAATCAGATCACTAAAACTTAGCTGCTTTCATTATTTTTATTTGTTCTATTAAGTTAGTGGTTGAATATGGCTGACCAGTTATGACAAAGAAAATGTCAGTATAACCTAGGCCTATAGAACAGGATTTCATAAAGGGACTGTTTGTTATGAAAATATCACAATTATACCAATCCACATTGCAACCTTGAACTGAAATAAAATCTCAATTGATTCTCTGAAGTTGTTGTTTTAATAAAGGAATTTCCCCCTGATCGATGAGCAGGCAGGCTCCTTTGTGTTTGGAATTACTAAGTATATGGCATAATTTGTGAGGTCCCAGAGTCTGCAAAGAACAAACAGTCAGGGCCCAGGAAAGGGAAATAGACCAATGACATCTAGGGTAATAACTCAGAATGGGCAGAGAAACAGCCTGGTGGAGAATTTTTGACCTTGACAATCTATGACCCATTTCTGCTTTCTGAATTCAGCCAATGGTGAAGCTCAACTGATGCTTCTGGCCTAAGTAGGGCTCTGAGGCCATGATGGTGTTTAACAAACCTGGGTCATCTCCTTTTCTAATGCCTCAGCCCACAGGAATTAGCTCCTGTGTCTTTGATGAGAGTTTTCTTTTCTTTTCTGTCATTAAATTCTGTATAACCTCACTATGCTATGCCTCAAGTTCTTATCTTTTTATTATTTAATAGTTTTAAAAAATTCCGAATTAAGACCAACTCCTGGGGCGCCTGGGTGGCTCAGTTGTTAAGCATCTCTCTTCGGCTCAGGTCATGATCCCAGGGTCCTGGGATCGAGCCCCGCATCGGGCTCCCTGCTCAGCGGGAAGCCTGCTTCTCCCTCTCCCACTCCCCCTGCTTGTGTTCCCTCTCTCACTGTGTGTCTCTCTCTGTCAAATAAATAAAATCTTTTTTTAAAAAAGACCAACTCCTATAAAACATTATCTGTCACTCACTTAAAACCATTCTCTCTTACTATTTAACTGGCTTCCTATGTTAACTAGACATAGTCTTTGACTAAGTGATGGCTTCTAACTTTGATGCTAGCTGAAAGCCTAGCATGGTGTGTTATAGAAATGATCATTTGGAGTCTATAAGATAATTCATTAATAAAATGCTTATTTTTCCTGAAAACATATTTTTGATCAGTGTGTAAATGGATTTGAAAAAATGAAACTTTATTTCTCATATCTAATTATCTAAATTGAGGTTGTTCTACTTGGAATTCATAGGTGATAACATCCAATGCATATATGATAATTTTCTAATAGGCACAAAATTGTTCAAGAACATTATTATTGTCTTCTGATAATTAGATGTCATTTCCATTTCAAGCTCCATGGTCCCCCAAATCTCAAAAATTTGTATCAGTGTTATGTCTCTTTTTATGTGCTTTAGCCAGAGGATTCTTCTGTGTCCATTTGAAGAAAATGTGTATTCTATTTTTCTTGAATGGAATATTTTATATATGTCTTTTAGAACCATATATTCTGAAGTATGCTTCAAATAAAAAAAATGTTTTTGCTGAAAAAAAAAAAAAAAAAGCTTTAACTGAGGATACTTGTTTAAAAGAAAGCATACCAGAGGGGAAGTGAGTGGGGAAATGGGTGAAATAGGTGAGGGGGATTAAGAATACACTTAGTGAGATGAGCACTGAGTAATAACATATAGATTTGTTGAATTACTATATTGCACACCTGAAACTAATATAACAGTGTATGTTAACTATATTGGGATTAAAATTAAAAACTTAATAAAAAATATATCTGCGTACTTGAGGTTTATCTCATCTTATCCAGAGACTGTGCCTATATTTGGAAGTCAGGAAAGGCTTTCTAAGGGCAAAGATGTTGGGATGGAACATATTGTCTTTGGAGTTATCAATCATTGACACCAGCTTCTGCTGGTTCATCCTTGTACTTGGTGGTACTTGGTTCATCCTTGTCTTAGGTTGTTGCCCCAAACAGGTGAGACACTAAAACTCTTCATTCTTTCTTTTTTTTCTTTCTTCTTTTCCAATCCTTCTTCCTTTCTTTCTTCCTTTCTTCCTTCCTTCCTTCCTTCCTTCCTTCCTTCCTTCCTTCCTTCCTTCCTTCCTTCCTTCCTTCCTTCCTTCCTTTCTTTCTTTTTAAAATTTTATTATGTTATGTTAATCACCATACATTACATCATTAGTTTTTGATGTAGTGTTCCATGATTCCTTGTTCGCATATAACACCCAGTGCTCCATTCAGTACGTGCCCTCTTTAATACCCGTCACCAGGCTAACCCATCCCCCCACCCCGCTCCCCTCTAGAACCCTCAGTTTGTTTCTCAGAGTCCATCGTCTCTCATAGTTTGTCTCCCCCACCAATTTCTCCCCCTTCATTTCTCCCTTCCTACTTCTTCTTCTTCTTCTTTTTTTTTTTTTTTTTAACATATAATGTATTATTTGTTTCAGAGGTACAGGTCTGTGATTCATCAGTCTTACACAATTCACAGCACTCACCATAGCACATACCCTCCCCAATGTGTATCACTCAGCCACCCCATCCCTCCCACCCCCCACCACTCCAGCAACCCTCAGTTTGTTTCCTGAGATTATTTCTGAACACAAGCTGGGCCTTTACTGTGTTGGTCTCAATTTCTTAATGTGGAGAATTCTCTGAGACATTTTTGACACAGTATGGATACAAAAAATATATATATTTTTTCCTTTATACCATCATGGTTGAAGGAAAGGCTTGGATCTTACTGGGTCAGTAGGCTTTATCATGGCACAAATGCCCTCTACTCTTGTATTACTAAAGCTGGTTCTCTTATGCTCATTTTCACCCACATTCCCAGTCTTGATTCAAGGGTATAACTCAACTTTTCAGGGATCTGCTAGCGTCTCAAGTCTTCCTTTTATATTCACCTTCCTTATGCTCAGGAAATCTCATCAAGGTCCTGAGATCCTACATGATGGTGTACATCATGCATTTTTCCAAATATTTGGTTATATGTGTCATATATAAAAGTTAAGAATCAGATTTGATTCCTGCATTCTTCTGCCTTCCCTCTCCTGAAGCAAATGGATATCCTCATTGCCTGGGTTGGGGAAGAGGCCATGGGGTGTAGGAACTGCCTAGGGAAATAGTCTAGGCTAATGTTTTGCAGTATTCTGCCACAATTATAAGGCATAGATAGTAAAGAGTTGTCAGGAGGTTGGCAGGATATTTCTGTCAAGATGTAACTGATGATATAGTACACACACTATGGTGGGCATTGAATAGGAGCTTTAACAAAATAGATACCCTGTTCCTATAAAACTTAGCTTGTTATGGTACAATATCTTGCTTGGATCTAGACTTTTTCAAAGATCTATAAAACCGACTTACAGATTTAGCTACTCTGGCAAAATTAACACAACCTAATTAAATTCACTGAAGATGAAATTATGAGTCAGAATGCCAATGGATTGATATACAAAAATCAATTAGCAGTCATTCTTATAGTGTACATCCCCTTGCTGAGAACTTGTGGTCAATCATGTTAAAAACATGCTTTGGAGCAATAGATAGAATGGGGTGAGTTAGATGGTCTTGAAGAATATTTTATTAAACTTGACAAAGTGAAATTTGGGATATTTCTGCCTACAGAGTAACTGTGGATGCTATAGATCATTGCACACTTCTCTTTTGCACACATTATTGCACTGCACAGCTACAAATTCTCAGTCTCCAGCTTCCCTTGAGCATAAGAAACATACACACTTACTAAAAATATACTCACACCATTCCAGACAAATTGATGTTATTTTGTTTTAACCACATTAAGTGTATCTTTTCTTGTATATGTTCCCTACTTACAACTTAGATTTGTATCTTTCTCAAGTTCTCATCACCAACATATACACAAATCATTTCTTAGGGTAAGTTAATTCTATAAATTAATAAGGTCATCCATTAGACTGTCAACTATATGCAGTCAGGGTTTTCTTTTTCCCTCTGTTTTCTTTACTGCTTTATACGGTTTTTGGAATATTGCTTGATATGTATTAGAGACTCAATATATATTTGCTAACAGAATGAACAAATCTAGGCATGCTGATTGTGCTATTTTCAGAGTGTAATTCTGCCCCTCTGTTCTGGGAGCAGCTTGTTGTATAGCTTTGTATGTAGTAGCCCCACTGGCCACAAAACATTTATCTAGCATTTTGTGTAGCAATGCATGTGCAGAACTTGCAAAACTAGGTCAGAAATGAAGCATGTTGTCTGTGTGGCTTTGTCCATATAGATTACATAGTTTGCTGAACTAGTGTAATTTTCTTGCTTTGGCTTCTGCCAGAGAAAGTATGAAGATGGGTGTATTCCTAATTGTCTACTGTATTTAGTGACCAATATCACCCCCACACACTACAAACTACACATTTCAGACACATTGTTAGTACTGCTATTTACCTGGTTTCCAAAGTCAGAAATCAGCGTGATGTACAAAACATTCAAAAAATCACCCAGAACTAAAGATTCTTCCCCCTTTATTACTGTCATGTAGTTTATGACCTTGACATCACTTGCTTGATCTATTACAACAGTCTCCTCTATGGCAACAGACTATGTTGTTGTTATGCTATGCTCACCACCACACTTGTGGTGAGCATAGCATAATGTAAATAATTGTCAAATCACTTTGTACACTTGCAACTAATGTAATACTGTGTGTCAACTATACTTCAATAAAAAAATCTCCTAATTGATCTTATTACTAAATTCCTTTTTATGATTAATATATACCCCTCATTTTCATATGACTGCCAGGGTTTTCTTTCTAAAGATATTTTTCTACAAAAAAATCAATTTTTAAATTGGGTAATGTTTTTCTTGCCTATAAGATAAAATCTAAATTTCTTATCTTGATTTTACGAGGTCATTTAGAATCTAACACTAACCCATCACTCTGGCTTTGTCTCCAGTCATAATCCAATTTTACCTCCTTCTTTATGTCTTGTCTACATTGAGCCACTTTCTAACTATGCCGGATCTATGTCCTTGAAAGGACATTTCTCTCTTTTCAGTTTGCAGGCACCTGCTCATTCTAAAGATTTAGGTATATGTCAATAGGCTTTTCCTGTGGAGTAGATTAAACATCAACAAGAAAAATTTTGAAAATAAATAGATTTAAACTATTGAGAAATACGAAATACAAATTTTATTGTTAAAAGTATTTTAAATTTCAAAAGTTATTTTGTATAACATCCATAAAATGATTATAACTATTTTTAAATTCTAGTGAAAGTCATCATCATTAAATAAAACATTAAGTATGCTATCTGGCTAATATAAATTTCATGTCATAATATTAATTTCTCATTATATTTTGTCAGTGTTTCTGCCGATGTTCTTTGTATCTGTAGTAAATTATCCCAATATTCATCTTTAATAAGACTATACCAGTTAGTTTGATTGTCTTACTTAGAAGTATGTTGTAAAATTTATATTCTATAGTTCTCAAAATCTTTTATTTCTGAATGATGCAATGTTTAATTAGCAATTTTCAACACTTCACTGTCAATATTGTATGTCACAGGGACTTAGATAATTGAATACATAAAATTAACTGCTGGCACTTAAATTATTAGAGAAAATGAAAAACTGTATAATGACATGTGCTTTGTGAATTAGAATTTACACTCTTACAGTATATCAGTGAGCATAAATAATGATTTGTTAACATGATTACACTTATAATGTGGACAAGTTTCTTTTGGTATTTAAGTTATGTAGAATATTTTTTAAAAACAGGCACATATTTTATTGTATACTTTAATTTTAAACTTTATTACTTAGTCTTAAGGTGACTATAGAATTCTATAATAAAAAAGAATTTTTGAGAACATATAAGCTTATGATTATCACAGTTTAGACGTGAGGGTAAAGGTAATTGTCCTATAATTAAGCATATATACAAGAGTCTGTTCTTTTGAGCTTGCAGTATGTTTGGTCTGACTGACCTGAAAATTCCAGGTTGTCACTGACATCTTTTTTTTTTTTTTTTTTTTTACTGAGGGATGATTTTATTTTATAATTCAAACTTACAGAAAAATGATAAGAACAGCACAAAGAAATCCCAATAACCATTGCTCAGCTAGACAATTTGTTAACATTCTCTCCCATTTGCTTTTCATCTACTTGTTCTTCCTCATTCTCATTCTTTCTTCATTTTCTCTCTCATGATCTCTCTTTGTTCTCTCCATTTCTCTCTCTATTTTGTACCCCTTCACACACATAAGCACATACGAACTTGTGTCATTTGAGTAAATAGAGTGTAAATAAATTGGGAGTAAAAGAATGAGTCATTTGAGGGCAAATTACAGGCATTAAGTATGTACCTTATCCTTAAATATTTTACTCAGTATTACCTAAGGACAAAGAAAATTTTTCTTTCAGAACCATAATATGGGTATCTAAATCAGGAAGTTTAATATTATACAATGCTACTATTTAATCTGTAGCTTATATTAAAATGTTGCCAACTGTCTCATTAAGGCCATTTATGGATTTTTTTTTGACTCAGTATTTAGTCAGATGCCTTCAATTGTAATGTCTTTTTAGTCTTTAACCTGAAAAAGCTCTTAAGATTTTCTTTGTGTTTTATGACCTTGACGTTTTGAAGATACAGTCCAATTTATTTTCTAAATACTTTTTGGTATGTTTGTTTGAGGGTTTTTCATGATTATACCAAAGTTAAGTATTTTTATCAGGAATACAAGATCCTGTGATGCTGTTTCCTACACACTGCATGTCAGGAGGTGCATGGTTTCAGTTTATCCCATTACTTGTGATGTTAAATTTGGTCACTTGGTAGTTTTAGCCAGATGTCTTCACTGCCAAGTTATTATTGTTCCCATTGTAATCAATAAGTAATTTGTGGGGACATGGCTTATTCCTCATACATTTATCCTTTAGGTTTAGCCTTCATTGATGATTGTTGCCTGAAATAATTACTATGTGGCCAAACTCATTTTCTAACTCCATAATTTGTTCTACATTTATTAGTTGGAATTCCACACAGTAAGGAAGAGCTCCTCCGCCCTTCCTCTTTTATAAATTTTGTCATTTATTTATATCAATACAGACTTTCAGCTTATTTTACTCACATTTTCTTTACTTCAATGCTTCAATTGTCTCAGATTTGGCCAGTAGGAGCTCCTTGAAGCTGATTTCTGTATCCTTTGGACAATGTTCCATCATTTTTTGAGAGAACCTTTACTTTAATTCACAGGGTTTTTTTAAAAGAATTTATTTATTTATTTATTTATTTATTTATTTATTTATTTATTTGACAGAGACAGCGAGAGAGGGAACACAAACAGGGGGAGCTGGAGAGGGAGAAGCAGGCTTCCTGCAGAGCAGGGAGCAGGGAGCCCAATGGGGGGGCTGTTTGACTTTGGGCAGGTTATGTTACTTGAGTTAGTTCTTTTTACCCCTTTTAGTGTAGTAACTGTGTATTTGAAATATTGTTTGGTTCACTTGTTTCTGTTTAGTATTCTATTTTATGGTGATTACCCTTATTTCTAATGGAAAGTTAACATACTATTCTGGCGAATGTTGCTGATTTTAAAAACAATACCCAAACAACAGTGGCATAAAATTCCATTTTATTAAGTTTATAGACTCTATGGGTCAAAAATTCAGACAGGGCACAGTGGAAATGTTCCATGATTTCTAGATCTCCAATTGGGAAACCTTGAATACTGGGACTCAATGACTGGGTCTGGAATAATTTGCAGGCTTCTTCACACACATGTTCTGTGGATGACTTGGTGTTGCCTGTGACTTTAACTGGGCCTGTTGACCAGACTATCTGTGGCCTCTTTGTGTTGTTTAGTCTCTCTAAGGGTAGTCAGACTTGCTACTGAACTAGCCTCAAAAGTCACACATTTCTGCCACATTCTGTTGGTTACAAATGAGTCATATTCCTGCCCAGATTCAAGAAGGGAATTATACACCTTCTCAGATGACAAAATGACAAGTTTTTAGAAGAGTATAGTAGATGGATAATATTGTTGCACCCATCCTTGGAAAATAAATCTTTAGTCTCCGCTGGCTGGCCATCACAGTTCACATTCCTACAACACAGTAAATACACTTTCTTCCTCCCAGCAACACACAAGAATTTTATCTTTCACTGCATCAGGCTCAAGCTTGAGTTCCAAAATATTATTTAAATCACATCTAGGCTTGTATAAGTCTCCTCATATATATTATCTTAGGTATAGCTCTTTGAATACTCTTGTTTAAATCTGAAGACTTATAAACTAAAGAGGCATGTTATCTGCCCACACCAAACATACAACAGAAGGATAGACATAGGATAAACACTATGTACTTTTCAAAACTTAGAAAAATAGGAGGTACAAAGCAGGTATTGGTCCACAGCAGTTGCAAAATCAAGTCAGGGACAAGTTTTCAGTTCCTTGGTTAGAGCTCAGTCTTCCTAACAGAGAGCTGTTTTCTGTAGCTCCCATTTGTGCCTATTAGAATTTTGACTCTATGCACTTAGTCATCCTTTCTTTGTAATGAATGACTTGTGTGTGTAGTTGAGTTTCTCAGTTTACTACCTGCTAGAAGAAAAACCCCAAACAAACCCAGGGATATAAGAGTATTTTTTAATTTTTTACTGTTTCTTTCTCTTTCAGTATAATCTGATACAATTCTTGTAAAACATTATGGGATTAAAAATTTATGGATATCAAAAAATATGGATATCAATTTATCATCCATGAATTTAGACAAAAAGTATATTGACAATCCTTTTGGGATAAGTCCTCCTTATTGGATTTCCTGTTGGTATATTGTGGTATAATACCCTTAAGTGTTTTTTTTTAAGCTCAATTGTTTAATGGAGTAGATCTGACATTCCTTTAAGACCCTAAACAAACATTTGTCAATTTGAAATGGCCTACAAAATGCTACCCTAGATCTTTCTGAGCTCTTAGTAAGAATTTTACAGCCCCACCCCAAATTTGATCTTTGCTCAAAGCCATTTTTTAATTCAAGAACTTTTTGCTGGCTGAAAAGACTGTTCAGATCCTTTATATTTTCCCATAATTCCACTAAAAAAACCTAGTTTTATTTCATTTATCTCTCCTCTCCCGTTTCATTATGGTTGGAAAGCAAAAACAAAAACAAAACCTGGTAATACCTTAAACATTTTGCCTGGAAATCTTAACCATATTATCAAGTTCATTAGCATATTTTGTATTTTCTACATTACTATGGGAAATAGTTTTTCTAAACTTCATATCACCATGTAAGAAGTGTAATCTTTCTTCTAGGTTCCAATACCATTTTCATCACTTTCCTTTAAGCCCTTACTGGTGTCCTTATAAAGGTGTTTAAGGTTTTTGCTAACACTCTCCATGAGGTCCTTTTGGCTTTCACTGATAGTCTCCCTAATGCTTTGCCAGCTCACCCTTCTCCCCACCTCACTACTCAATGCCAAACCTGGGCGCCCATTTTATCACCTTTGTAGGTTGCCTTGTCATTTTGTTTATGGTTTCCTGTGCTGTGCAGAAGTATTTTAGTTTCATGTTATCTCACTTGTGTATTTTTGCTTTCATTTCCCTGGGTTTGTTGCCAAATCCAAAAATCATTGCCAAGACCAATATCAAGGAGCTTACCTCCTGTTGGTTTGCCTCTCTCTCTTTTTTCCCTTTGCTCATTTGTTGTGTTTCTGAATTTCTACATATAAATGAAATCATACATTTCATTTCAGTTTTTTCTTTCTCTGACTGATTTATTTCACTTAGCATGATACTCTTTAGCTCTATCCATGTCATTGCAAAGATCAAGATTACATTCTTTTTTATGGCTGACTAATATTCCATTGTATATATATATACCATCTCTTCTTTATTCATTCACTAGTCAATGGACACTTGGGCTATTTCCATAATTTGGCTATTGTAGATAATGCTGCTATAAACATTGGGTGCATGGATTCCTTTGAGTTAGTGTTTTTGTTTTCCTTGGGTAAATACCTAGTAGTGTTATTGCTGGATCATAGGGTAGTTTTATTTTTAATATTTTGAGGAATCTCCATTTTCCAGAGTGGCTGCACTAGTTTGCATTCCAACCAACAGTGTAAGAGGGTCCTCTTTTCTCCACATCTTCACCAACACCTGTTGTTTCCTGTGTTAAGTTTAGCCATTCTGTCACGTGTGAGGTGATATCTCATTATAGTTTCTACTTGTATTTCCCTGATGATGAGTGATGTTGAACATCTTTTGATGTGTCTTTTGGCCATTGTATGTCTTCTTTGGAAATATGTCTATTCATATCTTCTGCCCATTTTTAAATTGGATTATTTGCTTTTTGGGTGTTAAGTTTTATAAATTCTTTATGTATTTTAGATACTAGCCCTTTATCATATATGTCATTTGCAAATATGTTCTCCCATTCTGTATGTTCCTGTTTAGTTTTGTTGATTGTTTCCTTCACTGTGTAGAAGCTTTTTATTTTGTCAAGTCCAAATAGTTTATTTTTGCTTTTGTTTCCCTTGCCTCAGGAGATATATCTAGAAAGAAGTTGCAATGGCCAATGTCAAAGAGATTACTGCCTTTGTTCTCTTCTAGGATTTTTTATGGTTTCAGGTCTCACATTTGGGTCTTTATATATGAACCTACTTACTATTGTTTTTGTTCTCTGGAGAACCCTAATAACATAAGAGTCCATACAATTCTTGATTACATTTAACTGAAAACAGACAAATTGGGGTGCATTCTGAAGAAATCCACTGGCATGAAGATAAGTCTTTAAAACATTTCAGGAACTAATAAATAATAATGAATGATTTAGTTTAGAGGAAAGTAGCCACGAGAAGAAATTAGAGCTTTCAATATTAAAGGAGATGTCATAAAAACAAGGGTACCTGTTATTTGATCTCGTAGATTTGGCTAGTTGAAGTAAAGGACATAATTGTTCTGAGCTGACTCAGCATAAGATATTATTATATGGGTTACAAGGAGGCAGGAATCCATTTCTAACTGTTGAACTGATAATATTTTTTTTTAAGCAAAAACATAATGATCACCACTCTGCATTCAACAGTTAGAGAACATACATATGGAACATTTATAAAAATCATCCATGCAGCCATGAAGCAAGGTTTCAAAAATTTCAAAGAAATGGTATCATACAACTAAGTTCTCTAGCCACAAGTGGAATTAAGTTAAAAATTAATAACACAAATCTCAATAAAAACATAGACACAAATTCACATACACATTTGGAAGTTAAAAAGCACATTTTCTAAATTCCTTATGAATCAAAGAAGAAATCATAATGGAAATTTAAGAAATACTCAGAATTAAATAATTATGAAAATAATACTTATAGGATGACACAAACATGGTACCCTAAGGGAAATGTATAATTTTTGGTGATATTATTATTTTTTAATTAACATATAATGTATTATTAGTTTCAGGGGTAGAGTTCAGTGATTCATCAGTTGCATATAACACCCAGTGCTCATTACATCATGTGCCCTCCCCAATGTCATCACCCAGTTACCCCATCCCTCCACCTCCTCTCCTCCAGTAACCCTCAGTTTGTTTCCTATGAATAAGAGTCTCCTATGGTTTGTCTCCCTCTCTGATTTCATCTTGTTTCATTTTTTCCCCTCTTCCCCTATGATCCTCTGCCTTGTTTCTTAAATTCCACATATTAGTGAGATCATATGATAATTGTTTATCTCTGATTGACTTATTTTGCTTAGCATAATACCCTCTAGTTCCATCCACATCATTGCAAATGGCAAGATTTCATTTTTTTTTGATGGCTGAGTAATATTCCATTGTATATCTATACCACATCTTCTTTATCCATTCATCTATCGTTGGACATCTGGGCTCTTTCCATAGTTTGGCTATTGTGGACCTTGCTGCTATAAACACTGGGATACGGGTGCCCTTTCAGATCACTACATTTGTATCTTTGGGGTAAATACCCAGTAGTGCAATTGCTGGGTCTTTGGGTAGTTCTATTTTCAACTTTTTGAGGAACCTCCATACTGTTTTCCAGAGTGGCTGCACCAGCCTGCATTCCCACAAACAGTGTAGGTTTTTCTCCTCATCCTTGCCAACATCTGTTGTTTCCTGACATGTTAATTTTAGCCATTCTGACTGGTGTGAGGTGGTATCTCACTGTGGTTTTGATTTGTATTTCCCTGATGCCAAGTGATGTTGAGCACTTTTTCATGTGTCTGTTGGCCATTTGTATGTCTTCTTTGGAGAAGTGTCTGTTCATGTCTTCTGCCCATTTGTTCTTTGGGTGTTGAACTTAACACTGATAATATCTTATTATAAAGAAATAAGTTACTCGATGTTGGAAGTGCTTCGATAAGGAACAAATGGTACTACTGCAGAAATGATTAAAATTTTTTTTTTAATGAGTCTTTACAACTTTTTCAGCTATATAATTTAGTAAGTCTCATTCAAACTGATTAGAGGTTATAGGGTTTATATATTCAACTTCACTTTTTGTTCAGACTATCCTCAAGGATAAAGGAACTTTTAAATTTCTTCTAGATTTATTGATATTTGCCCTGGATAAGATGATTTTGTGACCATATATTATTGTTACTTTTAATTCTGTGAAATAATGTAGGAAATAAAATATCTTTGCCATAATTTTTAAATTTTAATTAGAAAGGTAGAGCAGAGAAATAATTTCACCTGGTAATAAGCATAGGTTAGTTAGTAACATAGATGAAAGGGAACGTTAGGGTTATAAATTATTTATGATCTCAACTACTATTTTGAATTCTATCCCTAGCACCTGAAATTTACTTGAAACAAAGCAATAACAAATATAACACTTTGTACAAGTATATGTAATATTTGATGTAACTGGACAAATTTTAAATTTTCTACTGGAAGAAAGAATTTGAAATTATTTTTATTTCTGTTTAGGACAAACTGCTGGACTTTCCATTGATTCTGCTCATTTTTCCTTCATTTTAAAATGTAATGGAATTTTTAGAGTTAGAAAGGAATCTAAAAATTAGATTAGATGAACACTTTTTTCTTTTGTAGGTGAGAAAATTGTGAATTTATGACTTGAAAGAGTTTGCAAAATTATTCCTCCAATGCTGTCAAAATTAGAATTAAGGAGCAGTCTATTTTTTCTCTGCTATCTTCTTTGACTCTGCACAGTGAAATACTCTGAACTATATACATGGTATCCCATGGATAGATAGAGTTACCCTCTACCAATATTTGCCTTTGCCAAAATTTCTCTCTGCAGTATTGTTCATGCACCAGCACGACACACGATTTTTTATCATTTCCTACTTGAAAGCCAAATCACTAATAGACTTTAGCAATATTGAGTTCTATTTATTTAAATTAAAGTCAACTTTAAATTGAATGCAATCATTTATTTTTTAAATTGACTAAAGTCCATCAACTTCAAGTTTAAAGATAGCTTGCACATTAGTACTCTCAACTGTTTTTCCTAAGATTAGAAAGCTTATTTTTATGACTCAGGATTTTAATTCACTCAAAGCTAACTTCTTCCCCAACCCTGCCTACTTTAAGTGCTCCATTACTAATCTGGAGATAGGATGTACTCAAAAATGCTTGTGCTAGAAAAATTTTATTTTTTGATATTGACTTTTCTCTCTCTCTGCACGTTGAATGCTATAACTCATATTTGAGTTTCTTTTCTTAACAATAGCACAGATTATGTGCTTGAGCACATGTTTTAGCTGTTATTTTTTAGAATAAGTTTTTGCTTTTAAATGCAAACTGACAAAGTAATCTCAGATGTTAAATGAAACTATTGCCAGATTGTGAATCCTTATGGAGATATGTACAAGTGAAGATAAAATATTTCAACATTTGTTATAAATGTTTGCTAATGAAGATGGCCTTTAAAATCTGAATAGCTTCAACTCCCTCTCATTTTTAAAATACATATTCAGCTAAAGAAAAACACAATAGTGTCCATATTCTAAGAATCTTTTTTTAAAATAAAATATGCATGAAAAGTTACCTATGTTGTCAAACATTGAAAAAATGTTCCTTATGAGGTATTCTGCAGTCCTTTTGTTTGCCACAAATTTGCTTGAACATTAAAACTTCATACTTAGTTTTTTTTCCCCCAAGACAAATAAAAGCTGTTAGTGGCAAAATTAGAATTGTCATCACTATATCCTATTGGTATAGTAATACCCAATATGATTTTCCTTCCAAGGAGACCCTTTAGTAATTACCATGACTCTAATTTTTCTTTATTAAGGAGCATTTTAGTGTCCTTTGGGGTTCCCATAAATTCATATGAAAATCATTGTTGAAATATTTTTAAATGCATTTTCAGATCTCTGTGGTATATTATTTGCTATTTCTCTTTGATATTAAGATGTTTTGTGGCAATAGCTGGGACATGGATGATTTATTATATTGTATTATAGGGGATTTATTACTTCCTATGACATAAGAACTTTGCCTACTTTTTAAAGATCCCAGCCTACTGTCTCACTGCTATTGTTCCTAATAATTCCTTATATTGCACCTAAAAGCATGTTTAAATTTGGCATATTTTAGGGTTTTTTTCATAAATGTATGAGATTGGGGGTATTATCCTTATTTAAAAAAAAAAAAGAAACACCTTAGGAACAAAGTTTGCATGATTGTGGATTCAGTAATGAACTTTAACTGTCATTTGGGTTTGAATCAGGAGAACATGATTGAAGTAACAAGAATAATCTGCGAGATACTTACATACCAGACATAGGAAGTTTAGAAATCAGAGATTATACGTGTCTGTCTGTTGCTATAAACACAACTATCTGTTGTTATTATAATGCTGCCTCACAGCATTAGATGGGAGAGGCAGTTAATATATGAGTAACTACTTATATTTGATAGTAAGTTAGGAGTGGCAGACAGATAAAATTTGTAATTAATATACCATGCCATGTTTAACTTCTGCTTCTGTCCATGAAAATTTCTGGTGCAGACCTTACTATCTGCTAAAAAAGCTAGATGAAATATATGAAACATCTGTGTCCAGTCATTGGCACAACAGGAAACACTGACTGCAAACCTTGAGAGAAGGTATAAATGAGATGAGAACTAAAATTTCACTGGCCTTCTTAAGTAGATGTGCTTTTTAGACCACAGTACAGGAAGGGAGAATACAAGCAGAACTGGGCAATTCTTCAAGATGAGACAAAGATAGGAGCTGTTAGAATCTGAGGCAGCTGAAATTTTCAAGACAGAATAATATAGTGAGGTAATTATAAAGTAAAAAGAGCTCAAGAAATCAGCAGAAAAATCCTATTGAGCCTTTGGCTATTTACTGATCTATACCTACACAATATGTGACTCCAGAAATCCAAGCAAGACAGCTCTCAGGGAATTATAAATTGAATAATTCCCAGTGCTCACACAGAGCTGGGAATTATTTGCATTTCTTTCAGCCAAGTAGGATTCTGAATTAAGCATGCAAAGTCAAGCATCCAATACAAAATTACTAGACATATGGAAATTTTCAAATGTGACCCACAACCAAGGAAGAAAATCTGTTAACAGAAAAAGACCTAGAAATAACAGAGATCATGGGATTTGAAGACAAGACTTTAAAATATTTATTTCAAGTTTAATAAATATGCTCAAGGATGTAGAGGAAAAAAGAACATAATTAGGAGAGAAATGGCATTCATAGAAAAGAATAAAAAGAATTTTTCCAAATGAAAAATGTAATAGCTGAAATGCAAAATTCACTGGGTGAGCATAAAATAATGTAAAACATTGGAGGAGAAAAATGGAGGCAGGGAGAACTTAAAGGACTATTTAGGCCAAAATATAAAGATAAAAAAAGATACACAGCTATTTCATAAAAAATAATGTGACCCAAATAATAGTGGAATTATTATTGGCTGCTAATTCAGAGTCACCATGCTGCCCAGCCATGGTCAACCCCACTGTGTTCTTTGGCACAGCCTTGGATGGTGAGCTCTTGGGCTGCATCTCCTTTGAGCTGTTGCAGACAAAGTTCCGAAGACATCAGAAAACTTTCCTGCTCTGGGCACTGGGAAGAAAGGATTTGACTATAAAAATTCCTGATTTCACAGGATTATTCTGGGATTTAAGTGCAAGGGTGGTGACTTCACATGCCATGATGGCACTGGCAACAAGTCCATCTATGGGGAGAAATTTGATGATGAGAATTTCATCCTGAAGCATACAGGTTCTGGCATCCTGTCCATGGCAAAAGATGAACCCAACACAGAGGGTTCCCACTTTTTCATCTGTACTGCCAAGACTGACTGGTTGGATGGCAAGCATGTGGTCTTTGGCAAGGTGATAAAGGGCATGAATATTGTGGAAGCCATGGAGCGCCTTGGGTCCAGGAATGGCAAGACCAGCAAGAAGATCACCATTGCTGACTGTGGACAAATCTAATAAATTTGACTTATGTTTTATCTTAACTACCAGATCATTCTTTCTATAGTCCAGGAGTGCAACTCTTCATCCCCATCTGCTTGAAATATCCTATAATCTTTGTGTTCTCATTGCAGTTTTGTGGCTTCCGTATTTTCCTTATTCCTTCTAAGTCTTGCTGGATTGAAGAGTTAAGGTTATGATTATGAAATAAAAACTAAACAACAGCAAAAAGAATAGTGAAAGAGCATCTTCAAATTGCTGAAAGAAAAAAAAATGTGCCAAACTATAAATTTCTGCACAGTATAAATACCATTTAAAAATGAATGTGACTCAGTCAAGCTTGCCTCAGTCCCAGCATGGCAGACCCCTTACCCAGAAGACCAGCACAAACCCCTGCCCACACCTTGTCTCTAAAACCTAGAGTTTTAAAAGTCTGCAGGTATGGCTGGGATAGAGCCCAGAGGGCACTTACTTGCTCCTGGACAGAAGACCATAAACACAGAGACATCAGGGGGAGGCAGCACAGCATGAACACTGGCTGCCTAACTTGCTTACTCCAAGCCCTACCCCGCCGCACTATGGTGTGACTGCCCTTCTCAGTCAAGCTTGCCTCAGTCCCAGTGTGGCAGGCTCCTCCCCCAGAAGACCAGCACAAACCACTGCCCACACCACATCTCCTGACCAGAGTTCTGCAGGGCCTCAGTTCTGATGAAGTTCCTGTCAGGTCTTATTTCACAAGAAGATCTGAGCTCACCTAGTTAAAACTCATCACATTCAGGCCAGGGACCAAACACTGTGCACAGCAAGCAAGGAGACCCTTGGTAGACAACTGGCCTGAAGGGTAGAGCAGCCAAAACACAGCAGCAAAGTACACACAGCACACACTGGAGACAATCCCTGAAGCACCAGGCCCTGGACACTCCATGACCTCTTCATAAGTCATTACTTTTGGGAGCAGGAGACATAACTGGCTTTTCTAACATGCAGAAGAAGGCAGAGACAGACAAAATGCCAAGATGGAAGAACAGGATAAGGACAAGTTCAGAGATCTAAATGAAATAAATATAAGTAACATGCCTGATGGAGAATATAAAGCAAACATAATAAGGATACTCTTTGGGCTTGAGAAAAGAATACAAGACATCAGTGAGACCCTTACCACAGTGATAAAAGAGTTAAAAATAATCAGAGATAAAGAATGCAATAAACAAGATTGGAAACAGACCTGATGCAATGAACAGCAGGCTGGAAGAAGCAGAAGAGTGAATTATTGACATAGAAGACAAAATAATGGAAAATAATGAACTGAACAAAAGAGAGAAGGAAGAACTATGCAACACAAAAATAGACTTAGGGAACTCAGTGACTTCATCAAATGTGGCAACATTCATAGTACAGGAGTCCAAGAAGGTCAGAAAGAAGAGGGGGCAAAAAATTATTTGAAGAAATAATAGCTGAAAAATTTTCTATTCTGGGGAAGCAAACAGATATCCAGATCCAGGAAGCACAAAGAACTCCCATGAAAATCAACAAAAGCAGACCCATACAAGACATATTGTAATTAAATTTGCAAAATGTAGTGATGAAGAAAAAGTCTTAAATGCAGCAAGATAAAAGAAGTCCTTAACTTACAAGGGAAAACCCATAAGGCTAGCTGGAGATTTTTCAACAGAAATGTGGCAAGCCAGAAGAGAGTGGCATAATATATTTAAAGTGCTGAATAGGAAAAATCTGTAGCCAAGAATACTCCATCCAGCAAGACTATCATTCAGAATAGATGGAGATGTATAGAGTTTCCCAGAAAAACAAAAATTAAAGGAGTTCATGTCCACTATACCAGCCCTGAAAAAAATTTTAGTGATTTTTTGAGTGGAAAGGAAAGACCAAAAGTGACAAAGACAAGAATAGGATCAGAGAAAATTTTCAGAAACAACCACAAAACAAATAATAAAATGGCAATAAATACATATCTATCAATAGTGACTTTGAATGTAAATGGACTAAATGCTTTAATCAAAAGACATAGGGTGACAGAATGAATGAAAAAAACAAGACCCAAGTATATCCTGCCCACAAGAGATTTATTTCAGACCCAAGGTCACCTGAAGATTGAAAGTGAGGGGATGGAGAAACATTTATCATGCAAATAGATGTCAGAAGAAAGCCAGAGTAACAATATTTATATCGGATAAAATAGACTTTAAAACAAAGACCGTAACAAGAGACAAAAAAGGACACTATATCATAATCAAGGGGACAATCGAACAAGAAGTTATAAAAACTGTAAATATTTATGCATCCAACATGGGAGCACCCAAATATATAAAGCAATAACAAATAGAAAGGAACTATTTGATACTAATAGAATAATAGTAGGGGATTTGAATGCCTCACTCACATCAATGGACAGATCATCTGAACAGAAAATCAACAAGGAAAAAATAGCTTTGAATGACACACTGGACCAGATGGACTTAACATATATATTCAGAACATTCCATCCTAAAACAGCAGAATACACATTCTTTTCAATGCACATCACACATTCATCAGAATAGATCACATATTAGGTTACAAAACAGGCCTCAACAAATACAAAAAGACTGAAATCATACCATGAACCTTTCTGATCACAACACTATGAAACTAGAAGTGAATCCCAAGAAAAAATCTGGAAAGACCACAAATAAATAGAAGTTAAATAACATGTTATTAAACAATGAATAGGTCAACTAGGAAACCAAAGAAGAAATTTTAAAAAAATACATGGAAACAAATGAAAACGAAAACACAATAGTCCAAAACCTTTGGGATACAGCAAAAGCAGTCCTAAGAGGGAAGTATATAGCAATACAGGCCTACCTCAAGAAGCAAGAAAAATCTCAAATAAACATCTTAACCTTATACCTAGAAGAGCTAGAAAAGCTACAAATGAAGCCTAAAACCAGCAGAAGGAAGGAAATAATAAATATCAGAGCAGAAATAAATGGCATATAACCTAAAAAAACAAAAGAACAAATCAATGAAACAGGTGCTGGTTCTTTAAAAAAAATTATTAAAATTGATAAACCTCTAGCCAGACTTATCAAAAAGAAAAGAGAAAGGAGGGTGCCTGGGTGGCTTGGTTGAGTGACTGCCTTCGGCTCAGGTCATGATCCTGGAGTCCCTGGATCGAGTCCCGCATTGGGCTCCCTGCTTGGCAGGGAGTCTGCTTCTCCCTCTGACCCTCCCCCCTCTCATGCACTCGCTCTCTCTCATTCTCTCTCTCTCAAATAAATAAAATCTTCAAAAAAAAAAAAAAAGAAAAGAGAAAGGACCCAAATAAATAAAATCACAAATGAGAGAGGAGAAATAATAACCAACATCACGAAATAGAAAAGATTATAAGAGAATATTATGAAAAACTATATGCCAAAAAATTGGACAACCTGGAAGAAATGGATAATTTCCTAGACATATAATTCAATAACTGTATCCAAAGTGAAACAGGAAAAAATAGAAAACTTGGACAGAACAATAATCAGCAAAGAAATTGAATCAGTAATCAAAAAACTCCCAACAAACAAAAGTCCAGGACAAAAGAGTTAAATCTATTCTTCTCAAACTGTTCTAAAAAATAGAAAAGGAAGGAAAACTTCCAAATTCATTCTATGAGGCCAGCATTATTCTGATACCAAAACCAGATAAAGACTCCATGAAAAAAAAGAACTACAGGCCAATATCCCTGATGAGCACAGATGCAAAAATTCTCAATATTTTACTAGCAAACTGAGTCCAAAAATAAATTTAAAAAATCATTCACCAAGATCAAGTGGGATTTATTGCTGGGTTACTGGGGTGATTCAGTATTCCAAATCAGCCAATATGATACATCACATCAACAAAATAAATGATTACAACCATATGGTCATTTCAATGATCAGAAAAAGCATCTGACAAAGTACAACATCATTCGTGATAAAAACTCTCAACAAAGTAGGTTTAGAGGGAACATACCTCAACATAATAAAGGCCGTATATGAAAAACCCACAGCTAACATCATCCTCAATGGGGAAAAACTGAGAACTTTTCCCCTCAAGTCAAGAACAAGACAAGGATGTTCACTCTCACCACTTTTATTCAACATAGTACTGGAAGTCCTAGCTACAACATCAGACAACAAAAAGAAATAAAAGGCATCCAGATAGCAAAGAAGTAAACTTTTCACTATTTGCAGATGACATGATACTGTATATAGAAGACCTGAAAGACTACTAAAAAAACTGCTAGAACTGATAACTTCAGTAAAGTTGCAGGATATAAAATCAATGTACAGAAATCTGTTGCATTTCTATACACCAATAAAGAAGCAGCAGAGAGAGAAATTAAGGAATCAATCCCATTTATAATTACACCAAAAACAACAAGATACTTAGGAATAAAACTGATCAAAGAGGTGAAAGACCTGTACTCTGAAAATTATAAAACACTGTTGAAAGAAATTGAAGACAACACAAAGAAATGGAAAGACATTCCATCCTCATGGACTGGAAGAACAAATATTGTTAAAATATCTGTACTACTCAAATCAATCTATACATTTAATGCATTCCCTATCAAAATACCAACAGCATCTTTCACAGAACTAGAACAAACAATTCTAAAATTTGTATGGAACCACAAAAGACCCTGCATAGCCAAACAGTTTTTAAAAGAAAAGCAAAGTTGGAGGCATCACAATTCCAGACGAGGAGTTTTACAAAGCTTTAGTAATCAAAACTTAGGGTACTGGCACAAAAATAGACACATAGGTCAATGGAACAGAATAGAAAACCCAGACATGGACCCATAACTGTATCGTCAATTACTCTTTGACAAAGCGGGAAAGAATATCCAATGGGAAAAAGATAGTCTCTTCAACAAATGGTGTGGGGAAACTGGATAGCAACATGCAAAAGAAAGAAAATGGACCACTTTCTTACACCATACACAAAAATAAATTCAAAATGGATTAAAGACCTAAACGTGAGACCTGAAACCATCAAAATCCTAGAAGAGAGCACAGGCAGCAACCTCTTTGACATTGGCTATAGCAACTTCTTTCTAGGTATGTTTCCTGAGGCAGGGGGAACAAGAACAAAAATAAACTACTGGGACTACATCAAAATTAAAAGCTTCTGCACAGTGAAGGAAATAATCAACAAAACTAAAAGGCAACCTACAGAACAGGAGAATATATTTGCAAATGACATATCTGATAAAGGGTTAATATCCAGAATATATAAAGAACTTACAAAGCTCAATACCCCAAAAATGAATAATCCAATGAAAAATGGGCAGAAGATATGAACAGACATTTTCCCAAAGAAGACACACAGATGGCCAGCAGACACACGGAAAGATGTCCATCATCACTTACTATCAGGGAAATGTAAATCAAAACTACAATGAGATATCACCTCACACCTGTCTGAATGGCTAGACTCAACAACACAAGAGAAAACAGGTGTTGGGGAGGATGTGGACAAAAAGGAACACTTATGCAATGCTGGTAGGAATGTAAACTGGTGTAGTCACTGTGGAAAACGTATGGAGTTTCCTTAAAAAGTTAAAATAGAACTACAGTTCGATGCAGCAATTGCACTACTTATGTACGCAAAGAATACAAAAACACTAATTCAAAGGGATACATGCACATCTATGTTTATAGCAGCATTTTCTACAATAGCCTAATTTTAAAAGCGGCCAAAGTGTCCATCAACTAATGAATGGAATATTATTCAGCTATAAAAAGAATGAAATCTTGCCATTTGCAATGACATGGGTGTAGCTAGAGAGTATTATGCTAAGCAAAATAAGTCAGTCAGAGAAGAGAAATACCATATGATTTCACTCATATGTGGAATTTAGGAAACAAAACAAATGAGCAAAGAGAAAAAAGGGAAAGTGAAATGGAAAGACAGACTCTTTTTTTCATTGTATATTCTTAAAAACCTTTTGTGACTGTGGATCTATACTGACTCCACATTTTCATTTCTGATAATGGATAGTTTTCTTTTTTCAAAGATTTTATTTATTTATTTATTTATTTGACAGAGAGAGACTCTTTTTTTTTTCTTTTTTTTTTTAATTCTTATGTTAATCCCCATACATTACATCATTAGTTTTAGATGAAGTGTTCCATGATTCATTGTTTGTGCACAACACCCAGTGCTCCATGCAGAATGTGCCCTCCTCAATACCCACCACCAGGCTAACCCATCCTCCCACCCCCCTCCCCTCTAGAACCCTGTTTGTTTTTCAGAGTCCATTGTCTCTCATGGTTCGTCTACCCCTCCGATTTCCCCCGCTTCCTTCTTCCCCTCCCGCTACCTTCTTAACATATATTGCATTATTTGTTTCAGAGGTACAGATCTGAGATTCAACAGTCTTGCACAATTCACAGCGCTTACCAGAGCACATACCCTTCCCAGTGTCTATCACCCAGTCACCCCATCCCTCCCACCCCACCCCCCACTCCAACAACCCTCAGTTTGATTCCTGCGATTAAGAATGACAGAGAGAGACTCTTAACTATAGAGAACAAACTGATGGTTACCAGAGGGGAGGTGGGTGGGGAGATTGGTTAAATATTTGATCAGAATTGAGGAGTGCAGTTGTGATGAGCACATGGTGATGTACATATGATGAATCACTATATTGTACAATAATATTATACTGTAT
Source organism: Mirounga angustirostris (assembly GCF_029215605.1). Taxonomy (NCBI): domain Eukaryota; kingdom Metazoa; phylum Chordata; class Mammalia; order Carnivora; family Phocidae; genus Mirounga; species Mirounga angustirostris. The sequence continues at coordinate 142,523,674 of NW_026991710.1, read as the reverse complement.
GTTAACTAACTGGAATTTAAATAAACTAAACTAAAATAATAGCAAAAAAAAGAATGTGAAATAAATATATTTAAGATAAATAAAAACTGAGAGAATTGCCATAAGTTAACAGCAAAAAATTGTAAAGTATACTCTGCAAGACTACCAATATAGAAAGCTGGAATGACTATCAGTTAAAGTGAACTTTAGGTCAAGGAATTTCATCTGAAATAAAGAAAAACATTTTATAATAATGAAATAGCAAGTCATTGAGAAAACATAATAATCCTATACATGAGTGTGCCTAATTAAAGAGTAACACATGAAGTAAATCTAATAGAATTACAAAGAAGCATATAGACACATCCACAATTACAGTTAGATTCAACATTCTTCTCTCAATATTCTGCCTAGTAAAGTAGTCTAAAATCCTATAGAATAAGGAAAATTTGAAAATTCTTCCATAAGTTGAACACTAGACTGAACAACTATAGAACAACTGTGTTTTATAAGTGTACATGAAATGTTCAAGATAAGCCTTCTACAGGGCCACATGAGAAGTCTCAACAAATTTCAAATGATTCAATTCATACAGAATATAACCATAATGGATTTTATAACCATAATGGATTTAAATAAATGAGAGGAGTTATTTGGAAAAATCATGAAGATATGGAAACTAAGTAACATGATTTTGTGACAACTAAATTAAGAAAACATTACATTACAAATTTGAATAAATATTTCAAACTGAACAAAGAGAAACAGAACATATCATAATTCCTGGGATAATCTAGCACAATATTTAGAAAAAATTGATGGTTTTAAATGCTTAGATTAGAAAATTGAAAATTTCTGAAATTGAAGCTTTAAGCTTAAGAAAATAGAAAAAGAAAAAATTAAAACCAAAGTAAGTAGAGGACAAATGATTAAGAGAGGGTATTAGTGAAATTGAAAAATTAAAACAAAAAAAGAACAGTTAAAACTTAAATATGGTTCTTTGACAAAGATGATATCAGTAAACTTCTAGATTAAATGATGCAGAAATAAATTTAAAAAGAAAACTATCCAGGGGCACCTGGGTGGCTCAGTCATTAAGTGTCTGCCTTCGGCTCAGGTCATGATCCCAGGGTCCTGGGATCGAGCCCCACATCGGGCTCCTTGCTCAGCGGGGAGCCTGCTTCTCCTTCTCCCACTCCCCCTGCTTGTGTTCCCTCTCTCTCTCTGTGTCTCTCTCTGTCAAATAAATAAATAAAATCTTTCAGAAAAAGAAAAACTATCCATTATCAGAAATGAAAATGTGGAGTCAGTACAGATCCACAGTCACAAAACGTTTTTAAGAACATACAATGAAAAAAAATATATATATACAATAAATTCATCAATTTGAAAAATTTCGAAGTCCTTGAAAATCACAAGTTAACCAAAACTGAACAGGAAGAAATAAAATCTCAAAACAGTCCTATATCGACTAAGGAAATTGAATATGCTGTTGAAAACATTTTCATACGGAAAATTTTAGGACCAGATGACTTCAATGTTGAAGTATATCCAAAATTTAAGAAAGAAAATACATTAACACTATATATTTTCTTTTTTGAGAAAATCAAGACAGAGGGAAAAATTCCCAACTCCTTTTATCAAGTTAACATTTTCTTGAAGGTAAAAGCAAAAAGGTTTAAAAAACAAACAAAAAAGCAACTCTAGAGCAATATTCCTAATAATCACTGATGCAAAAATTCCTTTTAAAATATTAGGAAATCCGATATAGCAGTATAGATAAAGGATAATATATACCCTAACAATGTGGAGTTTATCTCAAAAATGGATGACTGGTTTAGCATTTAAAAAAAAAAATCACTGAATGTAGTTCACTCAATGTAAATTTTAAAAACTCAGAAGCAAAAGCATTTGATTATCTCAATATACACAGACAAAAAATCTTTGCTTTAATTCAATATCAACTTATGATAAAAAGTCTTAACCTAATATAAAAGAGAACTTCTTCAATCAATAAAGGACAAATGAATATGAGGTGATTTCATATTAAAAGGTGAAAAACTGAATGTCTTGCCCTTATCATCAGGAACAAGAGCAATGTATGTGGTCACTACCATGCACTTTTACAATGGAGGTTCTCCCGGTACATTATAGCAAGTAAAGGAAATGAAATAAAGACCTAAAGATTGAAATGAAGTAGTAAAACAGTCTCTATTCTCATGTTATTATTGAGAATGTTGAAAATACTAAGGAATCTACACAAAATCTAAAAGAACTTAGAGGTAAATTTTTGAGGCAATAAAATAATGCTTAATATTAAAAAAATGTAGCAATGAGCAGTTAGAATATTAATTTTTATTTTTTGTTTTTATTTTTTATTTTGTAATTTAATTTTATTATTTTTTAAAAGATTTTATTTATTTTTTTGTGAGAGAGAGCACAAGCAGGGGGAGCTGCAGGCAGAGGGAGAAGCAGGCTCCCCACTGATCAGGGAGCCCGAGGCGGGGCTTGATCCCATCCCAGGATCCCGGGATCAGACCTAAGCTGAAGGCAGACACTTAACCAACTGAGCCACCCAGGTACCTGAGAATAATTTTTAATAAATTCAAGTTAAACTAGCATCAAAAACCATGAAATACTTTGATATGAATTTAGAAAAATATGTCTAAGACGCGTGCACTGAAAACTACAAAACATTGCTAAGGAAAATAAGGAAATCTCAAATAATTTTTTTGAAGATTTTTTATTTATTTGAGAGAGAGAGAGAGAGAGCACATGAGAGGTGGGAGAAAGCAAGAGCTCAGGGAGCAGCAGATGCAGAGGGAGAAACAGGCTCCCTGCTGAGAAGGGAGCCCAATATGGGGCTCCATCCCAGGACCCTGAGATCATGACCTGAGCTGAAGGCAGACGTTTAACCAACTGAACCACCAGGCGCCCCTCAAATAAATGTAAAAACGTGCTATGTACTTGGTTTGGAAGACTCAATCATTTGTAGATGTCAGCTCTTCCCAAATTGATCTAGAGTCAATGCAATTATTTTCAAAATCTCAGCAGGCTTTGTTTTGGGGAGGGTGTAGAAATTAACAAGTTTATTCTAATATTTAAAAGAAAATGTTGAAGGAAAAATATATAATTTGGGAAAAAAAGAACAAACTGGGAATATTTATTTTGCTTGAAATCAAATCATATTATAATGGTACAGTAATCAAGACAGTGTGGCATTGGCGTAAGGATGGACCTACAGAGGAATAATACAGAATATTGTACAGAAATTGACCCATAAGTATTGTCAATTCTTTTCAACAAAGACACCATGGTAGCTTAATGCAGAAAGGATGGTTTTTTAATTTCAAAAAATGATGCTGGAAAAACTGATATCCATTAAAACAAAACAAAACAAAACCCTCAACCATTTCATCCATTAAACCAAAAACTCTCAACCATTTCCTCACACTATACATACATAGAAAAATAACTTGAAATAGATCAGAAAACTAAATGTGAAAACTAAAACTATAACACTTCCAATGAGAAAACAGAAGAGTATCTTGTGATTTTGAGTTGGGCACAGATTTCTTAGATAAGGCATAAAATGCATAAATTACGAAAACTATGTATGTGGGCGTGTGTGTGTGTGTGCGTGCGTGCATGGTATGTGTATACACAAGCTGTATACATATACATATATACAAACACAGAGTTTTGTTTATCAAAATGAAAACTTTCTTATTCTCAAAAGACATTGTTAAAAAAATGAAGAGAAGCCCCATAGTGGGAGGAATGATTTGCCACACATATATTAGGAAAAAAATTGTATATTGAACAAATAAAAACTGCTCAATATTGTATAATAATACAAACAACTCAATTACAAACAGGCAAAATATTTGTACCAACATTTCACATCTGAAGATATACAAAAGGCCATATGCATGTCAGAAGATGTTGAACAACTTTATTCATCAGGGAAATATAAAATAAAACCAATGAGACATTTTACACACCACAAGATAGAATTTAAAATACCTGGAAGTAGCAAGTGAGAGAATATAGATTATTGGAATTCCCATACATTGCTGGATGAAATGTAAAACTATTTTAAACAACAATTTTCTAAATTTTTAACTTCTGACAAAGTTAAATATAGCACATACTTCATGGCAGCAGTTCCATGTTCCTGGAGCTATGAAAGCATGTATCCACACAGACATGTACACAAATATTCATAGCATCTTTATTACTAATAGCCCTAAACTGGAAAGAACTAAATGTCTCTCAACAAGTGAATGAATAAACTATAGTATATTCACACAATAGAGTACTACTTAGCATTTAAAAGGAATAAGCTACTGGTAAAAGAAACAACATGAATTAATATGAAGATTATTCTGAGCAAAAAAGTCTGAGCCTAAAAAATAATGTATGATTCCATTTTAATGAGATTCTAGAAAAGGCATAAGTAATCTGTAGTGAAAGTGTACATCTGTGATGCCTGGGGCTCTGAGTGGGTGGGGATGATTGTTGAGGGACTTTAGGGAACTTTCTGGCATGATGACAGTGTTCTTTAGCTTGATCTTGCTTGTGTTTATACATTTTGATATCTGTTAAAACTTATCAAGCTGTTTATTTAAAAATGAGTGAATTTTATTTTATGTAAGTAACTAAAAAAGTGACTTGAAAGTGTCTTGCCTCAGGTGGTTTTTCTTCTATTATCTCTCTTCTGCTTCCTGAGACGCAGTTTGCATAAAGTTGTTCCTTTCCATCTTTAGGACAAAAGTCAAAATATCAGGTGTCCTTAAAAGAATGTAATGATAAGAGTGATATCCAATATTTATTGAATACTTATTTGGTTTCAGCTAATGTTCTAAAGGCTTCAGTTGTATTAATTCATTTTGTCTACTCAGGAGCCCTAGGAGATGGTAAGCAGAAATGCTCTGATTTTACAAATGAGGCAATTCAGTCTGAGAAATATCATATAACTTGTCTAAGGTAAAACAACTAACTGAAGTAAATAAGAAGGTTTAAACTCAAGAAGTTTATTTTTAGAGCCTGTCCTCTTGATAATAGAAACACAAATGGATTTTTAAGGTTTGTAGCAAAGGCAAGAGAAGAAACAATTGGGTAAATCTTAATTTCCAGTATTATCCTCAAAGTCAAATTCTTATAACATAGAAGCTGGAAAAAAAAAAAAAGCAAACCAGACCTTAATTTCAGAAGTGTTGACATTTTATAAAATATATTTTAAAAAGCTATTCTAATTCACTAATTAGAACGAAGTAATTAGTCACTTTAAGCAACTCTTAATACTTGGCAAGTGGTGAATCAGTTGGTCTGGGGAAAGCATGACAATAAGACACATCTATCCTTTATTATTGAGCACCCATCTGTGGGTCGCAGTCTTTAGTTATGGACCCTCTGGACCTGCTTATCTCTGCTATCACTCCTCACTGTTGGCTTCCTTATCTTCAGAATTTGCCTCTTGGTCAGAGAAAATGCCCTTCTCCTTTGAGCAAGCTCATTTATCTCTGAATGGGACCTACACACAAGCATTTCTTTTATTTCTATTGTAGTTTGTCCATACCAAAACATTCTCAGGCACAAATGGCAACAATGGTGGTGGTGGTGATGGTGTGTGGGGTTGCGGAAGCACTGGGTTTCTAGTGCTCAAGTACAGTCTCACAATATCCTCTGCTGAGTTTGGTCCTCCCACACCTGCCTTATTTATGCTGCTTCTATCAGAGACTTGCCTCATGGCTTCCCTAAGACAGTTCCATTGCACGGCCCGACAGAAATGCTTATGGGTTTTCTAACCTCTGGTTGAGGACATATTTAAAAATTTTCCCCAATGGTTACGATGGACTCCAGACAAATTAGAGAATGTGGATAGACCCCTGTTTACGTGACCCCGAATACTTTGTGAAAATTAAGAAGCTTGTCTTTCACAGACCACACAGAAGATTCCTTAGCTGGTAGTAGTTACTATATGTTGAACTGAATTTCACTGAATTTCACTTTGGGCTCAATAAAAACATGGGAGTCTGAAATACAAATTATTTCCTCCACTTTTTAAATGGAGTTTCGAGAAGTTTTGAGGGAAGGAGTTACTTATAGCAACAGTTTTTGGTTGTTTGTTTGTTTTAGTTTAACTCCAATTAGTTAAGCTACAGTGTTATATTAGTTTCAGGTGTACAATATAATGATTCAATAATTCCATACATCACCCTTGCTCATCACAAGTACACTCCTTAATCCCCATCATCTGTTTAACCCAACACCCACCCTCTCCCCATCAGTTTGTTCTCTATAGTTAAGAGTCTGTTTCATAGTTTCTCTCTTTTTTTTTCCCTTTGCTCATTTGTTTTGTTTCTTAAATTCCACATGTGAGTGAAATCATATGGTATTTGTCTTTCTCTGATTTATTTTGCCTAGGATTATATTCTTTAACCCTCTCCATGTAGTTGCAAATGGCAAGATTTCACTCCTTTTTATGGCTGAATAATATTCCATTTTACGTATATACCACTTCTTTATCCATCCATCAATTGATGGACACTTGGGCTGCTTCCATATCTTGTTATTGTAGAAAATACTGTTATAAACACAGAGGTGCATGTATCCCTTTGAATTAGTGTTTTTGTATTCCTTGAGTAAATACCTAGTAGTGCAATTGATGCATCATGTAGGGTAATTCTATTAACTTACTGAGGAACTTCCACACTGTTGTCCATAGTGACTACACCAGTTTGCATTCCTACCAACATTGCGTGAGTGTTCCTTTTTGTCCACATCCTCCCCAACACCTGTTTTCTCTTGTGTTGTTGAGTCTAGCCATTCAGACAGGTGTGAGGTGATATCTCATTGTAGTTTTGATTTACATTTCCCTGATAGTAAGTGATGATGGACATCTTTCCGTGTGTCTGCTGGCCATCTGTGTGTCTTCTTTGGGAAAATGTCTGTTCATATCTTCTGCCCATTTTTCATTGGATTATTCATTTTTGGGGTATTGAGCTTTGTAAGTTCTTTATATATTCTGGATATTAACCCTTTATCAGATATGTCATTTGCAAATATATTCTCCTGTTCTGTAGGTTGCCTTTTAGTTTTGTTGATTATTTCCTTCACTGTGCAGAAGCTTTTAATTTTGATGTAGTCCCAGTAGTTTATTTTTGTTCTTGTTCCCCCTGCCTCAGGAAACATACCTAGAAAGAAGTTGCTATAGCCAATGTCAAAGAGGTTGCTGCCTGTGCTCTCTTCTAGGATTTTGATGGTTTCAGGTCTCACGTTTAGGTCTTTAATCCATTTTGAATTTATTTTTGTGTATGGTGTAAGAAAGTGGTCCATTTTCTTTCTTTTGCATGTTGCTATCCAGTTTTCCCAACACCATTTGTTGAAGAGACTATCTTTTTCCCATTGGATATTCTTTCCCGCTTTGTCAAAGAGTAATTGACCATACAGTTATGGGTCCATGTCTGGGTTTTCTATTCCGTTCCACTGCACCCAGCAACAGGGTGGAGTGCCAGCACAGCTTTAATAAAATTTGCCCTGAGGCCTGGCATGAGGTTGGAAGTGTCTGTGAAGTCCTGCCTCCCACAGTTGGCTCTGTATTTAGGCTGGGGGGCAGGGAAGGAAAATGCTGACTCCCTCATTTTTGTAGAAGTCCCCCAATATGCTCTGAAATCAGGATGAACAGGTCTCCTGTTTGCCTCCAGCATTGTGTAAATTGCCATTTTTACATTGCCTATCAGTGCAGGCTGCTGTGTCTTTAAGGGCTGCAACCCAGCTGTCACTCCCCATCCACACTCACCCAGTGCTGAGTCAGCTGACTTCTAAAGCTCCAGAGTCCAAGTCCCACTGGTTTCACCAACACAGAATTTGGCCTCTCTGGTTTTTAAAACTAAACATAATGGAGATTGGTCTTCCCTGTGTGAGGTCCCTGGTGTGAGGGCTCTTTTTTCTGCCCTCTCCGTGGACACAGCTCCCTTCCTGCTGTGGGCAGTCTTCCTCCAACTTGCTGACCCTCCTAACCTTCCCATGTGGCTTCTTCTCTATATTTAGTTGTGGCATTTTTTCTGCCAGTCTTCGGATCACTCTCCAGTTTACTGACTTGGATGTGGATGATATCTAGTTGTAAACGTGGGATGGCCTTAGCTCAGGGTCCTCCTACTCCAGCAACTTCCCAAGATCCTAGCCTGTACAGCAAAAGTTTCAATGTCAGTGGTGGCATATTCCAAATGTATAAGAGCTTTAATTTTTAAATTCTTTTATTTAAATATAGTTGGTACATAATGTAACATTACTTTTAGGTGTTTATATATTCACCTGACTTTACATCTCAATAGATATATTGATGAAGAAAGAAGCAAATCCTGCTTATATGTTTCATATTAGATCTATATGTTTATACTACCTAGTTTTATAATTAGATTAAGTAAATGATTTCTTATATCATAATGAAATAAAGACCACCTCCAGTTATGGATGTGAGTATATACTTAATAGGAGTACTCAAGGAGGAAAATCAGTTGCAACTTCTAAATTGTATTCAATGGTAACTCTTCAATAAACATTTTAATCTTTTTTTTTTTTTTTATTTGAGAGAGAGAGAATGAGAGACAGAGAGCATGAGAGGGAGGAGGGTCAGAGGGAGAAGCAGACTCCCTGCCGAGCAGGGAGCCCGATGCGGGACTCGATCCAGGGACTCCAGGATCATGACCTGAGCCGAAGGCAGTTGCTTAACCAACTGAGCCACCCAGGCGCCCTTCAATAAACATTTTAAAGGATATTTTTTAAAAAATTAGGCACAGAAGTTCTGGTTAATATCTCACTAATAGTGATGATGCTAAGATGAGATGGGAGGGATACTCAGAATACCTGGAAAAGGTAGAGAAGACTGGAGCAAGGTAGTCTAGAAATTACTACAGCATAGAACTCCAGATCTTTAATACTATTAAGCCCAATTTTGCAAAGTGTAGGCAAAATGATGAGGAGGGAAGCAGAATTTCTTGCTGCTCTGTGACAACATATTTCATTATTCTATCCTTTCATATCCTTTCACTGCCATGCATGGCTACACACACATAAAGGAATTGGACCAGATTAATGGGAATTAAGGGGTAAATAAAGGTGACATGTGGGCAGAAAATGGTAGTTCAGTGAGGAAATCCTTCTCACTTCTCCTTGGAACTGTATAATTAAAAGTTAAAACTTTAAAGAGAAGGAATGGATTCTTAAGATAACACTGAATATGTAATCTCACAAATGTAACTTTGAATAGACAAAACAGCTTTCATTCCTTCTGACACATCCATTTTACATAGAGAATATTGCTTAATAGTAAGCAAGAGGGATGCAGTTTGTGCAGCTGCAGGACCAGAATATAACATTAAGAGGGCTGCAAGAAAAATTACTCAGAAAAACCTACATATTCATAATCCTCCTTTGTTCAGAAAAAAGAGACACAAAATGATTCTCTGTGTGCATATTTTTCACTAAGCACTCTTTTTAAGTTCCTGGCTTTGGTCACCATGAAAATGAGCCCTGCAGCTCTCTTACTTTGGGAAGCCTAATTGACTGATGGCTCTGAATATACCACCAAGCTTATGAAGTGGCAAAACTTCTAAGAATAAGCGGCTCTGAGTCACTGAAAGAGCATGTCAGAGAGACTAAGGTAGGTCTGTTCCTGTGAGACATGAGATCGCTTTGACAAGTGACTTTGGCTCAAGGACTCTCCACTGACCTAGGCTAAACTCCTAAAGAAATTCACTGTTGTCTAAGCCTCTTCCTGCCTATCCTCTTTTCCCTCCCTCCCTCCTTTATAGGACAGGTCTGATGGTCCATTTGTTTCTCCTGGCTTTCTCCCTGTTTTCTCTTGCAGGTATTTGCTCAATGAATCACTTGTATATCAAATCCTGTTGGCACTTCCTTTTTAGATGAACTGAATTGGCAGAAATGATCCAAGAAAACAGAAAGTATGATGAGATTCTGGGATTGGCTCACTCACTGCCTGATAGGAAAAACCATGCTATCTTGAGTAGTATTTGGGACAAAGAAAATCCCTACCACCTTTTTGTTGTCTAATTGCTGAAGATTTCACTGGAGGTAACTTGGAAAAATGTCACAGTGGAGAAGAATGCCTTTGCAGGCTCAGTGATTGAAAGATATGGAAGAACAAATCCTATGAAGACAGTAGAGGCATTTGGTTTCTGTTTAGTTGTACTGATGCCCCGCCTAAGAATAAAAAAATACTGAGAGCCATTAAAAAGCAGCTAAAGACTGTGAGAGCCAGAGAGTTTCTTTTGTAACTTGCAAGGAGGCCTATATCTCTTGCAATAATATAGTGGAAACAGCTGAGTTGTATAAATTTGAAGAGCTCCAGAGAAGTTTAAAGGCTCAGCTAAGAAGGGTCTGTAATGCTAAGTTTAGGACCCTGGCTGAGAAAATCTGAGATGCAGAAATATGGTATGGAGACATCTGGATGGAGGTTCCTGAGGATATTGGCTACTACACTGGAGGCCTTATGTTCCAAAGGATGGGAGATGCATATTAGGAAGATTCAGGGACCTACCTGTTCAGTGAAGTTTGTAGGGGTTCAAAGTTCAGGAGCATTCTAGACAAAAGAAGAAATTGCTCTATCTTGTATTCTCTGCTACAACAACAGTAAAAAAGGAAGCATGGTGCCTGGAATGCCTCTTTGTGTTCTGGAGGTAAAACATTCCACACATATGAATACTGCTACAGCCCAGATACCAGGTGGCATGGAAGTCTGCCACTGCTGGGTGGAGTATGGAGTAGGAGAGGGCTCTCCAAACAGGCCACGGCTTCTGTGCAAACAGCCCTGCCCCTTATGTCAGAGTCACTCTGATTAGAAATTATGTTAAGCAAATACAAGGGATTTTCTTAAGCTACAGGAAAGCAGATTTTTGTTCTCTAAACCTGGCCTCTTCTCCTGGCAGGTGCTATAGACGTAGATTCGTCCCTAGGTAATCCAGTTGATGGAGAGAAAACAGTATTGAGCTAGCATTGGAGGGACTCTATGAGGAAGGCTGGCACTATAAACTTCAGTCGAACAGGACTCAATTGCCTGCCTGTGGAAAATTGGGAGTGATCCAGTCTTGGACATGTGAACAAAGCAGGTGCTGCTCGTGTCACTTGCAGATGAAGACCGGTAACAGGCTACCAAGGCTCTCAGCACTATTGATTGGTACCTTGGTTGGTGAATTTTTTATTTATTTATTTTTTAAAGATTTTATTTATTTATTTGACAGAGAGACACAGCGAGTGAGGGAACACAAGCGGGGGCAGAGGCAGAGGGAGAAGGAGGCTCCCCGCGGAGCAGGGAGCTCGATGCGGGGCTCGATCCCAGGACCCTGGGATCATGACCTGAGCCGAAGGCAGACGCTTAACGACTGAGCCACCCAGGCGCCCCTATTTATTTTTTAAATGTCTTCTCTAGACACAGATCTATGAAAAGTACAAGACTATTCCAATTTTCATTTTGAGAATTGCTCGTTAGAGGCTCTTGGTTTGAAGATATTACAAAACTAACTGAGTTACCTGGTTTCTTCACTTGCTGGCATATGGAGATAGTTTGTAATCATCAAACAATGCGCAATCTTAACAACACTAGATCCAATATGGGTCTGTGTCTTCCGAAGTTTAATATATCTAACACTCAGGCTTTTAGCTTCTGATATGAAAGTTTAAATTATTAAATGGAGAAGTTGTGTAAATATAAAATATTAATGAATCCTAGGGATTATGATTGAACCTCCCACAAGGTATTTCATGGCATATAATCATTGTTGGATCTTGTAGAGACTCTTTTGTATTTTTTTCCATTTTTCTCTTCCTCAATCCCTATAATTCTGTAAGTTCATGTATAATTATAAAACATATAGTGTTGTTTTTTATTTATGCTTTATGATTAATATGCTGAGAGGTGCCTGGGTGGCTCAGTTCATTAAGTGTCTGCCTTGGGCTCAGGTCATGATCTCAGGGTCCTGAGACTGAGTCCTGCAGACGGCTCCCGGCTCTGCAGGGACCCAGCTTCTCTCTCTTCCTCTGTCCCTCTCACGTCTTGCCACTCGTGCCTTCTCTCTCTTGCTCTATCTCAAATAAATAAATAAAATCTTAAAAAAATATGCTGAGTTTCTGATGTAAAACTATTTATGAGCTAAAAATTTACAAACCTTTACAGTTGAAATCATGTAGTGATTTAGCCTCTGGATTTGTAGACAAAAGAAAAAAAAACCAACTCCAATTATAATTATCAGAAACATCATGAACTATAAAAATACATAATGATACATAAATAAATAATACACAAAATACATAAACAGAAGGATATTTAAGTGATATGCCACACATTTTAAGGATAGCTTCAAGCTTACTTGCAATTACAATGAAATGTCTACAGCAAATTTAGGGTGCAGTCATATCTTCCAATGAAAAAAGAACAAATTATCTAAAATGTGTGAAGGAAGTCCATTCTAAGCAGGACTGTTATAAAGAATCCACTGCAAGTTAATGAATGCTAATGACATTAGTCCTCCTATAAGAATACTTAAGGAGATACAGTGCAATAAAGAATTTATGCCCATTCACTGATGTGCACATATATTCCAAGAGAAGAAAAACTATTAATTATGTGCCTTTATAGAATGGAGATTTTTTTTTTTTAAAGATTTTATTTATTCATTTGAGACACAGAGATACAGAGAGAGTAGAATGGAGATGTTAAAGTATTTTAATTAATTCAGATTTACCAATGATTATCTCTGAAAGAATATTTTACATCCACAATAACATGACTAATGCAAGTGTAATGGGTACTAAATTAATTAATAATATCTGACAATTTATCTCAAATTGATATCAGTCACACGTTTTAATGATGCATTAATTATCATTAAATAATTACAAAAATTATTAAAGAACATATGACAGACTCTTGTAACACTTTATTTCATTAGAATTAGTACTAGTTTGGTAAAGCACACCATCATTAATACTGATTTTTTTAGTGTTTAACACAAACTTTTTATTATTATAGATGTGTATTATATAGATCTAATTTTTATTATTATAAGTCTATTTTTATGATATTTTCAGGTTTCAGAAGAAAATTTTCAGTTCAGTGAAACATTAATATTTTAGGATATAATTAGATATTATGTGAAAGAATCAGCTGAAGAGTGAACATCGTTTTCACAATTCAGCCCAACATTTCTAGTTACTTTTCCTAAATCTGCATTAAGTTATGTCTTAGGGAACCATGGATACTCACACATTCAAACCAATTTAAAAATTATAGTAATGCATATGCACAAAGCAGTAAAGTCATTGCATATGTGATGTTGATTGGGGCCAGTAGGTGAAGGAACTGGAGAATGAAGAGGGCTACAAGTGGCAAAGTAAAATACCCTTTACAGAGGTTTTCCACTTTAAACCAGTTGTTTTCACATTGTACAATGCAACTTGTATGGTAGCTACAGCTTTGCCCCAGCATTCAGATTCTGTCCCTTTTTAAGGTCATCCCATCAGAATAAATTTGACATTTGGGAAAAATAAAAATCATAGTGATAACTGCTAATATGCATGAGTACTTACTATTTATATTTAAAATTCTACAGGATTGCACAGCTGGAGAGTGACATAACTGGGATGTGAATACAAGTAGACTGGTATTAAAATGTCCCCAAGGAAAATAAAATGTCCTTAAAATGTCTAATCCAGCCTTTTTCTAAAGTGTGCCATATACAGATGTTTTTTGTAGAAAATGAGGTTCAGTTATCAAAAAAAAGGTAGGAAACTTGGGACTAAACTTAACATGTCTCTTTCTTCAGGTCATCTCGACTTTGAATATACGAGTGCAATTTTGATCTCTAAGAGGGGAATACTTACTATATAGCTCAGGTATTTTGCAAGTTTGGTTCCAGACCACCACGAGAAAGTGACTGTCTCAATAAAGCAGGTCAAATGAATTTTTTGGTTTCCCAGTGCATATAAAAGTTATATTTACACTATACCATAGTCCATTAAGTATGCAATAACATTATGTCTAACCATATAATGTACATAACTTAGTTAAAAATACTTTGTTGCTAAAAAATGCTATCATCTGAGCATTCAGTGAGTAATAATTACTGCTCAAAGATCACCATAACAAAAATTTTAAAAGTTTGAAATATTGTGAAAATTATCAAAATGTGACAGGAGAATATGAAGTAAGCAAATGCTATTGGAAAAAATGGCACCAATAGACTTGCTCTAAGCAGGGTTGCCACAAAACTTCAATCTGTAAAAAAGGCAATGTCTATGAATCACAATAAAACTAGGTATGCCTGTAATACATAGACTTCCTAAATCTTTCACCTTGATTTCAAAGACCATCTTCATTGTTGATTTTTTGTTCCTGTGAATTTTTTAAAAATTAATAGACTATTTTTAGAGTACTTTTAGTTTTACAAAATAATTGAGCAGGAAGTATAGAGATTTCCTGCATAACCTACTCCTCCCTTCACCTCCACTCCTCACTTCCCCTATTACTATCATTGTGCATTAGTATGGTGCATTTATTACAATTGATAAATTACTATTGATACATTATTATTAACCGAGTCTATAGTTTACATTGGCATTCACTCTCAGTGTTGTACAGTTCCATGAGTTTGACAAATAATATCATGTTCTTACAGTCTCATACAGAACACTTTCACTGACTTGAATATCGCCTTTGCCACACCTATTCATCCCTTCCCTCTCCCCTTTAACTCCTGGCAACTTCTGATCTTTTCCACTAATCTTTTTACTGTCTATAATTTCGACTTTTCCAGAAAGTCATGTGGTTGAAGTTATACAATATGTAGCCTTTTCAGAATGAATTCTTTCATTTAGCAAAAGGCATTTCTAGATGTCTATGTCTTCTTCTTCTTTTTGCTTGATAGTATTTTTTTAATTAAAAAAAATTGGTAATATTCCATTGCCTGAATAAATAGTTTATCCTTTCAACTATTGAAAAACATCTTGGTTGTTTCCAACTTCTGGCAGTCATGAATAAAGCTGCTATAAACATCGGTCTGTAGGTTTTTGTGTGGAAATATGTTTTCAGCTCATCTGGGTAAATACCTAGGAAAGCAACAGCCAGATTGTTTGGTAAGACCACGTTTAACTTTGTAAGAGACTCAGACTGTTCCAGAGTGGCTGTACCATTTTGCATTTCCCACTGGCAGTGAATGAGAGTTCCCCTTGCCCCATGTCCTGGCCAGTATTTAGTGTGTTAACATTTTGGATTTTAAACATTCTGATAGGTATGTGGTAGTATCTCATTATTTTGATTTGCAATTACCTAATTAAATATGATCTGGAACATCTTTTGATATACTTATTTCCATCTGTATATCTTCTTTTGTGAAGTGTCTATTTAGATCCCTTGTCCATTTTTTAAATTTATGCTGTTTGTTTTTAGTTTTTGTTGTTTGTTGAGCTTTAATTTTTTTTAATATCTTGGATACAAGTCCTTTATCAGACATATATTTTGCAAATACTTTATGCAAATCTGTGACTTGTTCATTGTCTTAATTTGTGAGCTTGTATTTATTTTTTTAAAGATTTTATTTATTTATTTGACAGAGATAGAGAGAGCACAAGTAGGCAGAGCAGCAGGCAGAGCTAGAAGGAGAAGCAGACTCCCCATTGAGCTGGGAGCCCCATGTGGGACTCGATCCCAGGATCCCAGGATCATGACCTGAGCCGAAGGCAGACGCTTAACCGACTGAGCCACCCGGGTGCCCAATTTGTGAGTTTTAAATGATTAAACATAATTTAAAAATATAGTACTTTGCATTTATTTACTGGTTTTTACTCTGCACAATCTATACTCATACACATTTGGCTTCAATTAACATTAAGTCCTCTTTAAAATGAAGTAATGAGGTATATTTAGTGTTTTGTGCTTTCTCTTCTACACTACCCCACTAGAACCTAGAGGAGTGAATGCCTTTGCTCTTTCAGGCTGCTTGATGATACTGATGGTTACCATTTATTATCTGCTACACCACATGTGCTGTATTAGTATAGATTACATATTTAGTTACTTAACCTTTATAGCGACCCTGAGAATTATAAGATATTATGTATATTTTGCAAAAATGTAAAACAGGTTCTGAATATTTAACTTTATTTGTCTAGAATTTAAAAATTCATAATTGGTATATTTGGGATTTTAGCCTACTCTGCATGGTTTCAAAGCCCATGTTTTTCTAACTATGCTAGGATGATTTCAACACATTTTTCCAGTATTCATGTAAGAACCATTTTTAAGGGGAGGAACAATATGATTGGCCAGTACGCAAGAAGCCTTTATCATCAGTTGTTAGCTCCAGTGATACAAGTAAATCCCTGTTTATGTATCTAATGTCTTATTTATTTAAACCACTGTTTCCTAGTATTGTCTTAGAGGTTATAAGGCTTAAATAGTACATGTGAAATGTGGGAACATTCTTTTCTCATAGTAAGAACTCTATAAATTGTAGACATTCCTGCAGCTACTAACACCATTGTCCTTGTCACTGCTTTTATTTTAATTATAATTATTAGACTTCGTTGCTTGCAGAATGTGGTACTTTGAGCAAATCAATTACCTCGTCAGTACTTCTGGTTCCTCAGAAGTAAAATGGGTCCTATGATGCAAATTCCCTCACAGGGCTGTTGTACT
Organism: Mirounga angustirostris; assembly: GCF_029215605.1. Lineage (NCBI taxonomy): Eukaryota > Metazoa > Chordata > Mammalia > Carnivora > Phocidae > Mirounga > Mirounga angustirostris. Next base: position 142,506,981 of record NW_026991710.1, on the reverse strand, counting down.
GTTTAAAATGGTTAACATGTAATTGATTCAGTGGAATAACAGACACAAGGTCTTTGCTCAGGGAAGGTAGTTTGTCTCCTCTTCTCTCCTCCTTGGAGGGTGTTTACCTGAAGCTGTTCAGTGGTTGCCAGGTATGTGTATGATCTGATTACTGATACTGAGGAGTTCACTTTCCTCTCCTTTCTGGAACATAATACATTTCTTTGACATTTCTAACTGATAAATGACCTCTGTCCAGATGAGATAAAATATATTTGTTGGTTGTGTACAAGATCCAGGGTAAATTCTTGGGTAAAAATAAATAAAAAAAATCGTTGCCTCTGTCAGTGTAAACTTGGAAGGCAACATTCTAGCAGTTTCTATGTGAACATCAGGTAAAAGCAACTAAGAAATTGTCAACAAAACAACAGCATTAATGGAAAGAAAAGGACTTGCTAACATAAGATAGGACGTGCTTTTATACTTCTGAAATGTAGTTTACAGACAGAAATGGAAATCTCTTCTGCAAATAGCTCTCTTTATGTTGTTCATAAGTAACAATTTATTCACTCAAATCTTCCCAGTCTCACTCTGACCCTACAGCCTGTAGACTTTCATCATTTCCAAGATTTGATGATAGGGTCTATATTAACGTGTCCTCTCTAGTTCCAGGATGATTTCCATTTCTTTAAGGTTAAACTCATTCCTCTTCCTTCTTTTTTCCATACCATTCTATACAGTATACTAAAATACAAGGTTATTGCTCTCACTTTCATTATCTTTCCTCATCTCTCCAAGATCAAAAGTGTAAAAGAAAGATAAGTGAGAAGCAAATAAGAGGAAACGAACTCTGGTCTTATGTAAGATGTTGAAAAAAAGGAACTGTTGGCTAAAGGAGGCAAACTAAGGATTTTTCAGATGAAAAAATCAATCAAATTTTATGTCTCTCTCTCTCTCTGTATATATATACACACACATATACACACACACTGAGTGTTTAGGTATTAGCCAGTTACTGTTGCATTCTTTTCTCCTAGTTCTGACAATTGCATTAATTCATTCAAGGAGCATTTATTGAAACCTGGTATGTGCCAGTATTTGAACCCAGGTAGTATGATTTCAGAGTTCAGCCTTAACCATAATGTTTACTGCCTTCCATGATGTATGTACACATGTCTCTCTAGCACAAATGTAAGTGCTTCTTGGGCAGATTATAGCATTTTATTTATATACTTCATAAGAGCGTAATGATACTTTGCTCATTGAAAGCAACCTGATATGTCTAATTAAACTGGAGAGAGATTTTTTTTGACCACCATTCAGTTTATTACATTTAATAATTCAAGCACTAAAGTGATCTTAACTTTTGTGTTGATTATTTACATACTGCATGTAAGCATAAATCCTAATCAGTTTCTTCCCTTCAGTTATGTGAACTCAGCTTCTATAAATTTCATATCTCATAGTTTAGTTGATTTGGATCATACAATAATGAACATACTTTGCAAGAATCAGAAAGATAATTTATGTAAATTTGCATTGGAAACCCTCAACAATATATATTGTAAGACATTATGTTACTGTTACCTTAAAAAGTAATAGCTAATCACTCAAATGGTAATAAAAATTTCAAAAATACTCACCAGGTTAATATTGCCCAGTGATGACTTGTTGAAACTCAAAGGCATGGGATTTCTCTTATGGAAAACAAAGTTCTGTTAAGAATCATTTATAGGCTTTGCTACACATTAGGTAATACAAAATCTCCTCTATCTTGCTCTTTTTACTATCCAGAAAAGGAAGTTTTATATTTTCTGCCACCAAGGGTGCTCAAGGATAAAATATGTCATTTTCACATGTACTTTATTGGTGGTCCGGTGCAGAATTAATTTGTAAGAGCTTTGACTGAATTGAAAAAAAAATGACCTAGTAGATGCTCTGACCAGAATGAGATGAGAATCAAAGTATAAAATCTCTTTTATTCTCTGTTGCATTTTCTCCTCTAGCTGTGCTTATTTCCCATGAGATCAGCCTCTCAAAGCCAGTGGTCTCCTCATTTTCTGTCACTCAGCTTTCCTCTGCTGACTTAAAACTAGAATCAGTAAGCTGCTGTAGTAGAGGAGATGTTTGGTATATTGCTTGTGGATCAGGGTTAGCTATTTGCCTGTCAAGTATGTTCCATAACCTTCACTGCCTTTTCTTCCCAGGCTTTAAAAATTATCGAGGATAATCAACCTAGAAACCAATTTAAATGTCCAAACAATAATGATTGATTCCCAAGACAATTTGTTGTAATTAATGATTAGCTGACTATGTTTATGGCCTGTAGTAATAGGCAAGACAACCTTAGACAAACATCAATTCTTACAAATTCAGTAAAAACATCAACCTGGGGATTTCAATGTGATGATTTAGCATTTATTTCAGGATGTGGAGGTGATTGTAGGTAGTATGTACTACAGTCCTTTTCTCAACCATTCTCTTGCTGCTTCAGAGAACATTTTAAAAACAAAAACATTCTACATTAAAGAAAACATGTATTTTTCAACTTTGGGAATTTTCCGTAAAGTTCATATGAAAATTGAGCATTCTGATGTAATTTATTTTTCTTTTTTAAAAATAAAAAAATGTTTAATAATTTTAATGCTAAAGGCAAAGTTTCAAAATTTAGTCCTCACTTTGTACAGTCAAATTACTTCCTCAATTCTCATTTCAAGATGGAGAGTAAGACAATGAATATTAGCAATCCTAGACTGTCATCTTTTTGTCTTTTGGGGAAAAGTTAATTTGGGGGTTCTGCAAGATCTTGCTCCATCAATTACTGTTAATTTTTTCCAACTTCAGTTTTTTATTTCCATCTGTAAAAATATGTAAAACTTCTTTCAAAAATGAAGTTTTTCATAATCCTACTGAGTTTTCTAGATACTATTCTAATTATTTCCTTCCCTTTATTATGAAATTTCTCAAAAAGATGAACCATGCTTTGTATCACTTATCTTTCATTTACTCCAGACATCTTGCCTTCCTTTCTCTCTTTCTTCCTTCCTTTTTCTCTTCCTTTCTCTCTTTCCTCCTCCCTCTCCTTCTTTCTCTTTCTTTCTTTCTTTCTTTCTTTCTTTCTTTCTTTCTTTCTTTCTTTCTTTCTTTCTTTCTCTCTCTCTCTCTCTCTCTCTCTCTCTCTCTTTCTTTCTTTCTTTCTTTCTTTCTTTCTTTCTTTCTTTCTTTCTTTCTTTCTTTCTTTCTTCTTTCTTCTTTCTTTCTCTTTCTTCTTTATCTCTCCAAACTGCATTTTTTGAAGTCATAAATGTTTTCCTAGTCTTTAGATCCTTTTGTCAGTTTAATATTTAAAAAAAAAAATCTCTCTTCATTCAGCTTTGTTGCCAATTTTTCCCCCTTGTCATTTGAAATGGCCCATATTTGATCCCTACTTAAGAAGATTTTCCCTGTATCTGTCTCTGCTTTCAGTTTTTCTCTCCCTCCCCTCCTCTTCCCTTCATTCCTCCCTCTCCTGTCTCTGGGACAATCTCATGTTGTCATAGGACTTTAACCATCACCTCTCTGTAGATATCTTACCTGTAGCTGTCAATCCTAATTGTTAGTACCATATTTGTAAAGGCCTGCTGACTAGTTCAACATGAAGAATTTATTAGTAATGTTTTGTGTAAAAAATAATTTTTATTATCTTTACCATAAAACAAATTTTTCCTTTAGATCTCCATGCCCTACTTTTTTTTTAAAAAAACATCAATACCTCTAATTTCCACTATTTCTTAAGTTATTAGAAACCTTAACTTTATTTCAGCTGCCTCTTCTGGATCCATTCCCACAACCAGCTGAATACGAATCCTGTTTCTGTACCCATAACATTCCCTAAATATCCAAGTCTTCTTACTTTAACAACGTAATTGAGTCCCTACTTCCTAGAATACTTTAATACTCCACCCATAGCTTTTCTTCTTCCAGTGTTTCACATAATGTGGCCAAGTTTGTTTTCTTGAAAGTATAATCAGAATGTTATATTTTGGCTTTAACATGAAGACATACACATTTTAAATATATTTTTTCAGGTTTGTCTAAAAAATGGGTATTTATTCAAAATTATGTATTTTCCAAATATTTATAAAAATCAGGAAGTTTCCTGTTGTACTTTTTAGTATCATAATGCCCACTCATGAAAATTTCAGTCCTTTGGAGAAATATTTACTCTAAAATATCATATAAACTCTAACAGCTTCAATTTAACTATTATTTTTGTTTATTTAAAATAACATTTTAAAATCCCCAGTGAGGAATTTTATCATCCTAGTACTTTTATGGAAACAGAGAGAAGTGAATCTTTAATTAGTAATATTAAATGTGGAGAAATAAATTATAATCCTTTATTTTGATCCATATACCAAATATAGCATTCATCTTGGAGACTATTTTTCATCTTATTATTGCAGAATTACTTAAAAAGACAACCAATACAGTCCTCTGTAATGTATTTCTGTGGCTACTTAAGAAATCATCCAGTTTGTGATATTACTAAAATTTACAGTAGATGTCTATAGCTATTTACATTTAGCTTCCAAAAATTAATGTTTTGGGGGTTCAAAAACAAGGGAGAAATGATTTAGCTTGTTATTTGTACAAATGGAGATTGGCTGAAACTGAAAGTATTACATACATTATCTTTGCAGTGGTGCTTTTTTTTTTTATCCCAACAAACTATAACTTTATTCCATATTTGTATGTCAATTAATATGGGCCTTTCACAACTATAATGTTTTATACAATTGGAAAAATAGTGAACTGTGAACCTCATGTCAGAGCTAGAAAATAATTCTCACATAATACATGATAACTTCTATATTTGCTTCTTGCTGTTTCCAGCCCCATTTCCATGTGTAGTCAGAATTATTGAAAAATACTCTTATTAAATGGGTCTAGAGAAGGAAGTTATTCAGTGAAAGTGTTGCTTCTACAGTTAATGCTTCACCAGGATTATGAGATATATTTATTTCTACATGGTAGCTTATATATTTTGTATTTGAGATCATAAGTTCTTATACCCAGAGATTATATCTCTCCCTTTCTTTCTGTATCTGTCTGTATTCCATGGGCTATGACAGTGCACTGCTGATAGTCACTTGATAAATGTTTACTGAATGAACAAACTTGGAATTTAAATGCAATACTCCTATTATTTTTCCTTTTTTTGATTTTGTTTATTCCATGTGATGGCAGTAAAGGGCTTTTGCTCCAGTTACAAGAATAAAAGGGCAAAGCTCAAACACTTAAACTTCTTCCACACAAGCAATAAATAGCCCCCTACCTGCCAGATGATACACCTGCACACACGCCACGGTCCTACTAAATTATTAGACAATGTATCTGTTACTCTTTATAAATAACAAGTTATGTGTGTGTTTTCATTCAATTTCTCATCTGTTTCTAGTGTATGACATGTTTTAGCATAAGATTCGATTCATTTAGATAACTTGATGAGCTAGTAGAAATATTTATACTCCACCTTAGGCATTTTAAAGTGCACCTGGATGAAAATAATATATGGTGTGCTCAGGGATAGATGAGACCTCAATAAAACTGTTTAGTGCAAATCTATCATGTAAGGCAGGTGGCACCAGAGCTGTGTTATGTCAATGACAGCTTTCAAATAAAAAACATTACGTTAAGCCTTGAGAATATCAAGTGGAATTGTGATAGATAAAGCACTGAAGAAGGAATGAGTGGTAGAGAAGATGCTTACAATGAAAAAGGCAGACTCATAAACACTACTAAAAATGAATTAATTTTGGTGTTTTTAAATTGCTGACACACAGGTATATTTTAAACTGGCCACTTTTCTATATGAATGAGGGCCTTAAATAAGGCACTTTTCTAAACAAAGAAGCAGTAGACCTGAATTTATGTATTTGCTAGTAAATCATGTACAGTAATGATTATAAGAAAGAAAAAGAATAATACATTATTACTTTTTGATATTGACTAATAGTTGGATTTTTTTCTGTTGTGAATTCTTCAGGTTGATTTTATATGATTCATTGTTTCTTACAGAAATGAAATGCTAGAAGGCCGCATTATAACTGCTCAAAGTTTTACTGCTATTAGACCTTTCATACATTGTGTTACTAATAACATTCAGCTTTTATTATTCTAACTTTGTAGTTGAAGAAAAAATGCCCAAGACTCAGAAACGTTCCATGACTTGCTCAAAAACAGAGAACTTCCTTAGAAGAGCTGGAAATAAAACTCGATACTTATTCTTTCTTCCGCATCATGCCATGCTTCTTTGATTGTGATCAAACAGAGAAACAAAACCTGGTACTTTCACTTATTGTGGCCAGATTCTCTTCCGAAATGAGGTTTATGTTTAGCTGAGGGAGAACATGACCAACTACTGCAGGCTTCACTAACTCGGATGCTTGCTTTCAGGAATCTTGGTATTACAGAAGTTTCACTTAAAAGGGCAGTGATCTCCCTGTCAAGTTATTCTTATCATGGCCCTTGTTAGCATTTAAAATATGCTTGCTTCTGTTCTGGATTTTCTCAGAAAAATCTTGGAACTTTTGTGTGTGTGTGTGTGTGTGTGTTCAGTGTTCAGTGATTCATTAGTTGCGTAGAACACCCAGTGCTCATCACAACACGTACGCTCCCGGGTTTCAGAGTGGAGAGGGGTGGGAGGATGGGGTAGTTGGGTGATGGGTATTAAAATCTTGGTACTTCTTATAAAATATGTATGTTGTACCTATTCACCATAAGGAAGATGTCTACCTTCTTTTTTAATTACCTCGTCTTCAGCATCATGCACCCTTACTTCATATAAAGACAAGTTTTTTAAAATTTAATTTTGAAAACTGGCCACTTTTCTATATGAATGAGTGCCTTAAATAAGGAACAATGTAAAAAACTAAAAAATAAAAGTTATTTTGTAATACTTCCCTACAGAATATTTAAAAAAAAAGTATATTATATATGTAATATATATGATATATATACGCACACTTCAAGATGGTTTCTGAACTGAAGTTTTAAATACTATCAAAACAATATAATATAAGTAGTAGAGCAAGAAAAAGCTCATAGCCCATATATAAGATGGTCATTGAATCATACAATCGGAAGACTAAACTATATAAATGAGTATGAATGAACAATGAGAACAATAACAAAAAAACCCCTGATAATATAGAAAAAGCTAATAGTAGTTAGCTTAATGTTAAAATAGCATATAATTCTTTGCCTGCTAAGAATTATAAAAGCATTTTTAGGAAAATTTAGAAATATTATAGTCATCCAATGTCCCCAAAGTTTCCCTAGCTTTTCAATTGGAATGTGAATGTTTATTATGATTTTTAACTAGGTGTTAAAAAATAATCATCGTTATTGAATTATATAATTTAAATCAAACAAATAGTTCATTTTTCTCTATTGGATATTCTCTTTGCACCCCCCCCCCCAAATGCACACAAATTTAGAGCTATAGACTGAGAGCTGAAAAGATTAGAGCAACCTGTATGGTTAGAAGAATAACTTAATGATTTTGATATCAGGCCACACTAATGGTCTTGTGAGTTTGCAAAATTTTCTTTGATTTTTACTAATTGGATCTTTTAAATTTTTTTCTAAGCTAATTGTCATAACAGAACATAGGATTTTATGTAAGGTAGAAACTATGTAGATATCATTACATTTAGCAGATAACGGATAATTTGCTTATTCTATAAATGAAAGCACTGAACACAGAAAGCTGCAATTTACCTGAGATCTTACAAGTGGCTGCGGACCTTGCGATGGGGACTCCACCATGACGTTGCCACCCTGATCTCAGAATGCACCATAGCCCAGTGCTCAATAGTCCCCTTCAAACAGGGTCAGACTTGCATGGTGGTCTGATAGCTTTCCTATTCTTTATTTGCTTTGTCCCTATTTTCTCTCACGCAGGCATTTTACTTGATAAAATATTTGCACTTTTTTTTTAAGTAGCCTCCATGCCTAGCATGGAGCCCAATGTGGGGCTTGAACTCACTACCCTGAGATCAAGACTTGAGCTGAGATGCAGAGTTGGATACTTAACCGACTGAACCACCCAGGTGCTCCAAATATTTGCACATTTAATATCATCTTGGCATCAGCTTCTCAGAGGGCTCAGACTAATAGAACAACCAAGAAGGTGCCATATTTCAGAAGTCTTTCTCTTAATATCCCAACATCTATATTGCCAAATGTGTAGGTGATTATAATTAATTAAGTATGGATATCTTACAAGTGGTATTGTTATTGTCAACTAACAAAATATATGTGTGAAAAATGAAGTCAAAGAGTATATATATCAAGCATTTGATCATAATATGTTTTATTACGGTGTTTTTTAATTGTTTAAACTTGTCCTGTCAAAAATTATCTTTTCTTTTAAATGTTATCACTTTCTTAGTGCCTAAACACAGGAAAATTTATCTTAGGTAGTTTATTGCATAAGGTTAGCATAAAAGTTGAGAACACACAAACTATATTGATAAAAGAAATGGCAATGTACCAGGAATAATTTATTGCACAGTAGACCGTTTTCCTCTGAGCCCCAAGATATGTTGTGTATATTCTGAAGCACTTCCCTGAAACAAAAATGAACAGTATCAAATGCAGTTTTTATTACAGGGAAATTTTTACAGCAGATCCATAGTGAGGGTTAATCCTGTTGAACAAGGGACTAATTAAATGTTCACCTGTGGTAAATGCCTCTTTAGTTGTATAGTTTACTCCTCTCCACTGCTCCCTAAAGACTTCTAGAAAAGCTATCGAGGCAGACCTATATAAAATAAAGGCGGTTGAACTACAGGGTCTAATATCAAACTGGAACAACAGTTTCTCCTCTGAAATAACATAAGAATAGCAATTATGTGCACCAAAAAAGCTTTGTTGTTGACCTCCAAGTGAGAGAATGGATGCTTATCCGCAGAAATTGCTTATGGAATTTTCTCAAAAGTCAGCTTTATAACTGTGGCAGATTCTACTGAATCTCGATGCAGTCTATACACAATTTGAATTTCTCCCTCCTCTCCAAAAAGGAAAAAAAAAGAAACCAACCCTTTAATGGTGAAGAGAGAAGACACTAAAGTACCAAATAAGCTTAGAAATATACACATATACATAAAATTACAATAATTCCCACAATGAAAGACTTGTGTTTTTCTCCTCAGTTTAATTTGTGCTGCTTAAATAATAATAGTAATAAAAATCTACATAGGAAATGTGCTCTCCTTCAAACGAAAAGCATTTGTCTTTTAATTTCTCAGAAAACTCTTAATTTGGAATCTGGGCCTTAGGAAGTAAAATTTGCACAAACACGCACACACACACACACACATACACAAGTGGTGGGGAAATAAGAAATTTCACTCCCAGTTTGTTTAACGTTGCTGACTATTGTTCAGCTAGCAATTGCCACAGTTGCTGCAAGATTGGAGACCCTAAGTTGCCCAACATCAAAAAAATTACCTGAACTTACGATATAAAGAGCCAACAGCCCAAAGCTCTATCACTTTTGTTACTTGAATAATATAATTTCTGAGCCCTGGAGACAGTTTAAGAGGTCTTGAACTTGCTTTATTCTCTCCTCCTAGTCCCACTGCAGTTTCAATCCATCAAGCCCTGTATCACGTTCATACAACATTCTTTTACTGCTTATATCTTGAATTTGACTCTTGTTCTCTGGGGATCTGAGTGAGAGTGCCAGAAGTCATTTCACTTGTCACCTTTAACAATCATCAGAAAGATGGAACCACATGTATCTATGATAGGTTTGAGTTTTCACCTGACAAAGCACAAGGCGTTGAAAGATACTCACTTTCGATTTACAAGTATATTGACTAGAACCCTGTTTCAACAATTTGTGATCACAGCCTGGGACATATTCTCTTCCTTGAAATGGTCTAGGGATTTTTCTTCACCTCTTGCCATCCTCATGAGTAAATTAAAATCTAGAGGTGATGGATAGAATTTAATCTGTTTATAGTTGCTCTTACACAAATCACCTTAATTTTCCTTCCTATTTTCATTTCTGTTCTCATGATTCTGTAATTGGAATTTTGTGATGTTTAAAATATTTGAGCCCTCGCATTCATAATTTACAGTAATATTAGCTACCCCTGAGTGCTTACTATACAAGGAGCACTGTTGCAGCTGCTTTCTATGTAATGACTTATTTAATCCTCACAATTACCCCACAAAGGAAGCATTATTATCATTCCCATTTTGTATTTTCAAAACTAGCGACAACCAGAAAAAAGTTACCCATATTCCTATGTTAATATCCTAATATCAATTCTCAGCCTCCTTCCGTAGGATTTGAACAGAGTAAGGAGACATGTTTTAACTGAGTAAACAAGAAAGAGAAATCATCTCACAATGATGGCATAGGATTAGCTGCTTAAATAGAGCAGCTCTACTTCTTGGAGAGGCGAATTTAAAAAGCTGCTTAGTCTGTAAAGCCACTGCAGTCAATATACAAGCCACACTGCTATTTTACCGAATATGCATATATGTGAAAACTGTATTATGTGACACCTTCAGTTTTTATCTGATTTACAAAGTATTGCTTTGTCAGGAGGGAGTAACTTCTAACAGTGAAATGGACACAGGGCAGAAGTATGTCATTTTTGTCTGCCTCTTTGGCAGCACTACTCCCATGGAGACTCGATATAAAAAGTCAGGCATGTTCCAGTGTGTTATCTGATGGTCTTTATTTCTGCAGTAGAAATCACATTTAGGAAAGAACCATTATGCAGACCGGGAACTTGTAAGAAGGACAAGAAAAATTTAAAAGTACCATTCATTCTTCATATGTGTGGGCAGATTCACCTCTGAGTGAATACTTGAGGTTATCTTTTGCAAATAAGATATTATAACACATACAATGGAAAAACTTTTAGGGATGTGGAAAAAAATAGAAGAAGACGGATGCGCCTCTTCTGTTCTCTGTTTATTAGATTTTATTTGTTGAAATGCTCTACTTTTAAATTTTGAAAGTGGGATAGTTAAAATTTGATTTATACTTTCAATTATATGAGTTTATAAAAACTGTGTTTTTAATGAGATTCATAAAAAAGCATTTGCTAAACTAATCTCTTTGGGGGGCAAAGAAAGTAACAAAAACTGTGGTCACATTCTTCCAAAGAAGATAAAGGGGAAAATAAGCAATAAAGAAGCATATAAGGAAAATAAGGAAGCATAACTATTTCATATATTGTGCCTTCAGTATAATAGTAACTTTCTGATTTGCACTTAGATAACTAAGAATAGGCAGTCGTTTTCTACAAAATATTTTCAAAACACACAATGTAACTCCTTTGTAATTGGTAGTATTTTACTAAGTATCTGTGGAGTGGCAGACGGATCCTAGGGTGCTTCCTGGTAACCCCTGCCTCTGAAGTATCCAAGCCTTTTACAATTTTATTTCTTTTCTTTTCTTTTCTTTTTTTTAAAGAATTTATTTATTTGAGAGAGAGAGAGAGTGAGAGAGAGAGCCCAAGACAGGGTAGGGTTAGAGGGAGAAGCAGACTCCCTGCTGAGCAGGGAGTCCGATGCGGGACTCGATCCCGGGACTCCGGGATCATGACCTGAGCCGAAGGCAGTCGCTTAACCAACTGAGCCACCCAGGCGCCCAAGCCTTTGTATAATTTTATCACCTTGGGTTCAGGTAGAGCCTGTGACTTGCTTCTTACCATTAGAATATGGTGATGGGATATCACTTCTTGGCTAGGTTATATAATATGACAAAGATAATGGGATGTCACTCCTGTGATGATTTTATGTTACATAAAATTTCCATCTCCACCTACTGTGACTCTCCTGTAGATAAAGCACACAACTTTGTCGTGACTGCCTATGAAGGCTGGCCGCATGGCATGGAGCTCTGAGTGGCTTTTAGGACCTGAAGGTGGCCTCCGGCTAAGAGCCAGTGAGAAGCTGAGGCCCTTATGAATACAGCTGTGAGGAAATACAGCTGTGAGCTGTGAGGACCTAGTTAAGCCATGCCTGGACTCCTGACAGAAGCTGCGAGATAATGAATGTTAAGCCACTAAATTAATGGTAAATAAAAAAATAATAATAATGTGTATTTTAGAAAACTTTATGTGCAAATATGAATTGTGAAATCATATTTGGCACTGAGTCTGTGTGTATGTTTGTATGTCTATACTTCACTCAAATGAGTTTTCCCTTCTTTTCATGTTAAGAGAGAGTAAGGAAAAGCAGAAACCATTTTAATCAAATGCTTTGACAAAACCCAGGGTGCCATAAGGGGGATTTCTAAGTAGCATTTGGGGTAGCTCCGATCTCTGTTGGGCACTGCCTCGGTATTTTCATGATTGTCCTCACTGGAGAGTCATGCATGTAGGCCCACCCATCACCACTGCTGACAACAAGACCCAAGGTATATAATGAAGCCTGGTAAACAGAAGGTCATCTGCTTTGATGGAAGCGACAAAACACTTTCATTAGTGCCTCAAGTAAAAAGGAAATGATACTTCTGCATCATTCCAGAAAGCAGATAAAAACAAAACAAAAAATGGAGAGCTTAGTGTGAAGGTGAAAGAGGGGGTCCCATGTTGGTAACATCTGCTCTGAGGTATTGTGCACGCACAAAGCTTTCAAGGCATAGGGAAAAAAAAAAAAATTAGGAATCCCAAAAGGGAATGCCTTCGATTACCTGACAAAGCCCACCACACCACGGGAATATATTAGATAGGAACTCCAGTAAACAAGAATAAGTATGAGATATAAAACTGTCCATGTTTCTTTTGAGCAGCATAATTGTGGGATGGAAAAATTCCCACAGCTTGTTTACACAGGTCAAGGAAGAAGACTGGAGTGTGTTTCTGGAGGAGGAGAGGGAAAAGACTGCTCTCCAAAGCCCTTCACAACACAACACTGTTTAGAACATTTCACATTATCCTTTGTTTCTGTGGCTTATGTTGTTACAGCGTTTAAAATTCTGCTAAATGGATACATGGCGGGTTTCTATTCAGCTTCATTATTTCTGTCAGAAAATAACATCTGTTCTTATATTTCTGGTCATTTTAACTTTATGTATTATTTAATATATCCACAGAGATATCTATGATGAACATTTAAGCTGCGAAAGAAACGTAACAATAAAGCGTTCTTGAGGTTACCACCAATTGTAAAGCTACCAATAGTATGCCTGTGGTACGCCATTTGAGTTTCTCCCTAACCCTGCCCCCTCCACAGAGGAAACTGCTATTTTATATATTTTGGTTATCTTTCCTTCAGTTTTTACAGTTTTATGCTTTCTACACAATATGTTGTTTTGTTTTGGTTTTGAGCTTTATGAAAATGACATCACCACTCTAATTTTCTGAGATTTGCAAACATTTCTGAGAATATCTGAAATTAAAATTCATTTTCATTTCTATTTTGATGTCTTCAATTTTTTATTTAAAGGCATGTTTTTAGCTCCATCCATGTCGTTGCTAATGGCAAGATTTCATTCTTTTTGTTGACTGAGTAACTATAGAGGACAAACAGTGTTGGTGGAGGGAGGTGGCCGGGGTGATGGGTTAAATGGGTGATGGGTGTTAAGGAGAGCATTTGTTGTCATGAGCACTGGGTGTTATATGTAAGTGATCAACACTAAATTCTACTCCTGAAACTAATATTACATGATATGTTAACTAACTAGAATATAAATAAAAACTTGAATAAAACAAAAATAATAAAGGCATGTTTTTAAATTTTCAGGTTAATGACTTTTTTTTTTTTTAAAGATTTTATTTATTTATTTGACAGAGAGAGAGACAGTGAGAGCAGGAACACAAGCAGGGGGAGTGGGAGAGGAAGAAGCAGACTTCCCGCTGAGCAGGGAGCCCGATGCGGGGCTCGATCCCAGGACCCTGGGATCATGACCTGAGCTGAAGGCAGACGCTTAACGACTGAGCCACCCAGGCGCCCCAGGTTAATGACATTTTTAAGTAATTATTTTTTGTTTACTCATTCTCTTAATTGCACAAATATATTTTATTATTTGATATCTGTTTCACCTTGCTTCATGATCCTGTACATGGTCAATTTTTATAAATACTCCCTTGAGAACAATGTTTAGCTTTAAAATTATTTGGGGCAGGGATCTGTGTAGCACCTCAAGCCATGTATTTGTTACTTTTTATTTGTTTTTGCTATCAGTAGCTGAAAAATGTGTCTTGAATTCTTGTATTGTTAGATTTGTTGCTTTCTCTCTGACAACATTTTTTTTTTCTTTGTAAAATATGAAGTTATGTTGTTAGTGTATACACATTTACAATAGTTGCATAGTCCTGGTGAATGAAGGCTTTTAAATTTATCCCCAAAGAGATTTTTAGTTCAGCCTGAAATTTCTTTTTCTGTCCTTTACTTTCAAATTTTCTGTATCCTTAGCTATTAGGTTTATCTCTTGAAAATAATATATATTTTTTATATATATATAATATATAATATATTATATATTTATATATATATTTATATATATAATATATATATATATTTATATATATATAATATATAATATATTATATATTAAGGTTAAACCAGGCTATTGTTCTTATCAATCCTGACCGTTTCTTTTAATTGGTGAGTCCATGATTGTGACTTCTCTCTAAAATCTTATTTTGTACTTTATAAATGCCTGATGCTTTTGTTCTTCTTTACTTTTTTGAAGGTTAGAATTGATTTTTTTATGTTTTCTTATTGAACTGTTTTTATCACTTATATTTGGCATGGTAATCTATATATTTAATATTAAGCTTAGTAAAGCTTAAAGTTAACTACTAGCTTAACATTCCACCCAAAACTCTGTAACACCTAGAATTTTAAGTCTTACAAACTTTCAAACCTACAGGCTATTTCTGTCTAGTATTTTAGTTCTCTATTTTGGAAACTATATGGTAGGCAGAACTTTGGCCCTGGTGATGTTACTCTGAATACATTACGTCACATGATAAAAGGGGCTCTGCAGATTTAATTAATGTTATTAATCATCTAACCTTGAAATAGGCTGGAAGTAGGCTGGATTCTCCAGGTGGGCCTAATCTAATCTAATTCTTTGAGCCCTGAAAAGCAGAGATCTTTCTCTGGCTAGCAGAATGGAAAGTTAGGGGGCTTATTAGGGCTGAGAGGGATGAGAGTACAGTTGATGGCTTGAAGATGGGGGTGACCATGTGGAAAGCATGGGAAGGAAATGAATTCTGCCAACAACCTTAATGAGCTTGCAAGCAGAATTGTCCCCAGAGCTTCAAGGTAAGGGCCCTGTCTAGGTAATGCCTTTATTTCAGTCTTGTTAAGTTCTGAGCAGGGGACCCAGTTGAGATATGCCGTGCCTAGATTTCTGACCGATGGAAATGTGAGATAATAAAGGCTCGTTGTTTTAAGCTGTTAAGCTTGAGGTACATTTTTTGCCACCTCAATAGAAAATGAATACAAACTGCAAAAGATCCAGTGTATCTTCACTATTTGCAGATTTCATATTTGCAAATTCACTTACTTGCTATGCGTGTTTGTTGCCCCGAATCAACACTTGTGGCACTTTTCGTGGTCATTTATGGACATGCACAAAGAAAGGAAAAATTTGAGTGGCTTAATGAGCACGGTCTCAGTGGAGGTTAAACCAGGCTATGTTCCATCTTCTTGTTTCAGCTTTCATACTATAAATAAGTATCCTTTTGGCAGTCTATTTCGTGCCACGTGTTTCACATTTTTGTGCTTTTTGTTGGTGATTTTGCTGTTTGAAATGTTCCCCAAGCACAGTGCTGAAGCGTTATCTAGTGTTTTTAACTGAGGGAAGGCTGTGATGTGCCTTACAGAGAAAATACATGTGTTAGATAAGCTTCATTCAGGCACAAGTTACAGGGCTGGTGCAGTGAGTTCAGTGTTAATAAATTAACAATATGATGTATCCAGAAAATGGGAGAGGAAATTCTCCAATCTGTACTTGAGGCACTCCAGAAAGTAACATCTGTGATGTGTGATAAAGCTATGGAAAAGCAGCTAAATTTGTAAATTTGTGAAATGACCACTAACAAAAAAGTGTAGTAACAGCATTGTGGTGAGGGTAAAGGCCAAAGAAATTTACAGTCTCATCATTCAGCGACAGGAAATGTTAAATCCTTTTCAGCTAGTTTGGGCTGACTCACACATTTCAAAAGACAATATGGAATGAAAAATATTAAATGTGCAGGTGGAGGTGGGTTCTCAAGATCTGGAGGCTAAGGCTACAGAAAAGCATATGTGGAAGTGCAGACTTGTTTTATAAGGATATTGGCAATGTGAGACTCAATCCATCACTTATGTCCAATACTTTGAGGGTAGAGTCAGACAATTGACTTTTTATTGACTAAGCTCTGAGCACTGATGAGAAGGAAGAACTTTCATGTTTAAAAGCAAGTCACTAGTTTTTTAAATCTTAGAATCTCTTCTAAGTATATATACACTTTTTTAAAAACTCTATTAACTCAGTAATCTCTACCCCCAATGTGGGGCTCGAACTCACAACCTGGAGATCAACAGTTGCATGCTCTTCCACTGAGGCAGCCAGGTGCCCCTGTATATACTCTTTTTTAAATCTGTCTTCCTCTATGTTTCGTTTTTTTCCCCTCTTTTGAAGATTTTATTTATTTATTTGACAGAGAGAGACACACAGTGAGAGAGGGAACACAAGCAGGGGGAGTGGGAGAGGGAGAAGCAGGCTTCCCGCTGAGCAGGGAGCCCGACGCGGGGCTCGATGCGGCGCTTGATCCCAGGACCCTGAGATCATGACCCAAGCCGAAGGCAGAAGCTCAAATGACTGAGCCACCCAGGCGCCCCATCTTCCTCTGTGTTTCTTAACTACTCTTTCGTAATTTTTAATCTCTCTGTGCTTCATGTAATTTCTTCAGATCTATCTTTAGATCACTAATTCTCTTTTTGCTGTGTTTAACTTGTTTTTCAGCAAATCTACTGATTTTTTTTTAATTTCAATGATTATACTTTTCATTTCTAAAGTGCAATCTGGTTCTTTTTCAAATAAGCCAAGTCATTTTTATATTTACTTCTTGATCTCTCATTTTCCTGATTTTATTTCTTTCTCTACACATTTCAGAGTAGGCGAAGTAAAACCTGTATATAAGTTTAATATCAGAAGTTTTTGGAGAGGGTCTACTTTGTTTTTTGTTCTGCATCTCTTATTCCTTTCCTTGTCTATTTGATAGTTTTTAATTGTGAGCTCATATTTGAGTTATTTCAATTTGTGGCAGATCTGAGGGCCTAAATTTGGAATGTTTTTTCTAAGATGATTTGTACTTCTACTTTGTGAGCCAGAGTGATATGAACCTGGGGCTATATTAGGCTTTTTAATGATCCTGGCTTCATGTAGGAATTTTACATCTATGTCCAAGTACTTGTCCACATATCCTAGGCCAATGTGGCCAGTTGCCCTTTTGAAGTCTTGACTGGTTTGTTTATGTCACAATTCCTTTTTTGCTTTCTGTTATTATTTTAAAAATACATTTTCCTTACTTTGTGCAGAAATAGTAAAGCATTAAAAAGCATGCCTATTTAAAATTTTAATTTATTCAGGGTCTTACCATAATTAGTGGTTATTTCAGAATATTCATGGCAACACATACTGGAAGAGAGGAAAATAATGACTAGTCACCTAAAATTCTTTGGTACATTACTAAGTACTATATAAAGCACCCCAAAATTTGCTTGAAATGCACATGCATAATATTATGATTGAAGCATAATGTGCATATGCATATACATATATGTATTATATTTAAAACAAATTTTGAATGTTCAAATTGATGAATTTTACATATAAATTTTACATACCCTTGTAACCACCAAAGATATAGAACATTCTCAGTGTCATAGAAGGCTTCCTGGGGGTCCCTCTCAGTCAATAACTCCAACGATAACAGCTATTTCAATCTCCCACCAAAAATGAGTTTTGCATGTCCTCAAATGCTTTTAAATGGAATTTTAAAGCATATACTATTTGGGAATGTCAACAAGATGGCGAAATAGGAGACTCCTGAATTTTCCTCCTCCCAAGATACACTGAATAGATAGTTACACATATATTAATTCCCTCTGAGAGATATCCAGAAACTAGTTGCCTGACTCCTGCATTGGACATCTAAGAAAATACACCAAAATGGGTAGGATAGGCTGAGCTATACTCTTGCTATGACCCTTACCGTGGCACAGCACCTTAAAATCAATAGGGAACCCCAACTCTCAGCTTCGCCCTGAGGAGTAAAGGGTTTGGACACCACATACAGCACCTGAACTTCTAAGGCTACCACCTGAGGGATGGGCACCCAAATCACCTAGCTCTGAAAGCCAGTGGGCTTGCATTCAGGAGTCCTACAGGACTATAGCAAATAAAGACTCTGTTGTTTAAATGAGCATTGGACTACTTCTGGTGGCTATTTCCTTGAGCTCAGCACAGAGGTTGCTGGCAAAAATACCCATATCTGCATTTTTCCTTGGAAGGTATTTGACCGAATATTTACCAATTGCTGTCTGAAGGTCAGGTTTCTAATTGCTCACATCTAGGTGCTAAGTGGGAACTTCCCCAGAACTCCAAAGAGCTGGTGGATACTTCACCTTCTCCTTGTCACTTGCTCCAACAATAAAATCAAGGCACCAGCTTCACCCAAGAAGGAGCTTGTCCACAATTCGGCACCTCAACTTTTACAACTGCCACCTGAGAGATGAGTCTCAGATCACCCATCACTGATAGCTGGCAGGGCTTGTATTCAGGAGTCCCGCAGAACTACAGAGAACAAAGAAGCAGTTGTTAAATGGGCAGACACCTGAGCACTTGCTGTGGCTCTACCCCTGGGCTCAACACAGAGGAAACAGGCAAAACTGCCCATCTCCCAACTTCTCCCTGGAAGAGATCTGACCACATACTTTCTCAGCTGCTGTTTGAGGTTCCACCTTCTAACCAGCCCAGGATCCTCCAGGAGCCTAATAGAGCTAGTGGGCATGTACCCTGCTGTCTCCCTCTGCAGACTGAATCGGTTAATCAAAAACCTCCCAACAACAAAGGTTCAGGGCCAGATGTCTTCACTGGTGAATTCTACAGAACATTTAAAGGAGACCTAATACCAATTATTAACAAATTCCTCACAAAATTGAAGAGAATGAAGAGGAAAGAGTTCGTCAAAGTCATTTTTCAAGGTAGAATTACCCTAATACCAAAAGCCAAACAAAAACACTACAGGAAAAGAAAATTATAAGCTAACATTCTTGATGAACACAGATGCAAACTTCCTCAATAAAATATTAGCAAACCAAACTCAACAATACACAAAGAGGATTGTACTTCATGATAAAGTAGGATTGATTGGGATACAAGGATATTTCAACACAAATTAATCAATGCGATGTAGCACATAAATGAAATGAAAATAAAAATCAAATGATCATCTCAATAGATACAGCAAATGCATTTGACAAAATTCAACATCCCTTTATGATAAAAAATCTAAACAAATGAGTTATGGAAGGAATGTACTTCAATATAATAAAGGCCATATAGGAAGAGCCCAGGGCTAACATACTCTGTGGTGAAAAGCTGAAAGCTTTTCCTCTAAGATCAGGAACAAGACAAGGATGTCCACTCTCACCACGTTTATTCAACATAGTACTTAAAGTCCTAACCAGAGCAATTAGGAAAAATAAAGAAATACATCCAAACCAGAAGTGTAGAACTATATAGTTTGCAAATTACATAATATTACATATATATTATATTTATATGTATATATATAAAACCCTGAAGACTCCACCAAAGAACTGTGAGAACTAATAAATTCAGTAAAGTTGCAGGATACTAAAATGTAAAATCATTTGTATTTCTGTACACTAACAACAAAGTACTGGAAAGAGAAATTAAGAAAACAATCTAGGGATGCCTGGGTGGCTCAGTTGGTTAAGCATCTGCCTTCGGCTCAGGTCATGATCCCAGGGTCCTGGAATTGAGTCCCACATCAGGCTCCCTGCTCAGTGGGGAGTCTGCTTCTCCCTCTCCTTCTGCCCCTCCTCCCTGCTCATGTGCACTCTCTCTCTCTGACAAATAGATAAGATATTTTAAAAAAGAAAACAATCTAATTTATCCCATTCACAATTGCATCAAAATGAATAAAATACCTAGCAATAAATTTAACCAAGAAGGCGACAGCTCTCTACATTGAAAACTATAAAATCATGAAAGAAATTGAAGAAGACACAAATAAATGAACAGATAATCTGTGTTTATGGATTGGAAGAATTAATATTGTTAAAATGTTATACTACCCAAAGCAATCTACAGATTCAGTACAATCCCAATAGAAATATCAATGGCATTTTTCACAGAAATAGAATAAACAATCCTAAAATTTGTATGGAACCACAAAAGACCCTGAAGAGCCAAAGTAGTCCTGAGAAAGAACAAAGTTGGAGACATCATATTTCCTGAATTCAAACTATATTAAAAAAGCTATGGTAATCAAAAAGTATGGTACTGGCATAAAAACAGACCCATAGATCAATGGAATAGAAAACTCAGAAATAAATTTTTTTTAAATTTTTTTATTATGTTAATCCCCATACACTACATCATTAGTTTTAGATGTAGTGTTCCATGATTCATTGTTTGTGCATAGCACCCAGTGCTCCATGCAGACGTGCCCTCTTTAATACCCATCACCAGGCTAACCCATCCCCCTGCTCCCCTCCCCTCTAGAACCCTCAGTTTGTTTTTCAGGTCCATCGTCTCTCATGGTTCGTCTCCCCCTCTGATTTCCCCCTCTTCATTCTTCCCCTCCTGCTATCTTCTTCTTCTTTTTTTTTTCTTAACATATATTGCATTATTTGTTTCAGAGGTGCAGATCTGAGATTCAACAGTCTTGCACAATTCACAGCACTTACCAGAGCACATACCCTCCCCAGTGTCTATCACCCAGTCACCCCATCCCTCCCACCCCTCCCCCCACTCCAGCAACCCTCAGTTTGTTTCCTTAGATTAAGAATTCCTCATATCAGTGAGGTCATATGATACATGTCTTTCTCTGTTTGACTTATTTCGCTCAGCATAATACCCTCCAGTTCCATCCACGTTGTTACAAATGGCAAGATCTCATTCCTTTTGATGGCTGCATAATATTCCATTGTATGTATATACCACATCTTCTTTATCCATTCATCTGTCGATGGACATCTTGGCTCTTTCCACAGTTCGGCTATTGTGGACATTGCTGCTATAAACATCGGGGTGCACGTACCCTTTTGGATCCCTACTTTTGTATCTTTGGGGTAAATACCCAGTAGTGCAATTGCTGGATCATATGGTAGCTCTATTTTCAACTTTTTGAGGAACCACTCTGTTCCAGAGTGGCTGCACCAGCTTGCATTCCCACCAACAGTGTAGGAGGGTTCCCCTTACTCCGCATCCCCGCCAACATCTGTCGTTTCCTGACTTGTTAATTTTGGCCATTCTGACTGGTGTGAGGTAATATCTCATTGAGGTTTTGATTTGGATTTCCCTGATGCCGAGCGACGTTGAGCACTTTTTCATGTGTCTGTTGGCCATTTGGATGTCTTCTTTGGAAAAATGTCTGTTCATGTCTTCTGCCCATTTCTTGATTGGATTCTTTGTGTTGAGTTTGATAAGTTCTTTATAGATTTTGGATACTAGCCCTTTATCTGATATGTCATTTGCAAATACCTTCTCCCATTCTGTCGGTTGTCTTTTGGTTTTGTTGACTGTTTCTTTTGCTGTGCAAAAGCTTTTTATCTTGATGAAGTCCCAGTAGTTCATTTTTGCCCTTGCTTCCCTTGCCTTTGGCGATGTTTCTAGGAAGAAGTTGCTTCGGCTGAGGTCAAAGAGGTTGCTGCCTGTGTTCTCCATGAGGATTTTGATGGACTCCTGTCTCACATTGAGGTCTTTCAACCATTTTGAGTAGTGTAAGGAAATGGTCCAGTTTCATTCTTCTGCATGTGACTGTCCAATTTTCCCAACACCATTTGTTGAAGAGACTTTTTTCCATTGGACATTCTTTCCTGCTTTGTCGAAGATTAGTTGACCATAGAGTTGAGGGTCCATTTCTGGGCTCTCTATTCTGTTCCATTGATCTATGTGTCTGTTTTTGTGCCAGTACCATACTGTCTTGATGATGACAGCTTTGTAATGGAGCTGGAAGTCCGGAATTGTGATGCCGCCAGCTTTGCTTTTCTTTTTCAACATTCCTCTGGCTATGCGGGGTCTTTTCTGGTTCCATACAAATTTTAGGATTATTTGTTCCATTTCTTTGAAAAAGTGGATGGTATTTTGATGGGGATTGCATTGAATGTGTAGATTGCTCTAGGTAGCATGGACATCTTCATAATATTTGTTCTTCCAATCCATGAGTATGGAACATTTTTCCATTTCTTTGTGTCTTCCTCAATTTCTTTCATGAGTATTTTATGGTTTTCTAAGTACAGATCCTTTGCCTCTTTGGTTAGATTTATTCCTAGGTATCTTATGGTTTTGGGTGCAATTGTAAATGGGATCAACTCCTTAATTTCTCTTTCTTCTGTCTTGTTGTTGGTGTATAGGAATGCCACTGACTTCTGTGCATTGATTTTATATCCTGCCACTTTACTGAATTCCTGTATGAGTTCTAGCAGTTTGGGGGTGGAGTCTTTTGGGTTTTCCACATAAAGTATCATATAATCTGCAAAGAGTGAGAGTTTGACTTCTTCCTTGCCAGTTTGGATGCCTTTGACTTCTTTTTGTTGTCTGATTGCCGTGGCCTGGACTTCTAATACTATGTTGAATAGCAGTGGTGATAGTGGACATCCCTACCGCATTCCTGACCTTAGGGGGAAAGCTCTCAGTTTTTCCCCATTGAGAATGATATTCGTTGTAGGTTTTTCATAGATGTCTTTTATGATATTGAGGTATGTACCCTCTATGCCTATACTCTGAAGAAAAACTTGAAATAAATTTATACATATGAGGTCAATTAATTTTTGACAGAGGTGCCAAGAATATATAATAGTAAGAGGATAGGCTCTAAATAGTGATGGGAAAACTGGACAGCCATGTGCAAAAGAATAGAACTAGACCTCTATCTTTTTTTTTAAAAGGGGTGTTGGGGTGGGGGAGAGGGAGAGAGAGAATCTTAAGTAGGCTCCACCCCCAGCTCAGAGCTGGACTTAGAGCTTGATCTCACGGTCATGAGATCATGACTTGAGCTGAAATCAAGAGTCCGTTGCTTAACTGACTGAGCCACCCAGGCGCCCTGATCCCTATTTTATACCATACACAAAAATTAACTCAAAATGGATTAAAGACTTGAATGTAAGACCTGAAACCATAAAGTTTCTAGAAAAAAAAATAGATGTAAGCTCTTTTACATTGGTTTTAGCAGTGATATTTTTGGATTTGACATCAAAAGCAAAGACAGCAAAAGCAAAAATAAACAAGTGGGACTGCATCCAACTAAAAAAGCTTCCATGCAGCAAAGGAAACCATCAACAAAATGGAAAGGCATCCTGTGTAATAGAAGAAAATATTCACAAATCACATCTCTGATAAGGAGTTAATATCTAAACTATATAAGAAACTCATACAACATAGTAGCAAACCCCCAAATAATCCAATTAAAATTGGGCAAAAGGGGGTGCCTGGGTGGCTCAGTCAGTTAAGCATCTGACTCTTGATTTCAGCTCAGGTCGCAATCTCAGTGTCGTGAGATTGAGTCCCATGTTGGGCTCAGCACTGGGCATGGAGCCTGCTTGAGATTCTCTCTCTCCCTCTGCCTCCCCGCTCTCATGCTTGTGTATATGTGCACGTGCTCTCTCTCTCTCTAGCTCTAAAAAAAAAAAAAAAGCAAACCCAAAAACAAAAAACATAAAACAAATAAATGGGCAAAAGACCTGAATAGACATGATTCCAAAAACGACATTTTCCAAAGAAGATGTACAAGCAGCCAACAGGTACATGAAAAGATGCTCAACATCACTAATCATCAGGGAAATGCAAATCAAAATCACAACAAGATATCACTTCACACCTATCTCTGTTATCAAAAAGAGAACAAATAACAAGCATTGGTAAGAATGCAGAGAAAAGAGAATCCTTGTACACACTGTTAGTGGGGATGCAAACTGCTACAGCCACTACGGAAAATGATATGGAAGGTCCTCAAGAAATTACAAATAGAACTACCATATAATCCAGCAATCCCACTTCTAGTTATATATCCAGGAAATAAAATCAGTATCTCAAAGACATATACTCCTATGTTCACTTTGCATTATTCACAATAGCCAAGGTATGGAAACAACCTAAGTCTCCATCAACAGATGATTGGATAAAGAAACAATGATATATATACATATATATGGACTATTATCATGGAATAATGGAATGTTATCCAGCTTTAAAAAAAGAAGAAAATCCTGCCATTTGCAACAATGTGGATGAACCTAGAGGAAATTATACGAAGTGAAGTAATGCAGGCAGGAAAGGCAAATACTGCACAGTATCACTTATATGTGGAATCAAAAAAAAAAAAAAAAAGCAAGTCAAACTCATAGAAACAAGGAGAGTATAATGGTGGTTTTCAGAGGGTAAAGTGGTGGGGAAAATAGGAAGAGTTTGGTAAAAGGTTGCAAACTTTTAATTGTAAGATAAAGTCTGAGGATCTAATGTATAGCATGGTGACGATAGTTAATAATACTGTATTGTACACTTGAAATTTGCTAAAAGTAGAACTTAAGTGTTCTCATAAAACAGGTAAGTATGTGAGGTGATGGGTGTGTTAATTAACTCAACTGTAGGAGTCATTGCACAATGTATATCAAATCATCACACTGTATATTTTAAATATATTACAATTTTATTTGTTAATTTTACCTCAATAAAGCAGAAGAAAAAAGTATATAATTTTGGGGGTCTGGATGTTTTTGTGTCAATACCATGCACATGAAATTCATCAGTGTAGTGGCACATTTCAACAACTTCTTTATCACTGTATAATGTTGTGTTTTGTGGATGGACATATTGGTTGTTTCTAGTTTTTAGTTGTAAATAACACTGCTAAAAACATTCTTGTACGTGTCTTTTGATTCAAATATATATTAATTAATGTTGGGTATATATTTAAGAATGCAATCATTTGGTGATAGGGTATATATTATATTCAACTTTATTAGAAACTGTTAAGGAGATTTTCAAAATGGTTTTATTAATGCATGTTGCTTGAGAAATTTAGTTGCTCCTCATCCTTTCCAGATTTGTTTCTGTCATTTGGATGAGAGTGTAGTAGAATGTACTTCTGGTTTTAATTTGTATTCCCGATGATGATTTCATTCTCTTACTACACATTTAGATAAATTCTTTTGTGAAGTGACTTCAAATATTTTGCTCACCTTCTTAAATTGGGTTGCTTGGCTTTTTTTTTTTTTTTTTTTTTTAAGTAGGTTCCACACCCAGCGTCAAGCCCAAAATGGGGCTTGAACTCAGGACCCTGAGATCAATATCTGAGCTGAAATCAAGAGTTGGACACTTAACCAACTGAGCCACCCACGTGCTCAAGGGTTGCTTGACTTTTAAAAATTGATTTGGAGGGTTTTCTTATGCATTTTGGAAATAGTCTTTCATCAGATTGTGTTTGAAAGAGAAAAAGTTCGTGAAGGAAAGAAGCTGTGAATCAGATGGAAAAGTGTTTCATTTCCCTTAGTGAAACATGACCTAGTCCACGTCAGTGCAGACTCATGGCCAAAGTGTGTGAGCAGCTTTTACCTTCATGACTGGTCACCTGTCTTTTCCTGTTAGTCTACTCTTCAGTAACTCCTGAGAGCTGGAACATGTGTACTCTGCAGGTGATGGGGGAAAATGAAATCCAAGAATCTGCAGGGTGAGTTAGTACAATATCTGTGTGAAAATTACCACTTTTACATTGCCTACTCACATTTCCCCAGTTTTTTTCCATTTGTGAAACAATACTTCCAAGTGCTTCACAGCAAAAGGTTTTATTTGTACCTGTTAAATTTAGGAGAGTCCTGAAAATTCATGTCCCTAATGAATGGGGATTCAATTGGTGCAGCTTTCCAACCTGATAATTAAAAGAGTTCTAAAAGTAGAGGATAATTGAATTTCAATTTACTTCTCTTTCTGCATCAATAGCATGATTTTAGAAACTTTTTTAAAATAGCTATAACATGCTCAAATGTTTCATTATAGCATGACATTAATGATCTTGTAAGTAGGTTAATTGTAGATTCCATTGCAGACCTCCTTTGGAGATACTTCAGTTTGATACTTTGAGCCAGAGATTAGATTTAGTTCAAAGTCCATCCTGGTATTTCAAAGATTTTTGACTTTCTTAAATCCATAGGAGTTAGAAATCAAACTTTGTGTGCAAGTATAGACGCCTTGAAAATACAAGAGAGATTTTTACATCTTTATATTACCTGGGACATTATTTTTGGGTTTTGGTATATTTTGCATGAGGCAAAGTACATAATATTTCCTTACATTCTCTATCTAAATATGTAATAAGGACTTCAATAATTTATCCCACTTATTTTTTTAAGTTTTTATTTAAATTCCAGTTAGTTAACATACAGTGTAATATTAGTTCCAGGTGTACAATGTAGTGATTCAACTCATCTGTACAACACCGAGTACTCATCACAAGTGCCTCTTTACTCCCCATCATCATCCCCCCACCCACCTCCCCTCTGGGGACCATCAGTTTGTTCTCTATAGTTAAGAGTTTATTTCTTGGCTTGCCTCTCTCTTTTTTTTTTCCCCTTTTGCTCATTTGTTTTGTTTCTTAAATTCCACATATGAGTGAAATCATATGGTATTTGTCTTTCTCTGACTGACTTATTTCACTTAGCATAAAGCTCTCTAGCTCTGTTCATGTCATTGCAAATGACATTCTTTTTTTATGACTGAATAATGTTCAATCTTATATATATATATATATATATATACCATACTTATAATGCCACAGACAGCTTTAAGGGGTTCACAGACCTGAGATCCCCATCTGTGAAGTCTCCTTGGACCCATGGATCCATGAATTGAGAAGCTCTGGTCTAGGGAATAAGGAGGCTCATATTATAGGGCCTGATACAAGGACTTTGCCGTGAGTATCACAAGTATCCATTTCTCCTGAATGTTTCACTGGAAGATAGTTTTGGGGATAAGAGGAGGAGAAAGAACAGCACAGGGAAAGAAAGTGGAGGGAACTGTATTTTGAGAGTTAACAGGACACCACAGAGACTTTTCTAAGGCCTTGTTTCCACCATCAGTGTGGAACCATATAAATTTAAAGACTGGAAATCTAAATCTGATGAACTCCTTCAAAGTCACAGCCTCCTGCGGCACGTGGGTGGCTCAGTACATTAAACGTCGGACTCTTGGTTTTTGCTCAGGGTTGTGATCTCAGGGTCATGAGATAGAGCCCCACGTTAGGCTCCACACTCAGCATGGAGTCTCCTTGAGATTCTCTCTCTTCTCCCTTTGCCCCTCCTGCTCATGCCCTATCTCTCTCAAAAAAACTAAATAAATCTTTAAAAAAAGCAAAAACAAAGTCACAGTCTCCTATGTTTACAGCTTTATCAGCTTTAGGAACTTAAATCGGTGTAAGTAGTTCATGTGTTTCAGAAATGCACCTTTAAGACTTTTCCCTTATTGTTTTGAAAAGTAAAAAAAGAAAAAAAATGAACCAAGTGCCTAGGCCAATAAAAAAAGATTTATATATCTCTAGGTATCTCTCTCTCTCTCTCTATATATATGCCTAAAATATTCTGCCAGCGATTAACAAAGAGCCATGGAAATTTCTAGAGAAAAGTTATTCTCATGAATTACATTACTGAATTTGTTGGAAATTCAAGATTATGTAATCTAGGATCCATTTGAATTTTAAAATCTTCATGACAGACAGTAAACTATATTCCACAAGCCTTCCAAGGTATGATAGAAATTTATTCTTGCTCTTTATATGTGAAATGCTTTCAGTAAAGAAAAATATCAAAATTCAAATCAGGCGTACCCTCCTTTTATCATATATATTTTATTTTTTTCTTGAAGCTTTTTAATCTGAATTTGTTATTGATGCATAAAGTACATATAACTGTCTTTCTCTCTTAATCTCTCTCTCTCTCACACATATGTATATGTAGGTATATATGAAAATTTTGGTACCATAATACCTGGGCAATTAAAAATTTCTGCTGACTTAAATATAAATGAATTAGAGATGTGGGCATTAGAGTTTAATTACATATAGCCGGATTTTTAGGTCATGGTATCAATAGTGATGATTTTTTGACAGCTATGAATGCATTACTGCTGAGTCACTTTTATGTTTATAATGACTAGTGGGGGTAGAAATGGAAAATATGACAGTGATCCACCTATCTGCAAAGCTTATTATATCATAATTGCAGGTATGATTCAGTTTAGGATCATGAACCCTGAGAGTGTGACTAATATTCTAATGGATTTATTATACTTATGCATTTTATGGTGTTGTTTATGATGGACTATTTGGCTACCAAGAATCCTAAATTTTGGCAAGTCACCTTCAAACCAGAGACAACATATTGTAAAAGGTTTCGTTCTGAGGTCATAATTCCATCTTATTCTCTTTCTAGTTTTGTGAAGAGTGGCATCCTTTTGAGTCTTAGTTTCCTTATTAGTAAAATCAAGATAATTAACTCAGCATTATAGTGGATATTATATAATATATAGTATTTTATCATAGTATAAAACTCAATGTAGTCAACATTTCTCTTAGTAATGGTGGTATATTCATTTTTAAACTGTGACATAATAGTAAAAAAGACAGTATATGCCAGTAAGCCAATGCCACAAAAAATGTTTCCTAGAAAACCAACCTAAGACTCTGTGGCTTTAAACAACAATTAATTTTATCACAGATCTGAGGGTTGTCTGGGGTTTGGCTGATCGAGTTTGGGCTCAGCGGGGAAGGTTCAGCTATGCTCCGTGTGTTTATCTCCTCATGTGACCAGTGAGCATAATGATGGCAGTGATTCAAGAGAGGGAAGCTATATCGAGCAAGATTTTTTCAAACCTCTCCTTGCATTACATCTGCTGACATCCTATCGGCTAAAACGGGTCCCATGGCCAAATCAAGCTGTGAGGAAATATACCCCTACCAAGTGTAAGGATGGGCAGTGATAGGATTTCAAACTGCAACAGAGAATTAGAAATTTAGTGCAGGGGCGCCTGGGTGGCTCAGTCGTTAAGCGTCTCCCTTCGGCTCAGGTCATGATCCCGGGGTCCTGGGATCCAGCCCCGCATCTGGCTCCCTGCTCCGCGGGAAGCCTGCTTCTCCTTCTCCCACTCCCCTTGCTTGTGTTCCTGCTCTCGCTGTGTCTCTCTCTCTGTTGAATGCATAAATAAAATCTTAAAAAAAAAAAAGAAATTTAATGCAATTTACCAGAGTCACTGGTTTCAAATTGTTTATAATCTAATGGAAGAAGGACCAAAAAAAAAAAAATTAATAACAAAAAGACATTAGGCAGAAAAAATAATGTCACCAGTTGGAGTTTGGTGCAAGGCACACAAACCACTGCGTCCCTGTGAGGGGAGTCAGGAGCCATTTTCAGTCACAGATTCGCTCTGCCATCACTGCCTCCTGCCTCACGCAGCAGGGTGTGTACTGCTGTAGGCAGCTGGGAATGCGGATGCAGCATCCAACTCAGCCTGAGGAGTCCTGGCACTGGGAAGGGCACAATGCGCAGCCTCACCAGCTGTGAGCATCACCTGCGTCCGCTAGCAGGACTGCCCAATCCTCTAATAAAAGTATCTGGAACTCGAAAAAAATTTTTTAAAAAAGAGTCTGCTTCTACCTCTGAAAACGTAATTCTAGGACCCATAGGCAAATAATCAGCCAGTTATCTCAGACATCTCAAAGAAAAATTTGTTTCTAAGGCAGAAAGGAGCCTAATTACATAACATTTTCCCAATTGCTATCCTCCTGAAGTTAACAAGGGAAATAAAGAATTCTACTGTCCTTACAATGTACCACCTGAGGCTGACTACCATTATTAAATAGGCTGCAGAGCTCCATATTCAAAATATCTGGGTGGCCTGTTCTGGTGGTGTCAGGCAGAGAAATAATTAATCCTCAAGGCTAGGAAAGCATGCAGAAACATGATTAAATATAAGTCAGAACACATGGATCTACTGCATCTTAAAAATGGATGCTACTGTAAGAACAAGGTATGCTCAGAAGAACTAGATAGGTAAAGGGCAGGACTATCTCCTACTATCTCCTATAGTCACTATGCTTGTAGTGGGATAGCAGTGACAGAGTGGAAAAATTGTGTGGTATGGAGTCCCAACGCCCAAGTTTGTGTCATGGCTCAACCAGTTAATGATGTGACTGTTATAAAGTTGTTTTTTTAACCTTTCTGATCCCCTAGCCACAGCTTTAAAATAGGTATTATTATCTCTCATAAGGTTGTTAAGAAAATCAATTGAAGTAATATTTGTGGAAGGGTAATACCAAGTGTAAACTGTTACTGGTTGCTCTTTCAAGTTAACAGACTGATATGATGGCACCAAAGTTTTGTCAGTTAAGTTCACAGAGAGAGTAATACAAGGTGAATGCATGATGGACTAGACCATAAAATGCCTTATAGGTCACTTTAAAGGTTTTTTTTTTTTTTTTTTAACTTCATCTGGGAGAAAGAATAGCTTTATTCCTAGTTTAATCTTTGTTCCTTGGCCACAGAGTTCATTGCTAATGTCATAGAGTGGCCCAGTATACGCGGCTCATGTTCCGGGGGTGTTAAGAGAGATAGTTTAGAAATGATGTTGTCAAGTCTCTGCATTTCCCATCAGCATTCATTTGTTTGAAGATTTTCAATGTATGCATTTCTGAAATAATAATAACTTCAATTGTAGGAAAAACCTACAAAGCTACACTGTGATGGTTAATTTTATGTGTCGACCTGATCGGGCTAATGGATATACTGGCCAGATAGCTGGTAACACTTTACCTCTAAGTACATTTGTGTGGGTGTTTCTGGAGGAGATTAACATTTAAATAGGTTGACTAAGAAAGGAAGATTGTTCTCACCAATGCAGATGGGCATCACCCAATTTTTGAGGTCCCGAGTAGGAAAAAAAAAAAAAAGGGTGGAGGAAGGGCAGATTTGCTTTCTCTCTGAGCTGGGACATGCATCTTTTCTTACTGTTGGACATCTGGCTTCCTCTTTCTTAGGCTATCGGACTCTAAATGAAGTATACCACCAGCTTTCCTGAGGGCAGAGGGCAGATTGTAGGACTTCTCAGCCTTAATCATCAGTCTCATATGTAAGGGGTTTGCTTCTGTTTTTCTGGAGAACACTGACCAATACATAGACATAACTGTGAGACAACTCAAATACTGATGAGCTGCTATTCTAAATGTGCCTTGAATTAATCTATCCCCATTCTCTCCTCTCATTATGTTTCCTTTGTGACCAATGGCAAGCAATGGATGCAAAATTCACTTTCAAATTGAAGCAATGACCTAGGTATCTTTTCTTTGAAAATAGGAGAAAAGGTAATTTTTACATATATGCATTCTGTGAATGTAGTAAGTATAAAAATATGATGCAAAGTGCGGTAGGGGGTTGAGTTGAAGGTTAAGAAGTCTTAATTTTTAAGAAAATCTAGATTCAGATTCTTGGTAAAAATAAACTGTAAAGTGGGTAATTGTGTTTCATATCTGTCATAAACTAAAGCTTATCCTTGGCATGAAAATAACTACACAGGAGTATCTCATCTTAACTAGATTCAAAGTGTGAGACAAGACTGCTCTTTACCTCTTGGATGAGTATTTGTTTCACCCATGATGAGGATGAAACCTGCTGATAGATCACCAAAAAATGGCAGATTATTTTTTTTTAAGCAAGCAAAGCAAAAAGAAGCAGAAAGGAAATTCAGAGTTGCAGAATAAAATCATGTAACAATCTTGTTTGATGCTACTGAAAAGTAATTGAATTTGTGAATACCAGGCAAACAGCTCAATGTAAAGCAAACGATATGCTGATGTGTTGACATTTGAGCTTGTCTTATAGAGGGAGGAAAAAAATTAATTTTTAAATTTGAACTTATGAAAATCATTTTCTGCCTTTTGGACTTCTTGTAGGGGGATCTCCATTTCATATAAATTAGTTGAAAAGGGGTCTGAAATAAGTTCTAGTATACGTAGCATAATATTAAAAAGGGATATTTGAATATGTTAAGTAGAAGATAGAATGTCAATGGGAAAAGTATTCATTTCTTAAAATTATTAATAATTTAGTATGTTTTAAAGTGTAATGGCCAAGTTTAAACTGAAATAATATAAGGATCTCAGTTAACAAGATATATTTGTTGTTGTCATGATGATTGCAGCCTAAGTCAAGTAAGACACCCTTAGAAATAAATAGCTTTTATGTAGAAGGTGATGAAACCCTCTAGCAGGACAGCTGGGGCACATCTCTGTTATTCGGCAATATTCACCAAATGCGGTTAAAAGTAATGCATTTATACATCATGCACAGCTTTGATTCAAATCTGCATTACCAGTGGCTAGTCTTTTTCCATTGTGCATCATGTCACAAAATGTATGCAATTCTCTAAACATGTATTGAGACATGACGATTCTGGGTAGGTTTCTATTTCAGTGTAGTTTTGATTGAAATATTTAGCAATTGCACTAAAACAATGCTCTTTATTATGTTCTCTACTGGAGGTATGCTATCAAGGTGAAAATAGGATCTGTACATAGCACACCCTGTGGGATGCAGGTTGTCAGTCAGGTGCATACAGGACAAACTGCTGCCCATAGGGAAGGGTTACTGTGTTCTGGCCATGCACACTCTAACTCAGTTCATTATATGCAAAGACTGTGCTGTAGATTCCTCATCCTTTAAATTAGGTTAATGCCTAGTGTACTGGAGACTGAAGCACTAAACACTGACTTCTTCCTTTACTAACAATTCTGCACAGATGAAATAAGTTTTCTAAGATATCCTACACAGATGACATAAGTGTGAAATGAACATCAAATAGCCTTAAAAATGAGAAAGAGATCGGGCACCTGGGTGGCTCAGTTGGTTAAGCGACTGCCTTCGGCTCAGGTCATGATCCTGGAGTCCTGGGATCGAGTCCCGCATCGGGCTCCCTGCTCGGCAGGGAGTCTGCTTCTCCCTCTGCCCCTCCCCCCTCTCATGTGCTCTCTCTCATTCTCTCTCTCTCAAATAAATAAATAAAATCTTTAAAAAAAATGAGAAAGAGATCAACTTTAGTACTCCCTGTAAACTGAGAAGAATATGGAAAGAAGGGGTATAATTCCTTGTACTTTTGCTTTGGTGATAAAGTTTATGGTTTAGGTAAAGACGTAACTCAGCATTATGCCTGCTCTTTTCCTTTATTTTATTTCACTTTACTGTACTTTTATTTATTTGTAAATAGGTGACAGCAATACAAGAAGTGTCTAGCCTTTCTGGAGTGTAAATTTTGAGGCATGGATTGATAACAGAAGAGGCTGAAAAGGTGGGCAGGGCACAAATAGTACAAGAACTTACGTTCTGCATGGAGTCATTTCAAATATCTTCTATAGATTTGAGTTAGGTGACCAGTGAAGGATCTTAGGTAGAGAGTAATATGATCAGATTTCTGTTTTAGGAAGACAATTCTATCTACAGAATGGAGGATGGATTATGCAGGTGTGTGAGACAGAGAGCAGATGGAAGGAAGAACTATTTGCTGGTTAGGGCAAGAATCCCGGAAAGAGACAATGAAGAACTTGACAAACACCTTGTTTCATTTTATTAGCATCACAATCCTTTCTTCCTCTCTTATGACAACTGGAATGTATGAGTCTTTACTACTTCTCTGGACATTTGAAAATGTCAACTACTGGTATTACTCAAACTAGGAAAAAGAAATTTATAAAAACATTTTAAGCTCTTTACCATAATTTTAATTCATTTAGGCAGAGATTGTTTACTGAATTCCCACTATATGCCAGGTACAAACCTGTTTTCTCAGATGTAATAGTGAACAAGATTAATGTGGTCCCTTCAGCCACCAAATGTATAATCTAGGGGATGGTTTACAGAAAGGTAGTCTTGGAAATAGAATATAATGCAGTAGATATTATGATAGGGGCAGGACACAGATGAGTATTTGCATGGTTAGGGGAAGATGAACATCTTATCCCAATTAAAGGAACCATGAAAAGACTCTGGAGGAATTAAGGTTCAAAATGAAGGAGTATGGGTTGGTTAGAGACAGTGGGGAGAGAAGGGAAAGTTCAGGCAGAGGAAAGAACAGTGACAGATAGAGGGCATGGCTTGGCTAGGAGCCTCAATTAGTCCAGCCTGGTGGAACAAGAAACTGGTTCAGGAGGGAGGATTCAGAGATGAGTCTCACTGTATTATCCTAAGAAGAACATAAATTCCTTTGGGGTAGAAAGCTGTATAATTGCTATAATTTGTCCTGTCTTTAATATTCTATGTATGCATCAGTGAGGGAGTGCAGTGGGAGCATCCTCAGTGCCCAAAATGCAACTATTTCCTGTTCCTGGCAGGAAGGCTGGTTGTGGGGTGGGGTGGGGAGAAAATGGGAGGAGGAATATTTTACTGGCAGGAAACTAGAGTACTCAGAGCATTTGTGCATTTCTAATCCTTCAGACTTCCTTTATCTAAACAGGCACTTGCCTGCTGCCTCGGAGAGTGTTGCTTCATGGTTTCCCAAACTGGTAACTAGAGCATTGATGACATCACCTTTGCCCAAGACAGGTTCTCTAGTGCTTATAATTCAGTGTCTTGACTTCATATACCGAATGCACTTTTTATGCCCCAAATAGAAGTTTCCCTTGAGATCCCACACTTTCTGTTCTTCCTCCTCTTTTCCGTAGCAGAGCTGTCCTGCCTGCTATTTACCAGAGGTTCTGAAAGCGAGGTTTAATTTCCAAACTATTCAAGGAGGCTCTTGGGGGGTGTCATTCACTGCACCCGCTGACTTCTGGACCAGCACAAATTGAATTCCATGCATGTGTGCTTATCTGTCTTTGACAGTCCCTTGGAGTCTTGCCTCTCACAGCGGATGCAGAGGCTGCTGCCATCCCCAGCCCCCTCACTTGGTGCCTGTTAGTCCCTCTCTTCTATTACAGATACTTCTTCATCTGGGGCTTTCTGTAGTGCCGGCTTCCTGCCCCTGCTGACTGAAGTCTTCTTTAGCAAATGCCAAAGCTTTGAAAATGTATATGGGATAGTCTCCAGATGAACGCCACTGATGTGCCCTGAATAATAACAGATTTTAATTTGAGTGTAGCCTGTGCCCAATGATCTCTGTGTTTGCTGTGCCTAATCGTAAAGTGCAAAGTGCAAAATTAAACTAGAAAGAAATGGCATGCCAGCAAAATCTCCAGTTTCAGGGAAATAAGGCAAATACCTCTTCTTAACATGAGAATCGACACACTTTTGTATAGAAAGTGCAATCTTCATGCTTTTTGAAAGGCGTAACGGATATCCCAGATAATCTGTGGCATTCACTGCTTAAAAACATAGAGGGCAGTTTCTGACTTCTGAAAGTGAGAATTACAGGATGAATGAGGATGCAAAGCTAATGAGCATATTGCCAGGGGGCCATCTTGAGGTAGAAAGTACACAGCCAGAAGTAACTGCAAGGACATCTCCTGCCATAAGCATTGCTAATAAGCTGGCTTAGTTGTTGATCAGTAACTGTTCCTCCTTACATCTTCCTAGTTCCCTGTGGGGCAGCTACTAAGGATGTAGAAATTGAGAAGAAAGACTGAATATACCAATATGTGCCTAGTGAGGAATTTCTCTCAAGAGGAAGGTAGTCCCCTCATTAATAGGTGAGCCAGAAGATAAATGGCCAGCATATAAATTACAGGTCACACACACACACACACACACACACACACACACGCACACACAGGTATCAGGAGTCAGTAGGATGCCATGTCTCCTCTGAAAATGTCTATGAAAGGGAGTAGATATCCCAGAAGTATAGCTCAGGAGTAGATGACTCCTCATGGCTCCTCCAAGCTGGATTTCTATAAAGAATAGTAATACTCCATTCCCACACAAAAGCTGCTACTTGGATCTGTTTTCACCTACATTCATTAAACTGTAAGCTATGGCAGTTCTTGCCAAAGACTTTTATTAGGAATCTGAGAAAAACTCAGGAGGGCTGTTTGACTTCTACATGACAGTACATTTGACTCTTCAGATTTTCCTTTGGTGGTAAATTTTGCTCCTGCTGACAGCAAGAATAATTGTTGCCCACAAAGTTTAACTCTATTTTCTTGCTCAATTTTTACAGTGTAAGCAATTTTGGACAACAATGTTTTTCAGACTGAATTCTGCTCTGGGCAGGGAAAAGCAAATTGTGTTAGGATGTCCAGCCCTACAGCAGGGTGCTCACTCTGGCATTACGTGTCCTTATGGGAAGGGTGCTTACTTTGAATTCATCTTGGTATTTCAGTTAAAAGCAAATTATGGATTATTTTTTTAAATGTTACATGCCAATTATTTTATTAAATAAGTACAACAGCATGAGATAAAGTTTTCATATTTCAAAGTATTCTCAGCTGTTTAAGTGTTTGTATCTTGTCTTGCACTATCTATAGACTATTGTGTTTACTTCATCCTTCCTCCACTTGGCATTCCCATTTAAGGAATGAGAGCATTGCATGCAAGGAAATGACTTTAGTGTTAAATATTCCATTATCTATTTTTACTGATATGACCCGTTTCACCTGCTTGGGATCTATTAAAAAAAAAAAAAGGTCACTACTCTTTTAATCTTTAAAACATATGTGATATAATTTTGCATCCCAGCAAATCTACTCTTCTTTTGGGATTCCCTCCCAAGAAATTTTAAGACTCAAGAAATGCACACACATTGATGATTTATTCTAGTTCTTTTTCACATGTTGTCCCTGCTGGGAAACTTGCAAGTTTTCCAGGCCCCTCTATTCCTGACCAGGGACAGAAGGCTGCTTTCCTCTATCCCTTCCCACATGACTCCTCTATGAACTACTAAATTTCATTCCTGCCTCATTGCACAATCTGGGAGAAGCCTTTTTTATTTTATTTTTTTCAGAGGTATTGATGTACAACCTTCTGAGGACAGCAGAGAAGACCAATTATCTGAAACAAAGCTGTCTGCCAGAGTCAGGAGTTTGCATTGTATCTTCCTGTAGCTAAAAAAGAAACTCTCCAATGCCATATTCTATCTTGGGTAGACCACAGATAAAAATCTTGGTGCCAGGATGGGGGGACTCTGAAGCTGACCAAAGCTCTCACTACTCATTTTACCACAGGACCAAATATGTCCTAGAGTAACTGACAGAGCAAGGACCCACTAGCTTTCCTCTCTGGTCCAACAATAAAATACAAAATAAAGGGTATGTTTCCTAGATCTGGACTATTCATTTCTAACCATGATCAATTTGTTCCAATAATGATCATGATAATTTGTTAGTTCTGAAGATAAATACTGATTATCCTTAATTTCACTACATCATATATTTTGAACAAATAATAGAATTATGATTTTTCTGACTTCTTCAAGGTCACCAAAAATAGAAGAAAAAAAATATTTTTTAGATTATCACTCTTAATAATTGTATTTTGAGTTCACACTTTGAATATTGTTCTTGAGTACCTACTTTTAATATTAACTTCATGACAAAATTTAGAATATTTAAAACACATTAGGTTTTACTCTCAAGTCCTAAATGACAAGTTGAGCATAAACTACAAAATGTTTTAAGGAATAATTCATTAAAACAGACAGTGCTTCCAGTTATCAAATGAATAAGTCACTGGAATAAAAGGGATGGCATATGGAATATAATCAGTGATACTTTAACAGTGTTGTACGGTGACAGATGGTAGTGTGAACATAATGTATGGAGAACTTGAATCACTGTGTTTTAGACCTGAAACTAATGTAACATCATGTCAACTATACTCAAATACAAAAAAAACAAAACAAAAAACCAAAACACCTGCAAAATAACAACAAAAAAGAAACAGCTATAAAATAAATGTTTATGGCAACTCAAGTTACAAATGTTGGTAATCTTAACAATAGTCAGCTTACAAAAATAGGCCTGACTCTTCACACCTAAGTCTGCACCCTTTGAATAGTGACTTTGCAGTTCTTCTCACCGAAAGGTGAAGTATAATTGACTCCCCCTCGAATTTGATCTGACATTGCCACTCCCTTTTATTGACAGAATGTGGCAGCACCGAAGGTATACCTGTCTGGAGCCTCAGCTTCAAGACTTGTGCTTTGACTGTTTTTCTTGGAACTCTGCTACCACCATATGAATAGGCTCTGCAGGACATTACTCATATGACAGCATCACCACCATTGCCTCCACTACCAGCCAGCCAATCAACAGACATGTGGGGGAAGTGGCTTTTCTTGGACAACCAGTCCCCAGCCAACCTGCCATGTGACCACAGCACATGACAGATCCCAGCTGAGACTAGCAGAGCTTAACCCATATTAGTACAACGATGTGATGCAAAAACATGTGAGCAAAAAATATTTATAAGTAATATAAATATTTTTAAGTTGCTATTTTTGGTATAGTCTACACAACAATAGATAACTGATATAGAAATTGATTCCTGAAAT
The DNA here is from genome assembly GCF_029215605.1 of Mirounga angustirostris. Lineage (NCBI taxonomy): Eukaryota > Metazoa > Chordata > Mammalia > Carnivora > Phocidae > Mirounga > Mirounga angustirostris. Next base: position 142,468,280 of record NW_026991710.1, on the reverse strand, counting down.
GGGTAATTGCAATAATAAAAACCTTGAACTGAGGAGCCAGTTGAGGCTGGAAAAATGGAGAAGAAATTTTTAGCAAAGTTTGAAACGCAGTGAAGAAATTGTTCTTGGAGGCTAGGAAAATGATAACTTATATTATATAGTTATAAAATAATTGTCAAGGGGCGCCTGGATGGCTCAGTCGGTTAAGCGTCTGCCTTCAGCTCAGGTCACGATCCTGGTGTCTTGGGATTGAGCCCCACGTCTGGCTCCCTGCTCGGTGGAGAGCCTGCTTCTCCCACTCCCTCTGCCTGCCACTCTGCCTACTTGTGTTCTCTCTCTCTCTCTCTCTGTCAAATAAATAAATAATATCTTTAAAAAAAATAAAAAAATAACATAAAATAATTGTCAAAGCAATTGCATACAGTAACTAGAAAGATAGAAAGCAGATCTCATGTACTTTGGATTTGGCTAAAAAAAAAAATCTCAAGGAAGAATGTTGAAAGTGTCAGCTGGTTAAGAAGGAGGACTGTGCTTGGGGCGCCTGGGTGCCTCAATCAGTTAAGCCGCTGACTCTTGATTTCGGCTCAGGTCATGATCTCAGTGTCCTGGGATGGAACCCCGTGTGGGGCTCTGTGCTTAGCAGGGAGTCTGCTTGAGGATTTTCCCTCTCCCTCTGCCCCTCCTACCGCTCTCTCTTTTTCTCTCTCTCAAATTAAAAAAAAGTCAAAAAAAAAAAAAATAGGAGGACTGTGCTCAATTGTTTATAAAAGTGGCCCAACTCTGTCCCTTACATTCCACATCCGCAAACAGTGTGACTTTTCAGCCATTGTGGGATAGAGTCTGGTCCATGAATTGCTTTGGCCGATAAAAAGTGGGAGAAATGAGTGCCTGCCAGTTCTGAGCCTAGGCCTCATAGGCCTTGATTCTTCTGCCCTCCCTTTTGTAACCATGATGCCACCTTGTGGATAGAGCTTTGCTAGCCTGCTGGGTGTTGAGGCATGTGGTCTAGTCACTCCATTACTGACAAAAGCCATTCAGTCTCCAAATCAGTGAATGAGGTTATTTTGGAATAGTCACTCCTAGCCTACCTACAAACTGACTATAGACACATGAACAAACCTATCTTAAATATGTCGAACTTGTCCCAGACCAGAGGAACTGTCCAAGCAAACCATATTTACATCAGAAATGCTATATGATTGGTTTTTAAGCCACTAAGTGTTAGAAGTTTTTGTTATGCAATAATAAATGTTATATACTCTTATCCCCCAGAGTACTTCCTCTCCCTGCTCACTAAAGGTTGGCATTCCATAGATAGAGATCCATTTTCTTGATTTATCTACTAACTTTTCGTTTTAAAAAGATAAATAAATAAATTAGTTAATTAATTAAAAAAAAAGATGTGAAAAGCAAATACTGATGGTTGAGGTGAGAATCAATTGATCATGTCCTTTACTGACTTGAGGCGAGGTAGGATAAGATTTGAAGACTTGGGAGAAGACTGAGGATCTTGGGAAAAAATTGTCAGATTGACAAGAAAATTTCATTGTCTTATGAGGAGAAGGATTATAGATTGAAGGCCTGAGTCCTCTGTTCCAGAATTTAAATGATATCAGAAAGAAAAGATAGTAGAAGTTGATGGATGTTTTCTTTGCAAAACACATGTGTAAGGAGAGCTCTGGACGGGAGTCTTATGTAGTGTGCATTTTTCAATTTAGGGAGAGTGGTGGTCCTTTGGAAGACCTAGATGTCAGTAATGCCCAAGAAGCAAATTTTGGAAGTTTATATGATCCTTTTAGATACACAAAAAAGCACAAACTATGTTGTACCTGCCTTGGCTCTCTTTCCCCCTAATTCTTCTAAGATAAACTTTATTTTGTGTTGGAAGAATATTCCTCCTTACACTCAGCTTATGAGTGTGCATGTGGCCTTAGTTTCAAAGGAAGTAAATGATCTAAGCCAGGCAAGCTATTAAATTCTGGGCATTTTCTGGAACTGTTGGAAAGGGACTTGTATCTTACCGTGAGTGTTAGTAAGCTTTAATGATGTGAGTCTTTGTATACGTATAACCACTTTGCCATCACCAAATGAGAGCAGGCTTAAAAATTAAAGTAAATCGGAGAAATAATGTTGCTGAAGGTTGAACAGAAAAATTTCTGATGAAGTTGATTGAGTCTTGAATCCAGCAAGGGGCTCAATTTAGATCTATCCCCTGACTTTTTAATTTTGGGGAAAAAATATTTCCTTTTTCCTTAAACCTGTATGAGTTGAGTGTTTGTCCCTTGTAAACAAAAGACAATTTTAGTGAATGAATCTTGAATTTACATTAGCAGAGGGCATTCAAATGTTGGTAGTAACCAGTGAAAAAAATGTACAAAATTTTGAAGTACTGCTAGAAATACGAATGTTAGTAATTTTAAATTTCTGAGAAAAGACTCATAGCCTGGCCCTGTTGACATAGCCCAGTGAGGAGCAGAAAAATTAAAAAAAAAAAAAAAATAGAAAAAAGAGGAAATCATCTAACATGCTGATTTTTTGAGACAGAGAAGACTCTTTTTTTTAAGTGTATTAAAGATAAAATAGTGTTCTTTAGTTAACTAGATCTTATTTAGGTTAACAATAAACTATGTTTCTGGGGCGCCTGGGTGGCTCAGATGGCTAAGCGTCTGCCTTCGGCTCAGGTCATGATCCTGGGGTCCTGGGATCGGGTCCCGCATCGGGCTCTCTGCTCAGCGGGGAGCCTGCTTCTCCCTCTGCCTCTCTCTCTCTCTCTGTGTCTCTTATGAATAAATAAATAAAATCTTTAATAAAAAAACCCAATAAACTATGTTTCTTCTAGTAGTACCAACAAAACACTTAAATCCTAAGGTCAGTTTTAAAATGCAATTTGGCCTATTTTTTATTTGATACTGTGGGATAATTATTGTTTTATATTGTATAAGCTTCAATTTACTGCTCTAAACTATAAAAAAATGATAATTGACTCCTTTTGTGCTTTTAAAATACTGATTATTATTCTCCAATGTTGAAGTGTTTCCATTTTCTATTAATGGGTAAAAGCATACTTGCTGTATTTCATTTTTTTTAAATGATGAACAAAACCTGTATGTTTACCTTGGTTTTGTGACTTCCATCTTTAGATATACTTAGAATTTCACAAATGTCACATGGTGTTTACTTAAGGGTAGCAACATAAAACAACTTAAAATTTCAGGGTTTTAATCTGTAAAAATATAAAAGACATCAATATCTTCCAAATTACTGTTTTTCCAACTGTTAAATGGAACTTTGCCTTTCCAATTTCTAATTTATCAATCACTAGAAACAGATTAGTTTCAAAATTGAACCTTGGTTTTGAAAGATGAATTCTCTTCTATTGATTGCTCTTTTGAAATAATGTAACAGTTTCATTTTGATCCTGGCTCCTTTTCAGGTTCAGGTCAGGTTTCACTTACGTTCAGTTGATGGTTCATTAAGTTGAATGTCTTATGGAGCCCTGGACAACACAGAGCTCCTGCAATGATCCCATTCCCCATGTTACTAAAATAAAGGACCTTACACCTCAAGTGTCTCCTGATGTTATGCTCAAATTAGCCTGTCTTTCAACATTTATACACCTGAATTAATTTTGAGCATATGTCATGTATTAATAGTCATGGTTACATTTTTTTTTTTTTTTAGAAGTTCAATTTCCCGGGGTGCCTGGGTGGCTCAGTTGGTTAAGTGGCTGTCTTCAACTCAGGTCACGGTCCCAGGGTCCTGGGATCGAGCCCCGCATCGGGCTCCTTGCTCAGCAGGGAGCCTGCTTCTTCTTCTCCCTCTGCCTGCCGCTTCCCCTGCTTGTGCGTGCTCTCTCTCTTGCTCTCTCTCTGTGTCAAATAAATAAATAAAATCTTAAAAAAAATTATAAAAAAAAAAGTTCAATTTCCCTACCACGAACAGAATCATAAAGCTTAATTCCACCATTGGTCCTCTATGCTCTGTGTACTTACTATATAGACTTAAAACTGGATAACACTATGGCTCACTTGTAAAAATAATGACTAAATCTTAAGTTCCACTTTCAATTTGAATCAACCCAAGTCTCCAAGGCTCATCAAGGCATTAGAGGATGCGAGACTAGAACAGAAGCTCACAGTAGTGGGAGAACAGAGCCAGATACCTAGGTTTTAATTATATTGTCATTATTGGACTTTGTGTTAGTGATAGCAATGAGAACACTTATTTTTTATTTATTTTATTTATTTTTTTGAGAGAGAGAGAGAGAGAGAGAGTAAGCGACAGAGAGAGAGAGAGAGAGAGAGCACCAGTCAGGGGAGGGGCAGAGAAGCAGACTCCCCGCTGAGCAGGGAGCCTGACGTGGGTCTCGATCCCAGGAATCTGGGATCATGAGATGATGAATGAGCTGAAAGCAGACACTTAACCGACTGAGCCACCCAGGCACCCACAATGAGAACATTTATAAAAGTATTTCTTCATTTTAAAATTTCTCTTCAAGTTGCACTGGAAGATAATGCGAAGTGATGAGGTGTTCAGGAAAAACTGTAGGCCTTGACTTCCCACTGGTCCAGGTTTGAATCTAACTTTCTTTTGCATCATTCATACTATGTGATCTTATATTATTTAAATTCCATGAACTTCATTGTTCTTATATGGATAACAATATGCACAGGATTTTGATTTCTAATTTACATTATTATCTTGTGCAAAATGTGAGACACTTACCTAGAAAGCACCTAGAATTGTTCATTGCACAAAATATTATTCCCACATATTAGCCTTTTATTTTATAAGTGATATAATGAAATAAAATGTATACCTCTTTGAAGTTCACTTTACTTCCAGGGAAATTAGGCCTGTTATTTAGGGTCAGTTGCCCATATGGGCAGCAGATAGGAGGCTGAGAGTTTAAACAGCAGGGTGCTCACTTGCTTTATCCTCATCTTAATCAAATCACAATTACACAAAGACACATGGAGCCACCAAGTGTATTTTGAGTTATTGTGGTCCTTCTGGGTCAGATGAAGATCAACATCAGTCCTAAAACAAGGCTGTCATTTAAGAATTATAGAACACATGGAAAACGGTTACACATCGAGCTATGTAAGTTTTTAGCAATAGAACAAAGAACATCTGGAAAATACATATTAGCATTTGGAAAGAAATTTCCTTACAGGTTTCTACCTTTCAAAAGCTGAAGAGAAAACATTTATGTCCTGTGAGCTTCACTATCTGTTACTCAAGAAAAGTGTTACAACTACATTAATCAGAAAGTAAAACAAAGGATGAGTATTCGGTTACCAAAGGGATGACTAAAATGAGAACTGAGGAAAAAAAAAATCCCCCAAATCCTGGGAACTATATCTAGTGTATGTGGATTTTGCACTCAAATCCATTTCTGTGGCTAAAAGGGTATATGATTGTCTGGGAAACTTTCATTCCTGAATAGACATGCTCTCAAATATCACAGCACACAGTAAAGAAGAAAAATGAAACAAATGCTCAATTGAAAATATAACCCTCCATAAAGGAATTTATGGCCTCTTAAAAGTAAAGAAGGCACAGGAAGGAAATAATCATGTTTCTATTCCTAAGTTCTATTCATAGAATCTGCATGAATGGCATCATATAAACAGGTGCTCGGTGTATAAAAAACAATCTCTCACTCTGATTCAATGAGATCTACATCTTATAAACGGGTATATACATTCTTACACATTCAGTGTGAACTGTGAGGATGGAATCTAAATATGCATTATCCCCAAGGACATCATCAATGTCTGAGTTAATACTGGGATGAGCTCGGTAACATCCCCCTGACAATGTAGCACCATTGTCTTAAGTGCTGGTGAGTGTCTGATACAAGGTGTGTCTGAGTCCTCGATTTCCATTACAGGGAGCCCTCTCTCCCGGTTCCACTTCCATTGGCTTTTTTTTGTCTTAAACCACCTCATTGTCAATTCTGTCAAATTTCACCAGTCTCAAGAAAGGTCAGCATTGAGAATTAATTTATAAAATACTAACAATCCCAAAGAATATTAGCCCAGACACATGAAGAATGTAATTGACTCATACTGTCAACTCCCTGACTTCAAAGAGTTTTATTTTTCTCTAGCGCTACCCCTCTGCCTGATAGTAGCCTCAGACACACAAGAAAGAATTCACGTACCGGAGGGCAGCCTGGAGTCCGTGCACACCGGCTGTTCCTCGCACCTTGACTCCGCCCCTCGCGACAGTCCTGTGCACACGCCTTGTAAGCGAAGGCACCGGGAGACTGACTTCCAGTGTAGGAATGGATCTCAGCAGCTAACGTTGCTGCAGGAACAGCTGCGATGGGTTATCTAGCTTACAGAAGATTTTATGTTGAAGATCATCGCAACAAATCTATGGTAAACCTCACATCCAGAAAGACAACCCCCAAATAGTACATGCTTTTGACATGGAAGATTTGGGAGACAAACGTGTACCGCCGTCGTTGGAGGTCGAAAAAGTTCCCATTCTGTGATGGATCTCACACAAAACGCAACGAAGAGACTGGGGACAACGTGAAACCTCTGATCATTAAGAAAAAGGAAACTTAAATGGACAGTTTTGTCGCTGCAAACCAACTTGTCATGATGTTACCTGATTGTTTAATTGGAATCACTACTGCTTCTGTCTAACTCACATCCCCTGGGTTCTAGATGGGGTATTGCAAACTGCAGTTTTCTTTCTTTTTTAAAGATTTTATTTATTTATTTGAGAGAGAGAGAATGAGAGAGAGAGAGAGAGCGTGAGAGTCGGGAAGGTCAGAGGGAGAAACAGACTGCAATGGGCCCCATTCAGGACTGGATCCCAGGACCCCGGGATCATGACCTGAGCTGAAGGCAGTCGCTTGACCAACTGAGCCACCCAGGCGCCCTGCAGCTTTTATATTCATAGCTTTTGCCTTACTTGTTGAACCATCGTGGTGCACATTTATTTAAACAAAAAAAGGAAAAAGCAAACACCAGCCTCATTGTCTATAGCTTATTTTGGTCTTGTAAGGATCTGTTTCTTTACACTGAAAATAATTATGTTAGAATATAGTTGTATGTTGAAGTTAGCATATTAAATTATTCTTAGGAAAAAAAACGGAATTTGTGTAATGGTATTCTCATTACTAGAAGTATTTGTGTATTGGACCCATGGAATGAAATTCAGCATGGGAAGAATTAGGTGTTGCCATTAGAAGCACAAAATTCTCTGTTACTTATTATTGCTTTATTTTTGAGTATACCTAGTGATGTAGTTCCTTCCTGCATTGAAAGTAAAAACTGCTATGTGTTCAGCTGGCAAACTAAATTATAACTTTCTATCATCATAATAAAATAGGGAATGTCTTGATGTTTTGATAGAAATAAAATATTTAATATGGTGTTTTTTTTTTTAAATCTATTGTGGAGAAAAGACTATGATATTAAATTTAATTCCATTGAATTCAACTGAATGCAAAACCTATTTATTGAGTAACTTGAAATACCAAACCCAGTTCTGGGTACATTGGCTACAACACTCACTGTATATTGGCTACATTCACTGCCTTTCGTAGGTAAACATACTTGTAGTTTGAGCCTTAGGGCTAGAATTGCTTTAATCAATGCTGAATCTGTAGCATTTAGTATACTTCTAGGCTTTTATTAATGACATGTGGGTTAGGTTTAAATCAAAAACACACCTACATACCTTTTACTACTCACTGTGATTTTTATTTTATTTTTATTTTTTTAAAATATTTTATTTATTTATTTGAGAGAGAAAGAGCACAAGCGAAGGGGTAGGCAACAGAGGGAGAGGGAGAAGAAGGCTCCCCGCTGAGCAGGGGGAGCCTGACTTGGGATTTGATCCCAGGACCCCAGGATCATGACCTGAGCCCCGTCACTGTGATTTTTTAAAAAAGATTTTATTTACTCATTTGAGAGAGAGACAGAGAGAGAGAGAAAGAGAGAGAGAGAGAAGGAATGGGGGCGGGGGAGACAGAGGGAGAAGCTGACCCCCTGCTGAGCAGAGAGCCTGACGCAGGGCTCGATCCCAGGACCCTGGGATCATGACTTGGGCCAAAGGCAGGCGCTTAACCGACTGAGCCACCCAGGCTCCCCTCACTGTGATTTTTGATTTCTAATTCCCCCTTACCTTTGAAGTATTTCCTAGGGAGAAGTGGTCAAGTAAGACATAGTCTGGTCCTCAGGTTCTCTTCCAGAACCTTTTGTCCTACAGATACGACACTTAATATAGGCTGTGATCCTCATAGATTTTCGTCTCTTTGATATCAACATATGCAAATGTTTCAGGAGATATATATTTTTTCCTAAGTCGAACTTCGAAGAGAACAGGATGTTGTGTTAGATGTATCTAAATCGTTGGGTCTTTGCTTGCTATCTATGTAACCTGTAGTAAATTACTTAAACCATGTCTGAGCTTTATTCCATCCTAGTAAAGGGGAGCTGTGAAAACTATTTTCAAAATTCTCTGACAGACGTTTCTGTCTATAACACATTACTGCCAAATTATAGGTATTTAATAAATGTTCAATAAAAAAACACATGTCATAAGAGAGGTTCCCAGTAAAATGCTTCTAGAATTGGAGAGACAACAAAGATTAAATTCACAGGAGAACATGACGAGACACAGAGACAGAGAAGAGTTATTTTCCTTCTTGGGTCCAAAAAAAAAAAAAAAATTTTTGGAGGTTTTTAGATGCTTGATTATGAGCATATAGGACCCCTAGGGCTCCAAAAAAGACAGGTTTTATTATAATTATAAATAAAAATGGCTGTTCTTTTTCCAGAAAAGAAAAGGCTAATTTGTTACGTTATAGTGTCCATTTCTAAAATGGAAGTCCATAACACATTTCCATAATCATATATAGGCATTTTATTTATGAAATCTTTTCTGAGATTTGTCTACTAGGATTAATCATGATATATTCTCAGCTAAACTTTCAAACACTGAAGAGATTAATCAATAGTAAGATCTGGTAGAAGAAATTGCACTAGGGAGGCTCAAATGAGTGATGCTCTAGGTCCCTAGTGTTGTTTTAAAGATAAATTGGCCATTCCTAATACTATTAAGTATTGAGAGGTATCCATGAAATAGTTCACACTTAGAATTTATATAATTGCAAAAGAAAACTGGACTAAGACTTAGAAAAATGCTTAATTTAGTTTAAAAATGGTATTTTAAATGACTTCCCTTCCTCTGTCCTTCCATAATAATGGATGGTTTTATGACAGCACTTGTTTGTTTAGTTTGGATTATATTTAGTTATGCGTATAACTTTTTGAGTGTAAAAATAAAACTAATTTAAACCAAGACAATTTCTGCATTGAAATTGCAGAAGTGATTTGCACATAGAAGAAGCTCATTGTTTTTTGGTTGCATATGTTTAATGCAATAGTAGTGTCTAAAGCACTGAGATATGACATTACCTCTATTTGCGTTAAACATACAATGTTTGAGGACCTGTTTAATCTAAACCTATGGCTTTGTGACTTAAAGTCTATAGATCTGGAAAGATAAAGTCGCTCTGAAATAAAAGTTTTATAAAGTCAAAGGCCACTGGATTAAAGAAATCTGGATTCAAGTGAATCCAGATTTTTCTTTCGTTTTATTTTTATGAGTGTGGTTTTGAAGGAGCAATGTAAGTGTCATTTACCTGTTGTTTTTATTGTATGTTTATTTTTAATAAATTAGCTATACAAATGTGCTGCTTCTATTTAAGAAGTCTATTTAAGTTGTTTGATTATCTGTTCTCTTTTTATGTACTTTGGTTTGAACTAACCAAATCTGTAGTGCTGATGTAGTTGCTTAGCTCTCTCTAAGAATAGGATATAGCAGAGTCTGAAAATCCTCTTATTTAAAATCCATTTCTTTTCTTTGTGTGGAAGGAAGTTTTTACCTCAAGTGGATAGAGAGGATTATTCTCAAGTGTGATACGGACATTCCAGAACAAACTCAATTCTAAATTTTATTGTCAAATTATCTCTTGTTCTTTCAGACTCCAAATTATTTCATTTTCTTTCATCTGAGCAAAGAATACGGTCTTTAAATGATAGTCATCCAATGACAACTTTTTTCGCAGTAGCATGTGTGATATAAAGACAGCTTATTTTGTAGCGCTGTGTATTTGTTTTGAAGACAACATGATTGAAATCATTCTCTTACTAATGGTTGCCTTAGAATTGTCTTTAAATTAAAATCCTCTTTTGCTGTGGGCAAGCATATTAGGCTATTATGTATTAAAGCTTATTTTTCTATACAGAAACTAAGGACAAATGGGATGTAATGTACAGCATCACTATAGGTAATAATACTGTGTTGCATATTTGAAAGTTTCCAAGAGAGTAGAACTTAAAAGTTCTTATCACGAGAAAAAAAATTACAGCTATATGTGGTGATGGATGCTAAGTAGACTACTGTGGTGATCATTTTAAAATATATCCCTACACTGAATCATCATTCTGTAAATCTGGAAGTGATATAATGTTATATGTCAAAAAAAAGACAAATGGAATGAGATACAGAAGGCTTGATCACAAGAGCTGAACTTGTAGTGCTGGGGTAGATCATGAAGGAAAAACAGGCTCAGTTAAGAATTTAGAAGTTTCCAATTTGTCCCTGTGTCCTGAAGTATTTTATATTCAATTTATTTTCTTCACTAAGTATGCTACCCTTTTCTTTCCTTTTCTTTCTCTGCCTCCTAAAGATGTTCAACTGTCACATAGAAAAAGTCCTTATCTCTGTGTGCAGTAACATCATTGGCCTGAAATTCAATGTGAGCAATATTGAGTACTAGATGTGATAACTTACCATACCATTAATAATAATAATATATTATTATACAACATATATATCCCAGTGTCAATGAATCATGATTTAATCTCTTGACTCATTAGAAATTAAAAAAAATAATAAAAGAATTTTATTAGAAACCCATTGATGCCTTAGCACTGATTAAATGTGGAATTGTAATTAAATGCATAGACTTAATTCTAATCTTAGACTTATCTTAGATCAGAATCCTGAATTTTTGACTATCTTTGTCTTTCCCTGAAAGACACCAACTGGTTAATGCAGTTCAGATAACCTACTGATCTGACATTACAAACACACCCAGAATAGTTCACCTAAGGTGTGGTTTTAGCTATCTTCCTGTTTGGCTGCTTGATTTATGTTCCTTGCTATATTAATTCCCTTGGGGAATTTCTAGTTCCTGGCCCTCCATGTAAAGAGGTTGGAAGTACCCACTCCCTCTTAACAGCAAATAAAAACATGAACAGATTGAAAAATCAGCAAGTCTCCTTGGATCCATAAGAATAGGGAAGACACAGGATTGGAGTGAATGATAGGTGAATACTGGGTCACTGCTCAGCAGAGCAGAGACTCACCAGAAATGAGAGCCACATGAACCAGTGCCAGGTAGGAGAAACTGAATGGTAACTGGATTGCTGGAGACTCATTGTGGACAAGTCTGAGAGTTAAAAACTCCAGGAGACCTAAGTCACAGGGGGCCCCCAGATATTGTGAGATTTACCTCCAGGAGTTCAACCATGTTCCTATGACAAATATCAGAGAAAAATCTCCAGATTCCAACTTGGGAGAGGGGGGAGAAGGGGTGGGGGGTGAAGAACCATTTAAAAATATGTCTGAGCATTCTGTTCTTCTCAACATGGCCTGCCCTCAGGGGAAACTAGTTAACTAGAGCCTAACCTGATGGGGTATTAGCAAAGCCTAACTGACCTGGAGATGGGAAAATACTCAAGTCCAGCCTAGTCTGTCACATCTAATGTGGGAGAAAAATCTAAGAAACACTGTGAAGTTCACAGTCCAGAGGCACGGGCTCACCAAAAGATAGACCTAAACAAAGGACAATAGAACATTTCCTCTCTCCCCACACCTCATCATGATGTTTCTAAAGGCCTATTTACAACATTTCCTTTTACCCAGTGCATCATGCCCAGCTACCAAGAAAAAATTACAAGGCATATCAAAAGACAAAAAACACAATTCAAAGAAACAGAACAAGCATCAGAACCAGACAGGGCAGGGATATTGGAATCATCAGACTGGGAATATAAGACAACTATGATATACTAAGGGCACTGATGAATAAATTAGCATGCATGAGCAGATGGGCAATGTAAGCAGAAAGATAGAAATCCTGATAAAAAATTAAAAAGAAGAAATCCAGATATAAATTACACTGTAACAAAAATAAAGAATGCCTTTGATGGGCTAATTATTAGTAGGTCGGACATGGCTGAAAAAAATCTCTGAGCTAGAAGATCAATAGAATCTTTGAAAACTAAAAAAGAAAGAGAAAGATGACTGAAAAAGAACAAAACATGATATCCAAGATCTCTGGGGCAACCAGAACAAGTCTAACATATGTAAAATGGGAATACCAGAAGGAAAGGGAGAGAGGAAGGACCAGAAGAAATATTTGAAACAGAAATAACAGAATTTTCTCCAGTTAATGCCAGATGCCAAATCACAGGTCCCAGAAGCTTAGAGGACACCAAGCAAAATATATACTCAAAAAACTACATACACATGGGCATATAATTTCAAGCTACAGAAAATCAAGAGTAAGGGGGGGAACCCAAAAGGAGCCAGAGGGGGAGGAGAAGGGAGATACATTACTTACAGAAGAAAATGATATGAATCACATCTCAGAAACCATACAAACAAGAAGAGAGTAGAGTAAAATACTTCAAGTGTTGAGAGAAACAAAACAAAAGAACAAAACAAAACAAAAAAAACAAGACCTACCCAGAATTTTATATCCTGTGAAATTATCCTTCAAAAGTGAAGGAGAAATACTTTCTCAGGGGAAAAAAAAAAAGAAGAAGAGCAAATTTGTTGCCAGTAGAGGTGCCTTGGGAAAGTTGTTAAAAGAAATCCTTAAGACAAGCGAAACAATATATATATGAAACTCCCATCATGAAACTCTGATCTTCATAAGAAAGGGAGAACATTCAAGAAGGACTAAGTGTTGATAAAATAAAATTTTTATGTTTCTTATTCTTAATTGATCTAACATTACAGTTTGTTCAAAATAATATCAACAATGTATTTGATTATGTATGCTTATGTGTGTGTATGTATGTGTGTATCTATTTATATATTCTATATATATTGAAATGGATGACAGCAATATCTCATACAAGGGAGGGGATGAAGAAATTAGGATTATTTTGTTATTATAAATTATGCCACCTGTAAAGTGGTATGGTGATATTTGAAAGTGAACTTGGATTAGCTGTAAATGTATATTATAAACTCTACAGCACCACTACAAAAATTATTTAAAAATACAAACCACATGTTAAGAGAGGAGAGAAAATGGCCTTACATAAAATCCTTAATTAAAACTACAGAAGTCAGAAAAAGAATGGAAGACAAAAATAGGAACAAAGAACAAGGGCAACAAATAGAAAAGAGTAACAGATATGGTAGCTATTAATGCAACAATATCAATAATCACTTTGAATGTCTGTCAATGGTCTAAATGCACCAACTGAAAAAAACAGAGATTGTCAGAGTAGATAAAAAAACACAACCCAACTACAGGTTTTCTACCAGAAACCCAATTTAAAATAAAGACAAAGACTAAAAGTAAATAGATGGATAAATATATACCACGCTATCATCTCCTTGTATTACTGAAAAATGGCAAACCTAAAACAAAATTGAAAAGGAATATAGGGATTCTGATTTGAAGAAATTTCCAATTTAGATTGGGAGAGAAAATACAAGTTGATAGAATGTTATTCCAAAATCTAAAATTGTGAGATAGTGAGACTCATGTATCATAAAGAAGTACTAAGGAAATGTAAATGAGAGGAATTACAACCATCAGATTAATTTTGAGAGGAACAGTCTAATGCAGGAGGTGCACAGTGATTAATATAGAGGGCTTGGTTTGGCAGAAAAAACATGGGAAAGAACATTCCATATCAGAGGATTGTCACAATGGAGAGTTATGCTGACTCTTGTGAAGAAGGAAACAAATTTTCCTTATAAACGATGAGCCACTGCTGGTTTTTGAGCAGCAATTTGGTACTTTCAACATGTTTTCCAGGAAAATAGTTTCATGGGGTCTGAAAGATAGTCTGTGGAGAATCTTAGGAAGGAGGAGCATGCAAGTGGGAAGAACAGTTTGAAAGCTGTTGTAGCTGGTAACTGTGCAAGCTTGAGTGTATGCACCAATCAGGCTGTTGGGGCGAAGAAGCAGGAGTCAAAAGACAACCTCCATCAATTACTTACCTGCATAGATCACCTGAAACTTTCTGAAGTTCTTATGGATTTTAGTTCCAGTTTTCATTTCCTATTTTAAAATGCAATGCATTCCCAAGGGAGATAGTCTGAGGAGTACTGTTTACAGGCCAGTCACCGGCAAACGGAACGTGGTAGTTTTGGCAGTTGCTCATTAGAACTAATTTTCAATTGACTTGTCATGGCATGACAATACGTAAGAGATCTCAACTTCACCTCACAAGATAAAGCTGCAGTGTGTATATGTGTGATTGGAAAGCTCTTGTTTACATAGATTTACAGGCATCATCTCTAGAGTAGAATGATTAAACAGCCCAAATTGATTCTTAACCAGATGTTGTTGTCCATATGAGGGTAGGTGTTTGTGACCACTAAGGTTTGTAAAACAACATGAAAGGCTCAAGACAAATAAAAGAACCAACTTTGTTGACAGGAAAAAATTCAAGATTTATAAAGTGATCAAGAGCCTGGAAATAGAATTTGTCTCTAAAATTAGAAAGCCTAAGTGACAAGTTAGAGGTGAATGGATTAACAAGCCAATTTTTTTTTTTAATATCTTGAAACCTTTATAATATTTTTACAAAATTTTTGGTAATCTTTTTCTAACAGCACTAGTCACGCATATCTTTTCTCAATAAATAATCTTCTCTCTGAAAAATACTTGCTTTCTGGAGAGACATGATATGCCAGGAATGAGAAGGCAGGAGATTTTTAGTTTGTGATGCACATAGAGATTCAAATATGCCTGAATGTGACAAGGGGCATGAATACAGCTGACTTACAGTTTCCACTAAACTGAAACCAGACTGTTCAGATTTGTGCCTCATCCTAAAGTAGTAGAGAAAAAAAAAAAAAAGGATCTGAATGCTTCTAAGATTAAAAAATAACATTATTAGAACTTTGTATCCATTACTTCTTCCTTGTGGTTTTGAATAGGACACATCATTAATGCGTTGATATATTGTCCTTACCTTGCCATTGGCAGTAATATGAGAGTTTTGTAAGTGCCATGTTTGCTTCTTTTTCATCAGTCCTTCTTTGTATTAGTTTGTATGCCACTGATGGGTTCATTGGTTTGGGGGGATATACTTTCATAGGAATGAGTTAAGCTCCCTTGGGGTTTAAGGCAGGAAATGGCTCGTGATCACTCATTCACAGAATTCTCACTTAAACTTTTGAATCTGAAAATCCTTATTCATGCCCTTGTTTCTTCAGATTCGCATGTGGGTGAAGGCAGTTCTCTTTCTCCCTCTCCCTTGCTCAAGTAGAAGTGCATATGGCTTCTTTATTCATGTCGGGCTTCCATCTCTCCTCACCCTCAACTCCATCATGAGTAACAAGCCCACACAACCAGTGAGAGCTCTCACCCAATCATCACAACAAGGTTGTGATTAGGCAAAGAAAACTGTCACAGATAAGTCACAGCAATTCCCTATCTTTGTTTTTATTTTTTTTTAAGATTTATTTATTTATTTGTTGGAGAAAGAGAGAGAGAGCACGAGCAGGAGGGGCAGTGGGAAAGGGAGAAAGAAGTTCTACAGACGCAGTGCTAAGCGCAGAGCCTGACCTGGGGCTTGATCTTACAACCCTGAGATCATGACCTGAGCTGAAACTAAGAGTCAGATTGCTTAATTAATGTAGTTTACTTCAAATGTTAAATATAGCTATAGTCTTCACTTCATCTGAAAGCATTGTTCCTATCCCTGACTGTGTTTCCAAAATGAGTCTTTAGAAATTAACCATTAAGACCAATACATATCTGCTGTGGTTTACTATATCAAATGGCAACAGGAAATCCATTTAAAAACAACTCAAGAAAAGGCAGTATATATTTAAGGTAGGCACTTTTGGAGTGACTTAGGATTGACTAATGTGACAGGTAAAATGTAAGCATGGAATTCACTGAGTGGCAATGCAGAAGATAATGTTTTTTCCCCAATAGATAATTGAAGTCCTCTGGAGAAAAGGGGACCTAGTCTTCTGACATAATCCCGTTGTGTTGAAGTAACACTCATCATAAATGAAGGTTGCTAAATGACAGTCATCATTTCTCCAATCCAGGATTAAAGAAATTCTTCATATAATGCCACTTTTTCTGGTTGACTTTTCCAATCTGCCTTTTGATTGTTTTCATTTTAAGATTTCATTAAAATGTTAATATGTTGAACTATGGTCTTTCTCATCTCTGAGTTTCAATAATTTACCATGTTATTTTTAACTCATACTAATATTGCATTCTGGTTTTCTAATTGTGTAGGATTATTAAACAGTGAGTACACATTTATAGCCTAGGGGTATAGAAAAGTAGTGCTGGGTGTGCTTTATCTAAGTGTAAGAACAAGTAAATAAGCTCATTATACTCTAACATTAATATTTCTTTAGCCCAGATGAAATACTTAGTTGTTCTAATTTGAAGGCAATGTACACATGTTGTTGATTGTGGGAGGTAGATATATCTGATGGTGCAATTCAAATTAATTTCAAGGTATAATTAGGAACTGTCTTTCCAAACTGATAACCCTAAGGGGGTGGGGGAACTGATATTTTTGTTAATCTCTTCAGGCCATTTATTTTCTATTTTTGGTAAAGAAACTTTAATTTCAATCTCTATTTCAGAAAAACTATTTTTTTAAAAGATTTTATTTATTTGACAGAGACACAGCGAGAGAGGGAACACAAGCTGAGGGAGTGGGAAAGGGGGAAGCAGGCTTCCCTCTGAGCAGGGAGCCTGATGTGGGGCTCGATCCCGGGGTCCTGGAATCATGACCTGAGCGGAAGGCAGATGCTTAACGACTGAGATACCCAGCCACCCCAAGCTAATGTTATTTTTAGCCCCAGTAGTTAACTGCCTGAGAATGAAAGTAACATATTTTTGTGTTAGGTTTATTTTATTTACTTTAGTTACAAACTTGATATTCATTTAAAGAGTGAGATAAAATATATCGAGTTAGATAACAATTTGTCCTCAATATCTAAAAGTAACTGGTACACTATAAAAGTCATTAAAATAAATCTAAGACAAATGGAGAGTAATCCCAACTAAATATAAAAAAATTCAAACTACATAAAAAATTTGGAATGAAACTTTATCTTATATATGTTGAAGTCCTAACCCCCTGTATCTCAGAACGTGACCTTATTTGTAAATAGATGTAATTAATTAAGATGAGATCATACTGGAGTAGGGTGAGCCTTAACCCAATATGATGGGTTCTTATAAGCAGAGGAGAATAGACACGAGCACAGACATGGAGAATGCCAGTGTAATGACAGATGCAGGCTCTGGAGCATTACCATGTCTTAAGATCTGTATGATTTAGCCTCATAGAAGAACAGGTATCTGTTCCGACCATTCCTCCTTTGGTCACTTATTTTAGCCATACTTTTCTTGCTATTTTTTAAACATATGAAACATAGTCTACTTTAGTGCCTTTGTAGATATTTTTTATTCTAATCATATCTCTGAAGGAATATCAACCCTTTAGAGAAGTCTGGCCATTCTTGTTAACATAGAACTTCTCATATCTCACTATTCCCTTATTTATTTTGTTCTCTATCTTCTCTACTGTTAACATGATGACAGGAGTTTTATTTCATTTTGATTATTATTATTATTATTTTTAGATTTTATTTATTTTATTTGACAGAGAGAGAGACAGCGAGAGAGGGAACCCAAGCAGGGGGAGTGGGAGAGGGAGAAGCAGGTTTCCTGCTGAGCAGGGAGCCCAATGTGGGGCTCAATCCCAGGACCCTGGGATCATGACCCGAGCCAAAGGCAGACGCTTAACAATTGAGCCACCCAGGTGCCCCTTGTTTTGTTTTTTAGTGTAACATTATCTCTGGAACTTAGAGTAGTGTCTGGTACTTAGTTGCTTCTCATTAATTATTCAAGGAAGAAAAACCATCTATGAATAGATCAGGGGCATCTAGGGTCTCAGTCAGTTAAGTGATGGACTCTTGATTTCGGCTCAGGTCATGATCTCGGGGTCATAAGACCCAGACTGGCATTGGGCTCCCCTCTCAGTGGGGAGTCTGCTTGAGATTCTCTGATTCTCTTCCTCTGCTCCTTCCCTTTCTCTTTCTAAAAATAAATAAATAAAAAAATCTTAAAAAAAAATCTATGAATAGATCAGGTGAGTAGAAATTTGTAATCTGAAATATATCAAGTTGACCAGGTAAGAAATCAGTATAAAATGAAAAGGTTGCAATTTAGAGCATTCCAGAAGATGGAAAACAAAATATTTTCCTTTTTACAATTCAACTGGCATGTGGGACATGTGACCTGATTCCGTGAAATAGATGGAATTCAGGAAAGTTATTAGGAAAACTTTTTCTTAACTGATTAAAAAAATAAAGCATTCTAAGAATGCATTATTTATTGCCTGTTCCCCCAGCCCCTTCTTTCTGATTTGAACATTGATGCAGCTGCTCTTATCTTAGGAGTATGAAGGAAATGTCAAGAGAATTGCAGTCCTAAAGTTGTTTAAGCTGTTGAACCAACTCTCCAAACTTTCTGCAGACTTGCTATATGAGGAATAGACTTGCTATATGAGGAAAATAATACCATATTTGTTTAAGCCACCGTGATACAATTTTTGGTTACATACCATCAAATTCAATCCTAACTGACAAAAAGATTGATATCTTTTCTCAGTCCTTCCTTAGTTTGAGCTACTATACATGTCTGTACAAAAACATATTTCCATACTCACTTCTCAAAACTCCTATTTTCCTGAGTCTTTTGTTAAATTCATAAATTATCTCCATTTTCTATATTCAATGGTCAATTTTCAGTATTTATCTTAAATGACATCTCAGCAGCATTTAGCAAAGTTATTTCCTTCTTGCTAAAATACATATTCATTTGGCTTTTTCATATCTTAACTTCTAGTTAACTGTCTATTCTTTCTTAGTGCCTTTTGATGAATTCACTTACGAACTTTTCTGTGTTTGAGTGCCCCAAAACCTGGCCTTCTGGTTTCTCTTATTCATTATCTGTGGTCTCTCGCTTGGTGACCTTTTCTCTTCCTTTGCCTTTAAATACTACAGGCTGATGATTGCAAATTTATATCTTCAGACCTTATCCTTGGACTCTGGTTCTCTAGGTTCACATAGTCAAATGCCTGCTGAACATCTCAACTTTGATGTCTCAATAGCTTCTTCAAATTAGAGGGAATATTTTAATTTCACCGTTTACCTGTGTCTCTCTTGGTTTTCCTTATGGCATAAAGTGATACCATTACTACTGAAGTTGCACTAACCTAAAACTTGTCAGCCATAAGGGGAAAGCTCTTCTTTTTCTCAATCTCAATTTTCGTATCATTAAATTTAGATTTATTTAAAAATTATATTTATTGTCCTAAGCTTCTCATCATTTCTGTTACTAACACCACAGTCGAAGCCACCACTGTCTTTCATGTGAGCAACTGAAAAAATGCCTTCTAGGTCCACTCTTGCCTTTTACAGTCCAGTCTACACAGAAGCCAGAAATAAACCTGATTAAAAGATACACCACATTGTTTCTCTGTTGGCTCAAAGCCCTCCAATGAGTTTACCATGATAAATTTGCCATGAAAGCCAAACACTTTTACATGGCACACCATGCCCTAAACAGGCTGAAACATGCCTACTTTCCTAATCATATCTACTACCACTTTTTACACCACACCATACCAATCATATAGGCTGGCTAGGTGCTCCTAGAATACTTGGTTTAATATATATATATATATAATATATATTTTAAAGGCCATTTAAACTATATATATATAGTTTAAAGTCCATTTATTTGCTCTTCTCTTGGATTGGGACATTGCACAAATTCTTTCCATCTGATATTTTCATTTAGTTTTCTGTTCACAAGCAACTGCTCAGAAAAGTCTTTATGGCAGCCCTAATTGAAATAATTCCAGGCCACTCTTACCCTGTACCCTGCTTTGTTTTTTGCACAGATCTTATTAAATAAACTGTAGATCTTGTATTACTTATTTATTGACTATCCTCTACCAGAAGGTAATCTAAATGAGGATACCTTGGAATAGTATCTGACATTTAATAGGCAGTTAATGCTTTCAAAATGGAAAAGTGAATCAAAATGCTCAAAATTCTTTGTGGAATTAAACAAAACATTATTGCAATTTAAAATCTGTGGGCAGATTTACTTTCTAATAATCGTTTCTTTTTTTCTAATTATTAGTGTCTTTTATTATTATTATCTTATTTATACATTCTTTAGGTACAAGTTAACAAATAAACAAACAAAAATAGCAAACAAAACAAAAATAGCAAACAAAACAAAAAACAAACAAAAAACAAATAAACAAACAAAATAAACATAACAAAAAAAGCAAAAATAAATAGGCAAAAATAAGATGCTTTGATGGAAGCATTAAAGAAATTATGATATGTAAATATTAGGGAATTGGTTTTGGAAATTATAAGTTCATTTTTGAAATCATTTCATTATAATGATAATGATTAATGGCAAATTATATAGTAATTAAGTTAGACTCTGTGATAAATTTTTAAAATGCAAAAATCTTGAACAGCCATATGGGCAATGTTTATTGCTCTTTAAAGTATCTTAGAGTATCAAGATCTTCATTTTCTTCTTTATAATTTTCATATTACCCAACTTTTCAAGAATCAATATATATTAATTTGTAATCAGAAGAAATAAGTAGAGCCATCACTGTATATTCCTAGAAAAGATTTATAAAAAGGAAAATATAACATTACCTTCATTGAGTTTAACTTCCTGAAAAATATTAATTTTCCTGAGCCTCTATGTGAGATAATAGAAAAATATATATTGGTCTCTGTCTCCATTTCCTGGCACAGAGCTTCTAGAACCCTTGTAAATTCTTAAGTGATAAGAGCCCTAGGAGCATCTTTTGTTCTATTGAGGTGACACTGGATGAGCTCTTGGATGCCTCCTGGATGGGGACTGGTCACCACAAAGACCAACCCATGATTAGAAGCTTGAAACTTTCAGCTCCTTGTCCCATCCTCCAGAAAAGAAAGAAGGGCTAAAATTGGAGTTGATCATTGATCATGCTTATGTGAGGAAGCCTCCATAAAAATCCCCAAAGTGCAGGGTTCAGAGAGCTTCCAGGCTGATGAACACATACAAATAGGAAGGGTGACTTACCCCAACTCCACAGGGATTGAAGCCTCTGTGTTCGGGACCTTCCAGGTCCCCAGGATCATCTGGGGATGTTTCTTTGTTGGCTCAAAGCCCTCCAATGAGTTTACCATGATAAATTTGCCATGAAAGCCAAACACTTTTACATGGCACACCATGCCCTAAACAGGCTGAAACATGCCTACTTTCCTAATCATATCTACTACCACTTTTTACACCACACCATACCAATCATATAGGTTGGCTAGGTGCTCCTACCTATGCATCTCTTTGTCTGGGCATTTGTCTGAATCCTTTATAATATCCTTTAATAAGCTGTTAAATGTGTTTCTCTGAGTTCTGTGAGCAACTCTAGCAAATTAATCAAACCTGAGGAGGGGGTCATGGGAACTTCCAAATTGTAGCCAAATCGGGCAGAAGTTGTGGGTAACCTGGGGTTCTACTACTTGCTATTAGTATCTGATGTAAGGTGGGAGTAGTCTTGTGGAACGGAGCCCCAACCCATGGGGTCTGACACCATCTCTAGGTACTTAGTGTTAGAATTGAGTCAAATTGTAGAACATCCTGTTGGCATCATGGAGAATTGCTTGGTGTGAGGGAAAAACCTCTATACATTTAATGACTAGAAGTGTCAGAAGTGAAGTGTTCTGTGTGAGTAGTGAAAGAGACACACAGGAGAGAAGAACTACAGGTGGTAGAAACAGGAAGACCAGGGCTTTTCCTCTAGTACACCATGTAATTTGAAAAGTAAAATAGAAATAACTAAATTTCATTTGGATTCAAGGACACGTATACCTGTTAAAGGAAAAATTATGTTATTTACTGAAATAAAATTAGGGACTTGGAGGTATTTGAGAGGCCAATTGGTAGATAATTTCTGGATCAAAACTCACAGCTTTAGTTCTTTTTCTTTGGTTAACATTATTAAAGACATAAAGAGGGGCACCTGGGTGGCTCAGTCAGTTGAGCATCTACCTTTGGCTTGGGTCATGATCCTGGGGTCCTGGGATCAAGTTCCACATTGGGCTCCCTGCTCCACGGGGAGCCTGCTTCTCACTCTGCCTGCTGCTCCCCCTGCTTGTGCTCACTCTATCTCTCTGTCAAATAAATAAATAAAATCTTAAAAAAAGACATAAAGATTATGATAATTTATGTAGTTTTCTATCTCTTGTGTTTGTGTTTTCGAGTTTGCAAATCACTTTCACACATAGCATCGCTTAATAACCTGTACGAAAGGTGGTTTTACTACTCCGCATCCTCAGAAAGACAAATCTGATGAGTGGATCATTAGTTTCCAGTCCAGTGCATAGTCCAAGCATTTTATCATTGGCTGTACACATTCTATGACCTTCTTTCTACTTATTTCTCTAGGTATTTCTAGTGCCTGGAACATATTATTCATCCAAGAAACATGAAATAAAGAAATAAATGAAATAAAGTGTTTTATTGTCCTATTTTGTACTTAAGGAAACTAGTATATTGAGGCTAACGAGCAGCATTTGGGCAGGGCTAACTGGCTAACTGGCTAAAGAAACCCCAGGAAAACAAAGAAAAGGTGTATATTCAGTCCTTTTGAAATAATCCAAATGATAATGTCCTCATTTGGTCTTAGCTTGAAAATCCAGTACGACTTTTACAAACCAATTTCCTACACTACATTGGCAATCAAATACGTAGCTATCACATGCTGTGAATTCAAATGGGCACATCTAAACTAAAATGCCATGCATTTTAACATTATTCCATCCCTACAAGTCTCTCTTCAGAATCAGAGTAATCCAGAATTTCATTGAACAGAGAGCCTGCATGAAAGTAATATGTTTCAATCTTTTTATCTTTTAAAGTAGGTTTTGCATTGCTTAAATTGTCCTGTGTTGTATAATGGAAGTAATATCAAGTCACATCCATACAATACAGATAATATTTAGGTTTATTACTCTTTTAAGAAAAAGAGAGTCTGCAGTTTCATACCAGCCATCACATCTGCAAACAATCAACAAGCAAATCTATTTCTCTGTACATCTCCATTGAAAGTCTAGTGATTACTAGATTTTACTGACTTTCAGAACCATCTTCTTGGAATTATAGTTTATCCACAAAGCCTTACCACTGACAGATAAGCACTCTACAAACAAAAGAGCACAATGAGATATCTATGATTAAGCTTTCTGAACCATTTGTGTATTCTTAGAGTAACTACTGCTATTAGGGCATAAATACCAGCAATTCATTTGCAGTACATAATGACAAAAAGATATGTTATAAGACTATATGGGAAATATCAGACTAATTCCTGCTTACTCCATTTATTCCAAATGCATAAATGTGCTCAGTTTAGTGAACCATTTAGGGTTATTCCAAAAACACGAATGGACTTTCAAAAAGTATTAATAAAGCATATTAGAGCTCACATAAGGGAAGTAGATAATACTAAAATATAACTATGCCTATAACAGTTTTCTGAAATTTACTAATAATGTAAGATTAGAGAATGAAGGGAAAAAAACAACAATGGAACAATCATATGTGTAAATGATATCTTATTATATTAATGTAACCAAGCAGTAATTTGTCTGTATGTCTCCCCCAACTTCTAGCTTTGTAGAGTCATTTCTTCTCAGCCCACATGTAAATACCCTCAAGGGGTTTATATTTCTACTAATTATCTCTTGCTCTGATTTTCTCCTTTCCTTGGGTTTTTTATATCACTGTTTTTCTGCACTTGTGGTTAATTTCCTCTCTCTGTCCTGTACCAACATAAATTAGGACACATAACTTTTGTATTTAATTTTACTAAGCAATAACCAATGTGAGTCAATTGCATGTTTGTAGAATTTTTACTAGAAGATTGGAGGTAATAGCGAAATGCACCCAACAGGTTAGAATTGAATTTTGGAATTAATGCTTGCTAATACCCTGTAATGACTTCAACATCCAGAATTTCTCACTCTCCTGAATTATGTATTAAAAAAAAAACATGAAATGATCTCTCTCTCTATTTTTTGTAAGCTATACTTACTTTTTGATGAAAAAATAGTCTGCAGGTTTGGCTCATAAAGATCAAATCATTTTGTTCTTAATTGTTCCTGACCATGTCAGTTGTGGGATAAGGGTATGCATATTTTCATATTCCTATGAGAACTCAATTTAAGATATATACTCATGTCTTAAGAATTCCCCAAAGTTTGCATCAAAGTGACATTTTTTAAAGAGATTTCATTTATTTATTTGACAGAGAGAGAGAGCACAAGCAGGGGGAGTGGCAGGCAGAGGGAGAAGCAGGCTTCCCACTGAGCAGGGAGCCTGATTTGGGACTCGATCCCAGGACCCTGGGATCATGACCTGATCAAAGGTAGACGCTTAACCCACTGAGCCACCCAGGTGTCCCTCAAAGTGACATTTTATAAGCATTATGCTACCTGAGAGTTTTGTGGTATTTAAAATATTTGTAGCATATGATAAATTTTAGTTTAATAGAAGAATTGAGTACCTTTCTATTACTTTATAATTAAATACATAACTATGTTTATCTTCTCTTACAAAATGATTATCACTCTGATTCTTTATCGCTAAAGTGATTTTTCCACTGTAATATGAGAATAGATGCAGTCCAAGGAGAATGGACATCTTACCATAACCAGGGAGATGTGTTACAAGTTTAAGGACATTAACCTGGACTGTATATTTTATACATTCAACAACCATTTGGCCAATATCCTCTAATCCTTTGTCCAATTTTTCTGCTTCATTTGCCAGGGAAAATGGCAACCTGGGATCATTCCTAAACAACTTAGAATGCCTTGCTCAAGATCTAGTGTAATAAATTCAACTATCCACAGCTAATTAGGAAATAGTTTTTCTCTTAAAATTCAATGTGTTCAAAGGAGAACTCATTGTCTTCTCCCAAATTCTTTTTTTTTATTTCCTATTATAGTCACCAAATACAGTAATCTGAGGGTCATACTATATTATTTCCTGCCCTTTATTCCTGCCTTCCAACTGATTTCTGAAAGAAAAATTATATATTTCTAAATCACCTTTCTTAAAGGAGTGCCTACAACACTGAGGCCATCTTGTTCATGCCCATGTAATGATCTCCCTCACAGCTATGTATTCCTAGTACCTTGAAAGTTAATGCATGCACTGACCCAAGTGCAGGAATGTTTGTTCTGATCTTCTCTAAAGTGGCACACGGAAGGTGTCATTTTAGATAACTAGTAGAGCTGACTGGTACACAGGTAGCCCCACTTTAGATAACTACTCTTTGAACTGAACCACAATGTCCCTTGTTTATAAAACCTGTGGGTTAAGCTCTGGATAGGGGTAGAGAATAACTGCGTAGCACCTGGATCATCTGTCTACCTAATACCCCCTCTTAGTTGCCCTGAATAAAACTCTGTAAATGGTGGGGTGCCTGGGTGGCTCAGTCTGCCTTCAGCTCTGGTCATGGTCCCAGGGTCTTGGGATGGAGGCTTGCGTCAGGCTCCCTGCTCAGCGGGAAGTCTGCTTCTCCCTCTCCTCCTGCCCCTCCTCACCCACTGTGTTCTATTTCTCTCTCAAATAAATGAATAAAATCCTAAAAACAAAACAAAACAAAAACAAAGAACGTCTGTGTAAATGGTATGGAGTGGCTTGCTTTGTTTTTTGGTCTCAAAGTGCCTTCTCAGTCTGGGGGATGTTTTACTTTCCCTCTTCCACCTTCTAACACTTGTCCAATATGCAATTGTTTCATGTTAGTTCATGTTTTTATCATTTGTGACTTATATTAATATGGAATGCCATTAAAATTGGCTTTCATGCCTGTAGTTGTTTTGCTGTCAATTCACTTCTAGGAGGTAAATCTAGCTATCCTACCACCCTCCTTAAAACCCTTAAATCTGAAATCCAAATCCATGTCAGTGAAAATAATGCTCTTTAATGTGTCAGATTCTTTTCTTGCCATGACTCCTACTCTGTTTCAGTAATACTGAACTCGTTTTCTTGCATATCAATCACTTTACCTGCTCTGCTCACTGTTCTTAGAATACCTTCTTCTCTTCCCATCCTGTTTTTTAGCAGAAGACCCATTCAAAATTTAGTGCAGATACTACTTTTTCTTGGAATCTTTACGTAATATCACTTTTCCTTTATCAGTCAGTTCCTCTGCTCTTATACACCACAAGTATACTTCTAACCCTGCATCGTAATTGTGCTTATTTGTTTACCTTCCCATAAGAGTATAAATTCTTTAAGGTGTGGTTATCTTTTATATCTTCACACCTGATGCCTATGCCAGTATTTAGTGTATAATGAATCGGCCCTTAATAAGTGTTTATTACTCTTAGTTATTAGAGTAATAAATATTAAAAAAATAAGAGCATATGTCATCTAGATTATTGAAGTCTTAGAGAGATGAGTCAGACGTGGGGTGATGTACTCCTTACTTTCAAGAAGTATCTGATCTAATGGAAGTTGGGGAATGGGTACATATAATTTTACTCATAATATTATATGAGTACATATAATTATATAATTATAAATTCTATGCTATGTAGAATAAATGTGCTATCACAAAATTTCAGACAAAATGTTAGGTAAGTTCATTGTAAGGGGAAATAATCTCCATTTCATAGACACTAGAATAATTTCATGGAGAATAGTAAATGAGAAAGGACTCCAAGGATAAGAGGGGTCTTGCTAAACAATGTAAAGGGATGGGCATGCATATCATTGCTAGGTGATCAGGCAGGAAAATCAGGGTATGTTTGGGAAATAGTGAATTCTCCAGTGTAGAAGAAGATTTAAGATTTAGGAAGAGATGATGTTGGAAAGAGGTTGAAAATGTACTGCATAGCATTTTGACTGGTAGACTTGCCTGTGCAGATGGGCTACTGTTCTTTATTCAGAGTATTAATGAATCTTGGAAGCTTTTAAAGCAGTAGCTATAAGGGTATTTCTGCTTCTTAAGAAAATCTCTTCATGAAGCAGAGATGGAGAGCTATAATGGATTAGATTGGTAAAGAAGCAAGGATATTTGAGAAATAGAGAAATAGGTGGTGCATGAAGAAAATTCAAGGCAGCAAGGCAAGTGGTTTTCTTGGCTGGCAAAAGTACACAATGGAGTCAAGAAAATAACAGATCTAGAAAGATATCAAAGAGATCTGACAGTGAGTTTTTGGATCTCAGTCCTGGGAGCTGAGGTTTTCAACAACTCCAGCACCTTGGAGGAACTGGCCAGTGTATTAAGATAAAGCCTCTGGCATGGTCAATAAAGTAGGTTCCCAGTGACTAGAAATTGATTTATAAGGAAAGAAGATTAAGGTGCCAAACCTAGTAATGGGTTACAGATAAAAAATAGGAAGGGGAATGGGGCTAAGATTCACATACTTATCTGGGTGTCTTGAAACTCTTACTGTTGAACCAAGGAATTCAAGAGAAACTGTAGTAAACTTTATAGACTATAGATAGTTCCAATTACAAAGGGGTTCAAGCTGTTATTAAATACAGTGGAATGTTTTATTCTATGAATAAAAGTTTGTTCTCTTTAATTCTGCCATTTCCTAACAAAAGTCATCTTGATAAAAAAGAAGTACTATAAGTTTGTTCTAAGAAGTAATGATAAATCACATATCCAATGAGTGTGTTACTTGAAAGTGATTTTTAAGATTATAAAGTTGATAAGTCATTGAATTCATTTCATAATAACCATTTTTTTTAGCAGTATTCTCCAATCATCTACTGCTCAGCATAAACCTAATGACTTGAAAACAGAGTCCTTCACTGTTTAAACACCTTTATTGCAATTGGATTCATTTACACACCAAGCCATGGTGAGCACACATGACTTCAAATGCATGCCAGTTATATTTTCACTACATGAATGTTATCTGATTTTTTTGAATTCCATTTCTTTTTTAAATATCCTTTACAAGGTGCATTAATGTTCACATAACTTTTTCTGGTCACCTTATGCCTAGTGGTTAGTTACTCCACACTATGAAACTATATTGGAAACACCACAAATTGGTATTGCTTTACATTATGATATTTAAATATATATTTATATATAGTGTGTGTGTGTGTGTGTGTATATATATACATATATATCTTTTCCAAACAGATTACATATTTTTATCTAGTATAGAGTCAAAAATTTCTATTTCTTTTTATCATGTTATATTTTCAATAGCTATGTTGTGGTATAATTTACATAGAATATAATTTATCAATTGTAAATGTACAATCCAATAAGTATTCATGGTTATATACCCTTCCCATAATCGTAATATAAAACACTCAGTCAACTCCCTCCTTATCTTGGCCTGTGACAAACACTGAGAAGCTTTCTATTATTACAACTTTACCTCCTTCTAGAATTTCCTATAAATGGAATTATAGATTATACAGCATATAGTCTTTCAATTAGTATAATGCTTTTGAGGTTCATTCAGAGCTTGCACACCTCAGTATTCTCATCCATACACAAAAAATGAAACTCACCTTATATCTTATACCTATACAAAAATTAACTCCAAATGAGTCATAGATGTAATAAAATTGTAAAACTACATTTTTTATAGGAAAACGTAATTTGACCTAAGTACAAATTAAGAGTTCTTAATCGGGATACCAGAAGAATGAAAAGACAATCTCTACAATGGGGGATAGTTGAAAAACAAATATTGTCTAAAGCATTGTATCCATAATATATTAAGAACTTTCAATTCTCAACAATACAAAAATTAAAAAAAAAAACTTAAATAAGAAAAGAACTTAAATAGATACCTCACCAAAAGGATGGCAAATAAGCACATGAAACTATGTTCAGCATCGTTAGCCATTAGGAAGTTAATATGAAAGCCATAATGAGCTACCAATGCACACTTGTTAGAATGGTTGAAATAAAAAATACTGATAGTACCAAGTGCTGATGAGGATGTGGAGCACCTGGAACTCCCATGTATGGCTGGAAAGAATGCAAAGTGGGATAACCAATCTGGAAAATAAGTTTACTTTCTCATAAATTTAAAAATACACTTGTCATGACGGACAGATCCTTTGAACCTGGCTTCTCTTGATCAACGTCTGTGAGTCATTGATGTTGGAAGTATCAGAAGTATGTTTCTTTTTATTATAGAGAAGTATTCCATTGAGTGAATACACCACAGCTTGTTCACCATCTTCTGTTGATTGACATTTGGGTTATTTCCAGTTTGAGGTTATTATGAATAAAGCTGCTGAGAACATTAAAAATAAATAAATAAACATACACTTGTCGTATGACCCAGCAGTCTCACTCCTGGTTATTTACCCTAGGGAAATGAAAATTTGTGTTTACTAAAATTCTATAGGCAAATGTTTATAGAAGCTTTATTCATAATTGGCACAAACTGAGAACAATCCAAATATTTTTCAACAAATAAAAGGACAAACTCTGGTGTATCTACACAATAAAATACTATCCAGAAAGGAAAAAAAAAATGAGTATTGATACACTCACAATTTGGATGAATCTGAAAGGCATTTTTTTTTTTTGAGTGAAAGAAGATGGTCTCAAAAGGTTACGTATAATATAATTCCATATAAATGACATTCTTAAAAAGACATTCCTTAAAAAGGAAATAAAATGATGGGAAAACACTCAGTAGTTGCAGGGAATGGGGCGAGGAAGCTTTGCTATAAAAATCAAAGCAGAGAGAAGTTTTTGTTTTGTTTTTGTTTTTGTTTTTGATAACTGAACTTGTCTGTATACTGATTGATGTCAGAGTAAAATAAATCAATACATGTATTATACTTCATTGAAGTATACACCAGTAGGAGAAAAAGGTGGCTTTACTGTATGATAATATAAGAAATAGAAATTTTAAAAGTACATGTAATGGGTGCCTGAGTGGTTCAG
Source organism: Mirounga angustirostris (assembly GCF_029215605.1). Taxonomy (NCBI): domain Eukaryota; kingdom Metazoa; phylum Chordata; class Mammalia; order Carnivora; family Phocidae; genus Mirounga; species Mirounga angustirostris. Next base: position 142,437,984 of record NW_026991710.1, on the reverse strand, counting down.
TTGGTTAAGCGTCCAACCCTTGGTTTTGGCTCAGGTCATGATCTCATGCATCATGAGATCGAGTCCTACATAGGGATCTGTGCTTAGGGGGAGTCTGCTTGAAAATTCTCTCCTCGTCACTCATGCATGCAGGTGCACACATGCTTTATCTCTCTCTCAAATAAATAAATCTTAAAAAAAGTGCATGTGAAATTTAAGGTGATTTTTCAAACATCCATGTTATAAAATACTGAGGTTATTAGTGATACTACTATTTAAGTGTTTAACAAAAGTGAGGAAAATTGATTAAGATACCTCTGCATACAACATACATGTAAGTCGTATCATTTGTCAATTTAATGTAGAAATTCGATATAAAAACAAGAAACTAGCAGAATTTTTAGAGTTTATAACTCCAGATCTTTAATAAACTTATTTAATACTGGTAGCATATCCTTTGTATAATTAGGTGAAACATCTCACTTTTATGAGGTTTGTTGTTAGTATCTAATCTAGTAGTCCCTTAGTAAAATGATCTTTGATTTTTTGTATATATGTTTTTTTGTATATATGTTTTTGTTCTAGACTTGTAAGAATTTCCCTAGGGATATAAATATTAAAACACCAATTTGTGATTCTAGCTACAGGTACCTGAGATGGAGTAAATTTGGATTAAAGTTAGAGCTTGCTTCACAACCTGGTAGATAGGTAATGATTTTGCAGTGGTACAGATACTTGTCTCCTAATGGGTACCATTAAGTCAAATATAAATAAATGTCTTATTCACATACTATAATTTCCAGAATCTAGTATCTGGCATCACCTCAATCCATAAAATACACCTCATTAGTATTCCTACTATTTCATCTTATAGTAAAAGAGTTTCTTTTTTATTCTGAAAATTAATAAAATGGAAAGAAAAGGCATAATAATTTATGTATAGTCAGTTAAGAGAATAGTACAAACAATTTTCAGATTTTCATATAACCTTGTTCTTGTGACTTAACATTCTTGTGCCTCAATTTCCTCATCTTCAAAATGAGGACAATAACAGTACTTTGCTCCTGGGTTGTTGTAATGAGAAAAAGGGATAATTCACATATATTATTACTATCTGAGACATAAGTAATCAATAAATATATGTGCATACTATGATACCCTATGAAATACGTTTAGATATATAAGTTATTAAAGAAGATATGAACTTAGTAAAGTTAGGAACTAGGGTGAAAAAAATCTTTGAAATAGTCACTTCATTTAATATTTGAATGATAAAATATCTAGTTCATTTCATTTCTGGTTTGTCAAAGTTGCAAAAGATAATTGCTTTTATCCTGACAGTGAAAACAAGCTGGATAAGCAAGAAATTATGTTTCTTTTTAAAAATATATCAGAGAGCTGAGTCAGGAGGAAATCAAAATGAACAAAATTCCAGGGAGTAACAAGTCTTTCCAAAAGAGAAGAGATCCACAATTGCTATTATCCTGCACAGAATAACAGGAGGATAACTTTTTTTATAGACAGAAGTAAGGAGAAACCAGCTGAACTTTTAACAAAATTTTGCTGCCATGTATGGGTTGGCAGGACCAATTAGAATCCAAAGAAGTTCTAGCAATAAAGCATGTCTACACCTACCTAGCAATGTGAGAACATGGCCTTCTGCTGAGTGTGGGTAGTAGTATTCAATAAAGCCTGGGGCTAGGGCAAGAGAACCAAGAAAAAGTCTTCTGAGGTTATTAATGGAGTGCATAGAAGGCTATTAAAAAATTGAGGAGGGCAGACGAGCTGGGAAAAATCTCTCCTAGGTACCCTAGCTTTCATCAGCTGCAAAGGCTAGAAGTTAAGCAACAGCAAAGACATCCAGAAATCTCTGCAGAAACACAGAAGATAGTGAAATAAAGGGAACCCCCTGAAATCTGAAAAACTAGCATATGTGGTCTAGAGTGGGGAGTGAGGAGGAGGAGAATGAATGGGCGGGGGAGGAAGGGGAGGGCGGAGGAGCAGAGAGACAGAAGAGAGCGATCCCAAGAGATCCCCAAATTTAAAAAGCTGGTGATTTAGCTTTAAACATAATGAGAATACCTCTTCACCAGTGGTCACAGCCAAAGACTCAATGGAAGGTCAATTCTGACTTTAGCCTCAAAATAGTAGCAATAATTGATGAATTGAGTCTGAATAATATTTCAACAAATGCTTGCTCAGTTAAATCACAGATTAGATTGACTGAGTCTCCTATACTAGCAATGTTGTACTAGAATGAATGTGCATTTTTCTGGGGTTAAATATTATTGACTTCTATTTTCTTTTAAACTAAGGGTCCAACATAAAACAAAAAATTGCAAGACAGATGAAGAAGCAAAGAAATGTGACCCATGTTCAAGAAGGGAAGCAAGCCCAGGTATTTCCCAGGTATTGGTAGCATCAGACCAGGACTTTAACTGTAACAACCATTTTAAATAATGGAAAAATGCATGAACAGAAGGGGGAATTTTTAGTGCATATATGACAATGATAAAAATAACCAAATGGAAATATTGGAAATGAAAAATGAAATATCAGAGATGAAAATTCACTGGGGAGGCTTGTTATAAATGTTATACATAATTACACACATTGTATACATTATACAGAAATTACACACATTCCATATATATTATAATCACAAGAGGGGAGAAAAGAAAGGAGAGCTAATGACTTCCCGAGAATTTTCCAAAATTGAAGAAATATATCAAACCATTGTCTCTAGAAACTTAGCAAACCCTAGTGAGGCTAAACTGAGGCACATCAGAGTCAATGGTAAATAACTAACAGCATATAATGCTACCTGATTTCTTTGGTTATTGTTTGATATCTTTTACACTTCACTATCCACCTTTCAGTATCCTTACGTTTTTTATAAACATCAAATACTTGTATTTTTATTCTCTAAATCAGAAACAAATTGTTAACAAATTACAGCCTATGGTCCACACTGGGACCACCATTTATTTCTTATGGCCTGTGAGTCTTGAATGGTTGAAAATATCAAAAGAATAATATTTTATGTCACACCAAAAATTTTATGAAATTCAAATTTTATTGGAAGGCAGCCACACTCATTCATTCATGTGTTAACTGTGGCTACTCCATAATACAACGGCAGCGAAGTTAAGTAGTGTCAGAGAGAATGTCTATATGTGGCACTGTCGTGTGTGCTGCCCCTTGGCACTTACAAATTGGGGTGACACAGGGCGCCTGGGTGGCTCAGATGGTTAAGCGTCTGCCTTTGGCTCAGGTCATGATCCCAGGGTCCTGGGATCGAGTCCCGCATCGGGCTCCCTGCTCCTTGGGAGCCTGCTTCTCCCTCTGCCTCTCTCTCTCTCTCTCTCTCTGTCTCTCATGAATAAATAAATAAAATCTTTAAAAACCAAAAAACCAAAAAACCAAAAAAAACAAATTGGGGTAACACAGTTATAACTTGGCAGAATTTTCAATGCCACGTGTCACCATAACACATTTTATTTGTTTTTATACCAGTGCATACTCATAAAATTAAAACAAAGAAGAACTTGGACCTCAAATGCTGCATTTTTAGGGCATAGTGAAGTATGGGTTATTTTGCACCAAATTAGATAGAAAATCATTGCTTATTATGCGAGGACTATCTATGCTTAAAGAATACATGTTACCAGTAGATTCAGCACTCACTGCAATGTTCTCTACTCGCAGACTAGCAATGTTCAGAAAAATTAGAACATTTAAAACAGTATAACTCATCACAGCAGAATTTCTTCACAAAAATAAAAAAAAATGTGGCTACAATCAAAATAAATTTCCAATTGTTTCATTTACAGCTAAGAAAAACCATTTACCAATGGTGAGCTAGTAAAATCCTATTTGATTGCAGCAGCTGAAGAAAAGTGTTTAGAGAAAAACTTTTTAAAGATGATTAGCCTTCAGCATAAACAGTTGCATGAAGAGTTGAGGAATTGAAAGCAACATCAATAATCAATTTAGCCTATTTTTAACAAGGAAAATAACTTCAAGTTGTTTTTCTTTGCTCTTGATGAGTTTCTGGATATTACTGACACTCCTTAGTAGTTGTTTATTTCATGAGTCGATATCAAGTTTTAAGTGACTGAAGACTTAACCACTAAGAATGGTGTGCATGGAACAATGAGAAGTAAGGATAATTTTTTAAGAAGTTGAGAAAGCACTAATTTAGTACAACCTTAAGTGGAATCTACATGGTACAACTGATGGTGATAAAAATATATATGGAGCAGAAAAAGAATTATTCAGACCAATTTACAAAATTTATGAAAATGTAAGATGCTTACAGCCTATGGTTTTCCATTTTATTATTCATCAGCAGGTACTCTGAGGAAAATACCTGAATTTATTATGTTTTATTGAATCACTAGTGTCAACAGTGAAGTTAATTGCCTCTCATAAACCCAATCATCCAAATAGAATGAATTAGAATTGGTTATTAGAAGCTGGTTATTCTGATTTACCATACCACACAGCAGTTCAATGACTTAGCGGTGGTTAAAGTTTCATCTAGGTATTTCATTAGGGTAGCAGACTTGAACTGAAATTTTTCCAGAAGGGAAGAACTACCTCCAATCACTATTATCAGACACTAAATAACATTGAATTAGCTTTTGCTACAGACTTGATAATGTTTCATAATGAGATCGGCCTAAAATTACAAGGCAAATAGTACTTAAACGTGAAACTTACACCTGGTAAAACTACATTGCTGACAACTCACATTTGAATCATGAGTAATGTCAAACTATTTTATACACTTTGTGCTCTGTCAAAAATGAAAACAAGAAGCAGGATCCTCATTCCATCACAAATTTGCATCAGACTTTCCAAACTCAAACTACATCTCCAGCAGAGTATTTCAAAGCTTAATGTAAGCACAAAGAAAATTCTCATATTTAAAAATATATTTATTTATGTAATTGAGGAGCTTCCACCTAACTTTCACTTGGAAGTGATAATCTGCTATGTAATGATATGCTTAAAGGCAAATATCAAGAACAGAATCTAGTAGAATTCCATAAATGCCTTCTAAGAGATTAATATGTTCTGGATGGGGTGGCTGGGTGATAGACACTGGGGACGGTAAGTGCTATGGTGAGTGCTGTGAATTGTGCAAGACTGTTGAATCACAGACCTGTACCTCTGAAACAAATAATATATGTTAAAAAAAAAAAAAGAAGATAGTAGGAAGGGAAAAATGAAGGAGGAGAAATCGGAGGTGGAGACGAACCATGGGAGATTATGGACTCTGAGAAACAAACTGGGGGTTCTAGAGGGGAGGGGGGTGGGGGGATGTGTTAGCCTGGTGATGGGTATTAAAAAGGGCACGTATTGAATGGAGCAATGGGTGTTATACGCAAACAATGAATCATGGAACACTACATCAAAAACTAATGATGTAATGTATGCGGATTAACATAACATAATAAAATTAAAAAAAAGCATTCACCTATTGACTATTTGGCAGATTCTATGTAAAAAGACATTTTTTTCTTTTTTTTTAAAGATTTATTTATTTATTTTAAAGAGAGAGTGTGTGCATAGGAGTGGGGAGGGCAGAGGGAGAGGGAGAGGGAGAGAGAATCTTAAGCAGGCTCCACACAGGGCACAGGGGAGAAAACAGACACAGGGCCCAATTTCAGGATTGGGATGTGACCTGAGCCTAAACCAAGAGTCAGACGTTTAACCGACAGAGCCACCCGGTGTCCTGTGAAAAGACATTTTCAAAGATGATATATGTAAAATATAATTACAGATTAACATTAACAGATAAACATTTGGGCGCCTGGGTGGCTCAGTCGTTAAGCGTCTGCCTTCGGCTCAGGTCATGATCCCAGGGTCCCAGGATCGAGCCCCACATCGGGTTCCCTGCTCCGTGGGAAGCCTGCTTCTCCCTCTCCCACTCCCCCTGCTTGTGTTCCCTCTCTTGCTGTGTCTCTCTCTGTCAAATATATAAATAAAATCTTAAAAAAAAACAAAACAGATAAACAGATTTTTATCAAAATCCATTGAACCCCGAGTAAGGGAAATGTAATCCTCCCCTCCAAAATTCCATTCTTTTCATAAGTAAACCAGTATTACCAAAAAAAACTATATTCCATTATTATTATTAAATTTTAATTGCATCAGTAAAAATCTGTGAATTATTTTCTTTTTAGTAATATAAGTACTTACATAATATCCTCGGTTTTGTCTCTTGGCCTACAAAACCAAGAATATTTAATGTCTGACCCTTTGCAGAGAATGTTTGCTCAACTCTGCTTGAAGGCAGGATGATAACAGTTTCGATAGCAATGCAAAAGATGTGATCTATCTCAAAGGTAGAAAATTTTAGGTAGATTTTGTTGTTGTTGTTAATTCTTAACAGCCTAAGGAAATTACAAAGTTCTGATAAATACATAATCAAAATGGAAGTTTCTATTGATTTACCAACTCTTAATACTGCTACCTTGGAAGTGGGGACTCAGTTTTCCATAGTGTCACTTGCTTCTAACTATCAGTAAAGGATAATACAAAAACAACCACAAGTCCTAGCATTCTGCAATGTTATTTTTATTTCAATTGACAGAACTTGAACTATATAAAAATGGGGTATAGTTGTTCTCTTTTTTTCACTTTCCCTAACTAGAATGCAAATTCCAGAAGATTAGGGACCTTACCTTTTTTGTCCAACCTGTATTCTCAGCGTCTGGAACAGTCCTCATACGGAGTAGTCCTCCAATACAAATTTGCTGAGTAAATGAACAAGCAAAAACATGAGATTTTTTATTTTTTAATAGAAAATCTATATGCCCACTATATTGTGAAAATGCTGTCTAATTTTCTAATTCGGGTTTTTCCATGATTTGACTTGGGAATCTTAGACTGACAATTTCTTTTTCATTTTTGTTAGGTTTTTGGACTGTTGGTTAAATGCACATAAATAAACACTTTGAATAATTTCTGCACAATGACTCTTTTCTAAGCCCACAGATGATTTTCTTCTTCCTCCCCCTCTTTTTCTTCCCCATCTTCCTCCTCCTGGGGTTCCTTTTCCTCTCCTGGGACAGATACTGAGTTTACCTTCTCTGAGGTAAAACCAGATAAACTGAAGCCCAGAAAATGAGATGAACCAGTTATGAAAAAAATCTATCCTAAATCATGGTGCTTAAATATATTGCTGATAGAGATTTGGAATTAACAAGACTAAGGTTTGAAATGTTACTAAATAATGCTGAAAAGTAGTCTCTTCCTTGAAGCCATATGAAGACAGTATATTTTAGCCAAAAAGTAGTGATCTAAATGGAGACAAAAACAGGAAAAGAAAACATATTTAGAATTGGTTAATGTTTAGGGGCACCTGGGTGGCAGAGTCAGTTAAGCATCTGACTCTTGGTTTCAGCTCAGGTCATGAATTCAGGGTCATGAGATGATGGAGCCCTGCCTCAGACTCCGTGCTTCTTGCAGTCTGCTTCAGACTCTCTCTCCCCTCTGCCTCTGATCCCTCTCCCCTCTGCATGCTCTCTCTTTCTCTCTCTCTCTAAAGGAAGGAAAGAATGAAGGAAGGGAGGAAAGAAATAAAGAAGAAAGAAAGAAGAAAGAAAGAAAGAAAGAAAGAAAGAAAGAAAGAAAGAAAGAAAGAAAAGAAAGAAAGAAAGAAAGAAAGAAAGAAAAGAAAGAAAGAAAAAGAAAGAAAGAACGATCTTAAAAAAAAAAAGAATTAGTTAATGTTTAGCACTATCCACAGGATAGTGAGATAAAAGTACCCTAGTCCTTAAATGAGTATAATCTATTGTGGGAGAGAAAGAACCTGGAAGCAATATTCATTTTCTTTGCTCGACTCATATGCTAAGTAAATGTTTTGTGAGTCTTCTGGTTTTTTGGGTGCCTTGATACTAAGAAGAGAGACTTGAGTTTGTATACAAAATATGATGGTGCTTCATTTCATAATTAATTAGTTGGGATTCTTTTTTCCCCCCTATGCTTATAGTGGTGACTTCTCTGAGCCTAAATTAATAAAAATGTTTCTCAATCTATGGAACCAAGTCATATCCTGACCTAGAGAACCGCATCAATAAAATGCTACTCCTGGAGCATAGCATTAACCTCGTCCCATGTTTTCTTCTTTAGAAAATCAATAGACTGGCACCATATGGCCGTCCTAAGAAGGGTTATAATAAATGCACATATGAATAAGTTGATTTCCAATCTGTCTTGTGAGATCAACGATAGTTCCTAGATACCAATGTTAGTGTGGTTACTGATATAGCAGTAGTGAAACATATCTGTAATGAACAAAACCTCTATGCATTGAGGACAAATAGAACTGCATGGATCAAGTTACTTTAATGGCCAAATCATTAAAAAACAACTTTCACCAGCTGCTGTGCATCTAAATACAAAATCAAAAGAGAGGTTATTGATACAAAATGCAATGCCTGCTACACTGTGATTTAACTTTTTTTATTCAAAGTATAATGCATTTATTGTTTTCCTATCATATTTCAAATACATACCAGCTTAGGCAACTTCTCTTTTTTGATGTGGTGAATAGTGTTTTATGGCAAGTGATTCAGTGTATAAATCAGGATATGGATGAAATAATGGAGCATGAAAACTAGCTCCTTCTGTAGGCAGACTCCACAGTTAAAAACATTTCACTATTGAATTAAGTACATCTGTTTTCCTTTAGGGGTTCACAGTAAGGAAACTTGACTTCAAAACTGATTATATTTAAATTAATAGATAAAGAAGGGATTGATTCTAAATATTTGCACATATTTGGATATACATTTAGATATTTCTCCAAGAGATATTTAAGAACAAAAGAGTGATGCCAAATAATTAATATCCTTTAATTTTTCATTATTTGAGAAAGATATGCCTGTTTTTTTCACATCATTTTTTATTTTTTATATTTTTTATTTTTTGGTCTATTTAGGAGAGCCACTGGCATCTCAGATTTATTTCTCCCATATTGTTCTCGAAACAAAGTAAAACCAAATTAGATCCTAGCTCATGCATTCATTTCCATCTTACTAAGATTCTCATTTATTTTTGGAATTATATTATTGCTAAGCTGGACTTTGTAGTCTTTGAAAAGAAGATATTCTGACAAATCTCAGTAGATAAGTGACCTTTATATTATGTTCCAATTCTTACATAAACCTTCCTTATGTTGTCATTTATATAGGTTAGTCATTTAAAAGGAGAGAAATTGTGCACTGAAGACTTATAAATGTCTGGTTAATCACTTTTTCCAGTCGCATCTTAAATTTCTACTCTTCCTCTCCAACATGCTTCTATGATATGACTTCCTAATCATGGACCTTCATGCTTTGATAAGATTTATTTATTTATTTATTTATTTATTTATTTATTTATTTATTTATTTTTTAAAGATTTTATTTATTTATTTGAGAGAGAGAATGAGAGAGAAAGAGCACATGAGAGGGGGGAGGGTCAGAGGGAGAAGCAGACTCCCTGCCGAGCAGGGAGCCCGATGCGGGACTCGATCCCGGGACTCCAGGATCATGACCTGAGCCGAAGGCAGTCGCTTAACCGACTGAGCCACCCAGGCGCCCAAGATTTTTTTTTTTAATCTTCAGTGGTATGCATATCCATTTTCTCTTTGCTCCCACTATAACATTCCTTTAAATATATCAACTCTTGGTTTTTTAAAAGTAGTTTCAAAAGGTAACATATCTCATGTTCATATTTCTGACATTAACAAAAATTCATAGCATTCTCAGATCAGAAACTAGTGGCTGACTTCAAAGTGCTCAAGTATTTTCATGCGTATGTAACATAAATGACTAGCTGCCTATTAAAATTTTCAGTGCCGCTCAATTTAAAGAGCAGCCATCAGCAAACTTTATAAAAAACTACTAAAAAGTAGCAAATATTTTAGGTTTTGTGAGCCATCTGATCTCTGTTGCAATTACCCAACTATGCCATTACAGCATGAAAGCAGCCACAGGCAATATTTAAAGAAATAGGTAAAACCTTCTTTACAAAAGCAAGTGGCAAACTGGATTTGTCCTGCTTGCAGTATTTTGCGAATCCTGAGATAGAGTTGTTATTGTGAGATTACTGTCCAGATAGAGACTAGATTTCCTAGAGCTAAATTTTTTTTTTCCATTAAGCTAACTTGCATGGCCCCTTTCTAAGGCCAAAGCTCCTATTTATGATAAATATATAGATTTATCATATATATTTATATACATATACATACATATATATATACACATACACACACATATATACATACATATATACACACACACACACGAGGGAGGGGTGGAGAGAGAGAGAGGGAAGAAGAGAGGTACAGAGGTGGAGGGGGTTAAATGCACTGATTAAAAGTCTTGTCTCTTTCAATTGTGAGTTGACTTCACTCTTTTCATAATGTTGGATGGTCTTTTACAGGCCATAGACATTTTTGGGTCCAAGCAAAAGAGAATTGAGTTTGGATTTTATGGTATATACCTACATGGTTTTCAGTAACTCCTATGTATTAGTCTGCATCCAATCAAGAGACAGAATCCACACTGTAGTTTAAAGGGGGAAATTTAACATAATGAAATTTTCAGCTACAAAATAGGAGAGTAAATATGAAAACATTAACAGAAATCCAACAGTATCCCCAGGGTTGAAGGAGAGAGAACCCACAGAGAGATAAACTTGGAAGGGGGGGTCCCTCCTCAAGTTGGGTTTGGATATTTTTGGAGAAAGTGTGGTTGTAGCTCCCTGGATGGTGGAGAATTTCTCTGGGTTACTTAAGCCAGAGCCAGGTCACAATCACCAGGCAGGCATAAAGGAATTATTCAAGGTGCAGGCAATTGTTGGCTTGTGGATGTGTGTTCAGGAGTCAAGGATATTTCAAAGGCCTGGAGCATGTGGTGTTATTGTTGGGAGGGCTGTGGAATATTAGTCATGGAGGAAAGATGGAGCGGGGGGAGGGGAAGCGCAAAAGCATAGTAGCTGAAATCAGGAAATGAAACTCCTTCCCCTGTTCAGGTCTCACTTGTGCCCTCTACTTAAAAAGTTTAACAATGTGGCAACTAGCAAAAAAATCATATGTAAAGGGTCTAGATCAGTTTTCATAGAACAGGCAATAAAGGGTCGTTTTGGAGCTGAGAGGCAATAAATGGCACACTCCTGTGTGTACAAGGTTTATTGTTAGACATCCCAATGTAAGAATGGCTTTCAGGAGTGCTCCTAATTCCCCCTTGCTGATTCATTTTGTGTCATCATTTGAAAATGTCAAGCCACAGGTCATTTTGTGATTTACATCTGCCCTTTGGTACATGGTACCAGAAATATGTGGGTAGTGGAGGAAAAACACAACTGGAAACCTACAGACTCAGAAGCTAGTCAGATCCATTCTTCTGTTCATTAATTGTATACAGTTGTAAGGTTAGGATTAATTTCTCATGAATGTACATTTATTTTGAAAGGGTGGAATTACAAATTTTTTAGAATTGTTATGTTGAATGCAACTGGAAATGAAAGGACTATTGAGATTTCAGTTGGTTAATTATTAAATTTGTTTATTTTTTTTTCAGAATTTTATTACATTTATGATATTTTTCAGCTATTTAAAATGAGTGATGTGTGATCTCCCATTCTAAAAACATTCAAATATATACCTGGTATTCATAATGTTTATATTCTTTTTCTTAAAGTGACTCCAAAATTATAAAAATGCCAGCCAGGTACCCCAAATCCTGGATCCATCCCTGCAAAAACCTGACATAATAACAAAACTGATAATACTTTGACAAAAACAAAGCATTGATCTCTTGTGGAGAGAATTTTTCAAAGAAAATTTTCTTACAAACTTTGAATAATGAAATATAGGACTATGTATTTAACTTTCCGAGAATGTTGCTAATAAAGACAAAAAGACTGATACTCATGAAATGTCTTCTGTCTAGAATCCACATATATTGTATGAATTTGTTCTTTATCATTTTTTGCACTCTTTGTGCTTTAAATTTTTTTAAAAAAATTAAACAGATTCTAAACATTTGAACCAACAAGGTGGTTTCTCCAAAAGATGATAGATATTTTTGCTTTAGTTTACATAGGTCACTCTGAGGTTTTATGTCCTTAGGGAGACTGCCAAATGAAGATTTTTACCAGGAAAGAGAGATTCAGGTAAGGAGTAATCATCAAGTTTTAAAATCTAAAAAAACATAAGGGAACATAGCTTTACTTACTACTCAAGAGTGGATATAATACAGTAAAACAGATAAACAAGATAAGTGTGGGCAATAAGAGCAGAGGTGAAAAATAAGAGGAAAAAAGTTACAAAAGTGTGTTTTGGAGAAGCTTGGAAAGGAAAAGCAGAGATATTAATAATAAGGATTGGAGGAGATGGGGAAGGAGAAACAAGTATGTTCACTTCAAACTGCCCATAGAATGTCTGTGTTAGACATCTGGACCCTATTTCCTGGGAGGGGAAAAATAATAAATCACTCAACTACATTATGTTTTTACTTTATTCCAGCCTAGGATATGGGCCATGGAGTCATAAAAAAACTAAAATGTCATTAACTAATACTGAATATTTCACTCAATTTAAAAGGACTTGCTAAGAAAACTAACGCAAAATGTGATGCACAATATAGAAGACGGTTTAACATGTTTTAGAGAACACAAATATTGCATTGATGTGGTTGGCAGAATAATGTCTACCTCAAAAGATGTCTGTATCTTCATCTCCAAAACTTGTGAGTCTGTTAAGTTACATGGCCATGAGGAATTAAGGCAGCAGGTGGAATTGAATCTGTTAATCAGCTGGCCTTGAGGTAGGGAGATCGTCCTGAATTGTCTAGGTGGGCCCAGTAATCACAAGGGTCCTTATAAAGTTGAAGAGGAAGGCAGACGAGGAAGAGCCAGAGAGAGGTAACGTGGGAAGGACTTAGCCTAATGGACTGGAGGAAGATGGAGGAAGTTGTCATGGTGCCAGAGAAAGCAAGCCGCCTCAAAAGCTGGAAAAGGCCAGGACTCTGTAGATTCTACCCTAAAACCTCCAGAAGGAATGCAGCCCTGATAACACCTTGCTTTTAGTCCAGTGAGACCCACACCAGATGTCTGACCTCCAGAACTGTAAGGTTACAAATGTGTGCTGTTTTAAGCCACTAAGTTTGTGGTGTGACTGCACTGTATTTGCACTTCTATACATTACATGAGCTTAATCAACTAAACTAATCATGTAGTAAGCTTTGTGAAGACAGATTTTATTTCCTTCCCCTTCATATTTTTCATAGCACTTTTGCAGAACAGGATAATAATAAATATTTGCTTAATTAACAACAGGTAAATTAAAGCACCATTTCCCTGTCCTTATTAGTGAGCTCAACAGATAATTCTTAGTTTCTAGTCTTTCTGCTCACCAAAACAGAGGCACGTGATCAGATATCCCTAGAGATCCTATTCACTTCACACTGAGAACATTACTTTTTTTTATGATTCAAAATGAGAGAAAGCAGATCAGAATATTAAAATAGTTTTTATACATATTTCATTGTTCCCAAAGCTCTTCTTTAAGATGTTAGTTCCAAAAATTAGTTTTTCCTTTACCTTTTTTCTATAAAGAATGAGCGGAGGGACAACACAAAATAGATTCAAAACTTTTTATTGATTATAAATGTGGGCATTTGAAATGTAACCATAAAACTTAATACAATGAACTGCATAAAGACCACCTATTTTGTTAGGTTTATTACTGTACATTTTGTTAAAGAATTACTGTCTTCTTGAGACAAGTATCTGAAGGAATCTACAAAAAAGCCTTTTATAACTGACGCTTCCCTTTCTTCAAACTTCATAGCATTTTTACACAGGAAGAGTTTTGAATTAATTCATTTTCAGGATTGCAAATAGAAATGTTTTTCATTATGTCTACAGAAAATATCCTCTATTATAAACATGCCAATGTAAGTTTTTCATCAGTGTCTTCAAAGCATTTCACAATGCCTGTTCCAAGTTTATGCTGATATTTGGCTTCCTGGAGACAAGTTGAAGACAAGCTTAATCTGTTTTTAATATGAACATCTTTCACACTTTAGTGAAATGTCCAAACACTCTTTGCACATTTTTTTTTCTTACATAGTACAAACCAAGTATATAAAAGAGCATAGCACAGTTCCACTGACATTCATGGGTAGTGATAATTTTAGACAATTTTATGTGCCAACGCAAAGCAGAACATGAAGCAGAACAAGATGACTTAAAGATCATTGCTTTCTCAAAGGTCATCAAGCAGGAGAGATACAAAGACTGAGAGCTGCCAGTTTAAGCTGGTCTGCTTTGATGCTGAAGTGCTATAAAATTTAATTTTTGAATTATTCAATACTTGCTTGTATTAAATTATTTAATGCCTTTAAGTAGTTCAGGGTTGAATAGATTAAATGTAGGCTAGTACTTGTCTGCTAAGTTATTTTTACTAAAAATCGGAAAGGGTAATAACACTAATGATAGTAATAACAGTAATGATAACAAAATAGTTAAGACTGTCTGGCACTATTCTAAATGTTAAATTGTTTAATTAACTATTTATCATCTACTAGCAAAGAAATGAGGGAATACATCTAGAAATATATCTGTAATACTCTCACTGCCACGATATCTTCAACATAACCTGGGTAGTTGGCACTGATGATGAAATCAAAAGTCCAAACGGTATCATTAAAATTTAGTGACCTGATTGAAATAGCTTCATTGTACATGTTTACATAAAAGGCAGACAATGGAAGATATAGAGCGCTATATGATGCCTTTGATGTATGCATAACTGAACTATCTCTTCCGGAATTGTTTGAGATTCTGCATTGCTTATGTAGTGGAAAATTAATGAAACTGAAAGGTATATGTTACTGTTCTGGTTGTGCCATTGATGTTTTTTGTTTTAATCCAAGGTAGAAATAAATAGCCATTTAAATAATGTGTGCAGATTTTCAGATTAGATTTTGTTTTAATATAGAGGCTATGTATTTTATTCTTATCATTACAACTTTTTTTTGGAAGTAATTTCAGACATAAAAAAAAAGTTCCCCAAATGCTGTGAATAGTTTTTATATACCCTTCACCCAGATTCTCTGAATGTTAACATTTTAAATTAACCATAGCCCAATTATCAAAGCTGGGAAGTTAATTTGAAAAAATACCATTAATCTACATATCTTGTTCAAATTTCAACAATTGTCCCACCAATATCCTTTTACTGGTCCACTAAACCACATTGCATATTTTGTCATATCTCCTAATATCCTCCAATCTGGAACAGTTGCTCAATCTTTCTTTGCCCTTCCTGACTTGATACTTTGGTAGAGTTGTTTTATAAAATGTCAGCTGAAGTTTGCCTGATGTTTCTTCTAGATTCAATTCAGGTTACGAATTTTTGGCAAGATTACCACAAAGGTGATGTATCCTTCTCAGATCATCATATCTGGAAGTTTGTTTCCTTTACCTACAACCATGTCAACAGAATATATTGTCATTTATTGTTAGACCTAACCCTAATCCCAAATATATTGTCATTTTTATTTATTTTATTTTAAAGATTTATTTATTTCTTTTAGAGAGAGAGAGCGGGGGAGGGGCAGAGGCAGGGGCATGGGAAGAGGGAAACAGGGAGGGGTGGGGGATGGGTGGAATGAGAGAGGGGTGAAGGAAAATCTCCAGCAGACTCCCCACTGACTGAGGAGCCTGATGTGGGCCTTGATCCCAAGACCCTGAGATCAACACCCAAGCTGAAATCAAGAGTCAGATGCTTAACCAACTGAGCCACCCAGGCACCCCTATAATTGTCATTATTAAAATTCACACCAAGCTGATAAGTAAGAATAGGTTTATCAGTGTTGTTTAATTTACATGTCTCTAGTACAAGTTAATTTCAACATTTATATATTTTAAGGCACATTTTTATAAAATTGTTTTTTTGTTTTGTTTTGTTTCTGTTTTTGTTTTCCAGAATTGTCTGGCAATGGTTTTATTGCCATTTTTCTATTGGATATTTGGTCTTTTATTTCTTGATTTATAAGAATATTTTATGCATTAAGAATATAAGCCTTTTGTTTGTGGTATGTACTGTAAATATTCTCTCCCAGTTGTCAGTTATCTTTTAATTTTTATGCTTTTTTTGGGCTATTCAACTTTTATACTGATAAATTTGCCCCCCCTTGTATATTTTCTATTTCAAAGTTTTCTTTGTCACTCTCTCATGTTTCTTTATCCATTAGAAACTGTAGTAATCACCTTCTCTGACTCAATAAACTTTCAGGGGTGTTATAGAGATTACAGTACATTTGTAAATTCATTTAAGGAGGACTGACATTTTATGTTGTAGAATTTTCCTATCCAAAAAGAGGGGATGTCTTTTCCATTTGTTCAGTGTCCTTCTTTGTCTTTCAGGAGAGTTTTATAATTTTTTTTGTAAAGGTTTTGTGCATGTCTTCTTAAATTTATTCCTAAGTATTTAATTTTCTTTTTTACTATTATAAACAAGAATTTCTCTATTATTTTTTTTGCGTATGAAGGCTATTAATGTGAATTTTATAGTGGGTTATTTTACTGAATTTTTTATTGTTTGAATTAGTTTTACTGGTTCCCTGGGGCTTTTTGGATGTAACAGCGTATTTACAACAATATTTTTAATTTTATATATCTTTTTTATTTTTAACACTTCTAATGCTTCTAATAGAAGTCTTTTATCTAATTTTATTGGCAATTACTATCAGCATAATATTGAATATTAATGAGGATACTGAGCATCTTTGCTTTATTCTGAATCTCTATGAAAAGGCAAAATCTTTAAAAAAAAAAAAGGGGGGTGCCTGGGTGGCTCAGTTGGTTAAGCGACTGCCTTCCGCTCAGGTCATGATCCTGGAGTCCCTGGATCGAGTCCCGCATCGGGCTCTCTGCTCGGCAGGGAGCCTGCTTCTCCCTCTGACCCTCCCCCCTCTCATGTGCTCGCTCTCTCATTCTCTCTCTCTCAAATAAGTGGAATCTTTAAAAAAAAAAAAAAAGTTAAATAAATAAATAAATAAATAAATAAATAAAGGTAGAAACTTCCAGTTATAAAATAAATAAGACCTGGGGATACAATGTACATCATAGGGGATATACTTAACAATATGTAACAACTTGTATGGCCACAACTATACAAGTTGGTGACAACTAGATGTTAACTAGAATTATAGTGGTGATCATTTCACAATGTTTATAAATGTTGAATCACTATGTTGTGCACCTGAAACTAATGTAACATTGCATGTCAATTACACTTCAATAAAAGAATACTACTCTAAAAAAAAAAAGTCTTCCTGTCTTTCTCATTAAGTATGTTACTGGCTTTTCAAATACAACACCTGTGCACGCATGCATGTGTGTGTCTCTCTCTATATAATCATATGATTCATTACATTATCTGTCAGGTCTAATATTCCTGACAGTTTTTATCCATTATTGCATGTGAATATTGGCAGATTTTGTCCACATCTGGAAGACAATCGGATTTTTTATTAGATCTATTAATATGGTGTATAATATTAAAGGATTTCCTATATTTAACTAGCCTGGAATAAATTCCACTAGGTCATGATTTATCAGTGTACTGAAGCAGTGTTGTATTCTACTTTCAAATATTCATTATTTTTGAATCAATATCCATCAGTAAATTTTTTACTTTTGAGCAAGATGGAGTAAAGAAGATTGATTTTCCCCTTCTTCCTGAAAAAAACTAAGAAGTTGCCCAAAATATATGAAACAATGGTTTTCAAGGTATTGGACATCATCCAATAAAGAATACTGGCCCTTGAGAGATGTGAAATAAGTGCAGTGAGCCCTGTGAGTGCACAAGATACTGCCAGGAGGATAGTCCAAGGTCAATGTCACTGAAGGGGAATCCAGCAGGTTTGGGGCAGTGGCTACTCTCTTCCCCACTCAACTCCCCTGGGGAAGCTTTCTCAAGGTTCTTCCCTACTTCTCTGTAGGGTGTGGTGAGTTCTTGGAGGAAATGCCTCCAAGAGGGTGAAAATCCCCTTTTTTGTGACCCCCCCCACTAGGATCTTCATACTCTTAGAATATCCTTTGTTTTGCCTTTTAAATTTGTTATAAAGATTTAGCTAAATCTTCTCACTAGCTTACCTGGCATTTGGTGACCTCTACCCCAGGTAAGCAAGTGCTCAGGTCCTGTTTCTCTCTGTAGGTGCCTTTTTCTCTCCAAATTTTAGGTTACTTGTTTGCTGAATGAATTTATTTCTCTGATGGGCTGAAGAAAAATCATTAATTGTTCAGCATTTATTCCTATTATAAGGGTGGGAGTGATGCTCTTTTCAGCTTTCTACACCTTCAAAATGAAATGGGAAGTCCAGAGAAAACTGTTTTAATAGGAAATTTATGTGTATACACTCAATAACTGTAGTATAAACTGTAAAAAATGGATTCAGGGGTTTGGTATGGACTCTAGTTATGCTAACTAAAATATATTTGATTTTATATAATGGATCCAGGACAGCTGTCTAATTCTGTTCCCTCCCCCTGCTCTTTCCCCACAAAGCTTCATTTATTAATACATCCCTTTTCTGCACATTCTGCCATTATTGTGAAATACTGCACCATTTCTGGCAACACAAATTCAGTGGTTACTCAACCAATATTTGATATTCCTGTTTTGCCTCTAATATTTGCAATCCCTTTTTCTCAAATTAACTCAGAATTCTCCATTCTCAAGTTTTCCCTCTGTTCCCTCTTATCTTTGAAAACATAACCCTAGTACTTTCCAAAACTCAACTTTTCTAGAAGGTAGTCACATCAACTGAAGATAATTAATAACCATTTTTAATGATTTTGTATTAGCTGAGGCACATTTTTAAAGGACAAAATTAAACAGCAGAACAGATCTCATTCATGACTACTTATAATATTGTGATCTGCATTATTCTCTAGGTGTATCCTTGGTCCAAATTAAAATTCCTCTACTTAACAATTTCATTACACTGAGCAACTCTCTTCAACCCTTTCACCTCTATAAACCTGATTCCTTACCTAGTTATTTCAAAATGAACATTGCAAAAAAAACTGCAATTCTAAACTTCTATGATTTTTATTAGATATCTATAAATTCTGTACAAAACTACTGTATTGCAGGTGAAGTTTTATTTCAAACAAGGAGTTCAATGATTAAGCCATTTTCGTGGATGACAATTTCAAAATGCCAGAAATGTTAATATGTAGTTATCTATCAAGTACTACATAGAAATAATCCTGTGCAAACATATAACCCCTTATTTCATATTAATTTTTGACTTCCTCAATATGAGAGCTTACTGGTAGAAGCTTCCTACAGTTTAAGACTCATAATGGATAAATTGTAAGAATTAGCAGGACAGATGTTAAAATAGGGTCCCTGTCAAGAAAGGAAGTGGTATCATAGAGAAACATGGAACAGAGACAGAGATGGTGACAGTAGAGTCCTGTCTGAGGTGAGGAGATATTGAAAGATTATGGAAGAAAAAAATAAACTTGCCTTTTTTATAACTTTGTCTAAAATTAGTTCAGCTCGATGGTCTGTGACATATACATTTTTGCAATTTTGCATACCCTAAAGTGGAGTATGAATATGCATGATTTCTTTTGAACCTACACTCCGATTTTCCTTCCTATTAACAAGTAGCTCTTTTCTTGCAATTACGGTTTTGTTCTTCCCAGGACAGTTCTCTGATTTCAATCTTAACCAGTTTTCTCTGCTTCTACGTCTAATCATGGGTGTTTATGGATTCAAGCCAGGACATTCTGTGTCTAGTGACAATGCACATCTTTTCCTCATTATCATAGTAAAACTCAAGGGAATTAGGAGTATACGTAGATTTGTATACTAGGGAGATTTATCATTGTATTGTATGTGGAAATGGTGGTTATATCCCATTTGGGAAAGATTCTTTTTTTTAAAAAATTTTAATTCCAGTCAAGTTAACATACAGTGTAATATTAGTTTCAGGTGTACAATATAGTGATTCAACAATTCCATACATCCATTTAGGAAAATTCTTATTGCTCTTCATCATATATATTGGCCATGGTTTTGTGGTTGAATTCCCAGAAAAACACTGTGGTTTTAAAAAAACAACAAACATATCACTTATTAGAAAATTGTCTTTTTTTAAAAGATTTTTTAAAGATTTTATTTATTTATTTGAGAGAGATAGAGCACAAGAGGGGGGAGGGTCAGAGGGAGAAGCAGACTGCTAAGCAGGGAGCCCGATGTGGGACTCGATGCCGGGACTCCCAGGTCATGACTGGAGCCGAAGGTAGTCGCTTAACCAACTGAGCCACCCAGGTGCCCTAGAAAATTGTCTTGAAAATGCAAATGTTTACAATGAAATTTCAACTGCAGACTTTCTTTAAAGCACATGAACAACAGACCTCATAGGATTTTATGGGGATGGGGAAACATCCTTACTTTAAATAACTGTGTAAAGCCTGAAGAATTTAAGAAAGCAACAGTTTTAATGCTCACTTACTGAAGTGATAAGAGATGTCACCTGTAGAAATTGTAGCCTGGAAAGTGAAACAAATTGTCTCACTACTTTATATTTTCAGTGAATTCTAAAGTACAGAGTCAAATTTTATTGTAATATGTTTGAATAGACAGAAGAAACTAAAATATTTTACTATAAAAAATAAAGCATATAATTCAGGCTTATAATGTTGAGCTAAAAATCTCAAGAAATAATTCTCTTCTGATGCTGTTTTCCTTATATCAGATCTTGCTTATATTCACCACAAGAAAGAAAATAGGAGACATGGGATTAAAAAAACAACAACAACAAAAGTCTTGTGTGAAAATATCAAATTCGGATGTCATCACTATCACTAACAATAATAAAGATGAGCATAAAATTGTCTCAGAACAACTGCAAATGCAGAGAACCGAAGAGACATAAACTAATCTGTTGGACTCACATATCTATTTTATAAAGCAGTTATTCATAATTTCCAGAAGATCTTCATGACTCACATTTATCCATGCCTTTCTTCATGTACTAAATATATGACCACAATTTGCCAAACACTGTGTTATATTGGACATAAAACTCTGTAAGATACATCATGCCAGTCTCCAAAGTATTTATACTGTGGTACAGATATATCTTCAAGCAATTTTATTTTTTGTGATAAATAGTAAATCTTTTGTGTTTTACTATTTTGTTTTAAAGATGGAAAGGGAAGCATAGGAGAAACACTTGGCCTTTGGTGGAGGAGAGAATAAAATAAGGCTTCTTAGATTAAATGACTTCTGCAATAATATTAGAATGATTATTTGGAGGAATAAGGAAAGAAAAGGCATGATAGGTAAGAGCAAAGAAACAAAAAATCAAAAACGAAGAAGTGAACAAAGTCCTAGAAAACGGACAGGATGAATAATTTTCAGTCCATTAAAGGGGGGAAAAATTTAACAAAGAAATCTCAATCAATCCAAGTTGTGATGGTAAATTTTCTTAAGGAGGAGGACACAGACTGCCCAATATTTGATCGAATATTATCCTGGGTGTTTCTGTGAGGGCATTTTGGATGAGCTTAAAACTTAAACTGATGGACTGATTTAAGCTGATTGGATGGGGTCCACCCCCATTAAGGAGAGCAATCAGTTAGAGGTCTGAGTAGAACAAAATGGCTGACCTTCCCCCCAATAAAAGGCAATTCCTCTTGCCTGACTATCTTTGAGGTGGGATACAGACTTCATACTGAGATGGAAATATCTCTTCTTCCTGGGTCTCAAAGGTGCCAGCTTTGGGACTAGATCTACATCCTTGGCTATCTGGGTTTCCAGCTTACTGACTGCAGTTCTTGGGGACTTGTCAGTCACCATAAGTGTGTGAGCCAATTCCAATAATAAATAAATAAATTCTATTGATTCTGTTTCTCTGGAGAACACTGACTAATAGACAATTAGTGCTAATAAAAAATATATGTCTTTAAGTTATGGTAAATTGAAAATACAAAAAATATAATACATACATTCCAAACCTGTCTGTAGTCATGAAAATGTACGCAGATAAATTTCATTTATTTAAAAACACAACTGTATATTATCCCAAAGGTAACTGAAGAGTTATGCTTAAAAAGTGGAACAACCCTTGTGGTAAAATAATTGAACAAGCTAAAATACATGGTCTCATCATGCAGCCAAGCATTTGATCTCTTTGTTCTAATTGTCTGCTTCAGTAATGACACTCCTCTTGGAGTCAATAATGGACTGTTTACAGGCCAAATTGGAGAGAGTCATGGTATAAAGGGAAGTGAAAAGGAAGACCCTCTGGGTGAGATAATATTGTATAATGCCTTCAAATGTATATATTTAGTTATCTAGCTGACCATGCACCAATATAAGATTTTTAAAATTGCTGATACTTTTATGGGAGATCTTATTTTCTTCTTTTTATTTATCTATATTTAATTTTTATTATAGTTGTATATTTTCAAAATATATTGAAACTAGAGGTAGAATTAATATCTCATGTCTTTGAATTGTTCATTCATTAAACCAAGTGATTGTTTATATAAAATCTAGAAAAGGCTACATTCTAATTGTTCAACTGTTAGTGATTCCCTTCAGTGTTTTGTTTTTTCTTGTTTTTCCTCAAGCAAAGACTGGAAAATATTCAGCTATAACTCTTAAGAAATAGAATATTCAGCACATAGGATAACATAGCATATATTAGCTCATGGCTTCTTTCTGAAAGGGTTGTCTTAGCTGTGAAGTTGACTGTATTGTCATGCAGGAGTTATTTGTGATCGTTATTATACCTCAGGGCCTGGGGATCCAGGGATAGCTCACACTGTCCAGGAGGAAGCCCGGAAATGGGAGTTTTAGTGTTGAAGGGATGCTTGGGATTTTAGGTTATGGTTGATTTGTTGTTCAGTATTGTAGTTTATAGATCAATATATTTTACTATATTGCAGTAAGTAGATTTATTTGCCTATTTCATAAAATGATGTATACCAGATGTTTATTTTTAATGTGAGCATAATTTTGGGATTTGTGCATCATAAAAAAAATACCATAAAACCAGACTGATGAGGTAACTCTAGTTAGTTAACCATGTTCATAGCCATTTTCATATTGATGAAAGCTTGTTGAAATCTTTGTTTGCTTCTATCTTTCCATTCAATTAAAAATATTGTCACAAAGCACCATTTCTGATGGTTTGAGGTTAACAATATGAAACAATTTGGATCTCAGCTGAAGGATATGGGCCTTTTTGCCTTTGAACAACAGGGGTTTATTGCCTTCATTAAAGAAAAATACCCAGGGCGCCTGGGTGGCTCAGTTGGTTAAGCGACTGCCTTCGGCTCAGGTCATGATCCTGGAGTCCCGGGATCGAGTCCCCCATCGGGCTCCCTGCTTGGCAGGGAGCCTGCTTCTCCCTCTGACCCTCCTCCCTCTCCTGCTCTCTGTCTCTCATTCTCTGTCTCTCAAATAAATAAATAAAATCTTTAAAAAAAAAAAAAAAAGAAAAATACCCAAGCAAACAAGCCAAGAATCACATGGATTAGGATCATAGAGCTAATGTACAATTATCGTATTATTTGTAGATCATGTTTTCCTTCTCTGGAGCAGAGAATCAAATAAGTTGCTGTTTGCAGTAAGGTCCACAAAATATAAGGAACTACATAATCAATCCTGCTTTATCGTTATATTAAAATATGCAGGTCATAGAGATTGTAAGTGGTTTATTTTAGTTCACAATATAATTTGTTAATATTTAGGACTTCCTTTCTTATATACTTTAGTTGCTATTTATAAATCTTTGCTTCTTGACTAGTGTAGAATAGAAATGATTATATAAGACTTATAGAAATTATAGGAAGAATCTATTTGGAACCTTATATTTTAGATTGTCCAAATCTTGCCATCAGAATGATCCTATGCTTCATCAACATACCTATCCATACATAATAGTTTATCTTTCTCTATAATAGTGATTCATTAGAAAAGTGGCTATTGCAGAAGCCATATTTATTTATACTCCTAAGTACTCTTTCTTTTACTATCATGGTTTTGGCATTATTTAAATACCAGTTCATTAAATAAGCATATATATTAATATTAGAAACCCACACTTTCTGCTATTAGTTTTACATTTATTTTCTCATATATGTGACATCATTTATCTATTTCATATATAGTGTGGGTATATAAATTGCTTTTCAATTTTGAGAACTAAAAATATGTTTGGTTAATTTGAAGCTACTGTTTTACAACCATAACAAATATGTCCTTATAGCTTTAAGAGAGCATTTATGGAGACCAAGAAATATTTCCAAAATATTATATGAGTAATAAATATTTCTATGTATGCTTTTAGTTCCGAAGCACAGAGAATATTAGTTTGGTGTGAAACTAAGACTCAGTCTTTAGCAATGATTTTTCACCAGTGATCCAACCAGCCATAGATGGATTAAAAATATTTGTATTAATACAAAAGCATATCACATTGTTTTCAAATAAAATATTATTCTTCATAAAAACATGAAATTGCTCCATAATATTGGTGCAAGGGATAGTCACTCTTAGAACTGGTTGTGTGAGATTTTGTTAGCATCTATATTGGTCTACTACCCCAATGACAAAGCCACTTACTTTATTTTTTTGTCTGAGACCCATTCTTCCCAACATTGTATTATTTTCCCACTTCTTGGATTCTTGGAAACTTATCATTAGGAAACATCTCATTTACTCTAGGCTGGGCTTAGCCTGCAGTTGTAACCACTCCACGAGATGGCACATAAGTAGCATAATTCAGAGTTGAAAATATAAGAGTAAAGAATCATGAGGCCTACATGGGAAAATAACTGTAGATATCATATTGAATGTAAATGCAACTGAATTTAGTGACTAAAACTGTGCCTTAAAACATCAGTCAAGCTCCATTGCATTATTGAAATGTATATTTTATAAAAGAGTGAATCTTATACAGCAGAGAAGACATTAGTTAGATTACAGTGAGATTTAAATTCATTTGAGTAAATACATGAACTGAAGAAAAAATATAGGAGATACATATTTATTTATTTATTTATTTATTTATTTTTTATTATGTTATGTTAATCACCATACATTACATCATTAGTTTTTGATGTAGTGTTCTATGATTCATTGTTTGCATATAACACCCAGTGCTCCATTCAGTATGTGCCCTCTTTAATACCCATCACCAGGCTAACCCATCTCCCCACCTCCCTCCCTTCTAGAAGCCTCAGTTTGTTTCTCAAAGTCCATAGTCTCTCATGGTTTGTCTCTGCCTCCGATTTCTCCCCCTTCATTTTTCCCTTCCTACTATCTTCTTCTTTTTTTTTTTTTAACATATAATGTATTATTTGTTTCAGAGGTACAGTTTGTGATTTTTTATTTTAAAAATGTATTGAAACCTCTTTTTTTAAGACTGTCATCAATATCTAAATTGATTTCTTGAGAAATTTAAAATTCAGGCATGAAAAATAATAAAAAATAAAATTCTAACTTTCTTTTGCTGAAACTAAGAGAGCTTCGACTGTGAATGAACATTTTATATTACATAGGAAAATGGATTTTAATGGAATATGCCAACATCATACATTAGCTTTGATCACCTTCTATGTGTTTTAGTGCTGAGTAATAAGATATCAAAAATTATTAGACCTAAGTAAACTAAATTAGTAGCAATATAAAATAACATAAAATAAATTCCAACATACTAGGAAAACCAAATATTCTGAGATATTACTGGAAATTCTTATTGATTAGAAAATTAGAGGTCAGAAAAACACATGTCCGGGAGAAAATGATAAGCAAAGGATAAAATGATTGGTTTTCATGAATAAACTTGATCATGGTGACATAGGTATATATGGCAGAGCCAGGATTCTAAAGTACATGCTTTACATGAATGAAAAAAAATAATGCATTAAATATTCAATTTTTTTTTTAAGTTTGCAAAATGATGTATGTAAACAAGAGTCTTATTTTTTCATCAAATTTTATTTGCAGATAATGCAGTTTTAGGTGTGTCTAAGTCCTATGCTACAATGAAAAACATGACAGGAAAGGTGACCTTTATGCCTTAATGGGGGAGGGAGGGAGAGAATTAAGTAAAAGTAATAGGAAATTGGAAATGATAAAACATACAGATGAATACTGTGGGACTGTATACATTTTCTGGATATAAGAGATTCCATTTTGACGCTCCATTTCACTTGTGTTCCATTCAGTATGTATCCAACTAACAAACTCTTGAACTAGGCCACAAGAGGCAATTGTTTTACAAGCAATTGCTCATAAAATTCCAACAGAGTAACTGACATTTGGATCATATGAGGATGGTAAATCTATTAATGCATGGAAGAGGTAGTTTCATTTGATAACACCAATAAAATAATAAAAGAGTAATCAGAAGCAGCTCAACTGGTCAGCACCACGTTGGTAGCTATTTTCTCTTCTCTTCTTTATCTAAATCATGCAATAGCCCCTTCCTTCTTTCTCATATGAACCCTTGCTTTACCCAAAGGAACAGGACACTTTTCTGGGTATTCCAGAATCTGTGCTTCCCAAATTTTAATTGAGACCCCAAATAAAGACCTTTGTTCTCTTTCAGTTTTACTTACTTTTTTTTGGGTAATAACACAAAGATGGAAAGATTCTAGGAAAGAGGTGGGAACATTTATTGATAATAATTTAAAATTATTCTCTTTTGTTACAAAATCTAGGGACACAAGGAAAAGCTTGGGTCATTGAGAGGAACTATGAAAATTTTTGTTTTTGAAAACAACTAGAAAGTAAACAAATGGTCTATAGGAAAAATAAAAAAATGTGAAACATACAATGCCAACAAACTCATTAGATTAACAGAGATAAAAAGTTGCTTCACTCAACATGTATGTTTAAATAGTACAAAGAATATTTGCAGAATAATGGCAGTTAATCACTAGAATAATTAATAATGTAAAAACAAGTGTGCTAGGGTAAGCTACAGTTGAATTTCGCTAAACTCCACGAGTCCAATGGGAATAAAAGTCACTAACAGAAATTTAATCTGCTCTAATAGTATGAGAACAAGATGGAGAAAACCAACGGAGGATAAAAAGTAGGGGCTTAATGAATTAAAAAGACAGAATTAAAAATATTAAGGATATTCAGAAGGATTTTTTGATCACTCAACACTAGGGGAAGTGTAATAGTAAAACTAAGAAAGTAATTATAGTAAGAAGGTATCATCTTGATGGAGATGTTAGATTGTAGGAAACATTTTTTTAAAGCTGATATTTTATTTGAAGTATAAAAAGTATTCAAGGGCACATCTGGCAAGCCCCTGGTTAGGACAAAGATTTTCACTAGCTTTAAATGCTTTCTTTCTACTTAATCTTATTTGAAAGATTCAGAAGTATGCTGCTGAACTCCAATTCTTCCTGTCCTGTCACTGTATCAGGGGAAAGAAATCACACAGATGCTCATAAAGATATAAGAGAGAGGCTGCTCTTACTTAAAACCCATTATCTTGAGAGTAGGGAGAACCATGGCAATCCTAGCTTATAAGAAAGCACTGAGGAAAAATGATAGGCACACCACACACACACACACACACACACACAGTTTACTAAGTGCATGAGTCAATTCTACACTGATGTAGGAATAAAACATTTTTTTATACACAGAGAACGGAATGAAGGTGTTTAAAACATGCTGCTTATAACTATTGTGTTTATGTAGCAAATTTTTTCTCAATGTTTTTTTCTTTGTCCAGCCCATTTTCCTAATGGGATTTTTGCTTACAAGAATGAAAACTATCTGGATGAAGTATTATAGAGCAATCTGGCAAATAAGCAGTTGTTGATGTTTTTGCTTAGTAGCCTAAAGCTCGGGATAAATGGGCTGAACTATAGATGAACACATGGAAAAGACTTTCTAACATACTTAAATTTATGAATCCCAAACTCCTTAAGAATTTAGGAAACATAGGTGTTACTATCGCAGTGGTAGAGGCAAATATATTTTTCTGCATAACTCTCAAATTCTCTAGGATAGAAATACTTATATCTGATGATATTCAGGGTGATCTATAAATATCATCTTTATTATATTTCCAGATTACCAGCAGCTGATAAATTAAACAAGCAAAAGACATACTGAATGTAAGAAATCAGGTATTGCACATGGACTCACAAAAGAGATATGGGCAAAAATTAGCACTCTATGTAAATGAGCATGTTTTCCAAATGTTTGTGAATATATGTTAAGGGCATAGATTTACATCACAGGGAGGACCTGAGAGTAGGAATTGTCTTTCCCCAAATTACCTTACGCTGGACATCCTACTTATTTCCAAAATCAACTTACTCCCATTTTTGTGACACCCAAGCTAAGCAACTTGTATAGTGCTAGGCCAAAAATTATTACTTTTTGACAAATTTCCCAATGACTGTCCTTTGATTTGATCCTTTAAGTTTTCAATCTTAACATATGCTTCACAACTAGTGATAACCTTTGACCTTATAGTTTCTTAATAGTCTCTTCAAGACTTGTATATGTTTTATGAATTTATTATATCATAAATTCTCTTGCCCTCCCTTTCTCTCTTTCTTTCTCTCTCTCTCTCCCGAACATTTGCAAACTCTAGCTCTTGCTCAGTTATTACACTGTTGCCTACCTTGTACATCAGCATTGCACAGTAGTTAAGGAAACACAGGCTTGAATGCTTGAATTTAAGCTTTGATTACATCACTTACCATGTGTGTGACTCTGGCCAAGTCATTGAAACCCTGTCTGTCTGTTCTCTCATTTGTAAAATGAAGGTAATATCTGTATAGATGTCATAAGTGTGACAATGATTGATGGAGAAAGATAGTCTTTGTCAGAGGATACATGTCCTTTTACAGTGATTAAATAATGTAAGAAATTGCCTGTTCACAGATGACTGAATAAAGCAGAGGCCATAGGAGAGTATGTCCCATTGACAGGGCTAGACTGCCTGGCTCTCAAGGCCTTTTAACAATAGCAGCTTCCTGCCTGTGATAAAGACTTTAGTGAAATGCATTCTATTAGATTTCTCTCTCTCTCTCTCTCTTTTTTTTTTTTTTTTTTTTGAGAGAGAGCTCATGAGCAGTGGAGGAGAGGCAGATGGAGAGGGAGAGAGAGAATCTTAAGCAGCTCCACACCCAGCATGGAGCCCAATGTGGGGCTCTATCTCATGATCCTGAGATCTTGACCTGAGCAGAAGTTAAGAGCTGGATGCTTAACCGACTGAGCCACCCAGGTGCCCTCCAATTAGATCTTTCAAAAAGCTCACCTCCCTCTTATTCTCTAAGATAATGTATATACTCCTAGTCTCTAGTAATTGCCTTAGATACTGGATTTGTGTGTATCTGCTCATCATTTGCAAGAAACTGATATAAAACCTCAGCACTTTCCTTTTTTGAGAGACTGAATGAAACAAAATTCATTGACTTTGGGATTCTTGAGCTATAGTTGGACCTGGTCTGAAGCCTAATTAGCTCTATCCCAACAATAACAAAGCCCTTATATAGTCATTGTGAGAGTTTGGTTATGTAACATGAATGACGTCCCTGACATTTATTAAGCAGTCAGTAAATTTTAGCCATTGATATTATAATTAAAATAATAATTATCTTGGGGCGCCTGGGTGGCTCAGTTGGTTAAGCGACTGCCTTCGGCTCAGGTCATGATCCTGGAGTCCCAGGATCGAGTCCCACATCGGGCTCTCGGCTCAGCGGGGACCCTCCTTCTCCCTCTGACCCTCCCCGCTCTCATGTGCTCTCTCTCTCTCAAATAAATAAAAAAATCTTAAAAAAAAAATAATTATCTTTCATATTGAATGTCATCAGAGCTTTTGTTCTTTTGTTTTGAGATTCTAATCACTTAAATGACTGCTGTAGTCAGAAATTTTTAAAGCAAAACACAAAACTTCAATTAAACATTCATGTCTGACTCAGACTAAAAAGGACTGTCAATTATTGAATGATTCCTAAGTAGTAAGGAATTTACTTAGCAGTTTAAATATTCAATTTTATCATCAAAAACATATTTAGAGTCAGGTACTGTATTAGTTTGCTAGCTGCCATAGCAGAGTATGGGTGAATGAAGTAACATAAATTCATTTTCTCATAGTTCTGGAGGCTTGAAAATCAGGATCAAGGTATTGGCTTGGTTGATTTTCTTGCAGACTCTCTCCTTGGCTTGTAGATGACCATCTTCTCTCTGTGTCTTCACGCTCTTCCTCTGTATGTGTCTGTGTCTTAACTCCTTTCTTAGAAGGGTACCAGCCATTTTTTATTAGGGCCCACGCATATGACCTGCAAATGTAGTCACATTCTGAGGCACTGAGGGTTAAGACTTCAGCATATGAATTTTGGGAGGACATAATAGGTAGTATAATTTCCATTTTACAAACAAGGAAGTTGAGTTACAGAGTCAATATCGTTCCTCAAAATCACTTAGCAAGTGAATTGAAAGACTAACATTTAAATCTGGGTGCCTCTGATTTCAAATTTCAGGTGTTTTCACTATGTCTCCACCAAAGTAACTAGATGGTGTTTTGTCCACTGGGGACATTTAAGTACTGGGCCTCCTTGTGTATTATGACTCCCCATCTCATATAAATATAGTTGCCAATACTGCTAGCTTTTCATCAAACTGTTCTCTCTCCTGAGTACGGGCTAGTCTACATTTTGTGCAATCTTATAATTGAATTCTGCCTAATGGAATGTGGCTGAAAGTGGTATTACAACTTTTAGGCTTGCCCTATAACCATCATACATATAAACATGTTGTACATAATCTAGTTTTTCTCTTATCTCTGTCTTCCAGCATTGAATGTCATGTGTTGACCCTGGCAGGGCCCTTATCAACATGGGCACCTGAATGACTGCACAGATCAGAGTCTTTTCCTTGCTACTCATGAAACTCTATGGGAATGAGCAACAAACCACTGTATAACACCACCAAAATATCAGAATTTATCTCTTACAATACACAGATTTAGCTTAACTAAGACAAACAAGTGATGTGGGTCATGGATTGTCTCAAGAAAAATTAAGAACCCCAGAAATCATAAGAAATTTCAGCTACGACCTAAGTTGCAGACATCTAGGAACTGGTTAAAAGCTTGGTATCCTTTTGCATTCAGCAGAGGGTGCTACAGACTTGGGAATTCTTGGGTTTTGCACTATCTTACTTTGCTCCCTGGGTTTGAAACTAGAAACATAAGCATGGACACTGAGGGATTAATAAAACCTTTGTTTCTGTTTGAGTAATTCAATACCCACCTGGTTCAGAATGAGGTAGGAGCCTCCAGACACCTTGCTGACCATGGTGTTTAAAAGCAAGATGCTTCACTAGATGGATCACCCAGGTTTATAATAATTTCCCTAAATTTGTAAACAAAATTAAAATTTCAATTTTCCTAAAATCTTTAAATATACAGTTGTTCTTTTTCATTTACCAGGGCCCCATTGCCTTGTTTTTAATCTCAGATCTGTTTTTAATTTCGTTTGCTTTGTTCTGTCATAAATATTATCAGTTGCAAGATATAATATACACATTTGTAATCATGAGGAGCAGGAAATATATAAAATTATTTTTACTCTTAACATTGAGATATGAAAACATTACAATATCAGAGGAAAAAAGAGATGATCAAAGAGATGAAAGGTTGTTTAGAGATGCCAATAATGGAATCTAGATCTCTTCATCTCAAGAAGGAAAAAGAAATTGAGGAGCTTTGAATAAAAGGTATAAGAAAGATCTTACCTATAATTTTCAGGTATGATAATATTTTTCTATCAATGGAAAAAAACCTAAATATATGCAGCACATACATAAACATCAGCTTAACATTTTATTTTCTTGTATGGATTTTGTATTAAAATTCACTAATTGTTTTTTAATAAAATTAATAATGTCATACAAATCTATTAAATGCAATTATATTTATTATTTAATTTGGAATTGTTACTCTCCTTACTATCTCTTTTTCCATGTAGGAATTAGATTAACCAAATATTATCTGATTTAGCATATAACTGTTGAGGAGCAATTCTCAGATGCCCTTGATATTCCTAACGGTGTGATTTTCTATTTTAGCTATTAAAAATTGTTGATCTTTACCTACAGTGTTGGTGTGTGGTAAAGATCCATGTGCTAATTCTAGGTACAGTGACAGAGTATTTTTTCCTACAAGTAAAATTAAAAGATCTTCAATAGGTTTGTGTTCTAGTATCAGAAATATTTATTTGAGGGGTGCCTGGGTGGCTTAGTCAGCTAAGGGTCTGCCTTCAGCTCAGGTCATGATCCCAGGGATGGACCCCTGCACTGGACACACTGCTCAGCGGGGAGTCTGCTTCTCCCTCTCCCTCTGACCCTCCACCCTGCTCATGCTCACACTTTCTATCAAATTAATTAAAAAATCTTTAAAAAAAAGAAATAGTTATTTGACTTCCAGCAAAGACAGAGTAATGGGAACTAGACTTACCCTCCCACTTGAAACAAACCAAAGAAAAAGAAAGGAAAAAAAAAAAACAAAGAAAAATATTTGAAATTAAGATTCTTTAGTCTCTGCACATTGGGTAACAACGCAGTGATCCCTAAGAGAGAGGAAACAAGTTAAGCTCTATGCCTATGAGACTTTCCAGGCAGTGGTATATAAAGAGGCTACCCAGTAGAACCTGGCAGACTCCCTGAGTTGAGAAGATATTGCTGGGACTCCAGGGAGAACAAGGTGGCTTGGGTTGGCAAGACAGAGTATCAGAGAGAGAACTGCATGGATAGCGATTATAAAGATCTGAACAATACCCAGTCCCATATTTAGCGGAGTATTTGTCAACAATGCAGAAATGGAAACCACCAGAGAATAGAGAAAGATACATTGGAAAAGATTAAAGTACCAGTACCTGACACCAACAGAGGTCAAGGAAGAATGCCTGTTCTATCAGTCAGATTGGAAAAAAAAATGTCATAATTCATGGAACATTGGGTAAAAAGTACCAAGAATTGTCCTGCCTCAACAGTGGGCAAAAATTAGTCCTAGACTAAACATGGCTCTGGTCTCGTCTAACAAATCTTAAAAGCAAGACACAAAGGATCAAACTATTTCCAAGTAGCTGAACTGTGACCCAAAACAAAACAGAAAATTTATAGAATAAAAATGTACTGTACTCACCAAGGTAAAATACATATGTGGCATAAAATCAAAGTTTGCCAGATATTCAAAAATGGAAGAATTATTACCCAAAATGGTGAGAAAAATAAGCCAAAACCAAAATTAAACTGATATATATATATTAGAATTAGCTTACTATAATATTAAAATTGTTATTATAACTGCACTTCAAGGTTCAAAAGTTAAGTAGAGACAGTAAATATATCAAAAAGGACAAGTTGAACTTGAAATGAAAACTACAATGTGTTACATGAAAAGAGAACTGGGTGGAATTAGATATTGGTAGAGTAGATATTGCAAAATATTAGTGAACTTGAAGATAAAGCAAGGAAATCTATCCAAAATGAAACATCGAAAGGATAAACAATTAAGAAAATTTGAAAGAGCATAAGGAACTGTGTAGTGATTGAAGTCCTCCTTGGAAAAAAGGAGAGCACAAGAACCATATGAAGACATAATGGCAATTTTTTTCCCCACATTTGATGAAAACAATAAACTTGCAGACCTAAGAAACTCATAAACATCAAACACATAAAATATAAAGACAACTGCACCAAGGCATAACATTATCAAATTGCTCAGAAATAGAAATAAAGAGAAAAACTTAAAAGCAGTAAGAGAAAGAAAGACATGATAGGTAGATAGAAACAAAGATAAGAATGTCAGCAAAGTTTCCATCAAAAATATTAAAGAAGACAGTGGAACATCTTTAAAATACTGACAAAACCCAAAGAAACCAACAAAACAACCTAGAATTTATATCCAGGAAAACTATCTTTCACAAACAAAGGAAATATAAAATACCTTTGGACATATACAAATTGAAATAACTCATCATGAGCAGGTCTAGAGAATATGAAATATTGAAATAAAAATGGTACCAAATGGAAATATGAATCTAAAAAACAGAGTAAAGATACCAGATATGGATAAATATGGCTACAGGTATAAGTATGTAAGAATCCTTTCTTATTATATAAACTTCTTCAAAGATATCTAACTGTTGAAAATACAATATCAAGAAAATGGAATTTATAACATACTCATAAATAAAAGGTATGACAAGAATAGCAGAAAGATGTAAGTTAAAAATATTGAGTGTATTATTGTAAAGTACTTATCTATATGAAGTGGTACCATGTCACTCTAATGTGGACTGCTAAGTTAAATATGTATACTATGATCTTTTTTTTTTTTTTAAAGATTTTATTTATTTATTTGATGGAGAGAGAGACACACAGTGAGAAAGGAAACACAAGCAGGGGGAGTGGAGAAGGGAGAAGCAGGCTTTCCACCAAGCAGGAAGCCCGATGCGGGGCTCGATCCCAGGACCCCGGGACCACGACCTGAGCCGAAGGCAGACGCTTAACGACTGAGCCACCCAGGCGCCCCAAATATGTATACTATGATCTTTAGAACAATAAATAAAGTACAAACAAGCTAAATAAATAAGTAAATAAATAAATAAAAGCTAATAAACCAATATGGGGGATAAAATGAAATCACAAAAATTTCTTAATCCAAAGAAAGTCAGAAAAAAAGACAAAAGAAAGAAAGAACTGATGGAACACATAGAAAACATATGATCTATACACTCCTATAAAAAGCAGAGAAAATTGGATAAAAAAGCAAGAACTAAGTCTTAAGATCTAAGTCTTAGGATAACAAGAAAACAAAACTAATCAAAGTCATTGGTCATTATGGAAATACAACTTAAAACTACAATAAGATTCTACTACACACATATTTGAATTTCTAAAATTTTAAAAGTTAACTATATTATGTATTGGTGACAATGAAGAGGCACTAGAAAACCCAGTACTGATGAGTATTTAAATTAGTACATACAAGTACTTTGGGAAACTGCTTAGCTATTTCTCTAAAAGTTAAATATGTCCCCAGGATATATCTGAACGATTTTACTCTTTGGCATTTATCTAAGAGAAAAGAAACTATATCAATAGAATAATAGAAAGACGTGTGTGAAGAAACTTAATTGCTTTATTTGTAATGGTTAAAATCTAGAAACAACTCATTCACTAATAGAGGAAGGGATAAACAAACTGTGGTCCATTCATACTAAGAAATATTACAGAAATGAAAAAAGATGTTAACTAATATTTTGTTGAGAATTTTTGCATCTAAGTTAAAATATATGGATCTATAGTTTCCGTCCCCCACCCCTTTTTTTTGGTACTAAGGTATTATCAAAAAATTAGGATGGAAGTGTTCCATTCTCTTCTATTTTCCAGAAGACATTGTATAAATTGGTGTTAATTATTCTATAAACATTTGGCATAATTCTCCAGTAAAACAATCTGGGCTTGGAGATTTCTTTTGTGGGAAATTTTTTATTACAACTTTGATTTCTTTGATGGTTTTAGGAACATTAGGATTATATATTTTATGTCGGTTGAGTTTGGTTGGTTAGTAGTTTGTGGTTTTTGAGAAATTGATCCATTTCCTGTAAGTTTTCAGATTTATGAGGCGACAGTACAAGCATACAAAGAGATGTTCGACATTATTAGTCCTTATGAAAATGCAGATTAAAACCACAATGGAATATCACTACACAGCTTTTAGAGGACTGAAATAGAAAATACCTATAACATTAAGTGATGGTGAGGATGCAGGAAGACTGTATTTGGTACAGCCACAAAACAACAGAAGTTGGTTTTACAATAAAGAAAAAGGTATATTCTGGGCAAAAACAGCCTCACATATAAAAACCTGGAATGGGACAGAACATAGCATGTTTGAGACATAGAGAAAAAGCAGGGAAGACTGACAGAAAAAAAAAAACTTTTCAGAGATGATGCTAGAATCATAATAAGTAAAGGAGTGCATGGCTATGCACGATTTGGGGACTTCAAGAATACTAGGAGGTGATTAGAAGGGTTTTGATCATAAAATTTATAACCATAGATTTGAATATGATTATACATTATTGTTTACATATCACATATTATTGCACATGTTATATATACATATATACATATAACATATATACATGTACATTATGGTATAGGTATATCACTGAGTAAATAGATTATGTATTATTCAACATGTATATTTTGGCAATTATGTTAAGAAAGAATCGTAAGTGATCAAGAAAGGATACACAGGTAACAGTTAAGAGCATGTTGAAATAGTCCAGGTGAAAAATGATGGTAGCTAAGTCTAAGATGATGATAGTTTCAGGAAGGAAATAAACTTAAGAGAGGATATATTTAATTAACAAAACTTCATAATTGCATTAATAGAGATGGAGGGAATTCTGGGAGTTAAGGAGGATCCTTGTGAATTAAAGAGACTGAGGACAGAGGAGAAAGAACAGGTTTAATGGACAGGGTGAAGGATTTGGCTAAACAACGGGTTCAGTTTGGGGCATATCAGCGTGCGCTGCCACTTTTAATTTCAATTCAAGTGAAGATGCCAAGTTGGTAGTTGGACAGACAAGTCTGGACTTTAAAAAATTGTTTAGGGAGAAGTCTCAAGGAAATTCAAGATTAATGACTGATTAGAAGTAAAAGAATATGCTTTAGTAATTTAACATCTCCTATTGATGAACACTCCAGTGGTTTTCATTTTCGGCTATTAAAAAAATAGTACATGAATTAGCTTTTACATACATTATTTTGCAGGTGTGCAGATATATCTGTTGGCTAGATTCCCAGAAGTGGGATTGCTGAGAAAATGTACGAATGCTTTTGTAATTTTGTTAGATGTTGCAAAATTGCTCTCCATATGGAGTTGTATCATTTTGAACCCCCACAAACATTGTGTGAGAAAGACTGCTTCCCCATAGGCTCACTAAACGAGTACTTTGTCAAGTTTTTGGATCTTTACCAGTATCCTAGGTGAAACATGACATCTCACTGCAGTTGCAGTTTTCATTTATCTTACCATGGGTTAGGTTAAGCATCTTTGCATATGTTTAGGTGTCATTTATAAATCCTCCCATGTGAAATGTTTGTTCATGACCTTTGTCCATTTTACTGTTGGACTGCTGCCAGGCCCAAAACTGTAGAAGCAGCTTTGGAACTGGGCAATGGGTGGAGGCTGGAGGAGTTTCAAAGTGCATGTTAAAGAAAGCCTAGACTGCCTTAGAGAGATTATTGATAGAAATAAGGATTTTAAAGGTGATTGTAATGAGGTGTCAGATGAAAAGTAGGAACATGTTATGGGAAACCAGAGGAAAGGTGACCCTTGCTGTAAAGTGGCAAAGAACTTGGCTAATTGTGTTCTAGTGTTTTGTGGAAGGTACAACTTGTGCGTGATGAACTTAGATATCTAGCAGAAGAGATTTCTAAGTAAAGTGTTAAAAATAGTTTTTCTTTGTTGCTTATATTAAAATGGGAAAGAATTAAGATAAACTGGAAGAACTGCAAAGCAAAGCAAAACAAAACAACCCAGACTAGACTTGAAGATTTGGAAAATCGTCAGCCTTTCCATATTGCAAAAAAAAAAAAAAAAAAAAAAAAGAGGGAGCATGTTCTAGAGAGAGCACCAAGGGTGAGGCTAAAAATTCATTTGATAAAGAGGTTATGTGGCTGTGACTCATGGCTCTCATTAGTCATCTCGGCAGAAGCTAAGGATAGAAATGGGGTTATACCAGTAGGAACTCTGCCAGCTTAGGTTAAAGGGAACAGAGACAAGATAAAATAAATGAAGGCTGTAGTACTTCTGGGATTCTATGGGATGGAATGATAGAGCTATCTAGCTGCAAACATGTGTTCTCTTTCAAAAAAAGGGAAGACTGACAGAGAAGGCCATGCAGAGATTGGCCCAGCTGCTACTGGGTCACAGGCCCAGAGTGCAGGGCAGTCCCCTCCTCAGCTCCAGAGGATGAAGCCATCTTTCTGGTGTCAGCGGGCCAGGCTTCTGCCAGCCAGGGCCACTGCCAGGCAGGGCTACTCCCTCAGTTGTCCTAGAACAAAATATGGAGCCAGAGTATTATTCTCTAGCTTTACAATTTAATATTTAATGGAATTTGCCTTGCTAGGTTTTAGATTTGCTTGGGACCCACCATTCCTTTCTTCATTCCAACTTCTCCCTTTTAAAATGTGAATGTCTATCCTTTACCTGTCTCAGCATTGTATTTTAGAAATACATAATTTGTCTGGTTTCACAGATTTACAACTTGAGAGGAATTTTGTCTCAGGCTGAATCACACCTCACATTTCTCTCATCATGCATGGCTTAGGTAATATTTAGATGAAATCTTGGCTTGATTATTCCAGAGTTGATGCTAGATAAGTTAAGACTTTTGGGGCTGTTACGATGGGGGCGAATGTATTTTGCATTTGAGAACATGAATTTGGGGGGGAGGCAGAGAGCAGAGTGTTATGAACTAAATTGTGTCTCCACAAATTCAGACATTGAAATCCTAACCCCCCCAGTACACCTCAAAATGTGACTTTATTTGGAGATAAAAGCCTTTAATCCAAAGTGACTGATGTTCTTTACATGAAGAGGGAGAGACACCAAGGATGCATGTGTATGAAGAAAAGGTCATGCGAGGACACAGTGGGAAGGCAGCCACGCGCAAGCTGAGGAGAGGCCTCAGGAGAAAACAAATTGGCCAGCATATTGATCTTGGCCTTCTAAGCTCCAGAACTGAGAAAATTCTGTGATTCAGCCATCTAATCTGTGATATTTTGTTATGGCAGCCCTAGAAAACTAATACATTCAGGAATTGTCCCTTACTCACTGCTCAATGCAGCACAAGGCAAAGGACATACATCAAAATTTGCTTTTTTCTGGGGAGAATGCTGACCTATTAAATTAGCTGTGTTCAAGAATACAATGTGTAATAATGTGAATAAAAGAACAATTTAATTTCTGATAAAGCAAAGATTTAGCAAGCTGATCTACTGGTCCCAAACATGTTCAAGGTATTTGGCACCTAGCTAAGTTAGAAATCTTAGATACTACCTTTTATTGGCAATTTCTTGGAAACTAACAATGCAACTTTCCTTTACTATAAAAGCTGGGAATTAGTTTGGAATACACAGTAACCAATTACACAAAAGATTAATCTTTCTTAGTCAGTGTGCCTCAGTGTTCTGGTATATGGGGTTTGTTGCACATTACAACTCTAACTCTTACTCTTTCTGAACACACAGTGCATTGCCATATTTTCTTTTTTTATGAAGAAATAATAAAGCCTGTAAAGTATGAGGAACCCAAGGCTGTCACCAGATATTGGTCCATAGCCAAGTCTCTATTGATGACAGCAAATTAAATTTCGGGTTTCCTCATTCTAAGTCTGGGGAAGAAAATAATAAATAATATCAACCCCTCTGCTCAGCATCGTTTTAGCTTTACTTCAAAATAAATCCAGTGATAACAGGCAGTTTTTAATGCTGTACCATGGACATTTTTATGGAACTTCAAATACAGCTCTTGACTACCATTCTTCTGTTATCTTGCCAACCACACCATCAATGCCTTAGAAAGAGGACCATTAGAGCATTTAACATTTTCATATCCTTTCTCTTTTTCAATTAAATTTTGTAAATAGTGCTGTATCTAAGCTCTGAGGGCAACACCCAGTGTACTGAATTTGTTTGACTCTTCCATTTCAGTTATGGCATTCAGAAGATTAATACAAATAATCTTCTAAATCAGTATGTAAGTGTATGCATGTGTGACTAGGGTAGGATAGAGGACTAGGGAAGAAAAAAAAAATCTAACATCCTTATCTTCTACTCCGCTTAGCATATTTCCATCTCCCCAACAGTACTGTATGCCTATTTTTAAAAGTACCACACAGTAGAACATAAAAGGAATGGCTGAATTCTCATCCTTCCCTAAATAAATGTGCAGATTTCAGTTTATGGGTTAACATAAGACTTCTAAAATTTGATGACTACGGTGGAGAACTGGAGACAATTTTTTCCAGGCTCAACTTCTCCTTTCTGAATGCTGCTTTTAGTATTACTTGCTGGCTCATCTTCTCAAACTGACCTTTTTGTATTGTATTTCCAAAGGTGTTTTTTTTCAGTGGTGTTTGGGGGACGATGGTGGTGGTGGTGGTGGTGGTGGAATTTGTCCTTCTTTATATTTTTTTATCTAAATAGAAAATTATTTATTACTTGAAATACTGTCTGTTTGTAAACAACTCCCAAATCCATGTATTCGTTCTAGATCTCTCTTCTAAGCTCTATTTCAGACACACAGATCTGCCTGCCTACTTGATATCTCAGCTTGGATGTCTCCTAGAAAAAGCCCATTAAACACATCTGATTCTGAACACATCTTAATTACTCTCTATAGACTTTTACGTATATTTATATTGCTCATCTAAGTAAATATCATGACTGTTCAGCCCATAGTTCATGATAGAGACTTAAACAAGCATGGACCTCTCCCAT
Organism: Mirounga angustirostris; assembly: GCF_029215605.1. Classification (NCBI taxonomy): domain Eukaryota; kingdom Metazoa; phylum Chordata; class Mammalia; order Carnivora; family Phocidae; genus Mirounga; species Mirounga angustirostris. The sequence goes on along the minus strand of NW_026991710.1, from coordinate 142,397,390 downwards.
TCCCTGTGCATGCTTAGTGAATCACAGGACCCAACCCAACCTCTAAAAAGACTACTGATCTGTGTGCTTTTCTCATTTGCACCATTATCCAATATCATCTTTCCACCTTGTCACTACATATCTAACTCACTGCTCTCTCTGATTCTATTCTTGCACAGTTCTAATCTATTCGCATCCAAACAACCAAATTTATCTTCTAAGATGAAAATTTGTTAAAGGTACATCTCCACAGTAGCACCTACAAAGCACAGTGTAGCCAGTTGCCTGACTCAAACTCCAGCTTCACCTCTTGTTTTTCTCTCCCATTATTATAGTCATTGGTTCTACCTAACCACTGTTTCAAGTTCTCCTTCTGAACTCACGTTAGGATCATACTTCCTTGTCTCCACGAAGTCACATGACTTTCTTTGAACTACAAAATGTGATACTTGTCACTTTCAGGCACTTTAAAAAGCAACATAGAATGTGTCATTCTTTTTATCACTAATGATCTGGATGATGGAGGATATAAGAAATCATGGAGTGTGGGAAATAAATATTTGTCATTTTACTGAGATTCAAGGATTATTTGCTTCCCTCTCTATTTGGTAGCATGGCCAGTCCACCACAAAGAATGTACCAAATGCCTTTATATTTCTGGACAGTCATACATTTTCCCTTTATCAGAAAAGCTTTCCCTGTCTCCTTCATGACCATTTAAATTTACCTTGTTAATTCTAATTTATCTTCCCCATATTGAGATGATGTAGGCTCGTAGGCCCCTTGCAGGCCCAGATCATTTGAGGACTGCACTGAGGTTAAGGACGGCCAGGCAGACCTGGGCCAGGAGGAGAAAATGTTCTCTTCCCCTTATCTCATGTTGCAAGTTCTAAATGCCTGGATCAGCAGGAAGTGGCTCTTGCCTCGCTTAAAGTGTGTCTTTCTAATCAGAAGTGTTCTTTCTAAAGACAAAGAACATGTTGTCTCCAAAGGAAGGATGACTAAGAGAATTCTTTATTCTGCAAGCATAAACAGGATGTATTTTGTTCTTATTGAATTTCGTGTATCTTACTTCACGGATGTTGGGTTGATACTTTAAGTACACATTGTTATGTTTATCTGATCACTGCGAGTATATAGCTATGTGAGAAATAAACGGCAGTATGCAGTTGCAAGTGCTGCCTTTGCTCTGCATCCCCTGTGTCCTGGTGATTTCGTAGACCCTTACCCAGGGACCCCAACGCACTAGACGTTGACAATTGGCGCCCGAACAGGGACCCTGAAGGACGTACAGGAAGGGTGAGTAACTTAATTAAGTACAGGGTGATGGGACAAGAAACTTCTACTCCTTATGTTCGAATGCTGAAGCATTCACTTGCTGTCTATGGCATCACTGTCGCTTCTAATGATATTGAGCTGTGTTTGAAGGTGGTTCGAGAATGGAATCCTTGGTTTCCAGAGGAGGGAACTTTAGACATGGATAATTGGCGGCGAGTTCAACATAATGTCGAGAAGGCAATGAGACAGGGAGAAAAAATTCCCGTGGGTTTTGGTCTATTTGGTCGATTATTTTTACAGTGCTTAAAGCAATGGAGGATGACCGCACGGTCGAAGACTTCCATAAGGAGATGGCTCCTTCTATACAAGACCTCCCTCTAGATATGGATGAGAAAAGGGCGGTAGAGAAAGATACCTTTAAGCTTACACCATCCCGTGAACCTAGCGAGTGTGGTAATGAAGAACCAAAACCGAAAGTAAAGTCGGATCCCGAGGTGGAGCGTGTGTGGAAGGTTTTTCAGCAGGTTATGGCTATGACGGAGGAGTCTAAGAAACCCTCTAGGAAGCCCTCTCCTCCGCCTTTGCCGTCTGTACCAGCTCTTTCTTCTAAAAATCCTTTCCTTTCTGCTGCTTTAGCTGAGCTTGATGCGCTAGAGGATAGTGATGATGAGGCCGGCGCAGCTAATTCTGTCTTTGCTTTTCCTGTTATCAGGCCTCCCCCAGTCCAGGGGGTGGCACAAGCACCATATTATGAAGGAATAGGTATAGAAGATATTGGTCGCTTGAAAAAGGCAGTGTCTTTATATGGACCACAATCATATTATGTTAAGGAGCTAGTTAATAGTCTAGCTCGACATTATAACAATTTTCCTCCTGAGGACTGGAGGGTCCTCTGTCGGGCTCTTTTAAAGGAGCCTGAGTATCTGCAGTGGCAGATGTGGTTTTCTGAACTTTGTATGTATGTACATGTGGTAATAGATACATATTCTCAATTTATATGGGCCACAGCACAAAGTGGCGAAACTGCACAACATGTTATCACCCATCTCTTAGAAACTTTTGCTGTGATGGGTTTACCATCTATTATTAAAACAGATAATGGACCTGCGTATGGCAGTAAAAAATTTCAAACCTTTTGTAAACAATATGGTATAATGCACAAAACAGGCATTGAATACAATCCCCAAGGGCAGGCTATTGTAAAACGTGCGCATAGTACTTTAAAGTTGCAAATTAAAAAATTAAAAAGGAGGAAAAAGGATCATATCTTAGCATTCACTCAATCAAATGCACGTTCTATTTTGCAACAAGCTCTGTTCGCATTAAATTTCTTGAATCTTCCGCAGGGAGATATCCTCTCCCGTGCAGAGAAACAGTTCATAGAGGGAGAGGCGCTCCTCCTCCATTAAATGAACATATATGGTTTAAACCAACCGCAGATGCAGAATGGCAACCAGGGCTATTGCTTTACAGAGGGAAGGGTTATGCTTATGTCTCCACAGAGGATGGACAGACCTGTTCCTGGCTCCCCGCGCGATGGATCCGGTTGAGGGCCAATTCGAACGGCACCGTATCCCACCAGACGACGGATGGGGAATCCAGACCAAGATGAACTTCCATTACAGGCCATGGCACATCTGAATTTGGGAGGACGACGTCGCCGTCGGCAGATATTTGCTACTGCTTTGCCGACTTGGGGGCAAATTAAAAAGCTTAGTGGGGAAGGGCAAAAAATCCTGCAGCGAACGGGGAAGGCTTGTATGCCTGAAAATTTATTTTTGGCTATGTGTGCCTTGCTTACTGTATCAGATGCCGCTACGTTGGCCAATTTGCTTCTTAAGCAACTTGAGGGACTAGATCCAAAAGGTATTATTCAGAGTTTGGGGCATACTGCTGGAGGAATGGGACTTGTATTGTTGATTGTTATCTTATGCTTTATGCTGTTGCATTTTTGCTATCTAAAGCCTTCCCAGAATTCTATGGCCATCCTTTGGAGGGCACTTTTATTAAAACAAAAGAAAAAAGAAGGAATTGAGATGATGTAGGCTTGTAGGCCCCTTGCAGGTCCAGATCATTTGAGGACTGCACTGAGGTTAAGGACGGCCAGGCAGGCCTGGGCCAGGAGGAGAAAATGTTCTCTTCCCCTTATCTCATGTTGCAAGTTCTAAATGCCTGGATCAGCAGGAAGTGGCTCTTGCCTCGCTTAAAGTGTGTCTTTCTAATCAGAAGTGTTCTTTCTAAAGACAAAGAACATGTTGTCTCCAAAGGAAGGATGACTAAGAGAATTCTTTATTCTGCAAGCATAAACAGGATGTATTTTGTTCTTATTGAATTTCGTGTATCTTACTTCATGGATGTTGGGTTGATACTTTAAGTATACATTGTTATGTTTATCTGATCACTGCGAGTATATAGCTATGTGAGAAATAAACGGCAGTATGCAGTTGCAAGTGCTGCCTTTGCTCTGCATCCCCTGTGTCCTGGTGATTTCGTAGACCCTTACCCAGGGACCCCAACGCACTAGACGTTGACACCCATATCAGCCTTAGTGAGACCTTCCTTAATACACTAGATGGTATACTCTTATAATTCCTGCATTTTTAAGTATTTATGATAATTCCAAGTATATTGTTGTAAATTATTTCTTAATTATATATGTATTTAAAAGTATCTAGATGGTGCATTCCATTAGGACAAGGCCCAAGTCTCCCCTATTCACAAGAATGAAAAGATGAACACAATTCTTTTGATACTGTCTATAGTGAAAAAGTTTACAGTTAACCAGACTGGTTTTATTATTATTTTTTTAAAGATTTCATTTATTATTTGAGACAGAGAGAATGAGAGACAGAGAGCATGAGAGGGAGGAGGGTCAGAGGGAGAAGCAGACTCCCTGCCGAGCAGGGAGCCCGATGCGGGACTCGATCCCGGGACTCCAGGATCATGACCTGAGCCGAAGGCAGTTGCTTAACCAACTGAGCCACCCAGGCACCCAACCAGACTGGTTTTAATTTGGGCTCTGCTATTTAATAGTGTACAGCATTCCAAAAATTACTGTTTTTTTTTTTTTTTTAATCTTTCAGTTTCCTCTTCTGTAAATGGAGTTTGTTCATTTCTAAAATATGTTGAAATAATTAAATAAATTAAAGTGCTTAAAACGTCCATCATGCTGTTTGGCATGAAGTAGAAACACAAGAATAATAGTTCTTTCTCTTGCCATGCTGATCAGGTAACATGTCAATGTCCATTGTATCAGAGCTATTCAGACCTTCACTGGCCTACCTAAAAAGGGAGTTCTGTTTTTCTATACCAGGTAATATTTCAGAAAGCTTATCAATTCTTTCAGTTTCTTTAAATATCTATTTACTTCTATTGAATTATTATCATCAAATTATAATATTTTAGATAATAAATTATTTGCTGACAAATTTCAAATCTCAGCATGTGCCTCTATGACTCTATATGACTTCTAGGAATGAATATTTTCAAATTAATAAAATATGTCTGCATGGCACTGCTATGTTTCTTATTAGATAAGACCATTGCAGATCACTGGGGAAGTTTTGCTCTACATACTTTGATAATTATTAGGGAGTTGGTCCATCACTCAAGCTGATAGTCATGTGCTGTGCATTTTGTGTGGCTTAGTCTTGATTTTGGATGATTTAATTTTAGGATCATGCTTTGACTACCCACCGTGGGCATAGCAATGTGCAATTTACTATCATTTTCTGCTATTGGAATTGCAGGGCTGATAGGGTTTTGGAGTATCTGATAATTGAATAAGTTGTTAAGTAAAAATCAGAATTAATAAAGGTAGCAAACTTGACCAGGTTTTTGACAGGCTCCTCCAAGCCCTCTTTTCAATTAGGTCTCATCTTTGGGCCTTGTATTTAAACCTGCCTAGCCTGGTTGTAGCCAGAATCCTGCTGTCTTAGTCCACTTAGGCTGCTATAACAAAGTACCATGGACTGAGGAGCTTTAATACAACAAAAATTTATTTCTCACAGTTCTGGTGGATGGGAAGTACAAGATGAAGGCACCAGTAGGTTTGGTGTCTGGTGAATATCCTTTCTGGTTCATGGATGGCCATTTTCTTGCTATGTCCTCATATGGTGGAAGAATGGAAGCAGCTCTCTGGGCTCTCTCTTAAAAGGACACTAATCCTGTTCATGAAGGTTCTGCCCTCGTGACCTAATTGCCTCCTACAAACCCTACCTCCCAAAACTGTCACACTGGGAATTAAGTTTCAACATATGAAATTTAGGGGGGAAACAAACATTCAGTGTATAGTACCTGCTAAGTTAGTTTAGTGAGAACCCTTGATATCTGATCACCTTGCCCTGCCTTCAGCAAGAATCTTGTTAGTTCAGTTTAGCAAGAATCTCCCTACCTTTTTTTTCCCCTTTTAATAATTTGTCTATCCATGATACCTCACTGTTCTCCTTGGCTATAAATTCCTACTTGTCCTTACTGTATTTGGAATCAATCTCAGTTCTATTATGAAGTCTCTTTACTTCCATTATAATAGTTTCTGAATATAATCTATCTTTACTATTTTAACTACAGTCTGATTTTGGTTCCCTTTGACAATAGCATTAGAAAGCAAGCTAAGAGCAATACATTTTCAAAAGAGAAAGAAAGAGAATCCAACCTGTTGAAGAGATATCAGGAAATAATGAGACATTCCTTGAAAGGTGTTTAAAATAACAACATTAAAAATCATGGTCTTTGGAATCAGAAAAGAACATATCAGATGTAAAACCTTACACAAATTATTTATACTTTTTGGAACTTTGGTTTCTCATTTGCGAACAGACTACTATAACAGTTCTATAGATTTGTATGACATTAAATTATATAATGTCTCTTTTTGTACCTAATGATACTATTATTTACTGGCGTTTTAGGGGTGCAGTTTTTTCTTTTTTCTTCCTGAGTTTAAAACCAATTAAGGCAAATGTAGCAGGCAGATAGAGATGAAAAAATCAACTTTTCCCAATAAAGACCTGGTTGAGTGTGGTGTGAGCATAATTATATAGCAGCAATGAGAGTCCCAGTAGAGAACTCCAGGATTAGATAGATTTGCACAGCCAGTCATCATTGCAATTGTCATGGGAGTGAGGGTAGATGCTTTATAACTAAGTGTAGCACACAGTTTTTAGAAGCAGTTGCATCCCAGAGTGTAAACAAGGGTCACGATGAACCATGTGTGCTCAGTGTCTTCTCCAAATTCTACATCAAATAAGATATGACCTCGGGGTGGGGCGATGAAAGAAGACTCAGTACAGACACACACATAAATGGAAATATCAAAAATGTTGGAATATCAAAGCATTACCTCCTAATACTTTCCATTTTATTAGACTGTTAGTGTATTGAGCTCTTGCCAATCAGTACTGAGGCTATCCCTTAGCAGAAAGAGATCGACAGTGTTATTAGCACAGTCCTGAACTTCACGTGGTTGCTCCTCCACACCAATTCTTTTTGGTTTACTGTTGGTTGAGCCTTCTGGAGGCATTGCAATATATTAGATATCACTCCCTTCCCCCCGCCCCCTCCCCATTCAGAGGGAAGTTATCAACCATTCAGTCTCACAAAGTTCAAAATCTACTCCTGAAAGTAAAAGTCTATAAGACAAAATAGCTACAGATTTGAGATTGTGGCTATCTTTACATAATAGCACTTCTATAAAGAAAACAATATTCAAGAATATATATATATATATGATAATCACTGTGCTACATTAAAAACAAATACAAATTTAAAATAAGAGACTTAACTCTCACTCTGTTGAAAATAAGGGAAGGGGGATGCCTGGGTGGCTCAGTTGGTTAAGCATCTGCCTTCGGCTCAGGTCATGATCCCAGGGTCCTGGGATGGAGTCCCGCATCGGGCTCCCTGCTCAGTGGGGAGCCTGCTTCTCCCTCTGCCTGCTGCTCCCCCAGCTTGTGCTCTCTCTCTCTCTGACAAATAAATAAATAAAATCTTTAAAAAAAGAAAAGAAGGGTATTCAATGATAGTAAAACTGTTTTCTTCCTTTACTACTTTTGTAAAGAAATTTTTTGTGGTTGGGAGAAGATTTTAGTTTTAATTATATTTCTCCAAAACTAGCCACCTCATGTTTTAAAACAAAAAGGTTTTCTTTATAATCAAAAATCTGAAAGGGAGAAAGATATAACTTAGAAGAGTAGGCAGTTGATTTTGAGCCCAGAATTCTATGGAATGTTTCATAAGGGTATATTTATTAGACTTCATAGAGTCTTTATATTCTAGGCTCAAAAAATGATTCTCTACTTGCATTCTTATCTCAAATTATCAGCAGTCTCATTGTACAATATGGCCCATTAGAGGTTTTGAAATAAAGTTAAATTAATTAAGCTAATTTAATAATAAGTTGCTGGTAATAAGATATCACACATTTGATTATTTACCTTCTTCTACTATCAACTTTTTAGGAGGAGTTAATGTCAAAACTCTAGATTGTTTTATAATTCCAAACCCACAGAAATTAAATTCAAATTTTAATTATTCTGCTTTTTTGAGTTAATATTTAAAGAAATTAAAATCCAAAATTTATTCCACCCAATTTCACATACTACTGAATTTTTCTTTGAAGCATTCTAGATGCTGTGGAAGAGTTGAGGTTCCCTTTTGTGGTTGAAGAAACTCACTGGTTCTTCATTGGCTACCTCACACTAGAATGAGTGTAGATTCAACAAGGATCTATGTTAGTCAAGGGTGAGTCTCTGATGGGCCATACTTCAAAACAGCCAATGGTTTATATACAAATATAATATAGCACTGGGCTCACATCCACCAAATTTAGATCGATTTTGCTAGGGAGGCTTTGTCAGTAAGCTTTATTACCTGGCCAAGAATAGCCCTGAGTATATAATCTCTGCTGGCAGATCCCAGATGGAGGAAAATGGAGGGAGGGGATGAGGAGAATGGAAGAAAGTGGAGAAATCACATTGCTCAGCTCCCTCTGGAAAAACCTCAGTCTGAAGAGTCAGCCCTCATCTATGGGGAGGATTAAGTAAGGAGAAAATAAGAGGATAAAGATAGTGTACAAAAGGATATCCAGTCACATTTAAAAAAAAAAAGAGCAGTAGGGAACAACTCCTTTTCTATACCATTAGAAACAAAAGATCTTAGAGCAGTAGAATCTATTTAGAACATAGAAATATGAGATAAGTGAGATATTTTGTAGTTTTCTGTCCCAATTTCTCCAATTAAGCACTTTTGTTTTAAAGCATATTAGTCCAGTAACTTTCTCTTGTACAAAATATTTTTTAACTCTTTAATGTTTTTTTTCTTGTAAAACAGCTATTAGGTGGGAATAGCCACAATCTCAAATTCTTTTGCAGCTATTTTGTTCCCCAAATTTTTAATTTGGGGAATAAATTTTGAATCATAGAAGATTTATGGTTTATGTCCTCCCTTGGAGTGAGCTGAGTTATAACATCTAATCCACAGGCTCTGGATATTTTATGTCAGTTACAGGATTGTTAAGTACGTCATGCTAATGTGCTTGGGCTATCAAGAAACTATTAATAATTATAGGATTTTATGCCAATTGTTAGTAGCACTGATGTAAGCAAGTGAATTTTGGTACTATGAGGCAAAGATTGGCTCCCATGTATTATTTATTAATTCGTTATAGAATCAAAAAATCTCAATTAATTAAAAAATGGCATCTATGCACTGATCTTCTAAGAGTAAAGCAAGACCTTTTATTTGATGAGAATTTTTAGTGCTTAGCCCTGAGTTGCAATAGTTGCACTGGAAGTATAGTATTCTGGGAATTTGAAATTGAATGCATTTAAATGATAATTTGATTTTTTCAGGCTTTTCACAAATATGAAGATTATCCCAGCAAACACAATTCTATCAGCGTGAAATACAAAGCAGCATAAGAATACTGAATTCAACAACAGATGTTGACATTTAAACATTGTAGCATTTTCATCAATTTAGTATTTCATTTATTCATTTATCATGTAAAATTCTCTTTAATTCCTTTTGTCAGTTCTAACAAATTAGCATTTAGACCCATAGGAAAAAGACATCTCAGAGTGCTGTCTCATCATTTACAGTTTTTGGAATGTGCTATCTAAGCACATCTTTTGTTTCATGATGTATGCTTGTTGCACAGAATTAACTTCACAACAAAAATGCCCAATCTAATGTTTACATGTATAGTACCTAAAAAATAAAAAAATAATGCCTTTTGTTTTAAAGCTTGTTAGGTTTTATTTCCCCCCAATACAACTGAGTCCCAATGACTCCTGATCATCAACAAAAGAGCTAAATTTAAGCATAATAATACTAATATTATTTCCACTGGGTTAGTGTTGTAAAATCCTCAGTAGGAGTTGCAGCAAACTACTTTTTATAAAACAACCACAGTTTTTTTTTTTGATTTTTTTTTTTAAATTTATTTATTTGAGAGAGAGAGAATGAGAGAGAGCACATGAGAGAGGGGAGGGTCAGAGGGAGAAGCAGACTCCCTGCCGAGCAGGGAGCCCGATGCGGGACTCAATCCAGGGACTCCAGGATCATGACCTGAGCCGAAGGCAGTTGCTTAACCAACTGAGCCACCCAGGCGCCCCCAACCACAGTTTTCTAGAATTGACAGAAATCTTTGTAAGAAAGAACTAAACCTCTAAATGAAGTAAATAAAACAATCTGTGATTAAAATATCTATATCAGAAAAGAATATTTGGAAATAAGGGGGAATTTGAGGCAAACTATTAGTGAATATTTGCCTGTATAACAGCAAAGCTGTGCAGATTAGAATAGCCTAATTATTTCAAGAACACTGAAAAGAAGTTTTTAAAGATCTAATTAATTTGGGAAAAAAAAGACACTAATTTCAGCACACCAAGATTTATTATACTCTCTTGTGGTTAAAAGAAAAATGAAAATCTACTTGGCCTAGGTTGTATTCAAACTACTTTTTTTTTTTTTTTAAGGAACTTTGTACTCATAGCTTTTAAAAAACTTTTGGCAAAAAGATTTTCTTGAAAACAAACTTTAAATAAGAAAAAAATTTAGTTTTATTTAATAAAACACTATTTTTTTGGTAAAATTTTCAAATGTCTATTATAAAAGCCAAGTCAGTCATATGTTGTCAATTAAGATGAAGCAGAGTATAGGAAGATATTTATTTTTACTCTCATATAAACTGACATATTTTAGCCAATTACAAATAAAATTTATTATATATAAAAATATTAATATTTTTGATATTTGTGTAAATAGTGCCTAGTATTTTTATATTCTTTTAATAAGTATTTATTGAGACCTCTTCATAATAAACTATTGCATAAGATAGTAAATAGTAAAACAGAATCTATAAAGGAACTAAAAATTGAACACGCATTCATATTTAACATTTCTTTCTCATTTTATTTTAATTTTGTTATTTGTGACTTTATAAAAACTGTTTCACATTTAGTTTTTTAACAATACATAATTACAAATATAAGGCATGCTTCTGCTTCAAGCCGTGACAGGTTAACTTGTACAATAATTGCCTTACTGCATAGATAACTAGAAACCTGAACAAAATATATGAAGCAACTATTTATGGATTTTTGACAACCATTGAGCATAACTGTGATCCCTCAGAGAAGGGAAACAAATGAGGTGAGCTCTATAATTGGCCCTGCTTTCTGCCTTGGGGCACATTCTGCTATGCTCCAATGGGAATGAAAACCCAAGCAGAATATGAAAGTTTTGCTGAGTTGAAAAGGCAGACATCAGAGTTTAAGGAAGCTGACACAAAGAAATTAACCAGAGAGTGTGTCCCAGAGAAGATGGGGGCTACTTGGTGGAAGAGAATAAGAAATCTATATAAGATATAATACTGGACTTTGCAAAGAAAGTGAAAATCCACAAGGCTGAGCAAAAACAAAACGGGACTGTAAATTGGATAATTCCCAGAAGTCATTCAGCATGAGGAACACTTTGAGATGCATGTGGTAGGCACTTCATATGGTTTCACCTCGGTAGAGGGCTGAGATATCCTTAGAATAGAGTCTACACTTGACTCATTCTAACAAACCTTACATATAAGCTTCATAAACCAAGAAATAGACTCTTAAGTATAGAGAACAAACTGATGGTTACTGGAGGGGCGTGGTCGGTTAAACATGTGATGGGGATTAAGGAGTACACTTGTTGTGATGAGTATACGGTGTTGTGTATCAGTGATGAATCACTAAGTTCTACACCTAAAACTAATATCGCAGTATATGTTAACTAGCTGGAATTTATTTTTTATTTTATTTATTTTATTTTATTTTTTTTAAAGATTTTATTTATTTATTTGAGAGACAGAATGAGATAGAGCATGAGAGGGAGGAGGGTCAGAGGGAGAAGCAGACTCCCTGCCGAGCAGGGAGCCCGATGCGGGACTCGATCCCGGGACTCCAGGATCATGACCTGAGCCGAAGGCAGTGGCTTAACCAACTGAGCCACCCAGGCGCCCCAACTAGCTGGAATTTAAATAAAAACTTAGAGAAATAAAACCCTCTAAATGATAAAGCTAATTTCTAAGTAACCTGTTTGCAAGAACAAACTTCAACATTCTTCACTATAGGCAAAATATCAAATTGCTCAAAATTGTAATATTCTAAATGTTCGATATCTAATCAAATACTGTTAGAAAATCAAAGCAAGAAAATGTGGCTATAACCAGAAGAAAATAATATTCAACAAATAGAAAAAAAATCCAGCAAGGACCAAGATAATGGAATTATCAGACAAGGACTTAAAACAGCTATGTAAATATATTCATAGATATGAAGCAAAACATGACCATTACTAAAAAAAATAAAGGATTAAAAAAACAAATGGTGTTTTAAAAGCTGGAAAATATAATAGCCAGCATGAAATGCACTGAGTTGGCTTAATAATGAATTAGTCACTGATAAATGAACTTAAAGACATAGCAAAAAAATTACTGAAATTGAATCAGATGGAAAAATATTTGTTTAATGCCAAAAATAAATACATAAATAAATAGAGATATACTGACCTGTGGAACAATATCAAGCATTCTTACACATGTATAATTACATTTTGAAAAACAGAGGAAAAAGACGGCTGCAGAAAATTATTTGAAGAATGGTCTTTTTTTTTTTTTTTAATTTGATGAAAAAAGTAAAGCCAAAGCCTGAGGAAGCTTAATAGAATCCAAGTAGGATCAACACAAAGAAAACTACCTCAAGGCAAACTGTAATCATATTGATGAAAGTCAGTTTTAGAGAAATATCTTAAAGGTATAGATGGAAAAAGATATATTAGTATACAGGGACAACAACAACAAAGGAATAACTGAACATGTCCACCAGAAGCAGGTAAAACCAGAAGACAAAGGAGTGATATTTTATAATGCTGCTGGTGGTGGGGAAACAACTGTGGGGTTAGAATTCCTTTTCCATCAAAAATATCATTGGAAACTGAACATGAGGTCTTTTTCAGCTAAACAAAAGCCCCCAAATTTTGACACCAGCAGACTTGCATTATGAGAAGTAGAGGAAATTTTTCTGGCAGACAATTTGAATAGACTTATCAACTTAAAGAATGAACTCATCATTAAAAATTAGCCAACAAAGAAATCTCTCAGTTTAGATGGCTTCTCTCGTGAATTCTATGAAATATTCAAGAAAAATTAATACTAATCCTACACAAACTCATTTAGAAAAATGAAGGAGAAGGAACAACTCACAATTCATTGATGAGGCCAAGATTTCACTGACACTGAAGTTATTATACAAATAGAAGACTGCAGACTAATGTCCTTTATGAACACAGATTAAAAATCAATGCTTAATAAAAAGATGCTTAATAAAAGGTTGGCAAATTAAATCCAACAATTTATGAAAAATATAGTACCCTATGAATTAATGGGTTTTATTCCAGAAATACTGGGCTGACAATATTTAAAAATCCGTCTACTTCAGCACATGAACAAGGGCCAAAAACCATATGACCATCTCAGTAGTTGCAGAAATCACATTTGATTAAATTCAATACTCATTCATGATTAAGGAATGGGATGTCACTTCCTCAACTTGATAAAAGGCATTTGATAAGAACCTAGTGTTCTTATATTTAATGATGAGAAACTGAAAAGTTCTCTCTAAAATTGGAAAAAGGCAGTGATATCCACTCCTTTTACTACTATTTTGTTTTGTTTTGTTTTAATTCCAGTATAGCTAACATACATTTTTATATTAGTTTCAGGTGTACAATATAGTGATTCAACAATTCTTTACATTATTCAGTGCTTCTCAACATAAGTGTACTCTTAATCTTCTTTACTTATTGCACCCATCTCCCCACCCACCTCTCCTCTGGTAACCATCAGTTTGTTCTCTATAGTGAAGAGCCTGTTTCTTGGTTTATCTATATTTTCTTTGTTCATTTTTTTTTTTAATTCCACATATAAGTGAAATCATATGGTATTTGTCTCTCTCCAACTGACTTATTTCACTTAGAATTATGAGCTCTATATCCATCTATGTTGTGGAAAATGGCAAGATTTCATTCTTTTTTGAGGCTGAGTATTATTCCATTCTGTGTGTATATGTGTGAGAGTGTGTGTGTGTGTGTATATATATATATATATATATATATATATATATACATATATATATATGGAATATATAAATATATGCATCCCTGTGTTTATTGCAGCATTATTTTAAAAAGCCAAATTATGGAAGCAGCCTATGTCCATCAATGGATGAATGGATAAAAAAGATGTGAGATATACATATATATATGTATATATTGATCTATGTGTCTATTTTTGTGCCACTACCATACTGTTTTGATTACTAGAGCTTTGTAATATGTCTTGAAATCTGGGATTGTAATACCTCCAGTTTTGTTTTTCTTTTTCAAAATTGCTTTGACTATTCAGGTTCTTTTGTAGTTCAAATATAAATTTGAGTATTATCTGTTCTACTTCTGTGAAAAATGATGTTGATATTTTGATAGAAATTGCATTATATCTGTAGATTGTTTTGGGTAGTATGGACATAATAACAGTATTTTTTTTCCAATCCATGAGTATGGAATATCTTTCCATTTGTTAGTGTCATCTTCAATTTCTTTCATCAGTGTTTTATAGTTTTCAGAGTATAGCTCTTTTACCTCTTCAGTTAAATTTATTCATAAGTATTTTACTCTTTTTGGTGCAATTGAAAATGGGATTGTTTTCTTAATTTCTCTTTCTTTTACTTCATTATTAGTGTATAGAAATGCAATGGATTTCTGTATAATGATTTTGTATCCTGAGACCTTATTGAATTTATTTATCCGTTCTATAGTAGCTTTTTGGTGGAATATTTAGGGTTTTCTATATATAGTATCAATTCATCCACAAATATGCCTACAAAATTGCCTTACCAGTTTGGCGCCTTTATTTCTTTTTGTTGTCTGACTGCTATAGTTTGGACTTCAAGTACTATGTTGAATAAAGGTAGTGAGAGTGGACATCTTTGTCTTGTTGCTGACCTTAAGGGAAAAACTCTCAGTTTTTCCCCATGACGATGATGTTAGCTGTGGGTTTTTCATATATGGCCTTTATTATGTTGAAATATGTTCTGTCTAAAACTACTTGTTGAGTGTTTTTATCATGGATGCATGTTGTACTTGTCAGATGCTTTTACTGCACCTATTGAAATGATCATATAATTTTTATCTTTCTCTTGTTGATGTGATATATCATATCGATTGACTTGTGAAAAATGAACCACCCTTGAAACCAAGGAATAAAGTCCACTTGATCATGGTGAATTTTTTTTTAATGTATTGTTGGATTTGGTTTGCTAATATTTTAAGATTTTTACATATATGTTCATCAGAGATATTGGCCTGTTCTCTCTCTCTCTCTCTTTTTTTTTTTTTGTAGTGTCTTTATCTGATTTTGTTATCAAATGTAATACTGGCCTCATAGAATGAATTTAGAAGCTTTCCCTCCTCTTCTATTTTTTTGGGACATGTTGAGAAGAATAGGCATTAACTCTTCTTTGAATGTTTGGTAGAATTCAACTGTGAAACAATCCTACTGAACTTTTATTTTTGGGAGTTTTTTTTATTTGTTGTTTTTGTTTTTTTTAAATTACTGATTCAATTTCATTGCTGATAATCAGTTTGTTCAAATTTTCTATTTCTTTCTGATTCTGTTTGGGACATTATATGTTTCTAGGAATTTATATATTTCTTCTAGGTTGTTTAATTTGTTGGCATGTAATTTTTCATAATAGTCTCTTACAATCCTTTGTATTTCTGTGCTATTGGTTGTTATTCCTCCTCTTTCAGTTCTGATTTTGAGTCCTCTTTTTTTCTTTTTTTGATGAGTCTGGCTAAAGCTTTATCAATTTTGTTGAATTTTTAAAAAAACAGCTCCTGGTTTCATTGATCTGTTCTATTACTTATTTTAGTTTCTACTTCATTTATTTTTGCTCTATTCTCTATTATTTTCTTCCTTCTAGTTTTGGGTTTTGCTTGTTCTTTTTTTTCCTAGTTCCTTTATGCGTAAGGTTACACTGTTTATTTGAGATTTTTCTTGCCTCTTGAAATAGGCCTGTATTGCTATGAACTTGTCTCTGAGAATAGGTTTTGCTGCATCCCAAAGATCTTGGACCATTGTATTTTCATTTTCATTTGTCTTCATGTATTTTTTGATTTCCTCTTTGATTTCTTGTTTGACCCATTCATTGTTTAGTAGCATGTTATTTCACCTCCATGTATTTGTATTATTTCCAGATTTTTTCTTGTGGTTGATTTCTAGTTTTATAGTATTATGGTCAGAAAAAAAATGCATATTATGACTTCAATATTTTTGAATTTGTTGAGTCTTATTTTGTGGCCTAATATGTGATTTACTGTGTAGAATGATTCACGTGCACTTGAAAAGAGTGTGTATTCTGCTGTTTTAGGATGGTGTGTTCTGAATATATCTGTTAGATCCATCTGGTCCAATTTGTCATTTAAAACAACTGTTTCCTTGTTGATTTTCTGTTTAGATGATCTATCCATTGATGTAAGTGGGATGTGAAATTCCCCTACTTTATTTTATTATTATTGATTACTTCCTTTATGTTTCTTATTAGCTGCTCTATGTATTTGGGTGCTCCCATGTTAGGTGCATAAATATTTATAATTGTTATATCTTCTTGTTGAATTGTTCTCTTTGTTATTATATAGTGTCCTTCACTGTCTGTCTCTTCTTATAGTCCTTACTTTAAAGTCCATGTTGTTCAATGTAAGTATTGCTACCCTGGCTTTCTTTTCACTTCCATTTATATGATACATGCTTTTCCATCCCCTCACTTTCAATCTTCAATCTGCGTGTGCCTTTATGTCTGAAATGAGTCTCTTATAGGCAGCATATAGATGGGTCTTGCTTTTTTTTTTAATCCATTTTGTCATCCTATATCTTTTGATTAGAGCATTTAGTACATTTATATTCAAAGTAATTTTTGATAGGTATGTACTTATTGTCATTTTGTTACTTCTTTTATGGTTGTTTTTGTGGTTCTTTCTTCCTTTCTTCTCTTGCTCTCTTCTCTCATAGTTTGCTTTCTTTAGTAATATACTTAGATTCCTTTCTCTTATTTTTTGCATATCTATTACTGGTTTGGGATTTGTGGTTACCATTAGGTCTGTGTATAACATTTTCTGTATTTTGCAGTCTATAGTAAGTTGATGATTGCTTAAGTTTGAACCTATTGTTTACTCTTTCCCTCTCTAAAATTTCTTGTAAGGCTGTTTTGGTGGTCATAAATTCCTTTAACTTTTGTTTGTCTGGGCAACTCTTTATCTCTCCTATTCTGAATGATGGTCTTGTTGGATACAGTGTTCTTGTCTATGGGTTATTTTTTTTCCTTTCAGCACTTTGAACGTATTATGCCACTCTCTTCTGCCCTGCAAAGTTTCTGCTGATACATCAGATGACAGCCTTATGGGGTTTCCCTTTTATGTAACTGTTATCTTTTCTCTCGCTGCTTTTAAAATTCTTTCCTTATCACTACTTTTTGCCATTTTAATTACTATATGTCTTGGTGTGGACCTCCTTGGGTTGATTTTGTTAGGGGCTCTCTGCCTCCTGGATCTGGATTTCTGTTTCCTTCCCCAGATTCAGGAAGTTTTCAGCTATTATTTCTTCAAATAAATTTTCTGCCCCATTTTCTCTCTCTTCTCCTTCTGGGATCCTTATAATATGAATGTTATCATGCTTGGTGGTATTGCTCGGTTCCCTAAGTCAATTATCATTATTTTTTTCTCTCTTCTACTCATCTTGATTGCTTTCCATTACTCTGTTCTCTAGGTCACTGATTCATTCTGCTTCCTCTAGTCCACTATTTGTTCCATCTAGTGTATTTTTAATTTCAGTTATTGACTTCATCTCTGATTGCTTCCTATTTTATGTTTTCTATCTCTTTGTTGAAGGTCTCACTGAGGTCCTTTACTTTTTTCTCAAGTCCTCTGAGTATCTTTATGGTCATTACTTAGAATTCTCTTATCAGGCTTATTACTTATCTCCATTTCTTTTAGGTCTCTTGCTGTGATTTTGTCCTGTTCTTTCATTCAGGACATATTCCTCTGTCTCCTCATATTGTCTAGTTCTCTGTGTTAGGAAAGTCAGCTACATCTCCTGCTCTTGAAGGTAGTGGATTTAAAGAAGAGGTCCTGTCCTGGAGTACAGTGCCCCTGGTTCACCAGAACCTGCACTTCAGGGGTGTGTGTGTGTGCACTTTACTATTGTGGCTGAGACATGTTTGCCTTTAGTCCAGTTGTCTGCAATGACTCTCTTTGCTTAATGTAAGGGGGGGTTTGGTCAATCTGCATTAGTGGACCAGTATGGGTCTGCCTTGGGCTTGAGTTGTGTCAGACCAGGCATTTGCCAGAGATACAGTAGCACTGAACTGCAGGGTACTTTCCCTATTTTGTCCTCTGAGAAGTTTTCATTGGTGGGTGGGGCCTACAGTTAGGCCAGTTAGGACACCGTGGGGGCTCCAGTGGGGCTGATGTGTATAATTATCTTCCCCTCTCTTTGGAGCAGGAGTTACTTTGGAGTGGTGTTGCCCCTTACTGGGACTGCTTGCAAACTGTCAGGTTTTTGGCACCACTTAAGATGCACTCTGGCCAAGAGCATATTAGATGCAGAAGGTCTGAAGAAGAACATAGGGGTGGGGCTCATGGTGTTAGCAGGGTTTGCACAGGTCCACTGAGGGAAGGGACCTGGAGCAGAGGCCAGCCTGGAGGGGGCATGTCCACAGTAGAACTTGTGGGCAGGGTGGGTGGTGGTAGCAAGTTAGGTATCAAGTGCTGGCACTGCAGTTGTTCCTGTAGGTGTTCATGTGTCTAGGCTGTAGGGCAGGGGAGAAATGGTGCCGGCCAGCATCTTTATTCCTGAAGAAGTCTTCCAAAGGTCCCTGCCCCTCCAGCACATGCTCTGAGATTAGGTATCAAATCTCTCTCCCGTATACCTCAGGCATTTTTCAAACTGCTGTTTCTATGCTATATCTCTGTGGGGCTGTTTATTGTGCTGTCTCTTTAAGAGTGAGGACTCAGTTTCCTATTGCCCCCCAGCTCTCCCAGCAGATTTTTAAAGTTCCAGGTGTTAAGCCCTGCTGATTGTAAAAACTCTTGAAATTCGGCCCCTCCAGCTTTCCAAGCCAAATATTATGGAATTCATCTTCCCCTTTGTGGGCCTCCTGGTGTGAAAATGTGTTTCTCTCCCTTCTCCATGCCTGGGATGTCCCTCTCTCCCATGGACAGTTCCACGGTCTGTTAAATTCCTGACTGAGTCTCTGCCCTTTCTACCATCTTCGATGTGGCCTCCTCTCTACATTTATCTGTGGAGAGTTTGTTCTGCCAGTCTTTGGGTGACTTTCTGGGTTATTGACATTGATATGGGTGTTACCTAGTTGTATCCATAGGACAAGGTGAGCTTAGGGTCCTCCTACTCTGCCATCTTATCTGGAAATCTTTTATTGCCTTTTCATGGATGCCCTGGTTAAATAACAAGGAAGGATGAGAAATAAAAGGGCTACAGTCTGGAGAGGAAAATTTACAACTTTTTGTTTATATGTGATAGAAAATATATGACAGTTTAATGAGCACAAAAAAAGGTTATAGACATCTTCATTCTT
Organism: Mirounga angustirostris; assembly: GCF_029215605.1. Taxonomy (NCBI): domain Eukaryota; kingdom Metazoa; phylum Chordata; class Mammalia; order Carnivora; family Phocidae; genus Mirounga; species Mirounga angustirostris. Next base: position 142,377,951 of record NW_026991710.1, on the reverse strand, counting down.
CAAATAACTATAAAACAAAACAAAATGAGATACCACTGTATGCTACCAGAAAGACTAATTAAAAAGACTGATATATTAAATATTTGCAAAGATGCAGAGCAACTGACAGTAGGGAAAATAGTACAATGTTTTTGGATATTTGGAGGTTTATTTTAAAGGCAAGCATACACTTACAATACAACCAAGCAACTGCACTCCTAGATATTTATCCAAGAAAAAACCAAGTATATATATCCATAAAAGATTTATACAATAACTTTATTTATAATACCCAAAAAGTGGTAAGCAATGCAAATGTCTATCAGAAGCTGAACAAACAAATTATAATGTATTCATACGATGAAGTGCTACTCAGCAATAAAAAAAATCAACCAATAATAAACATAATAACATGGAAGTACTTAAAAACTATCCTGAAAGAAGCCAGAGACAAGTGGTCATTTCATGATTCCATTTATGTGAAATTCTAGAATGGTCAAAATGTTTCTATAGTAGTAGAAAGGGAATTAGTAGCTGCCCTGGATTAAGATTTGGGGAAAGGTGGCTGGGCTGGCTACAAATAAGCATGGGGAAAGTAGCTGGAGTTATGGGCATGTTATATATTTTGATAGTTAAATAGTTGTATACATTTCTCAAAATTCATCAAACTGCAAAATTAAAATGAAAACCACTTACTATTGGGGTCATGGACATGCATAAAAAGGTAGTGGGAAGATTGCACAGATAATACTGAACAGAAGACATGGTAGAAGAGTGCCAGAATAGAACTTCTTATAGGTAAAACCAAGATTTTGTTTGTTTGTTTGTTTGCTTGTTTTCATAACATCAAGAAGGAAAGGGACTATATGAGGAACTTTTGTGGACCCGGGTAACATAAAGTCAAAAAGAAACTAGAAGGCAGGATTTAACATGAAATTAAAAAATCCATAATTCCAAATGAAGAGAGTTAGTGCAAGAGGATAGAGGGAAGTCTCATGTGAACAGCATACTTACAGGACTGGTCTTGGATGGCTATGAAGAAAGAAAAGACAAAAATATTTATTGTGCATACATATACATGGTGGCATGAAGGGAATTCTAATTAATCTGGACTAGGGTCCTCATTCTTTTTTTTTTTTTTTTTAAGATTTTATTTATTTATTTGACAGAGAGAGACACATTCAGAGAGGGAACACAAGCAGGGGGAGTGGGAGAGGGAGAAGCAGACTCCCCGTGGAGCAGGGAGCCTGATGCGGGGCTCAAACCCAGGACCCTGGGATCATGACCTGGGCCGAAGGCAGATGCTTAATGACTGATCCACCCAGCTGCCCTTAGGGTCCTCATTCTTAACTGACAAGAACCTTCTGAAGATAGCTGGTCAAGCAAGAATATACATTATTAAATCATAAACAATATTCAAATATTTCCCTCAAAATACAGACAAATGTATAACTGCATATGAAAAACAAATCATAGTAGAAGAAAAATTGGCAGCAAAATTTGCTATGGAACAGATGAAAAGTGTGAACAAATGTATTTATTTAAATTTATTCTTTTTTATAAAGAATTTCTTTTAAAAAAATATTTATTTATTTGACAGAGAGAAAGAGGCAGGAAGAGGGAGAGGGAAAGGAGGCTCCCCACTGAGCATAGAGCCCAATGTGGGGCTTGATCCCAGGACTCTGGGATCATGACCTGAGCCGAAGGCAGACACTTAACTGACTGAGCTACCCAGGTACCCCTATTTAAATTTATTCTTAAAAAAATGTAATACAAGAATTTTCTTCATCAAAGAATACAAAGAAGCTCAGAAGTGATTTATCAGAAAATTAGAAAGAAATGAAGTTTGAAGATCTTATAAAATAAGAAGTGCTAAAATAAACATGAGAATAATGAATATCGAATTTATGAACTCACGAAGATATAGTGAAAATAGGAATGAGACAATCGAACAGAATATAGTAGAAATGAACAAAAAGTGAAAAGGGATTTGGGGATTATAATTGACAAAGATTATCAAAATATAGTTAATATACACATAGCTGGTATCCCCAACTAAGAAATTCATATACTGGTTATCATTAAGAAAAATGGTCTGGGTGCCGGGGTGGCTCAGTTGGTTAAGTGCCCAACTTTTGATTTTGGCTCAGGTCATGATCTCAGGGTGGTGAGATTGAGCTCAACATTGGTCTCTGTGCTGGGTGTGGAGCCTGCTTCAGATTTTCTCTCTACTTCTCTCTGCCCCTCTCCCTCGCTTGTGTGAATGCACACACTCTCTCTCAATAAAGAAAAATGTCCAATAATAAAAGATTTAAATCTACAAGTTAAAAAATTAAATTCCATCTAAGGAAAGCATTGGCAAAGTACCATTAATTCTTATATATGTGTTAATAATTTTACTAGATTTAAAATTTAAAGATGAAATCTTTATAAATTAGGCAAAGAGATCAAATAATCTATAAAGGAGAAACAGACTTTTGCTACAGCAATATTTAACACTAGATGCTAATGAGTATTTTCTATAACATTCATAAGAAACTGACACAATAATTATAAAAGTATATAATTTAAGAGTATCATTTAAGTATAAGTATAAAATATATATGTATATATTTTGGCCCTGATTCATAATGTAATGGCTGTTCAGGTCTCAGTCCCTTATTTCCGCTGTTCATGGCCCACTGCTCTAGGGTCAGGGATTTCTCCTCAAAAGTGTGGATGTGTGGGAGCTCTTCTGATAAGTATGTGTTTACCAGCCAGGGCAGTAGCCCAGAGTGGAAGTGACCTAGCTGGAATGGAACCCTAGCCCTGACCCCAACCTTAAATTATATTTTCTTAAAGAGATGCTAAGGTGATGATATGAAGCCAAAAAAACTGCAAGTGGAACATCTATAGTAAAATGACTGCTGAGAAAAATTCATGGACTTTGGTACAAAACAAAAATAAATTTTGAGATTATGTTTTGAGAAGATCTGTGTAGTAAAGAATTTAACACTGCCCAAAAAGAAATCTGCCCTTTGACCTCCACATTTGGGAGATTATTTCTCAACTTCTGGAATTTCATGCATAATAAAAGTTTCTTTATTTACCTGGGGCTTTGGGAGATACCAACAATGTGGTTTAGGGTAGGGGTTTTGAGTCATGCGGTAGCACTTTACCTCAGAGAGACTGGAAACTGAGATCAGCTGCCTGGATGGCCAATTGGGCATATGGGATTGAGCTCCAATGAGACTTTTGACACAAAGGCCTGGGTAGCCTTCCCTGTTTGGCAGTATTGTCATGGGTATTGCCACAAAAATATAAGAAAAGTAATTCCTTTTATGACTATGAGGAGAGGACAACTGGAAGCTCCATGTTTGGAAATTTCCTGGACTCTGGCTGCTCTCTAATTTTACTCTGTGTCCTTTACCTGTAATAAATTATAACAATGTAGCTTTCAGTGAGTTCAATAAATCTTTGTAGTGGGTGCACCTGGGTGGCTCAGTGGTTAAGTATTTGCCTTGGGCTCAGGTGATGATCCTGGGGTTCTGGGATTGAGCCCTGCTTCGGGTTCCCTGCTCAACAGGGAGCCTGCTTCTTCTCCCTCTGCCTCTGCCACTCCCCCTTCTTGTGCTCTCTCTTTGTCTCTCAAATAAATAAATAAAACAATCTTTTAAAAATATATAAAAAATTAAAAAAAATAAATCCTTGTAGTGAATTATTGAAAGTAAGTGTGGTTGTAGGAACCCCTGAACTGAGAATTGTTGTCAGAATTGAAGGCAGTTTGTACCTTGGATATTATAGACCCTGATAATACAGAAATTTTAACTAAGAATAGTTGTGAGGGAAGATTGAAAAACATCATAGACATATAAGCACAACTTTTAAAAAAAATCCTTAAAAGCCATGAGTAAAAATCTACTACTTGAGCTAATTTATCATTTGAGCTCAATCAAGTATACCAATATACATATATTGAAAGGATAAATAGGGAATACTGAAAATATATAATTTAAAGAAGTCAAATATTGAAAATTAATGACAGGAGATGGAAGAAAGTAAATAGATTCTACTTAACATATTGTAAAATAGGAAATCAATAGAGTCTAAAGAAATAGTGGATTAATCTATTATATAAAGTTATAAACTCAAATGTCATTCCTAAAATAAAACTGAAAAAATCCACTCATACACACACACATACACATACGTACACATTCCCAAATACACACACATATATAAGATTCTAGAGATGTATTTGTGAAGGTTACAAAAAACAGAAAAAAAAATGATATGAAGAATTTGGGTTTTGGTTAATAGCTAACTAGATAATTTGGATCAATCTCCTTATTAAGAATATGAAAATAAAAATAAAATTTAAAGAATTTGTTTGAAGGATTTGTAGGGTTCCCATGTACTAATGCTATAAAAATTGGTTGAGAAGATTAAGAGGATGAGAAACTGACAAGAGATTTAGATAACCTTTAGATAGACTCATGAAGTGAGAAAGACAAAAAATGGAATGAGTTCACTTGGCAGTGTATGTGTGATAGAGTTGGAGTGGGGTTAAAAAAGTAGATTTATTCTAGGACCTTGAGCCTGAGATTTTACCATATTATTAAAGGTATATCTATAATATATTCTTGCAGAGACCAAAGCCAAATTTCTAATTTCAATTCCAAATTTCTAACTTTAATTCATTTATATTGGGGAGAATCTGAAATGCTGATGCTCCTAGATGGCTATTAGAGGCAAAGTAAATTACCTCTGATGGAAAAAAGAAATCAATGCCTCTTTGTATTATTTTAAATTGTTTCTACACAATTTTTGACTTTTAAATTTTTTTTTAAGATTTTATTTATTTGCGAGAGAGAGAATGAGAGACAGAGAGCATGAGAGGGAGGAGGGTCAGAGGGAGAAGCAGACTCCCTGCTGAGCAGGGAGCCTGATGTGGGACTCAATCCCAGGACTCCAGGATCATGACCTGAGCCGAAGGCAGTTGCTTAACCAACTGAGCCACCCAGGTGCCCAATTTTTGACTTTTAATAATAAAATATCCAAGCACACATGGAGATAAGAAAGAAAAAGCATGGTCAAAAAAAAAAAACAAACAAAAAACCAACAAGAGAATAAACAGATTATAGAAACAGATTCATAAAGGATACAGATAAGTTATGACATGCATGCCAAAATATAATTATGCCTAATATATTTTAGAAATATACAAAGAATATTGAGAATTTTGTCATAAAACTGGCACTTAAAAAAGAATCAAAGGAAAATTATAAAAACTGAATGGCACAGAATTAAAATTGACAGCATAATGGATGGATTAATAGCTGATAAGCTAGAGAAGAGAGAATTAGGAAACCAGAAGACAGATCTAAAGAACCATTTAAATAGAGAGAGAGAGAGAGACAGAGAGACAGACTAGCCTGGGCTTTTATACTGACAGTCTCAGAGTTCCACAAATTTGGGAGCAGAAACTGCAATGCTTCTCAAGACTGCAGCTCAAAGAAATTCACAAGGACAGCTGAAATTATGGTGTTGGAATAGTGTCCACCTCCTGATGGGAGGTGGCAAAATCATAATTAGAGGGGCATTCTGCAATGATAGAAGAAATATATCATCATTTTTTTTATAATAAGAAAAAAACTATTACATAAAATTTGGTAAATCCATACAATTAAATTCTATACAGTGACAAAAATAAATGAAACTACCTTTTCAAGTATTGATAGATGGTGGATTTCTAAATTACATGTTTTGAATAAAGTGAAAAACTATGCGTATTATAAGCCATCATTTCTGTAACAAGAAAGAATATAAATCATATAAGCTTTTTTGTTTATAGAATGTCTATTGAAGAATACATAAGAAGACGAAATGTAATTGACATTTAGAAGGATAACTGGGTTGTGAATATAGCAATTATCACTATGCTATCTTCTGTGGAGTTTGAACTAATGAAATTATTTAACATAAATTAACATAGTTAAAAGGGATTAATGAAGATACTTTAATGGAAAAGAATCTGACAATCAAAGATGTAAAACAAAATATTGAGGCAATGAACTAGACATTTTTTGTCAGAAGAAAAATTTTGTATAGAGAATTGAACATGCAGGAAGTAGAATTAGAATCAGAATATGACCTTTTCAAACTGGGCTAAAGGACTTGAACTTCATTCTGTAAGTAATAACAAGTCATCAAATTTTTATGGACAGAAAAGTCACAATGAAAGCAGAACATCAGTGACATTACTTTGACAGTTTTGCCCAGTGTATAATGGAAAGAATAGCTTAGATACAGGCTAGAGGGCATTGTAGTTCAAAAGAAGTAAATGCATTAAAAGCTAGCACCAAAATGCTCTAAGTGAATTCAGGTCTCATGAGACAGATGAAGTACATCACAGGAATCAAGGGAAGTTGTGGATGAAATTACTTAATTGCTCTGAGTAATCTTTGAGAAGTCTTGGTGACCTGGGAGGATGCCCAAATGATGCAAAAAGTGAGACAGGGCCTCAGTTTTTGTTTTGTATATCTTTCCTTTAGTAAAAAAAATAAAAATAAATAAAACTATAGACAGTAAGAGTGAAATGCCTTCATACCCCTTCCCCAGCCAAAAAAGCCCCCTCTTTATCAAATAGGTTGTTTCTGAGATGAGATGCCAGCGGAGTTTTAATTTTTGCTTCATTTAACATTAATTTGAATTATGTGGAATTGGAATGAATTTCCAAAAGAATTACTGCCAATAAGATTCTGTGTCATTGTGACAACATTTTTCATAATAGATTTTTTTTTTTTTTTGAAGTGAGTAAAAGGAGTTTTTCTCGGAAGATGGAGTACATGTACTTTCCCCTATTTTTCACATTAAGTACAACTAAAAGTCTTGGAGAAGACTGAAAAGAAAAGAAAAAGATGACAGGCTGGCTAGGGTCCTTGGAATTCAAGGAATGACATGGCAGTGGGTTCCTTGTGTTTTCATTTTGCTTCATATATACTAGACTTGATGTTAAAGAAGCTGGCAATCTAGAAACGCCAATGGGTTTACACACATACACACACACATACATCTCCAAAAAGCCTGTATTCTATAGCCAAAAGTTCAGTAGAAGGCTAACCTAGCAAGACAGAAATCTTTTGCACAATTATCACCTTACTCCAGCCAAACAGCACAGAAAAACTATGGTCTCACTTCAATCCATTCCAGTAAAGACACCCTCTTCAAGCTATGGTGAGCTACTGAAACCCCTCTGCCAGGATGGTATCAGAGAAAGCCAAGTAGAAAGCTGAGGTTTTATTACCACCAGGTGAAAATGACACCCTCATTACCAATAGCATAGTATCAGAGGAGACCACACTGAAGCCTGGATTTCTACCCCCACCTGGAGGTAATGAGATAACTTTGTCCCTCCCCCTGGTGTCAGGGGAAACCTAGTGGAGCAGATCTGTAGGATTTATCCATCTAGCATAACTAAAACTTTATAACCGTAGAATAACAACTCTTCATTTCCTCTACTTCCCGACCCCTGAAAACCACTATTGCATTATCTGCTTCTATGAATCTACCATTTTAGATATCTCATATATGTGGAATCCTGCAGTATTTGCCCTTCTGTAACTGGTTTATTTCACTTAGCATAATGTTTTCCAAGTTTATCCATGTTTTGCAAATGGCAGGATTTTCTTTCTTTTTTAAATGCTGAATAATATTCTGTATATGGATATACCATATTTTATCTATTCATCTATTGATGGACACTGGGTTGTTTCCATATTTTGGCTATTATGAATAGTGCCATAATGAACCATGGGGATGAAAATATCTCTTTGAGGTCTTGATTTCATTTTCTTTAGATGTATACCCCAAAGTAGGAATCTAGGTCATTTGGTAGTTCTATTTTTAATTTTTTGAGGAATCTCCATACTGTTTTCCATAGTGGCTGCACCATTCTACATTCTCACAGTGTGTAAGGGTTCCCGTTTCCCTACATCCTCATAGATACTTGTTGTATTTTTATAATGTGAGAGGTAACAATAATAATCATAATAATAGAGGTTTTCATATCTCATGTCTATAATTAACCATACATATTGTGAACTTTGAAATTCATTAAGAAATTAGATCTCATATTAAGTGTTCTTACCACAAAAAAAGCAAACAAACAGAAAAAAGGGACACAGAAAACCCTGGGAGGTGTTGGATATGTCTATTATCTTAATTGTGGTGATGGTATCGTGAGTGTTTCTATATGTACAAACTCATCAAATTGTATATATTAAATATGTACAGGTTTTATAGGTCAATTATGCTATTAAAATCAACTATAAAACTTAGGAAAAAAGAAAAGACCTAGTGGAAAGTCAGTGCTTTTACTATTTCCAAGCAGTGACAAGGATATCCCCTCTGAGGTGTCAGTGGAGGCCACATGGGAAGGTATAATGAAGCAATGCTGCTTCTCCCAGTAAGGTAGCTACCAATGGAGAGCCAAAACTCCCACCAACACTGAGTAACCCCCTCCCCTCCCCTCATCCTCAGATGTCACCAGCGTCTGAGCGAGGAAAATGAGGAACCTGGATGTCTATTTCCAACTAGCGATAATAAAGTGGCACCCCCCCCGCCACCACTCTCTTGCTAGAATGGTGTCAGAGGAAGCCAGCTAAGTGCACTTAAATATGATCTGGAGTCTCAAAACATAATATCCAAAGTGTCCAAGTTACAATTGAAAGTCACTTGTGATATCAAAAAAGAGAAGACCTCAAGTTCAAGAAAAAGGGATAATCAATAGAAGCCAACACTCAGATGAAATAAATATTAAAATAATCTTACAGTGATTGTTTTTTAAGCAGCCATCATAAAAATGCTTCAACTAGTAATTATAAATATACTTGAAAAAATAGAAAGTCTCAATCAAGACATGAAAGTTATAAAAATGAACCAAATGAAAATTTTTGACTTAAAAAATAATATAACCTAAATCAAAAACTCAGTGAATGGGCTCAACAGCATAAGAGAGGAGACAGCAGAACAAATCAGTGAACTGGAAGATAGTACAGTAGAAATTACCTAATATGATCAACACGGAGAAAATAGACTAAGAAAGAGAAAACAAGATCAAGGCCTCAGTGACTTGGAGAAGTAATGGCTCAAAATATCCAAATTTGGCAAAAGATATAAACTTACAGATTTAGGAAGCTAGCTAAAAGCCAAAGAGTATAAAGTCAAAGAAATCCACATCAAGATGCATCATCATCAAACTTTGAGAATTAAAGAAGAGAAACAATGAGAGAAAAGACAATTTACCTGGAGGGGAAAATCAATCACAATGACTTTGGATCCCTCAACAGAAATGATAGAAGCTAGACAGAAGTAGTACAACAATTTTTGAGTACTAAAAGAGATAAATTGTCAAGCCAGAAATCTATAGCCACCCAAAATATTTTTCAATAATAAAGGGAAAATGAAGACTTTGTCAGATAAAGGAAAATTAAGAGAATTTTTCACCAGCAAAACTAGCCTAAGATAATGACTCAAGGAAGTTCTCTAAACAGAAAGAAAATGACAGAACAAGGAAACTTCATAAGTCAGGAAGGAAGAAAAAACATGGTTTCTTTCTGAAGTCATTACCAACATTGGGGGATAAGAGTCACTGTTCTTGATCTGAAGATTTAGGTCTACCACTGGGTTCACACACAGTAGAGTTTGTTCAAAGAGCAGGAAATTTTGACTCTTTTTAGATATATACAAGCATACCTCGTTTTATTGCATTTTGTTCTATTGCACTCCAGATATTGTGGGTTTTTTCACAAATTAAAGGTTTGTGGCAACCCTGTGTTGAAATAGTCTACTAGTGCCATTTTCCTAACAGCATGTGCTCACTTCCTGTCTCTGTGACACATTTGGTAATTCTCACAATATTTCAATTTTTTTTTATATTATGGTGATCTGTGCTCACTGATTATAACTTGCTGAAACCTCAGATGATGGTTAGCATTTTTTAGCAATAAGGTGTTTTTTGGTTAAAGTATGCACATTGCCTTTTTAGACATAATGTTATTGCACACTTATTTGACTACAGTATAGTGTAAACATAATTTTTATATGCACTGGGAAACCAAAAACTTTTTTGATTTGCTTTATTGTTGATATTCACTTTATTAAGATGTCCTGGAACAAAGCCTGCAATATCTCTGAGGTACACCTGTATAAGATAAATTATTTAGGCAGGTAAATGAAGTTCGTTGGTTAGTTTATATTTTCAGAAGGAGTCAGAAAATATTTCAATAAAACTAAAAGAACAAAAAATTATAAATAAGTTAATATTTGACAGAATTTTGATTTATGATAATGCCTGAATATTGATTCCATAAAATAAGTTATGGATGAGAATGGATGTAACCAAAAAGAAACTATATTACATTTACAATCCAAAAATAAATTTAGAAGTTAGACTACAGTTGAAGTAAAAGTCTGAGGCAAAATATAAAATAAATATGTAAATTATTTTGAAAATTTGTGAATTTGGTAAGAATCACAAGTCATTTCATGCACTTATATCTAATGCAGAAGTGTTGGTCTCAAGAAGAAAATAGTCTGGTCATGCACTTAAAAGAACAAAATATACACAGAAGAATGAAACTGGACCATTTCCTTACACCACCCACAAAAATAGACTCAAAATGGTTGAAAGACCTAAATGTGAGACAGGAGTCCATCAAAATCCTAAAGGAGAACACAGGCAGCAACCTCTTTGACCTCAGCCACAGCAACTTCTTCCTAGAAACATCGCCAAAGGCAAGGGAAGCAAGGGCAAAAATGAACTATTGGGACTTCATCAAGATAAAAAGCGTTTGCACGGCAAAAGAAACAGTCAACAAAACCAAAAGACAACCGACAGAATGGGAGAAGATATTTGCAAATGACATCTCAGATAAAGGGCTAGTATCCAAAATCTATAAAGAACTCACCAAACTCAACACCCAAAGAACAAAGAATCCAATCAAGAAATGGGCAGAAGACATGAACAGACATTTTTCCAAAGAAGACATCCAAATGGCCAACAGACACGTGAAAAAGGGCTCAACATTGCTCGGCATCAGGGAAATCCAAATCAAAACCTCCATGAGATACCACCTCACACCAGTCAGAATGGCTAAAATTAACAAGTCAGGAAAAGACAGATGTTGGCGGGGATGTGAAGAAAGGGGAACACTCCTACATTGTAGGTGGGAATGCAAGCTGGTGCAGCCACTCTGGAAAACAGTATGGAGGTTCCTCAAAAAGTTGAAAATAGAGCTACCCTACGATCCAGCAATTGCACTACTGGGTATTTACCCCAAAGATACAAATGTAGGGATCCGAAGGGGTATGTGCACCCCGAAGTTTATAGCAGCAATGTCCACAATAGCCGAACTGTGGAAAGAGCCAAGATGTCCATCAACAGATGAATGGATAAAGAAGAAGTGGTATATATACACAATGGAATATTATGCAGCCATCAAAAGGAATGAGATCTTGCCATTTGCAATGACGTAGATGGAACTGGAGGGTGTTAGGCTGAGCGAAATAAGTCAAACAGAGAAAACATGTATCATATGTCCTCACTGATATGAGGAATTCTTAATCTCAGGAAACAAACTGAGGGTTGCTGGAGTGGGGGGTGGGGTGGGAGGGATGGGGTGACTGGGTGATAGACACTGGGGAGGGTATGTGCTCTGGTAAGCACTGTGAATTGTGCAAGACTGTTGAATCTCAGATCTGTAGCTCTGAAACAAATAATGCAATATATGTTAAGGAAAAAAAAAAAAAGAAGATAGCAGGAGGGGAAGAATGAAAGGGGGGAAATCGGAGGGGGAGACGAACCATGAGAGATGATGGACTCTGAAAAACAAACTGAGGGTTCTAGAAGGGAGGGGGGTGGGAGGATGGGTTAGCCTGGTGATGGGTATTAAAGAAGGCACGTTCTGCATGGAGCACTGGGTGTTATGCACAAACAATGAATCATGGAACACTACATCTAAAACTAATGATGTAATGTATGGTGATCAGCATAACAATAAAAAAATTAAAAAAATAAATAATTATGCAATAAGAAAAGCAGAACTTAAAGTATAAGTGATGTTTCAACCTGGAAGAGAGAGCCTAGTTAGAGAAGATTCCCCAAATGATGTGGATTTGAATTCAGTCCTCAAGAATTGAAGTATTGATGAATAGATCTTCACCTTAAGGTGTCTAGAAATGCAGGATATTTTTAATAATTTTTTTAAAATCAAGAAATGTAATCATATAGAGATCCTAGTGATTTTCAAATTCTTCAATATTGCTGAAGAGGACAATTATACATGTTGACCAATAATATGTATTACAAATATGTATATTTGTAAACCTTAATTCATTCAATTTTTGTCATTCTTAGAGCAAATAATTTTATATAATTACTAAATCCCAAATGGACTGCTTAAAGTACTGACTTGTCTTTACTGGAACCTATTTGGACAAGAATCTAGCATGATTCTCAGCACATAGTTGGAATTTATTAAAATATGTTAAACAAATGAAATCATACTTAACTAAATTATTAGGAAAGTGTTAAGTAACTGATTTAAAAATTAAAGCAAGGGAATAATTCAAATTGCAATTACAGAATTCATGACTTTTGTCATATGGATATGCTTATTGTGAAACTCTCTGTAATGAGCCAAACCCTTCCAATATCCTAATTCTATATTTGTCCAAGTATTTAATTGCTTACATGCACAGACATTCCAGATCTATATTTATCACAAGTAAAATTAAATCTGACTTCTCTGATGGATCAGAAAACAGGGATCTTTACTTATCAAAGTTAAACTGACAGGAATATAATATGACCTTGGGAAAGCTATATATTTTCCTTGAACAGCAGTCTTCTGAACTATAAAATGATTTTGTTTTATTTCCTTGAGGCTCTGTTGTTGCTGTTTCTTAACGAATAATTATACTATATTTTCCTTAAAGCCAGTAATTGTTATTTCCATATTCTATATGTTACTAAAAATCTTTCTTTGTGGAAAAGAGCTCCATGAAATAATTTACCATGTCATTAAAGCTTTTTGTCTTCCTTTGTGCCTCTTTCATAGTGAGTTTCCTTTTTTCTTCTTATTCGAGGAGACACTTGTTTTGGTTAACTAATTATTTGTGAATTGAAGATGAAGCCAAAAAAGGATAAAAACTTCTGCCTTTAACCGTTACCTATTCAATCAATTCCATACTCATTATTTATTTTTTTTTTAAAGATTTTATTTATTTATTTGACAGAGAGAGCGAGAGAGCACAAGCAGGGGGATCAGTAGAAGGAGAGGGAAAAGCAGGCTCCCTGCCAAGCAGGGAGCCTGATGCAGGGCTCAATCCCAGGACACTGAGATCATGATCTGAGCCGAAGGCAGATGCTTAACCATCTGAGCCACCCAGGCGCCCCAATTCCATACTCTTTAGAAAAGACAGTACTGTTTATCATTTCTGTATCACATAATTAAAATTGTTTCTTTTGTTTATCTTAAATATATCCTACCAGTTGCAAGTCATTTTATAGTTTATCTTTTCTGAGTTTATCTCCATTTAATTATATGGTTCTTTTAATACTCCTTTTTACTGGATTTTTTTTTATGCTGAATTTCTATTTATCTTTCTATATTCTGTAAAATTTAGACTTTGGTAAACCTGACACTTATATAGTTTAGGTCAGCGACCTTTCAGTAATTCTAGAGAGACATCAGTGATTTCTACTTATGTTTCTTTGTCTGAGAAGCTTTATTATCTCTTTTCTATTTTAAATACTATCTGCAGTTTTAGAAATTTATTTTTCCTAAACTTATTTGATTTACATTGCAAAATCCTTACTGGTACATTGTAAAGCTGATGCTCAATTATTTTTCTCTCTCTTGGCAAAATGAAGTGAAGATTATAGAATGACATTATTATTAATATTGGCACTAGTATTTTGTCTAGATTCATAAATGACAATAAAGAGGAAGAGGTCTCAGTTTGCCTTCTACCCACCTTTTTTTTTTTTAAATTTTATTTATTTATTTGAGAGAGAGAATGAGATAGAGAGAGCATGAGAGGGAGGAGGGTCAGAGGGAGAAGCAGACCCCCCACCGAGCAGGGAGCCTGATGCGGGACTCGATTCCGGGACTCCAGGATCATGACCTGAGCCGAAGGCAGTCGCTTAACCGACTGAGCCACCCAGGCGCCCACCTTCTACCCATCTTAATAGCACTGACCTTATCCCTCAGTTGTGAAGCCCACAGCAGCACAGGTTCTCAGTAGAAGTGAGAGGAACTTTTAATTGTTTTCTCAGTATCCAGGGCTTCTGGAATTACTCTGCTAATATTGGGACTAGTTGGGGGCAATAGGAGTAATGGGAGTTTAAATACAGGGCAGATATGAGCAACCATTGGTAATGGAGAAATCTTGAGAGAAAAACATTAATTTATTTAACTAATATTTATTGAGCTCATACTATGGACCAAATATGGTGTGAGGCATTAGGGAGATACTTGTGGTTAACAACAGACCCTAATTCATGGAGTTTTCATCGATGTAAGGGGAAACAAACTAAAACAAATAAGCCCTTTAAAGAAAATAAATACGATGCTGTGTGGAGCTTATCAAAAGATACTTGTCCGGAGTTGAGCTCAAGCACAGTTTTCTCTATGGACATAAGTCTGGAGGTGAAAACCAAAGGATGATCAAGGCTGAACCAGGGGAATGGAGAGGGAGTAGGATTCCGAGCCGTGGGAACAGCCCACATAAATGAAAGAGGGCGGGAACTGGAAGAGAGTCCATGTGACCAGAGTGCAGTGAAAGGGCAAAAGAAATGCTCACCTTCAGGCATGTAAACCACAGCTAGGATTTGGGTTTTCATATTAAGAGCAACAGGGTGGCGGGGCGCCTGGGTGGCTCAGTCGTTAAGCGTCTGCCTTCAGCTCAGGTCATGATTCCAGGTCCTGGGTTCGAGCCCCGGATCGGACTCCCTGCTCCGTGAGAAGCCTGCTTCTCCCTCTCCCACTTCCCCTGCTTGTGTTCCCTTTCTCGCTGTGTCTCTCTCTGTGTCAAATAAATAAATAAAATCTTTAAAAAAAAAAAAAAAAAAGAGCAACAGGGTGGCATTCAATGGTGTTAAACCTGGGTAATAATTAAAAGAATCAAATTTAAGTTAAGAAATGATCACTTTGGTTACGATATGAAGAGTGTATTGGAGAGGGGCCAGAGAGGATTTAGGGAAAACAGTTCATTAGCATTGATAAGAAATGATGGTAGCTTGGACTATGAGGGTGGCAGTAAAAATGATGACTCACAGAAAGATGCAAGGGGATAAGAGATAATACATTAACAGAACTTGGTGATAGAGTTTATGTGGTGAAGAGATACCATCGTTAGTTAATGAGGCCTGCATTCAGAGATAGGCAACAAAAGACCAGCAAGTCAAGTTCAGGGTGCATTTGGATGCAACATGTAGTTATGAAATAAGTTCTTGCCTTTACTAGTCTGGAGCTTGTAGGGAGATCTGAAGAGTCATTGACAGGTAGACAGTGATTTATCTAGAGCTAGATTCAAGCAAGCAAACAGGGCCTCTAATAGAACCTTGAAGTCAAAAATGTAGGGAAATTATTGAGAAGCTTCTGAATTTCATATAAAAAGGCTAATTCATCCAGTCACCAGGTAGAAATTTATAATCTACCTTTGTTCAGGAGATGAGAGAAACAGCTGAAGAAATAAAACAGAAATTTAACTATTTTAAGTCACCTTTAAATCATCTTAAGAACAGGCCTTGACATGGAGACCTGGCCTAAAGAGTTACATACAACTAATTTCTCATCTACTTCCTGATGATAAGAAAATGTTCACATATTTATTATCTTAGGAGAAATTTTAAAAGCAGTATTTTTTTTTCTTTTACAGTGACTCAAAACCCAACCTTAAAACTGATTGTAGGAAGAGAGAGAATAGTAGTCTTGGTTTTGGAGAGAAGAGCTAAAGTATTGAAATTTCTAAATAGTTACAAGAAAACATAAGTTTAAAAATAGTGGTATTAAAAGAAATGCTTCCCTCCAGCTCCATGAAGAAAGACACAGTTTACCAAGGGTTCTCATAACACAGGTATGCATAACTCATCCTTGGGGAGGATAGAGGTTCCAAGTCAGTCAGCCACCTAGATCAGCCTCACCTGTTTGGGTGTGATTCAGTATACATCACTTTCTTTGTGTGGCCTCTCTGACGCCCAAAAGGAAATGATAACTTTCTTAATGTGTCTTTCTAGGATCTTCTATTTCCTTGACAATCCAGATCTCAATTTTTAATCATGTATTTGTCACTCACACTAGGATAAATATTCTAAAAAAGGCAGGATTACATCAGTCTAGTACATGTCTGGATACACAATAAACACTCAAAGCTTCTTCCAGTGGATGAGGTAATGTGATGTTAGAAATATGCCCCTGGCCGGTGAATTGTTATCATTCTCCTGGTTGATTAGTGTTGTTTAAAAGTCTTACCATGGGACTCCTGGGGGGCTCAGTCTGTTAAGTGTCTGACTCTTGATTTCGGCTCAGGTCATGATCTCAGGGTCCTGGTATCAAGCCCTGCATCAGGCTCCCGGCTCAGTGGGGAGTCTGCTTGTGCTTGTCCCCCTTTCCCTCTGCCCCTCCCCTTGCTTGTACTCACTCTCTCTCTCTCTCAATAAATAAATAAATAAATAAATAAATAAATAAATAAATAAATAAATAAATAATCTTTAAAAAAAAACATCTCACCATAGCCAAAAAATAAAGCTAGGCTACACATAACTGTAAGCTGAGCAAAAAAAAAAAAAAAAAAGCAAGCATTTTAAAATAATTTAGTACAAACATTCCTAATTAAAAGTTTTGAAGTTGGGGCACCTGGGTGGCTCGGTCGTTAAGCATCTGCCTTTGGCTCAGGTCATGATCCCAGGGTCCTGGGATCGAGCCCCGCATCAGGCTTCCTGCTCCAAGGGGAGCCTGCTTCTCCCTCTCCCACTACCTCCTGCTTGTGTTCCCTCTCTCGCTGTGTCTCTCTCTGTCAAATAAATAAAATCTTAAAAAAAATAAAAATAAAAAATAAAAGTTTTGAAGTTATTTCATTTAATGACAAGGCCACCATATTCTATATTAAATTAAAAGTCTTTTAAAAGTATAATATATATAAATTAATATTATGCTACATATCCCCCAAATATATAAAAACAACAATTTTCCTTCAGTTTGTCATTTATTCTACTTTAACACATCAGCTTCTCTATCAGCAATACTATTTATTTTGAATCAGAAACATATATGCTTTCCAGAAATATCTTAAACTAAAACAACTCTGTGTGGAAATAAATATGCTCTGAAATTTTAAAAGGAAAAATGAAGTGTTGCCAAAATTGTTATAAAATTATGTTAAAAGTTACCACCAAAAACTCAATGTCTTTTAAAAAGAAATTAATACAAAGTAGAATGTAGCCATAAAAAGGACATACAGACTGTAAAACTGCTTAGTAATTCATCAAGGTCAATATTTTCCATCTGTTGAATGCAGAAATGAAGGCATAGATTCCTTGTATAAACTACTGCCAAAGGTCAAGAATGTATCCAAAAAGACTCTAGCATTATAGACTGAAGTTGTAGAGGTTTTAGTAATCATCAGAATCTGGATCTTCTATTGAATAAAAAGTGGAATTTGAAAGAGAAATACTTTGGGATGATAATGTATTGCATTAGGTGCTAAGAATTATGTATGAATTCATATACATTTTAATATTTTTTTCACAGAAATCTTCCAATTAAAAAGAGTTAAATAAGCATAATCTTTGGGGTCCCAACTCTGCAACTTACTTTCTATATGACCTTGAGAAAATCATTTGAGATATTTGATCCTCATTATTTTATGTATAAATGAAAAAAATGATGCCTCTCATACATGAAAATATGATGGGATAATTCAAGTCAGACATCTAGCTAAGTACCGTCTGCATGGCAGATATTTTAACATTAGGCTTCTCTTTTTCCTTTACCCAACTGTACAAATTTCTTCTACAAAATCATGATAAATTGTATCTACCCTTTTCTTCTATACTTTCAGAGTCTAAATATTCATTCTTTTTGTGTGTGTGTATGGCAGCCTGTTTCCAAATTTGAGCATATATAAATGTTAGCAAGCACTTTCTTCTATGAGATGAAATTTGCTTCTTACAACCTATTTCTAAAGCAAGAGCAAAAGAACAGAAGGGAGGCAATAATAGGAATTAGTGGGGAAGAAGTGTTGAAAAATCTAGATATCTGTTAGTCATGGTAATAAAGAGGACATAGTTTTTAATCTAATTAAAGAAAGATTATTTTTATCATCTAAAACATACTTTTACATGATAAAAATAATAATACATCTATGTTTAGATGCATAAATATATATATATCTCATTGCTAAAATAAACTTAGCTTGTGTCCTTTTTATAGAATAGTATGTAGATAGCCTGAAAAATACAATGTTAAAAAGCAGTGTCACCAAAGATGGGAAAAGATTTTCTTAGAGCAGTTAATCCTTAATTCAAATAATAAGAAGAGGACTGTAGTTTTATGAATATGTTTTTCTTTTTTTTAAGGAATTTATTTATTTTTAAAGATTTTATTTATTTATTTGACAGCGAGAGAGGGAACACAAGCAGGGGGAGTGGGAGAGGGAGAAGCAGGCTTCCCGCAGAGCAGGGAACCCGATGAGGGGCTTGATCCCAGGACCCTGGGACCACGACCTGAGCTGAAGGCAGACGCTTAACGACTGAGCCACCCAAGCACCCCTAAAGGACTTTATTTTTAAGAGAATTTTAAGTTTAAAACAAAATTGGGAGAAAAGCTCAGAGATTTCCCGTATACTTTCTGCCCCCACACATGGATAGCCTCCTCTGTCATCCATATCACTCACCAGAATGGTAGAGTGCTTTGTTTTTTAACCAAGACTGAACCTAGGTTAACACATTATAATCACCCAAAGTCTATAGTTCACTCAGGGTTAGGTCTTGGTGCTGTACCTGGTATGAGTTTGGACAAATGTATAATGACATAATCCATTATTATAATATTATAGAGAGTAATTTCACTGCCTTAAAAATCTGTGCTCTGCCTATTCACTACTCCCATTCCCAGACAACCATTGGTCTTTTTACTGTTTCCATAGTTTTGCCTTTCCTAGAACATCATGTAGTTGGAATTAAACAATATGTAGCATTTTTAGACTGGCTTTGTTCACTTAGTAATATGCATTTAAAGTTTCTCCACATCTTTTCATAGTATGATAGTTCAATTCTTTTTAGTGCTGAATAAATATTTCATCGTCTGGATGTACCACAGTTATCCATTTACCTACTGAAGGACATCTTGGTTGTTTCAAATGTTGGCAATTATGCATAAAGCTCCTATAGACATTAATGTCCAGGTTTTTGTGTGTATATGTTTTCAGTTCTTTGGGGGAAAAACCAAGGAGTGTGGAGGTTGTATCATATGGTAAAAGTATGTTTAATTTTTAAAGAAACCACCAAACTGTCTTCCGAAGTGGCTATATAATCTTGCATTCCTACCAGAAATGTATGGAAGTTCCTATTGCTCCCCAACCTCAGTAGCATTTAGTATTTTTGGTGTTCTGGATTTCGGCCATCCTAATAAGCATCTGCTGGCATCTTCTTGTTTTTGCAACTTGCATTTCCCTGACGACATATGATGTGGAGTGTCTTTTCATGTGTTTATTTGCCATCTGTATATCTTCTTTGGTGAGGTGTCTGTGAAGTTATTTGGTCCATCTGCTAATCCAGTTGTTTTTCTTATTGATAAATTTTAAGAGTTCTTTGTATATTTTGGAATTACAGTCCTTTATCAGATGTGCCTTTTGCAAATATTTCTTCCCAGTGTGTTGCTTCTCTTCTCATTCTCTTGATAGTGTCTTTTGGAAAGCAGAGGTTTTTAATATTGATGAAATCCAGCTTGTCAATTGTAATTCCTATCTTTGTTCCTTTATAGGTAAGGAGTTTTTTTCCCTCTGGCTTCTCTTAGGATCTTTTATTTTATCTTTGATTTTCTGTAGTTTAAAAATGATATGCTTGTGTGTAGTTTTCTTTGGCATTTATCTTGTTTGGTGTTTTCTGAACTTCCTGGACTCAGTTTGATATCTGACATTGATTTAGGAAAACTCCCAGTCATTTTTGCTTCAAATATTTCTTCTATTTCTCTCTTTCTTGTCCTTCTGGTATTCCCATTTTATATATGTTACACCTTTTGTAGTTGTCGCACAGACCTTGGATATTCTGCTGAGTTTTCTCCACTCTTTGTTCTATTTGCTTTTCAGCCTTTGAGGATTCTATTCATATATCTTATCGCTCAGGGAGTGCTGGGAAGTATTTTCAAATGGTTCCTTTTTCCCTGCTACTGCTGTAAGCAGGAGATGATTTTTCTGCAATATTTTTTGTGGAAATGTTGTTGAACTCCTGGAGGTAAATCCTACAATATTGTGCCACCCTCCCACCCATAACTGGATCCTCCTGGAGTCTTTAACTCTGAGTTGTTTCCAGCAATTTATCAATTACAGTCCAGATTTTCTTACTCCAGAACTGGTTCCCTTGGCAGCTTCCTGATACTGTTCTGGTAAGATCCAGCTCCTTGTGTTGGTTTCCCCAGTCTCAGGGGCAGCAGCATTCTGCTCTATGTGTTCTCTTCCCTTATGGATCCAAGACTTGTTGATTTTTCAGTCTGCTGTTAGGATGGAGTGGTGACTTCCAAGCTCCCTCTAGGAAGAACCAGAAACTCTGAATGCATTTTTCTAGGGAACTAAATTCAGAATGCCTTTGGTCTTTCTGGTAACTTGATCTATGTTGTATAGAATTTACATAAGGGGAGGAGGGTAGAAGGAGACTTATTAGCCTATTCTCCAGACAAATTCCTCCAGAAACCATTGCCTTAAGTGAGTTTTGCAGGAACTGGATAATTTGAATCTATAGTTACTTCTTTGGGGCCTGAATTCTAGCTATTTTAGAATTAATTGAAAGAGTATTGAAAGAGTATCTACGGATACCAGCTGGCTGGAGATACACTTGACATAAATGTAAAAATTAAATAATCTGGATTGTAACTTTATTTTTGTAAAGGATCTATTCATAGAGAATCGCTACTGTAATAGGCAAGTTAAAAATATTTTGTAGGAAGAAAATTTGGACTTGATAAAA
Source organism: Mirounga angustirostris (assembly GCF_029215605.1). NCBI lineage: Eukaryota > Metazoa > Chordata > Mammalia > Carnivora > Phocidae > Mirounga > Mirounga angustirostris. The sequence goes on along the minus strand of NW_026991710.1, from coordinate 142,356,746 downwards.
AGCTTAGAGAAAGCATTGATTGAAGGAACAGATTTCTCTTCCATCACAATGAAAGACTGGTACATACCTCGGTTTAGCTGTAATAAAGATAAGAGTTACCAGTTATCTGACCTCAGTTATTTTTTTTTTTTAAAAGATTTTATTTATTTATTTGAGACAGAGAGAATGAGAGACAGAGAGCATGAGAGGGAGGAGGGTCAGAGGGAGAAGCAGACTCCCTGCCGAGCAGAGAGCCCGATGCGGGACTCGATCCCAGGACTCCAGGATCATGACCTGAGCCGAAGGCAGTCGCTTAACCAACTGAGCCACCCAAGCGCCCTGACCTCAGTTATTTTTTAAAAAGGTTTTGAGAGCATTGTATTGATAATAGTTCAATGGACATACATAGGTCAGCCCATCATGTAGAGTAGTTGAGGAGGGTCATCTGAAAATTATGATAAAAATGACAGGATATTGCGGAATACTGATATTGAGCTGCCTTTTCTGAAAATATGTGAACAATAATTTTGTTGTATTGCTTCTCGAGTTCATTATGAGTACAAGAAAGCATCCATAAACAAAAGAGAACAGTGTTTTATATGCTGGTCAAATTATCCAAATACACTTTACCTGGGAGTGGAACAAATAGTAAGGGAGGATTTCAAAAAGATTGAGGATGTCTTTGTCTCTTAAAATTCTGTAATTTTTTAGTGTTTCTTTCCACATCAGAACTACAGAAATACCAACTAGATATTTGATGTTAAGCCATTATTTTTAAAGATTTTTTAAAAGCTTCTTTTTTTTAAGATTTAATTTATTTATTTGACAGAGAGAGACACAGAGAGAGAGGGAATACAAGCAGGGTGAGTGGGAGAGGGAGAAGCAGGCCCCCTGCTGAGCAGGGAGCCTGATGTGGGGCTTGATCCCAGGACCTTGGGATCATGACCTGAGCTGAAGGCAGACGCTTAACGACTGAGCCACACAAGCACCCCTATTTTTAAAGATTTTTAAAGTTAAAATAATATTGTGGTTATGTTAAAATAAGTCCTTGTATTTTAGAGATGCAAATTGAAATATTCATAAATATAATTATATTATGTCTGAGATTTATTTCAAAATAATCAATTTAGAAATTAAGGCTATAAATGACACAAGAATAGTCTTGAGTTGATTGTTGTAGCCACATGATGAGTACATGAGAATTAATTAGAATAGTCTCTTTTTATATACTTGAAACTTTCCATGACAAGAGTTTTAAAAAATGTATGCACAAATATGACCAGTAGTGTATTAAAAAACAACAGAACTGCGCGATGTCCTCATCTTATACAAATAAAATGGATTTAAATAACAGATAGGGACTTAAATAATCAAGTTCTTCACTACTTCTCTAGTCTAACACTTCTTAACTTTCTTAATCCTTCCATTCCACCATATTCAATCTCAAGGTCTTCCAGCAGACTCCTGCATTCAAACACTTGCACCAAACAGCACTCGTATCAGCATTGTGTTTCTTTAGACATCGACATGGCTTACGACTCTTAAAGAGCTAAACAAATCTTTTTTACATGAAGTGTCCCTATGTACTCTATTTCTTTTTTTTTTTTTTTAAGATTTTATTTATTTATTTGAGAGAGAGAATGAGAGAGAGCACGAGAGGGAAGAGGGTCAGAGGGAGAAGCAGACCCCCCGCCAAGCAGGGAGCCTGATGCGGGACTCGATCCCGGGACTCCAGGATCATGACCTGAGCCGAAAGCAGTCGCTTAACCAACTGAGCCACCCAGGCGCCCCCTATGTACTCTATTTCAAACAGCAATTCTTCTAACATATCGCTGACCTTCATCTCTCATCCTAAGTTTTTTCCATTTTATGTAACACTGTTATATATATTAATGTATACAATTTTAGGTACAATATATTTTTATATACATATGTAGTTGTATTTATTGACTATCTTCCCCTGACATAATGTAAACTCAATGGTATTTTTATTCTATTTTATTCATTGCTGGCTCCCTGGTGCCTTTAAGTACTTCAACAAATACTTGTTGAGGGAATAAATTAATCAAGTAGTCACTAAACACCAAGTTTGTGTACCTGTATATTTACTTTCTTGTAAATTTGTGTATTTACTTTTTTTGCTATATTCTTTTTTAAAATCTTTTGTCTACCGTTCTAAAATATTGTCAAAAATATTTTATTTTTTGCTCTTTTCATTTAAAGTTTTATAGGATATCAGTGTATATAGGATATCAATTTTTATATGTTAAAAATTATATTTTTCTATGGTTATTACTTTACATTTGGACTCTATTTTTTTGTATTTGTGAACAAAAATATGTGAGTTCTTATACTAAATGTAATCCTACCTGAATATGGAGTAAGACAAATTCTCTTATGGGAAGTCCCTCTCTATAATATGCTCTTTCTCTATATGTAGGATATTGCACAAATTAAGTTCGGGGCACTGAAACTTTAAGGAGCAGACAAAGATTATCTGGGAATGTAAGGAATAAAGCCTTAATACATGTTAGAAAGTACAAGTCTCTTTGGAAAGCAGTTCAGTGTAGAAATTGAGTTCCCAATTGCCTTGGTCACGTCTGCTATTTTATTATTTTCTCTCAAATGGTACCTGTTCGATATGGCTTGAGTCAATTTTTACAAGAGAGTGGGGTTTGATTTCTTAGCTATTGGTTATTAATGAATGTATATGCTGAAGTTTCATTCAAGGCAGTACTTGTTGCAGAATAATAAGCATTTTCTTAAAAGACTTATTTATTTACTTTAGAAAGAGAGCACAAGTGAGCTGGGGGAGGGGCAGAGGGAGAGAGAGAATCCTGAAGCAGATTCAGTGTTGAGCTTGGAGCTGAATGTGGGGCTTGATCCCAGGCCCCTGAGAGCAGGACCTGAGCTGAAACCGAGAGCTGCTGCTTAATTGACTGAGCCACCCAGGCGCCCCAGAGAATAATACCCATTTTAAGTTTCCCTTTGGAACTCTTGTTTTCATCTTTCACATATATACAGAGTAGATTCACTTAGCAAAAGTAATAATGATTGTCATATTTTTTTTTTAGTAGATGGTAATGTGCATAAAGTTAACTAATCTCTATTTTGTTTAAAGAACAAAGAGTATATGGAGTAAGGTTATTTTCCATCTATCCATATGATCTGCAATATAAGTTATCTTTGAGTTTTTATTTATCTGTGATGTTGGATTCAAATGTCAACATTTAAAATTAGGAAGGATGACCCAAGAGGACTGCAAATTCAGATTTCTATATTTAAATGTCTGTAATCACAGACATAATTTCTTGTAGAAATGTTGAATTTTACAATACAGTGAAAAACTGGCAAAAATGATTGATGCCAATGTCAATAACATCCTACCAGACATGATGTGCATTTCTTTGGACAAAAATGATTTGCATTGCTCTTATTTTTCTATATGTTAACTTTTACCTCAATGGAGTTGCAAAGTAGCCTAATCAAAGATGAACAAAAAGTGGGAATAACCTAGATGGATGAGCTACCAGGACATCCACAAAACTGCAGTATCTGACAATTTTTCTTTACTTTCTTTACCCATCTGGCTCACTCTTCAGATACATTACATAGAAAGGATAAAGATGTAGAAGGAACTGTGGAGTTTTTACTTGAATGATACTATTTTCAGTTAATGGCACATTCTCTAACCCAGAAAGACATTTAAATACTCTCTTGAAGGCACCTGGGTGGCTCAGTTGGCTAAGTGGCTGCCTTTGGCTCTGGTCATGATCCCAGGGGCCTGGGATTGAGCCCACATAGGACTCCTTGTTCAGTGGGGAGTCTGTTTCTCCCTCTGCCTGCCACTCCCCTGCTTGTGTTTGCTCTCTCTACCCCCCACTTTCTGTGTCAAATAAATAAATCAAATCTTAAAAAAAGAAAAAAAAAAACTCTCTTGAGAGCACCTTTGTGAATTCTCTGGAGTTTCTAATTTCTGAGACCTGTCAGAGCAATTTCTTTAATGGGGTGATATATTATTCTCTGGATCATAACTTTCTCTTTGGTCTATCTCCAGATACCAAGAAATAACCCCAACTTCTTTTTGTTGAGATTTTACCACCATGTCTCTTGAACAGGTTCTAAGGCAACTCCTGCCATCTCTTTCATAGGGCCCACATCTGATTCCTGGGAAACACAACTCAGTCTTTTGCTTTAATAAACTTTGGGGATGTAGCCCTCCCTGTGACACTGCCTTAATTTAAGTGTTTGTAAAAGTAGCTTGCAATCTATTTCTCACCCTTTATGTTACTCAGATGGGGTTCAGACATATATATGTTCATACTGTAGGAGTCATAAGCTGATATGAGCTAATATTCCTGTTTAAGTCCTACTTCTAGAAAAGCTGTTCTGTGGTGTGTTTGGGAGATGTATTAGGTGGAATCGGAGGCAGGGAAACTCAGAAAACCAACAGTCCCCCCCCCCAAAAGTCTCATTCTTCACTTTCCCCTTCCTTGGCATTTACAATCTTTATTAGCTGCAGATGGGTGGCTTAGGGATAGAAATCTGGTCTTCTCTCTGCATATGAATGTGACATAAACACATATTCTATGGTTTTAATGCATTATGGAAACTGAGAATGGAAGAGTTCAACTTTCACATCTTAGTTATGGGGAAAATGTAATATAACTTTAATCTCCATATTTTCATATGTGCCCTATGAGCAAATAACAGACATCTGTACTTAGGAGAGACTTCATTCAAAAGGATTACTGCAATAAGTGGAGGGGGCTTTTGCAATAGGGAGAATGTTCTGACAGTAAGATCTACAAACTTCACAAAGGTCAGGCAGAAAGAAATTTTCTTTTACTGGCAGGAGTAAATAAGACTAGAAAGAAACAAGTAGGTGTGTGTGCCAACTGGGTAGAGTGATTTGACATTTAAGCAGGAAATGTTCTCTGGTGGGGAGGGCCTGTTAAGGAAAGGTAACTCCATATCAGATGTTGATGCTGGCTTTGGCTGAGAGTGAGCCAAAGTTCAGGGGCCTGTGGGAAAGAGAGAGATTAACTTAAGTTTAGCAAGTCATATGTGTAAGTATTTTGTCCAGATTGGTCAATGGTTACAGAGAAGGGGAATCTGAAGGGTCTGTATCTGGCCCTGTCATAGGTAAACAAAAGGGGTATCCATGAATCTTACATAGTTTGAATGGGAAAGGGTCATTCTTAGTAGTTAAGCTGTCTGGGGAACACAAAAGGGTGAGGAGATTTCTTCACTATCACTATTTCCTACATGACACATGGCTCAGGAATAGTTTGACATTATCACTTAACACCTTTTACATATTCTGACCAACTTTTTTCTATTAACAAAGCAACCTTAGCACAACTTCTCCAGTTGCATCCTCCAAGAGAGAACTGATTTTGTTTTTTTGAGAGTAACAAAAAAAAGAAGGCAGGATGCATTTTTTTTTTTTTTTTGTGAATGATACTGGAAAAAAAATTGTCTTTGGCAGTCTATTTCTGAAGAGGTACAAAGCTTCAGGCCCTTAAAATGAGGCCATGTAGATGGAAACTTTATCACATCTTTTCTAAGAGTCCCCATGTGAATAATTCTAGGCAATTCTAAACCTTGTGAAGAATATATTTGCTTTAAGGGAAACTGGAATGCTCCTATATAAGAGGAAGCAAGTCTATCCTATTAGTCTGAGCACTGGACTGGAAGATAGAACTCCAGTTTCTATTTACAGCTTCAATGGAGATTTGCTATGGTCTCATGGGGCCTACCCTGCCTCAGTCTCCATGTTTCCACCAGTTATTTGCAAAAACATTTCACAAGTTCCTTTAATAGAGTCATAGACAAAACAGTACTCGTGTAGGACTTTACTTGTATTTACACACAAGTCAACATCGATCAATGGAAGCGTGTAAAAAGGCTAATATATGTTTATTAAAACTTGTATGATTGATGAAATAAAACTTAAGTTTTATCAGGCTTTGTTCTAAGCTCTTTATATAATTCCTTCATTTAAAACTTGTAACAACACTTTGAAGTTGATGCCATTATTACCTTGACTTTGCACATTGAGGTAACTGAAGAAAAGAGTGGCTGAGGGCCCAAATTTAATACTGGAAAATTGAAATTTTGGATCCTGGTGGCTTGACTTCATTAAATTATTGTTGATAGGTAACCAAAAAGCCTAATGCAATTAGAGTCTCAATCAACTTGCTATATCAACAATTGGTCCATCCAGTAGGAAATCTTCAGGAAATTAAAGTTTTACTTGTATCAATCTCTGGACCAAAAAAAAAGTAAGATGCAGATTTCTTAGATTTGAAGGATAGCACTTGCATGTTGAGCATTCATAACTGAGTGCATCTCTGGAAAATTTGCAAAAACAAACAAAGAAAAACAACAAAAACCCAAAACCAAAACCAAAACCAAACAAAACAAAACCCTGAATAGTTGCTCATCTTTTTAATATTTATAGTAATTTATGGTGAGCAGCATTACTTTACAAGCTGCTCTTTGGAGGGTTAATGAGGATAGTTTTGACCTAAAATTCAGTCTCAAGATAATTCCAAAGTAAATAGGAACATTACATGTTAATAGATTCATTTATCACCACATTCTAAAGCCTGATAGACCATACAGTCCCCCATCTTGCCTATTTGCTCACCCCTCTCCAAGCACAGAACCTGTAGCATCTGTGAGTTTAAGAAATTCTATTGAAGTTTATCAATGAAGTATCAGTTAAGTATTGGGTTATTTCTACACACGACAGGTACATAATTAGGTAGTTCTATTTCTTGAAAAAATAAAACAATTGACTTCCCTGTTCTGGAAATTTCAAACAAGATTTGAAAACTTGAACTTGTCCAGATAATCACTTGCTTCCCATCTTGCAAATATAAGTCAAAATGAATCAAAGCCTGAAAAATAGAAAACGTGTCCCTGGAATTTATATCACCATTTTAGTCTATATAACAGATCATTCTTGAGTTCTTCAAGCTATTTGATGATTAAGAAATAAAACTTTCTAAAAATTACAGTCACATTTACCTCACAGCAGGCAACAGCCTTTAAATTCCATAAGAGCTGAGTATCCCAGAGCAAAATTTGGCCCTAAAAGTGATGTAAGAGAGCATAGAAAGTGAAAATGAATTTCCTAAGCTAGGCCATATGCTCAGCTTTCCAGAATTTGTTTTCTGGTAGCTCAGAGACACCATGGTTGTTAGAGAAGTTTAGAACTCCCTGGTCTCAAAGAGGGAAGAACATGCAAAGCTGTACCAGGTGAACTGTTAATACATTTGACTTTTATATGTCCTTTGTGATGGCCAGTTGAGCCAAGTTATCTTCTGAATGTAGAGTATTTAGTAGGTTAATTGGCAAACAGGAAGAAAATCTTCAGTTCTATAGTTAAATCTTAATTATCTAATTAAGGGGGGGAGGGGAGGATGTAATTAGAATGTAGCAATGGGAAATATTTGTTCATAATGTAACACCAGAGTTAGGAAAATATGTATTCATGCAGCTAAAGTTCTGCTATAATCATTTAGAGATTAGCTAATTTACTGAGAGCTTTACCAAACTCTCCTTTAGAAATTAAAAAGAAAAACAGGAATTTTTGATACTTAACACTTTTCACATTTAATGTCAGACAGTATTGAGGTTCATGGTTCATTTTTCTCACTTGCAGTTGCCTAAACATTTGCCAAGAAATACTTTGTGGTCTCTATGAGAGTTAATACACACATACAAATTATTTTTACTGCATTTAGAGTTTTCCTGTTCTTCACTTGATAATCAAGATATACCAGAAATAGTTTAAGCTAAAATTAATTTAATAAATTAGACAATTGTCCTCTGGATCAGCAGTTCTTAGTAAGCACACTGAACACTCTAACTGCTAACCGTTCCCAAGTGTATTTGGCACTTTAGAGTCCTCTGCATTTATATTTATTTCTGTAAGTTAAATTCCTGTTCTTGTTTTATGGTACAGAGCAGATGACCCTCCTCCCTGCCTCTCTACTCATTCTGTTTACTTATTTTCTGGGTTCTGAGAGCACTGTGTTCTTTTATTTCTCTAACCACATACTGTTTTTTAAGTTTTTGTTTTCATGCCAAAAAAACTTTGAACATGATTTTATAGAACACACAATGCAGCCTTCCTATCATAATAGAAGCAAGATTTAAATTAGACAGAAGCCATCTGCCAATACTGCCACATTTTCTTAGCAGTCTCTTTTGCTTTAAACTCCGAGAAAAGTTCTAGGAATTCATTATCGTTTCTGACACACGTATGAATTACACAGAAGCTATCCTTTTCAGGGGCTCTAAATTCTTTCCCTGGCCCTTAAAGCCTAAAGATGCTAAAGGCTTCTCAATGTTGATAGTGTATCAGTAACCTCTGTACAAAGTGTCTTTATTAATTCTCGTGAACAACTTTTGTTGGATTCTCTTTTCAGCCAGGATCTTGACTGACTCAGAGAGGAAGACACCAGTCTCGTCTATTTTTAGTATGAGAAGGCCTAGTTTGGAGCTTTATAAGTCACAGAACTTTAGTATGTTTTGCACATCAAAGATCATTCTAGCCCATTTGGTCTCTCACGCTCCTTTAAATTTCTTAAATTATTTGACTTCCTGTTTTCAAATGGATTTATTTTTATACTCACTTTCTTCATTTCTATGAATTTCTAGGTGAATTTTAAAGAAGTTCTCTTCCTGATTACCACAACATCAAAATTGGGTTTGATTTGTCAGGGAATGGTTGTAAATTGGAGGGACTGGTGCAGCTGTGTCCTAATTTTCTCTTCCCCATGTTTCCTTTAGTGGACCATTGTCCCCTTCCCACAAAACAACTATGAGGATGAAGGACAACTGCAGGATCAGTTCGGCATTATCCCTCGATGGAGACTGAACTCTTGTGAGGGAGAAATGTGTACATTCCAACAGCTTTCCATGCTTCTGAGGAGTCCACTGGCCTCTGCTGCAGAGCCCAGACCAAGGGTGTTCTGTGTGGGGGTTCCTGGGAAAAGGCAGATTCTGTAGTAGCTGTGACAAGTCATACAACAGCATAAATTTCTCACAACACTTCACATCTGCTTCTTTGCTCCCAGAGGGAGGAATCCTAGGAAAGTAGACATAAACACAAATATTACTTTGGGGGCAGCAGCGTAGGTTTCCCCTGTTGTGATAGAGTTGAGCTTTCTCACAGTATTCCTCAGAATGTTCCTGCAACGTAGCATGTTTCAGCTCCAAAATTCCAACACTGGAGACTTTAGTGACATGGAAGTTTCTTACAAGATGGTAAGGTGAATGTGTCTTTCTCTCCAGCGGTTAGTGTCAATGCAAAGAAATTTAATTATTAGAAATTGTTTGATAATAGTTACTTATATAGTTCTATGACTACTTATTAGGATGAGGATAGTTGATCTTTAACAAGTATTGCTCGAATCAGAGAATTAAGCATGTGTGCAAAATTGCTGGTGTTTGAAGTGTTCTCAACTAAGCAAGTTGTATAATGTTGTCAAATTTATTATTTCCAAATAGTTTCTGGTCATATATTAATATGACCTATAGGAGATTTAATATGGTGATGCTGCAGGAAAGTTATTAATTAGGTACTATGATTTCCATAAATGCATTATACTATACTTTTAGATTGTATGAATTATTTGTACAATAATTATGAAGAGAATCTTTTACAGTCATCAATGCTATACATTTAAACAGGGAGTTTAAATTTCTATTTTAACAATGCGATTGTATATTTCTAATAAAATCATGTAGGCTTAAGTATATTACCACTAAATTGAAATATAATTTGAAGATCAAAAGAAAATAATGAACTATAAATCATCTAACCAGGTATTCCTGAGAACAGTTATATTATCCTTAAGATAAATTTTCAAACAGTAATTTTCTAATTGTAGGCATCTGTAACTAGCTAAATTTTCTTCTTTCACTCTCTATAAAGGTGTTTTGTTTCCCAGTTCAGCTTTCAGTATACTCTATTTGTTTTTCTAACAAAATAAGAAATACTCTGCCTAATGTAAACTGGTGATTTTATAACTGCATAACTCCATGGAATGAGAAAAAAAAACTTAACTTACCCTCTTTATATACTTTATAAAATAAAGTCACAGAACATAAGAATATAAGTCATTGGCATTCTAGAAACAATCGTAACAATAAATCTTAAGTTCAGAATCAGGACAGATCAAATTGGCACAGGTAAAACAAAAATATTATTTAGATAGTGTAGAGTAATTATTTACAGCAATATCAAATCAGTGGAGAATTCTAGTTTCTCTATTTTTGAATGCAGGTTAGCACAAAACTTTCCAGGAAAAAATGATGGAATAGTTAATCAACCCAAACAAGATTGCTTGTTTAAATTTCAGAACAAGAGAAAAAAAGTTCTATTTTTGCACTTCCATACTTAATTCTCTCCTCACTCTAGGTAAAATGGAAGTACTAACCTCATTCTTACATATTTTGAAACTACTTGATGCAATAAACATTAGACAGTGTTAGAAAAGGCTTTTTAGGAAAGTTTTCTTTAAAAAAAATTTTTTTTATTATGTTCAGTTAGCCAACATATAGTACATCATTAGTTTTTGATGCAGGGAAAGTTTTCTTTTGCGCACAAGAACATCAAGGCACATTTCATGAGCAATAGTTCTTCATGATGTAATTTCTTTGAAAAGTAAGAGCTGAAGCCCTAATAACAACTTTTAATATTTTTTTAGTATTTTTATTTTTTTATTTAGATGCAATTGACATATAACATGTTAGTTTCAGGTATGCAGCATAATGATTCCATATATGTATCTATTGGGAAATGATTACTAAAAAAAGTCCAGTTAACCTCTATCACCCCACAGTTACAATTTTATTTATTTATTTATTTGTGACGAGAGCATTTAAGATCAATTTTCTTAGTGACTTTCAACTATACAATATAGTATTATTAACTATAGGCAACATCCTACACTGTAGGTCACCAGAGCTTATTTATAACTGGAATTTTGTACCTTTTGGCTGCCTTAACCCATTTCACCAAACTTCCATTCCCACCTCTGGCAACCATCAATCTGTCCCTTGTATCCATGAGTTTGTTGTTTTGTTGTTTTGTTTTCTTTTGTTTTTAGATTCCACATAAAAGTGAGATGTGGTGTTTCTCTTTGTCTGATTTCACTTAGTATAATGCCCTCAAGGACCATCCATTTGTTGCTAAATGTCAGGATTCCTGTTTTTAATGGCTGAATAACATTACTCTGTGTGTATATCACATTTTCCTTATCCATTCATCCATCAACAGACACTTAGGTTGTTTCCATATCTTGGCTACTGTAAATAATGCCGCAATGAACCTAGGGATGCAGATAGCAGATATCTTTTTGAATTAGTGTTTCATTTTCTTTGGATAAACACCTAGACGTGGACTTCCTGGATTATATGGTATTTCTACTTTTTTTTTTTTTTAGAACCCCCATGCTATTATCCATAGTGACTGCCCCAATTTATATTCCCACCAACAGAACACAAAGTTTCCCTGTTCTCCACATGCTGTCCAACACTTACTATTTCTTTTTGATAATAGCCATTCTAACAGGGGTTAAGTCATATCTCATTGTGATTTTGATTTGTATTTGCCTGATGACTAGTGATGTTGAGCACCACTTCATGTACTTATTGACCATCTATATATTTTCTTTGGTAAAATGTCTATTTAGATTCTCTGTTCATGTTTTAAATTATATTTTTTGTTTTTTTTGTTGTTGAGTTATACAGATTCTTTATATATTTCGGGTATTAACCCCATATTAGATATATGATTTACAAATATTTTCTACCATTCCATTGGTTATCTTTTCATTTTATTGACAGTTTCCTTTGCTATGCAGAAGATTTTTATTTTTAATGTAGTTACACACGTTAATCTTTGCTTTTCTTGCCTTTATTTTTGGTGTTAAATCCAAAAATTCATCCCCAAGATGTGTGTTGAGGAGCTTATTGCTTGTGTTTTCTTTTAGTAGTCTTACTCTTTCAGGTCTTCCATTCAAGTCTTTAATCCATTCTGAGTTGATTTTTGTATATGGTGTAAGATAGTGGTCCAGTTTCCCCAATGCTATTTTTTAAAAAGACTGTTCTTTTTCCATTGTATATTCTTGGCTCTTTTATTGTAAATTAAGTGATCATATGTGTGGCTTTATTTCTGTGTTCTCTATTTTGTTCCATTGATCTACGGGTTTATATTTATGCCAGTATCATACTGCTTTGATTATTATAACTTTGTAGTACAGTTTGAAATCTAGGATTGTGATACCGCCCGCTTTGTTCTTCTTTCTCAAGGTTGCTTTGGCTATTCAGGGTCCTTTTGTGGTTCCATACACATGTTAGGATGTTTCTTCTATTTCTGTGTTAAGTGTCATTAAAATCTGATAGGGATTGTATTTAATTTTTGATTGTCTTAGGTGCTTTGGACACTTTAACAAAATTAATTATTCTGATCCCTGATCAAAGAGTATCTTTTTAGAAATTTGTGTCTTCAACTACTTTCAACAATTTCTTATAATATTTACTGTAGGAGTTTTTTTCACCTCCTTGGTTAAATATATTCCCAGATACCCTTTTCTGATGCAATTATAAATGGAGTTATTAAATTCTCTTCCTGATAGTTTATCTTTAATATATAGAAACACAACAAATTTTTGCATGTTGATTTTGTATCCTACTACTTTACTGAATTTGTTGAATAGTTCTAATAGCTTTTTGGTGGGTGTTTAGGGTTTTTTCTATTTAATATCATGTCCTCTGCAAATAGAGATATTGTACTTCTTTCTTATTTGGATGCCTTTTACTTTTCTTTTCCCTTACCTAATATGCTCTGGCTAAAAATTCCAATACTATGTTGAATAAAAGTGGTAAGAGAGGACATCCTTGTCTTTTTCCTGATCTTACAGAAATAGCTTTCAGATTTTCCTCGCTGAATATGAGGTTAGCCCTCAGCCTTTTTTCTTTTAAGATTTTATTTATCTATTTGAGAGAGGGAGAGTATGAGCATGGGGGAGGGACAGAAGGAGAGGGAGAAGCAAACGTCCTGCTGGGCAAGGAGCCCAATGCAGGCCTCATCCCAGGACTCTGGGATCATGACCTGAGCAGAAGGCAGATGCTTAAGCAACTGAGCCACCCAGGTGCCAGCCCTCAGCTTTATTGTGGTCTTTATTATATTGAGATATGTTCCCTTTATACCCATTTTGTTGAGTGTTTTTATTATGAGTGTTTTTATTATTATGAGTGTTTTATTCAGATGTTGAATTTTGTCAAATGCTTTTTCTGTATTTATTGAGATGATTATATAATTTTTATCTTTCATTTTGTTAATGTGGTATATTATATTGATTTTGTGGATATTGATCCATTCTTGCATCTCTGGAATAAATCTCACTTGATCATGGTGTCTGATCCATTCAATATATCATTGAATTTAGATTAATATGTGGTTGAAGATCTTTGTATCTGTGTTCATCAAAGATATCAGCCTTTAATTTCCTTGTAGTATCTTGATTTGGTTTTGCTATCAGGGTAATGCTGGCCTCATAAAATTAGTTTGGAAGTATTTCTTTCTATTCTATTTTTTGGAAAAGTTTTAGAAAGTTTGATATTCTTTAAATATTTGGTGGACTTCACCAGTGAAACCATCCGGACCTGGACTTTTGTTTGTTGGAAAATTTTTGATTACTGATTTTATTTTCTTACTACTAATTATTCTGTTCAGATTTTCTGTTTTTCATGGTTCAGTACTGATAGGTTGTATGTTTCTAGAAATTTATCCATTTCTTTTAGGTCGTCCAATTTGAGGGTATGTATTTTTATTGTATTCTCTTATGATTCTTTTTATTTCTTTAGTGTCGGTTGTAAGGTTTCTTCTTCTATTTTTGATTTTGATTCCTCTCTTTTTTTTCCCTTGGGAAGTCTAGCTAAAGGTTTGTCTATTTTGTTTATCTTTCCATAAAACCAACCCTTAATGTTATTATTCTATTGTCTTTTTAGTTTCTCTTTATTTCCATTCTGATCTTTACTTCCTTAGTTTTGATCTATTTTTTCTAGTTCCTTGAGGTGTGAAGTTAAATTATTTGATATCTTTCCTGTTTCTTAATGTAGTCATTTATGGCTATGAAATTCTCTCTTCGAACAACTTTTGTTGCTTCCTGTAAATTTTGATATGTTGTATTTCCATTTTAATTTGTTGCACAGTATTATTTGATTTATCCTTTGTTCTTTGACTCATTGGTTGTTCAGTAACATGCTGTTTAATCTCATATTCATATATTTTCCAGTGTTTTGTAATTGATTTCTAGTTTCACACCATTGTGGTTGAAAGAGGTGCTTGATATGATTCAGTCTTCTTAAATTAAGACTTGTTTTGTGGCCTAACATGATCTGTCCTAGACAATGTTTTATGTGCACTTGAGAAGAATATGTATTTAGATGTTTTTTGATGGAATGTTTTTCATGTATCTGTTAAATTCGTCTGATTTAACATGTTGTTGGAGGTTGATGTTTCCTTATTGATTTTCTGTCTGAGTAATCTATCCGTTGATAAAGTGAAGTGTTAAATTTTCCTACTATTACTATTTGCTGTCTATTTCTCCCTTTAGGTCAGTTAATATTTGCTTTATATATTTATGTGTTTCCATGTTGGTTGTGTAAATATTTACAAATGTTATAACCTCTTGGATTGAGACTTTTAATATAAAAACTTTCTCTTTTATTAATGTCTTTGTCTAAAAGTTTATTTTGTCTGATAGAAGTATGACAACTCCAGCTTTCTTTTGGTTTCCATTTGCATGGAATATCTTTTCTTCATCCCTTCAGTTTTACTCTGTGGGTGTTCTTACACCTGAGGTGAGTCTTTTGTAGGCAATGTATATATGTATTTTATTTTTTATACATTCAGCCACTCTGTCTCTTGATTATAGAATTTAGAGTAATATTGATTTGAGTAATATTGGTAGTTATGGACTTATTTTTAGCTTAATTGTTGTTTGTTAATTATTTCTACAATTTCTTTGTTCCTTTTCTTCCTTTCTTCCTTTGTAAATGGATGTAAATGATGATCTTCTGTGGTCTGTAGATTCCTCAGTCTTTATCTTTTGTGAATATAGTATAAGTTTTTGATTTGTGGTTACCATGAGGCTTACCTAAAACATAGTCATAACAGTCAATTTTAAGTTGATAACAACTTAATTTCAAATGCATTCTAGACTTCTACTTTTTATTATTCCCTTCAATCTTTATTTTTGATGTCACAATATTCATTTTTTATCTTATATACCCATTAAGAAATTATTGTAGTTATGATTTTACTAACTTTGTCTTTTAACAGATTATTGTAGTTACATTTTTACTAATTTTGTCTTTTAACCATCATACTAGTTTTGCAAGTGATTAACTCATCATCTTTACAACTTTAGATTATTCTAAACCTTAGTGTAGATTTACCTTTAGCAGTGACTTTTATATTCTCATATGTATTTCTCTTACTAGTTAGAAAAATTTTATTTCAGCTAAAAAGGTTCCCTTTAACATTTATTTAAGGCTGGTCTAGTGGTAAACTCCTTAGGTTTTGCTTGCCTAATTAATCTTCTGAAGGACAACTTTGTGGAGAGAGTATTCTTGGTTGATAGTTTCTTTTTTCTTCTTTTTTGAAAAAATCAGCATGTAAATAGATCATGCCACTTTCTTCTGGCCTTTCTGCTGAAAAATGTAATAGTCTTGTGCAATCTCCCTTGTATGTAACAAGTTGTTTTCTCTTGCTGCTTTTAAGATTATATATTTTTTAACTTTCAATAATTTAATCACAATGTGTTTTGGTGTGGGTGTCTTTGTATTCATCTTAAAGGAAATATCTGGGCTTTCTAGATCAAGATGAATATTTCCCTCTCAGGTTAGGGGATTTCAGAGCCATTATTTCTTCCTTTATTTTCTCTGTGTCTCTCTCTTTCTGGGAACTATATAGTGTAAATGTCAGTCTGCTTGATGTTGTACCATATGTCCCTTAAACTATTTTCACTCTTTTTCATTCTTTTTCTTTTTTCTTAGGTCATTGGATGAGTTTCACTACCCTATCTTCAAATTCACTGATTCTTCTCATCTAGTCTGCTATTGAACCCTCTACTGTATTTTTTAATTTGATTTTATTGTATTCTCCAGCTCTATGACTTCTATTTGGTATCTTCTTATATTTTCTATATTTTTGTTGAAATTCTCACTTCATTCATGCATTGTTCTCCTGAGCTCAGTGAACATCTTTATGGCTGTTATTTTGTACTTTTTATCAGGTAATTTACTTATCTATTTCATTAAGGTCTTTTTCATAGGTTCTACCTTGTTCTTTTATTTGGAACATATTCTTCTGTATTTTCATTTTCCTTGACTTTATGCATTTGTTTGTATGCATTTGATAAAATAGCTATCTCTCCCAGTCTTGAAGGACGACCTCATGTAGTAGACAAATCTTATTGTTCAACGGTACTCTAATTCTTTCTCTCAAACATTTTATGATTGTCCAAGAGGCCCACTTTATTCTTAGTGACTCTCAGTAGTTGAGGGTGTGCCAAGACCTGTCAATATTCCAAAAGAGAAGATATCAGTCACTACCTAGATTCAGGCTGACTGAAGCTAGACCCTCAGGCAGTAGCTTTTAAAGTATGTAAGCAGGGAAATATGGGAGATAGGTGTTTCTATGTGTTTCTGCACTGACCTCTGGTGTGATAGCCAATTAAGAGCTATTTATTTGCTACTGTCCTGTTAAACCCATGAACATGAGCCTCATTGGCCACCAGGACCAGACTATCAAAGACTGTGTCCTCTGGGGGACAGCTATGGAAGCCAGGGAGCCAGATGTGTCTATAAGCTCTTCTCAGTGATGCTGGTGACCTAGTGTGGAGCAGAGGGAGAACACAAAAATGGTTCCCACTAGTCCTCAGACCCTAGTCCCTGAAAAGAATTGCAAACAGTCCCTAGATGTGTGTTTAATTAGCCTATCTGTCAGGCCACAGCTATGAAGATAAGTGTGTAAGCCTCATTCACAGAAAGACTAGATGTTTTAGTCTGCTGCCTCTTAACTATGCCTGGAGGGTAGACTTAAGAATGCTTCATTTGTTATAGTCCTATGGGACCTGTGAACATAAGCCCCACTGGCCACCAGATCCAAGTGAGCAAAGGGTGTCCCCTCAGTAGTAGCCGAAAAAAATGGGGCTCCAGATGTGTGTATCAGCTCTTTTCTGGGAGACCGCCAACCTGGAGTGAGTTAGAGAGTGTGAAGATGGTGCCTATTGACCTCTTTGTTCAATTTTTTCAGTAAACCCCTAGATATGTGTTAAATTAATGTCCACTCCCCCTCCCCAGCTTAAGCTTTAAGTTGAGTAAATAGGCCTTTTTCACCAACAGATGTGGCACATTTCATATGGCTGCCTCTGCACTGGGCCCTGGTATGTAGCTACAATGAGTCTACTAGATGATTTGGGGATTTGCCTCTTAGAGGCAGGTCTTAAAAATGGGAATGTGCAGATGTAGTTTTCAAACCCTTTACTCCTCAGGGAGAAGCTGGAAGTTGTGGGTCCCATCCTGATTGTGGATGTTGTGCCAAGGGTGGGGTTTATGATAAGATGGCATTTCAGCCTCTTCTACCGATTTCAGTGTGAGTTTTATTCTCATTGAGTTGTTGTGTAGTAGTTGCCCAGCTAGTTTTGGGTTTCTTTCAGAGGAAATTTTTTGTATGTAGCTGTAGATTCAGCATTTCCAAGAAGGGAGAAGAATTCAGGATCCTCCTATGTCTCCATCTTTAACCATAACTCCCATTTTAAAATTTATGAACACATTTATATGTGTATTAGCCTATACTACAATCCAGAAAAAATGAGTCCTATAAACAGGGAATTTTTTATTAAAAATAAATTATACTCTAAAGTTACATTTCTTTGAGATGTAAGATTTTTTTAATTGCAGATTTTAGAAAATATGTTTATTTATTTTTTTATATTATTATTTTTTTATCATGTTCAGTTAGCCAGCATATAGTATATCATTAGTTTTTGATGTAGTGTTCAATTCATTAGTTGCATATAACACCCAGTGCTCATCACCACATGTGCCCTCCTTAATACCCATCCATCACCCGGTTACCCCATTCCCCCCATCCCCTTCTCTTCTGAAACCCTCAGTTTGGTTCCTGGAGCCCAGAGTCTCTCACGGTTTGTCTCCCTCTCTGATTTCTTCCCATTTAGTTTTCCCTCCCTTCCCCTGTGGTCCTCTGTGCTATTCCTTATGTTCCACATATGAGTGAAATTATATGATAATTGTCTTTCTCTGCTTGACTTATTTCACTTAGCATAATACCCTCCAGTTCCATCCATGTAGATGTAAATGATAGGTATTCATCCTTTCTGATGGCTGAGTAATGTTCCACTGTATATATGAACCATATCTTCTTTACCATTCATCTGTTGAAGGGCATCTCAGCTCCTTCCACAGTTTGGCTAACGTGGACATTGCTGCTATGAACATTGGGGTGTATGTGCTCTCTTCTTTTCACTACATCTGTATCTTTGGGGTAAATACCTAGTAGTGGAATAGCTGGGTCATAGGGTAGCTCTATTTTTAACATCTTGAGGAACCTCCATACTGTTTTCCAGAGTGGCTGTACCAGCTTGCATTCCCACCAACAGTGTAAGAGGATTCCACTGTCTCCTCATCCTCACCAACACTTGTTGTTTCCTATCTTGTTAATTTTTGCCATTCTAACTGGTGTAAGGTGGTATCTCATTGTGGTTTGGATTTGAATTTCCCTGATGGCTAGTGATGAACATTTTTTCATGTGTCTGTTAGCCATTTGTATGTCTTCTTTGGAGAAGTGTCTGTTCATGTCTTCTGCCCATTTCTTGATTAGATTATTTGTTTTTTGGGTGTTGAGTTTGAGAAATTCTTTATAGATCTTGGATACCAGCCCTTTATCTATAATGTCATTTGCAAATATCTTCTCTTATTCCATGGGTTTCCTCTTAGTTTTGTTGACTGTTTCCTTTGCTGTGCAAAAGCTTTTTATCTTGATGAAGTCCCAAAAGGCCATCAAGAAACACAAGGTTTCAGATTGGATAAAAAAGCAGGACCCATACATATTCTGTCTAGAAAATGTTTTATTTTTTTAACATCTTAAGCCTTTGAAAAATTGAGGTATAGTTGACATACAATATCACATTCGTTTCAGGTGTACAATACAGTGATTTAACAGTTCTGCACATTACTCAGTGCTTACCATGATAAGTGTATTCACCATCTATCACCATACAACATTACTACTATATTATTGACTATATTTCCTATATGGTACTTTTATGTCTGTGACTTATTTATTTTTCAACCAGAATTTAGTACTTCTTAATCGCCTTTCACCTATTTTACCCACCCCCTCCATTTCTCTCGTAACCACCAGTTTGTTCTGCGTATTTGAGTCTGTTCATTTGTTTTGGCTTTAAGATTCCACATATAAGTGAAATCATATGGTACTTGTCTTTTTCTGTCTGACTTATTTCGTAGCATAATACCCTCAAGATCCATCCATGTTGTTGCAAAATGGCACAATTTCATTCTTTTTTATGGCTGAGTAATACATTGTATGTGTGTTTTTATTTATATATACATACCATCTATCAGTGGATATTTGGACTGCATATGTTTTCTCTTGGACATCAGCCTTAGCAACATACTTATAGATATGTCTCACAGACAAAGGAAACACAGACAAAAATAAACTACTGGGGCAACACCAAAATGCAGCCATCAAAAGGAATGAGATCTTGCCATTTGCAACGACGTGGATGGAACTGGAGGGTATTATGTTGAGTGAAATAAGTCAAACAGAGAAAACATGTATCATATGATCTCACTGATATGAGGAATTCTTAATCACAGGAAACAAACTGAGGGTTGTCGGAGTGGGGGGTGGGGTGGGAGGGATGGGGTGACTGGGTGATAGACACTGGGGAGGGTATGTGCTCTGGTAAGCGCTGTGAATTGTGCAAGACTGTTGAATCTCAGATCTGTACCTCTGAAACAAATAATGCAATATATGTTAAGAAAAAAAAAGAAGAAGAAGAAGGTAGCGAGAGGGGAAGAATGAAGCGGGGGAAATCGGAGGGGTAGACAAACCATGAGAGACGATGGACTCTGAAAAACAAACTGAGGGTTCTAGAGGGGAGGGGGGTGGGAGGATGGGTTAGCCTGGTGATGGGTATTGAGGAGGGCACATTCTGCATGGAGCACTGGGTGTTATGCACAAACAATGAATCATGGAACACTTCATCTAAAATTAATGATGTAATGTATGGGGATTAACATAAGAATAAGAAAAAAAAGAAAGCCTTTTCACAGCAAAAGAAACCAACAACAAAACAAAAAGGCAACCTACTAAATGAGAGAAGGTATTTGCAAATGATATATTTGATGAAGGGATAACATCCAAAATATATAAGTAACTTCTACACCTCAGCACCAAAAAAAAAAAGAAAAAAAAATCTGTTTAAAAAGTGGCAGAGAATCTGAGTAGAAATTTTTCCAAAGAAAACATGCAGATGGTCAACAGACACATGAAAAGATTCTCAGCATTACTAATCATCAGGAAAATGCAAATCAAAACACAGTGAAGTATCACCTCACATCAGTCAGCATTACTAATATCAAAAAGATAAGAAATAAGTGTTAGTAAGGATGTGGAGAAAAGGAAATTGTGTAATGTTGGTGGGAATGTACCAGTGAAAACCTTGAAGTTTTCCTATTAAGATAAAGAACAAGGCAGGATGTCACTTCTCACCACCACTTTTCAACATCATACCGGAAGTCTTAGCTAACACGGTAAGACAAAAGAAAAGAAAAAGCTTATAGATTGGAAAGAAAGAAATAATATTGTCTTTTTTTTCTCAGATGATTTGATCATCTATTTAGAAAATCCATAAGAATTGACCAAAACAACAACAACAAAACAAAATAAAACATCCTTGGGTATATACTAGAAATCTTTGCAAACTCTCTGTACTCATTTAGGTTTATTTAATGGGTAGTAATCAAAATGTTAGTAGCCATGCTGGAATGTAGGGTCTATCCTGGTTTGTGCTTCAATTAGAGCACTAGGCCACCTCTCCTGTGGACTCCCTCAGGGGACTATGTACCTCCTGACCTTATCCTGCCACTTTGCTGTCCAAACTGATACTCCCACTACTCTAGCCATGTTGTCTTATTTCTGTTCTCAAACTCACCAAACTCATTTTGCTATAAGGCCTTTCTACTAGTTGTTATAGATACTCAAATTTCCCTTGTTCTTATCATTTGGGTCTTGTTCAGATATCATCTTCCAAGACCACCCCACTGATTTTCAGTAATGTAATTACTGATTACTCACTCCAGGGAATGTCTGTCTCTTATCACCTTGTTTAATTTTCCTCACTATATATCTAAAACCTTTGAGCTCCTTTGAGTCCTCACTTATTGCCTATGTAATACGTGAATGGATAGGTGACTGCAAGCCACAGGAAAAAGAATTTTGTGTGCACTGCTATATATTTTTGGGACTGAATCAGTGACTGGCATATTTAAGTGATTATTAAATATTTATCAATGAATGCTTTATTTCTGCAGGATTAAAATGCCTCATTCTATATTAAACTATAAATGAATATAAATTTATAAAAAGATGTGGAATAACCCCAGCTATAGTATTCTAATAATCCAGTAATTCAAAGACTAAAGCTAAATACAATGGGTTCAGCAATGCCCCTCCCGCAACCCCCCACAAACACATTTTAAAAAGAAAATCCAGGGGCGCCTGGGTGGCTCAGTTGGTTAAGCGACTGCCTTCAGCTCAGGTCATGATCCTGGAGTCCCGGGATCAAGTCCCGCATCAGGCTCCCTGCTCAGCAGGGAGTCTGCTTCTCCTTCTGACCCTCCCCCCTCTCATGCTCTCTCTCTATCTCATTCTCTCTCTCAAATAAATAAATAAAATCTTTAAAAAAAAAAAAGAAAATCCAGAAGTCTGTCAGTTATGTCTTCCAAAAGATGGGGGAGGAGGGATAAATTCAGAATCTTCAATCAATAATTAATTTATAGGCTTTATAAGGATATTGGAAATTTAAAGAATGAATTTGTAAGTTCTTGGTCTGAATATTTTGCTTTTTTCCATCTTATTTCTTAGAAAAATCATCATGCTGATATCCATTCAAGCCAAGGTAGGAGGATTTTAAGAGAAGAATTTATAGAAATGAGAGTACCTACAATTAGGGGACACTGGTATTTTGTTTCTCAACTTGAATTACAATGCAACTCCAGTTGAGGCATATTCCAGTCCCACAGAGGCAGTGTAGTGAGAGCATGAGAATAGCCCCCTTGAGTTTGGGGAACTTAAAGCAGCATTAAGAGTATCGATTATTTGAGAATTCTTTTTTTTTTTCCTTAAAGATTTTATTTTTTTGACAGAGAGAGAGAGACAGCGAGAGAGGGAACACAAGAAGGGGGAGTGGGGGAGGGAGAAGCAGGCTTCCCGTGGAGCAGGGAGTCCGAAGCAGGGCTCGATCCCAGGACCCTGGGATCATGACCCGAGCCAAAGGCAGATGCTCAACGACTGAGCCACCCAGGTGCCCCTTGAGAATTCTAAAGGCAGGAAGCTGTCTATAATAGTTCAAGATGGCAGAACATAAAGAGAAATAGCATCAATAAGATAGTTTAGATTCCTGCCTTTGGTATTAGAAGGATATATGAATTTTCTGTAGATTAATAAATGCCTAAGAAATTGTCTAGATTCAATATAACTTAATATAATATGGACAAGAGATTGACTTATTTTGGCACAGAGACACCAGACCAGTAGGATATACCTAAAGAGGAGGAGTTGAAAATGTGTAAGATAAAAAACTGTTGACAATTGCAACTCAGAAAAACATACAATGTGATGGTTTCTCTGGGCCTTCCAAAGAACTAAGATATGTTTCACTGAAAGGATTGCATTTGATTGTCTGTAGCATGGAGGACATGAAGAATTGTCCAGAAGATAATTAAGCATCAGTTAATATTTATTGACATCCTTGACTATGTGGCAAGCAAGGTTGGGAAAGGTCTTTTTTTGGTAGGTGTGTTAGTGGACTAATGTTAATACTTGCTATGTTTGGCAGATTTTAAAGCTGACCTTTTCTCTTCTGGTTTCTTTGAATGCATTCTTAAAGAATACATCTCTCATGGTCACAGGGGTTCTCTCACTACAACTTCTTGGTGCAAATTTATTATATCTTTCCAGTGGGTTGTTTATGATTCTACCTTTTATACCTTAGGCATTGTGTAGATACTTCCAGATTCTTTATGCTAAGGTTCCCTTGTTCTCCAGGCAGCTTACTTGGAAAAGATCTAAGACAGTTCTGCAAAAGCATTCTTTTGTGGGTAGCTCACACCTGGTCTGAAAAAAAAACCACTCTCATATCCTTTGCCCAAGGAATGCATGTCCAACCAGGGTAGCACCTTTCTCTTTTTGCTTAGAAAATCTCACAAACATGTCTCCTAATCTGTCAGTTTCTTAAGTTTAAGTGAGATATTAGTTCAGACTATGCTCCAAGATCCTTGAGACTTATATCAGTTTTTCAGGTGATCCCATTACAACCCCTTTTCCCTGGGTCTGAAGCTGAGTGGGATTGTATGAATTGAGTCTCTCAGGACACTGAGTGTGTGATCTATTTTTTTTTTTTTTTTGGTGCAAAATGGTGGTTTATTAAAGCACAGGGACAGGACCCCCGGGCAGAAAGAGCTGCTGCATGGGGGTTGTGAGGGGTGGCTGATTATATACTGTGGGGTTGGGGGAGGTAAGGAAAAGGGAGGTTTCAAGTGATCTTTCATATGCTAAGGAGGACCTACAAGATACTGAGGCCTTGCCATTGTCAAGTTAAGTTTGTTTTTCCCTCTATCAAGGCATTAACATTAGGATGGTTGGGAGCTTCCTGGATGAACGTCACACATGTCCCACCCAGGAGTGGGGGGTGGAGGGAGGTTGCAGGGTGTCAGCTTTCCTAAAATTTTAATTTGCAAGTCCAGGCCAGTTCACTTCAACTATTCTTGTTTTCTTCAGTGAAGTGAGAAAAGTACAGAAATAGTTTTAAACTAATTAATTTTAAAATTTTCATGGGAGGTTGCAGTTGGGAGTATAGGAGTTGTTGGCAGCTGTTGGCTTGGGGTTTCAGACCAGGTCAATTTCCTATAATTTATTTTCTAAGGTGACACACATGTATTCACATATAAATATATACATTCTGGAAGTATGCTTAAGAAATAATTTTGGGGGTAAGTAGTAGTCTGAGGGTTGGTGGAACCTATTGAGGAGTTATGCTGTTATGTTTTATCTTTATCATACATAATGTTATTTGAATGTTTTTATGTATATGTATATATGTATAAATCCCTCCTATGATTTTATATGTATATAAATGTACATATGTGTATACCATTCAATACACAAAGGAATGCACAGTCTTTTTATTATTTTTTTAATTCTCCAATTTCCAGCCCCCCCCTGCTGCGCCTCTGTCTCTTTTAGATTTCCCTGGACTTTTGTGTAAATGGAATCAGAAAATCCATGATCTTTAAGAATTATTTTTTCACTTAGCATTCTATTTTGGAGGTTCATACATATGGTAGCATGAATCAGTACTTAATTCCTTTTTGTGGCCAAATGCTTCATTTTGTAGACAGATACACCACATTCTATTTATTCATTCACTGGTGGACATGTGGGTTTTGGCTATTATGAATAATGAAACTATGAATATTCAGGTGCAAACTTTTATGTGGACATATATTTTTATTTCTCTTGGAATATTCACTGTTTTAATTGCATTCTTTTCTGGCTGTGTTTTATTTATTTTTAAACTTTAAATAATATTAGAACATGAAATAAGTAAATATATGAAGAATAGGCATGGATGTAACAAAGCATTAAGAAACACTTCTTTATATATTAAAATATCTTCCTGACAGGGCAGTAACACTCTTTTTTTTTAATTGAAAACTTATTTATTTTATAACTGGAAGTCTATACCCCTTAATCCTCTTCATCTATTTTGCATAACTCCCACTATCCTCTCCTCTGGCAACCACCAATTTGCACTCTGTATTTTGAGTCTTTTTCTATTTTTTCTTGTTGTTAATTCATTTGTTTTTTTGATTCCACATATAAGTGGAATTATAGTATTTCTTCTTTGACTTATTTCACTTAGCATAATGCCTTCTAGGTTCATCCATGTTGTCCCAAATGGCAAGATTTCTTTTTATGGCTGAGTAGTATTCCATTATGTATATATATATCACATACTCTTAACTCATTCATTTATTGATCGACATGAAGGTTGCTTCCATATTGTGGCTATTATAAGTAATCATTTTCTTCAGGTAAATACCTAGCAGTGGAATTAACTGGATCATATGGTATTTCCATGTTTAGTTTTTTGAAGAATCTCTATATTATTTTCCAGAGTGGCTTCACCAATTTACATTCCCACCAACAGTGCGCAAGAGTTCCCTTTTCTCCAAATGCTCACCAACACTCATAATTCCTTCTCTTTTTTGATATTATTCTGACTGCTGTGAGGTGATATCTCATTGTGGTTTTGATTTGTACTTCTCTAGTGATTTGTGATGTGAATCTTATTTTCATGTGTTTGTTGGCCATCTATCTGCCTTCTTGAAAAAATATCTATTTAGGTCCTCCATCCATTGTTTTAAATGGATTTTTTTTTTTTTTTTGGTGTTGAGTTGTATGAGTTCTTTATATATGTATTGGAAGTTTAACCCCTTATTGGATATATCATTTATAAATGATATATTCCATTCAGTAGGTTGACTTTTCATTTTGTTGATGGTTTCTTTTGCTGTGCAAAAGCTTTTTAGTTTGATGCAGTCCCAATTGTTTGTTTTCACTTTTGTTCCCTTGCATGGGGGAACATATCTAGAAAAATATTGCTAAGGCCGATGTCAGTTAACACCTATGTTTTCTTCCAAGAGTTTTATGGCTTCAGGTCTTATTTAGGTCTTTAATCAATTTTGAGTTTATTTTTGTGTGTGGTTTGAGAAGGTGGCCCAGTTTCAGTCTTTTCATGTAACTTGTCTAGTTTTTCCAGCACCATTTATTGAAGAGATCATCTTTTCCCTGTTATATGTTTTTGCCTCCTTTGTCATAGATTAATTGACCATATAATTATGATTTTATTTCTGGGCTTATTGTTCTGTTCCATTGATCTATGTGTCTATTTTTGTGCCAGTGAATACTATAGCTTTGTAGTATAGTTTAAAATATGAAATTGTGGTAACACCAGCTTTGTTCTTCTTTCTCAAGATTGCTTTGGTTATTGAAGATTTTTTGTGGTTCCATACAAATTTTAGTATTTATTCTAGTTTTGTGAAAAATAATTGACATTTTGGTAGAGATTTCATTGAATTTAGAGATTATCTTGGGCGACATAGACATCTTAAAAATACTAATTCTTCCAATCCACAACCATTGTATATCTTTTGATTTACTTGTCATATTCAACTTCATTTATGAATGTCATCATTTTCAGAGTATAAATCTTTTATGTCAGTTAAATTTATTTCTACATACTTTATTTTTTCATATAATTATAAATGGAATTGTTTTCTTAATATTTCTTTCTGCAATTTTGTTATTGGTATATAAAAATGCAACAGATTTTATGTGTATTGATTTTCTATCCTGCAACTTTACTGAGTTCATTTATTCTTACAGTTTTTAGGTGGAGTCTTTAGGATTTTCTATATGTAGTATCATGTTATTTCCAAATAGTTACAGTTTTACTTCTTTCTGACCCATTTGGATGCTTTTATTTCTTCTTGTCTGATTGCTGAAGCTAGAACTTCCAGGACTATGTTGAATACAAATGGAGAGAGTGGACATTCTTTTCTTGTCTCTGATCTTACAGGAGTAGTTCTCAGTTTCACCATTGAGCATAATGTTAGCTGTGGGTTTTTCATATATGTAGGTTTTTCAAGAGTTGGACACTTAACCAACTGAGCCACCCAGGTGCCCTGACATATAATTTTTGGTAGTAGTCTCATTTTTAAAATGTTTTATATATTTCTGTGGTGTCAGTTATAACTTCTTTCATTTCTGATTTTATTTGAGTCCTTTCTTGATTAGTCTGGCTAAAAGTTAACCAATTTTGTTTTCAAAGAACCAGCTTTTAGTTTTCTTTCTCTTTTTCTTTTATAGTGTTTATTCTATTTATTTTTTGCTTTGATCCTTAGTATTTCCTTCCTTCTACAAACTTTGGGCTTTATTCATTTCCTAGTTCCTTTAGGTATAAGGTTAGATTGTTTGAGATTCTTCTCTCTTTAGGTAGGCCTGTATAGTTACAAACTCACCTCTTAGAACTGTTTTTCCTATGTCCCATATATTTTTGTATTTCCTCTTTGATTTTTTGTTGACCATGGTTGTTTAATAACATGCTTTTTTTTTTCTTCTTTTCATGTTTGTGTTCTTTCAAGGTTTTTTCTTTTAGTTGATTTCTAGTTTCATACTGTTGTCATTGAAAAAGATGCTCGATATGATTTCAGTCTTCTTAAATTTGTTAAAACTTATAGATAGATCATGTGTTGGAGAATGTTTTAAGTACCCTTGAAAAAAACAATGTTTATGGCTGTTTAGGGATGGAATGTTCTGTTTATATCTGTTAGATCCAGCTGGTTTAATGTGTTATTCAAAAACCACTGTTTCCTTATTGATTTTTTCAGTCTGGATAGTCTATCCTTTGATAAGTAGTGTGTTAAAGTCCCTTAGAATTACTGTGTTACTGTTAATTGGTCCTTTTTCCTCTGTTAGTATTTGTTTTATATATTTAGGTGTTCCTATAATGGGTACAAAATAAGTATTTATAATTGTTATATCCTCTTGTTGGATTGTGAGCTTTATCATTATGGAATGCCCTTTTCTCTCTCTTGTTAGAGTCTTTTTTTTTTTTTAAGATTTTATTTATTTATTTGAAGACAGAGACACAGCGAGAGAGGGAACACAAGCAGGGGGAGTGGGAGAGGGAGAAGCAGGCCTCCCGCTGAGCAGGGAGCCTGATGCGGGGCTTGATCCCAGGACCCTGGGATCGTGACCTGAGCCAAAGGCAAACACTTAATGACTGAGCCACCCAGGCACCCCTTGTTAGAGTCTTTAAAGTCTATTTTGTCTGATACAAGTACTGCTCAC
The DNA here is from genome assembly GCF_029215605.1 of Mirounga angustirostris. NCBI lineage: Eukaryota > Metazoa > Chordata > Mammalia > Carnivora > Phocidae > Mirounga > Mirounga angustirostris. Next base: position 142,328,485 of record NW_026991710.1, on the reverse strand, counting down.
CTCTCTTTTTTTTTCCCTTTCATTTGTATGTATTATCTTTTCCCATCCTTTCACTTTCAGTCTGTATGTTTCTTTTGGTCTACAAGGTCTTGTAGACATCATATAAATGGATTTTTCATCCATTCAATCATCCTATGTCTTTTGATTGGGGCATTTAATCCATTTACATATATAATGATTACTGATAGGTATTTACTTATTGTCATTTTGTTCATTGTTTTCTGATTGTTTTTGTAGTTATTCCCTGTTCCTTCCTTCTTCCTTTCTTGTCATTTTGTGCTATACTTGGATTCTTTTCTCTTCATTTTTGCTTATCTATTATAGGTTTTTGGTCATGACTACCTTGAAGTTTGTATATAACATTCTTCCTATGTTTATAGCAGTCTATATTAAGTTGATGATCATTTAAGTTCAAACACATTCTTAAAGCATTACATTTTAACTCTCCTCTCCCTTTTTTTGTATATAATGTCATATTTTACCTATTTTTTTTTGCATATTTCTTAATTTTTGTAGAGGTAATTGATTCTACTTCTTTGGTGTTTTAATCCTCATAGTTTGTAAGTGATTGATATATTTGATTTTACTGATAAATCTTTTTCCTTTCATAATTTTCTTACTTCTAGTTATGGTCTTTTCTTTTCCATTTGGAGAAGTCCCTTTAACATTTTTGGTAAGGTCAGTTTAGTGGTAATGAACTCCTTTAACTTCTGTTTTCCTGGGAAACTCTTTCTCTCTCCTTCAATTCTGAATAACCTTGGGAGGTAGAATATTGTTGGTTGTAGTTTTTTTCCTTTCAGCATCATCATGCCACTGTCTTCTGTACTGCAAAATTTCTGCTAAAAAAAAAAATCAGTTGAAAGACTTAAGAGGTTTTCTTGTGTGTAACTATTTGCTTTTCTCTGGCTTCTTTTAGTGTTTTTTCTTTAACTCTTGCCATTTTAATTATTATGTGTCTTGGTATGGGCCCTCTAGTGTTTGTCTTGGGAAGAGGTGAGCTCAGGATCCTTTTACTCCACCATCTTTCCTTTATCCCTTCAAGAAGAGTCTTATTTTGAGGAAAGTTTTTTTACTGAGAAAATTTCTGCAACTGGTATCTGAAAACATATGCCAGTAAAAGGAAAATGTAATCAGTATTAATAGTAACTTCTTGAAATTTTCATCACTTATTTATCTCTACACTCCTATTCTTGATTATAATGTTTACCAGCTATATCCTAATATTCAACACAGATTTATACCTATTTTTCTACTTTATAATATATCTTCAGTTACCTTTTTTAATTTTTGGGTTATAATCTTGATGATAATTTTGCTATTAGAACTGATTATTCTATTATCAAGTGCAGAGTTAAAATTCAATTCAAAAACTTTTATCAGCTACCCATTCCTCTATACTTCACAAATTCCTCATATTTATCAAGAACATAGACAGTTAACACTGAGAGATTTAAAACATTTTGCTCAAATTAAAATTATTTTGTAATGAAATAGAATGCCAACAATATAAGTAACTAAAAAGAGAATGATTAATAAAGTAATTAGGTTAAATAGTCAAAGAATGCCAAAGACATTTTATTTATTGCTAGGATCATTAAAAATTTAATGTGTGAATTATACTTAATATGTGTTTAATTTTGCTAGATCGATAGTTTGTCCTAAAAAAAAAAGGAAACTAGAACTTTAGAAACATATCAGTAGTCTGTTTTTTGAAGTAGTCTGTTTTTCAAAATTGGCAAATAACAATGCATGCCTTTTGAATTAAAAAAGAAAAAATCCTTATACAAATTAGGAGAGAAACAGCCACCAGGCTTAAAATTTCTTTCAAAATATACATATATTATATATTATTTGGTGTGAAGAGTAGTAATGACAATCAGAATTGGAAAGATTTAAGTAAGATAATATCTGTATCTGCATTGTTTAGGTGCTGATCAATTCAATATTAAAAATTCCTATTCATGGGCACCTGGATGGTTCAGTCGGTTAAGCATCTGCCTTCAACTCAGGTCATGATCCTAGGGTCCTGGGATTAAGTCCTGCATTGGGCTCCCTGCTCAGCAGGGAATCTGCTTCTCCCTCTCCCTCTGCCCCTCCTCCTCACCCCCCTGCTCATGCTCTCTCTCTCAAATAAATAAAATCTTAAAAAAAAAAAAGAAATTCCTTATATATATAAAAAATTCCTATTCACCATTAATTTTGTATGTATTGAATCAGAACATAATCAATATAAATTATTTAAAGGAAAAAAACCCTGGAACCTGATTATCATGATAATTTTAGTAAATGTTTCCAAATTCAACATCTTATTTTTACTTGATGGAATATGGTATCAACTCTTACAAGTGCCAAACAAAACTGTGATACCATATGCATACCACATTCTTCCCTTAAGTCAGTGCAAATGACTGGTTTTACAAGGGGAAAAAAATGAGGCTAACCTGTCTGATGGTAGAAACTTGAGGTTTTCTTGTCCCAGATGATTATCCCCACATTTTGTACTGTCTGGAACCATCAGAATCATCAGTGATGCTTTGGTAAAGAGTATTTTATTTAGAAGGTTTCTGAATGCCTAGAATGGACTAGTAACAATACAACCCAAGTTTCTAGTCCCAGTTCTGCCATCATCTATAGTGTTGCCTTATGTGAGTCACTTATCTTTTCTGTGTCTTAGCTTTTTAAATGTGCAAAGTATAAGATTATCCTCTAGGTAAAATTTGGAAAGACTATCAAAGAGAATAAGGCATAAGAAAGATAAAATTTATTAGGGATGAGAATTTGATAAGGTCTGTAGTATGGTGAGTATGGTCAATTGGAAAAGTTACATTTAGTTGCTGAAATGCTGATCCATGATGGCAATAAATACCTGGGATAAAATTGAAATGTAGAAAAGCAATGACTACTTCTTAGACCTCATCATTTTGCCTAATGTCAGATCTAGTTGCAAATGTATTATATTCTTAATTTCATTGTTACATAACAGAAGTAAAGCAACACATTTTATTTTTGTCCAGAATAGAAACCATGATTATATCTATATACTTTAAGTGAATAAACATAAATAACTTACGAATATTAAACAACAACAAAAAGAACTTGGGCTTTTCTTTGTTTCACAAACAAACACAGATTGGAATACTGGAAATTCTGATTATAGAAGTGTTACTTTAGCTCTATTATTAAAATTCTGTGAGTAGTTAAAGATCTATGGAAGACTTTAGGAAAAGTGTAAGTACTTCCTTGGGACAGGTCTGATGAAGTAAATCTATATTTCTCACTAAACTTAGCAAAGAAATTCAAGTCATCAGGATGGAGAGTATAAATTACCCTACATCTATTTCTATAATTAATGTCAACATTTATACTTTCTTCCTCCACAGCCCTCCCTGCTTATAGAAATGCTGTGCATAGAAGAAATGCTATATGCATAGAAGGGTGTGTGTGTGTGTGTGTGTGTGAAAAATTTGTAAGTCAATTGAAAGTGAGCAGCTTTCCATGTTTTGAAATACACACACTTAACTACTCAAACCAATCCTACCCATATTATGTTTATTTTGTCAGCCACAAACCTGTTAACTCAAATAACTCACTTCTTTGTCTCTTGTTCACAAAGAGTGAATGACTTCTAAAGAACAGATAGAAAAGTTAAGATAGTAAAAGGAGGAGACTAGTTTTTCAGGCTGAAAACAAAACTCGAGAGTGGAGTGTCCCAATGGTGTGCTAGTTCTTACAGCTCAGCTGTCCAGTAAACTCTTACACTTGAGAATCTTGACAGAATGGTATAAAAACACATTTAAAATTTATGTAAGTTAGTCCAAATTGAAGGCCATTAATATGAAAATAGTATCCCCCAAACCTTAGAATTCAAAATTAAATACGAAACATGGAATGGGAGTTACATTGGTCTGGAATTGGGGGCCACATAAATTTTCAGTCATTTACCCATTAGAGTGAATTTGTGAAAACTACTTATTATTGGAGTCTCTATCCATGTATCTATTAAATACAGGGAGTAGATTATAACACAACTGAGATCTTTAACAGCTCTTTGCTCCTGTAATCCTCTGTCAAAAGCTTGCCAGGTCTAAAATGGCTGTTATAAATCTGCAATAATATGTGGGGACATTCATAAATGAAGGTGAACATAGGATCATAAATTGAAGATAAAAATGCAGTGCTTTTCATAATATGCTCTTAGGTTTGATGAATTGAAAGCATCCTTTAAAAAGCAGAGAATCTTGAAAAGGCCAAACCATGTTTGTTGGTTTTTTTTTTTTTTTTTAACTTTTTTATTCAAATGGAAAGAAATGCTTCTCCAGTTTTCCTCTCTTTTTCCTGTTGACTACAGTAATGAGGGCCCAGGGAATTTTTAGTCTCTCCAGAAAGATTTCTTCTTATTTCAGGCAGTATATATTATTCATAATAAATATGCTGTTTCTATTTTTGCTGTGAATTCTCTGTAGAGAGCCTCTGATATTTCATTATTCAATTAAAGAAGCCAAAATTCACTTGTGGTCACTAGTAGCCCCAGTACATGCTGTTGATTTTCTATTTGCCATCATCACTTAGCTTATTTATTAAATCCATTGCAAACCCCATAAAGGAAATACTTTTTTCTCATTTTTCCTTTATTCCTCATTCTTCTCTCTCATTCTCCGTGGTGTTGACGTTGCAGAGGCAGTTAGTTTAAGGATCTTAAATTTTCTTTATTATCAGCTTTCAATTTGAAGATCACCTCTCCCTATCATGCATATATCTTTATTTCATTTGGACTGCAATAGATGTATTTTTGTTTTATGTAAGATGTTTGCTTCATGTTATTAATGTTTTCCTGAAGAACTTTGCTCAAAACATTACATTTTTCTGTTTAATTTTCATTATAAAGTGAATGTAGAGTTTTAAGTTAGGAAATGATGAAACAATGAGAGAGGGGTGCTAGTTTTGTAGTAAATAAAAAATTTCATGATTTGTAAGACAATGGAAATAGCATATTTCTTCCATCTACTATACACATAGCAGTAGTTGCCATTGGAAAAAAACAAGATCACCCTGATCACAGCTTGAAAACAGTATTTCTAGTCCTTCACAAACATTTGGAGTAGCCTTACAGCCCAAAAGCCAAGGACTGACAGTTATAAGTAGCAGGGAAAATGACCTCCTGCTATTCTGTCTGCCTCTAGAGACAAGAGATCTGTGTCTCCCCATATGCACAGAGGAATGCCAACAACTGAAAAAACATTAACCAGTACATTATAAAAAGTGTTTCGCCTTTCAGAATTCTGCCTCTATAGAAGGTTTGAAATGATTCTCGAATTTACAATCTACCTCTTGTTACTTTATTTCCATTTTTAGTGAATTTTGACAAAAAAACCCAATAATCAGTTCGAATTAAGATGTGTTTATAGGATGTTCAAAATAGATTAAGAATGCTTGAAACTTACTATGTATTAAAAAGTAACATTATAAGTCAGAGGAAAAGCTCTTCAGAATAATAACACAAGTCTTGAGATAAATTACAATTCTTGTTTTTACTATTATTAAATCATTTACCTATAAAGCATACTTAGGGGCACCTGGGTGGCTCAGTCATTTGAGGGTCTGACTCTTGATTTCGGCTCAGGTTGTCTTGGAGATGTGGGATGGAGCCCTGTGTCCAGGTAAGTGCTCAGCGCGGAGTCTGCTTGTCCCTCTTCCTTTGCTCCTCCCCCTGCTTATGCCACTTGCTTTCTCTTTCTCAAATAAATAAATAAAATCTAAAACACAGACAAAAAAACAAAACTAAACTAAACATGGGCGCCTGGGTGGCTCAGTTGGTTAAGCAACTGCCTTCGGCTCAGGTCATGATCCTGGAGTCCCGGGATCGAGTCCCACATCAGGCTCCCTGCTCAGCGGGGAGTGTGCTTCTCCCTCTGATCCTCCCCCTCTCATGCTCTCTGTCTCCCATTCTCTCTGAGATTAAAAAAAAAAAAAAAATCTTAAAAAAAAAAAAATCTTTAAAAAAAAAAACTAAACTAAACATACTTAGTTGTTTAAGTGTCACAGAAAAGAATCTAAAATTAATTGTAAATGATAAAATACATATATAATACATATAAAATAATAATATTAAAATAAATGAGATGAATCGGCAATGAAAGTAAAAATATAATTTCATTGATCATAATTAAGAGGCCAGATAAGGAGGAAATGCAAGAAAATTTTTGAGGACAACATGGACATATTGACCACAAGGAGAAAACAGAAATTATTATTTCTCCCAATTTAATTTAACATTACTTGATGAGTAATTCCTCTACCCTTAACACTAAAGTGATTCAAAGTAGGGAGAACATTTAATATTTCTTTTTTGCTCTTTGCAATAATGAGATTTCCCCAAGTTTATAAAAACAGACACAGATATTCTGGAGATCATTTAAAAATTTTTAGAGTAGTATACAAAAGTCTAAATACTAGACTAGGAAAAGAAACAAACTTACTTGAAAGATAAGTGGGGAAGTATGAAATACATTAAAGGAAATTTGCCATCTTATAGTGTATAGTCAATTTACAAATTTTGGGAGGATTCCAGTTGAAATTCATTTTTAGCAAAATCGGAATTGACAGTATCTTAAAAATCTAGAGAGCACTCCACTACTGAATACAGGCACTTAGAATCACAAAATAATCAAGACTTTGACATTGCCTGATATAAGGATTGCCACCCCAGCTTTCTTTTGGTGTCCATTAACATGGGAAATGGTTTTCCACCCCTTCACTTTCAATCTGGGGGTGTCTTTGGGTCTAAAATGAGTCTCTTGCAGATAGCATATCAATGGGTCTTATTTTTTTAATCCAATCTGATAGCCTGTGTCTTTTGATTGGGGCATTTAGCCCATTTACATTCAGGGTAACTATTGAAAGATATGAATTTAGTACCATTGTATTGCCTGTAAGGTGACTGTTACTGTATATTGTCTGTGTTCCTTTCTGGTCTATGTTGCTTTTAGGCTCTCTCTTTGCTTAGAGGACCCCTTTCAAGATTTCTTGTAGGGCTGGTTTCGTGTTTGCAAATTCCTTTAGTTTTTGTTTGTCCTGGAAGCTTTTTATCTCTCCTCCTATTTTCAATGACAGCCTAGCTGGATATAGTATTCTTGGCTGCATATTTTTCTCATTTAGTGCTCTGAATATATCATGCCAGTCCTTTCTGGCCTGCCAGGTCTCTGTGGATAGGTCTGTTGCCAATCTAATGTTTCTACCATTGTAGGTTACAGATCTCTTCTCCTGAGCTGCTTTCAGGATTTTCTCTTTGTCTCTGAGACTCGTAAGTTTTACTATTAGATGTCGGGGTGTTGACCTATTTTTATTGATTTTGAGAGGGGTTCTCTGTGCCTCCTGGATTTTGATACCTGTTTCCTTCCCCAAATTAGGGAAGTTCTCTGCTATAATTTGCTCCAATATACCTTCTGCCCATCTCTCTCTTCTTCTTCTGGGATCCCAATTATTCTAATGTCGTTTCATCTTATGGTATCGCTTATCTCTCAAATTCTGCCCTGTGACCCAGTAGTTGTTTATCTCTCTTTTTCTCAGCTTCTTTATTTTCCATCATTTGGTCTTCTATGTCACTAATTCTCTCGTCTGCCTCATTTATCCTAGCAGTTAGAGCCTCCATTTTTGATTGCACCTCATTAATAGCCTTTTGGATTTTGACTTGGTTGGATTTTAGTTCTTTTATTTCTCCAGAAAGGGTTTCTCTAATAACTTCCATGTTTTTTTCAAGCCCAGCTAGTATCTTTAAAATCATCATTCTGAACTCTAGTTCCAACATCGTACTAATGTCCGTATTGATTAGGTCCCTGACAGATGGAATTGCCTCTTGTTCTTTTTGTTGAGGTGATTTTTTCCATCCTGTCATTTTGTCCAGAGGAGAATAGATGAATGAGAGAACAAAATGCTAACAGGGTAACAATGTCCCCAGAAAATACACACTAACCAAATCAGAAAAGATCTGAAACCAGGGGAAAAGAAAAGGAAAGAAAGAAAAAAGAAAAAGAAAAAGATAAAAACAAACAAAAACAAAACAAAACAAAAAAACAGAATATGATCAAATATGATCAGGCTGGGGCATAGATCAGTGCCACACACTAGATTGTGGGCGTATTTTGGTCTGTTAGAAGAAAGTGTCTCCCAAAATTTTAAAGAAATAAGAACTTATATATGTACAAAAATAAAGGTTAATACGATGAAGGGATGGAATATGACTGTAAAGATGAAAATTATGAAACATTTTATAAAAGGAATTGGTAAAATAAGAAGTTGGTTGAAAAAAGAAAGAAGAGGATAAAAAAAAAGGGAGAGAATGATCAGGCAGGAGACTAGAACAAAGCCATACACTAGAGATTTAGGGTATATTTTGATCTGTTAGAAGAAACTGTATCTCAAAATTTTAAAGAGAGAACAACTTATATATATATATATATATATATATACATATATATATACAAAAAATAAGGGTAACTACTATGAAGGTATAGAATATGGCTCTAAAAATGAAAAATAATTTTTTTTTTTTTAAAAAAGGGATTGATAAGATGTTGGTTGAAAAAGGGAAAAAGAAAAATTCAAAAAAAAAAAAAAAGAAAAGACAGTTAAAAAAAATAACTTTGAAAGACTAAAGAATCATGGGAAAAAAGCCATGGATTCTATGTGCAGTATTCCCCTAGCGCTGGAGTTCTGCCGTTCTCATTGGTAAACTTGGTCTTGGCTGGCTGTTCTTGCTGATCTTCTGGGGGAGGGACTGTTGCTGTGGTTCCCAAATGTCTTTGCCAGAGGCAGAACTGCCTCATCCTTGCCAGGTCCAGGCTAAGTAATCTGCTCAGGTTTGCTCTCTGAAGCTTTTGTTCCCTGCGAGCTTTCCGTACAGCTTTGGAGGACGAGAGTGAAAATGGCCATCTCCCAATCTCCACCCCGGATTAGTCGGAGGAGCCAAGAACTCGGGTCCGCTCCTCGGTGAGCCCCCAGAGAAAAGCAGTCAGTCACTCCCGTCTCCCCGGTCTCCAACCGCACCCCGTGCTCACCCAGCCTGTGACCAAGCGTGTCTATCTCTGGCTCACAACCCCATGCGGAGTCTCCAAACCCAGAAGATCCCTGTGGTGCACTTCCATGCCCCTCCTCCCAGGGGAGGAAGGGAAGTCTCCCCGGATCTGCCGCTTGTTGGGTCCCTGCTGGAGGAGCAGTGGCCCGACTGTGACGTGGATCACGGTTTATGGCAACCCCGAGCTGAGAGCCCTCTCCTCGGCTCCGTCTCTGCAGCCGGCTTCCCCGCTCAGATACCTGGGAGCTCTGCTGCACTCAGGCACCCCTGGTCTTTCTGTGACCCCGAGGGTCCTCAGACCACACTGTCCCAATGAGGGTTCCACCCCCCACTTAGCCACTGGAGCGACGTCCTTCAGCAGAGCAGACTTCTAAAAGTTCCGATTTTGTGCTCTGCTGCTCTATCACTTGCCAGAAGCGACCTATGGAGGCTGCCTCCCCTGGCATCTATCCTCCCGAATATCGCCTCGGATTCATTTCTCCACATGTCCTACCTTCCAGAAAGTGGTCACTTTTCTGTTCAGAGTTGTTGCTATTCTTCTCTTTGATCTCCTGTTGAGTTCCTAAGTGTTCAGAATGGTTTGATCCCTATCTAGCTGAATTCCTGGGACCAGCCGAAATCCAGGTCTCCTACACCTCCACCATCTTGCTCCATCCCCTAAGACTTTGACATTGTGTTGCTCTCAATTTACTGCAAAAGTTCAGCATCATCATATTCACATAGTCATCACAGAGCTCAACTAAGATATTGCAAACAGCATCCTATAAGGAATCGCAGAAATATGGGCAGTGGGGCTGGAATTTCCCTAGATCATCATTTGGGCTTATTGCAGATAAAATGGGCAAGTAAGACAAAATGGATATTCTTTTTGGTGCCTCATAAGTGAGTGGTAGAGCCAGACAATCTGAATCTAAGTATTAGGCCCATTCTTTTCTTTTAAAAATGGTCTTTTAGAGGGTAGGACGCAGTCCTTGCTTTACACATTACTGAACTTACAGCTTCCAAGTTGATTGAGGGGAGAATTCTGCCTTCAGTGAATCAGTGGAATAAATAACTTGGAGCATGACCTTGAATATATATTGTGAAAGTACATAAATAGAAAAAATATGCTACCTTCATGGAAAGGAAATATCAAAGTGAGGATGTTAGTTTTTTTCCTAAATAGATATACCCATTTGATAAAATTCTATAATTCTAACTATAAATGCAGTAGAAATTTTGTGGAACTTACAAAGTCATTCTAAAATGTACACAGAAGAGCAAAGGACAGGGAAAAAAACATACCCTTCTGAATAAAAAAAAAAAAACAAACCTTAAAAAGAAGAAATCAAAGAATCATAAAGCTGTTAAAATTTCATGTCCCAGCAATTCCTCTGTAAGGTATATAGACTAAATACACTTAAACTAGAGAACTTGGAGACTTGTTTTTAAAATGTGCATACTAATATTGCTCATAGAACCAAATATAAGAAATACCCAAATGTTCTCTTTAAGGAGAATGGATAATAACTAACATATACATAACATTGAATTATCATAGAATGACCTACAGCAACATACATTAACATGAATGTATACTAAAAACATAATATTGAATGTTAAAGTATTCTGCAAGTTTCTTTTTAACAGAATAACTGTTAAATACAATGGGAACTTCTGGTCACATTTTTTAGGAATACATACACACCTTTGTCTATTTAGCAATTCATACATATATGTTAAAATATATAAAGGCAAGGGAATGATAAACACATGTTCAAGATGGTGATTAGATCTCAGGAAGAGTGAAGATATGTGACCAAGGGGAGAGATTCAGAAGTCTTCAATGGCATTGGTAATTATCCATTACTTATTTTTGTTGGTGAATTCATTCACATTCATCTTATTTTTATATTTCTTGGAAGTATATGTAACTATTGTATATAAATATAGAAGTATTCTCTTATATGTAAGACCTTGGGAAGATGAAATATGTTTTCTGTATATTAGTTTAAGTTTCTCAGCATACTGTAACTGGTAAGTTTTTTTTAAATTTATTTTTTTAAAGATTTTATTTATTTATTATTTATTTGACAGAGAGAGACACAGCGAGAGAGGGAACACAAGCAGGGGGAGTGGGAGAGGGAGAAGAAGACTTACTGCGGAGCAGAGTCCCTGATGCGGGGCTCGATCCCAGGACCCTGGGATCATGACCTGAGCCAAAGGCAGATGACTGAGCCACCCAGGTGCCCCTGTAACTGGCAAGTTACAGATGAAGTTAAAAAGCCAATTCTTATATTCCTTGGCTTTTCTAGTCCAGATTTGCTTTTTCAGGTGATTTGAAGAAATTAAACATTAGAATGTTAGTTTTCTTATGTCTAATATGAAGGTTTCATTGGATAATTATAAATTTGATTTTATGTACTATTTGCCAGGTTACTGTGTTGAAAATTGGGGGAGCAAAATTAATTTCGAATGACAAAATTTAGACATTCCAGCAATGCAAAAATTACAGTATCTCATTTATTCTTTTCTGAACACCAATTTCATCTTGCCAACTCTATTGGCATTTGTTTTTATTACATTCCTTTGTTCTTTCTAGCATATCCTATTCTGTTATTGTATACTTATTACATCTTAAGTGTAAAATTGATTATCTTATTTTGTCAAAAGTGCTCACTTTCTTTAAGAAAAAAAAACACTGCTTTAATCTTAAACTTGATCTAATTAAAATTCTACTTTCCTGAATTATTTCTTATAAGATTCTTAAATGAATAAATGGTCTATATTATCTACATTTTCTCTCTTATGCTTATAACAAATCCCTTGAAAATGGTGAAAATGATCTCCAATACCTTTTCTTAATACGAAATCTGTAAGTTTTTCTTAAGTTTTCTTGGTCCTTGTTATACTTGCCTTTCTGTAACTGGTAACTTTTCACATTTATTAAAATCTTTCCCTTGCTTTCAATAAATGACTTAATGATATCCTAATCCAATCTTCAGTATAATGTGGGCAGACCCATCTAAGCCTGTCTTCCTTTCTCCATTCATCTTTGTCTTTTTTCCGTTGGACAAATTAATCACTCTCCAGCTTATGATTATTCCTCCATTGTATCTATAATCTTTTTCTCCAACTCCCTTGAATTTTCCTCATGTCTCTATATCATCTGTTTTTGTCTGAATGTACATGTGGGAGTATTAGTGATCAAAACAAAGCATTCTACTGTAGTAGTGATCTTATAAAGAAGCAAACAAGAGTCTTTATTGGCAGAGACAATCTTATTTCTAAACTCTTTGAACTTTAAAGATGAGAATATGTTTAAATATATTTGAAGTGTATAAATCAGCATATATGCTGACAACTACAAAAAATTAATCCAGGTGTCCCCCAAACTGTGCCAAATCTCTGTTAGAATTTTAAATATGCATTAATGACCTTATAAAACAGCCATTTGCCTATGTCAGTAAAGAGGAGAGGAAATACATAATTAATATGCCCCTGAATAGAACCCATAGTCAAATATCTGACTATGACTATAGCATTTGACTATGGTCAATAGGATAAGTGGATGGAACAAATTAATATCCAGAGGAGGCTAAACAATATTTTGGAATAAGCTGTGTGAATAATGTCATCACAGCACCTGGGTTTCAATCAGGAACCAAAGATGTAATCATCATGGTTGCATACTGGTGGGAATTACAAGGTATTAAGGACATCTGGGTGTAATTGGATAAAAGTGTCTTAAAAGAGAATAGACAAGGGAATACACTTAATTCTTCTTCAGTATCTAGGGACTGTTCCTTACTTTTCAAATAATGATCCAAAAGGACCATAATAAATATAGAGGCTGCACCTTGGCACATGGACATAAGTTTCATTCCTGGAAGAGTAATTGTAGGTGAGAAGGTTAGCAAATAAATGCCATTTAAAAAATTAAGAGCCAAAATCAATGAAATAAACCATAGAAATAAAACTACTTTTAAAATATGGTAGCAGAGTTTAAGAAGGAACATATCATGTTTGGGGAAATAATTATTAAATTATTTATATATTCACACAAGCCATCTGTTCATAAATATGTAGAGAGATAAAAAACTTCATTGGGTAATTATTTATATTTTTGTATTACACAGGATTCCCAAATTGCAATTCCTGTAGTCTAAAGAGTATTATGTTGTTTAATCCTTGGTCACTTCTAAATTCATTCATCTTCATTGTTAATACATATGAAAATGTTACCAATAATCAATTCAAAAATTTTAAATTTATATAGATTTCATAGGCAGAAAAAATAATTTTTCATAAGCAGCTATAGTCCTAAACTAGATAATGAACTAACAACATACTCTAAGAAAAATCATTATTTTACAAAATGTATTAAAAGTTAAATAAGGAAACAAAAAATGAAATGTGAAAAATGATGACAATATAAGGATAACAATATTGAAATCCATATTTCATTTTTCTTAAGTTGACACTAAACAAATTCAGGATAACTAATTTTCAGAAATGAAAGTTTACCATACTACTTTCCAGAAAACTTTCATTATTAAGTCAAGGACATAGTCACTAAATCAAAATATTAAAGTCTTAACATTTAAAATTTTCCTGTGATTTCAATTGTGACTTGATCTTTTAAGGCAATGACTACCTTATTCAAAACTGTAACAGTAACATAATTCCTCCATTATGTCATTCAAATAACAAATATAATTGGTGGATTTTAAAACCTTTTCCAAAGTTATATTTTCATCTTTAAGTTATTATCTTCCTTTCTTAAACAATTTTAGCTATGTTTGCTGATTTTTATTCCCACTGAGAGTACCTCAAACTTCATACATATATCAGAATCACTTAATGCATAAAAACATGTCTATGTAAAAGATAGATGATGAATAATCTTTGTGGACCAGCAAGCGAAATCTGAGGAATAGAATTATGCCTACCACATTCAACGCATTTCTGAAAGATGACTTAATAAATACGGCTACTTGGAAAAATATGGATACATCATAATGGTAAAAGTTATTCAAAGTGTTCACCTTAATATAAAGGGAAATGAAATAAAGCCACTCAAAAATAGAGTGGCTAAAAGAGTGTGTCAAATTTTTTTTTCAGTTAGGTTCAAGATTTTCTATGCTGCAGTTTCATTAGACATTCCTCAAGATTCAAGAGAAAAAATAGGAACATGCTACATGTTGAAAATTAATGTCTATCATTATTTTTGACACAAATGGGATTGTATCCAAGGTCACTAAGAGCATTTCAAGGCAGTGTTAAATTTACATAGCATTGTAGGATTTTGAAGGATATATACCACATCGATTTTTTTTTATAGCTTTTATATGTCTGACCTTAAAGTAGTGGCACTAAAGCGAAAAAAGAAAGGAGAAAATGTATCCATAAAATAAAAATATGAAGAATTATATCTAATGGGCTATTATGAAATTTATCTATCAAGAATTATATCTAATAGGCTATTATGAAATTTATCTATCTATATGGCATGATATAAGGGACTGAGTGAAGAAGAAAATCAAGAATGATGGAAAACTAATCATGGCTCATGAGATTTGGTTGTAAAACTTCATAGATTTATTTCTAAAAACTGATAAGGAAATATGTTACCATGTTGGTGCAAAGAAAAGCATGATAAAGAGTAAACTACAATTTACTGCTATAAGAGATCACTGTATAATGCAATTTATTACCATCTCATAAATTTCAGAATAAGTTGAGTTTTTACTGCTAACATTCTTTCAGTTATATATAGCCTCAGTATACAAGTAAAACATGTGGACTTGAGATACAACCAGCCCACTCTAATGTCATAGGGACTACATGTGAGGATTCACTGCTAAACCATTTCTTTGCACAAAAGGACAATTTTGGCTTCTTAAGTAAAATTAAAATCTGCTTTAGTTCCTAGTTTTTCTGGATGTTCCATTTTTGCCCTGCTGCGCAATTACAGAGATTAAGTGACAATGAGAACTTTAGACATACCTTACAGGCAGGCAAAGTTTACACATTCATTATGAAGAAATTAACCCAACTGGTGGTCATCACACAAAGAAAATATAGAGATCACTATTGATATGTTTGTCTTTTTATTATACCTTATTCTTGATGGATAGAAAACAAGAAGAAATGCAAAATATTTTCTAATAATAAAATTGTGTTTTCCTCCCAGTCATAAGTTTATATGCCAGGTAGATTGCTTCAGCTCTTGCTATTTTTAAAGCAATTTTAGGTTCACAGTAAATTTAGGAGGAAGGCACAGAGATTCCCATATACCCCTTGTGCATACACATGCATAGCAACTCCCATTATCAGCATCCCCTACCAGACTAATATCATTTGTTACAACTGATGGACCTACATTGATACATTTTAATCAACTGAAGTTCATAGTTTACCTTATGGTTCACTCTTGGTGCTGTACATTTTATGGGTTTGGACAAATGTATAATGAAATATAGCCATCATTACAGTATCATAGAGAGTAGTTTCACTGCCCTAAAAATCCTCTGTGCTTTGCCTTCTTATCCCTCCCACCCCTCTAACCCCTGCTAAGCTATTAATCTTTTCATTACCTCTATACTTTATCATTTTAAAATACCATATAAAAAATAAAAAAATAAAAAATAAATAAAAAATAAAAATACCATATAGTTGGAATCATGGAGTATGTAGACTTCTCAGATTGGATTGTTTCACATTTTTCTAATGCATTTATTTATTGATGGGCACCTAGGCTGCTTCCATGTCTTGGCTATTGTAAATAATATTGTAATAAACATACAGGTGCACACGTGTTTTTGAATTAGTGTTTTTATTTTCTCTGGGCAAATACCCAATCGTGAAATTATTGGATCATATGGTATTTCTATTTTTAATTTTTGGAAGAATGTCCATGCTGTTTTCCACAATGGCTGTATCAATTTACATTCCCATGCAACAGTACATGAGGGTTCCTTTCCTCCACATCCTCACAAACACTTGTTTCTTGTCTTCTTAATTTTAGCCATTCTAACAGGTGTGATGTAATATTTCATTGTGGCTTTTATTTGCATTTCCCTGTTGATAGTGATGCTGATGATCTTTTCCTGAAAATAATGAAATATTGGTTATTTTAATTTTCTTGATGTAACTCAAAATTTTATAAAGTCATAAGGAAATATGCCTTTTCTGCATTACTTTTTAGCTAATGCAGGTGTAGAAGAATTTCCTGAAGTTTTTTTCCTTATATATTTTTGGCAATTTGTGAACACAAATTTTTCAAACTGTATTCAGTAAAGATCAATTCAGTTTACTTCAGCCTGATTAACCATCAATGACTAGATAAACAAGAAAACATCTGATTATACCATTTCAGCAAATAAGTCATTTATCTAGCATTTCAAAAAGACCATATTCTTCTGGAAGATTCTTCCAGACAATCCTCTCACAGTGATAATTCTAATTATTAATGTGATATATAATATCTTTTAGTATATTCTATCCTGAAGTGTTTGATTAAATACTAATCATTTCGTCACTCCAGTCTGAATGAATTAAAATAAAGTTAAATGTAATGGGGAAAATTAATGCAATAGGATTCAGAAAATTTGAAAATTTCCTCCTCTTTGGTATTGATAAATTAGATCACCTTAATTAAGTTTCTAAGTCACCTCTTCCTTTAGGAGCTATTAAGCAAGTATAAGGCTTACTTCCATCTCCAACTCTCAGAAGTATGAGATTTCTACATTGTACCCAAGGAGCCTCTGGTGGTAAAGAAGAGGAAAGTTCTGAAGAGATTACTTTGTAATTTGATTTTGTGCTGATTTTATTTTTCTATTAGGAGGATAGAAAAAGTAATACTCTATGAACAAAATAATTTTTGAAAACTGTTCTAATTTGATACAAGCAAAATATGATTTGTAATTCTGAGATACAGAAGAAAGGAAGAAGTGGATTGGAAATTCAGGAGAACCCTTCTAAAATTTTTTTTGGCTTTAGAGAAGGATCAAGTAAAATTATTTACTAGAGGAAAAAAAAGTAGAAGTCATACAATGCAAGGGAATGGTATTTTCTCTGTTGTTATTTTAAGGATTGGTGAAAATAAAGAATAGTATTGATCAACATGCCAAGGAAAAAGCATTATGTAATCTTAATGCATAATTAACAGCAAGATTTGATCAGTTTTTTAAATTAACATTTATTAATCAAATAATAGAGTTTTAATTAAAAGCCATTTTTTAAATTTCATTCAATCTTTTCAACTACCTGTAAAGTAACAAGCCAAGAGACTTGTAAAGTCACTCAATAACATGTGGTAGAACTGGAAGAAGTTAAAGATCTGTCTAAAGGGTACGTAGTATAAAGTAATGTTATGCTATTTACTGGAGAGCATGATTTTTACTTTTATAATTGGGAAAGTGCTGAATATAAAACTAATAACAATCATAGTCTGCCCATTTGTAGAACAAGGATGTACAGTCACAAAGAAAAATAATAGGCTTCAAGCACTTTATGAATTTTTTTGTTTTTAAATTTAAAAAAATAATCCTAAATAACAAGATTTTTCAATTATCTTTTGTTCTTATGAACAAAAATGTGACTCCATTTGAATAATTATTTGCCCTATTTCTTTCCTCCATTCCCAATATTTAGACCTATTTTTTGAGCATTAGAGATGAAAAGAAGTAGTATATTCTTTCTCTATAATATCATCTTTTATGTTGCTCCTTTACCTAGTATAATTACTCACTTTTTCTCAGAAAGCCTTAGAAATTTTGGCATCATGAAAGAGATTTGTTAATAATACTTAATTTTATATTACTATTATTTCAGAGAATATATGGTTATTCTGATATTCTGATATAGTCAATATTTCTTTTCCTTATTCTATTTTAAGTGTAATTGCTTCTTATTTTGAGCACCAGTTATTTCTATTGCTTTTATTTTTAACCCATTTAACACTAGAAGTATCAGAGGGAGGAACTTATTTTTTATATAGTACAAAAATTGAGGGGAGTCGGGGTGGCTCAGTCGGTTAAGTGTCCGACTCTTGATTTTGACTTGGGTCATGATCTCAGGGTCATGAGATCGAGCCCTGCATTGGGCTCTGTGCTAGGCGTGGAGCCTGCTTAAGATTCTTTTTCTCCCTCTCCTTCTGACCCTTCCCCTCTTTTCTAAAAAAAATAAAAATTTAAAAAAGTACAAAAATTGATATTTGTCTTTAAAATATTTTTCTTCATGGATTTTTTTAATTGAGCACAATTTTAAATAAATATTCTTGTGGTGTGCTGATAGTATCCATAGCATTACCAAAATTTAAAGTCAGTTCAACTCTAGACTAGGTTTACTTAACTCCCAATACTAATATCCTAAAAATAGAAGGATCCTTATTTTCAGGTGTAATACAGTTTACCTTAGTCTCTACTGTGGACACAATGTCTGGGATCTGATTAAAAATTTCAAGGCGCACATCTCCAAATAACAACAAAAATAAGAGTGTCCAGAAAAAATACCCATTACAAAAAATCATTCAACAGATTTGGGCTGAGTGGTGACCCTGGTTTGTAAATGATCAGATAAGGATTTTATAATGATATTAATTAATATGATAAAGATTTAATGGAAAAGATGGACAATATGCATAAGGAAATGGGGAATTTCAGTAACAAGAGCCAAGTGGAAATACTATAAATATAAAATATGTCAAAGATACCTTTATTTGATACATATGAGTCAACTCTACACAGTTGAAGGAAAAATTAATGAACTTGAACATGGTTCAGTAAATATTATTCAAACTAAAACACAAAATGTAATAAGACTAAAATTAGAAAATAAACATACAAATAAAATAATTGAGATTCCAAAAGTTGTGAGGTCATATTGGCAATATCAAACAGTTCAAAATGCACATAATTGGAATCCTAGAGAAAGTTAAGAAAAAAAGAGAAAGTGAAAAATAACAAGGGACAAAAAACATTTGAAGTACTAATGGCTGACAAAATTTTATAAAAGACATCAAATTACAGATCCAAAAATGTCAAAGCACCCCTAACAGGATAAATCAATAAATACATTTAGATATCCTCATCAGTTGTTAGAATACCAAAAATAGACAATCTTGTAGGCAGCCAGAGAAAAAGGACATAGTACAAAAGAAAAAAAAAAAAAAGGTAAGAATTACAACAGATGTTTCTTCAGAAAACATGCAAGCTAGGAGACAATGGAGTGCCATCTTTAAAGTACAGGAGAAAATGAGTCAATATACTAAAAAAAAGCTATAATTATTAATAGATGAAGAAAAAGAATTAGAAAAATTCAATACTTATTCTGATAAATATTCTCAGTACACTATCAATAGAAGAAAACATCCTCACCTTGGCAAAGCTATTTATGACAAATGTAAAGCTAGTATCAAGACAATAATGAAAGACTTAATGTTTTCATCCTAAGTCTAGAAACAAGAAAAGCTTGCTCTCATCACATTTATTTCATACTTTACTGAATGTATTGGTCAGGGTAAGAGGGGGAGGAAGAAAAGGCCTAAAGATTAGAAAGTAAGAAGTAATACTGTCCTTATCCACAGATGACATGATATTTATATAAAATGTATTGAATCTAAAAATAAAAGACAACTAAAATGAATAAACAAATTTTACAATGTTGCAGGATAGAAGGTCAATAGAAATAAAAGGCAAAATTTTTTAACTTAAGGATTTTTTTCTTACTCAAGTGGTCAATGAACTTACAAAAAATATATTCAGCATATTAACTATGGAAAAGCAAATAAAACCAAAATGAGTTCACATTTTATATCCACTAAAATGACTAAAATCAACATAACTAATAATAACAAATAGTAGTGAAGAAGTGGATTAGATGAAACTTTCACCCTTGCCTTGTAGGACTGCAAAATAATAAACCATGTTGAAAAGAATTTAGCAATTTCTCATAAGTTTCACCATATGATCCAGCAATTCTCTGTGGTAATTAGTTAAAGGAATTGAAAAAAATATATATATATTAAAAAAAAAAACACAAAATAACTATGTAGGTGAATATTTACAGCAGCTGTATTTATACAAGTCAAAATCAGAAATGGTCCAAATAAAGGAATCAATTTCTTTTCATGCAATGGAGTACAACTCAGTGGGGAAAAAAAGGGGGGGGGAGTGGATACACTACCGTTTCAGCTGTAGGAATAAAGCTCAAAAACATTATGCTGAGTAAACAAGACACAGAGGTGAATTACTATGTTCTCTTATATGAATTTCAAGAATCAGCAAAATACTTTCTAGTGATGAAAATTAGACCTGTGTTTTCCTGGGGGAAGAGGCTGATGAGAAATGCTGAATTAACTACCAATGGTCACAGGAGATTTTTCTGGGGTGGTAATGTTCTATATCTTGTTTGGACGGTAGAGATATGGCTAAATAAATTTGTCAAAACTCATAGAATTATACACTCAAATTAGGTACAATTTAAATTTCACCACTACAAATTTGATTTAAAATGCCAGCATATAAGTCTTCTTAATCTTTTACATTTTTTAAATTTAATTAATTTTTTTCATCTTTGAGAAATAATGCATATGTTAATATTCACTTATACAATGAAAATTTTGTTTGAAGAATATAGTTGGACTAAAACTTTTTTCTTGATAAATTCTTCCTTTTTCTCTTAAATCTGATTGAGAGAGTTTTTTAGTTCTTCACATTTTTTCAAATTCAGAAATAACATTATATACCCTATTTTCCAGCCATCTACATACCTAAAATAATTTTATTAAATTGTCAATCCATATCTAAGCTATCAACCCATAACATGGGTGAAAAGAAATATCATTAGCATTTTCTTACAAACCATTTCACATGCTGAATACTCCAGAACCAACTATCAATTTTATTGAGGTCCAAAGTATAAACGGCAGGGGCCTAGAAAATAGAATATGTGAGAACATATGGCAATACTTACACAAGTGAATTACAGCCTATACAGATGGTTTCCTTAGAGAATAGAGTAGCATGCTTGGTTGTTCTTTGTAGTCAGTCTGCTCCAAGATGGAGTGTGGTATCACCTGAGAGGTGGCAGTAGTAACTTAATGATAAAAGACAAATCTATAAAACCCATATGGGTAACTTTGAATGTATTTTCTTTCTAGTTGGAATCCTCAAGTTTGTATAACCAGCTCCTCCCAACAGATTTTCTGATAAAGGTAAACAAACAAACAAACAAACAAAAAACAAAAAAAACACAGAAGTTCTAAATGATGTGAGGAGGTATAGAGAAGTTTTCAAAAACTGACAGAATCACAAATTAGCAAAAGAGTAAAGCCATAAGCAAATTTACAGAAGTATGAAATAAAGTAAAAAAAGCCAAACAAAATTACTATTCTACTGTGTAAAGGGAAATATAGCTTTGATTCTTTGTGATCTGTCTTCAAAACTCACCTTCACAGGGATGCTCTGGAGTCACCTGCAAATCTCTGCTTCAAGGCTTTTTCTTGATGTCAGGAGCAGCCTCAACACAAGAGAGGCAATCTGAAATTGTCTTGGAGTCCATACCTCTAGAAGCAGTCCTCCAGCAGTGATGAATGAGGATTTGGCATTTAAATACCCACTCCCTTGCCTTTTATGGGAATAATTCAGTGGAAGTTTCTCAGTGATCTCTTAGAATTCCCAGTGGAATCAGGGTACTCCTTTGTCCACAGTTGATGACTTGATAACATCCTCTTTAATGGTTTCCTTTCTTTTCTGTCTCACTTTCCCACTCCATTAACAGTGTTTACTGAAATCTGTTCTCAACTAATTAATTACACTCATATCCTTATCTTGATAACTGCTTCTGGAGGAAGACAAACTAAGATAGGCAAGCAAAAGACAGTTACCTAGAGAAAAGGAAAAATACTAAAAGTTACATATATTTTTATAATTGAAATTTTTTCCTTTTTAAAAAGATTTTATTTATTTTGAGAGAGAGAGAGTGAGCGTGTGGGGGGAGGGGCAGAGGCAGAGGGAGCAAGAGACTCTCACGCTGACTCCATGCTGAGCGTGGAGCCCGACATGGTCCTACAACCATGAGATAATGACCTGAGCTGAAATCAAGAGTTGAATGCTTAACTATCCAGGCACCCTTGTAATTGCATATTTTTAATTGCAAAGAAGGTATACATAAAGTCTGGATAATTTTATGCCCCTGACTTCTAAGCCAAAGACACATAATCAGTATTCTCTAAGAAATGTAATTGAAGGGGTGACACCTGGGTGGCTCAGTCGGTTAAGCATCTGCCTTCAGCTCAGATCATGATCTCAGGGTCCTGGGATCGAGGCCGTGTCAGTCTCATTGCTCAATGGGAAGCCTGCTTCTCCCTTTCCCCCTGCTCCTCCTGCTTGTGCACTCTCTCTCTTTCTCTCTCTCTGTCAAATAAATAAATAAAATCTTAAAACAAAACAAAAAAATGTAATTGAAGGGGAGACATTTTAAGGTAAAATCTATCCCATTTGAAAGTTTAGGTAAAGGTAGGGGGTCACTTTCATTGACAGGTCTATAAACATGAATGGCTCATTTTCTTCCTTTTCCCCCCTCCTCGCCTCTCCCTCCCACCCTTCCCTCCTCCTCCTCTTCTTCCACTTCCTCTTCCTCCTCTGCTGCTTCTTCTCTCCTCCCTCTCCCCCTCCCTCCTCCCCCTCCTCCCCCTCCTCCCCCTCCTCCCCCTCTTCCCCCTCCTCCCTCTCCCCTTTTCCCTTCTTCTTCTTCTTGCTTGGGCATTAAGTCGGCTCTCTGGGTCTCTCTTCTCTTTTACCTCCAGTGTGGCTTGAGGGACTATCTGGTATCCACCCTCTCAGCAGCCTCCTCCCCACTCAACTTCCTGCCTCTTCCTCCTAGTTATTCTTCTCCAGAGGTCAGCTAAGACTTAAGATTCCACCTGCACTACTCACTGTAGGCATGGGGGTCAAATGGGCCATTATTCCATTTCCTTTGTCATTGATTGGATGATCATGTGATGACCTTTCCTTACCAAGTGGTAACACTTAAGATTTTATTTTGAGTCTATTAGTTAGGTCATACAGTCCAATTTATTTTACCAAAATTCTACAGTGTAATTTGTAGGTAAAAGTGCAGGTAGCAATTGGGTTTTGTTTATTTTTTTACCTTTGATAATTCTTGCTGTGTAGGGGCATAGGAAAATAAGGGAAATGGGAAATATAGGATCAAGTATAAATGCTTGTTTGCTTGTGAAGTAAGGAAGAAATTGGAATGGGAAAATACTTCTCTCCAGATGAGGGCAGGTGAGCAGGTATTATATGTAAATGTGAATGACTAAATTCTACACCTGGAACTAATACTACACTATATGTTAAGTAACTGGAAGTTAAATAAAAACTTAAAACAGAAAAGATGAGGGCAGGTAGGCAAAGGAAGACAGAGGGGAAGCAGTATTGAGCAGTCTGGAGAAAAATGATCTGTACTCTATTTTTCTATTGAATTTCTGTGGAAGTAAAATATGTCACATGAGTTTTCAAGGCCAGAAAGAAAAATTGGAGTGATTGAAGACCCCATCAAAGGTATGGCTTACAGTGAATCTGAGTAATAAACCTCTGGGTGTCATACAGAAATTTTGATAAGTAGGAAACAACAGAATAATTTCTGCCTCCTAGAAAACACATAAGAGGGAAAATAATTCTGGACATAAAAGACAGGCAGAAAAGAAAAAGAAACCTTTCATTACGGATCAAACATAATGATGAATATTTCAGTGGATATTTCATTAAGTCATCAAATATTAATTGAGCAGCTACTGTGCAGTAATATTATTCTAGGTGCTAGGTGTGTAGCAATGAGTAAAATATAGGACATTAGATAATGATGGAAATGATAGAAAAAAAAAACAAGGAAGCGGAATAGGGAAAGCTGGATTTGGGATTAACAATGGTAAGTAAGGGTAGTCAGGAAATGTCTCAATGAGAAGGGTAAATTTAAGAAAAGGCAAAAAGAAAGTGTTCATAAAGGAAAATGATTAGCAAAGGCTTTGAGAAAGCATGCATAGGAGGCTCTATGAACAACAAGATAATTAGTGTGGTTGGGTGAGAGGAGGAATTGAGGTTAGTGAAATACCAAAGGTCATTATAAGGACTTTACATATTTTGTGTTAAAACAGACATCATTAGAGAGACCAAAGTCAAAGAATTAGAATATACTAATTTCAAATATATAGAGATCAATTTGGCTCTTGTTTTAAGAACAGAATCTGGAGAAGCAAGGTGAAAGCAGAGTGAAAAATTTGAAGGTTTTTACAATAATTCAGGTGTAAGAAGACAATAAGTTGGAATAAATGATAGCAGTAAGGAATGGTAAATAATGGCATTCTAGTTACAGTTGGAAGTAGAGTCCACAGGATTTGCTAACATGGAAGTGTAATGTGAAAGAAATAAGTAAAAGATGATTCTATCCATTTTGGCCTGAGGGAATGAAAGTAGTTTTAAATATTTGAGATAACAGAGACTGTGGGTATAAGAGGTTAGAATGGGTAGGTTAAATCAGGAGTTTGGTACTGACATCCACTTTAGCTGGGCAACCCTACTCTTACCTCTAAGTCTGGGTGATAAGGAAACTCCTCTTGCCTTTTCCAAATCATGGTAGTTGATTCTCAAACTATGACTCTAAATTAATTTAAGAAGGTAAAAGTTGGAAATAAGTTGATTTGTGGAGGAGGGGTTATGTTCAGTGTAAAAGGGAAATAAGTTATTGAAACAGAGCATTCTTTATGAAAAATATTTTTATTAGGTGTAGCTGAATAAACCAATTCTTACTAAGTTTCCTGATGACCTTAACATCATAAATCCAATGGGCAGGACATCTTTCAGTCTCTTTGCTTTAACTTGACATCTCAGCAAAATTTTTGACAAGGTTTATTGTTCATATTCCTGAAGCACTGTCTTATCTTTGTTACCCATTCTTCAGATCTTTGACCGTTCCTTTTAGTTTATATCACATGCTTACGAAGTCCCATTTGGTCATTAAATGTAGACATTTCTCAAGTGTTAATTCTATTTTATTTAGAAAAATAAGCTCTTTGATTATTTTGTTTCTCATTATCTCAATAGCTCTGTCACTATTATAGCTTGATTGCCATTGAAATGAAATCTATAACCCTTATTTTTCATTTGAGATCAAACTGGAATTTGAGCCAATTGGAATGAGCCCCTTTGGCAAATTCTTCAGCCATCTCTATCATTTTTTTCCTTCCAGATAAGTTCCCAGATTACATTGCTCTGATGAATTGTGCATAAAATGTTAAATTCCCTCTAACATGTATCAATTTATACTTTTGCCAGTGATACATATTGAAGAGTCTTATTTGTCTTATTCTTCCCTATCCAGACTATTATCACTTTTAATACTGAACAATTTCATCAACTAATGTATCTTATTTACATCTGTTTGTGTTACCAGCTTGCATTTAATTTTTGTGAGTTACTTGTTCTTATGTTTTGGCCTTTTTTCCCCCTCCCTATTGAATATTTATATTTTCTGACTTTAAAAAATCAGTCCTATAGGGGACATGCAAAGTACAGGAGGTAAAAGGGTAAAGAGAAATACAGTTGACCCTTGTAAAACACGGGTTTGAACTGTGCATGTCCATTTATACACAGATTTTTTAGTTTAGTCCTGTAAATTCATTTTTTTACTTATGATTTTAATAACATTTTCTTTTCTCTAGCGCATTTTAAGAATACAGTAAATATAATGCACACAACAGAAAAATGTGTGTTAATCAACTGTTTATGTTATTGGTGAGGTTTCCAGTCAAAACTAGGCTATTAGATAGGAGGTAGGTAGTTAAGTTTTGGGAGAGTCAAAAGTTATATGCAGGTTTTCAAATGTATGGGTTTTGCACCCCTAACCCTTGCTTCGTTCAAGGGTCAACTGTACACTATACAGAATGTACGGTTTGTATACAAATATCTCACCACAAAAGAGAACATGCAATACTGTAAGGAATGTGAAGTTCTAAAATTTTCTTTTCTTGATTTTCATTTTCATTCCATTATGGTAGGAAAACATATTTTATATCATTTCACTCATTTTAAACTTAACTGAAATTTGTTTTATGTCCTAATCTAACTTTATCTTGGACAAAGTTTCATATACATTTGAAAAGGATATATATTCTGTTTGTCGAGTAAAT
The DNA here is from genome assembly GCF_029215605.1 of Mirounga angustirostris. Taxonomy (NCBI): domain Eukaryota; kingdom Metazoa; phylum Chordata; class Mammalia; order Carnivora; family Phocidae; genus Mirounga; species Mirounga angustirostris. Next base: position 142,302,242 of record NW_026991710.1, on the reverse strand, counting down.
TGTTTTATACCTATAAGGGCTCTATTTTTAGGCATGTATATGTTTATAAATTTTATGTTTTCTTTTCTTTTTTTTTTAAAGATTTATTTATTTATTTGAGAGAGTGAGAATGAGAGAGAGAGAGAGTACATGAGAGGGGGGAGGGTTAGAGGGAGAAGCAGGCTCCTCGCCGAGCAGGGAGCCCGATGTGGGACTCGATCCAGGGACTCCAGGATCATGACCTGAGCTGAAGGCAGTCGCTCAACCAACTGAGCCACCCAGGCGCCCTAAATTTTATGTTTTCTTGATGGGTTGACCTTTTGATCATTATAAACTGTTTTTCTTTATCTCAGTAATTTTTGCCTTAAGGTCTATTTTGACAATAGTGTAGATATCACAGATCTCTTTTAGTTATGATTTGCATGGTATACTTTTTCTGTCATTTTATTTTATTTTAATTTATTTTTTTAAAGATTTTATTTATTTATTTGACAGAGAGAGACACAGTGAGAGAGGGAACACAAGCAGGGGGAGTGGGAGAGGGAGAAGCAGGCTTCCCGCCGAGCAGGGAGCCCCATGCGCTCGATCCCAGGACCCTGGGATCATGACCTGAGCCGAAAGCAGACGCTTAACGACTGAGCCACCCAGGCGCCCCCTTTTTCTGTCATTTTAATTTCAACTTATTTTTGTCTGAGAGTAAAGTGTGTTTCCTAAAAATAGAAAATACAAGCATACCTCATTTTATTGTGCTTTGCTTTATTGTACTTCACAGATACTGCATTTTTTACAAATTGAAGCTACGTGGCAACCTTGCATGAACAAGTCTAATGATGCCATTATTTTGACTGCATTTGCTCACTTTGTGTCTCTGTGTCACATTTTGGTAATTCTCACAATATTTCGGACTTTTTATTATTATATTTGTTATGGTGATGTATGATTAGTGATTATAACCCACAGAAGGTCAGATGATGGCTAGCATTTTTTAGCAATAACTTATTTTTTAAATTTTTAATATTTTTGAAAGATTTATTTATTTATTTTACAGCGAGAGAAAGTACATGAGTGGAGGGGGACAGATGGAGAGAGAAAGGGGAAGTAGACTTGCCACTGAGCAGGGAGCTCAATGCAGGGCTTAATTCCACTACCCTGAGATCATGACATGAGCTGAAACCAAGAATTGGACTGAGTTAAATGACTGAGCCACCCATGCTCTCTGGAATAAATTATTTTAAATTAAGGTATGAACATTATATATTTACACATATTGCTATCTCACACTTAATAGACTATAGTATAAGCATAACTTTTATATACGTTGAAAAATTAGAAAATTAATTTGACTTTCTTTACTGCAACATTCACTTTATTGCAGTGGTTTGGAATTGAAACTGCAACATCTCAGAGGTGTGCCTATAGTTGGTTCATGCTTTTTTTGTTTTTGTTTTTGTTTTAATTTTCCATTATGCCAATTTATGACTTTTGAATGGTTGTTTAACCTATTGGCATTCAATGTAATTACTAATAGAGTATGACTAATGTCTGACATTTTAATATTTTTTCTATTTAAAAATTTTTTGTTTGTATATCCCTCTATTTCCTTTTTTTTAACATTAAGTACATATTTTCTAGTAAACTATTTTAATTCCCTTTTTATTTATTTTACCAAACATTTTTGGGTTATATTTTTAATGTTTTTTCTGGGGTGTAAATTAATCTCTTTATTTACAACAACCCACTTTAATTTAATACCAACTTAATTTCAGTATTATAAAAAAACTTTGCTTTTATGCAGCTCTATTGCCTCTCCACTATTTTGTGCTATTATCACACAAATTACTTTTTGTGTATTATGAACCAGGTTTTATATATATTAAGAACAATGTTTTATAATTTTGCTTTATACAGGTTTCTTTTAAATCAGATAAAAATACACACAAAATACATTTATATTATCTTTATATTTTACTATGTATCCTTTACTGGCACCCCTTATTTATTCATTTGAATTTAAATTACTGTCTAATGTATTTAAATTAATTAGGTAAAGGTAAAACATTTAGATTAATAATTAAAATCTTTCCATAAAGAAAATCTGAAAGCAATTTGGCTTCACTGCTGACATACATCAAATAGTTAAGGAAAGATACCAATCCTTGATAAAAATTTTCAAAAGTTAAAGGAAGAGAAAAAAAAGTTAAAGGAAGAGAAAGTTTATTTTATGCCCTATGGTAAAACCAAAGACATAACAAGAAATCTTCATATCAATATCACTCAGTAATATAAATGCAAAAGTCTTTAACAAAATTTTAATATATGAAAAGTAGCAATAAATATGAAAGTACATAATGATGAAAGACAAGTTTGGTTTAAGTTTTTAACATCAATTGATGTGATTCACCATATTCAAAAATCCATATGATGATCTCAACAGAGAGAAAACTGTCAAATCCTACAGACAAGGGAAAGTCTCATTTCCCATTTTTTTGACATATACTTGATTAATTTTAAAGTTTTCTTATCTGATAATGTAAGAATACTATAGCTACACATATGTATATGTAACAGAATCCAAGCAATATGATACTATTCTTTAATTTTTTGCCCAAGTCTATAAAGATAACATAAAGACAATGTCGTATGCAGAAACAAAATCTGATAGAAGAGCACATGCATTTTAAGTAGAGTATAAGATAATTTATCTTATCTTTAATTAAACTTATAATTTAATTAAAATTAGGATTTTAATCAGTGGAAAAATTTTCTCAAGTTTTTTGGGTGACTAAAGTGATTTGAGACTGTGTGTACTTCCCTTTGAGTAACAGTTATGCCATGATAATCCAATAAACATTAAATTCACACAATGGGCATATCAGACCACTACTTGTGGACGACCTCAGATCTCACTGTCCTTACTTGCTAGTAGGTCATTTTTTTTAACCTTTGTCAGGTAGTCATATTAGAGGCTAAGACAGAAGAAAAATGTGTACCTATATAATACTTACCAAAACATTCTCCCTTATTTTGAACTAAGTAGAAAAAGTTAATGTTCTACAATTAAACGCACACACATGCCTACGTATCAGGACCCACATTGCTAAATCTGTTTTGCATAGCACTTTCAATCCTCCTAAACCTGCCCAACAGGGGACTAGATGAGATGATCACATTGGCTGGGAAATTCTGACCGAATAGGAGGAGATGCTGCCTTTGCACAGCTCAGAGGCACCAAACTGACAAATGGCCTTTGTTTTCAATTTGAATATTTTGTTTATCCCGGATTTTTGCATTAATTTTGTTTTTTTTTAAATATTACTTTAAAATATTGTTTATCTTGACTGCTGAATTTGGTGCCCGCTTAAATTTAGCAATCAAGGCAAGTTCCTGCCTTGCCTAACCCTGATTGCATCCTTGCATTGTGTTTTATGGCATCCAGTCACGGCTGAAGCAGCCATCACTGAAAGGGCCCTGATAGATGAAGGTTAGCACAACTACACAGTGCCTAGGTTCATTCTTATAAAGAGCCCTTCTTTTATCCAACTTTGAGTTTTTTCTGCTTATTACTAAGAGATGAAACACTGCAGACCCACCAGCCACCAAAGCACGTATAAGCCAGAAATACAGAGTAAATCTTTGACTAATAAACATTCCTTTTTCTTCCTCACTGCCACTACTCTTCCACTCAGGTAGATAATATCTGAAGTACAGTAGTTCATACTCTTGCAGGCAGTCATCTAAAATTAGACAGCACCCCTTTCAGTAAAATAACTCTGTATTAGTTGTCAGTATCCTTGTCTGCATCATGCCTTTTTTCCCCTCATGATGGAGGTTATATTTCCTTATAAAACAGTAACAGATAAGACTTAGCTTCCTATTCTGTTTCCTGAAGAACACAGTCTAAGACAAAGAAATATTCAAATAAGACCTGCTAAGAACAGCATACACTTTGGAAAAGTTTTTATTTATATGTATTGTAGGAAATATTATTTTAATAAAGAAATTTGTAATGGTGTCAATGTATTCATTTCTTATAACTTATATGTCAAAAATTCTAATTTTGAAAATGTAAAGAGATTCTATTTTTCCTTCAAACATAAACCCAACCCTTCATTAAGAATTTGCAGACTGCTTAAGAATAGATTGAAATTTAGTTGATATCCTAAATATATTTTTATGGATATTATCATATAAAAGACTTCAAGATTATAGAAATGATTAAGGTACTAAATATATGAAAGACCTGATATAATTCTCAATATAGGAGAAGGTGTTATAAGTTAACAAACAAAGAATAAATTTTATTTGGCTATTATCACTTGGATATATTGCCAAAGTATTAGCTAATATCACAGTAGTACATTTCACAATAGTAGGCTATAAAATGTAAACAGGTAAATCTCAGCAACCACAAATAATACTTAGAACTGAAGTGAAAGAAAAATAAAAACGCATATGACATCTTTAAACTTCTGAGAAGTGTTAGAAATTATGTGGCAGGCTATTCCCAGGAGCAAATAAATGATTGAGAAGATAAAGAAATCCAATATAAACCTAAATTTTCATTCCTCTGATCACAATGTCTTATTTAAATATTTGCCACCTCCCTATTCATGGTCTTACAGTTTTTAATAATTCTTATAATAATTTGTATTCATATAAGGATTCCCTGTAAAACAAATGGTATTAATGATACCTAGATTTACTTCTAATATTCTGAAATAATAAATGAACTGATTGTTTTGGGGAAGAAATAATCAGAAGATTAAATATGAACTAATTTAATGTATAAAAACTTCATGAATATTAATTCAAAAACTTTTATCTTAAAAATGAAAAGGGCAAATGTCATTTAAATTATTAAAAAAGAGGAGAAATTGTGCTCTTTTTTAATGCAAATTTTGAATTCTATAGCAGAAACTATAGAACTATTTTTCAAGATTAAAATTTATTTTCAGCCCATTCTATAACAAAGAGAACAAGCGTCTTGTGACAAGAGACTGGATTAGGGGACTCAATAAATCTCTTTAATTTCTTCACAATAAAAATTTCTAACCTACTTTATTAACAACAAAAAGATACATGAAGAATCCTTAGCTATAACTTGTTATTATATCACAATGTTAAGATATGGCTACCTTCACTTGTACAACTGTTGGCAGGTAAAGCCACATATATTATCTTACATAGATTATAGATGAAGATTAGTTTTAGCATCTGCAAAGGCAATTCACAGCCTCAAGAACATCTTTTGTGATATTTATAACGCAAATTTCAGTATATTTCGTTATTTCTAATTTGAATCCTCATGTTGCACTCCTTGTTTTTTTTTTTCTTCTAATTTAATCCTTAGAGAAAATAAATATTAACTGGTCCCTCGTGAAAACTCATTCTTTAAGTTGATCTGTTAACATATTGATCTGGTTGAAATTAACTAGGTCTAAATGTAAAAGTTAATCAGTTTTGGGGGTTTGCTCAACTTTTTTCATTTTGTCAATGTCTTTTTAAATTGTGGAAGTCAAATACAGACTTTTTGCCTGATTTGGGATTTTGTTCAAATGTGATTAAATTTGAATTAGGAATTAAGCTTGTACTCATACAAATACAAGACACCATTAATGTAATAATAAGCGACTCTTCATGTTAAAAAATAATTTTCAAAAACACCTTTGTACCTTAGTTGTTTAATATAGAAAACAGATGCAAAGTTTATTGAAATAAGCTCTTCAGTGTGTTCATTTTAAGATTCCAAAGGAGTGCTTTCAGAAATATGGTTTAATGTTTGAAATTTTTATGATCTTTGTAAATTACATATTAGTATAATTATTAAAGGTTTTGCAGGATTTTATGTGCATATACACAAACACATATATATGAAAGTTTTTCAAATATAAAGAAACAGATGCTTATTATGTAAGAGACTCTGTACATTAATTTCTTGAGTCCCTGGTTTCTTTGAGTCCCATAATTTTCTAGGAGGAAGAAATATTTTAATCTTATGGCCATGTAGAATGGAATACTTAAAAAAATACAACTTTATCCATTTAAAACAATAAAGAAAAGCTTGCAATGCTGTGAAATAAAAATTAAAAGTTTCCATTAACAATTGCTGATGTATTAGAACGAGAAGTCTGCTTCAGTATTGAAATGAAATGTAGCCTCTCATGATTCAACAGTCTTACACAATTCACAGCGCTCACCATAGCACATACCCTCCCCTGTGTCTATCACCCAGCCACCCCATCCGTCCCACCCCCCACCACTCCAGCAACCCTCAGTTTGTTTCCTGAGATTAAGAATTCCTCATATCAGTGAGATCATATAATACATGTCTTTCTCAAGACTATGGGCTCTGAGAAACAAACTGAGGGTTCTAGAGGGGACGGGGGTGGGGGGGTTAGCCTGGTGATGGGTATTAAAGAGGGCACGTTCTGCATGGAGCACTGGGTGTTATACGCAAACAATGAATCATGGAACACTACATCAAAAACTAATGATGTAATGTATGGTGATTAACATAATATAATAAAAAAACTATATATATGACACACACACACACACACAAAGAAATGAAATGTAAAAAGAAACCACTAATATTTCTTTCATAATGACTACTGAATAAGCTGGTGAAAAATAGTTAAATCATTCTTGTTACTATTGTGATGAAGAATGATTACTCCATTTGAATGCAATCCAGATACTAGCTTGGGGGCCCCTTGTGTTCTGGAAATTTGGTTATGTTTGCTTCAACTCTAATTCTATTAACTATGATACTCCAAAACCAGACTTGTTTTTTGTTTTGTTTTTTAAGGATTTTATTTATTTGAGAGAGAGAGAGCGAGAAGGGTGAGGGACAGAAGGAGAAGCAGACTCCCCGCTGAGCAGGAAGCTTAATGTGGGGCTCTATCACAGTACTCTGGGATCATGACCTGATCCGAAGGCAGAGGCTTAATTCACTGAACCACTCAGGTGCCCCCAGACTTGTTTTTAAAGGATTCTATTTATTAGAAGTTTAGATCAGTTTATTTCTTCCATTTTCCTTTGACTACTTGCAGCTGTCTCATCATATTTACATTTCTTTGTTCCAGTAACCAGGATGAAACATTAATTTTCCTCAGTTTTGAAAGAGCCAAAATTTATTATTTATACATATTTTTGATGGTTTGGGACATTGTGATGAGGAGTCATATTGCATCACAAGTAATTTTCTATTTTTTCCTAATTTCCCCTTTTCTTTTCCTTTCATTCACTTTCTCATCTCTACTTTCTTTGTTGTAGCATATCATATTCCCAATTTAGATTTGTGATTTTTTTTGTAATTTAACACTGTTGATTATGAACAGAAAAACAAGTAATAATAAATATTTGAAAAAAAAGGGCTTAACATGAAAGATATGAACTAAATTGGGGAAATAGAAAAAAAAACTGTATGAACTAAATCAACTAAGGAGAAGGGTATTAAATTATTAGTATCACCACAAAGAAAGAATATATTGTAACAATGAAGCAAGAACAAAACACTATGCAAAGGGATATGCAGGGAACAAAAAGATCTTGGAATTAAAACTATAAACACACAACTACAATTTTCTAAAAGTTTGAAATAAAAGATTAAGAAAATTTCTTAGTAGAACGTAAAAGATTGAAAGTAGAAAAATAAAATTAGGGTGCCAGTCCAGCAGTTTAGCTACCTAAATGATTTCAGATAGCTTGGACAGCGAACCTAGAGAAGAAATAGTAGTCAATAAAATAATTTTTTAAGTTCCAAGAAATGAAGGACTTGAATTTCAGAAGAAAGAGATATATTAAAACCCCATAAAGTTAAATTGTTAAACCAAAATTTTATGAACAGGAATTATATCAATCATATGTAAGATAGAAGAAAATCATTTTCAGACATGTAAGTCCTCAAAAAGTCTTCATTCACTTAATAATAAATGAAGGAAAGTAAGAAAAAGGAAAATATGGGGTACTGGAAATAGAAATGAGAAAAAAAGGAAAGTGGAAGTTCCATTCCAAGATGACAGTTATGCATCAAGCATAGAACACAATATAGATTGAAGTCCAAAGACATCCACATAAACTTATTCAAGAAAATACATTGAATATGGTAAATCATGACTGCATATCCTAAAAAGATATGTCTAACATATATGTATATGGTTGTGTATATATGTATTATATATCAATATAACATAAGCTATGCATTATATATTTTATATCCTATATACAAATACTCTAATCCTTATAACACCTTATAAATCAGAACCAATATCTCTATTTTGCATTAAATAAATAAGATTCATTTAGATTCACAATAGATCTCTGTGTCATGTATTTTAACATGATACATTTGGAATGAAAAATAGAGATGAGCTTTTCAAGTTACATATGCTTTTGCAGAAACATTTGAGCAAAGACAAATATCTACAGAATAAAAAGTGAAAATGTTATGAGGATAAAACACTATTTCTATTGTACCTATACAATATATTGCTGTTTAAAATGTGTGTGCAACAAAGTAGCACATCTGTGGGATGGAGGATGCATGTAGATTTAGTTGCACTGAAATTCCTAGAAAGTTATAACTTTCCGTTTATCTTTTGAACTAAATAGTGTAACCTTGTAAATTATGAATATTTATATTTAATGACAATGTTATTTACTTTTTGACCCATCTTGTAGATTAAAACAAAAATGTCAATCTATCAGAATCAATTTCATTAGTTTTAATAGAGATTTTTTTATTTTGGATATGGATTTAATTTAACAATAAATAATATTAACTGCCCTGCCCTAAGAGTTGATGTAGTCTCATTCATATAGTTAACAGTAGTAACCAAAATTTTTAGTAGAGGCCTTTAAAACACAAATAATACATATTCTGTTGTTTTTCTTGTCATTTTAATATGCATGCTTGAAAAAAATTTTAATAGGTTTTCTCGATTCAAATTACTAAAATAAATCTCGTTTATAAGTTGGCTTTCAAAAAAAAAAAAAAAACAGAGGTCCCCAACTACACTTCAGTATACTTGTCTATTATATTCTTTTATATACTCATGTATTTATTTTTGTATGATACATATATAACATGGATTTGAATATTGGGTAATTTATTTTATAATTATAGATTTCAAAAAATTAAAACCTCAATACCATGCAATGTATTGGATATATTATTTGAAAATGTATTCCCCCATTTAGTAGGTTCCCTTCTCATTTTAATTTTTTTCTGTGCAAAAACTTAATTTTGGTATAGTCCCAATAGTTTATTTTTGCTTTTGTTTTCCTTACCTGAGGAGACATACCCATAAATATGTTACTAAGGTTGATCTCCAAAAGATTACTGCCTATATTTTCTTTCAGGAGTTTTATAGTTTCAAAATCACATTGAGGTCTTTAATCCATTTTGAGTTTATTTTTGTATATGATGTAAGAAAGTGGTCCAGTATCATTCTTTTGCATGCAGCTGGCCAGTTTTCCCAGCATTGTTTATTGAAAAGGCTGCTTTCTCCCCATTGTATATTCTTGTCTTCTTTATCATAGATTAATTAACCATATAAACATGGGTTTATTTCTGGGCCCTCTATCCTGTTCCACTGATCTATGTGTCTGTTATTGTGCCAGTACTATACTGTTTGATTAGTATATTTCAAAATTTGGGATTTTCTATCTTCAGCTTTGTTCCTCTTACTCAACATAGCTTTGAACATTTGAGGTCTTCTGTGATTCCATACAAATTTTGGGATTTTTTGATCTAGTTCTATGGAAAATATTATTGGTATTGTGATAGGTCTCGCATTGAGTCTGGAGATAGTTTTGACATTTTTTTTTATTATTATTATTTTTTATTCTTATGTTAATCCCCATACATTACATCATTAGTTTTAGATGAAGTGTTCCATGATTCATTGTTTGTGCACAACACCCAGTGCTCCATGCAGAACGTGCCCTCCTCAATACCCACCACCAGGCTAACCCATCCTCCCACCCCCCTCCCCTCTAGAACCCTGTTTGTTTTTCAGAGTCCATCGTCTCTCATGGTTCATCTACCCCTCCGATTTCCCCCGCTTCATTCTTCCCCTCCCGCTACCTTCTTCTTAGTTTTGACATTTTAACAGTATTTTTCCTATCTACGAGCAGTGTATATCTTTCCATTTGTTTGTATCATTTACAATTGTTTTCATCAGTGTCTTAGTTTTCAGAGTATTTTACCCCCTTGGTTAAATTCATTCCTAGATATTTTTTTTTCTTTTTGGTGCACTTGCGAATAGGATTGTTTCCTTAGTTTCTCTTTCTACTATCTGTCCAATTTTCTTACTTTTAATAGGTCTGTTCAAATTTTCTACTTTTTCCTAATTCAGTTTGGAAGATTCTATGTTTCTAGAAATTTATTCATTTCTTCTAGGTTACCCAATTTGTTTGCATATAATTTTTCATACTCTTTTATTATTCTCGTATTTCTGTGGTGGTTCTTTCTCCTTCATTTCTGAATATTTATTTGAGTCCTTTTTCCTTGATGAGTCTGGCTAAATGTTTATCAATTTTGTTTATCTTTTCAAGGAATCAGGAATCTTGGTTTCACTGGTCTTTTCCATTTTTTTTTGTTGTTGTTGTATTTTTTGTCTTTTATTTCCACTGTAATCTCTATTTCCTTTTTTCAACTCACTTTGAACTTTTTCTTTTTCTAGTTCCTTTAGGTGTAACATTACGTTGTTTGAGATTTTTCTTGTTTTTTTTGAGGTAGACCTGCATCACTATAAACTTCCCTCTCAGAACAGCTTTTGCTGCATTCCAAAGGTGTTTTCATTTTTATTTGCCTTCATTTTTTTTAATTTTCTTTTTGATTTCTTCATTGGCCCATTGCTTAGAAGCATGTTTTATAGCCTCCACATATTTGTGTTTTTTCCCCATTTTTTTCTTATAATTGATTTCTAGTTTCATATTGTTGTGGTCAGGAAAAATACTTGATATGATTTTATCTTCTTAAATTTATTAAGATTTGTTGTGTGGCTTAATATATGATTTATCCTGGAAAATGTTTTATATACATTTGGAAACTATAGTATTCTGCTGGTTTTGGGTGAAATGTTCTGTATAAATCTGTTAATTCTATCTGGTCTAGTGTGTCACACTGTTTTCTTGTTGATTTTCTGCCTGGATGATTTATCCATTGATATATGTAAGGTGTCAAAATCCCCTATTACAGATTACTGTCAATTTCTCCTTTTATGTCTGTTAATATTTGCTTTATGGATTTAGGTGCTCCAATATCGAGTGCATGGATATTTGTAATTGTTATATCCTCCTGTTGGATTGATCCCCTTATCATTACATAACACACTTCTTTATCTCTTGCTAGTCTCTGTTTTAAAGTCCATTGTGTTTGATGTAAGTAGGCTATCTCAGCTTTTTTTTTTCTTCCATTTGTGTGGAACACTTTTTTTCCATTCCTTCAATTTCAGTCTGTGTCAGTCTTTAGGTCTGAAGTAAGTCTCTTGTGGGCAGCAGACAGATGGGTCTTTGTTTTAATCCATTCAGTCACCTGTTTATTTTGATTGGAGCATTTAGTTCGTTTACCTTTAGAGTAATTGCTGTTATGTATGTACTTACTGCCATTTTGTTACTTGTTTTTGTAGTTTTTCTGTTCCTTCTTGTTCTTTTGTGGCTTGATGGCTTTCTTTACTGTTATGCTTTGGTTCCTTTTCTTATTTTATGTATATCTATAATAGGTTTTTGATTGGTGGTTATCATGGGGTTTATACATAACATTCTTTTTTTTTTTTAAGATTTTATTTATTTATTTGAGAGAGAGTCAGAGAGAGAGAGAGAGCACAAGAGGGAGGAGCGGGAGAGGGAGAAGCAGACTCCCTGCTGAGCAGGGAGCCTGATGCGGGACTTGATCCAGGGACTCCAGGATCATGACCTGAGCCGAAGGCAGTCGCTTAACCAACTGAGCCACCCAGGCGCCCTATACATAACATTCTATGCATATAGCCATCTATATTAAGTTCATGGTTGCTTAAGTTTGACCACATTCTAAATTTTTACTCTCACCTCCACATTTTATGTATATTATGTCATATTTTACATCTTTTTATTTTGTGTATTAACTAATTTTTGTAGATAAAATTGATTTTACTCCTTTTGTGTTTTAACCTCTATACTGGCTTTAAAAGTGATTAATCTATTATTATATGTTTGCTTTTACCAGTGAAATTTTTTCTCTTTCATAATTTTCTTTTGATTATGGACTTTTTTCCCCAGTTAAAGAATTTCTTTAACATTTCTGGTAAGACTGGTTTAGTGGTGATGAATTTCTTTTTCCTTCAGCTTTTCTGAGAAACTCTTCAATTCTGAATGATAACATTTTAGAATGGAATATTCTTGGTTGTAGATGTTTTTTGTTTTATTTTTTATTTTTTGTTTTTTTCCTCACAGTACTTTGAATATATCATGCCACTTTCTTCTGGCCTTCAAAGTTTCTGCTAAAAAATCACCTGATAACCTTATGGCATTTCCCTTGTATGTAACTTTTTTTTTTTTTTCTTGCTGAAATTCTCTCTTGACCATTACATTTTGCCAACACATTATGTGTCTTGGACTGGACTTTGCTGTGTTTCTCTCGTTAGGTGCTCTTAGCGATTCCTGGACCTAGATGTTTTCTTTCCCAAATTAGGGAAGTTTTCAGGTATTATTTCTTCAGATAAGGTTTCTGGCCCTTTGTCTCTTCTTTGCGAATATTATGTTTGATGGTGTCACAGAGTTTCCTTAGCCTATTCTAATATATTTTTTTCTTTTTGCTATTCAACTTGGTTGCTTTCCATTACCCTGTCTTCCAGATCACTGATCCATTATTCTGCATCATGTGTTCTGCTGTTGATTTTTTATTTTTATTTTATTTTATTTTTTTTAAAGATTTTATTTATTTATTTGACAGACAGAGTCATAGCAAGAGAGGGGAACACAAGCAGAGGAGTGTGAGAGGGAGAAGCAGGCTTCCCATGGAGCAGGGAGCCCAATGTGGGGCTTGATCCCAGGACCCTGTGATCATGACCTGAGCCAAAGACAGATGCTTAATGACCAAGCCACCCAGGTGCCCCAGCTGTTGATTTTTTATTGTATATTTTTTATTTCAGTTATTATATTCTTCAGCTCTTTTTTTTTTATTTTTTATTTTCTATCTCTTTGTTGAAGTTCTTACTGAGTTTATCCACTCCTCTCAAGTGCAGTTGAGTAACTTGATGACTATTACTTTGATATCATCATTAGACATATTGTTTATCTTCATTTCATTTACCTCTTTTTCTGGAATTTTGTTCTTTCATTTGGGTCATATTCTCATTTTGTTTAACTCTGTTTTTGTTTCTATGTAGGTAACTCAGCTATGTGTCCTAGACTTAAAAATAGTGGCCTGGTGTAGAAGAGTCACTGTGACACCCTATAGCAGAATCACTTGGTCACCAGAACCAGGTGTCTAGGGGTGTCCCTGATGTGAACTATGTATACCCTCCTTTTTTAGCTGAGCTGCTATTGCTGTGGACATGTTGGTGGATGGGGCTTACTTTTCAACCTAGCCAGCTGCAATGACTTTGCTACTGTGGGCACACTGGGCATAGTTTATTCCTCATCATATTGAGAGGCTTGGCTGTAGTCTATGGGCTCTCTAGTGGGTAGGACCAGCAGTCAGCCTAGCTCTCTGAAGTCTGTCTCTGTCACAGCCACAGTAGCACTGAAAAGAGGACTTGCTTCCTGAGCAGCCAGCTAAGAGGCCCAGTGAGGGCACACTGGTATGTGGTGTTATCTGCTCTCCTTTTCGGGCAGGTGTTACTTTGGAGGGGCATTGGTTCCAGCTAGGGCTGCCTGCCAGGTGGTAAAGTGTGGCAAGAGTACCTTGAAATAGACGTTTGCTGAGGCAGGCAGTTTGGGTGGGGTGCGTCTGCAGGGGAATCCCAGGATAGTGCACATGGTGCTACCAAGGTACAGGTAAAGTTTTAGAACTTGTTCCCAAAAGCATTCAGCAATCTAGGATGGGAGAGGGGAAGCTAAACGGTGCCTTCCAGGATTTTTTTTTTTTTTCCCAGAGAAATCTCCTGGCTCATGTTCTAAGATTAGTCAATAAATCTCCTTAATGTTTATCCCAGGTACCTTTCAAACTGCTGCTTCTGTTATGTGTCTTCTATTGAGTTATTTATTATGTTGGCTTTTTATGGTTGAGGACTTGGTTTCCTATAACCTTCTAACTCTCCTAGAGTTAAGCCCTGCTGGTTTTCAAAACCAGGTTATAGGGACTTGTCTTCCTAGTGCCAGGGTTGGCCAATGTGGGGTCTGATCCTCTTGTTTCTCTGTGCTTGTGATGTCCTTCCTATTTGTGGTTAATTACAACAGAGGTTTGATTCCCAACTGTGTCTTCATCTCTCCTACCCTTTGGAATGTTTTCTCTCCATGACTAGCTGTGGATGATATTTTGCCAGGCTCCAGGTCATTTTCAGGGTTGATTGAAAAGGTGGAAAGAAAAAGGAAAGTGCATAAGAGGCATGTATGATAGTCAAATTACATGTATAATTGGAGTTTCATAAAGAGTGTAGGTATTGAGCCAAAAGGAGTATTTGAAGACATATTACTGATAATTTTATAAAAATTATGAAAGACATGTTCCTATTGATTCAAATACCTCAGTGAAGTCCAAACAGAATAAGCATAAAGAAACCAAGTTAGGTATATCATCCTTGAATGTAGAAACTACAGACAAAAAGAAAATATTTGTTTAAAAAATATTCATGTGGGGGACATTACCTTGAAAGGAGAAACAATGAGAGTGACCAATGGAAACTAGAAAAAAATGAAATAGTATCTACCAGCAAACCCAACACAAAACAAAAGCTGTTATCCTAAAATTCTAAACCCAGTGAGAATATCTCCCATGAATGAAGATGAAATTAATTATTCAAACAGTGACTAATAGAATATATCACAAATATAACTGTGTTAGAAAATATTAAAGAGGGCGCCTGGGTGGCTCAGTTGTTAAGCGTCTGCCTTGGGCTCAGGTCATGATCGCAGGGTCCTGGGATCGAGCCCCGCATTGGGCTCCCTGCTCTGCGGGAAGCCTGCTTCTCCCTCTCCCACTCCCCCTGCTTGTGTTCCCTCTCTCACTGTGTCTCTCTCTGTCAAATAAATAAATAAAATCTTAAAAAAAAAAGAAAATATTAAAGAGTTTTTCAGGTGGAAGAATGATCCCAGATGGAAACACAAAAATATATGAAATAAAGAGCATAGCATGGTTAAAAATAGAATAAATTTTTAAAAATTGCCATTTTCTGAAAATACTAGCCAAAGAAAAACTGGGATAAGCCTTACAAACATCAGACACTGCTTTTCAGGCAAGAAGCTTTACTAGAGATAAAGAGGGATATGTCCTAAAGGATACAGGTGTCAAAACACTAGGACAATATCACATTTCTAAATTTCTATATAACAAGTAACCTCTTAATAAGCACTATGTCTGTCTAAATAGCTGATAAAGTAGGCAGAAACAATTTTCAATAAGGATTTAGAAATTCTGAGTAGCATAATTAAGGTCAACCTATAGGTATTGATATAATAGCACCTGACAATGACAGAATTCACATTCTTTCAAATACACATAAAACATTTATTGAAAGTGACCATCAAAAAAAGCCACAATGCTATTTAAAGAATTGGAATTACTTAGGGTATGTATACTGGCTTCAGAGGGATTTAGTTAAAAATTAATTAAAGAATGACAACTAGATAATCCATAAATGCCTAGAAATTAATTAAACCACTTGTAATTAATATATGAGTTAAAGCAAAGAAATACAAAAGAAAATATAAAAATTAAATAATGAAAACAAAATATCTGGTATTCAACAAAATATACTCAAAGGGAAATGTAGAGCATTTAATTTACATATTTGCCAATTATCTATGTTCATATTTTAAGCAGATAGGAAAAAATGGAATATCAAGCTCCCCAAGAAACAAAAATAGAAAACATTAACAAAAGAGCCATAGTTGATGAAAAACAGTAAACTTATAGTAAAAGAAATCAACAAAGATTATGTAATGAAAATATTAATTACATTCTAAAACAATAAATTAATCTAATCATAGAAAATAAAGATAGAAAACACACATTATTATTATCAGTAACAGAAAAAAATCAGTACATGTCTAAGATATTTAAATAAGATATTTTGAAAAATTTTGATTCAGTTTAATTAGAACAAATAAACACATTTCTCAATAATTGCAACTTAAGTCTGACAAAAAGTAAAATCTGAATCATTTAATTGCTATTAAAGTATTTAATCATTTATAGAATATATTTCCACAAGGAAAATCTTAGATATAAATGACTTTAGCTGTGACCTTTCCAAATCTTAAAGAGAAACTATCAAAGTGATATATAATTGAAATCATTATGGTTATACCTGTAACAAATTAGTTTTCTTGAATATCCACTTATGAGAAAATCGACTTTTGAGAGAGGGGATATAAGATGTTTGACGAAAGTGTTGTGCATAAGCTGCATTTGATTGATAGAATAGTTCTTTGAGACCCTGAGGTCAGATGTGGAGTGATTTTATGAGGGTGCCTTCCCTTGGCAATCCTCTTCCCTTAGTTGGATGACCTCATTCACAGTTGCCTAGGTGTAGTCATAAGATGGGTCTCAGAGTGATTGGTTGAAAATTGGAACAAGGGTGATGATCTGACAAACAGTGGTCAGATTTTTGCAAAAACCCTTCCTTGCATGGTCACCATGTTTCAATTAATCATATATGATTTGTGAATAAGTGTTTACAGGAAATAAAAGCAAAAAGGACATGATTTATTTTCAATGATAAAGTAGATTGGATTTCTCATGGATTGTTTTCACCATCTGTGTTTTCTAGCTCTTGCTTCTACAAGACTAATTGGGGTTCACAGCCCCTAGACCTTCCTGCAGCATCCAAAAAATTTAATGTTGCAAATCCTGTCAAGTTGATCTATTTCTGATACCATTTTCCCTTTCAGATCCTCTTTTGGCTTCTGGCCTTGGAGAGGTTTGAATGTCCTGACAGATAAATGAAGCAATTTCAGCATTTTTGAGTCTAGGGTTTTGATCAGTTCTCAAAAGGAGATAAAATGTCTTTCTGACAGAATATCACCATGAAAGACAGGTTACACAAAATCTTACAGAAAGGGACAGAGAGATGTTGAGAGAGTAAAGACAAACTATTTTCTTGCATTTCACTAAAGACTAGGCTTGCATGCTAGGAGAACTATAAACCCCAAAGCTGGTCACTTAGATACTAGATTTTATTACCCTGTATGTGAATATGTTAACTATATGAGCTACCTAGACAGGATCTAAAGGAAAAAAAAAAAGGAGGATTAGAGGATTGAACATAATATAAAAATCAAATATTTTAGTGATGAAACACAATAGTCATTCATTCCTTTACCCATCTATCCTGTTCAAGGATATAAAACCTCTGAAATGTTATTTTGCATGTATCAATATAGCTTTACCTTAAAAATGTTATTTTTTCTGAAGTTATTAAGAAATAGGCATGTGAAATTTCACTCATTCTCCTACATTTCTGATTGAAATTATAACCTTGCAGAGAATTAACTAGTTTCCATGGAGCTTAAACAGAATGAATGGAACCTATTCACTTATTCAAACTCACACTAAATACATTATAATATGTGGCACCTGAGCGGATCAGTTGGTTAAGCATCTGCCTTTGGCTCAGGTCATGATCCCAGGGTTCTGGGATCGAGCCCTGCGTCAGGTTCCCTGCTTAGTGGGGAGCCTGCTTCTCCCTCTCCTCCCCGCTCTTGCTCTCTCTCACTATCTCTGTCGCTGCCTCTGTCTCTCTCTCTCTCAAATACATAAATAAAATCTTTAAAAAAATTAAAAGAAACTATTAAAAAATACAAAAACAAAACAAAACAAAACCAAAAACACTATAACAGAGACTATTCCAGGCTATGGAAAGAAGCCATCAAACAGAATATGACTCTTTACGCAAAAGAAAACTTATATTAGAGGGAGATTTGTTGGTTGGGGATGGGTTTTGCATAAACAGTGGTAGAAGTGGAAGAGTCTCTTTTTCCCTGATGACAAAGTTAGCAGAGAAGTAAAGTGAGGGGATAAAAGAGTGTGAGCTTTATTGTCAAACAAAACTATATTTGATCCTTTTCTGCCACTAATTGGCTTTGTAATTCTGGACAAAATTATTTGTCATCTATGAAAACATGTAATCATAATATCCACTATTTAGAATTGTAATGATGATTTTAGGAAACCTATATGAAATTTCTGACATGGAGTTAGCTCCAGCAAAGAGGAGGAGTCACTAGTCATTAATTTCAATATTTCTGCAGCTAGGTATCAATTATATCAAAGCTTGTGCACCCTCTGTCTTTTATACACAGGGATCCTTGAGGAAAATGCTAAATTGCTTATATTTATGTGTTTTATTTTAAAAATGTTGCCATTATTCCCAAATTTCTTGAGCTATCACTATTATAGAATCAGAAATATAAAATCAGAAGTTAGCAAGATATCTTGTCTAACATTTTTTTAACATTTTTCATGTATAGACAATAGAAAGTAGTCAAATTACTTAATAATAGGGGGGAAAAACAAGTGTCCATGACTCATACTTTCTTTGTATAGATTATAACCAGTAGAAGACATTGTATTGGGTATGGAATACAATACATCTATGTGAATAGAATATAGGTACATTGTCTCTTCGGGGACATTATTTATGATAAGGACTTAATTAATTTTGTATTCTAACTGTTTTAATTGACTAGTGATTTCCATTTTATACTTTGATTTAAATTCTCAACACAGCTGAAGTAGATTGTGGTTTCTATTTCATTTTTGAGCAACGAATGTCAAAATTCTATTCATCTACCCAATGAACTATATTACTTTGGGCTTACACAGCTTGGAACAAAATATTACAAAAACTTGACTTGGTGGTCAAACTCTATCCTGTTGAGTGTTAAGATCATGATATTATACCTTACTTGATGAGAGTCTTTCACCTTTAAAAGGAAACAGCATGCCTTTTCCTATCAAACACAGATGTATCAGTTTATTATTGCTGCTGTAACGAATTACCATAAACTGTGAGTCTTAAAAAAACACAAATTTATTATCTTACAGTTCTGGATGTTGGAGTCCCCAAATCAAGGTGTTTGCAGGGCCATATTCCTTCTGGAGACTCTAAGGAAGAATCTGTTTTCTCTGCCTTTTCCTGAATTTCTTTGATCATGACTTCTTCCTCCCTCTTCAGAGCCAACAGTATTACATCTTCACACACTCCTACCCCCACCTCTGTTTCCATTGTTACATCTCCTTCTCTAACTCTGACTTTCCTGCCTCCCTCTTGCAAACACACTTGTATTTATAATGCGACCACAGGACAATCCAAAATAATTTATTTTACTTATTCCACAGTTCACCTGGAACAGTACTAGGACATTAACAACAATTACAGAGAAGTTTTCCAAAATTGATGTGTTACTGTGGCAAATAAAACATGCTATTGAAGGAACGTATCCGACATTGTATTATTTTATTTCAAAAGATCTTTCTGATATTAATAGGATTTTAATAGAGAGAATATTCTGTCCATAAATGTTTTTCCTTTGTGGTTTTGTAAATACCCTTGTTGTGAATATCTAATATTAAACAAAATGAAAAGAACTTTAGATATTACCAGGCTAGAAATGTTATGTATATAACCATGGAATAATGATGAATGTATTTTGTTTAGAGAACTTTAAGGAATTTATTTTTGGTTCAGCACGAAGGAAGTAGCAATAAATGAAACTGGAAATTTAAATTCAAGTTAGCTAACCCACTAGAATTTAGGTAATGAGTTCCATGTCACAGTGGTAAAGCTATATGAAAGATTTCATTTGGGATTTATATTGTTACCTTATATGGCTTTTATTTCCCCCTGCATATAGCTTTTAAAAAAAGGTGGGTTGGGAAAACAGATGTCTGTGCTCAGAGAGGACACCTGATAACATGAAGACATGGGGCAGAAGATTAGTCTGAGGGTAAAGTGGTGCATAAATTGAGACAATTTGAAGTGGTTCTTTATAGAGAGATTTGCAAAAGCGAAGTGTTAAGTCTCCAGATTTATTGAATAATGTCATTTTTAGCTAGCACTTTATTATTTTGGCAGTTTGGCCATCACTGTTAGGATGATGTAGGCTTCAGTGTTATAGTAAGCTGGCTCATCAGCTAAGCCACAACCAAGGAAGTCATCCTTAATATCATACTATGCATTAAGTCTCTTATAGCATTAAACTTAATGCTACCTACATAGTTCATCTTTAGCAGACTATTCATTTTTGTAATTATACTGCTTTATTTTTGGACACCCTCAAATTTTTTTTTAAGTCTAGACATCTAACACCTTATATCATTCATTTTTTTTCTCATTTTTTCATTTCATCTATTTTGCTTAAACTTTTTCAATGGTCTTACAGAGTATAACAATTCATCTTCTGCTGGTTCTCTCTCCACTATCCAATTAAGTAATTTCAAGTTAGTTAGATTCTTAAAAACAGCATGTTGTCATATATATCTGTCAACTGTACCTTTTTAGAATCCTACCAGTGCCTAGAATGCCCTTGGCCCCTTATCAGTCTGGCAAACTAAAGGCATCTGTCAAGACTTACCCAGAAATTCCTTTCTTCTAAGAAGCTGCCTTTGATGTGCTCACACCAAATTAATTGCTTCCAGTAATTTAACCATTGTGCTCATTTGAGAGCTTTCTTACAGCTTTTATCATAGGAAAAGCTTTGCTTATACACCTATTCCCCTTACTTGACCGTGAACTCTTTGAGGTCAGTGACTGTCATTTCTGTATCTCCATTTTTCAGGATAGCACCTACTTGACAGGAGGCACGTAAGCAAGAAATTGGTAACTGTTTTTGAAATTAGTGGAAATTAATTAAATGTAGTCAGAGCCCAATCATTGAAAAGAATTTATAATAACTAAGATCACAAGCCTACCTTGAAATATTTTAATAAGTTAGCTGTAAAGTATAATTTTTAGAGGTACCAAATAGCTATTCTTTCCCGGTAGTACCTTTTAATGGTCACTCTAGTACAAGTGGTCATTTTAATATTAATAACTCCTGGGGTATGAACATTAAGTCTTCTTTAAAAAGCTAATGCTTGTGTATATTAATGCTACACACTAATGTTTTAGAGTAATCTAAAAATCTAGACAGCCACTAGCTTCTTGGTTTCAAAGAACATTAGACTGAGGAAGGCAAAAGGAGTTTGGAATTAGAGAAGTCAGATTCTCGTTTGATATTGTAGTAGGGTGCCATGATCACAACAGCATAATATTAATATTGATACATACAGGAAAAACATGGGGCTCAAAGAGAATTATGAAAACAGTGAACACCCCTTGAACAATTACTAGGTGCCATGTATTAACTCATTTAAATGCTAAATGAAGTCTCAATACTATTTCATGCAGTAAATGCTATTCCACTTGTTAAACAATAAAAATTTAACTGAGTAAACTTTAAAGATCTAATTGGCTTTATTAATTTATGAATTGTGCAGCATCCCATCTGGCAAGTAGAGTGGAACTCTGAGGAGTTGTACAAAATGGATGAAGTTTATAGGGAGAAATGAGGGGGACTATTAACAAAAGAAAATAAAAGATCGAAGCACCTGGGTGACTCAGTTGGTTAAGTGTCTGACTCTTGATTTCAGCTCAGGCCGTGATCTCAGGGTTGTGAGATCTAGCCCCACATCAAGCTCTGTGTTAAGTGTGGAGACTGCTTGAGATTCTCCACCCTCCCCCTTGCTTTCATGTGCATGTTCTCTCAGATAAAAAACAAAAACAAAAACAAAAAAAAAGGGTTGTTCAAGGAAAGGTCACCTTTTCTTAGAGAAAAGAGCAAGAGGTCTTACCAGGTAGATTACCTAATTTTCCTTTGTGGGTTGGAGAGGGCTCATGTAACAGATTACCTCATTGCTCTGACCAGAAAATTTCTGACTGGCTAAGACTACATCTCTGGGGGAGGTTGAAACTGTGATTAGATTAGGTATAAAGCCTGGTTCAGTGACTTGGCCTAGCATACCTGACTCCATTTTGGGCCTTTGTTTTTCTTTTTAATAACTTCCCCCTTGTGATCTGACTCTCAGATTAACTGAAAGATGTGATCAAAATTTAAGTAATTAGTGGCACTCTCAGCTACTGCTCTGAAGTTTTTAGTTTATTGTTCCTTTTGTGTAGTGTCCATATGTCATGACATTTTTACTTAACTCCTGGGATATTCACAGGTTATGGCTTCAGGTTATGAAGGGAGACAATTTGAATCATTATTCTCTTGGTTCTTTTTTGATACTCCAGCCTTAAGGAGATCATTTGCTTGGTGGTTTGTGTCTGTGAACGTGCATTTCAAGCTTTTGAGACAATACAACATACCAGGGAGATCATTATGATTATTATAAGCAGGGTAATTCCCAAATGTTTGGAGTTTATTTCAAAGTTATGTTTCCCAAAAACCAAACCAATCAAAGATCTCATTGAAGAAGTCGTCCTTTTAACCCAAATGGCTTGCTCAGTGATCCTACCTGAGTTTCAGCTTCCCCAGCAGTATTAATCCAGATTCAGCAGGTGGTTTTAGCCACAGCACAGACACTTCCTTGTCCAGCTAAAAGATAATCAAGAGCTATCCTATTATCAAGAACAACTTTGGACAGAGAATCTAAGAATCTTTGTAGGACAGCTATTGTTAACATTTTCAATATCTTCAGGAGTTATGAGCTTCTTGATCATATTTTCATTGACATTTACTCCTAACTAAAGGAATATGGTCCTGAGACTCCTGAGCCATGAAAACCTCCTTGTAGCTCCTTTATAACTCAGTGATGTAAATTCAGAGGAGTTGATTAGGGAGGTAACTCAGTCTGTCTGAAGAGTTAGGGGCACAGTTTGGTAACCTAAGAGGCATAGTCTCCTTACGTGCTAGCCATCTAGGCATTCCTAAGCCCAAGGAGAGTGACAACGACCACAGACAAAGCTAAATCCTGTCAGAGCAGAAACTACTTCCGCTAAAGTGGCACTGTTAATGCATTCATTTGCGGGGATGGCTGCATTTTCCTTTTCAGAAACACTTTTATAAAAGCATCAAAGTAAAACAATAACTGTGAAAAGGTCTAAAGATGCTCATTGTTAAAGATCTGATGACAATTTATTATGATGGAACTGACAAGGAAATTTGGTTATTTCTGTAACATACAACATTTTAAGATAATAACTAGAATTATGACTAATAACATTATACCAGGACATAACAAAATTTTAGGAATTTTATAGAATTTCTAAAACACATATTAATATTCATCCAAACAATATAACTTAAGGTTTATCATCACTTATTTGACAATACTTCCCATGTAATTTAATATACCAAATAAGGCTGTTTATTATTTCTCTTTTATAAGAAGAGAAAAAAAAATCTTTTGAGATCCTCCAGGAGCCCTCTGTAATATTTTATATTTAAGTTAGTCTAAGTAAAAAAAAATTATTTAGAATTTAAATTTTGGGAAGTTGGTCAAAAATATCAAAAGGTTTGAACATATGACTAAACAGGATTCGAGATCATTATGAAACAGTACTTATTTAACCAAAGTAATAAGTATTTGAAAGACAAATGCAGAAGTTTACATAGTTGTTAGAAATACTTGGCTCTTTTAATATTGAGAAGATTCAGTTTTCTTAAATGATCAAAGACCTGATTAAGACAACGTAAAGCACAGGACAACATTTTAGTAAAACACAAAATTTGTTTAGGCAGATTATTTTAAGGGCAAAGAAAAGCCATTCACAGCCTCTTATTATCAAAAGCAGATCAATAGTCCAAGAAAACTTCATCCTTTTAACATATGGAAACCAAATTTTAATTTTGTACCAGCATACTTTTGATATTAAAGCTCACTCACTTAATTGAATTTATTCCAGTCTTAGCCAGCCCTGATACCTCTCTTTCTGTCTCTCTGTCTCTCTTTCTCACATACACACACACAAATTCCTTTCCAAAGATTTCTTTTCCACAAACCTACAAAATGCATTTTACTTTTCTTTCATGTGGAGATGTTTCCTTATTTCTAGTAGTTTTAATTACACGTATTAATTAGAAACCTCATTTTCTAGTAAAAATGAAGTATGCAATTGTTTACACTGCCTGTTATACCATCATCATTCCTTAGATTGTCAAATCCATGAATACATTTCATAATTTCTAGAAGCATATGCCTTTTTTCAGTTTTCCAATGTAGTGCTAACAAATCCAAATATCTTTTAGTTTCTCTGAAATAGGAAGTAAAAAAAAAAACCAGTAAAAAATAGATAAACCAGTGTTCAGTAATTAATGTTTCAGAATTTTATCTTATTTGGAAATGATCTAGATATTTAATGGCTAACTTAGCAAAACTCTAAGGTTTGAAGTTACTAAAAAGACTTGGGGAAAATAAGTTGACAAATACTACTGAAAAGTTTATAAATTTTTTCTTACAGCTATATAATTTACATTTTCTTAATTGTTTATATTAGTCATAAAAATTTCATGGTACATTACAGAACTAACCATCATCTTATCTTTTTTGCTGACATACTTTCTAAGTGATGACATGAACTCCATTTGACTTTTAGTAAGCCTAGGTAGAATAAAAGTATTATATTTAATGCTAATAATTCTAAAGACATGCTTATTTTAACTAAGCCAACAAACTTCACCTAGCTTTAATACTGAATATTTTTCAAACTGTGTGAACTTGAAATTCATCTGGATTAGTTTCTATTATATTTCTAAGAGTTTTAGAATAGTCAATCTTTAATTTATATAACTACTGTTTGTTTTTAAGCCAACTAAAAAGAGCACATCACAAATAAATTAGTTTTGGCAGGATCTGGAAGTAGAAAATACCACACATCTACAACTCATATGTGTGTGTGTGTGTGTGTGTGTGTGTAGAGAGAGAGAGACAGAGACATAAACAGACACAAAAAGAGACCTTACAGATTCTATTTTTTAAATTACTGAATTGAAATGGGTGTGATAATACCCACTAGTAACTACGACGATGGCAATATACAAGGTCGCTTTAACTTTGATGATGACAGTGATGTAATTCAGTTTCAGAAAAAACAAAAGTGTGGGTCCCCTAAGGGACCCCTCAATAGCACACACTGTCATAAATCTGTGGAAGGCTAACCTCCATATTTTTCCTCAGTCCCCGATAAGTTTAGACAAAACAAGACTATAAAAGACTCTACAGTGCTCCCATTTGACTTGAAAACCTGGACTTAAAGCAAAGGGACAGAAAGAAAGAACAACCTGCTTCTTTTTACCATCCTAACACTTTCCCCAAACACTAAGTGATAGGAGATAGTTGCTATAGAAATGTACTGACAGATGGATGAAATATCAGTGATTTGCATTAACCAAACCAATGAAAAATGTTGAGTTAAAAGTATTCAAGAAAGGAAAGAAATTAATGTAGTTTTAGCACACATGTTTTAACTCAGTATCCATCAGGATATAAATTTACAAGAGACTAATTGAACAATTTTACAGGCATTTGTCTAGGATAAAGATGCCCTTAGATATATTGTGATGTTCAAAAGAGACATCATAACTTCTTAAATTATTCTTTGTTTTAAATTTTGCCTTTTCTTTTATAGCTTGTTATCTTTTAAAATAATTTTTCAGTTGAATTTTACTATTGTAGATTTATGATCACACAGTTTTCAAAAATGTGTGTTCTAAAGATGATATTTTAATGACACTATTTTGGGTTAGAATATTGAGATACATATTTCATTTTTTTTTTCTTAATTATATTTCTAAGAGTACTAGGACAAAAATTTGATACTTCATACCACTTGGTATATTTGCTGGAGAAATAGGCTATATGGAATTTCTCAAAATTTTAGACATGATTATTTTGATATTTTTCTTCCTGTTTCTGAATTGTGTTTTTAAGGGGAAAAATAGATTAAAAGGATATTATAAGAACAGACAAATATAAGCATGGAAAGGTGAATGTGAAGTCGAAGGAAACAGGTTGACACAAAACAGAAACAAGGAAAGAATATAAAATTCTCTGCATTCAATATTATGCCTATCCCAATAAAAATGAGCTCAACTGGGGATAAGGGCATTGATAGGTACACATCACATGTAGATTGCCTTTCCAGCTTTCTCCCTTCACAGATAATGCACATGAGCACCCTGAGTTCTGATTTGAAGCAGAGTAGCAATCTTAATGACTATTTGGAAATAGTGGGAATTCTTCTCATTGCAGAGTGGTCTTGATTAGTTAAATAAATCGTTAGTATGTTCTGCATTTACCTACATAAAAATTTGACATAATTTGACTTAATTGTTTCATTTTAAAAAGATTTTGGATTATATGTGCTTGCTTTAGGTGTTTGACTTGACAGTGTAGAGACTCTGCAAGCTAGAATATTTTGATATTAGTTCATTTAAATGGGTGAAATACAGGGAATGACATTTGATTGTGTATAAGTCTCTTAGAGTACACACTTTCTAGTTTCTGAAATAATCTAAAAATCCACATAATTTTAATAGTACTTCCCTTGAATGATGTATCAGTTGTTTTATGTTGCAACATTCTTATTTATATAGACTTATTTCCCAAATGAAAGATTAGTTTAAAATAATTCTGTATGACAATTCTTTATATTCCTATAATTGAGTAGTATAAAATGTATTTCAAAAGACTAGAGAGTTCTCTCCCTGAAGGCTGGTGGTAGTGGTGTCTGGAAAGAAGAGTCTGCACTGCATAGGGATCGATGTGCTAAATGAATAGAGGATGCTAGCAGGGAATGGACGTTGTACTGTTGATGGTATAGTTGTTTAGCATTAAGGTGCAGGATGAATTGTTTGAGCAGCTGATTTTAGTTAAGAATAATTTAATGAAAATCATGTTGAACTATATGCTAAGATAACAAACAAAAAAAGGAAACTTTAAGAATCATGAAAAAAGATTTGATGTCCTGTTACTTTATGTGCAGATGTCCATGGTCAATATAATGATCTTGTGGAACTCTGAAATTGGTGGAAAATCACCAGGCACATATTGTCTATCCATGGACAACGGTATAGGCAGACACTATTATTCATTGTAGACTATGACTTGTGGGAGTAGAGGTGCCTTTTCTAGAAAGCATCACATTTGCAAGACTGCAAAAGATGAAAAATACTAAACTATATGGCTTTCATGATAAATATCTATGAAGGTATGTAAATGATAGTATTTGGATATATTTCATAGATCTATTTAATTATCTTCTCCTTATGGCACCTTAGTGATTTCTCTCTTTCCACAGATACAGTCAATGTACTTAATCATATAAGAGTTCTGGATTTCAAAAGAATCCACAGAAAGGGCCACTGTGTGATCTGTTATGGTCATATATGGATAGTATGTCTTCTCATGGTCCAAAAGTTTGGATAACATCTTTTTGAAATATAGTTTCATCCTGGTTTCACATGTTCACCAATTTATAATAGATGTACATAAATTATGTTTTAGTTTACCATATTATCATGTCCAGAGCCAGACAATTATCATATAACTAGGTAATACATTAAATATTTTTAATTTTGGTACAATATGTAATAGGTGGAGAACCTCATGTGATTCAATGCACCCCAGACTACCTCCTGTAGTTAACTTTTGGAAAAATAAGACTTTGTGGAAATGTAAATGTCTTTTCAAATACATATTAAAAACAACACAATCTATACATTTCTGCAAGAAATTGAATCTCTGTTGGCATTAAAATACTATTGTGGAGCAAAAGACACTGTACTGTTCATTAGAATTTGCCAAATTTGAGGATTAAATTTGGCACAGGACTCTGAAGGTCAATCTGTTCAATGATTAGTTGTGTGCTTTATTTATAGTAAATATATTCTTCTATAATATTAAAATGGAATTAACTATTTCACTCCTATTGGTTCTCTTTGGAATTTTAGTTATAGTATTTCACTGGCACGGGCTTTAGAGTTGGGTTTTATTTTTTTTTAAAAAAAGGAAAGCTTTTCAGTCCATGTGTCCTGACATTTGTATCCATCATAAGCAAATGCATTATTCAATGTAAACAAAAAGGTATACATCTCTGCACCTTTAAAATTAGCAACAACTATCAAATTTTGGACACGAAGTAGCCTATTAAAACATAATTTAATTCAGAAACATTTTCAATTTTCAGGGCATTTGTAAAAGCAATTGTAATTGTCCTCAGAGAACAGATGATTGTCTGGTAATTTTATTCTCATTTCAGTTCAATTAAGCTAAACAATTTGGTGAAATATTTTCCAAATATAGTTTGCAACAAAGCTGGGAAGAAATAAATATACATCCTGTCAACTGCCTATTCTGCACAAGTCACTGTGCTGGTGATGCAAAGAGGACAAAGGTTACTAATACAGTTACTCCTGTCAAGGCCTCACAAGCTATTAGAAACCTATGGAATAAAACCCATGCTGCTACCACTTTACATGACTACAAAGAAGTAGACAATGATAAGAAGTATAAATTTTGGTGGGAATTTAGTGAAGTGAGACAAGGTTAATAGAGAAATCAGTAAAGACTTTATGAAGAAGGAGGAATTTTTGATCTCTCTTAAAGATGGGTAGATTTGGAGGGGCTAGCAAGATGGTGGAGGCGTAGGAGACCTAAATTTCATCTGGTCCAAGGAATTCAGCTAGATAGTTATCAAACCATTCTGAACACCTACTAACTCAACAGGAGATTAAAGAAAAGAATAGCAGTAACTCTATGAACACAAAAGCGACCACTTTCTGGAAGGTAGGATGTGCAGAGACATGAATCTGAGGTGATATATGGGAAGATAGACCTGGGGGGGTTGCAGAGGGAGCCTCCATCATCCGGCTACGGGCAAGTGATAGAGCAGTGGAACACAAAATCCGAACTTTTAGAAGTCTGCTCTGGTGAGGAACGTCACTCCAGTGGCTCAGTGGGGGGTTGAACCCTTGCTGGGACAGTGTGGTCTCAGGACCCTTGGGGTCACAGAAAGACTGAGGGTGCCTGACCATGGCAGGGCTCCCAGGTATTGGA
Organism: Mirounga angustirostris; assembly: GCF_029215605.1. Lineage (NCBI taxonomy): Eukaryota > Metazoa > Chordata > Mammalia > Carnivora > Phocidae > Mirounga > Mirounga angustirostris. Next base: position 142,273,078 of record NW_026991710.1, on the reverse strand, counting down.
GCAGGGAAGCTGGCTGCAAAGAGTGAGCCACGGAGTGGGTTCTCAGCTTGGGGTTGCCATAGACCACAATCCAAAGCACAGCAGCAGATCCAGGGAGACTCCCCTTCCTCTCCTGGGAGGAGCAGCACAGAAGTGCACCACTGGAATCTACTGGGTTTGAAGACTCCAAATGGGGTTGTGTGCCAGAGATAGAAATGCTTGGTCACAGGCCAGGTGAGCACAGAGTGCGGCTGGAGACCAGGGAAACAGGAGTGATTGACTGCTTTTCTCTGAGGGTGTGCTGAGGAGTGGGACCCTGAGCTGTTGGCTTCTCCAGGGCCAGAGATTGGGAGGACATCTTTTTCATTCTCATCTAAAGCTGTATGGAAATCCTTCAGGGAACAAAAGCTACCCAGAGCAAACCCAAGGAGATTACTTAGCCTGGCCCCTGGCAAGGGTGGTGCAATTCCACCTGGGGCACAGACATTAGAGAATCACTGCAACAGGCCCCTCCCCCAGAAGATCAGCAAGAACATCCAGCCAAGACCAAGTTTACTGATAAATGAGAACTGCAAAATTCCAGTGCTAGGGGAATGCAGCACATAAAATTCATGGCTTTTCCCCCATGATTCTGTAGTCTTTCAAAATTAATTTTTTAAATTTTTAAAATTTTTTTTATTTTTCTATATTTCTTTTTTAATTTTTCAACCAACTTCTTATCAGTTCCTTTATAAAAATCTTTTTTAATTTTCATTTTTGCAGTCATATTCTATCCCTTCATTGTATTTAACCTTACTTTTTTGTATATATAAAAGTTTTTCTTTCTTTAAAATTTTGGGATGCAGTTTCTTCTAACAGACCAAAATATACCTAAATCTAGGGTATGGCTTTGTTCTAGTCACCTGCTTAATCACATTCTCTCCTTTATTTATTTTTTAAATTTTTCTTCTTTCTTTTTTCAACCAACTTCTTATTTTACAAATTACTTTTTTAAAATCTTTTTTAATTTTCATTTTTACAGTCTTATTCCATCCCTTCATTGTATTTACCCTTATTTATATATATATATATATATATATATAGGTTTTTCTTTCTTTAAAATTTTGGGAATGTAGTTTCTTCTGACAGATCAAAATATACCCAAAATCTATTGTGTGGCTCTGTTCTATTCATCAGCCTGATCATATTCTTTTTTTCTTTTTTGATTTCCCCCTGAGTTGTGTCTCTTCTGATTTGTTTAGTGCATATTTTTCTGGGGTCACTGTTACCCTTTTAGCATTTTGTTTTCTCATTCATCTATTCTTCTCTGGACAAAATGATGAAACAGAAAAACTCACCTCAAAAAAAAGAACAAGAGGCAGTACTGCCTGCTAGGGACTTAATTAACATAGACATTAGAAAATGTCGGACCTAGAGTTCAGAATGATGATTATAAAGATACTAGCTGGGCTTGAAAAAAAGCATAGAAGATACCAGAGTATCCCTTTCTGGAGAAATAAAATCTAACCAAGTCGAAATAAAAAAGGCTATTAATGAGGTGCAATCAAAAAAGAAGGCTCTAACTGCTAGGATAAATGAGGCAGACGAGAGAATTAGTGATATAGAAGACCAAATGATGGAGAATAAAGAAGCTGAGAAAAAGAGAGATAAACAGCTACTGGATCACTACTAGAGGGGAGAATTTGAGAGATACGTGATACCATAAGGCAAAACAATATTAGAATAATTGGGATCCCAAAGAAGAAAGAGAGAGGGGGGCAGAGGGTATATTGGAGCAAATTGTAGCAGAGAACTTCCCTAATTTGGGGAAGGACACAGACATAAAAATCCAGGAGGCACAGAACCCCTCTCAAAATCAATAAAAATAGGTCAACACCCCAAAATCTAATAGTAAAACTTACAAATCTCAGGGACAAAGAGAAAATCCTGAAAGCAGCTTGGGACAAGAGGTTTGTAACCTACAATGGTAGAAACATTAGATTGGCAGCAGACCGATCTACAGAGACCTGGCAGGCCAGAAAGGATTGTCATGATATATTCAGGGCACTAAATGAGAAAAATATGCAGCCAAGAATACTATATCCAACTAGGGTCTCATTGAAAATAGAAGGAGAGATAAAAAGCTTCCAGGACAAACAGAAACTAAAAGAATTTGCGATCACCAAACCAGCCCTACAAGAAATCTTGAAAGGGGTCCTCTAAGCAAAGAGAGAGCCTAAAAGTAACATAGATCAGAATGGAACAAAGACAATATACAGTAACAGACACCTTACAAACAATATAATGACACTAAATTCATACCTTTCAATAGTTACCCTGAATGTAAATGGGCTAAATGCCCCAATCAAAAGACACAGGGTATCAGATTGGATGAAAAACCAAGACCCATCAAATGCTGTCTGCAAGAGACTCATGTTAGACCCAAAGACACCTCAGATTTAAAGTGAGGGATGGAAAGCTATTTACCATGTTAATGGACATCAAAAGAAAGATGGGGTGGCAATCCTTACGTCAGACAAATTAGATTTTAAACCAAAGACTGTAATAAGAGATGAGGAAGGACATTATATCATACTTAAAGTGTATATCCAACAAGAAGCTCTAACAATTGTAAATATATATGCTCCTAACATGGGAGCAGCCAATTATATAAGCTAATCAATAACGAAATAAAAGAAACACATCAACAATAATACAATAATAGTGGGGGCCTTTAACACCCCCCTCACTGAAATGGACAGATCATCTAAGCAAAAGATCAACAAAGAAATAAGGACTTTAACTGACACACTGGACCAGATGGACTTCATAGATATATTCAGAACATTCCATCCCAAAGCAACAGAATACACGTTTTTCTCTAGCGCCCATGGAACATTCTCCAGAATAGATCACATCCTGGGTCACAAATCAGGTCTAAACTGGTGCCAAAAGATTGGGATCATTCCATGCATATTTTCAGACCACAATGCTTTGAAACTCAAACTCAATCACAAGAGGAAAGTTGGAAAGAACTGAAATACATGGAGGCTAAAGAGCATCCTACTGAAGAATGAATTGGTCAACCAGGAAATTAAAGAAGAATTAAAAAAATTCATGGAAATGAATGAAAATGAAAACACAACTGTTCAAAATCTTTGGGATGCAGCAAAGGTGGTCCTAAGATGGAAGTATATATCAATACAAGCCTCTCTCAAGAAACACGGAAGTTCTCAAATATACAACCTAACCCTACACCTAAAGGAGCTGGAGAAATAACAGCAAATAAAGCCTAAACCCAGCAGGAGAAGAGAAATCATAAAGATCAGAGCAGAAATCAATGAAATAGAAACCAAAAGAACAGTAGAACAGATTAATGAAACTAGGAGTTGGTTCTTTGAAAGAATTAATATGATTGATAAACCCCTGGACTAATATCAAAAAGAAAACAGAAAGTACCCAAAAAATAAAATCATGAGTGAAAGAGGAGAGATCACAACTAACACCAAAGAGATACAAACAATTATAAGAACATATTATGAGCAACTATATGCCAACAAATTAGACAATCTGGAATAAATGGATGTATTCCTAGAGACCTATAAGCTACCAAAACTGAAAGAGGAAGAAATAGAAAACCTGAACAGAGCCATACTCAGCAAGGAAATTGAAGCACTACTCAAAAATCTCCCAACAAACAAGAGCCCAGGGCCAGATGGCTTCCCAGGGGAATTCTACCAAACATTTAAAGAAGAATTAATACTTATTCTTCTGAAACTGTTCCAAAAAATAGAAATGGAAGGAAAACTTCCAAACTCATTTTATCCGGCCAGCCTTACCTTGATCCCAAACCCCGACAAAGACCCCATCACAAAGGAGAATTACAGACCAATATCCCTGATGAACATGTATGCAAAAATTCTCACCAAAATACTAGCCAAAAGGATCCAATAGTACATTGAAAGGATTATTCACCACAAACAGGTAAGATTTATTCCTGGGCTGCAGGGTTGGTTCAACATCCACAAATCAATCAATGTGATACAATACATTAATAAAAGAAAGAACAAGAACCATATGATACTCTCAATAAATGCAGAAAAAGCACTTGACAAAGTACAGCATCATTTTTTGCTTAAAACTCTTCACAGTGTAGGGATAGAGGGATACTATCATAAAAGTCATCTATGAAAAACCCATAGCGACTATCATTTTCAATGGGGAAAAACTGAGAGCTTTTCCCCTAAGGTCAGGGACATGTCAGGATGTCCACCATCACCACTGCTATTCAACATAGTACTAGAAGTCCTAGCCACAGTAATCAGACAACAAAGAAATACAAGGCATCCGAATTAGCAAAGAAGTCAAACTCTCACCCTTTGCAGATGATATACTTTATGTGGAAAACTCAAAATACTCCACCCCAAAACTGCTAGAACTCATACAGGAATTCAGTAAAGTGGCAAGATACAAAATCAATGCACAGAAATCAGTTCTATACAGTAACAATGAGACAGAAGAAAGAGAAATTAAGGAGTTGATCCCATTTACAACTGCACCCAAAACCATAAGATATTTAGAAATAAACCTAACCAAAGAGGCAAAGAATCTGTACTCAGAAAACTACAGAATACTCATGAAAGAAATTGAGGAAGACACAAAGAAGTGGAAAAATGTTCTACGTTCATGAATTGGAAGAACAAATATTGTTAAAATGTCTATGCTACCTAGAGCAATTTATATATTCAAGGCAATCCCTATCAAAATACCATCAACATTTTTCACAGAGCTGGAACAAGCAATCCTAAAATTTGTATAGAACCAGAAAAGCACCCAAATAGCCAAAGGAATGTTGAAAAAGAAAACCAAAACTGGTGACATCACAGTCTCGGACTTCAAGTTCTATTACAAAGCTATAATCATCAAGAGAGTATGGTACTGGCACAAACAGACACACAGATCAATGGAACAGAATAGAGAGCCCAAAAATGGATCCTCAACTCTATGGTCAACTAATCTTTGACAAAGCAGGAAAGAATATCCACTGGAAAAAAGACAGTCTCTTCAACAAATGATATTGGGAAAATTGGACAGCCACATGCAGAAGAATGAAACTGGGCCATTTCTTCACACTATTTGCAAAAATAGACTCAAAATGTATGAAAGACCTAAATGTGAGACAGGAATCCATCAAAATCCTAGAGGACAACACAGGCAGCAAACTCTTCAATGTTGGTCACAACAACATCTTACTAGACAGATCTCCAGAGGCAAGGGAAACAAAAGAAAAATGAATTATTGGGACTTCATCAAGATAAAAAGCTTCTGCACAGCAAAGGAAACAGTCAACAAAACCAAAAGACAACAGACAGAATGAGAGAAGATATTTGCAAATGACATACCAGATAAAGGGCTAGTATCCAAAATCTATAAAGAACTTAACAAACTCAACACCCAAAGAACAGATAATCCCATCAAGAAATGGGCAGAAGACATGAAAGGCATTTCTACAAAGAAGACATCCAAATGGCCAACAGGCACATGAAAAAGTGTTCAACATCACTCAGCATCAGGGAAATACAAATGAAAACCACAATGATATACCACCTCACACCAGTCAGAATGGTTAAAATTAACAAGTCAGGAAACAACAGGCAAGGATCCTTGTTGGCAAGGATAAGAAAGGGGAACCCTCCTCCACTGTTGGTGGGAATGCAAGCTGGTGCAGCCACTCTGGAAAACAGTATGGAGGTTCCTCAAAAAGTTGAAAATAGAGCTACCCTATGACCCAGCAATTGCACTACTGGGTATTTTCCCCAAAGATACAAAGGTAGTGATCCAAAAGGGCACCTGCACCCCAAATTATAGCTGCAATGTCCACAATAGCCAAACTGTTTAAAGAGCCCAGGTGTCCAATGACAGATGAATGTATAAAGAAGATATATATATATATATATATAAAATGGAATATTACTCTGCCATAAAAAAAGAAATCTTGCCGTTTGCAATGATGTGTATGGAACTAGAAGGTATTATGCTAAAGCAAAATAAGTCCATCAGAGAAGGACAATTATCATATGATCTTACTGATATGTGGAATTTAAGAAAAAAGGCAGAGGATCATAGGGGAAGAGAGGAAAAAAATAAAACAAGATGAATCCAGAGCGGTAGACAAACCATAAGAGACTCTTAATCATAGGAAACAAACTGAGAGTTGCTGGAGGGGCGATAGGTGAGGGTATGGGGTAACTGGTTGATAAGTATTAAGGAGGGCACGTGATGTAATGAGCACTGGTATTACATAAGGGTTATGAATCACTGACCTGTACCTCTGAAACCAATAATCATTATATGTTAACCAAATGAATTTAAATAAAAAAAAAATTAATTAAAATTAAAAAAAAATGATGGTCAAAACTTTTGTGAGAGAAGGACCAAGGAGAATAACTGAAAATGCTCTTTAGTAAATTTTTACTTTAACTTCGCTGTTAACTTGAATTTTATTGGATTAAGGTTAGAGTTTTATTGGATTAAGGTTAGAACTTACTGCTAAGAAAAGCCAATGCATTAAGTGTACAATGCCAATTTTGACACTATGGGAAGGATATAAATCATCTATATATCTGTCTATATCTTATTTACCTAATATACATATTATTGACAACATTGACTGGAAATATTGTGTTAGTTTATTGTTTTTATTTAGGGAGTACGTTTTTATGATTAAAGGAAAGGATAAAAGATAAATTAGAAATTCTGAAGTTGAAAGTGATATGTGTACGTGGTAGGTAATACTGCTTTGTTAGGGGAGATGCAGATAAATAGTGTGATAATAAAAATCCATGAAAAACTTGTTACTAATATTTCACATTTAAAATATATATTCATGATCATACATTGATAATAGTTACTAACATATATTTCTGCAAAGCAATTATACATTTAAATTATAGTATTATTATATCATTTTATTCCATATCCAACTAAAATGGTATCATGATGAAATACAAAGTTTCTTTTGAGATATGTTCGAAATTATTTTCCCAAGATTATTTGTAACAATGTTGTGCTTTGGTATTTAATGGTCTTATAATTATTATCAAAAGGTAATATATATTTTAAAGAAATACAGGACCTCTAAAGAAATGCTCAATATAGTTAAACAAAAGTATAAGTGTTATTTTGCATTACAATAAGAGCACTAGAGAAATTCCTCTATTGTGGTCACCAAAATACTAAACAATTATCATTATGAATCATTTCTGCAGTTTGAGATTTTCATAGGAAATAATGAGCTGTTACAGTCATTATATATATACTTGTATAATCTTAGTTACTAAAAGGAAGATACATAAACTTATAAAATTACATATACTTTGGTTACACTGCCTAAAAAATATGTAACTTCAAAATACATCTGCAAAGTATATTGTCCCTTCATTTCATACTTATTTGACAGGGTATACAAAAAAGATTCGTGAAAATGATGTAGTTTAAATAAAAATATTTAGTGTAATTATATGGGTGATTTTAAATTATTCGAAAATACAAGCCCTTCCAAAATTTTTAACATTATTAAAACTTTTTTTTAACATATTTCAACATTTTAACATATTTCAACAATAGTTACATTGATCTTTGGACATGCTATCAAAATGTACACCAGTGACACAAAGGGCACATTCCTACTCACACATATATACTAATAATGTCATATGGCCTGAGGAAGTGGCTAGAATGGACTACATTGCACTCTGTTTCTTTAACTATGATTATGTGGCTTCTCTTCATTCTCCTTTAGCCAATTTTTATGTGATGAATTTGGATGCAAATATCCTTAATAAAATATTAGCAAATTGAATCTAAAATTGTGTAAAAAGAATTCTACACCATGGCAGAGTAGATTTTATCTTTTATCTCAGGAATGCAAGACTGGTTCAGCACTCAAAAATCAATTAATATATTGCATCAGTGCAATAGGCTAAGAAAGAAAAAATACATAATCATATCAATAGATACAAAAAATCATTTTAATAATCCATGATAAAAATTTATTCAGTAAAAATGATAAAAATCTGCAGTAAATTGGGATTAAAGGGAAACTTCCTCAACTTGATAAAGACTATCTACAAAAGACCTACAACTAACATCATACTTAATGGTGAGAAACTCTAAGCTTTCCAACTAGATCAGAAACAAGGCAAGAATGGTCCTTTCCACCACTCCTATTCAGCATCATACTGGAAGTTCTAGCTACAAGACAAAAATAGGAAACAAACAATATAGAAAGTGAAAAGGAAGAATTAAAACTGTCTTTGTCCATCGCTGAAATGATCATCCATGTAGGAAATCCACAAGAATTGTCAAAAAAAAATCTTGGAGCTAATAAATAATTATACCAATGTTGCAACATAAAAATATGCAAAGACAACTATTTTCCTATATAGTAGTAATAAACATGTGGAATTTGAAATTAAATACAATACCATTTGCTTTAGTACCCCGCCCTCAAAATGAAATACCCCTAGTTATAAATCTAACAAAATATAAATAAGATCTATGTGAGAAAACTAAAAAATTCTGATGAAAGAAATCAAAGAATTAAACAAATGGAGAGCTATTCCATATTGGTGGATAGGAAGACTCAATATTGTGAAAGTGTCAATTTGTCCCAGTTGATCTATAGATTCAATGTAGTCCCTATAAAATCCAAATGAGTTGTTTTGTGGATAACAAGAAACTGATTTTAAAGTTTATATAGAGAGGTAAAAGACAGAGAATAGCCAAAATATGGAAGATAAAGAACTAAGTTGGAGGGCTGATGCAACCCAACTTGGAGACTGAATATAAAGCTATAGTAATCAAGACCATGTGATACTGATAAAATATAGACAAATTGACTAACAGAACAGAATAGATAGCCCAGAAATAGACCCAACTAAATATAGCAAACTGGTCTTTAGCAAACGTGCAAAGGGAACACAATGGAACAGAGTCTCTGCAACAAACCATGCTAGAAGAACTTGCTTTTAATATGCAAAACAGTGATTTAGACACAGACCTTTACACTTCACAAAAATTAACTCAAAATGGCTCATAAACGTAGGTGGAAAACACAAAACTATAAAACTCCCAGAAGATAACATAGGAGAAAATCTAAATAATCTTGGGTATCATAATGGCTTTTTAGATATGACACTGTTAGTATGACCCATGAAGGAAATAATTGATTAGTTGGGCTTTGTTAAATTTAAAAACTTCTGTACTGTGAAAGACATTGTCAAGAGAATAAGAATACAAGCTGCAGATGAGGGGGAAATATTTGCAAAAGACCTATCTGATAAAGGACTGTTTTATCTAGGACATACCAATAACTAAAAACTAAAAATAGATAATGGGTAGTTTATGCACATGTGGGAACATGTATCTTCCACTCAGTTTTGCTTACCTCTAAAATGCTCTAAAAAATAAAGTTTTAATTAAAAAATAATAGGGTGGAATTGAAGTTTCATAAGTATATTCCCAGTATTAAGTAACTAATATATTTAAGATCAATAGCCTATATTTGTTAAGATAACTTACAGTTTTATGCTCTAGTATAATAAGGGTTGTAATTTAATAATGTCCTTTATGGGAGACCATAACTTTTATCTGTGAAATATTAAAGTTCTCTTATCAAAATCAGGAGACTCCTCACCAGGACCACACCTTGATACTTACTTCTGTACACACACACACACATACACACACACACACACATACAGGTCTAATGAAATATTATGAACAATAGTGGTCATTAAATATTTGAAGAGATTTATAAATCCTAATGATCATATGTACATCTTTCCATAACAAACCCCAAATATTTGAATTCTAGCAAAGGTATGTGTGGTATCTTCTCCATACCTCTATAAAGTATGGTGGTATCCATCTTCTCCTTGATTTTTAAATACACTTTATTTCCATTCATTTATTTAAAACAAAATGTTTTATTCCTGAGAAGGATTTTTGTCATATTTTCATTTTATAAATTTCCCCTCTAATAAGAAACCATATAGGGGTGTTCTGAGATATACTACTGCTTTCTTCAGTGTTTGTTGATTTCACCAGTTTTAATAGCTATACTAATGGCTAAGATAATATATTTTAGAACTAGGTAAACTCCCAGGTCTGACATTTGTTATCTATGGATTTGTGCAATTTTTGTGACCATGGTGAGCTTCAGTTTCCTTATCTGTAAATTGGGGATTATAGCACACACATTTTTGAGGGTTAAATGTAATGAACATAAAAAGAGCCTAGAACTGTGTATGAAACATGGAGATAACTCAATAAAAGTTAGCTATTATAGGTTATTTTTTAACATAAAATAGAATTAAAATTATTCTTAATTCTAACTGAATTCTAAAATTTACTTAAATAATAGTTTTTGCCTCCAATATTTGTTTGCTGATTATTCAAGCCAAAATATGTGGGGACACCCTGAGGCCTGCCTGACCTTAGAGTCTATAGATGGAGTGAGTGACCCTGAGCGCCAGAATGGGAAGGACATAGAGAAAACCTGCCATCACTTCCACCTCCTTGAGTCCTAAAGCCCAGAGGTGGCACTATGGTTGGAATACATATGCAGCTTAAGTTCATACAACAGTGGTGGAACATCTGTGGCCTAGAGTCTTGTTTTCTAGGAGTTAAGTGTAATTAATATGAAGACAGAGATATGGCAGGCAATAGGAATAGGAATAAAAAGATAGCATTCTTCCTTAAGGCCATCTTTAAGGTGTGGGGGCCTCTGACAAATATTTTTGTGTATTTCCTCTTTACATACAAAATTTGATTAAATATGTGTATAAAATTTGAATTAATGTGATTACTTAGAATTATGAGCATAGATGAGGAACTTACAAATATGTTTACTGTCAGTGCATGTGAAGAATTGATAATAACATATGACATTAACAACCCCACAGGTTAAATTACTAGGAAACTCTGAGAAAATCCAGAGTTCAAATTATATGTAAATGTTGCTGAGGGTAGGTCCAAGCAGAAAGCCTGAATATAAAATTAGAGTAATGTTACAGGAAAATACTAGGAGGAGGAAGAAAACTTTTAATGGCAGATCTCACAAATGTCCAACAAACATTTACTTTCAGAAGGAAAGACCCCCCACCCAAAGAGAGGAGAGAAGAAAAACTCCTGTAAGGTTGAACTAGATTCTAGTGCTAGGTTAATGAAATGAAGGAAAGAACATGGAGCTGAGGAGGCTCAGTGGAGGTGGATCACGTGGATTATTATTATAAGTTATATCAAAAATTTATTTAAAAAATTAAGACAGCATTTCCTACTCAGGAAAAATTATATCAAAGAAGAAAAGAATCACAAAACTTAGCACTCTGAAAATGGTTTTGAAGGAAAAGATATGAATGATTTAGAATGAAGATTAATGACAATAATGGTGTGTAAATAACCTCATGGATATGATATACAGATTCAGGAATAAGAACAGGAAAAAAAAAAGAGCAACAACAAAAAACAGCAAAACCCTGATCTAAAACAGTACAACACTGCCTAAGCAAATGTCTATTTGCTTATGTCTTTACATGGGCCATAACAATTTTAAGACTTTATATTAGGAAATTACACACACGGACACACAGTTCTGAAAAACACAAATATTAACATAATAGAGGGAAGACTACATCATTTTCATTGTTGTAGAGATTTTGCATATCTACCCTAAGGCAGGGAAGAAGCTTTCCAATCCAGTTCCAGTTCTAGGAAACCAAAATTATTTATGGACTATAAATGGTATGGTTCAATCTAGTCTGATTATTTGTGTACAATAAGAATCTTTAGTAGTTCTTAAAGTCATTTTACTGTCCTCATTGCTGTTGCGATTACATTTAGTGTTTCTGTACGGCATTTCAGAAAATGTGTGGTATCATTTTATTTACTTATTAGAATAGTTGTACACTAGTAGACATGAATAAATACAAAGATACAGTTGTATAAAAATATAAAAGCAATACAGAAACAGATTTTAGGTATAGAGTCATTTTAATGAGTCTAAGTTAGTCTTGTTCATATTATACTTATTTTCTGTGCTTGACTTTACAGATTGCATAGAGAGCAAAGATCCTTATTTCTGAGGAGAAAGGAATGAACCTCTCACAGATATATAGTGATTATTTCAGTGTCAATAATTATTGGAAAGGCTTTCTTTTTCACAGTTGATTTTTCTGCTTGGAATAGAGAGTCAGACTGATGAAAATATGTTCCTAAAAGATTCAGTCCCTTAGATGGCTATGGCAGCCCTGGTTGTTACTTTTTCTCTCAAACATGAGGAGGACAACATTGTCAGGATGGGAGCGGTGGTGGTTAGAGATTATAATGTCCTTCATGTGTCTCCTTGCTCTTGTGCCAAGATTTGAAAAGGGAATAGCATAAAGACATAGATCTTTCACAGGTTCTCTGAGTCACTACTTTTTAATTAGGAAAATTAGAGCTCATAAGGATGAGTTACTTTAATTTTTTTATAAAGATTTTATTTATTTATTCATGAGAGACAGAGAGAGAGAGACAGAGAGAGAAGCAGAGGGAGAAACAGGTTCCCAAGGAGCAGGGAGCCCGATGCGGGACTCGATCCCAGGACCCTGGGATCATGACCTGAGCCGAAGGCAGACGCTTAACCATCTGAGCCACCCAGGTGCCCTAATTTTCTTAAAGTACTTATCCCTTGAGCTGTACGAATTTGTATTGAAGTTTAGAATTCGTCATCACTTTTCTAAACAGCTATGTTTAGAATCTGTATTCATTGTGAGGTTTTTATATCGTTATTGGAGAGAGATTTTATTGTTTTCTAAACAGCTATATTTATAATCTGTACTCATTGTGAGGTTTTTATATTGTTATCGGAGAGAGATTTTATCATTAAGATGTTCAGATGAGATTCATTCTTGAATACAATGCACATAGCAGGCATTCAATAAATGGTTTTTGTGACCAGAGATAACATACAATGAGAAAAATTTACAGATCATGGACTTTGTCTATTTTTACACTGGCATATCCCTAATACCTAAAACAGTGCTTAGCACATAGTAGATGCTCAATAAACAATTGTGGAAAAAAGACAAGAAAAGAGGAAAGATGGAAGGAAGGAAGAATTGACTGGAACTGATCATCTAAACTTTTTGTATATTTGTACTGAACTTCCTATGGTGTTCATTTTTTATGGTATATTTCTTTATGGGTATTTGATTATGTTGTATGTCTCTATCTGTATGGAGTCCATGTAGGAAGGGTCACATACAGATTTTACAAGGCAGTCTGGAGATAATGACTTGTGGTTGCAATAACGAGAGGTAATGTGCAATATACCCTGTGTGAAGTCTGGTGACAGGAATTAAATTAACTCATGTCACTATTGTGAAACAAGGTTAACTTGAACTGAACTGTATCACATCCCTGCATCCACTTAATAATGGCCCTGCCACAGGATGGTTAGAAGATAAATTAACTGAATTGTGATATAAAGATAGCTTGTAATGATGCCAACAAGTGAGGCAATCCATAGGATAGTAATATTCCAAAACAAAATCCATCTTGAATCTAGGTAGAAAATAATTTTGAATTAAACCTCGTAAAAATAATCTTAGTAAAAGGGTTTTGGGGATAAAACCTATCTTTCCTCCTATTTCCTCAACTTTTAATGGAAGTTGCATAACTCAGGTTTAAGATTCTTTATAGATCAAATATTTTAGCTGTTCTAAAATGATTAGTCTTTATATTTTTAGGAAGAATGAAGTTCAGGAAAATGCTAGCTAATGCTACATGGATTTTTTCTTGTATTGGCTTGGGTTTCTCCTATAAAATATTTAATATCATTCTGTTAAGTTTATTGGTGACATTTTAAGTAACAATGTTTCTTTTTTAGTCATGGTTAGGTCAAGAGGAAACGATTTTCTAGAACATAAATAAAACTCAGAAAAATGTGCCACAGTTGTTAATTTTTTCCTGACAAACTGTGTAGCAATTTGATTAAATTTCATACCCTTTTATGTGATTAAATTCTAAAATTCAGTGGAAGATGTTCAGCTTTTTTCCCAAACAGTGATCCCTAAGGGAACTGGTAGCATGGGGGTAGGAAAGGTGGTATACATATCCACAAAAGAATTGCCAGTGATGAGGAAAAGGGAAGTATACAATCAAAAGAAATGATAAAGCTAAAGTCCAATATTAGAAATTTATTAATGGATTTATTCATTCTACAAATATAACCTCAAATATCTTCTCTGTACCAGTCATTATGCTAATAATTAAAAATGAAAATATGAATAGTACACAGCACCACCTTTGAGGTGCCCACACTCCTATAAGAAATAAATTATGTAAGCAAAATAACTGCAGCAATGTTATAAATTCCAAAATAGAGATAAAATGAATTATTTTATGGAGACAGAAAAGAAGATGCTTACATTGGCTGGGAAAGGATAGAAAAGACTTCCTATAGGAAAAGAATAGGAGCTAAATTTCAATATTGATGAAGTTACCAATATAACATGGATGAAATAAATTATCATTACAACTTTTCCAGAAGAGAAAAAAGACTACGCAAAATTGGGAAATGCATGTATTGCAGCTCAAATTGCCTCAGTAAGGGGTGCAGGTGGGAGGCAAAATGGAAAAGAAATCCAGGACACTGACATGCATGCAGGAAGCTTAGAATTATCATTTAGAGAAACAAGAGCTACTGAAGATTTCTGGAATGGGCAATGGCATGATATGATTTTCATCCCAGGAAGATCACTTTGACTACAAGGTGAAGAAAGAATTGAGTGGGAGGCAGGAATAAACATATAAAAGAGAGTTAGAACATGAGTCTAAGCAAGAAAGTCCTACAGCTGGAAGAATGGCACAATATTTAAGAAATAACCTTACATTTTTATTTTTTTTTTAGGTCCAGACTAACAGGTACATAATTCCGTAGTGAGCCCTCTAGGTACCACCTGGTATTTGAGAAATAATTTCCACTAATTAAGGTTTTATTAAAATATTTTGATCAAATAACAAAACAGTAATATAACAAAATTTAGCAAATCATTAAAATTTTCTTCAACCTGACACCAGAAATTTTGTAATTAGTTTCCCTTTAAAGAGATGAATTCTCTCCACAGCTTCAGTCTGCCACGACACCACTCAGGGTATTCCTAGCTGCTAGGAGTTTCAATTCCCATTGTGAAAGAAGGTGGAGAAAAGTAGTATTTCATATTTTTATTAGATTATTCAATCTATATTAGAGTCATTTATATATAATTTTATAATATTTATATATAATACAATAATATACATATATTAAATGCGAAGTAACCTGGTTTGAATAATATTAAAAAGAAAGTTGTAAAGGGTTTACCATAGGGATTCCAGAGATGCTTACTTTCTCTCCATATCAAGAATCAGAACCTGAACTTGCTTATATACTTTGCATTATACTTAGGAGAGTACCTAAAATTATACTGTGGCTTCTGGATCAATACTTCATACAATAAAAATTACTTGTAATGATTGTGCTCACTGACTTCACAATAAAATTCAACAACATCAGCAGACTAAACCACTGGCTAATACTGATTATGGTGGCAAATTCATAAACATTGACAGACTGATGAATCTTAGAATGATCAGTGTCCTTTTTGATATTCTCTTCATTATCATCAGAAGATTGTCTGTTAAAATATGTGTTCTAATACTTGGTGTATTTTCATTAAACATAACGATTCAATGTGTTTTGTTAGAAGCATAACACAGTTCTGGCAATGAGTACATTTTTGCTGCTTTCTTATTGTTTTTGTGTTTTAATCAAATGTCTAGTGTTGATGGCCTTTCTGATGTGAAACATTCCTTACCCCTCCCTAGCAAAATCTTTCTTATGCGGAATTGGAGAGCCTGGCACAAACCTTGAAGATCTTGTTTACCTGGTTTTACTGTAACTATATTTTACTTGTTCTGTTTCTTCTAATACACTGTGAACTTTCAAGTGAGAGCACCATTAGTGAATTTTTCTCTGCTCACAGCCCTTGGCATTGAGACTTTCCCATAGAAGAATAAATACTTGCTGAATAATCATATGGATAGAATATATCCATACTTTCAAAAATCCTTGGGCAATAAATTATTAGGAAACAAGTGATATGAAAAAGTAATTCTCTGAATGACAAAATGTAATCAGAATGTCTAAGCTTCAAGCTACAATGCTAAGATCTTCTGGGCAATTTATTTATTTTTATTTTTTTGGGTTTTATTTTATTTTTATTTTTTATTTTTATTTTTTTAAAATTTTATTATGTTATGTTAGTCACCATACAATACATCATTAGTTTTTGATGTAGTGATCCTTGATCCATTGTTTTTGTATAACACCCAGTGCTCCATGCAGTATGTGCCCTCCTTAATACCCATCACCCGGCTAACCAATCCCCCCTCCCCTCTCCCCTCTAAAACCCTGTTTGTTTCTCAGGTCCATAGTCTCTCATGGTTCATCTCTACCTCCAATTCGCCCCCGCCATTTTTCCCTTCCTTCTCCTAATGTCCTCCATGTACTTCCTTATGTTCCACAAATAAGTGAAACCATATGATAATTACTTTCTCTGCTTGACTTATTTCCCCTAAGCATAATCTCCTCCAGTCCCATCCATGTTGATATAAAAGTTGGGTATTCATCTTTTCTGATGGCTGAGTAATATTCCATTGTATATATGGACCACATCTTCTTTATCCATTCATCTGTTGAAGGGTATCTCGGCTCTTTCCACAGTTTGGCTATTGCGGACATTACTGCTATGAACATTGGGGTGCATATGGCCCTTCTTTTCACTACATCTGTGTCTTTGGGGTAAATACCCAGGAGTGCAATTGCTGGATCATAGGGTAGCTCTATTTTTAAATTTTTGAGGAACCTCCACACTGTTTTCCAAAGTGGCTGTACCAACTTGCATTCCCACCAACAGTGTTAAGAGGGTTCCCCTTTCTCCACAACCTCTCCAACATTTGTTGTTTCTTGTCTTGTCAATTTTTACCATTCTAACTGGTGTAAGGTGGTATCTCAATGTGGTTTTGATTTGGATTTCCCTGATGGCTAATGATAATGAAGATTTTTTCATGTGTCTGTTAGCCATTTGTATGTCTTCTTCAGAGAAGTGTCTTTTCATATCTTCTGCCCACTTTTCGACTTGACTGTTTTTCGGGTGTTGAGTTTGAGAAGTTCTTTATAGATCTTGGATACCAGCCCTTTATCTGTAGTGTCATTTGCAAATATCTTCTCCCATTCTGTGGGTTGCCTCTTTGTTTTGTTGACTGTTTCCTTTGCTGTGAAGAAACTTTTTATCTTGATGAAGTCCCAAAAGTTCATTTTGCTTTTGTTTCACTAGCTTTTGGAGATGTATCTTGAAAGAAGTTGCTGTGGCCGATGTCAAAGAGGTTACTGCCTATGTTCTCCTCTAGGATTTGGATAGATTCCTGTCTCACATTGAGGTCTTTCATCCACTTTGAGTTTATCTTTGTGAATGGTGTTAGAGAATGGTCGAGTTTCATTCTTCTGCATGTGGCTGTCCAATTTTCCCAGCACCATTTATTGAAGAGATTGTCTTTTTTCCATTGCATGTTTTTTCCTGCTTTGTCAAAGATTATTTGACCATAGAGTTGAGGGTCCATATCTGGGTTCTCTATTCTGTTCCATTGGTCTGTATGTCTGTTTCTGTGCCAGTACCATGCTGTCTTGGTGATCACAGCTTTGTAATATAGCTTGAAATTGGGCAATGTGATGCCCCCAGCTTTGTTTTTCTTTTTCAACATTTCCTTGGTGATTCGGGGTCTTTTCTGATTCCATACAAATTTTAAGACTGTTTGTTCCAGCACTTTGAAAAATGTCATTGGAATTTTGATTGGGATGCCATTGAAGGTATAGATTGCTCTGGATAGCATAGACATTTTAACAATGTTTATTCTTCCGATCCATGAGCATGGAATGTTTTTCCATCTTTTTGTGTCTTCTTCAATTTCTTTCATGAGTGTTCTGTAGTTCCTAGAGTATAGATCCTTTACCTCTGGTTAGGTTTATTCCGAGGTATCTTATGGTTTTTGGTGCTATTGTAAATGGAATCATTTCTCTAATTTCTCTTCCTACAGTTGCATTGTTAGTGTTTAAGAAAGCAACTGATTTCTGTGCATTGATTTTGTATCCTGCCACATTACTGAATTGCTGGATGAGTTCTAGTAATTTGGGGGTGTAGTCTTTTGGGTTTTCCACATAAAGTATCATGTCGTCTGCGAAAGAGAGAGTTTGACTTCTTTGCCAATTTGAATACCTTTTATTTCTTTTTGTTGTCTGATTGCTGTTGCTAGGACTTCTAGTACTATGTTGAACAACAGTGGTGAGAGTGGGCACCCTTGACGTGTTCCTGATCTTAAGCGAAAGGCTCTCAGCTTTTCCCCATTGAGGATGATATTCACTGTGGGTTTTTCATAGATGGATTTTATGAGCTTGAGGAATGTTCCCTCTATCCCTATACTCTGGAGAGTTTTAATCAGAAAAGGATGTTGTATTTTGTCAAATGCTTTTTCTGCATAAATTGAGAGGACCATATGGTTCTTCTCCCTCCTCTTATTAATGTGTTCTATCACATTGATTGATTTGCGAATGTTGAACCACCCTTGCATCCCGGGGATAAATCCCACTTAGTTGTGGTGGATGATCCTTTTACTGTATTGTTGGATCCTATTAGCTAGGATTTTGTTGAGGATTTTGGAATCCATATTCATCAGGGATATCAGTCTGAAATTCTCCTTTTTGATGGGGTCTTTGCCTGGTTTGGGGATTAAGGTAATGCTGGCCTCACAGAATGAGTTTGGAAGTTTTCCTTCTGTTTCTATTTTTTGAAACAGCTTCAGTAGAATAGGTATTATTTCTTCTTTGAATGTTTGGTAGAATTCCCCAGGGAATCCATCAGGCCCTGGACTCTTGGTTTTTGGGAGGTTTTTGATTACTGCTTTAATCTTGTTACTGGTTATTGGCCTATTCATGTTGTCAATTTCTTCCTGTTTCAGTCTTGGCAGCTTATAGGTTTCCAGGAAGGCCTCCATTTCATCCAGATTGCTCAGTTTATTGGCATATAGTTGTTGATAATAATTTCTAATAATTGTTTCTGTTTCCTTGGTGTTAGTCGTGATCTCTCCCCTTTCATTCATAATTTTATTAATTTGGGTCCTTTCTCTTTTCTTTTGGATAAGTCTGGCCAGTGGTTTATCGATCTTATTAATTCTTTCAAAGAACCAACTTCTAGTTTCATTGATCTGATCTACTGTGTTTCTGGTTTCCAATTCATTGATTTCTGCTCTAATTTTAATTATTTCTCTTCTGATGCATGCCTTAGGCGTCATTTGTTGCTTTTTGTCTAGTTCTTTAAGGTGTAGAGTTAGTTGGTGAATTCGGGATTTTTCTATTTTTTTGAATGAGGTTTGGATGGCTATGTATTTCCCCCTTAGGACCGCCTTTGCAGTATCCCATAGGTTTTGGACCGGTGTGTTTTCGTTCTCATTGATTTCCATTAATTGTTTAAGTTCTTCTTTGATTTCTTGGTTGACCCAAACGTTCTTGAGCAGAGTGGTCTTTAGCTTCCAAGTGTTTGAATTTCTGCCAAATTTTTTCTTGTGATTGAGTTCCAGTTTTAGAGCATTGTGGTCTGAGAATATGCAGGGAATAATCTCAATCTTTTCGTATCAGTTGAGACCTGATTTGTGAGCCAGTATATGGTCTATTCTGGAGAAAGTTCCATGTGCACTTGAGAAGAATGAGTATTCTGTTGTTTTAGGGTGGAATGTTCTGTAAATATCTATGAGGTCCATCTGGTCCAATGTATCATTCAAAGCTCTTGTTTCCTTGTTGATTTTCTGCTTAGATGATCTGTCCATTGCTGAGAGTGGAGTATTGAGGTCTCCTACAATTAACATATTGTTATCAATATGACTCTTTATTTTGGTTAACAGTTGGCTTATATAGATGGCTGCTCTCATGTTGGGGGCATAGATATTTACAATTGTTAGATCTTCTTGTTGGATAGACCCTTTAAGAATGATATAGTGTCCTTCTGTGTCTCTTATTACAGACTTTAGTTTAAAATCTAATTTGTCTGATATAAGAATTGCTACCCCAGCTTTCTTTTGAGGTCCGCTGGCATGGAAGATGGATCTTCATACCTTCACTTTCAGTCTGGATGTATCTTTAGGTTCAAAATGAATCTCTTGTAGACAGCATATGGATGGGTCCTGTCTTTCTATCCAATCTGCAACCCTGTGCTGTTGTATGGGAGCGTTTAGGCCATTCACACTGAGAGTGATTATTGAAAGATATGAATTAATTGTCATCATGTTGCCTGTGAAGACGTTGTTTTTATAGATTGTCCCTGTAAATTTCTGTTGTAGATCACTCTTGGGGTCTTTCTCCTTTTATAGAACCCCCCTTAATATATCTTGCAGTGCCAGCTTAGTGGTCACATATTCTTTCAGCTTTTGCTGGTCGTGGAAGCTCTGCATTTCTCCATCCATTCTAAATGAAAGCTTGCTGTATAAAGTATTCTTGGCTGCATGTTCTTCTCATTTAGTACCCTGAATATGTCTTGCCAGGCCTTTCTGACTTGCCAGGTCTCTGTGGATAGGTCTGACGTTATTCTGATGTTCCTCCCTCTGTACGTAAGGAATCTCTTCCCCCTAACTGCCCTTAAGATGGTTTCCTTGGTTCTAAGATTTGCAAGTTTTACTATTACATGCTGGGGTATTGGCCTGTTTTCCTTGAACTTAGGAGGGGTCCTCTCTGCATCTAGGAATCGAATGTTTGTTTCATTTCCCAGATTAGGGAAGTTCTCAGCTATGATTTGCTCAAATACATCTTCTAGCCCTCTCTCTCTCTCCACTCCCTCCGGGATTCCAATTATTCTGACATTGGAACACTTCATGGTGTCACTTATTTCTCTGATTCTATTTTCATGGATTCTGAGTTGTTTTTCCCTGGCCTCCTCTTTTCCCTTTTTATCTATTATATTGTCTTCCAGGTCACTTATTCTCTCTTCTGTCTCAGTTACCCTAGCTGTTAGATTATCTAGATTGGATTGGATCTCATTGATAGCATTTTTAAGTTCTGCCAATTCAGCTTTCCTTTCTGCCCTTAGAGGCTCTATGTTGCCATTAATTGATTTCTCCATTCTAGCCATTGTCTTCACAATTGCTAGCCTGAATTCCATCTCTTACATCTTGGTTATATCTGCATCCATTTGTAAATCTGCAGCATAAGTCATAATCTCTGAGTCTTTTCTGTTTTGGGGGGCCCTCCTCCTAGTCATTCTCTTGATGGGTGTTTGAGAGAATGTATAGAGTCCAAATTATTGACCAGAACCCAAGCAAGATGCACCTGTTTTCTTGGGACCTTAGGGTTGCTGGCCTCTTGTTTTCCCAGCCTGTCTTCTGCAGGAGGGGCCTGCTGCACTGTTACTCAGGCAACCCTTTTGGGCAGAGTTGCCCTGCGCCCCTGTGGCGGGGGATGGGCTTAGTGGGAATCAGTCTTTGGGGCTTTTGTTCTCTGGCACCTTTCCCTGGCAGCTTTCCACATCTCTTCCGTGAGTCAGAGCAGAAGAGACCATTTCCAGCCCTCTGCCTCAGAGCAGAGAGACTGCACTCTGTTCTTCAGTGAGCCCTCCAGGCCACACCGTCTCCATTTCTGTCCGTGCTGCTATAAACTGCAGCGCCCTGGGTTGTGCGCCCCTCCGCAGCGCTCCCAGTCCTGCCTCCAGGTCGGGGCCCGTCTCTGCCCTTTGTGCTTCTAAAACCACCAGCCACTCCCAGTTTGCGTGCATGCGCGACTCCGCAGCTTCGGTTTCCGGCCCTGGGGCTGCAGTTCACCGGCACGATCCTGGCACTCCGGGTTTCCGACCCGGGGGCTGCAGTTCCCGTGCACGCAACCCCGCAGCTCTGGGTTTCCCTCCCGGGGACTGCCCTAAAGTCCTTTCCCCGACGCTACCAGTCTGCGAGTCTGTGCCTGTCCGCAGCGCATGAGGCTGTCACTCACCAGCAGTGTAGGATCCCCACAGCCAGGCTCCCTCCTGCTGCTGTTTATCCTCCGATATCTGCCCGTGGAATCGAGGCTTCCTGCTTCATACCTCAAAACCAACTGCCTGCCGTATTCTCTTTGTAGAGATCCAGATCTTCTTACATCTCAGGTTGGTTTCGTGGGTTCTCAGAGTGGTCTGGTAGATATCCAGCTCAATTCTGGGGACCAGCTGAAATAGGGTCCCCTACTTCTCCACCATCCTTTCCCCCCCACTGGGCAATTTAATATTAAGTAAAATGAAAGCTATTTCATTAACTATATGGTATAAGATGTGAACTATAATGTATGAATCATGATTCATAAAAGCTGTTATAAACTAAAGATCAAAACAAACAGGAAACTCTTATCTTACTTTTGCACAATTCCATGGTACAGCATTTACACCATTAATTATAAATCTCATTGTCATAACAGAAGCAAGGCCTAGTGAAACTTGAGTAAACCAAAGATGAATACCTAACCTAAATCAAAGGACAACTCTTTTGTAATTTTTGATAATTAAAATTTAAAATTATTGGGAAATTAATGGCTGAAAATTGATATGATCAAATTATATAACACCTTAAAGGAAGTGGACAGAACATACATTTTCTTATTAAAAAAATGGGATACTTGAAAATCCCTGAAAGCTTGAAAGATGTAGTTTTTAATATAAGTTGAAAAAGATTTACAAATTAGAATAAGAAAAACTCATGAATCTAATAAAAATCTAAATGAAGTTAAGATGAACAAGTAAGTAGTTTTAAGATGTTTTTAAACTATTCACTATGACTGAGTAATTGTTAAATGAAGACACATTTATTTAATGATACATTTTTAACTTTTTAGGAAGAGAGATTCGCCCAGCCTGCTCTCATAAAATCCTTTTGTGCCACCATATGAAATGGCACACTGCATAAGATAGACTGTGGCTTTATCAATATAGCATGTCTTATATATTTATGTGGTTCTGGAAATAAAATAGCTCATAAGTCATGGTTCATTTGAACTTTGGGTGGACTAGAGGTGAACAGTGATGCTCTCTGTTCAGCTCTGTGCAGAGGAAAATGTCATTTTCAATTTCTGGAATATGTGCATCCCCAAACACAATATCATCACACTCATCTTGCCATTCAAAGTAATTTCTCATCTTCTGTGAAGTAATGAAAACTGACAGGTTAAGGGGATCATAGGACTGACAGTGCACAGCCAGTGCTCATTTCAGAGAAGGTTCTCTCCTTTGATTTAATGATGGGGCACAAGGTGGCTGTGAAAACCCTCTAATTTGCACAAGAAAAATGTCCACTCACTCCCCTAGCACCTTGTTCCTCATAATAGCCAATTTAAGCTAGAAAAGCATTTCTGTTGTTATAAAAGCTGTCAAAACATAGGAAAATAGAAGGGAAAAATCAAATCTTTTAGAAAAATCCAAATATTAATAAGCTAACAGAATGCCATTGCTTCTTTGGAGATCATCTAGAGAATGAGATAAGAACAGGAATAAATAGTCAAAACAACAAAAATGTATAATGATAGCAGAAATGTATCATTCACAAGTAATATAAAATGATTTAAGTTGATATAAACAATAAAGAGAAAAGTTGGAAACTGAGGATGACACTACATATTTAGAGGTGGAAAAATAACCTAAAAGTGATTTAGAGATTTCAAACAATAAATTTAACTTTCCAAATTTAAGAAGAAATATTTTCTGGACTGTAAAACTACTAAAAAATCAGTCTCTACTATGCATGTTATGCACACTCCTGGCATGATGCTTTAAATACACCTGGACAGCAGCCATTTTCATGCACAGTTTTAAGTTGAGGTCCCACTGAAGCAAGACCCTAAAACTGCTAGCCTTCTTTTTTTCCCCAAGTTTTTATTTAAATTCCATTTACTTAACATACAGTGTAATACTAGAACAACACTGGGTCCTCATCACAAGTGCCCTCTGAATACCCATCACCCATTTAACTCATCCCCCCACTCTGCTCACCTCCCCTCCAGTAACCTCAGTTTGTTCTCTACCCTTAGTAGTCTCTTTTTTTTTTTTTCATTTTCCTCCCATGTTCATTTGTTTTGTTTCTTAAATTCCACCCACATGAGTGAAATCATATGGTATTTGTCTTTCTCTGACTGACTTATTTCACTTAGCATAATATACTCTAGCTCTACCCATGTCATTGTAAAGGGCAAGATTTCATTCTTCTCTATGGCCAAGTAACATTCCATTGTATATATATATACACCACATTTTCTTTATCCTTTCATCATTCGATGGACAATTGATATTGTTTAAAATGCTGTTATAAACATGGGGATGCATGTATTCCTTAAAATTAGTATTTTTGTATTCCTTGGGAAAATACCTAGTAGTGCAATTGCTGTATCATAGGGTAGTTCTATTTTTAACTTTTTGAGGAATCTCCATACTGTTTTCCAGAGTGGCTGCTCCAGTTTGTATTCCCAACAGTGAAAGGGGGTTCCTTTTCTCCACATCCTTGCCAATATCCACCTTTTCTTGTGTTGTTAATTTTAGCCATTCTGTCAGGTATGAAGTGACATCTCACTGTAGTTTTGATTTGCATTACCCTGATGATGAATGATTTTGAGCGCCTTTAATGTGTCTATTAGCCATCTGGATGTCTTCTTCCAAAAAATGTCTCTTCATGTCTTCTGCCCATTTTTTAACTGGAGTATTTGTTTTTTGGGTATTGAGCTTGATAAGTTCTTTATAGATTATGGATATTAACCCTTTATCAGATATGTGTTTTGCAAATATCTCCTCCTATGCTGTAGGTTGCCTTTTACTTTTGTTTACTGTTTCCTTCACTGTGCAGAAGGTTTTATCTTGATGAAGTCCCAATAGTTTATCTTTGCTTTTGTTCCCATTGCCTCAGGAGACTTACCTAGTAAGACTTGTTATGGCCAAGGTCAAAGAGGTTACTGCCTGTGTTCTGCCCTGGGATTTTAATGGTTTCCTTTCTCACATTTAGGTCTTTCATCAATTTTGAATTTATTTTTGTATATGATGTGAGAAAGTGGCTCAGTTTCATTCTTTTAGGTGTTGCTATCCAATTTTCCCAACACCATTTGTTGAAGAGACTGTCTTTTTTCCATTGGATATTCTTTCCTGCTTTGTCAAAGATTAATTGACCATATAGTTATGGGTTCATTTCTGGCTCTCTGTTCTATTGATCTATGTGTCTATTTTTGTGCCAGTACCATACTGTTTTGATCACTTCGCTTTGTAATATAACTTGAAGCCTGGAATTGTGATACCTCCAGCTTTGCTTTTCTTTTTCAAGATTGCTTTGGCTATTCAGGGTCCTTTGTGTTTCCATAAAAATTTTGGAATTGTTTGTTCTACCTCTGTGGAAAAATGCTGTTGACATTTTGATGAGGATTACATTAAATGTGCAGATTGTTTTGGGTAGTATAGATATTTTAACAATATTTGTTCTTCCAATCCATGAGTATGGAATGTCTTTCCATTTCTTTGTGTCATCTTCAATTTCTTTCATCAGTGTTTTCTCGTTTTCAGAGTACAGATCATTCACCTCTTTGGTTAGGCTTAGTCCTAAGTATCTTAAGGTTTTTTGTGTAATTGTGGATGGGATTGATTCCATAATTTCTCTTTCTACTGCTTTATTATGGATGTATAGAAATACAACAGATTTCTGTACATTGATTTTGTATCCTGCAATTTTACTGAATATGTGTATCAGTTCTAGCAATTTTTTGGTGGGGGCTTTTGGGGTTTCTATATAGAGTATCATGTCATTTGCAAATAGTGAAAGTTTAACTTCTACCTTGCTGATTCAGATGCCTTTTATTTCTTTTTGTTGTCTGATTGCTGAAGCTAGGACTTGTAGTACTATGTTAAATAACAGCGGTGAGAGTGGACATCCCTGTCTTATTCTTGAGTGTGGAGGAAAAGATCTCGTTTTTTCCACATTGAGGATGATATTAACTATGGATTTTTTTTTCCTGGCTTTTATTATGTTGAAGTATATTCCCTCTAACCCTCCATTGTTGAGGGTTTTTATCATGAATGAATTTTCTACTTGTCAAATGCTTTTTCTGCATACATTGAGAGGATCACATGCTCTTATGCTTTCTTTTATTAATGTGGTATATCACATTGATTGATTTGTGAGTATTGAACCACATTTGCAGCCCAGGAATAAATCACACTGGATCATAGTGAATGATTCTTTTAATGTACTGTTGGATTTGATTTGCTAATATTTTGTTGAGAATTGTTGCATCCATGTTTATTAATGATATTGGCCTGTAGTTCTCTTTTTTTAGTGGAGTCTTTTTCTGGTTTTAGTATCAGAGTACTGCTGGTCTCATAGGATGAATTTGGACATTTTCCTTCCTTTTCTGTTTTTTGGAATATTTCCAGAATAATGGGTATTAACTCTTCTTTAAATGTTTCATAGAATTCCCCTGTGAAGCCATCTGGCCCTGAACTTTTTTTGTTGGGAGATTTTTGATTCAATTTCTTTGCTGGTTATCAGCCTGTTCAAGTTTTCTATTTCTTCCTGTTTCAGTTTTGATGAGTTATATGTTTCTAGAAAGTTATCCATTTCTTTCAGGTTGTCCAATTTGTTGACATATAGTTTTCATAATGTTCTCTTATAATTGTTTGTATTTCTGTAGTATTGGTTGTGATCTCTCCTCTTTTATTCATGATTTTATTTATTTGTGTCCTTTCCCTTTTCTTTTTGATATCTGGCTAGGGGTTTTTCAATTTTATTAATTTTTTCAGAGAACCAGGTCCTGGTTTCATTGATCCATTCTACTGTTTTTTTTTTTTTTTTTTTTTTTTTTTTAGTTTCTATATCATTTGTTTCTGCTCTAATCTTTATTATTTCCCTGTTCTGATAGCCTTAGGCTTCATTTGTTGTTCTTTTTCTAGCTCCTTTAGGTGTAAGATTAGGTTGTTTATTTGAGATTTTTCTTACTTCTTGAGGTAAGCCTGTATTGCTATATACTTCCCTCAAAGGACTACTTTTGCAGATCCCAAAGGTTTTAGGGCATTGTGTTTTCATCTTCATTTGTTTTCATGTATTTTTTTTAAACTTCTTCTTTGATTTCCTCCTTGATCTATTCATTGTTTAGTAGGATGTTCTTTAATATCCATGTATTTGTGATCTTTCCAATTTTTTTCTTGTGGTTGACTTCAAGTTTCATAGTGTTGTGTTCAGAAACTATGCATAGTATGACATCAATCTTTTTGTACTCGTTGAGGCCTGATTTGTGATCTAGTGTGAAATCTATTCTGGAGAATACCCCATGTGCACTCGAAAAGAATTTATATTCTGCTGCTTTAGGATGGAATGTTCTGAATTTATTTGTTAAGTCCATCTGGTCCATGTGTCACTCAAAGCCATTGTTTCCTTATTGACTTTTTGCTTAGATGATCTGTCCATTGATGTAAGAGGGGTGTTAAAGTCTTCCACTATTTTTGCATTATTATCAATTAGTTCCTTTATGTTTGTTATTAATTGTTTTATATTTTTGGGTGCTCTCAAGTTGGGGGCATAAATATTTATAATTGTTTGATCTTCATTGAATAGTCACCTTTACTATGACATACTGCTTTTCTTCATCTCTTGTTAGTTTTTGGTTTAAAATCTAGTTTGTATGGTATAAGTATTGCTACTCTGGCTTTGTTTTGATGTCCATTTGCATAATAAGTATTTCTCCACCCCCTCACTTTAAACCTGCAGGTGTCTTTAGATCTAAAATGAGTCTCTTGTAGGCAGTACATAGATGGTCTTGGTTTTTTTTTTTTTTTTTTTTAATCCATCTGACATCCTATGTCTTGATTGGAGTGGCTAACCTACTGTCTTAAGGAAGGCATTGCTTCCCTCTGAAAACTTAATATACAAGGATATAGTCTTGAATGAAGCAGGTAGAATTCACTGTTTTAGTTGTGTTGTTTTGCACATTCACAGGAAGAAAATATTGACCTGAAAGCCTGGGTGTAGGGGATGTTAGTCTCCACATAAGCTTAAGCCGTGGTCTGTATCTTCTCTTTGCTCCCACAGTGCTCTGGGTGTTGTTGTTGTTGTTTAGACATCATTTATCACATAGTTATGCTCACCATTTTAGTTCTTTTTAAACAAAACACATAAATATTAACAAATGAAAAGCATATATTGAAAGAAAAAATTGTTATTTATTTATATTCTTGTCTCACTAGATTGTGAGAACTGAGTTTAGCTTATCTATTTTTTCAGCACCTGGCATAGTTATTGTCACACACTTGACACTGTATATTGAATAAGTACATGCATATTTTGGATTTAGGTTGGTTTTCAAGCTTATGTAGAGCTTCAGAAATCATTACTCTTTGGAATTATAAGCAAATGTCTAAGGTGGGCTCTATAAAGTTTTAGAGATATCAATAATTTGATTAGTTTGTGATTTCTAAACAATATTTGTAATATTATAGTTTCTGCCAAAATTTAAGAAGTTTCCAAATTTGAGAGTAATGATGAAGGAAAATCAGAAATGGGGAAGAGAATCTAGAGGAAGTAGAAATTAAAAAAAAAAAAAAAAGACCAGATGAAAACTATGAATTCATTATGATATGCCATAATTGTAGTTAAAACAAAAGGCTGATGAATATTGATATATTTATTCATTGATCCATCCATTCATTCAGTAAACATAATGTCAAGCATTGCGTGTATGTTTTGGACATGGGAACAATGAGGAACAAGAGAGAGCCTGTCTTAGGGCTTAGGCTAGGATGGCTATAGTGAAAATCTAATAAAGAGGCACTAAATCTTGAGTGTGATGATTATGAGAGAGTGTCCTAGGTAAAGAGAACAAGAGAAAAAAGTAAATTATGCTTATACCAAATAGTCTAATCTTTCTCTAAAGCATATGGCTAAAAAAGTCATAAACTGAGCTCAGTACAGTAAGACAAAAGGCTAGTGTAACAATCATGCCTGGGTTGGAGACACCAGTAGTGATGAATCGAATTAGATTGTGTTATCAGAGCTCCCAGAAGTATTAAAACTATTTAGCTTGGTTCTATAAAAGACCATAGTTCAAAGTCAGCTTGAAGTGACCTACAAATTTTCCTGATGGTTCATTTCTAAATGTGTGATGGAATATAGGTGACTCTGTGCTGTTGTCCTCATCCAGGCCATTTACGTCTATCCAATAACCTTGCTTCCTCATACTGTTAAACCTCTGCTTTTATGCCATATGGTAAACAACAAAATATATATATTATAAGTGGGACGGATATATGTATTAAAATGATTGTTAACTATATTAATTTATTTTGTAGATAAGATAATTTCAGACTGGTTAAAAACTCAACACTTAATTTCATAGACTTGGATAAATAAGGTATTCATTCTATTTTTTTTTATTTTTTTTATTTTTTATTTATTTATTTATTTTTAAAGATTTTATTTATTTTTTAGAGAGCGAGTGAGAGAGAAACAGCATGAGAGGGGAGAGGGTCAGAGGGAGAAGCAGGCTCCCCGCCGAGCCGGGAGCCCGATGTGGGACTCGATCTCAGGACCCTGGGATCATGACCTGAGCTGAAGGCAGACGCTTAACAATCTGAGCCACCCAGGCGCCCAAGGTATTCATTCTAAATCACTAAATATTATATCCAGCAATTTCCAAAAAGGAGATTTCTAAAAGTATAACAGAATCATTGTGAAAAAATTTTATTTTGAAAGGAGTCCAGATCTCTTAACATGGTTTCCAGTGGAAGCAGTTATGTTTAATGTCCTATGATTCCAAAAATGGTACTACCATCTCATCATATGTATTCTAATAATGATCCTTCCTGGAACATTCCATAGAAGAATGGGTATAAAACAGGCAGCCCATTAATGCAATGAAATTTTATGCAAACTTTTATATGATTGTGACATGCATAATTTGTAACAAAGAGTATTCCTGATTTTCAGTAGATTCTCCAAGGGACACATGACCCCCTGAATTGTTAACACTATTTTTAGGAATTAAACAATTATTTCAGAATCAAATAGAAACTTCAAGGTGATTACATTCAGATACCAACTCTTCCACTGCAGATAATCAGCCATGTGACCTTAGAAGGTCATTTCCTGCTTTGGCTAACAAGGCCTCTGTGGAGGAAACTGTCTTCTATCTGCATATCATTCTTATCTTCTACCTATGTGGACTAAGATATGAAATAAAGTGCCCAGCTTCCTTTATTTCTTTCTAGGCATCAAGATTTTATCTGAAAACCTGAGACCAGAGATGATGATATCATTGACTTAACATGATTTCAGTAATACTCCTTAGAAATAGCCTATTTCCTGATTTGCTTTGCAACCTTATGCTAGGATGTGAAAGCTACATCTGCAGTATAAAGTAATAACACCTTTGCTTCTGTAAGATTTGAGCATCCAAGAGGACAGACACTTGAAAATTCCCCTTTGCAATTAAAGGTTTTCCTGATGTCCTAAAAGAGATAATATGGAACTCCTCAAAAGCCTAAATTATTTATGAGGGCACTGAGACTAAAAGAGAAGCACTCCTATGCAGTCTGTCTGTTGGAAATAGAAAGAAGGGCTCCTAGAAGCTTGTCACATGAGTTTGCCATATTAATAATGACATTGAAAAATATATATCAATTGATTAATGAAAATACATGTTCTTAATTTTTTTTAGCTCAAATTTTGCCTTATTAGGAAAGAATAAATTAAACAAATCTTAGTGTATAAAACTGTTTCTTCAACATGAATTAATTTTTGGTCCTTGAAGAAAGTTATCTGATAGATGATTCCTGTTAAGGCTTAAATTGTGCCCCTCAAAAAGATGTTGAAGTCCTAACTTTCAGAATTCTATACAGGGCCATTGAATACAGACTTCAGAATGCAAAGTTATTTGGAAATAGGGTCACTGTGGATATAATTAGTTAAAATGAAGTCATACTAGAATAGATGAGGTCACACTCAATCCAATGTGGCTTGTGTCCTTATGAGAAAAGACACAGAGACAAAACACACAAGGGGGAAGGCCGTATAAATACCAAGGCAGATACTGAAGTGCTGCAGCTGCAAGCCAAAGAATGTCAAGAATTATCCACAACCATCAGAAACTAGAAAGAGGCATAGGAGGATTGTCCCTTGCAGGTTTCGAAGGGAATATGGCCCTGCCCATACCTTGATTTCTAACTTTTCACCTCTGCAACTGTGAAACAATACATTTCTGGATTTTTCTTTCATTCCTGTTGTTTCTAAGATGCCCAGGTTGTCATGCTTTGTTACAGCAGCCATAGGAATCGAGGAGAAACTACCAAGAACTTCTAATTCAAATATCCTATATGTCTTTTTAAAAATAATCACTTGATGCTGTTATTTTTTGTATTACTGAGCTATGCAATCACAAAATAGGTCCACCCTATTTTTTTGATTAACATAATACTGCTATTATTTATATTACAGCAGTACTATTGTATATCAACACAATAGTCTTATAACTCAGGGATCTTTATTAAGAAAAATATGCAATAGACAGTTGTGTGACACTCAGAAAATAAAAAGAACAAGGAAGCAAAAATTCAAATGTCAAATATCAGTTTGGACTTGGGTACAGAAACATGAGTAAGAACTCCATTATATTCTTTATCATATTCATTTTGACTTTTAAATGGTATTTAGTTTCTAATTGCAAATATTTGTAGGAAACTTAAAATGTTGCATAAAAATATTGAAGTCATAAAATTGGCAATGTGAAAAGGTGCATCATAAATATTGCAGAAAGTGTTAAGAAACTCTGAAAATCCAATCTGTATTTAATATAGTTCTCTTAGCTCTTTAAAGGGTTAGAATTATGTTCAATTTTTTTTTTATTAATTGAAAATCTTAGCTTGGAATTTTAAGGGTATAAAACACATTGCACTTCTCTTTAAGTTACCTCTGAAAAGAAAACCAAAAGAACACCATAAACAGGGTAGTTTAAATAAGTGCACTTTATTGTGGTTGGCTTTGGTGGAGAAGAAATAATTGGGTCATAATAAATCAACCATCCATTTGGGCTTACCACTGAATGGGTCATGGACCTTGTAAACCTTTGGTTCTTGCTCTTTTCTACTTTAAGCAGTTAAAGATCAAGGTGATTATCACTAGTAAAACCCACTCTCCTACTACAAATATATTATTGATTCATAGTTTCCCACTAAGTTTTAAGGATAAAGAATGATTGAGGCTAAGGTGCCTTTGCTAGTTTGAGTGCCTGCCCTGTTTTGACAATTAAATGTGTGAAAGGATATTGACAGAGAGCTCTGGGGCCTCTGATGAAATACAGCAGTCAGGGTGAAAAAACCATTTTTCATTTAATAAACACTTCTGAAAGGCTTGTCTCTGCACACTATATTTATAGGCACAGCTCAGATAGTCCCATTTTCTTCTGGTTCTGCTTCTATAAAACTTCTTTAATCAGCTGGAATTGGATGTGACTTTGATGTCATAAATCTCCTAAAGGGGGTGAATTAAATGAGTCCCATTTCAGGGGCATCTACAGTATGTTTTATAGATATTTTAATGAGAGGTGTTACTAGAGAGTTTTATACACTTTCCAAACTGGGGATATAGAAACATTCATTAGCTGAGCAAACTAAGACTCAAAGATAGATTTCATAAAGAATCTGAAATATTAAAAATAAGATGTTTTAATTCTCCTTAACTGCCTCATTATACATTATATTTAAATTGCTTGTTCTCTAGGCAGTTTATTCATGCTTCTTCTTCACTACATTCCTTTGGTTTCACAGGAGCCACATTGTGAAAGTTCTTCTGGAATATTTTGGAAGGAAAACTAGACATAAATCCTTTTGGTTTAAAGAAACTCTGAAATCAGAAAAGCACTGGTCTTCCTAATAGCTTTCTACATGTTTAAGTCTAATTTCTCTAGTTTTTTTCTTAGCAATGAAACAAGATGCAGAACAATTTTTATTTTAGTAAAAACAATAGTTTTATAAAATGTCTCAATACAGACTTTTTACTTTGTGTAATCTATTATAATGAATACGGATTATTCTAAAAGAGAAACGACTTCATAGAAAGTTCTTCCTGACCCACTTGTATGAAGCCAGCTCATTTTAAGCTGACTCAGTGAACAAGACTGTATTGTATGTAGGCTGTGGCATCAGATAGAGATATTACTTTTCCAGAGGAAGAAATGGGGGTACTTTATTTAGCTCTTCTGATCCTTTTTATTTATCTACACAAAATGGGAATAAGGCTTTCTCATCAGGGTAGTATAAGGGATATATCGTCTATCTGTCATCAATCTATCTATCCATCATCTATCTATCATGTATCTATCTATTTATCTATCATCTACCTATAATCTATCTATTTATCTATCTATCTATCTATCTATCTATCTATCTATATCTATCTAATCTATAATCTATCTATCTATATCTATCTAATCTATCATCTATCATCTATCTAATCTATCATCTATCATCTATCATCTATATCTATCTATCTATCTATCTATCTATCATCTATCTATCATCTATCTATATCTATCATCTATCTATCATAATAAATCAACTATCTATCATCTATCATCTAGCTAGCTAGCTAGCTAGCTAGCTAGCTATCATAATAAATCAACCATCCATTTGGGCTTACCACTGAATGGGTCATGGACCTTGTAAACGTTCTGTTCTCTTTTCTACTTTAAGCAGTTAAAGATCAAGGTGATTATCACTAGTAAAACCCACTCTATCTATATCTATCTATCTATCTATCTACCTATCTATTATCTATCTATCATCTATCATATCATCTATCATCTATCACCTATCTATCATCATCTATCATCATCTATCTATCATCATCTATCATATCTCTATCATCTATCTCTATCATTTATCTATCATCTATCATCTATCTATCTATCTTCCATCTATCTATCATCATCTATCTATATCATAGCATAGACTATAACATTTACTACAGTTAAAAATTTTGTACCCAATAATGTTAACAATGCTATATTTGAAAGTTGTTAAGACCAGATCCCAATTCTCATCACAAGGGGGAAAAACATCTTTTTTTTTTTTGTAACTACATGGAATGATGGCTTTTTAAATTGATGTATAATTAGCATGGAGTGTTATATTAGTTTCAGGTGTACAACATAATGATTCAACAATTCCATACACTTCTCAGTGCTCATCATGTTAAGTATAGTTACCATCTGTCACTAAACATTATTATAATTTTGTTGACTTTATTCTCTGTGCTGTACTTTTCACCTCTGTGAGTTCTTTATTTTGTAAGTGGAAATTTCTACCTCTTAATCACCTTTATTGATTTTACCTGTCTCCCCACCTATTTTCTGGAAACTATCAGTCTGTTCTCTGTATTTAAGAGTCTGTTTTTGTTTGTCTCTTTTTTCTTTGCTTATATGTGTTGTTTCTTAAATCTATATTTGAGTGAAATCATGCTGTATTTGCCTTTCTCTGTCTGATTTACTGTGCTCAACATAATACATTCTAAGTCCACCCATGTTATTACAATTGGCAAGATCTTATATGTATATACACACATTTCTCTCTCACACACACACACACACTCACACACACCCCACATCTTATTTTCTTTATTCATCTGTTGGTGTATATGTGGGTTGCTTCCATATCTTTGCTATTATAAATAATGTTGCAATAAACATAAGGGAGCATGTCTTTTCAAATTAGTGTTTTCATTTTCTTTGGGTAAATACCCAGTGGTGGAGTTATTGGATCATATGGTAGTTCTATTTATAACTTTTTGAGGAAACTCCATACTGTTGTCCACAGTGGCTGCACCGATTTGCATTCCCTCCAATAGGGCACTGGGGTTCCTTTTTCTCTATATTCTTGTCGATAGTTCTTATTCTTTGTCTTTTTGATTCTATGTTGTGGTTTTGATTTGCATTTCCCTAGATTAGTGATGTTGAGCATCTTTTCATGAGTCTGTTGGCCATCTGCCTGTTTTCTTTGGAAAAATGTATTCAGGTTCTCTACCTATGTTTTAATTGGATTATTTGTGGGGGGTTTTTGGGGTTTTTTTTTTTTTTTGTTGTTGTCTAAGTTCTTTATATATTTTATTTTATTATTTATTTATTTATTTTTTTAAAGATTTTATTTATTTATCTGACAGAGAGAGACACAGCGAGAGAAAGAACACAAGCCGGGGGAGTGGGAGAGGGAGAAGCAGGCTTCCCGCAGAGCAGGGAGCCCGATGCGGGGCTCGATCCCAGGACCCTGGGATCATGACCTGAGCCGAAGGCAGACGCTTAACGACTGAGCCACCCAGGTGCCCCAAGTTCTTTATATATTTTAGATATTAACCCCT
This sequence comes from Mirounga angustirostris, assembly GCF_029215605.1. Lineage (NCBI taxonomy): Eukaryota > Metazoa > Chordata > Mammalia > Carnivora > Phocidae > Mirounga > Mirounga angustirostris. Next base: position 142,237,615 of record NW_026991710.1, on the reverse strand, counting down.
TATCAGATATATCATTTACAAATACTTTTTTTCCCATTCAGTAGGTTGCTTTTTATTTTGTTGATGGTTTCCTTTGCTATGCAAAATCTTTTATTTTGGTGTAGTCCTAAGCATATCTAGAAAAATGTTACATGGTTCATGTTGAAGAGAATACTGCCTGTTTTCTTCTAGGGACTGTATGGTTTCAGGTATCACATTTAGGTCTTTAATCCGTTTTGAGTTTATTTTTGTGTATGGTGTTAAAAAGTGGTCCAGTTTCATTCTTTTGTGTATAGCTGTCCAGTTTTCTCAGCACTATTTGTTGAAGAGACTCTTTTACCCATTGTAAATTCTTGTCTCCTTTGTCATAAATTAATTGACCATATAATTGTAGGTTTATTTGGGGCTCTCTATTTTGTTCTATTGAGCTATGTGTGTTTTTGTGACAGTACTGTACTATTTTGATTATACAGTTTTGTAGTATATCTAGAAATCTGGGCTTGTGATACCTCTAGCTTTGTTCTTTCTCAAGATTGCTTTGGTTATTTGGGGTCTTTTGTGGTTCCATTAAATTTAGTATTATTTGTTCTAGTTCTGTGAAAAATACTGTGGTGTATTGATAGGGATTGCTTTAAATCTGTTGAGTGATTTGGGTAGTATGAATATTTTAACAATATTTGTTCTTCCAATCCATGGGCATGGAATGTTTTTCTATTTGTTTGTGTTGTCTTCAATTACTTTCATTGATGTTTTATAGTTTTCAGAGTACAGGTCTTTCACTTCCTTGGTTAAGTTTATTCTTAAGTATTTTATTCTATTTGGTGTGATTGAAATGAGATTGTTTCTTAATTTCTCTTTCTGCTATTTCATTATTAGTCTATAGAAATGCAACAGATTCCTGTATATTAATTTTGTATCCTGTGATTTTACTGAATTTATTTATCAATTCTAGTGGTATTTTGTTGGAAGTCTTTAGGGTTTTCAATATATGATATCATGTCCTCAGCAAATAGTAAAAGTTTTACTTCTTCTGTACCAATTTGGGTGTTTTTTATTTCTTTTTCTTGTCTAATTGCTGCAGCTAGGACTTTCAGTACTATGTTGAATAAAAGTGTTGAGAATGGACATCCTTTTCTTATTCCTGATCTTAGAGAAAAAGCTTTCAGTTTTTCACCATCAGGTCTGATGCTAGCTGTGGGTTTGTCATATATGGCCTTTATTATGTTGAGGTATGCTCCTTTAAAACCACTTTTTTGATAGCTTTTATCATGAATTAATGTTATATTTTATCAAGTATTTTTCTGCATCTATTGAGATGGTCATAGTTTTATTCTTTCTCTTGTTAATGTGATGTATTACTTTGATTGGTGACTACTGAACCTTCATTGCATTCCTGGACTAAATCCCATGTGATTGTGGTAGATGATTTTTTTAATGTATTTTTGAATTCAGTTTGCTAATATTATGTTGAGGAATTTTGCATCTGTGTTCATCAGAGATTTTGGCCTATAACTTCCTTTTTTGTAATTTTTTTGTCCTGTTTTGGTCGAGGTTATGCTGGCTTTGGAGAATAAATGTGGAAACTTTTCTTCCTCTTCTATTTTTTGGAGTAGTTTGAGAGGACTAAGTACTAACTCTTCTTGAAATGTTTGGTAGAATCCACCCGTGAAGTCAGCCTCTTGTTTGTTGGGAGGGTTTTTTGTTTTTGTTTTCTGATTCAACTTTATTGCTAGTAATCAGTCTATTCAGATTTTCTATTTCTTCCTGATTTAGTTTTGGAAGGTTATATGTTTTTAGGAATTTGTCCATTTCTTCAAGGTTGTTCAGGTTATTGGCATATAATTTTTCCTAATATTCTCTTATAATCCTTTGTGTTTCTGTGGTGTCAATTGCTATCACTCTTCATTCATTTCTGATTTTGAGTCCTCTCTTTTTCTTGATGAGTCCAGCTTAAGATTTATTTTATCTTTTCAAAGAACCACCGTCTGGTTTCATTGGTCTCTTCTATTTTTTTAAGTCTCTATTTCTACCCTTTTACCTCCCCCCAATTATATTTTTGATATCACAATTTGCCTCTTATATGTTTGATAGCAAATTATAATAACTATAGTTATTTTCAATACTCTTTTCCTTTATTTTTATACTATAATTAAGTGGTTAACATACCATCATATTACAATAATAGAATTTTCTGACTATATAATTACCTTTATCATTGTGTTGTATGGTATAACATGTTTTCATGTTAATAATTAGCATCTTTTCATTTCAGTTGGAGCAACTCCTGTCAGCCTTTCTCCTAAGGAAGGTCTACCAGTGATAATGAAATCCCTCCATTTTTATTTCTCTGTGAATATCTTTATTTCTCCTTTATTTCTGAAGGATAACTTTACTAGTGTATTCTGAGTTGGATTTTTTTTTTCTTTCAGTAGTTAAGCTTTCTCTTGAGAAATCCACTGTTAGCCTAAAGGAGTTTCCTTTGTAGGTTACACTCTTTTTCACTTGCTGCTTTTAGTATTTTTTCTTCATCTTTTATTTTTAACAGTTTCATTATGATGTTTCTTGGAGAAGTTCAATTTGAATTGAGATAATGGAGTGATCTATTAGCTTTATGAACTTAGATGTCCAAGTCTCTCCAAGCTTTAAGAAGTTCTCAACAATTATTTCTTTAAATAAACTCTCTGCTCTTTTCTCCTTTTCCTCTGGAACTCTGATGATTCTGATAGTTGATCACTTGACTCTGTCCCATAGATTACATAGGCTTTCTTCACTACTTCTTAATTTTTATTTATTATCTATTATCTTTTTTTTTCCCCTGCAGGCAGGGAAATTTCCAATTTCTCTCTTCTAGCTCACTAATTCCATCTTCTATTTGTTCTATTCTGCCACTGAAGCTCTCTAGTCTATTTGTCATTGCATTCATTGAGTTCAACTTCAGAATTTCTGTTTGTCTATTTTATGATTGACTACCTCTTGTTAAATACCTCATTTTGTTCATATATTGTCATCCTGACTTCATGAATTATCTTTCTGTGTTTCATTGTAGCTTGTTGAGTTTCTCCAAAATAGCTATTTTGAGTTCTTTATGAAGTAAATGACAGGATTTTATGTATTTGAGTTTGATTACTTGAGTACCATTGAGATTTCTTTGGTGATGTCATGTGTGGTTTCTATTTATTTATTTATTATTTTAATTCAAGTTAGTTAACATATAGTGTAGTATTGGTTTCAGGAGTAAAATTTAGTGATTCATCACTTACACATAGCACCCATTGCTCATCCCAACAAGTGCCCTCCTTAATGCCCATCACCCATTTAGCCCAAGCCCCCCACTTGCCTCCAGCAACTCTCAGTTTGTTCTCTGTAGTTGACTCTCTTATGGTTTTCCTCACTCTCTGTTTTTATCTTCTTTTTCCTTCCCTTCCCCTATGTTCATCTGTTTTATTTCTTAAATTCCACATATGAATGAAATCATATATTTGTATTGCTCTGACTGACTTATTTTGCTTAGCATAATATATTCTAGTTTCAATGTCATGTGTTCTTGATTCTTCATGTTTGTTGGGGTTTTGTGTTGCTGTATCCATATTTGAAGTAGCAGTCACCTCTTCCAATCTTTACTAGTTGTCTTTAGGCCAGGGTTACTTTTAGTTGGCACTGTTTATATCTGAGGCTTTCTTCAACCTTGTATGAATACAATTGCTCCACACCACTTCCTCAGTCTTTTGAGAATTCTTAAGTTTGTATGTCTTCTCTAGATCTTACAGCTCACCAAGCTGGCTGCTGAGAATCTCTCTTTTGGTTTTTATACGGTGGAACTACAGCTCAAGTTTGTGGTTTCTCCTTTGCCTACAGACCCTCACCTGTTAACAGCCTGAAATTCTTCTGGAGATCACTCCTACTACTACACTTATGAGGATGCACAATATGTCAGCCACAAAGTGGTTGGAGGTATAGATTTAATATTTATGGCATTGGGGCTGCTCACACACTGCACAGAGGTTTTTGCAGTGGCTTGTGTGTGGTCTTCCTCCTGGAGTCCTGAATGCAGTCAGCAGGAATCAGTTCTCTTTAATGTCCTTTGATATTTTCATCAGCCTCTTTTTCAATCCCTTTCTTTCCCCAGTCATAGAGTTCCTGCCTCAATACTCTAGATGTTGAGAAAGAGAAACAGGTTTCTCCAGCAGCATCCTTCACACCTGGGGAAGCTGGGGACTCACTCACCACTTTCCCTGTTCCCTCATGGGATTTGTGCTAGCTAATTCAGCCCTGTTCTCTGCCACCTTGGGGTAGACATGGCACTGGCAAAGTTTCCCTTACTCTCTCAGTGCATCCAAACTCATATTTCCTTTTGCTCCAGTGGAGTACTAGAATCTCTCCTCAGGAAGCCTGGACTTCTACAGAGGCTCTGTCATCTGTGGGTTTCTGCCTAAGTCAGCACTCTCCAGGTATTCCTAACTCTGGCCAAGAGAGGGGCTAGGGCTGGTTCACTGGCTCCTCCTAGTTCTACAGCCATGTTGAGTTCTATCTGCTTATTACCAGATGCACAGTATAGCAAGACTCTTTTCCAGAGATCAGAACTTCCACAGAGGCACTTTTGTTCATGGATGGATGTTAAATTTTAGTTGTTAAAGGGGAAAACAAAAAGGAGGGACATCTTATGCTGCCATGATGCTGATGTAACTTCCAGCATGATTGCTGTCTTTAGAAATAAATTTTTTAAAAAATTCTTTTAACATGCTCTGCTATTGTCCAACAGGATAATTATACATATTTAAATAAATTTTAAAATGATTTTAACAATGGTATATTTTATTATTAAAGAAGGCTAGAGAAAGTTCCAGGTCTTTTTTTTTTTTTTTTTTAATTTTTCTTTTGACTCTAAGCCTCTGTGAGGCTTACTAGGCAGAAGACTTGAAACCTCTATCAAAAAAATTGTCATGAATATGATTTTTTTTTTTAAATAGGTAGAATACTGTTTTCTGATACTGGTAACTATTCTGTTGTAAGGTTCTAGTCCTAGATAATGAAATAGGTACAGAATCTAATTACACTTCCTCCCCTGTTTAGAAATCTTACTCATACTTGGATATGGGGGAAAAAAGAATGTGATTAATGTTAGGCCACAGGGGAATTTATATAACAAAAATTTACCACTAATTTCTGTAAAGGAAAATTACCCCAAAGTCAAATAAGTTCCACTGACTATGACTATTTCAAAATTGTTAGTAAACTTTAGTGTGTGTTGTTCACAGAAAGCAGAAAATTTCCTTGTTTATGTTCCCAACATAGAGTTGATCTTTATCCTTTTTAGATGTGACTTGTTCATAAGGCACTTGCATTTAGACTACACTTGTCACTTTCATGACACAGAGTGATTGATAATTGATTTTTCTCTTGGCTGGTTGACAAACCTTTATTATGGGCATGAAGAATTGTTTCTTTCTATTAGTGACAGTAAATGGTTTAGGGAAGCTGTAACACAGGTGGAAATTTGGTTCAGCATAGCTCTTGTTTTTGGACCATTCTTTCTACCTGGTTTGAGGTGGGGAAGTTGCCTAGCTTTCTTTAGGGAGTGCTCAGGATATCTCAGAGAGGTCCTCAATGAGAACCAGAAGAGAAGAAAAAGGCACAGGATTACAAATGATTGGTATAAAACATTTGTTAGCCAGGAATTTTCCTGACTTAAAGTGCCCATTACTTTTATCAAAGGGCTCTATGGTCTTCAAGCAGTAGACAAGGAGAGAAGAAAAAAAAAAAGTCTATAGGAGTTGTGCTCAGATATCATTTATCTTGTAAGCTGCCAGTTTTTTGAAATCTGAAAGTTCTTATTTAAATATATGACTATATCCAAAATAGAGTAATAGCTTTCTCACTTAAATTCTTATAGTACTCATTATGCCTTTTATTGAGCAGTTGATGGGACACAATAGAAATTTTTATAATAATTTACTAAATTTCACAGAGATGTGAATGAGGTTACTGGTACTAAAAAGGGATATTGAAGTACTTAGAGAACAACAATAAAGAAGTCTTTGCTACTCCCAGACCTGAATAGACAAGGAAAATTGCATTTCCAGAACCTAATGAGAGCAGAAGCTTGTTAAATTAAGAACAGAGGAAAAAAAAAAAAATTCTACCTCTATCTTTTTAGTGATGCATCCCATGGAACAAATGGGACAAATGCATATGCAAACCACTGTTTGCCAGAAACTTTGGTGAGGTCAATTTGTGAGCTTTCCTGGGCATGGAGTAGGACACTGAAATGCAGAGAATGCATCTAAGAGGAATGAGAGAGACGGAAAATGCCAAATGTAATTGGTAAGTTCCCGAGTATAGAGCTTGTATCTTATCTGAATTTGTGACTCATCTTTACTCCCCATCCCTGCACCCTGGCTAAATGACTTAAACTTACAGAGGTTTTCAGTGGGATTTGCTAAATAAATTTTCTTACTAAAAATTCTATTTGCTTTTAGTCAATAGAAAAATCCAAGAAGATGAGAGTCATTTCTTCTACAATTTAAAAACATGTTTGTTGTGTTAAGTAACAAAAATTCAAATAAATTTGAAGATTTTTTTTTTTTTAAGATTTTATTTATTTATTTGAGAGAGCGAATGAGAGACAGAGAGCATGAGAGGGAGGAGGGTCAGAGGGAGAAGCAGACTCTCTGCTGAGCAGGGAGCCCGATGCGGGACTCGATCCCGGGACTCCAGGATCATGACCTGAGCCGAAGGCAGTCGCTTAACCAACTGAGCCACCCAGGCGCCCCATAAATTTGAAGATTTAATTGGCTTTATTAAATAGTTCATGAATTAGGTAGCAGAGGGGATTCCAAAGAGTTGTACAAAATGGAAGGCTTTTATAGGAAAGAGGGTAGAACAAGAAAGTTAAAAGCTAAAGAAAAGAAAGGATTATTTCAGGCAAGACCACCTTCCCTCAGGGGGAAGGGCAGGGAGTTTTATTATGCAGATTACCTTATATTCCTTTGGAGAGTTGAGGGAACCCAAGTAAAAGATTACCTCATTGGTGCTTATCAGAAAGTTCCTGGCTGACCAGTTCAGGTTTAAATTTCTGGGAGAGGTTGAAACTGCGATTAGATTAGGCATTAGGCCCTGGTTTACTGACTTGAGGCCTTGATACCATTTGGGGTCTGTGGTTTTCTTTCTTTTTTTTCTTCTTTGTCATTTGTTTATCTTCTAAATGAAAGGAGAGGAGAAAAAAACAACTAGAGTCACTGACTTAAATTAATTGCACTTACACATTATTTTGCATTTTGGGGAGGTCTTGGGGATTTCAGCTGATCCTGTGTTTTTTAGCAGTGTAGTACAGAGGATACAATATTTGGTAATAAAATTTCTTGTAAATAATTACAAAATTTAGTAATGTTTAGGACACACTAAATATTGCATTTAACTATCTAGAGATTTAGGGAGTATTTAAAACCCAGATTCAGACAAAGTAACTTTTTAAAAGACTTGATATGCTTAGAATAAAATGTTTTATGTGGAATTTTTCCTTCTACTCACCCACCATCATGAAAATGGTATTTACTTGAATGCCCAAATTAGACTGAAGCTTTGTAAGAGTTTGACATCTTTAAATTATGTTTCCTTAAATTATGATCTCACTGTATAATATTAACCATATTGGGGTACCTGGGTGACTCAGTCAGTTAAGCATCTGCCTTTGGCTCAGGTCATGATCCCAGGGTCCTGGGATCCAGCCCAGATGGGGCTCCTTGATCAGCAGGGAGACTGTGTCTCCCTCTCCCTCTGCAGGCTGCTCCCCCCTGCTTGTGCTCTCTCTCTCTGTCAAATAAATAAATAAAATCTTTAAAAAAATTAACCATATCATTAATATATTTATTAAATGATAATATTAATATATTAAATATAACATATAAAATATATTAAAGAAATTTTGCAAAAATAAGGACAGGCTGCTCTCATTTCGAACAGGAGCAAGATGCTATAAAAATGACCATGCACGCTGAAGTTTTGCAAAGTGATCTTAATAATTAATAGCAAAAGTTGTGATTGTTTTGTGACTTAACATTAAAATTTCTCTTATTGCCACTTATAAATGTACAGTTGACCCTGGAACACTGTGGGAGTTAGGGACACTCCCTCCCCCCCACACACAGTTGAAAATTAGTGTATAACTTTTGACTCTCTCAAAACTTGACTACTAATAGCCTACTGTTGACTGGAAGCCTTATCAATGACATACGCAGTTGGTTAACACATATTTTGTATGGTGTATGTATTATATATTTTATTCTTGCAATAAAGTAAACTAGATAAAAGAAAGTGTTACTAAGAAAGTCATAAGGAAGCTAAAATATATGTACAGTACTCTACTGGATTTTATCGAAAAATATCTGCATAGAAGAGGACATGCACAGTTCGAACCTGTGTTACTTGAAGGTCAAATATATAAGGAAAGGAACAAAAATATTAAGTGTGATATTTATTTACTGCTTTATGGTTTAAAACATAAGAACAATTGAGAATTAGTGTTTTATTTATAAAAACTGTATCAAGTGTAGTTCAAACATTATTCTCTTTCCGTGTAACAGAACAGGCATCTTTTCTATGCTTTGGTAAACTATAATAATCTTTTCTAATTGTAGATCAGCTTCCAACATTTTATCCCTTGCACTTCCAATGTTATGAAATATCTGCAAGGATTCCTTGAGGATTAATGTTTTGCAGGCATTACTTTCTCTGGCACATATTCTTCTGTGGGTGGTTTTTTTTTTTGGTTACAATGAATTTCTTCATTCATCTTCACTAAATTCCTCTGTCTATATATTTAAAGTAACTCAACTGGCAGCAGTATTAATATTCCCACAGCCTACTCTTTTCTTTCTTTAATTCTATTACTTCTAATGTAAATTTCACTTCTTACATTATCACTTTTTGGTGTTTTTTTTTGCTATAATTTCATCTTTGTTGGCTAATTCCCTTTTCCAATTATCCAGTTTTGAAAATTGTCACATAGGTTTATTCAGGTAGACAACTATATGCTTTACTGTCTGGGCATGAACTGAATAACAGGTGTACAGTAACCAGTAATCAACATACTTTGAAAGAAATGATGTGATTGATCATTGATCAGGTTCTATATCTATTATTTACATAGCAATTTTTGAAGAACATCAGCAAAAGCTCTACTTTAAAGAGATTCATTCTATTTAATTAAACCATGGTGACTGAAATTTATGCGCACTGGAATTGTGCAAAGCAAGGACTGCCTGTATGGAAAGCTCATTTATTATTTTATTACCTAGAAAACTATTAAATTTTATTGTAGTGTTAGTTTCATAATTTTTTTGGTGCTTAAACTTTTTTTTTAATGTGAATGTAATCATCCTGCTAATACAAATTTCAATCCTTTTTCTTGTTTTAAATATTAAGGTATAATAGGTGGGTTCAAATTTTTTTTAAATGATACTAACTTTGAAATTTACACATGAAAGCTGTTTTACATTATATTCATTAATGTAAAGCTTCTTATACAGAGGTCTCTCAGTCATGAGAAGACCTCATGGATAAAAGAGGAAGATAAGAGAGAACATTAAAAGAAAGGGGAAAATAGACAAAGAAAAAAAAAATTGAAATTGAGAAACAGGAGACCCCAAGGGATCAAGCCATGTCTTTCTCCCCTGTTAATGGGTCTAGAAAAGGGTAAAAGAGGAAGGGTTATTCTCATATGTAATGTGAACATTATAGCTAGTATCTTCCTAGTAAACATGGACAATTCAACATGCTCAAATTTGAGCAATATACTGTTCTTTCAGGATAAGGTGTCTTGATTTCAATATTATGAAGAACATTAGCAAAGGGAAGAGATAAATGTTAAGCAACCCCATAAAACCAACATTCTTCCACTTTAAAGTCCTTACTCTTTTTTTTTTTTTAAGATTTTATTTATTTATTTGAGACAGAGAGAATGAGATACAGAGATCATGAGAGGGAGGAGGGTCAGAGGGAGAAGCAGACTCCCTGCCAAGCAGGGAGCCTGATGCGGGACTCGATCCGGGGACTCCAGGATCATGACCTGAGCCGAAGGCAGTCGCTTAACCAACTGAGCCACCCAGGTGCCCCTAAAGTCCTTACTCTTAAACTAGTTGGCCTCACTGCCAATTCAGTAGTTGAGCAGGGGTGAGACTGTGACCTTTGAAGGAAGAAATTTGAATATTACCAAGGGCTTGTCTATGGGACCATTTTTATCCTACTTTTTCTAATCTCTCTATTAGTCGACATCATCATGCAAAATTTTTAAGATACATGAATGGACAACAATTCCAGAATCCACATGAAACTTTTGGTTCTCTTTTGCACATGAATTTCAACTTGGTTTTGTATAGAGATTTGAGTCGCATACTTTTTCCTACCAAAACTTTGTAAACATTACTCCCATATTTTCTGTTATGGTTTAAGTTATTAAGAAAAAAGTCTGAAACTGGGTTGATTTTTTTTTGTGTGTGTGCATAAGTTATGTGTGATATCTGAGCAGATCGAGAATTTTTTCCTTAACTCTGGGGTTTGATCACTTTACGAATTTACTTACCAATGTTAATTTTCAATAGTAGTGCCATGTATATAGTGAGCATTTTTAGTCCATAGATTCAGACCCTTAATTTCCATTATATCTTTGAATAAAATCTCTGCTCCATTTTTATGTGTTTTTTTTTTTTTTACTTTAATTTACTTAGGAGGATCAATTATGATCATGTTTCCTCACCATGATTTGCAATTCTATACCTACTGTTTTCCCTACAACTGCTTTCCTCTTTTCAATCTCCTTCACTACATTTTAGGGAATTTTCTCAAGCCTGCATTCCATATCACAAATATTGAATTTTAAAGGTTCAATTCTGATCTTTGCTCTTTCTAGTGTCATTTTAATAATATATAATAACATTATTTGCCTCCTTTAATTCTTTCCTTAGTTCTGCTACCTTTAGTTACAATAAATCTTTTATATTGCTTCCTTGTCTTATTGAATCATTTCTTAACAAATTTTTATTTTTTTTTTTAAGTTATGAGCTTTTTCCTAAAGTTTTTCTAAGATATATCTTTTTAAAACTATATCATCTCAGGAATGCCTGTGTGGCTCAGTCAGTTGAATGTCTGACTCTTGATTTCAGCTCAGGTCTCCATCTCTAAATCTCAGGCTCCTGAGTTCAGGAACTTAAAAAAAAAAAAAATAATAATAATAGTAATAATCTATATCATCTCAAAAAATTTAAAAAATTAAAACTATATAATCTCAAGAAAATAACAAAATTGAAAAAAATTGAAAAAGCTATATCATCTCTTTATTCCCTTAATTTTATGTTTATTTTCTGCTTATCATTGAGGAAATATGGTACAAAGCCCATAAGGTATTCTGTTTTCTGTTTACTTATCTTTGGGTGATCTTTTCTATGTGGTACTGTTTAATTCCCCCTTTCTCCTGCTCTCCCTCTCTCTCCATCAGTCTCCAAACATCATTAAAATTCTTATACCATAGAACTTAAGCTGGAAGTAAGGATGGGAGTATATGGTAATGAATGCATATTCTTTCAGCTTCTATGCAATAGAGTGAGATTGGTGTTGTAGTGGGGGGCAGATAATATAGAAAATAACTTAGAAAAGTGATAATTACAGTAAGGACATTTGATTTCACAACACAATATTTTGTGCTCATATTTACTCACTCATAAGGAATAGAGTGGAGGACCACAGGGGAAGGGAGGGAAAACTGAATGCGAAGAAAATCATAGAGGGAGACAAAACATGAGAGACTCTGGACTCCGGGAAAAAAACAGGGTTACAGAGTAGATGGGGTTACCAGGTGATGGTTATTAAGGAGGACACGTGTTGTGATGAGCAGTGGGTGTTATACACAACTAATGAATCGAACACTACATCAAAAACTAATGATATGTTGGCTAACTGAACATAATAAAAAACCAAAAAACAACAAAAAAACCCCTGTGCATCAGTACTGAGCCCTGCTATGTTAGAGGCATTCTCCCCACTGAATTAGGAGAATAGATGTTTTCTAGTTTTACTTTTGAATTTACTTTGAGATGTTCCACAAACTTTCATTGGGAGTTAGAAAGAAGCACCTAAGTTTGATTGTATGGGACCAAACCGCTTTCTTTGTTTTAGTCATATTGTTTTGCTATTCAAATTTATAGAAATAGTTCTCTATCATACAATCTACTACAGCCTCCAGACCTTGGGTGGTTTTTCTTCTATTTCATGTCAGACCAAAATTGTACCAGTATTAAAAACTATGTCCAAGAAAAATATGTAGCATGAAGTCAATATTTCTGTATCATTCCTGCTACTACTATTGCTACTTGGCAGGTAAAGTGGGATTCAAATAGGCACCATCTATACCATTCCATTTTCTGCTCTTCCTTGCAATCCTTTACCCAGGAACTTAAGGCTACTTTTCGGTTTTCCATAAAGTCCTTTACTAATAATTTAAAATCATTTAGCACACTTCTTGGAAAGGTAGTTTCATCTCAACTTCTAATGTTATTTTGTGTTTAATTATAGTTTAAAAAAATTGTAATGTTTTTAAGAAAGGGTTTTTTAAAGTTTGTGATATGAAGCTAATCTGTATGTTTCTGAAAGTTTTTCTCTTACTTGTCATTTGTTTTGTTTATTTCAGTGAATAAATCCATCTTTATGCAAATAGTTTTAACTTAGCCAAGCACAAAAATGGGTGATAGACAAAGATAATCATATGCCCACTCTATAACCAATCATTCAGTGTTCTACAGAAGTTCTTCATTTCCCATAAGATAAAGCCCACATTTATAATATGGCAAACAGGTGCCTGTTTATCTCTCCAGTCTCATCTCCTATTCTTCATACCTGAGATGTAGAGCTGCGGCTATACTGATGTTAATTATGGTTCCCATATATGCTATCTTTATTCTTACCTTCTTGCCTTTGAAACTCGACTCCCTTCTTTCTCCTTGCTCATTTACTTTATTTCTATTTGTTGATACTCAATTCAATCACTATGCCTTCCTGTTAGCTTTAACAAACACCTTTCTCCTCACATAAGTGCATACACACAGACACCTAAAGCCCAGACACTTATGTAGGCACAGGCACCATGCCATCGGTCTGCACATCTGTCATTTTATCTAAAACACTGGATTGATATTATCTGCTTATATTCCTATTTCTACTAATGAACTGTACGCTGATTGGCCTATTGCTTGACTCATAATTGGATACATTTTTTTTTCCAAATGAATTGATTCATTACAAATTTATTAGAAATCATACTACAGCTTTATATATTTTAGCCTTTCTCAGCAATAAGAATACTTTAAGTTACTACCTGTATATAAAGTAGATTTATATAGTTTATAGTTCATCTGAAATAACTACACTTTTTTTCGATAGTTTCTATTTCCAACTCTCCAGAATCTGGAGTACAATGTCATATTTACTTTATATCCTTTGAGACTTTATAACCTTTAATTATTTTGTTTCTTTAAGCAAATATTCTAGTCAATTTGCACTATTCAGTATTTCTCATTCACTCCTCTTTTTTGTCCCTTTCTCTTAGCCTCCAACAGCTTTTTTTTTCCTCCAAGTTTGAGGACTGCCTAAAACATATTTTATCTATGTTAAAACACTCTGGGTCTTATATGCTATAGAGTAAGAAAATAATCATATCTTATTTTAAAAAAATAATTTACCTGCAATATCATTTTAATCCCTTTTCAACAACAAATTGGGTTAATATTTTCCAAAAGTAATCTGCAATAATTTCTAAGTCTGTTTTTTTTTTTTTTTTCCTAAGTTACAGCTAAAAGTTCAGGGCCTATTTTCTTGTAAATTTAGTTTAGGTTGTTTTCTGAAGTTATATTAAAGTTCATCTGCCACTTTTTAGACCACAGTCAATATGAAAACATCCCCTATAATTTACCATTATCAGCTTGGTATTTCAGTAACTGGAAGAATATATTGTTGCTTTAAACTTTGCTATTTCACTGTTTAGTCTCTTGTCATTAAATTAAAATGTTCAACAAAAAGTCAATTGATTCAGCCATCAGTTTATTTAGAGTAAAAAAATCCATGGAATACTTCGTCAAGAATGTATACATGGAGAATACAAGATTTTTTTTTTTATAGATAACAGTGGTTAGCTTGTTAGCAATCATTAACTAAATCCAGATAAAGTATTTTAATCTACCTTGTTAATAAACAGTTTGTATTCTATCTAGCAATCTAGTTTACATGCATGCCTGTGGGTATAGTGTTATCAGAACTTGATTTTTTTTTTTTTTTTAAGATTTTATTTGACAGAGAGAGACACAGCGAGAGAGGGAACACAAGCAGGGGGAGTGGGAGAGGGAGAAGCAGGCTTCCTGCTGAGCAGGGAGCCTGATGTGGGGCTCGATCCCAGGACCCTGAGATCATGACCTGAGCCAAAGGCAGATGCTTAACGACTGAGCCACCCAGGCGCCCCAGAACTTGATTTTTATCAGGTAAATGAGAATGGTGATATCGGGCCATTGGGACTTTCTTATAGAACCACGGAATATTTTCAGTGAGAAGCATATTTAATTCTGAGTCTTAATTATGGCTTCAAGTGCAGAATTGTCTAAAAGAGTACATCCCAATAGGTCTAGTTAAATCCAAACCTTTTCAAGGTTTAGCCACAAAGAAGTACTTTCGAGTGTATGTTTGAGAGTCATATGTTTACTTCTACAATTCTAGGGATATTGTGTTTTCTTATAGTCCTACTTCACTTTCAGCTCAAAAGTTTCCTTTTGAAACTAACCCTCAGTGACAGGAAAGATTATTTATGATTCATACAGTAAATGAGATTTGCTACTAAAGCTCAGAATGACAACTTTAAATAATGGCTCATACTGTTCACAATCTATGAGAGTCCTCTGAAGCCACACTCCTATGTCCACCAAAAAAATGTCGATTTTTTTTTTTTTTTAATTCTGTGATTCTGTTGAACTAAAGCCATTTCTGAAATTGGTATGGGGATAAAAGATAAAATTCAGATCCCATATACTTAATCTACATGCACAGTTTGAGTTTAGTATTTGTGCTTGCTTTTAAATTTTTTCAATAGTTTTTCTAACAGTCTTATGTTCCGAATGTTCAAATAATAATATGGCAAAATCATGTGAGTCACCAAGGACCTGAGAAATCAAAATTTTCAGAAGTCTATCATTTCAAGATGTGAACTGAGTCATCAGCTCTGTAAATTTTTGTAAAATATTTCCATCATTTCTCTTTCTAGCTGCCTTAGAAAATTTCAAACCTTGGTACCCCATGTTTTAAACATCCTTGAGACCATGTCCCATCCTTTCACCTACCCATGCTCCAGATGGTACTGAAGCAACTGTTTCCTGCAAGTATAACCTGACCTCAATTGATTCTTATTGCAGCATTCATCACACTACTTCCTGAACATCCTGGCCTGTCCCTCACAGGACAGTCAAAGGTGCAAGGGAGCTTACAACACTTGTGGTTATCCTTGGTGGTGGAGGATGGGCACCTGTGAATACATACTCCCTCCTTTGGTATCTTGAGCAGATAATGCTAAATTGATTCTACATGGCTCCTCAGAGGATCCCTGTCAGTTCAGCTCCATCTGCCTACAGTGATAATTAGCCTAATGATCCACCATCATTTCGGCTTTCCTATTTCCCTGTCTCTCTTCTGAGATACCTGATTCCTCAAAAAGGAAAACAGACCACTGGTACTCAAGTCCTTGGGTCAAGTTCTACTTTCTGGGGAGAAGTCAAGGTAAGAAATTCTGTTTCATATTTCTGAAATCCTGTATGATGAAGATAGTGGAGAGCCTAGACTATCCATCTGCTATTCTAATAATGCTTCCATGAAAGTTTTATCTGGCAGTATTACTGTATCAGCTTTGACTTGGCTTCTGTTTCTAAATGGTATATTTTCTTTTATTTTATAGAAAATATTTTCTATTATTTATTTATATTTTATATCCTTATATTAAATGTGTATCTCTTATAAGTAGCATACAGTTTTAAAAAAATCTATTTTGGCAGTGTCTGTCATTTAATTGGTTTAGTTATTATTTTTAAATTTAATGTTACTGACATATATTGTATTTCTTATTGTTCTATACTGTCAAATTAACTTATTTGACTTTCCCATTGGTCTTAATTTTTCCTATAAGTCTGTGCTTCCATCTGGTATAACTTTCCATTCTTAAAGATATCTATTTAGTATTTATTCAGTGCAGGTCTGCTTATTATGAAATATTTTAATATTCATATTCTGAAATATGTTTATTTCATCTTCAATCATGAAGAACAGTTTCACTTGCTACATATTGCTATTTTGCTTTCTCAATTTGAAGATATAATTCAATTGCTTCAGGTTTCCATTGTTTCCATTGAGAAGTTAAATGTCATTCTTTTTGCTGCATCTGTGAAAATAGTCTTTTTTTCTCCATCTTGGAAGCTCTTAAGATTTTTAATTGTTAGAAGATTTATTATATTTTGCCTAGGTTATATTTTAGTAGTTTTAATTTTTCTTGGGCTTTGTATCATCTTTGTATCTGTTTTAGGTCTTTAGGCAATTTTAGAAAATTCTATGTCATTATTGTTTGTTTTTAATATTTTTTTTATTTATTTGACAGAGAGAGAGAGAATGCACAAGCAGGGGGAAGGGCAGGCAGAGGGAGAAGCAGGCTCCTAGCTGAGCAGGGAGCCCGATGCAGGAGTCAATCCTAGGACCCCAGGATCATGCCTTGAGCCAAAGGCAGACACTTAATGACTAAGTCACCCAGATGCCCCATGTTATTATCTCTTTTAGATAATGATACTATTTCATTCTTTTGTCTTTTCTTTTCTATTTTTTTTTTAAAGATTTATTTATTCATCCTGGAGAGAAGAGGAGTGGGAAGGGGAGAGGGAGAGAGAATCTCAAGCAGACTCTATGCTGAGCACAGAGCCTGACATAGGGCTAATCCCATGACCCTGAGATCACAACCAGAGCTGAAATCAAGAGTTGGAATCTTAACCAACTGCACCATCCAGGCACCACATTCTTCAACCTGTTCTTTTGAGAATCAAACCAGTCATATGTAACACTTTTTCATCATATGCAATGTGCATATTTTCCCCTGTATTTTCTGTCTTTGGCTTCTACATACTTAATTCTCGGTATTTTAAGTTATTTTGAACTTATAAATTCTTTCTCCAGTTTTGCCTAATGTGCTGCTAAAGCTATCTGTTGAGTTCTTACTTTGTTATGATACATGAAATTCTCCATCTTGTTTTTAACTTCTTGAATATATAATTATACCAAAGCCCATGGCTAATGACTTTATTATTTGAATCTCTTTTTATAATCTTTTTTTTCTTTTCTTTTTTCTTTTGTTTTGTTTTCTGTCAAAATTTGAAATCTTATATGTCTGATTATTTTTGATGGAATGTCAGGCATCTTAAATTTAAAAAAAATGCAATGATAATGTCATCTTCTTTAGAAAGACTACATTTCTTTCTGCTAGGCAGCTAGACTAGAGGTTATGGTCGCTTTAATCTAATCAGGGTTGAGTGCTACCCTGGGGTTTTTGATGGCTAGTCTGCAGTTTATTTTAAAGGATACATTTTGGAATGCCAGATAAATCCTGGGTTATATAACAGGACTCTTGCTCTTTGGCAATCTCTGAATTCCGTGGTACAATGCTACTAGTCTACTGACAGTTCTGCTCAGCTTCCCAATCCCTCAGATATAGCTTTAAAGATTACCTCCCAGAAAAGGCAAAAAATAGTTTGAAGTTCTTGGCTGAAGTCTCTAAGCTTCTCTTCTTTACAATACTCTTGTGCTACAAACCCTATCTTCATTGGTAACGATTCAGTGTCTTCAAACAGATTTTTTTTTCATGTTTTTAGAGGAAAGCTTGAGCCAAAGAATCTTCTTCCACTAATATTAAAAGTGGAACAAACATATTTTTATTTTAAATGTAGTCACTTTGTGAGTCCTAACCAATTTGCTATTATTGTTATGAATTTTCTTTTTATAATTAATGTAATTGTTATACTTTTATACAATAATTTAAGGTAGCTATAAACTGGTATCAGGTATCAGGCAGTTTATCTGTGTTAGAAATCCCTGACCCAAAGAACCTAGCAACTATTTTTAATCTGAAAGCAAATATATATATACACATATATATATATGCATACACATACATACACATGCATACATATATATTAAAATGTGTATATATGTATATGTGTATGTATATATAAATTTATAGTTGATCTACTACTCTCAGTGGAAGCTATAGATTTATAATAAAACATTCCTTTGCCTTCATGTAAATAATAACTAAATTTCTTGTTTATATCATATAAATATTTTTCTTCTCAAATTCAAATAAGATATGCCTTAAGTGTCTACCTTCCTATGTTAAACCTTTCCCATATTTCTCAATTAGGAGGGATCTCTGTCAACTACAAATACTAAAATAGTTTATACCATTTATTTGATGCAATTCTGCATTATAGTATTAGTATTTAAGTTTCTTATTATATTCCCCACAGTAAGGGACACACTTTTTTTTTTTTTTTTCTGTACAATAGACACCCAAGAAATTTACTTTGTGTGAATTGATAAATTTAACCTTCAGGTAAAATCTAGTGAATCTAGTCAGAATTAAACTTTATTTATTTATTTTTTTTAAAGATTTATTTATTTGACAGAGAGAGAGACAGCAAGAAAGGGAACACAAGCAGAGGGAGTGGGAAAGGGAGAAGCAGGCTTCCCGCTGAGCAGGGAGCCCGATGCGGGGCTTGATCCCAGGACCCTGGGATCATTACCTGAGCTGAAAGCAGACACTTAACGACTGGGCCACCCAGGCACCCCCAGAATTAAACTTTAAATAAAATAAAGGAATAACACTTGCTTAAGTATTTCCAGACTGTTTGCCCTGTACCATGGGCATTATGAGTACTTTGGCACTAAGACATAACCATTATTAGAGGAGTTTGCAGGTTAAGAGTTGCCCTTCTAATTTCTCATTGTGATTTTCTTAGCATTTTGTTAAAATCAGTGGAATATTTTATAATATGGATAATTGTATTAATCATATATTGGTTAGAAAGAAACAAGAATTATGTTCTCCTTTCCATTTCAGCCAATACTCACAATGGGTTATAACTAGCTCTAGACAAAAATGTTTTTGCTGGACCCCAGATAGCATAAAAAAGCCTTTTTGCATATTTAGCTATTTAGATTTTGGGAGGTAATTTCAGATCCTTGATTTATACAAAGAAATTCAGAGGAAATAATTTCCAAAAGTTTATACTGGGACTATACAGAGTTTTCCCAAATTCTAAATAACCAGTTGTCTCTAACAAGTACTGTACCACTACTTATTCTCATGACTTGTGATCCATGCCCCTTAAAAGAAAATTCAGAAACTAAACTCCCTGGATTTTTTTTTTTTGTAATTACTATAACAATGATTATTTTATGTTCTATTAATAAGTTAGATAACAGTGGGGTTTAAGCTGATTTTCTACCTTCAATATGTTTAACTCATTTTTGTTTTAGCTTTTTCATTCAAACCCCAAAACATTTTCACATTTGTCAATTTGAGAAATAATGGGTAATACAGGGTCTCATGTTTTTAAGAGAAAGATCATATTTATTTTCAAGCCAGATGTCTTTTGCTCTATTCATTTTTAATTTTTAATACCAAGATAGATTATTTTTCCTTTTCTAGCTATCTCATTTAACTGAAGCTAAGTTATTCTCATCTACAGAACATAAAATTTTTAATGGCTTACAACAAATGTTAAATTGCACCACTATAAACACCAATGCATTTTCTAACACACAAATAAATGTAATTCCATTTCCCTTCTCATGCTTTATAGAACTTTTAGAGAATTACTAGTATTCAGTCCTAAATTCATGAAGACTAGGTGGATTACTGAGATTGGGGCAAAGCACTTGTGGATGAAACAGTAATGGGTAGAGAATGATTTACAGTGACAACTAGTGTAGAGCCATCTGCTCAAAGAGACAAACAATCCCTAATTTCCACTTCATAATCCAAAAAGCTTTGAAAAACAACCTGATCAGAGCTAATTTTGTGACAAAATTTGACCTAAATTGGCTTGAGACTACTTCTCATTCTTTATTGACTCTATTCATAAACTTCCTTTTCTTTATATTGATGATAATGTTTTATTACAAGGGCTTCTAAAAGGGGTGTAACATAATTAACAGCCTATGCATCAGATCACCTTTCTAAAATCTGAAAAAAAAATTTAATTCCAAAAAAAATTTGACTGCATGCATTTTGAGTAAGGTGTTGTGCACTTGGACTTACCAAAAATTGTTACTGAACATTTCAATATATGCATCCTGGAACACATGTGCTCATAGAACTTCCATCCCACTATAGCGAGCACAATGAAGATAAAATGTATGCTGTCTGAGTGATAAAGGCCTCAGGAGTATACATACAGAAAATCAGAAAAACAAGGATTTTGAAGTAAAAGGTAGGGTAGGGACAATTTAAATTCTAGAAATCCAGTGGGGCAGATGTTAAAAAAGGAGGGATTATTGCATTTGACAAAGTGGAAGGACTTGATTCAATGTCAATAATCCAATAGTAGTTTGTTAAAAAAAAAAAAAAATAGAACAGCCAAAGGATGGACTGGATTCCTCCAAAGGTAGATGGTGATATGTTTGTATTAGTACAGAACAGTAATATTTTTAGTATATCTTCTTCTCTATTTCGAAGCCATGATTTCTTTAGTATTCTCTCAACTTGAGTCAGCTCTTATTATAATGTCTTATTCTGTTCTCAGAAATAGTCCTTACAAAATGCAGTAATTATCTCTTGGTTATTTGACAGGCTAAATGTTAGGTTTAAGAAATTATATTGTGATAATTTTACACTCAAAGAACTAAATAAAAATTAACATTCTATTTCATGTCTTCCCTGCAGACAACCTTTTGGTATTACATGTGTTATTTAAAATAATTTTGAGTGGATGTTTTAGATAGTCTTTCTTTTTTTTAAATTTTCTGTTCACTTAAAGTTACACTTAAAAATAGAAATGAAAACTGAGATCTTTTTAGCAATTTTTTTTTCTTGCAAGAGTTTAGCAATAAATAAAATCACCTTTAGTTGTATTTTAGAAAGGTACTAGCATAACCTAGGTGACTTCTTTGATTTGGACAATTTATAGTTTTCAAATTTGCAGTAACTGCAATGTTTGGGGGACTGCTTAATTATTCTTCTTGTGGAATGAATCCTACATATTGATTTACTTTGAATCTTTTGAAGTGCAAGGTGCTATATAAAATAAATATTGATTTTATATGAAACTAGTAAATGGAAAATCGGGCTATAGAACTACAGTATATGAAATAGAGCTGAAAGAAGCCTAGAAAAGACCTACCTTAGACAACAGCAGTAAAAATCACAGGCTCAACAGCTTGTCTGAAAGAGGCAGTTAGTTTATTCTTGAGCAAGCTTTTTTGAGATTACCCATCTGCAGGATGAGTATGTTAGTATGTGTCACCTCTTGATCATTAGGAATTGACATAATATTTGTAAAATCATTGTGATTTCCTTGGAAAAACATTATACATGCATGGAAATATTATTTAAGAATGATAAGTGGATGAAACCATAGTGATGCCTCTATCTTCATGTAACCTAAGAAAACTTTATCAAGGTTTTATCATATGACCATTGGACAGTGAGTTTCCTCTGATGTGAAATAAAAGGGCTAGAAGAAACTTTGGCTTTGTTATTTATTTATTTATTTATTTATATGTATATATGTGTATGTGTATGTAAAAGGATGCTCATGGAAGAAGAAGAATATTGCCTTTTAGATTAAATCATACAACATATCTACTTTCTTCTATTCATGAATGAAGTTGGGATAAATGGAACAAAAAGGAAGCCTGAAGAGCAACAACTAATAGGAAACATGTAGCTAAAAGCTGTGTTAAAAGAGTAAAAAAGAAAAAAAAAAAAATGGTTGTAAGTATTCTGAATTGGTGAAATTGACAAGGGGTTTATAATTTTGAATGACAGCCATTTTTAAACAGCAATTAGCAGGGCCAATTCCTCCTTGAATCATATACTTCTCTTGCTCTTACAGCAGTGGGATCATTCTAAAACATATGTAATTAAGATACTAAGATTAACTTTAGCTACAACTAGCTAATTGTGCATTGAACTTCACAAAATATAATTTAATTAATTAAAATAGTAGAATGGAAACATCGCTGGTCTTTCCTGTCATTAGATACTGATCTACATACTTTCAAATGTTTTCACTAACATAATTTTTTTTTTTTTTTCTATTGCCTGTTCTGAACAAATGCCATTCTAAAATAGAAATGTCTGTCATGGGCATGTTTCATCTTACATTAGGTACCATACTTCTCACCTATGATTTGCAGAAATTTTTATTTTTCATACCTACGTACTATACTTGACTCTAGTGTTTCCTTACAGACAAAGGACGTGCTTTAAATGGAGCAATTGTTTAGAGAGTGCCTTGTTTCTGAGCCC
Source organism: Mirounga angustirostris (assembly GCF_029215605.1). Taxonomy (NCBI): domain Eukaryota; kingdom Metazoa; phylum Chordata; class Mammalia; order Carnivora; family Phocidae; genus Mirounga; species Mirounga angustirostris. The sequence goes on along the minus strand of NW_026991710.1, from coordinate 142,215,051 downwards.
TACTAGCAACACTGTCAATATATCTACTGTCTGATGGAATAGTAATTCTACACATCAGCTACTGAAACTTGCTCATGTCATCCATAAAATGCCAATGGACACAGGACTTCCAGTGAATATTCTGGGAATTTTGCTGTTTGAGCATATATCTTCGTAACATAAATATTATGAAGCAGGGGAATGTCACTACAACTCTTCAAATCAAATGAGAACTACCTTGATGCTATTGTAGACAGAAAAGATGATGCTTTGAAACATCTTTTTGTTTGAAAATACAAACTTTTTCCCTAAGGTACAATTTCAAAGAATCTTTAAGATTTAAAGCAATGGGTAACAGCAATTGTTTCTAATTGTTTTACATATTCTGTACTTTTGAAAAATGTTTCCTTCAGAAATGAGCTGGAGACTCTTAACTAATATATTCATCCAAATCTGAGATCTAATTAGCACTTCGAAAAGCACGGTAAGAGCAAGGGTTTTTTATCATATTATATGCTACTTAAACCTGAGATATTTTTCTTTAACTATTTCCACTGAGGAATGCTAGTATTTCAATTTTCACATTTTATTAATCTTCATTACATAAAATATACTGAAAAATAGTAATATTGATTGCACCATGTAACAGTTTTAAATTGTTTTCATTTTACTCTCGTGTATATTTACTGACTTTCTTCATTAATTTATTCATGGTTTTAGATGCTGAGAATACAGTGCCCTGTATACAGACTAGCACCCTACCTTCAGGGACTGCATGTTCTGGTTCAGAGGTAAATAAACATATTAAATATGTCATAAGAAAACTATCAGATGGTAATACATTGTATGCAGAGCAGTGAAATTCAGTGATGCTTTAGAAAGGGACTTAGTGGCTACTTTAGATTCAGAGGTTAGGGAATGTTTGTCTTCTTGGTTTAGGTGATAGCATTTAAGTGAGATTTGAATGGTCAGAAGGATATGTGCTAAGGAGATAAAAGATTCCAGGAAGAAGAAAAACCTGGAGCAAAGGCTTAAGGCAGGAGCAAACAAGGTGCATTGAAAGAATAGCCAGAAAACTGAGGTACCTGACATGTAATTGGTACTTAGGAGAGAGATACAAAATGAGAATGTCAAGGTTAAGATGGAAAGATCACTCAGGGCATTGTAATCTTAGGACGACAGTTGTGTTTAAGTGTGATAGAAAACCACTGGAGCCTTTGAAAAAGTAACATTAAAGCTTCTCTATAGTAAATAGATGAGTAGAGAATAAATGATAAAGGCAAGGACAGCAGTTGTGAAGCTATTGTTTCAGCAGAAGAAGACTATAACTCTTGTTAGGGTGGAAGGACTGGAAATGAAAAGAAGAGGACATATTTGGGATATACTTGGGATATACAGACAGTGAGATCTGCTAATGGATGGGATGTGGGAAATAACAAATGATAAAAGTAAAACTAGACATTTCGGAATAAGCAACTTTATGTGCAAAGCAATTTTGTGGCAAATGACAATGGTTCAGACAGATCTACTGAATCTCACCATGGCATCTTAATACTTCTAGATTCAACACATTGACTAACACTCAAAACTTAGACTTAATACTCAACACTTAGACTCAAGACTCAAAATTTTGATTCAGTATACACGGTTAATCAGATCTTATTTTATCTTGAAACTGTCTTTTGGTAGAATTAGTGCATTCTAGGGGTGCCTGGGTGGCTAAGTTGTTAAGCGTCTGCGTTTGGCTCAGGCCATGATCCCAGAGTCCTGGAATCGAGCCCCGCATCGGGCTCCCTGCTCGGCGGGAAGCCTGCTTCTCCCTCTCCCGCTCCCCCTGCTTGTGTTCCTGCTCTCGCTATCTCGCTCTCTGTCAAATAAATAAAATCTTTAAAAAAAAAAAAAAAAAGAAGGGCGCCTGGGTGGCTCAGTTGGTTAAGCGACTGCCTTCGGCTCAGGTCATGATCCTGGAGTCCCTGGATCGAGTCCCGCATCGGGCTCCCTGCTCGGCAGGGAGTCTGCTTCTCCCTCTGACCCTCCCCCCTCTCATGTGCTCTCTCTCATTCTCTCTCTCTCAAATAAATAAATAAAATCTTTAAAAAAAAAAAGAATTAGTGCATTCTATAGTTAAAATTAATCCAGATAGTGCCATAATGAGCCTTACTCAGGTTAATTGCAGTTATAAGACAGAAAAACTGAAAAATATCTTTAAACCTTATTTCAAGTTAATTCAGAGAAGCAGCCTCCATGCCTGTTTTTCCAAGTCTCATTGAAGAATATGTGCATTTCTACAACATTTCAGTTTAGCACAATGTATCTTTCCAATGTCAAAAAAAAAAAGTGATATCTGGCTTATTTCTTATTTGGACAAAATATATAGCTCAATTTCTAAAAGAGAAAATAAATTTACGCCCACACAATAAATCAGAGTATAATATATTTTTTAAAGCTTTTATCTATTTATTTGAGAGAGAGAATGAGATAGAGCATTAGAGGGTCAGAGGGAGAAGCAGACTCCCCGCCGAGCAGGGAGCCCCATGTGGGACTCGATCCCGGCACTCCAGGATCATGACCTGAGCCGAAGGCAGTTGCTTAACCAACTGAGCCACCCAGGCGCCCCAGAGTATAATATTTAAAAGCAAAATGCAGTAATAATTCATGTTAAAACAACACAAAATATTTTCAAAACTGTGGTGTTTGTGCTTTCTACACCAGTATATACATTTTATAAGTTGGCATAAGAAGGAAATAACTTAAACTATAATGACAAAATAACAGTAAAAAAATGCCTTAAATATAGATTTCTATAATTAAAAATTATTGATAGGCCTTTCATACACAGAATTTCATTTAATAAAATAAATATTTGAGTGGAACTCACCCAAAATATAGAAGGCTTTAAAATCATATAAGGAAAACGGACACAAAAGATATATGACTTTAACTGTTAACATGAAATCTAAAAAAGAAATTCTTTAACTTTTGTCTACAAATTCACGTCACTATAAAGTTGTGGTCTTTAACGTCAACATCTCCACATCAGTGCTAAGTATCATACTGGATTTCCAGGACCAATTCTAATATCAATTTTCTGGACCAGGCATCTCCCCATAAGCAGATCGTAAGACAAGGATTTGAGTTTAACATATTTGTTTGACAGGTGAAATAGGCAAGTTAAGAAAGTCAAAAAAGAGTGTTATGTGTCCAGTTACTACTGTGAGCAACTGGAGCTTGATCTTCCTGGAAAATCTGGGATGTCAGCCTTGCCTCAGAATTGTTCTGAATAAGAAGTGAGAAAGCTAGGATGTATGTATCTTCTTCCACTTGAAATTAGCTGACAGCTACCTGTGGGAGCATTGAATCCCTAGCACTCAATGCCTAGCCCCTCATGTGGACCAACAGAGAGCCCTCAGATGCAGAGTCACAAGTGCCATGGGAGGAAGTCATCATCATTAAAAAGAGACTCAGTCTTTTTTTTTTCTCTTGATTTTATAGGAATCACAATTTACTACAAAACTATCAGAAAATTATTGCAAAGATTTCAAGGTCTGGAATATATAGTAGGCATGAGCTGGGAGTGGATTTTGGCTCCAGGCTTTAGGTCTTGGTATCTATGTAGAAAGGAATATATCACAAGTCTAAATTTTTTAGCATACATGATGAGAAACAACCATCAGCATACATAAATTAAACAGCATAATTAAAGTCTACTGAACATTAAATACGAAGCAAATATAGTTTTCACCTTTGTCTTAGTCCATTGGGTTGCTATAAGAAAATATCACAGACTAGGTAGCGTATAGAAAATAGAAACTTATTTCTTACAGTTCCGGTGGTTTAAAGTCTGAAATCAGGGTGTCAGTGTGGTCAGGTGGTCTTTCCTCACAGGTCACACCTTTTTGCTATGTTCTCACATGGTAGCAGAAGGCCAGGGAGTTCTGTGGAGTCTCTTTTATAAGAGCACTAATTTCTTTCATGAGGATTCCACTCTCATTGCATAAACATGCCCCCAAAGCCCCAGTTACATGTACTACCATTTTGGGGGGTGAAGATTTCAGTATATAAAATGGGGGAGGGTAGCACAAACGTTCAGATCACTGGAAACTTGAAGCATTTCATGTCTTTTATGTGGGTTATACTACAAAATCCGATGGTTTAGTGAATTAATTTCTAAACAACTCAATCTTTTTCCTTCATTACATATTCAAAAAATGTTTTGTCAAATAAAGAAATGGTTGCTAATTTTTTTCAGTACACCAAAGACCAACCCATTTAAGGATGGTTTTGAGTGTTTTCACTCTCAAAACATTGAAAGATACTAATATATATATATATAGTTTCATTTATATAATGAAAATAAATTTTTACACAATCAACAGAAACCAGGTTTTGAGTGTTTTCACTCTGAAAACATTGAAAGATATTATATAATATATATATATTTTAAGTTTCATTTATATAACGAAAATAAATTTTTACACAATGAACAGAAACACAGCAAGTTGTGTTTCTTTGAGAAAAAAAATATATATATATTTTAAATATTTTATTTATTTATTTGAGAGAGAGAGTGAGAGAGAGAAAGAGCACAAGAGGGGGGAGCGGGAGAGGGAGAAGCAGACTCCCTGCTGAGCAGGGAGCCCGATGCGGGACTTGATCCCGGGACTCCAGGATCATGACCTGAGCCGAAGGCAGTCGCTTAACCAACTGAGCCACCCAGGCGCCCGAGAAAAATATTTTCAAATACATTTTTGTATTTTTTTAATAGTCTGATATACATATATAACAAGTTTTATGGCACTGTAACCAGAATCAAATAAAAAAAAATTGAAGGAAAAAGGTGGGAAGGAAACTAATTGATTTTTATTGAGTTCCTTTCTATCTCCAAGCTGACAAATTTGCACTATTTGTCTGTTATTCGGCTGCCAGCTCTAACTTGTTTGCACAGTCAAAACACCGTATTATTGCACAAGACGCCAGTGAAGGCATATGGTATAATGGTCAATTCCTCGCTATTTCAAAAAAATATCTCTTAAGGCCAAAGAGGGGGGATAAATAATCCAGAGTATGAAACACACACACACACACACACACACACACTATATATATATATGATAACCTGGAAGTGTATTAGCTCTGTTTATATAAGGAAATTAGGGATATTTAAATTCTTTATTGCTGGTTTCACTTACTTAACAAAATTCTATCCAATTAACATTTTCAAAATCATTACATATAATTTTTTTTAATAATAAAATTTCTTCTGAAATCATGGAAGTCAAATAAACTAAAAGTCAAGGTATCTGGGTGGCAACTGGGTGCTCAGTCAGTTAGGTGTCTGATTTTTTATTTCAGCTCAGGTCATGATATCAAGGTTGTGTGATCGAGCCCCATGTTGGGCTCTGCATGGGGCATGGAGTCTGCTTAAGATTCTCTCTCTCCCTCTCCCTCTGCCCCTCCTCTATCCCCCTCAAAAAAAAAAAAAAAAAAAAAAGAAAGAAAGAAAAGAAAAAGTCATGGTATCTGGAAAAACAGATAGTTAAACAAATGAGAATTAAGAAAGGATAGAGGGATGCCTGGGTGGCTCAGTCAGTTAAGTGTCTGCCTTCTGCTCAGGTCATGATTCCAGGGTGCTGGGATCCAGTCCCTCATCTGGCTCCTTGCTCAATGGGGAGCCTGCTTCTCCCTCTGCTTGCTGCTCTTCCTGATTGTGTTCTCTCTATTTCTCTCTCTCTGACAAATAAATAAATAAAATCTTTAAAAAGAAAGGATAGAGCTTGGGGTGCTCAGATGGCTCAGTTAGTTAAGCAGCCAACTCCTGGCTCAAGTCATGATCTCAAGGTCCTGGGATCAAGCCCACCATCAGGCTTCCTACTCAGTGGAGATTCTGCTTCATTCCTTCTTTCTCTCCTTCTACTCCTCCTGCATGCTCTCTCTCTATCTCTCTCTCAAATAGATAAATCTTAAAAAAAAATCAGTATATTTACTGATAGAGTGAAGATTAACAATAGGAGAAATATAAAAGGATACTGGAATTTATATAGACTTATATTTTATTCATTCTGCAAAAATATATTGAGTGGCTACTATGTGCAAAGAATCTTAAAGCTTTATTTGACTATAAGAATGGTGAAATTTTATAATATTCATAATTTTATTTACCAAATTTGTGAGTCTGTCAGAATTTTCCCAAGAATCTCAGAGGTGGCTTTTGAATCTAGGGTATAGAGAAAAGTGAAGGATTCTATATAGAAAGAAAAGCACAGTCTTTGATATAGAAAAATAGGAGACTATTGAAAAAGTTTGAAATAGGTGCGCCTGGGTGGCTCAAGTCGGTTAAGCGTCTACCTTCTGCTCAGGTCATGATCCCAGGGTCCTGGGATCAAGTCCTGCATAGGGCTCCCTGCTCAGCGGGAAGCCTGCTTCTCCTTCTGCCCCTCCGTGGGACTCGATCCCAGGACCCTGGGATCATGACCTGAGCCAAAGGTAGACACCTGAATGACTGAGCCACCCAGGCATCCCAGTCTAGTCACTGTTATTATGCTTCTCCAGCATGTTTCCAAAAAACAGATTGGTCATAAGAATCATGTGGGGTGCTTGGTAAGTCTCTATTTTCCACATACCATGTAAAAATTATGATCAAGTGAATAGAACACACTACTTAAATGCCTTCTTTAACCTGAAAGCCTATTTCTGTAGTGACTACATTTTTAAGACAAAAACAATCTGTTGTAAAGGATGAGACTATGGGATGGAATACTTTCCCATGGGAACAATTTCCCTGTAAGAACTTACTGCTTAAAGTTCAAGTAAAAAATTAGACCTCCAATTATGCAACATCAGGATGCAGCATTTTTTTTTTCAAGCAATTCTAAATCCAGTCACAACCTATTTTCAAATGCTTTCATTTCCAATATTTTTTTCAACCTAGTCTTCTAGATTTTGCTACAAGGATGTGAATGAAATAAAGGATATTATCATTGCAGTTTAAAGTTGACACATCCTGGTTTCAGATAATGTCAAAAGCTTTTCAGAATGTTTCCATGTAATGTGTAAATTAATTAAAAGTTAATGAGAGCAAATTAGTTGAAGTTTCTCATTGGTAATTATATCTGCAATGTCAAAGACAATGCCAGTAACAAAGAAGATAATACATGTTTACTAGATAAATAAATTATGATACATATTTGTAATATTTGAAATAAATTTGGTCAAAGTCAAATGCATGAATGCCGGCCATCGAATGTATTAGCAGATTGCATAGTCCCAGATTTATGGAACATTATTTTAATGAATGCAAAAAAAAATGTGCATGTGTGTATGTTTAAAGCATGGAATTATCTCTAGGTAGACAGTGCTTAGAGCAGAAGAATATGACTGGAATAAAGAGTTGTGTCAGAAATAACGTAATTAGAGAAAAAATAGGAAAAAATACTTTTAGGGATAATAGAACATCTTCGAGAGAACAAAGGAAAAGAAGCCTTAAAATATTTATAAAAGAGAAAATGGTATGAAGAATGCATTAGCTTAGAAAATGCAAGCCTCATTCTCAATAATTTATGTCCCCAAAACAATGGCAAGTGGAAGGTGATTTTTTCCCCCAGCTTTACTGAAATATAATTGACATATAACTATGATTTTTTTTATGGTTTTAAAATATTTACTTTTGCATAGGTAATAAGTGCACTTTTTCAAATTTAGAAGGTATAAGAAAATGTAGAATGAAACATTGTCTCCCTCCCACCCCATTCCTTGGCTCCTTAGTTACCTGCCCCAGGAGCCCCAGGGCTCCAGATAGCTTTTGTGTATATCCTTCCACATCCATCTTGCACTGCAATATGGCTGGTGTTTAGGATTCTAATCCTGTTGTTACCCTTTTCTGCTAGTCACTCTTTTTCTTTTACTGAGAAATAAGCCTGAATAACATGCTCATTAGTACTAATGAATAATGACTTAATTGCTTTCTTATTTGCATCTAATCATATAAAGGTCTTCAATATATCAAACAACTTGAGATTGGCATGTTTGGAGGATTAAAGTTTGTTCTTTTGAAGAACTCTATCATAGTCATTTATTACTTTTAGAAATTTGTAGTTAAAAGAGAAAAAAAAAAGTATTCCCAGAGATAAAGAATACTATTAGCATTTAGAGAAGTTAATCTTGAGAACACATATATTTTTTATTATTTTTTAATATTTTTTTTTAAATTTTTTTTTTAAGATTTTATTTATTTATTTGACAGAGTCACAGCGAGAGAGGGAACACAAGCAGGGGGAGTGGAAGAGGGAGAAGCAGGCTCCCCGCGGAGCGGGGAGCCCGACGCGGGGCTCGATCCCAGGATCCTGGGATCATGACCTGAGCTGAAGGCAGACGCTTAACGACTGAGCCACCCAGGCGCCCCTGAGAACACATATATTTTTTAATATTTATTTTCCGAAACATTTATTAGGTGGCTCTGGATTGCCAATCAAACAATTTTAAAAACCAGAAAAGATGGGGTGCCTGGGTGGCTCAGTCGGTTAAGCATCTGCCTTTGGCTCAGGTCATGATCCCAGGATCCTGGGATAGCGTCCCACGTCAGGCTCCGTGCTCAGCAGGGAGTCTACTTCTCCCTCTCCCTCTGCTGCTCCCCCTGCTTGTGATCTCTCTCTCTGTCAAATAAATAAATAAAAATCTTAAAAAAAACCCAGAAAAGTTTAACCAGAATATTTTATGAATTAATAATCTATTCAAGTGATATAAAAATCAACTGATACTGACCTACAAACAAAAATTATGTGTATGTATAATACATATAAACAAAGCTATATCCATGTTTTAATTTAACAGAATAGCCCAGGGGAGGGCTGGACCTAAATGCACCTCTATCAAGAGATTCATGATATTCTTCTCTAGACTCTCTCCTCCCTTTTATCACTTCATGTCCAGGATAGCTAATCTCATAGAAGAAATAGTGCAGGCCCCTACTAAATCTGCTCACTCCATACCATTTAGAAAAGAGAACATCTATTCTGGCCCTATTATGGAGACAGAGAAAATGCTTTTTTACAAAAGCCCCAGCGAATATATACTCATGTGTCACAGGCCCGAGTTGAGCCATATAGCCTCATTTTCATCAATTAGTTAATGTGTTGAGGTTACACTGGGGTGGGAAGGAGTGAAAGATCATGATTAATTTGAGCTCACCCCTGAGCTAATTATAGAGTTTGTTCCACTGGAAACACAAGGCTACAAATGGGAGAGTTGAGCATTCCCAAAGAAACATGGAATAAAAAGAAGATGGCAATGGCTAATGCAGAGAGAACAAATGTCCACAACAAAACTACACAAAGAAATTGGAAGTCATTACTTTTAAGGTAAAATTCATGGATATATCTAACAAGCATTCTGAACTGTGGCAAAAATATGGGCTTTCATTCACATTTTAAAGCTAAGTATATTTCTCTTGTATATATAGGAAAAAATTATTATTTTAATAACATTGGGCAGCCTAGGAGGCCCCAACAGAGAACTTTTACAAATAGATTTTTTTTATTGACTTAGGATAAATTTAGCAAAGAAATTCAAGTACATGAAAAGTTATTTTTCAAAAGGCTGGTGGCCAGCAGTTCTCAGTTTCTGCAGAGGATGCAACCAGGGGACATGTGTTTAGGTTGGAGCACAAATGATTTGTAGATAATATAAGTAGGACTTTCATGTAAGTGGAGTTATTAAATCCTAGGATGTTTATCAAGGAATGTTCTGGAATTTACTCTGGAGGCTTCTATGAAATAATTTTTTTTCCTATTAATATGATTCAAAGAAATTGTGCTAAAAAGATAAACTGGACAACTTTTTAATAAATATTTAATAAACATTGATTTTTTTTAAGATTGATATTTTAAGCTGAAAAAAATCAGCCAGGAGTAGACTAAACAAGATAAATCTTTTTCCAAATAGAATTAAACCTCCAAGTCCTTATTTGGTATACTAAGTCAGCAAAATAGGAGTGATTATATTTTAGAGATTCCAGCAAATGTTACCTAAAATATCAGCTTAAAATCTTATATTTAAATTGTTACCTTTTAAACAAAATCTTTTTAGCATGTAAATACCTTTGATGCAGAATTTTTAGACCTTGGGAGTAGTTCCTTCTATGAAATTAAGACCAATAGTTTTTCTAATAGCATAAAAGCAACCATTTTTCAGTTCTGTACAATTTAAGTCATATTAGTATACATTAGTCATATTAGAAACCAAAATTCAATTCTACTAGTCAGGGAACTTGTGTCAAGTAATTATTGGATATAACATTACTGTTATTGCTCATAGCTATGCATGTGTCCCAATGAGAAAGTAGCATTTACTTCAGAAGGGAAATGGAAAGCAAGAATATTCCAACTGGCAATCAAAAATCCATTAGAACCAATATTGTTTTCCTTCTCTTTTAGGTTTGCAATAGTTCCACATTTTGCTTTTGTATTCTGACTATGCATAATTTGCACCCTACAGCCAACATCTAATTTTTACCTTGTGATAGCAAAGGCCCATAATGGCAGTGAAGTAAATAATGCTTCCTTTCTAGCATTAGAAATTATAGGATATGGAAATAAAATTTTTGAATTTACATGATTTACCCATGAAAGCCAATATTAGAAATATTTACATGTGGAAATTTGGGAATGGACTTTAAGATTTCCATAGTTATGAAGAAATGTTGCTCTTCTTAAATGAATAATTAATTCAGTACTGGTATAATTCATCTCTGTGATTAAATTATTATAAAAAAAAATAAATGCCTAGTTTTTTTTATTTTGAGTAATATTTAGTAACAGTTTTGTGTGTGTATGTGTGGGGGGAATCAGCATTCTGGCAAAACTGAATGAAAAGAAAGTGGTAGATTATTATCTTGCTAAACGATGTCTAGCAAGAAACAGTTTTGATGAAAACAAATGGAAAACCGTAAATATTTATTTTCCATGATTAGTTTAGCTAACCACTGTCATCCTTTTTAGGATTCAAATGCATGATAAGCTATTTTGGATTTCTAAGACTATCAGAACACTGAGAAGTCTAACCTAAGACAGCAGTTATTTCTACTCAGAGAAAATAGAACCATAGAGTTGATTCAAGATTACTAAATTATCCTATGACTTACAAATGCACAGTTGTAAGAGACTTTGATGCAAAATGATCTGAACAGTAAGAGCAGCACTATCTCATTCTATCTCTTCAGATGATTTCTTAAATCCATTTTATGTAAACAAACCCTACATCCTTTGTTTTCTATTGCCAACTCTGCTTAAGTATCGTATATTTAATGCTTTATTCACGTAGTAAATATAAATGTACAAATTCATCCATAAGTATTAACATTATTTTGGCTCTTAAGAATATACCAGTTGCATTTTAGAATCCTATAGGTGGAAAATTTCTGGTGTACTATTGCCAAAGCATCGAAGTTACCCCCCAAAAAACTCTGGACATTTCTCTTTTCAATATTGGTTTCCTGTACCATAACCAAGAATACTTGTTTTCAAACTCTGTACTGCAGAAATCTGTGTGTGAATTCCCATGTCCTTAAGGAAACTAATTTTCTAGAATCATGATGCCTCAGAAATGATCACCAATATCATTACAGCTATCCCCAACCTTTGTCATTCTTACCTATGGGTACAGTGTGACTCCGAGGAAGTCTTTGTTTTGGTTGTCCTCAATGATAAACGTCAAGCTCCTGCTATTCTGAAGAGCAGTGAGATTCATGCTGAAAAAACCTATAGTTATATAAGACTCATTTCCTGACTTGTTAAGAAAACCCTAAATATGGCAGCAGGATTATAAATCCTGATTTTGAGAAAGACCTAAACACAAGATGAAGATACATGTTCTACTTCTTTTATACAACTATTTTAGGAATATTGCATTTCAGAGTAATATGTGAATACAAAATAGAACTATGGCAAACAAAGAAATAAAAACTATTATTTACTCAGGACCTTGTCACTATGCTACTTTTCCTTAACTGGGTTACTTCTATTGAACTTCTTAATGTGCTTTACTTTATTCAGTTCTCTTATTCTGTGAAATATGTAATAAAAATATTAAAATAATATTAAAAATATAATTTCCAACTTATATTTGAGGGAACTGACTGATTTAAAGTCAGACAGATGATAATAAGGGCTGAAGGACAGTAGAATCAAGGTTTACTAAAGAGAAATTACAGGATCCATCCACTGGCACAATTCACAGATTTAATCAATGTATCTTAAACCATTTCTTTAAAAATATGACAACTTTTAAAAATAAATTGGGTCTGTCTACTATGCCATTAAATAATTCTGTATTCTCTCCTACACGTTAGTTGTCAGCAAATAATAGCTCCCCGATGACTGAGGAAACAGCATGAGCAATGTATAGAGGTATGAGTCATCAAGGATTAGACATCATGGTCCATAAATTTCAGGAGTAATCCTAGTGAACAATGAAGAAGGAATGACTGTAGAAGTCTTATACTTTGGTAAATGTCTTACACTTAATCCTGAAGAAAATGATAAAAAACTAAAAGAAAAAAAAGGAAGACAATCATGTTTACAATTAATATAGATAATTTGCTTGCTCTTTGGAGAAAGAGATTGAAGAATATGAGCCTGGAGGTAAAGCCAGTTAGAGAGTAGTTGTAATGATTCAAGGCAAGAGCTGCATGATGATTATGGCAGAATAGACAAGGAGGAAAGCAATTCCAAACTCAACTCAGTCAAAAAAGGGAAAGAAAATATTGCATCTAAAATTATAAATTTTCTTTCTTACTCATTCACTCATTCTCATTTTTTTCTTTTTTTTCAGTTCACCAGTGTTATCGGTAGGCCCTTCACACTTTCATTTGTGCCATAAATTATCTTTAGTCTGACATTTTTCACAGAATTCTTCATCTATAAGATGTAATTAAAACTTAGCTCCCAATACTGCTTCTGTTATAGGTAACTCCAAAGACAGTGGTTCTCCTCCCACACCTCATAACTCAAGAGGTTTGGTTGTCCATCATTAGTTCCAAATCATTACTCTTCTTCCCCCTACAAGCCCTTCTAATTTTGAAGTTCATGCCCCTGGCGTTTCCATTCTCTACCTTTCTCATTATACCTGTCCATGGCAGTATTTGTCAAAGTACGGACCTCAAATCCCTGGTAGTCTCTAGCATCCTAACACATGATCCCCTAATACATGATGCTACCACTTTTTTTACGTTTTTTTTTTTTTTAACTTACTTAAGTTATCTTTGCACCCAATGTGGGGCTCGAACACACGACCCCAAGATGAAGAGTCAGATGCTCTATCAACCAGCCAGGTGCCCTAAGATGCTACCACTTTAAAAGCTAATGAGACAACGAAATTGTATTCACATTGGCTTGATTGCTCATATTTTATTCCTAATTACTCTGGCTAGCCCTTTCAATACTATGTTAAATAAAAGTAGTGGGAGTGGGCATCCTTGTCTTGATGCTATTAGAAGAAAATTCTTCAGCTTATCATCATTGAGTATGATGCTAGCTGTGGGTTTGTCATATATGGCCTTTATTATCTATGTTCCCTTTATATCCAGTTGGTTGAGAGATTTTATTATAAATGAATGCTGAATTTTGTTAAATGCTTTCCTGCATCTATTGAAATGATCATACAATTTTTTAACTTGCATTTTGTTAATGTGGTATATCACATTGATTTGTGGATGTTGAACCATTTGTGCACCACTAGAATAAATGCTACTTGATCATGGTGTTTGCTCTTTTTAGTATATTCTTGAATTTGGTTTGCTAATACTTTGCTGAGAATTTTTGCATCTTTGTTCATCAAGGATATTGGCCTGTAAATTTCTTTCTTTCTTTTTTTTTTTTTTTAAAGATTTTATTTATTTGACAGAGAGAGACACAGCCAGAGAGGGAACACAAGCAGGGGGAGCAGGAGAGGAAGAAGCAGGCTTCCCGCGGAGCGGGGAGCCCGATGCGGGGCTCGATCCCAAGACCCTGGGATCATGACCTGAGCCGAAGGCAGACGCTTAATGACTGAGCCACCCAGGCGCCCGGTAAATTTCTTTTTTTAAATAGTGTCCTTGTCTAGTTTTAGTATCAGGATAATGCGGGACACATAAAATGAGTTTGGAAGTATTCCATCCTTTTTTATTTTTGAAGAGTTTGGGAAGGATTGGTATTGTTTTCTTTTTTATATGTTTGGTAGAATTTACCAGTGAAACCATCTGGTCTTGAACTTCTGTTTGTTGGGAATGCTTTTGATTACTTATTTAATATTCTTGTTAATAATCCCTCTGTCAGATTCTTTTTTTTTTCATGATTCAATCTTGATAGATTATATGTTTCTAGGAATTTGTCTTTTCTAAGTTGTTTAATTTGTTGGCAAAAAATTGTTCACAGTTGTCCCTTATGATCTTTGTATTTCTGTGGTATCAGCTATAACATCTCCTCTTTAATTTTTCATTTGATTTGAGTTCTCTTTTTTTCTTGGTAAGTCTAACTAAAGGTTTATAAGTTTTGTTTATCTTTTTTCAAAGAAACAGCTCTTAGTATCATTGATATTGTCTGTTGTCTCTTTTAGTCTCTATTTAGTCTTTTTATCTCTCTTGTATTATTTACACTCTAATCTGTTATTTCTTTTCTTTTTTGCTAACTTTGTTTTTCTATCCCTAGTTCCTTAAGGTGCAAAGTTATCTTGTTTGAGATTTTTCTTGTTTTTTGAGATAGGAATTTATAACTATGAACTTTCCTCTTAGAACTGCTTTATCTACATCCCATACATTTTTTGTATGTTGTATTTTCATTTTCATCTGTTTCAAGTTTTTTTTAATCTTTTAATTTTTTCATTGACCCATTGGTTAATCATAGCATATTGCTTAATCTCCACATATTTTTGAATTTTTCAGTTTTCTTCTTTATAATTGATTTCTAGTTCATACCATTGTGTTTGGAAAGATGTTTGATATGATTTCAATTTTCTTAAATTTATTAAGATTTGTTTTATGACCTGTCATATGATCTGTCCTGGAGAATGTTCTAAGTGCACTTGAGAAGAATGTATGTTCCATTGCTTTTGAATGATATGTTTTGCATGTCTTTTAAGTTCATCTGATCTCAAATGTTTAAGGCCAGTGTTTCCTCATTGATTTCCTGTCTGGATGATCTATTCATTGATGAAAGTGATATATCCCCTACTATTACTTCATCACTGTGTATTTCCTCCTTTAGGTTTGCTTTATATATTTAGATTCTTCTATGTTTGTTCAACTGACACTTTTATCATTTGTAATGAGTTTTTTTGTAATAACCTTTTTTTGTCTCTTATTACAGTCTTTGTCTTAAAATCTATTTTGACTGATCTAAGTACAGCTACCCCAACTTTCTTTTAGTCTCCATTTCATGGAATATCTTTTCCATCTTTTCACTTTCAGTCTGTTAGTGTCCTTCCATCTGAAGTGAGTTCGGTAAGCAGCATATAGACTATTTTTTGGTTTTATATCCATTCAGTCTCTTAAGCCATCTTTACTCTCTTTAATTTTTTCTTCCTTTTGCTGCTCTGATTGTGTGAGTTCCACTTCCTTGTCTTTTGAGTTAATTGATCCTTTATTCTGTTTCATCTAGTCTACTCTTGAAATTTTCCATTGTATCTTTCAGCTTAGTTATTGTATTTTTCAGCTCTGTGATTTCCCTTTGGTACTTTCATATGGTTTCTCTTTGTTGAAATTATCACTATAGTCATCCATTCTTTTCCCAAGTTTGGTAAGCATATTTATGACCATTATTTTGACACTTTATCAGGAAAATCACTGATCTTCATTTTATTAAGGTCTTTTTCTGAGGTTTTATCTTGTACCTTCATTTGTAATATATGGCTCTATTTTTCTATTTTCCCTTGAATCTCTGAGCTGGTTTCTATGCATTAAAGAGCCTCCTTTCCCAGTCTTGAAGGAGTGGCCTCAGAGAAAGATAAATCTTATTGTTCAACCATGCCCTAGCTCTTGGTTGTCTTTCAAATCTCTGTGATTTCCCTACCAACTATTCTCAGTGATTCCCAGTAGTGGAGGGTATGTGAGACCTGTTAGTGTCCCACAGGGGAGGATTTCAGGCAGCACCTAGATGTGAGTTGTTTGGAACCAGAACCTCAGGCAGTAGCTTTTAAAGTATGCTTATATACCCCTTTCAGGGGAAGAGTAGAGATGGGCACGTCTGTCTGCTCCCTCTGTACTGAGTCCTGGGGTGGTAGCCAGTAAAGAACTGTTTATTACCATCCCATCAAACCACGAACAGAAGACCTGTTGGCGACCAGAGTTAGGCTATCAAGGAACGTGTCCTCTGGGTGGCAGCTACAAAAGCCACAGTACCAGACTTATACATGAGCTTATTTCTCAGAGATACTGGCAACTTGCTGACTTCTCTGGTCTCTGGAGAAAACCGTAGTTAGCCCCTACATGTGTGTTTAATTAGAAGCCTGCCCTATAGGCTGAAGCTGTGAAAATAAGCTGATAGTCTTCTTTCACAGACTGTTTCAGTCTGCCTGCCTCTCTTCTGTGCCCTGGCATGTAATCAGTTAGCAACTATTTCTTCATTTGTTACAGTCATATGGGACCCATGATCATAATCCTACTGGCCTCGAGAGCCATGCAATCAAGGGTGTCCCCTGTGGGTAGTCACAAATATCAGTTCATGAGATGTGTGTGCAAGCTGCTTTCCAGGAAATAACCAGCAACTTAGAGTCAGGGGAGAATATGAAGATCTCTTGGTAAGATTATATTTGGCCCTTAGATGTGTGTTTATTTAGAAGCCTGCCTCTTAGGCCATATCCATGAAGATAAGCTAATAGGCCTATTTCACAGAAAAAACTGGGCATTTTAGTTTGCTGTCTCTCCTCTGTGCCCTGGGGTAAGGATCCTTTCTTCATTTGTTATAGTCCTATGGGCCTGTGAACATAAGCCCAGCCACCAGAGTTTGGTGACCAAGTGTTATCCCCTGGGTGGAGCTTTAAAAACTGTGGTTGCCAGTTGAGTGCACAAGCTTCTTTCCAGGAGATACTGGCAACCTGAAGCATGACAGGGAGAGCAGGAAGAATACACCTGCCAGATTCCATCTTTGGGAGTATTTCAGAAGGCTGCTAGATTTGTTTTAAATTAGATACCTGCTCCTCAGGCTGAAGCCTTAAAATAAACAAAAAGACCTCTGTCACAGAAAGACTGTGCATTTTTTGGTTGGATACCTCTGGGCTGGCCTCTGGGGTGTAGCCAGGTGAGTTTACGTGGGCCTTTTAAGAACTGTTTCTCAGTTTGCTATAGCCTTGTGGATCTTGTGGATATAAGACCTGTTGGCATTAAAAGCTAGATATTTTAGGGGCTCATCTCTCAGAGGTAGGTCCTAAAAGTTGGGATGTCAATGTGGGGTTCAAACCTTCACTCCTCAGGGAGAAGCTTGGAATTGTGAATTTCTTCCTGATTGTGGGTCACTATGTGGGGGGTAAGGGGATGGTCACTATACAGTGAGGTTTGTGATGAGATTGTGTTTCAGCCCCTCCTGCCCATTTTGATATGGGTTTTTCTCATTTGGTCCATGTGTTGGAGTTACTCAGCTAGTTTTGGGTTTCTTTCAGAGAAAATTATTTCAAATATAACTACGTATTCAGTTGTATGTTCTTGTGAGAGGGGGTGAGTTCAGGATCCTCCTATGTCACCATCTTGAACCAGAACTGGCTGAAAAATTTCTTAATTGAAAATGAAAAGAACTTTTACAATGCCTTTTATAACTTTTTTATTATGTCTATTGAAATCCTTAATCTTTAACTGTCTTCTTTTTTTTTTTAAATGAACACATGTCAAAAGATTTTATTAAATTCATTAGTTAATAAGGGATCTGGTAACATATTAAAACTTCTTAAGAGAAAAACCTGAAGAAACACATAATCAGAACTCAGGAATGCTGAAATGAATATGCTAATGGAGGCAAAACCAGTTACTGTCCAACCAGACATAATGTTTGAAATAAGCTCTTCCATTGGTTGGGGTGGGAAAATCCATCACATCACCACCAGATGAAACAAAATTCATTTACATCTCTATCAGAAAAAAAAAATAATTGTTTTCAACCTCAAGTTTGTTGTAACTTACAGAGTTGAAAACTAGCCCAGGTGGAAACCTTGAAGGGCTCAGACCCCAGTTCTAACTGAGTGTCTTCTAAAAAAGAAATAATAAGTAATTGGTTTAGGACCTGGCCAGAAGTGTGTTTCCCCTTATCGTTGGCCATGAATTCTCCTAAAATGTTATTGTGTATATGAATATTGCCTTTTAATAGGTTTATGAACCAAATTGTTTTTCAGAATTACATTTGGGAATTATTAATCTTAGGTATAATTAGATAGAAGTAGATATGCATGGGACGCCTGGGTGGCTCAGTTGGTTAAGCGTCTGCCTTTGGCTCAAGTCATAATCTCCAGGTCCTGGGATAGAGCCCTGCATCAGGCTTCCTGCTCAGCAGGGAGTCTGCTCCTCTCTCTCTCTCTCTTCCATGGCCCCTCCCTACTGTTCATTCTCTCTCTCTCTCAAATAAATAAATAAAAATCTTAGAAAAAAAAGTGAATCTACATTGAAAAGCATGTGAGTTACACAATTTGTAAGATAATCTTTAGAAAGACCTCATGTGAAGTATAAAAGTGACAAAAACAGTGAGCTAGGATCATAGGTTCCAAAGGGCATATAAGACATATTCACAAATTTAGAACACTTATCTTCCATTTGAAGAAACTAATATCCATATAAGATTGGAATATTTAAGTTATTACCATGTGTTTTTTAACCATTTATTTCAGTTCTATATTGCCTTATTATTTTCTATGTATTGCTAAACTTTTAGAAATCTCTACTAAATACCAACTATGTATCAGGCATTTAGGAACTCAAACTTGATGAAGGTATCTCATACATATGGTTATAGAGACATACACTTGTAAAGTATCAGGTTTTTGTCAGATTACCAGGTAAATGTACACTAAAAGCTTGGAGTTTAGGAAAAGGCGTGGGATGAAAAGAGATTTGGGGATCATTAATGCAGAAAAGTTTTTGAAGTCATAGTTGTGGAAGGAATTGAATAAGTAGAGTGCATAGAATAAGGTGAGAAGAATATTAAATATGAAATCACGGGAATAATTATTAAGGGATAAACAGAGGAAGCATCTGGAAATAAGACTGAAAAAGTCATCTGACCTTAGTAGGGCCAACTGAGAAGGTGGGCACCTAGCTAAAGAAGATAATGTGTTAAGAAGAAAGTGGTAGTTGATAGTGGCAGATACTGTAGAGAGTCAAGAAAGTGAACCCTAAATATCCATGAACTCAGGTAGTGAAGACTACTAATTGCTCTAGAACAGTTTGATTTTTGGGGGCTAAAACTAGCCTCCAGCAATTTGAGGGATACATTTAGGCAAGAAATTAATGATGCTGAATATGAGTTTCACAGGCTGGACTGTGAAAAGTAATATAAACTGTGTACCTAATGGGGGAATTGAGTTTAAGGGAATATTTTAGTTTGTGTTTGTTCTGATTGCATGTACTATAGTAAATGTGAAAACATATAAATGTTACGTATCTGTACCAGTAGAGGATGGGACTGAATAGACAGGACAGAAAGTACAGATGATAAAACATGGTCCAAGAGCAGATACAGTGTGTAGGATCATATTGCAGATGGTTATGAATAGAGTGTAGGAATGAGAGTAGTGTTTCTGAATGAAACAGTATCAGTAACTCAAAGTCCTGAAGCATATTCTATTTTCTGAAAGACTGCAAAATCTACATGAGACAGAAAGGATGTGTTTGGTTATGTAAAAGCCTGTTCAGCACTGGAAACATTTTAGTTTCTCCCTCTACCTCCCAACCACATTGAACACTCGTTTACATGTGTACGTCTACTGCTGCTTCATTCAGAGTTGTTTAGTTGTAACTGAGACATCATTGTACACAAGACCTAAAATATTTTTTCAGGCCCTCTACAGGAAAAGTTTGCTAACTGTTGATCTTAGCAGACTTTACAGAACTTAATATTAACAATAGCATCATGGTAGTAAACGTGACCTCTTTTGTTCATTATGTGAGTGCATTTGTGTGTGTGTGTGTGTGCGCGCGCGCGTGTTTTCCATAGCTTATGTACTAGATGTGGTGTTGAATTCCTGAGAACATCTCCTTCAGTCTTGGCAATATCTCAGTTATTGCCTACTCCCTAAAACCAAATTGAATATTTCTAAAAACCTGGGTGTTTAAATAGAAAGCTATTTATCATGGGTGAGATGGAAAGCAGAAATTTGAATTAGTATCATTTACATATAAATTTAACAAATATTTGCTGAGCACCTAGTATGTGTCAGGTGCTGTTATCAACACAGGAGAAACATCATAAACACCAACAAATCCCTGCTGCCTTATACCCCGGTTGATGAATAATTTCAGTAGTATGGACAGGAAGAGCCTTTAAGCAGGTAATGTGTGTAGAGATATTAAAGCGAAGGATCCAGTAAACCTTATGAATGCTTGGACAATAACCATTTTTCCATATTTCTCATTTAGTTCAAGGTAGAATACTTGCATAATTTGGTTGTTCTCCCATAGTATGGTTGAAATTAGCCTTAAATCTTAGACTCAAACAGCTATAACCAAAGAAGCAAAATGAACAAGTTTGCCATACTGGCCTGAGGATAGACCCAGTCTCCCACCATGGTTCACCTGCCCCCAAAAAAGATATATCAGAAGCTACTCCTCTCTCTCTATCCTAAAAGAACTTATTATAATTATAGGCTTAAGTTACTTGTTTACATATTTGAGTTAAAAAAGTTATCCAGAGTAAAATGAAAAGTTCCAAGTTATTAAAATTGGATAAGATTTAAGAAATGTATAGTCTTGTTTAATCACACTGCAAAACATCACTCCAGAAATTTTTAAGCCTATTTTCAGACAATACCCAGCCTCCATTGGCAACCAGCAATCTGATTTCCATTGCCATAGATGAATTTTAACTGTTCTTAGACTTCATGTTGATGGAATTATGCAGTTTGTGCCCTTTTGTGTCACTTTGTTTCTCCTTGACATTTTTAAAAATATTCATTATGTTCTATGCATCAACACTTATATTGTATACTGATGAGAATTATTTTATTACATAGATATAACACAGTTTTCCTTTGCATATTTTTATTGAGCTAAAATTGACATATAACATTGGTAAATTTGAGGTGTACAATATGTTGGTTTGATAGATTTATATATCACAATATGATTAATACAATAGCATTAGTTAATACCTTTATTTTTTTTAAAGATTTATTTATTTATTTATTTGAGAGAGAGAGAGAGAGTGAGAGAGAGCACAAGAGGGGGTAGGGTCAGAGGGAGAAGCAGACTCCCCACCGAGCAGGGAGCCCGATGTGGGACTCGATCCTGGGACTCTGGGATCATGACCTGAGCCGAAGGCAGTCGCTTAACCAACTGAGCCACCCAGGCACCCAGTTAATACCTTTATTATATCACATAATTATTTCTTTTTGATATTTAAAATATTTATATATACACATATACTTTTATTATTCACCCATTAACTCCATAATATGCCAATCCTGAGCTAGTTTTCAGCAGTTACATTCCCTTGATTATGGCTGCAGAAGGATATGATTAACTGGAAAACAGGGAGACCAGAGACACAGTGGGAGATGACATAGTGCAGCCTGTGCCACTGCAATCCAATTGTCAAGTTCAGCGGCGGTTTGGTAAAGTCGGTTCAGTTCTGTTCCCTTTGCCAGGTATTCTCACGTTTGTGAAATTTGGACCAACAAGTGGTGGGGTTCCATTTCCTGGTTTGACTTCTCAGTGGCTTTATCCAGAATCTCACTGGCAACTGATTATTGTAGCACCAGCCCAACCTTCTCTGCTCCCATGCTGGGGCATTTCCAATTATAAAGGTAATACTGCAGGTTGCCATCCCCTAAGCCAAACTTGAGCTTCTCCAGGAAGGTTTTGTTCTCCATGAGATCCAGTGCATTGAACACATTGAACCCTTTCGTTTTGGTGCAAAAAGGGCATCACTCATGAGGTCTAGAAGAGGGGTCTGGGTGTGGACATTGTAGAAAGAATAAGCAGCCTTTAGACTCTTGTGGGTTGGATGGTTCGTGATGGTGGAGGGAAGCGTATAAAAGCTCAGGAAGTCGGGCGCCTGGGTGGCTCAGATGGTTAAGCGTCTGCCTTCGGCTCAGGTCATGATCCCGGGGTCCTGGAATCGAGTCCCGCATCGGGCTCCCTGCTTAGCGGGCAGCCTGCTTCTCCCTCTGCTTCTCTCTCTCTCTCTCTCTCTCTCTCTCTCTCTCTGTGTTTCTCATGAATAAATAAATAAAATCTTAAAAAAAAAAAAAAAAAAAAGCTCAGGAAGTCTGTGACCTCCCCATTTGCGTTCTCCACCACGAAAGTGTCGATGATACTCTCCTGGGAGTAGAACCAGTGCTCCACCTCCTCCTGGTTCATGACTGGCATGCTGTGAAAATGCTCAGGTACCTGATGAGGAGCTGGTGCACTACTGGAATGCCCTTTTTTTCCCTTTGGTCACAGCCCCCGTCTTGGGCGTCTCTGGCAGTTGGTAGAGGTTCGTGGTACACTGCATGATCATATTTCTACTCAGGTGGGAGAACTTCACTTCGGTCAGCTTCTGTGGGTTTAGGGACCGATGCCAGTCCCTACAGGTGCCAACAGCCTTTGGTAATACCACCCCGGCAGTGTAAACAGCTTGGAAAATGCCCTCCGGGTGAACTCGTTGGGTTATTTCCCGGATCAGGAACGGAGCCACTCTCTTGGAGCACAGCTTCTTGTGGACGCACAGGAAGTTGATCTCCACCATCTTCTTCTCTGTGTCATAGGTGTGGATGTTTGCCGGGATAGCACTGATGAACCCAACCAGTTTCCGACTTGAGACCATTCGAACCCTGCAGTGCCACTGGGGGAGCCAGAAGGGGGAGAAAGTCGGGGGAGTAGTCGAACCGGAACATATTGTCATTGTCCTCCAGATAGTTCTCGTTCAGGAGGCCATAGAACCCTTTCAGCACACCACGGTCCCCCAGGTCCAAGGCATCCCAGGTGAAGCCCTGGGGCAGGGTGTAGGGCTCCTGGCAGATGTTGTCTTTGTCAGGCTCTGCAGGCCCATGGGTGTTCACCACTTCTCCCAGTCTGGGGACAAGCTGCGTGTGCCAGAACTGGTAGCTTTGCTTGCTAACCTCCTCCATGATTTTGGCAGGCTCCTGACCCACTGAGAACAGTTCAGTGGCCTTCTGTATTTCCTGGATCCTCTCGGCGGGCAAAGAGTTCATCTTCACAGGCTGATCCTGGGCTGAATCTGTCTCATTGCCTTCTCTTTCTTCTTCTTCTTCTTCTTTTTGGCTCCAGTGTCATTGGCTGGACTCAAACCACCCCGGCTGTAGCTGTTGTCCTCCTCGTTCTCGCAATCGCTGCAGTGCTCAGGGCCGTTTCCGTTCCCTTCCATCAACTGCGGCAGCCGAGGTGCTGGCAGCTTCACTGCTGTCTCACTCTCGTCCACCAACTTGAGTGCACCCATAATTATTTCTATTTTGTGTTAGCAATTAAGATCTAGTCTCTTAGTAACTTTAAATTTGTAATACAGTAATATTAACTATAGTCACTATGTTGTGTGTTGGATCTCCAGAACTTATTTACCTACTATTTGCAAGTTAGTACTCTTCACAGCATCTCAGTTCCTGACCCCTGATAACCACCATACTACCGTCTGTTTTTACAAATTCAGATTTTTAGATTCCACATATAAGTGATATTTTACAGCATTTGTCTTTCTCTGACTTACCTCACTTCACATAATGCTCTCAGGGCCATCCATGTTGTTGCAAATGGCAGGATTTCCTCCTTACTCAAGATAGAATGATATTCCATTCCATTTATATACACATCTTTACCCATTCATCCACTGATAAACACTAGGTTGTTTCCATATTTTAACTGTTGTGAATAATGCTGTGGTGAACATGGGTATGCAGATATCAAGATACTGATTTCAGTTTCTTCAGATATATACCAAGGAGTGAGATTGCTAGATCACATAGTTCTGTTTTTAATTTTTTGAGGAATGTCCATACTGTTTTCCATAATGGCTGTACCAATTTACATTCCAAACAACAGTGTATAAGTGTTCCCTTTTCTCCACATCTTTGCCAACATTTGTTATCTCTTTTCTTTTTGATAAAAGCCATCCTAACACATATGAGGGGATATCTCATTGGTGGTTTTGATTTGCATTTCCCTGATGAGAGAATCTTTTCATATACATGTTGGCCATTTATATCTCTTCTTGGGAAAAATATTTATTTTCTCTGCCCATTTTTTAATTAGATGATTTTCTTTTTTGATATTGAATTGTGTGAAGTATTTATATATATTGAATATTAGTCCCTTATCATATATATGCCTTGTAAATATTTTCTTCCATTATGTATATTGCCTTTTCAATATATTACTTCATTTGCTGTGCAGAAACTCTAGTTTTATGTAGCCCCACTAATTTTAGTTTTCATTTCCTGTGCTTTTGGTAACTTATCCAAGAATTCAATACCTAGACCAATGTCAAAGATCTTTTTTCCCTATGTTCTCTTCAAAGAGTTTTATGGTTTTAGGTGTTATTTTTACATCTTTGATCCATTTCAAGTTAGTTTTGATAAATGGCATAATATAGGGGTCCATTTTCATTCTCTTGCATGAGGATATCCAGTTTTCCCAACACCATTTATTGAAGAGACCATCCTCTTCCCCATTGTGTGTTCTTGAAACCCTTGTCAAAAATTAGTTGATGATATATATAAGGGTTTATGTCTGGGATTTCTATTCTGTTTCACTGATACATGTGCCTGTTTTTATGAAAATACACTTTTGTTTTGACTACTACAGCTTTGTAATGTAGTTTGAAATCAGGTGTTATAATGTCTCCAGGTTTGTTCTTTTTCAGGAAGGCTTTTGCTATTCAGGGTCTTTTCTAGTTCCAAACAAATTTTTAGATTTTACAATTTCTGTGAAAAATGCCTTTGAAATTTTGGTTGGAATTGCATTGAATTTGATCATTTTCAGAACTATGAACATTTTCATGATATCAATTCTCCCAATCCAAGAACACAGGAATATCTTTTCATTTGCTTGCATCTTCTTTAATTTGTTTCATCATTATCTTACAGTTTTCAATGTATAGGTCTTTCACCTCCTTGGTTAAATTTATTCCTAAATATTTTATTGTTTTTGGTGCTATCATAATGGGATTGCTTTCTTAATTTGTTTTTCAGACAGTTCATTGTTAAGTATAGAAATACAACTCATTTCTGTATGTTTGTTGTGTATCATGTAACTTTACTAACAGTTTTTAATGGAGTCTTTAAGGTTTATATATAAAAGATCATGCCATCAGCAAACAAGGATAATTTTATTTTTTCCTTTTTGATATGGATGCCTTTTGTTTCTTTATTTTGCCTAATTGCTATGGCTAGGACTTCCAGTGCTATGTTGAATAGAAATGGTGAGAGGGGCCATCCCTGTCCTTTTCCTGATCTTAGAGGTAAGGATTTTAACTTTACACCATTGAGCATGATGTTAGCTATGGGTTTGTCATATACAGCCTTTCTTATGTTAAGGAAAATTCCTTCCATACCCAATTTGCTGTGCATTTTTATCATAAAAAGATGTTGTATTTTGTCAAATGCTTTTTCTGCATCTATTGAGATAAGCATATGATTTTTATCTTTCATTCTACTAATATGGTGTATCATATTTTTTCATTTGTGTATGTTGAACAATGCTTGCAACCCAGAGATAGTTCTACTGAATCATGGTGAATTATTCTTTTAATGTGCTGTTGAATTTCGTTTGCTAATATTTTGATAATTTTTGAATCTATATTCATCAGGGATATTGTTCTATATACATTTTTTTTAAAATCTGGCTTTTGTATCAGGGTAATGCTGGCCTTGTAAAGTGAGTTTGGAGTTTCCCCTCCTCTTCATTTTTTTGAATGAATTTGAAAAAGATTGGCCTTAATTCTTCCTTAAATGTTGGTAGACTTCTCCAGTGAAAGCATCTGGTCCTGGGCTTTTCTGTGTAGGCAGATTTTGATTAATGGTTAGTTTCCTTACTCATTAATAGTTTGTTTAGATTTTCTAGTTCTTTTTTTCCCCTAAGATTTTATTTCTTTAGTTGAGAGAGAGAGAGCATAGTGGGGGGGAAGGGAAGAGGGAGAGGGAGAAGCAGACTCCCTACTGAGCACAGGGCTTGATCCCAGGACCCCAAGATCATGACTTGAGCAGAGGGCAGACACTTAACTGACTGAACTGCCTAGGCACCCTAGATTTTCTAGTTCTTCATGATTCAGTCTTTGTAGGGCACACATTTCTATGAGATAACTCATTTTTTTTCTATGTTACCTAGTTTGGAATATAATTGTTAATAGTATTCTCTCCTTTGTGTTTCTACAGTCTAATACTTTCTATTTCTGTGGTATCAGTTGTAATGTCTCTTATTTCTGATTTATTTGAACCATTTTTTTCATAGTTAATATAGCTAAAGTTTTGTCAATTTTGTTTATCTTTAGAAATAACTGGGTCTTATTTTCAATGATTTTTTTGGTTGATTTTTTGGTTTATAGTTTACTTATTTTTGCTCTAATTTTTGTTATTTCCTTCCCTACTGCTGACTTTGAGCTTGATTTGTCCTTTCTCTGCTTCTTTTAGATGTAAGACCAGATTGTTTGAGATCTTTCTTATCTAATGTACACATTTATAAGTATAAACTTCCCTCTTAGAACTGCTTTTGTAGCATCTCATAGGTTTTGAAATGTCATTCTATTGTCTTTTGCTTCAAGATACTTCTTGATTTCCCTTTTGAGTTCTTTTTTGACCTGTTGTCTAGTCAGGAGCATCTTGTTTAACTTACACATATTTTTTAATTTGTTATGAAAACTAACAAAAAAGGAGGGTATTATATAATGATAAAAGGGTCAATTCATCAAGGAGATATAATAAGTGTAAATATAAATGCACCCAGTATTGGAGACTTTATTTATAAAACAAATATGATGTTAATAATTATTTAATACATTTAGGTGCTCCAATATTTGGTGAATGTTAGACATCTGATGTAAGTATAGCTACCCCTGATCTCTTTTGGTTTCCATATTGCTTGAAATAGCATTTTTTTTTTCTTCACTTTGATCCTGTGAGTGTCCTTAAAGCTTAAGTGAGTCTACTGTAGTCAGAATATAGTTGGATTTTTTTTTTCTAAATCCATTTAGCCACTCTGTGTCTTTTAATTGGAGAACTTAAATAATTTATATTTACAGTAATTATTAATTGGTAAGGACTTACCATGATTATTTTGCTGACAGCTTTATAATTGTTTTGTGTTTCTTTAGTTCCTTTCTTCCTCTCTTGTTTTGTTGATTTTTATGTGGTTTGCCTTGATTCTTGTCTCTTTATTGTTTGTGTATTTATTACACATTTTTGCTCTATGGTTACCCTGAGGATTTCTAGTACATCTTATAGTTATAACTGTCTATTTTAAGCTGACAACTACAATTGCATTAGAAAGTTCTATCCATTTACTTACACCCCCAATTCTTGTTGATGTCCCAAACTATATCTCTCTACAGTTATTTTTAACACTTTTGTCTCATAACCTAAGTGCTAGATTTCATAGTGATTTCCACAACATTATTGAACTATTAGGATTATTTTTAATTTGACTATATATTTACCTTTACCAGTGAATTTTATACTTTCATGTTTACATGTTGCTAATTAGCATTCTTTTTTTTAGCTCGAAGAACTTCCTTTAGCATTTCCTGTAAAGCAGTCTAGTGGTAATTTTCTTAGGTTTTGTCTGGGATTCTTTTTACTTCTTCTTCATCTCTTAATGACAACATTCCTGGGTCAAGTATTCTTGACTAATAGTTTTTTTTTTTGTCTTTGTTTTTCCTTTAAGTACTTTGAATATATCATCCCCCTCTCTTCTGGTCTAATGTTTCTGCTCAGAAATGCTGGTAGACTCATGAGGATTCCCTTGCATGTGACAATTCTTTTTTTTTTGCTGCTTTCAGATTTCTCTCTGTCTTTTAATTTTGAGATTATAATGTCTCAATGAAGATCTCTTTCAATGAATCTGGATCTTTACGTTTTCTGTATCTGAGTAGCTATCTCTCTCCCTAGATTTGGGAAGTTTTCAGCCATTACTTCTTTAAATGAGGTTTCTGTACCTTTTTCTCTCTCTTCTCCCTTCTAGAACTCTTATAATAGATATATTGTTTCTTTTGATCATGTCTTATAATTGACATAGGCTTTCTTCTCTCTTTTTTATTCTATTTTCTTTATTCTCCTCTGACTAGATAATATCAAGAGAACTGTCATCAAGCTCACTATTCTTCTGCCAGGTTAAGTGTGGTGTTAAAGCTATCTATTGCATTTTTTTGTGAAGGTACAGTGTTGCCTTCCATGCTGCTCTTTCAGCTAAGGTTAACATTGGCCAGACTGCAGGGTTCTTCTCTGGCCAAGACCGCAGGAAACATGCTGGTA
This sequence comes from Mirounga angustirostris, assembly GCF_029215605.1. Classification (NCBI taxonomy): domain Eukaryota; kingdom Metazoa; phylum Chordata; class Mammalia; order Carnivora; family Phocidae; genus Mirounga; species Mirounga angustirostris. Next base: position 142,186,455 of record NW_026991710.1, on the reverse strand, counting down.
GCATTGGCAGGTAGGGCTATTGAGATCTTCAGAGGCCAAAGCTGAGGGGTCTTTTTCTGTTTTGTTTTTCCTCATGGGAGAAAGTTCTAGCTGAGGGACTCCTTCTCCTCTGTGTGCTGGTGCTCAGAACATTCACAGCAATATTGGACCCAGGGTCCTTGGATCAAAGATAGCAGCAGTATAATTCTAGTGGTGGTCTATTAAAGCCATATGTTGGGACCTGGGAAGGTTGGCTGAGAGCAGTGGCAGTATGGCCCTGTGAATGATGGTTCAGAACCATGTCCTTGGAGCTGAGGGGCAGCCCCAGCAATGAATCATAAAAGCCTCAACCTAGGACCCAGGAAGTTGGTTCAGGGCAGTGACAGCCCAGTCTCAGCAACAAAGGGACAGAAATATGGTTTGGGATGCAGGGGTAGGATCAGAGCAGTGGTAACCAGGTTCCAGGAATGATGGGACAGAGGCTACGATCAGAAACCTAGGGGCCGGGGCTCAGGGTAGTGGTAGCACCCCTGGCAATGATGGTTCAAAGCCTTAATATGCATGAAGGTAGAATGGTTTAGAACCTTACCGACCAGAATGGGTGGGGCTTGATGTGGTGGAAGCACCCTTAGTAATGGCTATTCAGAGCTGTGACTTAGAAACTGGTGCATAGGACTCAGAGCAGTGACGGTGCCCCTGACAATAATAATTCAGAGCTGTGACCTAAAATACAGAGTGGTAAAGCCTCATAATTGCAACCAAAGAACGATGTGGGACCATGGGGACAGGGCTCTGGGTATGGAGGCTGCCCTGATGATCATACAAAGATGTGACCTGGGACCAGGAATGGGAAAAGAGTAGTAGCAGCTCCTGTCTCATGTATGATAAGGTACTGTGGTACTTGATCCCTGAGATCAAACTGAAGCCCTTCTGGCCCCAGAAGCCAAGTGTAACCTTAGAAACAGCTCCAGCCTCTGGGAGTAGAAGCAGGAAGGGAGTTTGTTCTGGTCTGCTCTTTCAGTTGAGATCCATGTCAGTGAAGACTGAGGGGGACCTCCATTGTCATGGCTAAAAACATTGACAATGAGGGAGTTTGCTGGTGCTCACCTGTTCTTCTTCCTGTGTGGTGAACTTCCTCCCAGGAGATTCCTCGCAGTGCAGAGCTGCTCTTAACTAGGGATGGAGTGACCCAGGCAAAATGCTTCCTGTACTGTTCTATGTAGCCATGCTTGATTTTTGAGCTCTGCAGCACTTTTACTGCTGCTGCTTTGTAATCCTGAGCTTTCCTTGAGTTATTTTCTTCAGTTTGTAGTTATTTACTATTTGTATTTGTGTTGGGGGTGGAGGGGGGAAGAAAAGGTGGAAACTCCTAGCCCTCCATCTTGCTGACATAACCCTTATAATAATTTTTAAAATCCATTCTCTTTTGGTTTTATCTGGGGCCTCTGTCCTGTTTGGGACTATTATGAATAAAGCTGCTGGGAACTTTTTTGGAAATCTTTTTGTGCAAATATATTTCCATTTCTCTTAGTTGAAAATTGAGAGAAAATACTCCGGGTCATAGGTTTGATGTATATTTAACTTGAAAAGAAAATGCCAGTTTCCAGAAAAAGTTGTACAGTTTTACATTCCTGGTAACAATGTTTGAGTAACAAAATCGCATTACATTCTCAGCAACATTGATGTTATCATTTCAGTCAATTGGAAATGGTCATTATGGTTGTAATATGCATTGTCCCAATAACTGATAATGTTGAGCAGTTTTTGCGTGTGTGCCTATTGGCTATTTGTATATATACTTTCTGAAAAGGTCAAAGTGTTCATTTTAATTGGCTAGGTTCTTTTGTTATTTACTTGTACTAGTTCTATATGTATTCTGGTTAAAGAAATTTTGTCAGACCAAATCTTCCACTCTGTGGCTGGCCTTTTCACTTGTTTAAATGATATATATTTTATGAGTCAAAATGTATATTTTTGTTAAGGTACAATTTATCAACATTTTCTCTTTTATGATAAGAGATCTTTGCCTATGCTAGCACATTAAATATATTCTCAAGTTTTTTCCCAAAAATGTTATAGTTGCAGCTTCTGCATTTAGGCCTATCATCTATCTCAAACAATTTTTTATGTGTTGTGTGAAATAGTTTATATTTTTGTTGTTTTGTTTTTGTGTTTTCAGTTGTTGAAGAAATATTAGTTGAAAATTTCTGAAGTCCTTATTCTGTTCTATTGATCTATTTGTCTATCCTTTTATCAATACTACACTGTCTTAATTGCTGTGTATTTATAATAAATCTTGCAATCAGGTAGTAAAAGTTCTCCAACGTCATTCTTTTGTTCGACTATTTTAAGTTCCTTGCATTTCCATATCAATTTTACAATTAGTCTTTCACTTTCTACCAAAAAAATTCTACCGGAATTTTTATTAGAATTCTAATAAGTTTATACATCAATATAATGAAATGGACAACTTAACAGTATTTAGTTTTTTTAATCTATAGTCTAGGCTATAACTATTACATATCTCTCCATTTATTTCAGTTTCTTTGATTTCTCTCAAAATGTACAATTTTTCATATAGATATCCTACATATTTTTTGTTAAACGTATCATTAAATACTTTATGTTATTTGTACTATCATGAATGGTTTTAACTTCTTTTTACAATTTTCAGTGACAAAAGATAGAATTACAATTTACTTTTTCATATTGATTTTATATCTTACAGCCTTGCTAATGTCACATATTTATTCAGAGGTATTTCTAGATTCTTTGTGATTTTCTATATAAGCAATCATGTTATCTGTTCATAAATTCTTACTTCTTCTTTTCCAATCTTTAAGATTTCATTTCCCAAAGCCATAGTAAAAGTTTTGTGTGCCAAACTTGAAAATGGCATACATAAATTTTATCCATATTTCACAGTTCAGTGACACCCTGCTCTGTTGAACTCCACCTCCCTGAGGAACAGAAAATAAATTCCTTTTGGGCACAATATCTCTGGCCTGTGGTTGTGGAATTGAATCCTGATTGTGATTTTTTCTGACAACGCTTTGGATTTGGGGCTAGCTTTATCAGTCTCAACAATTGTGTAAATCAATTCTTTGTAATCAAATAATATATAGTCTCTTATAAAACTATAATCTACTGATTCTTCTCCCGTTAAACACTGACTGACACAGATTTTGCATATATTTTCTATCAATTATAATTTATAAGACAAATTGTCTTAATGCATTGCTTTTGTTTGAGGTAGCTCTAAAAATCAATATATGTATTTTAAAAATTATCAGTTTAATGCCTACTACCTATAATTTTTATCAATGTCTAGGCAAACTCTTAATTTGAAAAAAAGAATATGTCAACTATGGTGACATCTACGTTTGTCTACACTGTTTTTTTATTATTATTAATATATCATGCTCCACAAATTTGCCTACTCCATACATACTAGAATTTGGATATGATGTCAAGACACATTTTGCAGTTTATGGAAATTTGCAAGAAATCCCCAACTTTAACATATATGAAAATAATTATCAAGTTTTAATTAAATTATTAAAATAAAATATTAGTATATCATTAAAATATAAAAAACATGTTTTAAACTGATATTTGTTTCTTCATTGATATTAAGCCCTATGATTTTAGCCCTAATATATGAAGATTTGATTGCCATTTCCATTTTTTCTGCACACAGTATTTTTCCTTTGCTGACCATCTGATCTGTTTTTCTATTTTTTTTTTCTGATCTATCTATTCATTTAACTTCTGTAATCTCTAAGATTTACAATATATTTTTACAGTGTGTTCTCTGGAATGGAAATAAGTATGTCCTCAGAAGCCTAAACATTCAATTCCTCCTATTTATGAATTCCAGAAATAGATCAATTAGTTAGTTAACTGCTACAGTGGGAAGGGAAAGTTACTAAAGAACTTTTCACACTCATTTGCTCTGTGTGTGGCCTCTTTGTATGTATAGGCTGTGGTAGTTTGAAAGTGAAGTATAAGAAATAGAAGGCAATAAAACCTTGAAGCTCATTCCTAATATGCCTTTCATTAAAAGCATCTTCCAGAAGATGATATTTATACCTCTGTACATCTCTACTTATTCCATATGTGAATTTGAACAAAGATTCATTCATCTCATTCATCATATATATATATATATATATATATATATAACTTTTTTCATTCAATGTTATTGAGATATAGTGACATACAGCACTGCATAAGTTTGAGTATGGCATAATGACTGCATTTACATATATTGTGAAATGATTACCACAAAATTTGGTTAGCATCCATCATCTTAAATAGATACAAAAAAAATGTTTTATATCTTCTGATGAGAACTCTTAGCAATATTCGAATATACCATAACTATAGTGTTAACTATACTCATTATGTTGTATATTACATCCCTAGTACTTATTTAGCTTATAACTGGAAGGTTGTACCTTAATCACATTCATTCATTTCCCCCACTCCTCACCCCATGCCTCTGATAACCACAAATCTGATCTCTTTTTCTGTGGGTTTGAGGGTTTGTTTTTTTTTTTGGTTTGTTTGTTTTCTTTTCTTTCTTTCTTTCTTTCTTTTTTTTTTTTTTTTAGATTACACATACAAATATTTGTTTTTATGTTTGACTTATTTCACTTAGCATGGTGGTCTCAAGGTCCATCCATGTTATCAAATAGCAGGATTTCCTTCTTTTTTATGGCTGAATCATATTCCAGTGAACACACACACACACACACACACACATTTATCCTTCTGTCAATGGACACAGGCTATTTCCATGTCTTGGCTATTGTTAATAATGCTGCAATGAAAAATGGGGTACAGATATCTCTTTGACATAGTGATTTTAGTCCTTTAGTTATATACCTAGAAGTGGAATCACTGGATCATAAAGTACTTCTCTTTCAATTTTTTGAGGATTCTCCATGCTGTTTCAATAGTAGTTGTACTAATTTACAATCTATCAACAGTGCACAGGGTTCTCTTTTTTCCACATCTTCACCAGGATTTGTTACTTCTTGTCTTTTTGATGATACCATTCTGAGACTATGAGGTGATATCTCTTGGTGGTTTTGATTTGCATTTCCATATGATTGTTGATATTGAGCACCTTTTCATGTACTTGTTTGCCATTTGGACATTTTTGTAAAAATGTCTATTCTGGTATTTGCCCATTTAAAAAAAAAATTTATTTATTTTAGAGAGAGAGCACACACATGAGTGGGGAGAGGGACTGAGGGAGAGATCTCCAAGCAGAATCCCTGTTGAGTGCAGAGCCTGACTTGAGACTCAGTCTCACAACCCATGAGATCATGAACTGAGTTGAGACCAAAAGTTGGATACTTAACCAACTAAACCACCCAGGTACCCCGCCTATTTTTTAATTAGAACTTTTTTTTTTTTTTTTGCTATTGTAGGAGTCTTTTATATATTTTGGATGTTAACCCCTTAGCAGGTATATAATTTGCAAATATCTTCTCCAATTCCTTGTTTGCTTAATTTTGTTGATTATTTATCTCACTGGGAAGCTTTTTATTTTGATGTAATTCCACTTGTTTCTTTTTGATTTTGTTGATTGCTCTTCAGGTGTCATATCCAAAAAACAATTTCCAGGTCTGATGTTAAGAAGCTTTTTTCCTAAGTTGTCTTCTAGTTTTATGATTTAAGGTTTTACATTTACGTCTTTAACCCATTTCAAGTTAAATTTTTGTGAGTAGTGTAAAATAGGCATCTAGTTTCATTCTATTGTATGTTAATATTCAACATTGGTGAGACTGTCTTTTCTCCAACTGAGTATTCTTGGCTCCCTTGTCAAGTATTATTTGACAGTAACACATGATTTTATTTCTGGACTCTTGATTATATCCCATTGATTCATGTGACTGTTTTCATACCAATACCATACTGTTTTGATTATTATCAATTTGTAATATAGCTTGAAATCAGAAGTGTAATTTCCCCTGCTTTGTTCTTTTTTGGGGGGATTACTTTGGCTAATTGTGGTCTTTTGTAGTTCCATAAAAATTTTAGGATTGTTATTACTGCTTCTGTAAAAATTGCTATTGGATTTGGATATAGATTACTTTGAATCTATAAATGGATTTGGGTTTATGGACATTTTAGTAGTATTCTTCCAATCCATAAACATGGATTATCTTTTCATTCTTTCATTAATATCTTGTAGTTTTCAGTGTACATGTCTTTCACCTAATAAGTTAAATTCATGTTTTTGATATTGTAAATGGGATCATTTTTTCTTTTATAGGTATTTTTTGTATACTGCAACTCTATTGAATTTCTTTATTAGATATAACACCTTTTGATGACATTTTAGGATTTTCTCTATATGAAATCATGGCATTAGCAAATAGGTACTTTTCTCCTTTTCCCTTGCAATTCTGGTAGGTTTTATTTCTTTTTCTTGCCTGATTGCTCAGTCTTGGAATTCCACTATTATAGTGGATAGGGGTGTTGAAAGTAGGCACCACTATCTTGTCCCTGATTTTAGAGGAAATGATTTGAACATTCTATCATACAACATGTTGTTAGCCATGGCCTTGTTATATATGGCATTTTTGTTGAGATATGTTCCTTCTATACATATTTTGTTGAGAGTTTTTATCATAAATAGATGTTGGATTTTGTCAAATTATTTTTCTGCATCTATTGACATAATTATGAGGGTTTTTTTTTCTTTTATTCCTTGTAATGTATCACATTTCTTGATATCTTATGTTGAAACATTTTGCATTCCAGGAATAAACCCCACTTGATCATGATGAGTGATTTCTTAACGTGTGACTGAATTCAGTTTGCTAGTGTTTTATTGAAAAATTTACATCTATACTAATCAGAAATAATAGCTTATAATTTTATTTTCTGGCTTTGGTATCAGGGTAATGCTTGCCTCTTAAAATGAGTTTGGGAGAATGTTCCATGGGCACTAGAGAAGAATGTGTATTCTGTTGCTTTGGGATGGAATGTGCTGAATATATCTGTGAAGTCCATTTGGTACAGTGTGTCCTTTAAAATCTTTATTTCCTTGTTGATCTTTTGCTTAATGATCTGTCCATTTCAGTGAGGGGGAGTGTTAAAGTCCCCCAGTATTGTTGTATTGTTATCGATGTGTTTCTTTGATTTTGTTATTAATTGGCTTATATAATTGGCTGTTCCCATGTTAGGGGCATAGATATTTACAATTGTTAGATCTTCTTGCTGGATAGACCCTTTAAGTATGATATAGTGTCCTTCCTCATCTCTTATTACAGTCTTTGGTTTAAAATCTAATTTGTCTGATATAAGGATTGTCACCCCAGCTTTCTTTTGGTGTCCATTAACATGGTAAATTTTTTCCACCCCCTCACTTTCAATCTGGAGGTGTCTTTGGGTCTAAAATGAGTCTCTTGCAGGCAACATATTGATGGGTCTTGTTTTTTTATCCAATCTGATAGCCTGTGTCTTTTGATTGGGGCATTTACATTCAGGGTAACTATTGAAAGATATGAATTTAGTGCCATTGTATTGCCTGTAAGGTGACAGTTATTGTATATTGTATATTGTCTCTATTCCTTTCTGGTCTATGTTACTTTTAGGCTCTCACTTTGCTTAGAGGACCCCTTTCAATATTTCTTGTAGGGCTGGTTTGGTGTTTGCAAATTCTTTTAGTTTTTGTTTGTCCTGGAAGTTTTTTATCTCTCCTCCTATTTTCAATGACAGCGCTACTGGGTATTTACCCCAACGATACAAGTGTAGTGATCCGAAGGGGTATGTGCACCCCAATGTTTATAGCAGCAATGTCCACAATAGCCAAACCATGGAAAGAGCCTAGATGTCCATCAACAGTGAATGGATAAAGAAGATGTGGTATATATATACAATGGAATATTATGCAAACATTAAAAAAAAAAAAAAAAAACGAAATCTTGCCATTTGCAAAGATGTGGATGGAACTAGAGGGTATTATGTTAAGTGAAATAAGTCAATCAGAGAAAGACAAGTATCATATGATCTCACTGATATGAGGAATTCTTAATCTCAGGAAACAAACTCAGGGTTGCTGGAGTGGTGGGGGGGTAGGAGGGATGATGTGGTTGGATGATAGACATTGGGGAGGGTATGTGCTATGGTGAGCACTAATGAAGGGGGGGGAGAATGAGAAGGGGAGATGAACCATGAGGGACTATGGACTCTGAGAACAAACTGAGGGTTTCAGAGGGGAGGAGGGTAGGGGGATGGGTTAACCCGGTGATGGGTATTAAGGAGGGCACATATTGCATGGAGCACTGGGTGTTGTATGCAAACAATGAATCATGGAACACTACACAAAATAGATAGATTAATTAATTAATTAATTAATTAATTTAAAAAAATAGTTTAGGAGTGTTTTCTCCTCTTTGATTTTTTGGAATAGTTTCAGAAAGATTAGCATTATTATTTTTTTAATATTTGATAAAAGCCATTTAGTGAAGCTAACTGGGTCTGAGCTCTTCATTGGGAGACTTTTTTTTTTTTGAAAGATTTTATTTATTTATTTGAGCGAGAGAGAGAGCATGAGCAGTGGGGAGAGGGAGAAACAGACTCCCAGCTGAGCAGGGAGCCCAACCTGGGGCTCAATCCCAGGATCCTGGGATCAGGGCCCAAGCTGAAGGCAGACACCTAACCGACTGAGCCACCCAGGCACCCCTCATTGGGAGACTTTTGATTACTGATTCAATATTTCTCCTAGTAATTGGTTTGTTCAGATTTTCTATTTCTTCATGAGTCAATCCTGGTGGGTTGTATATTTCTAAGAATATATTCATTGCTCCTAGGTTGTTTGGTTTGTTGGCATATAGTTTTTGGTAGTAGCCTGTTAGAATCCTTTGTAATGTCTCCTCTTTCATGTGTAATTTTGTAGATTACAGTTTTCTCTCTTTTTTTCCCTTAATCTAGTTCAAGTTTTGTCAATTTTTTTTTCAAAGAAATAACTCTTAGTTTTGTTAATCTTTTCTATTGTGTTCCTGTCCTGTATTTCTTTTATTTCTTCTCTGATTCATATTATTTCCTTCCTTCTGCTAAGCTGGGGTTTCATTTGTTCTTTTTCTAGTTCCTCGAGGTATAAAGTGAGGTTGTTTATTTAATATCTTTCCATTTTCTTAACGTATGTGTTTATTACCATGAGCTTTCTGTTAGAACTGCTTTTGCTGTATCCTGGAAGTTTTGGCATGTTGGGTTTCCATATTTGTGTAATTCATTATACTTTTTTATTTAAAGATTTTATTTATTTATTTATTTGAGAGTGAGAGAGAGCGCACGAACAAGGGGAGAGGGAGAGGCAGACTCCCCACTGAATGTGGAGCCTGACATGGGGCTTGATCCCAGGACTCTGAGATCATGACCTGAGCCAAAGGCAGATGCTTAACTGACTGAGCCACCCAGGCACCCCTCATTATACTTTTTTTTTTTCCCTTTTCATACATTGGTTGTTCAAGAAAATGTTGTATAATTTCTAAGTATTGTTGAGTTTCTCAGTTTTTCTCCTGTTATTGATTTGTAATTTCATATCCTTACGGTCAAAGAAGATACTGTCAGGATTTTAATCTTTTTGAATTAGTTAAGACTGATCTTGTGACCTGATATATGATCTATTCTAAAATATGTTCTATGCAGACTTGAGAAGAATGTGTATTGGGCTTTTGTTGGATAAAATATTCTGTATAATGTTGTTCAAATTTCCTGTATCTTTATTGATTTTCTATCTGTATGATCTATCATTATTAACTTGGGGTATTGAATTCCCCAAATATTATCATATTGTGTTTATTTCTCCTTTTATTTCTGTATTTGTTTTGTATGTTATATTTGTGTGCTTCAATATTAGGTCTATAAATATTGACAATTGTTAAATCTTGATGGATTGGCCATTTTGTATTATATAATGACCTTTGTTTTGTCTTTCTTTACCATTTTTACTTTGATGTTTATTTTGACTGGTTTAAGTACAGCTACCGCTCTTTTGTTTGGTTACTCTTTGTTTGAAATGTGTCCATCCCTTCACTCTTGGTATGTGTGTCCTTAAAGCTAAAGTGAGTTTCTTATAGGCTGCACCTCATTGGATTAAAAAAAAAAAATCTAGTCAGACATTCTGTCTTTTGGTTGGATAATTAAATCTATTTAAATTAAGTAATTATTGATAGGTAAGGACTTAACTAATGTCATTTTGTGTATTGTTTTCTAACCAATTTTGTAGAACCATTGTTCCTTGCTTCTTATCCTGCTGACTTCTTTTGTGATTCAATGGCTTTTCTATCCATATTCTTTGAATTCTTCATCATAATCTTTTGTGTAACTACTTCAGCTTTTTTCCTTGTGGTTACCATAAGGCTTAAATAAAATACTTAATTTGTCGGTTTAAAAAAAGGTACAATAATTTTGAACTTTGATAGCATTCCTAAACTTTACACTTTTATTTCTCCTTCCCTTCTCATTTTAGGTTATTGATATTACTTTTTATATATTTTATATTGTTTATCTAATAACAGATTATTATGGTTATTTTTAAGACTTTTTTTAACTTTTAAATTAGGGTTGTATGTGAATTATACACTATAATTATCATATTACATAATTTGACTTTGTCTATATATTTATTATTACCAGTGAGTTTTATACTACCTTCATATGTTTTTACTATGTTAATTGGTATCTTTTAATGTCCACTCAAAGAACTCCATGTACCATTTCTTGTAAGGCAGGTCTAATGGTAATGCACTCTTAATTTTTATTTCTTCAGTAATGTTATTTCTCCTTCATTTGTGTTCTTGGCTGACATTTTTTTTCTTTCAATATTTGAATATATCATTCCATTCTCTCATGGCCTGAAAAGTTTCGTTGAGAATTCTGTTGATAACCTTATTGGGATTCCTTTGTATGTGACTTGTCACTTTTGATGCTTTATAAAGTATCCTCATGCTTCTTATTCATTTTTTAACTTACGTGGGGTATTTTAGGCCTCATGGATCTAAATGTCCATTTCTCTTCCCAGTTTTGGAAAGTTTTCAGCCATTATTGCTTTAATTATACTTTCTGTTCCCTTCTCTTTCTCTTCTCCTCCTTGGATTTCCTTAATGGAGATATATATATATAATTTTATGTTTTATAAGTCCCATAGGCATTGTTCACTCTTTCTTTTTCCATTTGCTCCTCCAAATAATTTTAAATATCCTTTCTTCTAGGCTTCTGATTCTTCTGTATGATTGATGTGTTGTTGAAGCTCTCTATTAAGCTCTTTATTTCAGCCAATGTATTTTAGAGCTCTTGGATTTCTGTTTTTTTATGGTTTTTATTTCTTGTTGGACTTCTCATTTTGTTCATGCATTATTTGTTTTGTCTATCTGTATGTTCTTGTATTGGCTAAACTTCTTTAAGAGGATTCTAAATTATTTGACAGTTCATAGATCTTTATTTATGGTCAATTATTGGATATGTATTAGTTTTGTTAGGTGGTATTATATTTACCTGATTTTTCATGATCCTTGATTCCTTACCTTGGTATCAGTGTATTTGATAAGTGGTCTTCTCTTCCAAGCTTTACAAATTTACTTTGGCAGAGATGGTTTTTCACCAGTCTGCTCATTGGAGTTCTTGACACATCAGTTGGTATTGTCCTTGGGCAGGTGGGTCTGTTTTTGGGTGAGGCCACTGCCCAAACTGTGAAGTTAGTGGAAGAGTGTCATGGGATGAGTACAGTGGGATAGGACTAATAGCTCAGTTCTCTGTCCAAGCATGACTGTAGCATGGGCTCCACAGTTACCTAGGTTTTCTGGTCAAGCTTTCTAGATGGTTGGGACTGGGCACTGTGTTCAGTAGTAGACAGGGCTATGAATTAGCTTCTCTGCCATGATGGAACAGCAGAATTGGCCCCAAAGTCTGCAAGGCTGTGCTCTGAACTGCTGGCTAGACAGGCCTACCAGTTTCCATTCTGCAGACAGGGAAAGTCACAGGCTAATCTCTCCTTTCAGGTGCCACTATAAACAGGGCTATAGGATGTGCTACACAGTTCCCCATGCTCTCCAGCTATGTTGTCTAGTTGGACCAGCTGAAAGCTATATTCGGCAGTGGCAGGGCTACAGATTAGTTTCCCTGTCCTATAGAGGCTCCTCTACAGGCTCTAAGGCCACTAAATCTGGTTTGGAGATCAAATTAGGCAGAACTGTGCACCAATTTTTCTGGCCTGATGGGTAATGTCTTAGCTTTGCAGATGTGTAGGACCATGAGTGGGAGCTCTAATTAGGTTTCCTGGTCAGGTTGGGCTGGAGGCTGTGTTCGGCTTTGGGCAGGGCTTCAGACCAGGCCCTGGGACAGCAAACAAGGCTATTTGTTAGGGGATAAAATCAGACAGAACTAAATGCTAACCTCCCTGGAAAATAGAGGCTCTTTCTGGATCTGTGGATGCAGTGCTCCTAGTCAGGATCTTTGCTCAAGTGCCACTATAATCAGAACAGCAGGGCAGGCTACTGAGATTCCTGGGATCTCTGGTTAGGTTTCCTTGGAGGCAGAGTTGGACATTATTCAGCAGTAGAAGGGCACAGATTAGTGTCCCTTCCAGGAAAGGTGGGGAGAGACACACAGAATAGGCCTCAAAGCTGGCAAGACTTTTTTGGAAAACTAATCAGGCAGAATTGTGCACTACTCTCTGGCCAATTCGAGTTGCATGCTTGGCTCTCTGTTGCTGGTGCTCAGGATAGGCTTTCTAGTTGAAAGAGCCTGCGAGTTATTCTAATAGTATTCTAATTAGTAAAGCTACCTGGGTGAAGTGGCAGAACTAGCTTCCAGGCCAGGAACACTCTTTTTGGGGGTGGTCTTTATTCAAGTGGAATCATGCCCTATATTCCCTGGCCCAACACAGTCACTGGGTTTGCTCTAAAGACAGTCAGCACTGCTTGCCAGGCTCTCTGCTCAAGTGCTGCTAAGAAGCTTTCCAGACCCAGCCCACACTCAGCAATGGGTGAGGTTATGAAATAGCTCCCTTCCTTAGCAGAGGGGCAGACTAGGTTTCAGGTTCAGTCAAGATCTTTGATTTCTGAAGTTAAACCTACATCATGCTGAATTCCTTGGTCAAACTGTTGTCTTGGCTCTGCAGTTGAGGAAAATTTTGGTTGGGACTTTATTGTGAATACCACAGATAGGAATTTGGTCTACCAAGATCTGAGAGCTGTTTGCTCTAAGTCTCTCCCTTTCTCTGTCATAATTCAATTCCTAGTGATCAAACCCTGCAGATTCCCCTATGATCCCCATGAGGTGAGACCACAGTGGACCTACTCAGAAGTAGGATTACAATGCTGGGGAAGCTGGATGCCACACTGGGCTCTTTTTCCCACTGAGACCTCTCCATGTGGTGATGTCTTGGTCTGACAGAGGAGCAGTCAGGTTACACCTACTGTTCTTATCTTTTAACACTGTCCATCTGGGTGTCTGTGGTGCAGGGAGGAAGCTTCAACTTCACCTGTATTCTAAGATTTTAACAGTGATGTCTTTTCCATGAATAGTTCTTGTTCTTGTGAAGGGGAGTGAAGTTGGGAATGACCTATGTTACCATCTTGGTGATGTCACTCCTCTCTACTGCTTTAATTTTGATATGAGCCATTGAAAAGTATCATGTTCATTTTGGGCAATTAATTTTCCTGAGAGTAGGAGTCATAATTATAAAATTTGGATGTCTTTGATATTTTGCAATAAAGGTGACATTTTTAAAGAAGCTTAAAGTAATTGTTAAGAACAAATATGTGTTTATTAAATAAAAGGTTCACTGAAACATAGATTATAACTTTTTACAGAACTATTCCCTCTTTTATAGTTTTATTTCAAAGTTTAATTTGATAACCAATTAATTTTTAATTTCCCTGTTGATTAGTTCTTGATCAAATCCATCTTGACCAATCTTTAAGTCCCTTAGACAGTTCATTTCATTTATCTAGGCCACATTTTGCCCATTAGTTGAAAAAAGCAGAAGGATTACATTAGTGATTTAAAACTGGGTTCCCCCAAACCTCAAAATTCAAAAGAAATTCAGTGTTTCACCAACATCTTATTTGCATTTTAAATGAAATTGAACTATATCAATTAACACTTTAATAAGCTAATAGACCAATGGGAGACTGACTACATACTCATATTAACCTACTGGTTAGACCTCAAAATGAGACTACCAAATCCCAGTGCATATATTTGAAGATCTTATAAATGTGTCCTTGATTTTAGAGGTAAGGGTTTGGAATTTGTTTTCTTTTTAAAAGCCAAACCTGCAAATCTGCTTAGTGCAAATTGTACAAGCCAGTACTGTGTTGTAAGCACATATGCAATACACTTGTGTGACTTCTAAGAAAGTGTATATGCTATATTTTTGCTTTCATCAAACTGACATATACAGTTGCAAAATAGTATGTAATCAGATGATATACAATATAGTAGTTGTAATAGTAAAATCGAAACATTCTTATCTAACTTTCAACTGATGAAAAAGTAAGTATCAACCATTTGATACGTAGGGATTCTGCTATTAAAAAGACAGAGGAAAGCAGGGAAAATGGCAAAATAGGTGGATCCTGAGCACACCTTGTCCCATGGACACACTGAGGCACAACTGTATGTATTGCACCTAACTCTGAAAATGACTTGAAGATTAGCAGAACAGATCTTCCACAGCTAGTCATAAAGAAAAGGTCATACATATAGACAGGAAGTGAAATGGTGGGAAGAGATATTCTATGCAAATGAAAGCAAAAACAACAAACCAGAGTTGCAATTACTACATCAGACAAAATAGACTTTAAAACAAAGACAGTAGCAAGAATAAAAAGAAGGGCATTATCTTATGATAAAAGGGATCAATCTAACAAGAAGACATAATAATTGTAAATATCTATGGACTCAACATAGAGACATTCAAATACGTAAGGCAAATATTAACAAACATAAAGGGAGATATTTACAGTAATGCAATAATAGTAGGGAACTTTAACACTCAATTTGCATCAATAGATTGTCAGACAGAAAATCAATAAGAAACAGTGGCTAGGTAGATGTAATCTATTAGGCTAGGTAGATGTAATCTATATATCTGTTAAGTCTATCTAATAATAGTAGAATACACATTCTTTTCAAGTGCATGTGGAACATTCTTCAAGAGAGATCACATGTTAGTCTATACAAAAAGTCTCAGGAAATTTAAGAAAACTGAAATTATATTAGGTATCTTTTCTGAGCACAAAGACCTGAAACTAGAAATCAATTACAAGGAAAAAAATGTAAAAAACATAAACACATGGAGGTTAAACTTGCTACCTTAAGACCAGTGAGTCAACAAAGAAATCCAAGAGGAAAAAAAAAAAAAATACATGGAGACAAATGAAAATGCAAACACAATGGTCAAAATCATTGGAACACAACAAAAGCAGTTCCAAGAGGAAGTTTATAGAAATACAGGCCTAGCTCAAGAAGCAAGAAAAATTTCCAACAATTTAACCCTACACCCAAAGGAACCAAAAAAAAGAAAAAAAAAAGTTAGGAGAAGGGAAGAAATAATAAATATCAGAGCAGAAATAAATGAAATGGAGACCAAAATTAAAAAATAAAAGAAAAGATCAATGAAGCTAAAAGCTGGCTCTTTGAAAAGATGAACAAAACATACAAAGCTTTAGACTAATTGAGAAAAAGAGATGACTTAAATAAAATTAGAAATGCATGAGGAGAAATAAAAACCACACCACAGAAATACTAAGAATTCTAAGATGATACTATAGAAAATTGTATCAGAAAATTGAACAATCTAAAAGAAACAGATACATCCCTAGAAACATATAATCTTTAAAACTAAATTAGAAAGAAATTATAAAATTTGAATAGACTGGTAATAAAAGTGAATAATTAAAAATAAAAATAAAAATAATAAAAACAACTCTCAACAAGAGCCCAGGCCAGATGGCTTCACTGAGAATTCTACTGAAAAGAATTCTACTAATCTTTATAGAAGATTTAATACTTTTTTTCTCAAACTAATAATAAAAAAAAAAATAGGTCAGCATTACCCTGATACCAAAACCAGACAAAAGACACTATTTAAAAAAAACAAAATCAAACAAAAAACTACAGGCTAATATTTCTGATGCACACAGATGTAAAAATCCTGAACAAAACATTAGCAAGCTAAATCCAACAATATATTGAAAGAATCATGTACCACAATCAAATGAAATTTATTCTAGGGATACAATGATGGCTCAATATTTGCAAATAAATCAAATTAATATATCACATTAACAAGAAGGATAAAAACCATACAACCATCTTGATAAATTCAGAAAAAGCACTTGATAAAATACAACATCCATTCATCATAAAAACTCTCAACAAAGTGAGTTTAGAGGGAGCACACCTCAACATAAGAAAGACCATTTAACTCACAGCTAAACATCATATTCAGGAATAAGAGAAGGATCACTACCATCACTACTTTTATTCATAGTACTGGAAAGTCCTAGCCACAGCAATCAGATAAGAAAAAGAAAAAAAAAACATATCCAAATTGGGGAGAAATAAGTAAAACTGTCACTATTTGCAGATGACATAATAAAAAACTAAAGGATCCACCAAAAAGCTATTAGAATAAATACTATAAAGCTGCAGGATACAAAATTAATACACAGAAATCTATTGTATTCCTATACACTAATAACAAAGTAGCAGACAGAGAAATTAAGGAAACAATCCTATTTATAATTGCATCAGATAGAATAAAATGTCTAGGAATAAATTTAATCAAGTAGATGAAAGACCTATACTTTGAAAACTATAAGATATTGATGAAAGAAATTGAAGATGACACAAATGGAAGGAGATATGTACTTATAGGTTAGCTGAAATAATATTGTTAAAATGTTCAGACTACCCAAAGCAATCTACAGATTCAGTGCAATCCCTATCAAACTACCAAGGATATTTTTCAGAGAACTAGTGCAGATAATAATAATAATAATAATAATAATAATAATAATAATAATAAAAATGTATAGAACCACAAAAGTCCCTGATTTGCCAAAACAGTCTTGAAAAAGAACAAAATTGGAGATATCACAATCCCAGATTTCTAGATATATTACAAAGATAAAATAATCAAAAGAGTATGTAATGACACAAAAAGAGACATATAGATCAATGGATCAGAATAGTGAGCCCCAAAATAAACCTATGTTTATATGGTCAACTAATCAGTGACAAAGAAGCAAGAATATACAATGGGGGAAAGACCACCTCTTCAATAAATAGTATTGGGAAAACCTGATAGCTACATGCAAAAGAATACATTGAGGTGTGCTCCCTCTAAACCCACTTTGTTGAGAGTTTTTATGATGAATGGATGTTGTATTTTATCAAGTGCTTTTTCTGAATGTGTGCTTACACCACACACAAAAATAAACTCAAAATGGATTCAAGACCCAATTGTGAAACCTGAAACCATAAAATTCCTAAAAGAAAACAGGCAGTAGTCCCTTGGCCATCATCAACCTTAGCAACATATTTATGGATATGTCTCTTCAGGCAAGAAAAACAAAGGAAAAATAAACTCTTGGGATTATACCAAACTAAAAAGCTTTTGCACAGCAAAGGAAACCATCAACAAAATGTGAAGGCAACCTACTGAAGGGAGAAGATTTTTGCAAATGATATATCTGGTAAAGGGTTAATATCAAAAATCTATAAAGAACTTACACAACACCAAAATACAAATAACCTGATTAAATGATGGGCAGAAGACCAGAATAGACATTTGTCCAAACAAGACATATAGATGTCCAACAGACACATGAAAAATGCTCAACATCACCAATCATCAGGAAAATGCAAATCAAAATTACAATGGGATATCACCAATCAGAATGGTTAGTATCAAAAGGACAAATATAACAAGGGGGTCAGCAGGAATGTGGAGAAAAGGAAACCCTTATGCACTGTTGGTGGGGATGTAAATTGGTGTAACAACTGTGGAAAGCAGTATGGAAGTTTCTAAAAAAATAAAAATAGAAATATTATATAATGCAGTCATTCCACTACTGGGTATATACCCAAGGAAAATGAAAACACCAATTTGGAGGGATATATCCACCCCTATGTTTATTGCAGTATCATTTACAACAGCTAAGTAATGGAAGTAACTCAGATGTTCATCTATAGATGAGTAGATAAAGAAGGTGTGGTATATATACACAATGGAATATTACTTAGTCATATAAAAGAATGAGATCATGCCATTTTCAACAACATGAATGGATCTACAGGGTATTATGCTAAATGAAACAAGTCAGACAGAGAAAGACAAATACCATATGATTTCACTTAAATAGGGAATTGAAAAAACAAAAACAAAAACAAAAGAACAGATACAGACTCATAACTATAGAGAACAAACTTGTGGTTGCCAGAGGGGAGGGAGTGAGGGATGGGTGAGATAGCTGAGAGGGATTAAGAAGTAAAAGCTTCCAGTTATACAATAAGTCATGGAGATGAAAAGTACAGCATAGGAAATATAGTCAATAATATAATATTTTATGGTGACAGCTACTACATTTATCTTTACTAGCATAAGTAATGTATAGAATTGTCAAATCACTATCTTATAACCTGAAATTAATATAACTTTGCATGTCAAATATACTTTAATAATAATAAAAGTTTGGAAGGAGGAGGGAAATAGGTTTGGCCATATTATGTCTAGAAAAGAGTCAAGATTTGAAAAAATAAAGTGGAATATAATTTTCAAAAAAGAAAGCAAGCTTACTATATTTTTTATCAAACTTCCAAATTAATTGAATTGAAATGCATTTTTGAAATTTCATAGAGATTTGTAAGGACAAAAACAAGAAAGATATAAAAAGATAAGGAGATAAAGCAATGGATAAAGGGGTAGAATATGAGAGGGAGAGAAGCTATTAGTATTTGCAACTCTTTATATTATTTTTTCTGCACAATGCAGCTAAAGAAAATACAAAAGTCAGTTGCTGAGGCTAGAATAACACTACAAATGATAGCCATACATTATGTTTCAATTTGGAATATTGCTGACTAAAAAATAGGTTCACCTCTCCTAGTCTGTGGAATTTTTAAGAAAGTTATGTATGCAAGTAATATTTGCTGAGTAGGATTTAAAAACCTGGAAAAACGTAATACTAACTAACTTTAGAGTACTTTTGAAAGAAAAAACTAAATTAAATGAAATTATAAGCCAAAGCACTTAACAGTGTTTTTTTTTTTTTTTATTCCTATGATCTGGAAACTTTGGGGCAGTCTGTAAATTGAATTTTCAACATGGAAAGGGATGAGAGCTGATTTCACACACTCAAGGAACAAGCTCCATTTTGTCTTGACCAAGTGTATTTATAGCTTATAGTGGAAAGTAAAATAAAATTGGTGGGACCAACTCTTAGTTCTAAGATTGCTATCTCAACCCACTAGTCTAACAGGATCTAACCAATATCTCAGATTCTAAACAATTAGGTTTGTAACTTTTCCTCCTTAACCGGGGCTAGTAAGAATGGAAGGTGGACTTCAAAACAATGAAATTTGGACAGAACTACCCTCTTCACCCAAACACATGACCATAATTTCCAACTTTTGAATGTATCAAAGAAGCCTCACTTTTCTTACTGATTTTTTAAAACGTGATTTTTACTTAAACTATTCATTTATAGTCAAAAGTCAAAGTGTCAAAGTGCTAATAAAAACAAAACAGCATCTACTTCCTTACTTCTTTTCACAAGAAATTATCTTCATAAAATATCATTTTCTTTTTTTTTTTAAGATTTATTTATTTAAGAAAGAGAGAGGGAGTATGGGGGAGAGGCAGAGGGAGAAAATCTTTAAGCAGATTCCCCGTTAAGCACAGAGCTTGACAAAGGGGCTCCATCTCACTACCCATCAGATCATGACCTGAGCCAAAACCTGAGTTGGAGGCTTAACCAACTGAGCCACACAGGAGCCCCAGAAAATATCATTTTCAATTCTATTATCTGTTTAACATGGTGTTCACTTCCATTCTTCTAAGTGCCTGCTGACACTTATAAGTTTTAGATATTATCTATTGACTTTTTCATGGAAAGAATGGAAGTTTAGCCCACTTGTACCATGGCTCCGATTTCATATGTCCCCATTATAAAAAATATAGAACAGATGTAATATTGGGTTAACTCAATATTCAGTGTTTACAGTCTCATATCTATGTAAATGTCATTTTCAGCTGAGCTATAATGTATTTCATAATTAAACTTGCTATCTACAGCTTATTTTTCTACCTCCAGTTAGAATTGTCTTTAAAAAAAAAATACTTGCTTAGTTTGTCTGTATTTATTGTTAATTTGCTCCTAAACTCTTAGATCATAAATCTCAAAATAGGAGAGTCAGCTTTATTTTTGTCTTGGTTCCATGTGTCTTAGAAATGCTCATTTCTCCAGTCATAACTATACTTATTGGTCTCTGGTCTGGCCTGGGAATTTCCTCTTATCTCTTTATCAGATCTTCTGTTACTTGCTTTCTACATTCTTGGACTATTTTTCCATTTTAATGAAACAGTTTCTTCGGTTTCTTCTTAAATATATATATATATATATATATATATATATATATATATATATATATATATATATATATATATATGTCAAAGAGGGACATTTTGCCATATCCCAATATCTTCACTGCCTGATTATATTTAATTAGTGTTTGCCTTAATATGGAATTCTATCTTGAAAATCATTTTTACTCAGAATTGCTAAGGCATTGCCCTGTTTCTAATCTTTCTCATGAGCACCTAGTGAAGTCCAAGCAGAAGAATTAGTGAGCTCATACTCTCATTGTGTTTGAGGTCCTTAGTGTTCCCAACTTTCATGCTAGCCACTATTTGGCTATTAGCAATTTATTACATTTTTGTTTCTGATTTCTTCTTTCAGTGTGTGTGGTGGCCAAGTCTTCCTCCCCTTACCATGCAGGAACCAAAGTTCACATCCTGTCTCACCTTGAAGATTCCCGTCATTCCCTAGATTTTGGATTACTTGGTGAACTGAAATATCTGTTCTCTGATGGGTTCACAAAAAATTATAATTTTTGGAATTACTTGGGATGCCTAAGTGGCTCAGTTGGTTGAGCATCTGCCTTTGGCTCAGGTCATGATCCCAAGGTCCTGGGATTGAGTCCCGCATGAGGCTCCTTGCTCAGCGGGAATCCTGCTTCTCTCTCTGCCTGCTGTCCCCCCTGCTTGTGCTCTCCCTCTCTCTCTCTGACAAATAAATAAATAAAATCTTTAAAAAATTTTTTTTTTCTTATTGTTAGACTGGACGACATGCTCTCTCCAGATTTCTTTAGGCAGAATCCAGAAGCTCATATTTTAGTTTTTTTGAAAATTATGTTTTGACAGAATAAAATGAATTCTTATTAGAAAAATATAACTTTTTGATTCAACTTACAGACCATACTGGTGTGTATGTGTTCATTTTAAAAATAAAAATGGATGGAATGGTTGATGCATTATCTGAATACTTAGAATATTAGGTGATGGGATGCCTGGGTGGCTCAGTCAGTTATGCATCTGCCTTCAGCTCAGGTCATTATTTCGGGGTCCTGGAGTGTCAGGCTCCCTTTTCAGTGGGGAGTCTGCTTCTCCCTCTCCCTCTGTGCTTGCTCACTTGCTCACAGAAAGAAAGAAAGAAGAAAGAAAGAAAGAAAGAAAGAAAGAAAGAAAGAAAGAAAGAAAGAAAGGGAAAGAAAGAAAGGATATTAGGTGGGATAACTAAACTTTAAACTAAAGCATGCTGGGATGCCTGGGTGGCTCAGTCGGTTAAATGTCTGCTTTTGGCTCGGGTCATGGTCCCAGGGTCTGGGAATCGAGTCCCACATCAGGCTCCTTCCTCAGCAGGGAGTCTGCCTCTCCCCCTCCTGCTCCCCCTGCTTGTGCTCTCTCTCTCTCTCTCTCCCACAAATAAATAAAATCTTAAAAAAATAAAGCATGTTAATTTATATCTAAAGACTTTCAAAAATTAATGTTGTAAATATTATAGCCCCTCAAATTCAGGCTGGACAAATTCAGATCTAGTGTCTATTGTTCCTTTCTATTTGAGGGTATTTTTTCCCCCAAAAATTGTCACCCTAGAACATTTCCACAGTTGCACTGGGGGAAGGAGATTATCCCCATGTATATATTTGTAAAAATGATGTAGGATTCTTCCTCCAAGGGACATGACTTATCCTTGAATTAAGGGTACCTTGAAATCAACTCTGATCTCTGAAGGGACTATGATCTGAAAAATGAGTGAGAGCTCTTTAATCTCTATTTTGGTGACTCATGGCAGAATTCAAGTAATCTAACTGGAGTATTTAGTTATACAAACTGAGTACATTTTACTAGTTGGCTCATGAATTTCATTACAATGATCAATTAGCCACTGATTTCTTAAAATCATTCTTATTACACTTTTTTTGCTACTCATTTCTGGTATAAATTTTATATAATTTGAATATACATGAATATTAATGTATACAAAATACAAATGTACATGCTGGTAGTAGCTATTTTCCGATAGCAAAAATCATGTTACAAAGCTGGATTAAGAGCCCTTAAGAATTAAAAAAACAGGCATGATATTAATGTGTTAATGCCCTTACTTAGAAATGAGTATCTGTTGCCCTACCAAAACAATGTTTTCTGAAGCACTTTCTTACTTGGGAGATTCTGATATTAGAAAAGAGTTTTAAGGGTGTTTCAGTTCATGTATAGGAGTAATATAAATGTAAAAAATTAACAAAATATAACTACAAATGCTTTCTTTTACTATTTGCTTACATTCAGATTCCATAGAATCTATTGTCCTTCCTCCCCCAACCCCTGGAACATATTTTTTTTCTTATATAGAATTAATTGAAGAAAAAAACAACACACACACATACACTATCAGAAAGAGCAGTTAGCCAAAGACCCAATTTTAGTAAGTTAATAACAAAAATAACCTAGGATGAAAACTTGAACTAATTTTAGGAGGAAATGATGTCCAAATTACTGAAAACATGGAAATAAAATGTGTTTGTAATTATGCAAATCTTGTGAATATATTATAGATAAGGTATTCAAAATAACAAAAACAATAGCAAGTTATTTCCATGGCAACCTATGGATCATAATACATATAGTCCTTTAGAGATTTCAAAAATATCCTTGTAGAAAAATGCAAACTCCTAATGTTGTAAAATCCCAGGAGGCAAAATGTGTTACAGCAAACTACCACAGTTTAAAATTACATTTAGCTTAATGTTTATAAATATTTAGTATCTATTGAAAATAAACTTTCCTTAGGAAAAAATATGCAAACATGTATATTTGGCAACTCCTTTTTATCTTAGCATGTTTCATGACATAAAACAATATAAAAAATGACAAGTCATGTAACTATAATAACTAAATAAATATAACTATATTTTTCCAATGCTCCTTATTCTTCTTAAGATAAACTGGTAGAAACAGCACCTATATTAATGCTAGCTGTGTGTCCTTTTTGGGTCTCAGTTTATTTTATCTATGAAATTCAGAGTGTTCTAGCAATGTATCTTTAATATGTTTTGTCACTCACTTGTTCTGGCATTCTAGGCAAATCAAATTCTCTCAAGTTGGTTACATTACATGTAAATGAAGGGACTCGTAGGCAAACATTCTAGTAAATTTTAATATTTAGTTGTTAAGAACACTTTTTATGCTCAAATGACCAATAACACTTTATAAAATCCTAAATAAAGTAAAAAAAAACCAAAATTGCTATTAAATAAATGAACCCAAAGAAACAAATGACTGTGTCTATCAAGTGCTGAAAATAATTTTTTGCAGTCATAGTTTGTTTTTCTTCCTCCCTATAATTTGTTGACCATGTCATTCAGCTAGTATGTAGTAGCTCTTAATACAAACACATATTGCAGCATTTCCTATTATACAGAAAATGTTGAGATTATAGTAATAGAAAGTTTTAAAAATTGAGAATAAATGGAAAGGTAACATTATTTTTAACATTATATAGACCAGGAACAACTCTATGTTGATCACTTACTGATTAAAATATTATTGTGTAACCTTATAACAAAAATAGCAGATCACCAGAGTGACATGAAAAAAAATATGGTGGAGGGGCACCTGGCTGGCTCAATCAGTACAGCAAGCGACTTGATCTTGGAGTGGCGAATTTTAGCCCCATGTTGAGCATAGAGTTTACTTAAAAAATATATATATATGATGGGGAAGGAAGTGCCAGGAGTCTGTTCCTCCACCTAGAAAATAATTATATGGTACAAAATGGCTGAAGTGACTATTCTGAAACACAAGGCTCTGTTTGAATGCTTACAGTTACCAGGGGAAAGTTTGGCTGGTAAGTTACAGTGACTATTCATGGAATTAAGCCTTCAGTATGATTGTGGCTATCCAGCCAATATCCATCATCCCTGTAAAAGGCAGCTGTGGAGATGACAACCAATCTTTCTGGAACAGTTTTTTGGAGCCAGTGTGGGCAATAAGGACTTTGTCCTCCAAATATTGAGCTTATTAGTTCTGATTGCTGATAGCTGCTTCTTATTGCCAAGATACAGGTACAGAGTCTGGCCATCACTGTATCACCCTACCAGCTGAAGAGGCCTCCAGGAGATTTGAAGGAGCCACATTTATTTTTTTGTTTTGTTTTTTGTTTTGTTTTGTTTTGTTTATACATTCAAAAACAACAGGGTATATAGGGATATTTTGAAAAACACTGCATATTCCCAAAGAGAGAGTCAGTCTTAGAAAAGATCTGAGAAGACTGTAAGCTTTCACCTCAGTCTGGTTACCAGCAGAAGAAAAACTTTTCAACACTGAAATAAACAGAAAATCTAATGGGAGGGAAATAATGTGAGTTTCAGAGTTACCACATTATAAGATTCAAATGCAATTTTTTTTCTTTAACAACAACACAAGACATATAAGGAAACAGAAAAGCATGGCTTATTCAAAAGAACAAAGTAAGTTGACAGAAAACATACGTGAGGAAGACACCAGACTTAATGGGCAAAGAATTTAAAACAACTGTCTTAAAAATGTTCAAAGAGATAAAGGAAGACATAATAGGAAAAGATGTATGAAGGAAATGAGAATAAATAGATAAAGCTTATAAAAAGGAATCAGAAGGAAATTCTGGAGCTTAAAAGTATAATAATTAAAATTTAAAAACGCACTAGAGGGATTTAAAAACAGATTTAACAAGCAGTAGAAGGAGTCAGAAAAGTTAAAGGTAGGAAATTTAAAATTATTGAGTTGGAAAATAGAACAAAAATGAAGAAAAATAATATACAAAAGGTCATCAATAAATTTATCAATTTCTCATCAGAAACCCTGGAAGCCAAAAGGTTTGATAAATTAACAGTTCTTCACAGACCAAAAAAAAAAAAAGAAGAAGGAAAAAAAAGAAAACTATCAAATGAGGATTCTATATCCAGCAAAATTATCCTTCAAAAATGAGGAATATATTATGACAGTTGGAGATAAAAGCTAAAAGAGTTCACTGCAACTTTATCTGTCTTGAAAGAAGTGCTAAGAGGAGTCTTTCAAGTTGAAATGAAAGAAAACTAAACAGTAAATTTAAGCCATACAAAGAATTAAAAATCTCCATTAAAGGTAAATACATGAACAGTTATAATTAATTTTATTGTAGTTTTGAATATGTAACTCCACTTTTTATTTTCTACATCATGTAAGAGAAATTAAAAATAATAGAAATCTGTTATTATGAAACCAATGTCTAATCATAATCTGTGACATCAGTAACAGAAAGGTACTATTGAAATTAAGTTGATATAAATTCAAATTTGTTTGTTTTGACATGAAGATGTAATTGTAATCCTCATGTTAACCACTAAGAAAATATCTATAGATTATACTGTGGGAATTCATAATGCCTGGCTAGATAAGATTTAATAAACATATGCCTTCCTGGATGAGACTAGTTGAAAAGCAAAGAAGGAGTGTCCAAAAATTGAGCCTTCTTTAAAGTTTCTGAGCTGAAAACAACTGGATCCTTATTGCGGCTCAATACACTCATCTGGGGAGTAAATGCTTAGGAAAAACATCTATCTTTGGTCACACACTCTATGTACTCCCTGGTCACACACTCTATGTACTCCCTGCCTACACGTGCATCATGGACATGTATCCCATGTACTCCCTGTCTGCACACACAGCTTGTTCTAATCACACCATGCTCCCTATGTCACTGTCCTGATTATTAAGGCTTTTTCACTCCTTTTTGTTCTTCTTATTCCCTTGTTGTATTGATAACATTCACAATAAAAGTGGAGGCAAAGTTTAGCTTGGGGCCTTTTACCACTAGAGCATCTGGTCCCCAGGCCCTCTCCTTTCTCCTACTTAGGTGTCTGGAGTAATATTTTCATCACTGCCTCAGGGTTTGCTGGCCAAACCTGACATTATATCCAATAGGAAATAGATGGCAATTAAAATGTTTTACTATTAAAAAAAAAAAGTAGGCAGTAGTGGAGGAAATGAGGAACAAGAAAGCTATAAGGTATAATAAAAAAATAGCATAAATTCCTCTTTGTCAGCAGTTTCTTTGAATATAAGTGGATTACACTCTCTAATCAAGAGACAGATTGGAAAAATGAATGATAATAATAGGAAAAGATACAGCTATATGTTGCCTACAAAAGATTCATTTTACACAAAAGATACAAAGAAAATTGAGAGAGATAGAAAAGATAATCCAAGCAAAGAGTAACCACAAGCAAAGAGTAACCAAAAGAGAATTGGGGTGGCTATCCTAATACCAGACAAAATAAGGTTAAAATCCAAAAGATTTATAAGAGAGAAGATATTACTGGGCGCCTGGGTGGCTCAGATGGTTAAGCATCTGCCTTCGGCTCAGGTCATGATCCCAGGGTCCTGGGATCGAGTCCCACATCGGGTTCTCTGCTCCTTGGGAGCCTGCTTCTCCCTCTGCCTCTCTCTCTCTCTCTCTCTCTGTCTCTCATGAATAAATAAATAAAATATTTAAAAAAAAAGAGAGAGAAGATATTACTTTAATTTAGCAAAATAATATGTTATAAACATTGACGGATCTAAAAAAAAGCTTCAAAATATATGAAACAAAAATTAATGGAATTCAAGTTTTCAATTCCCTACTTTCAATAATAGATAGATCAACCTGAGGCACCTGGGTGGCTCAGTCAGTTAAGCACCTGCCTTTGGCTCAGGTCATGATCCCAGGGTCCTGGGATTGAGCCCCACATTGGGCTCTCTGCTCAGCAGTGAGCCTGCTTTTCCCTCTCCCTCTGCCTGCACACACACCCCTGTGCAAGTGCCCCCTCCCTCTCTATCTCTCTGTCTGTCAAATAAATAAACTCTTAAAAAAGGGAGAGAGAGAGAGAGAGATCAACCAGACCAGACAGAAGATAGACAAGGAAATAGAGGATTTGAACAACACACTAAGGCTAAACAGACACATATGGAACACTCCACCCAACTGAAGAAGAATACAGGTCCCTTTTAAGTTCACATGGGACATTCTCCACATTAGAACATATGTTAGACCATAAACAACTCTCAGTACATAAAAAATATAAATATACAAGGTATCATCTGAGACCACAAAGGGATGAAATTAGAAACCAATAACAGAATGAAACCTGGAATATTCACAAATACATAAAAAAAATTTTAAAAAGCCTCTTAAATCAATGGGTCAAAGAAAAATCAAGAAGAAAATTAGACTGATTACAGATGAATTAAAATAAAGACACATCTTGGGTCGCCTGGGTGGCTCAGTCAGTTAAGCCTCCATCTCTTGGTTTCAGCTCAGGTCATGATCTCAGGGTCCTAGGATTGAGCCCCAAGATAGGTTCCACCCTCAGTGGGGAGTCTACTTGAGGATTTCTCTCCTTCTCACTCTGCCCCTACCCCTTCTCTCTCCCTCTCTCAAATAAATAGATCTTAAAAAAATAAAATATAAATAAATAAAAACACATCTTTAGACTTAGGGATGGAGTGAAAGTAGAGTTTAGAGAAAAACTTACAGCTATAATGACTACATTAAAAAAAAATTAATAACCTAACTTTGTACCTGAAGTAACTAAACAACTCATACTAAAACCAAAGCTAGCAGAAGGAAGAAAACAATAGATTGGAATGGAGATAAACAAAATAGACAATAGAAAAATAGAGACAATCAATGAACTCAGTAGTTGGTTAGTTGAAAGATCAACAAAATTGACTAACTTTAGCTAGCTTAACAATGATAAAATAGAGAAGATGCAATTAACTGAAATCAGAAATGAAAATAGAGACATTACTATCAACTTTATAATATAAAAATATTATAAAATCATAATATGAACTATTGTACACCAAGTGGAAAAATTTCTTTAAACACTCAAGTTACCTAAAGTGACTCAAAATGAAATAGAAAATCTCAACAGACCTGTAACAAATAAAAAGATTGAATCAGTAATCAAAAAGTTTACAAAAAGAAAATATCCTGGAGCAGGTAGTTTTATTGGTGAGTTATACTAAACAGTTAAAGAAGAATTAACACCAGTCCTTCTTAAACACTTAAAAAAAAAAAACTGAAGAAGGGAAAACACTTAAAAATTATTTATTTATTTATTTATTATTTGAGAGAGAGAGAGAGTGGGAACAGGGGGAGGGGCAAAGGGAGAGGGAGAGAGAGAGAATCTCAAGCAGAGACCCCACTGAGCACAGAGCCAGACATGGGGCTCCATCTCATGACCCTAAGATCATGACCTAAGCTGAAATCAAGAGTCAGATGCTTAAATGACTGAGTCACCCAGGTGCCCCAAGATAACACTTTTTAACATTTTTTGTGAGGTCATCATTATCCTGATACCAAAAATATCACAAAAAAATTACAGACCAATATTCCTTATATATATAAAAAAGACCTTAACAAAATATTATCACATCCAATAGTATATTAAAGGGATTGTTCTCTATGGCTAAGTGGGATTTATTCCAGGACTACAAGGGTGGTTTAATGTAGGAAATCTAATCAATGTAATATATCACATTAATAGGAAGAGAAAGGGAAAAACACAAGATCATTCTAATGGATACAGAAAATCCATTTGACAAAACTCAGCACCTTTTCATTACACAAGCTCTCAGAAAACTAGGACTAGAAAAAACTTTCTTCAACATAATAAAAGATATTGATGAAAAATCTAGGTAACACCATACTCCAGTGAAAGAATGAAAGTTTTCTCTCTAATATCTCAAACAAGTAAATGTTTTCTGCTTTCCCTTACTGCAATTCAACATTGCATTTTAAATTCTAGCCACAGTTATTAGAAAAGAAATAAAATATACCCACATTGGAAAGGAGAAGTTAAACCATATCTATTTGCAGTTGACAAGATCCTCGTACATAGAAAAATTTTCCCAAATCCACTAGAAAACTACTAGAACTAATAAAATAGCAAAGTGTCAAGGTACAAGATACTGTTTCTCTACATTAGCAATAAGCAATAAAAAATAAATTAATACAGGATGTATACATAAACTGATAGTTTTTGGTTTCCAGGTGCATATAGAAGTTATGTTTACACTGTACTATTAATTCTATTAAGTATACAATAACATTATATTTTTAAATAATGTACATACCTTAATTTAAAAATACTTTATTGCTAAAAATGCTAATCATCATCTGTGATTTCAGCAAGTTGTAACTTTTTTTCTGGCCTTGCAGGAAATACATCTAAGACCTGGAGCATTTGTACCCTACACATTTTGAGTGATGGCCTCAATGACCTAAGATTTGCCCCTACATTTACACTCTACTTATTACTATGAGGATCCCTGACCCTAGAACTAAAGTTTTGAAATGGCTCAGACTCATTTGTCTCTTGAGAGCCTATGTGTTCCTTGGGAATCTTCTTTTTTCTTTCAAGTTTTTATTTAAATTCTAGTAAGTTAACATATAGTGTAAAATTGGTTTCAGAAGTAGAATTTAGTGATTCATCTTACATATAGCTCCTAGTGCTCATCATCAAGCCTCAGTTTTTTTCTAATAGTTAAGAGTCTTATGGTTTGCATTCTTCTCTTTTGGGAATCTAACACATCTTAACATGTGGGAAAGTAATGGTGTAGACTACAACATTATTAACCTTATCACACCCCATCCAGATTGTTCCACATAGACTTCTACTTTCATGATTCTCAAGGTGAGTAATAGGGA
Organism: Mirounga angustirostris; assembly: GCF_029215605.1. NCBI lineage: Eukaryota > Metazoa > Chordata > Mammalia > Carnivora > Phocidae > Mirounga > Mirounga angustirostris. The sequence goes on along the minus strand of NW_026991710.1, from coordinate 142,156,168 downwards.
TCATTTTCTATGTCTATATATCCCTCAAAACTCCCAGATATTTTTTTCAAGTTCTTCCAAGAATCATCATTACATTTCCCTCCTAAGCCACACTAAATGGGCATATATGCTTCAGTTACCCCTAAATATCCAGTTGCCAAGAAGGTTGTTCAAGTCTCAATCTGGTGGGCACCACTAAACTTAAGGATTTCTCTTATTTGGCTCAACAGAAGAACAACTCCATGAATGATAGAAGGGAAAAGTTAAAATACTACTCCCAACCTCTGCCAGGACTCCTTCAAACTCTCACATTTTCAGCTTTCTCTTTATTTGACTATTTTAGAGTGGGGGGGGGGTAAGCATCACAGCACTGGAGTGTTATGTTCTGAAAATATCTGGAATTTTCTGCATGCTTTATGAAGCATGGGAATACACTTAACATCTAGGATTTTTTTAGGTTTGGAGCCAAAGTAAAAAATCAATACCAAATATCTTAAGTGCACATGGAACATTCTTCAGTATAGATCATATGATAGGCCCCATTAAATTTAAGAAGATTGAAATCATGTCAGGCATTTTTTCCCCAACCATAATGATATGAAAATAGAAATCAATTAGAAAAAAAGGCGAAGAAAATCCCACAAATACATGGAGTAAAAAAACATGCTACCTAATAATAATTGGGTTGACAAACAAGAGGAAATGAAAAACAAAAACCCTTGAGATATATTAAAATGAAAACACAATATTTCATAATCTGTGGGATGCAGCAAAAGCATTTCTAAGAGGGACATTCAAAGTAATACAGGTCCACCTCAAGAAACAAGAAGATTCCTAATCTAACCTAAGTAAGTAGAAAATAAAGTAGAAAAAAAAAAGTGTAAATGAAGTCCAAAGTTACTGGAAGAAAGGAAATTATAATAAAGATCAGAGTAGAAATTAATAGAAGAGAATAAAAAACAATAGAAAATATAAATGAATCTGAGACAATTCTTTGAAAAGATAAATAAAATTGATATACCTTTAGCCAGATTCATCAAGCAAAAAATGGGGGGTCTCAAATAAATAAAATCATAAATGAAAGAGAAGTTACAACTGACACCACAGAAATACAAAGGATTAAAGAGACAACTATGAACAATTTTTGTCAACAAATTGGAAAACCTAGAAGAAAACACATAAATTACTAGAAACATACAGTTTTCTAAGACTTAATAAAGAAGAAAACGAAATTCTGAACAGAACAGTTACTAGTAATGAAATTGAATCAGTAATCAAAAAATTCTTCACAAACAAAAGCCCAGGACCAGAGGGGTTTACAGGTGAATTGTTTTGAATATTTAAATAAGAGTTAATACTCATCCTCCTCAAATTATTCTAAAAAAATGATGAAAAGGAATGCTTCCAAGTTCAGTCAAAGAAGCATGAATTACCCTGATACCAAAATCAGAAAAGACACCAAAGGAAAAGAAAATTAAAGACCAATATCCCTGATGAACATAGATCAAAAAATTATCATCAAAATATCAGCAAATTGAATTAAAAAATATGTTGAAGGGATCATTCACCACAATCAAGTGGGACCTATTACAGGAATGCAAGGATGTTTCAATATCCACAAATTAATCAGTGTGATACATCATATTAACAGAGTTAAGGATAAAAAGCATACAATTATCACAATAGATGCAGCAAAAGCATTTGAAAAAAAAAATCCAACATCTACTCATTATAAAAAAAAAAAAAAAAGCAAAGTGGGTTTAGAGGTAACTAACTTCAACATAATAAAGGCCATCTGACAAACCCACAGCTAACATCATCCTCAATGGTGAAAAGCTGAAAACTTTTTCTCTAACATCAGGAATAAGACAAGGATGCTCAATTCTACTGCTTACTCAACACAGCATTGGAATTCCTAGCCACAGCAATCAGATGAGAGAAAGAAATAAAAGTCATCCAAATTAGTAAGAAAGAAGTAAAAGGGTCACTATTTTCAGATGACATAATATATACAGAAAATTCTAAAGACTGCACCAAAATACTATTAAAAATAATAAATGAATTCAGTAAAGTTGCAGGATATAAAATTAATGTACTTAACTTCGTTGTGTTTCAATGCACTAATAACTATGAGACAGAAATTAAGAAAAAAATTCCAGTTACAATTGCATCAAAAAGAATAAAATACGTAAGCATAAATTTAACCAAGGAGATGAAAGACCTATATTCTAAAAGCTATATGGGGTGCCTGGGTGGTTCAGTCATTAAGCGTCTGCCTTGGGCTCAGGTCATGATCCCAGGGTCCTGGGATAGAACCAGGACCTATTGGGCTCCCTGCTCTGCAGGAAGCCTGCTTCTCCCTCCCCCACTCCCCCTGCTTGTGTTCCCTCTCTCGCTGTGTCTCTCTCTGTCAAATAAATAAATAAAATATTTAAAAAGATAAAAAAATAAAACATTGATGAAAGAAATTGATAACACCAATAAATGGAAAGATATATGATGCTCATGGACTAGAAGAATATTGTTATAATGTACATACTACCTAAAACAATTCATAGATTCAGTGCAATCCTTATCAAAAGACCAATGGAATTTTTCAAAGAACTAGAATAGCCTAAAATTTGCATGGATCTACATATAAGACTGCATAGCTGAAGCAATCTTGAAAAAGAAGAACAAAGCTGGAGATATAACACTCCCAGATATTAAACTATATTACAAAGCTATGTTATCAAAACAGTATCATATTGACACAAAAAAAGATACATGGCTTACTGAAACAAAATAGAGAACCCAGAAATAAACCCACACATATTGATTAGTCAATCATTATATAGTCTATTATGTCATTATATTGTCAATTAACCACAAAAGAGGCAAGAATATAGAATGAGAAAAGGACAATCTCTTCAATAAATGGTGCTAGGAAAACTAGACAGCTACAAGCAAAATGATTAAACTGGACCAGTTTCTTACACCATATACAAAGTAAAACCAAACGGGTTAGAGACCTAAATGTAAGACCCGAAATCATAAAACCCCTAGAAGTAAACATTGGTAGTAAACTCTTAGACATTAGCCTTAATGATATTTTTAGGGGTCTGTCTACTGAAACAAGGGCAACAAAAACAAATATATAGAATTGGGACTACATTAAACTAAAAAGCTTTTACACAATGAAGGAAAAGATCAACAGAATGAAAAGGTAATGCATTGAATGGGACAGAGATTTTCAATCTCTCTGATAAAGGATTGGTATCAAAAACACCAAAAAAAACCAATCTGATTGAAAACTGGGCAGAGCACTTGAATAGATATTTTTCTAAAGAAGACATACAGATGGCATCAGACACATGAAAAGATGCTCAAAGTCACTAATCATCAGGCAAATGCAAATCAGAACCACAATGAGTTATCACCTCACATCTGTCAGAATGGTTAGTATCAAAAAGATAAAAAAATCACAAGTGTTAAAAATGTAAAGAAAAGGGAATGCTTGGGTATTGTTAGTGGGTATGTAAATTACTGGAGCCACTATAGAAAACAGTATGGAGTTTCCTCAAAAAATTAAAAATAGGGGTGCCTGGGTGGCTCAGTCCTTAAGCATCTGCCTTTGGCTCAGGTCACGATCCCAGCATCCTGGTATCGAGCCCCACTTCAGGTTCCCTGCTCAGTGGGGAGTCTGCTTCTCCCTCTCCAGCTCCCCCCTGCTTGTGTTCCCTCTCTCACTGTCTCTATCAGATAAATAAATAAAATCTTTTTTAAAAAATTAAAAATAGAAGTACCACATGATCCAGCAATTTCAATTCTGGTTTTATATCCAAAGAAACCCCAAAACACTATTTTGAAAAAATATATATGACCTACTATGTTCTTTGTAACATCATTTATAATAGCCAAGATATGGAAACAACCTAATTCTCTATCAGTAGATGAATTGACAAAGAAAATGTGATTACACACACACACCACACACACATACATATACAATAGAATATTACTTAGTCATAAAAAATAATTAAATCTTGCCATTTGTGACAACATGGATGGACCCAGAATGTATTATGCTAAGTGAAATTAGTTAGAGAAAGACAAATACCTTATCATTTCACATATATGTGGAACCCAAAACAAAACAAACAAAAAGCAAAAACAGACCTCTAAATACATAAACAGACTGGTGGCTGGTGGTTGCCAAACAAGAAGGGAGATGGGAGGATGGACAAAATAAGTAAAAGGGTGAAGAGGCATAAACTTCCAGTGATAAAATAAATAAATCAAAGAGCTGTGAAGTATTCAATACTATTGTAATAACCATATGGTGACAGTAATGAGACTCACTGTGATCATTTTATAATGTATATAAATGTTAAATCAGTGTGTTGTACAGCTGAAACTAACATAATAGTGATTTTCAACTTTACTTCATTAGAAAAAATCAAAAGGAAAATCTCAACATCTAGTCACAAGCACATTTATTTTGACTCAAAAACTACATAAAATAGTGTCAGATATGCAAGGGTATGGCAAAAACAAAACACCATAAACATAAATTAGAAATTACCTGAATTTGCTAAATTGGAGCATAATTGGCTAAATGGTTGATTTGGCACAAAAAATATTTATGCTACTCTTAAAATAATGTAGATCAAGATCTATGAATCTGAAGGAATTTTTACAATACATTCGAAATAAAAGAAAGATGTAGAGGGATATTAGAGGGTGATCCCACTTTTTAGAAAAACAAGCAAAGAAAATCACCTTTATATTCATAAAATCATAGAAAATGGTGTGAAAAGATGCATGCTAAGCTTTTATCCTATTTTATGAGTAAGAGTTGCAGTGAAGAGAAAAAAGAAAAATACTTCATAAAATAGAAATAAAATATGCATGGTATATATTAACAGAAAATATGTTTCTTTGTATGAAAACACTATAAAAAAGATTGAATAATACAAAAAATACCAGAAAGCAAAAAGGAAACATAACATTAATTTGATTTTGCTTTGGGATTGTGAACAAGTTACTTGGAATTTTGTTAATTTTCATATAGCTTCTTCAGTAAAGTAATTGGGGAAAAATGCCTGGGGTTTGTTTTGTGTAGATATTTCTCAGGTTTTCTTTCAATTGCAATTTCTCTATTAAATCTTCCTTTCAAATTAAAGTACTTAGTTCCCTTTCTAAAATATTATAGCAATTATGTTCTGCATAATGTAACAATTAAAACTATTAATCACCTACTGTCTCATGATATAACTTCTTTTCCTTCTTAACCTATATACATTTTAAATTTGTATTGAAATTTAAATATTTGTCATATTATCCAATTAGATTTTGAATTCCTTGTGGTTAGAAAATCTCTCTAATAAATTTTGGGTTTCTCTAATCACAACTTTGTGTTGCATGTACAGATGCCCTGAATAAAATTTAGGGAATTAATTTAAGAGTAAGGACTTTTTACTTAAGGAGAGCAATTTAATTTGTCACCCCATTCTCTCACTCAACAAATATTTACTTAATTGGCACTTGAGTAAAAAGTGCTTTTGTGGGCATTTGGATTATTAGATAGAAAAATATCAAATATTACTATCAATAAATAAAAATACAATTTACTAGCAGATGTTAATATGAGCAGTGAAGAACAAATAAGACAGGTTAAGAGGGAGAAACGGGAGAAAGAAAAATAATTTCTATTTTGATGAGGTACCATTTGAGCAGAGATCTAAATTCTGTGAGAAAAGAATCTATATGGATAACTGAGAGATTACTTCAGATAGAATGAATAATGCTGGCCATGTTCCAGGAAAGAAAGGAAGCCTCTGTAACTTGAGTATTTATGAGTAAGAAGAAACGTGGTAAAGAAAAAGGTCAGGTAGTTAGCAAAGAGTCATATCATGCAGGTGCTTCTAGGATTTAGGATTTTATTCGAAGTGTTAGGAAGCCATTAGAATGAAGAAGTGACATAATCACATATATATTTAGAAATCATTCTTCTGGCTTCTTCAGAATACACTATGGGTATATAAAGAGAGAAACTAGGAGAAGAGTTAGATGGTATTATGATAAACCAGGCAAGAGGTAGTGGTAGGATAAACTCCCCATAGAAGTAATGAGAAATGATCAGAATTAAAATATTTTTGGAAAGGAATTGTTCACAGATTCCATGTGGCATATGATTAATAGAAAAGACTCAAAAATTATTTCATATTTAAGGCTTGTGAAGCTAGCTGATTGATAGTACACTATAATAAAATGGAGAATATTTGGAGAAAGTAAGTTTGGCATACAGAAATGAACAATTCTGTTTACAACATATTATGTTTCAGATGAATACTAAAAAGCAGTATTAGGTAAGTTGATTACATTAATACACAACTCTAAAATATCTGTGGCTTAAACCAACTAATAGCATTTATTTCTTGCTTATGTTATACTCTAACCTAGCTTGGTGATGGTGAGGGAGCAAGAAGGCTCAGATTCCTACTCTTTACACTTCTCCTTCCAGAAAAATCAGTTATACATACATTAGATCTGCTTTTAACCAGATGAAGGGAAGCTTTAGTGCTCCAGATAAGTTTGTTAGAACCTAAGTAGAGTGAGGAGGATGTCTTATCTGAGATACAACCCAGCAAAGGATGTCAGAATCTGAGTGGAGTAAGGAGTGTATCCTCAGAAGTGATTTGCCTTGCATGAGGTCTGAGAACCAAAACAGAATGAATGAGAAGGGCATCTACACAGCCAGAATTAAATGAGATGTCACAGCCCACACACAGGTTATATGTGGTGGGAGGAGAGTGGCAACATGGAGTGGGTTGTTGAAGCATGGACAGGTTAAGAGAAGAGTTACATGAATTGAGAGTCTAATGGGAGAGGCAACAGACTGGTTTAGGGTGTTAGATTCTGAATGCAGTGGGGAGGACATATTCTCAAGACAGAGCAGATGGTAGAACAGGAGACAGTTACTGTGGCACAACAACACGATCCCTGACTACCAGTGTTTATCCTCTTGTGTGATTCCCTTACATTGAATGTCACTGGAACCTGTGACTTTCTTCTAACCTGCAAAATACAGCAAAGGTGACAAGATGCACATGATTATTTATATATGATTTATTTCATAAGAATGTGGTACTCATCTTACTGAAGTTTCTATCTTGCTTGCTAACTTTGAGGAAGAAGGCAAAACCCATATAATGAGGAACCTCAGGCTAGAATTTAAGGGTGGCTTGTAGGCAACATCCAGCAAGAAAATGAGTTTTTCAGTCTGACAAGTACAAGAAAAGTAATTATTCCAACAACCAGAGTGAGCTTGGAAGTAAATCCTTCCTCATTTAAGAATTCAGATGAGACCACCATTCCAATGCTCAATTCCAGATTGCACCTTGACTGCAGCCTCACAGAAGACCCAGCTAACCTGTGCCTGGACTTCTGATCCATAGAAAATGGGACACAATAAATATGTAATGTTTAAAGCTGCTAAATTTGTAGTAATACTGTTACACAATAATAGCTACCTATGCAGTTACATACAGGGCAATTAATCAAATAGTTAAATATATTCAGGAAAATAAAAGCCAGGTCTCTTACTGTCACATGAGAGTTAAAAATATGGAAATATACTAGAAAGCTGGGGGAGCTATACTTACATCAGAAAAAAAAAAAAAAACAACAGACTTTAAAACAAAGACTGTAAAAAGAGACAAGGGTATTACATAATGATAGAAGGGTCAATCCAACAAGAAGATATAATATTTGTAAATATTTATTCACTCAACAGAGGAGTACCTAAATATATAGAGCACACATTAACACATCTAAAAGGAGACATAGAGAGCAATACAATAATAGTGAGGGACTTTAATATCCCACTTACATCATGGGTAGACTTCCAGACAGAAAAATCAATAAGGAAACATTGGCCTTAAATGACACATCAGACCAGCAGGAATCAAGAGAAATATGCAGAACATTCCATTTAAAAGCAAGAGAATATACATTCTTCTCAAGTGTACATAGAACATTCTTCAGAATAGGTTATATAGTAGGCCAAAAAACAAATCTTAATAAATTAAAGATGTTTGAAATAATATCAAGCAACTTGTCTGACCAAATGTTATAAAACTAGAAATTAATTACATTAAAAAGCTGAAAAATTTACAAAAGGGGGAGCATACTTCCAAACTAATTTTACTAGGCCAGCAGTACCCTGATACCAAAACCAGACAAGGATACCAGGGAAATATGAAATTATAAACCAATATCCCTGATGAACATACAGATGTAAAAATTATCAATAAAATATTAGCAAACCCAATTCAACAATACATTAAAAAGATCATACACCATGATCAAGTGGGATTAATTCCAGAGATGCAAGCATGGTTCAACACCCAGTAATCAATCAATGTGATATGCCACATTAATAAAATGAAGGATAAAAATTATACGACTATCTCAATAGATGCAGAAAAAGCATTTGACAATATTTAACATTTATGATAACAATACAACAAATTTGGTATAGAGTAAATGTACTTCAAAAATATAATGGTCCACAGCTAACATCCCAACACTGAAAAGCTGAAAACTTTTTCTCTAAGATTAAGACAAGGATGTCCATGTCACCACTTTTATTTTATTTATTGGAAGTCCCAGCCATAATAATTAGGCAAGAAAAAGAAATAAAAGTCTTCCAAATCAGAAAGGATGAAGTAAAACTGTCACTTTTTGCAGATATATATTATAGAGACCTCTAAAGACTCCACCAAAAATCTGTTAGAGTATACAAACTCATCAAAGTTGTAGGATACAAATTAATATGTAAAAATTTGTCACATTTCTATACACTAATAATAAATGATCAGAAAGAGAAATTAAGAAAACTCTATAATCACATCAAAAGGAATAAAATATCTAAGAAAAATGTAACCAAGAAAGTGAAAGCCCTAAACACTGAAAACTGTAAGATACTTTTTTTTTAAGATTTTATTTATTTATCTGACAGAGAGAGACACAGCAAGAGAGGGAACACAAGCAGGGGGAGTGGGAGAGGGAGAAACAGGCTTCCCACCAAGCAGGGAGCCCGATGTGGGACTCGATCCCAGGACCCTGGGATCATGACCTGAGCTGAAGGCAGCTGCTTAACGACTGAGCCACCCAGGAGCCCAAAAACTGTAAGATATTAATAAAAGAAATCGAAGAATACACGAATAAATGAAAAGATGCTGCATATTCATAAGCTGGAAGAATTAACATTGTTAAATGTTTGAATTACCCAAAGTACTAGAGATTCAAAGCAATCCTTTTCAAAATTCCAATGGCATTTTTCACAGAAATAGAACACACAATCCTAAACTTTGCATGGAAGTGCAAAAAATCCAAAGCCAAAGCAATCTTGAGAAAGAACAGAGCTCCCTAATTTCAAATTACATTTCAGGGCTATAGTAATCAAAACTGCATAGTACTGGCACATAAAGAGACACATAGATAAATGGAAAGAAAGCCCAGCAATAAACTCACCCTATATGGTCACTAATTTTGACAAAGTAGCCAAGAATATACAATGGGGAAAAGACAGCCTCTTCAATAAATGTTAATGGGAAAACTGGACAGCCACCTGGAACAGAATGAAACTAGACCATTATCTTTTCTTATACATGAAAATAAACTCAAAGTGGATTAAACTCAAAATGGACTGAAGTGTTGAATATAAGACCTGAAATCATAGAGCTTTTAGAAGAAAACATAGGCAGTGAGCTCTTAAATATCGGTCTTGGTAATGTTTTCTCATATTTGACAAGAAAAGCACAGACAACAAAAGTAAAAATCAGTAAGTGAAACTTCATTAAACTAACAACTTTTGCACAACAGAGGAAACCATCAAAATGAACAAAAAAAAAGGAAACATATTGAATGTGAGAAAATATTTTTTAACCATATATCTGATAAGGAGTTAATATCCAAAATATATAAAGAATTCATACAACTCAACAGCAAAAAAAAAAAAAAAAAAAAAATTCTGATTAAAAATGGGCAGAGGATTTGAATAAACATTTTTTTTAAAAGGAGACATACAGATGGCCAACAGACACATGAAAGGATGCTCAACATTACCAACCATCAGGAAAGTGCAAAATAAAACCACAATGAGATATCACCTCACACCTGTTAGGAAGGCTATTATTGGGGCACCTGGTGGCTCAGTCCATTGAGTCCAACTCTTGATTTTGGCTCTGGTCATGATCTCAACATTGTAAGATCAAGCCCTGCCTCAGACTCCATGCTCAGTGAGTCTGCTTGAGGTTTCTCTCTCCTCCTCTCCCTCTAGTCCCTCTCTCTTTCTCTCCCCCTGCCCTAAAAAATACCCAGCTATTATCAATAACATAAGAAATAACAAGTGTGATGATGTGGAGGATAAAGAACCCTTTTCTGTTGTAGGTGGAAATGTAAATTGGTGCAACCACTATGGAAAACAATATGGATATTTTTCAAAAAATTAAAAATAGAACTGTATAATCCAGCAATTCCACTTTTGTGTATTTATCAGAATAAAACAAAAACCTAACTCAAAAATATATCTGCACCCTTATGTTCATTGCAACCTTTTTTACGATAGCCAGGATGTAGAAACAACCTAAGTGTCCCCTAACAATGAATGGTTAAGGAAATGTGTTATATGCAGTTGACCTGGAACAGCCAAGTGTTTGAAATGAGCAGGCTTAATTACATTAAGTTTTTTGATAAATACAGTAGAGTATTATACATGTATTTTTTCTTCCTTATGATTTTCTTAATAACATTTTCTTTTTCCTAGCTCACTTTGTTCCAAGAATACAAGATATAATACATAAACATATAAAATCTTTGTTATAAAAATCAGTCAAACTGAGAAAGACAATACCATATGATCTCTCTCATATGTGTCAACTAAAACTAAAACCAAACCAAACCAAACCAAACCAAACAAAAAGCTCATAGGTACAGAGAATAGACTGGTCATTGCCAGTGTTGGGGAGCCAGAGTGGGGTGGAAGAAGTTGGTGAAGGAGGTAAAGAGGCATATTATTTATTTGATAATATAGTGTGGGGAAGAAGGGAAGGTTGTAAATGTAAAACTATTTTTAATCATTATCCTGCCATAGAAAGGAATTAGTGTCATTTTTGAATCATAGGCTTTGGAATTATAGCAATATTTATTTATATCTTGTATATGCCATTTAGAAGTTTATGATATCAGACACATGACAAAGTTCTCAAAACTATTTTCACATTGAAAAACTGAAAGTGTGGGAATTAAATCTGATAATATACATAAAACATATTGTCCAATATTTGCCATTTCATTAAGCCTCCATATAATTAATTGTAGCCAAGACTTCTGCCTAATGGCAAAATAATATCCTAAAAAATACGTATTTTTCCTTTTCTTTACTGAATTGTTTCTTATATGACCTTCTTATGACATGCTTCCTATTCTGCTTGGGAAAATACAATGAATCATAAGCACACACACAACACCGTTTCACTCACATCAACAAAATAAAATCCCAGTTGTCCAAGAGGATAAAACTTCTTATTTGTTATAGCAGAATCACTAATATGGTTGACTATTATTTGCTTCTTTATGTATTGAAAATTTCCCAAATGTCTGTAATAAATGTATATTGCTTTTATAATTGGAGAAAATATTGTTTTATAAAATATGTTTTTTGCTCACTTCAAATCTTAATTATTAGTAGAACAGTAAATTTTTTAGTTTTTATTTTTACAAAAAAATGGTTAAAATGTAGGAAAATTGATGTAGTATGTATCTTACTCTGTGTTGAATATAGCTATCTAAGTCTTCAATTTTATGGGACATTTGCCTTTTGTTCTTTGTCTTTATGATCCACAATGACAAATCCTAATAGTTTCAGGATATTTTTGAGCTTGGCAGGAAGACATACAAAGGAAATACTCATCTCAGCATTATAAAATGAGTATCAAAACTCAGCCATAAAATTAATTGCTTGTTCAGGGTCTGGAACGAATCAAGGTGTTCTAAAAGTAACTAAGAAAATTTGTTTCTGCTTTCTCTATTCCTTAATCTTATTAGGAAAATATATATTTTGGAAAATTTTTGTCTGTATTTACCATATCTTCTTATTTCATTTTTTTTTTTCTTTTTTAGCTTCAAGGATTAAGAAGTGTTAAGTGAGGTATTAGTTGAAGTAAAATAGATGTTTTGGGGAAACAAAAGTTTTAATATTTAGGGTGTCTAAGAGTGTTCAAAATTAAAGTTACACCCATATTACCAAAATATGTCTCATATATTACATATATAGTCGATTATATTTTATTTTAATGTTTCTGATAAGCCAAAAATTTAACAATATAAAATTGCAGTTTCTATGAAACAAGAAGTTCACCTATCTTTGAAGTTATTGACTCTAACTTCACATTGAAATTCTCTAGGAAACTTTAAATAATAATAATGCTCAGGCCCCCATTTGAATCCAGTCAACAGTAATTTTTAAGCTTCCCAATGTGCAGCCAGAATCAAGATCCACTAAATAGTAATCTATTTTTTAACAAAGTAAACTTAAAAATCAGAATTGTGTCTGACCCATAATCTAAGAAATAAAAATAAGGAAAATTCTCTATAAAAAAAGAAAATCCAAAATCCCAGTAATCTGAATCCCAATATACAGATTTATACTAATTTTTATTTTATTTTAAACAAATGCTTTTAACCTTGTAATTAGAGTTCCTTCTCTAAATATGTAGATAACAATAACACTTAAGGAGTAACTAACTAAAAAAATTGTGATAATACTTTCAAAAAACACAAAAGGAATCAAATTAATCTTGAGTGTATTTGTAAAAAAAAATAAAAAAGGAAAATCTGACTTCAATATTTACCAAAACTTTCAATTTGGTGCCGAGTTTTTGGTTGACCTTATTGTCCTTTACCCCCTCTATGAGCATTTTGCCCAGAGTGGGGCCTTTCCAAAGTAGGAAAGCAAACTGCCTCCTACAAAACCCTTAGACTGTTAGGCATCGGAGTGTGGGGGACACCAGAATATAACAGACAACAGTAAAAAGAAGTAATAAACTCATCAGTAGAAACCTTCCTGGTAACCAGTGCCAGAGTAGGAAAACCTAAACTGCAATTGATAAATTGTGGAAGACTCCAAATGGAAGAGTCTGAGAGTTAAAAAGTGCAAAGGGACCCAGTGATAGGGTGGCCCCAACAATTTTGTGAATTTTACTTCCAGGAGCTCTACCTAGTCCTTAAAATAAACACCTAAGAATAATGTCCTTGCACTTTTGAGTAGGGAAAGGAAAATGAACCATCTTGAAATATGCCAAAGCATTCTATTATTCTTAGCAAGGCCTGCCCATAAGAGAAACTATTTTACTAGAGTGTAACCTGCTATGGTTTAATCAGAGTCTAAGCTACCTTGGGGAAGGGAAATACCCAACTCCAGTTGGCTCTAGGTATTCTGTCCCACCTGAGGAGGGGAAAATGAGAAGCACTGGTAAAGTTCACAGTCTAGGAGCACAAGGTTAACCAAAAGACTGAGATTTAATCATAGGTCTGTAAACACTTCCCCTACCCCACACCTCACATTATTAAAGGCTTGTTTACCCAGTGCATTATATACACCTTTTACCAAAAATTACCATGCATATTAAAATGCAAAAAGCGCAGTTTGGAGGGATGGAACAAGCATCAGAACGAGAGTCCAATAGGAAGGCAATATTGAATATATCAGATCAGAAATTAAAAACAAAAACTGATTAATATGCTAAAGCTTTAATGGAAAAAGTAAATGTCAAGTAAGAACAGATGGATGACATAAGCAGAGAGATACATTTTAAGAAATAATTTTTTAAAATGGTAGACATCAAAACATTGTAAAATAAATGAAGAATGCCTTTGATGGGCTCATTAGAAAAGTGGATATGGATGGAAGATAAGGAAAGAATCTCTAAGCTTGAGGTTATGACAAGAGAAACCTCCAAAACTAAAAAAAACGAAGACAAAAGAGACTGAAGGGGAAAAACCCAGAATATCCAAGAATGTGGGGCAACTACAAAAGATGTATCCTGTGTATGATGGGGATACCAAAAGGATAAAGAAGAAAACATAAGCAATATTTGAAGCATTAAAGACAGAATTTCACTAAATTAATGTCAGACACCAAATTACAGATCAGGAATCTCTGAAAGCACAAAGTGGAATGAATGCCAAAAATTCTACACCTAGGGGTATCATAATCAACCTCAGAAAATCAAAGATAAAGAAAAAAATTATTGAAAGATGTCCAGAGGAGGGAGAAAAACTTACCTATATAGGAGCAAAGGTAAAAATTAAATCTCTTCTTAGAAACCATACAAGCTAGAAGAGAGTGAAGTGAAATATTTAGTGTTAAAAGAAAAACCCCACCAGTCTAGAATTCTGTACCCTGTGAAATTATTTTCAAAACTGAAGGAGAAATAAACATTCTCATATACAAACAAATATCAAAGGAAGTATTGTCTTGCAAGAACTGTTAAAAGAAATTCTTTAGAGAAAAAGGAACTAATATAAGGTCAGAAACTCAGATTTACATAAAGAAGAGCACCAAAAAAGAAATGAAATACAGATAATATAAAATACTTATTTTATTTTTAATCAATCTAAAAGATAATTATTCACCATTTACATCAATGGACACATAATACAAAAAAAATTAACAAGGACCAGATCGATTTAACAGACATATTCAGAACAGTCTATCCTAAAACAGCAGATTACGTATTCTTTTTAAATGTACATGGATCACTCTCCAGAACAGACCACATATTAGACTACAAAACAAGTCTCAACAAACAAACAAACAAATGAAAAACTTAAGTCATGCCATGCATCTTTTCTGACCACAATGTTATGAAACTAGAAATTAACCACAAGAAAAATTATAAGACCACAAATACATGAAGATTAATAACATGCTATTAAACAATGAGTGGGTCGACCAAGAAGTCAAAGAAAAAATTTAAAAAAATATGAAGACAAATGAAAATGAAAACACAACAGTCCAAAACATTTGGCATGCCACAAATGTGGTTCTAAGAAGGAAGTTTATGGCAAAACATGCCTACCTCCAGAAGTAAGAAAAAATTCAAATAACCTAACCTTACACCTAAAGGAACCAGAAAAAAGAACAAAACCAAACACAGCAAAATGATATAAATAATAAAGATCAGAGCAGAAATAAATGATATAGAAACTAAAAAACAAAAACAAACAGAAAACCAATAGAACAAATTAATGAAAGGAGGATCTGTTTCTTTGAAAAGATCAACAAAATTGATAAATCTCTGGCAAGACCCATTAAAGAAAAAAGAGGGAGGACTCAAATAAACAAAAATACTAATGAAAGAGAAGAAATAACAACCAATACCACAGAAATACAGTTGTAACAGAATATATAAAAACATATATGCCAACAATTTGGACAACTTAAAAGAAATGTTAAATTTCTAGAAAAACATAACCTACCAAAATTAAAGCAGGAAGAAATAGAAAATTTGAATAGTCCAATTACCAGCAATGAAATTGAATCATAAAAAAAATAAAAAAATAAAAAATAAAAAACAACTCCCAACAAACAAAAGTCCAAGACCAGATGACTTCATAGGTGAATTCTACCAAATATTTAAAGAGTTAATACCCATACTTCTCAAACTATTCTAAAAAATATAAGAAGGGTGTTCCTCGGTGGCTCATTCAGTTAAGCACCTGCCTTTGGCTCAGGCTCCCTGTTCAGTGGGAAGTCTGCTTCTCTCTCTCTCCCTTTGCTCCTCTCCTTGCTCATGCTCTCCCTCTTTCTTGCTCACTCTCTTTCAAATAAATAAATAAAATCTTAAAAAATAAAATAAAAAATACAAGAGGAAGGAAAACTTCCAAATTCATTCTATGAGGCCAGTATCACCCTGACACCAAAACCAGATAAAGATACCACCAAAAGAGAGAGAGAGAGAACTACAGGCCAATATCTCTCAGATATAGATGCAAAAATCCTCAACAAATATTAGCAAACTGAATCCAACAATATATTTAAAAAATCATACACCATGATCAAGTGGGATTTATTCCTGGGATGCAAGGGTGGTTCAATATTTGCAAAACAATTAACGTGATACATCACATCAATCGGAGAAGGGGGGAAAATATTACAATTTCGATAGAGGCAGAAAAAGTACTTCACCAAGTACAACATCCATTCATGATAAAAAACCCTCTGTAAAGTAGGTCTAGAGGGAAAATATCTCAACAAAATAAAGGCCTTATATGAAAACCCCATAGCCAGCATCATACTCAGTTTTTCCCCTAAGGTCAGGAACAAGACAAGGATGCCCACTGTCACCACTTTTATTCAACATAGTACTGGAAGTCCTAGTCACAGCAAACAGACAACAAAAAGAAATAAAAGGTATGTAAATTGGTAAGGAAGAAGAAAAACTTCTACTATATGCAGATAACATGATACATATCCTAAAGACTCCACCAAAACACTACTAGAACTGTAAAATGAATTGTGTAAAGTTGCAGAATACAAAATCAATGTACAGAACTCTTGCATTTTATACACTAATGATGAAGAAGCAGAAAGAAATCAAGAAATTGATCCCATTTACAACTGCACCAGAAACAATAAAATATCTAAGAATAAACTTAACCAAAGAGGTGAAAGACCTGGGGGCACCTAGGTGGCTCAGTGGATTAACCTTCAAACTCTTTATTTTGGTTCAGGTCGTGATCTCAGGGTTGTGAGATTGAGCCCTGCATTGGGCTCTGTGCTCAGCATGCAGTCTGCTTGTCCCTCTCCCTCCTCTTCTGCCCCTCCCTCCATGTGCTCCCTCTCTCAAATAAATAAATAAAATCTAAAAAAAAAAAAAAGTGAAAGACTTGAACTCTAAAAACCATAAGGTACTGATGAAAGAAATTCAAAATGATGCAAAGAAATGAAAAGACATTCCATGCTCATTGATTGGAAGAAAAAATATTATTAAAATATCTATACTACACAAAGCAATCTACACATATAATGCAATCCCCATCAAAACACAAAGAGTAGTTTTCAAAGAACTACAACAAACGGTCCTAAAATTTGTGTGGAACCACAAAGATCTCAAATTGCCCAAGCAATCTTGAAAAAAACAAAAAACAAAACAAAACAATTTCTGATTTCAAGTTATATTGCAAAGCTGTAGTAATTAGAACAGTATGGCACTGTCATAAAAATAGGCACATAGATAAATGGAACAGAATAGAAAATCCAGAGATATTCAAAATTATGTGGTCAATTAATCTTTGACAAAGGAGGAAGTAATATACAATAAGAAAAAGATAGTCCTTCCACAAATGGTGCCGGAAAAACTGGAGAGCCATTTATAAAAAGATGAAAATGGACCACTTTCTTACATCATACTCAAAGCAAACTCAAAATGGATTAAAGATCTAAATGTAAAACATGAAACTATAAAAATCCTTGAAGAGAGCAGCAGTAGTAATCTAACATTGGCCATAGCAATATTTTTCTAGATACATCTCCTGAGGCAAGGAAAATAAAAGTAAAAATAAACTATTGGGACTACATCAAAATAAAAAGCTTCTGTACAGCAAGACATATAAAGAACTGGTACAACTGAATACCCCTAAAAAACCAAATAATCCAATTAAGAAATGGGCAGAAGACATGAATAGACATTTTTTCCAAAGACATACAGATGGCTAACAGACATGTGAAAAGATTGTCAACATCACTAATCACCGGGAAAATGCACATCAAAACTACAATAAGATATCACTTCACACCTGTCAGGATGGCTAAAATTAAAAACACAAGAAACAGCAAATGTTGATGAGGATGTGGAGTGAAAGGAACTTTCTTGCACTATTGGTGGGAATGTAAATGGGTACAGCTACTGTGGAAAACAGTTTAGAGATTCCTCAAAACCTCTTAAAAATAGAACTACACTAAGATCAAGAAATTGCATTACTGGGTATTCATCCAAAAAATACAAAACCACTAATTCAAAGGGATACATGCACTCCTATGTTTATTGCAGCATAGCTGAACTATGGAAGTGGCCCAAGTCCATTGATAGATAAATGAATAAAGAGGTGGTATATATACAATGAAATATTATTCATCCATTAAGAAAGAATGAAATCTTTCCATTTGTAGCAATTTGGATAGAGCTGGAGAGTATAATGTTAGGCAAAGTAAGTCCATCAGAGAAAGAGAAATACCATATGATCTCCCTCATATGTGGAATTTAAGAAATAAAATAAAGGAGAAAAAAAAGAGAGACAAACCAAGAAACAGACTCTTTATTATAGGAAACAAACTGATGGGGGGAAATAAGAGATGGGGATTAAAAAGTACACTTATCATGATACAAAACAAAAGGAAAAAAATTATAATGCTAGAACAACAACAAAAAAGATAACTGCTCCAAATAGTTATAACAACAATGTATATGATTACATATATGCTTATGTATGTATATATGGTTATATAAGATATCTGCTTAGTTATAAATGAAATGAATAACAGCAATGATATAAAAATTAGGAGATAAGAAGTAGAAGTATTTTGTTATTACAAAGTATTACTACTAGTTGTGAAATGGTGTAGTATTATTTGAAAATGAACTTAGGTCAGTTGCAAATGCATATTGCAAAATATAGGGCAACCACAAAATAAATACATATATATATGTATATATATGTATAATGTTTTATATATATACAGATAGAAGAAATATTATTGATATACTATGAAAGAAAAGAAAATGAAATTCTATAAAATCCTCAATTAAAACTACAAAAGACAGAAAAAATTTGGAAGAAAAATAGGAGCAAAGAATAAGGGAACAAATAGGAAAGAGTAAAATATATGGTAGGTATCAATCCAAGTATATCAATAATCACCGTAAGCTTCATGGTCTAAATACACCAACTAAAAGAGATTATGGCAAATTAAGGAACAAAATCAACTATACATTGTTTACAGGTAACTCACTTTAAGACACATATAGATTAAAAGTAAAAATAGAAAGACATATCATGCTAACACCAATCAAAAGAAAATAGGAGGGGTGCCTGGGTGGCTCAGTCGTTAAGCATCTGCCTTCAGCTCAGGTCATGGCACCAGGGTCCTGGGTTCGAGCCCCACATTGGACTTTCTGCTTGGTGGGAAGCCTGCTTCTTCCTCTCCCACTCCCCCTGCTTGTGTTCCCTCTCTTGCTGTGTCTCTCTCTGTCAAATAAATAAATAAAATCTTAAAAAAAAAAAAAAAAAGAAAATAGGAGTAACTATATTAATTTTAAACAGCAGATTTCAGAGCAAGAAAAATTATCAGAGATAAAGGAGGTATTACATAATGATAAAGGGGTCAATGCTCCAAGAAGACAAAGAAATCCTTACTGTTTTATGCCTAACAACAGAGCATCAAAATATGTGAGGCAAAAATTGTTAGAACTCCAAGGAGAAATTGATATATCTACTCTGGTAGTTGAAGAGTTTATACACCTCTATCAGAAATGCACAGATCCAGCAGGTAGAAAACCAGTAAGGACGTAACTGAGCTCAACAGCACCATAAATCAAATGTATAAAACTGACATCTATAGAAAGCTACATCCCCAAAGAGCAAATTACCAATTCTTGATGAAAGAATTACAAGTTCACATGGAATATTCATCAAGATAGATCACATTCTGAGCCATGAAACACATCTTAACAAATTTAAAATAATATAAATTATACAGAATCTTCTCTGAAACCACAATGAAATTTAAATGAGAAATTAATAACAGAAAGATAGCTGGAAAACTCCAAAATACTTGGAGACTAAACAGCACATTTCTAAATAACAAATGGGTCATAGAAGAAATCTCAGGAGAAAATTAAAAAAATATATCTTGGCTAAAATGAATCTTGAAATAAAAATAAACGGCAGCTAATCAAAATACGTGGGCTGCAACAAAAGCAAGTTGAGGAAAACTTATTGCATTAAATGAACATATTAGAAAAGTAAATCACTAATCAAGTTTGCATTTTAGGAAATTTGAAAAAGAAAAGCAAATTTAGTCCAAAGTAAACAGAAGAAAATAAATAATAAAAATTGGAGCAGAAATCAATGAACTTGAAAATATCTCAACAAAGAAAACCAACCAAACAAAATGTTGGTTTAAAAGATCAGTAAAAGTAGTAAGCCTCTAGAAAGGCTATCTGAGAAAATAGGAGAAAAGACACAAATAATATCAGAAATGAAAGAGGGGACATCACTACAGATCCTATGGACATTAAAAGGATAATGAAGGGATATTATGAAATTTATGCCCACAAATTTGATAATCCAGATGAAATGGACCAATTCCATAAGAGACACCATCTTTCCAAATTCAGACAAGACAAAATAAATCACATAAATAGGCCTGTATCTATCAAAGGCATTAAATCAATTATTAATAAAATCTTCCAAAAGACAGTACCAGGCTCAAAAAGTTTACTGAGGAATTCTACAAAATACTTAAGAAAGAATATATGCCAAATATCTATAATCTCATCCAAAAGAGAGAAGAACTATTTCCTCATTCATTGTTTAAGGCCAGTATTACCATGATTCCAAAATCAGATGATATTACAAGAGAAAAAAACAGATCAATATCTTTTGTGGACATAGATATAAAAAATCAACAAAATATTAACAAATTAGATTTAAAAATGTATAAAGGTCATTATGAATTCACAAATTAAAGCAACAATGAGGTGTAACTACACACTTGTTACAATGGCCAGAATCCAAAACTAGACAACAAATTCAGGGGAGGAAATAGAACAACAAGAATTCTCATTAATTAGCCATCAGAATACAATAGGGTAGAGCTACACTGGAATACATTTGACAGTTTATTATAAAACTAAATATACTCTTACCATATGATCCAGAAATCACATCCCTTGGTATTTACCCAGAGGAACTGGAAACATGTCAACACAAAAACCTGCACATGGATATTTTCAGCAGTTTTATTCATAATTGCCAAACTTGGGAACAAAAGCGTTGTCTTTTCACAGGTCAATGTATAAACTGGTATATCCCATCAGTGGATTATTAGTGCTAAAAAAAAAAAAAAAAAAAAAGTAAGCTTTCAAGCCATGCAAAAACATGGAGAAATCTTAAATGCCTATTACTAAGTGAAAGATGCCAGTCTAAAAGGGCTACCTACTGTATAATTCCAAATATATGACATTCTGGAAAAGATAAAACTGTGGAGACAGTAAAAAAGATCAGTTTGTTGCCAGGGGGAAAGGGCATGGAGGCATAAATAGGCAGAGAGGTGAGGAAACCTATTTTGTATTATACTTTAATATGGTTGATACATGTGTTATGTATTTTTTTCAAAACCATTGAATGTGCAATAGTAAGAGTGAACCCTAATGTTAACTATGGACTTTGGGTGATGATGTGTCAGTGTAGTTTTATCAATTGTCACAAATGTGCCCCTGTTTCAGGATGTTGATAGTGGGAGAGGTTATATGTTACTCAGGAAAGTGGTAGGATGCAGGTGTTATATAGAAACTTCAGGTAGTTTTCATTCAATTTTTCTGTGAACCTAAAACTGCTCATAAAAAATAAAGTTTATTAACTAAAGAAAGTGAATTGGAACTTCTAGCTATAAAAAAAAACAAAAACAAAAACAAAACAGAATTTCCTACATTATATGTCCTTTTCCATATATGAGAGCCATGAGAACCATGATCCATTCCTTCAAAGAGAATTTGTAAGTTACAAACATTGTTGGGCCTAATAAATATTTCCAGCAAAGCGTGAATATTTCTCTTGCCAGAATTCACATCTCCAGTTCTTTCCCTTGGCACTTCATGAGCAAATATTTCAGTAGACCTGTAACTAGGAGGACGTGCACAATGCACATTGGAAGAAATTCCAGCATTAGCACTGACATAAACACCTGAACTCACAGCATCTAGCATATTCCTTGTGACTGATGCATAGTTCTCCACTTCCTGAGGCAGCTGGTTGGATCTAAATATATATTTTTGCTCTTAATATAGACTTCCAAGTTAATTTAAAAAAAAAGAATTATAGTTGACACACAATGGTACATTAGTTTCAACTCTATAACATTGTGATTCAACAATGCTATACATTATGCTATGCTCACCCCTTCTGTCACCTTACAACAATATTACCATATCATTGACTATACTCTTACGCTGCCTTTCATCCTCATGACTTATACATTCCATAACTGGAAGCCTGTACTTCTTGCTACCCTTCATCTATTAAAAAAAACCCTTAAAGTTACTTTAAAACTTAAAAAGTTAATTGACTTCACAATAAATAGGCTCTAATCCAGTGCTCTAACACATTTATGAATCAGTTGAGGATCTTGTTAAAATACAAATTCTTAGGTGGAGTCTGAGATTTCTAAATTTCTCACAAGCTCCCAGGAGTGGCTAGTACTACCAATAGGAGGACAATATCTCTATAACACTCTTGACCAAAGTGTAGTCTAAAAATAACCTGCATTAGAATTGCCTGTGGGGGTCATGAAAATTTAGATTCTTTTTTTTTTTTAATTTAGATTCTAAGGCTTAAGACCTACTAAGTTATATTAGAATCTGCCTTTTAAATAAGTGTCCAGGTGATTCTCATGTATATCAATATTTGAGAACTAGCACATGTCTAAATAACTTAGGTCTGCTTAGAGCTATAAAGCATTTTCTCTTTAGATTGAATTTTTTTAATTTTTAAAATTTTAAAGAATTTATTATTTTTTTTTATTATGTTCGGTTAACCAGCATATAGTACATCATAAGTTTTTGTTGTAGTGTTCAATGATTCATTAGTTGCATATAACACCCAGTGCTCATCCTAACAGATACCCTCCTTAATACCCATCACCCAGTTACCCCATCCCCCACCCTTATTTTTTTTCAAGTTTTACATGAAAATGCCACTTTGGAATAACTTTATAGAAAATCAGCTGTTATAAAATCACTTAAATTTTAAAAGACTTAGAAAGTCAGATAGAGTTTGAACATAAACTATGTTTATATATTATTTGATTTGTAGTGCTATTTAATTTTTCTGTCATTTCATAAATTTTAAATGCAAAGAAAGGGAATATATTTGCTTTTGCTCTAGGCAGTATTTTGATTTGCAAGCCTGATATCTAAACCCTGAGGAAAACTGTTGTGTATCTTTATTGGAGATTGTCTCTTATTCTAGAAAATTATGTGAGGGAAGTCTGCCTCCAGGCAAACTCTACAGCTTAGAATGCAGCCCAAAAGCTCAAAATATACAACAGTGCGATCTCAAAAACAGAATAGCAGTCCTAAGGTCCCCCTGCACATGCACACACATGCACACACATACCTCTACATGTTTTACTTTAAGGCCTAAATCCCTAATTCAATCAAATTCATTTTTCTCTTTCATATCTTCTAGAAATTTTTTTAAAGATTATTTATTTATTTATTTATTTATTTATTTGAGAGAGAATGAGAGAGAGAGAGAGCATGAGAGGTGGGAGGGTCAGAGGGAAAAGCAGACTCCCCACTGAGCAGGGAGCCTGATGCAGGACTTGATCCCAGGACTCCAAAATCACGACCTGAGCCAAAGGCAGTCGCTCAACCAAGCCACCCAGGTGCCCCATCTTCTAGAAATTTTATAAAGGCTTAAGGGAACAAACTATAAAAACTTGGGGCCAATTACAGGTATGAACAAAAGCAAAATGAAAGAAGTAAAGGCTAATGATTCAAAGTAAAAGGAGAAAAATTTTAAGCTTTAAAGAACTTTTAAAAAAATTAATTTTAGTTTTCCATGTTTATTAGCAAATGGGTAGACATATTTGGATCAATTTTTATTAAAATTATTTTAATAATATATTAGATTATAATTATATTTCATGTATCTGAACATTTTATTCTAATATATCCTCATTTGAGTCTGATGACACTAAATATTTGTCTGTTTACCATTTAAAAAAAAATCCAGAGTATCAGCAGTCATATGTGCTCACTATTTTCCAAATTAATAAGCATTTTATAAAAAACAATTCCCAAAATTTGGTTAGAGGTAGACTTTGTTTCCCATATCCCATTGGCCTTCTTTAATTATGAAGCTAAAGAATGAAAGGGAAGTGAATCTTAATGTTTTCATAATCACAGAAGCTGCATTTTCCTAAATAGAGAGGACTGAGTATAACCTGAAACACTGCACACCTAAAGCAGGATTCAGCTAATCAAGCATGACAAGTAGGAAAAGAAAAGAGAAAAAAAAAAAAAAGAAAAAACAATTCAGCAGGGTAAGACAGTCCATTTAAAATGGTAATAAACTCATTGTCATCTTATTTCTCTCTTGACATCCCCTTGGCATTTGCTCATGTCAGTCATTTGGTATAGTTTGTCAGCTGAATATCAAAACAGTCATGACAAGCAAATAAATATAAAAGTCTGAGAAAATATACTCAGACAGGAGACATAGCTATGTATGAGTGGCAAGTACCCACTGATACTGAAGATTGAATTTTATTTTTGACTAGAAGTCTAAGAATCCTTCCTCTCAATTCTCTGTAGTTGGCCATACTGTGATTTTTCTCATGTTAAACACACACACACAGCATCTAAGCAGTTTGGAAATATTTCATTCTACAGTAGTTAACTCAACAAATATACTTTCTAAGCCAATTATGTGGACAAACATGCCTGGTTTAAGTTCAGAATGAAGTAGCCAGGATCTAAAACATCAACCAGTGTGACACTTCAATGAGCAGCAACCACCTGATCAGGAATCTTCATTGTCCATTTATTGCTTAAATAAGTTTCATCATCACTGAGGAAAAGATAATTCCATTCTGTAAAAGACTAACTTTATTCAGAAAATCCAGTGAACTGATTTGTCCATATTCTATCAATTGAAACCATTTCAAAGATCAATAAAGTCATGAGAATAGATATTTTGAACAAATAATACATAGCATTATTTTTTGGAGAAAACTTCCATCAATTCAAACAGAATATACTTAGGTTTGCTGCATATAAAAATTCAGTTGTCTTTTAAGGCTCTCAATAATAAAAGTCTCATCTAATTTACAAAAGCAAATACTTGGCAAGTTGACTGTTCCCACACATTTAGTGCCTGCCTTCTGAATAATGCATACATTAATGTACCCTTTCCCCATTGGTCAATAACAGAAAACATTCCATTGCTAGGTAGAAAAAAATTTTTTTCCCAATGCTGAGGAATTAAATTTGTCATTCCAAGTGTATCCTGTTGGATCATTTCTTCTGTGCTTTATCTGAACTCCACAGGATTTTGTTTGGAGCCACAGAGAATCAAATCCTCCTACTTGGTTCTCACTGATTTTCAACTCACTAAGCTTATGTCTAAATTAATGAGAATATCATTCAAAATATCACACAGCAATCAAAGAGGGCAGATTTCTAAGAGCCCTAAATTATCTCAGAATTTCAGGGAAGCAAACTGTAGCAGCTACACATGGAGAAGTTCTGTGTGCTACTAGCTACCACAAAGAACTGTTAAAATTCAGGCTTATACTACTATATAGTACTTCTTAATTTTTTCTCAAATGGTAAACAGAAGTAACACAATTTTTTCCTGTGAATTAACATGAAAAAATATTTTCCTGGAATTAATATAAACACTAAATCTAACCAAAGGGTCAAATGATTAGACATACTTAATATATAAGGAGTATATTTCCCACCTAAAATGCAGCTTAATTTAATTTTTCAATATTTTTAAAGACAACAAAGTCCTTATGATACCCCTGAAAATAAATCACTGAGTAGTTAGTATTTTATTTTCAGTTCACTTGTATTCTCCTTTGAATTTGAAGTATTTAAAGTATTTGAAGAAATAATTGTCATAGCTGATAAAGACCTATTATCCAAAATATACTAAGAACTCTTAAAACTCAACAATAACAAATAGTCTGATTTAAAAATGGCTCAAAGACCTTAACAGAAACCTTACCAAAGGAAATATAAAAATGGCATATAAGCCTATGAAAAGATGTTCTATATCACATGTCATTAGGAAAATGCAATTAAAACAACAATGAAATACCACTACACACCTATTAGAATGGCCAAAATCTGGAACACTGACAAAACTAATCGCTGGTGAGGATGTGGAGCAATAGGGATTTTCATTCATTGGTCATAAGAATGTAAAATGATAGAGCCAGTTTGGAAGATAGTTTGGTGGTTTCTTACAAAATTAAACTTACCTTACAATCCAGCAACCATTTTTCATTTTTCTTGGTATTTACCCAAAAGAGTTGAAAACTTATGTCCTCACAAAAATCTGCACATGGATGTTTAGAGAAGGTTTTTTTTTTTTTTTTTTTTTTTAATAATTGCCAAAACTTGGAAACCACCGAGATGCCCTTTAGTAGGTGAATGGATAAATAAACTATGGCATGTCCAGACAATGGAATATTATTTGGCACTAAAATAAGATGACCTATCAAGCCATGAAAAGACACGAAGGAAACTTAAATGCATATTGCCGAGTAAAAGAAGCCAGTCAAAAAGCCTACATACTGTATGATGCCAAATATATGACTTTCTGGAAAAGGTAAAACCATAAACACAATAAAAAGATCAGTGGCTTCCAGGAGTTAAAGGGGAGAGAGGAATGAATAGGCAAAGTGTGCATGATACACATTTGAAGTGTGCAAGACACACTGCTCTGCATGATACAACAACAATGGCTATATGTCATTATGCATTTGTCCAAATGATAGAATGTATTATACCATATTATACCACGAGTGAATCCTAATGTAAAATATGGAATTTGGGTGATAATAGTCATTGTACATTCATCAATTGTAACAAATGTATAATTCTGATAGAGGATGTTGATAATGAAAAGTTTATGCACAATGGGGAGTATTTGAGAAATCTCTGTACTTTCCACCCCATTCTACTAGAAACCTAATACTGCTCATAAAAAAATTAAAAAATAAATAAAAATTAAAAAAAATACACTCCAGGTCAGAAAGGACTGGCATGATATATTCAGCATGCAAACAGGAAAAATATGTAGTGAAGAATACTTTATCTAGCAAGGTTATCATTCAGAATAGAAGGAGAGATAAAGAATTTTCAGGACAAACAAAAACTAAGGGAATTTGTGAACACCAAAACAGCCCTGTAAGAAACATTAAAAGGGATCCTTTGAGCAGAGAGGGAGCCCAAAAGTAACAAAGGCCAGAAAGGAACAGACACAATCTACAGGAACAGTACAGGTAATACAATCGTACTAAATTCATATCTTTCAGTAATTACTCTGAATGTAAATGGACTAACTGCTCCAATCAAAACACAAGGGTATCAGAATGTATAAAAAAATCAAGACCCATGGATAAGCAGCTTACAAGAGACTCATTTTAGACCCAAACACACCTCCAGATTGAGGATAAAATGGAGAGCCATTTATCATGCCAATGGATATCAAAAGAAAACTGGATTAGCCATCCTTATATCAGACAAACTAGATTTTTAAACCAAAGACTGTAATAAGATATGAAGAACACTACATCATAATAAAAGGGTCTATACAATAAAAAGATTTAACAATTGTAAATATTTATGCCCCTAATTTGGGAGCAGCCAAATATATAAACCAGTTAATAACAAAATTAAAGAAACTCATGGATAATAATAATGGTAGGGGATTTTAACACCCACTCACAGCAATAGACAGATCATCTAAGCAGAAGATCAACAAAGATCTTCCTCAAAAACAAGGGTTTTGAATGACACACTGGACCAGATGGACTTAACAGATACAGTCAGAGCATTTCATCCTAAAGCAACAGAATACACATTCTTTTCGAGTGGACATGGAACATTCTCCGAATAGAACACATACTTTAAAACTCAATGCTTTAAAACTTGAAGTCAACCACAAGAAAAAATTTGGAAGGACCACAAATGCAGGGCAGTTAAAGAACAACCTACTAAACAATGAATGGGTCAACCAGGAAATTAAAGAATTTAAAAAGTGGATTGAAGCAAATGAAGATATGACAGTTCAGACTCTTTGGGATGTAACAAAGACAGTCCTAAGAGGGAAATATATAGCAATACAGGCCTTCCTCAAGAAACAATATCAAATAGGCAACCTAACCTTACACCTAAAGGAGCTGGAAAAAGAACAGCAAATAAAGCCTAAATCTGGCAGAAGAAAAGAAATAATAAAGATTAGAGCAGAAATCAATGATATATAAAAAAAAGAACAACAACAACAACAAAAAACAACAACAGAACAGATCAATGAAACTAGGAGCTTGTTCTTTAAAAGAATTAATAAGATTGCTAAACCCCTAACCAGACTTCAAAAAGAAAAGAGAAATGACTTAAATAAATAAAATTATGAATGAAAGAGGAGAGATCACAAACAACACTGAAGAAATACAAAGAATTATAAGAAAATATTATGAGCAATTATATATTAACAAATTGGAAGAAATGGATGCATTCCTAGAAACATATAAACTACCAAAACTGAAACAGGGAGAAATAGAAAATTTGAAAAGATCCATAACCAGCAAGCTAATTGAAGCAGTAATCAAAAATCTCCCAACAAACAAGAGTCCAAGCCTGGATGGCTTCCCAGGGGAATCCCATCAAAGATTTAAAGAAGAATTAGTACCTATTCTTCCGAAACCATTTCAAAAAAGAGGATTTGGAAGGATAACTTCCAAACTCATTCTATGAGGCCAGCATTACCTTGATCACAAAACCAGACAATGACCCCACTAAAAGGAGAACTACAGACCAATATCCCTGATGAACATGGATGTAATTCTCAACAAGATACTAGCTAATACGATCCAACAGGACATTAAAAGGATTATTCACCATGAGCAAGTGGGATTTATTTCTGGGCTGCAAAGGTAGTTCAATATCCACAAATCAATCCAGTGATACACCACATTAATAAAAGAAAGGACAAGAGCCATATGATCCTCTAAATAGATGCAGAAAAAGCATTTGACAAAATACAGCATTCTTTCTTGATAAAAACTCTCTGCTGTTTAGGAATTGAGGGAACATACCTCAATGCCATAAAAGCCATATATGAAAAACCCACAGCGAATATCATCCTCAGTGGGAACAACTGAACACTCTTTCTGTAAGGTCAGGAACATGACAGGTTTGTCCACTCTTACCACTGTTGTTCAACACAGTATTGGAAATCCTAGCCTCAGCAGACAACACAAAGAAATAAAAGGCATCCAAATCGGCAAAGAAGAGGTAAAACTTTCACTCTTTGCAGATGACATGAAGCTCAATGTAGAAAACCCCAAAAACTTCATCCCAAAATTGCTAGAACTGATACAGGACTTCAGCAAAGTATAAAATCATATGCACAGAAGTCAGTTGCATTTCTATAAACTAACAATGAAGCAGAAGAAAGAGAAATCAAGGAATTGATCCCATTTACAATTGCACCAAAAACCATGAGATACCAAGGAATAAAGCTAACCAAAGAGGTAAAAAATCTGTACTCTGAAAACTACAGAACATTCGTGAAATAAATTGAAGAAAACACAAAGAAATGGGAAAACATCCCATGCTTATGGATTGGAAGAACAAATATTGTTAAAATGTCTATGCTACCTAAAGCAACTTACACATTCAATGCAATCCCTATCAGAATGCCATCAACATTTTCACAGAGCTGGAACAAATAATCCTAAAATTTGTATGGAACCAGAAAAGACCCCAAATAACCAAAGGAATGTTGAACAAGAAAACCACAGCTGGAGGCATCACAATTCCAGACTTCAAGCTGTATTTCAAAGCTGTAATCATCAAGACAGTATGGTACTGGCACAAAAACAGACACATAGATCTGTGGAACAGAATAAAGAACCCAGAAATGGACCCTCTACTAATCTTTGACAAAGCAGGAAAGAATATCCAATGTAAAAAGTCTCTTCCACGAATGGTTTTGGGAAAATTGGACAGCCACATACAGAAGAATAAAACTGGACCATTTCCTTACACCATACAGAAAGATAAACTCAAAATGGATGGAAGACCTACTGTGAGACAGGAACCCACCAAAATCCTAGGTGAGAACACAGGTAGCAACCTCTTTGACTTTGGCTGCAGCAACTTCTTACTATACATGTCTCCAAAGGCAAGAGAAACAAAAGCTTAAAATGAACTATTGGGACTTCGTCAAGATAAAAAGCTTTTGCACAGAAAAGGAAACAGTCAACAAAACTAAAGGCAACCTATGGAATGGGAGAAGATATTTGCAATGTCTTATCAGATAAATGGCTAGTATCCAAAATCTGTAAAGAACTTATCAAACTCAACCACCAAAAAACCAAAAAAAAAAATCCAGTCAAGAATGGGCAGAAAACATGAACAGACATTTCTCCAAAGAAGATACTCAAATGATGTTGGGGTTAATGTAGAGCATGAAATCAGCCATAATACCTGGCTTGCTAAAATGTAACACAGAGGCTGCTGGGGGCAATGTAAGGTTTCAGAGAAGGACTTAGGCCTTTGGAATGCTGAGGCCTGCGTGACCACTGGAATGCCGTAGGGAGTTGCCTTCCCCAAAGCTTTCTTTGCCCAAACAGCCACACTGTGATCTAAGAGATGTATGCATTGGCCCTTAGGCTATGTTTAGCAGAACTGGTAGAACTCACAGATTAGCATATCGTATCTTTCCTGTAAACAGATCCTCCCAGTTCCAGCAAGACCCCTTGCCACACATCCCCGCATGCTTGAGAAACAGTGATAAGGATTTGTGATTATCCTGAAGGACCAACAAAAGCAGAGCAAAGAAGAGCAAAGGGTCTTTGTCTGTGAGCGTTGACCCCCTTGCCTTCTTCTCTCTTTCACAGGAAAGTTTGGAGTAATCTTTAAATCCGTTGGTACAGGGATTGCTGGCAATTCCCGGCAAAATGGCTACCAGGAAAAAAAATGCTCAACATCACTCGGCATCAGGGAAATACAAATCAAAACCACAATGAGATACCACCTCACACCAGTAGAATGGCGAAATTAACAACTCAGGAAACAACAGATGTTGGTGAGGATGTGGAGAAAAGGCAACCCTTCCAAACTGTTGGTGGGAATGCAAACTGGTGCAGGCACTCTGGAAAACAGTATGGAGGTTAAACTCAAGAAGTTAAAAATAGAGCTACCCTATGATCCAGCAACTGCAGTAGTAGGTATGTATCCAAAGGATACAGTGATTCAAAGTGGCACATGTACCCTAATGTTTATGGCAACAATGTCCACAATAGCCAAACTATCAAAAGAGCCCAGATGTTCATTAACAGATGAATGGATAAAGAAGAGGTCATATATATTCCATATATAATGGAATATTAATTAGCCTCAAAAAGAATGAAGTCTTGCCATTTGCAATGACATGGTTAGAACTAGAGGGTGTTATGCTAAGCAAAATAAGTTAGTCAGAGAAAGACAAATACCATACCTTTTCACTCATGCAGAATTTAAGAAACAAAAGAGATGAACATAGGGGAAGGGAAGGAAAATAAAATAAGATGAAAATAGAGAGGGAGGCAAACCATAAGAAAGTCTTAACTATAGGAAACAAACTGAGGGTTGCTGGAGGGGAGGTCAGTGGGGGGAAGGGATAGTTGTGTGAAGGCATTAAGGAGGACACTTGATGTAATGAGCACTGGGTGTAATATGTAACTGATTAATCAATAGATTCTACCCCTGAAATTAATAATACAGTATATGTTAACTAAATTGAATTTACATAAAGAATAAAAAAAACAGAAACAAAAGCAAATACTCAAAATGTGTATAATTTATGTAAATGTTCAAGATTAAGTAAAATTTATAGCCCTTAGTATCTCTAAAAACCATTTTCCAGATTGCAGTTATCATATTTTTGATGGTACTTATGTGTGGTTTTAAATTTTAATATATTTTCTTCCATCTTCCATTTATTTTGTGCCAAAATTAGTCTATAATTGTTAAAATATATTACTTCTTAATACTATCTCTTTATTGCATTAAAAGTAAACTTTAACAGCAGAGCCCATTTTGGGTAGGACTTTAGATTTTTTATTTAGGTATTAAAGGCAGAAAAATAGCTAACAATGTGTTTTCTGTATCCCTAAGGAAAAAAAAAATTCCACTATGTTAAATTATATGTTTTATAATTTTTATGACAGAACATTAAGAGGAAATTAATACTTAGCAAATAAAACTCATAATAATAAAAATTGAATCTTACCTATTTAAAAAATTCTACACAAAAAAATTGCTTGGAAGAAATGTGTAACTTTGTGACAGAGAAGCCAGTTGCACCAGTGATATATGAAGATAAATCTTAAAAGGGATGGTAAGTTTTTTATCTGATAATAAAAAGACGGTGGGTAATAAATCCTTATTATCTAATACATTGGTTTTCTATTGAGACCACTTTTAGAATAAAAGATTTTTATATTTCAGTAGATTGTGTTTCAGTTAAATAATGACAAAAGAAATATGAATATATTAAATATTTTAGAAGTTTTTATACATTGTATCTAAAATAAAAATAAAAGATAAAAATCAAATATCTTCAAAAGGAAATTTTGAAAAGAGGCTATTCTATGACATAGGAAAGAAATATATTTTGAATAGAAACAGTTGCTGCTAACACATAAATAATGAAACTAGTTTGGCATATTCAAGATCCAGTAAATGGGCCAATGTGAACAAAACAAAAGCATTACACATTTTTTCCTCCTTTCTGCAGAAGATGGACAGATAGGAGAATTACCTAGTAGAGTAAATTAGTAGAAACTGATGACTGATTAAAGTTAGGGGTTGAGAAAAAGATAGGATTGAGTTCAAGCTTCAGCAATTGTGTAGATAATTTTTAAAATTAATTAGATAGGAAACAGAGAAAGGATAAATGGATTTTGGAGAAAATATTATAAATATTGAAGGACAAGCGAAAGGAAGACCAGTGAGCAGTAAGATATATGGCCTGAGGTTCATATGAGTCGCAGAGAAATGGCATAGGAAGACACAAGACTGACTAGAAAGGGCAAACACTGAAGAACTTCAGCATTTTCTGAAGGGGGAGAAATCAGAGAGGGAGACGAACCATGAGAGTCTATGGACCCCCGGGGAAACAAACTGAGGGTTTCAGAGGGGAGGGAGTTGGGGGATGGGATAAGAAGGTGATGGGTATTAAGGAGGGCATGTGTTGTGATGAGCACTGAGTGTTATACGCAACTAATGAATCATTGAACGCTACATCAAAAACTAATGATGTACTATACAGTGGCTAACTGAACATAATGAAAAAAAAAGAAAAAGAACTTCAACATTTAAGGGATAAGCATGGAAAAAAAAAAGATGAAATGGAGACTGAGAAGTCTGTCAGAGAAGTGGGAGGAAACCGAGGAGTGCATCCTCATCTGAGCCAAGAATTTCAGGAAGGAGCAATTAGAGGGTCAAATGCTGCTAAAAGTTCACGAAAGATGAAAACTGCCCACTATATTAAGCAAAGAGGAGATTTCACTGAAATCAGTGTCAGAGGACTGGTAGATGTAGAAACCAGAATGCAGTGAGTTGATGGGAAATTGGGAGGTGAAGAAAATAACAGTAAACAAAGGAATATGTTTATGAAGAGAAGTTTAAATGGGTTGCAATTAAGTATAGGATCAGAGAAGGTTTTTAGTTTTGATAGGATTAAGTGAGGTAAGGTGAGTTAAGTTAAAATAAGGTAAAATGAGATAAAATTGCCTATACTTAAATGTATGGTACCAGTAGTAGGTGATACAAGGTACCAGTAAAATATTAAATAAAAAGAGAAAAGAAATAATTTATGAATTAATAGCCTACATATGTGTGAAAAGATGGGATTCTAAACTCAAGTAAAGGAATGAACCAAAGCCAGTAAGACGGACACCTCAATGGCTTAGAACCTGTAATCCATACTTATAAGATTTATGAGCTGTGTGACCTGGTTTAAATAATTTAATCTGCCTGTGTTCCAGTTTCTTTATTTGAAAAGTGAGTAAAATGATATTTACTTCAAAGGGTTTTTTGAAAGACCAAGTGGGCCAATACTTAATAATGCATTCAAACCATGTCTGTTACATAGTAAACTTCCAAAATATTTTTATTGTTATTGTTATTACAATATTAAAACTGAAATAAAACAACATTAACAATTGAAAGGATAGTTGGGCATATATTTAGGATTGTGGGATTATACAAACCAGTAAGTATGTGAAACAAGATGTTTAACATCATTAGGGAAATGCAAATCAAAATCACAATGAGATTCCACCTCACACCTATAATAATGGTTACTATGAAATGGAAAATCAAAAATGTTTGGGAGGATGTGTAGAAATTGGAATCCTTATACACTGTTTTTTGTTTTTTTTTTTAAAGATTTTATTTATTTATTTGAGAGAGAGAGAATGAGAGAGAGCAAGCACATGAGAGGGGGGATGGTCAGGGGGAGAAGCAGACTCCCTGCCGAGCAGGGAGCCCGATGCAGGACTCGATCCCGGGACTCCAGGATCATGACCTGAGCTGAAGGCAGTTGCTTAACCAACTGAGCCACCCAGGCGCCCCCCTTATACACTGTTGATGGTTATATAAAATTATACATCTGCAATGGAAAATAATATGGCAGTTCCCTCAAAAATATTAAAAAGAGAAGTACCTTATGATCTTGCAATTCCACTTCTGGGCATATATCCCAAAGAATTGAAAACAGAGTCTTGAACAGATATTCTGTACACCCATGTTTATAGAAGCATTAATCACAATAGCCAAAAGGTGTAAGCAAAACATGTTCCACAGTAGGTGATGAATAAACAAAAGGCTATATACCTACAACTCAGCCTTAGAAAGGAAGAAAAATCTGACACATGCTATCCTGAATGAATTTTGAAAATCTTGTGCTAAATGAAATGAGCTGGTATTCTATGATTCCACTTATATGAGATACCTGTAGTAGACAAATTCAGAGAGTCAGAAAATAGAATTGCAATTGCCAGAGACTGAGAAAGGTGGTAGTGGGGCATTACCATCTAATGGGTAGAGTTTTAGTTTTTCAAGATGAGAAGAAATTTGGAGATGGATGGTGGTGATAATTGCACAATAATGAAAGTGTACCAATATAACTGAACTGCACAATGGCTAAGACAGTAAATTTTATGTTGCATGTATTTTACCACAATTTTGAAAGTTTTTAAAAAGATTATAGTGTCTGTGGACAGCAGCAAGTTGTTAAAGTTCTAGTCCCGTGTATTCTATTACCTCTGTGAATTAAAAAAACAATCATCTCTTATGAATGAAGGCAGTAGTGTTGGATCAGAGGTTTGAGAAGCAGAGAGGTAAGCATTCTTCTATCAATTTTCTCATATTTGTATTCTTATTAAAATAAACTTGACTATAGACTCTTCTTTTGCATTAATACATATTTTAACTATAATATTTCATTTATAGGTGAGAAATAAGTTAGTGGAAAAACAACTTTATAACAGCTATTTCTTGCTCTATACTTTGGCCTATTGAGAACATTTGCATACTGATTCACCAACTTCAAATCAAATTAACCAAATGTCAACAAAGTTTACACTGTTTCCTGATGACCATCAATCCCAGACTTTCACAATTACCCAGAGCTACAATTCTTTATTAGGAAACCTCTCCTGTTAAATCCAAAAATCAAAAGCCTGAAACTTTTATCAGGTCTTAGCTACAGGAAGATCTAGTTTCATCAACTGCCCTGTGCTAACTATACCCTGGATGCCAATCTCTACACCACAGGGATTTACAGTCAGCAAAAGACATGGTCCATGCTGCTAAAATCAAAAATGAGGATTTTTGTCCTAAACCATTTAGGACTTAAACTTCTTAAATTGCACACCAATAACTTGAAATGAGACTGTTTCGTATTTATGTGAATCAGTTCTACTTAAAATGTAGGCAGTAGCTTTCCCAACAACATTTACTAGGTAATTTTTGCTTTCAGGACTCAGGTGTCTAAATGCCTACTGGTCCAAATGTGTTTTCCGCATATCAGGCATTGTCCACCAGTGTGCAATTTTCACCCTCATAAATGTGTACACCAGTAGGGCTCAGGCGTGAATGATTGGATGGGGTGTCACAATATTTCTTTGGCTCATAAAGTGCACTGGGGATCCCATGGTGAAAGCCATAGGTAGAAAAGTTCTTTGTGTTACTGGCAGATATCCAGGTCCTGTGGTGGTTGGACAAACTATAATCATTCCCTATTGCTGTTCATAATTGTTCGTTTTTTTTTCCTTTGGCATGAATGACAAAGAATATGCCATGAAAAATACTGTGTGTTTTTAAAAGAAAATTAAGTAAAATTCTATGATTAACAGCTGATCATAGGAATTGCTGACAAAACCTAAATAACAGTTAAACCAGGCCAGATTTTTCATCTACATCTACATGTGTATCATGGAAATGATTTTTTTAATTGCATTTTTACATACACTTTGTATTTCAGTTAGCAGTCAGTTATTTCCAAACAAATTATCTACTATTTCCTGAAGTCTAGAAGTTTAGGTAAGAATACAGAATTTTATTGTTAGTAATTGCTAAGAGGTACACTCAGATGGAATTTATGTTTCTCTTAATTCCAAAATAAAGATTTCGAATATTTGGTACTACATGTCTGTGCTATATAAGTAAGAGTGTTTTCATTATCTTCGCTGATGCTAGACATTTGACTGTTGAAATTGCTCAGAATTTGAGCTGGTGACCGGTGACAACTTTTATTTACTTGTTCTATTTCAGCTGAAGTAAAATTTCACTTGAACTTTGATAGTTGCCTTTCATGTTTTGTTAGTAGGATCTTTTTTGACCCCTCTGTAACTCACAGTGATGTGATGTGAGACATTCTTTGTCATCACTATTGGTGTCATAAAGCAAACTTTTATCATGCTTCTATTCCCTTGCAAATGGTACTTCCATCTAAACAAGCTCATTGTCCTTTCCAATCCCTTCCCACTTATGGGTAAGGTGATCAGAGGATCCTGAGCACCAGTGAATGAGCATTCAGATTTTGCATTCCACCTCCAGCACCTCTCTAGGCTTGCTTCCCAGAGTCATTGCTTTACTAGATAGATACACCAGGCTTGCTATGGTAATCTGACAAACTCCTGAAGATTCTCCTCTACCTACTGAAGTGATGGTAATTTAGATTTTATTTGCTTCTGAAATTTATCTTTGTTTCCTACAATCTCCTTTCCTTAGCTCCATTTCTGCCCACCAGAGGGTGGCCTGGAATTGTTCCCTGTCCAGAACCTCTCAGTGAGTGACCTCTTCCAGGTCAGGACCTTTGATGCCTTGCTTGTTCCTAGGGATGGAATTAAGGCAATTATCTCCCTATATAAACATCCGTGATGAAATTCCTCAGGCAAACTCAGGTTCAACAAACATAAAACATAATTCTTTATAGAAAAAAGAAGGGCACAAGACATCAGGAAGAGTCATGGAGACAGGTATACTACACTCAGATGAAAGAAAAATCACATAGTTGTTTCATATAAGCACATGAGTGGATTATGGGAATGGAAGTAGAATGAGACCTCACATTCTAGGAATGCCAAAGTGACTACTTCAGATATGTAGCTCACTTTCCCATTATTATATATTAGCAAGTGATACTGTAGAAACCACTATGAAAAATAAACATTCACACAAAAGTTAGTATCAAGCAGAACATCTATGGCTGAGTAAGTGTATACATGCACTTTTATTGTTTGTACTTGTTGTTTGTACATGTTGCATGCACAAACATTAGGAACTATATACATTGGGGTATTTAATTATTGCACAATGATTGAGCCAGATGTCATTTCTTTATTAATACAGCTAAGGGCATTTATACCCACACACATACATGGATGTCATAGAGGATGGGTATATGAGAAATGGAAGTTGGGAGGAGGCAGGATGGGAAGTGAAGAAATAAATGAGTATAGGATGATCAAAATCATGAACTTAATGATATTAAGGAATACAGAGAAGGGGTGAGAAAGAAGAGAAAGATAAAAATGGAGAGAGGAGATGTAAAGAGAGAGATACACACATACTCATACTCACACACACAAAGAGGAAGAAAAACATATGAGGAAGAGTGAAAGAGATAGGAAGAAAGCAGAGGTAGATATTAAGGTGCAAAAGAGAAAGAGAAAAGATGATTTGCTACACGGGCCACTCTTCAGATGATCATAAGTCCCCCTAGTGATTATACATCAGGATTTTTGAAAATTAAAGTATTGATGCATGGTTGGGATATCAGCAAATAATTAATGATGTGGCTAATTTTGTGAATTTGACCATGCAGTGACTCTTAAGAATGCTCTACCTAATATTTTCCTTTTTACTTATGTACTAAACAGAACTCACTACCCCTCTTTATTAAGATCGCAATGAATAAGTTTTCTATTGGAATAATGAAGACATTTGTTTGGACAATGAAGTGAGGCAGCATCTAAATACTTAGGTAGATGCAAAGAACCACCTCACAAGTTGTATCACATGTTTTCTCTGTCTATAGAGCTTTGGGAAGGTTATAAATAACTTCGAAAGCAACAGAATTTAAGGGCTCAATTATGTCTCTTTACTTGTGTCTATAAAATATGCACGAACATACCACATTCTGTGACCCTATTTATTTGAATTTGTATATATCTATGTACAAAATCCTATCAATTTTATTTCAAAAGTATTTCTGATATCCAGTCCAATATCTATATTCCCTCACTTCTCTACTGGATTAGTAAAACACTTCTCTGTCCTGATTGATTATATGATATTTTCCTTGTTTGCCTGTGTATTATCTGTCATCCCTCCTTAAGAATATGAACTCCAAGCAGGGGTCTATCTGTCTTGTTCACGATTTCCCCATCACCTAGAACTGTTCCTTGAACAGAGTATTTGTTTAATGCTGAAACAAAAAATCTTTCACTCGCTGACAGTTTCTGAAGTGATCCTCTTCAGTTCATTGTTACTGCAAATCTATCCCTAGTTATTTCTTTTCCATTTTATATTTTAATAAATTAAATATGACTCTGACACCTTATGAAAATTATAGATTTTCTTTTTTCCCCTGTACTACCATGTTTTTACATACATACACTAATCAATAAAAGTGAAAATATGTACTATCAGATATTGTTCTGATCATAAGTCATTAAGCAGAAATTTAAAATATTTCCTATTTAATAATAATTGTTGTTGCAAACACTGACCTTGAGTGCCATTTTACTACCCAAAGGTAAATTGTCTACTGTATTCTTTTTCTATTTTGTTGTTTTCCAATTATTTTATTTTTATTTATTTATTTTTATTATTCTAGAGCTAGTACTTTATTTGGAGTCCACACATCAAAATGTAACAAATAATTATACATCAGGACTGATAGGAATACCAAGTATTATTTCACAAGTGCCACTATGTGTTTCTTCTTCTCTGACACAATTGACACAGATCCAGGCTTGCCATGTTTGAGACGATTTACCTCCTTTGGTCGGTGAGCTTCCTTCATGATGTGCTGTTCCTGGATTTGGCTGTAGATTTTGGTAGATGCCGGTGATGAGCAATGCATTTTATATGAGGATGATGTTGAAATTTCTCCTTCAACTTCTGGTTATAATCTTTGGCTGCTTTTTCTCGTGATGTAAGCACACCCAATTTTTCAGAAGCATTAGCTTTCCATAGACGAATGTTCATTTCATCAGATCCACACATAATATATTTGCTGTTAGTTCATTTTACACAGATAACATGTTTCATGTTCCCTGCATGTTCCCTGTTTCTACTTTTGTCTACAGGAAAGATACAAATAGATTTATCAAAACTAGCAGACACAAACTCTTTCCCAGTGGGAGAGTAATCCACATCAAGCACTGCAGATACATGATCCATCTGTACCATTACAGGAGTGTCCTGTGAATGTATATCAAAAGTATACAAGTTGTTATCTTCATTTGCTGCAGTAAAAATGAAAGCTTCCTTAGGGTTCCAACAAACTGTATTTGTTCTCATACCTAAGATGACCTTTTTCAGGGGAGTCGCTTTCCTCACATCATATAGTACTCTATTCCTGTCAGAAGCACAACTTCCCAAGAGAAATGTTGCAATTGGGTTAAATTTAACACTACTTATATACTGTCGAATCCCCAGTCATTGAACATATAGGACTTGTTCTTTGTTCATCCTAAATGTCTACTTGCTGTCCACATGTGGCAAAAACAGCTTCTTTCCAGTAATGATCAATTCCCATATACACTGTTTTTCTTAATATTGTATGCAATGGTTCCTCCTCTTCTCCATAGCCTGGTCCATCCATTTTCCACTGCTTCACAGTTTTATC
Source organism: Mirounga angustirostris (assembly GCF_029215605.1). NCBI lineage: Eukaryota > Metazoa > Chordata > Mammalia > Carnivora > Phocidae > Mirounga > Mirounga angustirostris. Next base: position 142,115,707 of record NW_026991710.1, on the reverse strand, counting down.
ATCTCCAACAGTAAAAAAAGAAGTCCCACAAAAGCGAGTACATATTCCTCGTACAAAATCTTCATGTGCTTGTATGTATGGATATATTTTCATTTAGTCAAGTTCCAAATTCTAACTTCTCCATCACATGCCCCAGAAACGACAGTAACCAGGATCTTTGGATGTTTTGCCAAGCAATTGACTCCATCTCAGTGACCATCCAGAGAAGCAAGGAATGATTTTGCAAATACCTGTTCCAGTTTGGTAGCATTTAAAGCTCTTACATATTCTTGTGAAAAGGATGTAAGATAGGATCATAGTTTCTTTGAACTCTTTGTTAGTCCAGCTCAGTTTCACGGACATAGTTGTCCGGGTTCTGGCTCAGAATGTTCACCTTCATTTTGGCTTCTAGTTGTTCCTGACTCCCCAAGCCTTTCCTCTGAGTTTGGGTTACCCTTCCTAATTATTTTAAAGCTGATCACTTATCCTATCTCTCTTTCAATAGACCACACATTTCTTTATGTGTCTTCTAAATAGGTATTTTATTTTTAAAATTTTAAAGCCTCTTGCAAAATGGTAAAATGGAGGGTGAATTTTGTATTAACTGCAGTAGGATGAGCTGCTCACATTAACATATTGGGAAGTTATGACAAGATTATATATGTAATCTTATATATATGTAGATTAATTTTTTACATGCGACATATCACTATCTAATGATTAAGTACTATTACTTTGGAAAACAATGTTCTTTTTTCTTATGATGTTAAAATATGGGATAAAGTTTGAAAAGAGATATATATTAACACGGATTATTGTTCTTGGCTTTCCTATCATGCACTTCATGTGATTCCTCACAATGTAACCAATGTTTTATCTGTGCACTTTCAGTTAATAACAAGCTATGATTAGTCAGGGGATGTATTTTGTGCATATTTTCTCAATCCTTGAAACTAAAACAAGGCCCTAAGATCTCTATTTTTTTCCTTTTGAAATGTCAAATTCACCAAATATCAGGCATTTTTCATTTGTCCGATGAATCCTTGACATGAAGGACAGCTTGCTGTTACTAATATGGAGAAAGAATCCAAACATACCTTAGCTTGGAGGCTGCTTTCCTTTTAGTATATGTGCTGCCGAAGCGAGCACGAGGCTGCTTTCCTTTTGATAGGTTAACTGATTTTTCTTTTCTCCTATTACATATAATATAGTATGTTTTGTATATACTTGACCAATCTTTAAACTAAAGAAAAATATTTATTTATGTATTTTTATTTCTCTGTGCTTTAGTATTGGATTTGAAATCAGAAAAAAAAATTCATGTGATTAAATTCAAATATTTGCATCTTATTCTTGCACTGATAAGAAGGTAACTGCCACACATAAGCTCAAACCAATAGCTTAGTTACATGACAAACCCATTAAAGAGGGAAAGCTAATCAATTTTTACCTGCTTTCTAAAAATTATGTTGTTGCAACCTTGACACATTAACTTTAAAAAGACTTTTTTTCAACTATGTGCAGAGCACATATACATACTCTGAATAACTCCCTCCAAGTAAAAATTCATATCCTATTTGGGAAGTATTATTGGATGACATGAATTGGAATTACATTATAAATATAAATATAATTTCTATATTATATTTATAGAAATGAAGAAACAGTTTAAAATTCAGAACCAGTCTGCATATTTTATTTTCTATGTTCATTTGTTATTCTAAACCCTTCCTTGTCTTTTAAAAATATAAGCACTAAAAGAAGCCAGATTGACTCACTTCATCTCTCTCAACTGACTATGTCAAAGGTAATATTGGGTAGTACAAGGTGCCAAAAAAAAAAAAAAAAAAAAAAAGAAAGAAAAAGAAAGAACAACTGAATTAGAATTTATAAACTGGAACAAAATTTTATTCCAGTTCTAACTCTATAATCAATTCACAAACTCAAACAGACAATTTCACAATTATTACTGAGTAATAATTAATATTAATAATTAACATTAACTCTTAAAAGGCCAACAATATCAATGTTGGCAAGAATTAAAAAAGAACTGAAACTGTCACTCTTTGCATTAAGTATGTAAATTTCTATTATCACTTTATAAAACTAGATTACTTACTAGAGGTGAACATATATCTCCCTATGTCAGGGCAGTTTCATTGCAAAATTTGTGAGTATGTTTCCACAAAAAAATCTGCATAAAAATATTCATAGCAGCTTTTTTTATAATAGCTCTAAATGGGATACTATTCAAACATCCTTCAACTATAGAATACATAAATAAATTATAAAATCATACAGAATACTTTGTAATACTGGTAATAAAAAAGAATGGACTTCTACCCTATGAAATAACATGTATAAATTTCATAAACATAATTGAGCAAAAGAAGCCAAACACCAAAGAGTAAGTACTAGATATATATTCTGCTTCCACTGAAGATAGAAGCTAAAAAGAATTGAAAAAGAAAAGAAAAAGAAGAAAAGTACAGCACTTGACCTAACAATGAGAAAAATTTGAGGATAGTACAAAATTAGGACTTTAATTGAACCCATCAGAGATCTAGTTTTAAGAGCAACCAAGTAACCTGTCAAAAAAGGAACAGACATCTCCAAGGAGAAATGAAACATGTAGTCTGGTACATCTGTGACAGAGCATAGACTAGTAGGCATCAACCCCACAAATAGGTAAGAAAAAAATGAGATAACCAATTAAAAATATGCTAAAGTCCAAATGGGTTAGTATGGTAGTATGGAACCAGTGACAGCCTGTTCAGAAATGAAACTTTCATGTTCTTTCTCAGTGGTTCTGTAAAACACCTTACTCTTCTGAGACAGGGAAATATGATGTAAAGATAGGAAATATTGCTTTCACTTCCCCTGGGAGCATTTTACTTTTCCTATACCACTAGAATTAAGCCAGTAGCCATTTTTCTAGTTTATTGTTCTCATCCAAAAGGATAATAAAACATCTCATATTTCTCATAAAGACAAATGATTATAGCCTGGACTGGTCACTAGGTTAAGCCTGAAGGTGCCAGGAAGACTAAAGTGCTTGTTCCCTAGGTATTTACTTTTCTAATAGTATATTATATAAATATCAGATATATCTTTTTATTAGGAAAGCTAGAGACATCTGGGGCTTATCTGGCCCATGAAAAAATGTATTTACATTCCACAAGGTAAGAGTAAGAATCCAAGATTTTTTTCTATTTCATCTTGAAGTGGCAAAAGCTTGCTTTTTTTTTTTTTTTAATTCTCTCTTTTTGGGGAGGAAAAAGGGACTCCTGTCTCTTACTGCATATAAATGGAGATAGTCTGTCATTCTCCATCTTGCATATATGAAGTGTTTGGCTAGTTATCTAGGAGTGTTTCCCATCTGGCTTTCATCTTACCACACCAGGGATATTGTCTATAGAAAGCAGGGCTAGTACATTATTTATTATAAGGTACTTATTAAGAAACTGGTGTCAGGGCACCTGGATGGCTCAGCCGGTTAAGCATCTGATGTCAGCTCAAGTCATGATCCCAGGGTCCTGGAATCTAGCCCCGTGTTGGGCTCCCTGCTTGGTGGAGAGTCTGCTTCTCCCTCTCCCTCTGCCTGCCATTCTGCCTGCTTGTGTTCACATGTGTGTGTTTGCTCTCTCTCTCTCTGTCAAATAAATAAATAAATAAATAAATAAATAAATAAATAAATAAATATCTTAAAAAAAAAAAGAAAGAAACTGGTATCTATTCCAGAACATCATGTGTTCAAATTCAGGGAAATATTAATAAAGATGAAAATTTAAAACTAAAACAGAACTCCAAACACAAGGAGAGCTCACCCTCACCCATGGGCTATTTTCCATGAAACTCCTTAAGGTGCTCAGAAGAAAGATTGGGTGGAAGCAGTATAAGAGACTAGAACTTCCCTCTATGATGATGGTGTATAGGAGATGATTAGAAGCTGCTAACTGAAAGGCACAAAACCTCTGTCCATCTGGACCCAACTCTCACACAAAGCAAAAGCCTTAAAATACTGAGGAACTGACAGCAAGCCTTCTCACCCTCAAAGGAAAAGATTGATTGTGACTGCCAGAGTGTAGAAGTGGAGGGTGATAAAAAGAAATCTGCCCAAGAGATGAAGACGGGGGAAAGGATATAGTCCTAGACACATTATCTTAAACCAATACCATTAGAAATCTGCTACTATTGTGGGAGATGTGAAAAACTTTCTCCTGCACAATAAAAAGATAAAGGCAGAAAAAAAGGCAATATTTTGGCTGCCACAGGAAGCAGGGCAGAAACAATGAATAAGCCCTATCCCCAAGGTCCAGGCATTCAAATCCTCCCTAAGACTGTTCCTAGATTAGAAAAACAACTGTATCTGCAACCCACCACAAATCTAGTAATCATTCAAATGACAAGCAATGAATGCCTTTTTTTTTCTCCAGAGGGGCAAGGGCATAAAGACATTTTATGGTAAAGACATACAGATAGAAGTGAAAACTGGCTATAAAACACTAGTATACTCCAACATGCCAGCCTCCATCATAAACTCAAGGCAATGGTAGCCAATTTTGCTAGCAGAATTTAAAGCATAGCAACAAAATAACTTCATTTCAGCTAAGCTCCAGACTAAACTGATGTAAACCACCACAGTGACTGCATGAAAGAAGAAGTATGCCTATTTTCAAGCATAATTATAATTTATTTAAGTCTCTACTGTACTATAAGTGATATTGAAGATTTAATAAGAAATTAAATACACACAAAAAATCAAGGTTAAAAAAAGTGTCAATTGAGAACCAAAATAATAAACATAATAAGACACCAAAATGACCCAGGTGGAGGAATTATTAGACAAGGTCTTTAAAATAATGGTGATTAATTGGCTAATATAAACAACATGGATAAATTGAGAGTTTCAGAAGAGATGGAAATTATAAGAAAGTATCAAATGAAAATGTTAAAATTTAATAAAGTATCAGAAATAAATCATTCCTTTGATGGCTCATAAATAGACTTAAGACAGCTAAAAAATAATAAATGGATTTAGAGATATGTTACTACAAGTTATCAAGGGTGCCTGGGTGGCTCAATTGGTTAAGCATCTGCCTTCTGTTCAGGTCATGATCTTATGGATCCTGGGATTGAGCCCCATGTTGGGCTCCCTGTTCAGGGGGGAGTCTGCTTCTCCCTCTCCCTCTGTCCCTCCTCCCCATTCAGGCACTCTCTCTCTTTCTCTCTCAAATAAATAAATAAAACCTTAAAAACAAACAAACAAAAAAGTTATCAGAACTAAAAGACATAAGAAAACAATGCAAACAAAATTTAAAACAAAATGAGAAAGAGCTAACCATACAAGAACTGTGAGACAATATCAAACAATCTAATATATATATACAATTGAAGATCCATAGCAAAAGAGTAATGGTGACAGAAAAAATATTTGAAGAGATAATGGTCATGAATTTTTTAAAAAAATAATGGACATTAAACTCTCAAAATTCATAGTACCATAAAAAGGATAAATGCAACAACAACGAAACTCTAAACATATTGTATTCAGACTGCTGAAAATGAAAGGTAGAGAACATCTTGAAGGCCACCATAGAAAAAAGACACATTACATATAGAAAAACAAAGATACAAATTACAGTAGAGGGGAGGGTGGCCAAGACAGCAAAGTAAGAGGACCCTAAACTCACTTCATCCCATGGATACAACTAGGTAACATTCACATCAGTGTAAATAACCCCCAAAATGACCCAAAGTCTGGCAGAACAAACTTCACAGCTAATGTAGAGAAGAGGCCACACTGAAGAGGGTAGGAAGGGTGGATACATAGTAGGAAGCAAAACTGTGGTCATCTGCTGGGTCAGGAGGGAGGAGGCTGCAGGCACAGACAAGGGAGAGAAACAGACTATCACACCAGGGAGCCTGCGTGGGGAAGATGAGAACAGTTGGCTTTGAAAACTAGAGGGCCTGAATTTTGTGAGTGCTTACAACCAGTGAGACTTAAAGCCTGGAACTTAAGAAAATCAGAGGGCTCAGCTCTCAGACAACCCAGAGGTCAAGAGGAAGCTGAGTCCCTACCCTTAAAGGGACAGCATGATAAACAGCCCAAGGATGTACAGCAACAGAGTGGAGGATTTCAGTGAGACCCTTAACAAAGAGATTGAAAACATAAAAAAGAACCAATTAGAGATGAACACAGGTGAAATTAAAAATATACTAGATGGCATAAATAGCTGACTAGAGGAAGCAGAAGAATAAATTAGCGATATGGAAGACAGAGTAATGGAAAGTAATCAAGCTGAGCATGTGAGAGGTAAAAATATGCAAATTGAGAATAGACTTAGAAAACTTAGTGACTATATCAAGCATAATAACATTTGCATTATAGGGATCCCAGAAGAAGAGAGGAAAGGGGGAGGAAAATATACTTGAAGAAATAATAGCTGAAAACTTCCTAAATCTGGGGAAGGAAACAGATATCCAGGTCCAACTGGCACAGAGATGCCCCAACAAAATCAACACAAGGAGGTCCACACTGACATATAGTAATTAAAATGACATGAAGTAGTGATAAAGAGAGAATTTTAAAAGCAGCAAAAGAAGATAGTTACAAACAAGGGAAACCCCATAAGACTATCTGTGGATTTTTTAGACGAAACTTGGCAGGCCGGAAGAAAGTGGCATAATATATTCAAAGCGCCAAAAGGAAAAAAAAATCCACAGCCAAGAATATTCTATCCAGCAAGGCTGTCATTCAGAATAGGAGGAGAGATAAAAAGTTTCTCAGAAAAACAAAAGCTAAAGGAGTTCATGACCACTAACCAATTCTATAAGAAAAGTTAAATGGGACTCTTTGAGGGGAAAGGAAAGAAGAAAAACAAAAGTAAGGAAAGTAGGAAGCATAAAAGCAATAAAAATAAATATATAGATAAAAATCAGTCAACAGACTTACAAAATAAAAGGATAAAGTGTGACACCATATACCAAAAACATGGAGGGAAGGAGTAAAGAATGAGCTCAATTTCAGTAAAAGCAAATATGATATAAGAACAAAATAAATAATAAAAAAAGGACAGATCAGATAGAAACAACTAGCATGATGAAAAATATAAATATAACCATATCAATAATTAAATATAAATGGCTTAAAACCTTTAAGTATAAATGGTCTAAAATACAGAAATTGATTCAGTTTAAAATCAGGATCTAACTATATGCTATCTACAAGAAACATTCTACATATCAAGATATGGGCACATTAAAAGTAAAATATGCAAAAGGCATACTATTCAAACAGTAATCAAAAGAAAGCAGACATGGATATATTGTCAAATAAAGTAGACTTCAGAATAAGAAATATTGCCAGGGATAAGCAGAGCCATTATATAATGATAATGTGGTGAGTTCATTGAGATGACATGGCAATTTTCAATGTTTATGCACCTAACAACAGAGTTTTAAAATACATGAAATACAAAAAAATGGAACTGAAAGGAGAAATAGACAAATCCACAATCATAGTTGAAAAGTCAATATTCTACTCTCATTAAACAACAGAATAAATAGAAAATCTCAGGAATAGATAGTTCCCAACCTATGACAATCTGACTTGACAATGTTTTGACTTTACCCAGTGTGAAAGCAATACACATTCAGTAGAAACCATACTTAGAATTTTAAATTTTGGTATTTTCCCAGGCTAATGTTATGCAGATGATACTCATGATGCTGGGTGATGTCAATTAGTAGAAGCTCTCAGTGATTATGAGGGCAAACAAATGATAAAAAACCAGTCTGTATCCATACAACAATTCTGTTTTTTTCACTTCCAGTATTGTATTTAATAAAGTACATGGGATATTCAATACATTATTGTAAAATAGACTTTCTATTAAATGATTATGCCCAACAGTACGCTAATGTAAATGTTCTGAGCATGTTTAAGGTAGGCAAGGCTAATTTATGATGTTTGGTAGGTTAGGTGTATTTTCTACTTATAATTTTTTTTAATTTATGATGAAATTATCAAGTTATAACCTCATTGTAAGTTGAGGAAGATCCATATATAGGAGATTTGAACATTACTACCAACCACCAAACAATAGGAGACACATATTCTTTTCAAGAATGCATGGAATATTCATTATTATAGCCCATATTCTCTGGGGCATAAAACCAACCTTGACAAATTTAAAAGAATTGAAATTATGCAAAGTGTTGTTTTTTTTAAAGATTTTATTTATTTATTTGGCAGAGAAAGACACACTGAGAGAGGGAACACAAGCAGGGGGGAGTGGGAGAAGGAGAAGCAGGCTTCCCACAGAGCAGGGAGCCTGATGCTGGCCTCGATCCCAGGGCCCTGGGATCATGACCTGAGCCAAAGGCAGACGCTTAACAGCTGAGCCACCCAGGTGCCCCCAAAGTGTTTTTCTATCAATCAGATTAAATTTTAAATGAGTAACAGAAAAATATATGAAATATCCCCAATATTTAGAAGTTAACAAACTTCTAAATTACCTATGGATCAAAGAAAAAGTCTCAAGGGATTTGAGAATATTATTTGAATTGAAAATTCAAATAAAAGTAGAGACAGAACACATGCAAATTTGGAGATCACAACCAAGTATGAGAAAACTCTTTAGAAATTAAATAAATGGAGGGGCATTTAGCTAGCTCAGTAGGTTAAGCATCTGACTCTTGATTTCAGCTCAGTTCATGATTTCAGGGTTGTGAGATTGAGCTCCATGCCAGTCTCCACACTCAGTGGAGAGTGTGCTTGAGATTCTCTCCCTCTCTCTCTCTCCCTCTCTTTTAAAAAATTAAATAAATGGAGAATTATATAGTGTTTAAGGATTGAAAGACACAATTTGTCAAGATATTAATTCCCTCCAAAGTGATCTTTGGCTTTAGTGTAATCCTAATCATATTCCTTTTAGGATTTTGTGTGTGAAAATTGGAAGCAGTTTATTTGGAAAGGCAAGGGAAATAGACAATTCAGTTTGGAAAACAACCTAAGAATTTGGAGGCCTCTCACTTCTGACAACATTTAATATGAAGCAACAGCAATAAAGATGGTGTGGTATTTTGTAAAACAAAGACACATAGACCAATGGCACAGAGTAGAAAGTAAAAAAAATAGATCCATACATATTTGGTCAATTAATTTCCAACAAAACTGGTAAGGCAATTCAAAGGAGAAAGGATAGTTTAGTTAATAAATTGGTACTAAAAACATTGGGCATCCATATGCAAAATAAATAAAATTTAAACATTTGCAACATATTTAAAATTAAAATATATCATCAAAATATATCATCAATTTAAAACTAGAACTAATTTAAAGCAGAAAACTTCACGAAGAAAACACTTGAGAATATGCTGAGACTTTGGGAAAACCAAAGCTTTCTTAGGTAGGACACAAAAACATAAAATAAAATTTAAAATTATATATTAGACATGATCAGATTAATCTTGCCTGCTTTTTGAAAGACACCATTAAGAAAATGAAAATAAAATACATATCCAAAAATAGACTTACATTGTATCCAGAATATACAAAGAACTAACATACCTCAATGATAAGAGAACAAACAATGCAATACAAATGAAAAAATAATTGAATAAATATTTTATGAAAAAACACACAGAGATAGCAAACAAGGGTGTAAATAAAATGGCCCTCAACATCATTAGTCATTCTGGAAAATGTAATTAAAACCACAATATATCATTACATGCTAGTGAAGATGCAGAGCAAATATAACCCTCAAGCACTATTGGTGAAAAATGCAAAAGTTACTATGATTTTGGAAAACAATCATAATGTGTACTACAGTTAACCATGTATTTATCATATTACCTAGCAATCTTTCTTGTGTGTTTTTACTCAGGAAAAATAAAAATACACATCTACACAAAATTTTGTATGTAAATATCTAATCCCTGAAGAAATGCTTAGTTTTCAAGAAATTCTATTTTTTTTCAATTTTAACTATATTTTGTGTTAATATTAACAATCCATGTTCTTAAAGAAACCATGATAGGTTTCTTTTTGTGTGTGGATTAGACAATTTTATAACTTCTGAGTTGGACAGTAATTCAGAAACAAAGACATAGTCTTAACATATCCAGAGACAAAGTCTTCAACCTGCAAAACTATTTCACTGCCAGTTACCTCCAGTTGCTCTCAATTCATGGCATAATTATGATGCTATTTCACATTATTATGCTATTAATCTGACAACTATTAGATAAAAATAGTATCATGGGTACAAAATAGGATAAGATAAGCAGTAGATGTCTCTAGGGTAATTTAAACATAAAATAAAAGGCCAAATGCACTGATAATTATTTGAGAAGGCCATATATTAATTTTCTCTAATATTCTTTGCTCATGGTTAATTCATACTTGCTGAGGGCAAAATAATGAAGTAGGAGACATGTTAGGAGTAACTCTAGATTTGTAATTGCAATTAAAATCTTTAGATTGTAATTCTCCTTTAAACCTTGAGAATTTTACATGACCATTTCTATCTAAAAGTACCATAAGCTCAATATCTAGGTGTGGAAATTTAAATGGCATTGTGAAATGAACTTTTTTAAAAGCATCTTAGATTCAGTCTAAGGCTAAAATTCTGATTTAAATGTATGACAACTTTGCAATACCTATTCACTTAATCTAATGAAATAGCTATTACTTTGATAAAAATGTGTTAATAGAAAATTATATCAGTTGCTTTAATATTTACTTTGTATTAAGCATCATCAGCCAAAAAAAAGAAAAAAAAGACATGCCTATTTTAAGTATTGCAATCATTATGACCTTTATCTTTTCAGAGACCTGATTGTGCATGTGTGCAATGTGTTTAGTTTAGACTTAACCTTCATTTACCTTAAAATTTGAATCAATTTTTCAGCCTATTACTCTAAAGCTATTTATTTTTCTAAAGTGCCTATCAGCCAAACGCAGGAATATTTAGCTCTTGAGCCCATACTTCAGAATTCTAATAAATAATTGTCCCTATTTGAGGGTTTAACTTGTTAAGTACACACACACACACACACTCACACATTTTGGACTCTGAGTCACATGTAGAAATGGTTCTATAAATATGCTTGAGGACATTTTGGTTTTCTATAATTTGTTATAATCAAAACATAGCAAATGTTAACATAATTGTTGCTGAATAATTTGTTGGGAAACCTTAATCAAGGATTCCAAAAATGGCCCAAGTCATAAGTAACAGTCAAATTCCATGAGATCAAAATTAAACTCAAGATACCAAAACTCATCTCCTGAGGCTGGCCTTCATGAGTCAAGCTCAACTGATTTTTCATGGATTTTTTTTCTGCAAATGTTTAATAATGTATTACTTTCTATGTGGCATGGCTCTAAGTCCTGTTAAGGCTATCAGTGAGTATAATTACCTTAAAAAAATAAGCCTGCTTACACAATGGCTCTGAGTTGCCAGCATATTTTTACACATAAGTAGCATCGCTGGATTCAATCAGACTAAGCATACTCCACATAGAGAAATACAAATAATATGAAATCAATGGTCAGTGTGATATTCTCTTATTTTGGAGGCTATTGTTGAATTCATACCTAAACACTCTTCCTATACATTTGAGCCAAATGGAGATTCTTGGGAGGCTTTAAATTTTAGGTAATCATTTTCATAACATAATTTTCACAGTTCTATGAAAAACAACTCCAATTACATGAAAAACTGAAAAAAAAAAAAAGAGGGAGAAGCAATGGAGGAAATTAAAACAACTGATTTCTGTTTTACCAGGTCCTCAAATTACTCATGAATAGTGAATTAGAAGCTTAGAAAATTGCTTCAATCCTTTCTAGAGTATAAATATCTTAGAGAAACATTAAAAATAATAGTTTGGAAAATAAATATAAGGCCATCTTCCACTTAGCCTTGGATTTTATTGATCCAAACAAAGGTTCAAGAGAATGGATTGAATAAAGGCGAAGGAGAAGGTAACAAAAAATGGGACAACCTTACAAAACCTGGAAATGAGTTATTTTGAAATGAGAAAAATACAACTATTATGGAAAGCATTCAGGTCAGGAATGTTCCAAGTACTTTACATAGTTTTAATAATAAGGGCATACAACATGTTCTCAACCCTTAGATGATTAAAAAAAAAGCTGTCTTGCTAATATTAAGCTTAATTATAAGGTTCACAGTGGTTCCACAAAACCTGATCTTAGGACATGGCAATCATGCCATGATAGGAGAAGCTCTGAAAACAGTTCTGAAATTAAAATGGTGCAAATTCATCCTAGGAAAATTCTACAATAGTGGGAAGTAAAATCAGAAAAAAAAGAAGCTAATATGGTATTCACATATTAATTCAATTATTTAGATTGTATAATTTTAATTATTTAGAAAATATAAAGTCCATGTGTACTAGAAAAGGAAGCAAGAATAGAAACTATGAAGAGTTGGGAAAACCTTGGAATTTGCTTTGGTTTTAAAAGGGTTTGTTTTCCATATTCTCTTACTTTTTCTTTTAATTCCCAGCATCAGATATCCACACCTTTAGCAGAAATGAAATTCTAGTAGAGACATCTCTGAGGAGACATAACGGAATATTCCTATACTAAGGCACTGATTCAGTTGTCTCAGAAGGAAGAAATAGAGTCCAGGAAAATACGTTTCTTGGCGGTGATATATTAGGTATAGTTTATATACCTAATATACCTATATAGTTTATTTGCTTAATATATCATCCAATATATAGTATATAGTTTATATACCTAATATGTGAACTACATATAGTTCAATGCAGTATGATTTTTATTTACTGTATTAATAAGCTCTCAAAGCCACCAACAAATTGAAATAGTTCAATTTAGATTTACTAAATGATGTAGCATAAGCAGTATCTTTTAATTACATGCCAGTAATTCGTTCTCAAACTTATCTTTTATGTTCAATGGAATTAAATAGTCACTCAAGATTTTAGACTAAGTTAATAGTATTTGGGTAATGTCAGAGTCATTTAGGTCCTTTATATCTGATTGCTGCTTCCTATAAGATTGATAAGAGCTCATTAAGCTAAATCATACTTTAAATCTTATTTCTACTTCTTTCTCCTTCATTTTGCTTGTGAACACACTCTTAGGGCTTGAGACAGAGAGATCAAATTTTCTTTAATCGCTTTACCTCAAACTTAAATTTTCATGGTATGACTGATGTAGTATATCTGGTGGTTACGAGCTCTGTCACAAGAGAGCTAATAGAACATCAACAAGAAAGACAAGCAACGTGGATTCAAAATCTGTATTCAAAGAGCACCTGTGTGTGTTTGGAACTAGGAGCTAGCCCAATCAGATATTAAAACATAGTATAACATCCTATAACTAAAAACAGTGTGGTATTGACTTATAAAGCGGTAGAACAATTGAAAATATTTTTTTAAAACACTCAAATGATGAAAATACATTATATAATGTAGATGACATCTGAAATTGGTAGCACAAAATATTTTCAAGTGGATATTACATTGAAAAATATAACATTTATCCAATTTCTTACACCATATCCAAGAATATATTCTAAATGGATAATAGATCTAAATATTAAAAATAGAGACATTCAAGTATGTGTTAAATAATGGGTTCAACTTGTTGAGGTTTTGACTGTTTTTTTCAGAATCTCCCCACCATGAGTTCATTAGAGTTGACCAAAAGAAAAACTATGGCAATATCCAGAAAGGTAAGTGGTCTCACTTTTGTGGCTAAATATGATTGACTTACTGCATTATTAGCCTACAAACTGACTCATCCACCTATGTAGTATTTCAGGTGGACTCAGTAGTCACTTTAACTTAAAATAGGTGGCATTGATTTTCTCATGAGAAAGTTGAGTGAGGCAGAGAAAGTAGCTGAGAAATTGTTAATGAAGTAAAAGAAAAGGGGGGGGGGGGGTAAGCTAACCGTTAATGGAGATTGAAAAAGCAGCAAATTGTACCAAGCGGGAAGAATGGTGACTTGTGTTTGCAGTTGCAGAACAATTGGAAAAAACTGTCATCTACAGTAACTGGGAAGACAAAAAATTTTCTAATAAACTCTGTCACCCTGGAAAGATGATTTATAGGCAAAATATATAAAAGTGTCAATTCATGTTTTAACTGTCTATGATAAGATACAGAAAGAAAGATGAACTGAAGAATGAAATATTCAGTTTGCAAGCAGAATTTAGATATACTAGAGTAGCACCAAATACAATAAGTGAATCTGTTTCTTATCTCCAGACTCTCATCAGTAAAAATCTCCCCAAATAAAAAGTTAAACAAGGTCTAAGGGTGAAGATTAAATCCATGGATAGGGCTGTAAGACTTTTTAAAGACCTTTATCGAATCTGAGTTAATGCCTAACAGCCTTTAAGCTTGACAAAATGACTTAGAATTTTCAGTGTTTCCATTGAAGATTGATATATCCTTGCAGACAAAGTTCTGTCTTCGTAAGAGTACAGAGGTGGCTTTGAGCACATGAAGTGCACCTGAATCAGATTCATAGAAAACTGATAATTTTTTAAAGGAATTATACTAATGATTATGCCACATGCTTAGTCTACAAGATACAGAAATTCTTTAAGAAGAAAAAAAAGTTTTGGGCCTAACTTTCTATAATCAGGAAACAGGTGGAGAATGCTGTTCAGCTTTTGTTTTGGTGACCTATTTTGATGTAATAGATTATTCAAACATGTTCTCCTGGTTCTGCTAGTCAAAAATTAGGACAGAATTTATCTGGGTGCTTCTTTTCTTCCCTATCATGTTGAATGGAATAGTTCACTAGACTACATTCAGCTTGTACTGGCACTGGTCTGCAAGGTCCAAGAAAGCTTTACTAAAGTATCTGTCACCTTGGTGCTCCTACACATGGCACCTGTCTCCATATAGTTATTTAGACTTCTTCACAAGCATATTGGGACTTGTCAACTTGATGTTCTTAGAAAGTTTCTGACGACCATCATATGAAAAAACCCAAGCTAACCTTCTGATGATGAAGAACATGTGGCCCAGGTACTTTCATTTTTAATTCATTCAAAGCTTATTTCTATTGCATACCTCTTGTCAGTATTCTCAAAATTAGAAAGTTTTAACTACTTCCTTAGTATCTTGAAATTCTAAAGTATTTGCCTTGGCTTATCCTTCAAAAGAAAGGTAAAAACCATACCCCATATTGTTTATATTTTTTTTCATGGAGTTTGGTTACTAAGGTGACTATTCCCATAAGAAATTTCAATATCAAATATAGGGAATAATAATGATTTTATTTAAAAATTACTTCTATGAGAGAACTAGGATAAGATTTTCATGTTTATAACTATTCCTTACTCAATTGTACTTGAAATAAAATAAGGAACCTCAAAACATAATAATCCTTAAACTTCTTCAATTTTATTTTCCAATGTTTTAAGATATTAACTTTATGGTATTAGATTCTAGGGATGTGTCACTTACAGTGTTGCATAATTTATGCTCCAGTAGAAAATAGTTAATTACAAAAATGTTATTTTTAGGCTAATTCAGAATACTTATAGATTCCTATATAAATCTATTTTTGGAAAGGTTTTACCTCAAGATACTCTTTTCAATATAATTTCTGAAATATAATATCCAACTACTATGGCTTCTTGACAACTTATTCAAATTATGTGAAACCAGAAATTTTGACAAAGAGCAGTGGAGATGACTTGTTTCTTTTCAGTACTTGAGGTCTAAGCTAGAAAGCAAGACAATAAGGACTGTAATCACCGTAAAGCTGGTGGTTGACAGTAGCTGTTGGCTGAAAACTTACCTATGTCTGTCGGTGAGAACATCAAAAGAATATAAAGACAAATAAACTGATAGGTGAGAAATAGTATCTCAGTGCAGTTTTAATCTATCTCTTATTTAAAGGTTGATAATCATTTTTAGGTTTAAGGATAATTTTTAATTATTATTTATATCTACTTTTTATTTTAGAACATTAATATTTTCTTTCTCTCACTTTTAGAATCTCTTTATATATTGGGGACATTAATTCTTTATTAGTGACATCATTTGCAAGTATGTTTTCTTATTTCCATCTGTTTTTCCATGAGAAATATTTTTATTTTTATGTTACCAAAATTACCATTAATTTTCCTTACATTCTCTGGAATATTAATGATAGACAATTTTTCCCCACTTTCAGTAAAGGAACTTACTCATATTTTGTTCTTTTTATTTGTATTACATAGCTTTTGCTATGTAACAAAGCACCTGACTTTGAGTGGTTTAATGTGGATTGGTAATTTTTTTTTTTTCTGTAAGGGGCCAGAGCATAAGTATTTAGAGTTTGTAAGCTATATTGTACCTGTTTTGACTGCCCAACTCTGCCATATTTTGCTGACTCCTGTTCTCTTCCAACACCTTTGTTTTACACATAGATAATTTTTTTTTATTTTTTATTTTTTTTAAAGATTTTTATTTATTTAATTGACAGAGAGAGAGAGAGAGACAGCATGAGAGGGAACACAAGCAGGGGGAGTGGGAGAGGGAGAAGCAGGCTTCTGCCTGAGCAAGGAGCCCGATGTAGGGCTCGATCCCAGGACCCTGGGATCATGACCTGAGCCGAAGGCAGTCGCTTAACCAACTGAGCCACCCAGGCGCCCCTACACATAGATAATTTGGCATTATGCACGCACGTTTTAGTTATTTGCTTCTTAGATGAAAGGACACAGAAGGCTGAGCCATGAGCAATGGAAAACGCTGGGAGAGAGAATCATGCTCAAAGAACAGAATAGTACAATGAGTCAAAATCCTTGAAGATACAGAGGTCAATTAACTGCGAAGTCACGTCTAGGGATAAAATCTGGGTTCCTCTCTAAGTAAGGAAAAACTATCCTTCAATAATGCATAAAGTAGAATAACAAAATTATAAGATTTTTAAGTTTGTAAAATTGATACTGCTTATTTAAATAAATTTATATTAAGTAATAAGTATATTGTAAAAATAAACGAAAATTTATTTTTATCACTGAGCCTGAATAGTATAGGTTTATTGATTTTAAATTGGGCATATTAAAATTGAAATGATTATTATTAATCTAATGTTTAAAACATTTTTCCATGAAACAAAGTTGCACCAAATATATAAAACTAACAATGAAAAGCAAAAATGCCACGTGTTATTTTTGAAGTACATTATAAATAAATTTAGACATCAAATTTGATAAAATATTTAAGAAGTAAAAATTGTGTTAGCAGTATATTAGGATAAATAATTTTATAATTATTACATAAATGTGAATTTGGAAAGTCACTTTTCTGGCACATGTTCTGAAAATTAATGATAATATTTTGGGGGAAAAGAGTTATACTATAAATCACTTGAATAGGACATAATTCCAGATTATTGACTTTCATAGAGGAAATTACTCTAAAAATTATCTTAGGAGAAAGCATAGAAGACTATTTATTCAAAAATCTTTGTGTTCTAAAAGCATAACTAGTTATTTCTGAATGCAACTAATGCATTCAGAAACTGTCTTTAAAAAATTATAAACAATTTCTGTGATATAGGGATTTCCTACCTGCATCTATTCTTTAGTGGTAGTGTGTGTTTACATTTGTGTGTTTGTGTGTGTGCAGAAAAATGGAGAGAGAGAAAGAGGGGTTATACATTTCTCTTTGATAAACTGAAATTTTTTTTCACTGTGATTCTAAATCTAGTAGTTGTTCTGTAAATTTCTATAAGGGGTACCTTTATTTTCTCAACTGGAAATGATGTCCAGCTGCTCTCACAAGCTGAGAATTGGCCTAGTTAAATTCTATAGTCAGTAATAACACTTAGTACTATGATTATTATACCTTATGATCCATACTGCCATTAAATTTCAGTTTATATGGTAATCTTGATGTTAATGGGAAATACTTAAGTCAATTTAATTTTTCTCTTCCGTATTGAGAAAGATACTAATACCAAGTTTTATTCTGATTATTCACAGTAACTAAAATTATAATTAATTTTGACAGAATAGATAGTTCCCCAACTGTGACTCATTTTTCCAAAGGATCAGGGGTCTTTGGTTGAATTTATTATCTCATAGAAAAAGCAAAACCTAAAGTCTAACTTGAGATATGCTTGTCGCTTATTTGCCAATGTTATGCTCTTTCTATGTGGTATATCAAGGACCCATAATGCCAAACACAGTTTACATGTATGACGTATTTTATTTTATTTTATTTTTTAAAATCTTTTTTTTTTAAGATTTTATTTATTTATTTGAGGGAGAGAGAGAATGAGAGACAGAGAGCATGAGAGGGAGGAGGGTCAGAGGGAGAAGCAGGCTCCCTGCCAAGCAGGGAGCCCAATGAGGGACTCGATCCCGAGACTCCAGGATCATGACCTGAGCTGAAGGCAGTCGCTTAACCAACTGAGCCACCCAGGCGCCCCATGTATGATGTATTTTAAACAAAGGGACCTACAATTTGTCACATGGACTTTTGTTTGAAGTGACTATGAAATAATACAAATGATTTTAACAAAAAATTCATCAAAAATAAATATTTACATTATAAAACAATTATGTTGCAATTCCACTTATACTAACATTGCTACAGAATTATTTTTAGTATTGCCTTTAGAGTTAACCCAGTGGTATATGGGAATTGGCTGGCACTAGCTCAAGTCATTTGTACATACTGCTTTCCAACTCTGTGTTTGCTAATACTCCACATTGGTAGCTTAAAATTGACATTTGTAAGAGTATATATACCTCAAAAATTGTCAAATGCTGTGAATTAAGGTTCTCCAACCTATGCAGATCTCATTGTTAAATAGTCACCACCACAGCATACCACTGGGTCAACTCACTTTTTCTTTTTCAGTTCAGTCTATTGTAACTTTTTTTTTTTTTACCATTTCTATTCTGTGCCAAGCCATTTATTTAGGATATATATACTAGTGACAGATTCCTTTACTTTCCATTTATCTGAGAATGTCTTGGTTTCCTCTTCATTCTTAAAGGATATTTTTACAAGAGATAGAATTCTGGAATGACAATTCTTTTATTTCAGTACTTGAAAAGTGCCGTGTCATTTTCTTCTGATTGACATGGTTTCTGATGAAAAATCTGCTGCAATTTGAATTCTGTTTTCCCCTCAGCAAGGTACTCTTTCTTTCTCACTGATTTCTAGAATTTTGTGTCACTTGTTTTCAGTTTGTGATAAATCTTGATGTGGATTTCATTGGAATTATCCTCTGAGTTTGATAAGCTCTCAAATCTGTAGGTTTAGGTCTGTTGGCAAATTTAGGAAATTTTCAGCCTTAACCTTTTCTTCCTCCCCTTCTGTGGCATCATTGATACAAATATTAGATCTTTCAAGAAAGTATAGGCCACTGAGGCCTGTTATTCTTCTTTAAAGTCTATTTTCTCTCTGTTGTTCAGGTTGGTTAATTTCTATTGTTCTATGTTCAAGTTCACAGATTTTTTTTCCTGTCCTTTTCTTTCTGCTATTGAATCTATCCATTGAGATTTTTGATTACAGTATTTTTCATTTTTCTTCTTTTTTTCTTTAAGAGAGAGAGAATGAGAGAGCAGGGGAGAGGGGCAAAGGGAGGGGGAAGAGAGAGATTCTTAAGCAGATTCCACACAGAGCACAGAGCCCAACACGGGGTTCGATCTCACACCCCTGAGACTGAGCCATCCAGGTGCCCCATATTTTCTGTTCTAAAATTGCTTCTTCTATCTTCTATTTCTTTTCTAAGACCTTCTACTTTTTACTTACTTCAAACATGTTTATAATTGCACATTGAAGCATTTTACAGGGTAGCTGGTTTAAAATCCTTTTCAGATAATTCTGACATCTGTATTATCTCAATGTTGGCATCTGTTGATTGTATTTTCTCATTCAAATAGACACTTTTTTGTTTATAGATGATGAGTGATTCCCTCATGTTCTGGATATTTGGGGTGTTATGGTTGAAAAACTGGGTCTCATTAAAACATGTTTTAGCAATTCTCCTAGGATACTGTGCCAGGGAGGGAAAAAGGAGCACTGTTTTTTACTGACAGGTGGAGATGAGAGTCCAAATTTCTCATTCATCCTCCTTTCAGACCAAAGGGAATTTCAGGCTCTGCACTAGATGTCCACTGATATCATCTTAACTGAGAGGATGAGGAGTGTGTCATTACTCTTTCTCATGTGGTCTCCACTGACATGATAGGGAACAGGTTCATTACACTAGGTGGTAATAAAAGTCCTGAATCCCTTCTGAGCTTCCTCTCACACCCCCAATGGGGAGAAACAGGGATGCTTTGTTGCTGTTGGTTGGGAGTAAAGTCCAGGTTCCCCACATATTCTCCACTTACACCAAAAAGAAGGAACATATTACTTCCCAGCAGGGATAAATATGCTGAATTCTCATCCCATTTAACTTTCTCTGAAACCACTCTAACAGACAGTAGGCAGTTAGGAGTTTCTTATAATAGCCTGGTGAGAATGGAGATCTAATCTCCACTTAGTCTTTCCTGAAGGGGGTAGTAACACTACAGTATTTTTTTGTGATATTTTCCTAGAGTAGGGTCATCATTGTCTGAAAGCTTTCTGTCTTGCTTGGCTGTCACTTTCCTGGTCATTGAGCTACAGAAAGTAGGCTTTACATGGACTTTTTGGCTGATGGCCATTGGTATTTCTAAGTTACTGACTTCATCACTGAGTCTGGGATAAATAAGGCAAAAAAGGAAACTCAGGAAAGTCACTGCTGTGTCATTCCTTGGTTACCACAGTCTCTAAAAGCCTGCCTCCTTCTCTCCACATTTCAGAATCTTCTTATATTTATTCTGTATATCTAATTTCTAGGATTTTTAGCTCTACTAACTAAAGAAATAGGAAAAATGTATCTAGCTCATGTTGTCTAGAGACAATTTCATCCAACTTTTAATACCCAAGATATTGCCAAATCCAGATAATTTTCAAGCAAGTGTGTATGTGTGTATATGTATGTGTGTCTGTGTGTGTGTGAAAATGTTATTCAGATGTAATACTGATGTATTGACACAGAGAACAAAGTGGGAAACTGTCTATGATGCAATATCAAATATGGAATTTTCAAAATGTTTTGAGGTATGACAGTATTACTTGAAAAAATGCATTATTCGCTAATTCAGTTTTTAAGAATCACAACATTCATTTAGATGTTTAGATTGTGGATTTTAAAATTAACTCACTGCTTTAAAATCTCTAAACAATCTCACTTTAGAGTTTTGCACTTACGAATTCATAATTTTGTGAAGGCCTTCTCAATATCTATATGGTCTCTAGTTATGATTCTTTTGCTATGAGAACACTGACCTTAAAATTTTATAATATATCAGAGAATGATATCCTCACAACTGTATTAGCCACTAGTTACTAGATGGGACCAGAGTAGAGGAACTAAAGTACTTAGCTCTCCAATCAAATTGACTAAGCATTTGTTTTGACATTTCTCTCTTATCAGAATGACCTTGAGCAAGTTACTTAAACTTTCCATCATTCAGTTGCCTCATCTGAAAAATGAAGATAAAAGTATCCCCAAAGGACTATAATTATATTTCAATAAGATAATATATATAAATTCCTTAGGCAAGTAACTGGCACATAGAAAACACTCAGCAAAAATCAGCTATTAATAAACATTACCTATTAATGTTATTACACTTAAGTATGAGCCAGTTTATTTTCATATGTTCATAGATAGTTTTATTCAAATATTCAAAATTATACCCTTGTCAAATAAAGACATCATCAGAGAGAATGTTTTTGAAACTTTGTTTTTTTTATATAAAATAAAGCTTTCTTTATTTTATAGTGCAACCTAGATCAAAGAATAGAAATATAAGTGGATTGCTTTAATTATTTTCTAATTTTCCAGTAAAATGGTTACACTTATTGGATGTTTATTAAATGCCACAGGTTCTTCTAAGTGCTTTTTATGGTACTGCTATCTCCATTGTGCCGATTAGGCAACTGAGGCACAAAGAAGTAATGACAAAAAGTCACATAACTATTACAAAGTGGAATTAGTTTGCCACGGTTTGCCATATTTTTGAGCAACACAATAAACTGTTTTGTATGTAATTTTTTTAAAGATTTTATTTATTTGAGAGATAGAGCAAGAGAGAGAGAGCAAGAGAGCACAAGCAGGGGGAGTGGGAGAGGGAGAAGCAGACTCCCACTGAGCAGGGAGCCCGATGCAGGACTCAAACCCAGGGCCCTGGGATCATGACCTGAGCCGAAGGCAGACGCTTAACCGACTGAGCCACTGAGGTGCCTGGTTTTGTATGTAATTCTAATATAATCTTAAATCCTTTAAAATTATAAACCAGGAAAAATTATTATGTATGTATTTAAATCATTACTTTGTCATACTATACTGTATTCTCATTCATATTGGCGTAAAATACAAAAGGTATGAGAAATCAACACAAATGAAAATCATTATATATATTTAATCCATCAGTGAAACAGAAATACAGGAAACATTGTCAAAATTGGAAACCAGTCTCATTAAATAATAAAAAGGTAATTGTTAAAATTTTCAAATAAAACTATGAGTTTCAAGAAAATCCATTTCAGCGGTGCCCGCGTGGCTCAGTCGGTTAAGCAGCTGCCTTCGGCTCAGGTCATGGTCCCAGGGTCCTGGGATCGAGCCCCGCATCAGGCTCCTTGCTCAGCAGGGCGTCTGCTTCTCCCTCTCCCTCTGCTGCTCTCCCTGTTCATTCTCTCTCTTAAATAAAGAAATAAAATCCTTAAAAAAAAGTCATTTCTTATTTTTCTATATTTATATATACAAACATATATATACATTCACACATATATGTGTGTTCATATACGTATATATATATATATATATATAAATAAATTCTGGTTATGTCCTTTAAAAATACTACAACAAAATTACTATTATTTATTAAAATTATTTATAATAATTTTGTTGTATTTTAAAGGGATAGCCAGAATAATATATAATATGAATTATATATATATATTAATATAAAACAAACCTCAGAAAAATAGTGTTCTCTTGTTTAATTCTAACTTGCAAACCTAGAGTGACTATAATGGTTACTATTGTGTTTCATTACAAATATATACACTTTAAAAAAAACAACAAAAAAACATATAGAATCTTTTTTACATTTAGAATTTAAACATACCTTAAATTTATTTTTTCACCAATTTGCAATGAAATATTGAAATCTACATAGCAATCTTTTTGAGGCCTTTTTAAAATTTTCACTCATGTGTAACTAGGTTTATTAGAGTTGAATAATTCAGTAACCATGACAATGGTAAAATAATTAAGCTGACAATGTACCAGAAAAATTGTTATCAGAAAAATCATCAGTCATTTCTTTATATCAGTCTGTTGTATTTCTCATAGTTTCGGTATATTATATGTTGATGATCTGTTCTCTCATAGTCTGAAAACTGTAACACTTTGTGATTTAAATAACTCTCATAACATTTCATGAAGTTGTATCAACCTATAATATCAGCAGTACAAAAATGCATTTTGACATGTGCTAATTTATTTAAAATTCCATAGTTAGGGGCACCTGGGTGGCTCAGCTGGTTAAGCGTCTGCCTTCGGCTCAGGTCATGATTCCCGGGGTCCTGGGATCAAGCCCCACGTCGGGCTCCTGGCTTAGCGGGGAGCCTGCTTCTCCCTCTCCCTCTGCCTCCCCCCTGCTCATGCTCGCTCTCTCTCTGTATCTCTGTGTCTCAAATGAATAAATAAAATCTTTAAAAAATAAAAATAAAATAAAATAAAATGCCATAGTTAAATTACCTTAATTAAAAGCTAAAATGTTTTTATTCAGTTTTCCAAGATTATTTGAATCGCCTTTTTTGAGAAGAAAGGGATTCTTTAGATGTTATATTTTTTTCTGTTCTTATTTTGTGTTGTGTATATAGTAGCTATTTTATATTTTTGTTTCAAGAAATGATGCTGAGTTTGGAAAATCATCCACATATGAGAAAAAAAAATCAGGTACAGAGCTATGAAAATCCAATTCACAATGGCACCATCATAATGATAGTGACATTAATATTGTAGTGACAAATAGAAAAAAAGTTGAGAGGATATTTAAAAGGTGAAAGTTAAAACATAAGATTTTAAAAATGATGCATATTTTTAAGCAGCTTACTCCAACATCTTTATTTTGTAAATAGGAAACCTGACACTGGGTGTGGTTTATCATGGTCCATGGCTTATTAGTAAATTTTATTCTTCAAATTGTTTAACTATGTTAGTCCAATTAATGATTCTCTTTAATCTTGACAATGCTTAAACTGCACAACAAGAAGTGGTTGTATGGAACTGAATTAAGAATAACTAAGTAGGCCCCAAGAGACTACTTGGGGGAAAAAATAAGGTTTTTCCTATACTCTCGTTTACCTCCATGTAGGCAAGAGGGAGATGAGTTAGAAGTCAGACATAGAAGTCCAAGTGATTGGTGATGCTGACCTGCATGAGAGTGATACAAATTATGTGGAAAGAAGGGATGAATTTGAGATGTGGTTTTGAGGTGGAAGGGGCAGATTTGCTGACACAATTGGATGAAGGGGAGTTAAGGAAAAGGAGGAATAAAAGATGATAGGCTTCTCCATCTGGCATGAGAAATTTGTACCATTTATTGAGACAAGTAGACTCTAAATGGAATAGTTTTGGAAAAGGGAAGAGTTCAATTCTAGTCATAATTTCAGAAGTATTTGTGGCACTAAAATGGAGAGGTCACTTAAGTAGTTGGATGTAGAAGCCTAAAGCAAGGTAGTGGTTTTATCTAGCGCATCTATTCAAGTGTCACTATCCTAATGATATGATTCAAAGAAATGGAGGTAAATATGATCAATCAAAAGAGAAGACATAGATTGTTCCCCAAATGTCCAATATTGATACTATTAATGAAAATCATAGTAATGATGTTATCTTAATAATATATTAATACATTAAATTAGTATTAATACTGAATATTAATTTATGTTTATAAAATGATATCAACACTATTAATTTTAATATATTAACATTAAATATTTATTAATATTTAATTAAGTTTAAAACCCCAGTAAATGATATAGCTTGGTGGAAATTCAAGTTTCTAAGGATAAAGAGAAAATTCTTAATAAGATCTACAGGGTAGATTAATACATGTCAACAACAAAAACCCTAAGGAGATAATAACCTTATAATCAACAATCTATTTCTAAGAGAATATGGATTAAACTACAGTAAAACAAAAATTGAATCTAAGAGAGAAAAAACTCCAGACCCCAGTAACCTCAGGTATACAAATTTCATAGCAGAAGAACATTCACAATCATATTTTATATTGACTAAGGTTTAATTCATCTTTAAAAATGAATAGAGTCATGAGTGGCCTGGGTGGCTCAGTTGTTAAGCATCTGCCTTCAGCTCAGCTCAGGACCCTGGGATCGAGCCCCGCGTCGAGCTCCCTGCTCAGCGGGAAGCCTGCTTCTCCCTCTCCCATTCCCCCTGCCTGTGTTTCCTCTCTCGCTATGTCTCTCTCTGTCAAATAAATAAAATCTTTAAAAAAAAAAAAAAGAATAGTCATTACTCTACCTTATGTCATAATTCTCAATTGTTTTACCAGAAAAACAGAAATTTTAGGAAAATTGACAGGTACAAAATCAGAGTGGAAGATTTAAACTATATCTTTGTCATCAAATACTATGCTGAACCATATGAAATTGCCAATATTTGACTATTTTGATCTACAAAAAATGGCAAAATAATCAACTAAAAAGCAACATTACAGAGTTTGAAGAACACATTTAAAACTTCACTCTGAAAAGTAATAAAGACAAAATCCCTGTTTTCACTGGGCTTACATTCTCCAAACAATAAATATGCTTGACCTAATGGATGCTAAAATGGATTAGAGAGAGCAAACTTTCTGAATTTCTCCATATTTCTGTAAGAATGTATAAAGAATGTTTGTTTTCATTTTCCCCAGAAATACTTCCCACATCACATACCATTAACATTATATTGGTGGTCATTTGTCTAGTTTATTGATTTTATCCAGAATGATAATAAAGGGGCGCCTGGGTGGCTCAGTTATTAAGCGTCTGCCTTCAGCTCAAGTCATGATCCCAGAGTCCTGGGATCAAGTCCCGCATCGGGCTCCCTGCTCGGCGGGAAGCCTGCTTCTCCCTCTCCCACTCCCCCCTGCTTGTGTTCCCTCTCTCGCTGTGTCTCTCTCTGTCAAATAAATAAATAAAATCTTAAAAAAAAAAAGATAATAAAACTTACCTCCCAGAGAGTGCCAAATGGTTACAGCCCAGATTAGGTAAACTCTAGAGTGCCAGAGAGACTGGAACATTATCTTTATAGATATTTACATGACAAAAAGGAGAAAGGCCTAGAATAGGAGACCATTTTTAAGTATGAAAAGATTAGACACAGAGATCATCTGGCTCCTGGATAGATTTTATTTATCTAGATGATTATAGTTAAGATTCAAGTCCCTTACATTTCGAAGGAGACCTTTTCAGAAAGGGAGAAAGACAGCTGTCTCCTTCCTTTTTGTAAGCAGAGAGTAATAATTTTTCTTCATCTTTTGCTTATGGGGCACCCAAGCATCATGTAAAACAATTGACCTGGCACTTACTCCATTGCCCTAGGGACAAGGACTACAGCAAGTGAAGGGTCAATGAACTATTTACAGTGAGGTATTTAAGAATAAATTTCTTTTTGACCCAGAATACCTCATGTGATCCTGAGACAGTGAAACTGAAGAGACTCCACAAAGAACTGCTTTTTTTGCTCCTTTTCCTGCTTCTCTTCTTGCTAAAACCTGTACCTCCACCTGATACATGCTTTATAGTACAAATAGTGTATGTCCTCCTTGTAAGTGTCAAGGAGTTAATAATTTCTTTGTAGTCTTCCAGCACAATAAAAAACATCTACGGAGTGGCTAGGAGAAGTTGCCGTTTTTGTTTTCCAGTGCTACTGACTCCAGATAATTTTGACACCAAGACCCCGGGACCCAGGGCATAAGTGACTTAGGGAGGACACCTGAGCACTTATCCTTGTTTTGGCCAGTTCCTGGATTCCTGAGAGGAATGTACACCAGACCATAATCCCCAGTAAAAACCCCGTACCTGAAGTAAAGATGGAAATCACTCTTCCTTCCTTTCTGAGTCTCCAAGACACTGTCTATATCTGCACTCTCTATATACCTTCAATAAACTCTGTCTCACTTTGTCTCGGCTCGTGTTTGATTTCTATTCTGCACAAAACCAAGGACCCTCTTGTCTGGTCCTGCAGGACCCCTATGGGTCCTCAGACCCAGCCAGCCTACCTCAGTCATTGAGAATGAAATTAACAAAGGCAAATATTAAAACCCAACAGGTAACTTTGTATCAAACAAAAATATACGTATCACTTAAACAACTTTGAACTATTAAAAATAAGTAAACCTCAACAAATTCTGAAGACAGATATTATACAGTTTTTCCCCTTACCAAGCACAAAATAGAATCGACAAGAGACTGAATAAATTTTGAAACATCAGTACAGTGGAAGATGAACCATATTTTTTCTTGAATCTTGTATTTCAAACATCATGTAGAATTTTTATAGACATACAAGGATAAGGAATTCTCATGTACCTAGTATGTAGCCTCCAAAACATTAAGCCATAGCCGGTCCTGCCTCTTCTGTAATCGATTAGGGATAATAATAGTACTTACCTCCCAGAAATCCTATGTAATCTAAGATGAGGCTGCTGTAGCTCGTATTGTACTCACCCCAGAGGATGAATTCTAGACACTAACTTCTTCTGCTTGTCCTGGCACTCACAGAGCTGAGCCATATTCCAACAAAAGGCATTACCAACAAGGCACCCAAAGGCATATTCCTTCGGACAAAAAGCTATCCTTTTCTGGAGCATGCCATCTGGAGTAGTGAACTGGACAACGGAAATCCATTTAGCTTATCTCCTTTTTATTCATGTAACCAACACGGTATGTTTTCCTCATGTTTTTTAGATTCCTGGTGTTAAAGGATTCTTAATCTAGTTGATCTCTGAAAGTGAGTTTCAGAATTTGAAAAAAGGGCTCTAAATTAAGTGCCCACAGAAGTCACTCTGCAGTAGTGCTAGGTCATTAGACAGAAGTGTTCAAGACTACATCAACCTTAGAAGCCCAAAGACGATCAAAATTCACATTTCTTATTTTAGAATAAATCCCCTCAGTATAATAAATTTACTCTCAACTTTTAAACTTGGTTGGTTTATATAAAACATCAAACGGGTAATAAATAGCATTTATGATTCCACATACATGATAAAAGTTACCTTGTATTTTTATTTAATATTAAATGTGTACAAAAGGCCGTGAAGTGATTCTTCTGGCCACAGGTCATAACAATTTTTTAACTTCCTCTTAAATAGGGCACCTGGGTGGCTCAGTTGGTTAAGCTACTGCCTTCGGCTCAGGTCATGATCCTGGAGTCCCCGGATCGAGTCCCGCATGGGACTCCCTGCTCGGCGGGGGGTCTGCTTCTCCCTCTGACCCTCCCGCCTCTCATGCTCGCTCTCTCTCTCAAATAAATAAATAAAATCTTTAAAAAAAAAAAAAACTTCCTCTTAAATAAATATTTAAACTAATACATATATGAGTGTGGTTAATTTCATTTAGGTTAAGTTAGCTCTTAAAATTCATGACAAAATAAACCACATATTATTATTCAAGTCATAAAGTAATGTAGGTCTAAAATAATATCATTTATAATAATCAATAACTGAGAAGTTGATTCAAATATTCTGAAAGAAAACAAATAAATGTCAAGCACAGCAACAAAAGAATGAGGTAAATAATCATTTACATCAAATGGCCTGGCTTTTGCAGCAGATTAAGTTTGTCACAACTCTAAATTAATGGTAATTTTTTATTCTGAAAAACAAAGCTGCATTAGAGAAACCACTAATAAGTTTTCTAATGCTCAGAGCATCAATCTCAAGAATTAAAATCTCAAGTCACAAGACCCAACATATTCATTTAAAAGAATCGGTCTCCATGCTTTGTGAACTTTCGAAGCAAGCACAATCAATTGAGCAAAGCAGTAGAATCCATGTACTTTCAGTATTAAAAAGGGGTTGATCATAATAATTAATAGTTTACATGATTTAAAAATTTATTAAACGTCTTTATCTATAATAACTTAAATGTTAATAATAATCTATAAGCCAATATCTTTTTATGGAAAATTTTTGATTTACCAATCATTTATGACTACTAAATGTTGCTTTGCTCAAGACAGAAATCAAAGTGCTTTACAATCCACCCTGTTTTCCAGTCTTTATCTCTTCTCCTCTCCCACCTCTACATGCCCTATTTATTAAACAAACCACATCTTTTCTTTTCATTTTTCTTGCAAAACACCTTGCACTCTCCTATATCCAGAGTCTTATTTAAGCTCTTCTCTCCGAGTTCTCTACTCCTGCACCTGTCTTTGAAGCCTTATAAGTCCTATAATTTTCCAATAAAACTTGTAAGAGCTCTGTCAGATTTACATTCTCACAGTATGCTTGTTTGAGTTAAGGGAAGCAGAAATCAGAGACAAGCAAGATTTTGCTATTGTCCTAGAAATAGTTTAATTCTCACAATTAAGAACAAAAGCTATTAAATAATCTGCCATCAAGAGCAAAGATTTCCCTATGAATAACATTTGTCACCTCTTGTAAAACTTATTGGAAAAACATGTTTGTAGAACTAGTCTACCCCAAATCCTCACGACAGTCAATTTAAGTCTGATAAGTCTGATAAGACAAAAGGTGACCTTCTGAAGGATTTCAGGGTGGGTGAATCAAATATATTATTGTCTTCCCTCACATCTCCCTGGTGTAAGAAGCAGAAAATCTTTTATCTTCCAAGAGAATAATGTATTAAGATTCTACTGTAAGAGATAACTGCATTTCTATTTCCATCTGGATACCTGCCTAGCCAGTGGCTTATTAATAGCTTCTAAATAATTAGGATTAAAAAAAATTGCAAATGATGGTGTCAGGTGATGGGCAAGAGATAGAGAGGTAGGACTTCACCCTTGGATTAAAGTCCTAAGAGGTTTGGAAGACAGATCTGTACCCAGATGAATGCTCAAGATTTAAAAACAATTGTCCAACTCTGTTGCAGAGGGGTAAAAAAATCACGTATACTAATAAAATGAAGTTAATTGATGCAAGCAGGAATCAGGGAAACAAACGACCAAATTTTACAAAGGTATGCCACCTAGGGAACTTGTTGCATATAGACTCTCATCAGTATTTATTCTTTTTTTTTTTTTTTTAAGATTTTATTTATCTGACAGAGAGAAACATAGTGAGAGAGGGAACACAAGCAAGGGGAGTGGGAGAAGGAGAAACAGGCTTCCCGCGGAGCAGGGAGTCCGATGTGGGGCTCGATCACAGGACCCTGGGATCATGACCTGAGCCGAAGGCAGACGCTTAATGACTAAGCCACCCAGGTACCATTTATTCTTTTTTGTAAAGATTTATTTATTTAAGAGAGAGTGAGCGAGCAGTCACATGATGCAGGGGGGAGATGCTGGGGTGTGGGGTAGTCAGAGGGAGAGAGAGAACCCACAAGCCAACTCACTGCTGAGCATAGAGTCCATTGCTGGATCGATCCCAGGATCCTGAGATCATGACCTGAGCCAAAACCAAGAGCTGGCCACTTAACGGACTGAGCCAACCAGGCGCCCAGTATTTATTCTAAATATTCAATTACCTACTTAAAAACAAGTTGAGATGAAACTTCATTTCTAAGGAAATACATGCATTTCTTTTGAATCTTCATTTGAGAAATCTTTTATGACTTTGATCTGCATTATAGGAAGTAAAGAAACTTTTATTGAATCCATACTAAATTGCAGGTATTTTTTTTTCCTGAATTTTCTGAAATACTGTTGATGAAGCAAACAACAAATCTCTGAAAGCCAGAAACAAAATATGTATTGCAATATGACCTCTAATTATTTCCCCAAACACGTATGCCTCTAAACTTTGTGAAAAAAACTTTACCTAACCCTGCTAATAATTTACCACTAAACACAATTCCCAAAGAAGGCAGTTTTGTCATATTTTCTAAATTTATCTCAAGTGGATTCTTGCCTCCAGACTCTTTCTCACACCATTCTTTCATCAGTAGTATGGATAGAGTGGGCAGCAACAAAACAGTTGCTGCCTTTATTAGTTTTTCTGTTGTTGCTATGACATGTTACCATAGACTTAGTGGCTTAAAACAACAAAAATTTATTATAGTTTTATAGAACTAAAGCCCAGTATTTTTCTCAATGAGCTAAAATCAAGGTGTTAGCAGGGCTATGCTCCTTTCTGGATGCTTCAGAAGAGGAATTGTTTCCTCTTCATTCAGATTGTTGACAGAATTCTGTTTCTTGTAGGATCAAGCTATCATGTATTTGCTGACTGCCATTTTCAGCTTCTGGAAGCTGCTGCATTTCTTGTCTGTGGCCTCCTACTCTGTCTTCACTGCTAGCAAAAGTGTTAGTTCCTCTCATGTTTTGAATCTATCCTGCTTCTTCTTTAGTCTCATCTATCTTACTTCATCTGGAAAAGATACCACTCATTTAAGGGCTCATGCGATTAGATTAGGCCCACCCAGATAATCCAAGATAACCTCCCTATCTGCAGTATCTCTTTTCCTATCTAAGTAACATATCCACAGGTTGCTAAGATTAGGGCATGACCTTCTTTGGGAAGTCATTATTTTGCCTACTACACTTCCTGTGAATGTATACTCCAAATGAGGAAAACTTATAACAATATTTAATATGTTGTCATAATAGTTGTTGACACTATGGTGAACCTACATTAGAGGACAAATTATGAAAGCAGAGTAAAATTTGTTCAGTACAGAATCTAACCAGAAGATAGAGCATGACACACATACAGAGCTGATACTGATACAGAGGAACATTTCTATGTGCTGGCTTCCCCAGTATTCTTGATGGCATGACTCTTTCTTCTTGCCTTTCTTGTCTCCTGTGGCATTTTCATCTTTTTATGTCCTGAGTAAAAATTTTTATTTCAAATAATCTGAAGCTATTAAGTCTAAGAAAAGCTTTCAAGAATTCCAAAACAATCCACGTTTGCCAGAAGTACTACTGTTGATCATCTTTTTTACCAAGAATTCGCTGAGGTGTGTTTTTATGATTGGGAGGCTCACAGAAGCATATGCAGTGTAAATGCCATTGGGATGTGAGAACATCCAGACATTATCACATGCCAAATGATTTCCAAGGTGAGAGATGGTAATCTTTTTTTGAAAGTCTTTTAAATATAGTTGATTAAATAGGTCAAAGATACTGACAATAATCAGTATATGAAAAGTAATAATCCATAAGTACTTAGCAGGATGGAACAGGAAAGCAAGGTGTGGAGTGATGTGAGAAGAGAACTAAAGGAAGAATAAGATGTATAAATGCTACCTTTATTTCAAAGAAGAGGTAGATTAGGTCATATTATTTGGCTTGTATTGAAATTACTTAAGCTTAATTTTTGGTTGTTTCAAGTGCTAGTAATTTTAAGGTTTTTTTTTTAAGATTTATTTATTCATTTATTTGACAGAGAGAGGCACAGCAAGAGAGGAAACACAAGCAGGGGGAGTGGGAGAGGGAGAAGCAGGCTTCCCGCCGAGCAGGGAGCCTGATGCGGGGCTCGATCCCAGGATCCCAGGATCGTGACCTAAGCGGAAGACAGACGCTTAACGACTGAGCCACCCGGGCACCCCAAGGATTTTGTTTTGAACAATGAATTGAAACACAGTACAACAGTGTGCTTAAATTTAAATGTTCTACATTCAGAGGAATTTACAAGGTTAAAAATCATAAATGAGTGTTTATTCTAATAGAAATTCATGTTCTGTTTTTTAAGATTTATTTATTTATTTATGAGAGAAAAAGAGAGAGAGCAGGGGGCGGGGCAAAAGGAGAGGGACAAGCAGACTCCACGCTGAGCAAGGAGCCCGGTGTGGGGCTCATTCCCAGGCCTCTGAAATCCTGACCTGAGCTGGAATCAAGACAGATGCTTAACTGACTGAGCCACCCAGGCACCCCTAGAAATTCATGTTCTATAATAAAAGTTATTTCAGTCATTTGAGCAACTCCTAAGGACAGATCATTTCACCTATGTAAAAATGATAGTGTTTGGAGAGGGAACTAATTCCCTATTCTTAAGGGTAATCCTTGCAGTGTCTAGTTTTTGTTTTGGTTTGTTTGTTTTTAACTACTTTGTACTTCAGTTTCCTTAAAAAATTATTGACCTAATGTCTTTACTACCTATTTGGTAAACTGATGGGACAATGGAATGTGAGTGTTTTAAAAGGTCAAAAAAATTCAGCACAAATTTTAATATTTATAATAAAGGACAATAATATACATTATCCTTCTTTAATTAAAAAAATCTTACAAAAAAAACCCTCATCAACTATTCCCAGCCTAAAATCCTGTCCATTTTTTCCTTGAAAATTTATCCAGATTTAAAGGTGTTAGTTCTTACCACCCCCACAATCACCATGTTGGTCTAAGCCATCATCATTTTTTGCTAGACAATTGGAAAAGCCTTCTGGTTAGTCACTTTTCTTCTACCCATATTCACTTCTATATATTTTCCACAAAGATGTCAAAATAAAAAAACAAAATATAAATCAGATCATGACACTCCCTCTAATGACTTCTCATCATACTCAAGAGTAAAAATCAAAGTCCTTGTTACCATATACAAAGTGACCAAGACAAATTACCTCTCTGACTTCACCTCTTATTGATCTTTATTAGTCACTAGAGCATTTTGTCTTGTTTGCTGTTCCTTATTATTATTTTTTTTTTCTTGGCTGTTTTTTGAGCACAACAGGAATAGTTCCACCTAAGGGCCTTTGCATTTGCTATTTTCTCTGCCTGGACTGGTCTTCTGGGAAAACATGACATGGTTATCTCACTTCCTTCAAGATCTTCTCTAACTTAAATTATAATACCTCAACCTTATACTTGCTGTCCCCTTGCTCTGCTATAATTTTCTTCTTAGAATGTAATACAATCTAAAAAACTGTATATTTTTAAAAATATTTTTAATTGTGTAAATATACTTTTTTCTCCATTGAAATGTCTGTTATGTAAGAAAAAAAAAATTGTCTTTTTATTTGTAGCTGCATCCCCACCACTTGGACTAGTGCTTGACAAAAAGTAGTCACTCAATAAATATTTATCAAATGGTGCTTGAAAGAAAATAAACATGAATACATGAGTATTTTCATTTATATCTCCTGAGATCAATTGATCTCAAATGAGATCAATTAAGGTGATCATTTCAGACTCTAACCATCCTATATAAAGTAGCACCCTCCCCAAAACACACAAACTAGTTACTGTCTATCATATCATTCTGTTTCTTACCTAAACTTTATCACGTAGGAAATAGCTCACTTAAATATGTGATAAAAGATCCTTTAAGACAAAAACCTTACTTATCTAGTTCAAAATGTAACTCGAGGTATCACACTAGTTTATGAACATCATGGAGCTCATCAAATGTTAGTAATATGGAAAAATAAGTAATTATGAATAAATGACTGGACTCTGTATCTGTAGAGACTCTGTAGAGTGCTCTTCTACTCTTCGGTGATGACAAAAGAGGAATAACTCAGAGAGGAAAACAGAAAATGGGAAGAATTCACAGTCTCTGTCAGTGCTCAAAAGAAAAAAAAAATCAAATTGCACTATAAAGACACACACACACAAAAGACCAGTGAAAGAAGCTCAGATATTTACATCATATCAAATGATTATATCTCCCTCCGACACCAAGACAAATAAATGGAACTATCTGCTGTACAAACCACTTACACGATATATATGGATTTTCTGATGTTTTATTTTTCAAGATTATTAATGATGTTTCATTTTTCCTGATTTCATCTGTTTAAGAATGTACAGGTTAGGTTAGGCCTGAAAGGGGCACAGGATAGTATGGCCAGGGATTAGGACTAGTCCTGCATCTCACTTCTTTGAAGATGGTCCATGGGGTCAATTAATGATCCTATTCTTTTGCTCCATTACTCACCTGTGTGAGCCTTTTTCATATGCTATTTTAGATTTGTTGTTACCACGCACAAGATTTGTAAAGGAAGAGAATACAAAATAAAATTCACTATTAAATTATGATTAGGAAGTAATTAGAAAGTACAGTTCTGAGTTTCAGTCTTAATTCAACCTATAAATTAGTAAATCTGCAATAAATGGATTAGCTAGTACTCTTATTTAAAAATAACACATCAATTTAAACAAAAAGTGGACCTCATTTTTCTTTATTTGTTCTTTGACCAGTACCAAAATTACAAGTTCCTATCAGAAAAAGACAGGTGGCTATTAGACAGACTGGTCTACAATATCACCACTGCACAAAATACTCAATCTTCTGATATACTTATTCATCACTGCCAAGCTCTGGAATAATGTGATTGCAGTAATAGAATGAAATGGTTGTGCTCTTGAAGCAGTAAGTGGCTTTGCCTAGTGTAGATGAATTACTGCCAAGGAATACATTGGTCATGCACAAAGCAACTGTATTTTGCTTCCTCAGATTTAGTTAAATTACACTCTGAATCAGTGGTGCTCAAAATTGGTCAAAAGTACCATCAAATACAGCAGCAATACCAATACAGGTTTAACTCAGCTTGAAATTTGCAAACTGAAGTTAAAAGACTGCTTTTCAAAATGGGATTATTTTAAGAATTTTTTTTCCTGGTAAATCTTTAAAATATAGTTTAAATGTTTTTAATGTTTTACTAATACCATAAAAGTAAATTGTTTGCCTCTCCATTATTGGTATGTAAATTTAGCAATGTTTATTTGTTATTTCAAAAAATATAACAAATGCTTAGCAGACAATTTTCTGCTCACTGTTAACAAGGAGGACCAACTCTTGTCCCTTGAGAGGCTTATATCTTATGGGGGGAAATAAACACTACACAGATTATAATTTTTAAAAAGATGTAATTTCAAAAAAATAAAAAAAAAATTAAAAGATATAATTTTAGTTGGAAAAAGCACTGTATGAAGACAAAACAGAATAATGGTTAAGAGTGACATGGGTAGAGAATAACTCACTGATTAGTGACATTTGTTTGGAAACCTAAGAAAATGAGAAGCAGAGCCATGCAAATATGAAAAGTGAGAATATACCTGGACAGCAAGTACAAAGTTCTGTTGTGAAATGACCTTGATTTGTTCAAGGAATGACAAGGACAATATGATGCAGCAAGATGCGTGGGGAAAGAGATTAGAAAGTGATATTGATGGAAAAGAGCTAGGACTAGCTTTGTAAAACTGAAAGATTTTCAACAAGTGAACTAAAAGAAATCTTCCAAAGAGTAGGGCAAGAATGGGAGCACCCTTTCATCAATTTAAAAAAGAGACAATAATTGTGAGGAATATATGGACAGCAGTGGAGGCAGTGAGAAATATTTGAATTTGGATTTATTTTAAATGTTTCAACAGATTTTGTCAATGTTGAGTATGCAAAAAAAGGAGTCAATAATGACACTTGAATTTGAGGCCTTTTTATTTGGGTGATCAGTAATGCCTTTGAGGACAGTGAGGAAGACTAGAACAGGAGCAGGTTTGAGATGGGGAAATGCATCATTCATACAATACACTCATACCTTGGGGATATTGTGGGTTTAATTCTGGACTATTTTAATAAAGTGAATATCACAATAAACCAAGTCAAATGAATATTTTGTTTTTCTCGTGTGAATATAAATAAATAATAAAACTTATGTTTAACCATACTGTAGTCTATTAAGTGTACAACAGCATTATGTCTAAATAAAGGAATGAGCATGCCTTGATTAAAAAAAATACTTTATTGCTAAAATTGCTAACCATCACCAGAGTTTTCAGCAAGTCATAATCTTTTTGCTGGTAAAGGGCCTTGCCTCAATGTTGATAGCTGAAGGGTGGTAGTTGCTAAAGTTTGGAGTTGCTATGACAATTTCTTAAAAGAAGACAACAATGAAGTTTGCTTCAGTGACTGATTCTTCCTTCATGAATGAGTTCTCTGTAGCATGCAATACTGTTTGATAGCATTTTACCCACAGTAGAATGTCTTTCAAAATTGGAGTCAATCCTCTCAACCCTGCCACTGCTTTTATTGACTAAGTTTATATAATATTCTAAATCTTTGTTGTCATTTCAACAATCTTCATAGTATCTTCACCAGGAGTAGATTCCACCTCAATAAAACACTTTCTTTGCTCATCCATAAAAAGAAACTCCTTATCCATTCAAGTTTTATCATGAGCTTGTAGCAATTCAGTCACATCTTCAGGCCCTGCTTCTAATTCTAGTTCTCTTGCTATTTCCACCACATGTGCAGTTACTTCAAGTCTTGAATCCTACAAAATCATCCATGATGGTTGGAATCAACGTCTTTCAAACACTTGTTAATGCTGATATTTTGACCTCTTTTCATGAATCACTAATTTCCTTCATGGCATCTAGAATTGGTGAATTCTTTCCAGAGGTTTTCATTTACTCTGTCAATATCCATCAAAATAATTACTATCTATGGCAGCTGTAGCCCTACAAAATGTATTTCCTAAATAATAAAACTTGAAAGTTGAAATTACTACCTGATCCATGGGCTGCAGAATGGATGCTGTGTTAGGAGGCATGTAAAAAACATTATCCATCTCCATCAGAGCTCTTGGGTGACCAGGTGCCTTGTCAATGAGCAGTCATATTTTTATTTTTTTAAATTTATTTTATTTTATTATATTATGTTAATCCCCATATATTACATCATTAGTTTTTGATGTAGTGTTCCATGATTCATTGTTTGCGTATAACACCCAATGCTCCATTCAGTACGTG
Source organism: Mirounga angustirostris (assembly GCF_029215605.1). Taxonomy (NCBI): domain Eukaryota; kingdom Metazoa; phylum Chordata; class Mammalia; order Carnivora; family Phocidae; genus Mirounga; species Mirounga angustirostris. The sequence continues at coordinate 142,077,774 of NW_026991710.1, read as the reverse complement.
CCCACTTAAATACCCATCACCAGGCTAACCCATTCCCCCACCTCCCTCCCCTCCAAAACCCTCAGTTTGTTTCTCAGAGTCCATAGTCTCTCATGGTTCATCTCCCCCAACGAATTCCCCCCCTTCTTTTCTCCCTTCCTACTATCTTCTTTTTTTTTTTTTTTTTAACATATAATGTATTATTTGTTTCAGAGGTACAGGTCTGTGATTCAACAGTCTTAAACAATTCACAGTGCTCACCATAGCACATACCCTCCCCAATGTCTATAACCCAGCCACCCCATCCCTCCCACCCCCCATCACTCCAGCAGCCCTCAGTTTGTTTCCTGAGATTAAGAATTCCTCATATCAGTGAGGTCATATGATACATGTCTTTCGATAATTGACTTATTTTGCTCATTATAATACCCTCCAGTTCCATCCACGTCATTGCAAATGGCAAGATTTCGTTCCTTTTGATGGCTGCATAATATTCCATTGTAAATATATACCACATCTTCTTTATCCATTCATCTGTCGATGAACATCTTGGCTCTTTCCACAGTTTGGCTATTGTGGACATCGCTGCTATAAATATCGGGGTGCACATACCCCTTTGGATCTCTACATTTGTATCTTTGGGGTAAATACCCAGTAGTGCAATTGCTGGGTCATAGGGTAGCTCTATTTTCAACTTTTTGAGGAACCTCCATACTGTTTTCCAGAGTGGCTGCACCAGCTTGCATTCCCACCAACAGTGTAGGAGGGTTCCCCTTTCTCCACATCCCCGCCAACATCTGTCTTTTCCTGACTTGTTAATTTTAGCCATTCTGACTGGTGTGAGGTGGTATCTCATTGAGGTTTTGATTTGGATTTCCCTGATGCTGAGCGATGTTGAGCATTTTTTCATGTGTCTGTTGGTCGTTTGGATATAAATAGGTGGGGAGATGGGTTAGCCTGGTGATGTGTATTAAAGAGGACACATACTGAATGGAGCACTGGGTGTTATACACAAACAATGAATCATGGAACACTACATCAAAAACTAATGATGTAATGTATGGTGATTAACATAATATAATAAAATTAAAAAATAAAAAAAAGAAACAAATTTTCTTAGTGTTTTCCTTTAGGATTACAAATGACATTTTAATTTATAACAATGCAGACTGGATATTAATGTCAATTTAACTTTAATAATATAGGGTCATTTTAAATTTTATATAGATTGGCTTTTTCTTGGTGTTGGTATTACCACAAATTCATCTTTATACATTGTGTAGCCACCAATATAGATGTATAGTTATTCCCCTGTGCAATAGTCTTTTAATTCAGATAAAATAATAAAATGAATTATGAACAAAAAAATACATTATGCTACCTTTTATATTTACTGTGCACTTACCTTTACTTTTGTTCTGCATTTCTTCATCTAGATTTGAGTTCATGTCCCTTTCATTTCAGCCTTAAGAAGTTCCTTTAGGTATACCTGAGTGGCTCAGTCAGTTGAACTTTCAACTCTTGGTTTCAGCTCAGGTCATGATCTCATAGGTTGTGGGACTGAGCCCCGTGTCAGGCTCCTCACTCAGTGGGGAGTCTGCTTGAAGATTCTCTCCCTCTGCTCCTCCTTGCCGTTTGCTCTCTCTCTAAGATAGATAAGTAAATCTTTTTTTTTTTTAAGATTTTATTTATTCATTTGAGACAGAGAGATAGAAAGAAAGCATGAGCAGGGGGAAAGGCATTGAGGGGAAGGGAGAAGCAGACTCCATGCTGAGCTGGGAGCCTAATGTGGGGCTCAATCCCAGGGTCTGAGATCATGACCTGAACCAAAGGCAGATGCTTAACCATCGGAGCCACCCAGGCACCCAAATAAATAAATCTTTAAAAATAATTCTTTTAGAATTTGTTATCAGGCAGGTCTTCTAGTGACAAACTAGATGTTTTAGTTTCTTCATTTTTGAAGGATAGTTTTGCCACATATAATTCTTGGCTATATTATTATTATTTTTTTTTGCCAACACTTTGAATGTGTCAATATGCTGCCTTCTAGCTTTCTTGTTTTCTGATGATAAATCAGTTGTTAATCTTTCTGAGTATCCCTTGTATATGTTGATTCAGTTCTTTAATGCTGCTTTTACGTTTTTGTCTTTGTCTTTGGACAGTTGATAATAGTATACTTAGTTATTGATATCTTGAGTTTATCTTATTCAGAATACCCTGAGCTTCTTTATGTGTAAATTAAATGTGTTCATCAAATGTGGGATTTTTTGAACAGTATTTCTTAAAATATTCTTTCTGCTCCTTTCTCTCTTCTTCTTCTGGAACTCCTATTATGCATAATTTGGTATGTAGGTCTCTTTGTGTTCATTTTTCTTCATCATTTTTTTTCTCTTCAGACTAGATCATCTCAATTAATGTATTTTCAAGTTTGTTAGTTCTTTGTTTTGTCTTCTTGAATCTGCTGATAAAGGTGAGCCCCTTTATTGAATTTTTCATATCAGTTATTGTACTTTTCAGTGCCAGAACTCTTATATGAATCTTTTATATCTCTTTAACATTCTCTACCTTTTGAGATAGTACTACTTTCTTTTAGTTCTTTAGACATTGTTCTCTTAGCTCATTGAAGATATTTTTAAAATGTCTGAGTTAAAGCTTTATCTAGAATGTCTACTGACCTTCCTCAAGGGTAGTTCTTTTTTTTTTTTGGTGAAGATTTTTATTTATTTATTTGAGAGAGAAAGAGAGAGCATGAATGGGGAAGGGGCAGAGGGACAAGAACACTCCCCACTGAGTGGGGAGCCCAATGTGGCTCAATCCTAGGACCCTAAGATCATGATATGAGCCGAAGTCAGACGCTTAACTGACTGAGCCATACTCTTCTCCCTTGTGTATGAGCCATACTTTATTTCTTTGCATGCCTCATACTTTTTGGTTGAATACTAGACATGTTGAACAGTTTAATTTGTAAAATCTAGAAATCAGATTCTCTTTTAAAGAGTTTTTAAAAGTATATATAAACCTCTTATTTTCCAGGCTTTCCTCCAAGTTTTCAGTTAATTTATTGTTTGCCTCAATTGCTGTTTATAACCTCAGGCAGCAGCAAGTAAAATATTTGCCTGTAAATATTTTCAATACATGCAACTTTCCCTTTCCCTTTTGATATCAGATTTAGCACTGGGCAAGTTCTGAGTCAGGTAAAATAAAGATAAATCTTTTGAATCAGTCTTCTAAGGAGCCACCATACAATTCAAAACAAATAACTGCACTTATTTGCGAATAAGCTTCATTCTGTTCTTTATGGTACAACTGGGAATATAAGCTGGTATTTTCAAGGCTACTAAGTTGGGAACAGGGAAGGAATGAGGTAAGTTAAAATGCTACAAATATCAATGTTCTTACCAAGATTCCATTTTTCTTGAATAAGCCCTATCCAGGTTCTAGAAGCCTTTGGTTAGTTTTCAGCATTTCCAAATAGTGATTTTAACAGTTTTTCCAGTTTTTTCATTACATTTCTCTTGTGAGCACAGTATCAGAGTTTCTTACTCCACCATTTTGCTGATGACTCCTTTGGTTTTTAATTCCTAATTTGTAATCCATAATTTAAATCTGCTTAGAAAGGATAATACTTTTTAATGCTTTATCTGAAAGGTTTATAGGCTTTAAAAAAATCATAATAAATATTAATTTAGTATATTTAAGCTGATATAAAATCTTTTGGGATTTTTAAAAGATGCTTAATTTTCACTTTTCTGGGAACATTTATATGCAGTACCTTTTAAGACATTGACATATCCTAGAAGAGTTCCAGTTTTTCAATTTACACCCAAAAATATTCTAAAAAAAAAATTGCAGGATCCTTCTTAGCTTCCAGCTTTTTCTATTTAATATAACAACAAAATAAGGGAGAAAAGTATCAACATATTTAAAAATGACTATTAAATGGGAGGATTTTTATTCTTCTGTCACTCTGAAATATAATATATAGTCACCCTACAGACATGTATAAGTGAAAGAAAAAACAGGAGCTTGTCATGAAGAGTAATTGGATTTTCATATATTGAAATTTTAAGAGAGAGGAAACATTTATCTGGCAAAGACTGTAATATGGATGATTTCCAATTTGATACTGAAATGAACAAATAGGTTATTTTTTAAGGGTGGCTGATGTAAGCATGGTTTCTTATGAGAATGAGGCAGAAATATTTTTCTCATAATAAAGTCTTAACTTCATGGAATTTTAATACTTGAAAGCAACTAGTGAATAGCATTTTAAACAGAAAAAAAGATCCATTACATTAAAAAGCACTCTAAAAAGCTAATATTTTATTCCCACTCTAAAAGCAAAATGAATATTTGAATAGGTACTATTGAATAACCTGTTTCAATGAATGTAGCAAATAATTTAAATGATCCATGACTTTCTATTATTAAAAAGTCATTTAGATACATAGGCAATTTAATTATATAAGCTCAAACTGTGCATTTTTATATCTTAAAAAGAATAATTTATGGTATATATTTTTATAAAATCACCTTCTTATTGTTTGGAAGAACAGCATGTCAATGTGATGTTATACTATTCTAAGTACAGAATACTCTGAGGTTATCAAATGGGCAAATATTACCTACATGATTAAGACAAAACCTTGGACATTATCTATATTAATCACCACATATCAGAAAATAAAGGTACTATATAATTATTTATGCTATCAAAATGGCATAATAGTGAACACACACACATATACACACACACCAATCATTAAGATCCCAATGGAACGTGAATTGAAGTAGAGAAAATTTAATAGGGACATATTACTTTGCACAAAATGTGTTTTTTATATTTCCCTAAACAAGTCTCCTCTGAGAAGAGTATTAAATAAGTACTTTTACTATGTTAAATAACAGAGGTGAGAGTGGACATCTTTGTCTTGTTACAGACCATAGAAGAAAAGTTCTCAGTTTTTCTCCATTGAGGATGATATTAGCTATGTTTTTTTCATAGGTGGCCTTTATTTTGTTGAGGTATGTTCCCTCTAAACTTCCTTTGTTGAGGGCTTTTATCTTGAATGAATGTTGTACTTTATCAAATGCTTTTTCTGCATCTATTGAAATGATCATGTGGTTCTCATCTTTTCATTTATTAATGTGGTGTATCACATTGACTAATTTGCGAATATTGAACCACACTTGCACATGGATAATTTTTGCATCCATGTTCATCAGGGATATTGACATATAGTTCTCCTTTTTGATGGAGTCTTTATATGGCTTGGTATGAAAGTCATGTTAGCCTCCTAGAATGAGTTTGAAAGTTTTCCTTCCTTTTCAATTTTTGGAATATTTTGAGAGGAATAGGTATTAATTCTTCTTAATTATTTGGTAGAATTTACCTGTGAGGTCATCTGCCCTGGACCTTCATTTGTTGGTAGTGCTTTAATTACTGATTAAATTTTTTCCTGGTTATTGGTCTTTTCAAGCTTTCTATGTCTTCCTCTTTCAGTTTTGGTAGTTTATATGTGTCTAGGAATTTGTAATTTCTTTCAGGTTGTCCCACTTGTTGGCAAATAGTTTTTCATAATATTCTCTTATAATTGTATTTCCATGGTGTTTGTTGTTATTCCTCCTCTCTCATTTTTCAATTTTATTTATTTGGGTCCTTTCTCTTTTCTTTTTGAGAAGTCTGGCTATGGTATTATCAATTTTATTAATTTTTTCCAACAAACCATCTCCTGGTTTAATTGATCTGTTCTCTCTCTCTCTTTTTTTTTTTTCTATATGATTTATTTCTTCTCTAATCTTTATTATCCCTTTCCTTCCTTCGGACTTCGTTTGTTGTTCTTTTTTAGCTCCTCTAGGTGTAAGGTTAGGTTGTTTTTTTTTAGATTTTTCTTGCTTCTTAGGGTAGGCCTGTATTGCTATAAAGTTATTTTTAAGACTCTTTTAACTGCGCCCCAAATGTTTTGGATGGTTTTGTTTTCATTTTCATTTGTTTCCATGTATTTTTTTAAAATTTCTTCTTTGATTTCCTGGTTGACTTACTGATTGTTTAGTAGCAAGTTGTTTAGCCTCATGTATTTGTGGTCTTTCCAAATCTTTTTTTGTGATTGACTTCTAGTTTCATAGCATTGTGGTAAGAAAAAATGCATGTGATATAATGAGCACTGGGTGTTATATGTAACTGATAAATTATTGAACACTACATCTGAAACTAATGATGCACTATCAATTGACTAATTTAATTTAAATAAAATTCATGGTATGATTTCAATCTTTTTGTATTTGTTGAGGTCTGTTTCATGACCTAATATGTGATCTATTCTGGAGAATGTTCCATGTGCATTTCAAAAGAATGTGCATACTGCTCTTTCAGGATGGAGTGTTCTGAATATATCTCTTAAGTCCATCTTGACCAGTGTGTCATTCAAAGCCATTGTTTCCTTGTTGATCTTCTGCTTAGATGATCTGTCCATTGATGTAGATGGAGTGTTAAAGTCCCCTGCTATTATCCTATTATTATCTGTTTTGCTTAACTCTCTGGCTTTGACCTTATTTTATTCTTTCCTTTGGAATGAATTCCTCCATCTTGGCATTTTCCCATGTCTCTGCTTTCCTCTGTATGTTACAAAAGCCAGTTATATCTCATGCTCCTGAAAGTTATGGCCTTATGAAAAAGAGGTCTTGTAGTGCCCAGGCCCTGGTACTTTAGGATGTGTCTCCAGCGTGTTCTGTGTGTACTCTGGTGTTGTGTTATAACTGCTCTATCCTTTAGGCCAGTCATCTACAGAGACTCTTCATATCTTCTGTGGGTAGTGTTTGGTCCCCGGCCTGAATGTGGCAAGTTTTAACTAGGTGTGCTGTGGTCTGCTTGTGAAATGGGACCTGACACCAACTCCACTAGAACTGAGGCCCTGCAGAACTCTCTGGTTGAGAGATGTGATGTGGGTAAGGGTTGTGCTGGTCTTCTGGGGGAGGGGCCCACCATGCTGGGACTGAGGCAAGTGTGACTTAGAAGGGCAGTCTCACCAGACTACAGAGGGTGGGCCTTAGTGTAAACAAGTTAGACAGCCAATGTCAATGCTGTGCTGCTTCCCTTCAGTGGCTCTGTGTTTAAGCTGAAGGGGAGGGCAGGGAAATGGCATCAGCCAACTCCTTTGTTTCCAGGGAGGCATCCCTGTGGTTGCTGCCTCTCAAGGAAGCACTCCTAGAATAATGAATAATCTCCACACTGTGTGCCCAAAGGGGTTTCTCAGTTCAGTTTCCACACCATTTACACCCAGGTTGTTTGCCTCCCTTCTCTTTAGGATCAGCAGAGTGCCCTCTGACCTCTAACCCAGTCAAATTCACTGACATTTAAAACTCTAGGCTTTAAGCCCTGCTAGTTGCAAGAACTCATGAAATTCAGACTTTGATTCTCCAAGCCAGTATCTTTGGGGAAACATTCTCCTTGTGCTTTCCCCTGGGTTCTCCTCTCTCTTGTCCTTCTTTGCAACCACAGTGTCTCTCTTCCACAGCACCCATTATCCGTTTCTCCTCTAAATCACATCTCTGTACTTTCTACCTTCTTCAATGTGGCTGCTTCTCTCCCTTTAGTTGTGGAGTTTGTTCTTTCAGTCTTTAGGTTGATTTCTGGTATATTTAGGATGGTTTGATAGTTATCTAGTTGTTTTTGTAGGACAAGATGATCCTAGGGTCCTCCTACTCTGCTACCATCTTTCTTTCAGAATAAAAGCTTTTAAAACTTAGATTCTTATGCAAAATAAGACTCCATGAATATTAAAAAGTGGAAGGCAAAAATAAAGATATTTATCATTATATACACATTTATTATAGACATGGCACTATTTTAGATACTTTTGATAAAATAAAAATAATATATTTACACATGCTCATAGAACTTACCCTCTGAGAAAATTGGAAATACAAAGGAAGTGGGCATGTTTCCTTCTCAAAAATAATTCAAATATATGTGAAGCATAGCTTCATGGACAATTTTTTTTGTTTTCTTGATTGAAAATGTAAGTAACTTTTATCTGTGCAATAACCCATCCCTCTTTTTTTTTTTTTTGTATAATTTGGGAAATTTGTTAATGTTGAGGATCTACAGAGCAAATAAATAATCATTTTTTGTCCTCCTTAGTTCATAACCATTGAGATATATGGCACAGAAAAATGTGGAGACCCAAATGCTAATAAGCAGTTACTAGCAATAAAGCAGATTGAGAATATGGTTTCCTATCTATAGGCAGATTTGCTCATAACCACCCCTGAATTAGATGGGCACTCTCTAATCTTATAGGTCTTGCCCACAGGGTAGAGACAACTTTACAGCAAATGTGAAATGGAGAAGCAGAGAATACTTTAAAAGTGCATCTGCATCTAAGATGCAAACAAGAGACTAAGCATGATCAATTTCTTATCCAAACACACCAGCCAGATAAGTCACTGCTGCTGGGGACATGGGGAGGGAATGAAGTGGCAGAGAAGCCAGAGTCCTTCTTATTTATTTATTTTTTTCTCCTGGCTGGGAATGAAAAATAAGTTTATTTTTTTATGTGACAATAGTAGGAGTCAAAGTTAAAACCCTTCACACTTGTACAGTTACTCCTTCAGCATAGTGAAATACTGTTCGAGTCCTTCCTCCTTTCCCACCTTTGCCAGTACAACTGTTGTAGTCTCACATATATTTAAATAGATATATTGTGTATATATACACATATATATATTTTATGTGCAGATATTAGAAAATGTAAACTTTTGCTTATAACTCAGATTATAGTGGTTGCCAAACAAGGCATATAACATATGGTGGTTTGCAGCATATGTGGGACAGAAAGCATTTAATAGATGGTAGGATGTCAAATTTGGACAAAGTTGTTTTACTGTTAATATTTGAGTTAGAACACTTTAAACCTTTCATTCCCATTATGAGAGCTATAGTTTACATCAAAGAGTATAAATATGAAAGTTCTGTTTTTAAATATTCCTGGTAATTGTTTCTTTTGTGTAAAGTGAACAATATTTTCTTATCATAACCATGTGTAAACTGTCTTCCAGTCTGAAGATAATATATTTTTAGTTATCATCTTACTTTAGTCAAAGAATTATTGAAACTTGGAGTTGGGAGGAATATTATGATTACCTGGTCCAAATTCTTTCTTTCCTTATTTACTTTTTACCACTGAGGTCCAGAAGTCCAGACAAGTCCACTGGTTTTTACAAAGTCAGACATAAGTTTGATAGGTTAGGATTAGAAAGCCATTTTCCTCACTCCAAGTCCCATGGTCTTTCTCATTTACTGACATAAGCTGTGTAACTTTAAATGAACTACTTTGTTGAAGAGTAAAAATACATAGAGAAGTGTACTAATTATAAATATACAGCTCAGCAGATTTTCACACAGTGGACATACCCATGTAATCTTCACCAAATTAATATATATTAAGCTCTTTCATGAAACTTCAAGTTACAACCCACTGTTCACCATTAAGATAAAACCTATCCTGATGACTATCACCAAAAAGAGGTTCCATCTCTTATATTTTATCTGAGTAGAATCATAGAGAATATAATCTTTTGTTTCTGGTTTCTTTCACTCAATGCTGTGTTGTGTGATTCTTCTATATTTTTTTGCATGTAATATTTGTTTATTGTCATAGCTATATAGTTCAGGCTATTCTGTCTTGCATGGTTCTGATATGCACAGATTTGTTACCACAGTTTAGTTAAATAACAACAGTCCCCAACAATATAATTCAAATTCAGTTTCCATGGTGTATTAAATGTGAGTATTTGCATAAAATAGAAACTTCACTGTTGGCTTTTCAGTCCACAAGTTGTTATACAAATAACAGTTGTACATCATGGTCACTGACCATTCATGTCTTTCTTTCAAAGTCTGTCAGTGATTGGTCACTGTGCATCTGTTATTTGGTTCATGCACAGATAGCAAAGTGCACAGTTGTGTTGCCTTCTTGACTCAAAGTGATAAACACATGTGACATATTAGAAAAATATATATAAATGACAGGAAATTGTCCAATAAAGACAAAAGAGCAGCAAAAGAAAGAAAAGTCAGAATTCTGGAAGAAAATTTAGTCATTAGAAGTTCTGAAAATGACAAGAGCAAACCAGTAATAAGAAGAAACCTAGACATGCATGAAGTTATAATACAGACCATACTGAAAAGTATGATGAATATATTTTTAAAAGGTAGTCTCTTTAACATCTTTTAATTTACCTAAGAATAGGAAACTTGCTTATGGTTGAAATGGAGCATTTATTTCTTGAGGTAGACAGAATTAATGGCCCCCACAAAGAGGTCAATGTCTTAATCTCTGCAACTAATGAAAATGTACTTTAACTGGCAAAGGGACTTTGCAGAGGTCATTAAATCAAGGACCTTGAGATGGAAAGCATATCCTGGATTGTCTAGGTGGGCCTAATATAATCACAGGGTCTTCCTGAGAGGAAGGTGGAAGGATCAAAGAAAGATAGCCAGATGGGCCCAATCTCATCATGAGTCCTTAGAAGTTGATAATCTTTCCTGGCTATAGTCAGAGAGAGATGTGAATATGGAAGAATGGTCAGAATGATGCAGTGTTGCTGGCTTTGAAGATAGAGAAATGAGACTTGAGCCAAGAATATTAGCAGTTTCTAGAAGCTGGAAAAAAGCAAGAAGACAGATTCTGTCCTAGAGTTTCCAGAAAGGAACACCACCCTGCAGTCATCTGGAGTTTAACCCAGTCAGATCTGTGTCAGACTTTAACAGTAAGATTTTAAAAGGTTAACACATGTTTGTAAAGATCATGAAACAATTCTAATGTTTCTTATTGATAATTACGACCATGTTGCACAGTGCTGTTTTCATGATCCTATTATGATCTTTCATTACCATGCAAAGCAAGGGATTGCATGAATACAACAAAATTTATTTTTCTATTTAATTCTGGATAAGTATTTGGGTTGTTTTAATGAATAGTACTATTGTATACTTTCTTCTACATATGCTTTGGTGAACAAATATAGACATGCCTGATATGTGTTAAGAGTGGAATTGCCAGGATAGAGGACATATGAGGGTTCCGATTTAGTATGAACTGAACTGTCCAAGGTAACTACTCAAAGTAGCTGTACTAATTTCCACAAATTCATGAGAGCTGAGATTGTTTCACAATCATTCCAAAATTTTGTATTGTGTGTTTTTTTTAACCCATTTGGTTAAGTATGTAGTGGTATCTCATTGAGGTTTACATTTGCATTTCTCTGAAGGCTCAATATAATTTTATTTCTTTTAATTTTTTTCTACTTAGTTATCTTTTTACTGATTTATGGGAATTTTTTATGCAGTCTAGCTATGAGTTATTAGTCATATTAACTCCCATCCCCATGTCTTGCCTTCTTAGTAGTGTCCTTTGATAAACAGAAGTTCTAATTTTTTATTCAGTCAAAATTTTAATCCTTTCATTTTCTGCTTAAGTGTTTTTGTGAGCCAGTTTAGTAAACTTTTTTTTCCATGCAAAAGCAATGATGATAATCTCTTGGTTTTTGGTAGATCTGTTATTGTGTCATTTTTTTTTCACATTTAGGTCAATAAATCACCTGGAAATGATTTCGTATACAGTGAGATATAAGGGTAAAGATTATCTTGTTTTGGTTTCATATGGACAGCCAATTGACCCAACAACATTTATTCAAAAGACCTTTTCCCAATTGATGTGCCAATTTCTCTCTTATGTTATCCCATCCTTTGGTCCCTATTCTCATACCTATACCATGATTACCCTCATACTTTTTCTATAAATTTCTTTGACAATGTCCTGTAAGTTTTCTGGCAATAAAACTTTCTGACAATAAACTCAGCAAATATGCATTACCAAATAAATGCCTCATACTAGCATATTATTTCTCAAATAGGCCCTCCATAAGAGGTCTCAACATGTATGGAAATATGGGGAAGGAGATCCTTATTTTTACATGGGAATGTAGAAGACAATTTTAGAGAAGGTAGGGCAAGAGGTAGGGCTGGAAAATTAGGAAAGATGTTAATAAGTAGATAAGGAATCAGCATTTAGGAAGAGGGAACAACCAGAGTTACAAAAGGAGTTAATGAGGCTGTTTAAGAGATAGTGGATATGTCTCAAATGTGCATTTGAGGTTGTGTGTGTTTGTACTTGAGTGAAAGAGAAATTGTGTATCACTGTGTATGTGTGCAAGAGAAAAAACTGAAAAGGGAAAACGTGTAGGTATGTGTGTATTTAGAGTGCTGAGATATAAATTTCAAGGGAGTTCAAGTTAAATTGGGTAAACATGCTTTGGAGAACATGAAAAGAAAGTGCACTGAAGTACAGGAGAAAATATTAGATCATTGGTTTATATATATATTTTTAAAGATTTTATTTATTTATTTATTGAGAGAGAGTGAGCGAGAGAGAGAGAGGAGGGGCAGAAGGAGAGACAGAATCCCAAGCAGACCTGGCACTGAACATGGAACCCGACACGGGGCTCAATCTCATGTCCCTGAGATCATGACCTGAGCCAAAATTAAGAGTCAGATGCTTAACTGACTGAGCCACCTAGGTACCCCTTATTGGTTTATATTTTTATCTAAATAGAAATAAGATATTGAATGCTACAAAGTTTAACATTCATTTTTACCAAAGGCATCATTCCTTTTACATAAGTCAGAAAATCCTACGTCAGTAGGAAAACTCAAGGTGTTCTGAGGGAAGAGTGAGTCCTATAATGAAAAAGGGTTATCAGTAGCTCCTGGATTCATGATTTTAATTCCAGTGATTGTGTCATGATTTAATAAATATGTACCTGGTTAAAATGAATTTGACTCTTGTTTATCTAGTTTTGACTCAATTAGTGCTTGCAGAAGGGGCACATGGCATATAATTACTATGCAAAAATGAAAAATTGAAAGTGCTAGTGATCATGAAAAGTAATGCAGATAAAAAAAATGGCAGAGCTGCATTTCTACACCCAGGAGGAGCTGTTCTCAGACACCTATGAAATATGTTAATTATGATAAATTCACATGTGAAAATAAGTAGGTAAAATATAAAGATATGTCACTTAGATTATTGGAAATATGTTACTTTCTTTATCTCTCACAGTTAATAAACCTACCCTGTTTATTGTGCTTTGAGAGATTAGTTAAGACTATTATGAACTCCTCATGGCTCACACAACATGTAAAATTAAGGACCCAAATCTAAAGACAAACATGTATGATGTTTTTCAGTTACATTTAAAATTCTGTGTCATGTTATACTTAACCCAGTACTTTTTAAAGTTTAAAGTAAATAATCAATGTTTAGAAACCTTATTAGTGTCTTAAAAAAACAAACATACAATTGAGAAAAATGAGTTCTGGTAGGAAAAAAATGGCTGAAATGATAAGCAGCAAACAATACCAAAACAAATTAAATGCATTCATTGCCAGATTCTTCTACCAGAAGATATTAAAAGTGTAGTTGATTTGAAAACAAAAAGATCATAAAATTAATACCAATTAGGAAGAATTTAGATAAATTAAAAGTGCGTGTGTTTATCGCTCTCTCTATATATACACATACACACACACTGAATGGAAAATGTATATCCAAAAATCTGGATTTAAATTTCTCAGATTTAGATAATTATACAGAACCATAACATATAAAACAAAATGCAGTTATAAAAATAATAATAATAATTGGTAATGACATATTGGTAATGGAATATTTTTACCACATAGATGTTTGCTGGTGATTTTCAGATAAAATAGTTTTAGTAATTATAAGACTTCAAGATTAGTCAGGCAGTTTTCCTTAATAGAAAAGTTTTCCGAATTTGCTGACTTTTCCATGAAAACAAAGAGCTGTTGTTTGTATTTCATGTAGGATATTTAAAAAAAAACTAATTTTATAGATGTTGACAAACTAATTCTTTAAAAAAAAGGATTTTATTTATTTATTTGACACAGAGAGAGCACAAGTAAGCAGAGTGGTAGGCAAAGGGAGAGGGAGAAGCAGGCTTTCAGAAGAGCTGAGAACCCAATGTAGGGCTCAATCCCAGGACCCTGGGATCATGATCTGAGACAAAGGCAGACACTTAACCAATTGAGTCACCCAGGCACCCCTTGACAAACCAATTCTAAGGTTTATATAGAGAAACAAAAGACCCATAATATTATGCCAACAAAATACTGACAGAGAAAAACAAGGTTGGAAGATTTATGCTACTTGACTTCAAGAGTTAGTATAAAGCTACAGTGATTAAGAAATTGTGGTATTGGTGAAAGAATAGACAAATAGATCAATGAAACAGAATAGAGAGCCCAGAAATAGACCTTCATAAATATAGTAAACTGATCTTTGACAAAAGAGCAAAGGTAATAAAGGGGAGCAAAAATAGTCTCTTTAACCAATGGTGCTAGAACAACTGAACATCTGCATGGAAAAAAAAAATCAAGAGACCTTACATCCTTCACAAAAATTAAAATGCATTATAGACTTAAATGTGAAATGCAAAACTATAAAAATCTTTGAAGATAATATAGGAGAAAACTAGATGATGTTGGATATGATAATGCCTTTTTAGATATAATACCAAAGATACAATCCATGAAAAAAATAATTGATAATCCAGACTTAACTTTATTAAAATTAAAACTTCTGTTCTGTGAAAGACAATACTGATAGAAGACAAGCCACAGGGGCACCTGGGTGGCTCAGTCGTTAAGCATCTGCCCTTGGCTCAGGTCATGATCCCAAGGTCCTGGGATCAAGTCCCTCATCAGGCTCCCTGTTGGGTGGGAAGCCTGCTTCTTCCTCTACCCCTTCTTGTGTTCCCTCTCTCACTGTGTCTCTCTCTGTCGAATAAATAAATAAAATCTTAAAAAAAAAAGACAAGCCACAGACCATTTGCCACAGAGAAAATATTTGCAAAAGACACATCTGATAAAGGATTGTTATCCAAAATATACAAAGAATCCTTGTAATTAAAAAATAAGAAAACAACCCTATTAAAATATAGATCAAAAGACCTTAACAGACAGGATAGCAAAGAAGACATACAAATGGTAAATAAGCGTATGAAAAAATGCTCCACATCATGTCATCAGGAATTTATGGTGGCTTTTTCATAGGTGAATAGCTCTTTTAGAAAAGATAGTGATGTTTCTAACAGCTAAGTCTTAGTAAATATAAATCAGTTGAGGGATTAGCAAACAGGTATATAGCATTAGTGAGTGAGCTGGTGTGGTGGTGTGGTTTATGTTTAATGTCACAGCACAATTTGTCCTGGTACTGCCGTTGAGCAGAGATATTAAAGGATGCTGTAGGAGAGGTTTCTAGATCAATTAAGCATCTCAAAAAAAGAAGCAAAATTTTAGCAATATCTTTTTAAACTGCATTACTTGCTTTTCAGCCGGGTCTTCAAAATAACTAATTTCCACATGGGTCAAAGTGAGTTAGAATATGCAATTGTTGCCTTGAATTATGAGTCCTACACATAGGAAGGCTGTGGCAAAATGACTGCCTAAATTCTTAAATGTTAAATGCTCTCAGATGCAACAGAGGAAACTGGAGGGTCTCCTATTTTGGATTTTCATGAGCTTGTCAGCATCTGCATTTTTTTTTTCTTGCCATAATTATAATTTGTTTACTTTTGTGACTATTACTGAAATGATTTTGCAATACTGAGGTGAGACTGTGTTAGAAATGATCAAATAGGGGTGCCTGGGTTACTCAGTCAGGCATCCAGCTCTTGATTTTGGCTCAGGTCATGATTTTGGGGTCAGGATCCTGGCTCAGGGTGAAGTCTGTTTGAGGTTCTCCCTCTCCCTCTGCTCCTCCCCTTGCTTGCTCTCTCTCTCTCAAATAGATAAATCTTAAAAAAAAATCAAATACTCTAAGCACAAACTGATATGTATATAGTTATGCATACACACGCTGCAAATATTTAATCACCCTTTATAGTACACTACACACTAGCCTATTCCTATTTGTAATGTCTTAAAATTTTAACAAAGCTGCTGCTTAACTCTCTTGGATGATTGCCAGACATCTCTTTGATTGACTACTTGATGGTTCTGAGATAAATGTTAACCTGTGAATGCAGTCAGTGGTAATTTGAATTTATAGTACCATCTGGGGTTTTGCAAATGAGATTGTTCAGTGCCCATTTTCTCTATGAAATAATATAATTGAATTGATTCTTATAGAGCTTATCTGGAGAACTCCAAGTTTCTTTCCTTCCACTGTGTAATTGAAATATGCATTTGTTATGGACAACCATTTTCTTAGGGCAGATCTTAGTTAATATTCTTATTCATTGTTCATGTGCATTACATATCTTGACATTACATTCTAATAGAAAAATTTTTCCTACATTTTAGCACTTTGTAATTATTAGTATAAAGTGTTTTAGCATACAGGGAATGAGTCCCTTCAACTGGTTGAAGACTTCCAATATTTTATAATATTTGGCTGCCAAAATTCAGGCATTGGCCAGAATTTTGTTTGGATTTACTGAAATTCCTTTGAGAAACATGGAAATAACTTTAACATTAACTGGATTCAATCACAAGATGGGTGCAAATGCATCCTCAGACAGAACAACTTCTTTCTACTCTCAGGACTCCCATCTTCCTCTTTGCCTTGCCAAGTGGAGTTTAATGAAGAAGAGGATAGAAACCCACAGACCTCAGGAAGATTCATTTTTACTTAATGGACCCTTAATCAGACAGAGAGGATAGCTTAATAGGTAAATTAAAAAAAAAATAATTAGTCATAGCTGCCTGTATATTTTTCAAAAATTCAGTGACTATGATACATAAATTTTATTTATATGGCATAGCACTTTTTCCCATACTACCACCTTAATTTTGGAAGGTCATATGCATATTGCATTGCATTAGCTTACTTATTTTTTTAAGGTTTTATTTATTTATTTGAGAAAGGGAGAGAGAACGAGCAGTGGGGAGGGTCAGAGGGAGAAGCAGACTCCCCACTGAGTAGGGAAACCGACGTGGGCCTCAATCCCTGGACCTCAGGATCATGACCTGAGCTGAAAACAGACATTTAACCCACTGAACCACCCAGGCACCCCTGCATTAGTTTACTTATTAAAACCTAGTTCTCTCGAGGCCAATGTTACTGTTTCAAACTGATATTGGCATTATTCTCTGTGGCCAAACTCGGCCCAGGTGACAAAGCAAATTTGTACGTATACTAATGCATATTTAAAATGCAGTTTTTTACTTGTATAGAAGTATATTTATTATGGTTTGTAATATGTTTCCTATATAGCATTATATTTTTGGACACCAAGAGAGCACCCTGTATGTAATATATAGACAGTAAATGTTTTTTATTTTATTTATTTTTATTTTTTTATTTTTTTTTGACAGTAAATGTTTTTTAAAGGAACTTTTTATTAAAAAAAAAAAGGGGGAACCCTCCTACACTGTTGGTGGGAATGCAAGCTGGTGCAGCCACTCTGGAAAACAGTATGGAGGTTCCTCAAAAAGTTGAAAATAGAGCTACCATATGATCCAGCAATTGCCCTACTGGTATTTACCCCAAAGATACAAATGTAGTGATTCGAAGGGGTACGTGCACCCTGATGTTTATAGCAGCAATGTCCACAATAGCCAAACTGTGGAAAGAGCCAAGATGTCCATCAATAGATGAATGGATACACACACACACACACACACACAATGGAATATTATGCAGCCATCAAAAGGAATGAAAACTTGCCATTTGCAATGACGTGGATGGAACTGGAGGTATTATGCTGAGCGAAATAAGTCAGTCAGAGAAAGACATGTATCATATGACCTCACTGATATGAGGACTTCTTAATCTCAGGAAACAAACTGAGGGCTGCTAGAGTGGTGGGGGTGGGAGGGATGGGGTGGCTGGGTGATAGACATTAGGGAGGGTATGTGCTATGGTGAGCACTGTGAATTGTGTAAGATTGTTGAATCACAGATCTGTACCTCTGAAACAAATAATACATTATATGTTAAAAAAAAAAAAAGAGAAGAAGATAGCAGGAAGGGAAAATGAAGGGGGGGAAATCGGAAGAGGAGACGAACCATGAGAGACTATGGACTCTGAGAAACAAACTGAGGGTTCTAGAGGGGAGGGGGTGGGGGGATGGGTTAGCCTGGTGATGGGTATTAAAGAGGGCATGTACTGAATGAAGCACTGGGTGTTACGTGCAAACAATGAATCATGGACACTACAACAAAAACTAATGATGCAATGTATGGTGATTAACATAACATAATAAAAAAAGAAACTTTTTATTAAGGTAAAATTTGTATACAACATTATGTTAGCTTCAGGTATACAACATAAAAATGTGAGTTTTGTATACACTACAAAGTAATCACCACAATAAGTCTGGTTACCATTTTTCAGCTTACAATTGAACCCCTTCACCCATTTTACCTGCCCCAATCCTCTTCCCTTATGATAACCATGAATCTGTTCTCAGTATCCATGAGCTTTGTTTTGATTTTTAGATTCCATGAGTAAAATTATATGGTATTTGCCTTTCTCTGTTTTATTTATTTTACTTAAGATAATACCATTAAAGTTCACCCATGTTGTCACAAGTGGCAAGATTTTATTCTTTTTTATGGCTGAGTAGTACTCCATTGTGTATATATACCACATCTCCTTGGTTCATTCATCCAAAGATAGGCACTTAAGTTGTTTCTATATCTTGGTTATTGTAAATAATGCTTCAGTGAACATACGGGAGTATGTATCTTTTTGAATTAGTGTTTTGTTGGTTTTTTTTTAATTTGAGTATAGTTGACACACAATGTTACATTAGTTTCAGGTGTACAACATAGTGATTCAATATCTCTATATATTTTACCAAGCTCACCACAAGTGTAGCTACTATATGTCACTATACAATACTATTACAATATCATTGACTATATTCCCTATGCTGTGCCATTTATCCTATTTTTTATTCATTCAATAACTGGAAGTCTGTATCTCCCACTCCCCTTTACCCATTTTGCCTATTTCCTTAACCCCCTTCTCTCTGGCAAATATCAGTTTATTCTCTGTGTTTAAGGTCTGACTTTGCTTTTTGTTTATTCATTTTTTTTTTAGATTCCAGATATTAATGAAATAATATGCTATTTGTCTTTCTCAATCTGACTTATTTCACTTAGCATAATATCCTTTAGGTCCATCTATATTGTCACAAATGACAAGATCTCATCTTTTTTAATGGCTGCACAATATTCCATTGTGTACATATAGTTTATCCATTTATCTATCAGTGGACACTTAGGTTGCTTCCATACCTTAGCTACTAGAAATAATGCTGTGATAGACATAAGAGTGCATATATTTTTTACAATTACCATTTTGTTTTCTTTGGGTAAATACCCAGCAGTGGAATTATTAAATCGTATGGAATGTATTTTTTTAGCTTCTTGAGGAACTTCCATAATATTTTCCACATTGGCTTTACTTATTTACCTTCCCACCAACAGTGCATGAAGGTTACTTTTTCTCCACATTCTTGCCAACACTTGTTATTTCTTGTCTTTTTTACTTTAGTCATTCTGACAGGTATAAGGTGATACCTCATGTGGTATTTATTTGCATTTCATTGATTATTGAGAGGTTGAGCATCTTTTCATGTGTCTGTTGGCCATCTGTATATCTTCTTTGGAAAAATGTCTGTTTAGGTACTCTGCCCACTTTTTAATCAGATTTTTTTTTGGTGTTGTACAATTTCCTTCTATATTTTATTAACTTCTTATTGGATATATCATTTGCAAATATCCTATCCTATTCAGTAGTTTGCTTTTGTGGTTCGTTGTGATTTATTTATTAATTTTTTTGATGCTTTCCTTCACTGTTAAAACACTTTTTATTTTGGTGTAGTTCCAAAAGTTTAACTTTTCTCTTGTTTCCCTTGCCTTAAGAGACATATCTAGAAAAATGTTACAGTGCCTGATATCATTGAGATTACTACCTGTGATCTCTTCTAGAAGATTTATGTTTTCAGGTCTCACATTTAAGTGTTTAATTCATTTTGAGTTTATTTTTGGGTATGGTGTAAGAAAGTGGTTGCTTCATTTTTGGCATGTGGCTGTCCAATTTTCCTGATACCATTTGTTGAAGAGACTTTTTCCCATTGTATATTATTGCCTCCTTTGTCATAGCTTAATTGACCATTTAAGTGTGGGCTTATTTCTGGGCTCTTTATTCTCTTTTATTAATCTATATGTCTTTTTTTGTGTCAGTACCATACTATTTTGATTATGAAAGCTTTGTAGTATATATTCAAATCTGGAATTTTGATGCCTCTAGCTTTGTTCTTCTTTCCCAAGATTGCATTGACTCCCTGGAATCTTTGGTGGTTCCATATAAATTTTAGTATCATTTGTTCTAGTTCAGTGAAAAATGATGTTGGAATTTTGATAAGGATTGCATTGCATCTATAGATTACTGTGGGCAATATGGACATTTTAACAACATTCTTTCAATCTGTGAGTATGGTATCACTTTTCATTTGTGTCATCTTTAATTTCTTTTATCAGTATTTTGTAGTTTTCAGAATATAAGTCTTTTACCTCATTAAGTTTATTTCTAGGTATTTTATTTTTTTGGTACAATTGTAATTGGAGTTTTCTTAATTTTTCTTTGTGCTACTTTTTTATTAATGTATAGAAACCCTACTGATTTCTGAGCATTATGTTTGTATCCTGAAACTTTATTGAATGCATTTATTCTAATAGTTTTATGGTAGAGTCTTTAGGGTTTTCTATGTATTGAGTTATGTCATCTGCAAATAGTGACAGTTTAACTTTTTTCTTTCCAATATGAATGTCATTTATTTCTTTTTCTTATTTCTGTGGGTAAGACTTCTAGTACTATGTTAAATAAAAATGGTGAGAGTGGACATCTTTAATCTTATTTCTGATCTTAGAGGAAAAGCTCTCTGTTTTAGGCCATTGAATATATTAGCTGTGGAATTTTTATATAGGGCCTTTATTATATTGCGATACTTTCCCTCTAAATCTACTTTGTTGAGAGTTTTTGTAATGAATATATGTTGTACTTTGCAAATGCTTTTTCTTCATCTATTGAGATGCTCATATGGTCTTTTTCTTTTTTCTTGTTGATGCGATGTATCACATCAATTGATTGGCTAATATTGAACCATCTTTGCATCCCTAGTATAAATACCACTTAATTCTGGTTAATGATCTTTAATGTGTTATTGGATTTATTTTGCTAATATTTTGTTGAGGATTTTTGCCATCTCTGTTCATTAGGAATATTGACTATAGTTTTCTTTTTTCATTGTGTCCTCTTTGTGATCTTTGTTTTGGTATCAGGATAATGCTGGACTCATAAAATGAATTTGGAAGATTTTCTTCCTTTTTTTTATTTTTTAGAATAGTTTGAGAATAGGTATTAATTCTTTAAATGTTTGGTAGAATTCACCTGTGAATCCACCTGGTCCTGGACTTTTATTTTTTGTTAGATTTTAAATTACTGATTCAATTTTGTTACTAGTAATTTGTTCAACTTTTCTATTTCTTCCTGATTCAGTTTGGAAAGGTTGTATATTTCTAGGAATTTACCATTTCTTCTAGGTTGTCCAGTTTGTTGGCATACAATTTTTTTTATAATACTCTAGTTGTCCTTTGTATTTATGTGGTGTCAATTGTTACCTCTCCTCTTTCATTTCTGATTTTATTTATTTGGATTCTTATTCTTTCTTGATGAGTTTGGTTAAAGGTTTGTCAATTTTGTTCATCTTTCCAAAGAACCAGGTCCTGATTTTATTGATTTTTTTCTATTTTTTAGTCTCTACTTAATTTTGTTCTTATATTTATCATTTTCTGCCTTCTAATCACCTTGGGCTTTTTTTGTTGTTATTTTTCTAGTTCCTTTGCTTATAAGGTTTGATTGAGTTTTTCTTGTTTCTTGAAGTAGACCTGTATTGCTATATACATAGAACTGCTTTTGCTGAATCTCAAAGACTTTGGACTACTGTGTTTTCATTTTAATTGTCTTCATATTTTTTTCTTCTTTTTTTTTCATTGACCCATTAGTTCATTAGTAGCATGTTGTTTAGCCTCCACTTGTTTGTGTTCCGGTTTTTTTTTTTTAATCATGTTTGATTTCTAGCTTCATACCATGGTAGTCAGAAAAGATGCATGATATGATTTTAATTTTCTTAAGTTTATAGATACTTGTTTTGTGGCCTAACATGTGATCTATCCTGGAGAATGTTCCATGTGAACTTGAAAAGAATATGTATTCTGTTACTTTTGGATGGAATGTTCTGTATATATCTGCTATGTCCATCTGGCCCAATTTGTCATTCAAAGACAGTTTTCTTACTGATTTTCTGTCTAGACAATCTATCCATTGATGTAAGTGGAATGTTTATGTTCCCTACCGTACTATTGCCAATTTTGTTCTTTATGTCCATTAATATTTGCTTTACGTATTTAGTTCTCATGTTGGGTGCATAGTTATTACAATTGTTACATTCTCTTAGAGGATTGATCCATTTATCATAATGCAGTGCCCTTCATTGTCTTTTATTATGCTCTCTGTTTTAATGCCTACTTTTGTCTAAGTATTGCTACCCTTTCACTTCCGTTTGCATGGCAAACAGTTTTCCATCCCTTCTGTATGTGTTTTTAGGTCTTTGGTGAGTCTTTTGTAAGCAGCATATAGTCTTTTTTCCCCCCATTCTCCCATCTTGTGTCTTTTTATTGGAGCACTTAAGCCATTTATTTTTAAAGTAATTGTTGATAGGTATGTATTTATTGTCATTTGTTCATTGTTCTCTGGTTGTTTTTGTAGTTCTCTTTTTCTTTTTTCTCTTGTTCTTTTTCTTTGTGATTGATAAGTTTCTGTAGTGTTATATTTGGCTTTTTTTCTTTATTTTTTGTGTATTTATTACAGGTTTTAGGTTTGTGGTTACCATGAGGTTCATATGTAACATCCTAAGTATATAGCAGTCTATATTAAGTTGGTGGTCATTTTAGTTCAAATATATTCTGAAAAAAACTTCTTTTTACTCCCTCCTCCATGTTTTTTTATATACACAGTCATATTTTATTCCCTTTTATTTATATTTTTGTCTCAATTATGGCCTTTTCTTTTTCACTTAAAGTAGTCCCTTTAACATTTCTTACATGGCTGGTTTAAGGGTGATAAATTCCTTTTGCTTTTGCTTGTCTGATAAACTCTGTCTCCTCCAATCTGAATGATAACTGTGCCAGGTAGAATATTCTTGGTTGTAGGTTTTTTTTTTTTTTTTTTTTTCTTTCAACACTTTGAATATATCATGCCACTCTCTTCTGGCCTGCAAAGTTTCTACTGAAAAATCATCTGCTAGCCTCATAGGGTTTCCTCGTAAGTAACTTTTTGCTTCTCTCTTGCTCCTTTTAAAATTATTTTTATCTTAGCCTTTGACATTTTTGATTATTGTGTGGTTGTGATGTGGACCTCCCTGAGTTCATCTTATTTGGAATTCTTTGTGCTTCTTGTACCTAGCTTTCTATTTCCTTCCCTAAATCAGAGAATTTTTTAACTATCATTTCTTCAAATAAGTTTTATATCTCTCTCCTTTTTCTGGAACCCCTATAATGTGAATATTTGTTTGCTTGATGTTGTCCAAGAGATTCCTTAACCTATCCTCTTTTTTTTTTTTCTTAAATTTATTTCCATTCTTACTGTTCAGCTTGGGTGCTTTCCATTATCCAGTCTTCCAGATCATCAACACACTCTTCTGCATCTGCTAGTCTACTGCTGATTTTCTCTGGTGTATTTTTATTTCAGTTATTGTACTCTTTAACTCTGACGGATTATTTTTTATATTTTCTATCTTTTTATTAAAGGTCTCACTGAGTTCTTCCATTCTCTCCAACCCAGTGAGCATCTTTACAATTACTTTAAACTCTTTATCAGGTATATTGCTTATTTCAGATTGATTTAGTTATTTTTTTTTTGAGGTTTTCTCTTTTTCTTCTTTTGGAGCATATTCCTCTGTCTTCCATTTTGCTTAACTTTCTGTGCTTGTTTCTATGGATTAGGCAGAATAGCTACTTCTCCTAAGCTTAAAAGAATACTTTTATGTGTGGTCATGTACTATGTAGATTGTGTGTAGTTGGTGACTCTCACTGGCTAGCTGGAGCTGTAGCTGGCATAGGCTGGGGGTCCTGGGACTTTCCATGCAGTGGGCACCATAGCAGGCTAGCTAAAGCTGAAGTGAGTACAAGCTGGAGTGTGCCAAGGCTCTACATGCAGACGGCATTTCAGCATGATAGATGAAGCTGAAGTGGGTGTAAGCCAGTGTGTTCTTGGGCTCTCCCACAGAGGGCGCCCTGGCAGGGTGACTAGAGATGTGGCAGGGTACAGACTGGGAAGTCCTAAGGTCCATGAAGTAGGTACCCTGGCAGTACAGCTAGAGTGGATGTAGTTTGGTGTGGTCCCTGGGTTCTCCAAATAATGTGTGTCCTGGCAGGACAGTTGAAGCTAAAGTGGATGCAAGCTGAGGTTTCCAAGGTCATTCCACAGAGGGTGAACACTGGTAAGTCTGCTTTACCTGAAGCAGACAGCAACTACCAGGTCTCAGAGAGCTTTGTGCCAGGTATGCCCTAGTAAGCCATCTGAAACTGAAGTGGAATGGGCCTGGAGTGTTCCTGGATGCTTATTACCTGTGTCACCTTGGTGCAAATGATAGAGCTGTAATGAGCTCTAACCAGGGGTGTCCCAGTGTGAATTGAGTTGTGGTTGCTTTGGTGGGACAGCTAGGCTGGTATAGGTTAGAGGCCTGGGGCTCATTGAGGTAGCAGGCTTGTTAGAGCATTTGAATCCTGCACTGATCTGGGCCTTCAAGAGGGAGGGGGTAGTGTTGTCCATGTCCACCTGGCTCTCCATCTTGAGAAAGTCCCACCAGCAACCTTGACATTGGCAGAGTTCTAGGGCTGGACTTTTAATATTCTAGTTGGTCTTTTAAACCATGGCCTATTTTCTGTGCCCCAGAGTGTTCAGGGCTGGTGTGGGCTAAGGACCCAGGACTCACTAAAGTAGCAAATAAGCAATGGTGTCTGGACTCTGCTCCAGTCTTCACTTTTAAGGTAGAGAGGGAGCATAAACCATGTCATTTCTTGGTCCCTGACCCAGAGAGAGTTCCAGCAGCTCTTCCACCACTTGGCAGAATTCTAGGGCTGAATATTTTATAAAATAAATCTTTTATAAATCTTGTATAAACTTTTAAACTGTGGCTTTTTTTTTCTGTGCCCAAAGACAAATAAATTTGTTGCACATCACTTGGTACTATTCTTCTGCACTGCAGTTTGCAGCATTGGTGGTGGGGATTCATTACTGTGTCTTCATCTTTCTTGCTGTTTTCTTTTGTTATCCTATCTTTTGTCATCTAGAAGCTGTTCAGTTGGCCCTCCATTATTTTTCAGGAGAATTGCTCTATAAATAGGTACAATTTAGTGCATTTCATGGAGGAGGTGAGTTCAAGGTCTTAAGTCACTATCTTCAAACAGAACCTTAGTGATTTTATTTTATTTGGATATATATTCAGATGAATAGCTAGATTATTTGGTAGCTCTATTTTTAATTTTTTGAGGAACTTCCATAATGTCTTCCACAGTGGCTGCACCAGTTTACATTCCCATCAACAGTGTGTGACTATTTCCTTTTCCCCACATCCTCATCAACTCTTAGTTTCTTATAGTTTTGATAATAGCCATTCTAGCAGGTGTAAGGTGATATATCATTGTAGTTTTAATTTGCATTTCTCAATAATTAGTGATGTTAAACATCTTTGTGTGCCTCTTGGCCATCTGTATGTCTTCTTTGCAGGAATGTCTATTCAGATGCTCTGCCCATTTGTTAATTAGATTTTTTTTTTTTTCTCATTGACTTGTAGGGGTTCTTTTTAGAGTTTGGATATTAACTCCTTTTTAGATTTGTGATTTACATATATTTTCTCCCATTCATTAGGTTACCTTTTCATTTTGTTGATGGTATACTTTGCTCTGCAGAAGCTTTTTATTTTGATGTTGTCCCACTTGTTTATTTTAGCTTTTGTTTTCTTTGCTTTTGGAGTCAGATCAAAAAATAAGGGTGCCAAGACTAATGTTAAGATTATTGGCTATGTGTTTCTTCTAGGAGTTTTACAATTTCAAGTTTTACATTTAAATCTTTCATCCATTTTGAGTAAAATTTTGTGTATTGTGTAAGATAGTGGTCTAGTTTCATTCTCTTACATGTGGCTTTCCCAGTGCCACTTATTGAAGCAACTGTACTTTTCCCACTGTATATTCTTGTTTCTTTTGTTGGAATTAGTTGACCATATATGTGTGGGTTTCTTTCTAGGGTTTCTATTTTGTTCCACTGAACAATGTGTCTGCTTTATGCTCATAACATACTGTTTTGATTACTATAGCTTTGTAGGATAATTTGAAATCACAGAAAGTAATACTCCCAGTTTTGTTCATCTTTCTCAAGAGTGTTTTGGCTATTTGTGGCCTTCTATGATTTCATAAAAATTTTAGGATTATTCTATTTCTGTGAAAAATGCTGTTGGTATTTTGATAGGGATCACATTGAATCTATAGATTGCTTTGGGTAGTATAAACATTTTGACAATAATAGTTCTTCCAATCCACTAGCATGGATATCTATCCATTTACTTGCATCTTCAATTTCTTTCATCAATGTGTTACAGTTTTCAGTGTGTAGCTGTTTCCTCTCCTTAGCTAAATTTATTTCTAGGTATTTTATTATTTTTGATGCAATTATAAGTGGGATTGTTTTCTTATTTTCTCTTTCTGATAGTTTGGTATTATTGCATAGAAGCATAACAGATTTCTGTATATTGGTTTTGTATCTTGCTACTTTAGTAAATTCATTTATTACCTTTGGTTTTTTTTTGTTTGTTTGTTTGTTTGTTTTTGTTTTGGTGGAGTCTTTAGGGTTTTCTATATATAATACCATATCATCCTCAAATAGTGACAGTTTTATTTCTTCCTTTCCATTTCGGATGCTTTTAATTTATTTTTCTTGCTTAATTGCTATAGCTTGGGCTTCAAATATTATGTTAAATAAAGTGGCAAGTGTGGATATCCTTGTCTTTTTCCTGATCTTAGAGGAAATATTTTAAGCTTTTCACCTTTGAGAATGATGTTGGGTGTGAGTTTTTCATAGATGGCTTTTATTATATTGAGGTAGGTTTCTTCTGCATCCACTTTGTTAAGAGTTTTTATCATGAATGGATGTTGAATTTTGTTAAATGTTTTTTACATATCTATTGAGATCATATGATTTTTATCCCTCATTTTGTTGACGTGATGTATCACATTGATTGATTCATAGATGTTGAACCATCCTTGCATCATTGAAGAAAATCCATTTATCACAGTGTATGATCCTTTTAATGTATTGTTGAATTCAGTTTGCTAATATTTTGCTGAGGATTTTTGCATCTAAGGAGATTGGCCTATAATTTGTGTGTGTGTTGGGGGGAATATGTGTGATATCCTTGTCTGGTTTTGGAATTGGTAATGCTGGCTTCATAAAATGAGTTTGAAAGAGTTCCCTGCTCTTAAATTTTTTGGAAGAATTTGAGAAGGATATTTATTAAATATTATCTGAATGCTTGGTAAAAACTCACCTATTAATCCTTCTGGTCATGGGCTTTTTTTGTTGGGAGCTTTTTGATTACCGATTCAATTTCCTTACTGGTAATTAGTTGATTCAGATTTTCTATTTCTTCCTGATTCAGTCTTGGTAGTATGTACATTTCTAGGAATTTATACATTTCTTAAAAAGATTTGTTTATCTTTTCAAAGAACCAGCTTTTGTTTCAACAACCTTTTCTATTATTTTTTTGAATCTACTTCATTTATTTCTGCTCTGATTTTTATTTTCTTCCTTCTAGTAACTTTTGGCTTTGTTCTTCTTCTAGGTCTCTTAGGTATAAAGTTAGATTTTTGAGATGTGTCTTATTTCTTGAGGTAGTCCTGTGCTGCTACAAACTTCCCTCTTAGCACTGCTTTTGCTGCATCCCATAGAATTTGTAATTTTATACTTCCATTTCAAAAATACTCAAGGTTTTTTAAAAATTAATTTTCCCTTTTGATTTCTTTGCTGACCCATTGGTTGTTCTGTAGCATATTGTTTAATTTGCATGTATTTTTTACTTTTCCAGTCTTTATCTTGTAACTGATTTCTAGTTTTATACCACTGTGGTTAGAAAAGATGTGTGTTATCATTTAAATCTTCTTATATTTATTGAGACTTGTTTTGTGACCTAATGTGGTCTATCTACACTGACAAATGTTCCATGTGTACTTAAGAATGTGTATTTTGCTCTTTTTGAATGGGATAAACACATGTTCTGTATATATTTATTAAGTCCATCTGATCAAATGTGTCATTTAAGGCTATTGATTTTCTATCTAATATGAACTATCCACTGGTATAAGTGGGGCATGAAATTTTCCTGCTGTTATTGTATTGCTGTCAGTTTTTCCCTTTAGTTTTGTTAATATTTGCTTTAAATATTTAAGTGCTTTTATGTTAGGTGTATAAATATTTATAAATGTCATATCCTCATATTAGATTGACCTTTTTATCATTATGTAATGCCCTTCTTTGCTTTTTATTAAAGTCTTTGTGTTAAAGTCTATTTTGTCTGAAAAAAGTATAGCTATCTCAGCTTTTTGTTTTCATTGTATAATATACCTTTGTCCATCTTTTCACTTTCAATCTGTGTCCTTAGATTAAGTGAATTGAGTCTCTTGTAGGCAAGATATAAATGGGTCTTTTTTAATCCATTTGGCCACTCTATGTCGTTTGATTGGAGCTTTTAGTTCATTTATATTTAAATTAATTATTGATAGGCATATACTTGCTATTTTGTTGATTATTTTCTGGCTGCTTTTGAAGTTTGTCTCTGTTCTGTTCTTTTCCTCTCTTCACTTATGGTTTGATGAGTTTTGTTTTGTTTTGTTTTATGTTTAGATTCCTTTCTCATTATCTTTTATGTATCTTCTACTATGTCTTGTCAATTGTAAGGCTCATTTTTGTGAGAATAAAAATCTATAAAGCTAGCTTTTATTTAATTGTAATTTAAGATAAATCTGTCCCTTAAATTCTCAAAAAATAGATAGTGGAAAAATGATAAAGCAACAATTACTAGGTTCAAATCCAGACTAATTTATATACTAGAAAAGTGACTTTGGTTCAATAATTTACCTTAAAAACAAAAACAAACAAAAAAAAGAACCTCAGTATTCTCATTTGTAGTATAAGTAAAAATGACACCCACCTCAAAATATTTTTTCTCTAGTTTATATGTCATAATGTCTATAATATCCCTTTATATATGATAAACTGATTTTGATTCAAGTTGGGTATTTATCTTAACCACTGAGAAAGAAAATGTACCTGAATAGATATTTAAAAAATCAGAGTAAATTTGTAACAAAATGGTGGCTGGATGGCTATGTAACTTGGATATTTTAAGTCTCAATATCTTTATCTGCAAACAGGGATATAATAAAACTCAAATTATAGGGTTAATTTTAGTATTAAATGAGATAATGTATCTAAAAATTATAACACAGAGATTGGCACATGGTAAGCATTCAAAACAGTTAAACTATTATTTTTTTGTTTCATAAACTATGGTTGTTTGGCCTGTGTTCCCTGTCAATCAACAGATGAACAATACTGAAGATCCAGGAATGTTATGGTGGTGACTATAAAGTCAGTAATTACTATATTTATATATGTTATTATATTCCCCAAGACCTAATTTTCTGTTCTATGTATGAAATTAGCATATGGAGGGGCACCTGGTGGCTCAGTTGTTAAGTGTCTGCCTTCCGCTCAGGTCATGATCCCAGGGTCCTGGGATCGAGCCCCACATTGGGCTCCCTGCTCTGTGGGAAGCCTGCTTCTCCCTCTCCCACTCCCTCTGCTTGTGTTTCCTCTCTCCCTGTGTCTCCCTCTGTCAAATAAATAAATAAATGAAATCATTAAAAAAAAAGAAAAAAGAAATTAACATATGGAAACAGCTAGACTGTTGTAGTGATCTAAGTAATTGAGTATATTAGAAAACACATACTAATCTCAAACACTTGTAATAATTGCTTCTTAATGATGAAAGTTGTCTACATGATGTCATAATTCCAAGAGGAATTTGGTTATATTATCCTCAATCACCTGCAATAACTTCAGGTTAATAGCATTGTCCAAGAGCTTGTTATGAGGACTTATGATTCTACAATAACTTGGTACTTAGGAACTTAAAATAAGTTCAAGTATTTTTAATTAGCATATAATGTTACATCAAGTGGCCTATATCTAGACCAAAAAAGAAACCTACAATAGACTCCAAGTGTTTAAGTGAAAGGAAGAGTCACACATCTCTCATTTTATTTTATTTTTTTTCATGGTTGTAGAAGCAGTTTTTTTTCCCCCTTTTATTCTGTTAGCCAACATATAGTACATCATCAGTTTTGATGTAGTGTTCAACAATTCATTAGTTGCATATAACACCCAGGGTTCATTTTAAATCAAATGATAGAAATGATTAAGTTTAGTGAGAAGGTGTGTCAAAAGCTGAGATAGGACAAAAGCTAGGCCACTTGCACCAAAGTGGTGATGCCAAGGAAAAGTTCTTGGAGAAAATTAAAAATGTGACTCCAGTGAACACAGAAATGGTAGGAAAGTCAAAGTCGTATTGCTGATATGGAGACATTTTCAGTGGTCTGGATAGAAGATCAAACCAGCCACAACATTCCCATAAGCCAAAGCAAGGCCTAACTCTCTTCAATCCCAGGAAGGCTGAGAGGGGTGAGGAAGCTGGAGAAGAGAAGCTGGAAGCTAGCAGAGGTTGGATCATGAGGTTTAAGGAAAGAAGTGGTCTCCATAACAAGAAAGTGCAAGGTTAAAGAAGCCAGTGCTGATGGAGAAGCTACATTAAATTCTATAGAAGATCTAACTAAGATAATGAAAGTGGCTACACTAAACAGCAGATTTTTCAATGTAGATAAAATAACTGTATATTGGAAGATACCATCTAGGACTTTGCCAGGTAAAGAGGAGGAGTCAATACCTGGCTTCAAAGGACAGGCTGCCTCTCTTAGTAGGGGCTAATGCAACTAACGACTTTAAGTTAATAAGAATACTCATTGACCATTCTGAAAATCTTGAGGTCTCTTAAGAATCAGGCTAAATCTACTCTGCTTGTGCTTTGTAAATGAAACAGCAAAGCCTGAAAAACAGCACATTAGTTGTCAATATGGTCTACTGAATATTTTAATCCCAATGTTGAGATCTACTGTTTAAAATAAAAGACACCTTTAAAAATATGACTGCTGGTATTTGGATAGGGATTGCATTAAATGTGTAGATTGCTCTAGGTAGCATTGACATCTTCACAATATTTGTTCTTCCAATCCATGAGCATGGAACGTTTTTCCATTTCTTTGTGTCTTCCTCAATTTCTTTCATGAGTATTTTATAGTTTTCTGAGTACAGATCCTTTGCCTCTTTGGTTAGATTTATGCCTAGGTATCTTATGGTTTTGGGTGCAATTGTAAATGGGATCGACTCCTTAATTTCTCTTTCTTCTGTCTTGTTGTTGGTGTATAGGAATGCCACTGATTTCTGTGCATTGATTTTCTATCCTACCACTTGACTGAATTCCTGTATGAATTCTAGCAGTTTTGGGGTGGAGTCTTTTGGGTTTTCCACATAAAGTATCATATCATCTGCAAAGAGTGAGAGTTTGACTTCTTCTTTGCCAATTTGGATGCCTTTGATTTCTTTTTGTTGTCTGCTTGCTGTGGCTAGGACTTCTAGTACTATGTTGAATAGCAGTGGTGATAGTGGACATCCCTGCCATGTTCCTGACCTTAGGGGGAAAGCTCTCAGTTTTTCCCCATTGAGAATGATAGTCACTGTGGGTTTTACATAGATGGCTTTTATGATATTGAGGTATGTACCCTCTATCCCTATACTCTGAAGAGTTTTGATCAAGAAAGGATGCTGTACTTTGTCAAATGCTTTTTCTGCATCTATTGAGAGGATCCTATGGTTCTTGTTCTTTCTTTTATTAATGTATTGGATCACATTGTTTGATTTGCAGATGTTGAACCAATCTTGAAGCCCAGGGATAAATCCCACTTGGTCGTGGTGAATAATCCTTTTAGTGGACTGTTGGATCCTATTGGCTAGTATTTTGGTGATAATTTTTACATCCATGTTCATTAAGGATATTAGTCTGTAATTCTCCTTTTTGATGGGGTCTTTGTTTGGTTTGGGGATCAAGGTAATAGTGGTCTCATAAAATGAGTTTGGAATTTTTCCTTCCATTTCTATTTTTTGAAACAGTTTCAGAAGAATAGGTATTAATTCTTCTTTAAATGTTTGGTAGAATTCCCTGGGAAGCCATCTGGCCCTGGGCTTTTGTTTTTTGGGAGATTTTTGATGACTGCTTCAATTTCCTTAGTGGTTATAAGTCTGTTCAGGTTTTCTATTTCTTCCTGGTTCAGTTTTGGTAGTTGATACATTTCTAGGCATGCAACCATTTCTTCCAGGTTATCTAATTTGCTGGCGTATAGTTGCTCATAATATGTTCTTATAGTTTGTATTTCTTTGGTGTTGGTTGTGATCTCTCCTCTTTCATTCATGATTTTATTTATTTGAGTCCTTTCTCTTTTCTTTTTGATAAGTCTGGCCAGGGGTTTATCAATCTTGTTAATTCTTTCAAAGAACCAGCTCCTAGTTTTGTTGATCTGTTCTACTGTTCTTTTGGTTTCTATTTCATTGATTTCTGCTCTGATCTTTATGATTTCTCTTCGCCTGCTGGGTTTAGGCTTTATTTGCTGTTCTTTCTCTAGCTCCTTTAGGTGTAGGTTTAGGTTGTGTATTTGACACCTTTCTTGTGTCTTGAGAAAGGCTTGTATTGCTATATAATTTCTTCTTAGGACTGCCTTTGCTGCATCCCAAAGATTTTGAACAGTTGTGTTTTCATTTTCATTGGTTTCCATGAATTTTTTAAATTCTTCTTTAATTTCCTAGTTGACCCATTCCTTCTTTAGTAGGATGCTCTTTAGCCTCCATGTATTTCAGTTCTTTCCAACTTTCCTCTTGTGATTGAGTTCTAGTTTCAAAGCATTGTGGTCTGAATATATGCAGGGAGTGATCCCAATCTTTTGGTACCAGTTAAGACCTGATTTGTGACCTAAGATGTGATCGATTCTGGAGAATGTTCCATGGGCGCTAGAGAACAATGTGTATTCTGTTGCTTTGGAATGGAATGTTCTGAATTTATCTGTGAAGTCTATTTGGTCCAGTGTGTCATTTAAAGTCTTTATTTCCTTGTTGATCTTTTGCTTAGACGATCTGTCCATTTCAGTGAGGGGGGTGTTAAAGTCCCCCACTATTATTGTATTGTTGTCGATGTGTTTCTTTGCTTTTGTTATTAATTGCCTTATATAATTGGCTGCTCCCATGTTAGGGGCATAGATATTTACAACTGTTAGATCTTCTTATTGGATAGACCCTTTAAGTAGGATATAGTGTCCTTCCTCATCTCTTATTACAGTCTTTGGTTTAAAATCTAATTTGTCTGATATAAGGATTGCCACCCCAGCTTTATTTTGATGTCCATTAACATGGTAATTTGTTTTCCACCCCCTCACTTTCAATCTGGGGGTGTCTTTGGGTCTAAAATGAGTCTCTTGCAGACAGCATTCGATGGGTTTTGTTTTTTTAATCCAATCTGACAGCCTGTGTCTTTTGATTGGGGCATTTAGCCCATTTACATTCAGGGTAACTATTGAAAGATAGGAATTTAGTGCCATTGTATTGCCTGTAAGGTGACTGTTACTGTATATTGTCTCTGTTCCTTTCTGGTCTATGTTGCTTTTAGGCTCTCTCTGTGCTTAGAGGACCCCTTTCAATGTTTCTTGTAGGGCTGGTTTTGTGTTTGCAAATTCCTTTAGTTTTTGTTTGTCCTGGAAGCTTTTTATCTCTCCTATTTTCTTTTTTTTTTTAAAGATTTTATTTATTTATTTGAGACAGAGAGAATGAGAGACAGAGAGCATGAGAGGGAGGAGGGTCAGAGGGAGAAGCAGACTCCCTGCCGAGCAGGGAGCCCAATGCGGGACTCGATCCAGGGACTCCAGGATCATGACCTGAGCCGAAGGCAGTCGCTTAACCAACTGAGCCACCCAGGCGCCCCTCTCCTATTTTCAATGACAGCCTAGCTGGATATAGTATTCTTGGCTGCATATTTTTCTCATCTAGGGCTCTGAATATATCATGCCAGTCCTTTCTGCCCTGCCAGGTCTCTGTGGATAGGTCTGTTACCAATCTGTAACCATTGTAGGTTACAGATCTCTTCTTCTGAGCTGCTTTCAGGATTTTCTCTTTGTCTCTGAGACTAGTAAGTTTTACTATTAGATGTCGGTGTGTTGACCTATTTTTATTGATTTTGAGAGGGGTTCTCTGTGCCTCCTGGATTTTGATGCCTGTTTCCTTCCCCAAATTAAGGAAGTTCTCTGCTATAATTTGCTCCAATATACCTTCTGCCCCTCTCTCTCTTTCTTCTTCTGGGATCCAGAATATTCTAATGTTGTTTCGTCTTAAGTTATCACTTATCTCTCAAATCCTGCCCTCGTGATCTAGTAGTTGTTTATCTCTCTTTTTCTCAGCTTCTTTATTTTCCATCATTTGGTCTTCTATATCACTAATTCTCTCTTCTGCCTTATTTATCCTAGCAGTTAGTGCCCCCATTTTTTATTGCACCTCATTAATAGCCTTTTTGATTTCGACTTGGTTAGATTTTTGTTCTTTTATTTCTCCAGAAAGGGTTTCTCTAATATTCATGCTTTTTTCAAGCCCAGCTAGTATCATTAAAATCATCATTCTGAACTCTAGTTCCGACATTGTACTAATGTCTGTATTGAGTAGGTCCCTGGCAGTCGGTACTGCCTCTTGTTCTTTTTGTTGAGGTGATTTTTTCCATTTTGTCATTTTGTCCAGAGGGGAAAAGATGAATGAGAGAACAAAATGCTAACAGGGTAACAACGACCCCAGAAAAATATACACTAAACAAATCAGAAGAGACCTGAAACCGGGGGAAAAGAAAGGGAAAGAAAGAAAAAAGAAAAAAGAAAGAAAAAAACAGAATATGATCAGATATGATCAGGCTGGTGCATAGATCGTTGCCACACATTAGATTTTGAGCATATTTTGGTCTGTTAGAAGAAAGTACCTCCCAAAATCTTAAAGAAAGAAAAACTTATATATGTACAAAAATAAGGTTAAATACGATGAAGGGATGGAATATGACTATAAAGATGAAAATTATAAAAGATTTTATAAAAGGAATTGATAAGATAAGTTGGTTGAAAAGAGAAAGGATAGGATTTAAAAAAAAAAAAAAGGAGAGAATGTGGTCAGGCAGGAGACTAGAACAAAACCATACACTAGAGATTTAGGGTATATTTTGGTCTGTTAGAAGAAACTATATCCCAAAATTTTAAAGAGCGAACAATATATATATACAAAAAATAAGGTTAACTACTATGAAGGGATAGAATATGACTCTAAAAATGAAAAATAAAAATATTTTTTAAAAAGGGGATTGAGAAGATTTTGGTTGAAAAAGAGAAAAAGAAAAATTAAAAAAAAAAGAAAAAGAAAATTAAAGAAAATTTACTCTGAAAGACTAAAGAATCATGGGAAAAAAGCCATGAATTCTATGTGCAGTATTCCCCTAGTGCTGGAGTTCTGCTGTTCTCATTGATCAGTAAACTTGGTCTTGAATGGCTGTTCTTGCTGATCTTCTGGCGAAGGGGCCTGTTTCAGTGGTTCTCAAATGTCTTGGCCAGAGGCGGAACTGCCCTGCCCTTGCCGGGGACCAGGCTAAGTAATCTGCTCAGGTTTGCCCTCGGGAGCTTTTGTTCCCTGCAAGCTTTCCGTATAGCTTTGGAGGACGAGAGTGAAAATGGTGACCTCCCAATCTCCACCCCGGAGGAGCCGAGAATTCAGGGCCCCACTCCTCAGTGTGCCCCCAGAGAAAAGCAGTTAATTACTCCCATCTCCCCGTTCTCTGGCCTCACTCA
The DNA here is from genome assembly GCF_029215605.1 of Mirounga angustirostris. NCBI lineage: Eukaryota > Metazoa > Chordata > Mammalia > Carnivora > Phocidae > Mirounga > Mirounga angustirostris. The sequence continues at coordinate 142,041,620 of NW_026991710.1, read as the reverse complement.
CTCCATGCTCACCCGGCCTGTGACGGAGTGTTTCTATCTCTGGCACATGACAACGTGTGGAGTCTCCAAACCCAGCATATTCCTGTGGTGCACTCCCACACTGCTCCTCCTGGGAGAGTAAGCGGAGTCTCCCTGGATCTGCCACTTGTTGGGTCCCTGCTAAAAGAGCAGTGGCCCAACTGTGCAGCAGATCACAGTTTATGGCAACCCCAAGCTGAGAGCCCACTCTTCGGCTCCATCTCTGCAGCCGGCTTCCCCGCTCTGATACCTGGGAGCTCTGCTGCACTCACGCACCTCTAGTCTTTCTGTGACCCTGAGGGTCTGAGACCACACTGTCCCACAAGGGTTCCAGCCCCTGCTTAGCCACTGGAGTGATGTCCCTCAGCAGAACCGGCTTCTAAAATTTCTGATTTAGTGCTCTGCTGCTCTATCATTTGCCAGTATTGGCTGATGGAGTCCCCCTCCCCCACCGTCTATCTTCCTGAATATCACCTTGGATTCACTTCTCCGCATGTCTTAGCTTCCAGAAAGTGGTTGCTTTTCTGTTCAGAGAATTGCTGCTATTCTTTTCTTCAATCTGCGGTTGAGTTCGTGGGTGTTCAGAATGGTTTGATCCCTATCTAGCTGAATTCCTGGGGTCAGAAGAAATTTAGATCTCCTACTCCTCTGCCATCTTGCTCCTCCCAGAAAATTCAACTTTCTTAATAGCCATGACAAATAAATTAAAATGGTACACTAAAAAATATCTATTTAACACAAAATAAAGCAATAAAGGAGGAATGAGAGATAAAAGGACAAAAGACATACAGACAACTAAGAGCAGAAATATGTCCTTCCTTATTAATTATTGCACTAAGTATAAATGGATTAAATTCTAATTAAAATACAGAGATAACAAAATGGATAAAAACAATCTAGTATGTGTTGTCTGCAAAAGACTTAATTTATTTTTTAAGGGACTTACTTTAGATTCAAAGACACAAATAGATTAAAAAATATATAATTTCCATAACAGTAACAGAAAAGATCTTCAGCACCTATATTGATATCACAAAAAATAAACTTTAATATAAGAAATATTACTAGGGAAAAATTAGGGCATTGTATAACACAAGGATCAATTCATTAAGAAAATATAACAATTTTAATCATATGTGCAACAACAGAATTCTGAAATATATGTAGAAGAAACTGACAGAAATTAAGGGAAAGTAGATAATTCAATAATAATAGTTTGAGATATTAAAATTCTTTATTCAATAAGGAATAGAAAAACTAGAATAAAAAATTATAAGAAAATAGAAGACTTGAAAAAAACTAAATATCAACTAGAGCTAACAGACATATATAAAGCAATTCACCCAAAAGCAGAACACACTTTCTTCTCAATTGGATATGGATCATTCACATGACAGACCATATGTTAGCCATAAAAAAGTTTCACTAAGAGCACCACTTTAATGAATAACTCATTATTTGGAAATTCTAGGGAAGGTGTTACTCCTGATGATATCACTGATATTTTAATATGCCGAGTTCATGTTGTTAGCTATTATACATCAATGAGAGAAATTGGAAGATAGTGTGTAATGTACACTTAGAAATAATTAAATTTTTAATAAAGGTACATGAAAAGAATTCAGTCCACCTTAAATATGTAAATGAATATATAAGTGACTATGTTCACTTTTATATTATATTTTAATCCAGAGTTTTAACTTCTACTAATTACATGATATTGGACAAATTTCCCAACCACTCTCAACATCAGTTCTCTTATAAAATGATGATAAAATTATTCCACTGAATTATTTTAAGAGTTAATTAAATAATATATGGACACTTTGACATGTAGTAATGTGCTAAATATGTTTAATAAAAGCTTAATATCTTTAATAAATACAAATATAGCACTACTCTTTAGAACTAAGGGTTAAACACTGAGTACCCAAATACAACTGGAGGACCTCTATTAGGTACTCCACTTAAGGGAGAGAGTTTTCTAAATCCAGTTTGATCTGCTTTTTTTACAGTTTGTCACCATCATTAGAAAGCTTTTCTGTTCCATTTTGTATATAAGGTTGGGTGTATCTTGTTGCATCATCATTCCCTTTTGCCTTCTGTGATTTATAGCCTCCAAATTACATATATTTCAGTAGTAGTTGATATGGGAAATTTATGTAACTTTGAAGTTTAATGAAGTGTTTATTTTGAAAGGACAAATAACCTTCAATGAAATATATGCCTTCAAGCTATAACATACAATCTTTGTAAAGGCATAACTCCTTTTATTGTCTTTTGCTTTATTGTGCTTCATAGGTATTGCATTTTCAGATATTGCATTTTTTACAAATTGAAGGTTTGAGGCAACCTTGAATCAAGCAGGTCTATCAACACCATTTTTCCAACAGCATTTGTTCACTTCATGTCTCTGTTTCATATTCTGATAATTCTCACAATATTTAAAAATATTATTATTATTACTATTATTATTATTATATTTGTTATGGTGATCTATGATCAGGAATCTTTGATGTTACTAGAGTAATTATTTTGTGATGCCACTAACTAAACCCAGATAAGACAGCAAACTTAATTGATAAATGTTATGTGTGTTCTGACTGCTCCACTGACTGGCCATTCCCCATCTCTCTGCTTCTCCTCAGGACTATCTATTCTCTGAGAATAACAATATTGACATTAGGGCAGTTAATAACCCTACAATGACCTCAAAATTTCCAAGTGAAAGGAAGAGCCTCACTAAGAGCACCCCTATATTTCTTATTCTAATAGTTCTATTTCATCTTACTGAGTTCTCTAATCTTTTGAACTGATCAGTTTTTCAATGTCTATCACTGTGGAGAGAATACAAATTATCTTTCAGCTCAAGACAACTTTAAAATGAAAAGAACACTCAAAATAACCAAAATTACCTAATTATACAACATGTATTTATTAACAAATAAGCTTTACTATATAGGTGGACCTACATAATAGTCATTTTTATATCTAAAAAAATATTATATTGATTCTCTGCACATTAAAAATAGTATAAGCTGAAATACTATACTGCTACAGATTCCCATATTTTAACCTATTTCTAAAATTCTAGAATTTATCCTGAATAATTTACTTATTAAGTTGCCTTTTTCTCAAAATTGCATTTATTACTAATGAATTTGGAATTGTTAACACTTTCAATTGAAGATTCTCTCTAAAATATACCATTTTGAATTGAGAAAAATTTTCTTATGTGTTTAGATACTGCTAAGTGAAAAATGAATTGTGCTGAATGAAGGTCAGATGTAATTTTACTTTTTAAATTGAGATATACAGAATTCATAGATACAGTCTTTTTTTTATGTAAGGAGAAAATGCTATAAAGATAGGTCAGACTGTTACTTAATTTATAAACCTCCTAGAACTATCTTAAATATTTTTAAAAAATAAATTACTGACTTATAAGGAAAGTAAAGAAACCCAGAATTAAAAACTCAAATCACAAATTAAATTTCACAAGTGAAAAATATGTTCAAATAAATATAGTCCCATAGAATTTTTTTTTAGGTTTCTTTAATGTGTTCCAAACCTTTCAATACTCTGCTCAGTTCTCCTTCTATCACTTTTTAAACTTTAATTAATTGAATTTATTTCATTCATTTGAAAAATATGTATAGTGTAGTAAGTGATGGAATAAAGCAGTAAACAAAACAAAATTAACCAAAACTCACAGTCTTCATGGAGCTTAAATTCTTGTAAAGAAAACAGAAAAATAATAAGTGATTAAGTTAACAATAAGTTAATTTGTAAATTAACTACATAAAACAATAAACTAAATAAAATATATGCATGTTGAATAGTGATAAGCATTATGGAGAAAGATAAAATAGGGAAAGGGAAGAATAAGTGAGAGTGATTAGTTTGCAAAAGCAGATAGGAATTCCTCCATGAGAAGGTGACATTAAAGAAATAGAAAAAGTGAGTGAGACATCAAGCAGAGTATCAAGTGTTGAGGCACAGAGACGAAAGTATGCCTAGCCATGTACAAAGAACACTAAGGAGGCTTAGGTAGTCAGAACTGAGTAAATAAGATGATAGGAATAGTGATAAGGACATAGAGGAACTGGCAGTTAGCTGTTCCAGACTTTGTTATGCTAAGTAAGATGGTAAGCTGTAATAAGATACTGAGCATAGGTGTAACATGATCTAACCTTAGTTTTCCTTTCTTCATTTTTTCTTTTTATTAAGACTTATTTGTTTTGGGTTTTTTGTTTCTTTGTTTGTTCTTTAAGAGTACTTTACATTTATGGCAAGATTGAGCAGAAGGTACAGGGTTCACTTCTCACATTATCAACATCCCTCACCAGAGTGGTACCTTTGTTGCAACTGATAAACCTATAGTGACACATCATAATCACCCAAAATACATAGTTTACATTATGACTCACTTTTAACGTTGTACATTCCATGGGTTTGGACAAATGTATAATGCCATGTATACATCATTATGGTATAGCATTTCACTACTGTAAAAATCCTCTGTGCTTCACTGATTCATCCTTCCCTTCCCCTCCACCTCCCAACCTCTGGCAACAACTCATCTTTTTTACTGTCTCCATAATCTTGTCTTTTCCAGAATGTCACATAGTTGAGATCATACAATATGTTGTCTTTTCAAATTGGCTTATTTCACTTAGTAATACGAACTTAAATTTCCTTCATGCTTTTTTATGGCTTGATAGCTCATTTCTTTTTAGTGCTGAATTATATTCCACTGTCTGGATATATCAGTTAATATATCCTTCCACTGACTGCAAAGAACACCTTAGTTATTTCCAAGTTTGGCAATTATGAATAAAGCTGATATAAACATTCATGGGCAGGTTTTATTGTGGACATGTTTTCACTTCCTTTGGGTAAATATCAAGAAATGTGATTGTTGTATCATATGGCAAGAGTAGATTTAGTTTTGTAAGAAATCACCAAACTCTCTTCCAAAGTGGTTTCCAACTTCAGTTTCAATGGGATCATTTTCTTTGCTGCACTGTGATAGACTGTAAAGTTGCAAGGGTGGAAACATGAAGACCAGAGAATAAGCTTTAGAAAGATGTTAGTAGCTTGTACTAGGTTGGCAGCAGGGGGTGACAAAATGAGAGTCTGGATTTATGTGATACATAGATGCAAATTCATTATGAAGTTAATAAAGCTTTAGGGACTGTCTTCTATATAGGCTTCTTCCAAAGAAGGTTTGTATCATGAAATGTATATGTCTTATGGCTCTTAGAGAGAAGACATAGTGTGTATGTGGGGGAAAGGGGAGTGGTGGGCAGGTGGGCAGGGGATGAGGGGCAGGGGCAGAAGGAAAAATGGGAGAAACAAGGTTTGAGCCTGATGCTAGCCTATGAAAAAAATCTTTCAATATAAGATATGCAAATGTTTAAGCATAGAATTTTGTTCTCATTGATGTCTAATCAAAACAGAAGTTGCATGGGTTCTCAGAGTGGTTGAGTCGGTTAAGCATCCAACTCCTGATTTCAACTCAGGTCATGATTTCAGGGTGTGAGATTGAGCCCCATATTGGGCTCCACACTGGGCATGGAACCCTCTTGAGATTTCCTTTTCCCTCTGACCCTCCCCCACTCCCTCTCTCAAAAAAGAAAACAAAAACCCAGAAGTTGCCTCCTACCAGAGAAGCATTTGATAAAGCTGTACACACAGTTATAAGCACAGCTTTTTTATTGTTGTTATAAATGTCTTTTGGTAGGAAGAACACAAATTAGAATTTGCCATGATTTCTGTGTTCGTAGGTCAGCAAATAGTAAGTACAATTCTGTTTCAAGTCATGTTTATGCTTTCTCATGATATACATCAATGAAAGTAACAAAATTCATAATGACATCTAAAGTAAGGACATCACTGAAGTAAGGACATCACTGAAAAACTGGGTAATGAATGCCATCTATTTTAGAAGTAGTTAAAAGTATTAATACATTGAACTTGAGATGCCCTGAAATCTTAAGTGTCACATGCGAAGGAAAACTTATAATGAGTATTATAAAATTCAAAGATTACTCCAAAAGTGATCCAATATACCTAATGTTTATATAGCATTGTTAAAACTAGATTGTGAAGCTGAAATTTCACAAATTTTATTTCCAAACTGAAAATGATTTTATTTTTTTTAAATGATTTTAAACTTTCAATCAACTGTTATGTGAAAGAGTAAATTGTCTTTGTCTTCTTTTTAAAAGATATTAAAGTCACCACATGAGAAGATTATCAATTAACATGCAGCCAAATATGTAAGAAGAAAATGCTATAAAGATAGGTCAGGCTATTACTTAATAAACACATTATTTTATTTTATAATGTTTGTTATCCAATTTTATAATATATTATGGTTTCTTTTCTAATAAAACCAAATATTTACATTTCTACCGAATTTTATTTTCTAAAATTTGCATTTGGATCTTAAATGGCCATTCTAAGTTAAAAACACTTCAGGTTCTGGATCTGCACCAGTTATTTGAAGGCAGAACTGATAAGATTTACTGTTAGGTTGGAAATGGGGCATGAGAAAAAGAAAGGAATTAAGAACACTTTCAAATGTTTTGGTCTGAATAGCTAGAAAGTTGGAATTATAATCTATAATATGGAAAAGACTGTAAGAAGAGCAAGTGTGAGGAAACAATCAAGAGTTAAGTTTTGGACATGTTATCTTTAAAAGTATTATTTGTTGTGGGGATGTCAGGTAGGCAGTTTATGTCCAGGTTGAACACATAAATTTAAGAAGCATCAACTAATAGATGGCATTTGAATTCATGAGATTTGATAAGATCCATAGAAGATATGGAACATACAGTTGAATCCATGAGTCTGCATTTTAGGGGAGAGATATGGAACAGAGTTAAAAATTTGAAAGTCATCAGCAAAGATGCTTCTTGTTAAATCTGAATGAGATGATCAAAAAGTGAATGTAGATAAAAACATAAGTAATCCAAGGACTGAGCCTTGAGCCATCCACCATGTAAAGGTGGAGGCAATGAGGGGAAACCCACAGTGGAGATGACGAAGAGTAGTGAGAGGAGACAGTGGAATAAAGGGGTTTGTGGTGTCCTGGTGACACTCTATACATATCAAGAGGGTATGAAAAAATACATTACTCCCTTAATAAGGCTCTGGAGAGAATAGGGCAGGTCTTGCACACTGATATGAAATGGCTTGTAAGATCAGAGAAAGCAGAATGGGTAGGTGTCTGTTTTTGTTTGTTTTTATTATGGCTTAGGAGGTAGGGTCAGGTTTGAAACACTCAGGGGCACCAAAGAAGGGAGCAGGTGAGTTTTCTTATCGACTTGGCCCAGATGTGGGCAGAAAGGGATGAGGCTTAAAAGCTGTCATCAATGTAAAAACATGGAGTCAAACTCCATGACAGAGTGGGGGCAAAAATCTGACCAGAGTGGCTTCAGGAGAGAAGGCAATGAGACAACTAGGAAATAGTAAGAGAAATAAATTGCCTGTGAATGGAAGGATAAAAAGGGGTGATGCTGGTACTTGAAACTGGGTCAAGATGGAAGAAGTAACAGATATTGACGGGAATTGTTAGAAAGAGAAACTTGGTATAAGAGATAGGAGACAGAATTGCTTGTGTGGGCAGAAGGGAATGTCATCTAAATTCTATGGCAACCAGATAGAAAGCAGAGTGTAAGGGTACACAGCAAGGAGATATTTGGATAGTTAGTGACAGCCTGCAGAGGCCTGTCTGCTTGCTTCAGCTTTCTCAGTGAAATAGGAAATGAGGTCATCATCTGAAAGCAGGGAATAAGACTCAGAATTTTGAGGATAGAAGAAAAAAAAATGAGCAGTAGTCATTTCCCCTTGGGCTACAGCTACGCTGGAATTCACCCAGTCAATACAAAGAATGGTTTGACACAGTGAAAATGTCTTATCCCAAATGTTTCTAAATCCCTCTGTGTACCCTAAGAATAGTCATTCTTTATGGACTATGTTCCAAATGTAGATATTATAAGGCAGAAGTGCCTGTATTTGTACTTTTTAAAAACTTACTTTTAAAGAAGCAAAACTACTTTGCCACTTGTAAATATAAAGAGACCCTAGCAAATTTCATATAATATTCTTCAAGTTTAACCTAAATTGATCTCCTTGAAAAAAATGCACGAAATATTTAAAATGCAATGCCTCAAGGTCACCACCAGGCATTCTTGTTTTATGTAGAGGTGCTATGTGCTTCCATACAGCATTTTTAATTTGCATGTTTGTTAACTCCTGATACAAATGATTCTCTGGCAGGAATATCTTCAATTTCATGCAGTTTTAGAGAGCCATTTTTTTCATGCATTATCACAATCCTCTGATTAATTGTAGTGTACATTCTAAATGTAACATAAATGTGTACATAATATATATGTACATACACATATATTTAAATATCCATCATAACCCCAGAAGAAAGAGAGATATAGGATGTACCCATTTGAGAATGCTAGAAGCATCCTGTGTAGTGGATATCAAGAGTCATAAATTTATAATATGAAACCATTGTGGCTTGAGGGATAAATATTCAGTACCTGGTATTACCTGATAAGGTCATACATATGTATAGCCCCATTTTATGTGATAATTACTGAATCTAGCTTAGCATCTGCTTTTACCAGATAAACTGAATTTATTATTTTGAATAAGGCAGTCACAATAATTCATAGCATTGCAAAGACTTGGAAAATAAAGGGGTCATAAGAAAGAGGAATGGTGAGTATGAAATTTTGTTAGAAATTTCAGCCAATATATAAAATGACAATTTTATTTTTTATATAAATTTTTAGAAATTATCAATTGTATATTTAAACTCTATGTTTTCTAGGAAAAAAAAAAAAGTTAAAATAAAGCTCAGTCCAAAGGCATCTGAAGGATTTCTAAACTATCCATTTTAGCCCTTGAATTTTAAAGTGACTTTTATTGTATTTCAAAATAGCTGTGCATCGTCTCTCTGCACTTACCAACAAATAATTGAATATGTTTCTCTATTTCTTGTTCACCTGTTTACCATCTAACAGAGAATGATAAGCTGAGGAATGTATTTTAGTAATGAAAGAGATAAGCTAAAAAATAATGTAGCTAGTTGTTCAAAGATATAGGTGTAATAAATCCACTTTCACATCTATAGAATTCCTGGCTTAAAATGATCAATTTTTAGTTGAGTTGTTAAGCTAACTATCATAGATACTGCATCGTTTTTCCTTGATAAAGTTCAAGAGCTCAGATTTACCTCACACTATCATTGTCTTACTATATTTTGAATGAAAACAGTGTCTTCTTACTGGCTGACCCATACCAACATTCAAATTCCTAGGGTTTTTTCGTTTGTTTGTTTGTTTGTTTGTTTTTGACAGAGAGATAGCGAGAGAGAGAACACAAGCAGGGGGAGTGGGAGAGGGAGAAGCAGGCCTCCCGCGGAACAGGGAGTCCAATGCAGGGTTCGATCCCAGGACCCTGGAATCATGACCTGAGCTGAAGGCAGACGCTTAAAGATTGAGCCACCCAGGCGCCCCACAAATTCCTAGTTTTAATAGAATTGTCATTGCTTTTCAGTGTCGTAAAGATATAAAATTTGAATAAATGCATAAACAGGGACATTAAAATAATTACAAGAAATAAAGATGAATATTTAATCCTGAAGTAGGGATGCACACTCTACCCTTAAGAGGGGAGTATAAAATCATGAAGAAATAATAAATTATATATATATAAAGTAAAAAACCTACACAATAAAAACAAAGTTGAACAGAAAACTAGAAGGAAACTTAAAACATGTATGATAACCAAAATATATAACCAACATTATATAAAGAATTCTTAAATACTGCTAAATAATGAACATCCAACAGTTAAAAAAATTCTTTTTAAAAAAAGCATTAAAAGAAGTAGGAATCTCTACTGAATATCAAAACATGTTCAACCTTCAATTCATCAAAGAAATACATTTTAGTAAGAATGGAGTAGTATCTTTTTATCTACTCATTTACAAACAATCTTTAAAGGTGAATTAAAATACGCAGTGTTCATTTGGGGTCCAATTATATATTACTAATGGAAAGTGCATAATGTTAAAATTTTTAGAAAAGTGATTTGGTCAGTAAGTCTCAGAATCTTGCTATCTTTTGGTCTAACAATTATACTTGTTAAATTTCATTTCACAGAAAAAAAAATCAAATATATATATATATAGTAATTGTATCTCCTGGTAGTTTTTAAAAATCTGTATAGAGAGACATCTCTCTCTGTCTCTTGTCAGTTTCTCTCCCTTTCTTCCTCTATATCTATTTCTCTATTTCTGTCTCTGCCTTTGTGCCCAGACACACACACAATTAACTGTATGTATGAACATTTGTATATAATATGCCAGATTAACATTTTTATCTATTTGAAATATATAATGTATACACATACCCATAAAGTAGATAAATATGTCTTATGTTACTTAAAACAAGAAGCCTAACAGTTTTGCTTACTTTGTTAATGGATCTTTCCACTATCCTCAAATTCTGTATTTCTTTTATCAGCATCAGATTGTGCATCCAACATTTGAATACTCTGTTTATTGCTTATTCATCTCATATATATATTTTTTAAATCACCTATTGCATGCCAGACACTCTGCTGGACTTGGGCAATAGAGTATTAAATTAGGTAAACAGAATTCTTGCCCTCCTGGATCACACAGTTCAGTGTGGAACATTGCTATTGAATAAATAATTACAAGCTCAAGGACTTCTATAAAGGAGAAGTTCAGAGTGCTACAGTATCATTAAATAAGCAGAACTGATGTAGTGTTAAGGGATAAAATTTTGCATAAAAAAATTTAGAATTAAATCAATGGGATGTAGATAAAAGAGAACTGAGAGCTAAAACTTGCAAAGGGTGAAAGGTATTATGAGAAAAAGGAAATTCTAGGCAGAGGAACCAACCCTCAGTTTCAGGAGTATACATAAGGAGAAATAAAAGGAGACTGGTATATTGAATATTACAAAGGAGAAGAATGCAAGACCTGGGTCATAATATGGGATTTGTAATGGAATTCATAGGAGGATTATACATAAAATATTAAATATATAAAAATTTGTATTATAAAATACTTTTTCCAGAATTTAAGAGACCAGTATGAAGTTATCACAATAGTCCAAGGGAAAAATTATTTTGATTTTTGCTAGTGTGAAGGAAATATGAATGAAGAGATGTAGGCAGACATAAACCATATTCTAGAAAAACAAACAATGATACTTGCTCTTAAATGGTGAAGATGGCTAAAAGAGATTGGTATATCAAGGAGGAACCTCAAAATTTTCTCTTTAGCAACTGACTATCTGTAAATGTGCTTTATTGAAATGTAGAAGATTTGGGTGGAGGAGTAAATATGAATAGTTCAATTTTGGACATATTAAGTCTGAGATGTTTATGAAACATCTAAAGAGAAATGTCAAGGTAGTAGGGTATCTAGAATGCAAAAAAAATTGAATTGGAAATATGTATCTGTGGATTTACCATATTTAATATCATGTATATGGATAAGACAATCTAAAGAAGAAACAAAAAGCCCAATCTATAATAATTAGATCTTGTGTTCCTTCAACTTAGGAACTTATAAAAATATAGATGCCTAAACTCAGTCCACTGAAAATCTTCAGTCAATCAAAGTTTTGTGGAACAAGAGTATGAATTAAAAAAAAAAAAATCACCACAGTTTAAAAAATGATCCCAAATATATAACAAAAATCCTAAGATTTTAAAAAGAATTTGGCCAATTCTCCATAACTGAGAGTTTTAACACTTCTCACTCTCCAACTGGTAAATAAAAAAAGACAAAAATTAGCTAGCATTTCAAACATATACATGAGATAATTAACAAAATTTTAGTATCTATGTATATAAAATCTGAATTCCCCCAAGTAAAATAAGCAATTGTTTTTGTAATACTAAACATTATTTTTGAATTGAACCAAAAAAACCCCACAAAGATTTAAATTCCAAATAGTAAATATCACAAGAACCTGTTCTATGACTATAGTGCAATAAAATTAAAAAATCAAATCCAAAAGGTACCAAATTTTAAAAATTAATCACTTCTGACTAACTTGCATTAAAGAAACAAATACAATAGAAATGATGAAATATTTAGAAAACCAAAAATATCTACTAAAAATATATAGGATAAAATTCCAAACAATAATTACAGGAAAATTCATAAGCTTGGAAATATCAGAGAAGTCCAATCATATTGAAAATAAACATTTAAAACAGGAAGATAGGAAATTTTAAAAAAAGAACTAGTAATTTCAAAGAAAATAGAAGAAAGCAAAACTTGAGATCCAAGTAAACATTAATAAAAGAGAAAATAAACAATGAAAAAGGACTGATGAATAAAATTAAAAGTTAGCTCTTTTAAAATACAAATGAAATAGATGTGATCTAGATAAACTGTTTTAAAAAAAACTAAGTAAACAATTTTTGAAGTTTAAAAAGTGACAAGATTTACATTTAATAGAAAATTGTAAGGATCATAACATAGAAATACAAAAGATTAGAAGATAATACTATGAAAAATTATATACCAACAAATTGGACAACCTAGGAGAAATGGATAAACTCCTAGAAACATACAACCTTCCAGAACTGAATAAGAACTAGAAAATCTAAACAAACCAATAGTTAGTAAATTAATAATAATAATAATAATAAATCAGTAATCAAAAACTACCAAAAAATGAAGGTCCAGACCCAGATGGATTCATAGGTGAATTCTATCAAACATTTAAAGAATAATTAAAACCTATTTTTCTGAAGCCATTCCAAAAAACAGAAGAGTGGAAAACTTCCAAATACATTCTGTGAGGCCAGCATTACCCTATTATTAAAACCAGATAAGATACCACAAAAAGTAAAACTACAGGCCAATATCCCTGATGAACATAGATGTAAAAATTCCTCAACAAAATATTAGCAAACTACATTCAACAACACACTAACAGGATCATTCACCAAGATCAAGTGGGAATTATTCCAGGGATGCAAGGATAGTTCAATATTTGTGAATCAAACAACATGATATACCATATTAACAGAATGAAGGATAAAAATCATATGATCATCTCAATAGATACAGAAAAACATTTGACAAAATTCGACATCCATTCATGATAAAATTCCTCAAAAAAGTGGGTTTAGAGAGAATGTACCCCAACATAATAAAGGCCATATATGAAAAACCTACAGTTAGCAACATACTCAATGATAAAAAACTGAAAGCTTTTCCTCTAATATCAGGAATAAGACAAGGATGTCCACTCTTGCCACTTTTATTCAACATAGTACTGGAGCTCCTAGCCACAGCAATTAGATAAGAAAAAGAAATAAAAGGCATCCAAATTGGAAAGGAAGAAGTAAAAATTTCACTATATGCATACAACATGATACTATATATAGAAAACTCAAAAGACTCCACCAAAAAAATCATTAGAACTAATGCATGAGTTTTGTACAATTGCAGGATACAAAACTTAATATCCACAGGTGCCTGGGTGGCTCAGTAGGTTAAGCATCTGCCTTCGGCTCAGGTCATGATCCCGGGATCCTGGGATCAAGGCCCACATCCAGCTCCTTGCTCAGTGGGGAGGCTGCTTCTCCCTCTCCTTCCCTGTTCCTGCTCTCTATCTCATTCTCTCTATCTCAAATAAATAAATAAAGTCTTTAAAAAATAATATCCAGAAATCAGTTGTGTTATTATACACTAAGAATAAAATAGCAGAAAGGGAAATTAAGAAAATAATTCCATTTACAATTGCACCAAAAAGAATAAAATACATAGGAATAAACTGAAGAAGTAGAAAGACCTTTACTCTGAAAACTATAAAATATTGATGAAAGAAATTAATGATATAAAAACTAAAAGATATTCCATGCTCATGGATTAGAAGAATTCATATTGTTAAAATGTCCATAATACCCAAAGCAATCTACAGTTTCAGTATAATCCCTATCAAAATATCAACATTTTTCATAAAACTAAAACAAATGATACTAAAATTTGTGTAGAACTGCAGAAGATGCTGGATGGCCACAGCAATTGTGAGAAAGAACAAAGTTGGATGTATCATAATTCCAGATTTCAAGATATACTACAGAGCTGTAGTAATCAAAACAGTGTGGTACTAGCACACAAATAGACCCATAGGTTGATGGATCAGAAGAGAGAGCCCAGAAATAAACCTATACTTATATGGTTAATTAACCTTTGACAAAGGAGGCAAGAATATGCAATGGAGAAAAGACAATCTCTTTAATAAATGACACTGGGAAAACTGACAGCTACACACAAAAGAATGAAACTGAATTGCTTTTTATACCATGCATAAAAATAAACTTGAAATGTACTAAAGAGCTAAATATGAGACCTGAAACCATAAATCTCCTAGAAGAGAACACAGTAATTGTAACATTTTTCTAGATAAGTACCCTAATGCAAGGGAAACAAAAAATAAATAAACAACTGGGACTGACTAGACCAAAATAAAACGCTTTTGCACAGAAAAGGAAAGCATCAACAAACTAAAAGGCAACGTACTGAACAAGCAAAGATATTTGCAAATGACATATTCAGTGAGGGGTTAAAATCTAAAATATATAAAGAACTTACACAACTTAATACTCCCCCAAAATAATCCAATTAAAAACGGGCACACCTGAATAGACATTTTTTCAAAGAAGATATGCAGATGGTCAACAGAAATGAAAACACACTCAACATCATTAATCATCAGGGAAATACAAATCAAAACCACAATGAGATATCACCTTATACCTGTCAGAATGGCTAGACTCAAAAAGACAAGAAACAACAAGTATATGTGAGGACATTGAGAAAAATAAACTTTCATACACTGTTGGTAGGAAATTGGTACAGATACTGTGGTAAATAGTATGGAGATTTCTTGAAAAATTAAAAATAGAAATACCATATAATCCATCAATTCCACTACTGGGTATTTACTCAAAAAATAAAAATAAAAACACTAATTTGAAAAGATATATGCACCCCTAGGTTTATTGCAGCATTATTTCTAATGGTCAAGATATGGAAGCAACCTAAGAATCAATAAAGAAGATGTGGAAATACACACAAACACACATATGTATACAATGGAATATTACTCAGCCATAAAAAAGAATGACATCTTGCCAGTTGTGACAACATGAATGGACCTAGTAGTATTATGCTATATTGAAATAAGTGAAAAACAAATACCATATGATTTCACTTACATGTGAAATCTAAAAAAAAAAAGAAGAAGAAGAAAAATGAATAAACAAACAAAAAGCAGAATCAGACCTATAATACAGAGAACAAACTGATTGTTGCTGGAGGTGAGGGAATGGGCAAAATGGTTAAAAGGGAGTGGGAAATATAGGCTTCCAGTTATAGAATGAATGAGTCATGGGAATAAAAGGCATAGCACAGGGAATATAATCAATGATGTTGTAATCACATGGTAGGTGACAAAATGTTAGTTACACTTGTAGTGAGGATAGCATAATGTATAATCTTGTTGAATCACTATATTATATACCTGAAAGTAATGTAACATTGTGTGACAACTATGCTCAAATAAAAAATTATAATATTTTCATATAATATATGTTAATTTTTAAAACATAGAAGGATAGATGATATATTAGAAATAAACTATCAAAATGTGAACATATTAATAATGAACATATAATTTATAATAGTAATTTAAAATAATGTCATGAGCCCTAGATGGCATTTTCAGAGAGTTTGAGCAAAAATATCAATACCATGAGTTCTTTCTACAGATTTTCTATATGTTGGGAAAATTGAGATAGCTATCCAAATCATTTTAATAACTTTTTAGAACATTACAATTCACAATTGATAAAGACAGTAAAAGAAAATCAGAAAGTAACACTGTTGTGTCAAAATAGATGAAAAACCCTAAATGAAGTATCAGCACATCACTAAAGTGATAAAAGAATGAATGACCTAAGAGCATAAAGAACCCTTCAGAACAGAAGCAGAAATAGGTGTGTGTATGTTTTACCCCCTGCACTTTGCTTTAAAAGACTCTTAAGGAAACAGGTGTAAGACCCTGTTTTATGACTACAATGCAATGCATTTAAAATCTATTAGGATCTTGGGGTGCCTGGGTGGCTTAGTCGGTTAAGCGTCTGCCTTTAGCTCAGGTCATGATCCCAGAATCCTGGGATCAAGCCCCGCATCAGGCTCCTTGCTCAGTGTGGAGCCTGCTTCTCCCTCTCCCTCTGCCTGCTCTGCCTACTTGTGTTCTCTCTCTCTCTGTCAAATAAATAAAATCTTAAAAAAAATAAAATAAAATCTATTAGGATCTATCACATTTGGATTTCAGAATTTAGGAGAAACCCATTTAGGAAAACCCATTAGCCCTTGGGCTGTGGGTTTTATAAACTGCATGATTATGGGTAATAAGCCTATTCTTTGGGCTGACCAAGTTTTGTACTGGCTGGAAGCTTTATACTCACAGCTGTAGGATATGGAGGAGCTTGGCTTCCATCCTTGTTCTCCCACTTCAGCAGTCATGGTTGGGATAGTATCAACCCGTCTCCTGGGGTGTCTGGGGGCTACAGCCTAAGTCTTGAAGTTGTAGGCGCATGGAAAAATAGCTTCCAGTCCTGATTTGCCACATCAGCATTCTATCAGGATTGATTAACTTCAGCACTTAACTTTTCCTGATTTCTATAGAGAAAGTTTGTATTTCCAAATTATTCTCCTTTGTAAGAGCCAAACCCTTTTCACAGATGCCAGTTTGCAAGTGAGTCTTTTTAGATAAATTAACCACTACCTGTCAGTCTATCACCCTTCTTTGAACTGGTGGACTCTGCATCATAGCTCACTCCGTCATCCCCTATCATCTCAACCCTTTAGAGCTACAAGACTACTTGCTGGCACCCCGCAGAAGACACAGGAGAATGCAATGATTGACACACAGGAAAAGGAATACTATGATTAATACTTGAAGCTTTCCCAATAATTTGAAATAAGACCATATCTGATACTATACTGTACTATGATCACTATTTTATAGGAAGTTTGTTCATATGAGGGCCAGAGGAGAAGTATGAGAGGTTGGAAGGGGGGCCCTAAATAATTTGGAATGGCTAAGTGATTGATATTTCAGAATTCTCCCAAACTTCAAAATCTAGTAAATTCTTGTCATCCAGTATAGTGGGGGAATCTGTCCAACATGGAATGCTTAGTTTAGAAATCTGAAGACTATATTTGGCATTAGTTTGATTCACAAGAAAGGGTGATACTGCCTAATGGAGTATTCTAGAAAACTGGTAAGATCTATAAGCAGAGTTGAGTCTTTAAAAGATACTGGAATAGCTACACTTCTCCCCTACCTCCTTTGGTATCTAAGGAAAATACAACATCATAAAATAGTAGAAAAAGCCAGCCTCTATGAGGATAGACCAACAAATCCAGGGTAACTTGTGTGACAATCTTCCTGGAATAATCCAAATGTAAGACAGTTAAAATATGCACAAGTGTCTTTCCGTGGCTCTTACGGTTTTTAGCAAACATCTATTTCTTGAAGTATCATAGCTACTGGCTCACTCCTTGGGTGATCAGCCTGGCAAGTATCCAGAAATTAGAGGCACATTCTTCACTCACATGATTTTTGATAGTTAGATTTGATTTATTTTGTACCACACCAGAGTGATAACAACCAGCAGAGTGCTTATGAGTCACTCTGAGTTACCCACCTAAATGTTTGAACTTGGAAATGAGTATCACAAGAGACAAGGTAAAGTAATAAGTGTAGGCTCAGGCTGGAGCCATGATAGATAGCCAGGAGAAAGCAATGCCTTCAAGTTGATGTTATCTACCTTTTAACACATGATAAAATCCAATATTCCCAAATGCCTGAGAAAATGAGATCAGAGGAAAAAAAGGAAAGGTAGAACTCTTCACATATTTCAATTACTCCAGACTTTTACTATATCCCCTAATTCTCTACTCTTGGCTCCCAAAAATATGGGAGAAAGCAAAAGATAACATGCAAAGCATGACTTTATGCAGAGTATGTATATTATTAGCCTAGTGGAGCAGCCAGTTGCCAATGGAAGGCAAATTTGCATTTACAAAGCGCGAATGCTTTTTGAGATAACTATCTCCTAGTTCTATTGCCCTTGTGCTTTGAAAGTGATGAGAACAGACTAGTCACCTGACCTCACCTGTTTGGGTGATAGCTACATATCTCAAGAATAAGCAGAGTTCTCTCTCTAAGGCTTCAGTTGTGTGTGTGTGCATGTGTGCGTGCATGTGTACATGTATATGCACACATACACTTGTTTCCACAGTTGAGTCTTCATCTTAACGTCAGTTATCAGATGACTCTGGACTTCTGGAGTCTTGGCACAATTGACTTGAACCATCCTGGGGACTACAATATGGACATATATATTTGAACTAAGCTAATCTCATTTAGACTAGATACAATCTAGGGATGTGAAGTGATTTTTCAGATGCAGTTAAGGTCCCAAACCAGGTGACTTTAACTTAGGGATATTGTCCAAATAGGCTAATCACATGTACCCTTTAAATCTGGGTCTAGGGATCAAAGCTAAGAGTCAGAAACTCTGAAGCGTGAGATGTATTTGATATGCCATTATGGTCTTAAGGTTAGGGGGTGCTATGTGGCAAGGAACAGAGGTAGGTTCTAAGGTCCAAGAATGGCCCCAGCTCACAGCCAGCAAGAAAATGGGGCCTCCATATTACAACCTCAAGGAATTTACTTCTTCCAATAACAAGAATGAACTAGGAAGCAGATTTCCTCCAAGCCTCCAGACAAAAAATCATCCTGGACATCTTGATTTTAGTCTTGATATCTCCTGAGGAGGGAACCCAGATATGCCATGCTGATTTTTGACCTACAGAACTGTTAGCAAATAAATGGATGTCATTTTAAGCTACTAAGTTAAAGGTAATTTGTTATACAGCAATAAATAACTAATGCAATATTGTAAAAACAATATTCCCATTCAAATTTCATAATCAGGTTGCAGTTCCAATCAAAATCCAAGTATATAATTTAAAGGTACTTGACAAAATTAGTTCTAAAAAAATACAGAAAAAAATCTAGGACCAGACAAGATAATTTGAGGGGAAAAAAAAAAAAATCTTCCAGGGGCGCCTGGGTGGCTCAGTCGTTAAGCGTCTGCCTTCGGCTCAGGTCATGACCCCAGGGTCCTGGGATCGAGCCCCGCATCAAGCTCCCTGCTTCGCGGGAAGCCTGCTTCTCCCTCTCCCACCCTCCCTGCTTATGTTCCCTCTCTGGCTGTCTTTCTCTCTGTCAAATAAATAAAACCTTTAAAAAAAATCTTCCAGTTATTGAGATTTACTGTAAAACAGTATTAATATTATTATATTGGAATAGACAACTATATTAATGTAGTATGGCAAAGAGCTTCCAAACAGACAAACATGTATATGAAACCTTGGTACATGCAGAATCAGAATAAAAATAAATGGGAAAAACATCAATTATAAAATAAATAGTATTGAGACAACTGGATTTCCAAATTGAAAAGAATAAAATTTGATTCCAACCTTATCCCACACAGAATAAGAATTTCTAGATATTTTAAATGTTTGTATTTCAGAAGTAAAATTTTGTAACTGTTAGTAAAAATTTAGATAAACTTTGACCTTCATTACAGAAGAAAAGCAGGAATTTTTGAAATATGTATGCAAAGATGTTTAACAACCAGCAATTAGAGAAATACAAAAGAAAATAACAATGACAGACTACTCTTCACACATCAGATTACAAAAAAAGTCTACAAATGCCATAAGGGTGAAGTCTTAGTGCTCTGCTAAAAGAAGAAACATTGGCATAACATTTCTGTGATGCAATGACACACTTTCTAGTAAAATTAAAAATGGCTAGACCTTCAAACCCAGTAATTTCTCTCCTAAATTTATAACTTGAAGCAACTTGCACATCTACTCAAAATCTTATTTTTTTAAAGATTTTATTTATTTGACAGAGAGAGAGAAAGCACGAGAGAGGTGTTGGGGACAGAGGGAGAGTGAGAGAAGCAGAGTGCTGAGCAGGGAGCCAGATGGAGGCTCAATCACAGGACCCTGGGATCATGACCTGAGTTGAAGGCAGATGCTTAACTGACTGAGCCACCCAGGCACCCCCCCAAAATCTTATTTTCAAGAACAGTCATTGCACTGTTGTTTCTCAATAGCCTAAATATTATAAAACAAAGGAACACATAGAATATTATATATGTATAAAATAGAATACTACACAATAATAAAAATAAATTGAATCTGCATGATTCAATATGGGCTTTGTCTTAAAAATAAATTGGTGAATGAAAAAACAGAATTAGGACTACTTGGAGAAATGGCTGATTTTAGGACTGGCACAGATAAATATAAAATAATCTTAGGACATCTTGCAATGCCAGAAAGATGGAAGGTGCTAGAAAAAAAAAAAGCCATAATAATGAGGTCATATCAAAGGAACATAAAGAGCCAACTGAATAGCTCCCACTGAAAAGCCAAAGCTTGAATAATATGAACAACCAAATACATAAAGTTGTTTTGGATTATAACCCAAAATATAAAATAAATATCCATGAATGCATACTGACATAAAATGTTTGAATAACTAAAAATAAAAATGGAAGAGAAGAGACAAATCTCATTTGCAGAAGATTTTGAAATAATTTATATAGTCTGCTCTCATGGAGGGAGAGCTTAACTCCCAATGTAAACTGCATACAATGACTTTCTTCTAAAGAGTATAGTCTCGGGCGCCTGGGTGGCTCAGTTGGTTAAGCGACTGCCTTCAGCTCAGGTCATGATCCTGGAGTCCCGGGATCGAGTCCCACATTGGGCTCCCTGCTCAGCGGGGGGTCTGCTTCTCCCTCTGACCTTCTTCCTGCTCGTGCTCTCTGTCTCTCATTCTCTCTCTCAAATAAATAAATAAAATCTTTGAAAAAAAAAAGAGTATAGTCTGAACAAAGGGTGGGGAGTAATTTACAGTGGAGAAACCTGAAAAATACCCTTTATCATGTGGTCAAGACTAACATCATTAATGGTAAGTCTATTAGACTTATCTATTAGATTGTTGGTACCCTTGAGATCATGTGACAAGAAAGGTATTTTATGATCTTTCTCCCCAAAACCCATCATCCCATTCTAATCACGAAAAAAATAATCAGACAAATATCAATAGAGGGACATTTTACAAAATTGTCAAGGTCATCAAAATCAAGGAAGTCTGAGGAACTGTCATGGCCTACAGGAGCCTAAGGACACTTGACTACTAAATGTAATGTGGTACTGTGGATCAACTCCTAAAAAAAGGAAAGGATATTAGGTACAAATTAAGGAAATCTGAATAAAAATACAGACTTTACTTAATAATAACATATCAACATTGGTTTATTATTTGTAATAAATATACCATACTAATGTAAAACGTTAATAGGGGAAACTTGGTGTGGGGCATATGGTAGTATATGGTATATAGTAGTATAAAGGTAGTTTATTTTTAGAAAAAAAAAACAGAGCTAATTGTTTAGGATGATTCTATTTTTCAAAAAAATGAAAGATAAAATTTTAAAAGTTATTAAATCTGGGGATATATTATTATATATAATATCACACTGTAAATTCTTACAACATACTATTTTTGGTGTGTTTTAATTTTTTTAACCCTTAAAAAAATCAACTTCACATTTTAAGAAAAAAGAAACTCTGCCAAATATCCTTTGATTAGATCAGGTTGAATAATCACTGATATTAACCATCACAGAACTGCTGACTTGAGTGTATATGATGCATTTTTCCCTCCTTTCACATCTATGTGTTTTAATTGAAGTAAGGAAGTCAAAGAGTGCTATTGACTATTTAGCTTTATAAGTAATAGTTGCTATACCTTGACAAATGGAGATCTGCTGCAACCCTCATTGCTTTGCAGAATCTTTTACAAGTAAACACTTTAGTTTATAATAAAGCCCCTGAAACCAGGCAACAGAGACAGCAGGTTTTCAGATCTCGAGTGCTAACAGGTAATTTTTACTTATAAAAATACTTCAAACAGCTGAAAGCCTACTACTATATGATGATTTGGAAATAATATTAGCATGTATTTATGCTATATTATAGATAACCTGCCTAATTTCCTCCACTTTGTCTCTACAGGGGTCAAGGCTGCAGAGTGTGGAAGAAGCAAAAGTGCTCTTTGTTCTCTTCCTACACTCAATGTTCAAACTCACTGTACATGTGGACAGCAGAGAACGGCTCGGTGGGTAATAGACAAGCTTGTCATTTTCTAGAAGTTTCTGAAAGCCTTTTCTAAAAAGGGTAGTGGTAGCAAAGTGCCTAGCATTATGAAAAAAATAAAAAAGAAAAGAAAGAGAAAGAAAAGAAAGGAAAGAAAAAATAGATATAAAGAAAAAAAACAAGCAGTCTAGAGAATCAAGAGAAAGAAAAGCAACAGACTGAGAGTACGAAAATGTGGTTATCCAGACAGTGAAAGACAACTCTGCAAAAATGATAATGTGTTAATTATTTAAGACTGCCCTAAGTGGACCTGACAGGTAATTACTAATGACATTCTTGTGGTTATGGCCCCATTGGGAATATGGATAAGCTGAGGCAAGTCATTTGTCTAAAATCATCTGGTTAAAGATTATTGTTCTCTGACCAAGTTGGAAACTAGTATTAATTAAAACCAAAGGGATGAATGCTTCTTTACATTACCAAAGCAATACAATAGATGGCCCCTTTAAACGTGGAATTTGCTTCACTCGTTCAACCTCATCTTCCATTCCTTGGTTTTAGTGAGAAATTAGCTTCAAGAACACATGGGGGGGGGGGCACTTTTCTAAAGCAAAGCCTTGTCTATTTATAAAACCTGGGGGGCGGGAACATGTCTTTTTTTTTTTTTTTTTTTTTTTACAACAATGGTTCTTAATTTTTTTTTTGTGAAAGGTGACAGACCCATTAGGGAATGTAATAAAAAATACATGAACTTTCTCTGCTGACCACAAAATGTGTACACATACTGACCTTTAGAATTTTACAAACAACATGGTGGAGGTCATCACGCTCTGGAGTCCAACAAAAAATCATGGGTTTAGAACTTATTATTTTTTTTCTAATCATTTAAACTCTGGCAACTGTTACCAGTTATATAATGATGTAAGTGTTTCTATAATCTTAAATAAGAACAATTGTGAAAATAAGCACAAAGCTGCATATTATCTTAAAAATTTGCATGAAACATTTACACACAAAATAGATTTAGCACTTAAGAGGTAGGACGTATGTTGGTTTTGTGATGGGGAACATCATGGCAACTAACAGCTTTAAAATGTGGAGGGAGACTGTTTCACCTTAAGTAATTTTTAAGGTGAATAATTTTTCATCTTAAAATGTATGTGATTGGGAGCAAAGGGCTTACTAATTTAGAAATATAATCAAGAAAATATATCTAGGAATATTTTAAATTGTCTCTAGAAACATGTATCAGATTTTTAATATACTTATATGAGAAAAAATAAGACAAATCTCCTAATTTCATTTAAAGAGTTATTACAAGAACATAAAAAGCAAATTCACAAGTGAAAGAAGTAGATTACTGTACCAAAGCAGAAACTAGATGTCGACACCAGTCTTTGTAGGTAGATATGCTTATGCCTACAAATATACATATATCAATCAATTATGTCAATCTAAAAAGTGTTGCTTTGTTGCTTAGTTCAGAAAACATTGAAAATTTCTTTATTTCTCACTTGACAGATACATATGGAGCTCTGGCCGTCTTCCAGGGATTATGCTAGGTGATGGGAATACAGTAGCAAAGGAAAAGGCATCGTTCTTTTCTTCATGGAACTTGCAAACCCGAAGGGGGTAGAGTAGGGGCTTCATGTGACCGGATAATAGCCTGCCTTTCTGACCTTCTCTTATATCATTTCCCCTTTTTTTTTGTCAATTCTACACATAAACTTTCTTTTAGGTCCTCTCTTTCCCGGCTTCCAGTATTTTATATTTGGTGTTCTTTGGAAAACTTTATACACTGATCACCAGCCAGCACCTACCAGTTCTCTTCTAGCTAACTCCCAACTTTTTTTCAGGGCCCATTTTGTTTTTTCCTCAAGGTTACTTGAGCTTTTGTAATTCCCTAAATTTTTCTTTAACAGTATGCCACAAATTATTTACCCCAAATCTGTGCTTTTTACTAAATTCTGTTGAGATAAGGAAACTGAAGGGTCTCCATTTTAGAAAGACTCCATTTCTGCTGTTTCTCTGCTAGACCCCATTTACTCACGTTCTATATTTCACCTTGCATCTGAGTAAACCAAGGAAGCTATGTTCCCACTCCAAGAGGGCAGCAAGAAAGTTAATCATTCTGAGTTTTGTCCTAGGCCCCCAAACACTTAAAAACATCAAAAAAGAACTGGATCCCAAACATGTTCCAAGAATATTAGCTTTAAACAAACTTTAGTGGACACTGGCATCAATACCCCCTTACCCTCAATGATTTATGGAGTAACACCTATTGTTCCACTGACACTCACCTTTGATTGGACCCTCCCCTGGATTCCTGAAGGAGCATGTACCCTAGCCTACTTTCCAATATAAACTCTACCCCAAGTGATAACGAGACTCACTTTTCCTTTTCTGAGTCTCCCAGACAGTCCAACTGTTATGCTCTGTCACTTACACTATTCAATAAACTCTGCTTTCACTTCCTCCTGGCTTGTGTTTGATTTCTATCATGTGGGAAGCCAAGGGCCCTCCTGGCTGGTCTTGTGGAACCCCCACTGGGTCCTCAGATCCAGCCTTCTTATGTCACTGGAATCCATAATGGATTCCAAGGCCCAGGAAAATTTCCAGAACAGAGTAGGTGGTTGATAAAAATTTGGAGGATAAATACATGATGATAGGACTAAATTAAAAAATTAGCTAATGCATTATTGAAAGAATACAATTTGTAGGAGCTTCAAGTGCTCTGTGACAAGAGTGAGACCTATAAAAGGAACATGTAAGTCTGTAGCTGACGGTAGATGCCCTTATCACTACAGGCAAAAACCAAGTGTAGTGTTTCATATGGGAAGTCACAGGAAAAGGGGTTTGCTTCACACCCTCAGCTCATGCATTTCTCCATCCATTGATAATAATATATTGAATGCCCAAGAAACAATAAGCCTTTGCTTTACATCTGTCTTTTTCATAAGATTTCCTGCTATACAGTATAATGTTTGGCATATGATAGGAGCTCAACAAAATATTTGCTTGTTAAGTGGGTGAATGAATGCCCTGAGCTGGAGCCACAAAACTGAATAAAATGAAATAAATTCTAAGATCAGGGTGAAAGAGATTCCAAGCCCTTTTTCCTCAAATATAAGTGTTTTAGCCAAAATAATCCATGTTGAATATTTATACTGCATAAGCATATTGGCATTTTTAGAAATTAGACTTTCTTTTCCCTTCATTAGATGTCTTCATTAGCTGATTTATTTCTAAGTTTAAATCTATTGAAAATACACACAAATTAGGAGCAATATAGAATTGCACATTTGCAAACATTTAAAATCAAAACAGAAAAACAGTCATCATCTGTTCCTTTCTCATCATACCTTAATTTGATATGCAAATTAGCATGGCTTCTGCCCATATCTAAATTTTACTTGGCAATTTGCTAATTCACTTTACAAAATACAGCACACAGACACAGACATTTATACATAAACTTATACTAAGATCTTTTTATGATTTCTAATATTTTATTAACAGATGTTGAAAATGTGATGTTTTTAATACTCCAAGGTAACCAACAATTTTACTGTAAAATGTTTTCTAATCTTTTCCCTGATTACACATTTGGTTTTATTCCAACACAATGACCTCATTTTCCTTTTATCTATTTTATATACAAGGGATGAAAAGCCCAATTTAATAACAATGGACTTTTTTAAGGAAGAGGAAATAAAACCCCAAAATAACTTTCTGCATATGAAATCTCCCTGTACTTATCCTTCATGAATAAGGTAATTAGCGTCTTCAAACAACGTATTAACCATAAAGAATTAGTGGCTGTTTACAGCTTTCATACATGGTTTTGTAAGACGGAATTATGGACAAATATTATCCAAACTTCCAGAAGAAAAAGTTTAATTATATCAATTATTTTATCAACTGCGTTATATAAATTTTCTTCTTTACCTTTGAATTACTCATGTACAGTAATACTGGTTTTTTTAATCTGTTAAATTGGTTACCTATAAGAAACATATGAAGATAAATAGATTGCATATGTTCAACTGGTGACACAATAACTGAAATACATAATTCAAACATCATTTAGCATCATATGGTCTTCTAAATTTATCTAAGCAATAAGAAGGATCAATTATCAAGAACATTTTTCTTAAAGGAGCTAGGAAAAGTCATGCTGAGCAAGTAATGATGTATCTTTACAATTGGCCACATCTATAAAAAAAGAATTTGGTTTAAATTGCTTTTATACTCATTTAAAAATTAAGTTAAAAATATTCTCTACTCCCAGAACATCAGATTGACTCAGAGTCACAATTCTCTGTACTTAACTCTTTAGTCTTTAGGTGTGTAAATCCTATATCTCAAACTTGATCAAGGAATCTGTAAGAGCTCAATGTAATTTCTGAAATAGTTTGTCAGAGGAGAGAGAAATACTTTAGCAATAATAAATCAATCTGCCATTTGACTCCACTTTGACCTTGAACAACTTTTTTGAGCTCTCTTTATTTCTACTTTCTCTTCTGTAAAATGGACATATTAATAATAAATTCCTCATATTGTAGTTCTGAGAATTAATTTCGATGACACATTTAATGTAAGTAGTCAATGCAGTGACTGGTCTATGATAATCACTAGATGAAATTTAACTTGACTTTGCAATAGTGTTGAGTTAGTTTAAACAAGGAGTCCATAAGACTGAGCTGGTTCTAATGCCCTAGCAGCATATGTTAGCCAACCAACCTTAAGTCTATAAATGCTTGAAAATTAAGAAATCAAAACCTAAAGAGGTGCCTGGATAGCTCAGTCAGTTGAGTGTCTGACTCTTGATTTTGGCTCAGGTTATGATCTCAGGGTCATGAGATTGAGCCCACATCAGGGTCCACGCTCCAAGATGGAGTCACTTATGCTAAACTCAACATCCATAAGCCAAAACTTAAATAAGTTTTGATGCTCTGCTCTTCCAGAAAAGGAAGTCTTAGGATTACCAATCAATGCTTGCCTGCTCAGCACAAATTACCTGACCCAGCTTCAAGACTTCCATTGGCTCCATGTAAGGAAAGTAACCCTACTTTAACTAATAAGGAAATTTCCAGTATAACTTCCTTGTTCCTGTTCCCTTTGGTCTAGAAAACCCCCCCACTTTGCATAACTCTTGTTGTGAGTTCCTTTCTGCTTTCTAGGCTGGATATTTCTAGGTTCATGAATCATTAAATAAAAACCCAACTAGATCTGAAAATTAACTGTCTGTGAAATTTTCCTTTACCAACTCAAGGATTAAATATGTTTTATAAATAACCAAAACAATTGTCACCTTTAATTTCAATATTTGAATTTAAAAAAAAGGAAATTCTGATATTCCCTTCCACTCCAATATCACTGCTATTACTCTGAAGTTTTCTAATGTGCTCTTGTTCCTATGGTCTGCTTCTGCTGGATATATAGTATCACACTGTCAGAGTAAGCACCTAGTTAGTCTTTAACAGGATGCCTGGAGGCCAGGAAAGGGGGAGTCATGGCCCACTATCCAGAACGTTAGAGGAGCATTTCAAAAACAAAACCACAAGAAGCCAGAACAAACCAGACAGACCCAAGACAAAGAAGGCCAGAAACCCTGACCAAGTAAGGGAGGAAAGGCATGAAACTCTGTTCCCCCAAAAATTCCTTCCCCAAGTAATAAATATTCCACCCCCTAGTTAACAACTGTTAATAAAGAAATGAGACCCAAACCCTGGGGTCAGCTCTCCCTGGAGCTTGCCCACACTCACATCTTGAGAGTGTACTGTCTCTTTTATAAGCTCTTCACTTGGACCACTCAACCACCGTCTGGCCTATCCTTGAATTCTTTCTTGTGAGGGGACTAAAAGCCTCTGGTGACATCCTGGGGTGGGCTCGTGGGGAGACCTCTGGGCCTTGGGTCTCTTCAGTTCACTCCGAAACAACATTAGCCTCATCCACAGAGACTGGCCTACCTTTTCACTCTGCAAGGACTAAAATAAGAAACAAAGATCTTTCCCTCTGATTTTCCATAGTAATCCCTCACAAAAGATAGTTATGTGCTACAGACATTTTCTGATAATGTAAGGGCAACACAGAGGACTCTAGCACAGGGGAAGCATGCAAATTAATAATTTCTTTGTAGAGGACTCACCCTTCCATCTCCAGAGTCCTTTGCCCTCTGCCGCATTTTTTTGAAGCGCAAAATTTCTCACACTTTCCTGTGTAGAACAATTTACCTTCTACAGACTCAGCTTGGGGGGGCTACTTTCACATAAGCAAAAATTCATTAAAGATTCTGTAAAACAGAGATTTATTGTAGAACTCCAACTTTAGCAACACAAAACTCTGGCAAAAAGCTTTGAAAGTAAAATCCCCCTTTAATCTAGCCCACAAAACTTTCTAAGCATCATTCCATTCTCTGCTGGGTTATCTAAGTGAAAGGGAACAGAATTAAATTTATCCCTCTCTTGATTTTAATTATGGCACTTATATGGCAGAGCATCTTAATTCACTTCTGTTATTGTTACTCTAACTCACATTACAAAATCATAGCTATTTATATGATGTTTAGAGAGTATAAACCAGGGAAAAATACAGAAGAGAGAAAAATCAAACCAAAGACCCCTTGGCTTTTTTTTTTTTTTTTTTCATTTTCAGAAAGAACACATTAATCCATAAATATGCAAATCACTCAAATTATCTGTAATCCACCTCTCTAATCCCATTCCCTTTCTTGGGAATAGCTTTATTCAAGACTACTGCAGTGGGGTTTTATGGTAGGAAAGAGAAATTGGGCTCAACTCAAATATAATAAGGAAAAGTGGGAATTTGTAGCCAAGGAGCAGAATGGAGAGAGATTGGTGGATGGAAAATTATTTTCTAAAAGGAAACATCAGGGTAAGAAATGGATTCTGACTAAATGGAATTCTTTAAAAAAAAAAAAGATTTTATCGGGGCACCTGGGTGGCTTACATGGTTAAGCGTCTGTCTTTGGCTCAGGTCATGATCTCTGGGTCCTAGGATGGAGCCCCATGTCAAGCCCCATGTCTGGGTTCCAGATCAGCGGGGAATCTGTTCCTCCCTCTCCCTCTGTCTCTCCCCTGCCCCCCGCACTTGTGCTCTCTCTGTCTCTCTCTCTCAAATAAATAAATATTTTTTAAATTTATTTTACAATATTATCTCTAATTATTGAAACTAAAGTAGTAAAAAGAAATGTTGCCAATGATCAGTTCCACTTTCTGTTTTCCAAGCTGATTTTCTATTTTTAAGTAAGTTATACCCCCTTTCAGGTCGCTTGGAATGGGCTGCTTCATGAGTCAGGAGGGGAGTTACTGAAGGCAGTTAATCGGAAAGACCACTGGAACATAGAAGCCATCAAGCACTGGCTAAGGGGAACTCTCCATTGCTTGCACTACAGATCCTACTGTTCATTCATGTGAGTGTCGGGTTTATGTCACTCTTTTACAACAATCACAGTCTGCTAACAGACACCTAACCTTGAATTTGATAGATGTGTTCTCCTCTGTATTTGACCCAGAATGTCTTCATCTACCCTCTCCTTATGCCATTTTTTTCTTCCTATAGAACTTCCTTTTATCCATTTTCTCTAGTTTCAACTTTCCTTCCATAGCTAATGTACTTCTGACTACTTAAAAAAATCCAAAAAGCCTGGCTTAAATTAGTGTTTTTTTTTTCTCTTAAGCCTTTCTAAATAGCCTTCACTGTCCCTTCAGTTCTGCCTCCTTTCTCTGTAACTGTAATATACTCATGTTGCATAAATATGAGATTCTTAGATATAAATGGAACTTCCCTAAATTATCACTTTCTCCTGTGCAGAGAAGCATGGCTAAAATACAATACAATATAAACTGGATAGGGTGGTATTTCTTGACATAGGATACATAATGTATAATATAATTATTATTTAAATTTTTACATATTTACCTAAACTTAACTTTCTAATTAATGAGTTTCAAACATGCATGTCAGATATTAATTAAGCATAATAGGCCAGATTTTATGTGTTGATGTGAATCATATGAATTATCACCTATTGCAAAATTACTTTCTTTTACCTTATAACAGCATCCCTCCACCCTCTCCCATGCAATGAAACTAGATAAAATTATAAGATTAGGATTAATTTTATAGCATATTCTATTTGCCTCAGAAATTTTTGAACGTTACTCTTACGCCTATTCTCTAACAAAACATTTTCTTATTTTTTTAAGATAACCAAGTCTATGAATTTATTCTGCAATCTCTATTTTCTTAGACTGGACATTTGCCAACATTATTATTTTATAAAAAAAAATAAAAAATAAATGGCCATGACATTATAATAAAGTTGTGTTTGCATTATTCTCATGTGTTATAATCTTTATTCTCTGTTTGTTTTGCTATGAATGCTTATAATTCTGTAGATGAAAATGATAGGAAACATTAGGTAAGATGTATTTCCAAAGATAAATCTTTATTCTCAAACCACTTGCTTCTCCTCAACATCTGCCATTGAACTGATCCCTGCATTACTCATCATCACTGAAAAAAGAAGCCTCACAAGAAACTGAATTGCTCAAAATATGAATGATGCTAATAGATGGGAGAAGAGGAGGTAGTGTTAAATCCATTAAGTTTTCAAAAACATCAGATGCTGCCAGGAAAAATGCTCCAGAGACACATAGTGCTTAGTTCATAATGAGGTTCCTCTGAATCAATTTTGTATAGTCTCCATATAAACTGTAGAGAGATTGCATATTAAGAGGTGGGATTGACACCCAGCAGAACAGTGACAAGAATGTCTCATCCCTCCAATCCTAATTTACTGATGCTGACAGTGCTGGTTCCTCTACTAGGTGTCTCAGTATTAGTACATTTTAACCCCTAAATGTGTCCAGCTATTATGACTTGCATCACATGCTCTACCCTAGTAATATTTTGCCTCTCTTGTGATCTTATTTTTTTCACTTACTCATAGAAGTAGGACCAGAAAGAGGTAAAGAATGAATATGTGACATTAATCTGCAGTAGTTTCCCAGTTCAACACCTTAAACCAAGCCCTAGTTTAAATGAGAAAATCTGAAAGAAGTAAACAAGTTGAATGCTAAAATAGCCACAATTCAATATGATTATTTTTATACCAACATATTTATTAGAAGACACCCAGCTTTCTTAGACCTGACTTACCTGAAGGGACTTCAGTAGAATGTTTGATATGGTCTGGTTATAACCTTATTGATAAGTCAAATATTATCTCTATTTACACAGGGGAAAGCAAACTGGAATTACCTGTTCAACAAATATTTATTGAGTGCAGCCTATTGAGTGCAGGAGTATACTAAACACTGGAGATT
Organism: Mirounga angustirostris; assembly: GCF_029215605.1. Classification (NCBI taxonomy): domain Eukaryota; kingdom Metazoa; phylum Chordata; class Mammalia; order Carnivora; family Phocidae; genus Mirounga; species Mirounga angustirostris. The sequence goes on along the minus strand of NW_026991710.1, from coordinate 142,009,895 downwards.
CTGCAATAAACAGAATAGTCTAAAATCTCTGTCCTTGTGATGCTTATTTTCCAGTGTGTGTATTTGTATGTGTGTGTGCATATGTGTCTGGTAAGTAGAGTGGGGAGTTGGGGAGAATGACAGACACTAAATGAGATAAATACACATACATTTATGTGCATATGTATACCTATATATGTATATTAGATGGAGGTAAGTGCTATTTAAAGAAGCAAATCAAGCAGAGAACTAGAAAGTATGAAAAGGAAGTTTGGAGGAGGTTGCAATTTTAAAATAGACCTTGATGTAGATCTCACTGAGGTGACATTTAAATGAACATGATGAGGAAATGAGCCATAGAGGATAGCTGGGGAAAGATCTTTCTGACTATAATAATTGAGATCATAGACTGTGAAGTAAAACTATGTGAAGAGTTCAGCTAGGAAGGAAGGCAAGATCATTAGAGGAAAATGGCTAGGATGTTGGTGGGTTTTTGGCTCCTTTCATGTTTAATAATACCCTCCTTCCATGTTTAGTAGTATGCTATTTTCCTTTAAGAAACAACATGCCTGCCTTATCATTAGACACAAAAATCATGTGGAATTGACTTCTTTCACACATACAGGGATGGTCCCTGATTATGAACATATTTGAGGCTACCGTGTTTTAATCTCCAATAAAAAATAATGTAATGAAAGTAAATATTTACATTTACATTTTGGAGACAAAGAGAAGCTTCATCCTTTTCCACAATAACTATTAGAAGATATATTTCCTTGACCTGAATGTTATGTGTAAGAGTACTCGAAGGAACTGCATGGCACTACCATGAAGAGCCAGCATGAAGCCCCAACTACACTAGTTACATCCTAGGAAAGAGAGGACTTATTATTGAGTCCCTAGATCAAGTCTTGCTTGAAGAACTACCTCTGAATATTTCCATCTTGGAAGATGTGTATATTCTTTCCATTATTAAGCCAATGGAAATCTTCAATAATGCATTGAATCTTATTCTGCAGAATCTGGCTATAGCCTCTGAAAGTAGCAAATGACTTGAACTAAAGATTGAAGATGGTATCAGAGACAGACTTAAAGAACAGTATTACAATGTGTGATTTGGTAGGAAATTGAAACTTATCATTGGGCATATTTGGAGATAAAAAATTTAGAGGCAGTTTGAGTTAATGATAATAAAAGAAATAAAAGCTTTATGTAGTTATTGATGATAAGAGTTCAGGACATGGTACCCCAAAATATGGCACCTTTAGTATATTTTAAAGTGAAGGAGTTTAGCAGCAGAATGCTTTGACCGTCCCTCTGGAACTCCTTCCCTGGAACAGGTCATAAAACCAGCATGTGACAGGTGTCTGTCCTATACCTGAAGGAAAAAAGCATCCTTATCTCCAAAGGCAAAAGGGAACTGAGAATAATCCAAATAAACAAGACTTAGTAAGTTTCTCCCAGTTTCTCCTTGACCTATCATTTTTCTCCATAACTGTCCACTCTTCATCAAACCTAGCATAAATATATTTGAGTTTAACTGTCTTTCTGTCATTTCTTTATATAGTTTTTGGTGTCATGTAAAACTTATATCAAATAACTTTGCATGTTTTTCTATTAATATGTCTTTGTGAGCTTAATTTTCAGACCTAGCTGAGAACACTAAAATGGTCAAGGAATATTTCCTCTCCTATGTTGATATATTGAAAAAATTAAAATTTTCTTCCCATTTGTCCACTGAATTATATTTGTCCAATCAATTAACTGGAAGTTTGGACAGCAGAATCTGCTAACGTAATTATTTCCCTACGCATGGATTTTCTTCCTTTCAGAAACAACATGGAGCATAGTATTGTAATATGCAAAGTAGAAGTGAGTATGAACAAGACAAACTTCATGTTTAGACATCACGAATAAATCCCAGAATAGTTATGATGATATGCTTATCAAAGAAAATATTAGCAAGTGACCTCAACTGTAATCCACAATTTTGTGGACACCTTTGCAATTATTCCCATGTTTTATTGTAAAATTGGCCTTGTTGCAAGTATTCCTTTAAGACTAACATTCTAACTCAAATCATTTCTTATCTGTTGCTACTTTTACTGCCTGCAATTAATGGTATGCTTTGTTTGATATGTGTAGTCGATAGAATAATCCATTATTTCATTGTAAACAATGCACAAATCCTTAAAATCTATTAGAAAGTATGAAAATAATTATTTTGGGGCACCTGGGTGGCTCAGTTGTTAAGCGTCTGCCTTCAGCTCAGGTCATGAACCCAGGGTCCTGGGATCGAGTCCCACATCGGGCTCCCTGCTCAGGGGGAGCCTGGTTCTCCTTTTCCCACTCCCCCTGCTTGTGTTCCCTCTCTTGCTGTGTCTCTCACTGTCAAATAAATAAATAAAATCTTAAAAAAAATAATAATTTTACCCAAAAGATTAAAAATAATTTCACATGTGAATGCAAGAAATAGCAAAATATGAAACATTGTTCTATTTTTTTAAATAGACTATTTAAAAATTTTTTTATTGTTATGTTAATCACCATACATTACATCATTAGTTTTTGATGTAGTGTTCCATGATTCATTGTTTGTGTATAACACCCAGTGCTCCATGCAATACGTGCCCTCTTTAATACGCATCACCAGGCTAACCCATCCTCCCACCTCCCTCCCCTCTAGAACCCTCAGTTTGTTTCTCAGAGTCCATAGTCTCTCATGGTTCATCTCCCCCTCTGATTTCTCTCCCTTCATTCTTCCCCTCCTGCTATCTTCTTCTTCTTTTTTTTTTTTTTAACATATATTGTATTATTTGTTTCAGAGGTACAGATCTGTGATTCAACAGTCTTGCACAATTCACAGCTTTACCATAGCACATAACCTCCCCAATGTCTATCACCCAGCCACCCCATCCCTCCCACCCCCCACCACTCCAGTAACCCTCAGTTTGTTTCCTGAGATTAAGAATTCCTCATATCAGTGAGGTCATATGATACATGTCTTTCTCTGATTGACTTATTTCGCTCAGCATAATACCCTCCAGTTGCATCCACGTCGTTGCAAATGGCAAGATGTCATTCCTTTTGATGGCTGCATAATATTCCATTATATATATATGCCACATCTTCTTTATCCATTCATCTGTCCATGGACATCTTGGCTCTTTCCACAGTTTGGCTATTGTGGACATTGCTACTATAAACATCGGGGTGCATGTACCCCTTCAGATCCCTACAATTGTATCTTTGGGGTAAACACCCAGTAGTGCAATTGCTGGGTCGTATGGTAGCTCTATTTTCAACTTTTTGAGGAACCTCCATACTGTTTTCCAGAGTGGCTGCACCAGCTTGCTTTCCCACCAAAAGTGTAGGAGGGTTCCCCTTTCTCCGCATCCCCGCCAACATCTGTCGTTTCCTGACTTGTTAATTTTAGCCATTCTGACTGCTGTGAGGTAATATCTCATTGAGGTTTTGATTTGGATTTCCCTGATGCCGAGCGATGTTGAGCACTTTTTCATGTGTCTGTTGGCCATTTGGATGTTTTTGGAAAAATGTCTGTTCATGTCTTCTGCCCATTTCTTGATTGGATCATTTGTTCTTTGGGTGTTGATTTTAAGAAGTTCTTTATAGATTTTGGATACTAGCCCTTTATCTGAGATGTTATTTGCAAATACCTTCTCCCATTCTGTTGGTTGCCTTTTGGTTTTGTTGACTGTTTCTTTTGCTGTGCAAAAGCTTTATATCTTGATGAAGTCCCAATAGTTCATTTTTGCCCTTGCTTCCCTTGCATTTGGTTATGTTTCTAGGAAGAAGTTGCTGCGGCTGAGGTCGAAAAGGTTGCTGCTTGTGACCTCCTTTAGGATTTTGATAGACTCCTGTCTCACATTTAGGTCTTTCCACCATTTTGAGTAGTGTAAGGAAATGGTCCAGTTTCATTCTTCTGCATGTGACTGTCCAATTTTCCCAACACCATTTGTTGAAGAGACTGTCTTTGTTCCATTGGACATTCTTTCCTTCTTTGTGGAAGATTAGTTGACCATAGAGTTGAGGGTCCATTTCTGGGCTCTCTATTCTGTTCCATTGATTGATATGTCTGTTTTTGTGCCAGTACCATACTGTTTTGATGATGATGACAGCTTTGTAATAGAGCTGGAAGTCCAGAATTGTGATGTTGCCAGCTTTGCTTTTCTTTTTCAACCTTCCTCTGGCTATTCGGGGTCTTTTCTGGTTCCATACAAATTTTATGATTATTTGTTCCATTTCTTTGAAAAAAGTGGATGGTATTTTGATGGGGATTGCATTGAATGTGTAGATTGCTCTAGGTAGCATTGACCTCTTCACAATATTTGTTCTTCCAATCCGTGAGCATGGAATGTTTTTCCATTTCTTTGTGTCTTCCTCAATTTCTTTCATGAGTATTTTATAGTTTTCTGAGTACAGATTCTTTGCCTCTTTGGTTAGATTTATTCCTAGGTATCTTATGGTTTGGGGTGCGATTATAAATGGGATCGACTCCTTAAATTCTCTTTCTTCTGTCCTGTTGCTACTGTATAGGAATGCCACTGATTTCTGTGCATTGATTTTATATGCTGACACTTTACTGAATTCTTATATCAGTTCTAGCAGTTTTGGGGTGGAGTCTTTGGGGTTTTCCACATAAAGTATCATATCATCTGCAAAGAGTGAGAGTTTGACTTCTTCTTTGCCAATTTGGATGCCTTTGATTTCTCTTTGTTGTCTGATTGCTGTGGCTTGGACTTCTAATACTATATTGAATAGCAGTGGTGATAGTGGACATCCCTGCTGTGTTCCTGACCTTAGGGGGAAAACTCTCAGTTTTTTCCCATTGAGAATCATATTCACTGTGGGTTTTTCATAGATGTCTTTTATGATGTTGAGGTATGTACCCTCTATGCCTATACTCTGAAGAGTTTTGATCAAGAAAGACTGCTGTACTTTGTCAAATGCTTTTTCTGCATCTATTGAGAGGATCATATGGTCCTTGTTCTTTCTTTTATTAATGTATTGTATCACATTGACTGATTTGCAGATGTTGAACCAACCTTGCAGCCCAGGGATAAACCCCACTTGGTCGTGGTGAATAATCCTCTTAATATCCTGTTGGATCCTATTGGCTAGTATTTTGGTGAGAATTTTTGCATCCATGTTAATCAAGGATATTGGTCTGTAATTCTTCTTTTTGATGGGGTCTTTGTCTGGTTTGGGGATCAAGGTAATGGTGGCCTCATAAAACGAGTTTGGAAGTTTTCCTTCCATTTCTATTTTTTGGAAGAGTTTCAGAAGAATAGGTATTAATTCTTCTTTAAATGTTTGCTAGAATTCCCTTGAGAAGCCATCTGGCCCTGGGCTTTTGTTTGTTGGGAGATTTTTGATGACTGCTTCAATTTCCTTAGTGGTTATAGGTCTGTTCAGGGTTTCTATTTCTTCCTGGTTCAGTTTTGGTAGTTGATACATCTCTAGGAATGCATCCATTTCTTCCAGATTATCTAATTTGCTGGCATAGAGTTGCTCATAATATGTTCTTATAATTGTATTTCTTTAGTGTTGGTTGTGATCTCTCCTCTTTCATTCATGATTTTGTTGATTTGGGTCATTTCTCTTTTCTTTTTGATAAGTCTGGCCAGGGGTTTATCAATCTTGTTAATTCTTTCAAAGAACCAGCTCCTAGTTTCAATGATCTGTTCTACTGTTCTTTTGGTTTCTATATCATTGATTTCTGCTCTGATCTTTATGATTTCTCTTCTCCTGCTGGGTTTAGGCTTTATTTGTTGTTCTTTCTCCAGCTTCTTTAGGTGTAGGGTTAGGTTGTGTATTTGACACCTTTCTTCTTTCTTGAGAAAGGCCTGTATTGCTATATACTTTCTTCTTAGGACTGCCTTTGCTGCATCCCAAAGATTTTGAACAGTTGTGTTTTCATTTTCATTTTTTTCCATGAATTTTTTAATTCTTCTTTAATTTCCTGGTTGACCCATTCCTTCTTTAGTAGGATGCTCTTTAGCCTCCATGTATGTCAGTTTTTTCTGACTTTCCTCTTGTAATTGAGTTCTAGTTTCAAAGCATTGTGGTCTGAAAACAGGCAGGGAATGACCCAATCTTTTGGTACCGGTTGAGACCTGATTGGTGACCTAGGATGTGATCCATTCTGGAGAATGTTCCGTGGGCACTAGAGAAGAATGTGTATTCTGTTGCTTTGGGATGGAATGTTCTGAATATGTCTGTGAAGTCCATTTGGTCCAATGTATCATTTAAAGTCTTTATTTCCTTGTTGATTTTTGCTTAATGATCTGTCCGTTTCAGTGAGGAGGGTGTTAAAGTCCCCCACTATTATTGTTTTGTTGTTGATGTGTTTCTTTGCTTTTGTTATTAATTGGCTTATATAATTGGCTGCTCCCATGTTAGGGGCATAGATATTTACAGTTGTTAGATCTTCTTGTTGGATAGACCCTTTAAGTAGGATATAGTGTCCTTCCTCATCTCTTATTACAGTCTTTGGTTTAAAATCTAATTTGTCTGATATAAGGATTGCCACCCCAGCCTTCTTTTGATGTCCATTAGCATGGTAATTTGTTTTCCACCCCCTCACTTTCAATCTGGGGGTGTCTTTGGGTCTAAAATGAGTCTCTTGAAGACAGCATATTGATGGGTCTTGTTTTGTATTCCAATCTGATAGCCTGTGTCTTTTGATTGGGGCATTTAGCCCATTTACATTCAGGGTAACTATTGAAAGATAGGAATTTAGTGCCATTGTATTGCCTGTAAGGTGACTGTTACTGTATATTGTCTCTGTTCCTTTCTGGTCTATGTTGCTTTTAGGCTCTCTCTGTGCTTAGAGGACCCCTTTCAATGTTTCTTGTAGGGCTGGTTTTGTGTTTGCAAATTCCTTTAGTTTTTGTTTGTCCTGGAAGCTTTTTATCTCTCCTATTTTCAATGACAGCCTAGCTGGATATAGTATTCTTGGCTGCATATTTTTCTCATCTAGGGCTCTGAATATATCATGCCAGTCCTTTCTGCCCTGCCAGGTCTCTGTGGATAGGTCTGTTACCAATCTGTAACCATTGTAGGTTACAGATCTCTTCTTCTGAGCTGCTTTCAGGATTTTCTCTTTGTCTCTGAGACTAGTAAGTTTTACTATTAGATGTCGGTGTGTTGACGTATTTTTATTGATTTTGAGAGGGGTTCTCTGTGCCTCCTGGATTTTGATGCCTGTTTCCTTCCCCAAATTAAGGAAGTTCTCTGCTATAATTTGCTCCAATATACCTTCTGCCCCTCTCTCTCTTTCTTCTTCTGGGATCCAGAATATTCTAATGTTGTTTTGTCTTAAGGTATCACTTATCTCTCAAATCCTGCCCTCATGATCTAGTAGTTGTTTATCTCTCTTTTTCTCAGCTTCTTTATTTTCCATCATTTGGTCCTCTATATCACTAATTCTCTCTTCTGCCTTATTTATCCTAGCAGTTAGTGCCCCCATTTTTTATTGTACCTCATTAATAGCCTTTTTGATTTTGACTTTGTTAGATTTTAGTCCTTTTATTTCTCCAGGAAGGGTTTCTCTAATAACTTCCATACTTTTTTCAAGCCCAGCTAGTATCTTTAAAATCATCATTCTGAACTCTAGTTCTGATATTGTACTAATGTCCATATTGAGTAGGTCCCTAGCAGTTGGTACTGCCTCTTGTTCTTTTTTTGAGGTGACTTTTTCTATCTTGTCATTTTGTCCAGAGAAGAACAGATGAATGAGAGAACAAAATGCTAACAGGGTGAGAACTTCCCCAGAAAATATACTCTAAACAAATCAGAAAAGACCTGAAATGGGGGAAAAGATAGGGAAAGAAAGAAAAAAGAAAAAGAAAAATAAGAAAAAGAAAAATAAAAACAAACAAAAACAGAACAAAACAGAACAAAAAAAACAGAATGTGATCAAATATGATCAGGCTGGCATATAGATCAGTGCCACACACTAGATTTTGAGTGTATTTTGGTCTGTTAGAAGAAAGTGCCTCCCAAATTTTTAAAGAAAGAAAAACTTATATATGTACAAAAATAAGGGTTAATACAATGAAGGGATGGAATATGAATGTAAAGATGAAAATTATAAAAAAATTTATAAAAGGACTTAATAAGAAGTTGTTTGAAAAAAGAAAGAAGAGGATTTAAAAAAAATGAAAAAAAAAAGGGAGAGAATGTGATCAGGCAGGAGACTAGAACAAACTCATACACTAGATATTTAGGGTATATTTTGATCTGTTAGAAGAAACTGTATCTCAAAATTTTAAAGAGAGAACAACTTATATATATATATAATATATATATATATATATATAACAACTTATATATATATATATATATATATATATATGCCAAAAATAAGGGTAACTACTATGAAGGGATAGAATATGACTCTAAAAATGAAAAATAAAAATGTTTTTTAAAAAAGGGATTGATAGGATTTTGGTTGAAAAAGGGAAAATGAATAATGAAAAAAAATAGTTAAAAAAATTAACTTTGAAAGAATAAAGAATCATGGTAAAAAAGCCATGAATTCTATGTGTAGTATTCCCCCAGCACTGGAGTTCTGCCATTCTCATTGATCCGTAAACTTGGTCTTGGCTGGCTGTTCTTGCTGATCTTCTGCGGGAGGGGCCTGTTGCCATGGTTCCCACGTGTCTTTGATGGAGGCAGATTTGCCCCACCCTTGCTGGGTCCGGGCTAAGTAATCTGCTCGCCTTTGCTCTCTGGAGCTTTTGTTCCCTGCAAGCTTTCTGTACAGCTTTGGAGGTTGAGAGGGAAATGGCAGCCTCCCAATCTCTGCCCCGGAGGAGCGGAGAACTCGGGGCCCCACTCTTCAGTGTGCCCCCAGAGAAAAGCAGTCAATCACTCCCATCTCCTCTGTCTCCAGCCGCACTCTGTGCTCACCCGGCCTGTGACCAAGCATTTCTATCCCCGGCACCCAACCCCGTGTGGAGTCTCCAAAGCCAGCAGATCCCTGCAGTGTGCTCCTGTGCCACTCCTCCCAGGGGAGGAAGGGCAGTCTCCCTGGATCTGCCACTTGTTGCGTCCCTGCTGGAAGAGCAGTGGCCCAACTGTGCTGTGGATCACAGTTTATGGCAACCCCGAGCTGAGAGCCCGCGCTTCAGCTCTGTCTCTGCAGCCAGCTTCCCTGCTCCGGTACCTGGGAGCTCTGCCACACTCAAGCACCCCTGGTCTTTCTGTGACCCAGAGGGTCCTGAGACCACACTGTCCTGCAAGTGTTCCACCCCCCACTTAGGCACCGGAGTGACATCCCTCAACAGAGCCGACTTCTAAAAGTTCTGATTTTGTGCTCTGCGGCTCTATCACTTGCCAGAAGCGGCCGATGGAGGCCCCCTCCCCTGCCGTCTATCCTCCCGAATATTGCCTCGGATTCACTTCTCCGCAGGTCCTACCTTCCAGAAAGTGGTCGCTTTTCTGTTTAGAGAGTTGTTGCTATCCTATTCTTCGATCTCCTATTGAGTTCGTAGGTGTTCAGAATGGTTTGATCCCTATCCAGCTGAATTCCTGGGACCAGACAAAATCCAGGTCTCCTCCTCCACCATCTTGCTCCTCCCCCCTCCATAGACTATTTCTACTTTTGGAATTAAACTTTCACAGTAACAGGTTACACTGACACAAGGCATTACAGTCAGGAATTGGTTATATTGTCAGTAAAAAGATGATGTTAAACTTATTTAAACGATGGAAGTACTTTAATGACAAATACATATATTTATTTGGGAAAATATTTTAATAGCTGCTGAGTTTTTTTGGTTTTTAAAAATGTGACTGATTGATTACTCTTTAAGAGTACACACAGAGCTTTCAAAGAGATTTATAGGTCTGTTTTTCACAAATGATGTTTGACAATAGACGTTTCACCAGATATGCTTATAAGTAAGTTCTAGAGATAATATTTGCTTAACCACTGTTTCACTCTCCCCTTTCAGCTAGTTCATTTTCTCATCAAGCCTTTCATCAAGGACAGAACTGCCAGCTCAGGCTCAACCACTCTGTGCTGAGGTCTGATTCTATGATCCTTCTGCCAGCTCCTAACCTAAGGTAGTGGTTATAGAAAGGAAGGGCATATTAAGATCTTCAGTGGGGATTTAAGATGATACAAACAAACAAAAAAATTAAGTGATACAAATAAATCCTCTGGCCTTGGCCTTGGGGGAGCCCATGAAAGTCTTGAGTGGTGAAGGGGTGAAGGATAGAAATTAAACTAAAGTATAGAGCTGGAAAAATTTTTCCAGATAAGTCTGGTGTGTCAGTGCTTTCTCAACTCTTCTGTCCATACACCAACCACAGTAGTCATGGAGCAAGGCTGTTTCAGTAAATACTATACTCTGCCAGCTAATCTTTTCCTTACATATATTCACTCTAGGCACTGGTGTGTATAGTTCTCACATGCAGGGTATATGCCTTCTTCTCACAGCTGATTTTCTACATAAAATATTTCTACTCTGTCAAATAAAAAAAAATTGAGCATAAGAGGGAGAGATTTTATTCAGAAGAATGATTGCAATAAGGAGAGAGGGACTGTTGCAATCAGGGGAGGAAGATTATTGCAACAGGAAGAATGCTCCCACATGAGATCTGTAGGCATTTCAGGAATCAGACAGAGACAAATTCTATTTTTTTTTCTTTCTTTTATTTACTTATTTGAGAGGGAGAGAGAGCGAACACAACCGGAGGTGGAGGGGAGAGGGAGAAGTAGGCTCCCCGCTAAGCAAGAAGCCCAATGCAGGGCTCCATGCAGGGATCAATGTGGGGCTCTATCCCAGGACTCTGGGATCATGACCTGAGCAGAAGGTAGACACTTAACTGACTGAGCCACCCAGGCTCCCTGACAAATTCTCTCTTATAGGAAGAGGTAAACAAAGCTAGAGAGAACAAGACATGTGGGAGTGAGATGATGAGTAGGTGGCTTGATTGGTTGATCAGTGGTACAAACAGTGCTGCTAATCATTTATGAGGCAGTAAATAGGACTTTGGAGGGTCTGCACCTGCCTTTGTCTTCAGTAAAAATGGAGACATCTTCCAGTCTTAATCAGAGTCCTATCTATGGAAAAGAGTGGTGTTTTACAGTTAAGCTGTTTCCATGAACTCAAAAGGGTTGTGTGTGTAAGAAGATGAGGAAAGGAAAGAGGTAATCTAAATTGTCACTGTTTTCCAGGAACACAGGGCTCAGCTGAAATTCAACATTATCAGTCTGGGGATGGTGGGGGAAGCCAGACAGAAGAAAGGTAAGATAATCATTTGAAGGGCAGAGTTGGCAAAAATGTCTCAGAAGAATCTTTGCTACTTATTTACCAATTATATAACCTGCAGTGAATGCTAGCAATAATAAGAAAGAAAATCAGCTGCATAAACATAAAAGACTTTCCATAGAGAGGGAGAGTGTGGTAGATGATGTAGAGGAGGAAGAACAGGATTAAAAGCTCTTCCTGCCCCCTCAGTCCTAGGACGACGTGTTTAATTCGGGAATCACACAAACTCTGTGGAGTGAATCTCATTCACTGGACGGTTGGAGAAGGCAAAAAATCTATTGAGTACTTGTTCATAGACTTCTAGAAAAACTGGCATTATTTTCCTAGAGAGGGGTACCTTCCTTCTATGCAAAGTCACAGTAGTTTGATTCATTGGAATTTGGAATGATAAATCAAGCCTATGAAAACTCTGCTAAACCCATTCCCTATAACTGACTAGTTATGCTGTAAGTCTCAAGATCAAATCTTTTCTCTTTTCTCTTTTAAATCCCCCAGAAGTATTTTCTAGATCTTAAAACAATTTAAAAAAAATTTCTACATCCATTTTTCTATTAGATTATATTCATCCCCACCACTGGCTGACTGTCAACTTCCCTCATTACATCCACTTTAAAACTGCAGTCCTAGCAGCTTATGGCTTGGTGAGCATGTCAAAACAGGGTTATGTTTTCAAAAATTAAATTTGAAACCTCGTTGAGTTCTAAAATATCCTTTGGCAAAGGCATAGCTATAAGATATTTTCCCCCCTGAAATTTCAGAAAAGATGTTTATTTTTATCATTAACATTGTTCATCTGTCCATTCATTCTTATTCATTTATCAAATACTATGCCATGTGCTAGGTGCTAAGAATATAGAATGGAAATATATGCCCTCCTGCTCTTAAACACCTGAAAGTTTACTAAAGTCACAGACACAAACACAGACACACACAGAATCACACCACTGCGTGCTAAGATCTTAATGTTTGTAAGCTCAAGTATATGCGGGGAAATGTGCTTAATTCAATAGCTTTACATTTTAACATGCCATTTAAAATCCATGACAAAGTACAAATTAATCATTTTTATTCCTTTATAAGGTTCTTAAAGTGATTTATCCTTAACAGAAACTATAGATCAGAAATACAGGAAGAGTTCGGCACGACAGGACTGCTATGATGATTAGCTTAGGTAGAGAAAGTGCCATTTAGAATGTAGTGAGTCAGGGCATGGGGAGGCTTACATCACCTGCCACTCTCTCTTAACAGCTCTGATCTTGGTCAACTACTTAGAATATTATTGCACCATCTTTCATTCTCTGCCTGCAGCAGCTTAACACAGTCACTGACAGTTTTTTGGGTTTTTTTTAGCAATCTAAGTTGGTGTGGACAAGCATTTTTGAAGGCAGCCCTAAGGCCAGGGAGAGTATTTATATCCACTGCCATTGAGAGAATAACTGAACCAATAAAGCACTTGATAGAGTTTGCACTTTTCCCATTGTATTTCTGGGCTTCCTGTGGGTATTCTGTGAAAGTGTTCTATGGGTGTTCTTAATCAAGAAAAACAATATATTTCTTCCATCATTCTGTATTTGCTACGTTCTCATTTACACAGATTTCATGCCAAGTGATATAGAAGTTTCAAAAATATTTTCTTTATCCACTGAAACATGTACAATGGCTCTAATGTATTGCTTTCATTGACCACATTCAATTAATTTTGATAGACTAGGAAATGCATTGAGGTTTTTCACATAAAAGAGTTCTTTCTTTATACAAGACTACATGAAACTCATGCATTGCCAATGCAGCTAAGAAAGCAAGTATCTAGCAAAGCTCCAGTGTGAATATAAAAATCCCAATTTCCTTATAGTTGAAAACTATGTGGAATGCTGAAGTATCTAAGATACTAATTGAATTTCTTTATTTCAGTATGGAAAACTCTATCTCCAAGGCTTCCTGGAAGCCCCAACTCTTGGTGCTTCCAAAACCTCTCTAAGATAGATAGATTTGTTAGATGAGAGATAGTTAGGTAAAGGAAACAAGGGGAAACTAGATATTGAATCTGCCAATATCTACAGAGTACAATCTACCCACAGAGTTTGATTTAAGCAACTGAAAATATCTTTTGGTTAAATAATTAAGTAAGGAATCCATTACATTCTCACCCATTATGTTTTCTCACACCAGAAATGGAAAATAATACAGGGCTATTGGAGGAGGGAATAATAAATAAAAATGGGCTAACTCATCAAGTGAATCATGAAGATGAATGTACTGAAGAACTCACATCTTTCTACTGTGAAAACATTTTTTAAAGATTTATTTATTTATTTGAGAATGAGCAGGGGGAGGGGCAGAGGGAGAAAGAGAGAATCTCAAGCAGACTCCCCACTGAGTGCAGAGCCTTACTCAGGGCTCGATCTCACAACACTGAGATCATGACCTGAGCCAAAATCAAGAGTCTGACACTTAACCGACTGAACCACCCAGGCACTCCTCCACTGTGAAAACATTTTAATTCATAAATCTGTGATGATATATATAGGATCAGAGCAAACAGTGTTTTATGCAATACTCATTTCTTCCTGTACTTTCATCTGATCTTAATGTGAAGATTCTGAAACATAGAATTTGAGGATTCTTAATGAGAGTTAGCCTTTCTTTTGATTACTAGATGCCAACTCTCCCCTTTATATGTCTAGATCTCATCAGAATCTGTAACTGCTGTTTTTACCTAACTTACTCTTTATTTGCAAAGATTATGGAGTACAAAGAAGAGAAATTACCCTGTTTGAGTGATAAAGTTATGTTTTTTATTGTTCTTGAGAAATAGAAGATGCAAGAAAATCCCTTTCTTTATGTTATAGACTTCATTTGGATAATGACTAATTAGATTATTAGGTAAATTGTCTAATATGCTAACCACCTATTCTGAAATTCTTAGCAAGCATAATTTAAATTACGTGAATTTACAGAAACCACATGCCTTCAGTTACAAGTCACTGCAGCAGTGATAAATCCCTCATACAGGAATTACTTGACTGATGCTCTTCATGGATAGTTGGCAGGAAGATAATAAGAGGGATAACACTTTCTATATTGGTTTTAGTAAACTGATAAACATACAGGGAATATGACAAGTGATCTGCACAATCAAATCTATCAGACGGTGGAAAATTGAAACTACTCTTAAAACAGAAGTAAAGCTGGAAAATCCCTTTGAGTTTGCTGAATTCAAATATTCCTTTTCATGTTCTCAGACTTGTAAAAATTAAAATATTATATATTAGTCTAGAAACTCTGTTACAGCTTAATTTATTATAAGACTTTCATCTCAAGAACTAGGTTATTTTTTTAAATGCAAAGATTAAATAATGCAAGGCATGCCACTAAATGGCCTTCTCATATAATGAAAAAACTCAAGCTCATCAGAACAAGTAGATTACATAGCTTGCTCTTTTATCATTGTTTTACTATATCTAAAACATTGTTTAATGATCCAATGTGATTCCTTGGACCTAGCAACATAAAGAACCCAGCATCAACTATGAGTCCTAATTTCATAAGGGCTAAAAAATTCAAGGTCATGGAAAGTTCTGGAACCCTTTATAAATGATATGTATTCATTTACATTGTGTAAATATTTTTTTTTGTCAAATCCTGAACAAAGAATTGTAAAAGATCCTATAGTCAATGCCTTAAAATCACCATGGAAAATTTGAATTCTTTTAAAAGAATAATTAGAATTTGAGAAAAAAATGAAAAATATGGGTAATGATGAAAGATGATGGAATGGAGATAATTTAGTCCAGAGAATTTATGAACCTGAATTTAGCCAACTTCTGTAGGCCAGATGCCACAAACCTACAAGGCGGTAAAAAGAGTGAAGGAAGCCTTCTCATATAGGATCACATATTAATTAATCTCTGAACCTTTATGGAGGACACTATAGGCATCAAATTTCATTAGACATCAATGATTCTGGATGCTTTCTGTCTAAAGAAAAGAACATGCTTACTCTTTTCTACCTTTCTTGATTTTTTTCCCTTAGCTTCTCTGCCTGAAAATATCTGCCCAATCCCTCTTCTCTAGTTTTCCCTATGGACTAGCTATGTTTTCATACATTTAGCAAATGCTAACTGAGAACCCACCATACTTTATGGTCAGTGGCAATGCAATACTGAACAAGAAAATGTCCCTGCACTCATGGAGCTTATATTCAAGTGGCAAAGTTGAAAAAAAAATGAACAAGTAAACTCATAATGTTAGGTATTGATAGGTGCCATGGAGAAAATGTGGCAGGATATAGGAATGAAGAGAGAGTGGTAAAGACACTAGGGCACTCTTTTTAAGGAAGTCTTACTAAGAAGCAGGGGACCTAGTCCATTTTACTATTTAGAGAAAATATTCTGTAAATGTATCAGCAAATACCAGAGACCTGAGGTGAGAACCAGACTAATGTGGTGGAAACAGAACAGAAAAGAACAGAGTGGTGGCAATGGGATAGTTCAGATCCTACTGGATCAAAATACTAAATTCAAGTCAGTAGCAACCTTACAATCCCATAGTATACTTCAAATAAAGTGATTTGCCATTTTTCTCTAAAAACATAAGAACATTCTTTCAAATTAAAACCTAAAATTTAAACATAATAACAAAATAATATTTTATTAACAAATATTATTAATCACAAGAATAGATTACTAACAATAGCTGTATAATCTTTTCAAGAGATCATATTTATAAATAATATTTATTCATTCCCTAAACATTATCAGGATTCTGCAATATGAATATAGTAATATTGGCACTGAAAATATGGTGATAGAGGCATAGTTTCTGCTTTCAAATTAATTACACTAAGAACTATGCTAGATAAACATAAGATATTAAAGAAAAACCAGATGCTCCTTGTACTTTCCCTTCACATGAGTATAATATTGAATTGGTATTGTTTAGTTATTTCTAACCGCTTCCCTCTCTTATTGCAAGTTTAAAAGCAAAATTTTATCTGGTTTATTTATTGTTGTATCCTTGCCTCAGAACAGAATTTCAAATACAGTTAGCTTTCAATAATTACTTGTTGCAGGAAAAAACAGACTAATAAAGCCAATAATCACACAATGTGTGATAAAGGAAATGGGACACATTTTGGGCCACTTTAAAAAGGGTTCCCAGACAAGATTATGGCAGAGTTGAATTTTTAGGCACCTGAAACGGTTACTAAGAGAAGGGAGGGGAAGCATTTTAAAAAGACAGAACAGTTTTTATGGAGGCATACAGTTGAGAGAACACTTCATTCATTCTCTGTTACTCGAGCAAAGGATATCTATGAAAAAAATGGTTTGTGATAAAAGAGTTTTATATGTCATGCTAAGTAGTTTATATTTCATACTGAATGTGATAAGAATTGACTGAAGGAATAGCTCCATTATGCTGCCATTTAGCAAGATCAATCTAGTGGGAAGAGGAAGATATTCTGTAGAAGGCAAGAACAGGGCACAAAACCAAGATAGGAAGTGTTTGCAGTACTCCAGTTAGAAACAATTATAGTAGTGATGGAGGGAGTGAGGCAGAAAGAGGATGGGAGAACACACACCAAGACATGATAATTGCATATCCAGAATAAGAGGATGAGAGTTGCCTAGGTCAGTTCAACAACTATTTACTTTGGGGCAGCTCTGAATTTGTCCAGGATTTATCTCTACTAAAGGGAGAAAACAGACAAACTTTCTTTTCTTTATGCCTAATTGTCATTTAAAAAATTCAAAATACTATGTTCAAGCTTTACTACCTCTGCTTTTATGAGCTAGTCTTTTAACTTCATTTGGTTTTCTATTTATAGAATTGGTTAGAAAATCAACAGGATAATGGATGAGAAAGTATTTTAAAAGTTGTAAAAAGGTTTATAAATATGAGTGTCATTATTTTCTTATTTTTCTCTACTACTTGTACTTTCTATTCTCTTACATATTTGGTTTTTATTTAAATGTTCCCTCAATCTCCTGTCTATATTATCTTTCTCCTTTACCTTCTCTTTCTTTCTTATCTTTTTTCTCTTTCAACATAATGAAGTAGCTTATTAGTGCCATGTTAATTAATTCCTCCTTCCTACTAATGAATGATCTCACTATTAGAGAAACTTCAACAAAGCTTTAGAATATTTCATGTATTTAGACCATAGGAAGTATACATATATTTTAATAGTTACATAGAGTGTGTCACAGAACACAAATTTTGATATTAATAACAATGGTGATAGTAAGAAGTTGATTTTTTTTTAAGATTTTTTTTATTTATTCATTTGACAGAGACACAGCGAGAGAGGGAACACAAGCAGAGGGAGGGGGAGAGGGAGAAGCAGGCTTCCCGCCGAGCAGGGAGCCCGATGCGGGGCTGGATCCCAGGACTCTGGGATCATGACCTGAGCTGAAGGCAGACGCTTAATGACTGGGCCACCCAGGCGCCCCAAGAAGTTGATTTTTTTAAAGATTTAATGAGTTTCAGATTTAATGAGCTTTGTATTATTTTATTTAATCCTTATTATAATCTTGAATATAGGTGGTATTATCCAATTTTACCTGGACACTGAGTCCTAAGGAAGAATATGTATCATACTTAGTGTATGAAGTTGGAGATCAAATTCATACAGGTATGTCTACAAATACTTTGCTCTTAGCATTCACTCTCTCCACAGAAATATACCCGCTAAGTCAAAAACACACTTTTGTCAGGCTCCTACCTACCTCTTTCTAAGTTTGTTCATTCTATAAGCATATATTGGGCATGGTATTGTGTCTGATCTTAGAAAAAAGCCACAACAACATATATAGGTAATGCAAATAAGTATTAAACAAATATATGTAAATAAATTATAATTATTTATAAATAAATATAAAACGTTCTACATATGAAATTATTTTGAAGTTAAAGAATTTTCTAAACAAAGCATAAGGACATATAAATATACAACATGGTCAGGAAAAATCAAATACTCCAAGGTATCAAGAAAACAGTGTTCTTCACCTTGGGGAATGCAAACCCCTAAAGACTATCCAAGGGTAACAGGGCCTAGAAGGTTTTAAGTTAGTGGAGGGCTTAATGACACACAGGTAGTTCAGAGTTTCTGACACAGTAGGTCTAAGTTGGGGCAAGAAGTAACATTCACCCATGCATACATTAAACAGTATATATAGAAAGAAAAAATCCATCAATTTTATTATTAGATGTATTTCAAATAAAATTTATTTATATCAGTAATACTAATACATCAATTCCTGTAATATGTTTAGATTTGATATATATATATACATGTTTAGATTTTATATGTATATAAATGAATGAGCTCTTATCATTTGTGACAATATGAATCAACTTAATGTATTATGCTAAGTGAAATTAGTCAGAGAAAGATAAATACCATATGATTTCATTTATATGTGAAATCTAAAAAAAAAAAAACCACACACACAAAAAGAAGAATACAGAGACTAAACTGGTGGTTGTCAGAGAGGAGTGGGGTGGGGGATGAGCAAAATGGGTAAAGGGGAGTAGGAGGAACAGCCTTCCAGTGATGGAATAAATAAGTCACAGGAACAAAAAGAACAGCATTAGGGAATATAGTTGATGGTATTTTAATAGTGCATAGTGACAAATGTTAGCTATACTTATGGTGAGCATAGCAAAGCATCGTTGTTGACTATGGTAAAAGAATCAGTGATGACTCTCAGTAGGCAACACTCAAATTTTTATCTTGGTATCTGTCTATCTACCTACCTACCTACCTAGCAATCATCTATCTATCTATATCTATCTATCTATCTATCTATCTATCTATCTATCTATTCATCCTGTCTCCCTGAACCATTTGAATAAGCTATATATCTGTTCATCTACTGTCCTGGAAGCCTATTTGGATATTTCAGTAGTGAATGTCCCAAATAGAATTAATTATCTACCCATCACTATACAAATCTCTTCTTCTCCACACTCTCATATATTCTTGAAAACAATGTTCATTCTTTTGTTGTTGGGTAAAACGTTCTTCATATGTAAATTAGATCTCATTGACTGATGGTGTTTGACCAGCTCTTCTTTAATCATTCTGATTTACTGCCTGTTCCATCCATTACTCAAAAGAGGGTGTTGATAATAAATGTCATATATGAAAAACCCACAGCTAAGATCATACGCAATGATAAAAAAAACTGAGAGCTTTCTCCACAAAATCAGGAACAAGACAAGGGTATCCACTCTCACCACTTTTATTCAACAGAGTCCTGAAAGTTCTAGCTACAGCAATCAACAAGAAAAAGAAGTAAGGGGTATACATATTGGTAAAGAAGTAAAACTTCCACTATTTGCTGATGAGATGATACTATATATAGAAAACCCTAACGACTCCACCAAAAACCTGCTAGAACTGATAAATGAATTCAGTAAGGTTGCAGGATACAAAACCAATGTACATAAATATATTGCATTGCTATACACTAATAAAAAAGCAGCAGAAAGAGAAATTAAAAAAAGAATCCCAGTTACAATTGCACCAAAAATAATAAAATACCTATGAATAAACTTAACCAAGGAGGTGAAAGAACTGTACTCTGAAACCTAGAACACCTTGATGAAAGAAATTAAAGATGACACAAATGGAAATATATTCCTTACTTATGAATTGGAAAATGTTGTTAAAATGTCTATACTATCTCAAACAATCTACATATTTAATGCAATCCCTATCAAAATACCAACAGCATTTTTCACAGAACTAGAACAAACAATCCTAAAATTTGTATGGAACTACAAAAGACCCCAAATAGCCAAAGCAATCTTGAAAAAGAACAAAACTGGAGGTATCACAATCCCAGATTTCAAGATATACTACAAAGCTGTAGTAATCAAAACAATATAGTACTGGCACAAAAAATAGATCAATGAAACAGAATAGAAAGCCCAGAAGTAAACCCATAATTATATGGTCAGTTAACCTTCAACAAAGGAGGCAAGAAAATGCAATTGGAAAAAGACAACCTCTTCAACAAATGGCATGGAAAAATTGGCCAGCTATCTACAAAAGAATGAAACTGGACCACTTTCTTACACCATACAAAAAAACGAAAACAACAACAACAAAAAAACCTCAAAATGAATTAAAGACCTAAATGTGAGACATGAAATCATAAAAATCCTAGAAGAGAGCACAGGCAGTAATTTATCTGACATTGGCTATAGCAACATTTTTCTAGATAAGTCCCCCGAGGCAGGGGAAACAAAAGCAAAAATAAGTTATTGGGACTACATCAAAATAAAAAGCTGCACAGTGAAGGTAACACCAAAACTAAAAGGAAACCTATGGGATGGTAGAAGATACTTGCCAATGATATATCTGATAAAGGGTTAGTATTCAAAATATATAAAGAACTTATACAACTCAACCCCCCCCCACACACACATAATCCAATTAAAATGGGCAGAAGATATAAACAGATATTTCTCCAAAGAACATATCCAGATAACCAACAGACACATGAAAAGATACTCAACATCACTCATCATCAGGAAAATGCAAATCAAAACCACAATGACATATTACCTCACACCTGTCAGAATGGATAAAATAAATAATGCAAGAAACAGCAAGTGTTGGTGAGAATGTGGAGAAAAGGAACCCTCGTGCACTGTTGGTGGGAATTGAGTAATATACAGAATTTTTGAATCACTATATTTTACACCTGAAACTAACAGAACACTGTATGTTAACTATACTAGAATTAAATTTTAAAAAGAGTGTTGAAGTCACAAAGTACAATTGTGGATTAGTTACATCTCTTTTAGTTCTATCAAGTTTTGCTTCACGTATTTTGAACTCCTATAGCTTTATGCATACTCATTTATATCTCATGTCTTGGTAAATTGACCATTTTATTAACATGTAATGTCCCACTTTGTCATTGGCAATATATTTGCTCTTAAATCTATTTTGTCTGATATTAATATAGTCACTCCAGTTTTCTTTTGTTGAGTATTCACATGGTGCATAATTTTCTTTTTATTTGTAACCTACCTATCATTATATTTTAAATATCATTATATTTTAAATACATTTCTTGTGGACTGAATATAATTGGGTCATGATTTTTTATATTTTTCCAAAGTTCTTACTTTATTTAGTGTGTTTAGACCAGTCACATTTAATGTAACAACTGATATTAAATCATTTGATCTGCTACGATTTGTTTCCTTTGATTTTTAACTCTTGTTTCTTCTTTCTTGTTTTCATTTAGGTTACATGACTTTTTTTTTATTTTAGTTTTCTATTTTGATTTATCTGTAGTATTTTGAGTATATCTCTGTATATTTAATGGTTTCTTTAGCAATTACAATGCACATAAGTAACATATCATAGTCTATTAATGCCAACATTTTTTCATTCAAATGAAATCTAGAAAACTTACCAACAGATCCTTGACCTTTCTTATTTATGACATTACCTTAAATATGATCCCTGTATACACTGAAATGTCAGACAATGCTGTAATTGTTGCTTTCTACTATCAAATATAATTTTAAAAACTCAGAAGAGTCTATTTTTTCTTTCTTTTGCTCTTTCTTTATTCTTGATGTTCCAGGTGTCCTACTTTTATCATTTCCTTGATGCTTTAACAACTTCCTTTAGTGAATCTTATAGAGCAAGTTTGCAGGTGCTGCATTATCATAGATCTCCTTTAACAGAGGTTTATTTCACATTCATTCCTAAAGGATAAATTCTTGATTGAAAGGTTTTTGTTTTGTTTTATTTTTCCAATTTTCCCCCTCTTTCTTTTGGCCTCTTTTGATGAGAAATCTATTGTCATTTCATTATCCTTCTATAGGTGAGGTATCTGTTATCCTTGGCTCCTTTCAAAACTTTCACTGTCTTTAGTTTTCAGAAATGTGGTTATGTTATGTATTAACCTAGATCTCTCCACATTTGTTCTGTTTGGAGTTGGCTCAGCTCCTTGAATTTTTAGATTTGGATATTTTGCCAGATTTGGGGGGATGTAATACTAGAATATACATATTGTCCCACACGTGCCTGATCTCAGTCCATGTTGTTCAATCTATTCTTTTTTGTTAACACTGAATAATTTCTATTGCTCTATCTTTAAGTTTACTGTTATTTTTCTCTGTCCTATTTATTCCACTAATGAGCTCTCTAGTTTTTTTTTTTTTTTCTTTTTCAGTTATTGTTTGACTAAGTTCCAAAATTTTTTATTTGGTCCTTTATTATTTATTCTTTTTCTTTGCTTGAATTTTCCATTTGTTTTAAAAGTGTTCATAATTGTTGGAACATTTTTATGATAGCTCTTTTAAATGCTTATCAGGTAGTTCCAACATTGTGTTATCTCAGTGTTAGTATTTACTGATTTTCCTTCCTTATTCACGTTCAGGTGAATAACTTTGGATTATATCCAAAATGTTATGAGATTCTGGTTCCTATTTAAATCCTGTACTTTAGTAGGTAGCCAACCTGTTAGGGTCAGGATGTACATCTTGGTTCACTTGTGTTGGTTGTGGTTTAAATGTCAATTTAGTTTTCAAAGTCTTTGCATGCTATCCTACTCTATGTTACCTAGAGGCCAATCTGAAACCTGGGTGTTATTTCATAAAGTAGTTCAGTCTGTAAACATTTGTTCTGTTATGTCTGAATGGTTTCACAAATAAGCCATACAAATTCCTACCAGGACTTCATACACAGAGTTAAAGAATCCTTTTTTCTAGCTCCTTCCTCTCCATATTCCTCCCTTAATTCCCTAGTTGAGAGCAGTGAGGAGGTGTATCTTTGTTGCCTTTCATTTAGGAAAGCCAGTAGGGCTCCATCCCATAGTCTCTGCAGTGACTGATAGGTATGAGAAGGAAAACCAACCATTAATGCTGAATGGGGATGTTTGGCAAGGCTCTGCTTATAGTCTCCATGGTTACAGCACTCAGTGGGGAAACAGAGGGACAAAGCATTTTGCATAATGTTATTCTGGAATGAAGCAGATGTAGTCAAAAAGGTTTTGTCATGTAGAGCTATGCATCTTTTTCTTCTCTTTTCAGAGGCTTCTCATAAATGTTTTATATTTTCTGGGGTTTTTAGTTGTGTTTAGTGGGGGAAAAACAACAGGATGGAGTGTGCTTGTTCCATCTTGTCCAGAAGTAGAAATCTCATCTGCTCTTCTTGCGTTCCCAAAGAAAATAGAGAACACCAGCATCATTCATTAGGTTGACCAAGCCAGGAACTGAGTTTGAGGCCAGGTCCTACAAACCCCTGGAAGTTGTGTTCTCTTCATCACCAATGCCATTGACCTAGTTTAAGTACTGTTCATTGTTAATTATTTTTTTGTACTGATAACTGAAAAATTTTCATGGATGTTCTCTACTTCTAGTATTTTTCTACTTTCAGTCTATTCTCTATTCTCTAATCAGAATAAACATTCCAAACTGAAAATCTTATCATGTTACTTTACTTAAAATTTTTCAACAATTTCTGATTTAATTTAGGAAAACTCTAACTCTTTACATGGTCATTTGTCATCTGGACTCTCCTACTTCACTCCTGCTTTTATACATTCTGTTCCAACTACAAGGAGCTTCATTCACTTCCTAACAGGCCATGCTTTTGCTTTTCCTAAAAATAGCCCACCCTTTCACTTGGATAGATATAACTCATCATCACCACCTGCAGAAAACAAAACAAAACAAAACAAACAAACAAAACACCTGTTCCTAAGTGTTCCCTGTTACTGTTCCTTAAAGAACTCAAAAAGTATCACTTATCACTCAATATTAGCCAAGGTTCTATCCTCTCCAATAGGCTATAAGCTTAAAGTGAAAGTTGCAGTTTCAATCTGTTCATCAGTCTCTTTCCAGAACCTGATACATTGTACACTTAAAAAAAGAAATGGTTTGAAGGAATGAATGTTAATCAAAGGGCTTGAGCCTGGGTGACTGAGCAGATAATGGTATCATTATCTAAGTTAGGGAACCCAGTAGGAGATCTGATTTCCTGGCAGATGAATTGGAGTAAATCCTTCTTTGAACTTAACGGCTTTGTTGTGGCAATAGCACTTCCATTTCATATATATCTATGTAAGTATGAGGGTATATGGGTGTGCCTGCATGGTAGTTTCCTACATAAACAAATTGCAGATAGTAATATGTGCAACTAAGCAGAAGATGAGGCGATGGAACTATTTTAAGTTCATGAGGAAGAAATACTTCTGGTAATATAAAGTCTGAACATGTTCAGTTGAAAAATATGTGCTATTATAAAAGAATTGAATATAGACTTGTAGCTGAAAATCCAGGAGAGCAGAGGGAATTTGGAGAGGTCAATAACACAGAAGGAAAGTATAGCCTCTATAAATGAGTGGGATTATTGAGCGAGAAGTATTGCTTGTCCTTGGGCTGGAGGTTTCTATAATTCAGTGTTTCTATGCCCAAAGCCTAATGTTAACATGTCTTTACAAGTTCTTAATATATAACAAACAGGCAATGTGATATAAAAGAAATCTGAGAAATTATTTTTAATGAAAATGTATAGACATTAAAATACAGCTGTTGGTTCCAGTATTTCCTCTTTTTTGAAGTTGATAATATCAAACAATTTATATGGAAAGTGCAGAAATGATTAAAAAAAAAAAAAAGGACAAATGAGACTTCTGGTGTCCCTGGCATATAAGGGACTTAGAAGTCTTCACTCCATCTTAACAAGGAAAAAGATGAACTGAAACAAGTTTTAGTTTCCTACTTTTCCCATGGCAGTGCTTGACCTTCAGCTTTATAGTAAGTGTAAAACATTAACTACATGTGTAGGTCAAAATAATCATAAGCAATCATAAACAATAATAGAAATCAAAGAAGTAAAAAAAAAATCTTAAGTTCATTTAAGGGGCTATGACAGAAGGAGGCAAAATTTCTTTTGTAAAAAGTATTTAGAGTGAGGCAGGACACATTTTAAGCTTATTTCATGGAATATTAAATCACTGAAAAGGGTTCAGTCCTATTCAGAAGGCCTATGTGCCTCTAACAAGCTTTGTATCAAAATGTACAGACTCTTATTTTTTTCTCCTTTCCTTTTTTTATTCACTTTCTTATTTACAAAGAAGTAATTTATCCAAACATGAAAATATACAAAATGACAAAGGATTCTTTCATATTTTGAAGTTCATTTTTTAATAAACTCACCTCATAGTCATCTAATTCTCTCAAGGGATAAAATATTTGTCTAATGCTTTCCAGCCCCACAGTGTTAGAAATTAAAATACTGAAAAATGATAAGCTATAAATTATGGCCTATAGAAATGATAATCCTGTAGCTTCTGGTTTTGTTACTCTGCAGAAAATTAACTAATCTTTTAGCTAACAAGGCATTCTTACTTTTGCATTCTTTCTTTAACGAGTTATTTAGATACCTATAAACATGACCTACTGTCTTTCTGCTGGTGCATAATTAGTAAATAGAGAAAAGTTTTGATCTGAGAAAAATGAAATAAACAAGAAAAACCACGGAACTAAACAAACCCTTTGAATATTTTTCATTTACCCATCTTGTCTCTTACCTTCCCTTTAAGTTCTTCTTTCCCTCCTCTTTACCTTCCTACTTTCCTTTTTCCCCTTATTCCCTCTCTCTCATCTTCCTTTGCATTCTATTAAGTACTTCCTTCTTTCCTGTTCTTTTCCTTTATTTTTTTCTAACTTTACCTATTTTTGACCAAGCTGTAGAGTACTACCAATTTTTTATGCACTAACAATATTTGTTATCTCATTATAGCCTTGCTATCATGCAGCATGAAGTGCTTATACTTCATGTTATTATCATCTTACCTCTGGAAGTAATAGAAAAATATAATAAACTATTCTGCTGTATAAATTATGAATATTGATTATATTTACTTATCTTGGAAAAGTAAATTAATGAGACATTCAGGTAACCTGGGAAACAGACTCCGAGACTCTTTGCATGCAGAAACAAATAGCACTTGTGAAAACTGAGGAAAAAGAATTAAAAAGAGAAAGAATCTGAATTGCAGTTTACTATTTTAGACATTACATATAAATGAAATTATACCAAAAAAAAAAGCACTGATACTTCAGAAATTGGAAAATAAATAATTAATATCAGTAGGTAGTGAACTTACTTGTTAAGATCATGGGTCCTTGTATAACTGGTTGTGAATTGTGAATATTACATTGCAGAATAGGATGCTGCATGAGTAGAACCCCAATTTAATGTAATCCTCAATGCAAAGTTTGGTTTCTGACAAATTTTACTTTTTATATTAGTATTCTCAACAATGGCTTTGCCTTAAACTGCATTATGAGGGACAAAGCTGAAAAAAGAAACACAAAATATTAAAAATGTGTGGCTAATGTAAAATTCAGTTTCTAAAATCCAACAGCTAAAAGAATAACACATTCTAAAAACAGAAAAATAACAACACATAAACTAAAACCAAATGTTGCTTTGCTAGTAATGGCATTCATGACACCCACAAAAGTGACACTTTTGTAAACTTAGCTTGGATTTTTAGGGTCTAACCACTGGGTCATGCCCATGTTTCCTATTTTTCTATGGCCATTATTAGCATGATCCACAAAGCCTAAAATATTTGTTCTCTAGTTCTTAACAGATACTGTTTGCTGACCATGAGTCAAGACTGAAGGTTTGAGAGAGCCTCTGCTTTCTCATGAGCCTAGATTAAAATCTTGGGAATTTCTACCCTTCTGGTTAGCCATATGTTTCAGGAGATAACAGTACATTTAGGCATTATTGCAGTCAAGATCCCAACAGAAAACATGGGTCACTTAAAGTTACTTCAAGAGACTTTAGCAATAAAACATGGGGCACCTGGGTGGCTCAGTTGGTTAAGCAACTGCCTTTGGCTCAAGTCATGATCCTGGAGTCCTGGGATTGAGCCCCACATCAGGCTCCCTACTCAGCAGGGAGCCTGCTTCTCCCTCTGACCCTCCCCCCCGCCATGTACTCTCTCTGTCTCTCATTCTTGCTCTCTCAAATAAATAATAAATAAATAAATCTTAAAAAAAAACAACAACATGTATTTGCAACAGTGTGAATGGATATAAAGGAACTATATGGAATACATAATAACCTTGGCCTAGTAATGGGAAAGGACTGTTACCACCCTGAGACCCAGAAGTCATGAAGGGAAGAAGCAGTTACCAGAACACAAAGGAGAGACTTGTAGAGAAGTTTGCCCTTAGAGAAGCAGTAACCTTTGGTCCAGGAACTCAGTAATTCTGAGGTACTTCTCAGGGAAAGAACCAGAGAGGTAACTCCCTGATCTCACTTTTTCCCTTCCTTGAATCCCTTACTGTGGTATCCCACTGAGGACTGAAATGGAAGCCAGAGGGCACAGAAACCAGGTCTCCAGCTGTAAACCAGCTCAGTGTCTTAGGGCATAAGGCCAAATGAAGAAGGGTGAAAAGTGGATCAAGGAGAAGAAATGAGAAGACAGAAAATATGGTTAAAATAATATGAGTGACTTTATAAAATAAGTTGGGCCACCTGACCAGGTATTAATAAAAATATACCAATCAGTGACCGTTAATCTTACTAGCATAGTGTGTGTGTGTGTAAGAACAAGACAAGAGGCAAGAATGGCTGAGGAGTTTCACCCCAATGTCTATAATAGGCACACAGGCTTACACATACCAGTATAAAGGGAAATAATATAAAAGGAATTTAGCTATTTCCCCTAAATTCACAAATTCCTAACACGATTTCTTTCAGGTTCTCTAGTTGATTTAGAAGTTTACTGAATACTTTCAGAAAACATTTAAGATATTAATCCCTCAGTATGTTTTTGTCAATTCACTATCTATAAACTATTTAATGGAAAAATTTTCAGTAGAAACTGTAACCAAATTCAAACAATGACATCAAATTTTGGCAAATAGCCTTTGTCCAGAATTATTTACAGAGTTTGCAGCAACTACAAATTATATCAGCAATCTCTAAAATTCACCCTTTAATTCATATATTTGTTCTGTGAAAATATATTTAACAATTAAGTCATTTGCTTGGAAACATAATTTTTACCTAATCATCCCTTTTGTTAGTCATAGCATCATGGGTTTTTGTTTTTTTTGTTTGTTTTTTGTTTTTGTTTTGTTTTGTTTTGTTTTCCCCCCCCAAGTATTTCCTCTGCAATTTCATAGAGTCGGGGAAATTTGTGAACAACTTTGAAATGGGTATAAAAGATCACCGGGTAGCCATTTTTGTCTTTTATTTACTCTGAGACATTTTGCACATCTGTAAATTGTTAAAAACCTGATAATATTGCAAAAAATTTTGCCCACAGATATGAAAATAAATTCTGTCCAGTGGAAAGTAATTGATTATTCCATGTGGATATTGACCAGTTTTGCTTCTATTTATGAATTCAGCTCAGCATTACTGAGTTACTTATATAAGTGTGGTTATTTGAATTCTCCTTGAAATCAGCTGTAACATCTTAATGTTTTCCTCATTAATTATTGATTAAGCAAAATCTTTAATTTGTGTCTATTAACTATTTGTATGAGAGTCATGATTTCACCATTCATTTTTTTTTTTTTTTCTTTACTGATAGCGTGGCTAGAGCCAAGGGTCAAGATTTAAACTGAAGAAGTCACATTGGTTTCTCAAGAAGCCTTAAAAGATGTTGCTGATTCCCTAGAGGGTGGAAGAAGGATTGCTCAGCAGCAGTTCAAGTAAACATCAATTTAAGCACCATAGGCTTTATGTGTCAAGTTGATAAAAGAAACAACTTAAAAAGACAAACGCATACAATGCTTCTTAACTTGATCTGTGATTTTTATGATCAACTACGGTATTTAAAAAGCCTGCTGTGTAGTATGTTGAAAATACCTTAGAGAATGACAGGGTATGATTTCTGTTCTTTTTTTATGGCAGAGAAAAAAGTAATTTTATTGTTGTTTGAATATTTTTATACACATCCTTCACGCTTGGGCCGCCTTATCATGAAAATTGTGGGTTTCCTACTGTTCCATACTGTTATCGGGTTAAGGACAAAAGGTTTACATCTCATGCAAGATTAATTAGGTTTTTGCCAATTTTAAAGGTATCATCTATATCCTGTAGGCTCAGAGAGAATTTGGCAGCATCGTCAATCACTTCCCACTTTGCCTGTCTACTAGTATATACAAATAATCTGAAGGCAAGCATGCTTTGCATATAATCACAGAGAGAAATGTGTTTTTTTCTAAATTTTTCAATTTCATGTAAAAATGAACTCACAAGTACATTTGATAACAGCCCAAAGCTTCAACCTATATGAAGTGCCCATACTAAAATAAATATACATATATGTGTGTGTGTGTGTGTGTGTGTGTCCTTTGGCATGGAAATTAAGTTTAATGCTATAAACTGTAGTTATATGAGATGAGCAATTAAAAATAAAAACTAATGTATCTAAAGACTGCTTAGTAGGTGGCACTGTGGTTTAAACAAACAAAACAGTATGTGGTTAGAATTTAGATCTACTAACCCCTTTTGACATATGAGGAAATGTTAAGGGAAAAGGTGATTGTTGAATGTTAATGTTAAATCTAGTTAAAAAAATTCTACAACATTCAGCTACAGAGTATAATGTTAAGTGAAATAAGTCAGTCAGAGAAAGACAAATATCATATGATTTCAATCATATGTGGAATTTAAGAAACAAAACAGATGAGCAAAGGGGAAAAAAGAGTGAGAGACAGAGAAGGAGAAACCAAGAAAACAGACTCTTAACTATAGAGAACCAAGTGATAGTTACCAGAGGGGAGGTGGGTAAGGGGATGGATGAAACAGGTGAAGGGGTTTAAAGAGTGCACTTACCATAATGAGCACGGAATAATGTATAGATTGTTGAGTCACTACATTGTACACTTGAAACTAATATAACACTGTATATTAATTTTAAAAAATTCCACAATAGAATTAGACATTTCTCATTGCTTAGCTCCTAAAATATGGGATAAAATCCTTTATTCATCCTCATTCCCTATAGACCCTGAAGCTTTGAATTTATTCTTATGGGTTGATGAAAATAAACATAATCCCAGGGCAGCTGGGTGCTCAGTGGATTAAGTCTGCCCTCAGCTTAGGTCATGATCCCAGAGTCCTGGGATCCATCCCCGCATTGAGCCCACATGGGGCTCCTTGCTCAGCATGGAGTCTGCTTCTCCCTCTGTCCCTCACTCCCTCATGCTCTCTGTCTCTCTCAAACAAATAAATAAAATCTTAAAAAAAAAAGGAAAAAAACACATAATCCCAATGCTTCTCTCTCTCTCTTTTTTTTAAAGACTTATTAATTTTAGAGCATGCATGCACATGCACAAGTTGGGGGAGGGTCAGAGGGAGAGACTCCTCAAGTAGACTCTCTATGGAGTGTGGAACATGAGGAAGGACTCAGCCCCACCACCCATGAGATCATGACCTGAGCAGAAGCCAAGAATCAGACGCTAAACCGACTGAACCACCCAGGCTCCCCAACCAACACTTCTCTTTTAAATAAGTTCTCACTTTTACTACTGACCAAAATTTAAAAAAAAAAAAAAACTACCATCAAAATATCTTTTCTCAGAATAAGACATACCAGTTAGTGTGCTTTAGGATAGGGTCAATGACCTATGATAACTTTTTGCTATTTGCTTTGTTGATTTTAGTGAGTCCCAGTCAGCCCAAGAATGCTAAAGTGTTTTGAGGCTGATAAGCAGATAAATAACAAACAGATGTAAGACTATTGAATCATAGACCTGTACCTCTGAAACAAATAATACATTACATGTTAAAAAAAAAAAAAAAAGAAGATAGCAGGAAGGGAAAAATGAAGGGGGGGAAATCGGAGGGGGAGACGAACCATGAGAGATTATGGACTCTGAGAAACAAACTGAGGGTTCTAGAGGGGAAAGGGGTGGGGGGATGAGTTAGCCTGGTGATGGGTATTGAGGAGGACACGTGTTGAATGGAGCACTGGGTGTTATATGCAAACAATGAATCATGGAATACTACATCAAAAACTAATGATGTAATGTATGGTGATTAACAGAACATAATAAAATTTAAAAAATTTTAAAAATAATTAAAAATCTTAAAAAATAAAGTAAAATTGATAAACTATAAAAAAAAAATAACAAACAGATCTATTGACCTTGATGCTAATTACTAACAGTTTCTTTACCTGGGTCAGATTAATAGTTTCAAAGTGGAAGTCTGTCATTTAAAATGATTACTAGCCAGAGGGTAGTCCAAACTTAACAATGCATATGCTTACTAGTAAACAAGGAGATACTTTATCAGCTACCAATTAGATTTCAGGCAGCAGAGTAAGCCTGGAATGGGTTGCTTCTATTTGCGAAATGAATTTAAAAAATTAGCAAGAAGTTAATTTGATAAAAAAAATAGAATGATTTAGAAAATGTGCCATTGATCCCTGTTATATGCTGACATATTTTCCCATTATCTTTTTGGATGGATGATCAAGGACAATTTATGGGTTTCTATGCACAGGGTAAAGTGAATTTGCCTCCATCGGCATTTATAGTGTTAAGATGATGTGATAAGTGATATTTGATTGAATATAAGGCTAAGCATAAAATGCAGACATATTTTAAATACTATTCCTTACTTATCACAGATTACACAAACATACATATAAAAAAAGTATAGAAAAAATACTGCATAGCTTCTAAACCTTCAAAAATAATTTTAGGTTTGAAATCTGTTGGGGCAATAAAAAGTTGCATTAGTCTTTTGTGTATTGACCAAACTTATAGTACAGGACTTTTATACACTTCTTTCTCTACTGTATCAAGAACTTACACATTCTAATTATGTCAGCTATACATCATTTTGACTTCTCCTTTTCAGTATCACTGTGGTCTTAAGGTTACTTAAAAGATTTATCTTGCTTCTGGTGGATGAAATCTTTGCTTTTCATTCTTAAGGTGTTTCTACTTTGCCGCTTATAAGAATGGAAGTCCCCTTTTATTAACTGGGCACTGTCCATTTAATACAGCAGAAATTTTTGAGAGCATCATTGCTTCCCATTAGCCTTGAAATGCCCCAGGATCTCCTTGTTTTTTCAAGTACAAGGTCCAGTTCTGCTGTCAAGGAAACCCTGATTCCTGTAGTAAACTATAGTGTAATGAGAGGAAAGTCAGGGCATGGGGAAAGCAGATGTGAATCTTACCTGCTGGGGCAGCCAGGTGACATCAGAGAAGCAGTGACTTAATATAAGTTTGAACTTTTTTTTTTTAAAGATTTTATTTATTGGACAGAGAGAGATAGCGAGAGCAGGAACGCAAGCAAGTGGGAGTGGGAGAGGGAGAAGCAGGCTTCCCACGAAGCAGGGAGCCCGATGCGGGGCTCGATCCCAGTATCCTGGGATCATGACCTGAGCCGAAGGCAGACGCTTAACGACTGAGCCACCCAGGCACCCAAGTTTGAACTTTTAATATTACCAACTATCAGCTCTTCTCATTTTACTCTAGAACATCCTGTAGCCAATTTAACTACATCATGTTTAATAATGGATTGACTAATATTGCCCAACACTTTACATTCATATCACACATAGTCAAATCCCAAGCTATTATTATCCCTTTGTGGGTAAGGGTGGGGAGGTACGTGGTGGGTGGGGTGGGGCTTCTGGTTTAAGGCCCTGAATTTACTTTGAGTGATCCTATTACACTTTATTCAATTTACTAATAACATTTTCATATATGGCACGTACAGAATGACAGCAGTGACAATTTTATAAGATCGGATTATACTTATCTACAAGTTTTGAAACATATAGAAGGAGTGTATGTATTTTTATGTATTTAAACTAGCATCCAGATCTATCTACTATGCACTAATTGAAAACAGAAAGCAAATCATGGAATCGATATCATCAGATATTCAGAGCAGTCCATGTATGCTCTATGTTGTAAAGGAAGCAGTCAAGGAGTAAGCATGGATTTTTCTGTGACATTTTATTGTCTGTCCCATTTGTTTCTTCTAATCCTTCTCTTGGGATCATTTACTCCAAGTGTCTATCAGATGAGAGTAAGGAGTTTGGCAGCTCTTCAGAGTGACACCACTTTTTATTTAATGACAAACTCTACTCTGCCCTTTCCATGTTGTGAGATAATTCATCTTCTAGCACAGACATGGTGATTGAAAACTGTTTAATGGCCAGATATTTAACCTCAGCCAATGATTTTTTCTCCTAAAATCTATTCCCCATCAGCAACATAGAGAATTGTTTTATTTTAGAAGCCTAATAGTTGCAATCAAATTTTCCCTGAAGTAGGAAGCCAGCTACTCCAATTTATACCGATTATCTACTGACATCTCTTCTATTCCTTCTCTGAGTAGATGGGCCAAAGTGTAGGGAGGGTCTGGTTGATGGAAGGTCTGATCACCAGGCCAAACGCCATCCTCCCCCCCCCACACAAAAAAATCTTTAAAAAGTCTGTAACTGGATTATAGTAAGGTGGTAGATTTCATGGCTGATGGGAAGGACTGATGCTACTCAAGAGCATCTAATTTAAAGAAACAAAAACAAAAACACACCATCTGTGCTTATAGCAGGCTTATTTCTAAACCTTACATGAAGCACCAAAGCTGGAAATCTGCTTGCTAGTGTGTTTCTTTCTTTGTTTATAATAATTACACTTCTGATGTGATACATTATCTACATGCTTGTAAACAGATCTATACAGGGATGTCCCTGTGAGCAAGCAGGATGTTCCTATGACAGACTATAGGCTTTGTCATATATCTCTATCCATACAGTCTCTACCATATAGCCATTTCATATGCTCTCCTCTGTTCTCAAACCCAAAATGCTTCTTCCATGATCCTTATACTCAAATAATTAACCCTTTGCTTATTCATTAACAAAATTAAAACTGGAGAAACCTTTCATAACTTCCTACAATCACATCCACTTACCAACTCACCTCTGAGTCCATATACTATGCCCTTCATCCTATTATTTTAGGTCTGCCTAAAACAATATACATCAGTTACTAGCTAAGGCCAGTATTTCCATTGTACCCTGGTTTTCACTCCTTTTGCTTACTCAGGAACATTGCATCAACAAGACTCTTGCATATGTTATGCATCATTAATGTACTTCTCTTCACTAAATTATTCAAAGCAGCATATAGTCATGGCTTAATTTCTCACATATTTAAAAAAATAAACAAAAAAATTTCTCCAGACCCCACATATGCTTCAAATTACCACACCATCCTCTTATTACCTTGTATCCAATATAAATCTTCTTTCGTCTCTAAAATAGCTAAACTCCTCTAAAGATTTTTCCCTTGTTATTCTAGCGAAATGGTTTTCTTCAGAGTTCCAGTCACATGTATATCCCTAAATCAAAGACAATTTAACCAATCTCATCACACTTGACTAATTAGCAGCATTTGGCTCAACGTATTTGTCCTTTAATACTCTTTCTTCACTTGACTTCTAGGATACCATGCTTCTTGAAAAACAAGAATACAGGGCCAAGTAGGAGACTATGGGAGTGTTAGGAAACAGAGTTTTTCAAGATCTTACATTTTGCATTAAGAAGCTTGAATTTGTCTGTAAACCTCGTGGAGCCAAAGCTAACAAACAAAAAACATGAGGGGGGTGGGTACTTGTGACGCTGCTTTCCCTCTCTACAATACCTCGTGCTCTTCCTTTCCCACCAGGGCCGGACAGAATGGCTCCCACGAAGAAGGGTGGAGAGAAAAACGGCCATTTTGCCATCAACGAGGTAGTGACCAAAGAATACACCATCAACATTCACAAGCGCATCCATTGAGTGGATTTCAAGAAGTGTGCCCCTCGGGCACTCAAAGAGATCCAGAAATTTGCCATGAAGAAGATGGGAACTCCAGATGTGCGCATTGACACCAGGCAAAGCTGTCTGGGCCAAAGGAATAAGGAACATTCCATACCGTATCTGTGTGCGGTTGTCCAGAAAACATAAGGAGGATGAAGATTCACCAAACAAACTCTACGCACTGGTTACCTATGTACCTGTCACCACTTTCAAAAATCTACAGACAGTTAATGTAGATGAGAACTAATCGCTGATTGTCAAATAAAGGTATAAAACTAAAAAAAAAAAGGGGGGGATTTTAATATTGTTCCCTAAAATTCAGTCCCTTCCCTGTAAAAGAATTATGCATCTATACTCTTTGCCATAAGAAGCAAAGTATCTCTCTCTAGATAGGTAATACTTCTATATCTGTCTTTGTGCTTGGTCATGTGACAGACCTTGACCAGTGAAACATAATTAGACTTGAATTATGTCATGTTCAAGCAGAAGCTTTAAATGTAATTGTGTGTTTTCCCTTGTCCTATTGTTTTTTTGTTTTGTTTTGTTTTTTTGCCTTCTAAAATGAGAATAGCATGTCCCCAGTAATAATTATTTCTTTAGCCTAGGTCCTAGAAAGGAAAAACACATGGGAGAGGAGAAATGAGAGCCCAGCAGTCATAGCCAACTCATAGATCTACAAGCTAAAAATGATTTATTATTAAGTCACTGCATTTTGGAGTCAAAGACGGGCCTAGGTGTTTCCCAGAGTAAATCTGAAAGAACTCGGTAATTAATCATTTGAAATATAAACAAAGGGGAGTGAAAGAATGCTGTTAGGGGAAGATAAGCTTTATTTCAGAAATGTGTAAACATAGTTAAAGATACAGTCATTTTTTTCCAGAAATTATACTGAAAGCAGAAAATCAATGGAAGTCAGAAAAACAATGACCATGGAAATGAACACTGTCATTCTCAACAGTGCAAAACTGTGGTTGAGAGGAAAATAAGATCCTTGGAAACATATATTTAAATCAACACACTGGTAGTTGTAATAGAAAAAATATTATTTCAGAAATTATTTCTAAAACAACTTTTAGATTTAGGATGAAGAATGGCAACAGTTTACTGCTAGCATTATTAAAGAAATCAACATTTTTTGCTCAAATTTTGGTTAGAATAATATGTAATTTAGGGCAGAAAAATTTGAACTTGTCCTTGGGATTATAGATTGTTCTTCTATAAATCTAATAGCCAAGTATCTAACCAAAGTTATTTGGAGAATCTGTTTAACTATTTCTAAATAATGTGAATGACTGGCTCAATGTCAGAAAACAGAATGCAGCTCCTTGAAGAACAATTAAATTATTTCTTTTTTGCCTATTTTTAAAAAGTCAAAATGCATAAAGCATATGAACTAATCTTGTTTAAACCTGACAATAACCTCATTTTACTTGCTATGTCTCGTTTGATCCTCATAATAACCAAAAGTAGATACTATTTTTATTTTCCCCATTTTAAAGGGTGAACCTAGGTAATTTTCCCAAGCTCACACAATAAGATGGGAAGCTGGCATCAAACCTAGGGCTGTTTGCTCACTACACAAATCCTCAGCTTCTATGGGAACTATGTAGGCATTTAACCATGAAAATATTGTAATTTGCAATTCATGGATTTTAAATACTACATATCAAAAGAAAAGTAACAAATGCTAAAATTATAATAGATACAGAATTTATCTCAGGATAAGCTGAAAATCCATTATTTGAATATTAAAGCACAAAGTCAAGCTGGAGTTAGTTATTATGGTAATATCTATGGAATTGCTTAGAAAATAATTTCACCTGACATCCGCCCCCCCAGTGTATGCATGCAAATGTGCACCTGTGCACACACGTACACACCTTTATCTCACGGCCAATTATTTTCCCATAATTGTGTGGTTACCAAACATCTCTCTGTTATCATAATATTACTCTGCCCACTTGCTGTAGATAATTGTTGGCTCCAGGATATGCAAGGCCTATGCCACAACAGAGTATAGCCCTTAGATTTTATATTTTGAAACTAGACCTGAGAAAGTTATTCAATCTCACATTAGAGCTAAAGCTATAACTTGGACAACTTAGGGAGTATTGATGGCCATGAGTCATTCAATGACAGATTCAGTTAAGGAAAAAACAAACAAACAAACAAACAAAAAAGAAATAAGGAGCTTGGGAAAATGGCAGAGTAGGAGAACCCTGAGCACCCAGTCCTATGTTTTCAACTAGTTATCATCCATATCCAAGTCAATAAAGTGGAAAGTAATCCAAAGACTGGCAGAAAAAAATTCCACAACTAAATCTAGAGACGAAGTTGCATGGAAAGGTTAGAAGGGTCAGAAAGGTGAGGGAGGCTACCTAGGAGGGAGGGAGCTGCTGGCATGGAGAAGGCAGAGAAATGGGCCCTTGTACCAGGGAACTCAAAGGAGGCAGACTAACCCCTGTAACTTTTGGCTTTAAAAACCAGAGGAGCTGAATTCCATTAGTTTGTAAAACTAGTGGGACTTGGAGTTTTTTGGGTTTTTTTTAAGATTTTTATTTATTTATTGAGAGAGATAATGATAGAGAGAAAGCATGAGGCGGGGGAGAGTCAGAGGGAGAAGCAGACTCCCTGCTGAGCAGGGAGCCCAATGCAGGACTCGATCCCGGGACTCCAGGATCATGACCTGAGCCAAAGGCAGTCGCTTAAACAACTGAGCCACCTAGGCACCCAGAATTTGGAGTTTTAAAAGTCATCTGACTCAGCGCTGGGTGAGCTAAGGGGTGAGTGATAGCTGGGTCACTGCCCTTGAAGAGACAGCAGCCTACGCAGATAGGCAACATAAAAAGGGCAGTTTACACAACACAAGGGGCTAACTGGATACAGATCTGTTCATGATGATTTTAGATTGTGTTGGGGAGCTGTTAGCTAACTCGGTAATAGTGTACCACACCCATGAGTCTTCCTGAGGACTCACCATTCCAAGCCTGCTAACCTCTGCCCTGGGTTCAGGGCAAATTTTGTTAAAGCCAAGCCTGTGCCCTGCCCAGGTTCCAGGTGCTCAGCTGCTACCATGCATCATGCCTAGTTACAATGCTGGGCTCAACTACCACATGGTGCCCAGCCTTGTGCCCCTGGCCATCCTGGCACACAGCCACCAGCCACCACACCTGTTTCAGGGTGTGAAACTCAGGGGCTCTGGCTTAGGACTAGTCACCCAATGCAAATTTTGCTAACACTATTGCTCTGCTCCCAAGTTCCTTTGTCAGCATGCCCCCTCTGGAGCTAGCCTGCCTGGATCCCACTAATACCATAGAGAACAAGCACAGCCCACAACAAGCAGAGAGTCAGTGCAGACAACTGCACTGAAAGGAAACATAACTCAGACACAAAATAAGGATATAAGCAACACACATAGGATATTCTCCAGAAGTATCAGGTTCTGGTGAACAGGGGGCACTGTACTGCAAGGCACTCCAGGACCTCTTTTTCATAAAAGCACTACTTTCAAGAGAAGACACAGTTGACTTTCTTAACACAGAGAAACAGAGAGAAGCAAAAATGAAGAGACAGAGAAATTTATCCTAAATGAAAGAAGAGGACAAGGCCACAGCCAGAGATCTATGTGAAACAGATGTAAGTAATATGCCTGATGGAGAACTTAAAGCAATGATCATAAGGATACTCTCTGAACTTGAGAAGAGAGGAGAGGACTTCAGTGAGTCCATTAATACAGAGATAAGGAACAACATAGCAGAGATAAAGGACACAGTAAACAAAATGAGAAACATACTTGATGGAATGAACAGCAGGATGGAAGAAGCAGAAAATGAATTAATGACTTAGAAGACAGTAGTGGAAAGAAATCAAGTTGAACAAAAGAGAGAGAAAAGAATCATGCAAAACTAGAACAGACTTAGGGAACTCAGTGACTCCATCAAATGTACTAACATTTGTATTATAGGAGTCTCAGAAGAGGAACAGAAAGAAAAGGAGGCAGAAAATTTATCTGAAATAATAACAGCTGAAAACTTCCCTAAATTGGGGGAGAAAACAGATATCCAGATCTAGAAGACACTGAGAACCCCCAACAAAATCAATAAAAGCAGACCCACACCAAGACATATTGTAGTTAAATTGGCAAAATATAGTGATAAGGAAAAAAAAAATTTAAAAGCAGCAAGATCAAAGAAGTCATTAACTTACAAGGTAAAACCTATAAGGCTAGCAAGAGATTTTTCAACAGAATCTATGCAAGCCAGAAGGGAATGGCATGATATATTCAAAGTGCTGAATGGGAAAAGCCAAGAATACTCTATCCAGCAAGGCTATCATTCAGAATAGGAGAGAAAAAGAGTTTCCCAGACAAAAATTAAGGAGTTCATGACCACTAAACCAGCTCTGCAAGAGACATCAAAAGGGACTCTAAGTGGAAAGGAGAGACCAAAAGTGACAGTATAGAGATAGGAAACAGAAAAACAGTAAAAATGAATATTTCTGTAAAAAACAGTCAAGGAACTCACAAAAAAGAAGGATATACAATATAATAACATGTACCTAAATGTGGGGAGAAGAGGAGAAAACAATGGGTTCAAACTTAAACAACCATCAACTTAATATAGAGATATTAACATAATATACAATATATGCAGAAGAGGTTATATATAAAGCTAATGGTAACCATATATCAAAAACCACTAATAAATATGCAAATAATAAAAAGAAAGCAATCCAAATATGTAATTAAGGAAAATCAGCAAAACATTAAAAAGAGGACAAGTAAGGATCAGAGAAAATCTTCAGAAACAACCACAAAACAAGTAATAAAAAGGTAATAATACATAATTATCAATAATTACTTTGGGCATAAATGGACCAAGTACTCCAATCAAAAGACGTAGTGTGATAGAATAGATTAAAAAAAAAAAGAAATGAAAAACCACAAACAGGCAAGAACCATCTATATGCTTCCTACAAGACACTCATTTTAGACCTAAAGACACCTGCAAATTGAAAGTGAGGGGATGGAGAAATATCTGTCATGCCAATGGATGTCAAAAGAAAACCAGAGTAGCAGTAGATATATCAGACAAAATGGACTTTAAAACAAAGGCTGTAACAAGAAACAAAGAAGGACACTACATAATAATAAAGGGGACAATCCAACAAGAAGATATAACAATTGTAAATATTTATTCATACAATATAGAAGCACCCAAATACATAAAAGAGTTAATAACAAATAAAAATGAATTAATTGGTAATAGTACAAAAATAGTAGGGGAATTTAACACCCCACTTACATCAATGGACAGATCATCTAAACAGAAAATCAGTAAGGAAAGAATGACTTTAAATGACACACTAGACCGGATGGATTTAACAGATATATCCAGAATATTCCATCCTAAAACAGCAGCATACACATTCTTTTCAAGTGTACATAGAGCATGCACCAGAATACATCACATACTAGTCCACAAAGTAAGTCTCAACAAATTCAAAATATCAAAATCATGCATCTTTTCTGAACACAATGCTATGAAACTATAAGTCAAACACAGGAAAAAAATCTGGAAATAACACAAATACATAGAGGTTAAATAACATGCTACTAAACAATGAATGGTCAACCAGGAACTAGAAAAATAAAAAAGTACATGAAATAAAATGAAAATGAAAACACAATGGTTCAAAACCTCTGGGATGCAACAAAAGCAGTTCTAAAAGGGAAGTTTGTAGCAATATAGGCCTACCTCAAGAAGAAAAATTTCAAACAGTTTAACCTTGCATCTAAAGGAGATAAAAAAAGAACAAACAAAATCTAAAACTAGCAGAAAGAAGGGAATACTAAAGATTAGAACAGAAATAAATAATAGAAATTAAAAATCAGAACAAACTCCCTTCCAAAAAACCGAAAACAATAGAACAGATCAATGAAACCAGGAGCCGATTCTTTGAGAAAAAAATCAATAAAATTGATAAACCTTCAGCAAGACTTATTTAAAAAAAAAGAGAGAGAAGGGACTCAAATAAATAAAATTACAAATGAGAGAGGAGAACACCACCACAGAAATACAGATAATTATAAGAGAATATTATTAAAAACTATATGCCAACTAATTGGACAACCTAGAAGAAATGGATAAATTCCTAGAAACATACAAACTACCAAAACTGAAACAGGAAGAAATAGAAAATTTGAACAGACCCATAACCAGCAAAGAAATTGAGTCAGTAATCAATAAACTCCCAGCAAACAAAAGTCCAGACTGGCTTTACAGGCAAATTCTACCTAATATTTAAAGAAGAGTTAATACTTAGTCTTCTCAAACTATTCCAAAGAAGAGAAAAGGAAGGAAAACTTCCAAATTCATTCTATGAGGCCAGCATCATGCTGATACCAAAAGCAGATAAAGGGACCACTAAATAGGAGAACCACAGGCCAAATTCCTTGATAAGCATGGATGCAAAAATTCTAGGGTGGTTCAATAATCACAAATCAATCAATGTGATACATCACATCAATAAAAGAAAGGATAAGAAACATATGAACATCTCAATAGATGCAGAAAAAGCATTTGACAAAGTACAACATCCATTCAAGATAAAAACCCTCAACAAGGTAGGTTAGAGGGAACATACCTCAACATAATAAAGGCCACCTATGAAAAAAAATCCTCAATGGAGAAAAACTGAGAACTTTTCTTCTATGCTCTGTAACGAGACAAGGATGTCCTCTTTCACCTGTGTTATTTAACATAGTACTGGAAGTCTTAGCTTCAGCAATCAGAAAAGAAAAAGAAATAAAAGGCATCCAAATCAGTAAGGAAGAAGTAAAATTTTCACTATCTGCAGATGACATGATACTATATATAGAAAACCCAAAAGACTCCACCAAAAAACTAAATGAATTCAGTAAAGTCTCAGGATACAAAATCAATGTACAGAAATCTGTTGCATTTCTACATACTAACAATTAAAGAGCAGAAAGAGAAATTAATAAAACAATCCCAGTTATAATTGCACCAAAAATAATAAAATACCTAGGAATAAACTTAACCAAGGAGGTGAAAGACTGTACTCTAAAAACTATAAAACACTGATGAAAGAAATTCAAGACAACACAAAGAAATGGAAAGACATCCCATGCTCATGGGTTGGAAGAACAAACATTGTTAAAATGTCTATACTACCCAAAGGGATCTACACATTTAATGCAATCCCTATCAAAATACCAACTAGAACAAACAATCCTAAAATTTTTATGGAACCACAAAAGACCCCGGATAGCCAAAACAATCCTGAAAAAGAAAAGCAAAGCCAGAGGCATCAGAACTCCAGACATAAGTATATTACAAAACTTTAGTGATCAGAACAGTATGGTACTGGCACAAAAACAGACACATGGATCAACAGAGCAGAATAGAAAATCCAGAAATAAATCACAATTATATAGCCAATTAATCTTTGACAAAGCAGGAAAGAATATCCAATGGGAAAAGTGTATCTTTAACAAATGGTGTTGGGAAAACTGGACAGCAACATGCAAAAAAAATGAAATTCGACTATTTTCTTATACCATACACAAAAATAAACTCAAAATGGATTAAAAACCTAAATGTGAGACCTGAAATAAAAAAATCCTAGAAGAGAACATAGGCAGTAACTACTTTGACATCAGCCATAGCAACATTTTTCTAGATATGTCTCCTGAGGTGAGGGGAAACCCAAGCAAAAATGAACTATTAGGACTTCATCAAAATAAAAAGGTTTTGCACAGTGAAGGAAATGATCAACAATACTAAAAGGCAACCTACGGAATGGAAGAAGATATTTACAAATGACATATCTGATAAGGGGTTAGTATCCAAAATATATAAAGAAATTATAAAACTCAACAGCCAAAAAACAATCTTGTTGAAAAATGGGTAGAAAACATGAACAGACATTTCTCCAAAGAAGACACCCAGATGGCCAACAGACACATGCAAAGATGCTCATCATCACTTATCATTAGGGAAATGCAAATCAAAACTACATGGTCAGAATGCCTAAAGTCAACAACCCAAGAAACAACAGGTGTTGGAGAGCATGTGGAGAATAAGGACCACTTGTGCACTGTTGGTGGGAATGCAAATTAGAGCATCCACTGTGGAAAACAGCATAGAGGTTCCTCAAAAAGTTAAAAATAGAACTACCTTATGATCCAGCAATTGAACTACTGAGTATTTACCCAAATAATACAAGAACACTAATGTAAAAGGTTACATGCACCCCTATATTTATAGTAGCATTATTTACAATAACCAAGATATGGAAGAAAGTGTCCATCAACAGATGAATGGATAAAAAAGAGGTGGTATATAAGTGGAATGGAATACCATCCAGCCATATAAAAGAATGAAATCTTTCCATTTGCAATGACACAGATGGAGTTATAGGGCATAATGCTAAGTGAAATAAGTCAGAGAAAGACAAATACCATATGATTTAACTTATGTGGAAATTAAGAAACAAATAAGCAAAGGGGAAAAAAAAGGAGATAAATCAATAAACAGACAATTATAGAGAACAAACTGGGGAGGGGAGGTTGGTGGCAAGATGGGTTAAATAGGTGATGAGGATTAAGGAGTGCACCTGTTTTGATGAGCACTGGGTGATGTACGTAATTGTTGAATCGCTCTATTGCACAAAACTAATATAACACTGTAAAACTAATATAAACTAAATACTAATACTAAACTAAAACTAATATAACACTGTATCTTAACTAACTAGAATTAAAATAAAAACTGAAAATAAAATAAAAATTAAAAAAAAATTTAAACTAAACAAATTAAAATTTCTCAACTTGATGAATGTCATATATGACATATTTAATGATAAAATATTGAATGTTTTCCCTCCAGGATAGTGAACAAGCTAAGAATGTCTAACCATCCAACTTACTGATGTTCGTAACATTTTGAAGTGTGTAAATATTTAAGATGGAATATTTGATGAATAAAGTGATGGACAGATAGAAATGTGATAAAGCAAACCCAGCAACTGTGAATTATAGACTCTAGGTGGTAGGTATGTGCATGTTAACTTTGTAATTCAACTTTTCTCTGTGATTGAAAATACTCATAATAAAATATAGGGGGAAAGATCTGCAAAGTCCTACATTAAAAAACAACAAAAAACAAAAAACAACTAACTTTGTTTAAAAAAAGAGAGAAGAAAAAAGAGCTATTCTGCCTCAGAAAGAGAATGAAACTGACAGGCAGTGTTAAGCAGAGAAAAGAGAAGCCCCGGTGGGGTTCAAGTCTCTGGTTCCAGTTCCTGCATTTCCTGTGGTTTGTTCCACACTTGC
The DNA here is from genome assembly GCF_029215605.1 of Mirounga angustirostris. Taxonomy (NCBI): domain Eukaryota; kingdom Metazoa; phylum Chordata; class Mammalia; order Carnivora; family Phocidae; genus Mirounga; species Mirounga angustirostris. The sequence goes on along the minus strand of NW_026991710.1, from coordinate 141,965,403 downwards.
TTAGATTCCCTCAGGAAATGAATTCCACCTTTTACTTAAGCTGGTTTGAGTTCAGATTCTATCACTTTTAACCAATATGTTCCTAACTAAGGCGATATTTTAGACAGCCCTTATCTTAATTTAATGAAGTTATCTCTAAAACATTTATTACATACACATTGCAGGATGGGCTCGGAAACTAGAGGACAGAGATAAAGCGTTATGCCTTTCACAATGGAGAGTAGAGAGAGATGTTGATAAGGAGAAGCAAATGATTTTTCCATAAATGTACAGAAATTGCTACAAAGAAAAATGAACTTTGCATACTTCATCTAGCCAGTGGTTAGATTTAACAAAATCCTTGGCATCTTCCAGGGTGAGTATGCATCATAATCAAGGATGAATTAGCTTTTATAAAAAGTCCATTAATGTGAAAACATCATAAAGATGTCAAAATAAAATTCTCCATCACTTACACACAGAAAAGGGTAAAATGCCAAACAAGGAGTACTCCCAAGTGCTCAGTCAGTAATTAGGAACAAAGGAAATAAAAATACAACCATAGCATTTATGTTGAGGAGATGATTGGAAATTTTTTTTTTTTAAAGATTTTATTTATTTATTTGAGACAGAGAGAATGAGAGACAGAGAGCATGAGAGGGAGGAGGGTCAGAGGGAGAAGCAGACTCCCTGCCGAGCAGGGAGCCCGATGCAGGACTCGATCCCGGGACTCCAGGATCATGACCTGAGCCGAAGGCAGTCGCTTAACCAACTGAGCCACCCAGGCGCCCAATGATTGGAAATTTTTAAAGTTTTATCTCCTTTCCATAAACTAAAATTTGAACAAACATAGTAAAATATGTATGTATGCATATATATGCGTGCATGTCTACATGTATATGTTTTATATGTGCATGCTCAACTATAACCACCCTCATTCATTACAATTTATTTTTTTAAATTTTTCAGTGAAATTTAATAAATAATTCTCCCCATACATTTTTTTTTTCTTTTTTGTTCATTGCTCTATCCCTCATAACCACAAATTATTCCTGATGGTGCAGGTATCAATAAAGAATTGCCAAACTGATAGATTCTACAAATAGAAACGATATTAAGTAATGCTGAAATGAGATTTCTCAAGAAGCAATGAAAGAAATAGGTGTGAACTGCCACAGTAGTTCATGGAACATTTCTCAGCATCTAATTTCTAAAACACCCAGTGTCTACCTGAGTAGATTATAAGGTTTTATCCAACAAGTCAAAATTTTGAGCTTCATTCCTATCTATACATTCACATATTGTGACCAATCTATGATCCCAGTAAGAAGGAAAAGGCAAAACTGAAATAAAGAGGCATATAACAAAAATGAATATATCAGTATATGGGACAATGGTGGCAGATGGGATTTTACAGAAGGTGATCGATTTCTGCTGGTTTGCAAGCACTCTTGCAAACACATGAAATGCACACCTTTGACAAATATTTAACATATTTTCTTTTGTTTCTGTTTCTTTCTTCTGAATTATATTTTCAGAGGTTAATTTACAATGGAAAGGAGAAATAAAATTCCCAAAGAAGTTCTTTTGAGTCTAGATCTGTGGGCCACATTATGTCAGAACAGGAGAGAAAACACATATTTGGATGAGGATGATTGGTAGTGTTAGAATGGCCTGTGTAATATAAAGGAATTTGTCATAGAAACAAAGTTTTAGCTTTGGTCAAATATATATGTATGTTATATTTACTACTGTTTTATATGTTATATTACATCTATAAATAACCTCCTTATTAAGTTTTATAAAATAAGGAATCAAACAGTTTAGAACTCAGCAAGCAGATAGCTTTGTTTAAAAAGCATTGAATGAATGGTTCACATAAAATTGTTCACATAAAAATTTATCTGATTCAGACTTAATCTCTCGCTTAGAAACATACACTCACTGAGTGACAAAACATGCTAATTATTTAACAAAATAAAGTTATATTTAATAAGTCCATACATAGTTACTTTAAAAAATCTATTTGGTAATTAGATACTAGTATGAGAAAATGTATGAAGTGACTCCTTTATGGCTCCCATCTCCCCTCTCTTGAACAGGATTGTCTACAAGTATCCTATACCTGTTCCAACATTACATTTGTGTGGGGGGGTGGGGGCAAAGAACGTGTCTATTTAGTTTCCTAGATCTAAAGAGTGAGAACTGCACTCTAGAAACAGGTATAGGATACTTGTAGACAATCCTGTACAAGAGAGGGGAGATGAGGCATAAAGGAGTCACTTCATGGGGAACTTGGGTGGCTCAGTTGGTTAAGGGTCTGACTCTTGATTTCAGCTCAGGTCATGATCTCAAGGTTGTGAGGTCGAGCCCCGAGTTGGGCTCCACACTGGGTGTGGAGCCTGCTTGGGATTCTCTCTCTTCCTCTCCCTCTGTCCCTCCCCCTTCCTCTCTCAAAAAAGAAAAAAAAAAAAAAGACACTTCATAGTAATTCTGAAGTCTAGCTGGGTGGCACATGCTGGAAATTGCTTGATTAGGTTTCAAGAATGGAAATAGCTTTCCCTGGCCCCAGGCTATGCTACCGGACTCTGGTTTTTGCTCTGAATCATCCCTTTACTACCCACTCCTCCATAAAAACTAGCATGGGTTTTCAAATAAGTAGTTTTATAAGCATACTTCCTTTTAGTAGAATTTTATTGATCTGAAGACCTCTTTTTTCATTTTGTACTGTTTCTATTCCTTCCAGTTAAAGATATTATTGTTTAAAGATAATATAAAGATATTATTCTTAAATTGTGAATAAAATTCTCTCAATATCATTGTGTCCCTTCTATAACTTTTTGAAGATTATTCATTTAGATGCCAAAAGACACAACCACAAGTCTCTTCGTGATAGACTCTTCTCTACTTTGGGCTCCTGTTGAGACTGCTGTGGTATAACATTGCTTCTTAGATGTTTTTTGTTTTGTTTTGTTTTTTAAATTCAGGGGATCTGTTATACACACCCTTGATCTCCTGAAAGAACCTTTGGTTTGGCACCACCTTTGGCCTTTCTGACATCTTAACAAAAGCTTTACAATTACATCTTAAGCTTAATCTCAACCATGTTTTCCTGGAAATGGTCTGTATTGAACATTTGCTCCAAAGCCAATTCTTAATTCTGGCAACATTTTTCATTTGGAAAAGTTTTTTATTTTCATATTTTACTATAAAAAGCACAAAGAAATCAAGTGTCATATTTAACACTTTCCTTAGAAATCACCTTTGCTAGATTACCCAGGTAATTGGGCACATTTTAACTTCATATTTTAGTGCACACAGTAGTGTTGCTAATCGTTTTGATTATATCAGATAGATTTCTCTTCTTACAGTTTCCAATAACATATTCCTTACGTCCTTTTGTGGCCTCAAGGACACTATCCTCAATGACTAGAATTCTATGAACAGTCTGTTGAAGGCAGCTTAGACTTCTTCTAACATAGTCCTCAAAATTCTTCCAAACTCCTTCCATGCTCAATTCCAAAGCCACTACCACATTTTAGGTATTTGTTATGGTACCACTCAACCTGCCAGTACTTGATATTAGTTATTTATTGCTTCATTAAAAAAACACCCCACACCCTAGCCAATTAAAATAAGCAAACAACAACAACAAAATGATTATTTTTTTTAATTTTTTTTTAAATTTTTTTTTCTTTTAGATTTTATTTATTTGAGAGAGACAGAGATAGTGAGATAGAGAGCACAAGTGGGGAGGAGAGGGAGAAGCAGGCTCCCCACAGAGCAGGGGGCCCGATGCGGGACTCGATCCCAGGACCCTGGGATCATGACCTGAGCCGAAGGCAGACGCTTAACCAACTGAGCCACCCAGGCGCCCCAAAATGATTATTTTCTCATAGTTTTTATGTGTTGGGAACCCAGATGTGACTTAGCTGGTAGCTCTGTGTCAAGGTACAGTAGTCTTCCCTTATCTGCAGTTTTACTTTCCAAGGCTTCAGTTACCCAGGGTCTAGAAGCAGATGATCCACCTTCGGACCACTGTCAGAAGGTCAATAGTAGCCTAACACTACACCACAATGCCTAGATGATTTACCTCATTTCATTTCATTACATAGGCATTTTATCATTTCACATCATCGTAAGAAAGATAAATATTGTATAAGACATTTTGAGAGAGAGATCCCACATTCACATAACTTTCATTATAGTATATTGTTGCAATTTCTCTACTTTGTTATTAGTTACTGTTGTTAAACTCTTACTGTACCTAATTTATAAATTAAACTTTATCACAGGTATGCATGTATGTATAGTAAGAACATAGTATACACAGGATTTGGTACTATCTGCTGTTTCAGGCATCCACTGAGGGTTATGGGATGTATCTCCCACAGATAAGGAGAGACTACTGTATCTTGAAGTGTGCAATGAAAACATCAGTTAGGGCTGTGGTCCCATCAGATGACTTTATTGAAGGAATATGTGTTTCCAATCTCATTTGCCTGGTGGTTCAGAGGACTTAGTTTAGATATTTTCAAAATATCTCAGTCTAAACTGAGGAGCACCTGTCTATCCTGGAACAGAGCCAGAGAGTCACTGCAGTATTCCACGCACCCAAACAATAAACACTTGTGTATTTAGTCTTGAAGTTAGTGACCTTATGCCAAGGGAAAGTGAGCTTGGCAAAAATTTGTTATTGTCTAGTAGAATCCTGATATCTTTTTAAGATGATTATGCAGTTATTCTGTTAGGAAATTCTTAAGTAGATAAGTGTCTATTCGCTCAGTCATATATCCTTTAACTTAACTGACTTTATTTAGCATTTTATTAGTAGGACTTAACAATGAAAATAGAAGCCACTCTAGGTATTCTGGGTGGGAAGGTATTTAATACTGGAAATTATATAGGCTTTCAAACCACTGGTAACATGGGAGAACAAAGTTTAAGACAGTTTTCAGGAAATTCCAAATTATAGTGATGACAAGGTAACCATCACTAATAATATTAGTCACTTACAGCTCTGAAGTGGAGAATCCTCAGGAGAATACTTCAAGCCACAGATGAAAATTCGTATTTGCTATCTCTCAAAGCCCATATATTCTATTCTAACAGCAGCATAGTAGCATTGCCTTTCTTTTATGTCCCCCAAATTTTGCCCAATTGCCTCCACAAATATAATGTAACTCAAGCTCAATATCAAAAGGGTCCTGATATTATAGTTTCTAGACTTCACCTCCTTGAAATACAAGGAATAGCTTAGAAGAGTGGGGATGGTATTGAGTATCAATCAGTGATATCCAAGAGTCCACCCTTGATTACCTCGGCACCTTTATACATCCTTCTATAGAAAGCCAAAAACCGGAGCTCCTGGGTGGCTCAGTCAGTTTAGCATCTGCCTTCAGCTCAGGTCATGATCTCAGTGTCCTTGGATTGATCCCCACATCGGGCTCCCTACTCAGTGGGGAGCCTCTTCTCCCTCTCTCTCTGGCCCTCCCTGCTGCTTGTGTTTTCTCACTCTCTCTCAAATAGATAAATAAATAAATAAAATCTTTAAAAAAAAGCCAAAAACCCAAACCCAAACAAACAAAAAATGCTGGAGTAGAGATTTGAAGTTTAGAAAAGACATAAAATAAGTAGATGATATAAAGATTATATGTCATCTAAGGAGTTTTATACAATGACATTCAAATTCTGATTAAATGAAATGGAATTTTATACTCTGTTTCCTTCTTATTAAGATAAATTTAAAAGTTAAAGTTTAACATCCCATTGGCCTGGCTCTTTGATTCCAGATCTGTGGGTTCTAGATTTCCAGAAAATATACTGGGACAACACCCTGAATTCACAAAGTATTGTCTCCTAGATGATGCCAACCTGTATTTATTTATTTATTTATTATTATTTTTTTAAGATTTTATTTATTTATTTGAGAGAGAATGAGAGAGAGCACATGAGAGGGGGGAGGGTCAGAGGGAGAAGCAGACTCCCTGCTGAGCAGGGAGCCCGATGCGGGACTCGATCCAGGGACTCCAGGATCATGACCTGAGCCGAAGGCAGTAGCTTAACCGACTGAGCCACCCAGGCGTCTGCCAACCTTTATCTAAATAAGCCATTACTTTGTTCTACAAGGTCATATATTTCTGTATGTTAAGGTTCATATTAAGGCTGGAGAATATCATACTTATTATTCCCACTGCCTAACATTTATCACTGTGATGTGATTTCCTTATTCAGAAGCATTGCTGCATGTAATACTATAATAATGTACAGTAAGTCGAACATACACATCTGGAAGAGACCTGATTGGCATAGGAATAAAATATAAGTTCAGAATGTGTTAACTTAATTGAGGACAAATTACTACCTTTTGCTTTCTGGCAGGAATCTAGTATAGTTTACTTATCATTAGGCACCTGGCTAGTTCCACTAAAGTATGGCCATACTGGAAGCTGAGATAAACTGGGCATTTGGCAGTGCCCAAGTCAACCTTGGTGAAGCAAAGACCTTATTATGGAGTCCATGTATGTTTTTTGTCCTTATCTGTAGTCACTTAGTTTGAGAGAACAAATGATCATGCAATGAGGAGCCAAGGAAAAGTAGGTTGACTGAAATATACAGAAAAGTTATGAATAATAAACAGCCTTCTCTGTAGTAAGGCCCCTTTGGTAAGCATTCCTATGGGACACACATATTAACTGGACCTATTCTGAAAGGTCAATTCACTGTGTTTTTTTATATTTTTATTATCAATCTTCTTGTCTGTCCTTTCAAGTCCTTGGTTATCTGAATAACTGTTGGTTCCTTGCATCCAACCATCTCTATTTCCATGAAAAGTAGAAAACAAGATCTTCCAATATCTTTTCACTTTGAAGATTTACTTTGTTAATGTCCCTTATAATCATTCCCAAATGGAATAGTATGGTAATAGACCATTTTCAATATATGCCACTTATCAACCAGAACTTTCTGTAAAAGAGGCTTTTTTTTACTGATGGCCTAAAGTTTTTGCAGACATATATGTACATGTCGAGACAGGTACTGCACTGGGTCCATAGTTGAACCACAGGGCCAATCAAGAAATTTCTATCCTGAAATTTACTTGTGTCTGAAGTAACTATTCAAGCTAGACATCAGATATGTCAATTCTAGTTAATCGAGTAGTCCCTGTTATTTAGGACTCTGTGGCTAGATGTATCTGAAGCCACTTGATTCATTCTGGACAGCTCTGGTCACATGATCAAATGTCACCTAAGAGTCATAATTCACCCTCTATCATATCCTGGTAGAAATCCAAAAAGCAGATTTGTCAAAGATATTACTTTCTTTTTTTAATTTTATTTTATTACTTATTTATTTATTTATTTATTTATTTATTTATTTATTTTGAGAGGGAGAGAAAGGGAGCAAGTATGAGTGAGGGAGGGGCAGAGGGAGGCAGAGAGAGAGAATCAAGCAGGATCCATGCCAAGCACAGAGCCCAACATGGGGCTCAATCTCACCACCCTGAGATCATGACCTGAGCCAAAATCAAGAGCCCAAGCCTTAACCAACTGGTCCACCCAAGCACCCCAAAGATGTTACTTTTTATATTTATTTATTTATTTTTTTTATTTATTTTTTTTTTAAAGATTTTATTTATTTATTTGAGAGAGAGACTGAGATAGAGTGAGCATGAGAGGGGGGAGGATCAGAGGGAGAAGCAGACCCCCCGCTGAGCAAGGAGCCCGATATGGGACTCGATCCCGGGACTCCAGGATCATGACCTGAGCCGAGGGCAGTCGCTTAACCAACTGAGCCACCCAGGCGCCCAAGATGTTACTTTTTAAAGATGGAATGGCTGTGCTTCAAAAGCTGGTGTCATTTTCTATGATCTTCTAATGCAGGCTGCCATCATTATTGTTAAGCATCCCAGCTGACCACAGATACTTCAAGCACACAGTAACACTGGGGAACATAGGCAATTTGCAGAACTACTTATTCCTCAGTGCAGATACCAGCTGCATAGCCATTTCTTTCTTTGCATCTCCATAAAATTTGGTAAATTTTGAACCAAAAAGTAAATCAAGTCAGAGCGGAATTAGTAGGATATGTTAGGGTCCATAATAAAGACCATGTTAATAATAATAGAGGAAATGAGACTCAAATGAGAATTGTTAACATGAAGAATAGCTTGGGTTAGTGACTGATTATGTTAGGAAAGACAAAGGAGTTGAGACGGTGCCTAGATTTCATGTTTTAGCAATTGGTTTAGTAAAGGTACCCTTAACAAAAATATGGAATGGGGTAGAGTCTCTGGAAAAGGGAAGAAAATGAGAAGAATTAAAATTTTTAACAGGCTTACTTTGAGGTGAGGCCTGTTAGATATGAAAGGCTGAAGCAGAAAATAGAAGCTTGAGCTAATGATTTAGTAGTCATAATATTTGGCTATTGGTAATAAAATCCACTGAGGTTAGTAATGTATCCTTTAAAACTGAAATATAGAGCTGTTGATGCACAACTATCATTTAGCAACCTAGATGTTCTTGGCAGTTTATTGGCCAATCTTTCTGTTATTGATATTATTAATTCCCCAATTGTGTTAAAGCACAGTCGCTTAAATATTTAATATGTTTAAAGATTTTGTGGATCAGGGATTTGGGGAATGCTCATATGAGCAGCTCTTGCTTAGGGTCTCTCATGCAGTTTCAATCATCTGTTGGCTGGCACTCTGGTTATCTGAAGGTCTGACTGTGTTGATGTTGAGGATGGCTCACTCACATGGTTGCTGGCTGGAGCTCAACCGTAGAGTTGACCAGAGTGCCTTCTCATCTCGATGTAATGTCTTCTTCACAGGATTATGGCCTCAGGGTAGTTGGAATTCTTACAAATAGCTGAAGATTTCAAGTGTGATTGTACCAACACAAAGCAGAGGTCCAGCTAATTGCCTTAAAAACCTAGACTCAGACTTAATGTAGTTTCCCTTCTACTGCATTTTGCAGGTAAGAATAAGTCATGACTTTCACCACAGATGTAAGAAAAGATGACATAGACTCCTGTTTCAATGGGAGGAAAATCAAGATTTTTTTTAGATATGTTTAAAACTGCCAAGTTTCCTTGCTAATGGGTTACCTCTTAGCTCCCTTGTGTTAGTTTCCTATAACTGTTGTTAACAGATTACCACAAACACAGTGACTTACAAAAACACAGATTTATTACATTACTGTTCTGGAGGTCAGAAGTTTGAAATGGGGTCTTATGTGGCTTTAATCAAAGTATGCTTTCCTTCCAGAAGCTCTAAGAGGAGAATTTGTTTCTTGCTTTCTCTAGCCTGTAGAAGCTGCCCACATTCCTTGGCTCCTGGCCATATCACCCTGACCTCTGTATCCATGTATCACCTGTATCACATGTTTTTTTGGACTCTAATCCTCCTATCTCCTTTTTATAAAGACCCTTGTGATTACATTAGGCACACTAGATAACCCAGGATAATCTCTCCATCTCAATATCTTTAACTTAATCATATCTCTACAGCCCCATTACCATGTAAAGTAACAGGAATTAGAAAGTGGATATCACTGTGGCCCATCATTTGGCCTATCACACCCCTTGATGAAAACTAGAATGCTTACAATGTCTTGATGCAACAGTTCGCATGTAAACAGAACAGACAGATATATGAATATTGATCAGTTGGTCACCTCAGTCTACTAGGATCTATAGTTTCAAAATGTATTAATATTGATTTTTTAAGATATTTATTTGAGAGAGAGAAAGAGAGAAAAAGAGAGAGAGCGCACACGTGTGTGAGCAGGGGGAGGGGCAGAGGGAGAAAGAGAAGCAGACTCCCTGCTGAGTAGGGAGCCTGATTTGGGGCTCAATCCCAGGATCCTGAGCCAAAAGCAGAGGCTTAACCGACTAGTCACCCAAGTGCCCCTCAAAATGTATTAATATTCATAAGAGCATGTCAAGATAATTTTGCTCAAGTCTATCATTTTATAAGTTATAAAGCTAAGTTTTCATGAGATTAAATAATGTATTCCAGCCAACAATGGAAAAAACATAACTAGAACCTGATCTGCCTTGTTCCTAGCCTATTGCTTATTTAATTACACCACCTGTCCTGCAAGTTAGCAGAAAGTCATAGTCTTGGTGACATTGAGTTCCAAGAAAAGCAGTGAAAAAGCATTCAGAAAGAATGAATCAGGGCTTAATAGAAAATCTAAACAGACCAATAATGAGTAAAGAGATTAAATAAGTAATCAGAACCCACCTCACACAGAAACCCTAGAACCAGATGGCTTTACTGGTGAATTCTCCCAAACATGTAAAGAATTAGCAACAACCCTTCTCAAACTCTTCTAAAAAAATTGAAAAGGAGGGAACATTTCCAAACTTATTTTATGAGAATAACATGGCCCTGCTATCCAAGCCAGATAAGGATACTATCAGAAAAGGAAACTTTGGACCAAAGACCTTGATGAACATAGATGTAAAAATTTTCAACAAAATATTAGCAAACTGAATTTCAAGAACTCATTTAAAGAATTATACACCATGACCAAATGGGATTTACCCCTGTGATACAAGGGTGGTTCAACATATGAAAAGTAATAAATGCACACGACACATTAAAAGAATGAAAGATAAAAATCACATGATTTTTGCAACAGATGTAGAAAATCACTTGATAAAATACATCTTTTCATGACAAAAACCTTCAACAGATTTGGTATAAAAGGAACATACCTCAACATAATAAAAGCCACATGTGACACACTCACAGGTAATGTTATATTCAACAGTAAAAATTGAAAAGAATATTCCTTTAAGATCAGAAAAAAGACAAGGGTGCCCACTCTCACCACTCTTATTCAATATAGCACTCAAAGTCCTAGCCAGAGCAATTAGGCAAGACAAAGAAATAAAAAGGCATCTAAATCTGAAAGGAAGAAGTAAAATTGCTGTTATTTGTAGGTGATATGATCTTATCCAGAAAATCCCAAAGAGTCCCCAAAATGCTATTGGAACTAATGAATTCAGTAAAGTTGAATGATATAAAATCAACATATGGAAATAGTTGCATTTCTATACTCTAATAACAAAACATCTCAAAAAGAAATAAAAACTATCCCATTCATAATAGCATCAAAAACAATAAAATAAATAGGAATATATTTAACTAAGGAAGTAAAAGATCTGTATAATAAAATCTGTAAAACTTTGATGAAAGAAATGGAAGCCATGAACAAATGGAAAGACATCCTCTCTTCATGAATCAGAAGAATATTATTAAAATGTTTATACTTACTAAAGCCATTTACAGATTTAATGTAATCCCTATCAAAATCCCAATGGCACTCTCCACAGAAACAGAATAAAAAGCAATCCTAAAAGTTGTATGGAACCACAAGAGATTCCAAATAGCCAAAACAATCCTGAGAAAGATAAACAAAGCTGGAAACAGCACACTTCCTGATTTTAAACTATACTACAAAGCTATAGTAACTAAAACAGTATGGTACTGGCATTAAAATAGACACATAGACCAACAGAACAAAACAGAGAGCCCAGAATCAAATTCCTGCATTTATGGTCACCTAGTATTCAACAAGAGAACCAAAACACCCAATGGGAAAAAGACATTTTCTTCAATAAACAGTGTTGGGAAAACTGGATAAACATATAGCAAAATGAAATTGGACATTTGTCTTACATCACTCACAAAAATTAACCAGAAGTGGATCAAAAACTTAAACGTAAGACCTGAAAACATAAAACTCCTAGAAGAAAATACAGAGAAGAAAGTCTTTGGCATTGATTTTGGCATTGGATATGACACCAAAAGCTCAAACAACAAAAACAAAAATCAGTAAGTGAGACTAGATCGTATTTAAAAGCTTCTGCATAACAAAAGAAACAATAAAATGAAAAAAAAAAAACAAACTTACAGAATGAGAGAACATTTTTGCAAACCATACTGGATGAGGGATTAATATCCAAAATATGTAACTCATACAACTCGATATCAGCAACAAAAACAATCAAATTTTTAAAATGGGCAGAGAAACTAAGTAAATATTTCTCCAAAGAGACATCTAAATGACCAACAGGTACACACAAAAAAATGCTTAACATCACTAATCATCAGAGAAATGCAAATCAAAACCAAAATGAGATACTACCTCATACCTGTTAGAATGCCTATCATCAAGAAGATATAACAAGTGCTGGCAAAGATATGGAGAAAAAGGAACACTTGTACACTGTTGGTAGGAATGTAAATAGGTTCAGCCACTACAGAAAACAATAAGAGTTTCCTCCGAAAAGTAAAAATAGGTCTACCATATGATCCAGCAATTCCACTTGGATGTAGCCAAAGGAAATGGAAACAGGATATCAAAAATACATCTGTACCATTATTCACAATAGCCAAGATACAGAAACAACCTCAGTGTCTTCCAAAAAATGCATAAAAATATGTAATATACATATGCATATATATATTACATATGTGATATAAATACACATATGCACACACATATACAATGGAATATTATTCACCCACAATCAAGAAGGACATCCTGCCATTTGTGATACCATGGTTAGACCTTGAGGATATAATGCTAAATGAGACAAGTCAGACAGAGAGACACAAATACTGTAATGATATCACTTATATGTGAAATCTTAAAAAAGAGCAAGCTAATAAAAACAAAAAGTAAAATGGTAGTTACCAAAGGATGGGGGTGAGAGGTTAGGACAGTTTGTTGTTGTTGTTGTTGTTGTTGTTGTTGTTGTTGTTGTTGTTTTTAAGGACTTAAAATGAATAGTAAATAAGCTCCAGAGAACTAAGGCGCAGTATCATTAATACAGATTAAAATACTGTAGTAGCATCCTCAAACATGATAGAGTAGGCAGTTAGCTAGATATGAGCGTGGAATGGGACTGTTCCATTGTTGAAAAAGACAGAAACCACCAACCACCTCCAGAATGCAAGCAGCTGGGAACCCCATCCCACCCCCCAAGGAATATGCTGGTATTCTTCCCTATAACCGCTGTCCTAAAGTAACCTCTAGCTTCATTATAATACATTTACTTCACGGTTTTGACCTCCTTTGGGAGGATGGCTGCCATGACAGTTCCAACACCGACCACATAGGGCTAACATCTCCTCCTCCCAACCGGTAGGCAGAGTCCCTCAGAAGATTGGAGGCAGCCTCGGTCAGAGCGCCATAATCCTTGCAATTATGAACAACCATACAACCCTGACCCCCGGTGAAGTTGCCACCCTGCCCGCGCTCCTACTCTGAGAGTATACTTCCGCTTTGTCCATATTAAATTCCTGCTTGCTTCAGAGTTTGGCCCCTAATTCTTTCTCGGTGGAACTCAAGAACTCGGGCCAGGGAACAGGACTATCTGCTAACAAACATGCTTAGAGCGCACATCTTAATTATTTTAAGCACTAAAGAGAAATGATAATTATGTGACACCATAGAGGTGCTAATTATCACTGCAATGGCAATATTACAATATATAAATGTATCAAATCACAATGTTGTTAAACCTTAAATTTATACAATGTATGTCAAATATATTTCATTTATTTATTTGTTTATTTTTAAATTAAAAAAAATACAGAAAAATCATTTAAACTCGAGCCTTTTTTTATGCTAACTGCATCAGGATGAGAGACTGCCATAAACAGGATGTTCACCATAATGGTGCAGCTAAAAAGAAAATCACTGGCCTAAATTGGGGTCACTTAGGCCGAGTTATTGATTTGGGGCTTAATACCTAACCTAATTGCACTTCATAGCTCCCCCAGAAACGAGGTCTTAACTGGTCAGTCAGGAATTTTCTGATAAGCACCAATGAGGTAATCTGTCACATGGGCCCCCTCCATCCCCCTAAGCAAGATAAAGTAATCTGCATTAAACTTCCTGCCCTTCTCCCTAGGGGAAGCTGACCTTCCTGAAACAATTCTGTCTTCCTTTTGCTAATAACTTCTTGTCCCACCCTCCTCTCTATAAAAACCTTCCATTTTGTGCAACTCCTTGGAGTTAACAAGATAGGATTCTGTCCCAATTCATGAATCATTTAATAAAGCCAGTTAGATCTTCAAATTTATTTGGTTGCATTTTGTTTTTTCAACAGTACCAAAATTAAAACTAATCACCCATACCTACTGTCCACCTTTAAACCAAGCTAACTACTTTATCATTTTATTTGTTTCTATCCCCTGTGGACTTGTTATTTATTTTCAGTCTTTAACAGCATATATACATAATTTTATTTTCCATTTGGACTAAACCTCAGTGCTAGAACTGGATATATCTTTTCACTTTAACCTGTACTTATTCCTAAAGAACTGAAGTATTTGCTGAAGCTGCAGAATTCAGTAATACCATATTTTTTTTTAAAGTTAGTTTACTGAGTAAACATGGAGGTACATATTTTTTTCTTTCTTAAGAGACTCCTTTATTCATTTATGTTTCTAATAATTCAAAATAATTTTCTATGTTTGTGACAGATGGTTTAGGGACACCAATCATATTTCTGCAGTATCAAGCCACAGAATTTAAGTCCCAGTTCAACAGCCCACAGAGTGAACTATAAGGTGGTTCTTCAACCTCCTAAGGTTGTTGTCAGCATGACTGCACATTATACTGGAAAAATTGGTTTGTAAGTTGAAAAAATGTTACACAAGGACCAGATATTATTTCTATTCACCCATCCCTTGCCTTTCTTCCAATGCAGCTATTTTTCCTATAAATCAATAAAGCACCACATTTATCTCTCAGTCTAGAGAGCACCTTCAGGGATGCTGTTAGTGTATGTTTTTTAAACACCAGAAAAAGGATTAAGTCACACAGAAGAAAGAGTGTGGCTCAAGAACTGAATTTATCCATGTTAAGAACAATGTTTTGAAGGGCATCATAGAGCAATGGTACATCAGAGACTCTAGGCCTGCTTTTTGCCTGCAGGGTAGAAGCAATGTTTGCATATCATTACCTTTAGCTATGCTCTGCTCTCTTTGTCCTGTCCTCTCACAGTGTCCTTATGCTGGTTTTATCCTGAGAAAACTGCTGAAATTGTTAAATATACAGATTGTTGCATTCCCCTTCTGGAGATTCTGGTGGAGTGGAATCTATATTATTGATCTTCCCCAGATGACTCCAATGCAGCCAATAGATGAGAAACAGGGTCCCATTATAGTCACCGTAGACTCTGGTCTTAGTAGAGTCATAAAAATAGACCTAAATTTTATTTACAACTCAATTTATGGATTTAGGTCACTTATGAGACCTAGTTCTCTTCATGCAATTCCTATACTACTTTATGAAATTTGCTGAAGTACTTTGTCTCCCTAAGGGACCTGACTCGAAAAGCATCATTACAACTGCTTCCCCCCTCCAAATTTTCTCTCTTCAAAACCCTTTTTATCTTAGACCCGTCGTGTGTAAAGCTCTTATTTACTAAATGTTTCCTTTGTGTTACAGTAAATGAAAGTGGAATTTTGAGAAAGTATTTTCTTTTCAAGAAATAATTTTTTTTCAACATATATTTTATGTTTTGCTAGAGTTTCCTCAGCTACACCATGGACAATGTGCTCAGTGTTTACTATATTCTGTTGTGTTCATATGGAATTGGCTTTCATTCAGTGTTAGAAGATACATACAAATGACCTCATCATTGATTTGGGAGAAAAGGTCAAGGAATATATCCTTTATTTAATCCTTTAGTGTTTTGCACAGAACTTGTGCGTTTTACATAACACTGACTCAGGGAGGAATAAGCCCATTGTAACGTTTCCAGTATTAGATCTTGCAGTCCTTCTCAGGGGCAGTCATTATTGCCAGTCTCATCTTACAATGGAGAAACCTGGCTCAAAAGTGATTTTCAGGAAAAGCTCACACAAAATCCTAACCCACCACTTCTCTTAACGATTTTGCCTACAGTGAGTATCCTGTTTGGGGATGCAGGTGTTGGAGCTAATAGACCTGTGCCTCTTTTTCTTCCTTTTCTTTCTTTACTTTTCTTTTCCATGAGCCCAGGAAACTCATTTGCAAATACATGTATCCACATTCTCCCATCTAGAAAGGAAATGATGATATAAATGGGATATTCTTAACTGAGTTAGGGAAGATTAGGTCTTTAAGCATCTAATTTTTCTTAAATATCCTTTCAGGGACACACACACCATCTCCATCTTTTCCGCAGCTTTATTCTTCAGTGGTGCCCAAAACGACTACTACAAATACATAGGCTATGTGGTATTTAGGACACAAATCTGTGTAAGAAGGGACTTTTGTGTATTTAGTAAGTTGTTGCCTTTGCTTACACAAGAATTAATTAAAGGTGTACCACTAATAGCTAATTGGGTCACTAGGTCATAACTTAGGAATAGAAAAAATCTAACTTGTTTAAAATACAGTTAAGACATTATTCATAAAAGAATGGATAAGAAATATGTAATTTGAAATAGGTTGAGTCACAGCTTAAAATCAATTAAGAACAGTTAAATACTTATAGATTACACTGATTCTCTGGACTGTCAATTAAAACACCAACAAATCAACCGAAAACTGGATCTTACATTTTCCTGAATAAAAACAAACAGTTCTAATATTCAAATATTTCCATTTAAATAACTACAAATAAAAGCATTACCCAAACATTTAATAATATATAGAGTAGAGCTGCCTACCTGGACTAAATTAATCTCTACTGTATGTTATGACCTTTCCTATAACTTTTTTATTATGTGATTGTCCCTAGTGATATTTTTCTGATGTGCCTATACCTTTCAAACCGCAGAGGGGGAAAAAAGAAGAAGAAGAAGAAGAAGAAGAACCTAAAGGAAAAGGTCACAGCCCTGCACGATGTGCAGCTCCAGTTTCAAGGGAATATGAAATTCGGATACTGAGTAGCTCTGGATCGCTTCCATGAAGCTGTCAGGAGAAAGCAGCAGCCTTTAATGATCACAGGCCTCTATGTTCAATTGAGTGTGACTGGATGAAGCAAGAATTCAAACTGCGTCTCAGTGGCGAATTGTCTGCTGATTGAGATGTAGCTCAGTGAGAGGAAAATGCTCCCAAGGGACTGTGATTCTATTGAGAAAGCAGGAGCAAAACCTGATTTCAGGCTTGGGAGTGCACTTCAATTTAGGTGCAGTGTAGGATTCTAATCCAGGAAATAAGCAAAGAATGGGTTGAAATTTTTAAAGTGCTTTCCTTTTTTTGTTTATTAGATATTCCAAATATTGCTGAGGAACTATTTTTTATTTCACAAAACCTCAACAAAAAGTAATTTTCAGTTCAGTAAATCATGACATCTTTATCAACTTCTTATCCTCTACTTACACCTAGATTTCCAAATAGTATATATTACTTAAGTCAAAATAGATCAATTTGTATTAAAATAAAAGCAGGCCAAAAAGTATAATAGTATCCACCTTATTTTTTGTGCATATTATTATTTATATGTAATAAAACTACATTTTATCACACAACCTAAGGACTGGGCTATAAAAGGCTATGAAGAAAATTTTAGCAGAAAGGTATAGAGGTCAGGTGATCCAACCCATCCATTTCACAGATGAACAAACTGAAAACCTATAGTACACTCTACCTGGCACATTAACAAATCCAACATACTTCTCTCTCTTTCTATATTTAATAAGAACTTTCAAGTTTTAATAATGAATAATTTTGTAATTATATGATAAAAGTTCTTTCCTTCTTTTAGTGTGAAAGCTCAGTGAAAATTTCTCTGATTTCTCAAATCATATTTCCCTGCTTCTTCATATTCACTGTATAGAGAGCATGGCTATATCATGGGTCTTAAATTTATATTTGTTCTGTTAAGGTACTAGAAAAAACAAACATAAAATCTCATACTTCCAATTTCAAATTATCACTAAGGAATCTTGCTAGAGCGCCTAGATTCAGTATTCATCAAATCCTGCTAAAGGATTGGACTACATCGTATAAAAATTATTACCAGCTTTCCAAACTTGAAGCTACAAAAGCAGAGCGGTGGGTTATAATGAATTCAAAACGTACACAAAAAGGAAATAGAAATTTCCTCTTCAACTGGATAAGTTCCTTGTGATTATACTTCTTTGTGGACAAAGCTGCCATTTTTTTTTAATCACACCTAGACATAAGCACAATGATTTGCATATAGAAGTCACTCAATAGCAAATTTAGTATTCTAAATTTAGATAAGTAATAGATATTATGATTTAAAAAATTTTAACTTCACTTTTATTACTTCCTTGTCAAGGTCAATGTCATTATCTTTACTGACATATAAATTAAAAACAAACTTTTATAGATCTGTGAAAAAATCTACGTATATTTGTGGATAACTATATAAAGTCAGTGTAAGTGTTGAATCACTATATTGTACACCTGAAACTAATATTGTACTCTGTTAATTTAAAAAAATGTGTATATATATGTATGTGTGTATATATATCAAAAAAATCAGCATGTAGGAATGTATGTATAAAATAAAAAAGAGCATACAGATAAAGACATAGATGAAAAATCAGTAGATGTGAAGTGCATACAATTTTTGGTGTTCAATGCAGATGGAGGACATATAAAAAAAAATGTCTTTAAGCATACAACAGATCCCTCTTCACAATATTTACTTATGTAATTTCTAGTGTTATTCTAAAAGTGATCACAGCGCTAATTTAGGAGAGAAATAAATTTTAAAACATCTGGTGTTCTTTTTACATGGAATATATTTTGCACTTATAGAAATATATTGCTAAGAAGGTACTTCTACTCAAGACTTAGTAGGGGATGAAATTCATAGATGACAAAAATTGGTTAAAAACAAATTCCCCAAGAGTACCTTTCCTGCATCATTGCTTAAGCCTTTTTAATGAAAAACTATGAATTTAAATTAGAAAGTTTAATAGATGCAAATCAAGAAAATGAAAATTAAAAATGCAGGTTAGAAGAACATTGTTACAAAGGTGCTAAAATAGCAAGGTGATTAAAAAGTTTCTCGGTATTCCACTATGGGTAAAGAGTTATTCAATTATTCACAAATACCCATATGGCAATGTATATTTTAATAAGATTTAAATACCTAATGGCTGTCTTTGGATATATCATGGTACAATACCTAGTTAAAATTCCTTTAAACCCAATAAAACTCCAAATTGTATTAATTGTCTGTGATAGTCAATGTATTTGAAAAATGGAATGATTAAGCACTCATTCTCAGATTGTAAATATACCAAAAAAAAACCCCACCAAAAAACAAAATTGCACAATTAACATTTCTTATTATTTAAAATTATTCATTTTTCCATTCCTTGTCTCCAATTCAGGTGATTATATTAGCATTTTTTAAATTCCAGAATTAAGAACCCCAAATTTATTTCTACATTAGTTTAAATCTTAGTTTGGAGTTTTAAGAGAGTCATAAAATTTTATCACATAGATCGAGAAAAATCAATATGTGAGGCACAAGCACCAAGAGTGACATATTGTTACATAACTAACAAATTTGTTTCAGTTCCTAATGATGTGAACCAGAAATTTCATTAGTGACTTTTAATTCCCAGTTATAATTCAGCTATGTGCATGAACATCCTAAGTCTTAATCTTCACATAAAAGTCACTATGTGAGGTAGATCCCTGCTTTGAGTATAAAATTATTATCTTTAACATGGAAATCTAATATTTATCATTAACAGTCAATCATTAAGCAGATAAATAAGTATTTCATAAGGGAAAATTCAGTGTTTTCAAAAAGATGAAATTATAACTGACTTATTTTATAGCTAGACATAATTATTAGGAGAAATATTAAAAATATTTATATTGAAGAGTGTTTATGTATGATAACTTTGGGGCCAGAATGATGGTTTTATCATAAGTATAGCACTAGCTCAAAAAAAAATAATAATAACTCAAAAAACCTTATAAATGGTTTGCCTGGGAATGGAAGACATCAGGAATTAAGGCTGGGACTAGAATGCAGAATCACTCGTAAGTAGGACCTGATAAAGTACAAATTCCCAGTATCTTTCAATATTTCATTGTGTCTACCATCCCCTGGTTTCCTCCTAAGGTTGTTGTTGTTGTTTGTACTTTTTTGTCTTTAATACTTTTGAGACATACATAAAATGCACAAATTTTAAGTGTACACATCTATACATTTTTACATGTGAACACACCCATGTATTTATCATCAAGATCAAGATGTAGACTATTTCCAGAAGTTTCCTTCATTCCCCTTCACCTTGAACCCTCAACTTTTCCTTATTCTGAGGTGACTACAATTTTGACTTCTTTCACTCACTTTGTTGGTTTTACCTGTTTTTGAATATTTTTATAAATATGAACTTATAAAGAATACTACTTTGACATTTTTTGTTCAACATTATGTCTATGAAATTTAGCCATGTTATTGTGTGCACTTTTTTTTTTTTTACGTTTAAAAATTGCATATATGTCAAGGTTTTCTCTTCCTTTTGGGAGATATTATTATTTGTCACATCATCTCATGGATTCAAAACCTCTGGAGATGACACATTTGAAAACTGCAGATTAAAATATTAACAGAAGGATACTGGCTACAGTTTGTGACCTGATTTCTAAGTCAAGGGCCAAGAGTGTCAGGTCTAAACCTGGAGAAGAGATTTTATCCCCAGTATGAAGAACTCTCAGAACAAGACATACGGCATTAGCCAAATTACCTAATATCACAATTTCTTCATTTTTTCCCAAATCTGCCAAAATTAAAAATTAGAAGAGTCTGTAGGAATATAACAATAATAGTCTTTTAAAATGGCACATGTACTACTTCAAGAGGCTAATGTCATATCTTGGGTTACTCTCTTTTGAATTACCATCTGTCCAATCTCACTACCTCCAGTGAGAAGTTCTATGGACTAACTGATACTATATATGATCCCAGTTGATGTAGGAACCATAGCATTTAAGATTCTCCCCACTTTCCATGAATTTTGTAAAGCCTGATATGAAGATCTTGACTATCAAAAGAAAGCTATCCAATATTCCTTTGAATGGTTAAGGTTTTAGATAGTGAGTAGAGACTCAGTTTTTTTCTCTTTCCAGAATCAATCTCTTTTACCACTTCCTACATGGTAAGAGTCTGTTCATTCATATAGCCCATTTAGCAGTGTTTCTTATGACACAGGCTGTGCTTCCTGCACAGTCCTTCCCTGCTCTGTGCTCCACTCAAAGCGGGTAGCCTTTCATACCACTCAGTCACAGAGGACCAGGGAATGTTCCTACATGTGGAATATGCGGAATTTAGGACAATAGCCAAACTATGGAAAGAGCCTAGATGTCCATTAACAGATGAATGGATAAAGAATAGTGGTATATATATACAATGGAATATTATGCAGCATCAAAAAACGAAATCTTGCCATTTGCAATGACCTGGATGGAACTAGAGGGTATCATGTTAAGCAAAATAAGTCAATCAGAGAAAGACATGTATCATATGACCTTACTGATATGAGGTATTCTTAATCTCAGGAAACAAACTGAGGGTTGCTGGAGTGGTGGGGGTGGGAGGGATGGGGTGGCTGGGTGATAGACATTGGGGAGGGTATGTGCTATGGTGAGCGCTATGAATTGTGTAAGACTGATGAATCACAGACCTGTACCTCTGAAACAAATAATACATTATATGTTAAAAAAAAAAAAAAAAGATAGTAGGAAGGGAAAAATGAAGGGGGGGAAATCGGATGGGTAGACAAACCATGAGAGACTATGGACTCTGAGAAACAAACTGAGGGTTTTGGAGGGGAGGAGGGTGGGGGGATGGGTTAGCCTGGTGATGGGTATTAAAGAGGGCACATATTGAATGGAGCACTGGGTGTTATACACAAAGAATGAATCATGGAACACACATCAAAAACTAATGATGTAATGAATGGTGACTAACATAACATAATAAAGTTAAATTAAATTTTTTAAAAAAAGAACCCAAAGAGATTCTACATGTAATGTTCATCCTTTTCATGCTAGGAGATTCAAAGTATAATAATTACCTTTAACTTTAGAGGGCATATCTAATATTGCCCTGGGCACTGGATTCCTGGACTCCTAAAATTTATGCATGTGTCTAGACCTATAGAGTTTATCTTTCACCTCTGCAGCACACATGTCTTACTAATGCTTCAAGTTGCTGGCTACCTCTTGTTCATCCGGACTGTCAGCATAATGTCATTAATGTAATGGATTAGTGTAATACTTTGCAGGATGTCTAGATACCCCATATTTTCTTAGACTCTATTATGTTAGAAGGTGGGAGAGTTAATATAGACTGGGACAATAACTGTAGATGTTTATCTATTTATTTTTTTCCTTTCCATGTAAATTTGAAGTATTTCTTATCCTCTTTGCTAATTGGGATAGAAAATAATTTATCCACCAAATCACTGGCTCTTATAACTTACCTGTGTTATACAAGATTGCTACAGGAAGAAAATACTGCAACTGGTATCACAGGTGCAATTGGGGCTACTATTTGCTTGAGCTCATAGTAATCAAAAGTCATGCTGGTGAATGTTTTTACAACTGTCACTTTGTATTGGGGTCTATCTATGCTTCACCTGCATCATTGATAGTCTTCATTGCAGCCAGGCAATGAATAATCCAGTTCTAAAACCTCATCTTAACCATGTTATTGCTGGTGGGTTGTCTAGAAGCAAGTGCTGAGACAGATTTCAGTGCATGGTGATAAGGATCAGTACCTGTGGAAAGAAGGCGAAATAAAAGAAGGAAGCTAAAGTATAATGTAGACGTGAAAAAAAACTTTGGTCAACCTGGTAGAGAGTTCTAGAACAATTACTGCCACACAGATTGTTCCATAACAGGTAGAAGGGGCTGTGCCTAGCTCAAACATAAGATATAGACTTTTCTGGGAAGGGTGTAACTTTGGACAAAGTGGTTCTTTACTGAGGAAATCTCCAAAGGAGGTGTCCACTGAATGTACTTCTTACTACCAGGCAACAAGTCCTTCCTTGAAGAGAGCTCTGGGTGGTGCATCTCTGTGCCTACCACAGATGATAATATCTGTTCTATGATACCTTCCCAACATCATGCTCATGGATTCCGAGATCACCTGATGAGTGTTCAAATCAATTTCCAAAAACAAAAAAATCCCACCAAGCTTAACTGAATCCATTTGTTCAACTCCACTGTTACAAGGAGTTAAGCTCCATGTTCAGTTCATGGAAATATTTGTTAAAAGAATTGTATTTGTTAAAAGAATGCCTGGTAACCAGCAAAGACAGGGTCCTTTGTGGGCAAAATAACTTTTTCTAATGTGATGTTGCTTGGGAGGGCCTAAATATTAAGGTCCGTGTCTTCAGTGTAATTTCTGGAAAAAGTTCACTCTGACCTCCCTGAATTGAGAGGTCTAAGTTTGGAGGGAAATTTGACAAAGTCTTCATCTGAGGGAATGGATGAGAGTGTGTCCATTTCACTGGTGGTACCAAGAAACTGATTTCCTTGTATTAAGGGCATTTCACTGTATTTCTAATAAGATGACTTTCCAGAAAGTAAAATTTGTTATGTTCTGGCTTTTAAATGGTGAAATATAAATAAATTTCATAATTTATCTGAAATATATATATATATACACACAGTATGTATTACAGTACAAAAAGAGAAATATCTTTACCCATGTCCATGGACCACATCCTCATCAACTTTTACATTTTCATATACTCTCAGGAAATACATGATTTTTAGGCATTAAAACATCCAGTCCTGTGTAAAGTAAAAAACAAAAAAATAGAAACAAAAACAAAAAGCCCTACACTCTCAAATATCCCTCTTCCTTAACTTGGTCTTCCTTCCCCCTGGGAAGCCTGTAGGTATCAAGGCACATGATCCCTTTCTTCTCTATATCTCCTGTAGTAATCTGGGATGGCTGAACTGCCATTTGTTGTAAAAAATGCCCCTTCTAATTGACGTTTACAACCTATACCTTGGTTTCTTATCTAAATATACATGTCAACATTGTTCTGCTGATATCAACCTGCCCCTGGGAACAAGGATCTCTTGTGTGGGGTTCTTTTCAAAATAGCTCATAGTTGATCCTGTTTTGCAGGGTCTATGTCTGGTTCCCTAAATCCTTAAGCATCCTTTCTTGATCTTTAGTCCCAAAACAGATGATTTCAAAAGTGAGTCAGAAATCATTCCCTGAACTATTCCATCTCCAATGCACACATGCCAAAGTCCACGAATACTTATCTTGAACTTTCCTTCACATAGTTTAAAGTTATATAGGTTTATCTCCAAAAGCACAATAGGCAGACAATTCCTCTGAAATAAATCCATGCTCTGCAGTCTCTACAACTTTCAAACAAATCTCATTTATGTTCTGAGTTGGATAATAAACTAAGGGTCACAAACCAGTTTCAAAATATTTTATCCAGTATGATTTAGGGGATGTAGTTCTCATTTTACCTTTCCACAGGAACCCACTGGGATCTCTGCCCAAACTTGTAACAACAGAAAAATTCTCATTTAACATATTTGCATATACAGACTATCTTTTCCCAGCCATGGAGATTCAACATAATCCTTATATTGTTCTTCTACGGAAGAGGAAAAGTCAAGTCAAGAGAAGAAAATGGCCTAGCATTTCACAAAGGGAAAATGTCAAAAGAATTAAATTCCAAAATAGATTACATATAAATACTTCAATGGTTCTATGTCTCTTGTACAAATATCTAAATGTAGCATGCCTACTATATACCACATAATTTGTTCTATCTGACTCCACACTATCCTTGAAAATGTGGTCCAATAAATACCTCCATTTATTGGATGAGGAAACTAAGGATTGATTTGTTAAAGTTTCATTGCAAGAAAATGGTGGATCACGTTTCAAATTCAAGTCTCTCAGAGTCCAGAGACCAAGCTTTTCCAAGGACATTTTTCTAGTCAGTATTTATTTATGATTGGCAATAAAGAGAGAAGTTAAAGACCCTGCTTAATCTGCTTACATTCACTTATAGATCTGGGTTATGAGAGTCAATTTTTAGTTTTAATGTAACTCCTGTCATGCCAGTAACAAATTTTCACCCAGGCATTGGTTTATCTTTAAACAATGTAATGTGTTTGCACTGAAAAAAAATATTATCCAAGATTGAAATGGGTAAATTTAAGAAGATTCTTTGGGTGATAAGACAAATCTCAATATGAATGACTCCACAATGTAGGTATTAAATGATAGTTTGTATATATTCTAATTGGTTGAACTTAATATATATTTGCATATATATGACATTTATCAATGTATATTATAGAACAGATATAGACATTATGTGTATATATGCATATTTACATAGAAGGAGAATAGAGGGAGAGAGAAAGAAGACACACACATATATATATAAAAGATTCAGGGGCACCTGGGTAGCTCATTCAGTTGAGTGACTGACTCCTGATTTTGGCTCAGGTCATGATCTCATGGGTTGTGAAATCAAGCCCCATGTGGGGCTCCATGGTTAGCAAGGAGTCTGCTTGGGATCCTCTGCCTCTCCCTCTCCCCCTGCTCCTCCCCACATTTGTGCATACTCTCTCTCTCTAAAGTAAATAAGAATAAAATCTTTAAAAAAAAAAAAACATGCATTTGCACAAGAAAGCAGAACACAAAACTGACAATAGGCAACATGACTTAAATTGGTAAAATGAACAGGAAAGAGGTGTTTATTTAGACCACCTCTAAGTAGCTAGTGATTCTAGCCACAATAAATATGTTTTAGGGACCTACTATATAATGGGTGAATAAAATAGAGCCATTCTTTGTCTTAATGGAGCTTATACTTCATTGGATTCAACAGCTAAACAAGTTATGAAAGTATGTTAGTTTGGGTACATGGTGGCTGCCTCCTCAATACTTACCACTTAAGTTATGTCAGTAATTAAAGATAGTTAGCAAACCCTCTGTTTCAAACAATTGTAATTACACTTGCCTAATACTTTCCAGAATATTTAGCAATTTACTTTGTATTGCTTCTTCTATGAAGAGCCAATCTTGGGTTAGAAAGGATATTCCCTCAGTAGGCAAATAATTCCTTAAGATGAATCCACAAAATGAACATTTAGTGACTACGGCTATGAAATTGATCAACTAATACAACTTAACACTTGTAGAAGCCAAATTGTCTTAGAAATTTAGACTAGTGAATGTTTTGCCTGTTAAGAACTCTTGGACTGCATATCATAGTTATGAAACTTAAATATCTGCTTATCATTTGGATGAGGTCATACCATTCACATCTTTGGAATATCTTAGTCAAACTTTGGTTTGAAATTGAGCATGAGGAGAAGCTGAATGAGAAAAAGTTATAGTATTTCAGCCTGGACCTAATAAGAACCTAAATATTTTCTGTTATGGTCCTAAACAAGCTCAAAATGACCAAGAAGCCAGGTCACTGCTGCTGCTGCAGCTGCTACCAGTTGAAGAACCCCATATTGGCAAGACTGATTGACAAGGCAAGTCCATTGCATCAGCGCACCAGCCAGAATGGGCCCACAGAGGACTTGGCTTGCCTAATGACAGGCTGGAGAAGTTTTGATATATAATATGTAGGTGCATTATGTCCATGGGGACATTGACCAATGGAAGGCCGGTTTTAGCAGGGAGCTTTAGGATAAATTCTTCTCCCTTCCTTATCTAGAAAGGGCTCTTTTAAGAAATGGCATTCCACTTGGTCTCCGTAAAGATGTACAGGGAATCATTTATGGGGTCTCCCCGCAGCCCAGAGTCGGAGATTGTTGAAAACTTTAAATTTGATTCCTGAAAGGACTCAATGGCTTACAGAAGGGATGAAATGTGGTCTGAAGGACGATACGACTATGAAAGACTTCCAAGAGAACGAGTACCTCCTCAAAATCACCCCAGTGATGGCTACCATAGAGTAGTTAATATTGTGCCAAAGAAACCATCACTGCTAGACAGACCTGGTGAAGGAAGCTACAATAGATATTACAGTCATGTTGATTACCAAGAATATGACAAGGGCCACAGTTTTTCTCATGATCGAAGAAGTGGTCCACCTCACAGAGGAGATGAATCTGGCTATAGGTGGACAAGAGATGATCATTCTGCAAGTCGACAGCCTGAGTACAGGGACATGAGAGATGGCTTTAGAAGAAAAAGTTTCTATTCTTCCCATTACATGAGAAACCGGTCTCCTCATAAAAGAGATACTCCTTTTTTTCAGATAATTACCTGTAGGTCGAATGGATTCTCCACACAGCAGGTCTGGCTCGTGTCAGTAGCAAAAGCTACTCTCCAGAAAGAAGCAAAATGTACTCTTTCCATCAAGCTCAACATAGAAAGTCCGTCTGTGCTGGTGCCTCCTACAAACGGCAGAATGAAGGAAATCCAGAAAGAGGTAAAGAGAGACCTGTTCAGTCTTTGAAAACATCAAGAGACACCTCACCCTCATGTTCTTCAGCAGTTCCTCCATCAAAGATGTTAGACAAACCCAGTAGGCTAACTAAAAAGGAACGCTGAGTTTGCAAGCAAGTGCGCTGCTGAAAAGCTAGAGAAGGCAGATGAGTGTAACTTACCTGAAATTGAGTATGAGACAGGATCCACAGCACCATTGTTTATTGAGCAGGGAGAGGAACCTGAGTCAAATGCAACAGATGGCATAGAATTATTTGAAGACAGTCAACTAAGCAGTCTCTCTAAAGCAGTAGCATCAAAACCGAAAGAGATTGGACAGGTTTACCGACAAGACTGTGAAACTTTTGGGATGGTTGTGAAAATGCTGATTGAAAAAGATCCTTCATTAGAAAAGTCTATACAGTTTGCATTGAGAAAGAATTTACATGAAATAGGTGAGAGGTGTGTTGAAGAACTCAAGCATTTCATTGCAGAGTATGACACCTCTAGTCAAGATTTTGGAGAGCCTTTTTAGAAAATTACTTGCTCAGGCAACAAAAATGTTTCTAGGGTTTTGTTTTTTGTTTTTTTCCTGGATTGTGTAAATCCTTAATATATGGAATTTTTGTGATGAAGAGAAATACTTTGATAGTCGACTACATTTCCAATGTCAAGTAAACATCTAATATAGTCTAAGATATTTTAATTAATCAAAATTTACACTCCAGAAAGGCTAGACACTTCTTGTATTGCTGTCACCTATTTACAAATAAATAAAAGTACAGTAAAGTGAAATAAAATAAAGGAAAAGAGCAGGCATAATGCTGAGTTACGTCTTTACCTAAACCATAAACTCTACCACCAAAGCAAAAGTACAAGGAATTATACCCCTTCTTTCCATATTCTTCTCAGTTTACAGGCAGTACTAAAGTTGATCTCTTTCTCATTTTTTTAAAAGATTTTATTTATTTATTTGAGAGAGAGAGAATGAGAGAGAGCACATGAGAGGGGGGAGGGGCAGAGGGAGAAGCAGACTCCCTGCCCAGCAGGGAGCCCGATGCGGGACTCGATCCTGGGACTCCAGGATCATGACCTGAGCCGAAGGCAGTCGCTTAACCAACTGAGCCACCCAGGCACCCAATAAATAACATTTTTAATAAAATGGGACGTCATTAATAGCGTTTTTAAAAAACAGCATTTTAATATCATTTTTAACAAAGTAAAATAGTTTTAGGGATAGACCCATTTTGAGTTTTATTTTTTATTTTTCTTTTAAGATTTTATTTATTTATTTGACAGAGAGAGACACAGCGAGAGAGGGAACATAAGCAGGGGGGAGTGGGAGAGGGAGAAGCAGTCTTCCCACTGAGCAGGGAGCCCAATGTGGGTCTCGATCCCAGGACCCTGGGATCATAACCTGAGCTGGAGGCAGATGCTTAATGACTGAGCCACCCAGGTGCCTCCCATTTTGAATTTTAGTGAGCCTTACATTATAGTACCTAAAATAACCTAGCAAATTTCACATTAAACATTTAGTATGCTTTTTCAGAGGCAAGTGTTTGATTAGAAAAAGTTACTGTATTACCATTTTATTCAGACTTACACTGATTTGTTTATTCTTTCATTCTTTTTGAGATATCATAATGAAGAACTTTGTTACGTGAGCTAAACCCAAAGACAGATTTCCTGTGATTTCTTGGAAAATCCACTGTGAAATTGCAAACATAATATAGAAAAAGTGAACCAATTAAATAGGTATGCAAAGGAATGAAATTAATAATATTTCCTCAAGATATTAAAAGAAGAAAGAATAGTAAAGCTGGAGGTATCACAATTCCAAATTTCAAGTTAAATTACAAGGCTGTAGTAATTAAAACAGTATGGTTCTGGCACAAAAACAGACAAATAGATCGATAGAACAGAATAGAAAACTCAGAAATAAACCCACAATTATATGGTCAGTTAATCTTGGATACAGCAGGAAATAATACCCAATGAGACAAAGAAAGTCTCTTCAACAAATGGTGTTGGGAAAACTGGACAGCAACACGTAAAGGAATGAAACTGGACTACTTTCTTATACCATACACAAAAAAAATCTCAAAATTGATTAAAGACCTAAATGTGAGACCAAAAATCATAAAAATCCTAGAAAAGAGCACAGGCAGTAAGGTCTCTGACATTGACCATAGCAACATTTTTCTAAATAGGTCTCATGAGACAAGGGGGAAAAGAAGCAAAAATAAACTATTGGGACTACATCAAAATAAAAAGCTTTGCACAGCAAAAGAAACAATCAACAAAATTAAAAGGCAGCCTACAGAATGGGAGAAGATTCTTCCAAATAACATATCCAATAAAGGTTTAGTGTCCAAAATATATAAAGAGCTTATAAAACTCAACATCCAAAAACAAATAATCCAATTAAAAATGGCAGAAGACATGGACAGACATTTCTCTAAAGAAGATGTCCAATTGGCCAACAGGCACATGAAAATATGCTCAACATCACTCATCATCAGGGAAATGCAAATCAAAACCACATGAGATATCACCTCACACCTGTCAGAATGGCTAAAATCAAAAACACAAGAAACAACAAGTGTTGGTGAGGATGTAGAGGAAAAGGAACACTCTTGCACTTTTGATGGGAAAGCAAATTGCTGCAGCCACTAGAAAACAGTATGGAGGTTCCCCAAAAAGTTAAAAATGGAACTACCCTATGATCCAATAATCACACTATTGGGTATTTACCCCCAAAATACAAAAACTCTAATTCAAAGGAATACATGCACCCCTATGTTTATAGTGGAATTATTTACAATAGTCAAATTATGAAAGCATCCCATGTGTCCATCAACAGGTTAATAAAGAAGATGTGGTATATAAATGCAATGGAATATCATTCAGCCATAAAAAAGAATGAAATTTTGCCATTTTCAATAACATGGATGGAACTAAAGAGTATTATGCTAAGTTATAAGTCAGTCAGAGAAAGACAAATACCATATGGTATGGGTGAAATAGGTGATGGGGATTAAGGAATGCCCTTGTCATGTTGAGCACTGGGTGATGTATGGAATTGTTGAATCACTATATGTACACCTAAAACTAACATAACACTGTATGTTAACTATACTGCAATTAAAATTTGAAAAAAAGAAATAAAGACTTTTTTGCATTTTTACAGGACGAATGCTATGCTAGCATCCTCTTGATCTTACCTATCCAAATTTAAATATAAAAGAAAATATTATTAATGGCATTCATTTCAGAGTTGTTTATTCTCCAAGTTGCCACCTCTCCACTTGTCATTTATTCAATATATTTTAAAAACTGCACATTATGCTCTGTGTACTGGGATTATAAATAAACAAAATATGGTTCTTGTACATTAAATTTGATTAAGTGAGGAGAACTTATGAACAAATAGTTACATTAGAATATGACAGTTCACTGTTTTACCATATTCCTTCACTAAGCAAATACATTTTGGGCTCTATGGTTAGGAAAATAAGAAACATGGAATCCATTTACAAGGAATCCATGAAATAAATACTTGAAACATCTCAAGAAGATAATCTAGAGCCATATTATCAAGGCATCTTAATAAAATAGAAGTGAGTGATATAAGGGAGAATTCTCAGAGCACGTGATTTTTAAGCCGAGACATCAAGGGCAGGGAGTTTATCAGGTAAAGGAGGGGAAGAAAAGCAATCGCAGTAGATGGGGCATCATGTAAAACAGAGAAGAAAAAGAGATTATGGAGTTTTGGAAATGGCAGGTTTGTCAATATGGCTGTAGACAGTGAGTGATTTTCAGCAAGTAAAGATTTTCCCTCTAGTAACAATTGGGTGAATAGTTTAAAGAGTGCTTAACAGAAGGAAGTGAGATATTAGAAGCAGTCTTTATTAATAATCCAGAGGGGAAAAAAATAGTGATGCCCTGACTTAATAAAGGGAAAGTATTAAGAAAAAAAAGAACTTAAGACACAGTATAGATAAAGGATTGATTATTCTTGATGGAAATGGTAGGTGAGAGAAAGGAGGTATCAAGAAAGACTCCAAGTTTTTAGGAGCTATTCTTGGAAAAACCAAAAGCATGAAAACATAATTTCCTGACATATGAAATTTCAAAAACAGCACAGATTTTGGAAATACTATATATTCACTTTGGGAGATTGGAGATAGCTAAACATTAATAGAAAGCAGAAGAAGAGAAGAAATGTGTGGTCAACCATGTCAAATGCAAGAGAAAAGACAGATGATCAAGAGTTTGAAAGTAGCCTCTACATTTCCTAAGTAGGACACTTTCAGTGACCTGGGAGGAGGAGTTTCAATGGAATGGTAAAGAAAATTTAT
The DNA here is from genome assembly GCF_029215605.1 of Mirounga angustirostris. Lineage (NCBI taxonomy): Eukaryota > Metazoa > Chordata > Mammalia > Carnivora > Phocidae > Mirounga > Mirounga angustirostris. The sequence goes on along the minus strand of NW_026991710.1, from coordinate 141,933,661 downwards.
TATTGTAATGAATTCAACATAATAATCTGCAAAATATACGTTACTTTGTAAGCAGAAGAGTTTAATGGTAAGCAGAAAATGCATATTCTAGATATTTCATTTTCATTTAAATATGGCAGAGATAGATTTATGTTGGGGAAAAAAAAAAGCCAGTATAGATGTGAAGATAAAGATGGGAATAAGAGTAGATGAGGAAAAGGGCTTTGAAGAGATAGGAAACTATTCAAAATATTATGGGAACACAAAGGAGGAAGGTACCTCTTCCTGGGAGAGTTAAAAAATGCTTCATGAGGGGCGCCTGGGTGGCTCAGTCATTAAGCATCTGCCTTTGGCTCAGGTCATGATCCCAGGATCCTGGGATTGAGACCCACATTGGGCTCCCTGCTCAGTGGGAAGCTTGCTTCTCCTCCTCCCACTCCCCCTGCTTGTGTTCCCTCTCTCGCTGTGTCTCTCTCTGTCAAATAAATAAATAAAATCTTAAAAAAAAAATGCTTAGTGGGTAAATGTCCCAGGCTAACTATCATATTTTAAAATAGTAACTTGTGAAACAGTCAAGTCTAGGTTCTAGGTGCCTTTTCTTCCTTTTCATATAAAGATGTAAAATATTACCCAAGGTGTGATCTCTCTTCCGTAGTCCTCTGTGTTAGTGTATCCAAGCCAGTGTATCCGGCCTAAACATATCTATTTACAAAATAATGAGAGATTGGAAGACGTGTGAATGATTTAAAGCTTCTCTGCTGTAAGTTTTACTCAATAGATCTTATTTTCTATTTAAAGACCACATTGTTAGTGGTGTATGTGTCTGTGTCCACTTTGCTCAAACATATTAAATGTTTACTAATGGCAAAAAGATGGATGAGCACCAAATTAAGGAAGAAGGGTAAAAGAAAAAGGTAACATTATTTCTTTACAGAATGGGCAAAATGTGAGCATAGTTTTAGACTTTTGTATGACTAAGTTTTTCTTAGAAATACACTGCAGTTCACTCTAATCCCATTCATTAAGCTCCTGCTGCTCAAATAAACTCAGTCATACTATGTACTTGAAGGAAGAGCTCCCTCAAGAGGATTTTTTTTTTTTTAGAATAGTATCTTCAAGATGTTAATTAGTGTCATCTCAGAGAAACCCATGAGCAAGAAGAGCAAGAAAATCAGACAATACTAGGTTAAACAGAGTTTATGGTCTTAAAAAATTCAAAGTATCTGTGTTGGATTTAAAACACATCTGCATATTCTTTGATCAGCTTTTCATGGGAAGGAATCTAACCATCCTCCTTTAAATATGAGCTGGCCTAAACAACTCAATTTAAACCAATAGTATGAGGTGGAAATGATGATGCATGATATCTGCTAGGTCATAAAAACTGCTAGGACATGTAGATTTCACTGACACTTTCTTTATTCTTTGGATGGTCATCTTTGAATTATGGCCACCATACTATGCAAAAGCCAAACAGCCACATGGGAAATCCATATGTTGGTGTCCCAGCAACAGCTCCAAATGAGGATCCCACTGACAACCACATAAACTATGAGAGATAACATCAAGTAAAGTAAAGATGGTTCCAGCTCCCAACTTTTGCCCAGATCTAGTTGATGCCCAGTGAGCTGTCCCTTTCTTAAGTTGCAGACAAACAAAATTAATTCATCATAGATTTAAACATTGACTTTGAGTGTTTTTTCAGCAATAAATACTAGAATGTCCTTCCATTAGCTAATGATACGATGAACTTTTTTTTTTTTTTAAAGATTTTTATTTATTTATTTGACAGAGAGAGACACAGCGAGAGTGGGAACACAAGCAGGGGGAGTGGGAGAGGGAGAAGCAGGCTTCCCTCAGAGCAGGGAGCCCGATGCGGGGCTCGATCCCAGGACTCTGGGATCATGACCTGAGCCGAAGGCAGACGCTTAACGACTGAGCCACCCAGGCGCCCCGATACGATGAACTTCTTAAAAGGAATAAAGTACACACTGCCTTCTGAAATTATTTTCTCAGATCTTTTTCTATAAGCATTATGTATGAGTAGTGTACATAGGATCCACTTTGGGCAATGTTTAGCATCAGTCTATACTTTTCTCTGCAATTTTTGAATTCATCACTTTTTTAATTTGAACTTTTGCTTAGTGTTATTCAGGATTTATATCTTACTATGTCTATGGATTTTCTTTTGTGATTGTCAAGAATTAAAAGACAAAAATATTGCACTCTTCTATAGAACCATCTCTACCATTGTACTGAATATATATATTTTTTTTCTTTTTTGCTAAGTCAGAATTAAAATGGAGAAGTTGCCCTAACTTGTTATTCTGATTTCTGAGAGAACAATTTATGCACAAAATAATTCAAGAAATTCTCAGACACTATATTTTAAGCAAACACATTCTCAGTAGAGCTGGCTATTTGAAGTACTTCCATGAAAATTTTGTCTTCTCTCAAAAACTATCTTTTCTCCATCTCTATAAAAGCACATAGCACATTCCCTTATTCATATAATTTCAGTCTTATTCTCCTTTGGTTATGAGCAAGTTTCTACCCTCACATTTATATATTTCCATGAAGGTATATGCTTTCAAGCACAAAATTTTTTTTCCTGCCTCTCTTCTCAAGAAGTACATTTCTTTTGAAAATGGAATACCCGTAGCACATTGCCATTTTCCAATCTTGATTTCCATTTCACAAAGTTACAGTGATAACAATAAAATTATATTTACTGTTCTGTTTTAGAGTCTCAATTTAAGCTTACTTATTACTCATCCTCACTGTGTTGGATTACAGATACTGAATTCATAAATATACTGAAATAATAACATCTTTAAGCCATGGTACCAAAATCCAATTTCAATTCACAGATGACATTTTCCAACAGAGATACCTCCTTTACATTTTTTCTTCTGTAGTCCTAGGGCTCTAGAATAATGTGTTATGAGGTTGATAGAAAGTTTCATTAGATTTATTGGGTTTCTAGATTTAAGACAGAGTAGTAAAACAAAAACACTGCTTGTTTTATGTTTTTCTTTCTTTATGTAGCCACCTCCATACCTATAGTCAAATGTTGTAATTATAACATTTTAACAGTTTTTATATCTATGAAAATTTTTTATGAATATATATACTATCCCTTTTAAAAGAATATCAAACTTAGACAAAAATCCTTGTATTAATAACAGGGACAACTTTGATCTCCATGCTGCTATTTTTGTAGAATATCTATGAACGAAATAGGAACAAAACATAGTCTGAAGGAATATAGAATTGATTGTTAAAATCAAGATAGTAAATTAATTTTATGATAATTCAATAAATCAGCTGAATCTGAGTGAAGGGGAAGATATAATTATAATAAAACATGTATAGGATCCCAAAATAATAATCCAACATTATTTTTGCCAGTTTCTAAAGCATGTAAGATATTTTTCCAGAAGTTATTCTCAATATAAGAAAATTAAGAAATATTTATTTGGTATCTATTCTTACAGTTTAGACAGAGGAATTAGAACAGTAAATAAAAAAAAAAAAACAACAAAAAAAAAACCCCCTTGCTATCCTTAGAATACATTCTAGTAAAAGCTACAGACATTACATATGTAAATGAGGAAACATAATATAATTTCAGGAAATGTTAAGGGCTAAGAAAATAATACGTCCAGAATTAATGAATGATCAAGAGCTAGGTTGGCAGTTGTACATGGAGGTGGGGAGAGAAATAGACTATTTAGATGATAAATAAAGCCTATGGTAATAATAATAATATTTGAACTTAACACTTGAAAAATGTATGAAACCAAGCCATGCAATGAGTCTGGACAATAGCATTCTAGACAGAGGGAAAGGCATTCAAAAGGCTCAGATAAGAGAGTAATCTGGAATACTGAAGAAACCAAAGAACAGCAAGTCTTGGCTGCAGAAGTAGAAGGAAAACAGCTAAACCAAACATGACATTGAGCACAAAGCCTATAGTGAGAAGGCCTCATTGGAATCTTGCTCCACTATTTCATAACACTAGGCAATTTATTTAGTCCCTACACACTTGGTTATTTAATCTGTCAGATGGGACTAATAGCACACCTGTCTCCTAAAATCACTGTAAGTATTGAATATTAACTAATATATCAAAAGTCCTCAGAAGAGACTAGGAGTTGAAGGAAGGTCTTCCTCTGCGGCACTTGTGGTAGATGAGGTCAAAGAGTCAGTTAGGACGGGATTACATCTCACCTTGTAGGTCATGTAAAAAGTTTGAGTTTTACTCCAAATGTGATGGTAACACTAAAGAAATTCAAGCAAGTAACAGACATGAATTGATTTATATTTTTGAGAAAAATCACTTTTTCTGGTAAAGTGTGGCATGGGAGCATGAATAGAAGCAAAGGAACCAGTTAGTAAACTATTTCACTAATCCCAAACAAAAGGAGGCCGGGCTGTGCTGTAGTGAAATTAAAATACTCTTTTAGTTTTGGTTTTCTTGACCATAACTTGCCTCCAGTCCTGAAAAATATCTCCAGGACTTCCAGATGTTATGAAACATTAAAAAACCACCAACCTTTAAAGGCTAAAAAGAGATCTTGATTTTAGTTCTACACTTGCTACTAGTACATTGTATTAACTTGAGTGATATTTCTAACATCATGTTTACACAAAATCAGTAAAGTAAATGAAAATGGCAGTTACTTCTGGCTCTAAAATTCAATGATAAAGCTTATTTAGAGTCTTAAAAATATATTTTAATATGAAAAGAGAAATGTTACATACTATTATATAAAAAAAATTAAAATGGGGTTCTTGGGTCATGCAGTCTGTTAAGGGTCTGCCTTTTGATTTCAGCTCAGGTTGTGATCTCAGGGTCATGAGATTGAGCCCCAAATCAGGCTCCACACCCAGTGGGAGTCTGCTTGAGATTCTCTCTCCTTCTCCCTCTACCCCTCCCACTGGTGCTTTCTCTCTCTCTCTAAAGTAAATAAATCTTAAAAAAAAGAAAAAAAAGAATTTAAAATTATCAGTCCACTTAAATTTAACCTTTTTTTCAAATGAATTTTTTATTAATTTTGAAATTGAAACTTATGACAAATAATAATTATTTTTAGTAACCCTGTGAATTCTTCATTTTTAATAAGATATGCATAATTCCTTAATTTTAGGGTGATGGATTAGGGTAAAATACTAAACACTTCCAAAATTTGCACTTAATGAATTGTTCAATTACTTTCAGAACTATGCATGATTATGTCTAAAAATATTTTCAGAATAAAGGCATCTCAAGAGTGCACATGAATAATGATTTCTTCCTGTAGACCATAGTCCCTCACTAGCATTTAGCCTATCTCTGCTTCTGTGTCAGCTTTCTCTCTCTCTGTTTATTTCCCCATCCCTTACATATTCTTGTTTATAGCCAACAACCCACCTTCTATAACAATTCCGTCTTGTTTTTTCTTAATGACCAAATGATCATTAAGCATTAAGGCATTTTATGGAAATACATAAGCACTGCAAACTTAGTAACAAAAGTAATTTTAAAACTTGTATGACTTAGAGTTGGAGTTCCTTCTGAGGCTTTAAATTTTCCGGTTTTTCTGATTAAACTTCAACAGCAAGGATTTTTCACAAATATATAGCTATTTTTCATTTGTTGCATGTTTTCTGTTTTGTTTTGTTTTTGCTAAATGATAACATTAAAAATTTGTGGCTATAAAGTTCTTAATATCAGGCACTTGTTATTTAAAATATTATATTGCCAAGGAATATTTAAACCAGCAAACCTAGTATTAGGCTAAGTTAATCTGTATAATAGTCACTGAATAATAATTTGCCCATAGTTCTATATAAAATACAGAATCCATTTTCTTCCAGTAATATCATATATCTTGATGGGTGTTAGAAAGTACTCAATGGTTAGCTTTATTTGAATATGATGTAAATTTTCTTTCTTCTTTTATTATTTTTTATTGCTTTGTAACTGATAATGTTAATTATATAGGTAGTCCTTAATTATTATCAAGTACATTTTTAGGTAAACATCCATAAACTTTTAATAATGTGTTTAACCAAAAATATTCTTAAAGAAAATACTAGATACTTTTAATATTAAAAAATGACTGTGAAATACAATTTATGAAAAAGGAAAGGAAAAGCATAGTTTCAAAAACATATCCCCAAAATTCTCTAAATATCATTAGAATAAATGTTTTTCATAATAGTAGAAAGATAGAGAAAAAACAATAATCCATTTTTGAGATGCTTCTGAACTAAAATAATACCATTACTATTATACTCCATAGAATATTTGAATTTACATGTTCTCTGAAATTACATTATATTCAAGAAAAAATTAAATAGTGTTTATTATGTTGTCTTGAATATGATGAGGCAATTTTGGTCCTTACCAAGAAAAGAATATTTCTGTGTATATTAACATTAGTCTTATAATAAGATGATGGTTACCCTCCCATTTCATATATTTTCTTTTTCTTTGTTAAAATAGACTGTAATAGTCAGGCAAGAGAAGAGAAGACTCAGAGGCAATTTTGTTAAGTGCTAAAAACAATGGCATCCAATTCTTCCTGGTTTAGGTGATGTGAGGACATGGGGAAGTAATAGAGGGATGCTGGTTGTGCTTAAGATAGACTCTTGAAAAATGAAAGTTAAAGCAAAATACAGACACAGGTTTTATCTAGAAGGGCGGTAAAATATTCTCTCCCTAATATTTTGGAAAATTGGCTCTAGAGGTCCACCTAGTTTTAAAAGCAAAACAGTTAAGATTATATGTTAGGCCTTTTTTTTTTTTTTTTCTGGCAAATTTCTCTATAAAACAAAATATTCTTCTTACTTTAGTTATCAAATTAAATTATAACTGTTTAATAGGGTATTATTCTCTAAGGAAATTAATTATGCTCATGATATATGATGAAACTTTGCTTTTGACTTAGTAATATTTAAGCTGATTAATGATTATAGATCAATCTATTGAAAAAAATTAACGCTTATACATACTTATTCTCCACAGTTGGCAAATTAGAGGTATTCATCAATTTGGTAGATAACCTTTTAAATCAAAACAATTACCTTTGAAAACAAAGAAATCATATGAAACCTAAATATAAAAAAAAAAAACAGTATAGTTCTTTAAGTTGGTACATAATTTTATAATGAAATCCTCTGAGCAGAGTATAAAGGATGAAGTTTGAACACATTAGTGTGCAGATAAACGCCTATGGATTCATTTAGGGAAAAGAAACTTGAAAAACATTTACTTTTAAATCGGTGTTTCAGAAGTTGGCTCATTTGCTTGGATAAAAATGACTAAAGTATTTAGAGCATAAAAAATACACCAAGATGCAAGTTTCAGCCTATGTTCTGATGTGAAATAGGAAAAAAGATGATTGTATTACTCTTCAATATCTGTAGCTATGCATTAGCACAAAATTGTCTATATGCAAATAGAATTTTGTTATCTGACGTGCTAAGCCTTCTAGACTATAAGATTTAGAAAAATACCTGTAAAAAAATTCGTGTTCAACTCATAGCACTGTCAAACCAGTCACCAGACAAAGTTAAACAGGCAAGGGAGACTTCCATCAAGGCGACTGCAATAAGCGTGAACAGCCAGACTATCTGAGCTTAACTTTGCCAAAACAAAGGGCAGGCGAGTTTTTAAAAAGGAGTAGGAAGAATCTTAAGTCCTCTGTGTTCTCTAAATGTCCTTATCCAAAGAAATAATAAACTAACTCTTATCTTCATGACAGGAGGCAGTTTTCCAACTTGAAGCAAGGAGCCCACAGAAGTTAGGCTCTTAGCAACCACAGACCCTGGGAGCCCTATCTGCCTTGATGGTTTCATTTCCAAGGGATGGCTGTTAGGTCATTGAAAAAGACAATCCTCGATTGTAAAACCGGCTAGAGACTTCAGAAAATTTACATCTCAAAGGGACAGAGAAAGAACTTAAAAGTTTTTTAAGTTAAATGCTCTAAGAAAAAGGAGATCAGGGCCTAAAGTAAGGAGGAAGCCTATATAAAGTTTAGTCAAGGACAATGTTAAGGGTATCTTGGTCCGCATACACACACACACCACACACACACACACATTCTTACCTACTGGCATAAAAGTAATAGTGATAATAGTAAGAGCAGGAGAATGCGATATGTTTATTATCTTATTTAGTAATCTGATTTGATCTCCAAATCAACCTATGCTCTCTTCCCTATCATGATTCCAATTTTAAGATAAGGAAGCAGAGCTGCCAGGTTGGTGAACAGGTGGAGATGCAGGAAGAGTGGTGGTCTGGAGAGGGCAGGGAAGCTGCATGCCTTTTTTCCGTACCTTACCCTATGTAACTCTTCTACTTAACCGTTCCTGCCTGAGTTGCATCCTTTTATAATCAACTAGCGTGTATTGATCTGTAAGCTTTATGCCCAAGGTGGGGCTTGACTCTAAGATCAAGAGTCGCGTGCTCTACCAACTGATCCAGCAAGGTGTCCCAGGGTGTTTTCACCAGTGGATGGCTCCAGGGCTTCTGCTCTTGCAGGTTTCATAGGAAGGAGCGTGCAGTAAGAAGAAAATGATGGTGGTGATGATAGTGGCGAAGCTGGTGACTGCTGGACTGGAAGTGAGGGGCCAGCAAGTCAGTGGAGATGATTTCAAACACAGCAGGCTTGCCTGCATTTACCATTCTTTCATGCTAGGAATTAAATGCTGAATTCTCTCACCAGCCACTGTACTCAATAGTCATCCTACTCTAATGGGTGAGTATTGTTTGGTTGGAGAAAAGCATTTAGAGGATTTCTTGTTGAAGCAGAATGCTCTCAAAGATGACATTTTTGTGGCTTTTTGAAAACTTTCAATTAGAAATAAAGCTAAAGAGATGGGGGGAAAAAGATAAGAAACCTGAAGCTTGGGTACTTTAAGTAACTTGCAGAAAAGTACTAGAACATAAATTCAGACTCACATAGCTTGGCTTTGGGCCCCAAGCTCTTAAAAGTAGGTACTGTCAAAATGCCCTTGACTCAAGGTTGTGTTAGTTCTTTTTGTGCATCTCTGGGGGTTACTGGGCCCCTTTCCTCAGTGATGAAAGTCCTAGAATAATACTGGCTGCTTCTACTCAGCCTAGCACTTTTGACGCTTTATTCCATGAGAAAGAGATGATACTAAGGCATTTCTCCCCTCTTGTGGAAGCTGGAGTATATTCATTCATACTCACAGGGAGACTTTCCCACCATTTTGTATCTTCTTATTCCTGCAGGTGGGTTTAAGATATGTCTATAAAGGGAAAAGAATATTCTTCTTCCCTTTCCTCTAGAGAACATGAGGCTGGAGGGTGAACATAAGAGCACAGGCCTGAAGTGGAAGGGGCCTTATAAGATTAACCTTGCTCAGTTCATAGGATTAACCAGGGGACAAGCGGATGAGCCACAGATAGTTGTAAAAATCAGGGCATGCATTAAACACACCCATAAGCCTCTTTTAAAGCCTTCTGTGCCAAGGTAAAATTTTCCTCCCTCCTCTCTACAATCCAAGAGCCTCATCTTAGTTTAGCCAAATATATTTCCATTTGAAAGCAAGAGGAGTGCAGTTCTTTGTGTTGTACACCTTAGGTCAAATGATGAAGGGAGTTAGGGGTTAGAGCAGGTGTACAGAAACAATAGGGAGTTTGCCATCTAATAGACTTTCATTTGCTCTATTCTACATCAGAGGGACATGACATCTCCCACCATGACTCTCAGGGCTTTATTCTAACTGATTCTAGCTAGATTCAGCCAACTGAAGACATTGCTGAAAGATTAGATAATTGTGAATTTTTCACAATTCTGGAGGTTAGATACACATGATCAGGGTCAGATGAGAGCTCTCTTCCCAGTTCATACTTGGAATTTTTTCACTGTGTCCTCACATAGTAGAAGGGACCAGGGATCTTTCTTTCCCTCTTTTTTTTTGGAGGGGGGTGTTGAGGGAGAGAGGTCTCTGGCAGGGAGAGAGAGAATTTAAACAGGCTCCCTACCCAGCACAGAGCCTGGTACAAACTTGATCCCATGGCCCTGAGATCATGACCTGAGCTGAAACCAAGAGTCAGATGCTTAACCAACTGAGCCACCCAGGCACCCCAGCCAGTGTTACCATTTTTAAAATTAGTTCATGTCATTCTGCCATTCAAAACCCTCTATCACTCAAAGTAAGATGGTCATTCTGCCATTCAAAACCCTCTATCACTCAAAGTAAAAACCTAAGACAGGGGAAAAGTCTTCAAATGAAAATTGATGAGTTAACGAGTTGTTTCACCTTATAAAAGGATATTGTCAGATAAGTGACATTATTTCAAATAAATTGGCTTAAGAAATTTCCTAAGTTGCTGTTTTAATATCTTTATTTTCCTAGCTGAGAATTACCTAGACTAAATAGCAAAATACTTTTGATAAGAATGGTCTTAGTTCTCAGGCAACTTGAAGTCCTTTCTCAGCCCAAGTGGGAGCTTAGATCATTCCCCTCTGGGGACCTAATCTATAAGTCAGCCCAGATCCATACTAATATTTGTGATGTTGTCATATATCAAGTTGTTTGTCAGTTGAGTCATCCTCTATTCAGATCTTATTTTTATCCTCTTAGTCTAATGACAAATTTTGGATCATTTACTGGGACTAGCAGCTGCATAATGACATTTGGACTGTGGAGATCACATATTTAAATACTACAAAATAGACTATGAAGATAAAAATTATGAGTTTATAGTTCATTTATAAGCCAGGAGCCCAGAATTCCCAAATTAAACCCAGAGTACAGATAATATCTCTAATTCAAAGAATCTGTAGTACCAGATAATGGGCACGTTAGCAAATTCACCTGAAATGTCCTCATTTTTACATTTGTTTCCTGGATTATTTTGGTACATTAAAGTCCCACGAAAGTACTGTATTGCTGTAAGTACAATTGTTTTTTCCTCTAAATAGTACATGTCACCTTTATCTCTAGCAGCTTGGCTTTGAACCACTAACATTCATGAGTCACATGAAACTGTTACATGAAGAATTCTATGGGGTTTATGACATTATTAGCATCCCTGATAATTGCTGAACCAGAGGGTATGGGAATGTCATGACTTGTGGAGACTCTTATAAAATGTGAAATGGAGTGGCATGAAGATAGAGAAGAGCCACCCGTAATTTCCCTTGGGTAGTTAATTTTTCAGACCTTAAGTCAAGGTCTGGTTTTTATTCTTTTGAAAAAAAAAATTATTTAATGTTTTCTTTTTCCATGAAGGAAAATTGATAGGCCAAAATAAAGTCTGAAATAACAAATTTTTCTCCATGTTTCAGGTGGGACCCAGCAGGCTTTTTTTTTTTTTTTTTAACAGCTATATTAAGGTTGTGGTGGAAAAATGCTAAGGTGACCACCAATAATTCTTTCCTGTTGGCATTCACACTTTTGTACATCCTGTCCCCTTGAGTGAGGGCAGGACCTGTCATTTGTTCCTAACCAATAGACAGTTGCAAAAGTGACAGTATGTCTGTCCTTCCTGTGATTATATCATGTTATGTGAGACTTCATTTTAGCAGACAGGAGCTAGAGACACTCACTGCATGTTTGATGAAGCAAGCAGCCATGCTGAAGTCAACGTGGTGAAGAAATTTGGGCAGCTTTGAGGAACTGCAAGTATCCTTCTCTAGGATTGGAGTATGGCAACCTGCAAAAAGCAGGGACCCTCAGTCATATTGCAGGGATGTGAGTTTTACCAATTTAAATGAACGTGGAAGTTGATTCTGATCTGGTCAAGCCTCAAGATGAAGATACAGGCTGGCTAACACCTTCTTTGCCGCTATACCTGAAATCCTGATCCACAAAAACCAAGATAATAAATGTGTGTTATTTTAAGCTGTTAAGTTTGTGGTAATGTGTTATGTGGTGATAAAAACCTCATACAGAGGTATAACTGAAATCCAATAAAATGAACATAAAGTGTACACTTTTATAAGTTATAACATGCATATACCTAGGAAACCATCACCACAATACATCACACCAAAAGTTTCCTTGAGCCTTTGTGATTTCTCCCTGATTTCCCTTTCTGCATCATCCTCTTCATTGACTTACTGTTAATATAAAATAGTTTTGATTTCCAGGATATTATATAAATGGAATCACATTCATACCTTTTTTTTTTTTTTGGTGTAGTTTCTTTCATCTAGCCTAATTATTCTGAGGGCTATCCACCTTGTTACATGCATCAACAGTTCATTCCACCTCATTGCTGAATAATATTCCATTGTATGGTCATATCAAAATTTATTTACTGATGCATCTTTTGATGGATATTAGTTGGCAGACTAGGTTGTCACCACTTTTAGCTATTATAATTAAAGCCTCTATGAATATTTGTATGAAAAATATGCTTTCATCTCTTTTGGGTATGTCTAGTAGATTGGCTAGATCATATGGTAAGTGGAAGGTTTAATTTTTTTTTTTTTTGTAAGAAACTTCCAAATTACTTTTCAAGGTGATTATGCTATTTTGTTTTATATTTTTCTAGCTTTATTCAGGTATAATTGGTACACAAAAACTGCACAGAATGTATACTATTTGGTGAGTTTCAATATATGTGTACACACGTTACCATTGTTTATTACCACAATACAAGTAATAAATATATATCTCTCTCCAAAAGTTTCCTTGTCTCCCTTTTTTGGGGGATGGGTGTTTGTGGTAAGAACACAACATGAGCTTTACCCTCTTAACAGAATTTTAAGTACACAATATATTATCAACTATAGACACTATGTTGTACAGCAGATCTCTGGCACTTACCCATCTTGTGAAACTAACTTCATACCCATTAAACAACTTCCCAACCTCCCTTCTTTTATCCCTGGTAATCACAATTTTTTGTCTACTTCTATACCTTTGACTATTTTAGATGCCTCATATAAGAATAATCATGCAAATTTGTCCTGCTGTGACTGATTTATTTAGGACAATGTCTTCTATGTCCATCCTGGAAAATATTGTTGCAAACAGTAGTATTTCCTTCTTTTTTAAGGCTGAGTGATATTCTATTATGTGTGTATGAAACATTTTCTTTTTTCATTCATCCATCAGTGGACATCTGAGTTGTTTTCATATGTTGGCTATTGTGAATAATGCTGCAATGAGTATGGGAGTGCAGTTATCTCATCAAGATGTTGATTTTAATTATTTTGGATATATACCACTGTTAGATCATATGGTAGTTCTAGGTTTTAATTTTTTGAATAAACTCCATATTCTTTCCACAGCAGCTGTACCATTTCACATTCCAACAGGGTTCTGAAGTCTCTACATACTCACCAACACTGTTTTTTTAATAGCCATCCTGACTGGTGCGAGGTGATATCTCAATTGGTTTTGACTTGCATTTCCCTGATGATTAATGATGTTTAACATCTTTTCATGTACCTCTTGGCCATTTTGGTGTCTTTTTTTTAAAAGGCCTGTACCATTTTATATTTCCACTAGTAATGAATAAAATTTCCAATTCTTCCAGATCCTTGCCAGTATGTTCAGAATTTTTATAGTTTTTCTACTACCTGTATAGTGGTATCTCATTGTAGTTTAAGTTTACATCTATCTAATGATTAGGGTGATAGTGAACAACTTTTCACTTGATTTTTGGCTATTTGTATTGTTCTTTGATGTCTGTTAAGATATTGGCTCACTTTAACTGGGTTGTTGAATTACTGTAATCAAGTATTAAGAGTTCTTTATATATTCTGAATATAAGTTCTTTATCCCTTAAGTGACTTGTAATTTTTTTTTCCAGTTTATGTCTCACATTTTTTTTCAAAAAGCAGAAATTCTTAATTTTGATGTGTCCTAGTTTATCAACTTTCTTTTATGTATTGTGCTTTGGTACTATGTCTAAGAATTATTTGCCTAACCCAGAGATTTTCTCCCAATTTTTACTTTTTTTTTTAATTTTGTGTTTTATATATTTAGGCCTGATATACATTTTGAGTTACTTTTTGGATTAGTGTAACGAATGGGTAAAAGTATTTTTTTTCTTTTGAAAATTTGTATCCAATTCTTCTAGCAACTTTTTTGAAATGATTATTCTTTTCTACATAATTGCTTTTGAATGTTACAAAAAAATCAATTGATTAAATATATGTGTGGCTATTTCTGAACTCTCCATTCTGTTCTATTGAACTTTTTGTGTATCTTTACACCAATACTACACTGTATTGATTACTATAGCTTTGTAATAGATCCCAAAATCAAATGGTGATTGTCAATTTCTACAAAGAAAAATAAAAAAGACTACTTGCATTTTGATTAGATTGCATTCAACCTAGGCAATAGGCAACACTTGCTATATTGACAATATTGAGTCCACCAATCCATGAACACAGTATTAGTCTCTATTATGTAGGCCTTCTTTCATTTCTCTCAACAGTGTTTTATAGTTTTCTATGTACAAGTTTTATACATATTTTGCCCTATTTCTAAATATTGCTATTGTGAGGGATACTGTTTTGTTTTGTTTTTTAGATTATACTAAACTCAATACTAGTGAATAGGGACCACCCAGTGATTTATTTCTTGCCAAAGTATTTTTTGCTGGGTTGCTACTTCTGTTAAGTTTTAAGTTCTATTCAACAAGAGTGGAAGCCTGCCAGGTAATAAGATATCTTGTATCAAAATAGTAAGGTAGACTTAGCAAAGATATGTATCATAGCATTCACCTAAATATTAAGCCTTCTTAGAGACCATTTCGTGGTTGTTTATGTGTACTTTGAAAATATGTGTATTCTGTTGTTCGGTTTTCTCACTTATATAATTAATTACATCAAATTGTTCCATAGTGATACTCAAGTCTTCTGTTCTTTTTACTGGCTTTCTATTTACTGATTCGATCAATAAATGAAAAAGATTGTTAAAATCTTCAAAAATAATTGTGGATTCATCAATTTCTTATTTTAGTTCTATCAATTTTTGCTTCATTTGTTTTGAAGCTTTGTTTTCATGTATTCATTTATAATTCTTATGCCTTTTTGCAGACTGACTTCTTTATCTCTAGAAAATGCCTCACTTTATTTTTGTTAA
The DNA here is from genome assembly GCF_029215605.1 of Mirounga angustirostris. Taxonomy (NCBI): domain Eukaryota; kingdom Metazoa; phylum Chordata; class Mammalia; order Carnivora; family Phocidae; genus Mirounga; species Mirounga angustirostris. The sequence goes on along the minus strand of NW_026991710.1, from coordinate 141,918,610 downwards.
TATTTGATAATTTTAATGCTATTTTGACTGGTATTAATATATAACATTTCTAGTTTCTTAGAATTGGTATATATATGGTTTAACTTTTCTGTTCTTTTACTTTCAACCTACAAGTTTATTGATATTTAAATGTGTTTCTTCTATACAGCATATAGTTGGGTCATCCTTTGATATCCTGTTTGATAATCTTTTCCAATAATTAAAAATATTTAACGTATTAGTGATATGTTTGGGCCCAAATCTACTATCTTGCTACAGCAGTTTTATATGTCTACTTTACTTAGTGAAGATGATCATATTCTCCAAACCTTTAAGAAACAATGTCTCTTAGAGTCTGGGCCATGATGCTAAACCCTTTGTCATAGGAAAGTGTTTGAGTAAAAAAGTTCCTTATACATACAATCATCTTAATAAGTGCAGAAAAAGCATTTGACAAAATACAACATATTTCCATAATAAAAACCCTCAAGAAATTGGATACACAAAGAATATACCTCAACATATTAAAGGCTGTATATGAAAACACACAGCTAACATCATTCTCAACAGTGAATGATTGAAAACTTTTCCTCTAAGATAAGGAAGAATGCAAGGGTACCTATTTTCACTAGTCTTATTCAACATAATGCTAGAAGTCTTACCTAAAGCAATAGAAGTAAGAGGCATTCAAATTGGAAAGAAAGAAAATTGTCATTAGTTCAGTAAAGCAGCAGGGAAAAAAATCAACGTACAGAAATTAGTGGCATTTCTATACACTAACAACAAAATATCTGAAAAAGAAGAAAACTTCCCATTCACAAGAGCATCAGAAACAAACAAAATTCTTAGAAATCAATTTAATCCAGAAGCTGAAAGATTTGTACAATGAAAACAAATAGACTTTGATAAAATAAATCAAAGAGGACCAACAAATGGAAAGATATGCTGTGTTCATGAACTGGAAAAATTAAAATATAAAAATTAAAATCGTTAAAATGTCCACATTACCCAAAAACATCTATAGATTCAATGTAATTCCCATCAAAATCCCAATGTTATTTTTTATATAAATAGAAAAGACAATACTAAAATTTGTATAAGACCATAAAGATCCCAAATAGCCAAAGTAATTCTGAGAAAGAACAAATCCGGAGGCATCACACTTCCTGATTTCAACCTATATTACAAAGCTATAGTAATTAAAACAGTACAGTACTGGCATAAAAATAGACACAAAGAACAATTAAACAGAATACATAGTCATATATAAACCCCTGCATATCAACTAATACTTGACAAGGGAGCCAAGAACACACAATCGGGAAAAGAGGGTTTCTTTAACAAATGCTGTTGGCTAACCTTGATAACCAAGGAAAAACAAAATTGGGCCTGTATCATACACCACTCATTAAAGTTAATTCAAAATAGATTAAAGACAAACACAAGACCTGAAAACATAAAACTGCTAAAAGAAAACCTAGGGGAGAATCTCCTTGACATTGGTCTTGACAATAATTTTTTGGATAGGACACCAAGAGCACAAGCAACAAAGTGAAAATCAACAAGTAGGACCAAATTAAACTAAAAAGCTTCTACACAGCAAAGGAACAGTCAACAAAATGAAAAGGCAACCTTCAGAATGGGAGAAAACATTTACAAACCATATATCAAATAAGGGGTTAATATCCAAAATGTATAAAGAAGTTATACAACTCAACAACAACAAAAAATCTGGTTAAAAAATGGGCAAAAAAACTAAATAGACATTTTTCCAAAGAAGATATATAAATGGCCAACAGTTACATTAAAAGATGTTTAACATCACTAATCATCAAGAAATACAAATCAAAACCACAATGAGATATCATCTCACATCCATTAGAATGTTTATCCAAGGAGATAAGAAATATGTCTTGGCAAGGATGTGGGAAAAAGGGAACATTTATACAACATTGGTGGGATGTAAATTGGTACAGCCATTATGGAATACAGCGTGGAGGTTCTTCAAAAAATTAAAAATACAACTACCATATGATCCATCAATCCCAACTTTGGGTATATATCCAAAGGAAATGAAAGCAGGATATCAAAGAGATATCTGCATTTCTATGTTCACTGCAACATTATTTACAATAGCCAAGATATGGAAACAACCTAAATATCCATTTTTGGATGAATGGAAAAATAAGATATGATATATAATATATATATTATATAATTATATATATATCATATATATAATAAAATTATTCAGCCATGAGAAACAAATCCTGCCATTTGCAATAACATGGATGGATACCTACGGCATATGTATCAAATCAACACATTTTATACCTCAAACTTCCACAATGTTTTATGTCAATTACATCTCAATTAAAAAAAAAAAAAAGAAGAAGAAGGAAAGTAAAAGATCTGCTTTGTAGCAGCCACTGTGCAGACCAGACTTCACTCTCTTGGGTGCATGCCTTTCTCCACTCTCTCTGCATCCAGGTCTAAACCCAATATGGCTGAGATGGAGAAATTTGATAAGTTGAAATCAAAGAAGAGAGAAATACAAGAGAAAAATCCACTGCCTTCAAAAGAAACGATTGAAGAGGAGAAGAAATCAGGCGAATCATAATGAGGTGTGCCCTGCCCTTAAGCACTGTACATTACACAAGCATTGCCTTCTTATTTTACTTCTTTTAGCTTTTTAACTTTGTAAGATGCAAAAAGGTTGGATCAGGTTTAAATGACTGTGCTGTCCTTTTTCACATCAAAGAATTGAGAACTACTAACAGCAAAGGCCACACTTCCCTCTTCCACCTGCCCCCTTGGCTGGCAGGGAAGGAAAATGACTTGCATGTTGGTGAAGGAAGAAGCTGGGTGAAATCTAGAGTAAAAACCAAGCTGGTCCAAGGTGTCCTGCAAGCTGTAAAATGCAGTTTAAATCAGAGTGCCATTTTTTTGTTCAAATAATTTTAGTTAACGGACTGCACAATTTTTTAATATGCAAATAAAAAGTTTTAAAACCTGAAAAAACAATTTACTTATCCAACTTATGCCTTGCTCCTATGATCTAGTGTCTCCTTGATCCAATACACTGAAGATTTAAAAATCATTTCTGGAGCTTTCCTACTCTTACAATTAAGTCTTGGGACCTCATTCCCAGCTTTTCTACCCTCCAGTTTTAGAAGATATGTCTTTGTAAATATTAGCAAAAAGGTCACCTCTTTCATATCTGCTTTAAATTAGTGCTTAATCAACTCTGGCTTTCATTGTATTTTATTTCCCAAATACATCTAGTGATTCTCAGCAAAAGCCATCCAATTACATGTCTTCATAATTCCTACTTCTCAATAACTTCCTAAATACTTGAGATATGGCACATAGCAGTGTATTTCCTTCCACCAGTATTCCATCCTAGTTTACCAATAATGAAAATTTTAAAGATTGCAGAAGCTATCCAAATTCTGCCTACCACCAATGATGGGGTCCTTATGACCAGATGGCCCCAGTTACCAGTTCCAAAATTCTATTATAGAGTCGGCTCCTATTGACCATTCCTTGCTGGTACCAACCCTGTCAAGTTGGCTTCCCTGGGAAACAGACTCTGAGGCAGACATCAGTTTTCCTGAAGTGTGTTGGGAAGTGTGCATAGGAGCAGCACCTGTGAGGGACTGTAAGCAGGATTACAAAAGGGAGAGATGAGGCAACTATGATTGATTTGCAACAGGGGCTTCCTCTGGTTCTATGTGGAGCCCTGGAGCTAAGATGACCATTCAGAGTTGTCCTAAATTGAGGTTAAGGGCTGAGTCTTTACATCTTCACATTGACAGTCACTGAAATTGGATTACCTTTAAGAAGGGACATAACCTTCCTTGGGTAAGAGTTTCCTCCCCTCAGGGAAATGGGTGGGGAGAGATTCAGCTGAACATGATCAGCAGGCAATAAACAGTCCCAGCAGTGGAGGGAATAATTGTCTCAGTCCTGAAGGTGAGGATATGGGGTTGCATCACAGCCTTCACCTCACTTCCATAATGGACCAAAGGATAAAGGGGGAAGGAAGAGTTAAAGAATCTCACCCAGGAAAGCAGGAAAACAGTTGCACTCTGAACAGTAATAAGTTTAAAAGGCTGGGCGCCTGGGTGGCTCAGTCGTTAAGCATCTGCCTTCCGCTCAGGTCATGATCCCGGGGTCCTGGGATCAAGCCCCGCATCGGGCTCCCTGCTCCGCGGGAAGCCTGCTTCTCCCTCTCCCACTCCCCCTGCTTGTGTTCCCTCTCTCGCTGTCTCTCTCTCTGTCATATAAATAAATAAAATCTTTAAAAAAAAAAAAAAGATTAAAAGGCTGTGTTTAATGCTCATTTGAGATTGAGGATCAGATTGCTAAAGTGAGACCAGTGGCTCAGACAAGGTTTTGGGGAAGGCATTATAGTTTTACCAAGGATAGAGTTTTGCTAAGATAGAATGAATGAAAGAGAAACAGGCAAGGGAGTCAAGGATAATTGTAGAGGAATGATAATGATGGCTCAGGGAATCTCACAGGATAAGGAGTATATTATACAGTAGGGAGATGGAGGAAATGCTTCAGGAAAAATGGTAGGACCAGCAAGTATTTGCTGGGGTATAACAATCATGAACATCTTCTGTCTTTTAATTTTGAATTCACTGTTTCTTCCAAATCTCCATGTGTTTTCTTTCTCCATTCATTTCTATTTTGTGTCACCAGTAAATTAAGATTGAATGAAGTCACAATTTTTCAGTTTATACTAATTTCTCTAGACAAATATTAACATAAGTAAACAAATTATATTTTAATTTTTCCTGCCCCAAGTTCAGTGGGAGGCTTCCAATCACAAATGAAATTTGTAGGAAGAACTTATATTGGAATATTCAAAGTTTAGAGAGAATAAATGAAGACTGAAGCTTTTTTATGATTCTTTGTGAAGTCTATTGATAAAAATATTTCCTCACATGAAAATTTATATCTTTTTCTATAAATAATACTTCATTTTTAATTGGATAATTTGGTGTTAATTATACTGAGTGCACATTATCCATTTTTTATGTTATGACATGGTAGCTGCTATAGTTAATATTGCATTTGCAGTATTTTATGCAGTATTTAGTACTGCAGTACATTATCCATAGGTTGATTTCTACATTATCCAGCATTTAAATGGAAATGTTATGGAATTCAATGAACCATTGCTTGATATGCAGAACGAATCATCTCAAGTTTATAATAATTTATGTCATAGGTCTCCTACAGCAATTTGAATAGTTAAGAATTGATTATAACTTTCTGAGATTTTTTTTTTAACCAAACACTGTCACTGCTGACCTCTTTATCTGTAGTTAGAGAAATATTTTTTTAGCCTATGACTTGAAATGTCAGCTATAAGCAAAACAAAGTTTGTTGTTTTCATGAAACCATCACCATTCAGTGCCTCTAGAACCATCATACAAGAATAGCATAAATTTTTCATGAGAAACTAAAGCAACTCTGCTTGTTCATTCAAAACTTGGGGTTTTCAGGAAATCTTGATCCATGACATTTTTTTTTTCTAATTTGGGAAGCAATGAGAAGAATACATAAATGTGCATATTTTTATTTAATTGTGTGTATGTAACATTTCTATGCAGGTTCTGGTTCTTACAAGTTAAGGCAGAGGGCTAGTAAACAATTTTAGTGGAAGAATAATATTTAGCATCTGGTCTTTGACTCTTCTTATTCTTTCTGAACCTTTGCACCTTCTGAACTGATTACAGTTGACCCTTGAACAATGCAAGGGTTAGGGGCTCCAATCCCCCCATACAGTTAAAAATCGATGTATAACTTTTGATTCCCCAAAAACTTTACTAATAACTTACTGTTGACCAAAGCCTTACTGATAACATAAACTGTCAATTAACACACATTTTATATATTATATACTGTATTCTTACAATAAAGTAAGCTAGAGAAAAGAAAATGTTATTAAGAAAATCATAAAGGAGAGAAAATACCTTTACAACACTGTAAAAAAATATGTACATATAAGTGAACCCATGCAGTTCATACCTAGGTTGTTCAAGGGTCAACTGTATAGGGCATGAGGATGAGTCCACAGATCAGTAATTAGTATATGAGCCTTAGAAGCAGTTTGCTCTCCCATATCACACCCAGTCTGTAAGATTTCCATAATGGAAATCCTTTGTCACTAAGGATAGGGCAATTTTTAATATATCAGAACTCCTAAGTGTATTAATTAACCAGGCAAATGAGGCAATACCTGAACTCAGCTTTGTTCATTCTATGCCTGCAGTAAATTTGTAGTAAGGCATTAATCAAAGTGTAAAATTCGTCCATTAGTTCCTATGTTTCTCTATGTGTTTCCATATGTCTTGCAAAGTTGCTTCCTTTTATTTTTCTTACTAACCCCATTTCCCTGAATAAAAGCTATAGTAAAATAATAATAATAATAATAATAATAATAATAATAATAAGCCTTTGATCCAAATGTACAGCTGTTGAAGAAACTGAAATTGATTACTCCTAAGGGCAAAGAGTCCCATTTTTCCAGCCATAAATGGTCAAAAAACATACACACTGTCTGATCTAGTGCTTTGAATTTTTAATGATGACAGCTAAATAATAAAAGTTCCCAAAGGTAGCAAACACACAGTAACATACTGGAGGGTCTCTTTAGTCAGATGTGGAGACAAAACACCTGTGAAAGATGATTTTCTTTAATACTATGGAAGATATGACCTTTAACATGTCTACAGAAGCACATATTTAACTACATGCTGAGAAATAGAGGGTAGTGTTTATATTGAAGTGCTTCTATTCATGCAAGTAGGAAAAAGTGGAGAAGTCCAGGGTTACCATGATTGATTACATAAAGTTAAGAATAGTGATTACTTTTAACCATCTCAACTTGTTCTTAAATCTATTTATTGCATTGTTCTGTCTGGAGAATGATCAACCCATGGGAGAAAGTAAAGCAAAGGATGATTAAGAACCAAAGACTAATGGAAATGACTTAAAATGATAGACTCAAGAAATACTAAAAAACTGGAAAAATGTGTTTAAATAAAGTGTCTGAATGGTACCATTTAGGAATAAATATGACTAGAAGACATTTTAACGCATTAAACCCAAAAGTAATACATTTTGAAAGCAAAACCTCTTACTGTTATTTAAAATTACAGTTGATACCTTAAGGGAAATGTTCCTGACTTTCAAACACTTGACTTTCATATAACCTATACGTTCATATATTAAACTTTGATGCCTAAAATTTTCACATTTATACAAAGTGTTGTTTTTCATACTTCATTTAACCAAATATTTTTAACCATGCCTGCCAACCTCTGATGTTGGAAGAAAGGTTCAGGTCTCATCGAAATTGAAAGATGGTGCTTGTCAACTTCCAATATGCCCAACGGGCTGTGCCTAGTGTAAGCACCTCTGTACCCTCTACTTGCTGCTGTGTGAACCATAAGTTTATACCACGGTTTTAATTAGTTTTGACTCTTCCATATATAATTACCCTCAGAAAATACATCTATAGGTGATTCTTCAGATAGTCAGCTTTTTGTTTTCATAAATGCAAATCAGAAACCACCCTACCTAAAAAAACAAACCCAAGCTAACTTGATTCATCATATTATTTGCCTTAGTAAAGGCATTTCAGGAAATTTATTTATAAACTTCATTAAAAGATTTTCAATATAAGACCAATCACAAGTATTTCTTATACAATGACCTGCTTTTCCTGATTCCAACGGCCTATCATTCATCTGAGCAGTTATGTAATAATATCCATAGAATGTCCAGAATACCTGTATTGATACTAATAAATGGTATGTGATATTTTCAAAAATTACAACCTTCTGCTTGAAGCCCTAATAAAAACAATGTTTGGCAACTGGCTTCAAATAACAACATCCTTGGGCGCCTGGGTGGCTCAGCTGTTTAAGCAACTGCCTTCAGCTCAGGTCATTATCCCGGGGTCCTGGGATTGAATCCCACATCGGGCTCCCCCTGCTCTGCGGGGAGCCTGCTTCTCCCTCCCCCTCTGCTTGCCAGTGCTCTCTCTCTCTATCAAATAAATAAATAAAATCTTAAAAAACAAAAACAAAAACAAATAACAACATCCTTCCTTTGGATCACATTAATTTTAAAGAATTCCTAATGTTAACACTCCCCCCCCAACTGTTTTAGAAAGGAAATGGATTTATATAAAATAATTCTTTATTATTATGTTACCTTAGTAAGAATGGCTCTGACCCCTAAGAACTTTCATTCTTTTCTTCAAGTGTTGGATTCATTTTTTCCCCCTCTGTCTCTTCTGCCCATAGTCTTATTTTAAATACAGAATGGGTATTCTCCAAATCCTTTCTAAAATACTGATGTGTTACTGAACAGCACAAATTCTCAGTAACTTGGTAAATTTAATCTGCAATGCTGGGTGCCAGAGGAACTAACAATGGGAAGTAGAGTTAATCAAATGTGCTTTGAGCATTTTGGGGAAAGCTCTACATGCTATTTGTATTGGTGAGAGGTGAGGAAAAGCACAATGAGTTGATGAGAAAGAGAGAGAGAAAGAGAAATGGGGAGAGAGGTTTCTACATTATGGCTTCCTTCTAAATAAATAACAATAATGATCTGGTGTTGGGCCACTTGGTTTGAATCCTGGCTTTGCCAATTCCCAGCTATGTGATTTGGGACAATTTACCTAAACATTCTATGCCTCAGCTACCACATCTATGAAATGGAGATGAAATTAGTAACACTGACCTCGCGGGGTTGTTCTAATAGTTAAATGAGTTAATGCTATAACCACTTAGGATAGTGTCTGACACATAATTGCACAATAAATGTTAGGGATTATTATCCTTTTGTGTGTAAAGTCCTATTGGCTTACCACCTATAAAATGTCCAAGTCAGAAAAGAAGGGTCCATAAGGTCATCTATCATAACTACTCAATCATGACTGAATCTTTCCCACAATAATCCTGTCAAGCAATTATTTAATCTCTGCCTCCACCATTTGTTCTATCCATTTTTCATAGACTTCTGAGTGTCATCATTATCCCATCTTTCTTGACCTTAGTCCACCTGTGAACACCCCATTAGAATGTATGCCTAGAGCAAAACAAAAATGTTTCACTATGAAATATCAAATAACTAACTACTTAGTTAAATGTTCTGGATACTCCTTCCTTTTTTTATTTGTGCAGCTTAAGATAAATTAGACCCTTGGGAGCTATAGCACACCATTGATTCCATTTCCTATTCAATAAACTGTTACTTTGACAAATTTTCAACAACTAACTTTGTGATGGATGATATGCCAAGAAGTAGGAGTGGAAGTCAATGTTCTTCTTGAAGGAACCAAGTCTGGTAAATGAGCTGCCTAGAAACTCTGCTGAGGAAATCACTAGAAGTCTAAAATCCCATCTTTTTCATGAATGTTACTAAGACATCATCTCATCAAATTGGTTTATTTATCACTTTTAGGAAAAAAAATACAAGAGCTACCTGTAACTTGAGTTAATAATTTTCCATATAGTTGAGTTTGATCCATTTATTGATCCAGACTGGCAGAAACTTATCTGTTCATTTGGTATATTATTTCTAATATCTATTAGTATTAATGTTATCTATGCCTTCACTCAAGCAATTAATAAAAATATTATTGCAAGGTAGAATCTAGTCTTGCTCCCTTACACACAATTTTTCATCCTGAAGCCAGAGTGATATTTTTGACAATAGTATTTATCTTTTTATATATTAAGACATTGATAAAAATTTTATTTATTTTCTGGGAATTGTGTCTAAAGTCAGGTACCTGAACTTCAGAGAGATTCACTGCTACCATTTGGAGCTAGTCAATGCCCTGTAGATGCCAGAACTCACCAATCTGCCAATATTCCACCCTTCTCCAGGCAGTAAAGAGGGTTGAGAAGTGGGATGGTTGTCAGCCTTGTGGGTAAAATGTGCAACATTGTGAGAATTCTCTCCCTTCTTCAAGGGGGAGGCAATAAAGGTACTTTCCCCTTCAAATCAACTGAGTGAGGGATTCCAAGAAAATCCTTCCTTTAGAGGGATAAAGTGGTATCTCATTTTCCTGATGGATGGTACTGATATGCAGAACTTATAGATCTACCCTAATGCCACTATAAGAATGAAGTGTAGTGAGTTCATAGGAGAACATTTTGAGAGCCTCAGAGAATAGTGGGTTGTGTTAGTAAAGAAGAGTGGTGGCATGCTTAACAAAAGATCTCTGAATTTGGGGGCACAAATAAACAGTCTGAAATAGCCTTCTAGAGATCTCTAAAGGCAGGTGGCATGTCTTAAGTGGTACACACTAATCCTCTTTATTTTTTATTGGTTTTATTTTTTCTTAATTTATTCAATTAGCCAAGGTAAATTATGCTTAATTTATTCAATTAGCCAAGATAAAAATCATTAGTTTTTGATATAATGTTCAATGATTCATTAATTGAATATAACACCCAGAGCTCATCACACTAATCTTCTTAAAAAAAAAACAAAAACAAAAACCTACTTCATTCCTATTTTTCCCTGCCTCAGGTGATATGCAAAGAGGGCTTGCCATTTTTGTGTCTCTCTCCTAGCCCAGCGAATGGTGGTGGGCAGAAGCGATGTGTCTACACAGGCAGCTACAAAGCCAGGCGATTATTATGCCCACCTTAGAGAAAGGATGAGGTATATACATAACAGAAAGACAAAGGGACACATGAGATAACTCTTTGTGAAGAGGAGTTCTTGGGCTAGAAAGAGCAATGACAAAAATTCAACATTTATCCAAGGAACACAAGCACACCAACTCAGAGACTACAGTATAATCAGAGCCACCAACATTACACAGATACTGAGTGAACCTGAGGAAGACCCTGGACTTCTTTTTACCATGCATAAGGAGGCATCTCTCATCTGGTATCTCTACCCTCAAATTCAAAGATAATCATGCCTAGAAAACAGATGAGAAGCCAGGACCTTGGAGTCTGACCACATGCACTTTCCTCTACTCCAAACAGCCATAAACACTTCAATAACTAGCTCTTATAAAGAGGTAAGATTGGTTTTTAACTGAATGTAAGACCAGTTTTGAAATACAAGCCTGAGGGCACCTGGGTGGCTCAGTTGGTTAAGCGACTGCCTTCGGCTCAGGTCATGATCCTGGAGTCCCGGGATCGAGTCCCGCATCGGGCTCCCTGTTCAGCAGGGAGTCTGCTTCTCCCTCTCACCCTCCCCCCTCTCATGCTCTCTCTATCTCATTCTCTCTCTCAAATAAATAAATAAAATCTTTAAAAAAAAAAAAAAAAGAAATACAAGCCTGAGAATTAAATACTGAAATTATACCCTCCTAATAAACCAAAGTGACAAGGTAATTACAGAACCAGAAGAACAAAGTGTTATGAAAGATCCAGGCATCCAGTCGGAGAAAGGAACAGTTACTAGAAGAAATAAAAACATAAAATAGCTAAGACTGGCTACACATGTAATGGACACTTAAGATATGGATTTTATCTAAACTCTCAGAAATGCTGGTCTGTACAAAGGGATTATGGTCACACGGCCCTGGCCTTGGGGTGAGTATATATTAGGATTTTTTGAAAGAAAACTAACAGGTAGTCAAGTCACAGTGTGCACAAAATTCCAGAGCACTCATTATCCCATAGATTAGACTAAGCCTTGCTGGAGGGTTTACACTGTAATCAACATTCCAGTAGCAAATCCCCACAGCCCGCATATTTATAGGGAAGTTGGAAGACCACTTATGCCTCTATGTAACAATAGCAGCACTCTAGCAGCCGAGGAGGTGACTTTATTAGAAAGGGGAGCCTCTGAAGTTCAGGGCTGTCATCAGACAATTCTATCCAGGAGTTAACTCAAAGGTCCTGAGCCAGATCCCTGTTAAACTCTCAAAAGGAACCGTGAGCCCCCAGGCCATCAGATCTGTCACAGCCTTTGCCCTCATGTATTTGCATTTTATTGCTATGCTATATCTGTTTTCTCTGATCTGCTGTTCTAGTAAGCCTGCCCCCAAAAAGAAATGAGGTTAGTTGACACGAATTGCACTTCGGTTGCCCATACTCGGTCTTAATGAGTAGGCCTTCCTCTCCTAGGTGCTTACAAATCATCTGCTTAATAATTGGATTTAGAAACATTTGGGGAATTGATGTCAAGGTCACAGACATGCAGTTTACATAATGCACCTGCTTTCCCCTTCAGAGGATCAGAGCAGCCAACTACCAGACCCTCTCCTGTTTGCCACAGCTCAGGCAGAGCCCCTGCTTGTGATCTCTCAGGTGAAATGTCTCAGTGCCCTGAACAGTCCTTGCCTGATTCTAGAGAATGGGACTAATTTAAAGTTGCTGGGGGGCGTTTCTTATAAACTCCTCACCCATCTGAGGTTCAAATTCATTTCCCCAATGTTCCTTCAAACTTTTTTTGTCAGAAACTTCTATAAAAAGGGCGCCTGGGTGGCTCAGTTGGTTAAGCGACTGCCTTCGGCTCAGGTCATGGTCCTGGAGTCCCGGGATCGAGTCCCACATTGGGCTCCCTGCTCGGCAGGGAGTCTGCTTCTCCCTCTAACCCTCCTCCCTCTCATGTACTCTTTCTCTCTCTCATTCTTGCTCTCTCAAATAAATAAATAAATCTTAAACAAAAAAAAAAAGAAACTTCTATAAAAAGAAAATGGAAGTAAAATCAATGCATTGATATTCCTTTGTTGAATGAGAGCAATTTGACATCTTACATAGTCTGCTGATGCACTGAGGCTTGATGCTGCTCAGTTATGACAGCTTATGCTCTGCTTCTGCATGAAACGTTGCTAATAAATGTCCCCTTGTTACTTAGCTTTGAGAGATCTAACTCATCCAGTAGGGCCCTGCTGAGGCATATGCAATGTCTAACATTTTTTAAGACAAAAAAACAAAAAAATATATGTATAAATGTCAAGCCAAATTTCTAAAATCCAGTTTCAAGAGCTAGAAACAAGAATTAGAAATATTTGTGGTAAGACAAATAATGTATCAGAGTCAACCTTTTTGTTTGTTTGTTTGTTTAAATTTGTTTCATTTTATTTCTCACTTCTTTGAGTACCTTACATTTTAACATCCAAGATCCTGCCTTAATATAGGTAGTTATTTTAACGCTATTGAGTGAACTAGTATATTTGATCAACAAGCAAAGCAAGGCCCTATCATGTGGGAAAACTTAAATAAAAATCTTTTATCAAAAAAAGTCTTTAATTAAAATTGTAAAAAGCTCCTTTATTATTTGTAACTCAGTCTTAGATTTTCTCTACTGTATACCATAGATTTTTTTTTTTTTTTTTTTTTTTTTTACTTATTCTTGTGTTTCATGCGTATGGTTCTTTTTTTTTCTTGGTACAATTTCCTATAATATTTCAAAATGCACCATACTGTTTGGGAAATAGAGTAGTTTGTTTTTTGGTTTGTTTGGTTTTTGCTTTATCACATCCAGTGTGAAGTGATAGCAGGAGACTGACTTCCACTCATGAAAGCTCCAGGTATTAAAATATTTCCCAGTATCAACTTAATAGAGTACCAACAATGATAGTGACAATGACCACTCCTTCCTGCCCATACTCCTTTGCACTCTCACTCCCAGGAGTAAGTAGTAGTTGTAGGGCAAATATTTTTTTTAAGTTATATACTTAGACTAATAGTGTTTAAAATGTTATTGATTCTAAAATAATTGCAGTTTAAAATTTTTTCTAAAGTTTTTATGGTTAATAAACCTGTTGTTGATTATTATTATTATTAGTAGTAGTAGTAGTAGTATATAGGAATAGTCTGGTTTTTCATATATTTTTTATGGCTTGGAAAATATAACCTAAATTTAAAAACTCAACAAAATAAATAACACTGTACATAACAGATCTTAAGCTTTTCAATTAGTTTGAACTAATAATACTTCAGTAAATACTTCAATAAATACTTTAAAAGTTAAGCAAATAAGACAGATTAAACTCATGTACTAATTATAACTTACATGCTTATAATCACCTACAAAGTCAAGCTGCTATCATGTGAAAATACATATGGAAATATGAAAACAACATAAACAGAGGGCATCTGAAAATATGTGAGATACTGGAATTGAAAGTTTTTTTCCTAATTAATAATTAGCATTAACATATCTGTCCATTTGTATTTTCTAGATCTTTAAACCACACATGCAAAATTCTGGTCATGATTTATGCAGTAATAGTTCTAAAAGACCAACCAAATGAAAGACACCTTGTCATTGAACTATACAGCTAGATATTTACAAGGTCCCAGAGAAGGAATTATTTATTGATAAGGAGTATATACTACACCATTAAAATTTGCCAGGTGAAATTTGTCTGGGCCAAAGTAGGAAAAATGGAAACTTCAAAATTTTACTGAGGGGAAATAACTTCACTATTTAATTATTTATAACATGCTTTATTCCAAAACTCCTTGAGGAAGAGCATGGTGCCATCTTTATAACATAAGGACAAATTACTTATGACTTAGTTTGTTCCATCTGGAAAGAAAAAAAAAAAGGTTCTCCTAAACAGATTGTAAAATAAAAAATAAAATTGTACTCATTCATTTGGAAGTGCATGAACTTAATATAGTTTCTAGAATTCAAAAAAAGTTTACTGATGTAAATGGTGCAATGGTATAAATAGAGTATGGTGATTGCAACTCTCAGGAGCATAATTTTTACAGATGTAAACTCCCTCATACACAGTCAACTAACATTTAATAAGGAAGCCAGGAATATCTAGTGAGAAAGGATAGTATCTCCAACAAATGTTGCCGGGAAAAATGGATAACCAAGTTAAAAAAAACAAACAAATGAAATTGGACTCTTTTTTTTTACACCATTCACAAAAATTAACTCAAAATGATCAAAGACTTAAACATAAAACCTAAAAACATAAAACTCCTAGAAGAAAACATAGAGAGGAAGCTTCTTGACTGTGGTCTTAGAAATGCTTTTTTTTATATGACACCAAAGAACAAACAACAACAACAAACTCAACAAGTGGCACTACACCACACATCAAAGCTTCTGCATATCAAAGGAAATCCTCAACAAAATGTAAAGACAACTTACATAATGAAAGAGAATATTTGCAAACCATGTATGTGATCAGAAGTTAATACTCAAAATCTATAAAAAACTCCTACAATTCAACAACAATGAAATCTAATTAATAATGGTCAGAGGAACTAAAAAGCATTTTTCCAAAGAAGACATCCAAATGGCCAACGGGCACATGAAAAAGTGCTCAGCATCACTCATCATCAGGGAAATGCAAATCAAAACCATGATGAGATATCACCTCATGCCTGTAAGAATAGCTATCATCAAGAAGACAAGAGATAGGGACGCCTGGGTGGCTCAGTCGGGTAAGCATCTGCCTTCGGCTCAGGTCACGATCCCAGGGTCCTGGGATGAAGCCCCACATCGGGCTCCTTGGTCAGCGGGGGGTCTGCTTCACCCTCTGCCTGCTGCTCCCCTTGCTTGTGCTCACTCTCTGACAAATAAATCAATAAATCTTTAAAAAAATGAAGAAAACAAGAAATAACAAATGTTGGTGAGAATATGGAGAAAAGGGAAACCTTGTGCACTGTTGCTGGGAATGTAAACTTGTTTAGCCACTATGGAGAATAGTATGGATGGTTCTCAAAAAATTAAAAATAGAACCATCATTCGATTCATATGCCCATATGTGTATATATGCAAAGGAAATGAAAACATGTTACCGAAGAGACATATGCACTCCCATGTTCATTGCAGCATCATTCATAATAGCAAAGACATGGAAGACATAAGTTGTTTCCTAAGTGTCCATGAATAGATGAATGCATAAAGAAATTGTGGTTATGTATATATACAATAGGATACTAATCAGCCAGGAGAAAAAAAAATCTGTCATTTGCAACTATCTGGAAGAACCTTGAGGACATTAGGCTAGGTAAGAAAGTTACACAGAGAAAGACAAAGACTGTATCATCTCCTTTCTACGTGATATCTAGTAAAATGGTGGTTTCCAGGGATTGGAGGTTAGAAGAACAGGAGAGATGTTAAGGGTACATACTTGCAACTGATAGATAAAGTCCTGGAGACCTAATACAGAGCACAGTAATTATACACAATAAAAGTGTATTATAAACATTAAATTTGCTAAGTAGGTAGATCTGAATTGTTCCCAAAACTAGAAGAAATGATAATTATGCAACATAACAGCAGTATTAGCTAATGCTGCAATGACAGTCATACTGCAATCAATCAATACATTTTACAACCTTAAACTTACACATGATGTTGTATATCAAGTATATCTCAATAAAAAAAATAATGACTTGTCAGCAGCACAAAGGGAATTTCTATAATCTGGCAACTTGATTTATTCTGACATAATTGCAGAAAAATTCATTGTTTCTTTTTTTTAAGATTTTATTTATTTATTTGATGGAGAGAGAGAGCGAGAGCAGGAACACAAGCAGGGGGAGTGGGAGAGGGTGAAGCAGGCCTCCCGCTGAGCAGGGAGCCCCATCAGGGGCTCCATCCCAGGACTCTGGGATCATGACCTGAGCAGAAGGCAGATGCTTAACGACTGAGCCACCCAGGCACCTCAGAATTCATTGTTTCTTTACAAAATATCAATGCTTTGTTAAGAGAAAAACAATCACAAATGTATACTGACCAAAAGAATGAAATACATACATCATTTTTATCGACACAGTTTTCCTACTTCACAATTATAGTTTGTAGCATTTATAATTTCTCAACATTATAAAATATGTCAAAATAGGAGAACAGGAGTCCTATGCTGTCTTTTTGTATTACTGTAGTCTGAAATAGAGTCAACAAATGTATTCTAAAACTTTTACAAATCTAATTTTATATTACTGAAATCAGATAATGGTAACACATGAAAATAGTTAAATGAAACATAAAATCAATATAAGTGACTTAAATTTTCTGCTACTTTAGATTATCTATTCAAAAGTTCTGTTATCGACAATCAAGAGTTGACTATTTTCTAATAAGTAAATAAACATCTTCTACACTCATCATGGAGATTTTTCTACAGGAAAATAATTAGGACTGCCCTTGGTTTTGTATTGCATATTCCCCACAATTACTATGATGTTGGAAAAAATACACAGACACACACACACACACACACTATATATGTATATATATAGTGTGTGTGTGTGTGTCTGTTTTTTGAGAATAAATTTAAAACTATACCTGCAGTTTGCTTGAATTCAAATTCAGCCTCCACAACTAACTGTGAGAATACTGTTCAGTTTCTTAATTGCTGTTGTCTCTGTTCCATCTGCTATAAAATGAGAATAACTTTAGAAGCCCTTTCATGTGGTTAAGCTTCAAATGAGATAATGAATGCAAAAGTGTCCAACTTAAGGCCTGGCAAGTAATGAGTGATTAAGAAAATTGCCTGTTCTTATCCGTTCTGATTTTTACCTATAGATTGGAGGATTTCTGTCCCATATACAAATAGACCAAGAGCAGAACTCATGGCCTGTGCCTACATCTTTGGGGACATGCAGCAAGAGTAGAGGGCTTCAACTCTTTTGTGGATGAGTAAAAAAACAGCAGAGGTAATGAGGATGAGTAAACAAAAATAATGCAAGGTATTTGGAAAATTACCGTGAATGGGAAAAGGGAGCTTTGGTAAACGCTGCTCACTCTGCGTGGAAAACTTTTTCACTGTATACCCCTATGGTATACTTCCTTTCTTTATTATGGTCTCTGTTAAACATCACCTTCTCAGAAATTCCTTCGTGGATAATCCCACCTACTGCTACTACTTTCTTTCACCTAATCTTGCTTTATTTTTCTTTTCTTCTATTAGTTATGACTACTTGGCCATTTTAAATCTATTAGTTATGGCCATCTTGGCTATCTATTTATCATCTGTCTATCTAGGTTTTCATTTCTTCCCACTGATACATGAGCCTTAACAGCAGTGACTGTTTTCTTATTGTTCAATATCTTACTGTATCTTTACTGTTCAATGTCCAATAAATAGAAAACCATCTTCACAAGGTAGGTACCACATAAATGTTTGAGTGAGTGATTAATGTATACTATTTGAAAGAAGTATATTATAGATTTTTTTTTAAGATTTTATTTATTTATTTGAAGAGAGAGACACAGCGAGAGAGGGAACACAAGCAGGGGGAGTGCAGAGGGAAAAGCAGGCTTCCCGTGGAGCAGGGAGCCCGATGCGGGACTCGATCCCAGGACTCCAGGATCATGACCTGAGCCGAAGGCAGACGCTTAACGACTGAGCCAGGCGCCCCATATTATAGATTTTTGTTCTAAATCAGTCAAAGGCAATAATTGCTCTTACGGCAAGGCTCTGACCAATGTATACATCGTATAGAGGTATTTGCAACTAAGTATCACTAACATTTACTATCAAATATAGGACAGATGTTGTGTTATGAACTGCACATGTATTCCCAGTGAAGCAGGTAACGTTTAGATTTCCATTTTGCCAATAAGAAAATGACTCTTAAAGTTAAATAACTTGGCCAGTTAGTGAGGGAAAAGCCAGGATAATACTTTGTGCCCAATTTCATTTCATAGATAAAGAGATACACACATGAACCATATGCCACAAATCCACCCTACACCCAGAAGAGCTACTCAAAAATCATATCCTTCCATGATGGCTCAATAGCACCATTTTCAGGTACAAAGCCAAAAATATTATAAAGTACACTTGAAATCCTGACCCACTTAATGCCAGATCAAAGAGCTAGGCGTATTAGCTAATTAGGAACTAAATAAAAATCTTTAAATCCTCTAAGTAATGTGTTTTATATAGAAATTAGCAAAACCATTGCCAAATTACAGGTTCATTTGCCTGAACAGTTATATTTTGCTATTAATAACCAATGTTCCAAGTATTGAAAGCTTTTAAAGATCAATGATTATTGCTCCTGTGTAATCATCAGGCTGCAGACCACGTAGAACTACATCATAGATTTTCAATAAGGTGGTAATTGTGGACAAAACTGCAATGGCAATTTACTCAGCAGTGATGTATTTTCATAATACCTGTGCTCACTGAGAATTCTTACAATCTCCTTTTTTTTTCTGAGAAATAGGAGATTATGGATTGAAGTTAATTGTTAAAATTTTATGATCATAATCAGCCTGTTCCTATTTCAGGAACAGGTGTTTCTTATATTCAAAATACTATTGGTAGTTAGACCGGTGATGGGTATTAAGGAGGGCGCGTACTGCATGGAGCACTGGGTGTTATTCGAAAACAACGAATCATGGATCACTACATCAAAAACTAATGATGTATTGTATGGTGACTAACATAACATAATAAAATTAAATTAAATAAAAAAAAACAACAAGAAAATACTATTGGTCAAGAGAAACTGATAATCTTCTTGGCATCTTATGACTTGAGTGTTTATTTCTGGTTCTCATTGTGAAATGTGAAAATTATGAAATGCAACTATCAATACCATCATCAGAAATTCTACAATATGTACATATTATCAGACACTGGGACACATGTATAGTTTGTAGATTGAAATTATCTCTAGAAGAATGGCACAGGTAAGCCAAAGATTGAAAGAATGTCAGCTGTGGTTGGAGAGATACATTAATAATTATAATTATTTTCCTTGCTTTGAAAATATTAGATATATGGAAATAGTGAATAGATTCAAAACTTAAGTCTGCTACTCATGATCTCTGCAGAAACAGGTTTTCCTTACCAATTATTAACTCTCTTTCCTCCCACTCCCCACCCCGCCTTACTACCACATGCAAAGTCAAACCAAGTTTCTTGTTTCAAATACTATTTTATCAGCCATTGACAATGTTGATTACTTACTCCTTCCTAAGCGTTTCCTTTCACTAGCTTTTCTAACACCACATCATACTGATTTTCCTCTTAAAGCTATAGGTAGTCTTCTTCCTCTTTTGAAGTCTTGCCTTTGTTTACTGGGTCATTAAATGCTGACGTTCCTCAAGTTTGGGTCCTAGAACTTCATTTTGTTTACCATTTTCAAGACCCATGACATCAGAATCTACCTATAAATGCACTATACATAAATGTATATCCCCAGCCCCAAAATTTTCTATTAGCACCAGACTCATAGCTTTTCATAGGCAGTGTAAATTACTTTTATTTCAAAAATGAATTTATGATCTTGCTTTCAAGTCTCATCAATTTCCAGTGATACTCATCTTATTAAATGGTATCACACTCAATCCTGTCATTCATTATTCTTTTTCTCCTCTAATTCCCCATATTTGATGCATCACCAAATATTGCCAATATTATATCCTACATCTTGAATCTTTTTATTTGGTTCCATTCCTATCACAATCATCCTAGCCAGTCTCTCTCCTGATTTATCAGAATAGTCTCCAAACTATTAGCAGTCGTGTCTGCACTGTTCCCTCTTCCAAGCTCTTCTCTACAATGCAACTAACACAATTATTCCAGAACTCAGGGCTAATAAAGCTAGTACCTTGCTTAACTCCCTTCAGTGGCTTCCCACTAGGCTTCATTCAGGGAAACAGAAAAGGGAATAGGTCTTTCAAACAGAGATGATTTAATTCAAGAAATTGGTTATTGCCATGCTTGAAAGCTAAAAGAGCAAAAATTGAAATAATCAAGAGTTTAACCACAGGCAAAAACTACCATATTCAGCACTGAGGAAACAAAAGGGAAAAGTATTATAAGAATTTAGGGACTCAGAGGAGGGGTACTACAGGGATCCTGATCAGATTCCTGAGGAAGCTTCATGCAGCTGGTGCAGAGAGAGGCAGTAGAATTTTGGATCCTACGGTTGCTTCCACAATGCTGATGGAAACTAGGAAACAGGAGGAAAATCATAACTTTCTTCTTCCTACCTTCCAATTTCCCTCTAGCCTGCTTTCTTAATGGCATAGTTTAATAGAAAGGACCGTGCCTCCCAAGAACTATGCCTCAGTTTGTTCTGACTGCTACATCAAAAATAGCGTAGACTGAATGGCTTATAAACAACAGACATTTATTTCTCATAGCTCTGGAGCTGGAAATTCCAAGATAAAGCTGCTGACAGATTCAGTGTCTGGTAAGGGCCTGCTTTCTAGTTCACAGAGGACCATCTTCCTGGTGTATCCTCAACATGATGGAAGGGGAAAAGGAGCTCTCTGGGGTCTCTTTTATAAGGCACTAATCTCATTCACTTCCCAAAAGATGCATCTCCAAATACCATCACATTGGAGGTTACAATTTCAACATAATTTGGGGAGGCAGGGGATGACACAGATATTTAAGCTATAACATTTCCCCCTGGATCCTCAAAATTAATGTTTTCTTACATGCAAAATACACCCATTCCATTCCAGTAGCCCCCAAGTTCTTGACTTGTTCCAGCATCAACTTAAAAGTCCAATGTCCAAAGTCTCATCTAAATCAGGGGCACCTGGATGCCTCAGTCAGGTGAGTATCTGACTCTTAGTTCTGGCTCAAGTCATGATTTCAGGGTTGTGGGATTGAGCCTCACATGGGGCTCTGTGCTCAGCATTGAATCTGCCTGAGATTCAAACGCTCTCTCTCCCTCTGCCCCTCCCTGTGCTTGTGCTCTCGCTCTCTCTCAAATAAATAAATAAATAAATAAATAAATAAATAAATAAAATCTTTAAAGATAAATAATTATCTAAATCAGATATGGGTGAGATTCAAGGTGTTTTTCATCCTGAGGTAGAATTCCTCTTTAACTGTGAAACCAAATAAATTATGTGCCTCTAAAATAAAATGGTAGAGGGTCACCTGGGTGGCTCAGTCAGTTAAGTGTGACCTGCCTTTGGCTCAGTTGTTGATCCCAGGGTCCTGGGATTGAGCCCCACATTAGCCTCTCCTCTCTGCAGGGAGCTTGCTTCTCCATCTCCCTCTGCCTGCCGCTCCACCGTTTGTGTTCTGTCTGTCACATAAATAAAATCTTTAAAAAAACTAAAAAATAAAATGGTAGGAAAGGCACAGGATAGACATTACCATTACAAAAGGAAGAAATAGGAAAGGAGTGACAGGTCTCATGTAAGTCCAAATCCTAATGGTGCAAACAACGTTAAACTGTAGGGCCCAGCTACAATCTCCTTAGGCTCCATCCTCTGCCTTCCAGGTCCAATGGATTGGCAATAACACCCCTCAGCTCAACCGATGGCCTCATAGTGGCACTGCAGCAGCTCTTTGGTGGGAGCTTGTGCCCCCAACTGTGTCAAGCAGCCTGTTCTTTGAATTTTAGGTATTGGCAGCATGCCCCATGGCTTGTGACCTCTGAGCACTAGCAGAGATTGTATTATAAAGATACCATCGATGTTTCCTGTGTGTACATTTCAAAGGGGCAACAATCACCGATGCCCATGATGCACAGGGCCCATTAGAGTCAAATTATGAATAGCCAAGGAACATGGCACCGAAGTGAGGAGTAGAGCCTGAAATGGGAGGTGGCACTGGGCAGAATCAGTCCCACAGATGCCTGCAGCCCCTCCTCTGAAACTACTTTGCCCCTGCCCCCATAACCCCCATCTGCCTACTCCTCCTCCCTCTCCCACATATACCCCACCCTGCAACACACACAGTGTGGGTCTGTGATGGGACTGAAACCCCTGATGGCCTTCAGGGTCATTCTTCCATTGTCTTGGAGAATAGCTCCTAGCTTCTGTTGAGATAGTGGATTCACACTAATCTATCAAGGGTTCCTCCTGAACAACTTTTCTCATTCTTTTCAACATGTCTAGCCTGTGAATTTTCCAAATCTTTAAATTCTGCTTCCTTTCTGATTAATGGTTCCATCTTTAAATCATTTTTCTCTTCTTGCATTTTACCATAAGCAGAAGGAGTGAGACTTCTGTTCAACACTTTGCTTAGACATTTCCTTAGCCAAATATCCAATTTCATAGCTTGCAAGTTCTACCTTCCACAAAACATTAAGACATGAACATAACTCAGGCAAGTTCTTTTCCACTTTATAACAAGGATCACCTTTCTTCTAGTTTCCAATAATGTTCCTCATTTCTGTATGAGACCTCATCTGAATAACCTTTACTCTTTATGCTTCTGTCAACATTCTATCCAAGATTACTTACTCTCCAACCAGATGGAGGCTTTCTTTCCAGCTCTCTTTTCTTCTGAACTCTCACTAGAATCACCTTTCATGGTCCATTCACAACAATGTAGGTTTTTTTTTTTTTTAACATGCACCTCCAAAGTCTTCCAGTCTCTATACACACTACCCAATTCCACAGCCACTTCTATGTGTTTTAGGTATTTATTACTGCAGTGCCCCACTTCTGGTACCAATTTCTATCTCAGTCTGTTCTGGTTGCTATAACAAAAATGTCAGACTGGGTGCCTTATTTCTTACAATTCTGGAGGTTAGGAAGTCCAAGATCAAGATGCTGACAGATTCAGTGTCTGGTAAGAACCTAACTTCCTGGTTCAAAGATTGGCCATCTTCTCCCTGAATTTTCATATGGTAGGAAGGGGGGAGGGCACCCTCTGGAGTCTCTTTTATAAGGATACCAATTACATTTATGACAGCTTTACTTCCATGACCATTATGATCACCTCCCGAATTCCTTAACTCCAAATACCGTCACCAGCTAGACTCCAAGACCTGACCTTTACTGCCTATCTGCTTGTATTCACCAAATTTTGTCCCACATTTTTCCTTAAGCTTTACTTTCTAGCTTATCTCTTAACTCAAGCAAGAGACCTGACAAGTATAGCAACCCATGATGAAAACTGAAACTACCCATCCAGCAATAACAACCCCCTGGACAAAGAGTTCCAACCAGCCTGGACCACCCAGATCAGTTTGAATTTAACCCTCAACTCATGCCTGTGAAGATGGGCCATGGAATGACCTAGGGAGTGATGGAGAGTTACCTTTATCATCGCCACACAAGGAAGAGCACAATCCTCATATACATAGCATACATGCATACATGCATACAGGCATGTTTCCTTAAGGT
This sequence comes from Mirounga angustirostris, assembly GCF_029215605.1. Lineage (NCBI taxonomy): Eukaryota > Metazoa > Chordata > Mammalia > Carnivora > Phocidae > Mirounga > Mirounga angustirostris. The sequence continues at coordinate 141,894,589 of NW_026991710.1, read as the reverse complement.
GCACGTGCAACCTTATGCCCACCTCTACATATGATGATAAGGCTCCCCTTTCTAAATATTTATTCTAACCCTAAATAAAAGGAACCCATTCACCTTTGCTCAAGGAGTCACAGCTTTGGAAGTTATTCCCTGTAATCTCCTCATCTGCCATAAATGAAGCTTATTTTGTACGACTCCACCAAGATGAGAACACAGTTTGGTTACAAGCAGGATTGTAATACAATCCTGCTGAAGGAAAAAATTTCAACCTATGAATTTTGTGTGTGGGGGGAGCAAATATTCAATTTACAGCAGACCCTGATGGGAAGCAGTGAGAAAAATGGTATTTTCCTGAGAATAAATAGTAAAAACTGCCTACTTATGATTCTGAAAAGAAATTTCAGTTAAGTTTTTAAGAGCAAATACCATACACAAGGGAAAAAAAAAAGTGGTATTTGTAATATTGACTAAAAGTCTGGTTACCACAGGAACTGCCACCTCTGCCTTTTATACCACCAATTTAAGTCATTCCTTTCCCATGTTAACTCGGGGTCAAGTTTGGAAACCATAAGAATTAGTTATATTACTTCTCTTGACATATTTTTGAATATGATTAAATAATCATCTAGTGCCTTCCAATAAAATAAAATTGAACCTAATGCTTATATCTTACTTAGATGGTTGTGTAATTCAGTTTCCCTTCTTCAGGTTACCACAGGGCAAAGGTAAAATTTCTTCATTGAGAGATAATATAATTACTCTAAATTTCTTGGAGCTGTACTTTAGTGACATATGACAGTTTTCATTAGTGGAAGCAGTGCTTAATAGATAAAAAAAATAAATTGTTGCAGTCTAAAATTTTCCTTGATATCATGAAAATTTAACTGGAGAAAATTTTAAGTGGGATGAAAGGCAAAATTATGTTGGAAGGTGATATTATTAATAACATTTTCCTCATTAGAAAGCCAGAAAAAATGTCATAATTATGTATTAAAACCAATTTAAATATGTTCTCTTTAGTTGTACTGCCAAAGTACAAAAAGATATAAAAATTAATTGTACTCAAAGCAAAAAGTGTCAGTAGAAAGGTTTATCAAAAGGAGGTTTATATCTTCAGGACTTATTCAAAAATTTAATGAAGGATTACACCTGGGACCTACAAAAAAAAAAAAAAAGCACTCTATGTGGCTTTAGCTTGAGAAAAACCATTTTAGACTGGAATACTGATGATTTAAGGATTGTAGGATTTAAGCTATTCACTTTTTTGTGTGTATTAGGATTATTTTATAAAACCTTTATTAAATTTTGTCTGAACCATTAAGGAATCATTTGCCAAAACAATTTTTCAGTTTTGTCCAGCTATGTAGTGATTTTCCCTTTGATTTTGCAGATTAGAAGTCTCTCCTTCCTTTTATTATAACTGAAAATATTTTCCTTTCAGTTCACATCACTTATTTTTTTAACATTAAAGCTACTAAAGAAATGATTAACTTAATTTTTAAGACACAGTTTTATTTTTCATGGCTCCAACAATCAGTTCACTTGAACATTGCCTGTCAGTTACTTATATTAATAACATTACGAATATTTATTAGTATTCTGATTAAAAACATAAAAAATGATAAGCATTTTACAACCTTATTATTTGCTCTTGATTGTTTTAGAAGCTTAAATATTCTATTTTGAAAAACAAGATTTTTAGAGGAAATGGTTTAAATTACTTTATTTTATGAGTACATAAATGTATATTAGATACTAAGGAAATAAATTAAACAAGATAAAATTTCAATGGTAGACTTATTGGTTTGGCAGCATGTAAAACTTTGAGACACCCATAATCTAAGTACCGGATTTAGACTCATAATATGATTTTTTTTTAATTTTTATTTTTTTTATTCTTTTTTTTTGCATTTTATTTATTTATTTATTTTATTCTTATGTTAATCCCCATACATTACATCATTAGTTTTAGATGAAGTGTTCCATGATTCATCGTTTGTGCATAACACCCAGTGCTCCATGCAGAACGTGCCCTCCTCAATACCCACCACCAGGCCAACCCATCCTCCCACCCCCCTCCCCTCTAGAACCCTCAGTTTGTTTTTCAGAGTCCATCGTCTCTTCATAATATGATTTTATACAAGGACTGTATTTTCCTCTATTTCAATGTGAAAAACCAAGTATTCCGTATTTGGTTACTTATGCCACTGTCATTTCTTCTGTATTATTGCTCATTAAAAGATGACACTCAATTTACATTCAAAAATTTTAAGACTGATTTTCACTAAGTATGAGACATCTGCAGACTCTCTGCTGAGACTGTCGGTACTGCAAACAATCAGAGTAGACATATTATACATCTGCCATCCTTTATAATCTAAACTGCTGCAAGAAGGAAAATGCGTTTATATTTCAAAATGAAAAGGAAGTGTCTGAATGTCAACTAGTACACACAAAAGATTGCTATCTGAGTTGCTAAGCTTAGATTGTTTGACATTAAATGCTTAACAGCTAATTCTTATGAGTTATTGATGTTCTCATCATTTAGCAAATGGATCACATCACTATAGTAATTAGCACCATGCCTCTTTTGCTTATAGTTAATGTGTCATGAAAGAGCTTAGTTTAGGACTTTAAAAAAAGATGAGATTGTTTTTATTCAATTCCTAAACAGAAGATACTTAATCTAGGTCTTAGGGATAATGTTCAACAGGTTAATGGTCTCAATAGGGTATGTGTGAAGCTATTGTTTTTCTTTCAAATATTGCTTTGGAGGAGTAATAATCATCTGTTAATTTGGGGAGATTCAACTTTAAATGTTCCCAAGTTAGCAAAAATCACATCACTTCTAATCATACAATTGATTTTAGTCAGGCAGAGGAAAATTATTTTCAAAAACAGTTACTACTCTATAACCAGGTTTATATCTATTACTATTCTTTATTACTGGTAGTTATAACTGAAAATATTCTACTTTAAAAATACCTTAAACAATTCTAACCTAAATAAATGATAAATACCTAAAAATAATGATACATATTATAGATAGTATTCTTTATGTTTGGTTTTTAACCCTAAATTATAATGTAGCAATACTATCAGGACTTCAAGCATCATTGTTACTCGAATTACATTTAAGAGTTTTCAAGAAGAGAGAGATATAGTCTATAGGGATTTAATAGTCTTACAGTAATTTCAATAAGCAAGGTCCATTTTGTTACAAAATTTCTTAATGTACTTGATATTGCAAAACAATTCAGTTTTTGCAAAAGTTTAGTATCCCTACCAGTCAAGTGATATTTGGCTTCGGACATCCTCTATTAAGAAAGTCATTTAGGGCGCCTGGGTGGCTCAGTCGTTAAGCGTCTGCCTTCGGCTCAGGTCATGATCCCAGGGTCCTGGGATCGAGTCCCACATTGGGTTCCCTCCTCGGCGGGAAGCCTGCTCTCCCTCTCCCACTCCCGCTGCTTGTGTTCCTGCTCTCGCTATCTCTGTCTCTGTCAAATAAATAAATAAAATCTTAAAAAAAAAAAAAGTCATTTAATTTGGGAAGAAAAAGCATGTCAGCTGTTCTTATACCTTGCCTAATTGAACATCAAAAATGAAGATCCAGGATTTCTCACAAATAGCTCTCCAGCAGTTTGTCCATTTCCACTGGCAATAGAATTGTTTCTGATTGTCAGCCAAGTGATTGCATGTTTTTTGAGGTCCTGGGGTTTTAGGAATGTGATAAAACAAAAGCCAAGAAGTATACCCAGAAAATATCTCTGTACTACCTATTTGCTTTTGACTGTCTATAAAATAATGAAAATTACATTTGCTTTCTATCTATAGTTCCCAGGTACTGGGCTGTCAGAACAATAAGAATTGCTGGAGCAGGAAGTTGTTTTATTGACTGATATAATTATATCCCTAATAGCTTGAGGGAGTGTGTGTACCTGTAGGAGAGCATTACATAGAAATTGCCTTTGCCCTATACAGTTTGAAATTTAAGGCAGCCAAAGTTGATCCTGGTAATCACAAAAGATACATACAAATCATGAATACAAATGGTGATCAAAAAACTTAAGATAAAACATCAAGTGGGAAAATTGAGAATTTTTTTTATGGATTAATGGTAAGTGCCTTATAACTTGAGTATGAGCTCTATAACTATAATTGAAGGTTTTTGTTTTGTTTTTTTCTTCAGAAAGTATTCAGTTATACTACTCAATGCTCTTTGATTTCCTTTGAGACCTCTTTTACATCAACCCTAGAGCATACCTCAGACCTGGAATTATCAGGTCTCTGACTCTCTCAAGGGAGATAGTTTGTGATTGCACAAAAACAGTTCTGTATCACAGTTTGGTATGAAACCTTTAGGCTAGTTAATCTCTTCTGGAACGTAAAACATGAACAGAGTCACCTGAACTCTATTCATTGCAGAAACTATCTACTATTGCATGGTATTAATTCAAACCATGCTATCACCTCCATTATCACTATAAGAATATGAAAGTTGCATCTTTAGATAGTCTCTTTAATAATGAATGCTTATTCTACATCCATATATTAAATCAGGGCTACTTTATTGGTCTAGATAAAAACATCTATTTTTCTGTTTGACACAACCTTATCCTATAAAATATAGCACAGAAGACAGCATCAAAATTTCTTCAGTGACCCAAGCTACAGTCTTCAAAGTAGTTAATAATCCATTAAAATATATTTATTGAAGTGTGCTATATACCAAACCATGTGTTGTAGATACAAAGAATATAATAATGTATAAGACACACTGAGTCTCTGACTTCAAGTAATGATCTTCTTTCTTTCTATTCAGAAGACTTGGGCAAAAATTCACACAAAGTAGTAAATAAAACCATTTTTGTACTAATGAAAAGGTAATATAGGATGTGTGATAGAATTTTGGTGGGTGATAGTGGGTGAGTGGGATGGGAATTGAAGTGTTCCTCTAGCCAGCGTAATATTGAGAAGATGACATTTGAATCGAGAAAGACACAATCATGCAAAGATTGTGGAGAATAGATTTTAGGCAGAAAAGAATAAGGACAAACAACTTGATATGAGGATTAGTATGTTTTGTTGAATGAACAAGAAATGGCAAATATGGCTAGAGCACAGAGGTAATAAAAGTAGATAAATAATGAAAGATAGCCAGGGTCCTGTATCCATGGGACAAGTGCAAGGTAAGGAGTTGATGAAACAGATTTGAATTGACCCACCGGCCTCAAGCATTTATACAAATATTCCTTCTTTTTTAATCATTTGAGCTGATGGGGTTTTAGCTCCTCCAAAAATTGATGCTCCCTAAGTGTTTAAAGGTGAAATCCTTACCAAAGGAGTTTCCTGATAGAGTAGCAAACAATGAAAACAGTCAATAGTGGTACTATAATGTTTTGCGCTCACCTCTCCTGGATTTATATCCCATTTTTTCCTTAATTCTATAGGATTGTCACTGAGCCTGGCTTTTTAACTCCTCTCTGACACAAAATACCAGACAGAATAGCTGCTAACCTCAAGGTAACATGAACACACAGGTCAAAATAACTAGATCTCTCAAAATAAAAACAACACACTGCACAACATATACCAGCTAAAGCAGACTTACTGAAAGAAAAAAAAAATAATTAAAAATAAGCCAAAATGTACACAAAACATCAAGGAGGATATTAACAATATGAAATAACACAAGAAATGACAATAAGGGGCTAAATGAGACTTGATTGGTAAGTAAGATGGAGAGCTAGGGGGCCCCAACACACATCTCCCTCTGAAAAACTACAAACTGATGGAAAATGCTCTGGAATACTGGAGAGGAATAGCAGAAACCCTGTGAAGCTCAAGAACTAGGATGGCTCCATAGAAAAAGTGTAGGAAGCATTTTATCTGTCTCACCTCATCCCCCAGTCCTAAACAGTTCAGCATCAGTAGGGAGCCCCTCAGAGGGATTTTACGCCATGGGGACAAGGAGAGCAAAAGAACCCCAGCAAGACTCACATCAGCAGATATGTGCAGCCTTTGTTATAGATGACTCCCACAGTCTTCACCAATGCTAATCACAGCAGCATGGAACTACCAAGAGTCACTGCCACTGCATCTTATCTGCAGAGATGGAGCTATCACTGCAGTGAGACCTATCTCCAGGGCCTCCAGTCCCTACTGCTCTCTGTCTTTGGGATCAGGAAGCCACAGTTCCTCACCACCAGAGCTATTACTGTTCTGAGCCCCACTTCTGGGTCTCAAGTCTCACCTTTGGATCCAATATTGCCAAGACCACACTACTGCTCTTCTGTACACTTTCCCTGGGCTGCTGGTCAGAGTTTTGACCCATCATTACTGGGGCCATGGAATCAAAGCTCTGCACTCCACCCCCTAGTTCTTAACATATAGATTTACTGGGCAATGACTGCTGCTGTTCTGCTACTGCCCCCTAGGGCCCGAGTTGGGACATTGACTCATCATCCCCTAAATGTGCTGTTACTGCACCCTGACCACTGGGACCAACTATTACCATACCCCATCATACCAGGGCTTGTGCTGCTATTGCATCCCTCCCCCAACTGAGTCTCCCTGAAAGAACCCCAGAGACCCATGCCTGTGGTTCCACAGGAGATTTGCACATGCTTATATTCCTGATGTGAGCACCACTTCTACAGCAAGTGCACCTGTGATGAAGGACCTAGGTACTGTGTTAGTTCCACATGTGCCTGATTCCACGAACCTGCCATCATAGACACTCTAAGTGTCAGTGCACTAGGCCTAGAATCAAGAGGGATTCACCTTGGCTAGAACTTCCTCCAAAGTGTAAATAAGAACAAAAGGACTCCAGCGTGCCTTGCCTTTGAGGAACTCAATGGTCCTGGCCAGCACTGCCACACTGAGGACTCCACTGTTCTTGTCCACAGAAGACCACTATAGTCTCTGCCAATGTTGAAGTTAGTTGGTGGAGCTGCATGGACATATGATGCTGTGGTTAATCAGAAATTAAAGATGGTACACCTCCTCCAGCTAATGCCCTAACAGACACCTTCAAGTGAAAGTATTTCCCCAACAAAGCCCATCTTAAAGGCTGGAAGATAAGATTGGTCTCTCAAATGTGTAGACATCAACTCAAAACCATCACAAATGCACACACAAAAAAGCAAGGAAACGTGACCCCACCAAAGAAATACAGTAATTTTCTAGTAACTGACTACAAAGAAAAGAGGATCTGGTAATTAACTGAAAAAGAATTCGAAATAATTATTTTAAGGAAGCACACTAGTACTCAAGAGAACACAAATAGACAACTCGGCAAACTCATGAAAACAATGCGTGAACAAAACAAGAAGTTAAAGAGATAGAAATTGAAAAAATAACCCAAAAGATCTGGAGCTGAAGAATACAATAAATAAAATGAAAAGTGCAATAAAAAGCTGCAACAACAGATTCAATCAATGAAATAATCTGTGAACATTAAGACAAATCTCTAGATATTTTACAATCAGTGGGGAAAAAAGAAAAAAAATTAAAGAGTGAATAAAGCTTACATGAATGACAGGATATCATGAAATGAATCAATATTCACACTATGGGAATTGAGAAGACAGAAAACTTAAAGAAATAATGGCTGAAAACTTCCTAAATCTAAGGAGAGATACAACCTTCCAAGGTACATGAAACTAAATATGCCCCAAAGAGATTCAATCCAAAAAAATCTTTACTGAAACACATTATAATCAAATTCTGAAGAAGAAAAAAAAAAAAAAAGATAATTTGAAATTAGCAAGAGGAAAAAAGGACTCATTACATAAAAGGAAACACCAGTTAAGCTATTAGTAGATTTTTTAGCAGAAATTTGCAGACCATGTGAGTGGGATGATAGTCAAAGTACTTGAATTAAAAACAGCCAACCAAGAATACTTTACTAAGAAAGGATTCCCTTCAAAAATGGAGACATAAAGACTTTCCCAAACAAAAGCTGAGAAAATTTATCAACATTAGACCTGCCTTACAATAAATGCTAAAAGATGTTCTTTAAGCTGAAATAAAAAGATGCTGATTAGTAACATGAAAACATATGAAAGTATAAAGTTAACCAGTAAAGGTAAATTTATAGTCAAATTAAAAATACTCTAATACTTCAATTGTGGTGTGTAAATCACTTTGAAGTCTAACACATAGGTTAAAAAGCAGAAGTGTTAATAACTATAGCTACATTATTTTTTTTAAAATAAACATCATATAGAAAATGTAAATTGTGATAACAGAAAATGTAGAAGGGGCAAGTATATGTGTAGAAAAATTTATGCAAATGAAGTTAAGTTGTTATTAGCTTAAAATATACTATTATAATGTATATTATAAAAGCCTCATGGTAATCAGAAAGAATAGATACACAAATTTATAATAGATATACAAATGATAATATTAAAAGAATCAAAGAATATTTCTACAAAAAAATCACTAATTCACAAAGAAAAAAGACAGCAAGAGAGGAAGAAATGAACAAAGGAACTACAAAACAATCAAAAGGCAGCTAACAAAATGGCAATAGTAAGTCTTTACCTATAAACAATAACTCTAAATGTAAATGGTTTAAATTCTCCACTTAAAACACAAACAGCAGTTGACTAGATTAACCAAGAACAGCAATAACAAGGACAACAACAACCACAGCTACAACTACAGCTACAACTACATGGTGCCTGCAAGAGACTCACTTAGGTTTTAAGGACTATCCTAGGTCGAAAGTGAAAGAATGGAAAAATAAATTTCATGTAAGTTAAAATAAAAGAGAGCAGAGATAACTATACTTACATTAGACAAAATAAACTTTGAGTTAAAAGTTGTAACCAGAGACAAGGAAGATGATGATATAATGATAAAAGAGGTGAGTTAATCAAGAGGTTGTAACAGTGATAAATATACATGCAGCCAACTTTGAAGCACCTAATATATTAAGCAAATACTAACAGATATGAAGGGAGAAATAGACATTACATTAAAAGTAAACGACTTCAATATCCCATTTTCAACAAATGACAGATCATCCAGACAGAAAAATCAGTAAGAAAATAGACTTCATTTATACTTAAGACCAAATGGACCTACCAGACATATACAGAACATCTCATCAAAGAACAGAATACACATTCTTCTCAAACATAGACAGAATATTCTCTGTATAGATTATATATTAGGTCATGAAATGAGTCCTAACAAATATAAGAAGATTGAAATCACATCAAGTATCTTATTTGACCACAATAGCATAATAGAAATCACTAACAAGAGGAATGGTAAAAAAAAATCATAAATATGTAGAAATTAAGCAACAAACATCTGAAAAAATAATGGGTCAAAGCAGAAATCAAAAGCAGGGGCACCTGGGTGGCTCAGTTGGTTAAGCGACTGCCTTCGGCTCAGGTCACGATCCTGGAGTCCCGGGATCAAGTCCCACATCGGGCTCCCTGCTCAGCAGGGAGTCTGCTTCTCCCTCTGACCCTCCCCCCTCTCATGTGCTTGCTCTCTCTCATTCTCTCTCTCTCAAATAAATAAATAAAATCTTTAAAAAAAAAGAAATCAAAAGCAAAATTAAAAAAAATCTTAACACAAATGAAAATGGAATTGCAACATAATGAAACATGGCATGCAGCAAAAGCAGTTTTAAGAGGGAATTTTATAGGGATAAACATCCACATTAAGAAAGAAAATAAATATTTCAAATAAATAATCTAGCCTTACACCTCAAGGAACCAGAAAATAAATATTAAGATCAAATTTAGCAAAAGGAAGGAATAAAGCTTAGAACAGAAATAAAGGAAATAGAGACTGAAGAGTAATAGAAATGATCAATGGAACTCAGATTGGTTGCTTGAAAAGATAAACAGAATTGGCAAATCTATAGTCAGACTAAGAAAAAAAGTCAGGTGACCAAAATTAGTAAAATTATAAATGAAAGACAAGATATTATACTGTTACCACAGAAATATAATGGATCATAAAAGACTGAACAATTATATGGCAACAAAGTTGATAACTTAAAAAAATGGATAAATTCCTAGAAGCATACAGCCTACAAAGACTAAATCAAAGTAAAAGAAAATCTGAACAGAATAATAATAAGCAAGGAATTAAAACAGTAATCAAAAATCTCCTAACAAATAAAATTTGGCTTTATAGATAAATTATACCAAACATTTGAAGAATTAATATTAATCCTTCTCAAATCTTCCCAAAATTTGAAGAAACACTTCTAAATTCATTTTATAAGGCCAACATTATCTTAATACCAAAGCCAGACAAGGACATTACAAGAAAATAAAATTATAGTCCAATATTCCTAAAACTTGATGGAAAAATCCCAAAAGAGGAAAAAAAAAAAAAAACAGCAAACCAAATTCAAGAGCACATAAAAAGTTCATACCCTATGATCAAGTGGAATTCCTCCTCAGGATGCAGAGGAGATTCAACAATATGCAAGTCAATAAATATGATACACCACATTAACAGAATAAAGGATATAAATATTATGATCATCTGAATACATGCAGAAAAGCATTTGACAAAACTCAACATTCCTTTTGATGAAAAACTCTCAACAAATTAAGTGGTAGAAAAAAGAGGATTTCAACTTAACAAAGACTGTATATGACAAGTCAACATATAACATCATACACAACAGTAAAAAGTTAAAAGCCTCTTCTCTAAGATAAATGGTAAGGCAAGGATGCCCACTCTTGCCATTTCTACTTAACATAGTATTGGAAGTCCTAGCCAAAGCAATTAGGCAATGAAAAGAAATAAAAGACATCTAAGAAAGAGGGAAGAAGTGGAATTATATCTGTTTGTAGAGGACATGATCTATATATAGCAAATGTAGAAAGCCATAAAGATACTTTCAAAAAACGTTAAGAATAAATGATTCAGTAAAGTTGTAAGATGCAAAATCAATATACAAAAATTATTTGCATATCTATATACTAACAGTGATCTTAAATAGAAATTAAGAAAGCCATCCTAATTATAATAACATCAAAAACAATAAAATATTATAAATAAACTTAACCAAGGTGGTACAAAACCTGTATATTCAGGTCTATGAAGACCTATATTTTCAGGTTTAAAACTATGACATTGATTTAAAAAAAAATAAATGCCAAAAATTAATGTAATGATATCCTGCTTTCTTGATTTAGAAGAATTAATGCTGTGAAAATGTCACCATACCATTCAAAGTTCAGGTTCAATGAAATTCCTATTGAAATTCCAATGGTATTTTTCAAAGAAATAGTTGAAGGTATTCTAAAACTGGCATGGAACCACAAATGACCCAACTTAGCCATAGAAATCTAAAGAATAAAAAGCTAGAGGTATCATAATTCCTGATTTCAAGCTATATTGCAAAGCTGTAGCAATCAAAACAGTATGTTACTGCCATAAAAAACAGTTACATAGAATAGTGCATTCAAATAGAGACCCAACATATGAACCCATTCACATAAGTTCAACTAATTTTTTACAAAAGTGAGATGAACACACAAAGGAAAAAGGATAGGTATTAATGGTGTTGGGAAAAGTGCAAGACATATGTAAAATAATTAAATTATACTTCTATCTTACACCACTCACCCAAAATTAAATTGAAATGGACCCAAGACTTAAATATAAGAAATGAAATTATAAAACTCAAAGAAAACAGGAAAAAGATCTTTGACTTTGGTCTCAACAATGATTTCTTAGATAAGACACAAAAAGCACAGGCAACAAAAGCTAAAATAGAAAAACAGGACAACAATAAACTAAAGAGCTTCTGCACAGCAATCAGTGAATTACAAAAAAACATCTATGAGATGGGAAAAATATTTGCAAACCATGTATCTAATAAGGGCTTAATATCCATAATATACAAAGAACTGATACAACCCAATAGGAAAATAGCAAATAATCCAATTTAAAAGTGGGTAAAGGACTAGACATTTTTTTCCCAAAGATGACATTCAAATTGTCAGTAAGTATATGAAAAGGTACACACCACCAGTAATCATTGGACAATTACAAATCAAAACTCCCATTTGTTAAAATGGCTATTGTAAAAAAAAAAAAAAAAAAGACAATGGATAACAGACTGTTGTAAGATTGCTGCAAAATAAGAAGACCTAAGATTTCCTCATCGCATGAATACAACTAATAACTGTCAAATCCACCCTAAACACCCAAGAAATTGACTTAAGACTGTCAAAACAAACTTCACAACTAAAGGTAGAGAAGAGGCCACATTAAAGAAGGTAGGAATTATGAACACATAGTTTGGGATGGAAACAGATCATGGCCACTGTGGTGGGGAGGGAGCCACAGTCATGGAGAAGGACAAGACAGGTTAGCACACAAGGGAGCACACAGGGAAAAATAAATACCCATAGTGTGAGAGAGGCTGAATTTGATGAGTTCTTGCTACTAACAGGGCTTACAGCTTGAAGTTTTTAAAGGTGATCAGGCTTGACTGAGATAGAGCCCAGAGGACATTGCATTGCTCCTCGTGAGAAAGCAGGCAAACAACCCACAGACATGCAATGTGGAAACAGCTATCTGAAGAGCAGCTGGGGAACACAGTGAGGAGTTAATTTGCTCACTATGGAGCATGACCCAGAGAGAAAGAATCCACAGAGAGACTCCTGGCACCAACCATTTCCTTCCAGCACCCCTCAGCAAAAGCACAGGTCAACCTGCTGGAACCAGCACAGCCAAACACTTGCCACCTAATGTGCTTACACCAAGTCCTGTCCCTCTGCACTCTAATGGAACCACCCTTCCCAGTCACATTTGTCTCAGTCCCAGCAAGGCAGGTCCCCTTCAGCAGATGACTAGCCCAAAGCTCCGCTCAAACCATGTCTCCCAATGCAGGAGTTTTGCAGAGCCTTGGTTCTGGTGGTGGCAGTGGCAACAGGATTCATTTCACAAACAGACCAGAGCACACCTAGTTAAAATGTACCATATTCACGCTAGGGACCAAACATTGCCCAGTAGTCAAGGAGAACCTCCACAGACACCTGGCCTGAAGGATAAAGCAGGCAGGAAAAAATAGCAGATTGCATACAACATACATTGGAGAAACTTCCAGAAATGCCAAGCTCTGGGGAACAGGGAACCCTATACAGCAGGGCACTATAGGACCTCTTCTTCATAAAGACATTTACCTCAAGAATAAGATGTACTGACTTTCCTAAAACAGAAAAATAGGCACACAGACAAAATGAAAAGACAGAAATTTATCCCAAATGAAAGAAAGGGACAAGGCCACAGCAAGAGATCTAAGTGAAACAGATATAAGTAACATGCCTGATAGAGATTTTAAAGTAATGATCATAAAGATACTCACTGGACTTGAGAAAAGAGTGGAAGACATGAGTGAGACCTGTAATATAGAGATTAAGTAATAAAATGACAAAGATAAAGGGTTCAATAACCATAATGAGCAACATGCTTGATAGAATAAATAGCAGAATGGAAGAAGCAGAGGAATGAATTAGTGACCTAGAAGACAGAGTAATGGAAACTGATCAGACTGAACAAGAGAAAAAAATAATTATGCAAAATTAGAATAGACTTAGGGAACTTAGTGATTCCATTAAATGTAATAGCGTTCATATTATAGAAGTCTCAGAAGAAGAGAGAGAAAAGGGAACAGAAAATTTATTTGAAGAAATAATAGCTGAATTTCCCAGATCTGGGGAAGGAAACAGATATCCAGATCCAGGAGAACAGAGAACCCTTAAGAAAATTAACAAAAGGAGATCCACACCAAGACATATTGTAATTAAATTGGCAAAATATAGTGATAAAGAAAAAAAAAAAAAAAAAAAAAAAAAGAAAAAGAAAAGAAGGCAAAAGAAAAAATAACATACAAGAGAAACCCTATAAGGCTATCAGGAGGTTTTTCAGCAGAAACTTTCCAAGCCAGAAGAGAATGGTGTGATATATTCAAAGTGCTGAATGGGAAAATTCTGAACCCAAGAATATTCTACCCAGTGTTTCCTAGACAAACAAAAGTTAAAGGAATCCATCACCACTAAACCAGACCTGCAAGAAATGTTAAAGGGAATTCTTTGAGTTGAAAGGAAAGGCCATTATTGAGAGCTAAGAAAAGAAAGGAAAACAAAATTTACAGGTACATACAAACATAATAAAGTAATAGATTAAGCATTTATAAAATCAGTATGGAGGATAAAGCACAAAAGCAGTGAAATCAATTGTATCTATAAAATCAGTCAAGGGATACACAAAATAAAAGGATGTAAAGTATGACACCATGTATATAATACACAAGGGGAGGGTGGACTAAAATTTTAGTGCTTTTAGAATGGGTTCAAACTTAAATGACTGTCAATCCAATATAGACTATGATATGTATAGAACATTACATGCTAACCTAGTGATAACCACAAATCAAAAGCCTGTCATAGATATGAAAAAAATAAAGAGAAAGGAATTGAAGCATATCACTAAAGAAGGCCATCAACTCACAAGGCAAGAAAGTAAGAGAAAAAAGTAACAGAGAAGACCTATAAAAATAACCATAAATGAGCAACAAAATGATAGTAAGTACAAAACTATCAATAACTACTTTGACTGTAAATGAACTTAAATTCTCCAATCAAAAGACATAGGGAAACTGAATGGATAAAAAAGCAAAATCCATTTATGTGCTGCTGACAAACTCATTTCATACCAAAAAACACATGCAGATTTAAGGCAAAGGGATAGAAAAACATTTATCATGCAAATAAAAGTGAAAAGAAAGAAAGTTGAAGCAGCAATACTTATATTGAAAAAAATGGACTTTAAAATAATGACTGTAACAAGACACAAAGAAGGACACTATATAATCATAAAGGGAACAATCCAAGAAGAACATATAACAATTATAAATATTAATGCACCCAACATGGGAACACCCAAAACATAAAGTAAATATTAATAAACATAAAGGTAGAAATAAACAGTACTACAATAATCACAGGGGACTTTAACACCCCCCTTACATCAATGGATAGATCATCCAGACAGAAAATCAACAAGGAAAGTGTGGCTTTGAATGACACATTGGACCACATGGACTTAACCATTATATTCAGAACATCCCATCATAAAAAGGTAGAATACACACTCTTTACAAGTGCACATGAAATATTCTCCAGAATAGATAACATGTTAGACCATAAAATCAGTCTCAACAAATTCAAAAGACTGAAATTATATCATGCATCTTTCAAACCACAATGCCACAAAAGAAGAAATCAACCACAAGAAAAAATATGGAAAGAACACCAATACATGGAGGTTAAATAACATGCTACTGAACAATAAATAGGTCAAATAAGAAGTCAAAGAGGAAATCAAAAAATAAATGGAGACAAATGAAAATAAAAACCCAATGATCCAAAATCTTTAGGATGCAGTAAAAGCTGTTCTAAGAGGAAAGATTATAGCAATGCAGGCTTATTTCAAGAAGAAAAAAAAAAATCTCTAATAAAACAACCTAACCTTACACTGAGAGGACTTACAAAAAGAACAAACAAAATCTAAAACCAGCAGAAGAAAGGAAATAATAAAGATGAAAGCAGAAAAAAAAAAATGAAATCAAGACTAAAAAACCCAATAGAACAGATTAATGAAACCAGGAGCTGGTTCTTTGAAAAGGTCAACAAAAATGATAAGCCATTAGTCAGATTCATCCAAAAAAAAAAAAAGAGAGAGATCTCAAAATCAGAAAGAAGTACAACCACCACAGAAATACAAAGGATTGTAAGAGAATATTATGAAAAATCATGTCAACAAATTGGACTACATAGAAGAAATGGATAAATTCTTGTAAACCTCTCATGGCAGGGAGGACTTAAGATGGTGGAATAGTAGGGGGACCCTGGGTTTGCCTCATCCCTTGAACACAGCTAGATTAATATCAAATCATTTTGAATAACTAGGAAATTAATCTGAGGATTAAGAAAGGAATCTGCACAATTGGAAGGAGAGAATGAGGCAGATGCAAGGTTCAAAAATGTGAACCGGGGGAGAGAAAAGCCATGGTGCTTCAGAGGGAAGGGAGCTCTTTTCATGGAAATTAGTCCAAGAGAGAGGGATAGAGTGGGAGGGAGAGCAGCCTATATGGTTTGTGCAAGATACTGTGGTGTGGGGATCCCCTAGGTCACACTGGGAGAGAGTGTTTCTCTTCCTGGAGTAGATTTGGAAAAGTGTATATTGTCTCTTCGAGGACAAAAGGTCCACCAGGTGTTATTGACTGGCCATTCAACAGCAGAGAACAGAGGAGTGTGCAGAGGGCAGATAACCTGGTCACAGCTTTTTGCTGTGCTTCACCATGGACTCCAGGCACCTGGGTGACTATATGACTGCTTTTGGGGGACAGAATGGGGCCTGGCACAGTGCTGAGAGGCTCTCCTCTGGGAGGGGAGTGGGTCCATGTCTTATCAGGTCCTTTAAGATTTGGAGATTTGAATCCCAGCCATTACCCAGAGAAAAAACATAGGAGAATTATGGCTCTAAGTGTGCCAACAGCCCAGGCACAGACAGGTTAAGGGCAGGGATCTGATAAAAGCCTAGGACACAGGATGGGAGATTGTTTACTTTTCTTTGAGGGCCTCCTGAACAGCAGCAGCCACGAGTTCCTTTATCTGGAGATGAGAGGGTGGGGTGGTGCCATCTCCCACATCCCCCCTTCCCAAGCCCACCAACAGGGTCAGACTTCAGAGAGAAACACAGTGCCTCCAGTGGGAGGCTGGAGTCACTTATGCCCAACCCCACCCCTTGTACTGACCCTGCAGGGCTGTCTTTACTTGGGCAGGTCTGACTGTGAGTCCATGCAGCAGGCCTCTCTCTCAGAAGGGGAAGGAAACAGGCGTTCAAGTCCAAGAGGCACAGAGAACTCCCCTGAAATCAACAAAAATGTCAACATCCAGACATATCATAGTGCAACTTGCAAAATACAATGATAAAGAGAAAACTGAAGGCAGCTAGGGACAAAATGCTGTTAACCTAAAAGGGTAGACACATAAGGTTAGCAGCAGACCTGTACACAGAAACTAGGTAGTCCAGAAAAGAGTGACATGAGATGTTCAATGTGCTAAATGGGAAAAATATACAGCCCAGAATACTATATCCAGCAAGGCTGTCATTCAAAATAGAAGGAAAAATAGTTTTCAAGACAAGCAAAAACAAAAGGAGTTTGTGAACACTAAATCAGCTCTGCAAGAAAAATTAAAGGGCACTCATTCAGTGGGAAAGAGAAACCAAAAAAACAGACTGAAAGGTACAGACACAATCTACAGGGACAGAAACTTTACAGGTAATACAATGGCACTAAATTCATATCTATCAATAATTACTCAGAATGTAAATGCTCCAATCAAAAGACATAGGGTATCAGAATTGATTAAAAAAAAATGGATATGCTGCTTAGAAGAGATTCATTTTAATTTTTTAAAGATTTTTATTTATTTATTTATTTGACTGAGAGAGAGAGTGAGAGAGTGCACAAGCAGGGGGAGAGGGAGAGGGAGAAGAAGACTCCCTGCTGAGCAGGGAGCCCTATGTGGGGCCTGATTCCAGGACTCTGGGATCATGACCTGAGCCAAAGGCAGACATTTAACAACTGAGCCATCCAGGTGCCAGGCGCCCCAGACAAACTACATTTAGATTTTAAAACAAAGACTATAATAAGAGATGAAGAAGGGCACTATATAAAAATAAGGGAGTCTATTCACTAAGAAGATCTAACAATTGCAAATGGCCCCCAACTTGGGAGCAGCCAAATATATAAATCAATTAACAACAAATTTAAAGAAACTCATTGATAATAATACAATAATAGTAGGGGACTTTAATACCCCACTTATAGCAACAGACAGACCATCTAAGCAGATCAAAAAGGAAACAATAGCTTTGAATGACACATTGGACCAGATGGACTTAACAGACTTATTCAGAGCATTTCATCCTAAAATAGCAAAACACACATTCTTTTTGAGTGCACATGGAACATTCTCCAGAATAGATCACATACTGGGTGATAAATCAGGGCTCAATCAGAACAAAAAGATTGAGATCACAGGATGCATATTTTCAGACTACAATGCTATTAAACTTGAAGTCAATCATAAGAAAAAATTTGGAAGGACCACAAGTATATGGAGGTTAAAGAACATCCTACTAAAGAATGAATGGAAATAAAAGAAGAAATTAAAAAAATAAATACATGGAAGCAAATAAAAATGAAATCACAACATTCTAAAACCTTTGAGATGCAGCAAAGGCAGTCCAAAGAGGGAAGTATATAGCAATACAAGCCTTCCTCAAGAAACAAGAAAAGTCTCAAATACACAACCTAAAGGAGCTGGAAAAAGAACAGCAAATAAAGCCTAAAATCAGTAGGAGAAGGGAAATAATATTAGAGCAGAAATAAATGATACAGAAATTTAAAAAAAATAGAATAGATCAACAAAACTAGGCACTGGTTCTTTGAAAGAATTAACAAAATGATAACCCCCTAGCCAGACTTATGAAAAAGAAAAGAGAAAGGTCCCAAATAAATAAACTCATGAATGAAAGAGGAGAGATCACATCCAACACGAAGAAATACAAACAATTATATGAGAATATTATGAGCAATTATATGCCAACAAATTAGGTAATCTGGAAGAAATGGATGCATTCCTAGAAACATTCAAACTACCAAAACAGAAACAGGAAGAAATAGAAAATCTAAACAGACCCATAACCAGCAAAGAAATTGAATCAGTAATCAAAAATCTCCCAATAAAGAAGAGTCCAGAGCCAAATGGCTTTCCAGGGGAATTCTACCAAACATTTAAAGAAGAATTAATACCTATTCTTATGAAGCTGTTTCAAAAAATAGAAATGGAAGGAAAACCCAAACTCTTTCTATGAGGCCAGCATTACTTTGAGTGTATAATGCTAAGCAAAACAAGTCAGTCAGAGAAAAACAAATATATTATTTCATTCATATGTGGAATTTAAGAAACAAAACAGGTGAGCATGGGGGGAGGGAAGGAAACATAAAATAAGATAAAAACAGAGAGTGAGGCAAACCATAGCAGACTCTTAACTATAGAGAGCAAACTGAGGATTGCTGGAGAGGAGGTGTGTGGGAGGATGGGCTAAGTGGGTGATGGGCATTAGGAAGATGCTTGTTGGGAGGAGCAGTAAGTGTTATATGTAAGTGATGAATCACTAAATTCTACTCCTAAAACCAATACTATACTATATGTTAACTCACTTCATTTTAAATAAAAAATTAACATAAACATCTCAAGATTGAATTAGAAATAGAAAATTTTCAGACCACTATTAGCAATGAAATTAAGTTAGTAATAAACTCCCAAACAAAAGTCCAAGACCAGGTGGCTTAACAGATGAATTTTACTAAACATTTAAAAAAATAGTTCATACCAGGTGCCTGGGTGGCTCAGTCGTTAAGCATCTGCCTTCAGCTCAGGTCATGATCCCAGGGTCCTGGGATTGAGCCCCACATCGGGCTCCCTGCTCAGCAGGAAGCCTGTTTCTCCCTCTCCCACTCCTCCTGCTTGTGTTCCCTCTCTTGCTATGTCTCTCTCTGTCAAACAAATAAATGAAATCTTAAAAAAAAAAAAATAGTTCATACCTTGTCTTCTGAAACTATTGCAAAAATAGAAGAGAAAGGAGAACTTCCAAATTTATACCATGAGTCCAGCATTACCCTGATACAAAAAAAAAGAAAGGAAGAAAGAAAGAAAGAGAAAAGAAAGAAAGAAAGAAAGAAAGAAAGAAAGAAAGAAAGAAAGAAAGAAAGAAAGAAAGAAAGAAAGAAAGAAAGAAAGAAGGAAGGAAGGAAGGAAGGAAGGAAGGAAGGAAAGAAAGAAAGAAAGAAAGAAAGAAAGAAAGAAAGAAAGAAAGAAAGAAAGAAAGAAAGAAAGAAAGAAAGAAAGAAAGAAGGAAGGAAGGAAGGAAGGAAGGAAGGAAAGAAAGAAAGAAAGAAAGAAAGAAAGAAAGAAAGAAAGAAAGAAAGAAAGAAAGAAAGAAAGAAAGAGAAAGAAAGAAAGAAAGAAAGAAAGAGAAAGAAAGAAAGAAAGAAAGAAAGAAAGAAAGAAAGAAAGAAAGAAAGAAAGAAAGAAAAAGAAAGAAAGAAAAGGAAAAGACACTACAAAAAGCAAAAGCAAACAAACAAATACTACAGGTCAATATCTATGATGAACATAGATGCAAAAATTCTCAAAATATTAGCAAACTGAATCAAATAATACATTAAAAACTATTTACTATGATCAAATGGAATTTATTCCAGGAATGCAAGGATGGTTCAATATTCACAAATCAATCAACATGATACAACCATCAACTAGAGAGGATAAAAATTGTATGATATTTTCAGTAGATACAGAAAAAGTATTTGGCAAAAGACCATATCCATTCTTGAGAAAAACTTCCAACAAAGTAGGCTGAGGAGACATACCTTAATATAATAAAGATCATATCTGAAAAACCCACAGCCAATATCATATTCAATGGTGAAAAACTGAGAGCTATTCCTCTAAGATCAGGAAAAGGCAAGAATATCCACTCTTGCCACCTTTATTCAATATAGTACTGGAATACTTGCCATTGCCATCAGACAAGAAAAAGAAATAAAAGGCATCCAAATTGGCAAGAAAGCAGTAAAGTTTCACTATTTGTATACGACATGATACTATATATAGAAAACCCCAAAGACTCCATAAAAAAAAAAAAAACTACTAGAACTGATAAATTAATTCAGTAAAGTAACAGTATAAAATATCAATATACAAAAATCAGTTTCATTTCTCTACACTATAGTTAAGTAGCAGAAAGAGAAATTTGCACCAAAAATAATAATATATGTAGGAATAAACTAAAACAAGGAGGTAAAAGATGTGTAAACAAAAGTATAAAACACTGATGAAATAAATTGAAGATGACACAAACAAATGGAAAGATATTCCATGCTATGGAATGGGAGAACAAATATTGTTAAAATGTTCATAAAACGCAAAGGAATGTTCAGATTTAATGCAGTCCTTATCAAAATATAACAGCATTTTTCACAGAAGTAGAACAGATAAAACAAAAATTTGTATGTAACTACAAAGATCCCAAATAACCAAAGCAATCTTGAATAGCAACAAAACTGGAGGTATCACAATTCCAGATTTCAAGATATACTACAAAGCTGTAGTAATCAAAATAGTCTGGTGCTGACACAAAAATAGACACACAGATGGATAGAACTGAGTAGAGAGCCCAGAAATAAACCTACATGGTCAATTAATCTATGACAAAAGAGACAAGAATATACAATGGAAAAAGGCACACTCCAACAAATGGTGTTGGCAAAACTGGGTAGCTACAGGCAAAAGAATGAAACTGGGTCACTTTCTTACATCATACACAAAAATAAACTCAAAATGTAGTAAGATCTAAATGTGAGGCTAGAAGCCATAAAATTCCTAAAATAAAACATAGGCAGTAATTTTTTGACAACAGCTGTAGAAACAGTTTTTTAGATATGTCTCCTCAAGAAAGAAAAACTAAAGAAAAATTAAGCTATTGGGACTATACTAAAATAAAATGATTTTGCACAGTGAAGGAAATCATCAACCAAACAAAAAGATAAACCATCAAATGGAAGTAGATATTTGCAAATGGCATATCTGATAAGGGGTCAATATCTAAAATATATAAGGAACTTATACAACTCGAAACCAAAAAAACAGATAATCTAATTAAAAATGGGCAGAAAACCTGAATAATTTTTCCAAAGAAGACATATGGATGGCCAACAGACACATTAAAAGATGCTCATCATCACTAGTCATCATGGAAATTCAAATCAAAACCACAACCTCACACTTGTCAGATGGGATAAAATCAAAATACAAGGGAAAAAAGTGTTGGCAAGGATGTAGAGAAAAAGAAAATCCCATATGCCATTGGTGGGATTGCAAGTTGGTACAGCCACTGTGGAAAATAGTATGGAGGTCCCTCAAAAAATTAAAAATAGAAACATATTGTCCAGTAATTCCAGTACTGGGTATTTACCCAGAGAATATAAAAATATGAATTCAAAAAGATATATGCACCCCCATATTTATTTCCCTCTTATTAACAATACCAAAATATGGAAGAAACCCAAGTATCAATCCATAGATGAATGAATAAAGAATGAATGTATAAATATATACATACATACACACATACACACAGTGGAATATTTTTCATCCATTAAAAAAAAAAGACTGAAATCTTGCCATTTGCAGCATAATGGATAGATTTAGCATGTATAATGCCAAGTGAAGTAAGTTAGTCAGAGAAAGACAAATACCATATAATGTCACTCATATATGGAATTTAAGAAACAAAAGAAAGAAAAAAAAAGAAAAAAAAACAGACTCTTAAATATAGAGAATAAACAGGTTGTTGTCAAAAGGGAAGTTGGGGAGAAGATGGATGAAATAGGTGAAGGGGATTAAAAGTACAACTCTTGTGATGAGCACTAAATAATATATAGAATTGTTGAATCATTATATTTATACACCTGAAACTCATATAATACTGTGTGTTAACTATATTTGAATTAAAAAGTTAAAAATTAAATAACCTGATTTAAAAATGGGCAGTATACTTAAATATACATTGTTTTCTTTTCTTTTCTTTTAGTATTTTATTTATTTATTTGACAGAGAGCACAAGCAGGGGGAGTGGCAGGGAGAGGGAGAAGCAGGCTTCCCGCTGAGTAGGGAGCCCCACGTGGGGTTCGATCCCAGGACCCTGAGATCATGACCTAAGCGGAAGGCAACCGCTTAATTGACTGAGCCACCCAGGTGCCCCAAATATGTTTCCAAGAAGACTTACAGATGTTCAACAGGTGCTTGAAAAGATGCTTAATAATCACTAATCATCAGAGAAATGCAAATTAAAAACCACAAACATAGCACCTCACACCTGTCAGATTGGCTATTATTACAAATACAGAAGTAACAAGTGTTGGTGGAGTGTGGAGAAAAGGGAATCCTTCTACACTGTTGATGGAAATGTAAATTGGTACAGCCACTATGGAAAACAGTATGGAGATTCCTCAAAAAATTAATAATGGAACTATTATGTGGTCTAGGATTACCACTTCTGGGTATTTAGTCAAATGAAATGAAAACACCAATCCAAAGAGGTATGTGCACCCTCTGCTCATGGCAGCATTACTTATAATATTATGACAAGATATGGAAAACACCTTAGTGTCTGTCAGTAGCTGAATAACTAAAGAAAATATGTTATGTATATACAATAGAGTATTACACAGCCATAAAAAAGAATGAAATCTTACTTTGCAACAATATAGGTGGACCTAGAGGGTATTATGCTAAATTAAATAAGAAAAAGAAATATACTGTATGATTCATGAATATGCACAATCTAAAAGGCAAATGAAAAAACAGAAACAGTCGTTTGTTTGCATGAGTCACTGCCCATTCTGGGAAGGACTCCTCCTATTGACACCTTTGGCTCAAGGATTCAAAATTAACCAAGTAGAACCTTCCCTGGAAATGTGCTATAATTTAAGATACTTCCTACTCTTTCCTTCCTTTTGTCCTACCTTCCAAGGTGTAAAATATGCATCATTTTCTGAAGTCCTCACCTGCTTTCTTCCCCTAAAATATCTTGTACATACTACCAAACTTAGTGTCTGCTTCTTGGCTGACCTGAACAAATGTAAATGGTACCAAGAGTTGTCTAAAAACATATTAAAAGGGGATTTTTGACTGGCTCACTCATTGCTGGAAAGGCAAAAACTACATTATTCTGTGTAATGGAACAAAGACAATCAGTCACATAAGATGGCAGCCATTTGCAAAAGGTTTTACTTATAGTGATATGGGAAAATGGCAGATGCAGGGGAAGTATAGGTGTGATGTTCAGAAATTTGTAAAATACCAGAGGAGGGGAATTTGTAGAGTGTCTACAAAGATACTGGAGTTGACTGGTTACTATTTAGTTGTATCAAAGTCCTTTAGAGAGATAAGATGAAACTAAGGGTTCCTGACAAACACTTCAAGATGAAGTGCAAGAGTCAGAGCACTTCTTTGGTAAGTTACAAAGGGACCATTTATCTCCTTCATTAGAAGAGCAGTCACAATTGAGCAATGATTTGAAAAGGCAATAATATCACAGAGCTACAGACATTTGAATGTTCAGCAATATAGATATGTCATGCTATCTTTAGGGACTCGGACCCTGAAATACGGGATAAGGACATCTGAACTGATATACATGAGGACACTGGCTCTGCAAGACAATACATGCCCCATTAAAAGATGGTGTATGTCCTCCCTTACTGTGGATTATAATTAGGATTAAATACTATCATAATTCCAATGGACATTTACTGGGCTTGGGAAAGGAGAAAAGCTATATATTGAAGAAGTTGCAAAAATAAGCTGGCAGAGAAATACCCCTGGGATTGGTTGATCAAGACAGCTGAATACCAGACTGGGTGAGAAATAATTCATTGATGTGGGGGCACTTTCTAAGGACATGGAATTTAACAAAGATTGAAAACCTGTCACAGTTAGCAACAGAATAAAGATCGTCTAATGCTGAGGAAGACATTGATCCTGGAGGTGTAATGGACATTTATGCTACTTTGTAAGAGGTGGTAAAGATTGCTCTTGTCCATGATGGCCTAGCACATGGAATTTACAAAGCTACCCAAGCTTTAGACAAGTGTCAAGCCCGTTTTTGTGTGCTTGCATCCATCTCTAATGAGCCTATGTATGCCAAATTGGTGGAGGCCCTTTGTGCTGAACACCGAAACAACTTCATCAAGGTTGATAACAAGAAACTAGGGGAATAGATAGGCTTCTGTAAAACTGACAGAGGGAAAATGCTGAAAGTGGTTGGTTGCAATTGTGTGGTAGTCAAGGACGATGGCAAAGAGTCTCAAGCCAAGGTCACCATTGAGAAATACTTCAAGTTCAAGAAATGAACAAATAAAAAACACTTGGCTTTTATTCAGTAGAAGGAGGCAGGGGAGGGAGCAGGAGAGAAGGGGGAGGAAGAGGAAAAGCAGCAGCAGCAGCTGCCTGTGGAGTCACATAACTAGGGAGACATTTCAGTGTACAGCCAATGTAAATATCTCACTGGAGACCTGACAACCTGGCTCCAGGTGGTACTGGGGATATCTTAGTAAGAGACTATTAGAAAAGAATTGTAGGATTTGGGTTTGTGTTTAGTAGTTTCATTTTTTGTAGCATTTAAGAAAGTGAGACTTGCTTTATTTAAATGTTATAAGGAAGCACAGGTATTTATATGATTAGTTTTTAACAAATCTATCTAGAAAAAGACTAGGTCTAGGCCAAAGCTCTGTTTGGTAAAGAAACCACAGTCACTTACGTTAGCCAGGATAGAAGTATGTTTGGCCATTTTTGTGTTTTAGACAATGTTCGTGTTTTATCTATATTCAGGTATGATTTCAGAATGATCTTGTTTTTGTCTTGATTCATCATGGTCACAGAGCAGCCTTGTTTAATGTTGATATTCTGTGAATTATTTTTTTATATTCAACCTAGAACATAAGACCTAGCTGAGCATACTAGGCTACTTCCTACATGTCAGTGCTGCCTTTCTCTTTCTCAGTAGTACTTGTATTTGAAAGCAAATAATTTAAAATAAATATGCATACAGAAATACATTTGGGTATGCATTGGCTAACTCAATTACTTTTAATTTCAGTGGAAATTTTAAGTTGAATAATGACAATATTGTAATACCTTTTTTTTTCTGAGTTCTGTCAAACCTCCTCCCACAGCATATTAGTGCTATTTTTGGATCTACTTTTTGTTATTCATAAAATATATGGTACCAGATAACACAATTACCTATTGTTGCAGTAGAAGTTTTTATAAACAAAATAAACTACTGTATTTTTACATTTGCCTTCCTTTATTTAAAATCACTTAGAAAAATATTTTAAATTGTGTTTCTAAAATATATATATATATATATATATATATATATATATATATATATATATATACACACACACACACACACAATGCACTATTACTCAGCCATCAGAAAGGATGAATACTTACCATTTTCACTGATGTGGATGGAACTAGAGGGTATTATGCTGAGGGAAATAAGTCAAGCAGAGAAAGACAATTATATGGTTTCACTCATATGTGGAATATAAGAAACAGTGCAGAGGATCATAGGGGAAGGGAGGGAAAGCTGAAAGAGAAGTCATCAGAAAGGGAGAAAAACCATGAGAGACTCTTAAATATAGGAAACAAACTGAGGGTTGCTGGGGGGATGGAGTTTTTGGGTGATGGACATTAAGGAGTGCACGTGATGTGACGAGCACTGGATACTATACACATCTGATGAATTATTGAACTCCACATCTGAAACTAATGATGTACTATGTGTTGATAATTGATTTTAAATTAAAAAAACCCAGCTATATCAAAAATTACATTAAATTTTTTCAGCATTCCAATTAAAAGCAGAGATTGTCATATAATTAGAAAATAGGACATATCTATTTAAATGACATCTGTAAAAAATATACTTTATACATAAAGACACTAAAAGCAAACAAACAAACAAACAAACAAAAAACAAGAAAATGTCTATTACTATCAGGCAAAATAGAATACAGCATAAAAGTTTATTCTTGCTTTTGTTTCCCTAGCCTTTGGAGATGTATCTTGAAAGAAGTTCCTGTGGCCGATGTCGAAAAGATTACTGCTTATAATCTCCTCTAGGATTTTGATGGATTCCTGTCTCACATTGAGGTCTTTCATCCACTTTGAGTTTATCTTTGTGTATGGTATTAGAGAATGGTCGAGTTTCATTCTTCTGCATGTGGCTGTCCAATTTTCCCAGCACCATTTATTGAAGAGACTGTCTTTTTTCTATTGCATGATTTTTCCTGCTTTGTCAAAGATTATTTGACCATAGAGTTGAGGGTCCATATCTGGGCTCTCTATTCTGTCCCATTGGTCTATATGTCTGTTTTTGTGCCAGGACCATGCTGTCTTGGTGATCGCTGCTTTGTAATATAGCTTGAAATCGGGCAATGAGATGCCCCCAGCTTTGTTTTTCTTTTTCAACATCTCCTTGGTGATTCAGGGTCTTTTCTGATTCCATACAAATTTTAGGATTGTTTGTTCCAGCACTTTGAAAAATGTCATTGGAATTTTGATCAGGTTGGCATTGAAGGTATAGATTGCTCTGGGTAGCATAGACATTTTAACAATATTTATTCTTCCCACCCATGAGCATGGAATATTTTTCCATCTTTTTGTGTCTTCTTCAATTTCTTTCATGAATGTTCTGTAGTTCCTAGACTATAGATCCTTTACCTCTTTGGTTAGGTTTATTCCAAAGTATCTTATGGTTTTTGGTGCTATTGTAGATGGAATTGTTTCTCTAATTTCTCTTTCTACAGTTGCATTGTTAGTGTATAAGAAAGCAACTGATTTCTGTGCATTGATTTTGTATCCTGCCACATTACTGAATTGCTGGATGAGTTCTAGTAATTTGGGGGTGGAGTCTTTGGGGTTTTCCACATAAAGTATCATGTCATCTGCGAAAAGAGAGAGTTTGACTTCTTCTTTGCCAATTTGAATACCTTTTATTTCTTTTTGTTGTCTGATTGCTGTTGCTAGGACTTCTAGTACTATGTTGAATAATAGTGGTGAGAGTGGGCATCCTTGATGTGTTCCTGATCTTAAGGGAAAGGCTCTCAGCTTTTCCCCATTGAGGATGATATTCGCTGTGGGTTTTTCATAGATGGATTTTATGAACTTGAGGAATGTTCCCTCTATCCCTATACTCTGAAGAGTTTTAATCAGGAAAGGATGTTGTATTTTGTCAAATGCTTTTCCTGCATCAATTGAGAGGACCATATGATTCTTCTCCCTCCTCTTATTAATGTGTTCTATCACATTGATTGATTTGTGAATGTTGAACCACCCTGGCATCCCGGGGATAAATCCCACTTGGTCGTGGTGGATGATCCTTTTAATGTGTTGTTGGATCCTATTAGCTAGGATTTTGTTGAGGATTTTGGAATCCATATTCATCAGGGATATCAATCTGAAATTCTCCTTTTTGATGGGGTTGTTGGATCCTATTAGCTAGGATTTTGTTGAGGATTTTGGAATCCATATTCATCAGGGATATCAATCTGAAATTCTCCTTTTTGATGGGGTCTTTGCCTGGTTTGGGGATTAAGGTAATGCTGGCCTCATAGAATGAGTTTGGAAGTTTTCCTTCTGTTTCTATTTTTTGAAACAGCTTCAGTAGAATAGGTATTATTTCTTCTTTGAATGTTTGGTAGAATTCCCTCAGGGAATCCATCAGGCCCTGGACTCTTGGTTTTTGGGAGGTTTTTGATCACTGCTTCAATCTCATTACTGGTTATTGGCCTATACAGGTTGTCGATTTCTTCCTGTTTCAGTCTTGGCAGCTTATAGGTTTCCAGGAAGGCTTATAGGTTTCATCCAGATTGCTCAGTTTATTGGCATATCATTGTTGATAATAATTTCTAATAATTGTTTCTATTTCCTTGGTGTTACTCATGATCTCTCCCCTTTCATTCATAATTTTATTAATTTGGGTCCTTTCTCTTTTCGTTTGGATAAGTCTGGCCAGTGGTTTATCAACCTTATTAATTCTTTCAAAGAACCAACTTCTAGTTTTGTTGATCTGATCTACTGTGTTTCTGGTTTCTAATTCGTTGATTTCCACTCTAATTTTAATTATTTCTCTTCTAATGCATGGCTTAGGCATCGTTTATTGCTTTTTCTCTAGTCCTTTAAGGTGTAGAGTTAGTTGGTGAATTTGGGATTTTTCTGTTTTTTTGAGTGAGGCTTTGGATGGGCTATGTATTTCCCCCTTAGGACCGCCTTTGCAGTATCCCAAAGGTTTTGGACTGATGTTTTTTCGTTCTCATTGATTTCCATGAATCATTTAAGTTCTTCTTTGATTTCCTGGTTGACCCAAACATTCTTGAGCAGAGTGGTCTTTAGCTTCCAAGTGTTTGAATTTCTGCCAAATTTTTTCTTGTGATTGAGTTCCAGTTTTAGAGCATTGTGGTCTGAGAATATGCAGGGAATAATCTCAATCTTTTGGTATTGGTTAAGACCTGATTGTGACCCAGTGGTCTATTCTGGAGAAAGGTCCATGTGCACTCGAGAAGAATGAGTATTCTGTTGTTTTAGGGTGGAATGTCCTGTAAATATCTATGAGGTCTATCTGGTCCAGTATATCATTCAAAGCTCTTGTTTCCTTGTTGATTTTCTGCTTAGATGATCTGTCCATTGCTGAGAGTGGAGTATTGAGGTCTCCTATAATTAACATATTGTTATCAATATGACTCTTTATTTTGGTTAACAGTTGGCTTATGTAGATGGCTGCTCCCATGTTGGGGGCATAGATATTCACAATTGTTAGATCTTCTTGTTGGATAGACCCTTTAAGAATGATATAGTGTCCTTCTGTGTCTCTCACTACAGACTTTAGTTTAAAATCTAATTTGGCATGGAAGATGGATCTTCATACCTTCACTTTCAGTCTGGATGTATCTTTAGGTTCAAAACGAGTCTCTTGTAGACAGCATATGGATGGGTCCTGTCTTTTTATCCAATCTGCAACCCTGTGCCATTTTATGGGAGCATTTAGGCCATTCACATTGAAAGTGATTATTGAAAGATATGAACTAATTGTCATCATGTTGCCTGTGAAGACGTGTTTTTATAGATTGTCCCTGTAAATTCCTGTTGTATATCACTCTTGGGGTCTTTCTCTTTTTATAGAACCCCCCTTAATATTTCTGGCAGGGCCAGCTTAGTGGTCACATATTCTTTCAGTTTCTGCCAGTCATGGAAGCTCTGCATCTCTCCCTCCATTCTAAATGACAGCCTTACCAGATAAAGTGTTCTTGGCTGCATGTTCTTCTCGTTCAGTACCCTGAATATGTCTTGCCAGGCCTTTCTGGCTTGCCAGTTCTCTGTGGATAGGTCTGATGTTATTCTGATGTTCCTCCCTTTGTACATAAGGAATCTCTGCCCCATAACTGCCCTTAAGATGGTTTCCTTGGTTCTAAGATTTGCAAGTTTTACTATTACATGCTGGGGTGTTGGCCTGTTTTCCTTGATCTTGGGAGGGGTCCTCTCTACCTCTAGGATGCGAATATTTGTTTCATTCCCCAGATTAGGGAAGTTCTCAGCTACGATTTGCTCAAATACATCTTCTAGTCCTCTATCTCTCTCTCCACCCCCCCGTGATTCCAATTATTCTGACATTGGAATGCTTCATGGTGTCACTTATTTCTCTGATTCTATTTTCATGGATTCTGAGTTGTTTTTCACTTACCTCCTCTTTTCCCTTTTTATCTATTATATTGTCTTCCAGGTCGCTTATTCGTTCTTCTGCCTCACTTACCCTAGCTGTTAGATTATCTAGATTGGACTGGATCTCATTGATAGCATTTTTAAGTTCTGCCAATTCAGCTTTCATTTCTGCCCTTAGAGACTCTATGTTGCCATTAATTGATTTCTCCATTCTAGCCATTGTCTTCACAATTGCTAGCCTGAATTCCATCTCTGACATCTTGGTTATATCTGCGTCCATTTGTAAATCTGCAGCATAAGTCATGATCTCTGAGTCTTTTCTATTTTGGGGGTTCCTCTTCCTAGTCATTCTGTTGATGGGTGTTTGAGGGAATGTATAGAGTCCAAATTATTGACCAGAACCCAAGCAAGATGCACCTGTTTTCTTGGGATCTTAGGGCTGCTGTTCTCTTGTTTTCCCAGCCTGTCTTCTGCGGAGGGGCCTGCCACGCTGTTCCTCAGGCAACCCTGCTTGGGTGGAGTTGCCCTGTCCCCCTGTGGTGAGGGATGGGCTCAGCGGGAATCAGTTTTGGGGGCTTTTGTTCTCTGGCGGCTTTCCCTGGTGGCTTTCCGTGTCTCTTCCATGAGTCAGAGCAGAAGAGACTGTTTCCAACCCTCTGCCTCAGAGCAGAGAGACCGCAGTCTGTTCTTCCATGAGCTCTTCAGGCCACACTGTCTCCATTTCTGTCCGTGCTGCTATAAACTGCAGCATCCTGGGTTGTGTGCCCCTCCACAGTGCCCCCAGTCCTACCTCCAGGTCAGGGCACGTCTCTGCCCTTTGTGCTTCTAAAACCGCCAGCCACTCCCAGTTCACATGCGCGATCCCGCTGCTCCAGGTTTCTGCCCCAGGGGCTGTCCTAAAGTCCTTTCCCCACCGCTACCAGTCTGCGAGTCTGTTGCCTGTCCCCAGCGCATGAGTTTGTGGCTCACCAGTGGTGTAGGATCCCCATGGCCAGGCACCCTCCCACTGCTGTTTATCCTCCAATATCTGCCCACAGAATCAGGGCTCCCCACTTTGAACCTCAAAACCAACTGCCTGCGATATTCTGTTTGCAGAGATCCAGATCTTTCATCTCAGGCTGGTTTTGTGCATGCTCAGAATGGTCTGGTAGATATCCAGCTCAGTTCCAGGGACCAGTTGAAATAGGGTCCCCTACTCCTCTGCCATCTTTCCTTCTCTCTGCTTTTTCTGCATCTATTGAGAGGATCATATGGTTGTTGTCCTTTTATTAATGTGATATATCATGTTGATTGATTTGCGAATGTTGAACTATCCTTTCATCCCAGGAATAAATCTCACTTTGTTGTGGTGAATAATCCTTTTAATGTACTCTTGGATCCTATTGGCTTCTATATTAGTGAGAATTTTGGCATCTATGTTCATCAGGGATATTGATCTGTAATTCTCCTTTTTGGTGGGGTCTTTGATTTGGGGATCAAGGTAATGCTGGTCTCATAGAATGAGTTTGGAAGTTTTCCTTCCATTTCTATTTTTTGAAACACCTTCAGAAGAATAGGTATTAATTCTTCTTTAAATGTTTGGTAGAATTCCGCTGGGAAGCAATCTGGCCCTGGATTCCTGTTTGTTGGGAAATTTTTGATTACTGCTTCAATTTGTTTGATGGTTATGGATCTGTTCAAATATTCTATTTCTTCCTGTTTCAGTTTTGATAGTTTGTATATTTCTAGGAATGCATCCATTTCTTCCAGATTGCCTAATTTGTTGTCATATAATTGCTTATAATATTCTCATATAATTGTTTGTATTTCTTCAGTGTTGGTTATGATCTCTCCTCTTTTATTCATCATTTTGTTTATTTAGGTCCTTTCTCTCCTTTTGATAAGTCTGGCTAGGGGTTTATTGATCCTATTAATTCTTTCAAAAAACCAGCTTCTAGTTTCATTGATCTATTCTACTGTTCTTTGGGTTTTGTATTTCATTGGTTTCTGCTCTAACTTTTATTTCTCTTCTCCTGCTTGGTTTAGGCTTTATTTGCTGTTCTTTCTCCAGCTCCATTATGTGTAAGGTTAGCTTGTTTATTTGAGACTTTTCTAATTTTTTTGAGAAAGGCTTGTATTATTATGTACGTCATTCTTAGGACTGCCTTTGCTGCATCCCAAAGGTTTTGAACAGTTGTGTTTTCATTTTCATTTGTTTCCACAAATTTGTTTCTTCTTTAATTTCCTGGTTGACACATTGACTCTTTATTGGGATACTCCTTAACCTCCAATTATTTGAGTTCCTTCCAAATTTCCTCTTGTGATTGAGTTCAAGTTTCAAAACATTGTGTTATGAAAATATGCCAGGAATAATCCCAATCTTTTAGTACCAGTTGAGGCCTGATTTGTGACCTAGTATGTGATCTATTCTGGAGAATGTTCCATGTGCACCCGAGAAGAATGTGTATTCTGTTGCTTTAGGATGGAATGCTCTGTATGTATATGTGAAGTCTATCTGGTCCAGTATGTCATTCAAAGCCCTTGTTTCCTTATTGATCTTCTGCTTAGATGATCTGTCCATTGCTATGAGTGGGGTATTAAATTCCCCTACTATTATTGTATTATCATCAATGTGTTTTTTTTTTTTTAAGATTTTATTTATTTATTTGCGAGAGAGAATGAGAGACAGAGAGCATGAGAAGGAGGAGGGTCAGAGGGAGAAGCAGACTCCCTGCTGAGCAGGGAGCCCGATGCGGGACTCGATCCCGGGACTCCAGGATCATGACCTGAGCCGAAGGCAGTCACTTAACCGACTGAGCCACCCAGGCGCCCCAATGTGTTGTTTTTTAACTTTGTTATTATTTGGTTTATATAATTTACTGTTCCTAATTTCGTAGCATAAATATTAATAATTGTTAAAGGGTCTGTCCAACAAGAAGTTCTAGGTATGATATAGTATCCCTTCTTCATCCCTTACTACAGTCTTTGGTTTAAAATCTAATTTGTCTGATATAAGGATTGCTATCCCAGCTTTCTTTTGATGTCCATTAGCATGATAAATGGTTTTCCACTCCCTCACTTACAATCTAAAATGAGTCTCTTTTAGACAGCATTTGGATGGGTCTTGCTTTTTTATCTAATCTGATACCCTGTGTCTTTTGATTGGAGCATTTAGTCCATTTACATTCAGAGTAACTATTGAAAGATATGAATTTAGTGCCATTGTATTTCCTGTAAAGTCTTTGTTTCTGTGGATTGTCTCTGTTTCTTTCTGCTCCATGTTACTTTTTGGTTCTCTCTTCACTTACAGGATCCCCTTTACTATTTCTTGCAAGGCTGGTTTACTGATCACAAATTCTTTTAGTTTCTGTTTGTCCTGGAAGCTCTTTATTTCTCCTTCCATTCTGAATGGCAGCTTTGCTGGATAAGGTGTTGTTGGCTGAATGTTTTTCTCATTTAGTATCATGCCAGCCCTTTCTGGCCTACCAGGTCTCTGAGGATAGGTCTGCTGCCAGTCTAATGTTCCTACTTTTGTACTTTAAGGACCTCTTGTCTCAAGCTGCTTTCAGGATTTTCTCTTTATCTCTGAAGGTTATCAGCTTCACTGTTATATGTTGGGTGTTGATCTATTTTTATTGATTTTGAGGGGGAGTTCTTTCTGCCTCGTGTACTTGAACCCTTGTTTCCTTCCCCAGATTAAGGAAGTTCTCAGCTATGATTTGCTCAAATACACTTTCTGTTCCTCTCTCTCTCTCTTTCTTCTTCCTCTAGGACCCCAATAATTCTAATATTGCCTTGCTTTATGGTATCACTGATTTCTCAAAGCCTCTCTTCATGGTCCATTAGTTGTTTTTCTCTCTTTTCCTCAGCTTCCTTCTTTTCCATAATTTTTTCTTCTATGTCACTGACTCTCTTCTGCCTCATTTACCCTAGCTGTTAGAGCATCCATTTTAGACTGCATTTCTGTCAAAAGATTTTTAATTTTGGCCTTATTAGAGTTTATTTCTGCACTAAGAGATTCTCTAGTGTCTTTTATGCTATTTCCAAGCCCAGATAGTAACTTTATAATCATTACTCTGAATTCTATTTCTGACATTTTACTTATATCAATATTGATTAGATCTATGGCAGAGAGTATTACCTCTGCTTCTTTCTTTTGCTGTGAATTTCTCCTTCTAGTCATTTTGTTTAGAGAAGAATAGATGAACAAGAGAACAAAATAAAAAAAAAAATATCAACCACAACCTCATTGAAATACTAGACAAATCTGAAGAGGTCAGAAACCAAAAAAGAAAAAAAAAAAAAGGAATAAGGAGAATATAATCTCACAGGTGGACAAAACAGGGTGATCCACTTGGTCCTGGATGTATTTTTGTCTGTTTGCTAGAAGACACTAAATCCCAAAATTTTAAAGAAAGAAAAACTTACATATATAAACAAAAATAAAATTGAATATATGAAAGGAAGCCAAAAATGAAGAATATATCTATAAAATGTAAAAATGAAAATTTAAAAAATGACTTAAAAAACAAAGAGTTGATAAAACAAGAAACTTGCTAAAAGTGGTTGCTTTTCTATTTGTAGAATTGCAACAATTATTTTCTTATATCTCAAGTTGAATTTTGAATTCACAGGTGTTCAGAATAATTTGATAGATAACTATCTGAATTCAAGGGGCCAGATGAAACATGGGTCCCCTATTCTTCCACCATCTTCCCTCTCCCAGTTGATATAGCTTGATTTAATCATCCATCTTACTATTTATTTTTATTTGTCCCATCTGTTTTTTTGTTTCCTTTTTCTTTTTTGCCCTTTTTAAATTGAATACAGTTGTTTTTTAAGTATAGTATATTATCTCCACCATTGGCTTATTAGCTATATCTTTCTTTTGCCTTTTATGTATTTTCTCTAGTGCTTAAAGTATCTCATTTTAACCAATTTCATTCTACCTTTAAATAACGTTATGTTATTTACCATATATTATAAAAAAATTTCAGCAGTGTATTTCCACTTCCCTTTACTTTTATTATTCTGTATATTTGTATATTTTTTTCATCCTGACTTGATTATCTTGACCATTTCTTTTTTTAAAGATTTTATTTATTTATTTGATAGGGAGGGACCCAGTGAGAGAGGGAACACAAGCAGGGAGAGTGGGAGAGGGAGAAGCAGGCTTCCCATCGAGGAGGAGCCTGATGTGGGGCTTGATCCCAGGACCCTGGGATCATGACCTGAGCCAAAAGCAGACACTTAACCAATTGAGCCATATAGACACCCCTCTTGACCACTTCTTAATTGTATATACCTTATTTTTCTTTAGTGGTTACAATGGTGGTTAATGACAATACTTAAGAAAATGTGGAACTCATAATTAAAAGGCCAAAAACCCATTTTCTCCTCAAAAGCATTTGGTGATTAAGGGAATTTATGTGCTCTGGTAAGCGCTATGAATTGTGCAAGACTGTTGAATCCCAGATCTGTACCTCTGAAACAAATAATGCAATATATGTTAAGAGAAAAAAAAAAGAAGAAGGTAGCAGGAGGGGAAGAATGAAGGGAGGGAAATTGGAGGGGTAGACAAACCATGAGAGACGATGGACTCTGAAAAACAAACTGAGGGTTCTAGAGGGGAAGGGGGTGGTAGGTTGGGTTAGCCTGGTGATGGGTATTGAGGAGGGCACGTTCTGCATGGAGCACTGGGTGTTATGCACAAACAATGAATCATGGAACACTACATCTAAATCTAATGATGTAATGTATGGGGATTAACATAATAAAAAAATTTTAAAAAATAAGTATTTACTGAATGAAAAAAATGAATAAAAATATTAAAAAATTTTTCTTTATTAACATTGTGAAGTAAGAGAAACAGTAAGTAAAGTGCAGGGTTTTTAAAAGTGGGAAATTTAACAGGAGTGCATCTCATAATAAGCTGGATCCCTAAAGGTCCATTTTGAAACATGTATTACATAAATGTACAGCCCCTAATGCAGAATTAAACTCCTCCCCCTCCACCCAGAATTAATCATTTTAAAATTTGGGGCATCCGGGGAAAACGTAAGCTTTAATATTGATTAAACATTGCCTGAGCTTTATCAGGTACCTGGAATAAGTAAATGGTAAGACTCTTTGTAGAAAAAATTTCTTACCTATACCTTTGGAATTACAAATAATTCCAAAAATAATTAGGCCATATAAAGTGCTCAGTTTAAACCACACAATGCTGAACAAGATTGGAAGACAAAATTAAAGCCAAGAACCAGGGCAACAAATAGAAAAAAAAAAATATGGTAGATACAAATCAACTTTATCAGTAATCACTTTGAACATTGATGGTCTAAATGCTCCAATTAAAAAAACAGAAATTGTCAGAATGCATCAAAAAACAAGACCCAACAATACATTGTCTACAAGAAACCCACTTTAAATATTAATATACATATAGCTTAAAAGTAAACTGATGGGGGAAAATATACCAGGTGAACACTAAACAAAAGAAAAGAGTAGCTATATTAATTTCAGACAAAGCAGACTTCAAAGCAGGGAAAGTTACCAGGAATAAAGAAGAACATTATATAATGATAAAGGGGTTAATTCTCTAAGATGTAACACTCTCAACAAACCATCAAACTATGTGAAGCAAAAAGTATTGGAATTGCAAAGGGAATAAGATGGAGCCACTATTCTCACTGGAGACTTAAGACCCCTCTATCAGAAATTGACAAGTCTAACAGAGAATCAGTAAGGACATAGTTGAACTCAATATCATCATCAATAAAATGGGTATAATTGACACCTATAGACTATTTAATCTGACAATAGCAGAATACACATTCTTCTCAAGCTTACATAGAACATTCACCACCATAGACCACATTCTGGGCCATGAAACGTAACTTAATAAAATTAAGAAAAATAGAAATCGTACAATGTCGACTCTCAGACCACAATAAAATTGTGGAAAGATAACTGGAAATCAATAATGGAAAGATAACTGGAAAAATCAATACATGGAGATTAACTTTTGTATATAACACATGGGTCAAAGAGAAATCATAAGAGAAATTTAAAAATATTGAACTAAATGAAAATGAGAACACAACTTTCCAAAATTTGTGGGATACAGAAAAAAGCAGTTTGTAGAGGGAAATTTCTAGTACTGAATTCATATATTTGAGAAGAAAAATCTAAAATCAATAACCTAAGTTTCTACTTTAGGAAACTAGAACAAGAAGGGCATATTAAATCAAAGAAAGCAGAAGAAATAAAAATTAGAGCCAAAATCAATGAGACTTAAAACAGGAAAATAATAGAAAAAATCAATGAAACCAAAAGCTGGTTCTTTGAAGAGATCAACAAAATCTATAAGTCTCTTGCCAGGCTAAGAAAAAAGAGGACATAAATTATTAATATCATAAATTAAGTAGGGGTATCACTACAGATACTATGGACATTAAAAGGATAATAAATAAATACTATTAACAACTTCATGCCCACAAATTTGAATACCTAGATGACATGCACAGTTCCTTGAAAGACACAAGTGCCAAAACTCAAAACAAGAAGAAATATATATTCTGAATAGAACTATTTCTCTTTTTAGAGAGTGTGTGCACATGTGTGCATGAGTGGGAGAGAAGGGGCAAAGGGAAGGGGAGAAAAAGAGAGAAAGAATCTCAGGCAGGCTCTACACCCAGCAGGAACTCAATCTCACAACCCCATGATCATCACCTGAGCTCAGATGCTTAACCAACCTAGTCACCCAGTCACCCTTGGATAGGCCTATATTAATGAAATTGCAACAATAATTGAAAATCTTCTAAAACAGAAACCACCAGGTACTGATGGGTTCAATGGTGAATTCTACCAAACATTTAAGGAAGGAATTATACCATTCTTTTCATTCCTTTTCAGAGACTAGAAAGAAGGAATATTTTCTAACTTGTTCTATGAGCCTAGAATTATCATAATACCCAAACCAGACAAAGACATTACAAGAAAACTATAGACGACTATCAGTAATTAACAGATGCAAAAATCCTCAACAAAATATTGGGAAATCTGGTCCAACAATGTATAAAAAGAATGATACACTATGACCAAGTGGGCTTTATTCCAGGTATGCAAGGCAGATACAATTTTCAAAAATAATTAAAAATAAGTTAATGTAATCTATCACATCATCAGGCTAAAAAGTCATATGATCATATCAACAGATGCAGAAAAAGCATTTGACAAAAGCCAACACCTATTCATGAAAAGAAAAAAAAAAGTCCATAAACTAAGAATATATGGAAACTTTCTCATCTTGATAAAAATCTTTAAAAAACCCGACACCTGGGGAGCCTGGGTGGCTCAGTCGGCTAAGTGTCCAACTCTTGGTTTTTGCTCAGGTCATGCTCTCATTTGTCTTGAGATCAAACCCCGATTTAGGCTCCATGCTTAGTGGGGAGTCTGCCTGCCCCCCACTCATGTGCTTTCACTTACATTCTCTCAAATAAATCTTAAAAAAAAATCCCAAAACATAACAGCATACATATGGGCGAGAAAATCAAAGCTTCTCCACTGAGATCAGGTACAAGGCAAGGATATCCCCTCTCCCCACTCCATTTCAATACTATATTGCAAGATCAAGCTAGCACAGTAAGACAAGAAAAGGAAATAAAAGGTATATGGGTTGGGAAGGAAGAAATAAAGCTATCTTTATTCACAGATGATGTAATTGTAGAACATCCAAAAAAATTGACTAAAAACTCCTGAAACTAATATGGAATGATAACAAGGTTGCATTATACAAGGTTATTATACAAAAGTCATTCACTTTTCTATATAACATCAAACAACAAGTAGAATCTGAAATTTAAAACAATACTATTTATATTATAGCATTTCCCAAAGTGAAATACTTAAGTACAAATTTTTAAAAATGTGTACAAGATCTTTATGAAAAAAAAACTACAAAGCAATATCCACAATATACCTTGCTGGAATTTTAATTAGGATTGAATGAAATCTATAGATCAGTTGAGAACTGACATCTTGACAATATTAAGTTTTCACATCAGTGAACATGGCATAAGTCTCCATTTGTTTAGTTCTTTCATTTCATTCATCAGGGCTTTGGGTGATTATGATGTATCAGTGTAGGTTCATCCATTGTTGCCAATGTATTGCTCTGGTAGGGGATATGGGTAATGGGAGGCTATGCATGTGTGGAGGAAGGTACATGGGAAATCTCAATATCTTCCCCTCAATTTTGCTAGAAACCAAAAACTGCTCTAAAAAAGTAAATTCTTAATTAAAAAATAATCATCCCACATCCAAAGATAAAGAGACACATAAGAAAACTAGAATTTTTGTGTCAGAATAAGAAAATATAAGACAACCAAAACAGATCCTGAAGTATTAAGATTCTAAAATTATCACATGAAGCTTTTAACTATATATAAATATTTTGTGAAAAGAAATGAGACAAACTTTAAAATATTTGGGGAAACAAGAAGCCATTAAAAATAAAATTTTGAAAAATAAACAAATCTTGTAGAATATATAAATATACACATATATATTTATATATAAAAGCCAATAGAAATTAAAAGCTTGTTGATGGACTTAGCTGAATTAGTGTACTAGAAGTTTAATTAAAAAGGATGATCCGGGTGCCTGGGTGGCTCAGTTGGTTAAGTGACTGCCTTTGGCTCAGGTCATGATCCTGGAGTCCCCAGATCGAGTCCCGCATCGGGCTCCCTGCTCAGCAGGGAGTCTGCTTCTCCCTCTGACCCTCCTCCCTCTCATGCTCTCTGTCTCTCATTCTCTCTCTCGCAAATAAATAAAATAATCTTAAAGAAAAAAAAAAGGATGATCCACACAGAGCAACTTTCAACAGTTTAATGTGGTACCAAACTGAGTCAAAGTAGGAGCTATATATAGATGAAGCAGCATTTAATGCTTCATATAAAGCAATGCATATTTTTAAAAGATAAAATGCACATATGTACGTAGATGTGTTTTGCTGAGACGTTAGGTCTGTTGTAGACCTAAAGCCATATGTTGTGATTTCACATATTATTTTTTCTTAGACATTTCTACTTCCAGTAAGCATAGTTAATATGCAAATAATGTACATATAGATTTTTGGAGTTTCTGTTACTCAATGTATACACTCTCACAACTTTCACAAAAAATACCCTATTATCTATCAGTATTTTGTTGTAAAATGAATAGTAAAATTGGAAGGTATATGGCAAATACTGTGCTCACAAAATAAAAATCCATTGTTCAAACAAACAAAAAAAGTGGATGATCCAGAGAACACACAGAGGGAATGAAACTTTAAAATACAGAGAAATGGTAAGAGACGTGAGGATAGAGTGATAAAGTCCAACACATATTTAATATGTTCATGACAAAACCTGATTTGCCCACTAGTTTGTTATAGTTTTCATCTCATATCTTTGTAATCTACATAAAGAATAAAAGTTTGTCAATTTATAAAATGCCAAATATAGTATATTTGTAAAATAACTCTTCCTAGAAGTTTAAAAATACTACATGTTTTATGAATTATCAAAGATACAAGTAGCTTGATAATTGAGAATCAAATGAAATTGGCTCCATGTATAATGGAGTTTTACATCTACCTAAAAAAGGAATAAGAGAAATAGATTGGTCTTCATATGCTATACAGAATTTATTATTTATATTCTGCATATTAAAATTTAACCACATCAATTTTGTCTTTGTTAAATAATTATCCAAAATACTGTGAAATTGTCTTATGATTCTGAAGCTACTAATTCCCCTGTATTCTTAAAAACACATTTTCAGGTTATTTTCTATGTTTATATTAATAAAAGCTAGCCAAAGGAAACTTTGTTAATAACAAAAAATAACATATGAAGAAATAGAAACAAAATTAAAATACAAGAGTACCAGAGTAAGAAGGAAGAGGTCATGCTGAAGATGTGTTCACATATCCTAACATGCAATATCTTTACCTTGTAAAGGATTTTTTTGAATCCATTTTAATAATGAGCTTAAAATATTTCCAAAATCAAAATATTATCTCAGTAGCTGCATTTCTATGACAAAGATCATGAGGTGGTCCCTTCAAAGACTTACACTACTAGTAGGAACATTCAACAGACATAAATAACACATGTGGCCCCAATCAGAGAAACAAAATTGCAATAAATCTCTCGGATGTTCCTTAGTTATTTGGTATTTAATATTAAAGGAAGGAACTAAGATCATAAGGCTTATTGCATCACTTATTTCTTATTAATCAAGAAAACAATTGAATCAGAAGTCTGCAAATGTAATAAAAATTATAGGTTTCTTTTCTCTAACTCTTTAATATATCTGAGCTGAAAATTAACTTCAAAATAAAAGAAAAGGACTATGCTTTCCAATATTTGAGAAGAAGAAAAAAAAACATTTAAATTGGAAGCAATTGTATGGCAACAAATCTAAACTATGAAAGACTGAGTATCTGGCAAAATGTGACGTTTATGCCAAGAGAGGGATAAGGAGAAAGTTATGTATTCTTAGATCTCAGAATGATATTGAAATATCCTTAAAAGCATGTGTTAGGGTTCTGGAAAGTCCTTTCTGTGATTCTTTGATTAGAATGAAAAGAGTCCAGCAATGAGAGAAATGGAGACTATTTGTAGAGATCCAATATGATGTAGAATGGGAATAAAAGTGAACTCAAGTAAAAATCATGCTGACACTTTTTTTCTTTTTACATTATAGTTTACTATCCAAAAATGACTCTTACTATTGTAGAATATTTTTAACAAATGTTTCATTTAATTCCCATAACTGGTATACAGGAAAAAATATTGATTATCTTGAATTTCTGTTACCCAGTCATTTTACCATATTATTTAAAAATAAATATTTTAAATTATGATAATTTTAAGTATGTAAAAGATATTTGCAGTGACATAGACTGTTTCCTCTTCAAGTTTTATCCATAGCCATGTCCCCCTAGGTCATTAACTAGAATTTCCAAATAACACTGATCAATGGTGCTAATCTTGACTACCTATGTTCATTTTCTCACTGCCACCAACTACGCTGCTTCTTAGTCATACCTCCAAGTAAGAGTTGTGCAGAAAGGAATTCAAGCAGCAAGAATCTACATTGATCTGAGTTCCTACCCAGAACACCAAGTCACATCTTCAAAATTTCTACTGAATTTACTAATAACTCTTTATCTGATATTGATGCCATTTTCAAATATAGACCCCTCCCTTTGATTATACTTCCTATTAAATGAAGATAGTGACCATTTATTTGCAATGATTTCAATATTTCATGATTGGTTAGGAAGACTCTTTATTCTATTAGTTTTATTCTATTCTTGGGAGAATTTTACATAAATGGTTGCTAAATTTAATTAAATGGCTCTCTGGCATTTTTTTTGATATAACATATAATTTGTTTCAATTTAATTGTTGTAATGTTAATGTTAAGTCCAACACTTGTCTGTAATGAGTAACCTGTGTTTTCTATCTGGAAACCTGTAATTTTTTTTTTTTTTTTGCATTATCCTTGGCAATTAGTAAGTTCATTAGGATAAGTCTAGAGTGATACATGCATTTGTTAAACAGCCTGAGCTCATTGACCCCATTTAATGTGTAGGTTGGATATATTACTAAGTTTAGATACATTTTTTTTTTATTATGTGTAATAATTACTTCTCCTGCTCTAGCTTTTAACTTATCTGGAAATCCTATTGGGTCCTTTTTAAGTGTCCTGGTTCCTCTTTCTAATCTCTCATCTTTTCCCTTATTGCTTTTCATTTTTGTCTATTTTATATTTTTTTATTTTTTTTTAAGATTTTATTTATTAGAGAGAGATACAGAGGGAGTGGGAAACAACATGAGAAGGGAGAGGGCCAGAGGGAGAAGCAGGCTCCCTCCTGACCCAGGAGCCCGATGTGGGACTCGATTCCAGGACTCCAGGATCATGACCCAAGCTGAAGGCAGTCACTTAACCAACTGAACCACCCAGGCGCCCCATCATTTTTGTCTATTTATTAAAGGGTGGAGTAGAAGGAGAGGAGTTTTGTTTTGTTTTGTGTTTGTGTGTGTGTGTTTTGTTTTGTTTTCTATTCTTTGTGTTTATTCTGAGTTGTGAAATATTTTCACTTGATTTTACTGATTAAAAACTCAGATAAGCAATGATTAGTCTCATATTCCATTTATCTATTTTTAAAAAATTATCATCCTTTAAAAAAATCAATAGATGCACTGAAAAGGGTAAGAAGAATGGTTTCACTTTTTCAGCATCCCTCTCCCCTATAGCAGCACAGCTCAGGGCCAAGAGAGACTCCTTAGTCTATGATTTCTCCCGTAGGGGAAAGTAAGAAAGGAGTAAGTGCCTCATTGTGGAACAACGCCCAAGAGGCTCACTTCTGCCTGGCCCCACCCAGATCACTGAGGAAACTGGCATGACTGAACAGTCTTGTGGGAACTAGGAGCAAGGGAATAGGGTGGGAGTTCACAGTAAATGAGCATAAAGCTCGAAAACCACCCGTAGAACCCACAGATTCTAGCAAGGGGCCTTCCCATGAAGTCAATGAGATGTCTGACTTGCAGCCCCTACAAAACTGGCCAAAAGGCTCCCAGGAGGGGCACCTGGGTGGCTCAGATGGTTAAGTGTCTGCCTTCAGCTCAGGTCATGATCCCAGGGTCCTGGGATCCAGCACCCCTGCGGCATCGGGCTCCCTGCTCAGCGGGGAGCCTGCTTCTCCCTCTCCGTTTGCCTGCCGCTCCCCCTGCTCTTACACTCTCTGTCTCAGTCAAAATAAATAAAATTTTAAAAAAAGACTCCCAGGAGATGGCACATCCAACTACTGCAGAGAATGTGCATACTCCCATAATGGTGCATGCAAGCCTCTGCAGATGGCATGTATGAGACTTTAAGAGTAGTTTTGCAAGACCCTACAAATAGTAGTGACTCAACTGCAGGATTGGGAGAAGGCACACAACCTTGAACATTATAGGACACTACCTGGAGGGAGAATGGGAGGATCTCAGCACCTAGACTGACTTTGCAGGATTGAGAGAAGGCACAATCCTAAGACTTATCTATTAAAAGGAAACAAGAGGAATAGGGAAGGAACAGCCATAGAAAAAAACCTGA
Source organism: Mirounga angustirostris (assembly GCF_029215605.1). NCBI lineage: Eukaryota > Metazoa > Chordata > Mammalia > Carnivora > Phocidae > Mirounga > Mirounga angustirostris. The sequence goes on along the minus strand of NW_026991710.1, from coordinate 141,850,049 downwards.
GTAACTCTAAAAATCTCTAGCTGGGCTGACTGGTAAATGTATTTTACTCCTGAAGCTAGTTAGTAAAGACAAGTTGGGGACACCTTCTTGAAATGTGAAGAGAGCAATGTAAACCTTTAAGGGACATGAAGAATCAAAACATAACATTAACCAACCATTTTGAGTCTATTTTTGTGTGTGGTGTAAGGAAATGGTCCAGTTTCATTCTTCTGCATGTGGCTATCCAATTTTCCCAACACCATTTGTTGAAGAGACTTTTTTCCACTGGACATTCTTTCCTGCTTTGTCGAAGATGAGTTGACCATAGAGTTGAGGGTCCATTTCTGGGCTCTCTATTCTGTTCCATTGATCTATGTGTCTGTTTTTGTGCCAGTACCATACTGTCTTGATGATGACAGCTTTGTAATAGAGCTTGAAGTCCAGAATTGTGATGTCACTGGCTTTGCTTTTCTTTTTCAACATTCCTCTGGCTATTCAGGGTTTTTTTCTGGTTCCATACAAATTTTATGATTATTTGTTCCATATCTTTGAAAAAAGTGGATGGTATTTTGATAGGGATTGCATTGAATGTGTAGTTTGCTCCAGGTAGCATTGACATCTTCACAATATTTGTTCTTCCAATCCATGAGCATGGAACATTTCTCCATTTCTTTGCATCTTCCTCAATTTCTTTCATGAGTATTTTATAGTTTTCTGAGTACAGATCCTTTGTCTCTTTGGTTAGATTTATTCCTAGGTATCTTATGGTTTGGGTGCAATTGTAAATGAGATTGACTCCTTAATTTCTCTTTCTTCTGTCTTGTTGTTGTTGTATAGGAATGCCACTGACTTCTGTGCATTGATTTTCTATCCTGCCACTTTAATGAATTCCTGTGTGAGTTCTAGCAGTTTTGGGGTGGAATCTTTTGGGTTTTCCACATAAAGTATCATATCATCTGCAAAGAGTGAGAGTTTGACTTCTTCTTCGCCGATTCAGATGCCTTTTATTTATTTCTGTTGTCTGATTGCTGTGGCTAGGACTTCTAGTACTATGTTGAATAGCAGTGGTGATAGTGGACATCCCTGCCACGTCCTGACCTGGGGGGGAAAGCTCTCAGTTTTTCCCCATTGAGAATGATATTCGCTGTGGGTTTTTCATAGATGGTTTTTATGATATTGCCTATACTCTGAAGAGTTTTGATCAAGAAAGGATGCTGTACTTTGTCAAATGCTTTTTCTGCATCTATTGAGAGGATCATAGGGTTCTTCTCCTTTCTTTTATTAATGTAGTGTTTCACATTGATTGATGTATGGATGTTGAACCAATCTTCCAGACCAGGGATAAATCCCACTTGGTCGTGGTGAATAATCCTTTTAATGTATTGTTGGATCCTACTGGCTAGTATTTTGGTGAGAATTTTTGCATCCATGTTCATCAGGGATATTGGTCTGTAATTCTTTTTGATGGGGTCTTTGTCTGGTTTTGGGATCAAGGTAATGGTGCCCTCATAAGTTTGCCACTTCTATTTTTTGGAACAGTTTCAGAAGAAAAGACCTAAATGTGAGACAGGAGTCCATCAAAATCCTAAAGGAGAACACAGACAGCAACCTCTTCGACCTCGGCCGCAGCAACGTCTTCCTAGAAACATCGCCAAAGGCAAGGGAAGCAAGGGCAAAAATGAACTATTGGGACTTCATCAAGATAAAAAGCTTTTGCGAAGCAAAAGAAACAGTCAACAAAACCAAAAGACAACCGACAGAATGGGAGAAGATATTTGCAAATGACATCTCAGATAAAGGGCTAGTATCCAAAATCTATAAAGAACTTATCAAACTCAACACCCAAAGAACAAATGATCCAATCAAGAAATGGGCAGAAGACATGAACAGACATTTTTCCAAAGAAGACATCCAAATGGCCAAACAGACACATGAAAAAGTGCTCAACATCGTTCAGCATCAGGGAAATCCAAATCAAAACCTCAATGAGATACCACCTCACACCAGTGAGAATGGCTAAAATTAACAAGTCAGGAAAAGACAGATGTTGGCGAGGATGCGGAGAAAGGGGAACCCTCCTACACTGTTGGTGGGAATGCAAGCTGGTGCAGGCACTCTGGAAAACACTATGGAGGTTCCTCAAAAAGTTGAAAATAGAGCTCCCATATGATCCAGCAATTGCACTACTGAGCATTTACCCCAAAGATACAAATGTAGTGATCCGAAGGGGTACGTGCACCCTGATGTTTATAGCAGCAATGTCCATAATAGCCAAATTATGGGAAGACCCAAGATGTCCATTGACAGATAAATGGATAAAGAAGGTGTGGTATATATATACAATGGAATATTATGCAGCCATCAAAAGGAATGAGATCTTGCCATTTGCAATGACATGGATGGAACTGGAGGTATAAGGATGAGCGAAATAAGTCAATCAGAGAAAGACATATATCATATGATGTCACTGATTTGAGGAATTCTTCATCTCAGGAAACAAACTGAGGGTTGCTGGAGTGGTGGGGTGTGGGAGGGATGGGGTGGCTGGGTGATAGATATTGGGGAGAGTATGTGCTATGGTGAGTGCTGTGAAGTGTGTAAGACTGTTGAATCACAGACCTGTACCTCTGAAACAAATAATACATTATATGTTTAAAAAAAGAAGATAATAGGAAGGGTAAAATGAAGGGGGGGGAATCGGAGGGGGAGACGAACCATGAGAGACTATGGACTCTGAGAAACAAACTGAGGGTTCTAAAGGGGAAGAGGGTGAAGGGATGGGTTAGCCTGGTGATGGGTATTAAAGAGGGCATGTATTGAATGGAGCACTGGGTGTTACATGCAAACAATGAATCATGGAACACTGCATCAAAAACTAATGATGTGGGGCGCCTGGGTGGCTCAGTCGTTAAGCGTCTGCCTTTGGCTCAGGTTGTGATCCCAGGGTCCTGGGATCGAGCCCCACATCGGGCTCCCTGCTCTGCGGGAAGCCTGCTTCTCCCTCTCCTACTCCCCCTGCTTGTGTTCCCTCTCTCGCTATGTCTCTCTCTGTCAAATAAATAAATAAAAAATCTTAAAAAAAAACCCCAAAAAACTAATGATGTAATGTATGGTGATTAACATAACATAATAAAATTAAAAAAAAAAAAGTTAACACTAACCAAAGAAACAAAATAAAGCTCTAGTGATTAACCCCACTGAAATAGAGATCTACCATAACAACAGTAAACGCTTAGCTATGAATAATTACTTTAAATATACACAGATTGAATTCTCCTGATAAACATGGATGTGAAAATTCTCAACAAAATATTAGCAAACCAAATTCAACAGCACATGAAATTTTTCCTAGACTATCATCGAAGGGAATTTATCTCTGAGATGCCAGAGTAATTCAACATAAACACTCTATAAATATAAAAGACTACTCATCGGAATGAATGGAAAAAGTCATATGATCATCTCAGTAGCTATAATTAAAACAGTGTGGAAGTAGCATAAAAATAGACATGCATATCCAAGGAATAGAATAGAGATCCGAGAAACAAATTCACACATATATGGTTAATTATCCTTTGACAAGGTTACCAAAAATACACCACTGGAAAAGGATGGTCTTCTCAATAAATGATACTGGGAAAACTGACATCCACAGTCAAAAGACTGAAATTATCTCACAATATATACATAAATCAATTCAAAATGGTTTAAAAACTAAATATAAGACCTGAAACCATAAAGCTCCTAGAAGAAAACAGAGAAAACTCCTTGACATTGGTCTTGACAATAAGTTTATGCATATAACACCAAGAGCAGAGGCAACAAAAAATATCAACAAGTGGGACTACATCAAACTAAAAACTTCTATACAACAAAAGGAACAATCATCAAATTGTGATTTTGTGTGTTTTTAAGTTCCCCTATAAAGTCTTGAATAGTACATTAGATTTAGGAAAGCCAAAACAATACAGAGAACAAGTGTGGAAAGAGAAAATGCAAGTCCTCATTTCTTATTTAAGCTCCCTACATTTTCTTTCCTTATTTTTATTAAGACTTTTTAGAGTGGTTTTAGGTTCACAACAATATTGAGGGGAAAGGCATAGAAATTTCCAATATACTCCTCTTCCCACACATGCATAGCCTCCCTCATTATCAACACTTCCCACCAGAGTAGTACATTTGTTACGATTGATGAACCTACATTGACAAGTCCTAATCATACAATCCATAGTTTGCATTACGATTCACTCAGTGTTGCACATTCTCAGGGTTTGGAGAAATGCAATGTATTTCTCTAAAAAATGTATTTCTCCATTACTCAAAAAATCCTCTGTCCTCTGCCTATTCATTCCTCCTCCAACCACCAACCCCTAGAAACCACTGATGTTTTTTTACTGTCTCCATAGTTTTGCTATTCCAGAATATCATATAGTTGGATTTTTAGTCTTTTCAGATTGGCTTCTTTCACTTAGTAACATGCATTTAAGTTTCCTACATGTCCTTCCATGACTTGGTAGTTCATTTCTTTTTAGTGATGAGTAATATTCCATTGTCTGGATATACAATTGTTTATCCACTCATTAAGTGAAGGATATCTTTGTTGTTTCCAAGTTTTTAACAATCATAAAGCTGTTATAAACATTCATGTACAGGCCTTTGTATCAATATAAATTTTCAGCTTCTTTGGGTAACTACCAAGAAGTGCAATTGCTGAATTATATGGTAAGTTTTATAAGAAAACATCACACTTCCTACCATTCCACCAACAATGAATAGAGTTCCTGTTACTCCCCATCCCCAACAGCATTTGATATTGCCATTGGTCCAGATTTTGGCCATTCTAACAGTGTATCATGGTGTCTTAATGTTTTAATTTGCATTTCCCTGATTACGTGTGGGGTGGGGCATCTTTTCATATGCTAATTTGCCATTACATATCTTCTTTGGAGATGTTTATGTTGAGTTATTTGGCCCATTTTTAATAGAATACCCAAACTCAATAAAAATGATCCTATGTATATTTTGGATCACAGTCCTTTATCACATGTATCTTTTGCAAATAATTTCTCCCAGTCTGTGCCTTGTCATCTTTCTCTTGAGACTGTCTTTTGTACAGAAGCTTGTCATTTTAATGCAGTCTAACTTGTCTGTTATTTTTTTTCACAGATGGTGTCTTTGGTGGTGATGTATCTAAAAAGTCATTGTCATACCCAACGTCATTATAGGTTTTCTATGGTCTTTCATTTTATATTTAGGTCTAGGATCCATTTTGAATTAACTTTTGTGAAAAGTATAAAATCTGTGTCTAGACTTTTTTTTTTTTTTTTGCATGTGGATGTCTAGTTTTCTAACACCATTTGTGAAGAGATTCATTTTGCTCCTCTGTATTGCCTTTGCTCCTTTGTTAAAAAATCCATTGACCATATTTATAGATGTCTGTTTCTAAGATCTCTTCTACTGCAGCGATCTTCTGATTCTTTTACAAATGCCACATTGTCTTGATCACTGTAGCTTTATAAGTCTGGAAGTAAGGTAGTGTCAGTTCTCCAATTTTATTCTTCAATATTGTGTTGTTTATTTTGGGCCTTTTGCCTTTGTATATAGAAAGTTTATATAGACTTTTGAATTAGTTTGTTGATAACCACAAAATAACTTGCTGGAATTTTGATTGCTATTGCATGAATCTATAAATCAAGTTGGGGACTGATATCTTGACAATATAGGGTCTTCTCCATGAACATGGAGTATCTCTATATTTGTTTAGTTCTTTGCTTTTGTCCAGTTTGTAGTTTTTCTTAGACTTAGATCTAATGAACTACATACAAGATCTATATATCAGTTTTTTGGAGTGCTAATGTAAATGGTATTGTGTTTTAAATTTGATTCCACTTGTTCTCGTTATTATATAGGAAAGTGATTATTTTTTCTTAAGTTATTTGGTTCTTTTCAATATTTTGTCTTTCTTCATATCTAAGCAAAAATTTATTAGTATTATTAAACTTTAGTTTTGTGCTCTAAACGTTTATATTTTTCATGTAATTTTTCTTTTGTACAATTATCTTGCATCATGTTTTTCTTAAACCTTTCATCATTAGATCAGATATACACTTTACTTCTTCTACTATATATTCACTTAAGAAGGTCTTAAATCAGTTTAATTTATTTTGAAAGCTTTTAATTGTTTTCCTACATCTTGTTTTTTTTTTGTTGTTTTTTTTTTACAATGTTCCACCTTCAGTTTACTATATTTTGTTACCTCTCATTCAGGATGCTGTTTTCTAATAATTAGATATTTTAGCAGCATTTTCATGTTTATATTTGAAAACTTCTGTTTATCTCTGAATCCTTTTATTGTTCATATTTATGACTGATTTTTATTATTTGTTTCTGAGTCAGATGTTGTCTGCCTTCTAAGAATTCTTAAAATGTATAGCCCTAAAGAAGCCCACCTTCCTATTTTCTGTGCTTATAAGACAATCTAAAAGATAGATGTGTGTTTAACTTCTTGTATTAGTTTTCCACTTAAATATTAGTTCTCTTTTACCATAAAATTCTGAATTTTCTATTAAGCTTGTTGACATTTCTTAGCTTCTATTTACTTTTAACTGAGCATAAAATCTTGCAAATAATTCCATTAACTAGGTATTTCATATTTACCCCTTATATTATCTCAACTATGTAATAAAATCAATTATTATAATAAATTATTTTCAGTTTTGTCCAGGTTTAATTTACTTAGCATGCATTTTCTTGATAATATTTAATTGGAAATGGAGATAACTAGACATGAAACTGCAATACAAATCACAAATCATGGATTTTGATTTATAAGAGATTATCTTTATTCTTAAACCTTTGAGATATAACTAAAATAATAGTTTAGAGAGAGAAGGAAAATAATTTATTTTACCTCACTTTATTAGAGAGGTTTCATTAGTTTAAATGCATGAGAAAGATACATAATAATGCATAACATATGCAAATTTTAAAAGGAAGTAATAATATTATGACCAGTATTTGCAGTGTCTAAATCCTATTTTCTATCTGTAATTTTGACAGACTACTGTCCATGTTAAAATGCAGTAAATAATTATTTTCTCTACAAAATTTTTTTGCATTGCTGTTTTACAAAATTACTGTATGAACTAGAGAACAAATTTGCAAATTAAAATACAAATTATTATAAAAAATAAAAACAACATAAAAGGCTAATGATAGTGATACAATTTTCTAAATGCCTATATAAAATCCCAAAGCTTATTCTCATTCCCTAACATAAGGTGTTTGTACTTTTCAGTTATTATTGCTATTGTGGTTATAACTGATAGATTAGTAAGCTAAAAGTACTAGTAAATAATATTGGCAAGATAAACTGCCACATCTCAGAGATTGAAGATTCTTCTATATATTTGTTCAAGGGTATCTTTTCCAAAAAAAAGAGAAATTTCAGCTACAACTTGAATATATGAGATTTAGACAGGATGAAATGGTAAATAGAAATAGAAATACAGTTGACTCTTAAACAACATGGGAGTTAGGGGTACCAGCTACCCCACAGTCAAAAGTCCACTTATAATTTTGACTCTCCAAGAACTTAATAGCCTAATGTTGACCAAAAGACTCACTAATAAGAGTCAAGTAACATATATTTTGTATTTATTGTAAGAATATAGCATACAACATATATAAAGCTAAAGAAAATGTTATAGAATTATAGGGACAATATGTTTACAGTACTATACTGTATTTATCAAACAAAAATCTGTGTTTAGGTAGCAAGCCTGTGTTGTTCAAGGGTCAACTGTACAAGTTATATTCAGAAAACTACTAGTACACTCTTTAGGTGGATAGAAGACATGGAAAGTATTCCTTGGTTTTTCCTCTACCCCTTCTTCTCTTCCTCTTTGCTTATTCCTTATGTATTCTGCATCCCTTGTTTTCTTAATCATTTTGAAAGTTGTCCTTATACATTTGTTCAGTTGCTTATATACTGCTTAGTACTTTCAAGGAAAACCAAAAGTTGTCTGTGTATTTTTCAAGGGGATCAAATAGTTTAGGAAATATGTTGCCTACCCCAAAGACTCAGATTTTTGGAGTAGATGCTGAGTTTTCATGAAGAAAATACATATTCTGCTGTTATACTGTGTAGCATTCTCAAAATATCAATAATTTCAAGCATAATGTTGGTGTTTCTTAGGTCTTGATACCCTTACTTTTTTTTTTTTTTTCTGTCTGCTCTTTTTATTGATTAGATACAGGCTTATTAAACTTTCCAGCTATAATTTTGGATTTGTCTCTTTCTCTTTTGTATTTTGAAGTTCTCATGGTATGTGAACACACATTTAAAATTGTTATGTGTTCTTAATTGACTCTTTATCATATATAAATGACAAAGGGTGACATTACATAAAGATAAAATACGAATCTAACAAAAAGACATAGCCACCCTTATTGTGTATGTATAAAACAGAGTTGAAAAGTGTGTAAGGCAAAAATTGATAGTACTACAAAGAAAAACAGGAGAGTTGGACACCTCAGCACTCCTCTCTCAACAATAGAACAACTGTACAGTGACATAAAACTCAGCACCATCAGCCAACAGATTGTAATTGACACTTACAAATACTCTCCAAACAAAAGCAGAATAAACATTCACTTCAAGTTCCCACATGTATGAAAACAGACCAAATACTGAATTATAAAACAAATCTCACCAAATTTACAGGAATTGAAATTATACAGAGTGTTGTTTGGACACAATGAAAACAAACTGGAAACCAATGTAAGAGGCAACAGAAAAGTCTCCAAACATTTGGCAACTAAATAATACTTCTAAAAAAATTCCTGTGTCAAAGAGGGAATTGCCAGTGGGGGGAAAAAAAAAGACATTGAATTGAATGAAAATGAAAATATCAGTTAAAACAATGTTGAGAAGAAAATTTATAGAACTATATACATACATCAGAAAAGAAGCCTCCAATGAATAATTTACGCTCCCACCTCAAAAAAAGTAAAAATAACCAAAAATAAATAAAAGGAAGTAGACAAGATATTTGCAGAAATCAATGAAATTAAGAAAAAAAATAGATATATTAATGAAACAAATAGCTATTTTTTAAAAATCAATTTTTTTTAAAGATTTTATTTATTTATTTGACAGAGAGAGAGAGAGTACAGGCAGGGGGAGCAGCAGACAGAGGGAGAGGGAGAAGCAGGCTCCAAGCCGAGCAGAGAGGTTGATGTGGGGCTCCATCCCAGGACCCGGGGATCATGACCTGAGCCAAAGGCAGATGCTTAACCAACTGAGCCACCCAGGCACCCCTTAAAAATCAATTGTTAAACCTCTAGCATGATTAACAGAGAAAGAGACAAATTATTAACACTAGGAATTAAAAAAAAAAAAAGACTACTGCAAACTCTGAAAACATCAAAAGGATAACAAGGGAATACTAGGAATGATACTACACCCATAAATTTGACAAGTTATTGCAAAAACTCCCAGAAAAGAATCACTAGGCACAGATGGCTCTACTGGAGAATTTTACCAAATATTTAAAGAACTACCACTAATTCTACAGAATATCATTGAGAAAAAGTGTAAGGAAGGAACATTTAACAATTCATGTTATGAAGATGGTAGGACTCTGACCTCAAAATCAGACAAAGCTAGTAAACACACACACCCCACAGGCTATGATTCATCATTAATGTAGATGCAGAAATTCTGAAGTATTAACAAGTAGATATATATTATATATATATTTATATAAATATATATTTATATATATGTATAATACACATGCACACACACACACACACCATGAACAAGTTGAGTTTATCCCAGTGATGGAAGGTTGGTTTATAAAAATCAATGTAATCCTCCTACAGGCTGTAGAAGGAATCACATAATCATATCATTTGATGCAGTCAAAATATTTGACAAAACTAATACCTATTCATGGTAAAAAAAAAAAAAATCTCAACATGACGGGAATAAAGGGAGATTTACTTGAAATTATAAAGAACAACTATAAATATCCTACAGGTATTGTTATAATTATGATGAAAGACTAAATGTTACTATCTGGAAGAAAGCAGGTACATATACTCTCATCACTCTTACTCAAAATAGGGCTGGAAGTTCTAGCCTTGTTTAATGAGAGAAGGAAAAATAATGACATATAGATTGGGAGTAAAACTCCAAATTTTCAGGTGATGTGATTGTCTACATAGAAAATCCCAAGGAAGAACCTCAAAAAAAAAAAAAAAATCATTAGAATAAGTGAGTTCAGCAAGATCACAGAATACAAGATAAATATACAAAGATCAATTGAATGTATCTCTACTATCTGAACACGGAGATGCCAATATTACCAATACAAAACCATTTAAAATTGCTCAGAAAAATGAAAGTCTTAAGTATGAATTTGACAATCACATGTACAAACTTGAATGCTAAAAGCTATACAACACTAACCAAGCCAAAAATCTAAATAAATGGAGAGACATAATAAAAAGACAGCCAGGTCTTAAGAGGGAAATTTATAGCAATACAGGTATACCTCAAGAAGCAAGAAAATCTCAACCTAACATTGCACCTAAAGGAACTAGAGGGAAAAACAAAACAAAACAAAACAAAACAGACAAAACCTAAAGCCAGCAGAAGGAAGGAAATAAAAAAAATCAGAGAAGAAATAAATTATATAGAAACTAAAAACATAACAGATTAATGAAACCAAGTGCTGTTTAAAAAAAATCAGTAAAATTGATAAACCTTTAGCTAGATTCAAGAAAAAAAAAAGAGGACTAAAAATCACAAATAAGAGGAGAAACAACAACCAACACCACAGAAATACAAACAATTGTTACAGAATATTATGAAAACCTATATGCCAAGAAATTGGATAACCTAAAAGAAATGGATAAATTCCTAGGAACATAACCTACCTAAACTGAAGCAAGAAGAAATAGAAAATTTGAACAGATCACCAGCAATACAATTGAATCAGTAATCCAAAAACTCCCAATAAACAAAAGTCTAGGACCAGACAGCTTCACAGGGGAATTCTACCAAACATTTAAAGAAAATGTAAATACCTATTTTTCTCAAACTATTCCAGAAAATATAAAAGGATGGAAAACTTCCAAATTCTTCTATGAGGCCAGCATTACCCTGATACCAAAACCAGATAAACACACCACCAAAAAAGAGAACTACAGGCCAATAGCTCTGATGAGCATAGATGCAAAAATCCTCAATAAAATGCTAGTGAACCAAATCCAACAATACATTAAAGAAATCATTCACCACAATCTAATGGGGTTTATTCCTTGTTGCAAGAGTGGTTCAGTATTTGCAAATCAGTCAGTGTGACACATCACATCAATAAGGAAAAAACAATAAGATCATTTCAATAGTTGCAGAAAAAACATTTGACAAAGTACAACAACATTCATGATAAAAGCCCTCAACAAAGTAGGTTTAGAGGGAAATACCCCAATATAATAAAGGACATCTATGAAAAATCCACAGCTAACATTATACTCAATGGGGAAGAATGGAGAGTTTTTCCCATAAGGTCAGGAACAAGACAAGGATGTCCAATCTCACCACTTTTATTCAACATAGTACTGGAAGTCCTAGCCACAGCATTCAAACAACAGAAAGCATCCAAATTGTTAAGGAAGAAATAAAACTTTGACAATTTGCAGATAACATGTTATTATATGTAGAAAATCCAAAAGACTCCACCAAAAAACTAATAGAACTGATAAATAAATTCAGTAAAGTCTAGAATACAAAAATCAATGTACAGAAATTTGTTGCATTTCTATATATTAATAATGAAGTGGCAGAAAGAGAAACTAAGAAAACAATCCTATTTATAATTGCACCAAAATAATAAAGTACCTAGGAATAAATTTAAAAGATGAAAGACCAGTACTCTGAAAACTATAAAACACTGATAAAAAAAATTAAAGAAAACACAAAGAAATGGGAAGACATTTCTTGCTCATGGGTTGGAAGAATATTGTTAAAGCATCTATATTGTTAAATGTCTATTACATCTACAGATTTAATGCAATCTCTATGAAAATACCAGCAGTATTTTTTACAGAGCAAACAATCCTAAAATTTGTATGGAACCACAAAAGACCTCAAATAGCAAAAGCAATCTTGAAAAAAAGCAAAGCTGGAGTTATCACAATTCCAAACTTCAAGTTATATTACAAAGCTGTAGTCATCAAGGTATAGTACTGGCACAAAAATAGGCACATAGGTCAATGCAACATAATAGAAAACCCAGAAATACACACACAATTATATGGTCAACTAATCTTTGACAAAGTAGGAAAGAATATCCAATGGGATGAAGACCATCTCTTCAATAAATAGTGCTGGGAAAACTGGACAGCTACATGTGAAAGAATGAAACTGGGCCACTTTCTTACAGCATACACAAAAATAAACTCAAAATGGAGTAAAGACCTAAATATGAGATGTGGAACCATAAAAATCCTAGAGGAGAGCACAGTTGCAAATGACATATCTGATAAAGATATCCAAAATATATAAGGAACTGATATAATTCAACAACGAAAAAACAAATAATCCAATTTAAAAATGGGCAGAAGACACAAACAGATATTTCTCCAGGAAGACTTCCAGATGGCCAACAGAAACATGAAAAGATGCCCATCATTCATCATCTGGGAAATGCAAATCAAAAGCCCAATGAGATATCACCTCACATATGCCAGAATGGCTAAAATGAAAAATACAAGAAACAGCAAATGTTGGTGAGGATGTGGAGAAAAAGGAACCCTCATGCACTGTCGGTGGGAATGCAAATCAGTGCAGTCATTGTGGAAAACAGCATATAGCCCCTAAAATATTAAAAATAGAGTTATCATATGATCCAATAATTCCACTACAGGGTATTTACACAAATGAAAACACTAATTCAAAAAGATATATGCACCCCTATGTTTATTTCAGTATGATTTACAGCAGACAAAATCTGGAAGGAACCCAAGTGTCTATCCATAAAAGAATGAATGTATACAGCAAATGTGAACACACACACACACACACACACACGAATATTAGCCACAAAAAAGAATGAGATCTAGCCATTTGCAACAACATGGACCTGGAGGTTATAATGCTAAGTGAAATAGGTCAGTCAGAGAAAGCCCAATGCCATATAATTTCACTCATGTGTGAAATTTCAGAAAAAATGAACAAAGGATAAAGAGAAACAAACAAACAAAGAAACAAACAAAACATAGACTCTTAAATACAGAGAACAAACTGGTGGATTCCAAAGGGCAGGTAGGCAGGGTGAGGGGTAAAATAAAGGTGATCAACAGTACACTTATCTTGATGTACACTGAGTAATGTATAGAATTATTAAATCATACTGTACACCAGAAACTATATAACTGTGTGTTAATTATACTTCAGTATTTTTTAAAAAAGCATTTTTATCTGTTGAGGAAAATGTCAGTTTTTTTTTTATTCTTATGTTAATCCCCATACATTACATCATTAGTTTTAGATGAAGTGTTCCATGATTCATTGTTTGTGCATAACACCCAGTGCTCCATGCAGAATGTGCCCTCCTCAATACCCACCACCAGGCTAACCCATCCTCCCACACCCTCCCCTCCAGAACCCTGTTTGTTTTTCAGAGTCCATCGTCTCTCATGGTTCGTCTACCCCTCTGATTTCCCCCGCTTCATTCTTCCCCTCCCGCTACCTTCTTCTTCTTCTTTTTTTTTTTTTTTTCTTAACATATATTGCATTATTTGTTTCAGAGGTACAGATCTGAGATTCAACAGTCTTGCACAATTCACAGCCCTTACCAGAGCACATACCATCCCCAGTGACTATCACCCAGTCACCCCATCCCTCCCACCCCACCCCCCACTCCAGCAACCCTCCGTTTGTTTCCTACAATTAAGAATTCCTCATATCAGTGAGATCATATGATACATATCTTTCTCTGTTTGATTTATTTCACTCAACATAATACCCTCCAGTTCCATCCACGTCATTGCAAATGGCAAGATCTCACTCCTTTTGATGGCTGCATAATATTCCATTGTATATATATACCACCTCTTCTTTATCCATTCATCTGTCGATGGACATCTTGGCTCTTTCCACAGTTTGGCTATTGTGGACATTGCTGCTATAAACATCGGGGTGCACATACCCCTTCGGATCCCTACTTTTGTATCTTTGGGGTAAATACCCAGTAGTGCAATTGCTGGATCATATGGTAGCTCTATTTTCAACTTTTTGAGGAACCTCCATACAGTTTTCCAGAGTGACTGCACCAGCTTGCATTCCCACCAACAGTGTAGGAGGGTTCCCCTTTCTCCGCATCCCCGCCAACATCTGTCGTTTCCTGACTTGTTAATTTTAGCCATTCTGACTGGTGTGAGGTGGTATCTCATTGAGGTTTTGATTTGGATTTCCCTGATGCTGAGCGATATTGAGCACTTTTTCATGTGTCTGTTTGGCCGTTTGGATGTCTTTGGAAAAATGTCTGTTCATGTCTTCTGCCCATTTCTTGATTGGATTCTTTGTTCTTTGGGTGTTGAGTTTGATGAGTTCTTTATAGATTTTGGATACTAGCCCTTTATCTGAGATGTCATTTGCAAATACCTTCTCCCATTCTGTCGGTTGTCTTTTGGTTTTGTTGACTGTTTCCTTTGCTTTGCAAAAGCTTTTTATCTTGATGAAGTCCCAATAGTTCATTTTTGTCCTTGCTTCCCTTGCCTTTGGCGATGTTTCTAGGAAGAAGTTGTTTCGGCTGAGGTCAAAGAGGTTGCTGCCTGTGTTCTCCTTTAGGATTTTGATGGACTCCTGTCTCACATTGAGGTCTTTCAACCATTTGGAGTCTATTTTTGTGTGTGGTGTAAGGAAATGGTCCAGTTTCATTCTTCTTCATGTGGCTATCCAATTTTCCCAACACCATTTGTTGAAGAGACTGTCTTTTTTCCGTTGGGGGACATTCTTTCCTGCTTTGTCAAAGATGAGTTGACCATAGAATTGAGGTTCCATTTCTGGGCTCTCTATTCTGTTCCATTGATCTATGTGTCTGTTTTTGTGCCAGTACCATACTGTCTTGATGATGACAGCTTTGTAATAGAGCTGGAAGTCTGGAATTGTGATGCCGCCAGCTTTGCTTTTCTTTTTCAACATTCCTCTGGCTATTCGGGGTCTTTTCTGGTTCCATACAAATTTTAGGATTATTTGTTCCATTTCTTTGAAAAAAGTGGATGGTATTTTGATGGGGACTGCATTGAATGTGTAGATTGCTCTAGGTAGCATTGACATCTTCACAATATTTGTTCTTCCAATCCATGAGCATGGAACGTTTTTCCATTTCTTTGGGTCTTCCTCAATTTCTTTCATGAGTATTTTATAGTTTTCTGAGTACAGATCCTTTGTCTCTTTGGTTAGATTTATTCCTAGGTATCTTATGGTTTTGGGTGCAATTGTAAATGGGATCGATTCCTTAATTTCTCTTTCTTCTGTCTTGTTGTTGGTGTATAGGAATGCCACTGACTTCTGTGCATTGATTTTATATGCTGCCACTTTACTGAATTCCTGTATGAGTTCTAGCAGTTTTGGGGTAGAGTCTTTTGGGTTTTCCACATAAAGTATCATATCATCTGCAAAGAGTGAGAGTTTGACTTCTTTGCTGATTCGGATGCCTTTTATTTCTTTTTGTTGTCTGATTGTTGTGGCTAGGACTTCCAATACTATGTTGAATAGCAGTGGTGATAGTGGACATCCCTGCCGCATTCCTGACCTTAGGGGGAAAGCTCTCAGTTTTTCTCCATTGAGAATAATATTCGCTGTAGGTTTTTCATAGATGGCTTTTATGATATTGAGGTATGTCCCCTCTATCCCTATACTCTGAAGAGTTTTGATCAAGAAAGGATGCTGTACTTTGTCAAAAGCTTTTTCTGCATCTATTGAGAGGATCATATGCTTCTTGTTCTTTCTTTTGTTAATGTATTGTATCACATTGATTGATTTGCGGATGTTGAACCAACCTTGCAGCCCAGGGATAAATCCCACTTGGTCATGGTGAATAATCCTTTTAATGTACTGTTGGATCCTATTGGCTAGTATTTTGGTGAGAATTTTTGCATCCATGTTCATCAGGGATATTGGTCTGTAATTCTCCTTTTGGATGGGGTCTTTGTCTGGTTTTGGGATCAAGGTAATGCTGACCTCATAAAATGAGTTTGGAAGTTTTCCTTCCATTTCTATTTTTTGGAACAGTTTCAGAAGAATAGGTATTAATTCTTCTTGAAATGTTTGGTAGAATTCTCCTGGGAAGCCATCTGGCCCTGGGCTTTTGTTTTTTGGGAGATTTTTGATGACTGCTTCAATTTCCTTAGTGGTTATAGGTCTGTTCAGGTTTTCTGTTTCATCCTGGTTAGTTTTGGTAGTTGATACATCTCTAGAAATTCCTCCATTTCTTCCAGGTTATCTAATTTGCTGGCATAGAGTTGCTCATAATATGTTCTTATAATTGTTTGTATTTCTTTGGTGTTGGTTGTGATCTCTCCTCTTTCATTCATGATTTTGTTGATTTGGGTCATTTCTCTTCTCTTTTTGATAAGTCTGGCCAGGGGTTTATCAATCTTGTTAATTCTTTCAAAGAACCAGCTCCTAGTTTTGTTGATCTGTTCTACTGTTCTTTTAGTTTCTATTTCATTGATTTCTGCTCTAATCTTTATTATTTCTCTTCTCCTGCTGGGTTTAGGCTTATTTTGCTGTTCCTTCTCCAGCTCCTTTAGGTGTAGGATTAGGTTGTGTACTTGAGACCTTTCTTGTTTCTTGAGGAAGGCTTGTATTGCTATATACTTTCCTCTTAGGACTGCCTTTGCTGCATCCCAGAGATTTTGAATAGTTGTGTTTTCATTTTCATTGGTTTCCATGTATTTTTTTAATTCTTCTTTAATTTCCTGGTTGACCCATTCATTCTTCAGTAGGATGCTCTTTAACCTCCATGTATTTGAGTTCTTTCTGACTTTCCTCTTGTGATTGAGTTCTAGTTTCAAAGCATTGTGGTCTGAAAATAGGCAGGGAATGATCCCAATCTTTTGGTACCGATTGAGACCTGATTTATGACCTAGGATGTGATCTATTCTGGAGAATGTTCCATGGGCACTAGAGAAGAATGTGTATTCTGTTGCTTTGGGGTGGAATGTTCTGACTATGTCTGTGAAGTCCATTTGGTCCAGTGTGTCATTTAAAGTCTTTATTTCCTTGTTGATCTTTTGCTTAGACAATCTGTCCATTTCAGTGAGGGGGCTGTTAAAGTCCCCCACTATTATTTTATTGTTGTCAATGTGTTCCTTTGCTTTTGTTATTAATTGCCTTATATAATTGGCTGCTCCCATGTTAGGGGCATAGATATTTACAATTGTTAGATCTTCTTGTTGGATAGATCCTTTAAGTAAGATATAATGTCCTTCCTCATCTCTTATTACAGTCTTTGGTTTAAAATCTAATTTGTCTTATATAAGGATTGCCACCCCAGCTTTCTTTTGGTGTCCATTAACATGGTAAATGGTTTTCCACCCCCTCACTTTCAATCTGGGGGTGTCTTTGGTTCTAAAATGAGTCTCTTGCAGACAGCATATTGATGGGTCTTGTTTTTTAATCCAGTCTGATAGCTTGTGTCTTTTGATTGGGGCATTTAGCCCATTTACATTCAGGGTAACTATTGAAAGATAGGAATTTAGTGCCATTGTACTGCCTGTAAGGTGATTGTTACCGTATATTGTCTGTGTTCCTTTCTGGTCTATGTTGCTTTTTGGCTCTCTCTTTTTTTAGAGGACCCCTTTCAAGATTTCCTGTAGGGCTGGTTTTGTGTTTGCAAATTCCTTTAGTTTTTGTTTGTCCTGGAAGCTTTTTTCTCTCCTTCTATTTTCAATGACAGCCTAGCTGGATATAGTATTCTTGGCTGCATATTTTTCTCATTTAGTGCTCTGAATATATCCTGCCAGTCCTTTCTGGCCTGCCAGGTCTCTGTGGATAGGTCTTTTGCCAATCTAATGTTTCTACCCTTGTAGGTTACATATCTCTTCTCCCGAGCTGCTTTCAGGATTTTCTCTTTGTCTATGAGACTCGTAAGTTTTACTATTAGATGTCGGGGTGTTGACCTATTTTTATTGATTTTGAGAGGGGTTCTCTGTGCTTCCTGGATTTTCATGCCTGTTTCCTTCCCCAAATTAGGGAAGTTCTCTGCTATAATATGCTCCATTATACCTTCTGCCCCTCTCTCTCTTTCTTCTTCTTCTGGGATCCCAATTATTCTAATGTTGTTTCGTCTTATAGTATCGCTTATCTCTCGAATTCTGCCCTCGTGATCCAGTAGTTGTTTATCTCTCTTTTTCTCAGCTTCTTTATTTTCCATCATTTCATCTTCTATATTACTGATTCTCTCTTCTGCCTCATTTATTCTAGCAGCTATCGCCCCCATTTTTTATTGCACCTCATTAATAGCCTTTTTGATTTCTCCTTGGTTGGATTTTAGTTCTTTTACTTCTCCAGAAAGGGTTTCTCTAATAACTTCCATATTTTTTTCAAGCCCAGCTAGTATCTTTAAAGTGATGATTCTGAACTCTTGATCTGACATCGTACTAATGTCCGTATTGAGTAGGTCCCTGGCAGTCGGTACTACCTCTTGTTCTTTTTGTTGAGGTGATTTTTTCCATCTTATCATTTTGTGCAGAGGAGGATAGATTAATGAGAGAACAAAATGCTAGCAGAGTAACAACATCCCCAGAAAATACACTCTAAACAAATCAGAAAAGCCCTGAAGCAGTGGGAAAAGAAAGGGAAAGAGAGAAAAAAGAAAAAGAAAAAAAAGATAAAGATAAAGATAAAAACAAAAACCAACAAAACAAAACAAAACAACAACAACAAAAAACCAGAATGTGATCAAATATGATCAGGCTGGTATATAGATCAGTGCCACACACTAGATTTGGGGTGTATTTTGGTCTTTTAGGAGAAAGTGCCTCCCAAAATTTTAAAGAAAGAAAAACTTATATATGTACAAAAATAAGGGTTGATATGATGAAGGGATGGAATATGACTGTAAAGATGGAAATTATAAAAAATTTTATAAAAGGAATTGATAAGAAGTTGTTTGAGAAAAGAAAGAAGAGGATTTAAAAAAAGAAAAAAGAAAAAAAAAAGGGAGAGGATGTGATCAGGCAGGGGAATAGAAAACACCATATACTAGAGATTTAGGGTATATTTTAATCTGTTAGAAGAAACTATCTCAAAATTTTAAAGAGAGAACAACTTATATATATAAGCCAAAAAGACGGGTAACTACTATGAAGGGATAGAATATGACTCTAAAAATGAAAAATAAAAATGTTTTTTTTTTTAAAAAAAGGATTGATAAAATGTTGGTTGAAAAAGGGAAAAAAATTTCAAAAAGAAAAAAAAAGAAAAAAGACAGTTAAAAAAAAATTAACTTTGAAAGACTAAAGAATCATGGTAAAAAAGCCATGAATTCTATGTGCAGTAGTCCCCTAGCGCTGGAGTTCTGCCGTTCTCATTGATCGGTAAACTTGGTCTTGGCTGGCTGTTCTCGCTGACCTTCTGGGGAGGGGCCTGTTGCCGTGGTTTCCAAATGTCTCTGCTGGAGGCGGAATTGCCCCGCCCTTGCCCCCTCCCGGCTAAGTAATCGGCTCCGGTTTGCTCTCCGGGACTTTTGTTCCCTGCGAGCTTTCCGTACAGCTTTGGAGGCGGAGAGTGAAAATGGCGGCCTCCCAATCTCCGCCCCGGAGGAGCCGAGAACCCAGGCCCCGCTCCTCAGTTCGCCCCCAGAGAAAAGCCGTCAGTCACTCCCGTCTCCCCGGTCTCCGGGACCGCACTCCGTGCTCACCTGGTCTGTGACCGTGCATTTCTATCTCTGGCACCGGACCCTGTGTGGAGTCTGCAAACCCAGCAGATCCCTGTGGTGCACTCCCGCGCGGCTCCTCCCAGGGGAGGAAGGTGAGTCTCCCCGGATCTGCCGCTTGTTGGGTCCCTGCTGGAGGAGCAGGGGCCTGACTGTGCCGCGGATCATGGTTTATGGCCACCCCGAGCTGAGAGCCCGCGCCTGGGCTCCGCCTCTGCAGCTGGCTTCCCTGCTCCATTACCTGGGAGCTCTGCCACACTCAGGCACCCCCGGTCTTTCTGTGACCCCGAGGGTCCTGAGACCACACTGTCCCGGAGGGTTCCACCCCCCGCTTAGCCACCAGAGTGACTTCCCTCAGCAGAGCCGACTTTTAAAAGTTCCGATTTTGTGCTCCGTGGTTCTATCACTTGCCAGAAGCGGCCGACGGAGGCCCCTCCCCCGCCGTCTATCCTCCTGAATATCGCCTCGGATTCACTTCTCTGCACGTCCTACCTTCCAGAAAGTGGTCACTTTTCTGATGAGAGAGTTGTTGCTATTCCTTTCTTCGATCTCCTGTTGAGTTTGTAGGTGTTCAGAATGGTTTGATCCCTATCCAGCTGAATTCCTGAGACCAGACGAAATCCAGGTCTCCTACTCCTCCGCCATCTTGCTCCGCCCCCCCCCTTTTTTTTTATTTGAATCACTAAGTTATTTATTTCCTTGAATGTAATTCCCCCCCTCCTAATTTAGAATTCCTGTACACAGGAAGAAGACAGGATTTGGAAAAAAAAATATATGAGTAATATTTCTAATTATTTGATAGAGAGGGAAAGAAATCAGCAGAGAATTTGATGGCAAGGTTGAAAATTGATAAGTGGGAGGCAATAATTCATAAGGTGGGAGGATAGGACCCAGAAAACAAATAATTCACCTTCAAATTAAGTATGGATGACTCATTTTCTTAGAAAATGCATAACTGGAGATACAATTATAAAGGATGAGAAGAAAATTGAGAAAATTTATATGACAAACTTTATCTCATTGAATTGATAGATTAGCTTATTTACTGAGAACCACAATGAGTAAGAAGTAATCAATGGGTTCGGGTTGGTAAACAGCCACTAAAGAGATTACAAACTAAAGATAAGGATAGCAAATGTAAAGTAGGAATGACATAAATTTAGACTTTTGTATTCATTTGGAAAAAGGTATACAAATTTCTTTCCTCCCCCTACCCCCTGTTGTAGCTTATTAGTGCTGTTGGTATAAAGGGAACCAGGGGTCTCTTGACCAAAGTCACCAGTCCTTCATAAGAATCCTGATTAAAACAAAACAAAACTTATTTATTGTCAAGCATAAATTGAATTCATCTTTGGGTTTACCCTTTTTTTCTGTTTTCTCATATAAAATGTCCTCTGGTTACGCTAAGTTAATGCAATATACAGCATGGTGAGATTCAGATCAATTAGGAAATAAAATTATATGATCCTGAGAGAGGTTATCTTCTTTTGGACTGGACATTATTTTATGTTAAATGTACTAGAGTTTCCTCTGGCCAGGGCCTTCTGATGGAAGGCTGTTCAGGAGAAGGCACCCTGAGGTAAGGAAAATGCCCAATTACAAAGCCATGGGCCTGGAGGCTATATTCAAGGAGAACATAAAAAATGCCAGGGGTGATGGAGGGGATTTCTGGTTTTCAGTTTTAATTTTTTTTCCTGCTCTGTGCTGTATTTCCTTCCAGGAAAACTTCATTATGTACAAAACTCAGCATTGGTCCTGTATTAACTGTGACTAGAGAATAATGGAAGAGATCTGTCAGTGTTTGGGACAGAGTGGATCAGTGAGAGAGAGAGTTTAGAACATCCTTTAAGAAGGGGCTTAGTAAGCTTTCAGATGATTGCAGTGCAGCTGCTCCTAGTAGTTAAAATAAGAAGTAATGTGCCACACAGATTATAAACAATCTATACTTCAAAAATCTTCAGAAATAGTTTGGTGGAAACTGAGTTTTGTATAATTAATTAGCAGTAGTCTATCCTATCATCAATGAGGCAATGGCACCTCCAAAAGAAAGGTAATCTCAGATGACCATAGGATTTCAGGTTATGTTGAAAGTAAAAAAAAAACAACCAACTTATGACTACGCTGCCAATGAACTTCTCCAATATCTTATAATCAATGTCAATAAGTCAGTCTATAACGTCTCTAGAAGTTGAGTAATTTCCAACGGTATTACTCACTCCCTAGTGCTTTAGGGAGACTTACACTCTGTTGAGGAAATAGGTTATAATTTTTATAACTACCTAGATATCTAAATTAGTACTTAGACATTCCTCTAGAAATATATGTGAATTCATTATCAAAAATACCTTAATTTGAAGAGAGCTTTATAATTGTTCTATAATTGATCATAGACTTGAGCTATTAAAATTATTTATGATGAAGAGAAAATATAATTAAGTCTAACTCAGACCACCTTAAAAATGATCAATTTCATTCCTACTCCAAAAGTGCAGTTGTTTCTTGAAAGGAACATAGTTGATTAACTGGTTACTATTCCATTGTGTAAGGAACTTTTTTTTTCAAATTAGTTTATATGCCACAAGAAATGTGAGAACAGACCATAAGACTTAGAAAAGGAGTTGCAACTTAGTATGCTATTGAAATGTATTCTTCAAATGACCATGTACTTCACTAGGAATTTTATTACTTTAATGACAAATATTTTTCTCCACTTGGAATTCTAGAAGTTTCAAAAATTCATTTATTCCAAATGGTATTCAATAACTTCTAGTATCTCTATCTACAAACATTCTATCACATTATACCATAAGTGCTATATAACCAAGAAATACAAAAGAATATTTCTTCAGAGAAGTGCTTTTAAAATTAAAACAATGTATACTAGTAAAGCATATGGCGTAATATAGAGAACACCAGAATCTGCACCAAACTTTGAGTCCCAGTTCTCAGAAGACACTCTAATGAACTGTATAAATAGAAGTTTATAAAAGCTGTGCTTTATAAAACTATAGTATATGGAGTTTTTAGAGCAAGAATTTAGGCGTTAGATAGAATTTATGAGGTAATTTCATAAGGTAAAACCATTAGCTCATTGATTCTATCAATATTTTAGATACCTCCTTTTGGTTTGGCCCTAGTGCTAGGACCTGGAAGAAAATGTTGAACAAAATCAGGTATGATCTCGGCCACTATGGAGCATACAATCTTATAAAGTAGACAGATACTGATCAAGTGTTCTGCAGCTACATATGAAATTCCAAAGGTGATAAATGCATTGAAAAGATTTCTGATGCTATTAATGCTTCTAAGAGGGGGATCTGACAAAGCCTCACAATTTCTTTTTATATGGTTTCAAGACATTAAAAGCTCTAGCAGTTTAACTAGAATCTCTTTCTCTTTGCTGTCATATATTTTTCTTTCTTTCTTAACTCTGACTCTAAAAGACAACATACCGTTTATACAATCCATTCTATTTTAAAGAGGTTCTTGCTTAAACTTACAATAGTGGTGGATGGATTTGTTTTATGAACCATAGTTGGACATTTACTTAAATTTACTTTATCTTTCTTCTGCACTGTCCATTCCATCACAGATATTTCTCCATTCAAGTTGCTTTCTCAGAAACATGAAATAAGTGTGCTTTACCAAACCTAATTGTACTTGTCAGAAGAAAACTGTATTGTTACAAAAATTGTCAGAACAAATTAAGTCATAGAGAATGTAATAATTCATTTGGGAAATAATCTTTTACAATTTGCTTCATTGTCGGGGCGCCTGGGTGGCTCAGTCGTTAAGTGTCTGCCTTCGGCTCAGGTCATGATCCCAGGGTCCTGGGATCGAGCTCCGCATCGGGCTCCCTGCTCGGCGGGAGGCCTGCTTCTCCCTCTCCCACTCCCCCTGCTTGTGTTCCCTCTCTCACTGTCTCTCTGTCAAATAAATAAATAAAATCTTAAAAAAAAAAAAAAAAAACAATTTGCTTCATTGTCTGTAGTTTAAAATAATTCTAAAAAACTTACACTCTTTAGAAAATGTATGAACACCATAAAGAATGACAGTTTTGTGAAAAGCTGTCTCTGGCTAAATGATATCTACTTCCAGACTTGAAAACAAATAAATAAATAGTATATTAAAGATTGATATAAAATTTATTATCTTTGACTGCCATATAAACATCTTAGCAATGTGAAGCCTTTAGAAGATATGCTCAATTTCTCTGCCAAGAAAGTTTGTGAGAAAATATAATTAAATGTCTGACACCACATTTCTGTCACAAATTCTACATTCACATTTATCACTGGACAGAAAATATAGTGAAAGATGAAAAATGATTAAATCATTTTTCCGATTTCATTGTTCCAAATTACACATTAAGAATGGATGGTACCAGGGCGCCTGGGTGGCTCAGTTGGTTAAGCGACTGCCTTCGGCTCAGGTCATGATCCTGGAGTCCCAGGATCAAGTCCCACATCAGGCTCCCTGCTCAGCGGGGGGTCTGCTTCTCCCTCTGACCCTCT
This sequence comes from Mirounga angustirostris, assembly GCF_029215605.1. Taxonomy (NCBI): domain Eukaryota; kingdom Metazoa; phylum Chordata; class Mammalia; order Carnivora; family Phocidae; genus Mirounga; species Mirounga angustirostris. Next base: position 141,825,598 of record NW_026991710.1, on the reverse strand, counting down.
CCCCTCTCGTGCCCTCTGTCTCTCATTCTCTCTCTCAAATAAATAAATAAAATCTTAAAAAAAAATGGATGGTACTGACATAGACACCCTAGAACTAAATACAATCTTTTAAAGCTCTAATAAAGTACATATTCATAGAAACTCTAAGTTGATGTTGTTATTAAAAGTCAAAAACAGCATTAAAAAAATCTTCCGAATGTTCTACTTGTGTGCTGGTACCTATTAGTTTAAATGAGAAGAGTTAAGGAGGCAGCAGAAAAAAGAGCAGTAGAACAGATATGGGGGCCAAATAACTGGAGTTGAATTCTGCTTTCTACTTACTAGCAGTACTAAAACAAATATAGTCCATATACTAAAGGCTAGTATACTAAAGCAAGCAACTATACTAATTATACTAAAGTCAGTATAAACCATCTCTGAGCCTCAAAAAAAAAGGGGGGGAGAGAATAATAATGGTTATCTTTCTGGGCTATGGAAATGTAAAAGATAATAGTTTTTTTAAAGATCTATTCATTTGAGAGCATGCGCAAGAGAACACATGAGGGGGCAGATGGAGAGGGAATGGGAGAGAGAGAGAATCTGTAAGCAGACTCCTCGCTGAGCACGGGGACTCAGATCATGACCTGAGCCTAAACCAAGAGGCAGACACTTAACCGACTGAGGCACCCAGGCACCCCAAAGATAATACATCGCCAAATAGTACCTGGTACATATAAAAAGGCAATAAAATGTGGATTTTCATTGCTCAACAACATTAGCTAAAGGAATTTTGATCAAAATTTGAGTAGTTAAATCATTTCAGGAAATCAGTATCTGAAATTTATGCTGGTGATATCTTTAAATATCAGTCATGATCAAAGTACCAATCTTTTCAAAACATGGAACACTGTATTATTTTCCCCAACATTCTATTATAAGTAAATTAAAACATATAGAAAAGTTGAAAGAATTTTACAGTAAGCACTCACAAACTACTACTTAGATTCTACAATTAACATTTTATACTTTGTCATATATTTATCATTTATCTATCCATCCATTAATGCACCTTGTATTTTTATGCATTTCAGAATAAGTTCCACATCTCTATTCTCCTCCCTGAATATCTCAGCATGCATATCATATAGATATCCATATTTGTATACAGTTTTCTTCTTTTGATGTAAAACTTAGGCATAATAAAATGCAAATCTTAAGTGCACATTTACTTTTTGACGCATGCATATATCTGTGTATCCCAAACTCCACAAAACATAACCATTACCACCTCTCCACAAAGTAAAACACTTTGAATACAAGATACTTTAGGCATCTTGTGAATCTAAGTACAAGAATTATGCATTGATTAAAATTCACATTAGAAATCTATAAAAATAAATGAACTAAAAGTCTTGAAATTCTTAACCATGACAACTGGAGATAACAGAAAATGGAAACTTTATTACAAACAGGAGTCTACATACAAAGATGAGAGCTATTAGGAAACTCATTCACCCAAGAACCAGAGGGTAATGACCAAATAGTGCAGAAAGGGATTATTTTAAGCCCAGGAATCAGAATTCAAAGAACAAGAAATCATTGGATATGTTTGTGTATCCAATGACAAAATGCATTCACATTCTTGTGTATGTACTCAATACCCATATGTCTCATTTAAAAAGTGAACATTTCGATTTTATAATTAAGGAACAAATTTAGGTACAATGTGTCAAGCAGAAGTAATACTAGGATGAGAGAGAAAAAATAAATAAATAAAACAAAACAAACCAAAAAGATTTGAGAAACAGGTTTTGTTTTCTTTTCCATTCTGACTTCTCTATTTCCAACCAATTTCAAGAGGCAGGTGACTACAACCAGATAGCTTTCTAAAAAATTGTTCCTTTTCTGGGACACCTGGGTGGCTCAGTCAGTCAAGCGCCTGCCTTTGGCTCAGGTCATGGTCCCAGGGTCCTGGGATCGAGTTCTGCATCAGACTCATTGCTCAGCAGGGAGCCTGCTTCTCCCTCTGCCTGCTGACCCCCCTGCTTGTGCACTCTCTCTTTCTCTCTCTCTCTGTCAAATAAATAAATAACATCTTTAAAAAATTTGTTCCTTTTCCAAATTATTATGTTGACTTCCTTCTTTCTAGTTTTCTATATCTAGGGTTTTTTCATCCAGATATAAGCTGCAATGTTTAAAGTTAGGAAATTTGAAGACTTGAGAGTTGGAGGTTAGTAGAGTAACCAATCATGGAAAACATTGAAATAAAGGGTAAGCAGAGTGTAATCATGGATGTGCAAGACAAAATAGCAGTTGAGTACTGCCTCTCATGTAGCTACAGAAGGTCCTGTTGGAATCCCTACCAGAAAAAAACTGACTGTAATAAAGCCATGTGGAATTAGAATGTGTAACTAGTTCCAAGGTCATTAATAGATAAATTAGGTCACAACTTGTATAGATTAGCAATCAGAAGAGTGCCATCATTCATTCACCATATATCCATAAAAATAGCAAGAACAATAAGAATTTTTAATAGCACAAGTTAATGGCAAAAAGTACTCATACTAAGTAAAATAAGGTGTTGATCTTTGCTTACATGATATTCTAGTCTTGTCACTCATTAATAGACTTCAGTATAATCACATGAATTAAATCCTGATGCTCTTTCTTCATTTAGCATACCCTATAAACACATACTTACAATTTATATACATACAATTTTTGATTCAACTATTTTAAATACTCTATTTTCAGTTCACTCCCTGGTATTGCAAAATCTCAACCCTAGCTCATTTAATTTCTGTACGTTCATGAAACTTCCAAGGTGACAAAGAGTCAGTCTCTTTTGCTGATCCACCAGTCCCTAAAAGACTGATGTTTCCCCTTTCATGCCCCAAATTTCTTCCTATTGTCTGCAAGACCCACATTCTTCCCACACATTCATAATATATTGACTAAACTTGTTTCATAATTGTACTCCATCTATTCCCCCAAGATCCTCCAAACCACGTACAGCAACACTATTTTCATTTATCCAGAAAGTGAGGAAAATATGGACCTTCTCTAAATCTCACACCTAAAGGCTCCATTTTCCCAGACAAAATGATTAATACTTGTTGGAGGCCTCAACTAGAGGGTGGGTGGGTCTGGATGCTGTTGTATTCAAGCTCAGATATTGCATCTCTCTTCTGTGCTTGCTGTCAATTTGTATTGATTTGTGGGTGCTTTCATGTTTGTTACCAGAAAACTTGCACTGAACATCATGAAGGAATGTTTTAAAACATTTGTAGTCCTTAGGCACCACAACTTCTTAACCCATCTCTTTATATCATGTCAAATATATTAAACTTTACAAATATCCCTTTTTTTTTTTTTTTTAAGTAGGCTCCATGTCCAACCAGGGCTTGATCTCCCAATTCTGAGATCAAGTCCTGAGCTGAAACCAAGAGTCAGTCACGTAACTAACTGAGCCATCCAGACACCCTTACAAATATCCCACTTTAAACACAATTTTGCTGGATATCTTTAAGATTATTTTTTATTGATTAGAATTGTATTAAAATAAATTATTATATGATATACATTTTATTTTATCAACATAAATTTAATTAAATATATGAACTAATGACTAAATTATTTTTTATGTACTTACTTTTTTCTTTTCAAATTTGTATTTAAATTCTAGATAGTTAACATAGTGTAATATTGGTTTCAAGAGTAGAATTTAGTGATTCATCATTTACATATAACACCCAGTACTCATCAGAAGTGCCCTCCTTAATACCCATCACCCATTTAGCCTACTCCCCTCCCATCTCCCCTCCATCAACCCCCAGTTTGTTCTCTGTAGTTAATAATCTCTTACTGTTTGCTTCACTCTTTTGGTTTCCCTTCCCCTATGTTCATCTGTTTTATTTCTTAAATTCCACATATGAATGAAGTCATATGGTATTTGTCTTTCTCTGACTGACTTATTTCACTTGGCATAATACACTCCTGCTCTATCCATCTTAATGCAAATGGCAAGAATTCATTCTTTTGGATGGCCAAGTAATATTCCATTGTATATATCCATCACATCATCTGTCTCTATTAATTAGTCAATGGATATTTGGGTTCTTTCCATATTTGGCTATTGTTGATAATGCTGCTATCAACATCAGGGTGTATGTGCCCCTTCCAAACAGTATTTTTGTATCCTTTGGGTAAATACATAGTACTGCAACTGCTGGGTTCTAAAAAATTGCAATAATCGGCCCCTCTCGTTTTCCCACTCAATGGTTTGTGGGAAGTGTTTTTCCTGTGCAATCCCCTGTATGCTGTTCTCTCTCTCTCTCCTCTCTCCATGATCAGGGCTCCCTCTACTCTGCTGCACTGATTCTTTTCTCCTCCAAATCACACCACCACACCTCCTACTTTCCATCTTGTGGCCCTTTTCCCTCTCTGGTTGTTCAGTTTGTTCTCTCAGTCCTCAGATGGATTTCATGGGTGTTCAGAATGATTTGATAATTATCTAGCTGTGTTGGAGGGATGAGGCAAGCATAAGGTCCTCCTACTATTCAGCCATCTTAACTCCTCCCTAGTTCATATATTTAATTTAAAATTTGTCTTTCACAATTTAAATAGTATAAATTTATTTGTGTTTGTGTGTGGTGTGCATGTATTATGTATGTGTGCCTGTGTTTAAGTCTCAAAAAAATTTCTAGATTGTTGTAAAGCTTAGAAACTTTTGATACTAGGTTTATAATAGTCTTTAAAATGTTCTCCCCAAAATTTAACAAACAAAACAAACAAAGGAAAAAACAAAAACAAGAGAAACTAAAAAACAGACTCTTAACTATAGAGAACAAACTGGTGGTTGCCAGAAGGGAGGTAGATGTGGGAATGCCTGAAACAGGGGAAGAGGATTAAGAGTACACTTACCTTTTTTTTTTTTTTTTTAAGATTTTATTTATTAATTTGACAGAGAGAGAGAGGCAGCAGCAGTGGAGGGAGAAACAGGCTCCCTGCCGAGCAGGGAGCCCGTTGTGGGACTTGATCCCAGGGTCTGAGACGAAAGGCAGATATCCAACTGACTGAGCCACTCAGGCGTCCCAAGAGTACACTTATCTTGATGAGCACTGAGTAATGTATAGAATTGTTGAATCACTATATTGTACACCTGAAACTAGTATCACTGTATGTTGGGCACCTGGGTAGCTGAGTCATTAAGCATCTGCCTTCAGCTCAGGTTGTGGTCCTGGGGTCCTGGGATCAAGCCCTGCATGGGGCTCCCTGCTCCATGGGAAGCCTGCTTCTCCCTCTCTCACTCCCCCTGCTTGTGTTCCCTCTCTCACTGTCTCTCTCTCTGTCAAATAAATAAATAAAATCTTAAAAAAAAAAAAAACACTGTATGTTAAATCACTGGAATTAAAATTAAAAAAAAGAAAAATCCTGAAAACTAAAAATTAAATAAATAAGTAAAATGCCCTCCCCAGGCCCAACATTGATAATATGTTATCCTCGACTTGTCTGCAATAGCTGTAACAAGAGCAGAATACATGATACTGACCCAACTTGGCCCATTAACTCTCATTTCATTTACATTTTCCAGTATGAATATAAGAACAAGATTCTGAATGCTTTTCCTCAGCTACCCTGAGCTTTCTCGAAGATACTTTGCAAAATTATCCATTCCTGCTTTTTTTTTTTTTTAAGATTTTATTTATTTGAGAGAGAGAATGAGATAGAGAGAGAGAGCATGAGAGGGGGGAGGGTCAGAGGGAGAAGCAGACTCCCTGTTGAGCAGGGAGCCTGATGCGGGACTCGATCCCGGGACTCCAGGATCATGACCTGAGCCGAAGGCAGTCGCTTAACCAACTGAGCCACCCAGGCGCCCCTATTCCTGCTTTTCTCTCAACCTTACCTTCTTTATTTTTTCATAGCTCCAAGTCCCTCTTTTATGTACAACAAACATTTCATATTCTTCTATCTGGAACCCTCTCACTCACCCAATCATTTTATATACAATTTCTACATATTCCCTTAAAAAGTAAGTTATTTTTCTATCACAAATATCAAGTCATAATATAAATTACAGAATATTAAAAACAAAATTATGTCAGCTTTAAATTTGTATTTTAAATAGTTCCTATTCTGTTGTTTTATCTTTACTTTGTTTTTTGCATTTATATTGCATAAACAATTCTGTATTACTACTTTTAAAATAGTTTTACTGATTATAAAGTTAACAACTGATCATCATAAACATTTTGGTAAATTTCAATACAATAATTTTTATTGAAAACACCCAGAATCCCCTTAACACAACTACAGTTAATATTTTCCTAAATGTCCCTGTAGTGTTTCCATACATATATTTATATTGTTGATATATTCCATATATGTCTTTTAAAGCACAGTTTATCAAAAAAACATTCATTCAAAGGTATGGATAAAACATGATTAAAGGGACTTATTAAAAGTGGCTCTAGGAGAGTGTTTCATTAGTGTTTTTTAGTTTAAAATACATATTAATGTAGAATTTTAATGAAACAGAAAATAATTTCCTAGTTTTATCTTTTGTAAGAATTTCAAATATTTAAACTAAAGATAGCAGCTAAAATTTCATGTAACATACTGTGGTCTGGACATTGCTGCTACCATTTGTGTGTGTGTTTTAATCCAACAATATAAATATATAATACTTTTTTATTATTATGTTATGTTAATCACCATGCATTACATCATTATTTTCTGATGTAATGTTCCATGATTCATTGTTTGCATATAACACCCAGTGCTCCATGCAGAACATGCCCTCTTTAATACCCATCATCAGGCTAACCCATCCCCCCACCCCCCTCCCCTTTAGAACCCTCAGTTTGTTTCTCAGAGTCCATAGTCTCTCATGGTTCATCTCCCCCTCTGATTCCCCCCCTTCATTCTTCCCCTCCTGCTATCTTCTTCTTCTACTTTTTTTTTTTTTAAACATATAATGTATTATTTGTTTCAGAGGTACAGATCTGTGATTCAACAGTCTTGCACAATTCACAGCGCTCACCATAGCACATACCCTCCCCAATGTCTATCACCCAGCCACCCCAACCCTCCCACCCCCCACCACTCCAGTAACCCTCAGTTTGTTTCCTGAGATTAAGAATTCCTCATATCAGTGAGGTCATATGATACATGTCTTTCTCTGATTGACTTATTTCGCTCAGCATAACACCATCCAGTTCCATCCACGTCATTGCAAATGGCAAGATCTCATTCCTTTTGATGGCTGCATAATATTCCATTCCATATATATATATATGGATATATATGTGATATATATATATGTCACATCTTCTTTATCCATTCATCTGTCGATGGACATCTTGGCTCTTTCCACAGTTTGGCTATTGTGGACATTGCTGCTATAAACACTGGGGTGCATATACCCCTTCAGATCCTTACATTTGTATCTTTGGGGTAAATACCCAGTAGTGCAATTGCTGGATCATATGGGAGCTCTATTTTCAACTTTTTAAAGAACCTCCATACTGTTTTCCCGAGTGGCTGCACCAGCTTGCATTCCCACCAACAGTGTAGGAGGGTTCCCCTTTCTCCGCATCCCCGCCAACATCTGTCATTTCCTGACTTGTTAATTTTAGGGATTCTGACAGGTGTGAGGTGATATCTCATTAAGGTTTTGATTTGGATTTCCCTGATGCTGAATGATGTTGAGCACTTTTTCATGTGTCTGTTGGCCATTTGGATGTCTTCTTTGGAAAAATGTCTGTTCATGTCTTCTGCCCATTTCTTGATTAGATCATTTGTTCTTTGGGTGTTGAGTTTGATAAGTTCTTTATAGATTTTGGATACTAGCCCTTTATCTGAGATGTCATTTGCAAATATCTTCTCCCATTCTGTTTGTTGTCTTTTGATTTTGTTGACTTGTTTCTTTTGCTGTGCAAGTTTTTTATCTTGATGAAGTCCCAATAGTTCATTTTTGCCCTTGCTTCCCTAGCCTTTGGCAATGTTTCTAGAAAGAAGTTGCTGCGGCAGAGGTCAAAGAGGTTGCTGTCTGTGTTCTCCTTTAGGATTTTGATGGACTTCTGTTTCACATTTAGGTCTTTCAACCATTTTGAGTCTATTTTTCTGTGTGGTGTAAGGAAATGGTCCAGTTTCATTCTTCTGCATAAGACTGTCCAATTTTCCCAACACCATTTGTTGAAGAGACTGTCTTTTCCGTTGGGGGACATTCTTTCCTGCTTTGTCAAAGATTAGTTGACCATAGAGTTGAGGGTCCATTTCTGGGCTCTCTATTCTGTTCCATTGATCTATGTGTCTGTTTTTGTGCCAGTAACATACTGTCTTGATGGTTATAGCTTTGTAATAGAGCTTGAAGTCTGGAATTGTGATGCCACCAGCTTTGCTTTTCTTTTTCAACATTCCTCTGGCTATTCGAGGTCTTTTCTGGTTCCATACAAATTTTAGGATTATTTGTTCCATTTCTTTGAAAAAAGTGGATGGTATTTTGATGGGGATTGCATTGAATGTGTAGTTTTCTCCAGGTAGCATTGACATCTTCACAATATTTGTTCTTCCAATCCATGAGCATGGGACGTTTTTCCATTTCTTTGTGTCTTCCTCAATTTCTTTCATGAGTATTTTATAGTTTTCTGAGTACAGATTCTTTGCCTCTTTGGTTAGATTTATTCCTAGGTATCTTATGGTTTGGGGTGTGATTGTAAATGGGATCAACTCCTTAATTTCTCTTTCTTATGTCTTGTTGTTGCTGTATAGGAATGCCACTGATTTCTGTGCATTGATTTTATATCCTGACACTTTGCTGAATCCTTATATGAGTTCTAGCAGTTTTGGGGTAGAGTCTTTTGGGTTTTCCACATAAAGTATCATATCATCTGCAAAGAGTGAGAGTTTGACTTCTTCTTTGCCGATTTGGATGCCTTTTATTTCTTTTTGTTGTCTGATTGCTGTGGCTTGGACTTCTAGTACTATGTTGAATAGCAGTGGTGATAGTGGACATCCCTGCCATGTTCCTGACCTTAGGAGGAAAGCTCTCAGTTTTTCCCCATTGAGAATGATATTCGCTGTGGGTTTTTCAGAGATGGCTTTTATGATATTGAGGTATGTACCCTCAATCCCTATACTCTGAAGAGTTTTGATCAAGAAGGGATGCTGAACTTTGTCAAATGATTTTTCTGCATCTATTGAGAGGATCATATGGTTCTTGTTCTTTCTTTTATTAATGTATTGTATCACATTGACTGACTTGCGGATGTTGAACCAACCTTGAAGCCCAGGGATAAACCCCACTTGGTCGTGTGAGTAATCCTTTTAATGTACTGTTGAATCCTATTGGCTAGTATTTGGTGAGAATTTTTGCATCCATGTTCATTAAGGATATTGGTCTGTAATTCTTCTTTTTGATGGGGTCTTTGTCTGGTTTGGGGATCAAGGTAATGGTGGCCTCATAAAACGAGTTTGGAAGTTTTCCTTCCATTTCTATTTTTTGGAACAGTTTCAGAAGAATAGGTATTAATTCTTCTTTGAATGTTGGTAGAATTCCCTTGAGAAGCCAGCTGGTCCTGGACTTCTGTTTGTTGGGAGATTTTTGATGACTGCTTCAATTTCCTTAGTGGTTATAGGTCTGTTCAGGTTTTCTATTTCTTCCTGGTTCAGTTTTGGTAGTTGATACATTTCTAGGCATGCATCCATTTCTTCCAGATTATCTAATTTGCTGGCATAGAGTTGCTCATAATATGTTCTTGTAATTGTTTATATTTCTTTAGTGTTGGTTGTGATCTCTCCTCTTTCATTCATGATTTTGTTGATTGGGTCATTTCTCTTTTCTTTTTGATAAGTCTGGCCAGGGGTTTATCAATCTTATTAATTCTTTCAAAGAGCCAGCTCCTTGTTTCATTGATCTGTCCTACTATTCTTTTGGTTTCTATTTCATTGATTTCTGCTCTAATCTTTATTATTTCTCTACTCCTGCTGGGTTTAGGCTTTGTTTGCTGTTCTCTCTCCAACTCCTTTAGGTGTAGGGTTAGGTTGTGTATTTGAGACCTCTCTTGTTTCTTGAGAAAGGTTTGTATTGCTATATACTTTCCTCTTAGGACTGCCTTTGCTGTATCCCAAAGATTTTGAACAGTTGTGTTTTCATTTTCATTGGTTCCCATGAATTTTTTTAATTCTTCTTTAATTTCCTGGTTGACCCATTAATTCTTTAGTAGGATGCTCTTTAGCCTCCATGTATTTGAGTTCTTTCTGACTTTCCTCTTGTGGTTGAGTTCTAGTTTCAAAGCATTGTGGTCTGAAAATAGGCAGGGAATGATCCCAATCTTTTGGTACCGGTTGAGACCTGATTTGTGACCTAGGATGTGATCGATTCTGGAGAATGTTCCATGGGCACTACAGAAGAATGTGTATTCTGTTGCTTTGGGATGGAATGTTCTGAATATGTCTGTAGAGTCCATTTGGTCCAGTGTGTCATTTAAAGTCTTTATTTCCTTGTTGATATTTTGCTTAGATGATCTGTCCATTTCAGTGTGGGGGGTGTTAAAGTCCCCCACTATTATTGTGTTGTTGTCGATGTGTTTCTTTGCTTTTATTATTAATTGCCTTATATAATTGGCTGCTCCCATGTTAGGGGCATAGATATTTACAATGGTTAGATCTTCTTGTTGGATAGACCCCTTAAGTAGGATATAGTGTCCTTCCTCACCTCTTATTACAGTCTTTGGTTTAAAATGTAATTTGTCTGATATAAGGATTGCCACCCAGCTTTCTTTTGATGTCCATTAGCATGGTAAATGATTTTCCACCCCTTCACTTTCAGTCTAGGGGTGTCTTTGGGTCTAAAATGAGTCTCTTGCCAACAACATATTGATGGGTCTTGTTTTTTTTTAATCCAATCTGAAAGCCTGTGTCTTTTGATTGGGGCATTTAGCCCATTTACATTCAGGGTAACTATTGAAAGATAGGAATTTAGTGCCATTGTATTGCCTGTAAGGTGACTGTTACTGTATATTGTCTCTGTTCCTTTCTGGTCTATGTTGCTTTTAGGCTCTCTCTTTGCTTAGAGGACCCCTTTCAATGTTTCTTTTTTTTTTTTTTTTTAAGATTTTGTTTATTTATTTGACAGAGAGAGACACAGCGAGAGAGGGAACACAAGCAGGGAGAGTGGGAGAGGGAGAAGCAGGCTTCCCGCTGGGCAGGGAGCCCAATGTGAGGCTTGATCCCAGGACTCTGGGATCATGACCTGAGCCGAAGGTAGACGCTTAACCAACTGAGCCACCCAGGTGCCCCCCTTTCAATGTTTCTTGTAGGGCTGGTTTCATGTTTGCAAATTCTTTTAGTTTTTGTTTGTCCTGGAAGTTTTTTTCTCTCCTTCTATTTTCAATGATAGCCTAGCTGGATATAGTATTCTTTGCTGCATACTTTTCTCATTTAGTGCTCTGAATATATCATGCCCGTCCTTTCTGGCCTGCCAGGTCTCTGTGGATAGGTCTGTTGCACATCTAATGTTTCTACCATTGTAAGTTACAGATCTCTTCTCCCGAGCTGCTTTCAGGATTTTATCTTTGTCTCTGAGACTCCTAAGTTTTACCATTAGATGTTGGGGTGTTGACCTATTTTTATTGATTTTGAGAGGGGTTCTCTGTGCCTCCTGGATTTTGATGCGTGTTTCCTTCCCCAAATTAGGGAAGTTCTCTGCTATAATTTGCTCCAATATACCTTCTGCCCCTCTCTCTCTTTCTTCTTCTTCTGGGATCCCAATTTTTCTGATGTTGTTTCATCTTATGGTATCGCTTATCTCTTGAATTCTGCCCCCTTGATCCAGTAGTTGTTATCTCTCTTTTTCTCAGCTTCTTTATTTTCCATCATTTGGTCTTCTATATCACTAATTCTCTCTTCTGCCTCATTTATCTTAGCAGCTAGAGCCTCCATTTTTTATTGCACCTCATTAATAGCCTTTTTGATTTTGACTTGGTTAGATTTTAGTCCTTTTATTTCTCCAGAAAGGGTTTCTCTAATAACTTCCATGCTTTTTTCAAGCCCAGCTAGTATCTTTAAAATCATCATTCTGAACTCTAGTTCCGACATCGTACTAATGTCCGTATTGAGTAGGTCCCTGGCAGTCGGTACTGCCTCTTGTTCTTTTTGTTGAGGTGATTTTTTCCATCTTGTCATTTTGTCCAGAGGAGAATATATGAATGAGAGAGCAAAATGCTAACACGGTAACAAGTCCCCAGAAAATGTACTCTAAACAAATCAGAAAAGACCTGAAACCGGGGGAAATGAAAGGGAAAGAAAGAAAAAAGAAAAGGAAAAAAAGAAAAGATAAAAACAAACAAAAACAGAACAAAACAAACAAAAAAAAACAGAATATGATCAAATATGTTCAGGCTGGTGCATAGATCAGTGCCACACACTAGATTTTGGGTATATTTTGGTCTGTTAGAAGAAAGTGCCTCCCAAAATTTTACAGAAAGAAAAACTTATATATGTGCAAAAATAAGGGTTAATACAATGAAGGGATGGAATATGACCTCAAAGATGAAAGTTATAAAAGATTTCATAAAAGGACTTGATAAGAGAAGTTGTTTGAAAAAAAAAAAGAAGAGGATTTAAAAGAAAAAAAAAAAGGGAGAGAATGTGATCAGGCAGGAGACTAGAACAAAGTGATACACTAGAGATTTAGGTTATATTTTGATCTGTTAGAAGATACTGTATCTCAAAATTTTAAAGCGAGAACAACTTATATATATATATATGCCAAAAATAAGGGTAACTATTATGAAGGGATAGAATATAACTCTAAAAATGAAAAATAAAAATGTGTTTTTTAAGAAAGGGATTGATAAGATGATGGTTGAAATAGGGAAAAATAAAAATAAAAAAAAAAAGGTTCAAAAAATTATCTTTGAAAGACTAAAGAATTAGGGGTAAAAAAGCCATGAATTCTACGTGCAATATTCCCCTAGGGCTGGAGTTCTGCCGTTCTCATTGATTGGTAAACTTGGTCTTGGCTGACTGTTCTTGCTGATCTTCTGGGGGAGGGGCCTGTTGCTGTGGTTCCCAAATGTCTTTGTCAGAGGCAGAATTGCCCTGCCCTTGCCAGTCAGGGCTAAGGAATCTGCTCTGGTTTGCTCTCAGGAGCTTTTGTTCCCTGTAAGCTTTCCATACAGCTTTGGAGGCCGAGAGTGAAAATGGCAGCCTCCCAATCTCCACCCTGGAGGAGCCGAGAACTCGGGGTCCCACTCTTCAGTGCACCCCCAGAGAAAAGCAATCAGTCACTACCGTCTCCCTGGTCTCCGGCCGCACTCCATGCTTACCCGGCCTGTGACCGAGTGTTTCTATCTCTGGCACCCGAGTCGGTGTGGAGTCTCCAAACCCAGCAGATCCCTGCAATGAGCTCCCGTGCCACTCCTCCCAGGGAAGGAAGGGGAGTCTCCCTGGATCTGCCACTTGTTGGGTCCCTGCTGGAAGAGCAGTGGCCCAACTGTGCCATGGATCACGGTGTGGCAACCATGAGCTGAGAGCCCACTCCTCTGCTCAGTCTCTGCAGCCAGCTTCCCCGGTCTAATACCTGGGAGCTCTGCCACACTCAGGCATCCCCTGGTCTTTCTGTGACCCTGAGGGTCCTGAGACCACACTGTCCTGCGAGGGTCCCTCCCCCCGCTTAGCCACCGGAGCAACGTCCCTCAGTGGAGCCGACTTCTAAAAGTTCCAATTTTGTGCTCCGCGGCTCTATTACTTGCCAGAAGCAGCAGACAGAGGCCCCCTCCCCCACCATCTATCCTCCCAAATATCGCCTCAGATTCACTTCTCCGCAGGTCCTTCCTTCCAGAAAGTGGTCACTTTTCTGTTCAGAGAGTTGTTTTTATTCTTTTCTTCAATCTCCTGTTGAGTTTGTAGGTGTTAAGAATGGTTTGATCCCTATCCAGCTGAATTCCTGGAACCAGATGAAATCCAGGTCTCCTACTTCTCCTCCATCTTGTTCTGCCCCCTATAATACTTTATCCTCTTTTTACAGATGAAGATAGTGAGGCAGGAGGAAGTTACATAATATTCTTTTTTTTTTATCAATTATTGTTTGAGTGCCTATTATTCTAGGCCCTGTGTTAGTTTCAGAGAATAGAACAGTGAGAAGTATCACACAATCCTCTGACATTAATGACAGGCCAGGATTTGAAACCAGTAGGACTCCAGAGCATAGGTATTTATAATTACTGAATGCTACCATGCTTCTGCTTTCCAGTTTTGTGATTGTTTAAAGAGACAATTTGTTATTTCTCCCAGAATGTCCTAAATGTACAAATATTTTAGCAATTTTTTCAAGTTAGTGAAACAATATATAAATATTTTATGACCATTAAATCTAGCAAAAGATCTCCTGTGAAATGTGAAAGGAAGGATGTAAGTATATAACACATGTTATAATAAGATGAAGTGAAGAATAGGATTGAGAAGAGCTTAGGACAAGATAACAGACAATAAATCATACAATTAGGTTTCTAAATTTGAGGCTCAACTTTAGTAAAAGAAGGTCCACAAGACTTTGTTCTACAATTTCCCCATTTTAAATCTCTTACTTTCTAGTCAAAGTTAAGCTGGCAAAAGAGTACCTTCAATAGTTCTTTTTAGTGTAACTATATGGGTGGTATATCTTCTGAACCATTATGTATAAAGCCTTTTAGCTTCATGTATGAACAAAAATTAATCATATGACAACAGATTTTTCTTCAAAACTCCAAGAATATTGCTTTCTTGAATTTAATGTTTCATGATGGCATGCTATCACTCAGACTGATTTTCAGAATATAGTCTCTTTTAATGATTCCAACACCTATATAAATCGGTCATTCTGATCTTTGCTAGAAATTTTTCAAATTTCAGTCTGCAGACTGGAAGGCACCAATTTCACTTAAGAGAAAGAATACTAAAATGAAGAGAGGAGGAATGATTGAATATTATATTCTGGATTCTGAATCATCAAAATTATCTTTTCTTATTTCACCCTCTAGGCAAGAAGTTAGATATACCTTGCTGAAGAATTTTACTAATACAAGAAGGAAAAACCTACTAATAATGAAATGGAGCTCCTCATTTTAATGCCCATTTAGAATACTCAGTAGTGAAATTAGCAGTTTATCATTGCTTTCCTCATGTTCAGAATTTCCAATCACATTTAGTCTCCAAGAACAAATAACAAGGTGGTAGCTTTGAGCTTTGACAGCCTGTAGGAAGATGTGAAAAGGTTGGGAATCCACTCTCCAAAAATCAAGTATAAAGCTGAACAAAACAGCCAAAAAACCACTGGTCTCAAGGGTTCTCTCTGTAAATCGCCCAAAACAACAGATAAGCATTACTCATGAAAAAAAAATGCTAGAATTTTGGGTAAAAAGAGTAGAAGACTTATTGTCTACAGTTGCTACCATTTCCTCAAATCCAGCTCAGAGGGAAATGTTATCAAGGCACAACTTACCATGAAAGCCAGCAACTTCCACACCACTAGTTGTGGACAGTATTTTAGGAAGAGTGCAAAAATTCATACCTGGTGTAATTTTTAAAACAAGTAACAAACACAAAAGGAAATGAACGTGAAGACACTCTGCTTATCCCAGAAACTTATCCCAACTAGGGTAAGAGCATTTCTCTATTGCTAAGGCCCTGTAGACTTCCAATCTTATATAAGGGGAATGGAAAAGCTATGAGGCTGGAAAGAATATTTGTGAAATAGAGGGCAGAGAATGTTTTCAATGGACTTTTTGGAGAAACAGATGATTTTAGGCCTGGGCAAGAAATGTAGAGATGTGCCTGAAACATCTTATAGTGCCAGAAAGTAAAGAAGTGCTAAAAAAAGGAAAAAATACACCTCCCTCCCTGCCACACACACACAGACACCCTACAATGTCCATGGCACACATAAACCAATTGAGCTCCCACTGGCCAAAGCAGGAGCACTATGAGAAACAAAATAAAGTAGTATTACATTATAACCCAAAGTATAAGGTAAATATCCATGACTTCCTGACTCCCAACTACTAAGGGCAAATGAGTGAATAAATAAATGGGAAAGAAGAGACAAATCTGTGCAGAAGAATTCCAAATAACTTATGTACATACTTCTCCCTCAAGGATATAGAGTATAATTCTCAACTCCTTCTGTGAGGTTTGTGCATAGGGAATTCATTCCCAAAGTACAAAAGAGTAACTTTGCAGTGGAAGAACCTGACAAAAAAATTAGCCAGGTGATTAAGGTTAACATCAACCATGAAAGTCACGTTGATAGTAAGTGACCTTGATATGATAAAATGAAAATGGCACTTTATGTGGTCTTCGTCTCAAAAACACATAAATACAATCCAATAATGAGGGAAAATATCAGGCAAATCCTAACAGAGGGACACTTTAAAAACTACCTGATCAGGATTCCTCAAAACAGTCATGGTCATGGTCACAAGGAACCTAAGGAGACATGAGTACTAAATGTAATGGGATGTCCTGAATGGGATCCTGGAGCAGAAAAAGGGCATTAGGTAAAAATAAAGAAAATGTCAATAAAGTATAGAGTTAATACTAATGTATCAATATTGGTTCTAAAGTAAGATTTAATAATAGGGAAACTATTATAATTTTTCAACTAATTAAAACCATACTAAAATTAAAAGTTCATTAAAAAAAGAATGAGGCATGTTGAAAGGCAAAGAAATCAATCTGAGAGATTGATTGACATTTCCCAATGTCAAAAACTGGAAAAATTTGAGCAAGAAGATGGATAAAATCTCAATGCATTAAAAAAATCCATATATATACTAATATAAATGAATAACTGAATAAATAAATAAATATCTGAGAAGATACAGCTCTCCTATACAGAAGAATTCAAATTCACAAATGTAGAAGGAATAAGGAATAAAGGAAATAGAAAATTATCATTGGAACAACACAGAATAATTGTTTCATTGTCAAGATCCAATAATGCATGCTACAATTAGTGGGCAAAAGTTTGAAGAATAGGATATTTGCAGAATGTATTAGTATCTCTCCAAGATTTTTATTGATTACTAAGGGAAAACAGTTACTTTACAGTGGGGAAACCTAGCAGACACCACCTTCTGCGAGGGACTAAGGTTAATATCATCATTAATAAGACATATCAACCTTACTTACTCTCAGACATGATGAATTATAGAATCCTCACTTCTGTGGTATTTTTATAAAAAATAACCTTAATCAAATCTTGGGACAAATCAGACAAATCCAACTGGGAGATCTCTATCAAAATAAATGACCAGTACTCTTCAAGTTTCAAGACTAAGAAAGATTGAGGAATGTGACTCTTTCCCTGGTGGGACCATGCCAACTTCTGGCCTGGATCCCTAATCTAGTAGAGCTTTAGTTTACAGACCCCTCCATATTCTAACTATTGGTGTGGATTCAGAATATTTGCCATTGGATGAATGCAAATGTTACAACCTTGAAGATGGTGCACTCCAATATAGCATGATTCCAATGTTAACTTCTTAGCTGAGTCTTTAATAATGTATTCTAATGTTCTATTTGGCTGCATCAAAGTGTTGTAGAAAACTGGGTGGATTTCATAAAATTGCCTTGAACAAATCCTTTGTGAAACCCATTGAAATAAATCAGCCATTCTGTAAGATTACTCTGAGAGCGATGAGGCAGTAACATTATAGGCAGAAAAGGCAAATCCACATCCAATTTGAGTTATCAATCCAGTAAAGGCTAATTATAGACACCTTCAGAGTGGAAAGTCCTGATGTAATCATCTCAACACTAAGTGGACAACAGGTCTTCTTAAGGAATGGTACCATATTGAGCTCTCATCTCTGGTCTCTGTTCTTGACAGATTGGACAAGCAGCAGTATGAGAAACCTTATCAACCTCGGTGAGAAAGAAATGCTGTTGAATCCCAGCTTCCATCGCTGACTCTATTTATGGACCTATAATGCAAGCACTGAGATGTAGATATTCTGAAAATCAAACTTGTGGCATACATTTTTACATTTTTTATAAACTTGCTATCAAAACATTGATATTACTTAATTATATTAATATAAAAATGTCTTTTTGAATGAAAAAAAATTTATGGTTTAATATCAGGAATAGTTCCTGATGTTCAGAAATTTTCCCTTATTAGATATTTAAAAAGTTGTAATCCATTATATTGCATTGATATATTCCAAGGATTCAGAGCTGAATTTGGTATTTAAATATAGTAATGAAGTTTTATGTAGTTTTTCTGCACCCTCCTTCAAATTATTACATGTCTATTGATCTACTCACCAATTTATTTTTTTTAAATTGCAAGTATAGAAAGACAGTGTGTTGTAGAATAAGCAGCAATAGAGTTAGCTGAAATATTGAAAATTGAGAAAAGCTTTACCATGCAGTAATTGGTCATAAAGCTTTGATCTCTGTGAAATATACATATATATAATAATGATATATACATCAGGCTTTTGGAGAATGAAATAAAATAATCTTTTTTTATACAAACTATAAGAAATTAAGAGAGTTTCTCATAAACGAAGTAGAAATTCAAAATACCATGTGCACTTGAGTTTTCATAATTATATAATTGGCTAAACTTGAAAGCAGCCGACTTTCTAAAGTGACAGTAGAATAATTTTATGTTAAATATATTTTTCTTTCTTTTTTTTTAAAGATTTTATTTATTTATTTGAGAGAGAGAGAGAATGAGAGAGAGCACATGAGAGGGGGGAGGGTCAGAGGGAGAAGCAGACTCCCTGCCGAGCCGGGAGCCCGATGCAGGACTCGATCCAGGGACTCCAGGATCATGACCTGAGCTGAAGGCAGTCGCTTAACCAACTGAGCCACCCAGGCGCCCCTTAAATATATTTTTCAAAAAGCTAAATAGTTATTAAACATATAATTATAATGTCAGATAAAAACAAAGCATTTAAATTAGAACAAAAAGCTCATCATTTAATCACCCTCACTTTCCAATAAATGTGAAATTTTGCGTACACTATGACAATTTTTGTCTTCCAGAATGGGCTATTCTAATTTACATTTTTAATTTATACTTTTGTCAAATAACACTGTTATAATCATATCCAAAAAAGCAATTGAAAATCACTAAATTAATAAATCAAGCAATTGGAAAAAAAACACAAAATTTGAATATAATAGCAAATGTGATTTTACCATTCTTATTATTGGCTAATATGTAATCTAAAATTATATAAAATCATACCCTTCAATTTCAGTCAAAATCATCTAGCTGAGAACTACAAAATGTAATACAGATCATCATTGTTCTGATATATCCAATGGATTGAAATAAAAATTAATTTCAATCATTATAAATAAAAAATGTTAGTAACAGCTTTTCTGAGTTATTTCTAGACTGAATCTTTCACCTTCCTGAAAACATTGAACTATGTTGCTCTTTAAAAATGTAATGCCCACATTTCAGCGAACTGCATGCTTTTGGCATTCAAAAGAAAATGACTAAACAACATAAGTTTAAAACTGAGTAACCTGTGACTACAAATACTTCTTTAGGTGGGGTGCATAAGTGTATGTAAAGGCTGATCTAAAGGATCTGAAAGATCTGTGAATTTTTTTTAAATTTTTGAACTGTGCTTGAATTATTTTATAAGGACTTAACAAGTACAAACAACAGAAAGAAAAAATATTCAACATAGCACCAATATAAACTAGTTTCACTCTGTTCTATGGAAATTAGCAGTGAAGTATTGGGTTTTGATATTTTGAATAGAAGTGTGGTAATAAATAAGTCTGGTCAATGAATCATGGATCACTACATCAAAAACTAATGATGTATTGTATGGTGACTAACATAACATAATAAAATTAAATTAAATTAAAAAAATAAGTAAGTCTGGAAAATATGATAAGAATCATTGTCCACAACACTTTCAGTCTTAGCTTCTGAACATGACACATCACATGTTTACAAAATCTTCAATTTTGAAGATACAATAATTAATGAACTGAAATACCAGGTTGAAAATTAAATTACTTTCTCAGAAGAAGTATATTTTAACAAATAGGATCTTAGAACTATCAGAGCAATAAATTGCCTTAGATAGTTTTAATCAAATTTAATAACACTTAAATAAAAATCAAATCACTCTGATTATGTCAAAGGATGCATGGCATAGCATGCTTGCATAATTTTAGCAGCTGGAAAGCTTTATGTATTGCAAAAATACCTGAGAAATAAAAGCCTATATTCAACCATTTGAGAATATTTTATTCAGCCTGCTCATTTTTAATTGCTATATCTCAGGTTCCAGAATTCCCAATTTCCCAAGAAAGGCAAATGGATTAAAGTATTAATGACTACATATCAATATCTACCATTTATGTCAAATATATCAACAGGGATAATAAATAATTTAATGCTTCAATGCATACAGTTATATAAATATTTATTCATGTTCTGTCATAAAGTTTTCACAGTTGATCAAAAATTAACTGAAGTGAAAATTTTCTCTCTTAATTATAAGTTTACCTTTGGTATCCTTTTTAATTCACATATAATAGATAATATATAATTAATACATATAATATTTGTGTATATAATATATATAATTTTTTTCTGATGTGATATTTAAAAGATATTGTGATTTTATGCCTCTAGACCTAATTGAACTAAAAAAACTCAATCATTGCATAATAATAATAACTGAACATCAAGTCAAACTTTATACTTGACCAAAATACATACTTAGCTTTTGATTAACAGTTCAGGACACACTCTATAAATTATAATCAATCAGTATATATGAATAAGTTGGTAATAAAGTAAGCTTCTCTGTTAAATTTTAAAGAGATGAGTTAACACAAAAACACACTCCTGTTTCTATAAAATTGTTTTCATGTTCTCTTCAGGGCACCAAAATTTAAGTGTCATGAGAGCAGAAATTTGTCTATCTCGTTCCTTCATATATTTCAGTCACTAGGAAGAGTGCCCAGAAGGAATTAAATGAATCCTCCTCAGAGAGGCATTAGTGGCAGGCTATTGATCTCTTTCCCAATCCTAGGATTTCACATAAGGTCATGACCTATGTCCTGACCATATTTCTTTATTCCATGTCAATAACTGATCATTGAACTACAAAACATTTTTAAGAAACAAAATTTTTAAAAAACAAAATTTCAAAACATAAAGAGTATATGTTTACATAAACCTTTAAAAGGAATGAAAAGTTGTAGAGTAATATGTATAAATTTTATATAACCAAAATTCTTGATTAAAAAAATTCAAAGGTGGGGCACCTGGGGTTAAGCGTCTGACTCTTGATTTTGGTTCAAGTGATTTTCTCAGGGTTGTGAGATCAAGCCCCACATCAGACTCCATTTTTAGCATGGAGTCAGCTTGAGATTTTCTCCCTCTCCCTCTGCTCATGCTTTCTCTCTCTCTCATATAAATAAATAAATAAAATATGAAATAAAATGTGAAGGTATTTAAAGAAATCAATACAGTAGCCAGGTTGCTTTATGAAATTACAGACTTTGAAAAAACAGAGTATGATGAAGTAGCTACAAATGAGAGGAAATGCAAAATACTAAAATAAACACAAAATAGCTTCATGCCACCTCCTTAGTTTTATCTCTGTGTTCTTCCATTCACTGTCCTTGCCTCTTTCCCCCTCTTTGCCTAAAGTAAATAAATGTATAAAAATAAAAACGTAAAATAAACCCATAATAATTTTGTCAGAATTATTAAGCATAAAGTACAAATCACGAAGAACTAAACACAACATTTTTCTCAGTTCTGCTTGAAACATGAAAGAAATGCATAACTCTAGTAGACAGCCAATATGTTGACAGATGACAGGAAAGAAAAAAATTCACATTTCTCTTTAATTTCTGTACTTCCTGATGAAGAAGTTAATCTTCAATCTGAAAGAACAAAACAATATACAAATAGATTTGGAATTAAAATTCATGGTTGAGGAGGATCTGATTAGAGTTCATCACATTCCTTTAAATGTAATTTAGGTTTCCTGGCTAAGGTGAGTTAAGTCACAGGATCAAAGGTTTGCAAAAATGATCTTGGGTCGAGACACGGCAATATATTTGAGCATTCGTACGACATGACAGAGTTGGCAGAAGATTCGATCTAGCCAAATATCATGACTTTCCAAAGGAAAAATTTATAAAGGCCAGACATAACTGCTAAGATCTATATCAGTCTATATATTCACATTCTACTATAATGTGTATTAAGTTATTATTTAGATAATTTGTGGGGTTACTTAGCAAAGTATAACTAGATTCTAAATACCATTCATTAAGACTACAATGATAATCACTTTTCCCTTTTCCATGTTTTTTGATGAAAAAATAGAGAATTGATCTAAGCATACTCTGCTACATTTATTGCATTTTTTGCATGAATGAATAACTATTGTGCATGTTGGAAGGTTTTGTAGTTAATTACAGATTTATCCAAAGGACATTGCCTAACAATAAGGAATAAAACTGTATAGAAGGCAAGAGGTCTGTCTCTGCCCCTGTCTTATTCTATATTTCAATTAATTGCTTAGATCAAAATATAAGATGCATGTATATCACAATATTAAATGATATGAGTTCAGTTGAAAGCATATATTGTGAGGATAACTGGAAAATTATAGAAGATCCAAAGGTAATGGCTAAGAAGATAAAGGCAAGCAATAAATGTAATGATTAAACAGAAAAATAAATATAAAAGAACATAAAATATCTAGTCTAGAGAAGAAGAAATGGAGATCATACGAAATCAGGGATATATGATGCAGTTTGAGGTCAAAGAAAGGGTATTCTAGACTAAGATTTTGAAAATCAAGAGTCTTCTTTTATCTCTTAATATATGCCAATCTAGAAGTTCACATGTGTAAATAAGTAACAGAAAAAGGCAGAATGAGGTATGTGTCAAAAGAGAAGAAAATTGGCATAAGATTAGTGTAAAGAACATGGACTTGTGAGAGTGTTGCTGGATGGTATACAAATTATGAAATAATGGAAATTTAGTCATATGGTCGTGGGCATTGGGTAAAAGAATCTCGCAGATGGAAGAAGAAGCACAGGGAAGGCAGTCGTGGGAACGTTAGAAGCTCACTTTGATACAGCAAACGTTCAAATTGATTAAGGTTGTTCCCATTAAGGGTAATAATCACAAAAATTGTTTTAGTTTTGTTTTATGGGAGGGATGATATAATTAAACCTATGCTTCAAAAGTACAATCTGGCAGTGATAGTTGAGGCAAGATAAAAGATCGTTATAATGAGATTTGAAGCAAGACAAAAGAGGTAGCAGTAGAAAAGAGGAGTCAAAGATATTGTACGACAGAGTTGACAGAACTTTACAGTTAACTCACTGTCAAAGGAAGAGAACCGAATAAGATACAGCCATATTTCAAAAGGGAGGAGGGGGTGTCAGTGATGCTGACCGGAAGAATTTTGCCATTATAGAAATAAGGTCCAGGAAATACCAAGCAGGTGAAAGAGGAAAGGAGAAGACACTTTTGCACATCTCAAATTTGGGGCACTTCTCATGCATGAAATATTTCTGTGTTTCGAGGAACATTTCAATTTGGACTGACTTGTTATCCATTTACTTTATTTCATGTAGCTATAAGTTCATATTATACAATATAAATTATCTTGAAGCCATATGTGCACATTTTTTTAAATTGCATGTTGACTTACACTCTAAATACACTTTAGAGAAATTCTTCTGATCTTTTAAAAAATAGTGTAAAACATACATGCATGAAAAAGGCATAAACTCATGCATATATAATTGGATGAATTTACAATAAATGAGCTTATCTGTGTAACCAGAACCTAAATCCAGATATAAAACATTTTTATTACCAGAGAAGCCTCCACTGAACCCCCTTTAAGTATACAGCTCTCCTTCAAGTGTAGCCACTACTCGAATTTCTAAGTCTGCTTTATATTTTATATAAATGAACCAATACAGGATTTCTTCTTTTATGTCTTTTTTTCTTTTGCTCAAAATTATGTTTATAAGGCAGTCATATTTCTGTACACAGTTTAAGAGCTTTCATTCTTATTGTTAAATATGTGTGAATATATCATAATGTATTTATCCAATCTACTCTTGATGACGTCTGATGGGTACTTGGCAAATTTCTAGATTTTGTGTATTACTAATTATGCTGCTATAAACATTCTTACATATGATGTCTGATAAATATATTATGAATTTCTTTTGGGATTATGCCTTATAACCACAATAGGAATCACTGGGTCAAAATTATGTATATGTTCAGTTTTAGTGGACAGTGCGAGATCTCCAAAGTAGTTGTACCATGTATATTCCCACAAGCAGTGTCTGAGACTTCTGGTTGCTTGACATTCTCACCAAAACTTGAAATAGTTATGGGTTCTCATTTCAATTATTCCAATGTGTGTGGTGGCTTTAATTTATGTATCTCTAAAGACAAATGAATTTAAACATCTTTTTTACATGTTTATTGGTCAGGTATATATTCCATTTGATAAAGTGTCTGTTTAAATAATTTATTTTTCCACATATTTTTCTTCTCTATGATTGGTAGTAGTTCTCTATATATTCTGATGTGAGTCTTTTATCTGATATATGTATTGCAAATATCTTCCCCTATTCTGTGGTTTTTGCATTTCACCTTTTCCTTGTGACCTTTTAGAGAAATTTCTTTTTTTTTTTAAGATTTTATTTATTTATTTGAAAGAGAGAGAGAGCACAAGCATGGGGAGCAGCAGGCAGAGGGAGAAGCAGACTCCCGGCTGAGCAGGGAGCTCGATGCGGGGCTCGATCCCAGGACCCTGGAATCATCACTTGAGCCAAAGGCAGACGCTTAACTTCCTACAAACTTTATTGTTTACCTTTTACATCTAGATCAGCAATGTACTGGCAATTTATTTTCTGAGTGCTGTAAATATGAATTTCTAAAAAACAAAGTTTATAGAAAGACTGTGTTAAAAAAAAGAGAAAGACTGTCTTTTCTCACGGTTCTACAGTGTCACTCTTGTCAGCCATTTAGCGTCTTTATATACGTAGGACTGTTTCAAATCCATTCTGTTCCATTGATCTATTTTTCATCTGCATAACAAGACTGCTGTTTTAATTAGTATTCCTTTATATAGGTTTTGAAATGCCACTATAAGATCTCCAGTTTTGTTCTTTAGGCTGCCTTGATATTTCTTAGTTTATTTTTTTCTACCTTTATTGAGGACTAATTGACCAACATAATTATAAATTGTATCTATTTAAAGTGTGCATTGTGATGATTTGATATGCATGTACATTATGGAATGATGACCAAGATCAAGATAACACAAACATCAGCTCATATGGTTAAGTCTTTTTAATTTGTGGTTAGAATGCTTAAGATCTATTCTCAGAAATTTTCAAGAGTACAGTACTATATTATTAACTATAGTCACCATGCTGTTTATTAGATCCTCAGAACTTACACTACTTATAACTGAAAGTTTGTACCCTTTGATCTATATCTACCCATTTCCCTTTCACCCCAGTTCCTGATAACCACCATTCTATTCTGTTTCAATGAAATTGTGTATGTGAATATATATATATATATATATATATTTTTTTTTTTTTTTAATCGACTCATCCATTAAGGGACATTTAGGTTGTTTGCATATCTTGACTATTGTGAATAATGCTGCAGTGAACATGGGAATGCAGACATCTGTTTGATATTCTGTCTTCATGTTGTTGTCTGTTTTGGGATATGTACTCAGAAGTGGGATTGCTGAATTATATGGTAGTTCTGTTTTTAAGTTTCGGTAAACCTCCATACTATTTTCTTAATGGATGTACCAATTTACTTTCCCATGAACAGTGCACAAGAGTTCCCTTTTTTCCACATCCTCGCCAATATTTGTTACCTCTTGTCTTGAAAATAACCTTTCTGACAGGTCTGAGGTAATATCTTGCTGTGATTTTGATTTGCATTTCCCTGATGATTAGTGCTGTTGAGCACCTTTTGTTTACTTATTGGCCATTTACATATCTTCTTTGGAAAAATGTTGATTAAGTCTTTTGCTCATTTTAATTGGACTATATTATTTTTGTTATTGACTTGTATGAGTACTTTATATATTTTGGATTTCACCCTTATCAGATATATCTTTTTGTGTTTGAGAATTTGATTATATTGTGTCTTGGTGAAGAACTCTTTGGTTTGAATCTGAGCATTTTGATGCCATATCTGTATGACCATACCCAGATGACCAAATCTTTCCACAAATTTGGGATGTTTTAAGTCATTATTTCCTTAAATGAGTTCTCGGTCCCTTTCCCTCTCTCTTCTCCTTCTGGGACTCTCATAATATGAATATTGGTTCATCTCATGATATCCCACAATTCACATAGGTTTTCTTTACTGTTTTTTCATTCTTATTGGCTTTCTCTTCTCTGATAGGATGGTATTATGAGGTCTGTCAAGCTCACAGATTCTGTCATCTGTTTGATTGTTGAAGCCCTCTATTGCAGTTTTTATTTCATTCATCTGTTCCTCAGCTTCAGAATATTTGTTTGGTTCTTTTTGAGATTTCTATTTCTTTGTTGAACTTCTTTTTTTTTTTTTTTCATGCATTGTTTTCCTGACTTCACTGGTGTCTCTCTGTGTTCTCTTGAATCTTACTGACCTTTCTTAAAATAATTATATTAAATTTTTTTTTCGGGTGATTTTCAGATCTCTATTTCTTTGGGGTCAGATACTGGAAAGGTATTGTATTCCTCTGGTGGTGTTTGCTTTCTCATGTTTCAAATGGCTTTGCACTAACATCTGTGCACTTGAGGGAACAGTTACATCTTCTAGGCTTATCTGACTGGCTTTGGTGCAGAAAGACTTTCACCAGGATGTGGCTGTGAGGGCATTGGCTGGATTGGGTGCAATGTCTCTGGCTCCCGGGCTAACATGTTGGCATAATCTTCATGTAGCTTTGTCACCTGAGGTAAATGATGGGTAAGACTGCTGGGTGGGGTAGGATCTTCTACAGACAAGATTATGGAGATCCTATATGTAGCAGTAATGGCTAGTTCTCTTGGGGCCCCTGGAGATGAAGACAGCTGTGTCTTGTCAGTGGTAGTGGAGCTGGGCTCCTGGGATTAGATACACACAGAACTACCACAGCTCTTGGGTTCCAGGGCACTGGGGCACTTACTGTGGCATGGCACCAGAATCTAAGGTGTGAGCATGTGCAGATTTCTCACGGAACTGGGGTCTGGTTCTCTGGTGCTCACAGAAATGATTCATGCCCTGGGTGTGGGCAGGAAGGCAACAATGGCGCAGGCCCTAGGATGACAGGCTGGAACAGTGGCTTGAGCCTAGGAGGCAGGACGGAGCAGCATCACGCTCTGGATGGTGGCTTAAAGTTCCATCTCTGGCCCTATGCATACTTACAGACCAGCAGCAGCTTACCCAGTGATGGCAGTTGGCAACTTCCACTAAGAATCGTGGAGCGAGGCACAGAACTGCAGCGACAAAGTCCCAGGGATGATGGATCAAAGCCAAGACTTTGGACCTGGGGTTGGGGTGCATAGCATCAGCAGCAGCTTCACTCTGGTTATGGTGGGTCAAAGCCCTAACTTCGGACTCCGGGGCAGAGTGCAGAACAGTGGCACCTCAGTCTTGGTGATGAACGTTCCAAACAGAGTTCAAAGGTGGGGTGCAGAGCAGTAAAAGCTCTGGTATCTCAGATGACAAGGTGCTGTGGTTATTGGCAGCCTAATCCCAGATAGCAGGGCACAGAAGTGACTAGAGAACCTGGGCCCACGTGGCACTGTAGTGACATCTCCAGCCTCAGGGAGGAATCACAGTGGCAGAGATTCAGGGCAGCTCTGTCAGCTGTGTGTTTAGCATTGGTGAAGAGATGGAGGTCCTCAGGAGCAAAAGCTAAGATACCCATGGAGTGAAGCTTGCTGGGATTCTCCTGCTCTCCTTTTCTCAGTAAGGTGAAATCCCTCCAAATTATACTACTTGGCACCATGCTGCTCTTGGCTGGAATATAGGGTAACATAGGTAATGTGCTTGCTGTGTTTTTCCTTGTTTTGTTTTGTTGTTGTTGTTGTTGTTTTTATGTAGCCATCATCGGTTTTTTAATTCCTCGGGATTTCTGCCGCTTCTTCATTATAGCTCAGGGCTTCCCCATGAACTATTTTCACTGCTTTATTATTATTCATTTTTTATTGTTTTTATGTGGGTGATGATCATTGGTTCCTTCTATACCTTCAACTTGCATCTTGCTGAAGTAACCTTAGCTTGCAGTTCACACACACACACACACATGCACACACAGAGACTGAGATTTTGATTGTGATTACATTGAATCCATAGATAAATTGGAGAGAACTGATATTTTACAATACTGAGTCTTACTATCCATACACATATAATTACATTTCTTAAGATATTCTTCAATTTTTTCAAATAAAGTGTAAAAATTTTATCTTTGTAGATGTCTTACATACGTTTTGTTAGATGTATTTGTAAACATTTCTCTGATTCTCTTTCAAAAAGAACTTTTTGGCAATTGACAAAATACGTCATAGTCCAATTATTTTATAGTTTTAGATGTTTGATATGTTGTGTTTACTTAAAGAGGTGTTCTGTGAGCTGTTACTATAGGTTTGTCTTTAGTTCCCATGTGTTAAGGTCTTCTTCTTTTGTGGATGTCTTTAGTTCCTTGATATTTTCTTTAGGATGACAAAAGATTATGAACTCTACGATTCTCACTATACAGTTAGGTTGCAGAGTTCTCTAAACCCCATGCTGTTCAACAATTCCTTAGGTCAGCAGCTTCTGTCACAGTTGTCACCTGCAGGAATGACAATGATAAAGTAAACCACCTGTATGCATTGTGGCAAGGTCACGATAACATTTGTGCTTTCTTCTCCCAGCTAGAGCAGCTATTTAATTAGATAACAATGACTAATAGTAAGAATATATACTAGAGGATTTCTTTTCAAACATCAATGCCAGGAAATACTCTCTAATAATATATAAATAAATAATGATGAATGCTTTGAGGAATGCAAAGAGTTTCACTGATATGAATGTTATCTATGTAATACATATTTCTCCTTGAGTCACCCATCATAATAACAAAGGTATAAATATAAAGTAAGATAATGTAGGAGAGTAGTAGAAGTAAAATCAATTTAAGAATCTAAAACACAACCTCTCCCCACCATCCGTTTTGGACACAAGTCTTAATGGAACACTGATGATAAGGCAAGCACATTTAATTTTTTTCAGTCAGTCAGTCAGGAAAACACTGCTTTTGTTTTTGTTTTAAATAGTGAGGGTCCACTATAAAGAAAACAACTGTTCATGAGATAATTGATCCATAATTATCTCTCAAAAGGCACATGAGGAATAACAGTGATAAAGTATAGCTGGAAGGGTATGAATCTCTCACTTTTATAATAAAGATTGGTTTAAACTGGGAATAAACATGACTGTTTTGGTTTAGATAAGATCAAATTCTGGTTTTATTTTGATTGTTCTCAAATATTTATTTAATACATACTCTATGGGAGAAAAAAAGGGTGGGGGAAGAAAGGGAAGAAAGGGAAAGGAAAAAAGAAAAGGAAAAGAAGAGGACATACTTTTCTTGTTCTCTATGAAGTCTCATGCGGTGGACATCCAACATCCTAATTTATAAGTTGTAAGTTGATACTGAAAGCAAATAGAATATTATCAGTCTAAAATAAGTTATTGGTTTGTGAGAATGAATATATAATGAGGGTTTGGTATGCAAATTTCAGAGGGTAAGAGGCGAAAGGATCCACTTAATTGGCATAAGAAAAATCTGAGATCTTTCCAATGTTATTGAGGATTCGTTTCTGATACTCTGGAGCCAGTGTTTTTGAATATTGACTTTGTAAAATTTTTGGTAATCTTAGAAAACACAGAGAGAGTGAGGAGTTATCTGAGGCATGCCCCTCTTTCACACAACTGTTAAGTTGCCGATGATCCAGAGGTGAGTAAAGCAATTATGTTCCTACCTCCATGAAGGTTTCCTGAGTGTTCAGGGTCCTCAAGAATCCCATTCACAGAAATATATATTTGCCATATTTCTTGTTAAGTGTAATTGTGAAGTTAGGTTTTGGAAGATAATATATATTTGTTTTTAAAGAGATGATAAAATTCTAGGGGGTCTGGCTGCCTCGGTCAGTAGAGCATGCTACTCTTGATCTCAGGGTTGTGAGTTCAAGCCCCACGTTGGGATAGAGCCTACTACACAAACAAACAACCATGATATTCTAGAACACTAGGTAAATAGAAAACATTCAGAATTGTGAATTTTAAACACTTTTTTTCTAAGTTATATTTCTTCTTTGAAATGAAGCAATAAAGGACAGTTAGGGTTACATTAGTTGTGTTTTTTTTTTTCCTCTTGCTCTGCCCTACATATCAATGCTTATCTATAAATTTATTTTATAAATTTAGTTTATGAAATTGTTCTATGACAATTCATTGAATTCTCTATCTACTTTATTTGGGTAACTTCATTCTCTAAGTATTTCAGGATAATACTGGTAAAATTCAACATCTGAATGATTTTCATGTTTGAATTTAGCAGAAAATACTATTTCAATCACAGTTTCAGAAAGCAGAATTCAAGACTTGCTAAGTAATTGTTTGAAAATTCCTTTCCATTGATTAATTCTTTAAAACCACAGGGAAGAGTTTTTTTATTTCCTAATTTTTATTTGTAAGAAGAACATCACTTGAGTTATACAAATATATATATATATTTATTTATGAAAAGAGAACAGGAACTCAAAGAGAAGAAAGTAGGAACCAGCAGGAGGCTCTAGATAGTGCATTTTAACTACAGAACTAAAGACAGCTTCTGAAAGAACTTAAAAAAAAAAAAGATAAATCAAGAATTTACCCTTAACCATGTGGTATTCTGCTTGATAAATAATTATTTTGACCAGCAAGAACACTGAACAATTGAAAATGAGCTTAAACCTATAATAAAATGCTCATTGCCCTAGGCAGCCTAAAATAAAATGATTTCTAATTTTAGGATTGGCATCAATCTACTTGTTTTTATTTTTTTTTTAATTTTATGATCTAGTAAATAAACTCTAGCTGCTAACTGTGATACCTGATAAGGAAAATTGCCACATTGATTGCCTTACCTTTTCTTAAATTAATATGTAAAGTACTTTTTTTTTTTTTTTTTTTTTTTTAAAGATTTTATTTATTTATTTGACAGAGAGAATGAGAGAGAGGGCACATGAGAGGGGGGAGGGTCAGAGGGAGAAGCAGACTCCCTGCCGAGCAGGGAGCCTGATGCGGGACTCGATCCCGGGACTCCAGGATCATGACCTGAGCCGAAGGCAGTCGCTTAACCAACTGAGCCACCCAGGTGCCCCCTGTAAAGTACTTTGTTAAGCTATGGTTCTCAAGTGTTGACATAAATGAGCTTGCTTTGAAAAAAAAAATCAACCTATGCAGTTTTAAAACTGTCTTTGAGAACTATCTTTTTTTCTGTTTAAAAAATACTTAACAAAAAAAGAAGTGCCTCAATAGAAATTTATTTTAACATTCTAGATTTTTTAGTTGAGTATTAATATTGTATTAATTTATGTCAGTTCATAGCCCAGGATATTCTCTAGAATTTTGTTGCTTATTTAAGGCAGTAAGACAGGTAGCACATTTACTCATATATTTGTTTATTCTTACAATGACATGAGGAATCTAGTCTCATAGAACTATTGTTTTTCTATTTATTTGTAGATAGTAAACTATTTCTAATGGCTCAAATAGATTTGAATAAATTTGCTAATGCCATACTAATTTTTAACTATTGTTTTTTTCTCCATATAACCATTTCCATCACCAGGTTATTGGAGAAATAGAGTAATATTAAGCAGGAGTTCTAGGTCTCTGTCTCAGATCTTTTATGAGAACATAAGGTACCTGTGACAGAAAATCCAATTTTCCTTTGGATAAGATGGGTAAAAATATAGACTTGATTCTAAGCATGTGTTTCAGTCCTTGATGTAACATTAACCTCTAAGTCACCAGTACTCTAAGACTGATATAAATCATCCTCAATATCCAAATATTTATGAATAAAAGCATATAATATGTCTTTTCATGTCAGTTTTACTCTCCAATGTACACTTTAATGACTACTCTTCCATTTTTCTCTGTGTACCTTTGTAGGATATGAATGCTGCACACATAAAGACCTCAATAAATAATGTTAACTTGACATTATAAATGTTTTCTGTGTTCTTCTACTATTATACCTACTTGCTGCATCTACCATTTCTCCCAAATTTATTGTTATTCCTATTAAGTTCAAACTTTCATCGTGGGTAGGGAATCATTTAGAAATAAATTTCATAAGAAAATGAGACACAATGTGCATTTTAAACAAAATATTTGCATCATATAAAAAAGCTGGATAGATAATGCGGGTGACATAGTGAGACAGCAGAAGTTTTGCTGCCTGTGGTGTGACAAATGGGATGCTGACAGTCTTCAGCAATGAGCACTCACTGGGTGGTAGTGACCGTGTCAGTGCTCCCCTTTCTTCCATTCAATAAAAACATGTTCGATTGAAGGATTTTTCTCAGGTAGGCCTTAACAGTTACCTCACTAATGATCCCAATTTCAACCAGTGACCCAGAAATGAAACACTACATTTCACAAAACTCCTGGAGTGCGCTATAAACAAGACTTACAAAATGTCATGTCCTTGAAAACATGAAATCCAGCACGCTGGTATGTGTCTTTTACTCAAAATTGAGTTCCAAAATAAAATGTTTCATGGGCCACAGAAGGAGGCTAGGTCTAAATTTAAAAAGAAACACAAATCTTTTCTTTAGAAGTTAAAGAGCAGGAAATCTGAAATGTGAAGTTATAGTGAGTGGTACAAGGCCGAACACACCATTCCTTTCATAACCTAGAGGTGCCATCTCAATATTATTTATAGCTCTGAGGAGACCACACAAGAGGTTTCATGATTTTTGTAAGGTGTTGATTTCAGAAGTCCTGGAGAATCCAGGTTTGTCCACACACAAAAATATTAAATCTATTTTAGCACTAATTGATTGCCTGATTTTTTTAATCCAATAAGTTTGCTGACCCACTTCTTAAAAAAACACTTTGCATAACAATTTATATTTTGAAATGTTCTATGTTCTTTGATTCTCACAGTCAAGGAGAAGCACACATTTAAATCCAACAAATATTCAATTTAAGTACAGTATTAATATATATGAAAATGAATTTGATATCAACCTATATAGACATTTTCTTGACTATTTATACACCCAACACTTTTAAACCATAATGTTGTAGTTGCTTACCCAAACAATAGCAGTGATATAAAAGAATTAATTCTGTGACTGTTGATTTGCTGATCACTTTGCATCAGTGATTGCTAAGTGACTGTAGCTGAAGTGTTCTCCAAAGCGCTCTTTAACTTTGCACTCCTACCAGCATTATATGTGAGTTCAGTTACACTGTCTTCTCACCAACATTTATTATGGCCAGATTTTAAAAAATTTTGTAGACATTCTATATGGTGTATATGGATACCTCATTGGGTTTCAATTTGTATTTCCCTGATGAATAATGACATTGCGTCTCTTTACATGCGCTCATTTGTTATGTGCACATCTTTGTCGACGCATCTTTTCAAATCTTTTGTCTACTACTATTCAGTATTGATAATTTTTTATGGATTTGAGAAATGTCTTTTATCATATATGTGATTGGCAAATCTTTTCTTGCACTCTGTGTTTTGCCTCCTCCTTCTCTTAACAATATCTTTTGAAGTTCAACTTGTCATTTTTTCTGTTATGGATTATGCTTTTGATATTTTATCTCAACAGTATTTGTGTAAGACAAGTCACAAGGGTTTATACCTATATTTTACTTCAGAAGTTTTATAATTTTTGGTTTAACATTTAGGTCTATGGTGCAATTTGATTTAAAGTTTATATATGGTATGGTTCATATTGAAGTTCATTTTTTACATGTGGATATCCAGTTGGTACAGCACTATCTGCTGAAAAAAAATTCCCTTTAACCATTGAATTGTCTTTGTATCTTTGCTGGCAAACGTACGTAGTTCTATTTCCAGATTCTCTATTAGTTTCATTGATCTGCCTATCTATGCTTTTGCCTATGCCAGGAGTCAACAAATTATTTCTGTAAAGGACAAAATAGTAAATATTTTAGACCTTGAAGGCATCATATCTTTTTTTTCTTTAATTTTAGTAAATTCAACTTAAAATTTACATAACAACATGGGGCCAATGTCTACCATATTGGACAGAGTAGATCTAGAAAGAGGTAAAAGTCTTAATTTATGTTAGTCTTTGATAACTCAAGGATACATACTATAATCACTACACAAGGCATTAAAAGAAAGAAACACATTTAATTGCTAAGCTTAGTAGGTATAAAGATAGAATGATCAAAATACTCTATCTAAAAGAAATAATTAAGTCAAAGAAAAAGTCATAGAAATCAAATACTTAAATACAAATATATTAGAAATCACATTAAATATATGAAGTAAATGCTACAATTATGTGACAAAAGTTGTCTGACTAGATTATAAAATGGGTGACACAGGGGTGCCTGGGTGGCTCAGTCAGTTAAGTGTCCGACTCTTACTTTCAGCTCAGGTCATAATCTCAGGGTCTTAAAATTGAGCCCCATGTCGGGCTCCATGCTCAGTGGAGAGTCTGCTTGAGATTTTCTCTCCCCATCTCCCTTTACCTCTCCCTCCCCCAGTGCTCTCTCTCTCTAAAATAAATAAATAAAATATATTAAAAAAATAAAAATGGGTGACACAAAATATAAGGAAATGGAAAAATTAAAAGGAAGAACTTGAAAAAAATATGGAATATATGACAAGCTATTATGGAAACACTAACCCAAACGAAGTTGATTTGATTATACAATTAGAAAAAGTAAATATTAATGTGAGAAATATTACTAAAATATAGAGAACCTTTATAGTGTTAAGGGTTTCAATCTACCAAGACAATTTAACAATTTTATTTTTATATACCCTAAAATTTGAAAAAATAAAAATTGACTAAGCTTAAATATAGAGTTTGACAATCTTATTACAAGATTTTAACAAACATCTCTTAATAACAGATAATACAAGTAAATTAGTGAATGTAAATATATGAACAACACTAACTTTTCCGAAATAACATATACATATGTACAAAAGAACTGCAAAAAACCATATTTTTCCAATATACATATTTTTTAAATTACCATTTGTTTGTATGTTAAGCAACTGAAACAAATGTCAAATGTTTTAAGTCACATATGTTATCTTGCAGCAATGGTTTTATGTTAGATTAAAAATAAAAATACTAAAGTAATTCTCAGGTTTAGAAATATGGAAATTCTTTTTTTTTAAGTTTTGTTTTGTTTTGTTTTAAGATTTTGTTTATTGGGCGTCTGGATGACTCAGATGGTTAAGTGTCTGCCTTCAGCTCAGGTCATGATCCCCGGGGCCTGGGATCAAGCCCCACCTTGGGCTCCCTGCTCAGCGGGGAGCCTGCTTCTCCTTCTGCCTCCGCCTTTCTCTCTCTGTCTCTCATAAATACATAAATAAAATCTTTTAAAAAAGATTTTATTTATTTATTTGACAGACAGACAGTACAAGCAGGTGGAGCGGCAGGGAGAGGGAGAAGCAGGCTCCCCGCTGAGCAGGGAGCCTGATGGATGTGGGGCTCATCCCAGGACCCTGGGATCATGACCGGAATGGAATGCACACGCTTAACCAACTAAGCCGCCCAGGCGCCCTTGGAAATTAATTCTTAATAATCAACGGGTCAAAAACTCACAGGGTAGATTATTATGCACACGTATGTAATAATATATAACATATAAATATAACATTGTTATATACAATATACATTAATTTTAGAATGTAAATCGTAACTAGAAAGAACTCTGCTTCCTTAAATCCATTGTATATATTAAAAGAGTAAGACAGCAAATCTATTTTGAAGACATTTCCACAATAAGTTATTTTAAAAATTATGTGGAAGTTGGGGCACCTGGGTGGCTGGCAAACATCCAACTCTTGATTTTGGTTCAGGTCATTATCTCAGTATTGTGGGATGGAGGCTCTTGTCAGCCTTCAGGCTCAGCAGGGAGTGCTCTATATTCTCTCTCTCCCTCTCCTTCTCCTGCCCCTCCTCCTGCTCTCATGCACACGTGCTCTCTCTTGTTCGAAAATAAATAAATAAATCTTAAAAAAATAAGTGGAACTCAAGAAGGAAAAGGAAGTCAAAGAAGAAAAAATGAAAATATTAAAAGTGATGTATATATAAATACACACACTCACACACATATATAACAAAAGTAAATGTTAGTTCTTTGAAAAGACTGACCAACTGACAGTGACCGAGGAAAAAAGAGATAAGAGAAAGCACAAATAATAATGACGTAACGAACAAAAAGATAGCATTACTATGCCTCTTATAAGTAAAATATATTAAGAGGATACTATAAACAGCTTTATGCCCATAAATTTCATGATTTAGATAAAATAATCAAAATTTTAGAAAAATAGAACTTTTTGAAATAAGAGGAAATAGAAAATATGAATTACATATACTTATTAAAGGAAATTTATCTGTAATTAAAAAAAAAAAACTACCTTAAAAATAAATAAATAAAAATAAATTCCATGACCTGATGTCTTAAGCCATGAATTCTAGCTAAGAATTAAGGAAGAAATAATGTACATTTTATGTAAACTCTTCCAGGGACTAGCAAAAAAGGGAAGACTATCTCAGCTTCTTTTCTTTTAAATCATAACCTTGAGATCAAAACCTGAGAAGAACATTAACAGACAGACTAGAAAATTATAGTGTTTGTCGTAAACATAGAAGTAAAAATTTTCAAATTAAAATATTAGCAAACCAAATCTAATGAAGTAAAAAAAAGGCTAATAATTCACAATTAAATTAGATTTAATCCAGAAATGAAAAGTTGACTTTAAAATTTAAAAAATCAGTTAACATATTTCAACAGAATAAAACAGAAAAAAACCACATAATCATCACTATAGATGCATCAAGTCCCAAAATCGATTGATAAAAACTCATATAGGTGAAGCAAATATTTTTTTTTGAGATTTTTAAATTTTTTTTATTTAATTCAATTAGCCAAGGTATAGTACATCATTGGTCTTTGATATAATGTTCAATGATTCATCAGTTCAGTATAACACCCAGTGCTCATCACATCACGTGCCCTCCTTAATGCTCATCACCCAGTTACCCCATCCCCCCACCCACCTTCCTTTCGGCAACCCTCAGTTTGTTTCCCGGAGTCAAGAGTCTCATATGGTTTGTCTCCCTCTCTGATTTCTTCCCATTCAGTCCCCCCCACCCACCTCTATTGTCCTTTGCACTATTCCTTATGTTCCACATATGAGTGAAACCATATGGTAATTGTGTTTCTCTGATTAACTTATTTCACTTAGCATAATAATCTCCAGTCCCATCCACATGAAGCAAACCTTCTTAATCTGTAAATGATATTGGCAAAATATTTGCAGCAAATCATACTGAATAGTGAAGTTTCAAAAGTATTATTTGAATGGATTACAGACCTAAATGTGAGATAGGAAACCATTAAATTCCTAGAAAAGAATATAGGCAGTAACCTCTTTTACACTGGCCATAGCAACCTCTTGCTAGATATGTCTCCTGAGGCAAGAGAAACAAAAACAAAAATAAACTAGTGGGACTTCATCAAAATAAAGAGCTTCTGCACAGTGAAGGAAATAGTTAACAAAACTGAAAGGCAACCTACTGAATGGGAGAAGATATATGCAAATGACTTATCTGATAAAGGGTTATTATCCAAAATACGTAAAGAACTTATCAAAATCAACACCCCCAAACCAAATAATCCAATGTAAAAATAGGCAGGGGGCACCTGGGTGGCTCAGTTGTTAAGCGTCTGCCTTCGGCTCAGGTCATGGTCCCAGGGTCCTGGGATTGAGCCCCGCATCGGGCTCCCTGCTCCACAGGAGCTCGCTTCTCCCTCTCCCACTCCCCCTGCTTGTGTTCCCTCTCTTGCTGTGTCTCTCTCTGTCAAATAAATACATAAATAAATAAATAAAATAAAATAAAATAAAATAAAATAAAATAAAATAAAAATAGGCAGAAGACATGAACAGACATTTTTTTCCAAAGAAGACTAACAGATAGCTAACAGACACATGTAAAGATGTTCAACATCACTCATATCAGGGAAACACAAATCAAAACTGCAATGAGATATCACTTCACACTAGTCAGAATGGCTAAAATTAACAACACAGAAAACAACAGGTGTTGGTGAGGATATGGAGAAAAGGGAAACCTCTTACACTATTGGTGGGAATGCAAGCTGGTGCAGCCACTCTGGGAAACAGTATGGAGGTTCCTCAGAAAGTTAAAAATAGAACTATGTGATCTAACAATTGCACTATTAGGTATTTACCCAAAGGATAAAAAATACTGATTCAAAGGGACACATACCATATGATTTCACTCATATATGGAATTTAAGAAAAATAATAAACATAGGTGGAAAAAAAGACAGGAAAACCAAGAAACAGACTCAATTTTATAGAAAAACTCAGTTTGCCAGAGGGAAGGTGGGTGGGGGTTGAAGGATGGGTTAAATGGGTGATGGACACTAAGGAGTGCACTTGTGATGAGCACCGGGTGTTGTAAATAAGTGTTGAATCACTACATTCTACACCTGAAACTTATATCAATTTTATTATTGAAATAAAAACTTGAAAAAAAGTAACAGAGATGAAACTTACTGTCTTATTCCTGTTATTAATGACAAAGCATAATTTTTAGATAAAGAATGTTTTTGAGTTATGTATATAGCTTTATCATGCAAAGGAACTATCCTCCTGTCCTACTTAACACTTATTTTTAAAAATCAGGAATTTATATTTAATTTTATGAAGAAGATGTTTTTATATGAACTGATCTGATCATGTGGCTTTTCTTCTTCAACCTATGTATATGGTGATTAAAATTTACGTATTTGTTAACTTTGAATCATTGTTACTTTTCTGGAATAAACTTATGCTACAAAAAAGATGCTATTTGAGATTAGAAAACAGCAAAGATGCCAATGAATTGTGTAATAAAATGAAATAAAATTTAAGGATTGGAAAAGAATTCCTACTAGAAAAAAGAAGCAGAAAATCAAATGGATAAATGGTCAAAACTGAAATAGTCATGTTATAAAAGACAGCATGCAAATAGTCAATACAAATGTAAAAAGATACCCTCTTTGATTTAACATCAGCAAAATGCAAATTAAAAGTACATACAAATCGACAGATGAATGGATAAGGAAGATGTGGTATATAAACACAATGGAATATTATGCAGCCATCAAAAGGAATGAGATCTTGCCATTTGCAATGACGTGGATGGAACTGGAGGGTGTTATGCTGAGCGAAATAAGTCAATCAGAGAAAGACATGTATCATATGACCTCACTGATATGAGGAATTCTTAATCTCAGGAAACAAACTGAGGGTTGCTAGAGTGGTGGGGGGTGGGAGGGATGGGGTGGCTGGGTGATAGACATTGGGGAGGGTATGTGCTATGGTGAGCACTGTGAATTGTGCAAGACTGTTGAACCACAGATCTGTACCTCTGAAGCAAATAATACAATATATGCTAAAAAAAAAAAAAAGAGAGAGAGAGAAGATAGCAGGAGGGGAAGAATGAAGGAGGGGAAATCGGAGGGGGAGATGAACCATGAGAGACTATGGACTCTGAAAAACAAACTGAGGGTTCTAGAGGGGAGGGGGGTGGGAGGATGGATTAGCCTGGTGATAGGCATTAAAGAGGGCACGTTCTGCATAGAGCACTGGGTGTTATGCATAAACAATGAATCATGGAACACTACATCAAAAACTAAATGATGTAATGTATGGTGATTAACATAACAATAAAATTTTTTTTAAAAAGTACATACAAATTAAAAGGAAGGTCAACTAAAAATGAGATCTAACTTATACATTCACCGGAATGACTAAATTTAAAAAGAATGACAGTAACAAGTATTGCTGTGGGTATGGAAAAATGGGTCTCTTATTTATTTATTTATTTATTTATTTATTTATTTATTTATTTATTTATTTAAAAGATTTTATTTCTATATTTGACAGAGAGACACAGCGAGAGAGGGAACACAATCAGGGGGAGTGGGAGAGGGAGAAGCAGGCTTCCCGCCAAGCTGGGAGCCCGATGCGGGGCTCAATCCCAGGACCCTGGGACCATGACCTGAGACGAAGGCAGACGCTTAACGACTGAGCCACCCAGGCGCCCCTAAAATGGGTCTCTTAAATACAGCTGCTGAATAGTTTAAATTGCTACACCCACACTGGAAAATATACTGGCATTATCTAATAATATTGATATAATGGTGCAGAAATCCCACCTGTAGCTATGTATTTAACAGAAAAGCATATGTGTATATATAAATGTATAAATGCATATAAATATTACATATGTATAATTTGGAATAGCCAAAACCTAGAAAAAAACTACATGCCTATCAACACTAGACAAATAAATTATGATTTATTTACACAATGGAATGCTCAAGCAATGAAAATGAATAATCTTACCTTAAACCCACCAACATGTATAACTCTCACAAACATATGGTTGGATGTATAAAGCCAGACCTGAACATGCAATATATAAATATATATAAACATGGGTATACTTGCATTTGTATAGGGTTTTCAAAAAGGCAAAACTAAATTACAGTGTTAAAGATTTTTTAATTTAAGGAAGAGATAGAGAGTATTGGTTGGGTGAGGAGGACAGGAAGGAGTCTTCTTATATACTAGACAAGTTCTTGATCTAGTTAGTGATTATATGGGCATTGTCTTTAAGATAATTAATTGTGCTGTGCATTTACATTTGCCTACTTTTTTTCTATATTGTATTATTTCAGTATTTTTTAAAGCCAGAAAAGACACAAAAATAGGAGCAATCTATACTTTTTTAGATAATACATGTTTTTTAAAATTTAAATCTCCTGTATTAGTCATGGTTCTCCAGAGAAACAGGACCAACAGGGTGTGTATGTATAGAGAAAGAATTGTTTTATGGAATCAGCTTATGCAGTTATGAAGCCTGGCAAGTCCAACATCTGCAGGGTGGGCTGGCTGGCTGGAGACCTAGGCAAGAGCTGATGTGGTTCAAGCCTGCAGGCTGTCTGCTGGCAGAACTCTGTCTTGTTCAGGGGATATCAGTTTTTTGTTTTATTCAAGCCTTCAAGTAATTACATGAGGCCCACCTGCATATGGAAAGCAATCTGATTCACTCAAAATCCACATATTTAAATATTAATCTCCCAAAAACATCCTTACAGAAACATCCAGAATAAAGTTTGGCCACATATCTAGGTACAATAGCCCAGCTGGATTGACATATAAAATTAATCATCACACTCCTTTTCTGAAGCATATTCATGTAAAATTCTTCAGTTATTAAAGAAATGAAATTCTTCAACAACATAAAAGTTTACTGTATGCAAAATGGAAAATGAAATGCAAAGGACTAAAAACTGTTGCTTTCATTCTTTAAACCTCAGTCCTTTGTCCCCTAACTTTTTCTTTCTTATTCCTTGTCCTGGATTTATAGAGACCAGTGAAACTAGTATTTAGGCAATGCTAACAGAGAGCAGTTGGGTAAGAGGAGTATAATCTGGGGAAGTACATTTAAAGGCCATGCTACCAGTTCTAATTTTGGATAAGGGAAATTTTCATTTATATACAGGAAAACTTGTTTAGCCCAATGTAGTATAATTGTATATGGTTTGATGACTATATACCTTAGAATGCTAAAATTATGTAATCCAAATTCCTGCCTGCAAAGAGTTCAGTTTTTATTTAGCAATGACTATGCTATCTAAGCATAATATAAAGGGCTTCTTTTAAAAATTCTGTTAGCAAAATGGGTAGGCTTAATAGTAGTTTTCCTGTAAGTTAATTAGAATTCTATGGATTTACCTTTTGGTTTAGTTTAAGACATCTGTCAGATGGAGTCTTAAATTATATAGTAAGCTGTGAAGGCTAAATTCCTTTGTAATGGCATTGTTTCAAGATTTATTATGCTGATTAATCCAAATCTTTACATGGCTCCTTTACTGTTTATCTGTAAATCTTGATTCAATTGAGAGAACACGGTGGGTCAATTGTTCTCATCAGTTAGGTAGTGACTTTCTCCCAAAACTGGAACTGGGCTGTGCTAGTGTTTATTTTTAATATCATTGTATCTTTGACATATTTATGAAATTTGAGTTGTATGCTTAGAGTCTGAATGAATGAAATTGATATATCACAGTTGAGAGTATGTTAATGATCCTTTCCTCAGCTTGTCTTAAGAAATACCAAGCTATGACTTATTCCTTAGAGATTTGCAAGTACTTTTTATAATTTCCTTTTTCACAAATTGAGTGCATTTACTTTATTTTATGTTGGAAAACTAAGAATATGAATAATTAATGGACAATTAATACACATCCTAAAATTCTCTCTACCTGTTAGAAGGTACTCAGTTACCTCCTGCTCTTGTACTCTTCTCCAAACCCTTATACACTTTGACCACTAAAAACATACCATAGAAGCAATTATTCTATTTGTTCACATGTAAGGAGATATCCATTCTTTTTTCATCTGTTTTTATCTCCTTGCTCTTTTATACACTTTCCTTTACTCAAGGTAAAACTGGTTCATAGTCTCAGCTCTGCCAGGAACAGAAAGAAGAATATAAGTTAAAATAACTTATAAATCAACTTAAACAAGTGAAACTCGTATTTAGCATTTGAATTAGTAAAATAAAATTGCATAAAGACAAAGGAGTAATATATTCCTGACTGACAGACATCTTTAGAGAAATCGAGAGTAGTATTTTTCAAAATGTAGTCTGTAACCTCCATGTGGTCATGCCTGGGTATCTCACTTAAATATAAATTTCTGAACCTCATCCTAAATATATGAACCTGGGATTGGCAAATCTGAATGGTGTAGGAAAAGAGTGATAAAGCATATGAGTCTATATATTAATTTGTAATTTTTCTTCACACATAACTTTTTAAAAATCACTGCTCTAGAAGTTTTGACAAATGGGTAGGGTTTTGGTTTTGTTTGTTTGTTTGTTTGTTTGTTTGTTTAAAGATTTTATTTATTTATTTGACAGAGAGAGACACAGAGAGAGAGGGAACACAAGCAGGGGGAGTGGGAGAGGGAGAAGTAGACTCCCTGATGAGCAGGGAGACCGATGCGGGGCTCGATCCCAGGACCCTGGGATCATGACCTGAGCCGAAGGCAGACGCTTAATGACTGAGCCACCCAGGCGCCCCTCAAGTCAGTGTTTTACTTGGTAAACATGTCTGAGACCATGCATCCCTGGCTGCTAAGCACCATGGCGGACAGGGCTAGAAAGGTAACAGCTTTATTTTGAGCAGGGGGCAAAGACAAGGCAGCACTGTTTGTTTTTTAAGGAAAGAGGAATGGTAGTATCTGTAAAGCAAAGTTCTTCTTATCACATTCAGCCTCAATGTGTTTTCAAATGAAGTGGCATACAAAAGCTAGTTAAGAAAAACTTGGTGGGTCAGTTAAATCTAAAATTCTAGGTCTAGAGAAAGTTCTCCACCCCGGCACTATTTTTACTGTATAATTCTTTGTTATTTGGGGCTGGTCTATGTATTCTATATTTAACAGCATCTCTGGCCTCTACCCATTAGATGCCAGGAGCCCCCACACCCCCATTTGTGGTAACCAAAATGTCTCCAGACACTGCCAAATGTCCCCTATCTGTAAAATTGCGCCATCCTAGTTGAGAAACTAGTCCAGAGGAATGTTTATGGGAAACACACTTCTTGTTGTGTATTCACTTACAAGTAGTTTATTTTTTTTTAAGATTTTATTTATTTATTTGACAGAGCAAGAGAGGGAGAGAGAGAGAGAGAGCACAAGTAGGGAGAGCAGCAGAGGGAGAGGGAGAAGCAGACTCCCCACTGAGCAGGGAGCCCAACATGGGACTCGATCCCAGGACCCTGAGATCATGACCTAAGCTAAAGACAGATACTTAACCAACTGAGCCACCCAAGTGCCCCACTTACAAGTATTTTATATTTTGATGGCGGTGAAATCTGGATAGCTTGAAGAATATTTACCATTGATATAGTTTACATTTCCAGCTTTTATTACAATTAGCCTACAAAAGTTGGTCCGCTTCTGACAAATCACCTTTTACTGAAAAGACTCATTCTTTACTGCTTCCCTGTTTTGTTGATCACCCTTTTATTTTACCCAAGCCATATGCCTGTCCTTCAATATTATTTTTTAATAGTAAATTGAGAGAGAACCTTTTTTCTTTTTTTTTTTTTAAAGATTTTATTTATTTATTCATGAGAGAGAGAGAATGGCAGAGCGAGAAGCAGGCTCCCAAGGAGCAGGGAGCCTGATGCGGGACTCGATCCCAGGACCCTGAGATCATGACCTGAGCCGAAGGCAGACGCTTAACCATCTGAGCCACCCAGGCGCCCGAGAGAGAACCTTTTTTCATGGATAGAAGTGGATGTCAGTGTGCAGAGTCAAAAGTTACTTCAGAGCAAACTATTTTTATTACATATGAATACGCTTTGCCTTTCTTTTAAAAAAGCATGATACTGTGTAACTTTCATTAGCTACATTGCTTATAAATTATTGACTAACTATAAACACTGGTAAGCATAGTCTAGTAATATTGTGTAAAAT
This sequence comes from Mirounga angustirostris, assembly GCF_029215605.1. NCBI lineage: Eukaryota > Metazoa > Chordata > Mammalia > Carnivora > Phocidae > Mirounga > Mirounga angustirostris. The sequence goes on along the minus strand of NW_026991710.1, from coordinate 141,780,749 downwards.
CCCATAGTCTTCCATTAACTTAATTTCTTAATTTCTCATTGGTAAAGCATTCAGTTTAAGGCCACATTGGGATGTTCTCCAGTGTCTCAGATCCACGTGATCAAAAGTTCCCAAGGTCATGCCATTCTCAGTCCCAAAGTGAGCTTTGCTGTTCTTGTGATCTACACAAACAACTCCCCATTGACATCACTGGAAGTCACACTGAGGACTGTGAGGAACATATGGCCTTTCTATTGTGTCCTTAGGGTCATAATGAAAAACAAGCCTGGAACACATCAAAATCATGCCACGCTGTCAGGGAAATTCTAATCAGTGTAAGCTCAGCAGCTTTACTCTCTAGAAACAGTGTTCTGTTTGTAGAGAGCCTCCTACATGGGCATAAAAATGGAAACAGAGGCAATGTATGCATTCCATTAGCTGGAGTCCTAGACTGTTTAGTGGTTTTCTTAAAACCACTTTCTAATCAATCCCTATTAAGCACTTTATTCTATTTCCAGTAAAATAAATTTAAATTTAAAATTAAAGTAGTTTCATGTGCAAAAAAATAATACGTTGATTGTGTCTTAAGAATGATAGTAGTTTTTTTGTTGTTTTTGTTTTGTTTTGTTTTAAATTAAAAAATGTCCCCAGTATTCATAGATCTTGCTGCTTTGTATAAGTTTCAGAAATCACAAGAGGGCACTCTTTTACTAAATACATCAGGAGAAAGGGCAATGATTTAAGTCTTTGACTTTTTTTTAAAAGTAGTTTTTAATGATATAGGAGTTCTACTCATACACATCAAATACTGTTTTTCAATGCTAAATTTAGAATATTATAAACATGCAACCCTACCCATAAGTACTCTTTTGCGAAGGGGAGTAAGATTACACTGATCTTGATGAGCACTGAGTAATGTATAGAATTGTTGAATCACTCTACAGTACACCAGATCCTAATTGTAAGTTAACTATATTGGAACTAAAATGTAAAAAAGTACTTTTTTGCATTAAAAGGTTAGAGAATTAAATTTATTTTAAAATTGTAATACAACAAAGAAACTTTGAAAATGGGTATTTTGACTGAGAACATAAGTTTTAGAATGTTTCTTTCCATTTGTTTTTTTAGGCATGGATTTTTTTTTTTTTGAAATAACATTTTTTTTTACTGATTATACTAAGAGGAATACTGATGAAGCTGCCATTTGTAAATGTTCCTTTTGTTGGCTAATAAACATTTTACACTTCCCGAATTTTATATTTGAGGTATTTTAGGAGAATTCCATAATACATCCTGCATTAAATGAAATTATATTAATCTCGTTATATGATGATAGTTCTATTTTGAGTGATTTGGGGATGATAATATTTGAAAATGAACACAGATTATTTACCATTATGGTCAAAATTGGACCTGTAAATATTAGATGGTAGAAATGGAAATAAACCATAAGTGGACCACATAAGTACAAAACCAGCATTACACTAAGTAGGAATATAATTTATTACTTTGATCCATAGAAGTAAAAATAGAAAGTAGAAAAAGATCTTCAAAATAACTCTAACAATTATAATTTTATTACTTTCCATGTGAAGAAGATAAGGGTAGCCCAAGATGAACAATAAATGTTGCATCCATTGATGTACTATTATACCACAATTTAAGATGATTAACTTAGACTTCAAATGTTTCAAGTAAAAGATTCTGATTAAAGTTAATCCAATAGATGAAAAAAATTATGGATCATAAATATAATCACATTTTTTTCAAAGAAAATACCAATAATACATAGAGAAGAGCCTTGTAAGCTCCTTCTATCCCAACAAAGTTAAATGAGTTTTGAAAATAAACAATGTTAAACCAACCCTAGGGATACGACAGTTCTTATCATAAGAAGCCATCATGAAGATCTTTTATGGTTTCTTTCCATTATATGAGATTGGCCTTTTAGAATTTATGCCAGATATCATCATATCTTGGTTGCAGTTTTAGATATAAATTTGTATTATGTAGATTTTTTTTAATGTAACCATTAACTCTTACACCAAATACTCATTTTGACATTGGTAATCATCAAATTTCAACAATATTTGACAAGCTTCCTTTCCCAGAAGTGAAGTCATTTGTCAAAGACCCACCACTCATTTTAGGTACAGGCTTGGAATTGGAACTCAGGTTTTCTCAAACCACAGTGATTTTTTACCACAATGTCATAGCTACCAAAAATATGTTTCTGTGCAGGTGACCACAAGTCTCAGGCTTTAGAAAGACACTAAATTTTAAATCTTAAATTTTAGGATAGTAGATACTTGAGATAGCTATGCTTATCATGATTTGCTTCTCATAAAATAAATTTCACTTTAACTGCATGGATTTCTTAAAGAAAAATTCACCCTCTGAAGAGGATATCCAAGTTCCCTGTCAACACATTTTACTAATATTACTATAGGATATATCTATATCAGAGTCAAAACAATTCTCTGTTTTGCAGAAATATGGTAATAACACTAACAAATGGAAGGTAAAAACAAAAGTGAGATGATTGGAGAAGTGTTTACAAGCTCAAGGCATTAGGAAGCAACAAACCATTGTTCTTCATGATACAATCTATCGATTCATATCTGAAATTCTGAGTAATGCACGTGTGCCAGGAATGATAAATTATATTGAGAAAATGTGATTTATATAACTGTCCAGCCTCTGTATAATATATCAAGATTTGAGCCAGAAGCATCTTCTTCTTTTCTTTGTTCCTTCCCTTCTTTTTTCCTTCTTCCTTCCTTCTACCTTTCTTCAGCTCTTCCTTTATCTATCTTCTCTTACAAGCCATCCTTCTCATCATCCTTCCCAATCCATTTTCCTAAAAAGATGTATTTTTTAAGAATATAATTGTCTAATAAACTTTTTCACATTGTCACACATCTGCAATATTTAGGAAAGTATTTTTTAGACATGCTAATGGGAAAATGCATGTATTTCTGTTTCCCATGTTTCCTCCCCTCCCCCGCAAGGATTCATTGAGAAATTAGTGATGGGTTAAATCAAACTAGATTTTTGCCAATGAGTGTAACAGCTGGCTGAGTTCTCTCTTTTCCAACACAACTTCTGTGCGAGTGGGTGACTTACCAAATTTCTTTAAAGTATGCTATTTTTTTTCCTTTTAGTAAGCAACAATACTCATTAGAAAAAATCTTAAAACATAGAAAATCAGAGAGAAAAAAATGGTCATATTCCTATTATCATTTTGCTTGGTACTCTTTGTTGTTTTATTAGCTTTTTCTTCATATTAATTTTGATAAACTTGGAATCACACAGTTTTTCTAACTTCCTTTTTACTGCTATTGTTTTTGTGTGATTTAAATTTTTTTCCAAATATAATAAATTTCATATTCTTTTATAATCTTTGGAAATACTTTCAATTGTTGCATAATATCCCATTGGTTAACTATTTGCTACTATCATAATAATTCTCAATTAGTATTATCATCGCATAGTGATAAGTCTACATTTTATCTGGAGCACAAGTATTGTTTATGCTATTGACTAGGCTTTTCCACCCAGTTGTAGCTATAAATGATACTGAAGTAAATACTTTCAAGTGTAATATTTTGTCACTGTTACTGTTTTACTTCCTTTGGGTAGACTCCCACAAATGAAATCATTGTCACAAAGATAGTAAAAATTTTAACATTCTTGATACTAAATGCTAATACTTTTCTAAAGATTGAGCTATTTTATTTTCCTATTACTTACATATGAAACAGCCCATTTGACAACATCCTCTGTCAGGTTGTCAGTGATTTCCAAAGCTGTGTTAATCCACGATAAGGAAGATGAATTCCAAAACTTGCCCTGATGTTCTATTTGATGTTATTTTCCACAGAAAGCCAACTAGCACCAAAAGAAGCATCTTTTTTTAAATCAAAGTTGACTATAGAAGAGATCTCAGTTCTAATTCATTAAGTTCTTGCTATTAACAGAAGAGTAAGGAAATCTTACCCCTATTTTTATAGCTATGTTCTGACAATCCTTATTGATTAGATGTTCATTTGAGGATTTTCTTTTTCACTCAGTTAATATATCACATTTATAATGTCATCAAAGGATGACCTCAAGAGTATTTTTCTCAGTGATACTACATCTATTTATACAAACTAGAAAGAGCACCTCCTAAGGATAGCATGGTGAACTGTCTGTAGTAAAGGACTTTGATTTTGCTGTATCCCTTCTATGGACACTTGGGTCTTTCCTACTATCCACTTTGGGCTGACCCATATTAACTGAAGTTTCAAGCTGACCTATATCATAAACTTAGTTTGTGTAAAATATTATCCAAAAATGGTTTGAGGATTTCCACCCTTTTATATAGTAACATCAGCATGTTTTTACTTATCTAAGAGATACATATTTAGTTCTGCAATTTGGAGTAAAACCAAGGATACACAATTAGCAAAGAATCTCCCTGCCCTTAAGCAGTTTAGATCCCAGAGGGGAATGAGACAGACAAATAATTAATAAGAAAAATGATGGCTTCATGTATAATGAGCACTTGGAATATAAGGGAAAAAACAAGGATAATCACCAAAAAGACCTTGAGAGATTTCAGAGGCATTTGAAAGATGATTGGAGGTTTTAAGGGAACTGTCTAGAATAAAGAAATGTTCATGTAAGAAAAATTTTACTCATGTATTATGAAAATCCAAGGGGGAGAGATGTGTAAACAAAGGTGTAGCAAACTGTGTAAGCTGCCACAGAGGTGTCGGAGATGAAGATTGAATGTTGTTTGTGACCTCAGGGGGAGACCAGCAGTGTGATATAGGCAGAAGCCAGATTGGGTTGAGTAGAGCAGCGAATGGTGTGTGGAAACCAGAGAGAATGAAATGACATGAAAGACATAGATTAACAGGTAGATGGCAAACAAGATTAAGAGGGGTTGGCTTTGTTTTCATTTTCATTAGTAACTCACATTTATTGTTCACTTATTCTGCATCCTAAATAGTAAAAATACAGTAGAGAACAAGAAAGAATCTCTGTTGTCAAGTTACTAATTTCCCATTGGGGGTTTTGCAGTTACAATATTAACATTTACAAAATAAGATATCTTGGGGCGCCTGGGTGGCTCAGTCGGTTAAGCGGCTGCCTTCGGCTCAGGTCATGATCCCAGGGTCCTGGGATCGAGCCCCATGTTCGGCTCCCTGCTCAGTGGAGAGCCTGCTTCTCCCTCTCTCTCTGCCTGCCTCTCTGCTTACTTGTGCTTTCTCTCTCTGTGTCAAATAAATAAATAAAATCTTTAAAACAAAAACAAAAACAAAATAAGATATCTTAGGTACAGATAGATTCAATACAGAAACCAAACAAGGTAATATGATAGCCACTGGGCATAGCTGCTTGGGCAAGGGAGTCATAGAAGACCCTATGTTGAAGTGATATTTCTACTGAGAATTAAATGTTTAAAAGAAGGCAGCCATGAAAAGATTTGGTGGAAGAGGATTCTGAGAGAGAAAAGTAATGTAAAAGCCTTGGAACTATTCTGAGCATCACATGTTGGAGGGGCAGAAATTAAGACAAAGTGCAGTGAATGACGGGAAGAGAGAAGAGAACAGAGAGAAAAAGGAGGATTGGCAGGCATATACCAGGAGGCCATAAGGAGAGGAGTTGGTTGTTCCAATTAGTATTCTAGTTTCAATAGCAACCTATTAAAGAGTCTTAAGTTAGGAAGTGACATAATACATACTTTAGGAAAATTGCTCTGCCTGTTCTGTTGACTTTCAGAGAGGGGAGAGAAGAGCATGACCGTGAGTGGAACCAACAGGAGTTAAGTTTGCTGCTAATCGAAGCTGCTGCATTGAAAGAGAGTTGCATTCTTTTGACAGCTGCAACATTTTTTGAGTATATATCATGCTATAAATTTGTGCATACTACTTGAGCTTTATAAGCTTATTAGCCTCCATTTCCTTAACTTTGTAATGGGCTAATAGAAGTAACTTTCCTACTTCTCACTGGGTTGTTGTTTGGATTAAATAGGGACATCTATGGGAAAGCCTTGAATAAGCATAAAGCATTTTCTAGTGTTTTTATGGTCTGTTCTGTTAAATTGTCATTTGGCAAGAACATCTGCTTCCTCAGAATTGATTCTGACATTGAAAAGGTTAAAAAGAAATGTAACATACAACAGTTTGCTTTGTGAAGCCCACCAAAAGCACATACATTTCTGCAAAATACTACTTCATGGTACTGTTTTTGATGTTTAGTGACTTATCCAAATTCCACAGCTATTTAGTAGTAGACCTGCCACTAGCTGATTTATCATGCTCAAATGTATTACTCTTTCCTTCAATATTCAGAGATCAAATATTAACATTACAGCCAGAAGAGTTTAATAATAAGAGATTATGGGGGCATATTTAACATAATCAAGTCAAGAAATACGACAAGGTATTTGCCTATCTATCTATCTACCTATCATTTATCTATCATCTATGTAGGTGATTGTCATTTTGATTAGGTCCAAAAGGACCCAGAATAGCTGAATCATAAGTTACAGACACAAAATGGGAAATATTAAAGGTTTTTGATGTTCTCACCAATATTGTCTCTATGGCTACTTCAACAAACTTCACTTACAAATTAAATAATATTCAAAGCCACAAAATCACTAATGATATGTTTGACTTTTGATATGTTCTAAATAACAATTTAACATCAAAAAGACCCTGCAATTATTTTTAACCTGACATTTTCCATTTGTTTTGCCCATTATGTGTAAATCTGAATGTCCCATTTTGGAATTTAGCTGACTTCTTGACTTGTAGGTTTCTAGTCAATTCTAAACTTCTCATATTGCCCCATTACATTTGTGGTCACATTTTTTTCTTTATTTTTCTTTATTTTTTTTTTTTTACAATTTTTTCTTTATTGAAAACTTTTTAGACTCAAATAATTTTGAATTTTTTAGGCTGTGCAACAAATGGTCAATAAATCTACAACAAGATTACATACTACATGGAGTGAATCTGTTGTCTTGGAATGAACCAAATTTGAAATTTATTTAAAAGTTGGATACTATCGGGGCGCCTGGGTGGCTCAGTTGGTTGAGCGACTGCCCTCGGCTCAGGTCATGATCCTGGAGTCCCTGGATCGAGTCCCGCATCAGGGAGCCTGCTTCTCCCTCTGACCCTCCCCCCTCTCATGTGCTCTCTCTCTCTCTCATTCTCTCTGTCTCAAATAAATAAATAAAAAATCTTAAAAAAAAAAAAGTTGGATACTATCTATATGCCAAGAATTATTCTTAACACTTGGTACATCTCAGTGGGAAAAAAAAAAAAAAAAAAAAGTCCTGACAGACTTGGAACTAAGTTTCTAGTTGTAGAAGACAAACAATAAGCAGTAACTGTAATGTTGAATAAACTGTATATTATGTTAGAAGAAAATAAACACTATGGCAAAAGTAGAGCAGGGTAAGGATTTGTACATCTATTTCAATCATTTTTTTTTTTTCTCTGCTAATCCACTTTTACTGATTTGGCAGCCTCAACATCAAACACTTGCATTTACAGTTCCATTTTGGTGTTCAGCCCAGACTGGCAGGAATTTCTCAATTCCATTTCCTAATTCCTGTGGGGGAGAATCTGATTGCTACAACTTGAGTCATGGTTCTAGTCAACTATGGACCAGAGCCAAAACATGTCCTGTAAATATACAGTTAGAGGTTTATCCTTGTGTATAGAGAAGTTCTTACAGAAGAGGGGTGTGGCCTAGACACACACAGTATATTGCCTTTTTATCCTCTAGTTGATAATCATGAAACGGCTTCTAGGGACCACATTCTCAGAGAATTCATTCAGTCTTATGAGTTAGAGGCAGGTTGGCCAGTTTGATAGGACAGTTACACACACACATCTCTTCCTTTCAGGAATGAATGTCTTCTCCAGAAGTGTTCCTTCAGATTTCTCAACTCTCATCAGCCAGGACAAGGTCACTGGGTTTGAAAAGTTAGGATCTGGCATTTTGATGCATTTATTTGGGGGACAGGCCATCACCAGTAAGGAAAAAGTGATAGAAGATTTAGGCAGCCCAAGGTATCAACTAATCTCAGATTACCAGGTATTTTGATACTCTACCAATATTTTTATCTTAGATGCATTTTATTTGTTTTTAACTCATTAACCCTTATAAGGGTCAAAAAGAAATGGAATTTCTATGATATCTTATAAGTAAAATTGGATTCATTAAAATTTCCAAGAAACATGAGGATGTTTGCTGCTTAAATATTGCAAATACCCTGAAAAAAAAAACCCGACATATCTCACTGAACATATGTAATATATGAAAAAGCCCAAGATTTCAAATCTATAACTTAATAAATGATTACCAATTATTTTACTAAGGGTAGCTCAATTAAAATATCTAAATTCATGTGTACATTAATAGTACATTATTTTTTTAATTTTAATTCCAGTATAGTTAATAGTCTTATATTAGTTTCAGGTGTACAATATAGTGATTCAACAGTTCTGTACATTCCTCCATGCTCTTTAAAATAAGTGTACTCTTAATCCCCTTCACCTATTTTATCCATCATCTCACACACCTCCCCTGTAGCAAACATCAGTTTGTTTTCTATAGTTAAGAGTCTGGGTTGTTGTTGTTGCTTTTAATTTCTCGCTTTCCCCCCCCTTTGTTTATTAAATGTTTTGTGTCTTAGATTCCACACATGAGTGAGATCACATGGGATTTGTCTTTCTCTGACTGACTTATTTTGTTTCATATTGTATTCTCTAGATCCACCCAGGTTGTTACAAATGGCAAGATTTTATTTTTTATGGCCTAGTAATATTCTAATATATATATGTAATCTCACATCTTTTTTTTTAATCCATTCAGCTATCAATGGACACATGGTCTGCTTCCATAATTTGGCTATTATAGCTAATGCTGAAATAAACATACATAAAAGCATATATTCTTTTGTGGTTTTTTTTCAAGTGTTTATTTAAATTCTGGTTAGTTGACATATAGTGTAATATTAGTTTCAGAAGTAGAATTTAGTGATTCATCACTTGCGTATAACACCCAGTGCATCATCAGTCCTTAATAACCATCACCCATTCAGCCTATCCCCCCATCCACTTCCTCTCAAGCAACCTTCAGTTTGTTCTCTACAGTTAAGAGTCTGTTTTATGGTTTGCCTCTTTTTGTTTATTTTTCCTATGTTCATTTATTTTGTTTCTTAAATAGGATGGCATAAACTAATTTAATTTCTAAGTTATCATCACTACATGAGAGTGAAATCGTATGGTGTCTTTTGTCTGACTGACTTATTTCACTTAGCATAATACACTTTAGCTCCATCCACACCTTTGCAAATGGCAAGATTTCATTCTTTTTGGTGCCTGAATAATATTCGTGTGTGTGTGTGTGTATCACAACTTCTTTATCCATTCATCAGTTGATAGACATTTGGGCTCTTTTCATAACTTGGCTATTGTTGATACTGCTGCTATAAACATCAGGGTGCATGTGTCCCTTTGAATCAGTATTTTTTGTATTCCTTGGGTAAATACCTAGTAGTGCAATTGCTAGATTGTAGGGTAGTTCTGGTTTTAACTTTCTGAGGAACTTCCATACAGTTTTCCAGAGTGGCTGCACCAGTCTGCATTCCCACCAAGAGTGCACCAACGTTCCTTATCCTCCACATCTTCATCAACACTTGTTGTTTTTTGTGGTTTTGATTTAATCCATTCTGAGAGGTGTGAGGTGATACCTCATTGTGGTTTTGATTTGCATTTCCCAGATAATGAGTGATGTTGAGAACCTTTTCATGCGTCTGGTGGCCATCTGTTTGTCTCCTTGGAGAAATGTCTGTTTACGTCTTCTTCCCATTTTTAAATTGGAGCATTTGTTTTTTTGTGTCGTGTTGTATAAATTCTAATAAAATCCACTTTAAGTGAGCCAATGTCTACTTTGATCCAAATCTAAGGCAAACATTTAGAGTCTTTTAAGAAAGTTAGAAATTTTTGAGGAATGAATTTTTCCTGCATTGACTATACCGCAAAATCTCAAGTCATTCCATGTAAAGATAAATGTTTTGTTCTCCATTCTTTGTGAATCAGAGGGACATGCTTCCTATAATAAAGACTAAGGAAGATAGTAAGCATGTTACTCATTCTTTCATTTAATAAATAGTTTTGACTGACAGATACCATTCTGAAGCTTAGGGCGCAATGTTAAGTATTCTGGGTCAGGGATTACAGTCTTCTGAGAAATATACTGACATGAAAAAAATAATTAAAATAAACCATAAAAGCTCAAATACAAACATGAACACAAGACACAATATATTCTGGAAGCACAGGTGAGGAGTATTTAGATTTGCATAGAGGAATAGATGAAGTTTCCAGAGAAAGGGGACATTTAAGCTGATCAAGTGAAAATTATTTTCCTAGACAGTATAAATGGGGGGAGTCTTCAATGGGAAATAACCAACACACACAAAAGCTTGGAGGAAATAGAGTGTTCAGAAATACTTTAACCTGAGTACAAGATTGGAAATGAGGAAGCAGAGATGAGACTAGCCATGCAGACACATGGCAGTATATCCTGGGAGCATGTGAGAAGCCTGCTGTGATGCTGAATAGTGCAGAGTTTATTTTGTAAGCCAGGGGAAAGCTGCAAAGTCACTAAAAGTGTTGAAGGAAGGATGGTATAAACGAATTTAATTTCTAAGTTATCATCCTGACATCCACAATGAGATACCATTAAACACCCACCAGATGTCAAAAACTAAAAGGACTAATGACATGAAAAGGTGTCAAGGATATGGAGCAACTGATGCATTCAAAGAATTCTGGCGAAAGTATAAAATGTGCAGTCATTTTTGGAAGAGTTTGGCAGCTTTTGACAACGTTAAAAATATATAACATGACCCAGGAATTTACCCCAAGAGAAATGTCAACAAATGTTTGCAAAAAAAAAAAAAAAAGCCCAAGAATTTTCACAGTGACCTTATTCATAATAGCCAAAAAACATAATTAGCCCAAATGTCTATTAATAGCAGAGCAGATAAACAAATTGTGATGTATTGATAAAATGGAATATTACTCATCAATAAAAAGTAATAACCTACTTTTAAATAGAACAATATGAATGAATCTCAAAATATTACACTAAGCAAAAAAACCACAGAAGAATACTTAGAGGTCTAAAGCCATTTATATGAAGTTAAGAAAAAAGCCAAACTAGTCTATTATTATATAAACCACAATTGTGATTTCTAAGAGGAATAGGACTGACTAGACTTGGACTTGAGGAAATTTTCTGGAGAGATTAATATTTTCCAAGTCTTGATTAGCACCATGCTTACACAGAATATGTATTTTTTTTTAAGATTTTATTTATTTGAGAGAGAAGGAGCACAGAGGGAGAGTAAGAGGGAGAAGCAGACTCCCCACCGAGTAGAGAGCCTTATGTGGGGTTGGACCCTAGGATCCTGGGATCATGACCTGAGCCGAAAACAGATGTTTAACCAACTGAACCACCCAGGCACCCCAGAATATGTATTTTTAAAAAACACATTGAATATTTAAGACTATCTGAATATCCTTAAAAGTTGTTAATTGAGGTAAATATTATCTCAATTTCCAAAAAGGACAGCTTTGACAGCAACATGAACTACAAAGGGAAGAGGTTGATAGCAAAAACACCTCTGAGGAGAATGATGTCTTATTATAAGTAAAGGTAAGGATTTAAAACAGTGCCAGTGATGACATGTAAGAGAGCAGATTTTATGAGGAAGAGGAACTTCAGTGGAAGAGATGACTGTGTTCACAATATCATGATGGTGACAAAGGTGGGTAGAGAAAGAGAAGAAAATAAAGAATGGATATAGGATATATGTTGATGTCATGGTTAAAAATATATATATTGAAGGACAAAAGACCCAGTATACCTAGCACAATATTGAAGGATAAAGTCAGTCTAGATTTCAAGACTTCCTTGCTACAGTAATTTAGACAGTGTGATATAAGTGGAAAAAAAAATAGACAGATCAATGGAACTGAATAGAAAACCCAAGTGGTAGCCAAGTGGTCTTTAACAAAGGAACAAAAGCAACTGAATGCAGAAAGGATAGGTTTTTTGTTTTGTTTTGTTTTGTTTTGTTTTGTTTTGTTTTGTTTTTTCCTCAACTAATGATGCTGGAACAACTAGGAAAAACCATGTGCAAAAAAAAAAAAAAATTCTAGACACAGACCTTAGAACTTTCACAAAAATAAATCAAAATGGATTATAGGCCTACATGTAAAATGCAAAACTACAACATTCCTAGATGATAGCATAGGAGAAAACATACATGATCTTGGGTTTTACAATGACAAACACAATACCAAAAGCATGGTTCTTGCAAATGAAGGAAACTGGGAAGGGTTGGTCAGGGGATATATGAAAACTAATGATTTCAGTTTGATATGGATTGTATAGGTACATATTTAATATTGAGGTGGAGAAATATAACAATGAATATGTCTAAGATTCAATAAGCAATGGATATACATATGTGTAGAGGAAGAAAAAAATAGAGTATCTATGTCAGAAATTAAAGAAGCATCAGGTGAAGGAACTAGAAAAAAAGAGTGTGAAGGAGTAGTTCAGTAGAGAGGGGAAGAAACAGAATAGATTGGTTTTATGTGAGTCAAGGTTGAGTATGTTCTGTTGTGTCAAATGCTGCAGAAATATACAGTAGTTTATGAACATGAGGAAACAATGTGAAATCTAGGCTACTAATTTTAGTAAAGTGGTAGGTTGTAGGCAGGTTTGCAATGAGTGGAATAAAGAAAAGGATTTGAGAAATAAAGTCACAAGTTCAGAGCAATAACTGAAAAGTCTGATGAAGAGGAAGAGGAAAAGTCAGCCACCACTCTGTCATAACTCATTAAGAACATTTCAAGGCAGCTTTCTTTACTTTATTGTTCTTAAAATGGGGGATTCAGGTCTTTGATGAAGTTTTCTTGTTGTTGCTGTTGTTGGCATAGCATAAAGCTAGTTAACAGTATTCCTGTGAGCTTTGAAATATATACATAACGTGATAAGCTCATGTAATATTCAATGTAAAAAGGAGACTCCTCCAGCATATATTCAGCAAAAATTGATTTAATATTTTAAATGATGTTATATTTTCTACTTGGGATATTAAAACAGAATCCTCTGGAAAATTAATGATAGTTTTACAAAATTTCTTATTTGACCTCTTATCTCTGCCTTATTTTTAAAATTTAAGATAAAGTGTCTTTCTGAAACCTATAGCTGGTATTTTAAAATGATGTATGAGTTGCCACAAAGGCATTTCTTTCATTACAAGTTGATTTCCTAAAATAATCAGGATGACCAGGTAGACCATAATAATTTTGATCAACATTTAGATAATTTGAATAGTCTATCACACTTTGCTTTTGTTTAGAATATTTATGTTACTTTCAAAAATATTTATCAAAGTAATAGGAATAATCATATTATTACAGAGATGATTTGGTGAATAACAATTATGCTTTTAAAAACACTTAGAGTAAGTAAAATCTTGGGTTATTTATTTTCTGAAGTGATTTTGGTTGTAATAAGGTAGTTTTTAAGGCTGGGCCTATATTCCCAAACAACTTCATTTTTTTTTTAAGCAATAATTTCTTTTAGTCTAAGTGGGCATTTTGTTCACTTTTTTTTTTTACTGAAAATTTTCAAATGTTGAAATATATTGTGTAAGGTATTAAAACAAATGTGAGTTCTCAAACATTCATACTTTTCCGTTGTGACTATACATAAATAGTGCAATATGTCAAAAATATTGCCCAACCCCAAAAAAGCAGTCCATTTGTATTGCTCTTTTAAGCATAAAGATTAAACTTCATCACATCTTCAGCAAATAAACTCTCAAGAAGGTCATGGCATTGTTTAAATTTTCTATTTGGAGCAATTAAATCAATCCCATAAGACAACTTTAGAAATTACTAAATATTCTATGATAATAAGATCTCTATCAATGAAGTGCTTATCAGGTTGCTATGGAAAATACAATTAAATTAAGAACCTTGGTTGGCAAAAAAATAGTCAGATTGCTACAGGATAATTACTAATAATTGTAGAAAATTCCGAAGCTTTTCAACTTTATCTAGGAAAAATGGCCATGGAATAAAACAAATTTAATTATGTTAATGTAGAAAAGATTGGCAAGAACGTAAATGTATAATAAAAGGTAATTGGTTAATTTAACTATACTATAATCATACAGTGTAATACAATCTAGTCATTCAAAATTATATGTTAAAGACTATGTAATGATATAAAAGAGATTAATAATATTTAGGTAAGGGGGAAAATTCAATTTCAGTTCTTTTTCGGGGGAAAGTCTAATCCCTATTGCAATAACAAGTGATGTCCCCCGTGTAGCTTCATGAGAACTGATCCCAGGCTCACAGTGAGAAGAGGCAATTCTACAGCATTTCTGTCTGTGCTTAGATTTAGGATCAATTCACATGAGGAAGAGGTTTTCCACCACTAGGATTAGCATTACATCTGTTTCATACATCTCTTTCAATTTGTACAATAATAGAGGAAGAAAGAATTGTGAGAAATTGGTCCCCAAAAGTGATATATTTTTTTTTGCAAATTAAAGTCATAGAATGTTAGATTTAGAAAAAGCCCTAGAAGATATCTAATCTTATTTGTTATTTTATTAAGAACATCAAAGGATGGAACAGTGACTTATCCTAAGCTGCACTATTGATGGCACATTTGGGGTTAGAATTCAAGACATAAGAGTAATTAAAAATTTGTCGTAGCTTTTAAATACCATGAACTTAAAGTTCAAGTTCTATCACTGTTTGTTTTTGGTATTTAAGACCTATGATAAATTTTTAATTACTCTTATGTCTTGAATTCTATTTTACACCTCTCAACTTAATCTGTCTGCCTTTCTATTAGATTGTAAAACATTTTATTTATAATTTTTCTGATTTATAATTTTTTGCATAATAAATTAAATTAACACTATGTGGTATGTGTCAAGTATATTTTCTGTCAGTTTGTTATTCTTTCATGTTGTCTGTTTTTCATAACACGTATTTTCATTTTTATGTAATCAGATTTATCATTTTTCAGGTTTTTGCTTTTTTTAAGATTTTATTTATTTATTTGAGAGAGACAGAGACAGAGAGCATGAACAAGTGAGAGCATGAGCAGGGTTGTGGGGAGAAGCAGAGGGAGAGGGACGAGCAGACTCCCTGCTGAGCAGGAAGCTCCCCACCCTGCCAGTGCTTGATCCCAGGACCCCAGGATCTTGACCTGAACTGAAGGCAGACACTTAACTGACTGAGCAACCCAGGTACCCCTTAGGGTTTTGCTTTTGGGGCTTTTGTTTATGCTTAATAACATATTCCCCATTCTACGATTATGAAGTTGATAATTTTTTTTTTAATAAAGAATCTCTTTTCAGGATTTAAAATGTTTAATACATTTAAAATACATTCTGATTTGATGAGTGAGGTATTTGATCTTGAAACCAGTATTCTTCTGGTTTTTACAAGGTATCTTTCTCTAACTCTCAATTTATCTAGAAGATAAATTCTTCTTTTCTAGAAGAAACCTTAGTAAAATTCATCTATGTAAGGAGCTGAGCCTGGTAATTTTTCTCAATTGCATTTATGATTGTCAGCATTTTTCTTGTAGTTTGTTTTATCGTTTCTATGGTCAACAAGGATGAATGGTATTTTTATTGAAAATCATCAGTTTCTTCCAAATTTTTAAATTGATGTGCCCACAATTGGGTGAGACATATATATTTTTTAAGATTTTATTTATTTGACAGAGAGAGGCACAGCAAGAGAGGGAACACAAGCAGGGGGAGTGGGAGAGGGAGAAGCAGGCTTCCTGCCGAGCAGGAAGCCCAATGCGGGGCTCCATCCCAGGACCCTGGGATCGTGACCTGAGCTGAAGGCAGATGCTTAACCATTGAGCTACCTAGGTGCCCTGGGTAAGACATATTTTTACTATTAACATGTTTCCTTCAGAATATGCAGTTATTTCTCCAATCAGAAGTCAAATTTGGGGCATCATTTTGTTTTGTTTTGTTTTTCTTGATTAGGCGACTAAATAGTTTTTCACTTTATCCACCCATTTCTTAAAGCTATTTATCAATTTCCTTGTTTGATAAATTAGTATTTTTAAACTTTTTTTTTCTTGATTTTTCAGTGGGTTTCCATGGACCTTTTGTTCTTTTTTGTTTGTTCATAAATTTTTCTGAGACAAATGTTTAGTTTGTTATAAATCTATTTTTTAAAGACAAACATTTATGGATATGGATCTCTTCTTTGACATACCTTTTTTAACTAATCTAAATATTTTATAGGTAATTTTCCAGCTTTCTGGCTGTAGTCAGAAATCTAATTTGGCTGAGATTCTAGTGATGTGGAGCCTTGCAGATTTGAAAAGCTTAGATACTTCTAGTCCACAAAAGGAACTAATTACAAATTGCAATGCAACAGCTGTCTTAGCAGAAATTAAGACTCTAACTTCATGTCTTTTTCAGATTCTTTCTGAAGACAGTTCTCTGACAACAATAAAATCAAGCTCTCCTTGAAAGTTGTTATGCCAAATGGTCTCAAAATGATGATCAGTATTTAAAAGAAAAGGACAAACAAGAAGAACAAATAATGATAAGAGCTTTTATATTTAAAATATATATCTAGGGGTGCCTGGGTGGCTCAGTGGAGCGTCTGACCCTTGGTTTTGGTCCAGGTCATGATCTTGGGGGTCCCGGGATGGAGCCCCGAGTTGGGCTTCATGCTCAGTGGGGAGTCTGCTTGAGGATTCTTTCTCCCTCTCCCTTTGCCCCTTCCCCTACTTGTGTGCACACTCATTCTCTCTCTCTCAAATACAATAAAATAAATCTTTAAATAGATAGATAAGATCTTTGGGCTTTATTTACTTGTGTATGCATCTAAGGAAAAGCAATAGCAAGAAATATACTCCTTTGGGAAAGCTCCTTGTCTAGCAAGTAGCCTGTGATGGTCATCCCCTGAAATATTCTCCGGGGCCCCAAACATTTTCCAGTACCAATTATTGCCTCAGTGGTGGCTCTGGAGAATAAGGGACAAGAAATAACCTGGCAGAGGGAAGAATCTTGGAGGATAACAAACAAGATTTTTCCCCAGATAAGAGATAAAGATAGTCATATTGACTAATCAAATCAGTTCCTCTTTCAGGGAAGAGCTGTAGTGTTGGCAATTCCTGATGCACTAACTCTATTGATCAATAAATGCTGTGTTTGTTTCCCTTTTACAAATGGGACTTTTTATTTAATTATTCTGTTGCTCATCCACCATTATACATTGGATGTATCGAGGGCAGATATCATGTCTATTAGCTAATTGCTAGGCTATGAGTAGCTGTGTATGAGCTTGATGGAGAGGGTGGCTTATTGCCCAGAAAAATCTAGGAAGTTGTTTTAGAAAGAGAGAATAGACTCTTCTTTGTTCCTTCCTTCATTTTACTGTTTGAATATGATGTCTGGAACTTTAGTAGTCATCTTAGCATGAGAGTCACTCCCCTCAATTTTTCAGAGAGCTTGAAGATATTCAAGTGTCTAATTAATATGGAGTTGTCTGGAAAGACATGCCTGTGTCTGGGATTTTATGATGTACTTCTATACTAGTTAGATAAAGACACTGTTAGTTTGTGGTTCTAACATAAATTTAGTCAAGCCTAGTCCTAACTGATGTATAAATTTTGTCAACTGCTTAAAATTGTATTATTCATCTTTTTCATATCCTTGTGTTTGCCTCTTTGGGTTAAGAAATACCAGCTAAAAAAAAAAAAAAAGAAATATCAGCTAATAATTTGGTATTATTAAATTTATATTAACTTCTTGGGTACTGTCTTTACTGTTTACATATTTGATATGATATGATATAATAGTGTGCATATTCATGGCAGTAATTCTGATAACATCAAAATTTTCCATCATCATTCTCAGGCAATCTTCTTAGCTTTACATAATTTTTAAAACATTCTCCACTGAATTTGACCTTGTTTGATAATACTGTACCAACCTCTGCTTTCTTTCCCTTATATCTACCTGATCTTCACATTTTAATGTCAACCATTTTTGAACTACTTTCTGTTTGATATTCTCCTCTATGTTGTTGATAGTTTGGTTTTATTTCTTTTTTTTTTTCTTTTTTATTTTTTTTAAAGATTTTATTCATTTATTTGACAGAGAGAGAGATAGCTAGAGCAGGAACACAAGCAGGGGGAGTGGGAGAGGGAGAGGCAGGCTTCCCGCTGAGCAGGGAGCCCAATGTGGGACTCGATCCCAGGACCCCGGGATCATGACCTGAGCTGAAGGCAGACGCTTAACGACTGAGCCACCCAGGCACCCTGGTTTTATTTCTTGATCAAATATAATCATCTTAAAAAAAAAAAAGCTGAGCATATCCCATTTACATGTATTTCATAACCAATAGTTGACTTCAAACCTGTTATTTAATTTTAGTATGTTTTATTATTTATTTTCAAAACTTTGTTGATTTTTTCATTTGGTTTCTCTTTTTAATTATAGACTCTTTGTTTTTTCCTCTCTTTCATAATTTGAAAAGTGACTTTTTTTTTTAGTTCTCTTGATGGTTACTATTTGAACAGTGAATAATATAGGTAAACCTTAATTTTTTAATTTGCAATGAATGGGTTCAGTTGCCATCCCAGTCCAGGTAGGGAAGTCACTTCCCAGAAGTACTAGATCTGGGCCGAGCTGTACTCTGCTCTAACCAGCGTGGCCAGGGAGGCTCAGCACTGAGTGTGTCTCTCTTAGCCTAGATTTCATAGGGACAATCTCAAGGGAACAGATTTTGGTGGGGTCTTGGACAAGGATGTGGAGGGGGATGGGCATAACTTAATTAATAACTTTTACATGTTTAAACATATGATATGTGGGCCACCATTTGTACTCTTTCTCCTAGACTGCATAAATGTTAAGGGCAGGACTATATTTAAAAAGCTACCACATGGGAATATAATTATCATTAAACAATTAGAGTAACATTAAATATGTTTAAAAGCTTTGTTCATCCATAAATATTGCGGTTAAGTTAATATGCTTATTAAAACTGTAATCTGTAATGTTGTGGCATGCTCTTCCTGCATCAGAAACACAAAACTAAATTCCTACCATATCCAAACCCTTCCAATGTGAAGCTACCAATTATTTAAGTTATACTCACCTTCCACATAAGAGGGTGTTAAATATTCCACATTTTTATTTACTCATGAATTTTTATATGCACTTCTCTGGCTTTGGAAATAACTATATATATATTTAGAATTCCAAATTCACTGTCTATTGCTTTAGCCCCTTGAAGCAAATACATTCTTCTTTTGTTTTGTTTAAATTTAATGAACTATTTTTCTTGATTACGATTTGTGAATTCAAAAAACTGCTTTGAGTTAATTACCATCTAAGCCAAGATGTAAAAGTCTGATGATGTTAGTATAATAAAAAGTGAGTTATTTGTGATAATGATACAAATATTAAAAAGCTCGCCAGCAGCAGTAGCAGTGATTCATACCTGCTCGAAATCTCACAATAGAATGTATCTACTTTCTTTATAGTTGTGATGTTATGTAATTTTAACTGATTCTTTTTTTTTTTAATTTTTCCTTTTTTTTTCTTTTTAAAGATTTTATTTATTTATTTGACAAAGAGAGACACAGTGAGAGAGGGAACACAAGCAGGGCAAGTGGTAGAGGGAGAAGCAGGCTTCCCGCTGAGAAGGGAGCCCGATGTGGGACTCAATCCCAGGACCCTGAGATCATGACCTGAGCCAAAGACAGATGCTTAACTGACTGAGCCACCCAGACATCACTGAATTAAGTCTTAATATTCAAATTCTCAATGTGGTTTCCTTTTGCCCCACATTAAGTTTAGAGGCATTTTTAAAATTTATTTTGAAGGGGAGGATCCTTTCTCATAGTAAAGGATTTTCCCTTAAATGTATCAGAAAGACTCCTTTTACTACTAAATATCTAATAAAGGTACACCGTCCTGTTGTAAGGTGAGAAAGTTAGGCTTAATTCAGAGTTCATATTATACACTAAACACTTGGCTCTGACAGACAACACTGGCCTTCTACACTTCCCACACTGTGGTCCATGCGAGTTTGTCCTAACTTTTAAAGCTAAACTGAGATCTCAATTTTAATATTGACAGTGTGAAACATCAAGTAGTTTTATAATTATTTCTGGAGAATAGAAAGCATTTTTTCTTCATAAACTAACAAATAAGTTTGGAAGTAATCTAAAAAATGGAGACAAGATTCAAACTCAAAGCTCTCCAAATGTTTCACTTTATTAAAAATAACTTTAGATTGACAGAAGACTTCCAGAAATACAAATAAATACAAATGTTATCTTTCACCTTCTCTGGAAACCACCTTAAAGATAAAGGGATTTTTAAAGATGCATAAACCAACAAGAGAAAAACAAAGCAGATAACATTAGGCACAAAATGATAATGGAAGTTAGAAGGTCAAGGGGAAGTGATTAAACCCAAGAATACAGAATCCTAAGAAGATAGATAAGAAAGCAAAACATAAAGTATAATAATACTGCATGTTCCCCAGGTAACTCCAAAATTAGTGGTACTCAACTCCTTCACATAGAGGTAAAAAAGGAGAAGGTTAAAGTAAGGAGGACTGATGAAATTTCACTTAAGAAGCAGTCAGACCTATTGTTCCTTTCACTACTCAAATTTCCCTTCTCTTACCCCTGAAAGAAAGGGCGGTTTATTTTGTAGAAATGGTAAAACACATGTTCTCTGATATGAACTCATCAAGCACAAATGTGGAGAGGGTTGCATCCAAAAGCAGAGAGATTAAGCAGACGTAAGGATACTGAACTAAGGTCCTTCACTCTACCCCAGTCTGTTTCACATTACTCAGTTTCCTACAAGTGAGGTTTTTACCTTCCCTGCACCCTAAAAGATGTTCCCCATAAGAATCCCCAAAGAGCAACAGGGGAAAGTACCAGAGATGATAATAAAGCAGAAAGGAAAACTTTGCCATAACACTTGAAAATTACCTTCTCAGAAAGAAGGGTATTATTTTCTCAGAGAGTAGAGAAAAATACAAAAAATCAATAAAAAGGAGCCAAAGACAAGGAAAAAAGTTTAGGAAGTTAAAAAACACCATTTGAAGGAGTTCTACAAAAAGAGAAGCAAGAAAAAGAGGAAGAAAAATCACTAACGAAACAAGCCAAGAAAACTTTACAAAACAGGAAAGAATGCCCAGCATAACGGATCAAAGTAGATCTACCCCAAAGAACTTCCTCATGAGATTTTAGACTACAAAGATATATTCCTGAAGAGAAATAAAATCACATGCAAAGTAATCAAGAATAATCCTGAATGCACATTTAAACAGTAACACTATACAATAAAAGGCAATAGAGAAATACTTTAAAAATTCTGATTAATAAACCTTTTAAAACTAGAAATCTATATCAAGAGAAGTCATTGATCACCGTTGAGGGTAGAATCAACATCTGAAGTCTCAGATTGTTATTTCCCTTGTACACTCATTAGGGAATCTACTAGATGGTGTATTCCACCAAACATGGCAAACACCAAGAAAGAGGAAGACACGGGGTATAGGAAATGGAAGATTAATTCCAGGAAAGAGTCATCAGGGCTCTGCAGAGTGTAATAAAAGTTAATCCCAGGATGACAGCAGTGTACCTATAGAGAAGGCAAACAGTCCAGATGGAAGTAGTCACATGACTCCAAATTAGATTTCTTCAGAAAGATAAAACTGGTGAAACTCTTTTCTCTGGACATCTTAAGAGAAGATTTAAACAATTGGTGAAAAGTTTTAAAGTGTTAAATTTGAAAAAAAACAACAAAACAACAAAATAAGAAAATTATTAAGTCCAAGAAAACAATTTTGTAAAAAAAAAAAAAAGGAAAGAAGAAGGAAAGAAAGAAAGGGAAAGGAAGAACGAAAGAAAGAAAGAAAAAGAAAGAAAGAAAGAAAGAGAAAAAAAGAAGTTACAATTTATTACATGGTTCAACTGTTCAACTGTAAAAAGAATTTTTTTCATCTGGTGATGGGAAAAGTGTATTTTTTTTTAAAGATTTACTTACTTTGGAGAGAGGGCAATTGGGGAAGGGCAGGCAGGAGGGAAAGAGAGAATCTTAAGCAGACTCCCCAATGAGTGTGGAGCCTGATGTGGGGCTCAATCCCAGGGCCCTGAGACCATGACCTGAGCTGAAACCAAGAGTAGGACACTCAAACACTGGAGCCACCCAGGCACTCCTGTGTAGTTATATAACAAAAATTACAACACACCTACACTGGAATGATGGGAGGTATGATAAAAAGTGTGTGTGTGTGTGTGTGTGTGTGTGTGTGTTGGGGGTGTGGTAGAGAACAGCAGGAAGCAAGGAAAATCAATAATACCTAACACTGGAGAAATAAAAAAGTAGTAACAAATATAATATAGAGATGTGGAAGTAAAAGTAAAATTAAAAAGTTGAAAGAGATAGAAATGAAAAATAGATGGGGACAAGGGAAAAAAGGGCCTGTTTTTCATAAAAAGCCATGTAAAATGATTTATCTTTTTAAACTAGAGCATGCATCACTTTGATTAAGGTTAAAAAAAACAGCTTAGTGTTTTTAGAATTGCATGTCAAACCCATTAGTGAGTAATGAAATTTATATAGTCACTCTCTGCTTTAACAAAATGAAATACAACTGGAAGGAGTAATATAGAAAATATCAAGGTAATATGAATTGTGTTATCAATGCAGTAAAAGTGTGTTGTTTTTTGAAACGTGCCTGGGTAAGTATGAGTGTGTATGCTATGTGTATACTGTTCTTAGTTATTATTGAAAATACATTGCTTGATCTAATTCTCTAGTTATGAAAAGGGAAGCAGGCCCAAGAAAGTGTTGACTTTCACACACAATAGCAGACACATCTGAAAACAGAACTCCTCTTACAAGAAGGTTCTTTACAGCATGACATCTTTTTAATGCAATGGAATGTCCATAGACTATAAAGTTCAAAGACCCTAAATTAATATTCCAGGATTACCATTTCATTGATTTACAAAATTGTTGACCTGTACAGTTTTCTCTCATCTCTTTTCTGTTTTTTTTTTTTTTTTTGAGCAAATCACTTATAACATGTTTATTCCTTTATTATCATTTTTGAGACTTCCTACGGAGCCAGAGATAAGTGCATAGACTGAATCCATCATGATTAAACAGAATTCTGTCTAAGCTTTTTCTGTTATGTCATTATCAGAAAGGATATACCACCTGAGGGATTCTGTTGCTAATTAACTTTACCATTGGGGATAATATTTATTCTCTGAACTTCAACTTCTCATCCATTAAACAATGAGGCTGGACTCGTTTCTTTCTCTCTCTGGAATCCACATTTCAAAAGCCTAAGTATTTCCTATGTTTTATAACACGTCCTTCCTCAACCCCCATTTTTACATTTTTAGAGTCAATGTCTTATAATTTATATAATTAATAATTAATCTCTCTTAGAATTTCATGAGAAATTCTTCCCATTTTTTTAGGAAAGCCACACTACATTGAAGGTATGTCTTACCAATTCACAAGTTTTCCCTACAAATATTTTTGATACCAGCTACTCCCTGACCTCATGCAAGAACTAAAAAATTGCCAAATCATCACTCTAATTATAATCTCTAAGCTAGTATCTTGGATCCTCATACTAAATGTGGAGGATATTTGCCATATTTTATACTTTTTAACAACTTTTTGTTCAGGGAGCTTTTCTAGGAGTCCTGCCTATCTACGACGGAAGCTAGAAACTTGCTTGTATAGCCTCCTTGAAGCTTGGCTCTTCCAGTCAAACACTAAATATTTATTACTTCTTAACACTTTCTGTAAATCAAGAACTCAAGAGCAGCTGACTAGACAGTTCAGGCTCAGAGACCCTCAAAAAGTTGCAGTCAAAAATTGGCCCAAACTACAATCATTCCAAAGCTTAACTGGGGCTAGAGCATCTGCTTTCAAGGTGGCTCACTCGTATGCCTGGCAAATTGGTCGTAGCTAATTGTAAGGAGCCTCAGTTCTTCGCTATGAAAGCCTCTTCAGTGTTCTCACCACATGGTGGCTAGCTTCCCAAAAAGCAAATAATCAGAGAGAAAGAGACAGGCAGAGAGAGCCAGGGAGCCAGAAGGAAATTACTCTTTTCATTATCTAGCCTCAGAAGTCACATACCACCATTTCATCCATGGTCTATTTGTAAGACATGAGTCACTAAGTCCAAAACATTTGCAGACATATTTTAAAACCACCATTCTTATCTTTTTGTTCTTCCATCCTCAACACCTGACTTGCATTATGAAGATCAAGATGGCTTATGGATTTCTAGTCATCCAGGTCGTTATTTTAGCAGCAGGAA
Source organism: Mirounga angustirostris (assembly GCF_029215605.1). Taxonomy (NCBI): domain Eukaryota; kingdom Metazoa; phylum Chordata; class Mammalia; order Carnivora; family Phocidae; genus Mirounga; species Mirounga angustirostris. Next base: position 141,756,294 of record NW_026991710.1, on the reverse strand, counting down.
AGAGAAAAATACTTGGTAGAATTGTGTGCCCTTTACCTTTTAAGGAAATTTCAAGGAAATCTCAGTGAAGGCTTCTATTTAGGCTTTGACGGCTAGAATTCTGTTGCTCCCTCAGCTGCAAAGGAGGCTGAAAAATATAATATTTTATTATTTGTGATAATATGCCTGGCTAAACTTTGGGGTTCTGTTATAAAGCGGGGTAATGAAAGTGGATGTTAGTGTAGGCGACCAACTTTCTCTGTTCAGAGAGCCAATAAATTAATTATTAAAACACAATCAAGAGACTTCTGGTTCTGAAGATGGGGAAGCTCCATTCCTCCCAATGCCTCCTTCTTACAACTTAAAAAACCCTGAACATATCTCCAAAAATAAGCTTAGGAAGACTCTTAGAGGTGGAAATTAGAAGGTAGATTGCCTAGGGACACAAGACTCGGAAAAGAAAATAAACATGAGTCCTCTGGGTTCCTTCCTTATTGCTGCCCATATATCCCAGTCAAAACACTACCAGAAGGTTCTAATTTGGAATAGACAGAAACTCACTCCAAAAATCTTATTCTCCCAAGCCAAAGGACTTAGAAAAGGGTGGCCTAATAACAATGTATTCTTGGCAATAACTGCCCTATTCCAGCCAAACATCAATGTATAAATGGCAACCCCATTCCCTTCAGTTTCACTGTGGATCTGAGCTTTAACCTCACAGACATTGAGAGATTGAGCAAGGAAGTGTAAGTCTGAGCTAATCAGCACCTCCTTGATGTCAGTGGGTCCCAGGGTAGCTGAGCTTTCATCCTTACTCTCCAGCAGCAGAGAAGTTATCAGTTAGCTTTCCACTCATTTCTATACAGATGTCATAAGGGCCCAGCATGGAACTCGGCTACTTCTCTTCTTTCCATCTCCCACATTCCAAACTCAGAGGCAATGAGAAATCTCACTCACTGCTGGGAAGATATTAACAGGAGTTGAGTTTCCAACCCCACCACCTACAGAGGCAGTATGAGTATGAATTAGTGCCCCATTTTGCAAGTAATGGTTTTGGCAGGGTCCAAATGAGAAGTTGAATTTATACACACACCTAACACTGTGACTATCACTTAACAGGGAACAGTTTACTTAAAAAATTTAAATTGGAATCAGTCATAACATAATATCCAAAATGAGAAAGACACTTAACAAATACCAATCCCAAGATAAATCTGTTGTTTGAACTATCTGACAAGGTTTATGAAAGCCTAAAAGTGTTTCGACAGTTACAAATCCTTTTGAAACAAATGGGAAAATAGAAAATCAAGGAAATAGAAATTATAAGAAGAACTACATAGAAATATGAGAATTATATAACTGAAAAATATAATAATTGAAATTAAAAACTCACTAGATGGCCTCAATAGTAGAGTGAAGATGACAGAATAGAATCAACTAACTTGAGAATGGGAAACACATCATTTGAATTTACCTAATCTGAATATCAGAAAATTGACAAAAAAATTAGACTCTCAGTCACCTGTGAAACAATAACAAAAGAACTAATGTTCATATATTTGCATTAAAGGAAAGGACAGAGAAGGAGATACTGACAACATAGATACTTGAAAAATAATGGATGAATATTCCCCAAATATGGTGAAAGACACATACCTACAGATTCAAGAGATTGAGTTACCATCAAATATGATGTATCCAAAGAAATCAAATCCATGAATATGAAAGAAAGAAAGAAAGAAAGAAAGAAAGAAAGAAAGAAAGAAAGCTTAAAATTGGCTAGAGAGAGAGACCGTGTTACTTATAGAGAACAACAATTCACATGACAGTGGACTTCTGAACCATGGAGGACAGAAGAAAATGATAGTTTTTTTTTTTTTAAGATTTTATTATTTATTCATGAGAGACAGAGAAAGAGAGGCAGAGGCAGAGGGAGAAGCAGGCTCCCCGTGGAACATGGACCCTGATGCAGGGCTCGATCCCAGGACCCTGGGATCATGACCTGAGCCGAAGGCAGATGCTTAACTGACTGAGCCACCCAGGCACCCAAAAATGACAGTTTTTAAGTGCTGAAAGAAAAGAACTGTCAATCATGAATTCTACATCTGGTGAAATAATGCTTCAGGAGGGAAGAGAAAGTAAAGACATTCCCAGATGAAAGAAAACTAAAAGCAAATCTCACTAGCAAACTGATCTTTGAAGTATGGCTAAAGGAAGTTTTCTAAAGAGAAATAAAATGATAACAAAAGAAGTCTTGGGACTTCAGAAAGAAATAAGAATATTGGAATTTGGGTTAAAGGAGTAAACTCATGGGGTGCCTGGGTGGCTTAGTCATTAAGCGTCTGCCTTTGGCTCAGGTCATGATCCCAGGGTCCTGGGATCAAGCCCTGCATTGGGCTCCCTGATCAGTGGGAACCCTGCTTCTCCCTCTCCCACTCACCCTGCTTGTGTTCCTGCTCTCACTATCTCTCTCTCTGTCAAATAAATAAATAAAATATTAAAAAAAAGGAGTAAACTCATAAGATTTTTTTTTCCTCATGAGTTCCCTAAATCATATTTGATGGTTGTAGCAAAATTGTAACATCACCTAAGTTGTACCCTATGTATGTGGAGGAAATCCTTGAGACAATTATATTTGAAAAGTAGAGAAAGTATTTGGACCTAAACAGAAATAAGGTTAATATACATTGTTGAGATAAAATATACAAGAGATAAAACTTCCATATTAGTAGACTGTCATACGTTGAATATGTATATTGTAATATCTAGAGAAACTAAGATAGAGTATACCTTTAGTCATAAAATAAGCCTCAACAAATTTAAAAGAACTAAAATCATACAGAGTATATTCTCTGACAATATGGAATAAAACTAGAAATTTATAGCAGAAAAAGAATAGGAAAATCTCCAAGTGTTTGGAAATTAAGCAATACACTTGTAAACAATCTCTGAGTCAAAAAGGAAGTTTAAAAGGAAGTGCACAGAACTGAATAGAAATGAACACAATATATTAAAATATGTGAGATGCAGCTAAAGCAGTGCAGAGAGGGAAATTTATAGAATTAAATACTTAGGAAAGAAGAAAGTTCTTAAATTAATAATCTCATGTCTTTTCTTAAGAAATTAGCAAAAGAAGAGCAAAATAAACTCAAATAAGTAGAAGGAAGAAAATAGTGAAGAAGAGAAATCAATAAAATTGAAAACAAAAATGGAAAAAAGAAACAAAAAGTCATTTCTTCAAAAAATCATTAAAAATCATAAGTCTCTAGCAAGACTGACAAAAATGGGAAGAAGTCACAAATCATAATATCAAGGCTATAACTACATGTCCTGCATCCACTAAAAGGGGTGATAGGAGAACAATAAAAATACCTTTACACTTACATATTTGACAATTTAAAAGAAACTTATCAATTCCTTAAAAATCACCTCCAAAACTCAACCATAATGAAATATACAAACTGAATAGTTAGTCCTATGCTAAGTAAAGAAATTAAATTTGTAATTTAAAAAGCTCCCAAAAGGAAAAAAAAAAAAGTCAAGAAAAATATCTCAATATCTCAATTCAAGGTACAACCTGAATCAAATTGAGCTGTATTGTTGATTGCAATCTAGAGCTTCATTAGTATGGCAAATCTTTTCAATTAGTGTTGCTTGTTTCAAAAAAATAAAAAATAAAAAGAGCAAAAACATTTCTCCAGAAAAGAAAAAAAAAAAAAGGAAAGTTGCATTATTGATGTGTTATGTTTTATTTCTTCATGTTCTAAAAAATAAAAAAATGTTTTCTTGATTCACAGGGGAAATCTCTGTGTATCTGTGAGCACTGCAAAGTATTGCAGGCAGCTAAGTGAGGAATTTTATATTATTGAAATTATCTTGAAATACACTTTAAAATGTATTTTAAAAGAATACTTTTTGCTTTGCTATTTTTCTAGATCACTCTATTTGTGTCTAATGTTATTTTTGATACAGAACAAAATACCTAATAACATGATCACCATATTTTTTCACAGTTCTCTAATTTTACCTGTGTTCTTTTCTCTAAAAGGCACGCTATTCATATCATACTTCCCCTGGCTAATAACTCATTCCTCAAGATTAGTAAGTCATGTCCCTTAAATTGCCTGTTTCTTTGCTCCCACAGCATCCCCTGAAAATCTCTGATGTAAATATGTTACATTTGCTCCCCTCGACACTGCCATTTTTAAAACAATGCTCTGACCTTCCTTCCTTCCGGGAACTAGTCAGTCCCCACCTCACAAATCAAAGATTTGATAGGGACTGCTGTGTATCACTACTCCTATTATTATTGGGACCTTAGATCCTCCCTGGCGCAGGCATTTTTTCAGGATTGGGTATGTAACCAAGTCAAAATTAATATGATTCAAAGAAGCAAATGTTGAAGCTTCTAAGGTGGGGAAACTACTTTTTGCTTGTGTAGGAGCTGTAGGAAGAGAATCTCTCCCTTTCCCTAGAACTCTAGTATGAGGATGTGTTCTTTTTTTTTTTTTTTTAAAGATTTATTTATTTAATTGAGAGAGAGAGAGTGCATGAGGTGGGGAGGGGCAGAGGGAGAGGGAGGGAGAAACTTTAGCAGACTCTGTGCTCAGCACAGAGCCCCACAAGGGGCTCGATTTCACTACCCTGAGACCATGACCCTGAGATTGTGACCCTGAGATCATGACGTGAGCCAAAACCAGGAGTCTGACGTTTAACCACTGTGCCACCCTAGGCACCCCTAGTATGTGAGGTTTCTAAGTGCCTGGACATTTTTTAACACCATGAACAAACATGAATTCGGTAGGGTGGAGTTTCATATTATTAAGTTGGCTCATGATGGAGAAATCTGGTCTCAATAGTTTTATTTGAGCTATTTGTCTGAGGCCAAGCCTATTGCTAAACTTTTTGTTTATATATGACAGTTCACATTTCAGTATCCTGGTTTTGGTTCAGGAGGGGACCTGATTGACATAATTCCTATCTTAACCCTCAATCTAGTTAAATTATTAATTTATGTGTTTTCTCCCCAGTAAGAGTCTGAGTTCTTGTGGAATGGAATCATGTAGCAGCTTATTCATATTTCTTTTTTACCACTAGAGAAGTTTTATTTTTCACACATTTTATTCTCATCATCCATTTCATAAGACCAAAGACATACCAATCACAGATTTAAAATTTGAGCTCTTGAAAGAAAAAAAAGAAAGGAATTGTATCAATCTAATAAATGATATTCCAAGATGGATAATCATGGTCTTTTATTGATTTCCTTGCTGTTCTTGGCAGGAAGCGGTGCCTTTTTTTTTTTTTAAAGCAGCTCTCAATTAACATTTTTTTTAAATTTATTTTTTAAAAATACTTTTTATATCTTTTTTAAAGCTTTTTGTTTTAATTCCAATTAGTTAACATACATTATTATATTAAGTTCAGGTGTATATTATAGTAATTCAACTTCCATTCAACTTTCACTTCCATACATCACCCTGTGCTCATCACCTATTTAACCCATCCCCTGCCCACCTCCCTTCTGGTGACCATCAGTTTGTTCTCTATAATTAAGAGTCCCTTTCTTGATTTGTTTGTCTCTCTTATTTTTTTCCCTTTGCTTATTTGGTTTGTTTTTAAAATCCATGTATGTGTGAAATCATATGGTATTTGTCTTTCCCTGACTGACTTATTTTACTGAACATTATGCTCTCTAACTCCATCCATATCATTGCAAATGGCAAGATTTCATTCTTTTTAATGGCTGAATAATATTCCACTGTGTATATATGTGTATATATATCATTACTCCTATTATTATTGGGACCTTAGATCCTCCTTGGCACAGGCATTTTTTCAAGATTGGCTATGTAACCAAGTCAAAATTAATATGATTCAAAGAAGCAAATGTTGAAGCTTCTAAGGTGGGGAAACTCCTCTCTGCTTGTGTAGGAGCTGTAGGAAGAGAATCGCTCCCTTTCCCTAGATCTCTAGTATGAGATGTGAGATTTCTTTTTTTTTTTTTTGCATGTATTTTTTTTTATTCTTATGTTAATCCCCATACATTACATCATTAGTTCTAGATGAAGTGTTCCATGATTCATTGTTTGTGCATAACACCCAGTACTCCATGCAGAATGTGCCCTCCTCAATACCCACCACCAGGCTAACCCATCCTCCCACCCCCCTCCCCTCTAGAACCCTCAGTTTGTTTTTCAGAATCCATCGTCTCTCATGGTTTGTCCACCCCTCCGATTTCCCCCGCTCCATTCTTCCCCTCCTGCTACCTTCTTCTTCTTCTTTTTTTTTTCCTAACATATATTGCATTATTTGTTTCAGAGGTACAGATCTGAGATTCAACAGTCTTGCACAATTCACAGCGCTTACCAGAGCACATACCCTCCCCAGTGTCTATCACCCAGTCACCCCATCCCTCCCACCCCACCCCCCACTCCAACAACGCTCAGTTTGTTTCCTGCGATTAAGAATTCCTCATATCAGTGAGATCATATGATACATGTCTTTCTCTGTTTGACTTATTTCACTCAACATAATACCCTCCAGTTCCATCCATGTCATTGCAAATGGCAAGATCTCATTCCTTTTGATGGCTGCATAATATTCCATTGTATATATATACCACATCTTCTTTATCCAGTCATCTGTTGATGGACATCTTGGCTCTTTCCACCGCTTGGCTATTGTGGACATTGCTGCTATAAACATCGGGGTGCATGTACCCCTTCGGATCCCTACTTTTGTATCTTTGGGGTAAATACCCAGTAGTGCAATTGCTGGATCTTATGGTAGCTCTATTTTCAACTTTTTGAGGAACCTCCATACTGTTTTCCAGAGTGGCTGCACCAGCTTGCATTCCCACCAACAGTGTAGGAGGGTTCCCCTTTCTCCGCATCCCCGCCAACATCTGTCGTTTCCTGAGTTGTTAATTTTAGCCATTCTGACTGGTGTGAGGTGGTATCTCATGGAGGTTTTGATTTGGATTTCCCTGATGCTGAGCGATATTGAGCACTTTTTCGTGTGTCTGTTGGCCATTTGGATGTCTTCTTTGGAAAAATGTCTGTTCATGTCTTCTGCCCATTTCTTGATTGGATTCTTTGTTCTTTGGGTGTTGAGTTTGATGAGTTCTTTATAGATTTTGGATACTAGCCCTTTATCTGATATGTCATTTGCAAATATCTTCTCCCATTCTGTCGGTTGTCTTTTGGTTTTTTTTTTAAATGCATTTTTTTTTTTTTAAGATTTTATTTATTTATTTGAGAGAGAGAGAGAATGAGAAAGAGCACATGAGAGGGGGGAGGGTCAGAGGGAGAAGCAGACTCCCTGCCAAGCAGGGAGCCCGATGCGGGACTCGATCCAGGGACTCCAGGATCATGACCTGAGCCGAAGGCAGTCGCTTAACCAACTGAGCCACCCAGGCGCCCTGTCTTTTGGTTTTGTTGACTGTTTCCTTTGCTTTGCAAAAGCTTTTGATCTTGATGAAGTCCCAATAGTTCATTTTTGCCCTTGCTTCCCTTGCCTTTGGTGATGTTTCTAGGAAGAAGTTGCTTTGGCTGAGGTCAAAGAGGTTGCTGCCTGTGTTCTCCTTTAGGATTTTGATGGACTCCTGTCTCACATTGAGGTCTTTCAACCACTTGGAGTCAGATTTCTTTTTTTTTTTTTTAAGATTTATTTATTTAATTGAGAGAGAGAGTGCATGAGGTGGGGAGGGGCAGAGGGAGAGGGAGGGAGAAACTTTAGCAGACTCTGTGCTCAGCATATATATATATATATATATATATATAAAATCTCACATTTTCATCCTTTCATCAGCCAATGGACAATTAGGTTGCTTCCATATCTTGGCTATATAATGCTGCTGCTATAAACATCAGGGTACATGTATCCCTTGAACTAGTGTTCTTATACTCTTTGGCTAAGTACTCAGTGTGTGATTGCTGGATCATAAGGTAGTTCTATTGTTAACATTTTGAGGAACCTCTACTGTTTTCCACAGTGGATGCGCCAGTTTGCGTTCCCACCAATAGCACATGCACGAGTGTTCCTTTCTCTCCATATCCTCTGCCACACCTGTTGTTTTTCGTGTTGTTGATTTTAGCCATTCCGATGGGTGTGAGGTGATACACCATTGTAGTTTCAATTTGCATTTTTCTGATGATAAGTGATGAGCATCTTTTAATGTTTCCGTTGGCTATCTGAATGTCTTCTGTGGAGAAATGTCTGTTTATGTGTTCTGCCCATTTTTTAATGGGATTAATTATTTTGGGGGTATTGAGGTTGATAACTTCTTTATATATTTTGGATACTAATCCTTACTCGAAATGTCATTTGCATCCACTTTCAAGCGCATTGTTTAGCATTTAGAGAGCAATCAATAAATATATTTAAGGTAAATAGCAAGAGAATAACTTTTTAACTTTAAGAGAGGAAAAACTTATATTACTTGTAAATTGTTTCATGTTGTTGTTTAACTTTTCATTAAATATGTTCTTTACTTTCAGCAATCCTGTAGAGTACAGGATGCTTACACATATGTATGGACAGTAACCATAACATTCTCTCTTTTTTAATACAACTGCTTCTCATGGAGAGTACTCCCCATTTATCCAAGAGGACAGAACTAAGTGTCAAGGATTTGCAATATCACTTGGGATACTTTTTATCCTCTGAAAATAGGAAACCAATAATAATTTAATAGAGAATGATATGTGAAGCCTGTTTTACACTAGTCAGCTAAAAATAAGTAAACAAACAAAAACTCACAAAGATTAACATAAAAGATTCTTTGTAGATCTTGATTTAGAAACTGTAACTATAGCCAATACTCTACCAGGCCAAAAAACATTCTGACTCAACATATATTCTTATATAAAGGTTACTATATTAATAAATCTGCAGGTCAAATCAATTTTTAAAAAACATGTCTGTATTAATCTCAAGGGCAGAGGTATTTTTAAAAGTCTTTTTGACTTGCAGATTTTAAAATTTCCTAACTCTAAGAATATGTGTATTTCTGTACGTGTATGTAGAGTTTACTGTTGCAATATTCTTGTGCATTTTATTTAACCATTCTTGTGTCAGTTTCTTGTGCTTCTCAGTATATAATACAATTTATATTTTTCCTTAAAAAATAGTCAAGAAATATATCTCAACATAAAGTAAGAACAAATTTTAATTGCCTTATCGGACACTTTCCAGTACCATCTACTTAGTAATCAATTAATTTAATCAGATTCACCTTCTGGTTTAAATGTTGAAAAATGCCTTTTTAAGAATTACAGTAATTGAACTGATTGATGTGCTTCCCATATTTATTACAGCTTTTAAGTCTGTTTATCTGCCAAATGTTTTATTTTTTTTTAAAGATTTTATTTATTTATTTGACAGAGACAGAGACAGAGACAGTGAGAGCAGGAACACAAGCAGGGGGAGTGGGAGAGGGAGAAGCAGGCTTCCTGCTGAGCCGGGAGCCCGATGTGGGACTCGATCCCAGGACCCTGGGATCATGACCTGAGCCGAAGGCAGTCACTTAACCAACTGAGCCACCCAGGCGCCCACTACCAAATGTTTTAGATTAAAATAAATCATAAGAGGACCTGTTTATCAAATCAGATATCTGGTATCTTCTGTTAGCTTAAGTGAGGTTGGTCTCTGAAAACAAACAAACAAACAAACAACAAAGACCATATTACTATTCTAGCAATTCCATTCTAGTTTTAAAAAAAATGTTTACTTTTGATGCCCCTAATGCAAATCTTAGTAATTACTGCTACTTTCTATTAAATCAAGCACAGATGATTTATAAGACATCTAAAGTTTCAGTAAATAAAATCCCAAAATGAGGACACAGAATGCTCCTTCCTGATATGTTTTTTTATGATGATGTTGGCAGGTCTTTAATTTCCTTCTGAATTTTTAATACCCAGAGTTTTACTTCATTTTTTTATATGCTGAATTCAAGCTCATAGCTCATGAGCTCAAGTTCTTGGATTTGGCAGAAGGCACCACTCTTAGATGGTTGACTTTGATTTTCATACATCAAGTATTGTTTCCCTCACCTTATAATGAAATATTTCAGACATAGCCAAATTATGCCTTTAGGATAACTCATCTATCATTTAATCACAGCTTCTGGTGACTTCAAATACTCTACAAAGCCCCTTACTGCCCATCTCTCCTTATCTTCCACCAGCTGGCTGTAATGGAAAGGCAAACAATATTTGTTTCACTGGCATAAGGAGAGGGAGGCAGTCTGGGTTAATTTTCTTCTCAGCCAACCCAGTAGACTGCCTGCTGGGTTCCGGGCTTCCTTTTGTTGAGACTGGGGGTCTGAGTGAACAAGGTCATTTGAGTCAAGGTCTAAGGTACTCAGCATTGAAGTGGAGTGACTTCTGTCCTAGCTTAGCAAGCTCCCTGACTTAACCATCCCTTCTTTCTTTGACTACCAAGAGATGAGTCCTCACTCTTACTGAAATAAAGTTAAATGAATGCACAACAAGTGGGAGAGGAAGGATATGGGGGCAATGGAAAGGAAGAACATAAACAAAAGATCCAAACAGAGAAGTTTCTATATATAGAGAGAAAACTTAAAAGCATCATCTTTCTTGATGACTTCATAGGCTTTCAAAAATCCTTCCTTTGTGTTTACTAACTATGGGATTCTGAGCAAGCTGTGAGGAATAAAGAATAGCATGTATGTAAAGTGCCTAGCACATGGAAGATGCAATGACTTGGACTATTCTATATAGCCTCAGGATGTTAGGAATAACATTTTTATAGTCGCTGGGAAAGAAAGGTAACTTATTAAAGACAACTAAAGGGTGTGTTTCTGTGTGTGTGTGTTTCTGTGTGTGTGTGTTTCTGTGTGTGTATGAATTTAAAGATATGGAATTCCATTAAGGTCTTCATAGATCCCAATCTCAAAGGTGGTTATAAATGGACCCCTTGTCACCATATATTTAGTATTTATTGTTCTAGGACTGTGACAAATCTAAAAATGAGGGTAAATAAACCTAGAGAAGAAACAGATTTAATATAAAAATAATTTCTAGTAAAATGTCTTGCACATATTTGATAATAGATGATTGTTAATTGATTGACTTAATGTTTAGCACAAGAGGAGTTAAAAGGTTAAGGAAACAAATATAGAGGTAAGGTTCAAGCTTGGAGTGGCTTTAATATTGGCTTTTTATAATGTATATGAAAAATTATTTGGCATGAAGTGACAGAAGTGACAGAAAAGGGACTGGGAATCTGAATATCTGTGTCTTGCTGTGAGTTTCAATTTTATAAAGCATGATCAGAAACACAAAACCAAGCTCTACCTACTTACTTCTGGTGCCAGTGTCTTATTCTGCCTACCCCAAACACCCCACTCCACTTTGTACTTTTTTTATGTTTTCCAGTTCCCTATGAATGTTCTCAATAAAACAGGGAAGCAGTCAGTGAATTACTCCCCTCTGTGCCAACCCACTTTGACTTGCAAGGTTCCTAACTACCCCTCCCATATTTTGCCTCCCACTTAATACTCTTCCTGTATTCTTCCCTGCTGTGTTTTGCTCTCCACAAGCTTTCAATTAATCTCCACTGAGGTGTTAACTGATAACCAAGGTGTTAACTGAAGTGTGAATTCTCTCAGGATTATTTAAATTTTGAAAGCAGGCTCTTTGAAGACCCAAACATTCCGTAATAGAGAGAAACTGAAAGGAGACTTCCCTGTGATTAATACATCAAACCATCACACTTAGTAGACTTTTATTCTCACTACTAACTTGCCCAGAAACTTACCCTTAACAATGGCATGGCTTTGGAAGAAGGTAGAGGTTTAAGGAGCTCTGCTAGTAGTACTAGTAGAGGAACTAAACCATACCAGACCAGCACAAATGCGCTCATTCTATTTCTTTTGACTTAGGGCATTTCAAACTTGCAGTGTGTTGGTAAATCCTGTTCTACCTTCAGATATGGAGTTTGATACCCTATTCGAGGCTTTTCTCCCAAGAGAAGTACAAGCAGTGAAAGCTAGATGTGAAGAGATCCTATGAACATGTCAGGGTCAGCAAATGAAAAACATGCGTTTTGGGGGTAAATACAAACTTATGCTAAAATATATAACAGATGCTAACATTGAGGGTGGAGGAGTGTTAGAGCATTATCCCTCATCAAATATTTTATAGCAAATAACATACATCTTTTTTACAAGGTAGTTTACAAAGACTAGAATGTAATTTTCAATTTAACAATTATAACTTCTGCTGTGCATCATAGTTTCATCTAAGGCACAATTTCTGTGCTTTTTCCATTAGATTTAAATTTTTAAAATGAGGTTTTTAGACATGTTAAAATATTCTCATTGAGTCAAATTTTGAGGTAGAGAGATGAAGATAGGAATATAGGGGGTTGAAGGATGGGGAACAGAAAGAGGGGTTAGTGGAGGGTGGACCTCCCAATGGTTGTCTAAATGATATCTTAAGCAAGAATTAGAATATTCTGAAATACATAATATCGCCAGCCGTGACTAGACTGAAATAAATATAACTGGAGAATTAGTACACATCAGTGTTTTTAAAGTTATCTGATGTGAGTTTACCTTAATGGGGGTGTTTGTGAATTGTACTTGTAGATTCTCTTTTCTTTCCCCCCTTCATCAGAGTGGAAACAGTGGCATTTGAGGAAAATATCTTTTTTTCCTTTCATTTAATTTATGTATTATACATTCATTTTAAATCCTATATTTACAAAAGATAGAAGTCAATGTTAATCATGCTATTTGATTCCTATTTTAATATAGTTTGAAAAGTGTTACACAAATGTTATATGAGATCGAAATAGAAAATATGAGAGGAAGGTACTGCTGCTATTCAACTAGCTCCTGAAGTTTTGGAAACTACGTAAAATTTTCAAAGGTCATAGCTTTGGGAGATACAGTTTTAGCTGAAGTAATCTCTAATAAATTCAAACAGAGATACGTAACGTTATTGTGGTCTTTTAGCCTCCATAGATCTCCTGATTTACATATAATATTCACTTCACTTAAATCCTCTGAGTCAGTGGGAGAGATTCTCTTCATCAGATTCTGTTTACAGGGGCTAGTTACTGATTTCCTTCCAGTTTATTCTGAATATGTGGAGAAGCAATGCAAAGCCAAGTACTTTGTCATAAATGGAGGTTTGGAGAGCAAAATTAGTATTCGGTCTTGAAAATGCTCTTCCATTTTTCAGTAGGGAGACATAGATCAGGATTTTAAAGTTTTTGATTCTGGCCCTAGAGCATAAAATACAGTTGTCAATGAATTTTTGAGGGGAGATAATATACGGCTTGGGGAAAATTTAGGTGTAATCAAACTTCCTACCTAGTAATGATTCTCTGTTTTGTTTTGTTTTTTAAAGAAAATAATTTCCACTCTTTAACGTGATAGTCTGCACTCTGTTATAATCCAGAAGTTCACTCAAACATAATTTAATTTTTGGCATTAAACACATCTCCCAAGACCCTACAGATACGGCTCTGTCTTAGGGTGGAGCTCAGTCCAAGAGGTTTACAGGACATAAACTCCCAGGGATTCTTGACTTGGTGATGCATAAAGTTTTCTTCAGATCTCATTTCCCACATCTGAGTGACCAGCTTCGAAATCGCAGGGCAGAGACAACTAAGAGAGATAGTGTATATTTTGTGTTAAATCAGTCCAGGAGCAGAGAGAATGTTCAGGCAGTCTCGCGAACATGAGAACCTCTTCTGGAGGGGAGAGGTTATAAAGCAGATAAGGATTCCTAGGCGAGGAGCTACCGCATCCGGAGTCGACTGCAGCTCGGATCCAGAGAGAGGAAGGTGGGATAGGAGGCGACGGGAAAGGGAGAGGGAAAAAATTTAAAAAAGGAGCTGGGGGAGGGAGGGGTGAAGCAAGGGGAGTAAGCGAGAGAACAGCGCGCGGGGGGAGGTGGAGATGCGGGGAGCGCGCCTGGCGCAGAGAGCTGAGTGGACCGCTCCAGACAGCGGCGCGAGCAGCAGCTCCTGAAAGCAGCGAGTTGGCAGAGCCAGGCTGCATTTCCAGCAGGAGCTGCGAGCTCAGTGCAGGCTCACAGCAAGGTGATGTGCCTGGAAGCATTCTTTTGCCCGGTCGGGGTGCTGCAGCTGGGGCTTCCTCCCTTATACCCACCTCTCCTCCCCCGGGTCTGCGGGTCTGCGTGTGTGTGAGTGCCCGGGTTTGGGGGGTAAAACCTACGGGGAGGGGGCACCCTGTCCCTGCTTGTCTCCTCCTCCCTCTACCCCCGTCGTCGCTGATGCATGTATTCCCGGGTATCCCGGTCTTCTTACCCCTTGTTTGACACTGCCCCCGCCCCCCGCGCCCCGGTTGTGTCTCCTTTCCCAGATGCTCAAGGTGTCAGCCGTATTGTGTGTGTGTGCAGCCGCTTGGTGCAGTCAGGCTCTCGCAGCTGCCGCGGCGGTGGCTGCGGCCGGGGGGCGGTCGGACGGCGGTAATTTTCTGGACGATAAACAATGGCTCACCACGATCTCTCAGTATGACAAGGAAGTCGGACAGTGGAACAAATTCCGAGACGTAAGTGCTGCGCACCCCCATCCCCGGACACGAGAGCGCGCTGCTCCCAGGCGGGGGCCGCGGCGGCTGGGGGGTGGGTGGGCAGTGGGCTCGATTTTTCGAAGTGAGGGGTTCGGGGTGCCACGGCGGCGCTCGGGGGCTGGAGAAGTTGGCAGTTTCGATGACCCCCTCCCGGCGAGTGCACGGGAAAGGCTTGCTTGCTGGCTGCCCGCGAGTTCAGGTCTCACCAGGTTCCCGCTTGCCTCCTACCTCCGCACTCTCCCACTGTACCTCCTCACCTCCCTCGGCCCCCAAAGGTTTGCAAAGTGCTGGCTCTACCTTCTCAACTTTTGAATGGTGTTTCTGGCAATAGTAAACACAGTAGATGCGCCTTTGCGATGTATTGCCACTAAAGTAACCAGGATCGATCCCGTTACTAATGGTCCATTAAGGGATTTGAGGGAGGAGGTAGGAAGATGTAAGATTTATAAATGCCGGCTCTCCAAGGGGTGGGAGGTTGTTTGGCCGCACCAGCGGGCAGGAGTTGAACTGCTCCTGATTACATAAAATTGATGATCAGATTTGTGCTTCAGCATTAACTTTAACACAGAACATGTTTACAACGCATTCGACCCCTTTTTATTCCGAATTGACTCCCTGCCGGAAAATCCGCCGGGTGACGGGGGGTCGTGAAGGGGGGACTTCCGTAGGTGGTAGCTCTGAAAGGGTTAAACTGTAGACTCCCCTGGGGAGTTTCCTCCAGGGTTATTGAGACCGAGGCAGGTTTTGAGACGTTTGTTTGCCTTGGAGTCAGTGGCCGTGACTTGCCAGTCATTTTTTCCCACCCGATCTGAATCGAGCAGCCGGCCTCAGAAGCGCAGTTCACCTCCAAGCATTCAACTTGGTTGTCCCAGCGAGGTGGCCGCCCTGGCAGTTGATTGCCGCCCCCAGCCCACCCTTTAAAACCCGGAAGGCCTGAAAGGAAGCGAGAGTGATTCACAGACACATTGCCAACCTTTACTGTGACATTTTTGAGAATTTCTTGGGGAGTCCATCCGCACTGCCCTACGTGGAGATGAGTTAACTTCGTTCATCAGCTCACACTCTGTCACGATGTGAGAAAATAAATGGAAGCTTAGATTAGTTTTCGTCTTGGCTCCTCTAGCCCCTTCTCCCAACACCCCTCGCAGGAATTAACTGAAGAGCCAAAACCCGTAGCTGATTCTGGCAGAGGGATTCCTGAAGAGACGCTAATTTTTACTTCAAAATTAGATGTAGCTCATTGATACGAGGTATGGGTACAGGGATGAAAAATGGTAATGATAATGATAATACTTAATGGAGGGCTTTGTCTTACATGCTTTATGAACAAAGCTTAAACATCATTTTAGTGCCAACTGAAATCCTTTACACATTCGTTTTATTTAAGTTTATGCTAATATTGAATACAACCAAAAAAGCAAGCAAGCAAATGAGATATTTCTAAACCTGGGGAAGAATTTCTGCTTATCATATCCTCATTTGGAAAAAAAAAAATGTTGAAGATTTTGTCATTATTTGAACAATGCTTCACATAATGATGTTTTATTTATTAATGGCTGCTTGAAAATCTTTTAAAATAAATGCTAGGCTTTCTTATGGTGATTAACATAACATAATAAAATTTAAAAATTTAAAAAATAAAATATATTTTAAATCTTCAATATCTTTCTCTGACTTTATTCAAATTTCTTTATTGAATTATTAAGAACAACCAGTTATACTTAAGCAGTTTGTAAATGTGTTTGATTTAAACTATGGAGGCAAGGTGAGTTGCCTGAAATAATTAAATATTCCAGGAATTATTCATCCAACTTCTATAGACACAGAGTAGAGCATTCTATTGCTATAGCACTTTCACTTATTCTTACTTGATCTCTGGGGGGTAGGGGCATTAAAATTATATGTTAAATTTAAGTAAAGGACTTACTGAAATATTTTTAGCAAATATCTGTTTTGAAGCACATGCAATAATGAATATATAGTAATTATTTATTTTAAAAGTATATCAGGTTTTAGCATTACCATTTTAGTAAGATAATTATGTTTTTGTAAAGATAACTTCTGGAGGGCATGGAGGAGATAAGTGCTATCTTTTCCCCCCTTTTAACCACCTGTTGCTTATTCTTAACATGATAAAATGTATGGTGATAGTGTGACATCTCAACTCAATTCAACTTAGAATCCGTATTTAGACTATCCACCTCACTGCTAATGTACAGATTGTTTTTCCCTTACTGGGAATCATTAGCTTTTTTTTTTTTTTTCCCTGTATCTTTTAAGATTTGTTTATTTTTTCATTTTTGTTTGGAAGCCCATGGTTATGAGGCATTGACTGAAATATGTTTATGCTGCATGAATCTACCTTTAAATGTTCTGCATCAGCATTGGTATCTTAAGTAATGGATTTGCATACTTAGTTTATACCAAGGCAAAGGAACTAGGTAATCAACCTCTTCTTTTAGAAACAATTTAACTGAAGTACTTGTGTTTACTTTTCTCTGCTAAAAAAATAGTTAATTTTATTTACAAAAAAAAAAAAAAAAAAAAGCTTTGGAATAGCTAAGCATAACCAAGACTAGAATTAACCTTTACCTTTCTTCATGTGACTATTTTACAGAAGCAATGTTATTTGACAAGTAACTCCTTAATGAAAGTTTGAACTGTATCTTCTTTTGAATTATATTTGAAAACTATTTTGAATAATATTTGAAAATGCAATCCATCATTATATTTAATTGAATGGTTTTTAAGATACATATACTTTTTACATATTATATGCAATAGAAATATACAACTATATGTTATGTATAATAAAGCTTTAGGAATCAGGAGCATGGAAAACAAGTATTATGTGAGAGTAGATGAACATAGGGAGCACTGCCATTGATGACTCATTTTCTCAATTTCCTCAATATAAATCATAGAGAAATAATTAAACCAAAGCCAAGCTTAACATAGAAGAAGCTTCAAATAATTTTGACCACTTTATACTAGCAATGCTCTTTGAATAAAGTTTTGCTGCCCTTTAAAGTGTACAGAATGTAATTATATAGACAGAAAACTTATTCTCTTGCAAAGTAGTATAAAAAGTCCTGTGGATATTCTAACTTCTGTGTTTTAGGAAAAATAAAAGTTTAACTTAAAGATACAGAGAAGTCAACTCATTTAAAAATAAGTGTAGTAGATAGAACCAGAATGTTATGTTTAGAGTATAATTATATGATTTTAAAATAAAGCAAACAAACAAAAAACTTTGAACAACAAGATATATTTAGTAAATACACTGGTTACATGATATTTACTACTTTTTAAGTTCTGGTGAGTAGTGATAAAATCAAGAACACTAGATTCCCCAGTGGAGTAATTGTGGGAATACTACCCTTACCAAGAACAGGTGTAAGGAATTCCTTCACCCTAATCTTGCATGTATAAATATATACACGCCTATTAGGAGAATTGAAATTTGAGATCATTATAAGAAAACAAAATCATTAGTTCCTGAATGAAATGGTCTATATATTGCATATTTCAAATATTTGTTATTTATAAGTTAGTTCAATTATAGACTTAATCATGTAATAAATGAGTATGGAATTTGGAAACCAATGAATTAATTGATAATGAATGATATAATACTTTTATCAATCTTAAATATTATGACTTCACTAAAATACATGCTGTAATTAAGAATGACAGAAAGAGATACTATATGTTGGAAGCAATATAATAAAAGCAAGTGGCAATGATGGCCATGCTAATTTCAAATAACTCACATAATAAAATCAGAACTGTACCCATACACTGACATTCAAATACTCCTGATTAAATTTATTTTTTAATAAAGATACCTGGGAGTGGGGGTAGTGGGTGGGAGGAGGGATGAACAGGTGCAGCACAGAGGATTTTTAGGGCAGTGAAAATATTCTGTATATTTGTATAATGGTTGATTCATACCATTATATATTTGCCCAAACCCATAGAAAGTACAGCCCTAAGAGTGAACTCTAAGGTAAACTATAGACTTTGAGCAACTATGATGTGTCATAGTGTCAGTGTAGGCTCATCTACTGTAACAAATGTAGCACTCTGGTACCGACTGTTCCTAATGGGGAGGTTATGGTTTTGTGGTGACATGAGGTATATGGGAAATCTCTGTACCCTCCTCTCAATTTTTTCTGTGAACCTAAACTCCTCTAAAAAAAGAGTCTTAAAGAAAATCATAACCACAACCCCATCATCTTACAAAACGGAAAAAGGAAAACCTGGGGCTCATTTTGAACATTGTTTTAAGAAATGGTTGCCATTCTTCTTGGAAAGCCCACAATCAACTTCAGTTTACACTTATTCCTTAAGTAGTTTTTAATACCCCTTAGATATATCGAAAGTAATAAAAAAGTCTTACAATTTGACTTTAAAAAATCAACCTTAAGTTAAAGGACATCTAAAGTGGTGTGAAAATGTAAAATACAGGTTTAAGTGTCTCAGAGGCACTCAAATTAGAAGTTGACTTTTAAAATGCCTGATTTAGATATATTGGATAGTAAGGTAACTGTTCTTAACTTTTTTCTTTTCTTTTTACATCCTTTTCTCATCTGAGTTGACGTTTCATTTTAGTAGAGTGTACAGATTATTTGAGAGATAATGGCTGATGGGGAGGGATATTTCCTGCCACTTAGTGGCTACAGAGGAGTAAAGCCCCCTGGGAGTCTATCAACTTTTACTGCTATTAGTTAGTAAATGAACAATTGGTTTCTATGCCTACTCTAAGTAAAGTATTTCATTGCTTTAAAAGGCATTAAGATTCAAACAGAATCTTTAAAGAATACTCTCTCAGTACTTTCCTTAAATTTACGATGCACCCTGGTTTTATTTCCTGAGCAGCCAGCATACCTTTAGCATGAGGGCTTCTCCTTTGTGGTACCTTAAAATTAATTTTCTTAGTTAAGATATAATTGACAAAATTGTAGATATTTAAGTTGTGCAATGTGATGATTTTATATTCATATATATTGTGAAATGATTACCTTTGGTGTGTGCTAATGGTAGGAAGGAAAATTTTACTACTTTACTTTTCAACAATATGTAACAAAAATAAAGAATTATTAATAATTGGAGAAACCGACCAAATCAAACCACTATTCTCTCTGTTCAGGAACACTTTCTCAAGAATGAATATCTAATTCTGGTTTTAAAAGTACATTTTTAGTGTTTCTCACTGTGAAACAATATTGTTAACTGTGGTAACCATTCCATATATTTTATCGTAGTTGAGCACAAGCTGTCCTTGGCAATTCTTCACAGTTAATCTGCTGCATTCCCACAGGTGTTTTTCTCTCTTTCTTTTGATCTTTTTTTCTCTTTTGATCTTTTGATGACTATAGACCACACTGTATTTACAAA
The DNA here is from genome assembly GCF_029215605.1 of Mirounga angustirostris. Lineage (NCBI taxonomy): Eukaryota > Metazoa > Chordata > Mammalia > Carnivora > Phocidae > Mirounga > Mirounga angustirostris. Next base: position 141,736,340 of record NW_026991710.1, on the reverse strand, counting down.
TCCATGAAAGTGTATATACCGTACACAGTGTTCATATTTGCAGATCAGACCTGGTAAAGACTGTAGCAGGTGATGTTTTTTATATTCGATTATTATTCATATTGTTTAAATCATTAGAGGACTCAATCAAGGGAGAAGCAATTGACTCTAAGAGAAGCAGTAGGCAGTCTTTGAAGATTCTGGGGCTAGTGAGTTACTACAGCAGCAAAGGGCTAGCCCCATGTGGTATTGTGACCCCAGTCCATGACATCTGAGTCCCAGTTAAGCCATGGTTGTGGTACAAGCTCTGCTCCCTGTTTCTTAACCCACCCACTACCACCACCACCACTACCATACCCACTAGTTAAGACTGGTTTTGTCAAGTCAGATGTCACAAGAGGAAAGCAGGTCAGAGAATACCCACTGATCTACTGGTGTCTGGGAAGGGACTGTCAGGTAAAACTGGTATTACATTGTCAGATCCCATCTGAATTGAGTACAAAATTTAGTCAATCTACTGCATAAATATGTATGAATTATGTATATACTTTGTGTATGTCTTCAAATAAGTAACAGGTGAAATCATCAGGAAAACAAAGTGATTATATATCATACTACAGATATTTTTTACATGCTAATTAGAAAACAGACACTCCCTCTAAAATGTTGTTAAGACATGTTTTGGGGTTTGTTTGTTTGTTTCCCCTAGTTAAGTTTTCCGCATCTCACAAATTGCAAGCACAATCTCCTTTCCTATTATATGTGTGGTCACCACATGCCTTTCTGGTTCTTACGAGAAGTCAGCTTGCTTGTGATTACATGCTTAAGCTTTTTACCTGATATACCAAAAGAACATCATGTATTGCTTTGAAGCATCTATGTTCCTACTCTTATAATAAGACTGCGGTAAGACTGCTTTTAGATCTCACGATTCTGACTCAGAGTAACATTTTACGTTCTTCTGCAACTTTAGTTTTCATGACCTGGACTAGAAATATTTTGTTATATTTTATGTATTTATTTTCTAAAGTCTGATCTGTGAATCTTCTACATACACCATCCAACTCCTATGAGCTCTTAGAGTATTTACCTACATTTTTCCCATTTATGAAAATCCTTTCATTTTTTTTTCTACTCTTTCTACCTCTCCTCGTTTACAGATTCTGCTCCTTATTAGACTCTGAACTCCCTACAGTTAGAGATTGTAGTCTCTTTCCCCTCAAAAAAACCTACAGTTCAGGAGTGCTGTGTGTTGGTTAAGCGTCCAACTCTTGGTTTCCACTCAGGTCGTGATCTTAGAGTTGTGAGATAGAGCCCTGCATCAGGCTTAGTGCTCAGTGTGCGGTCTGCTTGGGATTCTCTTTCTCTTTCTCTCCCTCCCCTCCTCCTGCTCATGCTCGCTCTCTCTCTCTCAAATGAATGAATGAATGAATCAATCAATCAATCTCAAAAAATGCCTACAGTTCACTTAGCGTGAGCACAGTGACAGGCTCGGAGTTAGCATTAGAAAAGTATTTAGTAAATAAAAGAACATTATATTAAATCTGCATTGCCATCTGCACAGTCCTTAAGTAAAGGCTTTTAGAACTGTATTGCTTTTTATTGACCATTTCCATTTCTGACCACTGCCAGCCCAGTTCTGTAATGTGAATGAAAATTTAATTCTATATAAAATATAAGGTTTCGAGTACTAAGCTGGTTTAGTCCATAAGTTTCAAATGCTCTAAAATGGAAATGTTGTGCCAAAACTGTCATGTTCAATTTTAGAGTGGTAACAGTAGATGGGAATTATATGCATCTTGGCAATCCCTCTGCCAATTCAACCAATTCTTTTCCTGTAGTTTCTCTTTGGCCACATAAATTTTTGCTCTAAAGTCTTTAAATATTTTTTGCTGCCTACTAAGTAATGTTAAACACCAATATCTTCCCACTTTTTCAACTACTGCACTTCATTTAATGGTTGAATGGCTGAATCCAGATATTTTACAGATAGTCCAGATTTATGTCTTTGACTTCTGCCTCACCTACAATTGCCAGTGCATTAGTGAGAGATAGGTTAAGTTCTTGCAAAACGGGGGTTCTGAATCAACATGCCTGAATTAAAATAGAATTTTATTTCCCAACCATGTAATGGTTGAAGTGAGCTTGACGAAATGAGCTGTCCAGGTCTGAACTTTCAGGGTTATTCTCTCAGTGTTTTCTATCATCAGTTGTCATTTCCTACCCAGCAGGAAGGATTGAAGAGAAAGTCTAGGATATGCAGCTTACCCTAGAAGTTATCTGGAAGTTGTCACACATGACTTGTGTGTGTATTTCACAGACCTGAACTCAGTGACATGGCTACACCTAGCTAACAGGGAGGCTGTGGAATGTCATCTCTAATGGGAAAGGATTAACAGTAAAAGAAAGAAAGCAAAGCCAGGTACCAGGAGGAAAATATTGGTAACAACTATGTCTGTTTCATCCGTCTAAGTGTCTCTTGAAATTATTCCCTGTGCCCATGGATAGGAATTCTTGTCAATTCCCATTAATTGTTTGCCTTGCCTTCTGTCTTGTTCCCTCCCTAATATCAGATTACCCCTCTCTCCTCTCTTCAGAGTAGAACTGGAGCATCCAGTATCTAAGGTTCTGGATGTAGGAGCTTGAGGGAATAGTAGTTTGCTAATATCTAAGAGGAAATGTTGGAGGTCAGATCAAAGAAGAACATCCACATAGATTTTTAAGGAGAGCCTTCCTCTGATGACAAGTCCTATTTTTCTAGTGAAATCATTTAGCATTATCTTCTGTGAAAACATTTTTTTTTTTTTAAGTTATGGATCTTTGATCAGAGGTCCAGATAGGTAATGTGATTGGTGGGAAGTAATTAGAATTTATTTGCTGTTGGGTGGCTCAATTGATTAAGCACCAGCCTTCAGCTCAGGTCATGATCCCAGGGTCCTGAGATCAAGTCCCACATCAGGCACCCTGCTCAGCAGGTAGTCTGCTTCTCCCTCTCCCTCTCACCCCCCCTCCTCTTTCTCTCTCTGTCTCTCTTTCTTTCTGTCAAATAAATAAATAAAATCTTTAAAAAAAAAGAATTTACTTGTTGTTCCCCTTAGTTGAAAGAAAATACTCTCTGTATTTGCTGTATTGCTTTTTATTGACCATTTCTATACAAGGTTGTATTTCCTCTAATGCAGAAAAAAAAAAAAAAAGGCAAGTATGATTAAATGCAAAGTACCTTTCCCTGGAATAGTACTAGAAATGATGCCATTGCTCGATTCATGTAGCTTTTAGTCTTGGAAGCAAAGAAAATAATCTCTTTAGCATTAGTATCTCTAGGAGAGTTACAAGATGGTGCACAAAGTAAGATTTGCCAGAAGTGCCATAGAAGCTTTATGCTTTTGAGTTTGTTTCTTGACAGAAGAGATGGTTGAGCTCCTTGCCTGGATCATAAGCAGAGATGGTGAATTGCACTATTTTGTTAAGTTTTTTTTTTTTTTTAATAAGAGATCCTCGATACTTTTTCATACTTGCAAAATGAAAACTTTAGTATTCATTTTTCTTTCATGTATATATTCATGGCATTCACAAGTGATTACAAAATTTTTACTTAATATTTTGCTCACATTTAGAATATCTTATAATTAAATTAATAATAATAATATAGCATACAAATATACATGGTAGAAAGGTAAAGAGTCTTTATAAAACCATTTTGCCTTTGTAGTCATGTAATTTCTTCCAAAAGATGATGCTTTCCTCAACATTCTTCCATTGGAAATCACCTGGCTTTTGATATTCTACTCCCAAGCTGCTTCCTCTATCAAGGAAATAATGACCTTTGCCAGAAATATTGTTTCCCACTTCTGAACATTTATAGCTGATTTGTCTATTCAGAATCTAGAGATTATGGCCTAATACACATTTTTATTTCCTCCTTTGGAAATAGCACAGTTGATAATTCATTGGTCCATGTAATAGTTTTAAAAGTAATCACAAATAAAAAAAAAATCTTTAGATTCTGAGTGAGGTAGACTCTTTTTTTTATGTGTAGTTTGTGTGCTTTGGATACTTTTATTTTTTTATTTTATTTTATTTTTTTTAAAGATTTTATTTATTTATTCATGAGAGACAGAGAGACAGAGGCAGAGGGAGAAGCAGGCTCCCCGCGGAGCAGGGAGCCCGATGCGGGACTCGATCCCAGGACCCTGGGATCATGACCTGAGCCGAAGGCAGACGCTTAACCGACTGAGCCACCCAGGCGTCCCTGCTTTGGATACTTTTAATCAGTATTATTCTTATTGTAAAATAAGGATAATTCAGTAAAATTCAATATTATGTTTTCATGACTGCTTCATTAGAAACAACATTATTGATTTTAAAGTTATACTGTTTAAATATGCAAAAGAAAATATTAAGTACCTTGACATTACAGAAATCTGTAATTTTATTATTTTGTTAGGTTCTATTATTTGATAGTTTGATTTACTAATGACTTAAATTTAGTATATATATATATATTTTCTACACATAATCAAATAACAAGTAACAAATATGTAAGTCTTTTTTTTTTCCCCTCCATATCCTTCTTTTAAGCTCTTTATATTAATTTAGGAATTAACTGTATGCTAATGTGTTTATTTTCAGTTTTTTGTTTTGGGATATTGTCAATAAAATAATACCATATCTTTATCTGTGTTTTCTGAACATACGAGGTAAAATAAACTACATTTAAACTTGGCTGGATTATTTTTTATAATGGATATCCTCTGTCTTGTTTTATTTTTGAAAACTAACCATCTGTGTTAATTGTGTTGAAATAAAAAATCTTTAATTATGTAATAATTAAATCTATATGATGTCTATATCTACCTCTGTGTGTATCACATATATTCATATGTATATATATTCATATTCACATATATATATATCTCAACTAAAATGTCAAAATAATATAAATGGGAAAAAATATGCCAGGGAAACTAAAGGCTCATATTTATAAAAACAAATGCAACTTTATTGTACACTTTAATTGGAAATAATTAGAATATTTTATTTAATGAATAGCTGTTACTCTAATCAAATGGCTTTTAAAATAGTTTAAATTAATACATTTTTATATTTTATTTGAATAAGGTACTCTTAAAGTTCTACTCATAAATAGAGGGAGTGATAATGGTAAAAATGTACTCATTCAAAATATCAAGAGAGGCAAATATTTGAAATAAAATAAAATAAATATAATGAAAATATAATATTAAGTTATGACAGATTATTCCTTGTGTAGATATTAATAATAGTATAATAATAACAAGCAGTTTCACAGAGTTTATCTAATGCCCATAGTATTATAAGTTTTTTATGTATTAATTAGTAACAATCCTGTAGGGAAGGCCCAATTATTATCTCAGTATGTAGGCAAGGAAACTGGGGCCCAGAGTTAGACAGGTGGTATCAGCAGGATTCTCTCTAGTACCGGCATTTTGGCTCCACTATCTTGTCCTTACACACTGCGTTATAATAATACTATATTATCCTGTACTATATACTATACTAAATACTATTTTTGGGGTATCTAATATATGCCAGACACTTTAAATATGTTATCCCATTTAGTATAATCTTTAAGAAGTATTTTAGTTTTAATTGTAGTAAAAAAGACATAATGTAACATTTACCATATCTGTTTTTAAGTACACAATTCAGTAGTGTTTAAGTATATTCACACCATTGTGTAACCAATGTCCAGAACTTTTTCATCTTGCAAAACTGAAACACTATCCATTAAACGACAACGTCCCATTTTCCCCTCTCCCAGCCTCTGGCAATTACCATTTTATTTTCTGTTTCTATTAATTTGACTATTTTAGGTATCTCATATAAGTGGAATCATACAGTAATTATCCTTTTGTGACTGGTTTATTTCACTTAGCATAATACTCTCAAAGTTCATCCATGTTGTTGCAAACGGCAGGATTTTCTTCCTTTTTATGGCTGAATAATATTCTGTTGTGTGTCTAGACCACATTTCTTTATCCTTTCATCTATTGATGGTCACTTGGATTGCTTCCACATCTTGGCTATCATGAAAAAGGCTGCTATGAGCATGGGGGTCTAAATATCTCCTCAAGATTCTGCTTTCAATTTTTTGGATATATGCTCAGAATTGGGATTGTAGGATCATATGGTAATTCTCAAATTTTTATAAGAACTGCCCATTTTTCAATTGAGTTTTTTTTAGTATAATCTTTTAAGAATATAAAAGTAGACATTATTAATCTACTTTTATAAATGGGATAGTTTAGTTTCAATAAACTTAATTAATCTGACCAAGATTAGTGAGATTTGAACCTACTTTCTCTAGTTCTGAGGATCATGTTTGTTTGTTTGTTTATTCTTATTTATTAACAGCTGGGCACTTCGAATGAGTCATTACAAACAACTCAAACTGTTTCTCTCTCCTTTGAAATGTTATATTTGGTTCTTTTAAATGGTCACAATAACTGTCTTTATTTTCATTTCTCTAGACCAATACATTGATAACGATTTGGAATTTTTATTAGTTATTGAAGGAGAGTCACGTATACAAGATGGCAATGATTTCACTATAATTTGATAATTGTATCTTGAAGCTACAATAGAAGACTTCTAGTAGTCTGCCTTTCATTAGTTTTAGAATAAGTCATATTAGTGAATAAAAATCCAGTAGTTGCATTGCACAGTATTGTTCAAAGAATAATTTTTATCTTGGGGCCCCTGGGTGGCTCAGTTGTTAAGCGTCTGCCTTTGGCTCAGGTCATGATCCCAGGGTCCTGGGATCGAGCCCTGCATCGGGCTCCCTGCTCAGCAGGAAGCCTGCTTCTCCCTCTCCCACTCTCCTAGTTTGTGTTCCCTCTCCTGCTGTGTCTCTCTTTGTCTAATAAATAAATAAAATCTTAAAAAAAGAGAATAATTTTTATCCCTATAGGCATACTACATATGACAGTTGCACACAGTGGGCATTTTTATTAGTGATTTTTTTGATATCACAATGAAATTCTGAATATCTTAGGTGGCAGGAGTGGCTGTTAAGAGGACTACTAATTATTACAAGGGGTGTTACTTGGCTTAGAAGTACAACTATAGCATCTTTGGAAACTGTTAAGCGTCATTGTGCCCAACTTCCACCCCCTACAGTTGTGAATTTATTTTCAAAGTAGATAAAAACAGACAAGGAAAAAAGAATTATTTCTTACAATTAAATACCAGGAATTCACACGTTATTATCAAACATAAACAAGTGTAATCAGTGTTGAATTGGTGCTGAGGCGGCCTGCCAATTTCTGTCCATAGTAGATCACTCATTTTTCTGTGTGTTCCATGTTGAATATCAAAGACTGTTGTAATTCTATTGACTTAAAAAGAAATGAAACTGCATCGTAACATCATAACATCGTGTTTCTAGCTTTTAAAATTATTTTGTTGTTTACATATATTCTGGAGACTTTTCCTTCTAGAACTTCATTAAAATTATTAAGTATGAATTATTTCATTGAAAGTGGATTCTCTGTTTTTAGAGTTTTGTAGCAGGGTTAATTAGCTGCCAGACTGAAGAAAATATGGAGTGAACAAAATTCAGTGATTTCTGTGTTTTGCACTGATTGAAGTCAAGTAATAATGAGCTTATTTGATGCTAGATTTTATACTAAATATTTATATGAAATAAGTGGTTCTATGAAATATTCTCTGATAAAAAATGAAAATAAATTTATATGGTCAATATTGGAACATGTTGAGTGTTCCAGATAATTCTGTAGGTTTTTTATTCTTAGCATAAGGAAAGGCCCATTATTTAGCAGGATGGAAAGAAGGAGAGGCACTAAAAATGCAACAACTTAATCTAATTGTGTCTCCAAATATATAAAACATTACAGGGCATTATCTTCCTGAATACACTAAAATGCTTAGTAGCTAGAGGTCCTAAATATAGTAATTTGATAGTCCCTTCATCACAGCTCTCTTTTACTTTTCTATCATCAGGCTACTTTGTGACTTTCAAAATATTTACATAGGGTACTCTAGGCAGGATACTCTGAAATATGAGCTTGCTAATTGCTTTGGCACATGGTATTAGCATCTGCTGAAGAACTAGTTTTAGAATATCAGGAGAATATTTATAGGCCTTTCACGGCATACAGTATAGTATGAAATTATAGGCAACCTCCTAGCCTTCCAGTAAGACTGTCTAAGGTGCCCTTGGCAACATCTGACACTCTCCATAAATGTCCCCGAGGCAGTCAGATTCATCTAAAATGAACATTCCTGGAGGCAAAACTTTTCTAGAACATTGTACCGACAAACATTAAGCTAGCATTACCTAAGAAAATTTTCTTTGACATGAAATACAGTTTCTTGGAGTTGAGATGTTATGTACTTTATGGTTTTAAAGAACTGTCCTACTTACAGAAACTGAATTGAGGCATACTTCACACTGGTAACTGAGGAAGTGCTTATTTGGAAGCTGTGGAATTTGAAAGTAACCTTAGGCAAAGTAATGTTTTTACATGGATCAACACATTTCAGTATGTTATTCCCAGACTTCCTTGTTGATTAAACATGCCAACTTTGCTCACTAATGTTATTGTCATTTAAAGTTATTTGTTTCAGAATCAAAAGGTGTTTTGTTTATTTCACACATTTTCCAGTAATTTTTTTTGTTTTTTTAAACATGGGAAAATTGCCAATGGAAAATGACATGTTTAATTCAAGTAACAAATTAGTAGTCAAGATAGGGGAAAATACCCTGCGGCATTTTGGGGGAATAAGAAATACTTGACAAAGAATTTAATTTTCAGTGTATGCCATGGATCAAGGTTTGAATATCATTGGAAACCACGGCAGTTTATAGGTCAGTGAATGAGAGCTGGAAATCTAATTTCGGAACTGCTTTGTTTTCTCTGAATAGCAGAGAGCCACCTGGCTTTTGCTGCCCAGAGTCCTGTGTTTATTCTTAGAGTGAGTGTCCCTTTATGGGTGCTGTTTGCTCTGACGTGTGGATTTGGGAGAGCACTAAAGGAAGCTTGCCATCAGTGTCAAAGGTGACAAAAGTTCCTCTGGAGCTACTCTTGGTACCCCTGGTACCAAGGTAAGAATTAGAATAAAACATCAAACAACGTCTAAGGCAAAATTAATATCCATGAGGACCTGGGACAGTTATTTTGCTGTTCACACACCATCATTTTTTAGTTAAAAGCAATTTGCCGACTTCTAACTGGTCTATCTGTATGTCCTTGAATGTCTTTTAAATTTCCTGTCACCTTGGACTCCAAAAATAAGTTTTTGTGAACAGTCCTTGTAAGTAGTAGGTAGTTTTAGGATTGGATAGTCTTAGGTATAATTAAATCATGTTTGTTTTTAATTCTTCTACTTGAAGAAGTAATTTAATTTTTACTTTTTTGTTGTTGAATTAGATTGTGATGTTTCTGATTTGTATTTGTCATTGAACAAAAACCCTTCGTTATTGTATTTTGTGAGTTTAACTTTTTTTTAACTTGAATGAAACTATAAATTTAAATAACTTTCTTCTAGATGGCATGATAAGAATTCCACAATTTAATTTTTACAGTGACATAGCAATATTGGTATCACATAAAACTATCCAATATGAAAACATCTAAGATTGATTTTTAAAATGGACATAAATTATATGTTCATTACTAACTTTCTTTCTTTAGTAGATACTGGCTAAATTACATAGAAACCAAAATAAACTGTGTAAAGAACATATGATGATAGAATTATGTGTGTTATACAAATTTGAAGTAGCATATTTTCCAAGTTTTTGTATTTTAATATATTATAATTTTTAAAAGATTTTATTTATTTATTTGTGAGAGACAGAGATAGCAACAGAGATAGCAAGAGCGAGCACAAGCAGGGAGGAGAGGGAGAAACAGGCTCCCCGCTGAGCAGGGAGCCCGATGTCCCAGGGGGGCTGGATCCCAGGACGCTTAAGCGCTGAAGGCAGACACTTAACCAACTGAGCCACCCAGGCACCACAAAATATTATATTTTTTAACTGAAATAACTTTGTACATAAAATTGACCAGCTATTTGAAGAGATTCAAATTCTTTTTAACAGACTTTTTTTTCTTTTTGGAATTCAAATGCATTAATAAAAGGCAAAAAAATAACACCGTAAATTCCATTTCACGTTTAACAAATAGAATGTTTTTTAAATAAAACCTTTGGGATAATGGGATATTTGGAATAAGGTAATAATTAGACTAAAGCAATTTGTATATTTATTTTGGTCTAGAAATTTATTTCTATGCTCTGATTTTTTTATATTTATTTTAGAACTCCCTGTAGTACTGTTGTTTGATATTACGGTTTAATTCTACAACATAATTAATAAAGTGTTTCTACAATTATTAAACCAACATTTTTCTGAAGCTAGTCCTCTGGGCCAAAAATCCTTAATCATCCGGGAGTAAAGAAACTCAGAATTTGAGGACAGCCATGACCATTTTCCCAGAAAATGTCGTGATACCAGATACATGCAAATTTGCATACAATGTAGAAGTCATTCATGATTCTCTGCTGTGATTATTTATAACATAGATATGGGTGAGTTGTGCAATAGAGTCATTTTTATAGAATTTATGACAATCTTTTTTTTTTTAAAGATTTTATTTATTTATTTGAGAGAGAGAGAATGAGAGACAGAGAGCACGAGAGGGAAGAGGGCAGAGGGAGAAGCAGACCCCTTGCTGAGCAGGGATCCTGATGCGGGACTCGATCCCGGGACTCCAGGATCATGACCTGAGCCAAAGGCAGTCGCTTAACCAACTGAGCCACCCAGGCGCCCCAAATTTATGACAATCTTAACTTGAAGCTGTGCAAAGATTTTTTTTTTCATGCTCTTGCGATTACAGGAAATGTTTTATTGAAGGTATCTTGGTGTTTCTCTCCCAACTGTTCCCAATCAAATCACGTGTAAGTCTTGTCAAGGTCTTCTCTGCAGTACTTTTCAAATCCACAAATTCATTCAAACTCACTCTTCCTTGGCTCAAATCATTAGCTCTCATTTAGGCTAGACTTATATAGGACTTTCATGTTTTCAGGCTTTTCCTTGACTGTAGCATTTAAAGCTTCATTGACAGATGAATTTCCCCACATTATAGCTCTGATTTTTTTGCTCCTATGTTCAAAAACTTCCATTCATCCTTTCATTTATTACAGAGTAGGACTGCATGTAACTGCAACTATAAATTGTCCTGTAAAAATCTGTGAATAGAATTACCCTCTGTGAGATAAACTGTGGAATTTCTACATAATGGATCCCTTCATACATTTGTATAGTCATCTTAGAGGGAGAGGATGTGAGTCGTAAGTCTGTTAGAGTTATTGTAAGCCGTTTGAATATCATAAAACACACTTGGAGGAAGCTTGTTCATCAGGAGTCTAAAATCAGATAGAGAAAAATAATTCATGTAGGCAAGCTTTGGCTGTGCTCAGGAGAGAGAGACAACAGTCACTTTAAAGTCGGTCTAATGTTCTGTAACATTTGGATGACAAAAAAAATCCTGTCTTTGATTCCATGCTCACCTAGCAAACTTCTGATTTTAATGTAGCCCAGCCTCAGGGAGAGAATGTACCAGTCACGCTAACGCGTGTTTTCTGCTGACAGAACCAGGTTTCTGAGGTGTCAGGGCTGAAGGCCAGATCCTGGATGGTGTTAAATTCATCAAGGTAATACCACAGTGTGAGGTCTTTGGGAGGTAGCTGGGATCTTCCTGGTAACAGACAGATCTTGCCAGGAGCTTTCTATTTAAATGTCAGTACCAGATAAAATCCAAAAAAAATTTCCTATTCTCAAGTCCAAAAGCCCTTCATGTCCTGCCTCTGAACCATATCTACTTTCTCATCCTTATTTTTTCTTTCATGCACTTTTCACACTGGTCGAATTGAGTTATCATCTGTCTTCCTGCTACACCTTCTGCTTTTTGTGTGGCTTTCTCAGGAGCTGTGCATCTGGAATGGAAGTCCTTTGCCTGATTATTTGTCTTTCCTAATATTTCTCATTTTTCATGGCCCATTTTATATTCTCTTTTATCCTAATCTCTTCTGTGATTTCCACAGTCAAATGTAATCTTTCTCTTCCCTAAACTCCTGGAACACCTTGAGAGGCAATCGTTAGCAGTGGAAAGAGTCATGCGTCCTAAGAGATCTATGCCTTGCACTCTAGGAGTGTAGAAGGAATACTCATAAAACAAATTAATATGTGGGTGAGTGAATGAGGATGTCACTGGTTCTCTTCAGATCTACTATAGGAATTAATATAGAAATCAAAACCCAGGTTAATACTATTAGTTGATATCACAACATTTTACCTTTTTTCCTACAGGTTTTTTTTTTTTTTAATATGTCACTATGGATCCTGTGTTCAATTCCAATTTTGAGACAGTCTTTCTTAAATATCTGATTTCTATATTTAAGCTCTCATTTATTTTACAAGAACAATGTTGATTTTTACCACCAATTTTGAACTACAGTTTAAAAAAAAGAAGAAAAAGAATATTAATGAGGGTTTGCCATGTCATATGTGAAACATTTTTGCTCTTCTAAGCAGCCAACTCCTGATCTATAATTACTATGAAAATGTCAACAGTAGACTGCTGGATTTTTGCCATAAGTTGTCACAGAAATTAGCCACCTCACAGCAAGCTTTCAAGGCTAGGAAACGGAGTTTCCCCTGCCTGTTTTTGTGTAAACTCAAACTTTCTAAAAATGAGAGTCCTAAGGAAAGATTAGTAAACTGCCCTTAAGACCCAAATGATTGATTCACTCACTGTGTGTAATATTATATAAAAGGAAATATATAGAGATTTCTTTACTCTGGAAGAACATCTGTTGAAAGGAAACTTCTTAACCTGATTTTATAATAAAAATACAATGTTAAGAACAATTATTTGGAAAACACCTGTTGAAAAGATACAAATGCTCTGAGATATATACTATGTAGCCTGATATTTTATTTTGTGAATTAAGAACATAACATTTTTTAGTACCTCAAATGAAATTTAAATTACAATTTCTCACATAAACCTCTCCTCCTTTTTACTTGTAATCTTAAAATGTTTATGATATGCATTCAGTTTAGGAGAATCTAAAATACCAACGAAAGATTTTTAATCTGTAACATAAAGTTACTTAAGAAAGATAAAGAAAATAACTATGGTTTGTGGATATTTTATATTTTAAACTATGTAAAAACAGTAATGACAACAGGGCGCCTGGGTGTCTCAGTAGGTTAAGTGTCTGATCCCAGGGTCCTGGAGCCTGCTTCTCCCCCTCTCTCTCTCTCTCTCTCTCTCTCTCTGTCTCTCATGAATAAATAAATAAAATCTTAAAAAAAGAAACAGTAATGACAACAAATATGAGGCAAAAACCAAGAATTATAGTCACTTTGTATTGAGTGGTTTTACTGTTATGCTTTGCTATTTTCTTAAAGTCATTTCTAAATTTACATCTTGGAAGATACCTTGAACCAACTATCAAGGAAGCAGTATGTATACCCTTAAAATTGAAAACAGAAATGAGGCCTTTGGACATAATTTGAAATCAAGTCGTGCTCTAATTCCCGGAATATTACCATTGCATGTTATAGTGTAGTAGTATAGGATTAAAGTGCTTTGATTGTTATTATAATAAAAATTCATAGTATTTGAATCATGCAGTCTTGCTGGCAGTGCAATAGATGAACTGATGCATGTGATGGAATGTCATCTTGAAGTTTATAATTTTTATAGTGACAGTTTGTTGTTTGTTAACATTATGATAGTTTATATTTAGTGCTCTTTGGTAGAATTGTTAAAGATTCAAGGATTAAATGCTTTATTTCTTACAAGTTCAGGATCTGAGGTTTGTAATACAAGGTAGTTGAATTTAGTTATATTGAAACCATAATGTTGTGATTTATAATTGTTTGTTCACAACCTTGGGAGTTCTTCCTGCTGAAATTCAAAACTGGCCCTGCACTGGCAGGGCAAGGAGATACTTAAGAAAAAGGCAACCTACTCCAATTTGTAGGTGGCAGGTTTAACAGGCAAGGGACTGACTTATGAGGCTTGTCGCGGGTGCCCCAAGACAAGTAGATTTTTCTGTATCTGTCTGTCAGCATCTGAAAAGCTGATTTTATAGCAACAGGAAGTAGAATGGTGGTGGCCAGCAGCTAGGGCCTGGGAAATGGGGTGGTGTAGGTCAAAGGATACAAACTTTCAGTTCTAAGAAGAATGAGTTCTGAGGATCTAAGGTACAGCACGATGCCTTTAGTTAATAACATGGTATTGTTTACTTAAAAGTTGCTGAGACTAGATCTTAAGCATTCTCACAAGAACAACGTTAACTACATGGATGGATGTGTTAATTATCCTGACCTTGGTAATCATCCCACAATGTATATGTATATCAAATCATAGTGTTGTGCACTTTAAATATATACAATTACATTTGTCAATTTTCTCCAATTACTCTTTAATAAGGTTTAAAAGAAAAGGGAGGGGAAAACGTTTCTATAGATGCCTTCACTGGGTTCAGTGGTGTACAAGGTGCAGAGGGTCTCAACAGCACATTACTCTCTCAAGGCTGCATCCTTGAATGGGCTCCTAGTGTGGGAATAGTTGATAGAATGTACGTTCTAAGAACAGGGGAGGAGGGAAAGAACTTTTGATGTCCTGGTCCCGCTCTTGGTTCAATCAGTGGTCATGTCCTTTCAATGACCTCCTCCAACAAATTGACACTGAAATTGATCATGGGGGAAAGGAGATTTCTATTTTCTTCATTGTATTTAAATGAATAGTTCTGGCAATAGTATTTATGTTTCAAACTAGAGCTCCAGTTTCTTATTTAGCATTAAACAGCAGCTGATACTAGTGGGAAAAAAACAGGACATAGAACAAAAAAAAGTTCTTGTTAAATATTTAAGTTTTCTACATTTTTTGAAGAGTTATTTTTATAATATCACTTAGAACATGTGTTTAGAACATGTATTTTTAAAGTTACCACTAATGCTGTTAAATGACGTGCAGAAAATAAATACTTAAAAATATCTTCATATAGACGCAGAAAAGATTTAAGAATGATTTCAACGTTTGAATACATTATTGTACATCTATAATATGGCAATATCATAGTAATTTCAAACGCAATTCAACAAAATTGTGTTACATAAAAATAATCAAATTCTAATCAGAAAAGAAGCAAATGAAAAAGTTTGCAATCTAACTACTGTTCAGGAAAAAAGAAATAAAAGAAGATTAGGTACCATTTTGTAAGTATCAGACATGATGGCAAAATGATAGAAAAGGGAACATTTTAGTTAGGTACGATTTTATTTTCTTGTATGAAAATACTGAAAAACTTCTCCTTTTCCCATATGCCCTTAAACTTGATTAAATAAAGTCATGATATGTAAGGTTAAAGGTAGTTGTTTATTACTATTGTTATATTGTTAATAGATGCAACCATATAATTAATGGTTGCAATAGCTATAAATGAATTGGCTGTTTATTTTTAATTAGAGCTTTTTGGAATTTTACAGGAAATAAATTTACCTGTAAAATTGTAAAATAACCTCGTTATGACTCAATGTCACACAGAATGACATCCGTCTTTGCACAAGCATAGGACGAAATTACACGTGTAAAAAGCTCATTTTATGCCAAGAGTAAAAATTAGAAATAAGAATTCTCACATATTAGTGGCTGAGTTTATTTCAAAAAGCTACAGAAGAAGGGCAGAGCTATTTCCCTAGCATGGAACTGAGAGCCACAGGAGCAAATTTGCCATTTACTATGTTATCACTGAGCATAAACTGATACTATGCCATCTATGAAAAACCTAAATGATTCAAGTACATGCTGCTGAGAGCACTAAAATTACTATGAATTAACACCTGGAGGTTACATGTAGGTTATACTTCAGCATTTTCATTCACAGGCGGGGGTAATGGCCAAACTAAACATTTTTTTTTTTTTAAAGATTTTATTTATTTATTTGAGAGAGAGAATGAGAGACAGAGAGCACGAGAGGGAGGAGGGTCAGAGGGAGAAGCAGACCCCCCGCCGAGCAGGGAGCCCGATGCGGGACTTGATCCCGGGACTCCAGGATCATGACCTGAGCCGGAGGCAGTCGCTTAACCAACTGAGCCACCCAGGCGCCCAATAAATAAAATCTTCAAAAAAATAAAAAAGAAGTACTCTATTTACTAAATTCTAACTATGAACATTTCTAACTTTTAGAAAGACAATCCTGAAACTAAAATGAATTTTTAAATAGCTGTGTAGGTTAATATAGCAATTTTTTTTTTGTTTCATTTTTGTTTAAAAAAACTGTTATCAAATAAATAGAAAGGTAGGAACAATCCTAATATGATTTAAAGAGACTATTCAATCTATCTTAACTGTATACAAAGCTGGTTTAATTAAGTGTACTAAGTTGCCTGTTAAGATTTATAGTTAAGGGGCGCCTGGGTGGCTCAGTCATTAAGCATCTGCCTTCGGCTCAGGTCATGATCCTAGAGTCCTGGGATCAAGCCCCGCATTGGGCTCACTGCTCAGTGGGAAGCCTGCTTCTCGCTCTCCCACTCCCCCTACTTGTGTTCCCTCTCTCACTGTGTCTCTCTCTGTCAAATAAATAAATAAAATCTTAAAAAAAAAAGATTTATAGTTAAACCCCCATTCATTAATTGTCCATTAAGAGACCATTCAAATAAGTATAAAAATACAGTATATATACTTGGTCTTTGACATAATCTAAGATAATATTAGCAATTGGCTCATTAGATTACATGGACAAATATTTGCATTTTATTTGAAGAAAGATAATTTGAAATTAGCTATCTCATCTAGGGAAAACAGAGTTGTTCTCCTTTGCTCAAATAATTATCTATTTTAAGTGAAGAGATAATCAACATCAGAAAGTGTAGTGTCTCCCTTACTAGAGGGTTAGGCATGAAAGCGGACATGATTCCAAGGGGCTTCTTGGACTACATATAATACTATATTTGTGTGTGTGTGTGTGTGTGTGTAGCCAAGTTTATAAAAATGAGAAATAATTTATAAGAAAAAGTAGAGTTTATTTTGTGCTATTTTCTGAAATACTGATGAAACATGAATGAGTTTATTCAGAGATTCCTAGATTCTATTATTCAGAGATTCTTATGGATATCTGTTTCTAAAACAGATATGTTTCTTCTTATGCACCTGTTTCTGAAAGTTCTTCTTAAGTTCTGTATTAACATCTTAGGACAATCAAAGCCTGATGTTATTGATCTGATTGATTGCTGGTCCGAATACATTCAACCAAAGTCAAGCTAGAAAATGCTTCAATACACCATAACAGCAAGGACCTTATTATAGTCCATAAACATAGTGGAGATGTCATTTATTTAGTTCAATACAACATAATCTTGCTGTTGAGTATTGTCAGGTTAAATCTAGCTGCTGTAATGCATGTATTATAGGATTACTGTCATTTTGCAGCCAGACTCCCTGAGACTGAACCCTGACTTTACCACTTATTGATAGATTAGTTTGAACTTTGAATCTGCCACTTACCACTAAGTGACGCTGCAAATTATCTTCTGTCCACATTTTCTGGCTCTGTAAAAGGGGGATGATATTAACCTACTGCATGCTGTTGTATTGGAAGGTTATATATTGATACATAGAAGTTCTTAGTTCACATTGGCATGTGCTAAGTACATGATACATGTTAATTATAATTATTTCTATTGTCAACAATACCTTGGTATTTAAGTTTATAATTTAAGTTGAACTCTTAAGAAAAATTACTCACTGTTCAACAGCTGAACTTACATTTAGAGTAAGCATTTTGTCTAAAATATGTATGATTTGGAATTTTCCAACAAATCACAGGCATCTATGCAATAACACAAATTTTATCAGATATTAAGAGCAAAAATATGTATAAATTAAAAGCATTTTGCACTTACCTACATGCCCTAGAGATAATCACTAACATTTCTAAGACTCAGCTAGCTAGAAAATGAGAACAATATTTTGTCTTTCAGGAAATCAGAGGATTATTATAAATATCAAATGATCAAATGCACATGTAAACCTTTGGAAAATAATAAATTGCTAAAGCATGGTATCATTTCTAAGACAAACAATTTTCTTCCATTTATAAATTTGTCTCTCTTTCCTAAATATACACATTTACTTTTCAATATTTGTAAAATTTATAATAATCATTGAGACTAAAAATAAATCAAAAAAATGAGGAAAAGACTGCTTTGTTTTTAAATAATTATGCATGCCATTTTTAGCCCTCCACCCTAGTCATGTCGTCTCCTCCCTGAAGAATCTTTGGAATAGTTGAAGAGATTGACATGTTGAAGAATGATTAGAATGTATTGTGACAATGGAAGTAAGATAAGCACATGCAAATTATATCTGTAGAAGTAGGTGATTCAATAAAGCCCTCACAGAGTCCATGACACCTAATCTGGGTTTTGATGGATTAATAGAGTTTGCCATTTGGACAAGTGGAAGAAAGCATATGGAACAGGGACCTGCATACACAAAGCTATGGAGGTATGAAAAGGCACAGCATGTGTCATAACTGCAAGAAATTAAGTATGGCATAAGTGAAGAGTGAATGATAGGGAATCATGGGAGATGAAACAAAAGTATTAGGACTAGACTTAAAGGTATTTCTAAAACCTGCTAAACATCTTGTCCTTTATAGACAATGGAGGGTTCCCACAATTACCACTTAGCAGTGGCTGCTTGACTGATTTTTATGGTGTCCAAAGGGTCAGAGTAAGACCTTTGCAGATCTTAATCCCTGAATGGCCTCCTTTATTTCCCCATATGCAATTAAAAATAAAAATGAGAGTGTGGAATTAGGTATAAGGAATTTCAGTGAAGTTCTGCCTCCCCCCATGATATCTGCTTTGATTTAATTATTTCAGAAAAATTAAAAATGCAAAATTTTTAATTTTTAAAATTTTTAAAATTTTTAAAATTTTTAAAATTTTTATTGTGTTGATACCTCTAGTTTTCTAGGGTTCTAAGTGCATGCTTTATCTCAGGTAATAAATTATTAGTCTTTCATGTAATGGCTTGTGAATGCATTCACATCTTATAATCTGCCTACTTAGTGAGAATGAAGACTGGTGTAATTTTGTATCCTAAACTGGGCAATAAGAAATCTCTAAAAAAGAGGGAAAAAAAGGGAATATTTTGAACATAAGGACTTACATAGACTTGAAAGTTTTCCTTCTAGCCTCCAAGGACAGAAAACACAATTTAATTGCCACATTATATCAGATTGCAAACTTAAAAATGTTTGCATTAAGTTTCTTCGAAATAACATTTTTCTTTAAAATTCATATGCCTTTTGAGTTCCATTCTGGTACAAATGACAAACACTACCCATGCATCAAAACCCAGATTAAGTATCATAAATCAATCACTATTTCAATTTAAAAATAATATTTTCAAATACCTATTGCTTGGAAAATGAATGTGTTGGGAGTTTAGAAAGAAACCACTACTTTTCCAGTGACAATGAGCATCCTACAGAATGTCATCCAATACATGGACTTCCATCTGGTGAGCACAATGTTAACCAAAGCTAATTTCACTTTCTCCTTATTGAAACTAAATTGCTGATGAACTTCTGGTTTCAGTTGTAGCTGTAATAGTTGTTTCACAGCAAATGAGAGAGAATAATCTGAATCTAACACTTCTTATGCTGTTATTGGTATGTTAAAATGTCAAAGAGGAAATTTAGTTGCTAGTGATTCATATGTAGAATACAAATGAATATTAACTAGTGTATATCATTTTTAAAAATTGTAATGTATAGGCTGTTGTGTTTAATGTTTCAAGCTTTTAATACATCTGCCTTGTTAGGATACTGCTTTAGATTCTTATTACTTGTAACTGCTATAGGAAAGAAATTTTCTTGGCAAAATAGCAATAAAATAATCACTATTCATTTTAATAGGTAAAGTTATGCTAAATTTATATAAATATTTTATCATATTTTCAAGAAAATCTAAATTGTCATTTGACTTACAAGCATGAAGTAATAAATATATTTTTCCATTTCCAAAAATGTGCTTAGTTCAAAAAGGTATAAGAAGAAAAAAATTTATATAGATTCCAGGTAAATTTGGAAAATAAAGTTCAGAATTTGGAAATAAAGTTCAAAAGTAACATATTACTTTGGGCAAATATCTTAAATTCTGGTAGGACTCAGAGGTAACCTGTCTCACTCTGAAGCCCAAGATCTTAGTCACTGTTCTCTACTGACTTCCTGAAATAGGTTGAATTTCCTGAAAAGTAAATGACTTGAGTCTCTAACCATTTGGAACAAAATAATAGCTCCAAGATAAAATACCTACATTTCGTATTATTCCTGCTCATAGAAAGGAACAACTATACATATAACAGCAAACGACAAATAATTGAAAAAAATGTTACCTCTGTTGCTATAACATTTTAATTTCACTTAACATTCAATAATCTCTATGAGATTGCCCCTCACCATTTTTTTTTCCCCTACTGTGTGTTAGGCAATGGTGATTCAAAGACAAATATTTAAGAGCTCTGCCTTCTTTCTTCTTTTTGGTCTAGAAATGTCTCATTGTGGAGGTTCCTGTGGTGTATTAGGAAATGAGAATGTGTTTATTTGGTGCTTAAGGATTGAAGTGTGGGGTAGCATTTAAGTTAGAGGGAGCAGTGAATAAGAGCATAAAAACTCCAGGAAAGTTCAGAAGGTCATTTACAAATCAGGCGTCCTATGCTTCATATTAAGATGTGTTTGCATTCCTTCATCATAAATTAAATGAAAGCAGCATGGCTCAAATTTTACTGGTTAGGAGATGCAATCTAGAACTTAACTTTTATTATGTAGTAAAATATGAGTGATCCCAAACTGATAAATATATATTAACTTACTGAAATAGATTTACATTTATATTAGCCATTGTTCAAAAATGTCTAAAATGCTTCACAATATTTAAAATGACATATTAAAATAAATATTTTTAATAGGGCTATAGTGGGTGATAACTGAGTAATTTTGCTCATTGATTTTTATATTATGCTCATCACTAATTAAAGTATTTAAAGGTTCATATAAAAAAATCACATGCAACCAAATACCTACCACATAGTATAATAATTGAAAGATAATTATTACTTTTATTTTCTTATATTAGTTATAGATTTCTTTATTAGAAAGCAAACCAGGGCGCCTGGGTGGCTCAGTTGGTTAAGCAACTGCCTTCGGCTCAGGTCGTGATCCTGGAGTCCCGGGATCCAGTCCCGCATCGGGCTCCCTGCTCAGCGGGGGGTCTGCTTCTCCCTCTGACCCTCTTCCCTCTCGTGCTCTCTGTCTCAAATAAATAAATAAAATCTTTTAAAAAAAATATAAAAAAAAGAAAGCAAACCAATAGTGTATTAATATATACTTTATTGCATTCATATCCTTTTAAAATACATTCATAACACTATCACTCCAAAAGGGCTAGTACTTAAAAATTCATTTACTTCTATGATCAGGTCTTGATTTCTTTCGTCAAAGTAATAGTACCAGTTTACTCTGAAAGATCATAAGCAAATAATAGTGTATATCTAAGTAGTAAATCAGATCAATCAAGATTGTTGGCTGTGTATTTTCAGAAAATTTTATTTCAGAAAATAAAAATAACTTGAAGACAAAACCCATGGAATATTTTTGAATTGATAGCTGACCCCTTGGTTATTTTATTTTGATAATTTTCAGCCATACAACTAGCTCATTAGACTAAAAACCTGCCAAGAAGTCAAGCATAGGAATAGAACAAAATATATTGTAACTTAAAAAAGAAGAGAACGTTGTTAATATAAATGTTTGAGTTTTAAAATTGAATTTGATTATGTTGAATTGATGCAATATTCCTTTTAATCAAATAAGATCCCACATTTCCCTTGAAATATATTTGATTATTTACTATTTTTTTAAGAGGGAGAGAGAGAGAAAAAAAAATTATGTGATGGGGGAGGGGCAGAGGGTGAGGGAGGGAGAGAATCTTAAGCAGGCTCCATACCCAGCACAGAGCCCAACTCGGGACTTGCTCTCATGACCCTGAGATCATGACCTGAACAGAAATCAAGAGTTGGATGCTTAATTGAGCCACCCAGATGCCCCTTCACTGAAATATTTATTTTTCCTCAAATCTTATTAGTTACCAAAGCAAACATCTACTTTTGTTGAGGAAAGTGACGTGTTCCATTCCCCTTGATGAACTTTTTGAACACAATCATTTTATCTTTTTATGTTGTGTTTATATATTTTCAATCAACTGTTACCTAGTAGAAATAATTTAATTTTGTTTGCAGAAACAAATACCTTTTTTTCTGAATAAGTATTCAACTTGTATGTGGAACATATATAAACATATTTTAAAATACTTTTTAGAATTATAGGTACATAATGTAAACTTCCAACAGGTAGGAAGCTTAAATAAGTAGAAAAATAAAAACATTTTCTAAAGTATTTAAAATAACTAAAGCTGAAAAAAAAGTGCCATTTTTTCCCTTTTTTTTTCTCTTTAAAAACTGTTTTCATTAAGATCAGGCTAAGGTGCAAAAAAAAAAAAAAAGAAAAAAGAAAAAGAAAAGAAACCCAGGGGCACCTGGGTAGCACAGTCGGTTAAGTGACCAGCTCTTGTTGGCTCAGGTCATGGAATTGAGCCTTGTGTAGGGCTCCCCGTGCAGAGTCTGCTTGAGATTCTCTCTCTCTCTTCTTCCCTCCCTCTGCACCCTCTCTCTCAAAATAAATATATCTTTGAAAAAAAGACATCCGAAAAAACAGTGATTTTAAACAGAAGATTATTTCTCTCACACAGTCAACCAAGGACAGTCATGGTACCTGCACACTGAAGAACAAACTCTTCTTTCCTTCTTCCTTCTTTTCTCAGGGAAACCTTTCCATAAATATCCAAGCAGATTTCCTTTAGGTTTCAGTGACCAATATGGGGTCACAAATTTTTGCCATGGTTGCAGGGTCTATTAGTTTTGTCACTTATCTAACTAATATTTAATTAGTATTTCACCTTGATTGTGAAATGTGCTCTACCAGAAAAGAAGATATTTGGCAGTCTGCATGAATGACATCCAAGAGTATTTACCACCATTAGGTTACACAATTAAAAGAAAAATGAAATGTTTACTTATTTAATTTAAAAAACATTTCTCTAGAAAGCTCATCTGGCAGTTAATTAAAAAATGGAAGTGTTTTGCTTCTTTGATGTTGGATTTCTAATAAATACAAATTCTTTGTAGCTTTATATTATTGTAGTAGTGCTTTTCCTAAATGTTATTAATAACTAACGGTATATAGTTTCCACATATAATAATAAAAAAATGCAAATAATCTGTAATACCTGAAAAAATGTCTCTCTTATGAAATCACTATTTAATTTGATCAAATATTCTATAACTTATTCACATTAAAATAATAATATATCTTGCTTTTTACATTCAAGGATATAATTTTAATTTTCTTCTTTGTGCTTTTTCCTATAATTTCTAAATTTTCTATAATACATTATCTTTAAACATATAATTTGCATTTTGTGTAAAAATACATATTATTCAACTTATAAAAGCATTTAAAAAACAGGTAAGAATATAATTAGTGGTTATTCTTTGGGTGATGATGTTATGAGTAATTTCTTTTTTACTCTCTTCGCTTTTTCAAATTTTCTAAAATTAAAAATTATCTTTATTATAATTAGATTGCACTGATTTTTGAAAATAATGCAAATCAATTTAAAATGGTGCTGGAACAATTGGACGTCCATATACAAAACTATAAACTCAGCCTTCACATCATATTTTATACAAAAATTAGCTCAAAACGGATCACAAACCCAAATGTAAACATAGAACTAGAAAACTTTTAAAAGAAGACATAGGAGAAAGTCTTTCTCATCTATATTTTTTGTTTAATTATATATACATTGATAGTAATTTTGATATAACAAAACTATTATTTTGCAAATTTTATAGAGAAAAAGAGCAAATATAAGAAACTTAAAAATCTCAAATGAAATGTTGAAGGGAGAGAAAAAAAATCGTAATATTAAAAAACTTTCAAATACACGCCAAATGGCTTGGTATTTCTCTTCAGCTATACCTTAATATTGCTGCCTCTGGTTTTGAACTAAGAATGTTTGAATAACAAACACACGAAAAAAGGCAATCTCCCTAGTTTTATTCATTAAATGCTTGTGAGACTGTTTCAGGAAGCGTTCTTTCATCAAAACTGTAAAAAGACATTATTTCATAGGCAGGAGGGAAACATGCATATCCCTACCTTTCACAGTTGATATTGACAGTATGCTCCCCCCACCTGCCCCCATGGAGGCTTGAGGGTTTTTTTAAAGAAAAAAAGTCATACACGTAAAATGATTTTTCATTTCTTAGAATCTCACATTCTAAATTTTTGGAAGAGTAGCAATAATGTTTCACAAAGGTTTACCCAAGGTCTATTAATTTCAACTATTAATCTTTTTGTGTGCAGTGCTTTGAACCTTAGCTACATAATGAAATCACCTAGAGAGCTTACAAAACACTGTAGTCTGTGTCACATCCCCAGAGATTCCAATTAATTATTCTAGTAAATGATCTAGGAGTTACAATTTTTAGGAACTCCTCCAGTTATTCTAACATGAAGCCAAGGTCGAGAATTATTGTTACAACACCTGTTTTTTGACAGTATGCTTTTTAAGCCAAGTATAAAAAATAGAAGAGAGTGTTACAAAAATGGATCTCATTGCAAATAATGAAAATTAGACTATTTGAACTGGTTTGTGGCATAAATGGTAGGATTCATGCGGTATCTCCAAATGCCCCAATGCATTGGTGGGAAAAAACCTCAGGTATATGTGCTTTTTTTTTTTTTTTTTGTAATAGACAATGTCATGTTTATTTAAAATACGAAGCATTAACTACAACCACCGACATCAGTAACAAAAATTCCTTGTTAAAAACAAGTGAACTAAAAACCTTCCAAAATTGCATTTGATTCTTGAAAGTCTATTTTTAGTGAATACCAGCATGGCACTTCATTCACATCAAATAAAAGTCCGATAACATTTCTAACTGCCCACAAAACATGGACCCTTCCCCCAGGAATTCAATCTTATCACAACGTGTTTCAAAGAGCTCACTGGGAAGATTTATTTTATTTTATTTTATTTTATTTTATTTTATTTTATTTTATTTTATTTTATTTTATTTTATTTTTCAGTATAGTCAACACACAATGTTACATTCGTTTCAGGTGTACAGCTTAGTGATTTGACAATTTTATGCATTAAGCTATGTTCACCATAAGTCACATCACTATTACAATATCATTGACTGTATTACTTACTCTATGCTTTTCATCCCTGGACTAACTCATTCCATAATTGGAAGCCTGCATCTCCTTTTCCCCTTCACTCATTTTGTCCAACCCCACCCTCCTTCCCTCTGGCAAATATCAGTTTGTTCTCTGTATTTATAGGTCTGATTCTGCTCTTCATTTGTTTATTCATTTATCTGTTTGTTTAGATTCCACTATGAGTGGTATCATATGGTATTTGTCTTTCTCTGACTGACTTATTTCACTTAGCATAATACCCTCTAGGTTCATCCATATTGTCTCAAATGGCACAATCTCATCCTTTCTTATGGTTGCCTAATACTTCCTTATCCTTATCCATTCGTCTATTGATGGACATTTAGGTTGTTTTCATATCTTGGCTATTGTAAATAATGCTGTAGTAAACATAGGGGTACCTATATCTTTTCAAATTAGTATTTGTGTTTCTGTGGGTAAATACCCAATAGTGGAATTATTGGGTCATATGGTATATTTATTTTTAATTCTTAGAGGAACCTCCATGCTGTTCTCCACAGTGGTTCTACCAAGTTACATTCTGACCAACAGGGCACAAGGGTTCCTTTTTTCCCACATCCTTGCCAACATTTGTCATTTTTATTTTAGCCATTCTGACTGGTGTAAGGTAATATTTTATTGCACATGAAAAGATGCTCAACCTCACTAATCATCAGGGAAATGCAAATCAAAACCACAGTGAGATATCAAGTGTGCTTTTATGTTATCTGCTAACTAATTAACATGGTCACTTTCGCAAATCTGACTATATTTTATGTGCTTTGGATAAAGTGTCATGTATACAATATTTTTTTCTTTCTCATATTTACATATCTATATCTTATATCCATCTACATCCATATCTATATATATCTATTGGTTAAAACTATACCAAAATGATAACATGATTCTATTCATATAGCTTTAGTCAGAATGCTATTTGATTAGCATACATAATGGATTGCAGTTGTTTTATAACTGCAATTGGAACACAATTTGATGAAAATAACTTGTCTTAAGTGCACAGGCAGGATATGGCATCTAGGAAGAAAGTTTAAGACTTAATGCAATAATACTTGAGTTTTTGGATGAGGGCAACAAGTGAGTTCTCTAATAATGGTTATGAAATTATAAAATAACATTTACTCCCCCATGATTTAATAATTTATATTTATTTTTGAAGGCAAAATATATTGAATTGACCAAAAGATCAATAAATTCTGGCCTATACACTAAATAAAGTTCACAAGTTTGAACAAAGGTGAAGAAAAGTAATTATATTCTCATGAGTCTATGATAATGATATAGGGAATTGAGAAATTGTGCTAAAGAAGTCATACTTAAATCATATCAATTGCATTTATTCTGGAAATGTCTGCAGGTACAACTCTAAATTTTTTTAGTCGAGATCATTAAAAGATATTCTAGTTTAAATGTCATTTTACCATATTGCTAAGTTTGAGTATGTCACATAACTACCTGGTAAAATGTTTGGTTTTAATTTCCAAAATGGGTGAAATAACGCTGCATTGGTCGTCATTGTCGGAGAAAAAAAAATTAACTGAATTCCTCTTCTGTTATAATTCAGAAAATGTGCTTTTAATATGAATATTATGCAAGAATACATTTCCATATTCCATTCATTACATACATTTATACAAATATGTCTACTAATTAGATAATATTACTCTTGCAAAACCAGGCAAGCATTCGTTTATTTCCAGTAATAGTTTTGGATTTCAAGTTAAGAAGTACATCAGATTCATTAAGGAAAATATGAGAGGTTTTGTGATCAGTTTTCATATTTATTTTTTTCTCAACTCTCATTTATTTTGTAGACATTTTGGATGCAGATTGTTTACTATACATTGCTCTTTTAAATGACCAAGAAAGATAGTATCCTCTTCATACAAAATGACTTTTAATCCATTAAAATGCTATAACACAGTATAGTCATTATATTCATCGTACTATTAGAAAAGAGAATTAGAAAAGAGTTTTGATTTTTCAGATCTTTTATGTTCTTACTTAATTCTTAAAATGCATTTTTATTTTCCCTCTCTTGGGCTTCTTTTTATACCTTTCTCTTCCAAGAACTTGCATTCTCTCTCCTTTTCCTCTCTCTCCTTGCTTTTCTCTTCATAGTGCCACCGAGGAGAAATTGCCAGTATCCCAAGGAGGAAGTTTTATTCAGCTCAATTGTCTCAAAGTTTGATAAGAAGCTTTAATAAACTGTGCAGCAAAGTTAAAATTAAGTTGTTTCATTATCGCTGGTGTGTCTGTGCAGAGCCACCGTAGGGTGGCTTTCGCAGAAGGACTGTTTTGGATGAAGTACCGTACAGTATACTCTGAAA
Source organism: Mirounga angustirostris (assembly GCF_029215605.1). NCBI lineage: Eukaryota > Metazoa > Chordata > Mammalia > Carnivora > Phocidae > Mirounga > Mirounga angustirostris. Next base: position 141,708,573 of record NW_026991710.1, on the reverse strand, counting down.
TAGGATCCATTTGATATCTTGTCAATTAAAAGTTCCAGGTACTTTTACTCTTTTTTTTTTTTTTTTTTTTTTTTTTTTTTAAAGATTTTATTTATTTATTTGAGAGAGAGAATGAGATAGAGAGAGAGCATGAGAGGGGGGAGGGTCAGAGGGAGAAGCAGACCCCCCGCCAAGCAGGGAGCCCGACGCGGGACTCGATCCAGGGACTCCAGGATCATGACCTGAGCCGAAAGCAGTCGCTTAACCAACTGAGCCACCCAGGCGCCCCTGGGTACTTTTACTCTTAATAAAATCAATATTATTATGTTTCATATGAAGTGACTTATAACTCAACAGAACTTCCAACTTGTTTTCTCTATTTCCAAGGTTAGAAATTCAAAGTTGCTGTTGTGGGATCCTGGGTGGTGCTGAAATCAGCAACTCTAGAAGGCAGCTTGCATCATTTGACCTCTGCTTTGTAGGATCTGCTGATTATCTGATGACCTTATTATCCATAGCTGTTATCGGTTGTAATATTATATGTGTGTTATTACAGTAAAAATGCTTAAGTATAAAATCTATGAAAAAGATATTTGTGGGGAATACTCTGTGGTGTATCTAGTGACTGACTCCATTGCCTTTTCAGTTTAGCATCCCCTGCTGTATTTTGCAGTTTGTAATTTCAGCCTGTGGGTTTAGTTGTTAATGAGATTGAATATGGCATCCTTAAACAACATAAAGAGCATATTTCATAGTTGCATTGTACCTGTTTCAGTAAAATTGACTAGATTCATTCTTCGTACTATTCCTATGTGTTTAGGCAAGGAGGAGATAACATTGTATTTCTTTGAATACATAGAAATTTCTAAGCGGATCACCCATTTTAAGCAGGATTTCAATCCATCAAGTAGATGAATCCCCTTTTACTTCCTCCTTTGCATCCTGAATTTTCAGACAGGCAGTGATTATTGGAAAAGCTTCATTGTATTTAACTAATGTACAGATGAACAAATACCATGTGCTGGTACTGATTTTGCTTTCTGAAGAACTATAGAAATAGTCTTCCTTGGCCATATAATAATCACACAAATATATGAAGGCATTTATTATATCTTCTTTTTTCCAAGACAAACATTTACTCTTAAAGATATACCTTCCATACATTGTATATTATGCATGGTCTTTTTTTTTTTTTTTTTTTGGCATTCTTAGTAGTTATGCAGTCATTGTTATCCTTTGTAAAATTTCTCTATAGAGAAAATATTTCTTTTTAAAGCAAAGCTATACAAATACTCAGGGTTTAGAATAGAATATATAGTAAGTACAGAAAAGCACAGAGAAGAAAAAATATTGCCTATGATTTCATCATCCTGTGATAACCATGATTATTTGTATTGACACTTAAAGTTATCATTTTTAAAAATTTCATACAGGGACACCTGGGTGGCTCAATCGGTTAAGTGTCTGCCTTCGGCACAGGTCATGATCCCAGGGTCCTGGGATCAAGCCCCGTATCAGGCTCCCTGCTAAGCAGAAGCCTGCTTCTCCCTCTCCCTCTGCAGCTCCCCCTGCTTGTGCTCTCTCTCTCTCTGTGTCAAATAAATAAATAAAATCTTAAAAAAAAAAATACATACTATAATTGGTTGGGTTCCCAGGAAGCAGACTCAGAGATCTGAAAGTGGGAATTCCGTTTATTGGGTAGTGTTTTTAGTAACATCACCTGTCAGGGATGAAGGAAGCACGGCTGGGCGGAGAGGGAAGCTGGCCTGGAATGAACTTGCAACAGAAGCCTCAGTCAATAGTTTGAGGAACCGTGGAGCTAAATGGCCCTTAAGGATTAAGCCACGTGAGGCAAGGGGGCCAAGACTTTGCTCCGGTGCATTGATTGGTTTTTGAATATGGACTGGCTCTAGGGATGGGATGTAACAGCCAGTTAGGCAGCTGCCTTGCATGGAAAGCAGCGTCTGCAGAGGGACTGACCTGCGGCCATCTTCAGCTAACACCTCGCAGCTGGGTAATCAGGGCCTGTGTCCTGAAGAGGCACGTAGGCAGCCGCACCAACTACACGTGCCCACAAAAATATTTAGCATTTTGAGGATCATAATTCATACTCTTCTTTGAAATTTTGTAAACCTAAAAATGATTTCTGTGATCGTATGTCTTTACAATTTCAGGCCACAGTAGATCTCATGCTGCACTCGTATAACTTGAATGCATTTTGAGCTTTTATGATCTGTGTTTCTGAAGATTCTGTACAAGTAATGATTATTTCATGTATTCAAAAATCTACCTAAGGGCAACACAATACGAATTATGAGATCTTCTCCATAAAAAGTGAAGGATGTTTTTAGCTACTACCTAATATGTTTTTCTGGGCCTTCTTAAATTAAGACGCAAGTTTTAGGGCTATATTTTATAGTCCTGATTAAATAGGATTGAAATCTATTACTTTTGATCCAACTTACTACATTAGAGTCATTAATTATTTGAGTTCAATTTTGTGAGCTAAGTATGTGGCTGTCCAAAGTCTGTACTTGAATGGGCTGCAATCTTGGCTGTGAGATTTAAAGTGTGGTTCTTGGAGATTGAGCTGGGCAAAGGTAGAGTCAGTCACTGAGATGCAAGGCATGGACCCATAAGAGACCGAAAAGAAGGCCCAATTTATTTATTTCTGATTTATAGAGAAAAATGCAAATAAAAACAATCACAAAAAATACTGTCTTCCTTAATTATTGGCTTTATTATGTAAATATTATATACAAGGTCCTAATAGTAGATATATTCTGACATTGTATCAACTAAATGCAAATTTTGGTACTTCTGCATCTATTTGGAAATTTGGTCATCTTAGAGATGGGTGTGAACTGATTTGCTTAGAAACATCCATGAATGCTCACTTTTTTAAGAAGCTGTAAGGTGCAACGAGGTGTGAGTTTATTATTTTCTCCAGAAACTTTTGAGACATCTTCTATAACCAAATTACCAGACAGGACTAACACTTAGCAGGGTCCCAGGCCATTTCAGGGATTCTAGTTTGGTTTTGGGGATTTTGACAGGGATTGCCACAGAAATATATTTTTTTTGTTATGTTTTTTAATGCTAAGTAATGAGGAGTTCAATTTGCATTAATAAAGACCCAGTGGATCTCATCTTAGCCCCATTTTGATATTCTTATTTTCAAGAACAAAATATATTTTTCTAGATAGTTGGCTATAAATATTCATGATCTGATTCCAGTTATATTAGAGGGAATTTGGAGAAGCCATCCACATAGATTTTCAAAAATGTATAATGTAAAATAAAATAAGCAAAACACAAATGACTATAAGACATATTCTTTATTGAGACAGCCTGTATCAGCAACTTAGTGAAAGAGTTGCCAAGAGCCCTGCAAAGCCACTCAAAGATCTTCCTGCTGGCTGAGAAAGCCAGGTGTTAGCATTAGACTCCGGACTTTCGCAGTTTGCATCAGCCCTTTGTGGATGGTAATGGGAGAGCAATGTTTGTTTTAAGGATCAAGATGCTTCTTTGCAAAGGCCCTAAACGGGGGCTCACCTCATTTAGCATGCTTATATCTCAAGCATATCATTGAAATATAACATATAATTAGGTGAACTTCGGAATGGAAATAGTCAATTTGTGAATGAAAACTTATGTTCATCCTTGTTCTTAATTATTTTACTTCTATATAAATGACTTATAAAAATGTATTGCCACTTTGGTTTGTTGCTTTTTTTTTCTGATTACAAGCAATTAAGACATTAGAGTACAACCTTCAAATGATTTTAAAGAGATTTAACTTTCAAGTGTTTATATAGAAATATAAAATTAATGAACTATAGATTTCTCATACGTGAATTCCCCAAAATTTTTTTTCACTTTCTTTGTAAGTTCACTTACCTTATGAGTAGTAGTGGAAGATTTTGCGTATCATAAATTAAAGTATGTAACTTTAAATTACATTCTAAATTTTAAAACCGTTAGGTCTGTTTTGCCTTTAGTATCATTTTTAACAGCCCTGAGTATATTCCTAGATCTGTGATGTTGAAATCAATGAATTTATAAAGTTGGACACAATTCTGCCCTTCAGATAGATTTGTAACTTAATTCTACCCTTCTTAATGGTAAATTGGCAGTATGCTTGAAAGCCTTAAAAAAATGTGTCTAACATTTCATCCTAAGGTTCAAGGTTCCAGATTGGATAAATTGTCATGTTTGTACAGTGAGCTTACCCAACTGTAGCAGACATACCTTAAGGTAACCGCTAATCAGTCACACCCTTGTATAATCCCCGCCCCGTGAGTACAGGTGGACACTGATGCGCTCTGGCTAATAATATTTGGAAAAGGTGGTAGAATGTCACTCCTGTGAGTAGGGTACATTTTGTGGCAACGGTGATTAGTCACTCTTGTGATTACCTTACATCATAGGAGACTCCATCTTAGCTGACTGTAGGGGGAATTTTACCCACCTTGAGGAAGTAAGATGCCAGGTTGTGAGAGGGCCTCTGAGTATCACTGCAGATCATGCCAACAGCCAGTGAATAAGCAATGACTTCCCCAGTCCTACAATAGCAAGGAACTGAATTCTGCCAGCCACCATTTAAGTTTGGAAGAGGATCCTGAACACCAGAAAGGATGCAGCTGGCTGATACCATGATCAGAGCATTTTGAAACCCTGACTTGAGGACCCAACTAAACTGTGCCCAGACTTCTAACACATGGATACTATAGGATTAATAAATGCTTATTGTTTTAACCTGCTAAGCTTGCGGGTAATGTATTAATCAGTAATAGATAACTAATATACCAAAGAAATTAATTATAGCAGTTTTATACAGTTCAAAAAGAAAAGAAACAAAACACAAGGAACTGAAAAAATAATAGCATATACTCTAGTATCTATCCATATATTAGAGTGCTCAGTTATTAAAGAAATGATATTGTAGTTCGGTATATTTTTAATTGATTAAAAAGAGGCTGCAAACAGTATGACATAATTTTTTTCTTAGGCAAAAATAGTAGATACACATACATTAAAAATGATAGAATATACAGTAATGTGGAGAATAGGTTTATGGTCATTTAAAATTCCATTTAGATGGGCGCCTGGGTGGCTCAGATGGTTAAGCGTCTGCCTTCGGCTCAGGTCATGATCCCAGGATCCTGGGATCAAGTCCCACATCGGGCTCCTGGCTCAGCGGGGAGCCTGCTTCTCCCTCTGACTCTCTCCCCTCTCATGCTGTTTGTCTCTCGCTCGGTCTCTAAAAAATAAATAAAATCTTAAAATAAAATAAAATAAGATAAAATTCCGTTTAGCTTATGAATATTTTTATTTTTATTTATTTTTTAAAAAGATTTTACTTATTTATTTGTCAGAGAGACAAAGAGAACACAAGCAGGGGGAGTGGCAGGCAGAGGCAGAGGCAGAAGCAGGCTTCCTGCTTGGGGAAGAATGATGCGATGCGGGGCTTGATCCCAGGACCGTGGGATCATGACCTGACTGAAGGCAGACACTTAACCAACTGAGCCACCCAGGAACCTCTAGCTTATGAATATTTTAAACATTTATATAATAATAAGATTGCCATTTGGGTAAATTCTTGGGAATGGGTTTACTGGATCATATGGTAAGTATATTATTAACTATGTAAGAAACTGGCTAACCATTTCCAGAGCAGCTTTGGTATGTTGTGCTTTAATTTCACCTAATTCAAAATATATTTTTTTTAATTTCCCTTATGATTTTCTTTTTAAATCATGTGTAAATGGAACATGCACAATTAGACATGCATTATTCATCTTTGAATATTTGGGGATATTTTCTATATGTCTTTCTGTTACTGATTTCTAATTTAATCTGTTATGTTCAGAGAAAATATTTTGTATGATTTCAATTGTCTTAAAGTTATTGAAACACATTTTATAGGTCTAAGATATGGTATATCTTGGTAAATCTCTTTGCACTGGAAAACTAAATATATCTTGCTATTTTGGGGTGGAATTTTCTAATAATATGCTAAAGTGATTGATAGTGTTTCAGCCCATGACCCAGAGCAGTCTTTTTTCCGTGCCTCACCCTTGCATGGCGACCCAAATCTACCTTATATTTGTACAGTATCTAAGGTGAAATAAAGTGTGTTGCGTGGCCTTGCCTGCTAAGAGTCATCTGTGTCATCTCCATGTAGGAACCAAGGTGCAAGTAGGTTTCTTGTCCCTATATCAATGGCAAATGAGTTTTTCCTACTGTCAGTTTAAGGTGGGTAGGCTGGTTTCTTTCTCCCCTTCCAAAGACATCAGTTCTTAGTCTGGTGTCAGGTCAGGGACTGGTTGGAGGGAGTGGAATTCCCAGCCTTTCCTTCAGTAGAGGTCATCTCATGTCCTTGTTCAGAAAGAATATGATCTGACACAGAACCATGTTTCATAGTCCCTTCCAGCAGCAGAAAGCTCTTTCCTTGTATGAGCACAGGATATAGAGCATGGGCAATCATTGTGGCAGTCCCCTAGTGGTAGTCAGTCCACACCTGTAGTCATGCAGAATCTGGAGCTCACATGTGCTTCCCTGGGTGTTCTTCCTTCATCATCAAATTTTGTTGGCCTTTCATGAAGCATCAGTCAAGGGCTCTCTTAGGACTCCCTCTGCTCCCTCAGTCTCTTTTGCGTGCAGTCAGTGAGGTCCTGGGGAAAGAGCTGGTGAGTAGATGTGGAATCATCTTGTTTCTGGGACTCTTACTGGTTTGAAACATGCTAATCTTCACTCAATCATTCAAAGTTTGTTAAAATTTATGTTGTCTTCTTTTTACCCACTTTTATGCTAGCTTCTCTTCTTTCCATGCTGTCAAAGGTAGAACTGACAAAGTATCTTGTCTTTCCTTGAAGAGGCTTATTATTATGGAATGCAGTTCTCCTGGTTGCCTTACAATCTCAGAACTCTCTGATGGATTAAAGTGCTTGATTTTATAGATTATATGTCTTATTATTATGGCAGTGACAGTGTTCCCTTGTGGCTTTCTACATTCTAAGCTGTAGTGGAAATTTATCTCATTTGTCAAAGATTGTCTGATACAAGGAAAAATGGATCTGCCTCCTTTATTATGGCTGCAGAGTACTCCATCATTTGGATATACCATCAGTTCTTTAATCAGTGAAATATTACTAGACGTTATAGGTGTTTTTCAGATCTTTCTTTTTTGTTATAAACAATGCTGTGATTAATTGTTTTATGCATTCTTTAATACTTTTATTGAACAGTAAGATACTATGTACTATTGAACAATAAGATACTATGTATTAATTTTTCATTTCATTTCATTTCAAATCTCTTGATTGTGAACTTCCATCTTTATATATATTATTCTGATCAATAAAAAGTAAATCCCTTTTTATCAAATGATCAATCAAATGAAATGGGCATGAGTTTTATATAATGCTGCTTTGTGAACATTTCCATGAATCACTCTGATATATTAATTACTTACATGAATATCACAATACCGTAATGAGAACATTACATTTAATTCCACTATATATTTCTGAGTAGTTTTATAGAGGATTGCTTGAATGAAAATAACAACCCTAACTAAATGATTATTTTATAAAACAAAAGTCACTTTTTTTCTTTTGTAATTTTTTTCTTTTTTTTTTTTGAATTTATTTATTTATTTAATTGACAGAGAGAGATAGCAAGAGAGGGAATACAAGCAGGGGGAGTGGGAGAGGGAGAAGCAAGTTTCCCGCCCAGCAGGGAGCCCAATGCGGGGCTCATCCTAGGACCCTGGGATCATGACTTGAGACAAAGGCAGTCACTTAAGCAACTGAGCCACTCAGGCACCCCTAATTCTTTTTTTTTAAAGACTTTATTTATTTATTTGAGAGAGAGAGGGAGAGAGAGCACGAAAGAGCAAAAACAAGGGGGAGGGGCGGAGAGAGGGGAAGCAGGCTCCCCACTGAGCAAGGAGCCCAATGCAGGGCTCCTTCCCAGGACCACGAGACCAAGACCTGAGCAGAAGGCTGATGCTTAACTGACTGAGCCACCCAGGCATCCCGACAAATTCTTGATTTATTTTCATATCAGCTAAATTTCCTACCTAGCATCACCAAGAGATACAAACAGAGCCTTATATTAGAATTTAGGGTTATATATATATTTTTAAAGATTTTATTTATTTATTTGAGAGAGAGAATGCACATGAGAGGGGGGAGGGTCAGAGGGAGAAGCAGACACCCTTCTGAGCAGGGAGTCTGATGCAGGACTCAATTCTGGGACTCCAGGATCATGACCTGAGCCAAAGACAGTCGCTTAACCAACTGAGCCACCTAGGCACCCTAGAATTTAGGGATATTCAACTACCAGTCCAGTTCCATTTCCTCACCTTTTCCTAATACAACTTCTTTTGTACCAAGAATCCTGTTTTCCTTAATTAAAAATGAAAGTTATCTGTAATTCTTGGAGAATTATTGAATGTTCTGAAAATCCCACATGGATAAATATTTTCATCCCTGTGGGAAGAACTGAGAAAACATTCCTTCCTTGGAAACTTTTTTTCCCAGGATTTATTTATTTATTTGAGAGAGAGAGAGAGCAGACACAGTGGGGGTGAGGGGCAGAGTGAGAAGGAGAGAATCTCAAGCGGACTCCCCGCTGAGCGTGGAGCCTGATTTGAAGCTCGATCTCAAGATCCTGAGATCATGACCTGAACTTAAATCAAGAGTCTGACGCTTAACTGACTGAGCCACGTATGTGCCCCTTCCTTAGAAACTTTTAAAAACATATTTAAAAAAACCCCAGCATCATAGATAGCCAAGTACACATGCACAACACTTAGAGGATACCCACTTGGCCAAATAGACCAACCAACTCAAATGTTATGAACAGTGGAGTGGAGGAGCAAGTGACTATATGGAAACTTTACTGAACTGTTTATTTGCATGATGAATATTCATTTTTATTGTTCTAAAACATATGGAAATCCTGGAAAACCTTGGAATTACCTTAGCAAAAAAGCATAAATGTTCAATCTATACATATCTTGCTTAACTCTGTGCTGGGTTCCAGGTTTTAGTACAATTTGGAAATAAAACCTAATACACTTGAAACATTAATATGAAAATAATTTCAAGGACTATATATATGCATATATTGTATTTATTACATATATATGTGTTAAATACATATGTATGTATTTAAATATTTGGGTCACAGGGACTAAGTTTAGGCTGGAATGGAAAGTAGACTATGAATAAGTGTGAATGAAAAAATGGAATATTTAAGGTGTTAGTTTATGGAAAACATGAACACATTAGTTTCATGATTAGGGAAGTAATATCATGAGAAAAGCGTTTAAGAAAGAGCAGTCTGAAAATCAAGGAGCAAGAACAAAATGAGGGAGGCCACCTGGCAAATTGTTGTTGGGTAAAAATAAATCCTGGAACCTTAAAGTTTCTTTCTAGAAAGAAATGGCAAAACGTTGTGCCATTGAGTATGGAAGGTGAAACAGCAGTTGGAGCATGGTGTCCTAGATGAATGGTAAGGTCACCATTATAACTGAGGTGTCATTTCATGAATGTTTTAGGGGAATGAGATGATCTCTGCAACTCTGTGAACTGCATTTTTTTGTAACCTATTTTATAATTGTATATTTTATATCCTACAACTGGAGTACTATCTTGAATGGAAATTTCTTTTAAATATGAACAACTATTAATGAAACATGAAAAATGTAAAGCTGGGATATCTATTTTAAATCTAAAATAAACATTTGAATTTTTTATATTTATATCTTATTTTTTTTAAAGATTTTATTTATTTATTTGACAGAGAGAGAGACAGCGAGAGAGAGAACACAAGCAGGGGGAGTGGGGGAGGGAGAAGCAGGTCTCCTGCGGAGCAGGGAGCCTGATGCAGGGCTCAATCCCAGGACTCTGGGATCATGACCTGAGCCGAAGGCAGACGCTTAACGACTGAGCCACCCAGGCGCCCCTATATCTTATTTTTGTTTTGCATTTATATTTTCATATGAACATAAGTTGAGTTGTAATATCCAGGTCTAAAATTTATAATTAATTGTTTCATGTGATTTTTATTTTACTGAAGGATGCTTATCTTAAAGAGAAGTTCTATATGCTATGGGAGTTTTCTAAATTATTCTCCCATATTTTTTCCTTTTTCCAATATCAATATCATATATTTTTATATTTTTAAAGAACTATTGTAAGATAAATCTGAGCAAATGGGAGGAGTGTGGGGTATATGTTATTTTTGAGGATGTACATATGTAATTTGGAAGTAGTAAAAATCATTTAGCTGTCCCTTTACTCTAATTAATACAGTAGTGTTGGTTAGTGTATATGCATCCAAATCTGGGAGAAAGGTGAGGGAAAGGAAAGATATGACATTTTCCTTTTTTAAAATTTTTTTTAAAGATTTATTTTTTAATTTATTTAATTGAGAGAGGGAGGGAGTAAGGGAGAGAGCAGGAAGGGCAGGGGAGGCAGAGGGAGAAGCAGACTCCCTGCTGAGCAGGGAGCCCAATGGATGCAGAGCTCCATCCCAGGACTCTGGGATCATGACTTGAGCTGAAGGCAGATGTTTAACTGACTGAGCCACCCAGGCGCCCCAACATTTTCATTATTATTTGAAAAAGGATTTTATTTTAAAAAGTTAATGGCTAAAAGCACTATTTTAAAATGATTGATTTTCCAAAAGCTGAACGCAGTATTAGTTAAATGTATTTAGATTTATCCTCAATCACCACTAAAAGTTTTTTCCTACACTAAGTGTTGTCAGGATCTAAATTCCAGTTTGTGTGAAGGGGCAGCTGTTACAATGGAGGACTGCCCCTTCCACACTACTGGTTTAAGCTGAAATACGGAGGGCTTCAATTTACCCTGGTTTTTCATGTTTTCTGTTATAGGTGTGACTTCACTGAATACTGTATTTTTTTAATCAGCCCAATTATTAGTAGGAGCAGGACCCACACAACAGATGGCATTTACACAGGGAATCTTGACTCATGGCCATGGCAGAGCTCTGAATACTTTAGAGTTGGTTCAGTGGTGGAAAAAGAGATGGGGAGGGAGGAAGGGCGGAGAAAGGGAACGTGAATTAAGGGAGAGGGCTGGAGAGAAAGAGTCACTGTTGTCACATGTCTGGGTCGAGGTGAGGCACCTGCTTCCAGGAGTATGAGTGCTCTTGGAAGCCTGGATGAGATGGCTGATTCATTTATCAAGTGTAGAGGATGTTACAGTAAAAAATGAATGTGTGATATACTTGTCAGCTGAGTTTAGCCAGTCTGTTAATATTTAATTAAAAGTGTTTTCCATTCTTCCGCCAACATTTCATGTCCTGATGAAAGTCCAATGCCTTAAGAAGGTTCTTAAGATTGCTGTGCATTTCCAAGAACCTGACATTGTCACGACCACTGCTGCATTTTAGTCTCTGCTTTCTGCTGAATTCATTTAACCTATTCACCTAGAGACAGAACCTAGACCTTTGATTTCTAAGGTGCCACAATGCATAAAGCAAACAAAATATCACTCACACAGGGTTGGTGAATGTAGCGAACTTGTTGAAAATATGGAGGGTTTGTATAACACAGGTTCAAACAATTTAAAATTGAGTGTCAGACATCCCTGTTTTAAAAATAACTTCTATTTCCTTTTCTGCCGAACAAGTGTCCAGACTCAACTCTGTCCCTTCAACACCAGATTGCCATGTATTCCATATATAAAGGATGTTAACGATAGATTTTATTTTTTCCCTAGAAAAACTAAAATAACGAATTCTCTCAGCTTCCAAATGAAGAAAATTTTCAGGATTTTTTTCAAATCAGACTGTTCTCTTCCTAGGATGAAATCTGGTGACATCTGTTTTATCCCCCCCCCCTTTTTTTAGAATTGTGAATTGTGATATAATGGCTAAGAGAGTCAGTCAGCCTGGTGTATTATTCTGGTCTTGGTTTGGCAATGCTAATACTCCTTTGTCTAATCTGTAAAATGGAGATAATAGGAAAATCCGTTTTATAGGGTGGTTATGAGGCTTACCTGAGTTAATTCTGGTAACATACCTACAGTGGTGTGTGTTTGGTGTGAATGCTTAGTAAAAATGACCTGTTCCTAAATCCTGCATGAATATAGTTTTGGCTGGATACTGAAGAATGTCAGTTATGATAGGAGGGGATGCTACACAGTGAGTTAGGAACATTTGAAACACAGATAACCGATGTTCGTGCTGTTGGCCTTCTGACTTTGTGAGTTGAAATATGCCACCTAAAACTGAATTGGCTATTTCCAGATTAAGTCTAGTGATATATTCTCTGTCAGACTAAAAGAATAGCTAATGTCCAGATATATGCATGATGATTCTTTCAAGAAAATAGGCATACGAGTGAAAGGGGATGAATTTCCAAGTCCCTCCAAATTGAAGTCTCTCTTTAAGAGATATATTCAATGTGCACATAAAAAGGCTAATCTTTTTCAGTGTATATATATTTAACAAGAACAAATTAGAATTTAAGCAAATTACCTTCACAACCCTTTTGATTTATGTAAACCATCTTGGTAACTCATGAACCATTTGGGCTGCAAATAAATGATCCTGGTATGATATTCAAAGAGGTTTTTCAGTCAGTGTTTTATGACAAACTCTAATAAAAGTTTCTATGTCTAGATATTTCTTCTATATCTTTTTTTTTTTTTAATGGGCCCTGAGGGTAATATTAGGTTGATTCTGGTTAGCTTTTTTGGCTGAAGACTATTTGCTGGCACTATTCTCATAGGTTTTTAGATAATCTCTTATTTACAGTCTGGTAAATTGTATGCTTCTCTTCATTACATTTTTCAAAGGATAACTTTTATCATTCCGAGAATTCATTTCTTTTAGGCAAACTATAGTTTTATATGGCTATTATATGCTAAAATTCTTTGTGGAATAATAAAATCCTAACATCAATGAATATTACAAGTCTTCTATTCTCTTTCTTCCTATTTTGTTTTGTTCAGACTCCTTTATCACAAAAGCACTTCAGTATCACATTTTATTCATAGTTTATAAGAAGATAATTCATTAGAAATTCTTGCTATGCATTATGTTTTTTTAAAAAAAAGTATCATTTTTTCATGCTGAGTGTTTTGACCTAAATTTTCCCTGGAAATCATTTCATATTTTCATACTTTGTTGAACTTTTTTTTTGACTTATCATGAAGAAATCTCTTTTAAGAAGTTTAAAGGGATATTTTGGGAAGGAGATTATTTTGGCTAGCTCTTGATGTATAACAAACTATCTCAAAACTCAGGGCTTAAAACAATGATCACTTATTCTTCAAATGTCTGTGGCTTAGCTGGGCTGAGCTCAGCTCAGCTGAACACTTTCTTCAGGCTATTGTGGCTGGGAGACTCTTCTTGTCACTGTAATTCTGTGGGCTGGTTGGAGTTGCTCTGTTCCATATACTTTATTTTTTCTTAGACCCCCAAGAACAGCCAAGGCCAGTTTTAATCATTGGGATGACCAAGAAACAAAAGGACAATTAGAAACCTGCACAGCTTCATTGATTCTGTGCTCAGAACAGGCAAACTATCACTTTCACTTCATGCTATTTGTCAAATCAAGTCACATGACAAAGCCTGAAGTTAAGGGATAGGCATCTCCTTTTGTCAATTATAAAGCCACAAAAAGGATGTGGATACAAGAACATGTGGACAATTGAGATCAAGGACACAATCTACCAAAAAATAAGAAAGGAAACCAGAACTTTGTTTTATGGGTACTTGTCAGGTGTACTTTTCATATTTGTAGCTTTTCACCAATCACTTCTGACTTCTTTCAAATATCCTTGAACATGAGCATGAAGAGTAGCTTTTTTTTTTCCCCCTTTATTTTGGCTGCAGAGAACTCCTCCTGACATTCTTTTGCTCATACATAAATGTGAGAGGATTGGGTGGGGCCATGTGGGGATAGTGTTAGTTCTGGCCTCACATTATTATGCTTAAATATGAATATTTCCTATTCTGCTGGAAAAGTGGCAGGTATTATAGTCTGTGGTTGTATTTTGAGGTTTAGGAAACTAAACATGGATTCAAACTTGATAACTAAGGAGAATATAACTAAGGAAGACTGTGCAATGTATTCTCTAATAATTTGTTAAAGACAAATTTCTAGAACTCTGTGATTGTAACTCTGCACAGTAAGTTATTTAGGAAGTCATGAAAGGATAGGATAAATCAAGTAGATTAACTATTACGAAGTTCTAATTTTTTGCCATTTTAAAATATATCCAATAGATCTTTATTGAGCATCTGATACACATGTCCTGGGGATACCATGGTGGACATAATAAACAGTAACAGGACCTCACGGTACTTACATTCTAGTGGGGGAAGACAAATATAAGCAAAAATGAATTTAACTTGGGTGATTATTGCAATGAAAAAAATAAAAGACGAAGTTACCGAAAGGAAGAAGGCATGCCGTATTGTATTGTAGCTTCTGAGTATAGCTTAGAAAAAAAAGGAGCAAAGGAGCCATATGTATATTTCATTGAATAGCTTTTTAGTTAGAAGGCAAAAGCAAGTGAAAAAGCACTCAGTTGGGAGTATGGAAATTTGAATTACTCCAAGGAGGTCTTGTGGCTGGAAAGAAGGAAGCAGCAGAAGAAATTGAAGGAGATAAAGTCAAAGAGATATTAAGGAGCTAGATCAGAATATAACCTTATAGCCAAGGCAAGCATTTTGGATCCCATTATCTTGGAGAGATGGGAAGCTCTTGGAAGATTTTAAATGGAAGAATCATTTGATCGAATTGTTTGCAAAACAAACTAAAGAGTAGAAGCTTGGAGTCAAGCTAGAAAATTCTACTAATGGTCTTATAGATGGTATCTTTGTATCAAAAGAGATCGTGAGAAATGGTCAGACTTGGAATATATTTTGGCAGAGGAGTCACAGGATTTGCTGATAGATTTGATGTAAGCCTGGGAAGAATGGAACCAGAATGACCCACGGCTTTTTGTCCCATGCATTTAAAAAAATGGAAGCTGCCTTTTAAAAAAGATGGGGAAGTTGCTGCAGGAGCAGGCTTCCAGGGAAGGTCAAGTTTTATGTTGTGCATGTTAAGTCTAAGATTTCTTACAGGCATCCAAATGTGTCAGCAGGCATTTAGATACAAGTACTCATCTGGAGTAAATAGGGCCAATATATAAATTTATATAGTTCTAAGTTCATATTTAAGGAAATACATCTAGTTGAGGCCACTTTTAGTGAATGAAAATACTGTGCATCAGTGCATGATGGATTGGTCCTTTTCAACATGATCCAAATTATAGTAAAAATTTAAATGACAGCAGAATAATTTTAATTTAAGTTAGACAATTTGTACATATGGCTGAAAATTTATCTGTAGCACATGCTTTTAAAACCAAAATATCTTCTCTTATATGGATGTTCTCAAAATGTTAAGCCATGTCTTCCTGAATTCAATTTGAAATGTATTAAATACCTGGATTGTTGGGCTCGTAGTCATATTCTTAACTATTTTTCCTGTAGCTATTGAATATAAAAAAAATCACTAACCAGGTTATTGATCTTTAAAATATAAATGCTGAAATGTCAAGATGCCCCATTATTCCATGCATAAAAATGAGACCCTGACATAGAGGCAGCAATAATTCTTGCTTAATAGAACCTACTTCCATATTATAGGAACACAATCTCAAGGTTCCCTTTATTTTATGCTTTCTCCTCACAGATAATAATTCTTGAGCCCCTGATTGTGGCTTGATACTAACTCTAGGCTACTGTTCATACACATATCCCATGGTCCTGTCTGGCCACTACAGCTTCTACTTTTGTGGGCATTCCTTAATGTTCAGCTGCTCCTACTGTCAGTAAATACAACCTGGAACTGGAACACCCTCAGTTCTGCTCCTCGGTCTTAATCGCAGATGCTTAGTTTATTTTGCAAGGTTGGATGAAGTATATTCCTTTCTTCTCTGAATGCTTCCCACTCAGAAGCATCTCAGCTCAGTGTATTTTAGACCCTGAGTGGTTACTGTTTTTTCCTATCTTCTCTTCTTTTCTCTCTAAGATGCTCCTAAGGAAGGCTATGTTGAGGTGAAACAACTCTGTGGCAGTTCTACTCAGAAGGCCCATCCTACTGTAATTGGGTCCCACTGGTCAACTTAATCGCTCTGTGTGGGGTGGGGTCACTCCCAGGAAATCCGTGTTCCCTTCTTGTAATATATCTTCCTTTGGAGCATTAACTCCTCTCCCCTCTCTTCATCCCATGCCAATTTTATGAGCCATTGTGTGAGTTATTTAATTCTTTCCATGATATTCTGAGTGTCTTTCCAATAAATCTTACCAGCTTCCATGTAAATCAGTAGATGCAAATAAATTTTAAAAGAAGGTAAAATATGTCTCTTAAGTTCTCGTCACAGACATATTGAAAATTTGGTTCTGGCATAACGAGGACACCCGCCTCTTGCATATTGTGAATGAAAAGATCTTGGCTACTACAATGTACTATCGTTCTGATATGCACATAACAAAATGTGTAATGTCCATTTCTTTCTAAGGTTAAACGTACATTAAGTGAAATCAATACAGATTATCATGGCTGTTCATTAAATTTTTATATTAAGATTATAAGAAATCCATGCATAATAAATTAGATAAAGAAAATAGAACAGTCATGAATGAAAAAAAGTTATTTGATTATAAAAAATATTTCCTCTGGGAAATCATTTTAACAACTCAAAGAGGTTTCTGGGATCAAAATTGCTCAGGGACAGAATGGAAAGTAGATTTATATTTGTGTGCCTGCTCTGATAAATTTTTAGAGCCTGCCTCTGATGTTATTTTGAGCATTGCAAACTGGGTACAAGCTCTGCAGCAGAGTCGAGGCACATTGGCTATAGCTAGCATGAGCATGGGAGAGTGGAAGCTCAGTTCTATGCATTTTCCACTTTGGCCTGTAGGGAAGAAAATGAGGAAAATGAATTTCAGTAACAATGAATGGACTCATAATATCTAATCAGGGCCTATCATCAGCATAAGTGCTGGGACTCTATGCTCCTTGTGTTCCTTTTTTCAGAATTTCAGGGAGTTTAATAAGCTGTCTTATACAAATACCAGCAGTATAAATCAGTCATTTAAAAACATCTCACTCATGTAATCTCTAAAATAAGTAACTGAACAATAAGTAACTAGTCACAAAACTTTTAAATTGTCATTGAAATTTTTAAAATCAAGTATAATTAAATAAGACATAATGTAAAACATATTATTAAGATTAATACTTAAAAATAAAACTCAACTTTATAGAAAATTTTAACATTTGGAGAATTTTCTATTGGACTGAATAATATAACAACTAGTAAAATAACAACTATATCAACCATTCTGTGTTGATTCAAAGAGGAACATATATTACTAACGTGTTCCAATAACTATTAATATTTAAAGTAAGAAAGGATTTGGAACTGAGACTGTCAATGAGATGTATGGGAGTGTTTAGTGACTTGATTAAAAGTAATTTCAGGGGCACCTGGGTGGCTCAGTCAGTTAAGCCTCTGACTACTGATTTCAGCTCAGGTCATGATCTCAGGGTCATGAGATCGAGCCCCAAGTGGGGCTCTGTGCTCAGTGGGGAGTCTGCTTGGGATTCTTTCTCTTCCTCTCCCCACTTGTTTTCCCTTTCTAAAAATAAATAAATAGCTCTTTAAAAAAGAATAATTTCATTGATGACAATATTTTGAATTGTCCTTTTGACTTCTATTTAGGTTTTCTCTATCTTGAGGCAATGCTCAATCTATAGTAAGACTCTAGATAAATGAAAATTGTTTAAATAGAAGAATATTATTGTTTCAATGGCAGAATGGTCAATGTGAATGTTGTGGTGTGAACCCCTCATCGCAGATACTAGCTCAGGTAGAATCGCCTTGAGAATAGAAGTTTAAAGATGTGGAAATCGATTTCTGTAAAAACATCCATGGCATTAGACCTCTTGGTAAATTTTTGTGGTGAGCTCTGGGCTGGGACACTAGCAGGAGAGCCTCTACCACAGGGGTGGGTAGCTGCTAATTATAGCACCGTGGCTCAAGGCTTGGAACCTGGATCTCAGTTGCTTGGGTTCAAACCCCTGCCTTGCACTTAACAACTGTATGACCTTTGGTGAGTTACTGAAACTTCCTGTGCCTCTGTTTCTTCGTCTGTAATATGAAGATTGAGAAATAGAAAAGCAGTCTTGATATTTAGGATCCTAATTTTAGGCCTTGGTGTTTTCCTATTGAAAATAAAGAAAAAAATCTCACAGAACACCAACATAGTCATTCTATGACCATACCGAGTTAAGGCAAAACAAGAGGTTGATTATTTTGTCCAAGGGCATACAAAAGACAAAGTCACCTTGTAAAACAACACCTGCTGAAATGAGTGAGTGCTACTTCATTAGCCTCATTGTAGTCTGTTCTCCTTCTAAAAAAGCTTCTTAATATACCCAATAATAGAATGATCCCTGCTTGCTGACAGCACCCAAAAGTGAACCATTGGTTCTGGAACCCTCTTCTAAAATCCCCTCACCAAAGCCCAAATCCTAAAATCAGTCTGTCACTCTTTGAGGTATGCCATGGATCTTCATGGGTCTCACTTCCTGCAAGAAGAATTAAACCAAACTTGTATAACTACAGGTGCTTCCCCCTTGTAGTCTTTGACAAGAGAATGAGGGTTGGTTCCATCTGAGGGCTGTGAGGGGAGGATATGCTTCAGTTTTTTCTCCTTGGCTTGTAGATGTCTGTCTCCTCACCTGGTCTTCACATGGTCTTCCCTCTGTGTTTCTGTGTCCAAATTTCCCCTTTTTATGAGGATACCTATCAGATTGGTTTGAGGTCCACCTTCATGACCTCAATTTAACCTGATCACTTCTGTAAAAATCTTAACTTCAAACAAGTTCACACTACGTGGTACTGGGGGTTAGGATTTCAACATATGAGTTTTTTTGGGGGGCAAACAATTCATAACAATTATTATATGCATTTATTTTATATTTTAAAGTTTATTTATTTATTATTATTTTTTTTAGTAATCTCCACACCCATGATGGGGCTTGAATTCACAACCCCATTCTCCCGAGGACCTCTGCCTGCCTCCATGTCCGCTTCCCAGCAGGGGAGGCCAGGGACCCAACCCCTCCCTGACACAGTGTACCTGAATGGTGGTGCCAGTCCATGAGCATTAGGGGAAGGCTGGGTGTAGGCAGTGTTGACTGCTTCAGCCCACCCAAGCCAGCTAGGATTTGATTAAAAAAAAAAAAAATAAGAGTCACATACTCTTCTGACTGAGCCAGCCAGCCACCCCTTACTATGTGCATTAAAAAAAATATCCTAGAATGTAAAAGCTGTGACTATACTCTCAGAAACAGGAAGAAAAAAAATCAAAGAATTATTTTAACCATAACTTTCATTTGACTGAGGTGGTTCTTTTAAAGGGCAGTCTGCTTGGGAGTTTACCATGTTGTAAAGTTACTGTGACTTATTGGTTTAATAAGAAGTGGTACCATTGATACTACAACTGGGATTCAGTCTCAATTATGGGAAATGACAATTTAATAGTTCTAAAAACAGCTCCCTTTTATAATTATAGAGAATTTCCTGAGTGGTTTTGGAAGTTCTTTAAGTCATTCATGTTTTCTCATGAGGTCTGCTTAAATATGTGGTTACTACATCATTTTGAGCATCCCCAGCAATTCTGCAGGTGGTAGGCAAAAAAGCATGTTTAATACATATAGCAAGTGGCAGCTGTGTTCTACTTTAGAACAAGCAAACTGAATCATATTTACCACTGGAATCTGACTTTCATTAGATTTGTCCTCGATCAATGGGGCTTAAAACTTCAAGGAGTCCTTTGAGAATATATAACACAAAAAAGCTTGGTCTCTCAACAGGAAAGGGCTCTGTGTGTGTGTGTGTGTGTTTGTGTGTAAACACAAATTTTGTGTAAATGTCAAACCAGTTGAAGGTGCTTCAAAGCTTATTTACAAGCCCACCTCCCCCAGGGCCCTACTCTAAAACCTTTTTTTTTTTTTTTTTTTTTTTTGTGAGGCAGTTTCTGCTGAAGGTTTCTTGTTTGCTTTAGCCTCATCTCCAAATTTGGCATTTTTATTGGCTTCTAGAGCCTCAGTTCAATCCCACAGGCTCTGGGCTCATCTCCTTCATCTTGGTTCCTTGTCAGCGCTCAGTACCTCATATCTGACCTCACTGGTCCTTGGGAACTTCTCTGAATGCCACACTTCATGCGCTGCCCTCCTCCTTCTTTCATTGTGGAATATGAGAAATCAGTCATTGTAAATCCCTGTGCATCTTGGCAAACTACTGCCTAAATTATCTATTTTCTTTGGGAATCTTACTTGATTTTTTTTCAAAAATTTAGAGTACAATTTGTAGTGCATTTTTTAAATTTTTATTGTTATGTTAATCACCATACATCACATCATTAGTTTTTGATGTAGTGTTCCATGATTCATTGTTTGCGTATAACACCCAGTGCTCCATGCAGAACGTGCCCTCATTAATACTCATCACCAGGCTAACCCATCCCCCCACCCCCTCCCCTCTAGAACCCTCAGTTTGTTTCTCAGAGTCCATCTGTAGTGCATTTTTAACAAGCATGTTTGCTCATACCCTGGTTCCCTGACACATAGACTGTGTCTTTAAAATCCATTTTCTCTCATATGTAGAATCACATGTATCATTAAAGTCCTACACTTTTTTTTTCAAAATTTTATTTAAATTCAAGTTAGTTCATATATAGTGTTAAGTCCTACACTTTTTATTAACCTTTGAAAAACTTAAAATTTGCGATTTGTTGTATGAATAAAACAATTCCTGAGTAATGGGAATACCATATTGGACAAATCATATAAAAATACATCATATACATATATAGCATCTTATGACTACTTTGAAAAATCAGTATCATATAAGTATATGTTTTATTTGGATTGGCTCTTTTTCATTATGTTCTTTCCTAAAGAACTGACAAATAAAATCCTGTTGTATTATTTCCAAAGCTATTAAAAGTACATCTATGTACTTAAGTGTTGAAAATTGCAAAATATGCAATATTGTCTTTACTTCAGCCCTTCCTTCTGCCTGGAGTGTCTGGTTTATCTCCTTTTCCTTCAAGATGAAGCTCCATCCATAAAGTATTTCCTGAACCTAATATGGTTCTCTGAATCTGAGTACTTTTGTTTCTGCAATTATCTCATTACATTATAATCACTAAGTTTTTTTCTTTCTTTTTTATCAGCCTCTCTCAGTGTACTCAGATTTCTGAAGTCAGAGATGGTTATTGTTTGTTGGCCCAGCATGGACAGAGTGCCCTTTACTTAGCAGGCACTCAATAAATGCCTGTTGAGTTAACAAAAAGAGGCCTAAGTCAGTAGAGAAATAATTGGAGCAGGGGTTAGGGCACTCTTCAGATTATGACAGATGTTTCTTTTTGTCATTGTCACTATAGAATAATTTTAGAAGATCATATGAAGAAATTCAGTAACAGTATCTAATAAACATCCTTTAGATTTGGAGCATTGGCTGCAAACACTTCTTTCAAGAAATTTACAAGGTAGTTGGAAATACAGGCTTAAAATACCAGAAAGAAAAGTTACAAAATGCAAAAGAACTTAAAAATATGTAAGGCAATGTTGTGCAAGATATTTACATATATATTGAGAAGCTGTAATAACAGTGATTGGACCCACTGTAATAGAAAGAGCAGAAAATAATAAAAAGTAAAAATACAGAGATATTTCAGTTTTGGTACTGCCACTTCAGATCATCAAATGGAGTGCCACTTATGCATAGATAAACAAAGTGCTTATGGGCAACCATTCACTGTCTTTCATCCTCATGAATGAAAGCAGGAAGTCACAAAAATATAACTAAGGCAAATGAAACATAAACAGGGATTACAGCCCTGGATTGCAGATACCTGGTGCTAATGAATGGTAGAGATGGAAAAAAAAAAAAAAAGAAAGAAAATATGGGATTTGCATACGGTTCTGTGAATTTGCAGTCTAATTAACGTAAAGAATATGAAAAAAAGTAAGAGGCATGGATTCATTCTTTTGATCAATTTTGTCAGATTTTTCGTATTTAGTATATGAAAACTTATTTAAAACAACTTACTCTTGAGAAAGTATGAGTTCTGAAATCTTGCCACATTTCCTGAAGTCTTCGATGAAATGTCAACCAGAGACTTCTTTCCCAAATGAAATGCTCTTATAATTTCAGTTTTTATCAACCTATGCATATTGTGCACACTTTTAAATTTATAACTGGGCATTAAGAATTAAAATAAATCATTTGTCAAATAGATGAACTCTCCTTTCCCAACTTCTCTACTTAATAAGTCAGATTTTTATTTATAGAAAAGTATTTTAATGGAGAAACATAGGGAGTTGGATGACTTGGTCTGTCAAATCATCTGTTCTCGATATAGTTTAAAAAAATGCTTGGAGTTAATCTCCAGTGGATAATTTCTGTTTCTTTGTTCCTTATTGCTTGCAAGTTTCTCTTTTTTGTCCTCTTCCTCCCATCCCACTTGCCTCTCTTTGAAAATCATGAACACTTAGAGCTGACTTGATTTGTTTCCAGCTATCAGTCAGACCTCCTGTACTGTCTTGTGATTTTCTAACACAGGAAATTGCATAATCCAAAGCTTGAACTTGGCACAGCTTCAGTGGTTGAAATTGGACTCGTCTTCACTTCGGGGGCTCTTGTTAACTCCACGTTCTGAAATGTGATGTTCCTTCTGGGGTGTTTGCAGGTTTCAGATGATTTTATAAATTTATCATTTTATCAAGTTTCTTATAAAATGATAAACATAAAATTGATACAGAACAGTAGCTTAAATCTATATTGGTAGCTCTATTGTCAGAATTCAAAGATAAGCTGTACCACTTCCTTGTTGTGTGACGTTAGCAAAATATTATTAGCTGTGTGTGCCTCAGTTTTCTCATCAGTAAAACTGGGATAATTAGGGACTCAGTGGGGATTTAATGAGTTAATAGAAGTAAAGTGCTTAGATCAGTGTCTTTCCATTGAAATTAATCAGTACATGTTTGCTCTCATCATGATCTCAGCTTGAAAAAGTGTGTAACATATCATGGGCATATATAGCAAATACTGGTTGAATGAATGAATGAATGAATGAATGAAATGTTTCAACTCAGTATTCCCATAAACACCTGTGCATTTTTAGAGCTTTCTCTTTGACTTACTTAAAGATATTAGATGTACAAAAACTGTCTTAGAGTTTGTAAAATTCAGGGTGATTTATTTTGGCATTTTATGTAGGTCAAATCAATTAGACAATATCCTTTATTTATATTTAAAATAGTAAAACAGTAGCTTTCACAAATGATGACCCTAGGTATAAACATGAGGAGTGACTAGTCTTTTGGATTGGATTTCAGCAACTTTACCACTATTTTACTGCTATTATATATACTACCTATTTAACATTATTTACATGTGTGTTAAAGGAGCAATATGGGCAGTACCCTGGACTCCCAATGCCCAAGATATTATATTTATGGATATATACACAAAACTAAAGCTATTTATTGATGAAATAAATCTATTATTCTCAATCACGTGATACTGGAATAAATGTTCCCTGTCTGCATCCTTTCCTTCACTGAATTATTCACATTAAATCAAATGATCTTGTTTTTCATTAGACTCAATTTAATCCTGTTGTACCTTCTCAATATACATATCTTCTGTCATAGAAAATGGGGTTTCATATTTTTTAGCCTGGACTCTTACACAAAAAATATTCTATTTTTTCTCTTCTCTTCATAATAGTGGGAAATACCTTACCCTCTAAGTTGATAATTTATTACAATTTTCCAAAACTATTTTAACAGGCAGATGAAGTTTGACTCAAGGTAATTATATTGAATTGTGACGCACTTGCAGAAATAAGTCCCTGCTTTTGAATCATATGTAATAATTAGGAATTGCCCATGGCAGCTGGTGAAGGAGGAATTTTGCTGAAAATCACTTCCTAGTCTCACTACAAAACTCAGTCGGCTTTCATAATGGCAAAGGGACTACTCCCTGGATCCCCACTCAATTCAAAATCATTTATAACAAATTCAAGTTCAATACTGTGACCATTGCTTTTTGTATACCTATTTCTCAAATTATTGATGATCCATTATATTTCTTTATAATCTGTTATCATTCTTAATCAGGAAAGATATAGAAAAGGGGTACTAAATACCAAGATGGAATTTGCAGGGAAAAGATAAGTGAAATGTTACTGAAGGAGTTTAGGCTGGTCCAGCAAGAAATAAATAAAATGAGATGTCATGTGAGGGCATTTGCTTTGGGAGTATTCTGTAGACTCATGGAAATGTACAGGAATTTGATTTTTTATTGCTTCTTCAAACATATGTAGAACATGGAACTCCATTTTAAGTATAATTCATTATGAAAAAAGTCTGTTTTTATGATTGAAATCTTTGGGAAATACTCAGAATAGACCTGCTTTATACTTTATTCCACTATGGAACCATGGCACAAAAAGACTTGAGTAAACCACTGCCATTTTCAAAATCCCGTGCATACATATTTAACAGTTTTCAAAAGAAATATGTAAGCTGCTCTTCTCCTACTGAGGAATGAAATTAATGATTGGTGGTCTGCATTTCAACAGACCATTTACCTTCCATTCTCATAAATATTAGCTATCTGACAGGACACTATTAACTAGTCCCTAGGAAACTAATTGCTGAAGAGGCTTACAGGTGGTTTTATAACTAGAGTTATAAAAATGCAGAGATTCTGACAGTAAGAGCACATGAACTCTTGAGAGCTTAGCAAGAAAATCAACATTTTCCTGCCCCTGAGAGATGGATCATAGTACCAGTGTCATCGACAGATCAGTTTACCTTTTAGTGCAGTACAAAGAGAGAGGGTTGTAGGCTGTCAAACATTTCAGCAAGTAGGAAAAATTGTAGAGCCTTGAGGTAAAGTTGAAAAGAATTGTGCCCGTTGGATTCTGTGGAACACTCAGTTATGTTTTAATTTCTTAGAATTTAGTAGGCATTGATTTCTTAATTAATTAATTAATTTATTTATTTTTTGATTTCTTAATTTAAAAGACATTTCTAATGATGTAATGTATGGGGATTAACATAAGAATAAAAAAAAGACATTTCATCTGACATGTTCTATTTTTGTCTGGAGAATATTGAAATAGGGCAAATATTTTCAATTCTCTACAATATTAAAATATTTTGGGTTCCATAAAATACAAAGTTTTATAACAGTAACATTGTTTCCCTCATTTTTTTTTTTTTCTCCACAGAATGCCCACTTGAGTTATGAGTTACTTTGTTTGCTTTGGTTGTCTGTGTTGAATAGTAATTTGCTTTTTGTCTTAGAATGTGTTGCCTTCTCAGTAATGGCATGTAAACCGTATAAATTTTCATAAATCAGTTTCCAGAATTCATTGTTTTTACTCTTTGCTTTCATTGCTTTTGTTAATGATGCCAATTATTGGATAAAAATAACTACAGAAAATTTAGCCCTCCTCGAGGCCCCTCAATCTTGAATCTCTATGAATACCTATTTTCCTGACTATTCTCAAATAGGTCCTTTCCTAAAGGAATGCACAGGCATCTTCTCAATTATATCTCTATCCACTGACATTTAGATTTTTCTTGATCTCTGATAACTCCCACTTGTATGCATGCAATATTTTTGGATCTATAATATTTTGTTGTACTTGACATGTTTTTATGTTATTACATTTTCTCATATTTAATATGTAGAGGATTACCTAAAATTTAGGTTTATTAAAAAAACAACAATTTTTAATTGCGAGATTCAGATCGACTAGTACAAAAACTGTATTTAAAGGAAAAATATAATTCGGGTGCGTGGGTGGTTCAGTCAGTTAAGCATCCGACTCTTGATTTCGGCTCAGGTCATGATCTCAGGGTCTTGAGAAACAATCTGAGAGTTCAGAATAAAAATATTTTGATGACCTTTACCTCAGTTGTATTTTTAAAAACATCTTAGGTGATACCTACCTTTATCAAACATTTGGAAAATAAATTCAGGCACAAAGAGTTGATAATATTTGTAGATATAATTTTACTATCCATTTTGTTTCTCCTATACTTGTTCAAGGGAAGAGTTTATTTGAATTGAACTGTGTGAAAAGTAGAATATTCTTTGACTATTGTTAATAACTATTACACATCACATTCTGAAAGAAAATCACCTGGGAGTTGGTTCATATCCTAGAAGCTCTCAGAGGTTATTTACTTGGTTCAAATAGAATAGTAGCCTGGTAAGGAGAGTGATCTCCTGTGTATAATAACACATCCTAACAAAACTCCACTATACATCAGAATGAAAACAAGAAGGGTGATAGATTGTAGCTGACGAGCTGGTGATGACACCCACTGTATCTCTTACAAATGTGTATGTGCAATCTCATTTGTTGACTATGCTTTGTATTTTGTTTTAACATATTTTTAGTATTGGAAAGTATTTTTAAATGATTGTGTTAAAAAGCACAACAAAGACCATTCTTAGAGGTGTTGACATGATGAGGGCTCTCTATCTCTGTGATCTGATGCCAATGACTATAGTGTGTTCCCCATTTCCATACTTATAAAAGCAAAACCAAAAAAACCTATTTTATGGCAGTGTTAAAAAATATGATAAGCTACAACTGGGTAATCTTAGAATTATTTTCTGTGTTCCTATAGTCCTCTTTTCTATATTCTCCTCTATCTATAACCAATCATGTTGGCCTCAAATAGCTGTGTTAGGATTTGGATGTAAAATGCTGTTAGGATATAGTGATTTTACACTTAATTATACAGCACCACAGAGTATTTGCCATTTTTAAGTAAATATTGTAAAAGATTGAAAGGAGGATTTGGATTCTTAAGGATAAAAAAATACACAATGACTTGCACATGTGGCTTATTAAAAACTTACTTCAAGAAAACTTGTTAGTGCTTGGAATTGTGTGACACAGAAAAATGTAGGCAGACTGAATTGTAGATGTTCAGTATTTGGTGAAGTATCAAAGAATATAAAATAAACTTTTGTATGTATATAATCAAGATAGTTCTCTAGGGAAATGTTTCTAGAATTGTTCTTTTCAGAACTCTAGATTAGTAGTATTTTTACTGATGTAGCATAAAAAAATGGTTAAAAAATTCAACCTATTAAATTTATTATGTGATTCTCAAAAACCTTCACTATGTGAAAGTGCTTGGCAAAATGTTCAGGAAATAGGACATAATATGTGACATTTCCCAAACATTCACACCAGAAACAGCACTCCCCCCTTTTTTTTCTGCTGACCAATCAACGGAGTTATTAAAAGTTTAGAATTTTATGAGTGTATTATTTTTCAGGGACATTTCTAAATACTATTTGAAATTTAATTTTATTCCTTTGCATGGGTGCAATTTAAATAATAAAGTCTGAAATTGCTTTAGATCTTTATTTGCTTCATATTTTTAACTCCCCTCTCCCTGAGTCATGCTATTACATGGTACTTAATGTTTATTGAACTCAGGAAATCTAACCTACCACTCTTTGTAAAGTTGGGTTGTTCTCAGAGATATAACAGCTAACTAAACTTTGTAAATTTGTATTTCCCCTTCTTTTTATCTCTATCTTTCTTTGGCTCATATTTTATTTCATAAGTTATTAAAGCAGAATTTGAAAAAAAAAAAAGTACAGACAGGGGTGCCTGGGTGGCTCAGTCTGTTAAGCACCTGCCTTCGGCTCAGGTCATGATCCCAGTGTCCTAGGATCGAGCCCCGCATTGGGCTCCCAGCTCAGCGGGGAGCCTGCTTCCCCCTCTCCCTCTGCCTGCTGCTCTGCCTACTTGTGCTTTCTCTTTCTCCCTCTCTGACAAATAAATAAATAAAATCTTAAAAAAAAAATGACTTGATGTTAAAAAAAAAAATACAAACAGATTTTGAAGGTGTGGTTCTGGAAATTACATTCTCTGCACCACCACTGCTCTCCCAGAATAATGCAGTGACAAATGTTTGCAAATAATTTCTTTGCTGGAGATCCTACATTTTTTTTTTAAGATTTTATTTATTTATTTGAGAGAG
Organism: Mirounga angustirostris; assembly: GCF_029215605.1. Taxonomy (NCBI): domain Eukaryota; kingdom Metazoa; phylum Chordata; class Mammalia; order Carnivora; family Phocidae; genus Mirounga; species Mirounga angustirostris. The sequence goes on along the minus strand of NW_026991710.1, from coordinate 141,680,441 downwards.
AGAATGAGAGAGAGCACATGAGAGGGGGGAGGGTCAGAGGGAGAAGCAGACTCCCTGCCGAGCAGGGAGCCCTATGCGGGACTTGATCCAGGGACCCCAGGATCATGACCTGAGCCGAAGGCAGTCGCTTAACCAACTGAGCCACCCAGGCGCCCGAGATCCTACATTTTACTCTCAGAATCTCCGATTAACATACAGCCCTGTGATGTTTAATAAAAAACTACAAAACATTTTCAATGAGTGCTTTGAATAAAAAAAAACAGTGTTTGGACAAATTCCAGTTCAAGTAGTTATATTCTCCTTCCCTAAATCTTACCCTATAATTTTCATTTTTGAATCATGGAAGAGTCTTAACAGTTGGGATCATTTAAGTCTGTGCTTCAGTTTTAAGCTCTTTAGATATTTTGGATGGGAAACTCTGGGTACTATCAATGCTTAAAATGACATCAGGTTGTTGGTAATGCTTTAGGGCATATTTCTAAGACATTCCTTTAAACGGAGTAGAGAAATTATGCAGACATTAGTGAGTTACATTATCTTATTTTCATGTTTTTACTTTTAACTAGATCCTATATTTTATATTCTTTATAAGGAAAAAAAAAACACCTCTTTTGTACCTCATCGTTTTTCCCTATGAAGTTGCTATTACACATCTCATATGCCTGAACTACAAAAAGGGGGCTGATGCACTGTATGATGAACACCACCCACCCAGCAAGCGACTGTTCAGAGGAAGTAAAGTTGCACATGTGAATTTATAAGTGCAGATATTTAAGTTATTATAATATAAACAGGAGGTAATTTAGAAGAAAAGAGTTACTAACTTTGTTTTTATAAATGGAAGTTGGAAAAGTGAGGGGACAGAGTCACTATGATTGCACTCTGATTTCTCATTAACTATCACTATCTGCACTGTACAATATGGTGATTATTGAGAGCCCGAAATGTGGCAGTGTAAGTTGAGATTATGCTGTAAATATGTAATAGAAAATAGATTTAAAGACTTAGTGTTAAATTAATGTAAAATATATCAATTCTTACATTGATTAGATATTACGTATTTTGAATCTATTGTATTAAGTAGAATATATTATTAAAATTCATTTCACCTGGATTATTTTGTTTCTGTTTTTTACTTTTTATATGTGGTTACTAGAAAATCTAAAATTGTGTACGTGGTTTACATAATATTTTTATTAAATAGGGATGCTCTATATCTTCTAAATATTGCAGTCATATTTTCTCTGCCATTTTAGTTTAATTTTTTTGAACTTTTCAAGTCTTTTGTATTTGCTTGTTAATGATTCCCTATTTATTTATTTTTTTATTATTTTAAATATTTTATTTATTTATTTGACAGAGAGACACAGTGAGACAGGGAACACAAGCAGGGGGAGTGGGAGAGGGAGAAGCAGGCTTCCCGTGGAGCAGGGAGCCCAATGTGGGGCTCGATCCCAGGACCCCTGGATCATGACCTGAGCTGAAGGCAGACGCTTAACGACTGAGCCACCCAGGTGCCCCAACAATTCCCTATTTAATACCTCCTGCCCAGTGATTTAAAATTTATTCTGTGAAAGTGGTAAAACTCAAGTGAATTAATAGCGTGTTCTAGGAGCACTAGACTTTTATGAATTTAAAAGAGATAGTTTTTGAATTGCTTTACGCAGCAATTTTTATTGCATCTCATGTGTTATGTTTTCTTCTAAGCTTTTGTTATAACTTCAGTTAAAACATTTGGGAATATGGCTTTGTTTTATTTTCTGCATTTTAAGGGACTAGACACATGATGAAATTCTGGAATAAATTATATAATATTACGAGACACACCATATAATTTCCTGTTCTGAGGGTGATAGCCACTTACTTGGATGGACAGTTTAACACAGGTAGTATGTTAAAATAATTTCAAGGCAAAACATTAGAATAATTGAACACTGCTCTTCCTCCCATCACCACAACTACCAAGCACAAAAGAAAGCAGGAGAAATCAGATAGCACGTTATTGTCTCTGGTTTGCTAGATGTTAGTAATTTCACCTAAGATTCATGCAATCATATTTCAGAGCTGTTATTCTGCAGGGCTTGTTTCTCAATCATTGACTCCAATAAAAATGGTATCCTATAGAGATGTCCTCAAAATCTGCACCAGTTTTAGAACATGAAGAAGATTGATTTATTGAATAGACACAGGAAAGATAGAAATTTTCAATTTTTGTTGGATCCCACATATTCATAGGCATGGAGGATTTTTGAAGAGGTCATGACAGGATTGTAGTACTAAAAATGAATGTTGAACAGACTTTTTTATTCCCCTCTTCTATTGGGGTAATTTGTTTCTTTTGTTCAGTTGCTTAATTCAATGAGAGCTGCATATAAACTGAGAACTCAAATACTCTTTTAGCATGGTAGATAGGTATTATTTTTTCTTTCCTCTAACTCTCTCATGTTGGAACAAAACCCCCATTTCTCTTGTTGCTACACCAGATTCATTTCACATATATGATTTCTGGTGGAGCATTTGTGTGTTCGTAGGACATGACCCTGATCCCAAGATAGGCACCTGACCCATTTGGGCTGTTCAAACTTTTTGGGGGGAATTATGGAGTTGAAGCCAAAGAGAATATAACTTTAGTCTCTCCCTAGATGCACCTATTCATAATTTTTTTTTTTGTTACAATGATCACTTTGTGAAATGCATATAGTAAAATACTAGGGATTGCAAAGAAAACAAATTGTATTGAAATAACAGTTTTCAAAATATGAAAGAAAACCTCAAATTTGATATACTATTACATGTGATTCTTATCAGAGAAAAAGCACTGGCATCGGGGGATTGGGGCAGAAAATGAGATTGAAAGCAGAGATGAGAAATGGAGAGATGGAGTTTTGACAGCGATTAAAACACTGGTTCTAGTTTTTCCCTGAAACCCAGACATATTGCTGTCATTCCCCAACACCCCAACTTGTAAATTCTATTTGTGAGTTGATGACTTTGAAAAAAAAAAAGCTCCTTTGTGCTTTGATACTGTGTCATTTGAATGCTAATGCTATATTATGTCTGTGTTATATTACAGACATTAAACGTGTTAGGAAAGTTGTTGCTAAAATTTAGAGTCACAAAGTCAAAGATCACACTATACTTCCTGACACTAAGATTTTTAAGATAATGGCATATAATACTGTCCACTAGAACCTTCTGTGATGATGAGAATATTTCATATCTTCACTCTCCAATACTGTAGCCCCTAGCAATGTGTGGTTATTGAGCACCGGAATGTCACTAGTGCGGCTGAGGAGCTTAATTTTTAAATTTTTGTTTTATTTTAATTAATTTGAATTTGACCTCAAATAGTTGCCTATGGGACAGCAGAGGCTATAAAGCGATCTAATTTATATAATCTAACAGTTTCCTAAGCAGAAATGTCTCAAATTATGCCAAAAGTTGCTCCAGTTACTGTCCCATGGACATTCCATTTATTTTGGGTTTTTTTTAGAGGGTTGCTAAATGCGTTGTAGGAAGACAGCCTCAGGTAATGGACAGACCCTTGGCTTAGAAGTCAGATAGATGATCTGTGAGTCAGTCTAAGCCTAGTCACATACTGTGTGTGAGTTAGTAACCTTAGAGAAATTATCAGACCTAACTGGACATCAGTTTCATCATCTGTAGAATGGGGATTATAATATCCCTCTCATGATGTGATGTGAGAATAAAATTAAATATATTGAGAATATAGTTTTAGAAGGAGTTTAGCACAGTGCCAATCACTGTTGTCAATCAGTAAATGTTTGATATTGTTGGTTTTTTGTTTTTTGTTTCTTTTACTTTGGATAATTGTTATAATATCCAGATAGATGAGTTTATTTTAGTTTATGCTAGAGAAATGATAAACAATAAAACCTGCCTTTACCAGAAGATTGAATTTTGTCTCAATATACTTGATATATTTTGAAAAGCATACCCTGGTCAAAATATTAAGGGATAAGATACCCTGAAACTCTGGTCACTGTAATATTTTGGAAGTATGTGATGCTTCATTTAATCATTATGTTGAGATGTTTCTACATTTTGAAAACAGAATTTATACTCTCAAAGTGGAAATTCTGTTCTTAGCTCTCAACAACTGCTCATAATTATATTCTATTTGAATCAAAGTGTACAGTGATTATTAAAGAAGTTTGAATTTCAGTTTTGTCCAAGTTTAGATGATTTTAAAGTGTTCAAGTGATGGTTTTATCACACAGATGTGTCTGATGTCTGTTACTGAACTGTCAGGGAAATGAGCCTTGAATGATTCTATTCAACAGTCCTGATTATTATACTCTCCATATTCAATAAGTTGAGAAGAAGTTACTCCATGGTTCATTATTATATATATAAAATATTAGCATTGGCCATATTCTCCTATAATGTTACTAACGTTTATCATTTTGGTAGTCTCTATTTATATAATATAGATATATATGTACACTATATATATACACTGAAATTTATATTTATCTAGCAAATGTGCCACAAGCAGTTTTCTGGAACATTTATATTAATAGCATACCTTAGCTGATATCTCAAGTTGTGAAATTATTTATGGGTGTCCTGTAACTAATAACTTTAGGATATATAGCTCTATATTTTACAGTGATGTAAAATATTTGTATTCTTATCTTAAAATACTTGATCTCACATTCTTTAAATTGTATTGCTCCTCTTTATTGATTTGTACTTGGGACTCTATTATGTATTATATTTTAAGTTCTAAGTAAAAATTAGAGAAACCAATTATTGTGTTTTCTATAAAAAAAAAGAATTATTACTAGGGCCCCTCTCTACTACCAAAGTTGAAAGCCACCCTGCAACTAATTTTAACTGAAGTTATTATCTGTGGATGGTTTATTAGCATAGCATAGCACCGGATTTATACTACTATTGAATATGACAATATTTTCAGCTTCAGAGGAAAGATATTTAAGGACTGGTTTCACTCTTTTTAATTCCCTCCTATATAAAAACTAAGAATGTGGAAGAGAGATTGCTCTATAAACAAAAAGCTAGTCCAGGCAACCTTAGGCATGGCAGAATTGCACTCTGTTTCCGGCGGCTCTCTCTTGCCTGTATAGTCTCGTCCAAAGTCAGAAGACTATGTAAAACCTTGGCTTCTGACTTTTTCAATGTGATGGAAAGCACTGAGTCTCAGCTTGGCAACATATTGTAATCACCTAGAAAGCACTACCAAAAATTAATGCCTGGAACCCACTACAGAGATTCTGATTTAATTCACTGTGGGTGTGGCCTGGGCATTGAGAATCTTTTTTTTTTTTAATATCTCCAGATGATTCTAATAGGCAGCATGATTTGAGAACAACCACAGTAAGCATCCTAGTCTAATTGATCATGCTTTACCAGACGATGGGCTCAGTGTTACCTTCAGCTGCTTCAGATGAAAAGATAACACAAGGCATTCAGTTCCTTTGAATTTTTTACTCTTAGCATGGTACTCTTAAAATAAATGGCATACTTATCACCCTTAGTAATTTGGACATCCATGTTGATGATCTGGATTCCTTGAATTCATTGTTTCTCTTTTTCTTTTCTGGACATAATGAATGCACCGGCATTGGCCATGGTACTAACTACTCGTCATGAAGACCACACTTGGGAAAATCCCACCTCTGGGAGCACTAATTCCATATTTGCATTCTGACAAAACCAGATGGGCCCCTAGACAGTCTTACTCTCTCACTTTGTGGACCAAACATAAAATCTTTACATCTTCAGCAATATAAAATATTTATTTCTTGTTACACATGCAAGGCTATATTCATTTGTCGCCACCCCAAGAATCTGTGTTCTTCTCTTTTCCTACTATCTCTGTTTATCCTTTTCAGTACCGTCAAAGCCAGTTTGCTCCTGTCAGACAGATCAGCCTTTTGCTCTGTGTCTCACCCATTCCACCGTCTTCAGAATATCTCTTACTCCAGTCACTTCTAATTTCAACTTCTCCTCCTTCCATCATTCCTGGTGGTGCAAATTTCTTTTGAAAAATCTGTGTCTACTTCTTTGTGACCTAAATGCCATCTATTCCCTCAATAATTTTTCTGCCAAGCTCTTCTAAAATTTGAATTGTGCTCATTTGTATATTTTAAAAATCATTTGTCAATAGGCTTATCATAGCCTAAAAACTGGCTTTCAAACTAATCACCCTTCTAACACTTCTCTCTAAAAACTTTTAATAAATTCCTTATTCCCAAATTCAAGGATATGATTTCAGGGCTTATACAGTCTAGGAAAATGGAACAAAAGGCTTTATTCCATTCATGCATTACTTTGAACAGTTATAGAATATCTACTTCATAGATGTCTCTTGAGAGAGAAAATCGGTAATAATTAAGAGAACAATTGAGCTAATATTTATTGAGCTGTTATTGTCTATGAGACACTTTGCCCAGATCATCCCATTTAATCCTCATTACAGCCATTTAAATGAAACACCTGAAACTTAGACAAGGCAAGGAACCTGCCCGAAGTCACAAAACAAGAAAGTGGCCAAGCTCAAATTCAAATCCAGGTCTTTCTGATTGCAGAATTCAAGCTTTTGGCTTAGCTATATCTATACCTATAACGATAGCTAAATGTGGAATGTTCCCTACAATTAAGGAGCTATACTTTAATAATAATAATATTTAATATTTGGTTAGCATTTTACAATAATGTTGTCTTTACACGTGTAGTTTTATTTGACTTCCCCACCCAAAAAAAGCCACTATGTGTCCCGCAATAGTAGCAGCCGTGTGTTCATGAATAAACACTAACAGACATAATAAACATTTAACATTTCCACTTGACTTGAAAATGTTAGTGTATAAATCAGCTATTGAAAATTATGCCTTGGGGCGCCTGGGTGGCTCAGCCGTTAAGCGTCTGCCTTTGGCTCAGGTCATGATCTCAGGGTCCTGGGATCGAGCCCCGCATCCGGCTCCCTGCTCCGCGGGAAGCCTGCTTCTCCCTCTCCTACTCCCCTTGCTTGTGTTCCCTCTCTCACTGTGTCTCTCTCTGTCAAATAAATAAAATCTTTAAAAAAAAAAAAAAGAAAGAAAATTATGCCTTAATAAGCAATGCAATTGAATAGAAGAATCTATAATTTTTCTTCAAAACTTAATAATTAACCGTAGTCCATTAACATGCTTCTTTTGACAGATCGTCCCCTTATGATGGTGTCACAGGAATCTTTAATTGTGTGCAACTGAACAGTTTTTAACAAGAAGGATGGTTCTCTATAGCAAATAGGGATTGCTGAGAAAAAAAAATAATAAAAAAAGTGAGTAAATGTATTCAGCATGAGAGCAAAGATCATGCCTAACTTATTTTCTGTTGTGTTCTCAGTACTCAGGAAAAAATTTGATCTTAGTTGATAAATATTTGCTGTAGAGAAGAATGATTAGAGAATTAATGCAAGAACTGGATGAGATGCAATAGTAATTGCTTTCCAGTATCTTCTAGACCAAAAGCAGTCATTGCTCTCACAGTCATATGGCCTAGAGTTCTTTTTGATTTAATTTTCAATATGCATTTTTAATGCTTAGTGAATTGAAAAAGACATATCCAGATATTCCTTTTTATAAAATAGGTGTTCAAAAGAAGTACCCAAATTAAATTAATCCTGTCTTCAAAGTGAAAGAAAATGTTTATTTGGAACTGTTATATAGCATATTTTAATTATTTTTAGGTGTCCTTTGTTTCTTAAATGCTGTTCTACATTTTTTTAACTTTTCAGAACAAATATATTTGCCTTATTCGCTTTGTCTTGCAAATTTTTTTTAAATTTGCATGAATAACTTTATGAAATTAATTTGCATGAATAACTTTATGAAATTAATTTATTCAGTTTGGTTTTGAAGAAGACACAATATTCAAAGGCAAATACAGTTTACTAAGTGATTTCAAAATCTGAAGTAAAAAAACACACATATCCCTAGAGGCTCTTGCTTTGTGTCTATACATACAAGTGTGTACATGAGACTGCAAGCCGGTGCTGTATTTATAGGGGGCTTACAGAGACAGCAGGGTAACAGGACTCTAGTCAGAGAATCATTTACTTCTATGGAGAAGATTATCTTGTCTATAGTCCTCATTTTAATGATAAAACAGTTAGGAGGTAGTAGAGTAATACCTTCGGGTGACCGGCTAAAGTCAATTAGGTTTATTGCTTCATAATACTTAAATTTAGGATGCCTCATTTGTAAACCCTGAGAGTTATCCTGTCTCTGAAGGACCAGGTAATGATAGAACACACCTTTAGAAAAGGGTTTCTCAATCTCGTCTCTGTTGAGTTATCTGGTCAAATGCTTCTTTGTTGTGAGGAGCTATTTCAGGGCCTTTTAGGACATTTAGCAGTGCCTCTGGACTGTAGCTGCTAGATGTGAGTAGCAACGCCCCTGCCCAGGCTGCGACAATCAAAGCTGTCTCCAGATATTGCCAAATGTCCTCTTGAGGCAAAATCACTGTTGGGGAACCATCAGATCCCTGCTGAGAGTGATGAAATAGGGAAATGAGGCTTTTGCATCCAAAATTGCACTGCAATTGCTATTTTCAAGACCACCGTGACCTGCAGGTTGCAGTGGTCATTGTTTGGACCTCAGGATATTGATCTATCTGCTGCATTATCGGTTGATCTTGCTTCCTGCTTATAAAGGCCTTTGTTCACTTGACTTCCAGGAAACCACACTCTTGATTGTCCTCAGCCCTCACTGGCATCACTCAGATCCCTTTCCTGATTCCTTCTTTTCCTTGGCCTTTAAACATCAGAGTAACACACAGACTCCCTCCTCACAACTCTTCTCTTTTCACACGTTTCCTTGGTGATCTTATCGAGTCCCATGACTTTTCAAAAGCATTTACATGCTTCCCACATTTATGTCTTCAGATCTTACTACTGACTCATATATCTAATAGTTTAATGATTCCTCTGCCTGATTATGTAATAAGCATCTCAAAATTAATTATGTCCAAAGCAGAAATACGGGTGTTCCCATCCAACCAATCTACTTCTTCCAGGCTTCCCCATGTCAGTAAATGACAACCCTGTTCTTTGATTCACTCAGATAAAACAAACAAGCTTGGACTCAACTTTGACTCCTCCTTTCTTTCTTTAATATTGCGCATTCAATCCATCAGGAAATCATGTTTGCTGTACCTCCAAATAAAGGCAGAATTCATCAATTTCGCTACAGCTCTACCACTACCACCCTGGCTATGTTATCATCTATCACTTGGATTAATTCAGTATCTCACAATTTGTTGCCATGCAATTTTTTCTCAACAGCACTTTGATGTTTTTAAAATTTAAATGATCTTATATCAGTGCTTTGCTCCAAACCGTTCAGTGATTTCCTGCTTGATTGAGAGTCTTTAGTATGCTTGATAACTCTGCCCTTTGTGGCTTCTGGTTAACTCTGACCTCTTCTCTTTCCAATATCGACTTCCACTTTCTGCTCCAGCGTACCTGTGTTTCCCTTTCCCTAAGATTCTTTTCTTTTAAAAAAAAGATTTTTTTTTTTTAATTTATTTGAGAGAGAGCCCATCTGTGTGTGTGCACAAGTGGGGGGAGGGGCAGACGGAGCGGGAGAAACGGACTCCTTGCTGAGTGTGGCTCTGGACCCGGCACTAGAGGGAGGGCTCCATGAGGGGCTTGACCTGGGGACTCCTACCTGGGGACTCCACCCTGGGATCCATGAGGGTCTCAATGAGAGGCTCCACCAGGGGTTCCACACCAGGACCCTGAGATCATGACCTGAGCCCAAGCAGACACTTAACTGACTGAGCTGTCTGATGCCCCCCTCCAAGATTCCTTTTCCCCATATCTGCATGGCTATCTTCCTCATATTTCTTTCAAGGAGACTTTCCCTGACCACTGTGTTTAATATTATAACCTCCCACTTTTTCCTTATCTCTGTTCCCTTCTTATTTTTATATAGTTTATCACCTATCATCACTGACACTATGTACTAATATTTTCTTTCCCCTACTTTTATATCTTATGCTCCCTTATTATACCCAACCTAGAGCATTTGCCTGGCCAACTGTGTACTTTTAAATATTTGCAGAATGAGCAAATGCATATATGAAATGTAAGCACTATTGAGCAGTTACATATTTTTTTTTTCAGTAGACATTAAGCATTTGGAATTATTTGAGGTTGTTAGTGCATAATTTCACAGAACATGTTTCCTATGTTTGGGTAATTGACTGTGCATTATAATGTAAAGGGTATTTTTAGTCTAGTTGAGTAGCTATTTCTATTAAAGCACAAAGGTAATTGTTAGGGTGCTCTTTAGCAGCTTATTAATAGGAAAAAGTAGAGACTGTTCTCGGCAGTTCTACAGTTTTCTGAATTGAGGCTATTGTAGATATCACTGAAAGACGAGGAAGAGCTAAAAACAGGAGGAAGGGAAGGTTCAACACAAAAAATGTGAAGCAAGTGAGTAGCAAGTAATGTTCTGAGGCACAAATACTCTGACTCAGTTGTATTCCAGTGCCTCCCACAGTACCTGGAGTGTGGCACATGCTCAATATTATTAAATGAGTGATTTGTTGGGTAAATATCTTCAGTGACTTTGAACCATCATGAACTGTCTTACGCATCTGGCTGGCCTCATATTAACTCTCATGTACCACCTCCCTACCCTTGTCAGACCTCTCATTTTGTTGGTTAAATACCTAATTCTTTTGTAGAAAGGAATTATGCACATAAACTAAAGGTTTATTTATACTATTTGGCCTATTTTACGTTGAAAAAGTTTTGTTCTTTTGGGCACTGGGGTTGTGGTGCCTGAGCTAGGGGTATGTTCCAGTGTGAAAACTGATGTTTTGGATTTTTTTTTTTTTTTTTTTTTGTATTACCATATTTCATGGTATCCAAGATGTCAACTATCATAAACCAACTCAAGTTCAGAGATGATAAAATGTAAACAATGGTAGCTGGTAATTGTAGGACACAATTATTTCATACATTCTCAACTCAATGAAGCTAAAGTTATATTTCAAACAATAAAATAGAGTAATGGTTTCTTACCTACTGCCTGCATTGTGTTGTTGAGGACGGGAGGGAACTCAAAATAATAACCATTACTATGTGCCAGATACATGTTGAGGGCTTAACTTTTCTATCACTTGATTCCTAACAAGTTATATAATAACAGATAAAATATCAGAAATTCAGAAACTGAGATCCAAACCCCCATCTCTCTGAATTCACAATCTACAATCTTTCCACTTTACAAGTTACATGGAGATGTCTGAAGGGTAAAAGTATCTTTGGCACCTTGCTCAGTTTGCCTGTGATTCTGCAAAAAATTGGGAGAGTTGCTTGGTCTATTGGACACAACTAATTTTGTGTTTTATTTGTATGCATTATTTGTTAACTTATCAAAGTAACAGAAGCACAGAGTTTTAAAGACTCAAATATGCTCAAGGTACATAACAAAACATATGTTTCTGCTCCTTTTGCTTCTCCCTGATGCAACCATGATCTACTTTTTAAACCATTATTCTGGCATTTACACATATCTGTATTTCTAAATAAGTGTGAAAACAGGTAACTCTTGATTCACCAATTTGTGATATTATGTATTGACTTCCTGTTGTCATAAATGAGTATTTGATTGTTTTGTATAGTCTACACCTTTGCTGCCATCCTCCATTCTCCAATATATTCAGTCAAAATTTTTATTAAAAAAGTTTTATATTATTATTCCTGTGCTTCTACTGTTCATATCTGAGTACTATTGTATGCTGTGATCGTTTTTCATTTTTTACTTTTTCTCCTAAAATTAATAATTAGGCAATTCATTTTCATTTGCTTGGTTTTCTTTGTATCTATTGCTAATGTCCCCCACACCTTCCAATAAACTCTTTGTACAATTTTCATCAAGGCAAATCACATAAGATAATCTGTCAATTCCATTCTTTTCTTCAAAACATCTCTCCTAAAAATAATCATATTTTTTTTCTTTCTGAGTCCTGTTGTGTGACTGGCATTTGGGACATTTTTTATTAGCATATTAGAATTATTTTGCTTCTTTCTGTTGCTGATTTTTTTTTCTCATGTCTTGATCTTTCTCAATTTACTCACTTGTTATGAGAATGAGTAGCTTCCAATACTTTCATTATGTTAAAACCATGGTGATGGCATGCCCATTGATTAAGTCTTACTGGATTAACTGCTTATGCCTGATAAATAGTTGGCACCCTGGGATCTCATTTTATTGCCATTTTGGAGATTGTCTTGACCTCTTTCTTGATGAATCGCTAGTTTTCTTTATCTTGTGCTTGCCTTTTTTTTCTTGTATTGCTTAGATGCCTCTTCCAATAGCTTCCTGTGAAAGACTATATTAAAAGGAAAATTTTGAGACTTTGTATGTCTGAAGATACATTATATTCTTCTCACATACTTGGTTGATAGTTTGGCTGAGTAAAAAATTCTAGATTGGAAATAATTTCCATTCAGAAAATTGGAGGTTGTGTTTCATTGACATCTTTCTTCCAGTGTTGCTGTTTGAGAAAGCCAAAGTTATTTCAAGTTGTCCTTTGCAAATAAGCTATTTTTTCCCTCTCTCTAAGATCGTCAGATCTTTTCTAATACACTTACAACCATTCTCTACCCATACAACCATTCTGTTTTCACTTTCAGTGCAGTATTCAATAAATTACATGAGCTATTCAACACTTTATTATAAAATGAGCTTTGTTTTAGATGACTGCCCAACTGTTGGCTAAGGTAAGTCTTCTGAGCATGTTTAAAGTAGGCTAGGCTAAGCTGTGATGTTTGGTAGGTTATACGAATAGCATTTTCAACTTAACGACATTTTCAATTTATGATGGGTGTATCAGAATCTAATCCCATCATAAGTCAAAGAACATCTGTGTTCGTATAAAATAACTTGGCTTTAGTTTTGTTAGGATACAAACTCTCTCAACTGTGCCTGATATCTTTTCTCACTTCCCATGCACAGATCCTCTGTTTAACTCTTTTCAGTGACTAAAACTTCATACCTTTTCCAAAGTTGGGAGAGTAGTGTTAATCTAGAGATTAAATTGTTCTCAAACATGTTTAACTCAATCATCTTTATTTTAATAACTCCCTTTATCCCAAGTTCCAAATGTGCCTAGTGCTGCTGATTACTGAGCTTTTGTAGATTCTGTAGTCTCTGTCAGTTTGGTCTCAGCTTTCCTGTCATGGATTTCAATTTGCCCCTCATCTGTCTTCATCCTAGCTCACAAGGTTTTGTCACTATGTTTCCTCCTCTGGTTTTTCCGGCTTTGGGACTTACAACTTAAAAACATTCTATCTACTGTATTGTTGGTGGGGTTTGGGGAGCAAAACTGCATATGTTCCAGAACTAAAAACTGATTTTCAATCTTAAAAACTCTTGGGCTCATAAGAAGTTGAATCTTAAGGTTGAAAATCATAAAAATAAAGGCATGAATTGACTTATGTAATAATACTAATGAAAGCAAAAGCAGCTAACACTTAAGAATATGTGTTTCGGATCAAGTGCACTTTACATGCTTTATCTCATTTCAACCTCAGAACATCTATTAGAGATAAGTACTATTAATAGCCCATTTGCAAAAGAGGAAGCTGAATTTGCCCTACTTCACAGATCTAGTATAAGGCAGAGCTCAAATTCAAACTTAGAACTCTGGTTCTAGACTTATAGCTATCCCTTTGTCATATGTCCTCACCAAATTATCATACTGAAAGGAAAGAGTTGGATTCACTTGGGGCATTATGAGCCCTAAACATTTGGATTCTGTAGTGGCTTGATAGAAGAAGCTAAAATGATTTTGATTCTGATTAAAAATGGAGGCAGTATAATTTATTACTTACTGATGTAGAAGAGAAGCAGATAGTGCATATTAGTAAGATCAACCTATATAGTAAATGTGGTTACTTAATGTTTCTTAATTTTACATTATAGTTAATGTAGAAAACTGTACCTATGTATTATCAGTAAATTGAAGTATTATCAGTTCTCTGTCAGTTACCTGTTATAGCTATACATTATTAGGTTAAAAAAAGGATCGATTTGAAGAAGAAGAATAAATGATTTGCTATGTATTATTTAAGTGCAGCCAAGCTATATGCATCATAAGACTAGTTAGATATAAATTGCATTTGTTAAGGTAAATGTGTATAACATTTTTTAATAAAATTAATCTTCCAGAATATTTACACTTGTCACCAACAATGTTCTGGAAGATTTATTGTCTTTAATGCATTTGTTGGAGCATATACACTCATTCAGTATTATCCAGGGTGCTTTGTGCTACAAGCAACTGAAAACCAAACTCAAATTCGAAGTAGATTGATTCATCATCTCACATAAAGAAATCAAAGGGAAGATGGCTCATTTGGTTAATTCAGCTCAGTATATATCTGAGCACCCAGATTCTATCTACTATATTCTGCTATTCTGTGTGGCAACTTTACAGACTTGTATATATCATGATTGCAGACAAGTCCAGGTATCATATCAAGATATGAAGATGCCTAGGGGAGTATGAAGGGCTATCTATTTGTTTCTCTTGATAAGAATGAGGAAATTGTCCCAGAAAACCCTAGCACAAAATTGGTTCACATGGCCACAACTGGGGCATATGACCTTTCCTAACATAAAAATTGGTTAGGGTAATGTAAGTTAACTTGGAATAACAATCTGAAATATCATGCATATAAGGAATAATGGATATGTTATCTGAATTTCCTTTTTAAAATTGAAGTATAATTAACATACAGTGTTATATTAGTTTCAGGTATACAGCATATATTTTTAAAGATTTTATTTATTTATTTACTTGAGAGAGAGAGAGAGAGAGAGAGAGAGAGAGAGAGAGAGAGAGAGAAAACAGCTTGAGAGGGGAGAGGGTTGGAGGGAGAAGCAGCTCCCTGATGAGCCGGCAGCCTGATGTGGGACTCGATCCCAGGACTCCAGGATCATGACCTGAGCTGAAGGCAGTAGCTTAACCAACTGAGCCACCCAGGTGCCCCTCAGGTATACAGCATTTTGATTCAACAATTCTATTACTTAGGGCTCACCACGATAAGTGTAGTCACCACCTGCCCTGTACAATATTATTACAATATTATTGACTATATTCCCTATGCTGTACTTTTCATCTCTATGTCTTATTTATTTTATAACTGGAAGTTTTTACTTCTTAATCTTCTTTATCTAGTTCACCTACCCTGCAACCACCACAGTTTGTTCTTTGTATTTAAGAGTCTGTTTTTTTCCTTCTTCTCTCTTTGCTTCTTCATTTGTTCATTTGTTTTGTTTTTCAGAATCCACATATAAGTGAAATCATATGGTATTTGTCTTTTTCTGACTTATTTCACTTAGCATAATATCTTCTAGGTCCATCCATGTTGTTGCAAATGGCAAAATCTCATCCTTTTTATCGCTGAAATATTATTTTATTATGTATGCAATATATATATGTATATATATGCCATATGTATATGTTACATCTTCTTTATCCATTCATTTATCAGTGTACACTTGGGTTGCTTCCATATTTCGGCTATTATAAATAATAGTGCAATAGACATAGGGGGTCTCTATATTTTTTCAAATTAGTGTTTTTGTTTTGTTTGGGTAAACACCTCGAAGTGAATTGCTGGGACATACAGTATTTCTAGTTTTAAATTTTTGAGGAGACTTCAGAGACTTCATATTATTTTTTACAGTGGATGCACCAATTTACATTCCCACCAACAATGTATGAGGGTTCCTTTTTCTCTACATTTTCACCAACATTTTTCATTTCTTGTCTTTTTGGTTCTGGCCATTCTAACAGGTGTAAGGTGATATCTTATTGTGATTTTTATTTGCATTTCCTTGATGGTTAGTGATGTAGAGTACTTTTTCAGGTGTCTGTTGGTGAATTGCCTTTTAAACATTTAAGTGAAATAAATTCACTCAATGAAATTTTTTAGAATTACTTAAAATTTCACAAAAAAATGCTTGTGAAAATATGTCATTGCTGATTGTATTAAGAAAACTTTTAATTTGATGGTATTATTTTGAAAATCCCTATGATCATAGTCTCCATTTTCACATTTAAAGAGAAATAAAAGCAATTTTTTACATTACAAATATATGAAGAACTTGATGATTAACTATTATGCAACATGTCTTCTTTCTTGGTTCAAATGTCTCTATTCTATACAAATGTAACCTGCAGAGTGGCAATAATTTTAAGTGAAAGTTTTTCTGGAGTTACTTTCTGTTCTTTCCACCAGAATTATTTTGTTTCTTACAGAAATTTACGCCGTATTTAGAAACACATTTATACGTGTATCCTTTTCTATTTCTTTCTTCTTTCAGTGTAGCTCACTCATGCTTATGTATCAGTTGAGTGAATAACACTCAATTATAGATGAATAAATTATTTTGTAAGCACTTTCTGAAAAATTGCTTAATACAATAATGTCTTTAGATTTACACACTCAGCTTTATATCCGATTTCTTATGTGGTTCTAAATGGATCATTAGATGAATGTAGCTATTATATGGTCTTACAAATGAAGCATGGATTTAGAATTTAAGGACTTCTGCTAGAATCCCTTATATTATAGAAAAGTAACTTAGTAGTAAGGTCTTTTTAAAAGTCATCCTGTTAAGTGAAATTTTCCCCCACTCTTACCTTCTAACAGAATTTTTTTATGCTGTAATGTTGACCATTTTTGTTGTTGAAAATTTAATGAAGTAATTAAAGTATAAGTCATATTAATTGAATATCATAGATCTATATTAATTTACTCCAGTCCTGTGATTTTGTTTTTGTTTCTCTTTGCATGACTGACTATTGTAAATATTTGGAAGAGAAAATATGTGAGATAAGAATTTCCTTCCAGTATGTTTCTTCATTTTTTCATTTGTTCTTTTCTTTTTTGAAAAAGCAATAACATTTCCAAGAGTGTCTTATCAATGCAAATATACTTTTTCTTAAGGTAACTCTTTTTTTAAGATTTATTTATTTGAGAGAGAGAGGGAGAATGCAAGCGGGGGGAGGGACAGGAGAGAGAGAGAGAGAATCCCCAAGCGGACACTAGGCTGAGTTCAGAGTCCCACCTGGGGCTTGATCCCAGGACCCTGAGATCATGACCTGAGCTGAAACAAAGAGTCAGAAGCTTAAGTGACTAAACCACCCAGACGGCCCTTAAGGTAACTCTCTATTATGGGTGGGGATACAGCAAAAAGCAACCACTTATTTATTCCAGTATTATGCTTTTGTGATATGATCCTATGCATATTTTTATTTACTGTGTGTACAACACTGTTTTTCTCACTAAACCCTTACAGAGTAATCCTGGATTATGGCAATGTAAGCAGTCTTTTCTTCCAGTGAAATAATGTTATTAAATATCGAGTCTGGAAGAAGAGATGAATGAAATCCTGAATCTAAGTATTGCTTTTCAATTACCTCCCAAAGGCTCTGTGTCTCTTCAAAGACAAAATTAATCTTCAGTAAAATTTTGCTCTTTGTATAAACAATTACTAAAGTAATAAGAATGTTAAAGAATCTCATTCACACATAGAAATTCAGTAAATAGGTCTACACATTAAAGGAAAAATTACTAGATATAAGAAACTCTCAGATTAACACTTGAATGTTTTTATTGTTTCCTCACTTCCCTTCTCCTCCTGCCCCCAACTTCCCTCTTTGTCATTCCTGATTCTGTTAGGTCTGCAGATACTGCAGAATGGTAACTGCAGAATGGTGAAGAAAACAGGCATGGCCTTCAAGGAGCTTGCATTCGAATTGCCTAAAAAATCACTTGAAAATGGTGACTTCTCAATGAAAGGGTCCTGGGATAATTGGTCACGTATTGAAAGATAAATTTAGAATACGTTTAATGTCAAAACTAATATTAAAATAAATTTGAGATTTTTTAAAACGTTAAATATTAAAGTGAGATATCAAAAATGTCTTAGAAAAAATGGGTATTTGAATTTTGGATCTCGTAATAAAGAAGAATCACCTTAGCTTAAAACTAATAGAAGATTCACATCAGAACAGATGGATAAATTTGAATACATAAATATGTATTAAAACTATTTTGTATCAAAATATGCATATTTTAATATACAGTGTAAAAAACTGAACATACTTAAATAAAAATATTTTAGTAGATATTTTTACTGTTTATATATATATTTAAAATTGTATCCCACTCCCTTTTCTGTATTTTACATAATATCTACTTTGGCCATGGCTTAACTGTATAATCAAAAAATAAACAAAAAATTTTGAGTCCTTTTTGAAAAGGATGATAGCTAAGAATGAGGTCAGGCTACAGTATTTGATAACTAAGATAGCCAAATTAAAAATTCATTTCAGATTTTAAATAGCATATACTCAAAAATCAAATTCAATCTAAAAATTGAATCAATAAAAAGTAATACTATTTTTCAATTTTTAAGTGAAAGTAATGGGTTTTAAAACCTATTTTATCCTCCTTCATACTAAAATTTTAAAAAGATGTTAAGCTAAGAGTAACAATATCAAACCTATTATATTCTATTAATTCATGTCCTTTTTTTCACTTGATGCCATGGATGAGAAATACTCAGAAAAAAATCGCTGTAAGAATATTCATGATTCTTATTTTTACTAAGCTTATTTATGTATATATATATTTATGTACATATGCATGTATTTGCTTCAAGATGTTTTAGAGGGGATACAAGTTTCTTCTCTGCTCTGTCTAGATTAGCTTCAGAGAAACACACACCTAACAAGGAGGAAGGAGAATGAAAGGCTCATTTATGGACAGTTCTGTACTATACATAAAAATTACTTATATTATGTATTTGGCAAAATAGCCTCCCTGTGAGTCCAGAATAATAATGCTGGATTGTTATATAATCAAAATTGTTAATTCTATGGATGTGAGAATTGAGATGCCAAGATATTAAATGACTTGATCAAGGCTATTCATTCAGCACACAATTACTGAACACATGCCCTGTGCCAGCCACCTTCCTCAGTAATGGAAACCTACCATTAACAGAACATGAAACTTTCTACTCTCCTGGAACTTACATTCTAATGGAAATGGCTCAATTTTCCTAAATGCTATTCCCATACACATACCATTGTATGGCACTCCTTTAGCAATTGAAAATTTTATGAATATGAGTAAGCATTCATGTTTGGAATTTTAAAAAAATCATAAATGAGATATTTCTCAGCTTTTTTGCTATTCAGATTATCTCCAGCAATTCTAAATATGCCAGAAGTACCAGAGATTCAGCAAAAATAACTCTACAATACTAATCATAAAAAAATTTGAAAATGTTTTGATTGATAGATATTTTTCATTGAAATCAATACTGGTGGTTAAAATGAATGTTAGGAAATATGATTGAAATATACAGAATCTTTGATATGATAATAAATTTCACTTTCTCTCTTGACTACCTACCTTACTTGAATGCTTTTATTGTCACATTTATTTTATAATTTTATAGAAATATACGTTATTGTTGTACAAGGTCCACAGAAAAGCCTTAAGAAGAAATTTAAAAGCACTTATACTCTCAGAACTAGGAAGTAAGTGGGAAGTTATCCTGTGGTTCATATCTTCATTTTTCTAGGATATATTTATGATCTATAGATTATGTTCTCTGCATATCGAGTATTTTTAGATGATACAGAGTTCAATTTTCTTATTAATTATGCAACCAACATTCACATATTATGTTTGTTTTAGCTTTAAAAATATTACTAATATTAACATAGACTGATCAATTGAACATAGCCTCATATATGTACAATTGAAATATAACTATAAAATATATACAGAAATAGAAAATTTATAATAGAAAACTCATAAAATACATACTTTATAATTTTAATATATTAAAATTTCCATTTATTGGCATTGTTGTCTAGTTAAAGTTTCCAATGAGCAAGTATTATAGAATAGCAAAGTTTAATCCATATTAACTTAATTTCATGTGCAGCTTTTACTGATATTTTGGCAAATATATCACTGAATAACATCAGCATTAAAGTTTTATGCCTTTGTTCTCAAAAGTTAGCAAAAGAATAAAAAAATCTATAAAAGTTGAATATTCTCATCACTCAACACCTACTCACATGGAAATGTGACTGTAGAATAAGGAGAGAATATGAAAAATTAGCTGGCTCTACATTACTAGGTATAAAAGGAATTAGTATTGCTCAATGCATTTATATAAATATCCCCAAATATAGGCACCTCAGAAAAGTTCAGAGCCCTGTGATACAACATTATGGAATCTTTAACTGAAAAATGAGTCTACTGTAAAATGTGAAAAAATATATAAAATATGATTTATATTCTATTGACAATTTACTATTCTTTAAAGTGTTTACTTTTAGGGATCCTGGGTGGTGTAGTCAATTGAGCATTCAGCTCTTGGTTTTGGCTCAGGTTGTGATCTCATGGTCATGAGATCCAGCCCCTGGCTAGCTCCGAGCTCAGGGTGGTGCGTGCTTGAAATTCTCTGTCCCTCTCCCTCTGCCCCTCGCACTCGTGCTCGTGCTCTCTCTAAAATAAATAAATAAATCTTAAAAATAAAATAAAATAAAATGTGTACTTCTATGAAGACATGACATTGATGGATGCCTCCCTCCCTGACAACTTCCCAGCCCTATTCTGCCAAATGTGAAGATGTGGTTGCTCAATCAATACAAACACTTCCACAGCACATCGTTCCTTGTTTACTTGATATTTTTACATTGCTGATTTTATAGTGGTATTTCCATTATTAAATGGTAGTTTGGAAACCAGACAGCAAATGAGTGTGTACTATTTTCAAGAATGTAATTCCGAGTGTGAGAATACACACACACACACACACACACACACTCAGGTGTCTTCTATTCATAGATAGTGATAGAACAGTGGTTCTGAAACTTTAGCTTGCATGAGAATCTTGTGGGGACTTTGAAAATCCCTGGGCCCTACCACCACAGTTTCTCAACTTCCTGGTTTGGGGTGTGGTTACGATTTGCTCATCTAACAATATTCCAGGTAATGCTGATGCTGTTAGTTTTGTAGTCCACATTTTGAGAACCAGTGCTTTAGAGGGAAAAATATTGGGCATAAAGACATTTGGACAGTAGCTGGAGGGTGGCATAGTCCTTTTGTTCCTTGTGTATTTGTTGTTCAGGAGGATTTTTTAAAAATTTACATTTAAAAAATTGTTTATTCCTATAATACATTGAAAAAATATGGTTGCTCTTTTTTGCTTATTGAAAGATCAAATCAGAGGTGGGATGACACCTAAACCAGCATTATGCACATGGGAAAATGATTTTTTTTCATACAGTCATTCCCTTGACAAGTATTTATTCATCAGTAAATCATTAAAATTGATGTTGGAGTCTCTGGTAGATTAAAACAGCCTAACTTAATTTCACACACATGCATACAAACACACATATTTTATATGGGAAAACAAAGATATTGATGTGTCTAGGTTGGGAAAAAAAAAAAGTTGTGAAATATTGCCTGTGTGCCTGGCTTTTGAATTGCTGTGAATTTCTGGTCAATTCTCAATGACATGACTCACACAGTATCTTGGTAGAATGTTATTAAGTTGCTAAGACAAGCCACCTCTCTCCAGTGATGCTGCTGAAAGATGAGGAAGATTACAACTACTTGTGATTGAAACTGATTGAAAATTATTATCTTCCACTGAGGAAAATCCCAAGCTATTCTTATTGATCTGTGTACTTTCTATGAAAAAAAATGGTGAGAACAGGAATTATTTTTTTTCCTTCAGT
The DNA here is from genome assembly GCF_029215605.1 of Mirounga angustirostris. Taxonomy (NCBI): domain Eukaryota; kingdom Metazoa; phylum Chordata; class Mammalia; order Carnivora; family Phocidae; genus Mirounga; species Mirounga angustirostris. The sequence goes on along the minus strand of NW_026991710.1, from coordinate 141,658,607 downwards.
GTGCACCAAATTTTGAAATTGAACATGTTCATATTTTTAAAATTTCCAAATCTTTAGTATATTTTGAATATTAATGGATATTAAGCCCTGAAACAAGATATTTTCATATATGCATTGTTAGCCCTTGTAGATTAAGTGATAGAATGAATGGCCTTTTCACTTTTCTTCTAGATTTGAGGCAACAAATGCCCTTAAAAATATTCCCTTATGGGGCGTCTGGGTGGCTCAGTTGGTTAAGCGACTGCCTTCGGCTCAGGTCATGATCCTGGAGTCCCTGGATCGAGTCCTGCATCGGGCTCCCTGCTCAGTGAGGAGCCTGCTTCTGCCTCTGACCCTCCCCCCGCTCATGTGCGCTCTCTCTCTCTCTCATTCTCTCTGTCTCAAATAAATAAAAATAAAAAAAAAAATCTTAAAAAAAAAATATTCCCTTATGTTCTACTCACAAGCAGAAAGTCAAAACAGTGTTGGGGTCAATCTTTTTCACTTTATGGATCTGTAAACTCTAAATAGAACTAGGCATAAGGTATTAAATAATGCTGACCAAAGCACTAGGATAAAGTCAATAAATGAAATGGAGAAATAATCCAAGTTACTAAGGTAGACTTGCTTAATAGGTGTATTCTTTCATATTACTTCTAAGGAAGTCTAATATAATGAGACCAAGTGGACAATATAATAACAACTGAAAGAATATATGCAAAACATAGAATGTTCTAATTAATGGTAAATATAATTTTCAAGTACCTTTGAATACTTTGATAAACTTTGAGATAGATTTTTAGCTTTAAAATGGAAATTAAAGTTTGTGATACTTGGAAATTAAAGTTTGTGATACAATGGAAATTAGAGTTTGTGAAACCAAAAAATTTTAATGTGACATATATTTATAAAAGCTATAATATGAATAACCACTCAGATTTAATTTTCATGCTCTTAAAATAACATAGGAATAGAAAAATGACAACAAACAAAAATTAAATGGAGAGACCAGGTCATTAATATCTGCACGTCTTACCACCTCTTCTCTCCACCAAATATCTTAGTCTCTTTCTTCAGGAAAATTTAAATACAAAGTGTACAAACCATCAAAATTATAAGGCAAGGTATAACAAAGGTAGCATACACTGGAATCTTGATTTTTTTATGTTAATTAATCTTATTTTAAAGTAGAAAAATTGGTTATTTTTAAATTTAACTATTAATGCTGTCAAGTAGATTTTTGAGTAAGTATACCTATTTATCTCATAGTTTTAAACAGAGATAAGAATTTTAAACACTGGCTTACTGAGAGGGCTTGGACTCACGAGAGTGACCCCATAAAATGCTGTGTCCATCTGTTATGTCTCCTCTTGCAGGATCAACCACAGGTATTATCTAGAAGGCAAGGAAAAACAAAACAAAACAAAATTCAAATTCTTGATTATGTTAACATTGAACCCAACTAACGTAAAATAATTCCTGTGAGTAAAAATAGAATAGACTTTACTTCACTTTTCTCAAATCAGGCAGCCCTAGCAGTAAATTAAAACCATGGTAACTCAGGCTCTGTTCTTAAAGTCATACACACAACTTTAATATGCCCTAAAAAAAAGGAAGTTGCCTAGTGTATCATTTCCAATGTTCTGTAACAAATTGTCTCAAACTTAGTGGGATAAGGCAACACAAATTTATTATGTTACATTTCTGGAAGTCGAAGTCTGAATGGTTTTACAAGGTTAAAATCAAGGACTATGTTTTATCTGGATGCTGTAGAGGAGTATCTATTCCTTGCTAGGGGCTGCCTTCATTCCTTCATTTGTGGACCTATCACTCTGACCTCTGCCTGTGTAACCACATGTTATTTTACTCTGACCTTCCTACTTCCCTCTTACAGTGATTCTTTCCCTCTTACAGTGATTCTTTCCCTCTTACAGTGATTCTTCTGATTATATTGGGCTTATCTAGGTATTCCAGGACAATCTTCCCATCTCAAAATCCTGAACTTAATCACATCTGCAAAAGCCCGTTTGCATTATAATGTAACATACTCCAAGGATTAGAATGTAAACATCTTTGAGGGGCCAATATTTTTCTTACCATAGATAGGAACAAAATTTTTACGTAATAAAAACGCTTAGTTTCTGTGGTAAGTTAAATGGTGTTCCCCTAAAAGGTATACCCATGTCAAATCTCTGGAAACTGGGAATGTCATCTTATTTGGAAGAAAGGATCTTTGCAGATTTTAAGTCAAAAATCTTGAGAAAACTCCTTACACCTTCCCCTGTCCTTGAAATGTACCTTTGAACTACTATTCCCATGCTAACAGCCCTTTCAAGGATGCAGTTTTGTGAGAGTAAGGTGTTCTTGAGACTATTGAGTAAGGTGTTGTTGAGAACAAGATTTTGGGGGCACCTGGGTGGCTCAGTCAGTTAAGCGTCTGCCTTCAGCTCAGGTCATGATCTCCAGGTCCTGAGATCCAGCCCTGCCCTGGGCTCCCTGCTCAGCGGGCAGCCTGCTTCTCTCTCTCTCCCTCTGCCGCTCCCCAATGCTCATTATCATTCTCTCTCTCAAATAAATAAATACAATCTTTTTTTTTTTTTAAGATTTTATTTATTTGACAGAGAGATACACAGCGAGAGGGGAACACAAGCAGGGGAAGTGGGAGAGGGAGAAGCAGGCTTCCCGTGGAACAGGGAGCTCGATGTGGGGCTTGATCCCAGGACCCTGGGATCAGGACCTGAGCCGAAGGCAGATGCTTAACGACTGAGCTACCCAGGCGCCCCAAATAAATAAAATCTTAAAAAAGAGAGAGAGAGCAAGATTTTGTTAAGAATAAATAACTAAACCCAGTTAAGTCCTCTATATAAACATTTTTTTTTTTTTTTTAATAAGTAGAGCCTGATGCAGAGCTCCATCTCACAACCCTGAGATTGTGACTTGAGGGGAAATCAAGAGTCCGATGCTTAACTGACTGAGCCACCCAGGCGCCCCTAAACTTTTCAGATCCTACTGGGTGGGTGTGGAAATGTTCTTGTCTTGGGGCCACTCAAGACAAACCTCATACGTAAGTTCCCTTGTTTATTAAAACTGCCACCTATCAATCTGGAATCATCTGCTTCTTTCTTTGGTCTTTCCCAGCCCTCTGTGTATGGAGGCCAGTTTCAGATTTCACCCGGGGAACTTCCAAGGTTGCAAACCAACATTATAGCAGTCATAGGAAAATAACATAGTCTCTAAATGTAAAAGTTTTTGAAAGACATACTTCACATTCTAGGAATTTTTCAAAAGAAGATTAAAAACAACTTTAATAGTCACAAAATTCATATACTGTACATTTATAATCTTAAAGATATTCATATGTTAACACATCTTTAAAAGACTGTATAGAAAGGATGCCTGGGTGGCTCAGCCCGTTAAGTGTCCGACTGAGTTTCAGCTCAGGTTATGATTTCGAGAGATCAAGCCTTGTGTTGGGCTCTCCGCTCAATGTGGAATCTGCTTGAGATTCTCTCTCCCTCTCCCTCTCATTTTCTCTCTCTCTCTCTCTAAAATAAATAAATCTTAAAAAAAAAAAAGACTGTATAGAAATATCATGCCTTGAGATATATCCAAAGGGGATTTCTCATTTGTGATCATAGAAAGATAAATACTTATTTCTGATATGAAATGTTTCAGGAGTTGAGTAAAATTTTACAAAATTGAAAAAAGATTTACTGTAGATTTTTGTTGTGGATTAAGCAAAGCAAACCTATAAATCCCTTTCTTTCATACTGGTTGACTAAAAATAATTTGTAAGAAAAGGAAGAGATTGTATATGACATTGTTACTCTGGGTACCAAATATAAACTTTTATTTTTTATTTTATTTTTAAATATTTTATTTATTTATTTGACAGAGAGAGACACAACGAGAGAGGGAACACAAGCAGCGGGAGTGGGAGAGGGAGAAGCAGGCCTCCCGCTGAACAGGGAGCCCGATGCAGGGCTCAATCCCAGGACCCCGGGATCATGAGCCGAAGGCAGATGCTTAACTACTCAGCCACCCAGGCGCCCCAGATATAAACTTTTAAATAAATTCACAATACAATGAGTATTTAAGAGGATAGTTGATAGAAGAAGTCATTCTTTATCGGTGCCATTATTTATGTTTCTCATTTTTTACAAATTTTCTTAGAGAGATGCTAGATGGAAAAGTAAATTTCAAATGTTATAACACCTTGGCTTCATTAAAATTTTCTAATGAGAAACCTTATACTTACAGATGTACTAAATATTATAGGAATACAAATTGCAGATGATTTTTCTTAGTTTTTGAGATTAATAGTACTTATACTTTGTGGGCTCTTTTTTTATTATGTTTTTATTATTTCTTTTGAATGCATATCTTATTTTTTACCCAAGCCTGAATAACATCTAAATTGTTTCCAACCCAGAATAGTCAGATGGTGTAAAGGAGTGCAAGAACCATACATAAAGTGTGTAAAGCAGAATGGCCTGCAGTTGTCATTGGAGTTAATGTCATAGAACTGTTATCTGAACCACTTCTTGTTTTTATGCCATGGTTTAGAATGTTTTTATATTTGGTTTGGTTCATTGGTATTTATTTAATTAATTTATTTATTTTTAAGATTTTATTTATTTATTTGACAGAGAGAGAGATAGTGAGAGCAGGAACACAAGCAGTAGGGAGTGGGAGAGGGAGAAACAAGCTTCCTGGTGAACGGAGAGCCCGATGTAGGTCTCTATCCCAGGACTCTGGGATCATGACCTGAGCCGGAGGCAGATGCCTAACTGACTGAGCCACCCAGGTGTCCCTATTTATTTTTTTTTAATAATTTAATTTTCAATGTACTGGGGAAAAAAACAAACTTTAGCCACAAATAATGAAGATAAATGGCTCTATCACCCACCCTGAGATCTTGTGCAAGTCTCGTGTGTGTGTGTGTATGTGTGTGCATGTAATTGATTTATGGCATTTGCCAATACTCTGGGTCTTAGATTTATTCAAATAATATTACTTTAGGATATACACTCCTTTGGGGGTTTGTTGATTTTTGTCCATCATCAGTTCCAGAGTCTCAAAACTGTGCATGGCAACAGTGTGTTTGCTTTAGTGAACAGGTGTTAATGACAGCTATAACCTGCTTATACCTTGAGATCTATCCAAAGGGGATTTCTCATTTGTGATCATTGAAAGATAAATACTTATTTCTGATATGAAATGTTTCAGGAGTTGGGTAAAATTTCACAGAATTGAAAAAAGATGTACCGTAGATTTTTGTTGTAGATTAAACAGAACAAACCTATAAATCCCTTTCTTTCATACCGGTTGACTAAAAATAATTTGTAAGAAATGGAAGAGATTATATATGACATTGTTACTAAATATTACTAAATATTTCTACCTATGGTTAAAACATCTTTTTAAAAAAATTTTTTTATTGTTATGTTAATCACCATACATTACATCATTAGTTTTTGTTGTAGTGTTCCATGATTCATTGGTTGTGCATAACACCCAGTGCTCCATGCAGAATGTGCCATCTTTAATACCCACCACCAGGCTAACCCATCCTCCCACCCCCCTCCCCTCTAGAACCCTCATTTTGTTTTTCAGAGTCCATCATCTCTCATGGTTCAGCTCCCGCTCTGATTTCCCCCCCTTCCCCTCCTGCTATTTTCTTCTTCTTCTTTTTTTAACATATAATGTATTATTTGTTTCAGAGGTACAGATCTGTGATTCAACAGTCTTGCACAATTCACAGTGCTCAGCAATGTACATACCCTCCCCAATGTCCATCACCTAGCCACCCCATCCCTCCCACCCCCCTCCACTCCAGCAACCCTGTTTGTTTCCTGAGATTAAGAATTCCTCATATCAGTGAGGTCATATGATACATGTCTTTCTCTGATTGACTTATTTCGCTCAGCATAACACCCTCCAGTTGATCCACGTTGTTGCAAATGGCAAGATTTCATTCCTTTTGATGGCTGCATAATATTCCATTGTGTATATATATATATATATATATATATATATATATATATATATACACACCACATCTTTTTTATCCATTCATCTGTCAATTTTTTTTTGAAAGGTCAGAATTTTTTTTTATTATTATATTAACCACCATACATTACATCATTAGTTTTTGATGTAGTGTTCTATGATTCATTATTTGCATGTAATACTCAGTGCTCCATGCAGAATGTGCCCTCTTTAATACCCATCACCAGGCTAACACATCCTCCCACCCCCCTCCCCTCTAGAACCCTCAGTTTGTTTTTCAGAGTCCATCATCTCTCATGGTTCGTCTCCCCCTCTGATTTCCCCCCCTTCATTCTTCTCTTGCTATCTTCTTTTTTTTTCTTAACATATACTGCATTATTTGTTTCAGAGGTACAGATCTGAGATTCAATAGTCTTGCACAATTCACAGCGCCCACCAGAGCACATACCCTCCCCAGTGTCTATCACCCAGTCACCCCATCCCCTCACCCCACCCCCCACTCCAGCAACCCTCAGTTTGTAAAACATCTTTTAAATAAAGATTAAATTTTATTATTTTAAACAACACTGGGATCTAAAATTTCCTAATGACATGTTTATAATACAGTATTCTATAATTCAATCATTTTCTTATAAATCATATTTTTATTGACTGCAAGACACACTGATTTAAAGTAGCATATATATATATTTATATATATATAAAAGAATAGTGATTTTACACAGATTAATGTAACATTTAATTGCAAATTTATGGTGGAAAGATATTTAAAGTGTAAACCCATCCAAATTACATACCTCTTTTATTTGAAGCTCATGAAATTTGCCTTAGGTTAAAATATTGATAATTAGTGTGAACCATCAGAAATTTGTGGTATTATGTGTAAGGGTTTGACATCATTGTTTTCTCTATACTGACTTTACCTCTTATTTCTCATATTCTGATGTTGTTTAGTAGTAGTGTATTAGATGTTTTTTCCCTAGTAAATGATAAAAGGTCCCAAATTTTGATGTCTAATTAAAATAAATTTAACTTTGCTAGTTAAAAACTAGAACAATCTAATATTAACTTTATTTTTGAAAATCATATTTGGAATTATACTTTATCCTTAGATTAACTCCAGACATCACTGAAACAACCCATCATGACTAGATGACTTCCAAATTTTCAATATGGAAGCCCAGATGGTAATGAAACCGAAGCCTCACAATTTTAGGTTAAGAAATCTCAGCACAAATTTTAAATAATATCTATTCTGAATGTCTGTGCCATTTAAAAGTCAACAGTTTCCCTTTTTTCATTATGGCAAATTTATATTTTATTTTTTATTTAGATTCTTTTATTTTTTATTTAGAAATATGGACTTCTAAGTTTGCAAATTCTCAAGTCCGTATTTTAAGTGTGTTTATTGACTGTGTTTTATGATTCTACATAGCAGTCTGTTCTCTAACTATTGTATTTTTAAAATATCATTGTACTTGGAATAACAGAGAAAGGAAGAGGTATTGCATGAAAAAGGGAAGGGAAGGAAAGGTAGAAGGAAGAAAAGAAAGAATGCTTGGAATTACAAATGGAATAGATCAGAGATGTAGAAGGAAGAGGGATTGCTCAACCACTAAATGGAATAGGATGAAAAAGATGACATAGAACGCTGGCAAGGAGGAGCTGCAGGAACTAAGGAGAGCTGTGCTTGCCTCTGTCAGTGAGCAGATGATTGTGGAGACAGGGAAACCAACAAGAGTGCATTCTCAGCCATGTTACTGAGGGGTGATTCTAGTGAGTCTGGAGTCAGCATGCGGGCGCTTAATCCTGGTAGGAAACAGTTGTATTTTTCAAACTCAGGCCTACATTAGAATCATAGGATGGGTTAGTTAAAACACGGTTTGCTGGGGCCTGCCCCCAGTTTCTAAGTCAGTAGGTCTGGGGTGAGACTTGAGAATTTGTATTTCCAACATCATCCTGGGTAATGCTGATCACACTGATCTGAATCAATCCTTTGAAAATCACCGCTATGTGGGATTTGCACTCACATGACCCTCCTGCTCTGTTAGTGCTTAGGGGACTGATGACAGGGGAAGACAGCCACCAAATAATGGGTATGGATCAGGGATGCAATAGGCTCTCAGGGTCATTGCTCAAGAACTCATTTAACCCTTCAGTCTGGTGCCCTGTTGCCCACAAGAATCCAGGGAAGCCCAGACATCACACTTGAGTCCTACATTTAGGATGGGTCTGAGGGATGACTGCTGGGTTGTAGTATGGAGTAGATGGAGTAGATGCTCCTGGTAGATCTGGTGGAAGAGATAAACTACATATGCAGGGTGGGCTTCAGATTCTCTCCTGGACATGGCAGTCGGGAGTAGAACAAGTATCATATAGAAATGCACTATTGGCACAGAATATAGGAGCCAGAGGGATGGATTTTGAGAATATCAAGGCCACTACTTTGTCCCACAGTGTGGTGAATGCTGTTGCCCCAAGAATTCACGTGGAGAAAAATCAGAAGAGGAGTGAGATGTACAACGGGAGATGTGACAAAGAGTTTCAGTAAGATAAGGGATAAAAAGTCTAGGTTTGGCAATAAGGGAACTAATGTTAGAAGAATTTTGGTAAAGTGATCCTGTGGTCCTGGTAGTAGCAAGATGGCTTTGGGCTTACGAGGGAATGGACGGAGAAGCACAGAGCTTTTCAATTGCTTGAGTATGCAGGGGACAAGCTAGAAGATCTGAATACTTTTTGCAATTTATGGATGGAAAAGAAGCTTGAGCATTTTTATCTGCTGAGAAAGATCTAGTAAAGTGAGTCTGAAGACACAAGATGAAAGGGGTAATTAATTCCAGAAGAGGAAGGGGATAATTGATTTTGTAAGTTTCTTTAGGAAATCGGAGGGGTTCTGTGTTCAGAGCATCAAGGAGCTATTAAATGTCACATGCTATTTCTAAGGTCTTTCTTGGGATTATTGTTATAAGTATGTGGTAATTTATTTTGATATTTTCATTTTGTCTCAGCTATAATGAGAAATTAAATTTGGAGGAGTTAAGTGCAAATTTTTATTTCTTCTCAGCTTATACTCAAGGTATTGCTATTTATCATCACTTTCTTTTTGTATACTTCCATTAGGTGAATAATTGGTCACCAACTAAGAAATTTCCCAACACAGACTTTTTGGTTGTTTGCTTTTGTTCTTTGCCTTTTAGGTGGCTTACTTGATTTATTTTTTTCCTATAATATAAAAAGTAGTCTTGGAAGTACCTCAAAGTAAAACGATCAGTTTGATTCAATTAAGTGTGTGTGTTTTGTTTGTATGTTTGTTTTTGCTTTTGTCTTTTGTTTTGGTATCCTCTATTTAAGTTAGGATACCAAACTTTAAAAAAAAAAAAAGTATCTGCTTACATATTTCATGTAAAAGAAAGTGTTAAAACTTGATTGTGGATCAAATCTTAGTTCTGCCCTTCAGGAACACTTCTTTGGAAAACTTTATATCATATCTCCTTTTAAGCTGATTTTTTTCCCCTAGAACATATATAACAAATAAATAAATTCTGTTCAGCTACTTGACCATTCTGTAGATGGTTCATATAAGTCTGAACAATCTATCAGCTGGGCATGTCCTGGGTGTAACTTGCAGGACAAGGGTGGAGTTGCCAGAAAAAGAGAGAAAGGGATATTTGGACCCAGACACAGGGAAAGGTTTTTGTTTTGTTTTGTTTTTCCCACCCGAAACAGTGTGAGACTCTGTAAGGAGGGAGAAGTCAAGGATGAAAGAGAAGCCAGGGGCTGAAAATGGAAGTTGAAGTAGGATTCCAATGCTTGGCACAGGTAAAAGCCAAGAGATTTTGCTGATTTTATTGCAATTGTGGCTTTTTTCATAAGTCATATGCTAACTAGGACTTGGTTGGAAGGATGAGCGATAGGCACGCTTAGGCTAACTGGGGTATAGGGGTCTTGAGAAGGAGATTGCTAGTCATTTGAAGACTGTGTTTTTGAGTATTGCAAGAGTTGAAACATCAAGCTTGTCAATGTGTCAGCAATAAGGGTTCTTTGCAGGCTCTCTATCAGACTGGATTGACTGGGTTTGCCTTAGGTGCCAATCATTGTGCTTAAGTGGGGTTGGGAGATAGAAGCTTGGGCAAAAACTTTTGCCTGTGTTATCTACTAATATTTTCACCTTCTTTGTTTGTTTGCTTGTTTTTTATTTATTTATTTATTTATTTATTTATTAAGATTTTATTTATTTATTTAATTGACAGAAAGAGAGAGAGAGACAGTGTGAGGGGGAACACAAGTAGGGGGAGTGGGAGAGGGAGAAGCAGGCTTCCGGCTGAGCAGGGAGCCCGATGCGGGGCTCAATCCCAGGACCCCAGGATCATGACCTGAGCCGAAGGCAGTCACTTAACCAACTGAGCCACCCAGGCGCCCCTGTTTGCTTGTTTTTTAGCTAAGTATTTAGTAACTAACGATAATTCTGCATTTCCAATCTTCTGCTATGGTTAGATTATTTTGACTAAGTTACTGCCAATGATATATAAATAGAAATAAGGTGTACAACTTCAGGGTTGAGCTCTGTAATGGAAAGAGGATCCTGCCCTCCACTTCTCTTTTCCTTTCCTCCCTCTAACTGAAAATCAGAAGTAATAATTGTGAGAGCATCTTAGACCATGAAATGAAGCCAATATAGTGACGATGACAGGGCAATATGTTAGAAGCAGCATAAGACATCAATGCTGCCCCACTGACATACCAATTCTCTCTTGCCTACTCAGTCATGAGATAAGGTGAAAGAGATAAGGTGGTTTTGTATTTTTGTTTTGTTTTGTTTTGAAGTACTACATTTTGTTTTTTTGTTACAGCGGTGTATATCCTCATCAGTACATTTCTCAAGATGTGTCATCAATTCATTCAACAAGTACTTATTCAATACTACATGCCTACCCCTTTTCTAGCAACAGTAAATAAGAGCACAAAGAAAATCCCTACTTTCACAGAGGGTACTTTCTAGTTAAGAAACTAGCCAGTAAAAGGATAAATTTTGTGAAATACATAGTTTTTAATTGAGTAGTATGGATAAAATATAGTAGGAGTAAGAGAATATTATGAAAAACTATACGTTAACAAATTGGAAAATGTAGAAGAAATGCATAAATTCCTAGGAATATATAAACTACCCAAACTAACAGGAAGAAATAGAAAATTTGAACAAATCAATTACCAACATTAAAATTGAATCAGTAATCAAAAAACTCCCAACAAACAAAAGTCCAGGACCAGATGGCTTCACAGGTGAATTCCACCAAATATTTAAAGAAGAGTTAATGGCTATTCTTTTCAAACTATTTCAAAAAATAGGAAAGGAAGGAAAAGGGGCACCTGGGTGGCTCAGTCGGTTAAGCATCTGCCTTGGCTCAGGTCATGATCCCAGGGTCCTGGGATCCAGCCCCAGTGGGCTTCCTGATCAGCGGGAGCCTGCTTCTCCCTCTCCTGCTGCCCCCCCCCCCCGCTTGCTTGCTCTCTCTTGCTCTTTCTCTCAAATGAATAAATAAAATATTTAAAAAAAGAAAATAAAAGGAAGGAAAACTTCAGATTCATTCTAAGCAGCCAGCATTATCTTGATACCACCCGGATAAAGACACCAGTAAAAAAGAGAACTACAGGCCAATATCCCTGATAAGTAGAGATGCAAAAATCCTCAATTAAATACTAGCAAAGTGAATTCAACAATAAATTAAAAAAAGCATTCACCTTGATCAAGTGGGATTTATTGCCAATTTGCAAGGTTGTTCAGTATTCACAAATCAATCGACATGATACACTGCACTGATAAAAGAAAGGATAAGAACCATAGGATCCTCTCAGTTAATGCGGAGAAAGCAATTGACAAAGTAAAACATCCACTGATGATAAAAACTCTCAACAAAGTAGGTTCAGAGGGAACATACCTCAATATAAAAAAGGCCATATATGAAAAAATGACAACTAACATCATACTCAATGAGGAAAAACTGAGAGCTTTTCCCCTAAGGTCAGGAAAAAGACAAGGATGTCCACTCTCACCACTTTTATTCAAAATAGTATTGGAAGTCCTAGCCACAGCAATCAGAAAACAAAAAGAAGTAAAAGTCATCCCAATCAGTACGGAAGAAACAAGGCTTTCACTATTGGTAGATGACATGATACTATATATAGAAAACCCAAAAGACTCCACCAAAAAACTGCTAGAACTGATAAAATGAATTCAGTAAAGTCATAGGAAACAAAATCAATGTACAGACATCTGTTGCATTTCTATATACCAATACTAAAGGAGCAGAAAGAGAAATTAAGAAAACAATACCATTTACAATTGCACCAAGAATAATAAGATGGGAACATTAGTCACACATACAATGGAATATCAGTCATAAAAAGAATGAAATCTTGCCATTTGCAATGACATGGATGGAGCTAGAGAGTATAATCCTAAGCGAAATAAGTCACAGAAAGACAAATACCACATGACTTCACTCATATGTGGAATTTAAGAAACAAAACAAACAAGCAAAGGGAAGAAAAAGAGACAAACCAAGAAACAGACTCTTAATTATAGAGAACAAATTGATGATTACCAGAAGGAGGTTGGGTTAAATAGGTGATGGGGATTAAGGAGTGAGTGCACTTGTCATGATGAGTACAGGTGATGTACGGAATTGTTGGATCACTCTTTTGTACACCTGAAACTAAAATAACACTATGTGTTAACTAACTGGAATTAAAGTAAAAACTTAAAAGAACAAAACAAACAAACAAAAAGACAAAAAACCCAAACAAACAAATAAACAAAAAAATATAGTAGGAAAAGGGGAGGGATAAATGCTAAATGGGAATTAACTTTAAGATAACATCAACAGAAAAGACCTGACTGAAACAAGTGATTTTAGAGTTAAATCCTGAAGTAAGTAAGAAAGCAGCCATGCAGATATGGGATAAGGAGAGAACATTCTAGGCAGAGGCTTGATGAGTGCAAAGACTATGAGACCATACTGTGCCTGATATAGTAGGGAGTGAGTGAAGGAGGGAGAGTCATGAGAGATGGGATTAGTGTAATAAGGGGGCCAGGTATTGTAAAATCATGTTACGGACTATGGATGAAATGTGGAAACAATGGAGGGCTCCAGTGGATGACATAATTCAATTTATATTTTAAGAGGATTACTCTGACAGATTTGCAGAAAATAGAAAGTTTCAAGAAAAAAGCAGGCAAACCATTTAAGAATCTACTGTAATAACACAGGTGTGAGATGATGCTAAATGGACAGGATGTATTTTAAAGGTAGAGCCAGCCAAATGGGGGACATGAGAGAAATGGTTCATGAAAGATGTTTTCAAAGTCTGTGTTATGGGGCACCTGGGTGGCTCAGTTGGTTAAGTGTCTGCCTTCGGCTCAGGTCATGATCCCAGAGTCCTGGGATCAAGCCCTGCATCAGGCTCCCTACTCATCGGGGAGACACCCCCACCCCACTTGTGCTCTCTGGCTCTCTCTCTGTCAAATAAATAAGTCATTAAAAAAAAGACTATATTATGACTAACTCTAAGAATAGAGTTGACATTAACTGAGATGATTAAGGAAAAAAAAAAGTGATGACAAGAAAAGCTGATTGGGGGTGGGAGCCAGGCAATAGTGAAGTTCTGGACATGTTGAGTTGGGACGCCTGTTGGATATCTCAGTGGAGAGGCTGAGTACAGAACGGTATATGTGTCTGGAATGTAGGGGGAATCTGAGATGGAGAAATATTTTAAGAAGTCTTCAGCATGTAGACTATATTTTAATCATAAGTCTGGAGGAAGTCCCTGGAGATTGAAAGGTAGAAAGGAAAGATATGCAAGGACCAATCCTGAGGCTTCAGGCTATTCCAACATTCAAGGTCAGAGAGATGAGCAGGAAGCAACAAAAGAGAATGAAGAAAGTGGGTAGAAAGGTAAGATGAAAACCAGGTGAGTGTGGTATCCAGGATTCTCTGAGGAGAAAATGTAAAACATGTCTTTCTGGAGCTCTTCTTTCCAGGCTCTGGTTATAGCAAAAGACACAATTGACATGGATAGTATGTTCTATCAGACATGCCACAAGTTAATGGGACCATCAACCCAGTTTAGAATGTCAGAGGTGGATGAAATCGTATATAACTAAGCCTAGAATCATAAAACAACTTGATTTAGGCAGAGAGTTGACAATTTTGAAGCATGACTAAGTCCAGCCTGGAGTGTAGAATATCAAAATTCCCGCAGATCTGTATGTTTTAACCTTTAATTCAACGACATTTGACACCCTGCTTGGAAATGTAAAGAACCTAACCTGAATAGCTCATCAGATAGAACGCCACACCACCATCTTCAAGAGATTAGTTGTGAGAGAAAATTTAAGCCATGATACCTCCCCTTATGAAATGATGCTGGGCCCTTAACAATACGCAGGTACTGATGATGGTCATTAGCCTGTGAATTCCCATGTCATTCATGTGTAAAATTCATAACAAGCAATTTTCCTATCTTTACATTGAAATAATATTTACCACTTTAAATGCTATTTACCTTTTGTATGTTACTGTGTTTTGCCCCCCTCATTTAAAGCCATGTATCTTAAAGACTGGAATAATGTTTTTAAACTTTTTATACTGCCTTCTTCACCCCTTCTCCTTCTTTTTGCTTTCATAAAACTAGTCTTAATGAGAACATTTTTTAAAAACTTTTGTTGTTGTTGTTACCATCCTTTTACTTCTTAAAACTCTAAACATATTTTTGCTAATTATTTGGTAACATAGTCTCTAGCTCTGTTTACCATTATTCTAAGGCTGGTACTGTTATTATTTTGAATACAAGATAAAGATGTTTGGAAAAAACACTGCAATAGTGGGTAAGTTTTAATGAGTTGATTATTGTTCTTTAGCACTACTGATGTGAAGATATTGATAATGTATTCCTCTTTTTTAATGTTCTTTAGAAATTCTAAATGAGTTTTGCAATAATTATGAATCTCATCCAAATACCTCATCACTATATTTACTTCATCCTTCAAATGCCAGCTAAAAGGATGATTGATATGTATGAATATTATGTCAGTGGTGCATTTCATTTGTCTGAATCAGTGACAATCTCACAATGTTTTTATCCTACGCTAGTTTTATAATGTTCATTGAGGTATTCAGTTTCTAAAGGAAGCAATAGTGACCCCCCTCCAATGTATACGGAGGAAAAAGTTAATGAATGGCCCTTTAAATTCATTTAATAGGCAGTGTACTAGCTAAACAAACATGCTCTTGAAAATTATTAATTATTAATTAATTAATAATTAATGATGAGTACGGGAGATGCATAGAATTGTTGAATCACTCTTTTGTACACCTGAAACTAAAATAACACTTTATGTTAACTAACTGGGATTAAAGTAAAAACTTAACAAAACAAACAAAAAATTATTAATTATTATTAATTATTGAAAATTATTAATGGGGAACCTGAAATAACAGTTCATAGGTTTGTTTTTGTATTATTTTGCATTTATTTGTGGTTATGTAATCAATTTTACATTTTATTCATACTATTTATTCATAATTGTCATAATATTTTTGTTAAGGATATATGAATGAATATGCTAAAATTGCCCATGTTAATATTTCATAGGGTGTGACTTCTTTGTTCCCTCAATTCGTGAGAAATTTCACATTAACTGCAACAGGATTGCCATTTCAAATCATTCTTATGGCTTCCTATAGTCAAAATGAAATAGTCCCTTTGGAACAGCAAACTATCACTGCTGTGTCACTGTTCTCGAAAGAGGAGAAATTGTGGAGTGAGTAGGTGAACATGAATCCTACTGATAACATCTACCCAAGACTATAAAATTTTGTGACTCAATCAGAGAATGCAAGGAATCCTGTCAGATAGAATTTTGCCCTCTACTATCTCTTTCAATATTCTCTTTTTAACCTCTTACTATTGCTTTTTATCATTTTATTTATTTTTTAAAGATTTTATTTATTATTTATTAAATTCTATTAACCCATTCAACTACTAGATTACCATATTGTACGTAATGAAGACAGATAGAGAGAGAGAGTGCAAGTGTGGAGGAGGGTCAGGGAGAGAGGGAGAAGCAGACTTTCCGTTGAGCAGAGAGCCAATGTGGGACTTGATCCCAGGACCCTGAGATCATGACGTGAGCCACTTAACCAATGGAGCCATCCAGGCACCCCTCTTATCATTTGATTTATCTCCAATGTACAAAAATTAATCTCAACCACATCTTTTTTTTTTTTTTTTTAAATTAAAATCTGAAAAGAAATCTCTATGAAGGGACGCCTGGGTGGCTCAGTTGGTTAAGCGACTGCCTTCGGCTCAGGTCATGATCCTGGAGCCCGGGATGGAGTCCCACATCGGGCTCCCTGCTCAGCGGGGAGTCTGCTTCTCCCTCTGACTCTCTTCCCTCTCATGCTCTCTGTCTCTCATTCTCTCTCTTGCAAATAAATAAAATCTTAAAAAAAAAAAAAGATTAAAAAAAAAAAAGAAATCTCTATGAGGCACTAACAGATTCTGGCATCTCTAAGCCACCACTATCACATAAAACTCAAGGGAAAAGACACTGGGGTCCTGACAGAAAGCAGGATGAGACTTGGCTAAAAGAAATTTCTGTGAGGAAGTTATTATTATTACCCATCCTGTGATCTGATGGGAGAAATATAAGCTATTTACATGAAAGGAATGAGCTTCTTTAACCTAGAGAGGTCTTGTGCAGTAAATGTCAATATTCCAAAAACCACTTTAGGCATTCATATATTTATACAAATTGTATATTCTTAAAATATATTCTTAGATTTAGATATGAGGGTCTTTGATTCACTATTAAATTTATTTAAATTTAAAAAATCCAACTTTGTTGAACTAGTCAATATAATAGTATGGATTTTGGACCTGCATGAGGAGTACCATTAATTCTGTGGAGAGAGGAGTTTTAATTTTGAAAAAAAAAATGAGATTTGTCGGGGCACCTGGGTGGCTCAGTTGGTTAAGCGTCTGCCTTCGGCTCAGGTCATGATCTCAGGGTCCTGGGATCGAGCCCCACATTGGGCTCCCTGCTCTGCAGGAAGCCTGCTTCTCCCTCTGCCCCTCACCCTGCTTGCGTTCCCTCTCTCGCTGTCTCTCTCTCTCTGTCAATTAAATAAATGAACAAAATCTTTAAAAAAAATGAGATTTGTTACAGAATTGCATATTTATTACAGAAGTAATCCTCGTATAAACTAAGATGTTACACAATGCTGAAATTAATTCAATGGTAACATTAAGGTTAATAATTCTATACTCTATAGGGCATGACTTAACATAAATGAACTCTTTCATTCATGTGAGGATAATAATTTTTGACATTTAATTTAAAAAAATGAACTGGTGTTAAAATGAATGCAGTTATGACCATTTAAAACTGTGTTCTCTATTACATCATAGGATAATACCCATTAAAATGTATAGCTAATACTAAATTAAGTCACAAATTCTAAATACCAGGGCAAAAAAGAAATCTTTTTTTTTAAGAATTATTTATTTGAGAGAGACAGAGAGAGTGAGAGAGTAGGGGGAAAGGCAGAAGGAGAGGGAGAGAAGAGGGAGAGGGAGAGAAGCAGACTCCCCACAGTTTGGGGAGCCCAACACGGGGCTCTATCCCAGGACCCTGAGATCATGACCTGAGTCAAAATCAAGAGTTGGATGCTTAACCGACTGAGGCACTCAGGCATCCCCCGCAAAATCTTCTGCATTATTTCTTGACTAGGTGTGTTAACACAAATTACTATGTACAATACTAAGTATAAACCTTGAGAGTGATTAAATTACTTGTTTTCAAAAATCACTTTAACAGTGTCTGATTGCCAATTCATCACTTTAATATGATAGAAACATAAATGTAGTCTTCCTTTATTTTACAAAGGCTCTTTGGACATAGGTATTAATAATAACTATAATATCTAAAATTTTCATAACTACCTATTATCAGATACTGTGCTATGCTCCTTCCAAATATTAACTAATTTGATCCCCCACAACTAACTTCTAAGAAAAAATATCATCATCATTTTATACTTAAGAAAACTGAAGCACAGCTGTAAATTACTTTTCCAAAGTCACTCACAGCTAGAAACTGATAGAACAGGAATCTAAACTAAGGTAGCCTGGCTCCAGAGTCATTCTTGTTAATCACAATGCTATTGTGCCTTTAAAATTAGATGTAATTTTGAAACTTTCATTTTAATGTGTACAGAAATCTATGCACTCATGCTCGTGACCCTCGTTTATAGAAACACAAAGCCTACCATGTAAAAAATTGAGGTGTGTACTTTTTAAACCTAAGATAGTTCCATGGAAATCATTTAACTTTTTATTTTTATGTAGGTGTTTCATCAGCAAGTAATTTTTCTTTAGTTTTCTTTTCTTTTCTTTCTTTTTTTGTTTTCAACAACACCTTTGGGGCATTGGTAAAAAGAGCAAGTTTACTTGATGGTAATGGTTATCATACGAGATCACAATCCACATGCCTTCAGGGCTCAGGCAGGTAATGAAAATGATTAAATATATAAGACAATAGGGAATAATGGATCCACTGGTAAATTACACACAGAACAGTCCCTTTCTACACACTTCAAATTCACTGTTTTTTCACTGAACAACAAGTCTATGACTGATGTCAGCCTCAGGCCTTCATGTTTGCTGCATATTTCTGCTCTAGAATTATGTAAGTATTCCTCATGATGGTTTAAATGACTTCGATAGAAATTATTTTAGATATGACTATTTGGTTAGATCTCAAGGTGTAACATCAACAGGCATTTCCTTTGTTATTCTTTCTGACAAATTTCAGTAACCTTTATTTTCAGATGGTAAAAGTAATTTTTAAGGAATATGAGAAGGAAAACCTTCCAAAAGACTCTTCTTTCTAAGGCCCAGGAATGTTCCACTCTAAAACATCTGATCTAGCATGCATTTATTAGGAATTCTTTCAGATGCTCCTGCTGTCTTTTCACCAAAGTCCTCTCCTGTATTTACAATCATTCTTGGGTCATGTCTTTTATGTGTGAGTGTTGGTTAAAACACTGTCTTCCACTGATTTTGGAGCCTACATCCCCACAAAACCAATAGAAATGTTACCTCCTTTTAACTCCAGGATTGCCATTACAAATCATTCTTGTGACCCTCCATAGTAGAAATGAAATGGGGCTTTTTTTCCCCCTTCTTCTAGTTCAGAACATAAAATTGCAGTGAACTAGCTTTTGTGTATTATAGTTATTTATGAACTGGAGCTGTGGTGAACTTTGCTATTCAGTTCTGACTGCTGGCTGTGTGGATTAATCCACAGGACTGAGATTGATGGCAGAAAGACCAGTTAGAGCCTATAATAATCTAAGCATAGGTAAGAAGGACTGGGACTGAGGAGATAATAGAAAAGGAGTGATAAAAATTGGAAAGTTGGTGTGGATTATTTTAAATCCTTCTCCTAGATTTGCTGTTGACCTTCGAGTATTTAAGAAGGAAGTAAGAAAACAGCCCAAAGAAACCAGCATTTCTGTTTCCAGGGTTTCTGTTTCCTGAGCAATGAATGCCAAGTTGTCCTTTTTTTTTTTTTTTTTTTTTTTTCCTGAAGGGAAAAGAACTTAACATACTTGTAAAACAGGACGTAATGCCACTTTGATGAAGCTTTTTCAAGAATAACTAGTACATGAAACATGAGCAATTTGTCTATTTAAGATTTAACTGGGATGGCACCTGGTGTTCAGAAGGATTCATTGACATGAATTTTAAAGTTGAAAATGCTACATAAGCAATCATAAAATATAGACAGTCAAAATAAATGAGACAGTCTCTTAAGGCATAAACTATTCACAGGAAATTTCAACCCTAAAACTATGCAACCTTTTAAAGTGAGTAATATGGGTATTTCTAGGTCTCATTAGAATGAATTTATTTAATTAAGAACAAACTTTAGTGATAGGCATTCTTTGAAATCTAATAGTGCAGTAACCAAAAGAAAAGCAAGGAAATAATTATGTTGGATTTATAGGTGATTATGGAGATCCTCTGATAAGAATGCTTTTAAAGAAGTGTGATTCTCATTATGTCATATAAGGTTTAAATCCCTTTTAACAGCTGGATCTAGCCAGTTCGTATTTTGGATTAATTATAATCATATACATGCAAAAAAAAATACATCACATCCGGATATATTATTGCTCAGCAAAATTCAGAAAGGCTGGCAAATAGGAGACGGTACATTTTAGTTAAGACTTGATTCTCCACTAGTTTCAAATGCTTATACAGTGAGACCAGGAATTTCTCTGAAATTTCTATATTGGCAGCTCCAGAAATCTCTGTATGCTTTACAACCCAGTTCTTCGGGTGGCAGGACTGTACTTTGATCTCCAGCATGTGCCTGGGGTTTCCACTTTCTCAGAGAGCCCTCCCACTCTCTGCTCTGCCCCAGACTTCAGTTAGTTGCTGCTTTGCCCTTGATGGAAGCCTTGGGCACCTCTGGTGGGACTCCGTCCACCTTCCTGTTGTGACCTAAGCTTTTGGCCAGCTCTAGACTTCTAACACTCTGTGGGGGTCCTGTATACCCCCGGGGTGTTTCTCTCAGCTTGGTGGTCTATCTGGTACAGCCTTCTCTGCTTTGCACACTTGAGGCCGATCTTTCAGCACTCTGGCCCCGCTCTCAGCCTTCTCCATGATGACACTGTATATTCAGTAAAGGGCCTGTGGGAAAGAATTGGCAGTCTGACGCGGACGCACATTGTGACTGGGGTATTTCAGAATTCTACTCCCTAATCCCAGCCGCACAAGTGGCAGTTTAAATTGTGACAGGTTCTGCTATCTGTGTTCTTTTTTATGGCAGGTTTTGCTCTTGCATTCACATGGCCCTAGAGTTCAGGATAGCTATGGGTCACTTCTGCCCTAGGAAATATTTGTCCCCATGTGGAACTTAGTACCTTGAGCTTTCTTTAAATCCTTAACTCCATGAATGGGCTTTATTTATTTATTTTTTCTTAAAGATTTTATTTATTTATTCATGAGAAACAGAGAGAGGGAAAGAGAGGCAGAGGCAGAGGGAGAGGGAGAAGCAGGCTCTCTGCGGAACAGGGAGCCTGATGCGGGACTTGATCCCAGGACCCCAGGATCATGACCTGAGCCGAAGGCAGATGCTTAACTGACTGAGCCATCCCATGAATGGGCTTTAAAACACATATGTTTTTATAGGTTATCCCATTTGTTCTCATGAGCTGTAATTGTAAGTAGTTCTGGGAAGACATATTTACATTGTTCCAATTACTAGAAAATTAAAATTAATATTGTAATAAATTTTATTATAAACATCTTTTGATATATTTGTGTGTGTGTGTGTGTGTGTGTGTAAATACCTCTTGGGTATATCTTTAGGAATGGAATTCTGGACCATAGACTATATGTAGGTCATACATATTAATTTTACATGTATCTTATACTCCATGAGATATTGTTATTGCTCTTAGTTATGATTTACTTATATTTGCCCACATATTTTTTTCTTTCCATTACTCTATTCCTAAATGATTTTAGGGTTTTTTTTTCTGTTATCATCTCTTTGTATTGAAAGAACTACTTTTAGGGGCGCTAAAAGCCACTTTTAGGGTGGCTCAGTTGGTTGGGCGACTGCCTTCGGCTCAGGTCATGATCCTGGAGTCCCTGGATCGAGTCCCGCATCGGGCTCCCTGCTCGGCAGGGAGCCTGCTTCTCCCTCTGACCTTCCCCTCTCTCATGTGCTCTCTCTCTCATTCTCTCTGTCTCAAATAAAAAAATAAAATCTTTAAAAAAAAAAAAAGAAAGAACTACTTTTAGTAATTATTTCAAATGAGAGTCTACTGCTGATGAATTCATTCAGTTTTACTTTTGTTCCCAATATTTATTTTTATTCTTCAGTCCAAAAGATATGGGTATAGAATACTACTTGGCAGTCATGTTCTTCCTGGAATTTAAAGGTTATTCCATTGTCTTCTGGCTTTCATCATTTCAGTTGATAAATAGTTAACTGTCAATTTTATTGTTGTTCTGTGAAGGCTAAACTTCTCCCAGTGCAACCCCCCAGCTGCTTTTCAGTTTTTAATTTCTTTTTATCTTATATTTACTATGCTCAGGTATCTTATGCTTGTTTGCTTATTTGTGTTTCACTACCTGGCATCTATAATAATTCTTGAATCTACAGATGATACATTTTACCAGTTTAAGAAAAATCTCAGCCATTTTTTCTTCAAGTATTATGTTAGCATCACCTTCTCTCTTCTGTTTTTCTTCAGTTACAATTACAGCAGTTAGACCTTATTCTCTGTACACACATTTTATCTTATTCTTCATTCTTTTTTTTCACTTAAAAAAAGATTCTTCTGGTGCTTTATTCTGGATATTTTTTTCCTGAACTTTATTCTAATCATCTATTCTTCTTTACCGAATCCATGAATCAGTAATCTTTTTTTGTAAAAGGCTAGATAGTAAATATCTTTTTTTTTAAATTTTTTTAAAAGATTTTATTTATTTATTTGAGACAGAGAGAATGAGAGACAGAGAGCATGAGAGAGGGGAGGGTCAGAGGGAGAAGCAGACTCCCTGCCGAGCAGGGAACCCGATGCGGGACTCGATCCTGGGACTCCAGGATCATGACCTGAGCCGAAGGCAGTCGCTTAACCAACTGAGCCACCCAGGCGCCCTAGATAGTAAATATTTTATGCTTTGTAGGATATACAGGTTAGAAAACTCTGCATTATAATACAGAAAGAGTCATAGACGTTATGTAACCAGGTGGATATGACCATGTTCCTATAAAATATTAGCTATCAAGTATGCCATATTTGGACCATAGTCTGTAATTTGACAATCCCATGTCTAATATAACCTATAGAGCCCATAATTTCAATGACTATATTTCTTGTATCTAGAGTTTATATTTGACCATTTTTATAGTCTCTAGTTCTCTAGTGAAGTTTAACATAATACCAAATATTTTCTAGCACACTAATTGTTATTTTAACATTTGTGTCTAATAATTTCAACATCTGAATCAACTCTGAGTCTAATTCTATTGCTTGTTTTTTTCTCTTAACCATATCTCTTGCTGTGTCTGTTAACTTTTTAGGAAGCTGAAGTCTTAATAGGAAAAACTGTAAAGGCTCTAGATGAGACATTATCTTCAGCATGTAGTTAGCATAGGGACATATCCAGGTTAAGCTAGATCAAGATTGAGTTTTAGAGCTTTTAAGACCTGCTGTATTTCTACTTCTCCCTTATTCCCACGGTTATTTATTTTCAGAACTCCCAAGTGAAAGTCCTGGGAATTTACTAGAAACCCTATTCAGTGGCAAGCCCTACATGCCACATTTTTTCTCCCCTGTACTTTGTGACTACTGAAAACTACATTTAAGTCTTCACTTCTTTAGTATTGGGTTCTGTATGGCTTTTCTGTACCTTCACAGCTTATGAATTGGTGAGGGCCTAGAGGAGATATGCAGTGCTCACTTACTTGGTCTTTCTTTCTCAAAGAGATCTTGTTACTCTATCCTGGCCGTCTTAGAAGCCCTGGACTTCTGGATTTCACCAACCAGTTTTAAGAAATGGGGAGAAACTCTGTTTAGGTTTTCCATCTCTTAGCAGCCATTCTGCTTAGCTTCTCAGCTTCTCTTTCTCATCTTAGAAATGGATATATGTCTTGTAGTGAAGAGTGGCATAGGGTATCAGGTTCTCCTCGGTGAGTTTCTCTTCTCCTGGGATCATGGCCTTTCAAGTACTGACTTACTTGCTAGCTTTTGAATGCCTTTAGATAGATGTTTGATTTTTGTTGTTTGTTTGCTTGTTTGATTAATTTCCAGATTCTCTGTTTTTTTGTTTTGTTTTGAGGGGACATTTTAGTCTGCTATAAGCTAGTCCACCATTATAGGGGAATGAAAATTTACCTATTACATTTTTAATCTCTTGAAAATAATTCAACATGATATTTTCCCCTCTTTTTATCACTCTGTGCAGTTTATTTTCAGTTTGCTGTATCAGAGTCATGCTCTGCATTTTTCTTCTCTGCTCTGTGCCTGAGCAGGTCCCTCAAACTATATTACCTACACTCCCTTGCTGCCTGGCTTCCTATTGGGTTTGGAGAGTGGGAAGCACCAACCGGGAATCAAAGCAGGCTAGCTGAGAGGCTGAAACATCCATTCCCTTTCTTCATGGAAAGCATTCTCAACCTTTGGCCACAGGTACTGTGGGGAGGCTGCTCCTACATAGGTCTAGTTTCCATTTGGTTAGAGTGTCATCATGCTCTGCCCCTTTCATGTATTTAGGCCTAAGTGTAGATGATGGGGTTTCTTGCTGTTGCTTAAAACTTGATGTTCAGCTTGACCTTGGATATCCCCTTAATCCTATCAATTACCCTTTTAACATCCCCTTAGTTAAGGTTTTATCAGTTAATCTTTTGACTATGCCATCTGCTCAGACCCTGACTGATACACATTCACATTCCTCATTGGGGTAATTTAGAGGGTCTTTTGAGGATATAGAGCTAGGATGCTTAAGTTTTTGTCCCAAACTATGGACTTTTAACTAATGCAGGCTTGTATTCAACAGAGTAGAACCTAAAAGATAATAAAGAGTAATAATTTCATAAAAAGAACTCCCGAAATGCAAGTGTGCATTAATGGAAATTGTACAGCTACAAGACACAGGATTAAAAAACAAAATGTTAGTTATTAAGTAGAACAAGATACATAGTTGTTAAGTAAGATTCCAAGTGGCAATGTACTACAAAGATAAGTCAGTAATTAAAATGCATTGGCCTGGACTAAAATGGGGTGGAAAAAGCTTGACTGGCTTTAGTTTGTCAGTGTCATTGACTTCGAGTATTTTTCATTACTACAACAATTAGTCTAAGATTTGCAGTTCTTCCCTTGACATGCTGACCTTTTCACATTGATTCTTTTCACCTGCTGCTAAGATACAAAATCAATATAATCAAGCAGGCAAATCACTTGATACTGAAATTGCCTGATAATAGAGGAGAAAATCTAGTTACCCAGTGTCCTTGGATGTGCTTATACACGTATAAAGACAGGCACATAGACCTACTTTAAAGTAGGCCTGATTTACACTCACATCCTAACAGAGGACCTTTATTTTTAAAGAAGTGCTATTGAACAGAAGCCAGTGAGCAGACATGTCAGGTTCATTTTTGATGCCATCCGTCCTTGATGACATCATATGGTATTTCTTTTTCTTTTACTTGTAGAGTAGTTTTGTTAGATTTCCTCCAATCCCCATTTTTCTCCTAGTTCTGCATTTCATCTGACATAGAGCTAGTTGAAACCAGATCTGCAATGAAAAATTTTAAAGGGGTGATGCAAAGAGATGGTGGACCCTGGTCATTTTTTTTCCTTTTCCATCTCTTCGCTCCTGTGGGGGACATGCTGGTTATTTGAAGTATTAACAGCAGCCCCATCAAGCCCTGTGTTTTTCCTGCCAGAGACCTGGATCTTGTTCACAAAAATCCAAAGCAAATGGTTTTCTCAGTAGGGGTACCCTGACAGAATTCCTTAAATCATAGTACATTAGCCATCATAGCCATCAATTTATCAGTTAGCTTTAATATACTACTAAACAATCTATATAAAAAAAACTGACTAGAGTACTTGTAAAATCTGTGAAAAATCATATTTATTTATTTATTTATTTATTTATTTATTTATTTATTTATTTATGTCCAGTTAGCCAGCATATAATACATTAGTTCAACGATTCATTAGTTGCATATAACACCCAGTGCTCATCACAACATGTGCCCTCCTTAATACCCATCACCCGGTTACCCCATCCCCCCACCCTCCTCCTTTCTGTAACCCTCAGTTTGTTTCCTGGAGTCCAGAGTCTCTCATGGTTTGTCTCCCTCTCTGATTTCTTCCCATTCAGTTTTCCCTCCCTTCCCCTGTGGTCCTCCGTGCTATTCCTTATGTTCCACATAAAAATCATTATTAGAACACTAATGCTCTATTTAGAAAGTCTTTTCTTTTACCATTTTACCTCCTGAGAGAGAAAATCCTATAGGGATTCCTATGACTTAGGTATTTGCTGGAAATTATATTTTATTTAGGTGTGTTATGTGTTAATCATTTTCAAGAGTGATAAAACATATATGCTGATTTAAGATGCTAGTGCATTTCCTTTTGAATATTTCATCAAAGAAAAACTTTTTAAAGTTACTTTTTAAAATAGTGGTGATATATTTTATAATCCTTTACTATGAATCCAGGAATCAACCTGGTAACAGGATAATTTAAAAAATTTACAACACATTTTTCCCTTTGGAAGCAATCTTCGCATAACTCATATATGATAATGATATTACATATTCTCAACATGTAATGCATTAACGTTAACTGATGATAAGTTGAGATATTCATTCTTAATGTCTGGTTGGAAACTAGTCCCAGCTTTTAAAAACTGCTGTTTAGCAAATTAAACAAGTCTTATATATTTTTATAGCTTATCTGTAATTCATTCCATGAATAGGGCAGATGGGGCTAGTTGGAATCATCATCTCAACTAGTGCCTTATATTTGCTGAGATTGGGTCTCATGACTGTAATATAAAAATGCATTCTGACTAAAGACCAGTTGTTTATCTCAACTTTTAGTGGAAAAAAAGTGATTAGTGTTGGTGTTTAAATTATGAAAACATTTCAGAATTGAACTGCAATTGAAAAATATATTCTTTTATTAACTTTATTTTTTAAGAGTAGTTGAAGCTTCACAGAAGAAATAGGAGGTAGATAGAGATTTCCCATCATTGCCCACTGCCACATGTGCATGGCCTCCTGCATTATGTTAATTTGTTAA
This sequence comes from Mirounga angustirostris, assembly GCF_029215605.1. Lineage (NCBI taxonomy): Eukaryota > Metazoa > Chordata > Mammalia > Carnivora > Phocidae > Mirounga > Mirounga angustirostris. The sequence goes on along the minus strand of NW_026991710.1, from coordinate 141,631,713 downwards.
TTAACAAATTATGTGCATTTATTAATAAGGATGAACCTACATTGAACTTCAAAATCACCCACAGTTCAGAATTAACCTTAGGGTTCACGCTTATTGTATATTCTGTGGGTTTAGATAATCCTATAATGACACATACCCATCTTTCTAATATCACACAGAGTAGTTTCACTGCCCTAAATGTTCTCTGTGCTCTGTGTATTTATCCTTCCTTCTGCCTCCAAACCCATGACAACCACTGATGTTTTTACTATCTCCATATTTTTTTTTTCTTTTTCCAGAAGCATATAGTTGTAATCATACGTATATGGCCTTTTCAGACTGGCTTCTTTCACTTAGTAATATGTATTTAAGGTTCCTCCATATCTTTTCATGGCTTGAAAATTGATTTCTTTTAGCACTGAATAAAATTCCCTTGTCTGGATGTACCATAGTTATTTTTCCATTTACCTACTACCAAAGATGATAGATAAAAAACTGATGGGCATCTTGGTTGTTACCAAATTTTGGCAATTATGAATAAAACTGCTTTAAAGATCCATGTGTACGTTTTTATGTGGACATGTTTACAACTTTTTTGAGTAAATGCCAGGAAGAGTGATTGCTGGATCAAATGGTATGTTTAGTTTTGTAAGAACTTGTCAAACTATCTTCCAACATCAGCACTGTATGGAAATTCCTATTGCTTCACATCCTCAACAGCAATTGGTGTTATCAGTGTTCCAGACTTTAGTAATTCTATTTAGTATTCTATCTATTCTAATTCTATTCTATTTAGTAATTCTAAGGTCTATTGTGTGGTATCTTATGCATTTTCCTGATGGCATATGATGTGGAATAATTTTTTCATATGCTTATTTGATATTTGTATATATTTTAAGGTCTTTGGCCCATTATTTCATTGGGTTGTTTTCTTAATTTTATAGTTTCATGAGTTCTTTGCGTATTTTGGATAACACTCTTTTGTCAGATGTATTTTTTGCAAATATTTCCTTCTGGTCTATGACTTGTCTTCTAATTCTCTTGACATTGTCTTTCATTGAACAGAAGCTTTTAATTTTAATGAAGTTCAGCTTGACAATTATTTCTTTCATGGGTTTTGTCTCGTGTTGTATCAAAAAGGCATCACCATACCCAAGATTATGTAGACATTCTCCTATGCTGTCTTCTAGGAGTTCCATAACCCATTTTTTTTCTTTGTTTAAGAATCATTCTAAGTACATATTCTATATAACCACTTTTTAAAATATATCATATAAGAGAAAAATAAATGACACATTGTTTTTATATTGGATTATATTTAGATTTTTTTTGACTGTGAAAGTAGCCAGTGTCTTATGAAATAAAATATATTTGCATGACATTCTGAAACATGGTTATTATAACTATTTAGCATAGATACTATTGATAATTAAAAATTTTTCAGTGAAAAAAATTATCTCACCTAATACAGTAAGTTATGTAGTACCATTGATGACACTGATAGATTCATCTTCACTTGTGGGAATAATTACTAATAATTCATAATCCTATATTAAAGGATTATTTAGCTACTTTATTAAAAGCATCCTGGAATTTTGTGCTATATTTTACAAGTTCCTTCTCCTGCCTCTCTATCAATGCCTTCATTCATTCACTCAGAAAATATTTATTAAGTACTTTCATAGACACAATAGAGGTTCAATGGATATTTGTATTATGGATAAATGATTAAATAGAATGCAAATGAGAGTGATATACATTTTTGATGAATACTTATCTATTACCTTTTATTTTTTTGGCTCACTGATCCTCTATTTATGAAGAGTCTTTCATTTGTTAGCTCTTACTCTGGAATATTTACCTATAAGTTTTAGACACAGGATTCATATAAATAAGAGATAAGTATTCTTTCTGTACATGGGTACTTTTTAAATAAAGTAAGATTTTAAAAGACATTTTTGTGCCCAGATCCCTTTCTATCCTAAAAGGGAAGACAGATAAGGTGGCAGGAGTTTGTGGAACATCTCTTATTTCTTTCTGTTTGTTTGCTTGTTTTCTCTGAGAAATAGGGAAAATAAGAAGGCATAAGCTCAGTAAGGATAGGAGAGGATGTATTGTTAATTTGAGGAGAAGAGGTCTGGCCTGGTCTTCCAGAAATGTAGAAGAGTGAATGAAACAGGAAAAAGATACTGGGTACCATTAAAGTTCCACGTGTGGTGAGACGGTGAGATTCAAATCACGACACAACTCACGTGGTAATGTGTTTTTCTCTAGCTGCATGAAGCTTTGTGAGTTCAGACCCCAAGGAGGAGGAAATTTGGCTTAGACTACGATTGTGACTTATCCAAGCACATAGTTTGAAGGGAGCATAGCATAATGGAGTTATGGGTACATGCCTGAAAGAAATGAAAACTTACCATGGAATTTAAGCTAGTAATAAGAGAAAGGAAGGCATAAGAATGGGGTCATAAAGAACATTGAAAATATAGTAGAAATGATGGATTGAAGGTACAAGTGGGTCTGAGGCATTTTTGGAATTAGACTACTAGAGGAAGCAAGCTGGAAAATAGGAGATAGTGGTTGGTGAGTGGGATATTTCAGCTGAGTTTTTAAAGCAGTGACAATTATTGGTAATTAAAAACATAGGCATGATTATGTGAGGAGCTGAAGTATGTGGAGGGCAAACCCATTGAAGAAAAGGACATCAAGGAGCTGAGTGAGACACCAAGATCAAAAGTCATCAATATAGATAATAAAATTATCAAGGATTTTGAATAGAGTTATTGCAGTTATAAGTTTTCAAGGAATAAGAGGAATCACAAAAGAGGAAGAAAAAGATTATAATTATGGAGGAAGATAGTGAGTGTAACAAGGATGGGTAATTCCTGAAGATTATTATCAAAACCATGAAATTTTAAGAAGGAGGAGGGAGAGAGAGCATGATCTTAGCAATGATTAATAGGTCTTGTGACAATTCCTGAAACTCCAGAGGAACAACTACCCTCCTCATTCACCTCCCCTGACCTTCCCCCTGCCATCCAGGCTTTTGTGGGAAGAGTACAATGGAAGAAATAGCCACCACTGGAGAAGACTTTAGGGGAAGCAATATCCTCAGTGGAGAGACAGTTTTAAATAGGGAAAAATATTAATAAGAATGTTGAGCTAGGGGTTAAAAATATAGGCAGTTTTACCAAAGCTTGATCATGAATTTTGAACATCACTATGCAACAGTTTCAGGAGATATATGTAGGGGCATTACATAACAGAATGGGAATTTGAGACTAATGTCAACATATTTAGGGGTTAAATCCTAGAAAGTTATTATGTAAATGTAAGAAACTGAAGATTTGCTTAGTGTTGCAACATGCTCTGTTTCTCAGAAATAACTTTTAGAAATAGATTCCACTGGTTACTTGTTTGGAAATAATTTGGTTTGGGAATAAAATGATCTGATTGATGAATATTTTGCTTAACTGAGATCATCTCTTCATAAATTAACAAACATTTAAATAATTAGTATAAATAAAATAGAAACATTAAAACTTTTGAGAATTTTTTCATCTTTCTTTGAGTACATTTAATGCTTTGAGTTTATATTTATATCTTTTTTAATATATTCTAATTATTACTGCAGACTTTTGATGCAGAAGGATTGGGATGGATGGGTGGAGTGATAAGGTTGAATTGACATTAACTCTTTATTAAATCTAAGAAATAATTTTCTGAGACAATGAGGTAGTGTTTGTGTGTGTTTGTAAGAGAGAGAGAGACAGAGACAGAGACAGACAGAGACACAGAGAAAGAAGTAGAGAGGGGGAGAAGTGGAGGGAGATATAGCGCAGATATTTTTCATGATATTTTTTCATCACTGAGTTAAGCAAGCAGTGAGAAAATCACTTTTAGCAATAAAGAAGAGAAGATTGGCAGCTACTGAGTAGAAGAAGCTGGTTAAAAGGGATCAGTAGTCAGAGAAAGAGAGAGAACATCTAACAATAGCTACCTAAGTTAAATGGCATTTGAAATTACTGAGATATGAGACCTTGGTAAAAGTACACCTTGGATCACATTATTTATTGATGGAAATAAAATATTTTATAAGAAGTAAGTTGATAGTGGGAATTTGGGATTCACTACTTTGAAGAGGACAGGCTTATGTTTCAGTAGCACAAGCATAAATTGATACAAAATGTGAGAATAAATGAACTTCTGAACACATTATAAGACAAAAAGTAAGGATTGGGTGATATTAGTTTATACTTATTTTGAGAGCTCAAACCAAACTACATAACTGAGTGCTGTGTAGAAAGAAATTAATATGTATGTCAAATTGTTCTTCAATTTTGGTAGGATCTTCAACTATTTTCCAAAGTGATTTTGAATATACTATCTAATATCATTTTCTCTGTGAAGTAATATGTGAATTATTCAAAAAGGAAAAAAAAATAAACCAAGAGAAGAAAAAATTGTGGGCACTGGCAAAAATCACTGATGTGATTTGAATTGAAGTCCATTAAATGCCATTCAACATTTTTCTACATTAAAAGAAAAAAGTAGAAAGATACAACAATTTTTAATGACCCGTCCTTTTTTCAACACTCTTTGTTGGTTTTAGGGGGCAAGGAAAAGGACAAACTCTGATCAAAAGAAGCTTTAAACTCATTGTGTAATGAATAAGATAACATAATTTTGTGTGTGTACTACCAATTCCTGAGCCTTTACAAGTTCTTGTAAGTCACATAGGCTTGCTTTACATTCACTTCCACTCTGCAGGATTAAGATTCCCTATTCCTCTGATCTGCTAAGTCATATCACATACGCATCTAATTTTCAACAACAGAAATTCTGTTGATATGTCTTTTTTGTTCTGATCGGCATTATATGTGTCCTTGTATGCTTATATTTTTGTGCCTTTACAATCACTTTAGTAGGAAATCAGGAAATACATGCTATGTTAAGTTTGCAATATTTAATTCCAAGTACTTTTTAAATATATAAATAAAAATGAATTAAAAATCATAAACCTATTTACTGACAAATGAGGGAAACATTGAAATGTTGCAATCTGTCTTGGTTTCAATACGTTAACTAAGATTCATATTTATAATTGTTTATGTTAATTATGGCAAGCACAATGAAAATAAATGGGGAAAATTCTCTAAAAAGAATCAAAACCAATTATTATATTTTTACTCTTTCAGAAAATAATTATTATAGATATTCTATGTGAAGAACTTTACTTGGTGATTTGGAGATTATAAAGATGGATTAGACAGTGATCCCTGACTTTGAGGGGCATTGAACTTAGTAAAAGAAATAATCCATGAGATAAATAATCATAAGATTTGATAGAAGAGGCCCCATGCATCAAAGAGTTATGGTAAAATGTCCTGGGTATTTAGAAAAAAAGAAAGAGTGGAGTCTTTTTTCTGAGGGATTTGAAAAGCCTCTATGGAAAAATTGGAATGAGGTTGGTCATTAAAGTATGGCTAAAATATGGAGTTGGTGACAGTAGTGAGAGTAAGAATGGACCTACCAAGAAAGAGACAGGAACATGAACAAATTAAAATTCTGGAACAGGAGGCTCAACTGAGTCAGAGGGTTGGAGATGTAAAGCTGAATGAAAGATGATATGGGAAATTGCTTAAACTTGGATATTTCCTTCTGTAGGCAGTGAGGAGCTTTAAAGATTTAAACAAGGCAATGAGATGATAAGAGTGGTTCATCAAGGGGTGCCTGGGTGACTCAGTTTGTTAAGCGCCTGCCTTTGGCTCAGATCATGATCCCAGGGTTCTGGGATTGAGCCCCACGTCAGGCTCTCTGCTCATTGGGGAGCCTTCTTTTCCCTGTCCCTCTGCTTGCCTCTCTCTTTCTCTCTCTCTCTGTCAAATAAATAAATAAAATCTTAAAAAAGAAGAGTGGTGCATCAAGATTAGTCCTGTAACTGTTGAATGTTTTATTAAGTGGGGAATTATTATCCAAAAAGTTGAAAGTAAAAATTTCTTTAAATAAATATATTTAATAAATAAATTTATTTATTTAAATACATAACAATTTGTATCCTCTTACCTGGAACAGAAGCCAGTGAGCCATTAACTGGTAGGAACAGTTAAATAGTAATTGAGACAAATTTCCTGGAGACTGAGTGAAGACTAGCGTAAGAATGCAGAAACTCCTGTGGGTAGGCTATCTTAGTGAGAACCAACACTATGATGTGTTTTACTTATACACCCAGAGCATTCTCTGTAACAAAGACTAGTCTCAAGGGGAAAAGTTTTTACAAAAGGCCATTTCTAGGGCTCTAGAATAAGGACATAGTTCTTACTAAAGGATACTCTAGCTTTCCTATTACTCCTGAAAGGAGAAGAAAAACAACCACTGGAGAAACATTTATGAAAGTCACAGGCTAGAGATACAGGCACGTTAAAAGACTAAGATTTCATCTTAAGGTAATAGAGTACCTCCCCTCACTGACATCTTGCCAAGACACCAATGAGGATGATACAATAGTAATTCATTATAATGGAAAGAGATGCAAGACATAGACTCTGAGGAGGTGTATTGAGGGAAACCCATAGTCAAGAGGAGAAAGAACAAGAGGGACACTAGAAGAGAAGTACCACTGATATGCAAGAAAAGAAAAAAAAAGAGTTATTTAGATGCCCACATAAAACTAGAGAGGGCAGAAAAAGAGGTGTTAAAGAACAAATGCAGCAAATAGAAATAATTAGGATAAATAAAATAGAAACATTAAAACTGTTTTGAGAATATTTCATCTTTATTAGCTATAAATTATAGCTTTTGAGTTGGCATGTATACATCCTATTAATTCTGTTTCTTTGAAGAACTCTAAAACACTGTTTATTCATAGATGACAATATTGTATAAGTAGAAAATCCCAATAAATTGACAAGAAAATTTCCAGCACTATAAGCAAAGGTACAGGACAATATAGCTTACAAGAATAATACACAAAAGTTAGTTGTTTTCCCATATACCTCAACAAACAATTAGAATTTGACTTTAAAGAAACAAAGTCATTTACAGTATCACCAACCAAATGAAACACTTCAGTGTAAATCTAACAAAATATTTACAGAATCTATCTAAGTGAAAGGGATACAACTTAAATGAAAGAAAGAAAGTGATCTAAGTAAATGGAGAAATATGCCAGGTATATAGGTAGGAAGACTCAATATTATTTACATGTAATTCTTCCCAGTTTTAACTATAGATTCAGTGTAATCCCAATCAAAATCAGGGCAAGCTACTTTTTAAAATAGACTTCATTTTTTGGAGAAGTTTTAGGTTCCCAGCAAAATTTAGTAGAAGATACTGAGACTTCCCATATACCCTTTACCCTCACACATGCAGAGCCTCCCCCATTATCAAAATCCTAGACCAGAATGGCACATTTGTTATAATTGATGAACATACATTGACTCATCATAATTACCTAAAATCCATAGTTTACACTTCTGATGTTTTACATTCTATAGGTGTGGACAAATGTAAAAGTAACCTGTGTCTACCATTATGTTATACAGAATAATTTCAATGACCTAAAAATTCTCTGTGTTTTGCCTATTCATCCCCCCTTTCCACTAACCCTGGTTACCCACCGACATTCCTTACTAATTCTATCATTTTTTTTCCAGAATGTCCTATTGTTGGAATCATATAGTACATAGCCTTTTCAGATTGGCTTCTTTCACTTAGTAACATGCATTTAAGATTCTTCCATGTATTTTTTTTTTTAAGATTTTATTTATTTGACAGAGAAAGACACAGCAAGAGAGGGAACACAAGCAGGGGGAGTGGGAGAGGGAGAAGCAGGCTTCCCATGGAGCAGGGAGCCCGATGTGGGGCTTGATCCCAGGACCCTGGGATCATGAACTGAGCCAAAGACAGATGCTTAATGACTGAGCCACCAGGCGCCCTGTTCCATGTATTTTTATAGCTTGATAACTCATTTCTTTTTAGTGCTAAATAATAGTTACCTGGATATACCACAGTTTATCTATTCAGCTACTGGAGGACATCTTGGTTGGTTCTAAGTTGTGGCAATTATGAATAGATTTTCCATAAACATCCATGTGTAGTTTTTTCTGTGGATATAAATTTTCAACTCATTTGGGTACCAAGGAGAGTGGTTGCTGGATTATAGGTAAGAATGTATTTAGTTTTGTATAAAACTGCCAAATTATCTTCCAAAGTGTCTATACCATTTTGCATTTCCATCAGCAATGGATTAGAGTTCCTTTTGCTTCACATTCTTGCTGGCAGTTGATGTTGTCAGTGTTTTGGGTTTTGGTCACTCTAATGTGTGTAGTGCTATGTTGTTTTAATTTGCAATTCTCTGAATACATATGATGTGGAGCAGTTTTTCATATGCTTATTTTCCAACTATGTACCTTCTATAGTGATGTGTCTATTCAGAGCTTTTGCCCATTTTTAAATCAGGTTGTTTCTTTTCTTTCTTTTTTTTTTATTATGTTAATCACCATACATTACATCATTTTTTTTTTTTTTAACATATAATGTATTATTTGTTTCAGAGGTACAGGTCTGTGATTCAACATTCTTACACAATTCACAGTGCTCACCATAGCACATACGTTCCCCAGTGTCTATCACCCAGCTACCCCATCCCTCCCACCCCCCACCACTCCAGCAACCTTAGTTTGTTTCCTGAGATTAAGAATTCCTCATGTCAGTGAGATCATATGCTACATGTCTTTCTCTGATTGACTTATTTCACTCAGCATAATACCCTCCAGTTCCATACGCGTCATTGCAAATGGCAAGATTTCATTCCTTTTGATGGCTGCATAATATTCCATTGTGTGTATATACCACATCTTCTTTATCCATTCATCTGTCAATGGACATGTTGGCTCTTTCCATAGTTTGGCTATTGTGGACATTACTGCTATAAACATCGGGGTGCACATACCCCTTCAGATCCCACATTTGTATCTTTGGGGTAAATACCCAATAGAACAATTGCTGGGTCGTATGGTAGCTCTATTTTCAATTTTTTGAGGAACCTCCGTACTGTTTTCCAGAATGGCTGCACCAGCTTGCATTTCCACCAACAGTGCAGGAGGGTTCCCCTTTCTCCGCATCCCTGCCAACATCTGTCATTTCCTGACTTGTTGATTTTAGCCATTCTCACTGGTGTCTCATTGAGGTTTGATTTGGATTTCCCTGATGCAAGCAATGTTGAGCACTTTTTCATGTGTCTGTTGGCCATTTGGATGTCTTCTTTGGAAAAATGTCTGTTCATGTCTTCTACCTAGAGCAATCTACACATTTAATGCAATCACTATCAAAATACCATCAACTTTTTTCACAGAAATGGAACAAATAATCCTAAAATTTGTATGGAACCAGAAAAGACCCTGAATAGCCAGAGGAATGTTGAAAAAGAAAAGCAAAGCTGGCGGCATCACAATTCCGGACTTCAAGCTCTATTACAAAGCTGTCATCATCAAGACAGCATGGTACTGGCACAAAAACAGACATATAGATCAATGGAACAGAATAGAGAGCTCAGAAATGGACCCTCAACTCTATGGTTAACTAATCTTCAACAAAGCAGGAAAGAATGTCCAGTGGAAAAAAGACAGCCTCTTCAACAAATGGTGTTGGGAATATTGGACAGCCACATGCAGAAGAATGAAACTGGACCATTTCCTTACACCACACACAAAAATAGACTCAAAATGGTTGAAAGACCTAAATGTGAGACAGGAGTCCATCAAAATCCTAAAGGAGAACACAGGCAGCAACCTCTTCGACCTCAGCCACAGCAACTTCTTCCTAGAAACATCGCCAAAGGCAAGGGAAGCAAGGGCAAAAATGAACTATTGGGACTGCATCAAAATCAAAAAGCTTTTGCACAGCAGAAGAAACAGTCAACAAAACCAAAAGACAACCAACAGAGTGGGAGAAGATATTTGCAAATGACATATCAGATAACAGGCTAATATCCAAAACCTATAAAGAACTTAGCAAACTCAACACCCAAAGAACAAATGATCCAACCAAGAAATAAATCAGGTTGTTTCTTACTGAATTTTATGAGGTTTTTTCTTTTCTTTTCTTTTCTTTTCTTTTCTTTTCTTTTCTTTTCTTTTCTTTCCTTTTTCTCCTTTCTTTTTCTTTCTTTCTTTCTTTCTTTCTTTCTTTCTTTCTTTCTTTTTTCTTTTCTTTTTTTTTTCTTTTGATATGTTTTGGATATAGTTTTTTTGTCAGATATGTGTTTTGCAAGTATTTTCTCCCAGGCTGTGGCTTGTTTTCTCATTTTCCTAAGAAAACTCTTTTTTACTATATAGAAAAACTGATTCTAAACTTCTAAACTTAATATAGAAAGATAAAACACTTAGAAGAATTAACACAATACTGAAGAAGGAAAACAAACTTGGAAGACTTACACTACCATATTAGAGGAATTACTATATAACTACTGTAATGAAGACAGTATGATATTGGCAAAAACAATACATATATAGGTGTCTTCATCCACTTAGCTGCTATAACAAAATACCACAGACTGGGTAGATTATAAACAACAGAAATTTATTTTGCCAGTTCTGGAGGCTGGAAGTCCAAGATCAAGCTACCATTCTGGTGAGCACCCACTTCCAGGTTCATAGCTGGTGCCTTCTCACCATGTCCTCGCATAATGGAAGAAGGCAAAGGATCTTTCTGGACCCTCTTTTATGAGGCACTAATCCTATTGATGAGGGCTCCACTTTTTTGACCTAAGCAACTCCCAATATTCTACCTTCTAATGCCATAATTTTGGGGGGTTAAGATTTCAACATATGAATTTTGGGGATAACAATCATTCAGACCATTGCAATAGGTCAAGGAAACAGAAGAGTCTAGAAATAGATCAAAACAAATATATCAACTGATCTATGACAAAGGAGCTGAGTCAATTTAATGGAGAAAAGAATAGTATTTTCAACAAATAATGCTGGAACAATTGGAGGTCTAATTGAAAACAAACAAACAAACAAAAAAAAAGATTTAAATACAGACTTTTCACAGAAGTTACTTAAAATGGATCATAGGCCTAAGTGCAAAAGCACAACTATAAATCTTCTTAAAGGAAGCATAGGGAAAAATACATTACTTTGGGCTTGGGGATCAGGTTTTAGATACAACACTGAAAACATAATCTGTGAAAGAAATAAAATGATAAAGTGGACTTTATTAAAGCTAAAAAACATTTGCCCTGTCAAACTCACTACTAAGAGAAAGAAAGATAAGCCACAAATTAGTAGAAAACATTTGCAAAACGTATATCTACTAAAGGACTTGTATCCATAATTAACAAAGGGCTATTAAAACTCAACAATAAGAAAACAGATCCATTTAAAAATGGACAAAAATATGAACAGACACTTCACCAAAATGATGAAGAGATGCCAATTAATCATATGATAAGAAGCTCAACATCATTTGTCAGTAGGTAATTTAAAATTAAATGAACAATTAAATACCATCTATATACCTGTTAAAATGGCTAAAATTTGAAACAAACTGACTTCAACTGTTGGTAAGGGTGCAGAGCAATAATAATTCTCATTCATTTGCTGTTGGGAATGCAAAATGTTACAGCTACTTTGAAAGACAGTTGGGCACTTCTTACTAAGTGAATCTTACCAGTATCCATCAATTACATCCTCAGGTATTTACTCAGCTTATTTAAAAACTTATATCCACAAAAACATTGTACATGAATGTTTATGGCAGCTTTATTCATAATCATCAAAAGCCAGAAGTAACCAAGATGTCCTTCAATAGATGAATGTATAAATAATGTACACATATATAGTGGAATATTACTCAGCAATAAAAGGAAATGAATGATCAAACCAAGAAAAGACATAGGTGATTTGAAATGCCTAGTGCTAAGGCTCTGTAAGATGTTATTAATAGGGGAAACTGGATGTGGGGTATACAGGAACAATCTTTGCTATATTTTCAATTTTCTATAAATCTAATACTGTTTTGTAATAGAAATTTCATTTTAAAAGTTAAACGTATTAGAGGCTATCTCAGTATATTTTGGAATCATGAGTTAAGGCTAGCCAAGGAAATTTCATGATGTATTGTCCTCTGTTTCCCTCAAAATCAAAAGAAGAAAGTAAAAACAGAAATTAAAGTAGTATCAGGTTCTTGGAATCATCATGTTATTGAAATCCCCATGTTTCCTAGGCTCATCTGGTGAATTAAGTGGAGAAAACTCATGTAGTTATTAAAGTATAAGTTTTAAAATTGTCAGCTCTTCATGGTGTCATGATAGCTTATCCTTCTAAGCAGAATTCTTAGAAGCAGAACTATCTTAACTGCTGAGAGGCTTTTTTTTTTTTTTTTATATTTGGTAAGATCAACAAAAATTCCCTGGTTTCAAATATGGTAAGTTGAATTACCTGATAATTACACATATATTAATATTACACAGACAAAATTTAAATACATACGTCTTATGTCTTCATTATGTACAATATGGTAATCTAGTAGTTGAATGGATTAATAGAATTTAATCTTTGAATTCCTGTAATCATATGCTACAGCGATTTAGAATGTTGATCCTCCAGATTCATATTTCAGGGCGATAAAAATTGCTAATTGTTGCTTTTACTCTATATTGCTTGTGTTCTGTCAAACACAATAGTTTACTTGATTCAGTTTATATTTGAAATTTAAAATGAATGATGACATGATATCTTGCAAGTCAATCATTTAAGTTGATTATGACATCTGTGTTTGAATTTTTTATGGATTCTTAAAAAGAAGTGTTTTCATTTCTATGGAATTTTAAGGAATTTTGTTAGATTTTTTTTCTTTTTATTTACTGCACTAATCCTATAGCTGTCATTAAGCAGAATCTAGGAGCTGACAGTTTTATTGTGACTATTGATTACATATATTTTTTCTGATTTTTAAAATTTATCCTATGAGCATCATATTCCAAACCCAGATTTTGCATTTATATTAACAATATTTGAAGAAAATACATATTTACAAACTATTTTGTTACTAGAAGCTTTAGGGTTAGACTTCCTTTTCAGTATGGGGTGTTACGTTTTTTACTAATTTTCCAAATAGATATTTGTGGAAAAGAGTTGAGGAGATATTGAAAAAGTGATAATATCTTGGTTAGTCTGTTTATAATTACATTTGCATATACTTTATAGCTTAAGAAATTTATCACAATTGTTTTGTGTTTTTTTTTTTTTTTCACAGAAGCCATAGATCAAACTCTTACTTATTTTTAGACTATGGTAAATAAATATACATCATTTTGCTTGTGTAAATAATCAAAATAAGTCAATCAGAGAAAGACATCTATCATATGACCTCACTGATATGAGGAATTCTTAATCTCAGGAAACAAATTGAGGGTTGCTGGAGTGGTGGGAGTTGGGAGAGATGGGGTGCCTGGGTGATAGATATTGGGGAGGGTATGTGCTATGGTGAGCGCTGTGAATTGTGTAAGACTATTGAATCACAGACCTGTACCTCTGAAACAAATAATACATTGTATGTTAAAAAAAAAAAAAGAAGATAGCAGGAGGGGAAGAATGAAGAGGGGGAATCGGAGGGGGAGACGAACCATGAGAGACTATGGACTCTGAAAAACAAACTGAGGGTTCTAGAGGGGAGGGGGGTGGCGGATGGGTTAGCCTGGTGATGGGTATTAAGGAGGGCACGTTCTGCATGGAACACTGGGTGTTATACGCAAACAATGAATCATGGAACACTACATCTAAAACTAATGATGTAATGTATGGGGATTAACATAACAATAAAAAATTTTTTAAAAAATAATGATGTAATGTATGGTAATTAACATAACATAATAAAAATAAATAAATGGAAGTGGGCAAAAAAAAAATCACTTATAATTTACTATGAGGAAAGTAGAAGTAAAGAATTCCCCTTTTATAGAAACTGTAATCTCTGATCTTAAGGGGTTTCCCCCTTAGTATCATAAGCAGATCCTTTTTGATGTGCCTTCTGGATCATTTCCTTCTAATTTCCCTATGTAATAGTCCCAGCCTCCTCCCTGATCCTTATATACTCCTGGTAAGCATTCTCTTTTTATTTTAATGGCTTCCAATGAATTACCTCTTCTCAAAATTACTGCATTGATCTGGCTTGATAAAATCCATTTGAAACTTGCAGTGATTTGGTTTTGATCTTCTTTTTAATTTAGGTAGCTCTTAATTCTTTATGGAAATTGAGAACAGTGATAGCTCAGAGAATAAATTACCAGAATATTCTAAACACTAACTTTAGCCAGGTCTTTCAATGTCTTTGTCACTATTTTTGTAAACTTCCTGTTCTGTTCTGTGCAGTTGGTAAATTTCTGCATCTTTTTTACTTCATTTCTCTATACACTGAGGGAGATGCTGATAAGCAGTAAAATGTCCAACAATGAAGAATAATGGAGAGAATTTTTCATTCAAAAGCTTGAGTAATCCATAAATTAATAGCCAACTCCTAAAATTATTACCTTTACCAACCCTGAAGATTTCTCCAATCTACAATGGGTCTCTTTTTCAATTTGCATAGTCCTCATAGTGTCAAGTAAACAATAAGAGTTTTTCTTGTTTGTGAATTCCATTTTTTACCTTGCCAAATCATTTGTAAGTTTTATAAAATCTTACATATAAATGATAGAACTATTCCAAAAAAATATTGATTGGTGGTTATGATTCTGCTCAATTATTTCAGTATTTTTCTACTATCAACATCATAATCCTAAGTTATTAAATCTTAAAAATTTGAGATGTTGCCTATCACAAGGGAAAAATGTATTATTTACTTTGCTTTATTGCACCTGCCATACTGTATCATAATCGTATTAAAAATCTTAGATGGGATACTTTTTGTTTGTTTTGGTGACTGAGTCCAATTTGTATTGTGAATAATTAGTGAATATTATAAGCAATTAAAATAATATATTCCTTATTTTTATGTCTGTTCTATTTTATTACATCCTAAAGCCCAAATAAATAAATATGTAATATAATTTCAGGTATAAATGCTATCTGGAAAATGAAATCAGTCTAAATGGATAGAGAGTGATGGGGCAATTTCAGTAAGGGTGAGAGAATGCATATTCTGAGATAGTGAGTTCTGATAGATGAGTGTAAAGCTCTGGAATAGGGACAATTATGATTTGTTCACAAGTGTCGCTAGCGTGGATGAAAAAGAGAATGAATAGAGATAAGCTCCAAAAGGAAGGCAAGGGGCAGACTATTTAGGACCTTGTAAAACAGATGTTGACCATTCATGCAAACCATTGAATAATAAAATGGAAATGAAAACTCCTTGGGCCCAGCTCCCAGTTCTCAAATAACATCAGGGACAATTTCTGGTGAATAGGAATAATTTATAAATGAAATGTTTAGGACTTCATAAATCAGTAACAATAAATAAAAGGGGGAATAATCCTTGAGAATCATTCCAAGCACACCTCCTTCCCCTCCTGCTACCATTGCTGTTTCTGCCCCTTCTTTTCCTTCTTCTCCTCCTCCTGCTTCTTCTTCTTCTTTAAGTAAGGAGATGAAAGCTCTTGAGGTTATTTTTGCTTACTCATAGGTCCCTAAATTCAGTGCACTTTCCAATTTACAACTACAAACTCAAAAAGGAAATTTGTAGTTGGAAAATTCTTTTTAGGACCTAAACCTCATATGATCCCACTCAACACCTCAAAACCCCTCAGATAAGCAAGTCTTCCAATGAACAATTTTTATTTTCATGTATGTTGCTTTTCTAATGTAGCATACATATCTTCAGGTTTTTCTACTATCCAGGACTTGAGGCACTGAATATCAATTATTCATTTTAAACATATTTTTGCGGAGGTCCGGGTGGTTAGAATAGAATAAAAAGCTTGAAACTTAGATACTTATACTTTTTTATATTTTTGATGTCTGAGGACTTTGTCTTAATCTATGACAATGCAGTTCAAGAACATAAAGCATTTGACTAAATATTGAAGATCTGTTCTAAGTCAGCAATCCCATATCTGATGAGTGCACATGGGAGCCTACTGCCATTATACAAACAGAAGTCTGCCCAGCATTCCCAAGCCCCTTGCCCTGTTCTTATTTTTCATACTTCTCATAACATCCTAACATATACCCAACGTAATACTGTAATTAATCTATTGGAAAAAAATTGTAGTCTCTTTCACTCCCATCATAATATACTCTCCACAAAGGTAAGAAGTTTTGTCTGTATCATTCCATGATGTACACCCTTTCAAAAAAAAAAAAAAGTCCTGGCATTCAGTAGTTAATAAACATTTGGATGAATAAAAAGTGAACATTTACATGAAATTATTGCTTGAGTTTTCAAATAATAGCGAAAAAGAACTTTGCATATTATATAGATATAATTCCAGTAAATAAATATATTAGTAGAATCTATAACATTTTATATTTTATATTGTAGTGGTGAAGTATTCGTTCATTAAAACACTATACATCAATGATAAGTAATAAAAAACAATTGTATATCGTGGAATGTGCATATCGTCACATTTAGAAATGTGACAGCATGCATAGCCCTGAATAATGAAAATTCTACATCTATACCAACACTTGGCATTATCAATGTAAATATAAAATAAATAAAAGCCAGTATACTGGGCTTCCAATATTATATCATGTGGTTTGTATTTTCCTGACTTGATAACTTTGAGACTTTTAAAAAATTGTTTTTTTGCCACTGGTGTTTCTGTTCTCTGAAATGTCTATTTATATGACTTTTACTTATTTTCTGGTTTTGTTCAGTTGCCACTTTTAAAAAATTCTATGTATTTTTGTTGTTGCTCTTGATTTTATATGTTGCAAATAATTTCTTTTGCTTGGTGGCTGCTTTTTATACTTTTATTAATGGGTGACTTTGATGACATAGCTTTGAATTTTTAATGTGTTTAAATTAGTAAATATACCCTCTTTCTTTTTTTTTCTGTTTTTTTTGTTGTTTTTTCTTTCTGATTAAAGAAACCTTGCCTAATTTTCAGGTCACAGTGATAGTGTTCTAAATGCAGTACAAAAATTTTCAATATTCTGTGTTTAATTTTAAGGTTTAGAAAGTATTTTTGTGTATGTAAAGTATGAGATCATGATCCAATTTGATTTACTTCTTTATGGATAACCTGTTCTGACAGACCATTTTCATAATAATGTATTGAAAAGCAATCTTCAATGAATAATCTGTCTTACAAAAAGTTTCCTTATATGCATACATCTGTTTCTGGGCTCTCTCATCTCTTTGAATTATCTGTTCACACTAACATCAAAGTACCTAATTACTGTGCGTTTATAAGTCTTTATAACAAATCTTGGTATCCATCAAGACAAATCATTCCCACTTTGTTCTTAGATATTCTTGATTTTTCTACTTCCAAAAGATTTTTGGTATCAAACTGTCAAATTTCATCAATAGATCATGTTGGGGTTTTAGAAATTGAACTATCAATTTAGAAAGAAATGATACGTTACTTCAAGTTTTATTTCATCTTCTTCTATAAATATAATGTAGTTATCCATCTATCGGGGTTTTCTGAGTGGCTTCTAGTTTACTAATTGTCTAAGTGTTTTAGTGTCTCTAATCAGTTATTTAACATATTCTAGGGCACCTGAGTGGCTCAGTCAGTTAAGCATCTGCCTTCGGCTCAGGTCATGATCTTGGGGTCCTGGGGTCGAGCCCCCCGTGAGGCTCCCTGCTCGGCGGGGAGCCTGCTTCTTCCTTTCTGTCTGCCTGCAGCTCCCCCAGCGTGTACTCTCTCTTTATCTCTCTGTCAATAAATAAAATCTTAAAAAAAATAACATATTCTATTAGATTTTAATGTTTACATTTATTTAACTTATTTCAAGAAATTCTATTGGTTCTTTTTCAATTCTTTGTAACATAGTCCTTTGTTGCTTGCTTTTTTGTATAATTATTTATCTTGATGTCTTTAATACATAAATATTTTGTATTATTAATCTCATAACTTAATGTTTGAAACTTTGGGTCAGGAAGACTTACTCTTTTATTAGTTATTAATTATGTTTTCTTTGTCTTAGACTTGTTTGGCTTGTTTCTTCATTTTTTTAAATATAATTATGAATTTGTTAAACTTAGTCTCAGGAATACTGAGGAACTTGCCTTGGTCATGCTTTTATCTTAAAGAAGATTTGCTGCAGATTCACTATCTAAGTCTACTTTAATTGGCTATCTCAGTTTAGAGGTTCCTAGAAAGTGTTGGTTGTGTGTATTAATGCATGGGGTGCATAGGGCCCATGTAAGAGAAGAATCTATGGTTACAAATTACAACAGAGAGTATTATTATTATTGCTGTTTTTAATTTTTTTCATAAAGAGGATTTATTGGTTCTTTCTTGCCTGTAACTGGGGTTTTTATAGCTCAACCCTTTATAATATGTAACTACTCATTTTAAGTATCTTGACTTTTTAAAAATTTTTATTTATTTATTTATTTTTAAGATTTTATTTATTTATTTGACAGAGAGAGAGAGAGAGAGACAGCGAGAGAGGGAACACAAGCAGGGGGAGTGTCAGAGGGAGAAGCAGCTTCATGCGGAGCAGGGAGCCGGGTGCAGGGCTCGATCCCGGGACTCTGGGATCATGACCTCAGCAGAAGGCAGACACTCAATGACTGAGCCACCCAGGTGCCCCAGTATCTTGACTTTTTTTTAGAGCCTCTAACTCAACTGCTCTAAATAATGCAAACACAGAGTTTAGACTACTATACTCCTATGTGGCTAAAAAAATTCTGAGATTCTAGGTTACCAATACTTGTCAGCTCTTCCAAAGTAGCCTAAATTTTGTGTTTCTTTCAGTGTATTGATTTAACATCATATGTGTATATGTGTGTGTGTGTGTGTGTGTGTGTATTTGCCTTTGGAGATTTCTTGCAAGCTCAGTAATACATTCAACAATATGTTTCCTACAGTTTATCCATCAACCAGATATTTTATAGAAGCAAGATCTCTCAGACCATCTAGTCTTTTCATGGGTATATGCAGGTTTTATGATGTTAATTCCTGTTATCTCTAAAGCTGATTGCTCATAATTGGTATTTGATGAATAATATTTACTGTAACAGGCTAAGTTAAAATTTGTAAACATTTTCACTAACTTTTTGTAAAAAAATTTTAATTCCTTCTTTTCCCTCTTTCTCTATTATTTTATTCTTATTCAACTTCCCTCTTACCATCTTACTATCCTCTTACCATCTTACTATTCTCATTAGAGGGATAATTTTCTATAATTTAATTTTATAATTATTCAGCAAAATATGAGGTTAAAAATTGTTTCTTCTAGAACATAAGTAAGGAGAAATGGATAGTTAGAAGATTTTCACTATCTTTATTCTTTAGAATTTCATTATTATTTGTCCATAGTATCACAAAAAAATTATGTTATTTTATGTCTTTTATGTTATTCTCTATGATTCATAAGACTGCATGTGTTTCTGATGGAAGCATTGTGTATAACCCACAAAACTTTGTGTCCACTATTCCATTAAACAAAACTACATCCTAGTGAGGGATGTGAATTTCATACTTCTAATAATATATGAATAGAAATAGTATTAATATTTAAGTATCAGTATTTAGTCTAGAGAGTGATTTTACATTTTAAATAATCCTGTGAGGTAGATATTGATATCAATATTTGACAAATGAAGAAATCAAACCCCAAGAGTCAATATAAGCTTATCACATAATTAATAATTAACAAAGGTGTAATTCCATGGTAACTTTCAATATCTCTGATCCTGCAGACATTTAACACTTGATTATCAAATAATAACTTAGTATCTGATTAGTGCTTGTAATCAGTTCATTGCCATAATACACTATTTGTTTGTGATATTACATAGGTATTTAACATTTCAGTAATTTACTATGAGTGGAATACATTTTTTGTCGTTGTTGTTTGAGGCAAAAGAAAATGAGAAAGGCTTTCCAGGTCAGTCCCTTAGGGGACAGTTGTAGCAGTTTAGTGTGAAATGCTTG
Organism: Mirounga angustirostris; assembly: GCF_029215605.1. Classification (NCBI taxonomy): domain Eukaryota; kingdom Metazoa; phylum Chordata; class Mammalia; order Carnivora; family Phocidae; genus Mirounga; species Mirounga angustirostris. Next base: position 141,611,669 of record NW_026991710.1, on the reverse strand, counting down.
AAACACATGATGTTTTTTACTGTCACATTTTATTCTTGTAAGTGTTTGTCCAAGTATGAAGTAATAGGAATCAGAGGCATTTTTATGTGGTTGAAAATTGGCTGATTTTTTTAGTTGTTAAAGTGTTAAAGGCAGTGATTCTTGGTCTCTGAAATATGTCCTCATTTCTACTTTAACCTTTTTTTATTATTTAGACCTGAATTATTTGTTGTAACAATGTAAATTTTGAGGTTATTACTTTTGGATTTTAAAACAGTCGAGTTACTTATACTTGGTAGTGAAATTCTTTTAAAAAGATCCATATCTTCTTATAATTCCTCAGAAATTAAAAAATATTATGTGACAAAATGTATTTACAGAGACTTCATCAAAGAGGAGATATGGATAGCAAATAAGCATATGGAAAATTGATTGGCTTTATTAGTCATTATAGAAATTCAAATTAAAACTAAAATGAAATACCATTATATACCATTGAATACAATTAAATACCATTAAATGTCATTATAATTAAAGCAGCAAGGAAAAAAATAATAATCCCAAGTGCTGATGAAGATGCAAAACAATTGAAACTTTTATACATTGCTGGTGGGAATATAAAATGGTTCAACCAATATGGAAAACAATTTGTCAGTTTCTAATGAAGTTAAACCTACACTTATGTGACTCAGCCATCCTACTCTAAAGTATTTATCCTGCAGAAATGAAGACAATTGTCTACACAAAAATGTGTCAAAATATGCATAGCAGTTTATTTATAATTATCCCAAATTGAAAACTACCCAAATGTCCCTCAGCTGATGAATGGATATATAAGTTGTGGCATACACATACGATTGAATATTAGTTGTATCAATAAAAAGAAAATAAAAGAGTGGCTCCTGACACATACAATAATATGGATGACCCCTAAAAGTATGCCAAGAGAAAGATGCCAGAATTGAAAGTTTACATATTCTATGATTCCATTTAAATAACATTTTGGAAAAGACAAAACTATAAGGGCAGAACACAGGTCAAGGGTCACCAAGACTTGGGGAAAGAAGATTGACTACAAAGGGCTATGAGAGGACACTTTCAGGTGACAGACTGCTCTGTATCTTGATTGTGGTATTATTTGCATATTTGCATACACTTGATAAAACTCATTCATCTATAAACTTAAAAGAGTGAACATTAGGCATGTAAATTATGTTTCGATAAATCTGACAAAAAATATTCATGATTTTATTTTTTCAAAAGTCTTATTTGTGGATTTAAAAATTCCCAAATATACTGAATGAGTGGAATTAAGTATTATGGGCTGAAGCTGCCAAGACCTCAATTTTAGACTTTGTTTAAAAGGCATGTAAAAAAAAAATAATAGTAATAAATAAACGGCATGCAAATTTTGCAAGAAAATAAAAAGGGTGCCTGGATGGCTCAGTTGGTTAAGCATCAGACTCTTGGTTTCATCTCAGGTCATGATCTCGAGATCCTGAGATCCAGCCCCAGCCCTGGGTAGGCCCTGTGGGGAGCCCGCTTGAAGATTCTCTCCATCTTGCCCCTCCCCAACATGTGTGTGTGCTGGCGCACTCTCCTTGTCTCTCAAATAAGTAAATAAATCCTTTAAAAAAAAAAGAATGTAAATTTTCAAAAGTAACCAATCAAAAAATAACTTCTGCATCATGTAAGGGTTAAAGAAATTAGAAAACAAACACACAAAACAAAACAAATTTGATTATTGTTTCATTCAGTAAACATTTGTTGAGGATTTACAAGGCCAGATACTGCTCTAGGCCCTGTAGATACAGACAAAAGGCACACTGACCGCCCTCAAGGAATTCATTATTTAGTTGGGGGCACAACTAAATAAACAGTTAAAATACAATGTGATTAAAACCATTCACCATAAAGAAGCCCCTTTACTTCAGTCTTGGAAACGGAAGATGTTACTATATGATTTTGAAGAACTCTTTAGTCAAATACATCTGAGTTCAAATCTGAGCTCTATCACTTGTCTAAAATTGTATCATTAAGTAAATTACTCATCACTCTAAGCCTCAGTTCCTTTGTCTATAAAATGGGGAGAATAACAATTACCAGTTCACTAATGCATAGTCTTTTTTATTTTTATTGAAACATAATCGACATACAATAGTATATTAGTTTCATGCCTACAGCACACTGATTAGATACTTGTATGCATTGCAAGATGGTTACCACAAGTCTAGTTGCCATATGTCACCATATGAAATTAATACAATAGTATCAACTGTGTTCCATGCTGTGCTTTATATCCCCATGACTTATTTATTTTATAACTGGAAGTTGGTACCTCTTGATCCCCTTCACCCATCCCAACTCCCTTCCCCTCTGACAATCACCACTCTGCTCCTGTATCTATGAGTCTGGATGTTTTCTTCTGTTTGTTGTTATTGTTGTTTTTTGATATGTGTATATGTTCCACATGTAAGTGAAATCACGTGATATTTGTCCCTATCTGACATATTTCAAAAGGCCCATCCATGCTGTTACAAGTGGCAGGATTTTGTTTAATTTTTATGCCTGTAGTGTGTGTGTGTATGTATATATACATACATATATATCTATCTATCTCACATTTTCCTTGTCCATTCATCTATCAGTGGACGCTTAGGTTGGTTCCATATCTTGGCTATTGTAAATAATGCTGAGATGAACATAGCGATTCTTATATCTTTTTGAATTAATGCTTGTTTTCTTTGGATAGCTATACAGAAGTATAATTGCTGCATCATATGGTAGTTCTAAATTGATTTTTTAAAAATCAGAAAAAATAAATATTGACAAACTAAAATTCAAAAAGTAAGATGAAACTCATGAGGCCTTAACTCGTCCCTTCCTGTGGAAAGCCTTCCCTAGACATCCTATCTGAAATTGCAGCATCCCAGATATTTCTTATGTCCTTTCTGGCTTTTTTGTCTGCTTTACCAAATATGCTACCTCAAATATTATGCAAAAGAGCAGGGGCAGGGGGGAGGGGCAGAAGGAGAATTAGGCTCCCCGCTGAGCAAGGAACCCACCCTGGAGCTCTATCCCAGGACTCCGAGATTATGACCTGAGCCAAAGGCAGATGCTTAACTGAGCCACCCAGATGCCCTTCAAATATTGTGTTTTAAAGTTATTTTAATCTTTATTGTAAATTACATATGAGAAGGTTTTATTTATTATACTTATATAACACCAGCACCTAATAACTAAGCATAAGTTTAATATGTATTTATTGAATGAATTAACAAATTCTTGAACACAATTAATAAGCTTGGTTTTTGACATACAAACAATAACTACAAAAAGAAACAATTCACCCTTTAGTGCATAGCAACATATTTAAATGACCAAAACTAAACCACATATTTACAACCTGCTTAATACAACTGCAAGAACTGTGAAGGTATGAATCATTATCAAATGTAATTAACAGCTACTATAAAATGAATTTTTAAAAAAATGCAAAGAGTTATAATGCCTGAACTGACCTTAAAAATGCAAATGATTCATTCAGATAATATAAATATTTCAAAGGTCTTATTTGCAAGACAGCCTATGTGGTTTCCTTCATGGTTAGAAAAATTTTTTAAAGTTTGCTGGCCTTTCCTCAGCAGAGTTCTGAGGTAAGATGAAGCTCTAAAATCTTTTTTTTTTTTAAGATTTTATTTATTTGACAGAGAGAGACACAGCAAGAGAGGGAACACAAGCAGGGGGAGAGGGAGAGGGAGAAGCAGGCTTCCCACGGAGCAGGGAGCCCGATTCAGGGCTGGATCCCAGGACCCCATGATCATGACCTGAGCCAAAGGCAGACGCTTAACAACTGAGCCACCCAGGCACCCCAAAGCTCTAAAATCTTAAAGCAGTGACTCTCAAAGTGAGATCACAGACAGGAGAATCAGTATCACCTGGAAGCTTACAAGAAATGTAAATTCTCAAGCCCCACCCAAGATCAATTTTTTATTTTATTTATTTTATTTTATTTTATTTGAAAGAGTGAGTGAGAGAGAGAGAGAGCACAAGCAGGGGAAGGGGCAGAGGGAGAGGGAGAAGCAGACTCCCCTGCTGAGCAGAGAGCCTGATGTGGGGCTCCATCCCAGGACCTCGGGATCATGACCAGAGCAGAAGGCAGACACTTAACTGACTGAGCCACCCAGGTGCTCTCCAAGACCAGTTTAATCTGAACCACTGAGTGTTGGTTCCAGGAATTTATTCTAAAAGTCCTCCAGGTGATTTCATTTGAACTAAAGTTTGTGACTGTCTTAAGGGATCCATTACATGTTCATCTTTCTGTAACACATTTCGAATGGTACTAGTTATATGTGATCCTTAGGCGAAATTAAGAAAATAGTCATTTTTCTTTTTGCTTCTGAAATATTTCTTCTGGAATAATTTGCCTTCCTTTTGAATGACATCATTCAAAAATCCCCTTAGTGTCTGTGTGTTGGTAGTATATACTATTAGCTTTTGATTCCATAAAAACCCAACAGAAAAAAGAAAAAAAGAAAAGAAAAGAAAAAGAATCTATATTTACATCACTGATTTTATTAAGAGCAGTTGTGATAGCTAAAAATATAAACCTTTTATTTGGATTATAAATAAGCAATGTTCTGAAGCAGTGTGTTCCAGGATTCCATCATGAAATGCCATTTTAGCTCCCTAGTATGTAGAAAGTAAACGAAACATGAAAAAATGAAGTATCTTCCGTGTCAATAATGGTGTTTACTTTATATATGATAACTTGAAATAAAGTCAATAACCTGGGGCAATTTACGGCAGGAGCAGTCTCAGATGGCATGTAATCACCATTGAACAGTTCTAAATGAGACTGAATGGTTCCCAACATTTATTTTGTGAGAAATGTTGTAAGATTTGTTTAAGCACCTAAGGGAAAAGGAACAGAGGTGTTCTTGGGATAAGATTTGTGGATGAAATAGGTTCTGTTGCCACTAATAGTAGAAAAAGTAAATTTCCTATCAGTGGTTTTTGCAGTAACCTTAATATATTTATTGCAAAAGTCAGAAGAATTACACTCTGTATTTTTTTTTAAAGATTTTATTTATTTATTTGACAGAGAGAGACACGGCGAGAGAGGGAACACAAGCAGGGGGAGTGGGAGAGGGAGAAGCAGGCTCCCCGCAGAGCAGGGAGCCCGATGCGGGACTCGATCCCAGGACCCTGGGATCATGACCTGAGCCGAAGGCAGTCGCTTAATGGACTGAGCCACCCAGGCGCCCTACACTCTGTATTTTGAGAGGGTAGTGATGCTACATTTTTAAAAAAATATTACATCATAATATAATGGTTAGGAAAGCAGAAACTGAGGATCTTCTGCCTAAATCCAGATTCTGGCTCTGAAATCAAGCTCTGTGATCTTGGGCATGTTACTTATTTAATCTTTATGTTGCGATTTTCTCATCCATAGAACGGACATAATAGTAACACTATACCTTCTAGGTTTGTTATGATTATTAAATGAGTTAAGATATTAAGTTACTTCAAATACCCTTGGATCAGAGTGTGCATTATGTAAGTAATAAACAAAATGATGTGCAGATAAGTTACCTAGATAAATTTAAGAAAACGTTTCTTAACTATATACCTATATATGTAGGTAGGTCAAATATATTCTGTCCTTTTTGCATCATTATTGTAATCTGGGTAGTTTATTTCAACAATGAACATTTATTAGTAAGCACCCACAATATGTATCAATTTCTGAAGTCGTTAAAAGTCATACCTGAAATAGTTTCTATTTGTTATATATTCCCTAATTCAGTGATCAAATATTTCTTAATCAACTATTTGTGTATGACATTGTGCTAGGGAATGTAGAAGATATGAAAATAATGAAAAGTTGTTAGTCTTCAGGAGCTTTTCGATTCGGTAAATTAGGTACAGACACAGTATAGCAGATCACTAGCACATGTGGAAGGTGAGTCCTTCCATCTTGAACAGGAAAAATAGTGACGATTTTAATGACATTTCCTCAGAGCTTGGGAGGATAAAGGACAATCGAGTCTTACAAAAATCCTGTGAAATAAAAAGATGATTGTTATTCCCATTTAATAGTTGTGAGAATGACAAATCAGAAATTGTAAGGTAACTTTCCAAGTTACAGAGCCTGTCACAGTTGACAAAACTTAGAACTGTATTCAGACTTATTTGATTCCAAAGCAGATCCTTTTTTGTCTACTTCATATAAAATCAGTTTCAACTTCCACAATAGTATCCTTTTGTTTTAACCTCTGTTATATCTTACTGGTTGATTTTAGTGATTGGAGAGTACTGAGTCCTTAGGTCTCACTTCAGTAAATGAATGTATTATATGTAACCATGATGTAATTAATGTTGCTCGTTTTGCAATAGCAAAATAAGAACTGAAATTAAATTCTTCTGATGTACTATTATGGCAGAAAAATATGAACAAAGAAAACCAAGAATTTGCATGCATTTCTATTACTCTTTTTGATTATCACTATTTTTCTGAAATTAATCTTAATATACATTTGTTAATGGCTTTTCACGTTATTTACGCAGACTCATTAGTACTCTGCTGAATTACATAACCCAGTTTGACTAGAGGGTTTCAAGTGGACAATTTCGCTAGCAAAAGTCCTAAGCTAGGCCTGCCCTTAATACAAGTATACTACAGTGAATCTGAAATGAAGGGCTGGTCTTGTTGTATTAACAAAATGGTGATATAGTACTTCCCAAAGTTTAACAGTCTCTGCATACAGAGACCGGGTTGTATACTTGGCTATTTTGCAGATGGGGGTACTGAGAAAGAAACTGCCAGTCTGCTTCATCCAAGCACAGTCAGGAGCACTGATAGTTGAACTGATTGGGTTTATTGATCATCATAGCAAGGGAGAATACACACCATGGGAAAATGTTGGGTATTTTAGTGAGAGGGTGTCATAAAGATACTGATCAGGATTTGGCTTTGATTGGGTAATCTTAGAAAGGGTCTAAGGAAGTGGAGATTCACTTTGGATTGGGTCCTGTCAGGAAGTGGGGGCGACTCTATGGTCTATCTCAACAGATCTTACCTACAGGGAGAGTAGTCTAGAGGGAGGATAAAGCTGTAATTAGAAAGGAAGTAGCAGTCATTCATTTAGCAGAAGAGGAGGATATTTTGTATTTTGTAGTTTGTACAGTGACTTTGAGGAAAATGTTTTATGAGATTGTTAATATCCAACAGAAAAATATGCCTTAGCTGTAAGTCAGAAAAGTATACAATAATATTGAGACCAAGTCAGGTAATTTCTGGATGTTAGGACTGTCTTTTCTTTCTTTCCCCTTCCTTCCTCCCTTCCTTCCTTCCTTCCTTCCTTCCTTCCTTCCTTCCTTCCTTCCTTCCTTCCTCCCTCCCTCCCTCCCCCCCCTCCCTCCCTCCCTTCCTTCCTTCCTCTCCCTCTCTCTTCCTTTCTCTCTCTCTCTCTCAATGGAAAAAAAAAAAGCCCTGCTAGCCTGGCACTCTTTTGGGCTTGGTGTTGCTACTGTTAAGAACTCATTATAGGGCAATAGAGGCCACTGCTCCCTCAACCTCACCAAGAGGTGAGAACAAAAAAGTCTTAAGCCATATTCTGCCAAATTTACCAAATTCATTTTAGTCAGCAGGCACGAAAACTGTCATATGACCTGCTCATATGTACTTAGAAACCCTTGCATCCTCAATCCTCAGAATCTAACAACTCCTTACGGGAGAGGTTCCCACTTAGAAGAACACAGTGATGTAAAGCACAGCTCAGAAAACTTTTTTCTGTGAAGGGCCAGATAGTAGATATATTAGGTTTTCTGTACTATGTGGTCTCTGTCACAACAACTAAACTCTGCTGTTGAAGTCCCCAAAGAAGCCGGAAGACAATATGTAAACCAATGAGCTGTGTTCCAATATAACTTTATTTACAAAACAGTCAGGGGGCCTTTTTCTGGCCTGTGGACTGTAGTTTTCAGACCCTGATGAGAAGGTGAGATCAGCCCATCTTCTGGTCATATGGGGCAACTTCCTCTGTGAAAAGAGATACAGAACCAAACAGATCTCACAAGAGCTTTAGGACTCATGGACTTTCTTTCTTCCTTTTTTTAAAAAATCTACTTTTTTTTTTAAGATTTACTTATTTATTTAAGAGAGAGGGAGAGAGAGAGAGAGAAAGAGAATGAGTGGGGGGAGGGGCAAAGGAAGAGGGAATTAGAGAACCCATAAGCAGACTGCGCTGAGCACAGAGCCGGATGAAGGGCTTCATCCCAGGACCCTGAGATCATGACCTAGGCCCAAACCAAGAGTTGGATGCTTAACTGCCTGAGTCACCCCAGGCTCCGCTCTTTAAAAAAAAAAAAAGATTTATTTATTTAGTTTTGAGAGAGAGTGAGCAGGGGGGAGGGGTAGAGGGAGAGAGAAATGCAAGCAGACTGCACCGAGCACAGGAGCCTGATGTGGGGGTGGATCCCATGACCCCAGACCACGACCTGAGCCAAAACCAAGAGTAGGACCCTCAATCAACCTGACCTGTAGCACCCAGGCACCCCAGGGCTCATGTACTTACTATCTGGCATATGAATATCATATGGTAAATTAATGAACTATCTTATGTAGATTTGCATCCCAAAATCTGCAGTGAGTCCACAGCTGTCCCTACAATGTTGATTCTTGTTTAGGGCAATTCAAATTCTAATTAATCACCCCCAGAGTTTATACAAAATTAAGTTATCTGTGATTCAGACTATTCTTACCAAAGTACTTTAAATTAAATTACATTCAGATGATTTATCTATTAGACTTTTGTTTGTTAGGATAGAAATTCCCTCTGGTACCTTAAGTATTAGATATTGAATATGGAGATGCATGTATTGATAAGAAAGACACACAGGGAATTCATGGGAGGAGCAAGAACCATACTACATTTCGTCTTTAGGAAGGGTGGTTGGAAAGGAATGTCATTCAGGATGAGACAGGAGCTGTTCAATTTCTGTTTTGTTTTGTTTTTCTATCTTTTAATATGACTCAGTTCTGCTCTTTCTCTGATCCCACTGCTTTATTCAGTACATATCCTTTTGCTTTCAAAACTTCATATTAGTCATTTGTTTTACTTATGCATCCTTTTGGCTTTCTCTTTACTTTGGCTCTATCACTGCCTCTCCCTTCAGGTATTCCCACTGGTGTTCCTGCTTCCAAATATTTAGTTCTCCATACAGTTCCCATTCACATTCTCCAGAGGGAGAGTTAATTGACAGAACATGAAATTGTGGTGTAAGAACTTTTCTGCTCTTGTTTGTTTTTTAAACAAAAGTTTTTTGGGGAGTGGGGGCTCTATATAGTATAATGTCTTTTTTTCCATATTAACTAGACATTAACATTTTACATATTAATATACCAAATTCCATGTATGAGTGAGTGAGTGAGTGAGTGAGTGAATGAATGAACTACACGTTGAAGCTATGAAAGTATTAACTTTCATTGTCAGGGGAGTGCTGACAATTTTTAATTTAAAATTATTTGGGAATCCAAAAGAAAACAGCAAAGATTTATTCATTTGAGAGCTCATTAAATGCCAGAAACTGAGCTTGGTATATTTTCATGTTCCGTTATTTAATATCCACAAAAGCCCTGTAAGGGTGATATCATCCAGAGTTTTTCATTTGAAGAAATTGAAGCTAAAATCGTGTAGCTTTTTTAGTATACTTCATTAGTTAATTGTGGAACTAGACATTTTATCCATGGCTATATTATTCCTAAACTTCCTGCTGTACCATGTTGCCCAAAAGCCAGAATAGTGGCAGGAACAGGGATTTATGGAGTGAGCTTCCAAGTGCCTAGAATATAGGGTATCATCATCAAGACAAGAAGTGGCATAGAATACAGCAATCACAATGACTCCTTTCGATTTTCTTTGTGGGTGCTTCCGCCTATCCTTACTGACGGGAAGTAATCGCAACTTGTTTTTCAGTGTCAGTAGGTGGAGGTAAATGTTATGGTTTTATTTCCAAAATCGGAGACAAAATTGCTTGGCAGATGATAGATTTTTGCCATTTCACTTACGCTTCTATATCTCACACTTAACTCAATCCCCTCAAGCTGCCCTATGGATTTTCAAACACTCTGCTTAGACTTCTTTCCAGGGCTCTGCTCGCCTAAAATGACTTATAAAATTCCCTTGCCTTTATTTATTTATTTATTTATTTATTTATTTATTTATTTATTTATTAAATTTTTTAATTCTTATGTTAATCCCCATACATTACATCATTAATTTTAGATGAAGTGTTCCATGATTCATTGTTTGTGCATAGCACCCAGTGCTCCATGCAGAATGTGCCCTCCTCAATACCCACCATCAGGCCAGAATCTAGTACTACTAACATTACTGTAGTTGCTTTTTAGGAATGACTGATTGTATGCACTCAGGGGACATTTGCAATATAAAAGGAGAGTTTATCAATCCAAATAACAAATTACTGGGAGTGTTAGAAACTTGTTTGCAGGTGGCATTCCCAGGGTCACTTGACCTCGTTAAACTATCTCTCACTTCCGTAGCTCCTAGTACAACAGAACATATGTCACTACATTGGGACGACACTGGTGGGAAACTGCCCCTTCCCACTTAAGAATGTGGAATATCTTACCATAAGAAATTGACTATTAGGGACAAATATGGTTATATCTAAGGGTGAAAACATGAATAATCAGGTTGAAGAAATTGTAGGAGTGGAGAACATTTGTAAAAAGAGAATTTGCCATCGATGCATTTGCAAGAGCCCTTCTAAGTGAGGGATTACCTGCTCCCCCCAGAGAGATTTTCTTACCTTCTTGGTTATAGTGATTTTTAACTGTTCACTGCTTTTTCAATTGTCTGAACCCTTTTATCTTTATAGCACGTATATCCTACTACCTGAAGCTGATAAACACAGTTCTGATCTAATTTAATACCTGCATTAGAGTACGTTTTAGATGTCATATCACTGTCCATGAACAGCTATGCTAATGTATGAAGGAGCTCAGCACTGCTCGAAACACATTGCTGTTGCCAACACCATAAAATCCTATTTACTTTTGCTTAAAAGTGTTTGATATTGAATTTGCTTTCCCCTGGACTGTAATTAACAACATTCTCAGCTGCTTACAAGATTCAATTGACTGGCAATATTAATCACACAACACAGAGAAACTGGCTATTGCATTTGATTCTTTTTCTTATGTGTTCTTGGCATCTAATCACTGATTAAAACTAAGGAAATGGCTCTTTTCACCATGCTCTGTGGACATTTATTTTCTCGGTTTGTTTAGTCTATAAAGATTCCCCTCCCTTTTCCCTCCATGTTGGATCTTGCTTCTAAATTTCTATAGACATGGAATAAAAACCAAGAAACAGTATTTCTTGTCAAGAGGAACAGTTTATTCCAGATAATTGAATCCAAGAATGTTCAAAGAAAACACAGCAAGGAACATAAATTAGGTTCCATCAAGGGATATAGGTCGTTCCTCATGAATGGATACTGACAAAACAATTTTGTGTAAAGCTTTGAAAAGTCATTAATAGTTTTGAAACTTTTGAAAACTAGCACATTTTGTAGAAGAAAGCAACAAGGTTTAGTTTTGTGTTTTTAAAATGTACTTCAGACACTCACAAATGTTTCATCTTTATATTTGACAGTATTTTTGAACTTGCACCTAAGATTTCTGCATACATACTCTTATGAAAACTAGGGTAGATTTTTCTTTTTTTCTTTTTTTTCCCTCACCTTTGCCCAAATGCCATTTGGAGAAACAAAGAATACAGTGTAAATATCAAAATAAAATAAATTAAAAAAAGGTATCTTTCCAATGATTATAGAATCTCTTTATTATTCATAAACATTTTATAGAACTGTAATATGTAATAGCACCAGAGTCAGACTCTAAACTCCAGGAAGACAATGACACTTTATTTTATTCACTGATTTTACCTTCTTCTTTAGAACTGGAGAATAATAAATAAATCAGTGAACACAAATAATTTAGGAATTCCAACCTAAATTATTTTGCTCACTGATTTATTTATTATTAGGTTGGAATTCCTAAATTATTTTGCATGGCAGATTGCTACTTGCATTTGGAAATTAATTAACAAAATTAAAACTTAGGAAATGGAAGCATAATAAAAATGATTACGAGAATGGACTCCAGAAGCAGATGGTTTGGGTTTGTCCCTGGCTGGGAGACTGGTCTCATAGCCTTTCTTCAACTGTAAATTGAGGTAAAGAATTATACCTATATCACGGGGTAATTACAATGTTTAAAGAGTGACTGGTATAGAGTAATTACTTTATTAGAAATTGTGGTGAATTTATTGTTATTATTCTATGATTCTGGACTCTGTGTAGGTATTAAGGACTCATGCAAATATACCAATGTCATAATGTTTCTAGAAGCCATGTGACAACCTTAAGACATTTAGACTGGCTTTGAATCTGCAAGTAAAGGAAAAAATATATATCCTGCAGTAGCAAATCTGGTTATGAATTTGCCTATCTGCTTAGCCACTGTATCTATCTACCCACCCCATCACCATTCCTTTCTGACATACCTGATCCTCCTACACCCGTATACACACACACACACACACACACACACTTATGATTAAGTGATTCTGGCACACATAGATACACACTTACATTATGATCCCATATTCTGAAACTACTTTCAGTTTTCCGACTTTTCTGTGCTTTCTTGTATCTACCTGCATGTCTTTTAATTTGCTGGTGCTTCTGCGTGATACATTTCCATTTGCCCTTTTTCTTTTCTTTCTTTTTTTTTAAGATTTTATTTATTTATCAGAGAGAGAGGCACAGAGGCAGGCAGAGGGAGAAGCAGGCTCCTTGTTCAGCAAGGAGCCCGATGTGGGACTCGATCCCAGGATGCTGGGATCATGACCTGAGCTGAAGGCAGACGCTTAACCGACTGAGCCACCCAGGCATCCCTCCATTTGCCCTTTTTCAAGCTGCAGTTCTCAGGCTATGTACTCTGACCCTGATTATATCAGGATGAAACAGATTTAACACTTTGTATATATTATGTTCCTACCATGACTGTGTCTTTATAGACTGTAAATTACATGAGAAGAGAGACTATATCTATGTGTTTTCATCTTCTAGTGGCCCATCTACCATGTACCATGTACCATCTACCATGGTACCTGGCACATAAAAAGTGTTACATGAACATTTGCCTAAAAACACCTTCCCTCCCTCTCTCTCTCCCTCTCTTATCTCCTTACTTCCTTATTTCTTTCCATTTTTTTCCTCTCTTCCTTTTATAAATGGATTCAATACAATAATTAAGTGTAATAAAAGATGAAACCAAATATATGAAATATATTACAGTGGTTACTAATATTAATCTTTTCTTACATGCTATTTAAAACTTACTTAAATTTGGGCCTTATTGAAGGACAAATGAGGAGCCCAGATCACCAATAAAACTAGACATTATATGTTAAACATTACCATTGAGCCATATTAAAAAGTTGTTCGTTTTTGTGTACATTCAGAAAAAGGAAAAAGGAAGCAGAATTGTATGTTCTATATCTCAGATGTGTAAAACTTTCTCTTAAACTTAAAACACCTGTAATATAGTATTTCTTGCTTTACATCAGATTATTCTAAGTGGAATCTTGTTCTCTTAAAAATATTCTGGTGATTTGAGCTACAAGATGCAATTAGGTGAGAACATCTTGTGCATTTCCTTATGAATTTCATTTTTGTAGTCCTCACTTGGGCAATAGCTTTTTGTGTTTTTTTAAGGATGAGATAGTATTAGTGCAAAATAGTAATCAATGTAGGATTATTTGCAAATCTGAAGAATTGTGAGAAGTGTATGTGTTTGTACATACATACATGCATACTTCTTGAGAATTATTCTCCTTTCAAATTGATTTTTGTCAAATCGTAACATAAGTACAGAGGATTATCATATTTTATTATTTAAAGTGCATATATTATTTAATGGTTTGCTTAATATATAATGAAGCAGGTGAATTTCAACCATACAACTTTTTGTTTTTTTGAGTTTGATGGGTGTATTTTAATGCAATTTCCTGAATATCAACTCAGTTTCATGCATACTTTTACATGTAAGTGTCAGATTTTACTTCAGTCTCTTATGTGTGGACTTGATATAACTATGGTAATTTGATTTTTGCTGGTAGGGTGCTAAAAGGGTGTAAAATAGCAATCTAAGTTATTAAAAAGACTATAAATTTAAAGGTTGTAATTTTGGGCTGCTGCTATCTGAAGTCACCCTTTTCTGACTTCCTAATTATATATTTTATCTATTAGAGTGCTTAGTGGAAAAAAAGTCTCACAGTGAGGCATGAACTCACTTAATTAGTGGACACCTCATAAAAGCAGTTTGTGCTGTTCTAAAAATTTGTTTTCTATAGATTGCTTATCGTAGAAGAGTCTATTAGCAGTCATGCAGATTATAATTTTTGTATTGGTTTCTATCATGTGTAGTTTAAGGGTGATTTAAAGTTTTCTATTGTGTGTAGTTTATTATAATTAGAGCTATAAAATACACGACTCTTTATAAGATCACCTGTGTCATAAAATTTTACTGTGATTTATTTTAATGTAAGTTTTAATGTGCAAACACATTTTCCCATGATTACATTTGTTGGTAGTTCTTGCTTTTTGAAAACTATAGTCTAAGGCAAGAGAGAATGAACTGATGTGTGTCCTAAATCACATGCAAATTAGAAGCAAAATATTATTGATTTTATCTCTCCTTTGTCATAAGGAAAATATTATTGTAATGTAATTTTTTACAACTACCAAATTAGATAAAAATTTTCAGACATTTGGAGTTGTGGCATTTTATTATTCACTGGATTCACACCATTTTATCAGAAAAAAACTGCAAACCTAGATGCATGAAGTTTGGGTGACATATGTCTAACTGCATCCCCCGTATTATATCAATCAGTGCTGTGCAAGGTATGGTCCACAGATGGATGCTGGTCTACAGCCTGTGTGGAAGGGGTACAGAAATTGGGAGTAAGGATTGAAAAAAATGCCATAGCAATTTGAGAGGAAAACAAATTATATTAACTCTAATAGTAATGAATTTGGGTTCATATTTTATGTGTCTGTTTTTATTTCATTTTTCAAGTAATTCATCTTATTCTCTTTTACAAAAGGCTTGTTCTGCAGTAGACTTGGAAAAATAAAACTGATTCTTTACCACAGATAGTTTTTGAAGCGCTGCTCTATAGTGAGCAGGCATGTACAGTGAGGTTACTGAATTCTGAAATTAAAGAACGAATGAGATTTGAAGAACCTTTTCTTGAAAATGCTGACACTAGAATACTGAAGTGTCAAATGAAGAAAAGAGTTTCCAGCACCCCACTGGGGTATAGAACCTCAAGACTGCCCCCAGTGATGCCCATACCTGGTATTTGAGCTGGACTTAGTGACTCACTTCCAAGAAGTAAAATAGTACAATAGTGAACGCCATTCTGAAATTAGCTTTAAAGAGGCCACCTTCTCTATTAGACATCTCTCGCTGAAGCACTCGGTCCAAAAGTTAGGAAAGAAAGAAAACTTGGCAAAAAACTGCATGAAAGTTCGGATGATCCTCCCTTGGTCAGACCTTCAGAAGAGAATGCAGCCCTGGTTGGCATCCTGACTGCAGCCTTGTGAGAGATTCTTGACCTTTGGAAACTGTCGGAATAAACAGCCACTAAACTGTGGCATAATTTAGTATGCAGCCAGAGACAGCCAATATGGCCTTGTTTAAGAAGAGGGGAGGAGGTGTTTCATCTACTACCAGTGCACAGGGAAGCAAGTGGATTCCTGGGGACTGTTTTTTAGCCGCCATCGTCCATATAATCTTTGACTACTGACTGTAACTATCCGGTATATTGGGCTATTTTTTAAAAACTACTGTGTTGACTTTTTGATGGTATTATTGTTACATCAGTGTTTTAAGACATCTGAAATCTAAAACTTAAATATTGGGACAAACCCCAAGATATATACATAGCACTATTTTTTTTTTTTTTTTAAAGATTCCATTCATTCATCTGAGAGAGAGAGAATGAGAGACAGAGAGCACGAGAGGGAAGAGGGCAGAGGGAGAAGCAGACCCCCTGCCGAGCAGGGAGCCCGATGCGGGACTCGATCCTGGGACTCCAGGATCATGACCCGAGCCGAAGGCAGTCGCTTAACCAACTGAGCCACCCAGGCGCCCCCATAGCACTAAATTTTTAAATTGAACAAAGCTTCATTTTTTTAGAAAGTTTTCTTTCTCTGTAATGCTGAGAAGGGAAGAGAAGATAATAGTCACAAGGCAAAGCTGGTAGGGCCAGATAAGTCATACTTTAGATCCAAGATTTTGCAAACCAGTGAGCTATGAAAGTAAACACTCTTACTATGGATAATAGCCACTATGCATTAGAATCTCCATGTATATATGAGGAAATCAAGTGATAATAATAATAGTAAAACCAAGTAACAAAAATTGCCTTCAAAACAAAAATGAAAATTCAAAGTGAGAAAAACAGCTTCCAATTTGTGTTTAAAAATAGATATTTTCAAAAAGGTATTCACAGGTATTAACCATGATAAAGGGCCCAGTTGAAGTAACTGGAGTTAACTTCTAAATATATTCTTCCTACTACTTAGTCTGAAGAGCTTATTTTTTTGCTGTGAGAGAGGAAGAAAAGCACAGAAATAGATTCTTGATTCAATAATGAAATAACTAACACATTTTGTTTCTTAAGACAGCACATTCTAAAAATAATAGTTTGCTTTCATTTATGATTAACTTTTCTTTTTTTACACAGTATTTAGCTTATATTTTGAATAGTACTACATTTTCATTGACTAAATATGCTAAGGATTTATATCAGACTGATAATATGTGTTTAACATTTTCATATTATATAAATTTATTTTTATTTACATTGTTACAATGTTTAACATTTTCATATTATATAAATTTATTTTTATTTACATTTTTTAAAGGTTTTATTTATTTATTTGACAGAGAGAAACACAGCTAGAGAGGGAACACAAGCAGGGGGAGTGGGAGAGAGAGAAGCAGGCTTCCTGCGGATCAGGGATCCTGATGAGGGCCTCTATCCCAGGACCCTGGGATCATGACTTGAGCCGAAGGCAGACGCTCAACGACTGAGCCAACCAGGTGCTCCTTATTTACATTTGATATGATGAACAATTGTCATATTTGTGCTATATTCAATATTTAGTTAAGTAGTTTTTTTAGTTACAAATTATGAGCACTCAAAGTGCTGTTATAAATACAAAAAGGATATGAAATAAATAGGAAAATAATACTTTATTATTTGCACTATTGGCTACTGTTTTACTATTAATATTTTACAATTTGCTCCAATAAGTACAATAACTATAGTTTTGATTTACTAATCTGAGAAGTGTTCTAGAATTAGAAACACTTTCATGATACCTACAGGCATTTTACCTTAATTTATCCCTTGGTTTCCACTTTAAATTGAGGATCATGATGTCATATAGAATACCACATTTGTAACCTGCTCCTAAAACAATTTTTTAATATAACATATCATAAAGATTTTGAGAATCATATTATTACTTGATTCTAAATTATATGCCTTGATTTCTTGTGCTGAAAATATGGCCCACTCACCTGTAGATTATATCCAAAGCTAGAGGATATATTTATGGCCAGAAGGAGGAAATGAAATACTTGAAAATTTATAAGCTTTAAGATTTGAGGATTGAATCACATAGATCTGGAACATTAAACACCGTAAACACTTTTTCTTCCCTCAAAAAATTTTGTTTCCCTATGCGGAAATAGGTATTCCATTGAATATTGTTTTCTCATTTTTAAATAAATGTTCTTTTATGGGGGGCAGCACCGTATAGGATAGTAGTACAAGGGTCTTTCTCAGTATAAGACCAGCGTGGCAGGACTTCCAACTTTTTGGCCTACGGTCTCAGTCGTAACTACTCCACTCTGCTATGGTAGGCATCCGAGCAGACGTAGACAAGGTGTAAAAAGATCGTTGTGGCTGTGTTCCAGCAACACTTCAGTTATAAAACAGGTGGGGCCTGGCCCATGGGCCATAGTTGCTGATTTGTGGTATGGAGAAATGTTTAAGCCTACAGGGCCTGGGCCCTACCTCTGGGGTTCAAATCCTACCTCTACTTCTAACCTGCTATGTAAGCTTGAGTAGATTACTTAGTCTCTCTCTGCTTCATTTTCCTCATCTATAAAATAGGAGTGATATTAGAAACACTTACCTCTTACAGATGCTTATAGAACAGCTGCCGGTATGGGGTAAGAGAACAGTGACTTCAAGTCACTGTTTTACTCTATTTCTTTGTTTGTTAGTGTCCTTATAGTTATAATGAAGTTTCCCAATATTTTTTTTTTAAGATTTATTTATTTATTTATTTGAGAGAGAGAGAGAATGAGAGAGAGAGAGCATGAGGGGGGCAGGATCAGAGGGAGAAGCAGACTCCCCGCCGAGCAAGGAGCCCGATGTGGGACTCGATCCCAGGAGCCCGGGATCATGACCTGAGCCAAAGGCAGTCGCTTAACCAACTGAGCCACCCAGGCGCCCAAAGTTTCCCAATATTTTAAAGTCCTTATTTTATTTATTAAGACAATGTATTTTTTGTGTCTTTCGCTGATATTAAGGAATTACAAGTTTTGTATATCAATGTAAAAGTGACCATATATATTCTGAGGGAGTTTAACTTCAATTTGCAGAGAGGTTCAGAGACAATTGAGGAATTCGCTCAATGGCACTGCCCTTTTGCACAATTCATTTTATTTAGGTGTCTAATCTGTGGTGAGTCAGGGAGCATAAAGTGCTTTCTAAAAAATAAAGGGCTCATCAAAGTGTTATAAATGAATTCTTTCAGGGTCCTACGACATCACTTGGAAAAATGAGTGGTACTTGGGTAATAAATGGGACATTTGGGGGCCTGAAGCAGATAGTTTGTCTCGAATAGATAATTCCTTTATATCTAGACAAAACTTATTTACTCTATCTTGTGATCTAATCATGTGTTAAGTATTTCTGTACAGCGAGCTTTCCCCTTTTGTGAAATAGACTGGCCTATTAGACGAGGCATTCTTCCTATCATACGGTGAAATGTGTAAATGAGTTTGTCATAATATATAACATATTTCCAAAAAAAAAAAAGCAGATTTCCATTGCTATTTTTTAGCTTATAAAACTAGCAGCGCCTCATGATTTGGCTTAGCTATTGAAACACAGGAAGCAGGTGGCTCAGTTGGTTAAGTGACTGCCTTCGACTCAGGTCATGATCCTGGAGTCCCTGGATCGAGTCCCGCATCGGGCTCCCTGCTCTGCGGGGAGTCTGCTTCTCACTCTGACCCTCCCCCTCTCTCATGAGCTCTCTCTCTCTCTCTCTTATTCTCTCTCTCTCAAATAAATAAATAAAATCTTAAAAAAAAAAGAAACACAGCAAGCAATAAGACTTAATGTTAGTAGGGAAATTCTGAAGTTTTGTACAAGAAGGTTTGGGGAACATAATCACAAAATACAGAAATCCTAGAAAATTTAACTTTCTACTCCTCAACATAGATTCACATGAGTATCATCATAGGGTCTTTACTTTTGTGTACATATAAAAAGGCTAACCAAGTTTTTGTCAATAATTGAAGCAATAGCTTATTATATTTACCTTTGCTTTGATTCTAGAGATTTGAATCAAAAAACAAAATTGTTGTCGAAAGGTTAAAAGTTAGGGATCTTTCTGTCTTTTATATTTCCCCTAAATATAAACCTTTTACTGATTTACTTGCTCCTCGGGAATAAATGGAATCTTTTGAGTGTGGGAATTCTGGCCCAGACTCTCCTCCCGTGAAGAGGACTAGGGCCCAGAAACATTCTCCCTAATTCCCTATATGTTTGTGTCCTCTGAGCCTGAATTTCTCCAACTACGGGCATTTCTTGCACTTGTTTTCTCAATCCCAGGTTGGCTTATTTTTTATCTAAACCGAAGTTTGAGAACAACAAATATTCACACAAAGCTTTTTGAGACAAAAGGAATTGTGCCTGAATGAACACCTACATGAAAATACTTTTATCTCTTATTCTGGCAAAATTCCTAGATTTAATGAGGTGAAACCATTTTCAGAAAAAAAAAAAAAGAAGTCTAGTGATGTGAGAACACAAAGAAAAATATCTAAAAATAGTTGATAGGCTAATTACTTTGCTTTTCTAAACTGTGTCAGATCTCCACAATGGCCAGACATTGACATTGCTCTTGACTTATCCAAAAGAACTAGGTTCATGGTTTACATTATGATTATAAATTTTTAGATAGCTATGGCCCCAAACTAACCTAACATGAGCATGTTATTCTTTATTTCCCCCAAGATTTATATTTCTTATTTGTAAAGCAATCTTAGAAAATGGCATACTTCAAATGAGATAACAGTGGTTACTTTTTTTTATTAAGTTTTTAATTTTAATTCCAGTATAGTTAACAAACAGTGTTATATTAGTTTCAGGTGTACAATATAGTGATTCAACAACTCTATACATTACTCAGTGCTCATCATGATGTGCACTCTTAATCCCCTTCACCTATTTCCCCCCTCCACCTCCCCTTTGGTAACCATCAGTTTGTTCTCTGTAGTTAAGTGTCTGTTTCTTAATTTGTCTTTCTTTTTTTTTTTCCTTTGTTCATTTGTTTTGAATCTTAAATTCTACATATGAGTGAAATTGTATGATATTTGTCTTTCTCTTATTGACCTATTTGCTTCACATTATACTCTCTAGCTCCATCTGTGTTGTTGCAAATGCATGATTTAATTCTTTTTTTATGACTGACCAGTATTCCATTGTATATATATATTCCACATCTTCTTTATTCATTCATCTATCAGTGGACACTTGGGTTGCTTCCATAATTTGGCTATTGTAGATAATACTGCAGTAAACATAGGGGTGCATATATCTTCTCAAATTAGTTTTGTATTATTTGGGTAAATACCCAGTAGTGCAATTACTGGATTGTAGGGTAGTTCTCTTTTTAAATCTTTCCACAGTGGCTGCACCAGTTTGCATGCCCACCAACAGTGTATGAGGATGCCCTTATCTTCACATCTTTCATATCTTCTCCAACACTTGTTGTTTTTTGTGTTTTTGATTTTAGCCATTCTGACAGTTGTGATGATTGTGTTATTCTGAAGGAAGTTATTTAAATATGGTTGAGGCTATATTTTGCCTCTATCTATCTATCTATCTATCTATCTATCTATCTATCTATATCATCTATCTATCATCTATCTATCTATCTCCACTTAATTCCTGCTCATCTGTACAGATGCTGGGTATTTCAAACACTGTGTGTTGTATCAAACATGTTGTTTTCACATTGTTGAGCTTCAGTGCTAATGATGTCAGCCTCACCTTTATTCCTTCTTCTACTTTTATTTGGTATTTATATGGATGGAGTAGCTACGGCAGTGAAAACTTACCCACACCTTCTTGGGGGATGTCACTGATAGCTGTACCACTTCAGAAGAGTCTGAAGTGGTAGCAGAAAATTTGCCTTCTTGCATTAACTACAATTATAAATGGTAGGCTTTAAAAAAGTTCACTGCATCTCATGTTCAATATTTTGGAGGGTGTTCACTTTCAAAAATGTTATGAGGAGTTCATAGTTCTTTCTAAGCAACCAGAAAAACTAAAGGACTTTGTTAGCAGTAATGAAAGGTTGTCCAATGGTGATGTTGCTCAGAGATACTAACAGAGATGAACCTGGTGCTTCCAATCAGCAAGTGTGCGTTAGCAGCTCCTTTATGTCAGATGTTGTGCAGATATTTACGTTTTTTTTAATAACTAATCCCCCCAGCACCTTTGTCAGATAGGCAGGTATTTTTTTTTTCCCAACTTTAGTCACAGGATCTGAGGTTTACATCATTTTCTTTCTTTTTTTTAAGATTTATTTATTTATTTATTTGAAAGAGTGAGAGAGTGAGCAAGTGAACATGGGCAGCGGGGAGGGGCAGAGAGAGGGGCAGAGGGAGAGGGAGAAGCAGACTCCCCGCAGAGCAGGGAGCCAGACGCGAGACTCATCCCAGGACCCTGGGATCATGACCTGAACTGAAGGTGAAGGTGACGCTTAACTGACTGAGCCACGCAGGTGCCCCAGTTTACATCATTTTCTAAAGTAATACAGCTAATAGGTGGTAAAGTTAGACTTAAATTTAAGTTCTCCAAATCCACCACTCATTCTGTCTAGTTTAGTTTAGTTTTGTTTTGTGTTTTGTCTTGTTTTGTTTTGTTATGCTTCAAGGAGAAATTCCAACTCCTCTCTATGCTTTGAATGAGTGCTAGTCATCATCCCCACATAGTTAAGATGTAATTTTAAAAAATAAAAGTTATTAAATGAGTGTATTGTGGTCCTCAGCCAAAGTTTTGAGACTGGAGTGGAGGAATTTAATTTGAAAGCTTAATTTCCCAAGAATTCTATCATTCTATAATTTTTTACAAAGATATTTTAAAGAGAGCCTAAGCAATCAGTATTTATTTAATTATCCAGTGATGTTTTCTTCCCTTCATCTGATCCTAGGTAATTTATTGCATAACCTGTCAGTGTAGACTACCATAACATGCCACTGTCTTAACATAACCTTATCTCAACCTAAATAAAAGATTGACAGAGATGATTTCTGAAGTTTTTTTTTTTCTTTTTCTTTTTCTTTCATTTAAAATTGTTAAGGTGGGAATGCAGAATGTGGTGATGAGTGATTAGTCACAATAAGGAAAAGCTTTTGCTTTTTAAAAATTTAAAATTTTTGAATAAGTAAGTTAGGAAGTGTATTTATTTCCATAATTAAAAGGTGCTACATTTTCTTCTTTGTATAAAAGGGGGTTTTAGCAAAGAGGTTAGAAAGAAGATTCAGAGAATCTCTACTTGACTTTTTTAGATGCCCTGGGTTCTGTAGATTTCTAATGCCCTGACTTCAGTGGGTTTAAGAGTGTGGAGTTAGAAAACGTTTAGTCAAGGAGCCTCACCATGATGTACTACTCTTTCTTACTATAGTGAAAATAGCTTATTAATTTCAACAGTTAAGTGTGTTTTATTGACCATAAAATATGATATAGCTTATTAATTTGAACAGTTAAATTTGTTTTATCTACCATAAAATATGATATGTATGCAGTTCATCTACAAGGCTTTTAGGGTGGTAAACCAGTAAATACAATAGATTGAGTCAATGTGTTTTGCTTTTTAAAAAAATTTTCTCAATATGCATTGCCTCATCTTAGTGTTGTATAGTTGTATTTACTAAATGTATATATAGTAAATATATTGTAATGATTCTTTTCCATATCAAAGATTTAAACTTTAGACAAGATTTAATTAGGTGTGAATTTTTTTCAAACTTCCAATTGCATTTTGATGAACTCCTTAAATATCCAATTATCATGTGACAGATTTACATAAAGTCAATTTATACTATATGAGCTAGATCAGACTCACTTGGTATTTTTGCTGCTGTATTGATGGTTCCATTTACTATTTTACTAGTGGAAAATGAAGTTGTGTAACTGGAAACTGGTAAGATACTTTTATAGCTTATTAGCTTAGGGTAATTATCTCCATGTTCTCTTGCACATTGAATTGCAATTGAAAGTATTACATTATAATATTTAGGTGAAATGGCAACCAAATATAATTAAATTATTATAGTAAACATTGACTTGCAATGAAAATGAACACATTTATTGAAAAACATTTCTATAACATGTAAACAGTATGTTCCCTTTTGATAACTATTGTTTTTCTCTTGTTCCTTTTTTTATTTTTATTTATTTATTTATTTATTTTATAATTTGCTGCTTGCCATTATAGGAAGTAGAGGTTTGTATTCAGCTTCTGTATTTCATATTTTATTCTAGATTTTATATGAATCTTTACAATTTAATTACTCATATACACTCAATTCACATTATTTTCCTCCTCAGGATGATTATTTCCACACTTGGAGTCCAGGAAAGGCCTTCGATCAGGGTAAGAATCTAATTATTTTAAAATAAAAATGTTCACATGTTTATAATCACTATACTTTCAACATGATATTTATTGTTTGTTAGATTCTTAAAATACTAAGTAGGAGAGCTTAGATAATGGAAAAATCATATAATAATTAGTTGCATTACAGAATATGTAGTCAGTAATAAGTGAATTAGATATCGTGATTATATCAGAACGTCTTTCATTCTTAGATACGTATATTAGATTACTGATTTGGCTTCTGAACTTTATCGTGCCCATTATTTTTAGCTGATACAAGTCACTTCATTCAGTATTCAAATATACTCAAGCACATTCAGTAGGACATAGATTTATTTGTGCAAAATTTTAAAACAAATGACTTTGCAATCTGTGTTTCAATTAATAAAAACATTCATTTAAAACAGCACTGACTGGAAGTTAGACTCAGCTAGGGTCTTAGTAAGACCCAAAAGGGAAAGTCATATGTAAAACAGGTTCTCCTGCCTCCATACACAGTTTGTACTTCTGGTTATGTACTTGAGAAGGAAAAGCGGGAAAGATGCATGGGGAAGGAAGATGTGGAACAGAAACATCAAGTGCAATGCAATCATAATGATATAAATGATTAAACAGTTTTGTTTGCTAAATTCTACACTATTAGAACCAGAGACTCTTCCTTTTTAAGTCTGGTACAAAAGAAATTTCTACTTTACATTGACTATAATAACCTTACAAAAGATATTACTTCCTGAAGTAGAACCATTTAAAAATAGAAATTATTTTTAAGAATGAGTTGTAATATGTTATGAAGGGAATCTTAGGGAATTTTGCTATGTCTCCAAATTTTTGACTTAATATGTGCAATGAATGCTACAACAGCTAATTTCTCTGAGTGAGAACCAACCTGGATGGACCTAGCTGGGGACATTGATATTAGCCTGTCGTCTGAAACAGTCATTCACATCCAATCCCCCCTTTAATATTATTTCTTTTTTGCTGTACTTCATGTGATTTCACTATTATTATCTAGAGTATTTATTTGTGGAATCTGTATTTTATAATTCTAATTTTTTTTATTTCACTAATAATATAAGTCAAGCCAAATGTACTAAAAGACAAGCAATAAAAAAATGACATACAGACTGAGATATATTTGTGAACTTTCTTGGGAAATAAATTTTTATGATGGATTCATAAACCTTGAAAAAATCAGAATTATCCATGAAATGGATGTTAACACTTAAATTTGCCATACTTGGTGCATCCAATTACAATAAAGATGGTTTGGGCTTTGTGTGTGTGTGTGATAATTTGTTGAACTACAATTTATCTCCTGTTAAAAAAATGAAGAAAAAAAGGTTGCAGTAAAGAGGCTTCCAAACCCTGGTAAGATTGGCTTAGTTTAATTTTCAAAGAGGTTTTTAATATACTAATTTGTCAAAAATATATTTATCAGACAGAGAGAAGCTCGTGACATAATAATAGCTAATAGAGTGCTCTATATCCAGTCACTATTCTAAGTATTCAATACATGAATTCATTTAATCTTTGCAATAACCTTGTCAAATAAATGAGTAAGGTGAAGCACTTAAGAAGCTTAAGCTCCTACTCAAGGTCATATTCCTGCAAAGTGGCAGAGTCAGGATTTAGATCCAGGCAATCTGACCCCTGAACCCCATTTCCTAACTACTATGTGACACTCTTGCTCATATGATAGCATTAAAATGAAATAATGACATACTAGTGGTATTTTGAAGTCTATGTTTTAAAAATAAATATTTGCAGACGAACATAAGAGGCTATGGACTCTGAGAAACAAACTGAGGGTTCTAGAGGGGAGGGTTCTAGAGGGGTGGGGGGATGGGTTAGGCCAGTGATGGGTATTAAAGAGGGCACGTTCTGCATGGAGCACTGGGTGTTATGCACAAACAATGAATCATGGAACAGTACATCAAGAACTAATGATGTGATGTATGGTGATTAACATAACATAATAAAATTAAAATAAATAAATAAATAAATAAATAAATAAATAAATAAATAAATAAATATTTGCTTAAGTGAGTATTAGAAATAGAGCTAGTAGCTGTGTTTCTATGTTTTAAATAATATTTTGTAGATTATCAGACCCAGGGTTTTGGTTGATTGAACATACGTAGTTGATAAACGTATATGGGAAAATTTAGTATCAACAGATAAAAAAGGAAAATGGAAAAAAATAGACTGAGATACATGTATTTGTTTTGTATTTGTTTTGACTTTGAGTCATATTAACTAATCCATTGGTAGACCATACTGAGGAGTGAGAAAAATTATCCTGTTCTCATCTAGCTCTGAATAAGATAGACAGTGTGCATCACTTGGATAGAAGAGACTTGAGATATGCTAATTTCTCATGTTTCTTGTTTTTTTTATGAAGGAAGAATCTTCTGTTAAGTACCGTTTTCAAAATCAGATTGAACTTTTAAGCATAAAATAATTTATGATTTTTTAGAAGTATTTATAATTTTTAATGTATTTTTATGGTATATGGACATCCATATCACATATCAATATAAATTGATTTTCTGCAGTTTTTTTGGGGGGGTGTTTGCATATTTCTTGAAAGGAATGAAGAAAAAGTTACTTTAGTATTACATTTTTTTAGCATTACATTTTTTATGCTGATATTTATACCATTTTACCATATACATTTCAAGTTATGTCTTACTTTGTTTTCTACA
The DNA here is from genome assembly GCF_029215605.1 of Mirounga angustirostris. Lineage (NCBI taxonomy): Eukaryota > Metazoa > Chordata > Mammalia > Carnivora > Phocidae > Mirounga > Mirounga angustirostris. The sequence goes on along the minus strand of NW_026991710.1, from coordinate 141,584,904 downwards.
GAATGGTCCACAAAATATGCAGAAATTAAAGTACTACTAATGAAAATATTAATATTTTTATGACAGAAAAGGTGCAATTTCTCATCACCAAACCCTTTGTATGTGTATGCATAAATATGCACATGCATACATAGATAAGCATATACATAATTTGCACATGCATAGACACACATATTTGCATGTATAAGCTTTCTTCTAGGTAAAACTCAACTGATTATTCATATATAGCTTATCTACCTTGTGGCTTAACTGTGACAAATTTTTCATCTTGCGAGTTTCTTTTCATAAATCAGAATGTTTCTATATTGTTTTTGTTTTTTGTTTTACCAGTAAAATAGTAAGAGTTTTGGGAAAATATAATAGTTTTAAATAAATTTCAGTAAAACCATTTTGATGATGGTAAAATCTGCTTTATAATAAAGGAAAGCATACTGATGCCCAAAATAAATTTGTTTGTATTTCTCCACGTAGAATTTTCTGTGCCATTACTTCTGTTCATTAGTGTGGCTAATCATGAGTTGACACAACAGAAATTGACTGAAAAAGAGTTTTAATGAGGACATGCATCTTCTTGAATATGACATGAAAACTTAATGTTTACTACGACAAACTTAGAGGGGAAATGCATGGATGAACCTAGAGTGGTAGCATGATAAAATTTTAAACAATTTAATAAAGACTTTAAATAGATAAGCTGTAGCTTAAAGAAAAAAGAAAACAACACTTTTTTTTTTCCTTTTCATTTCATTAACCCTGCCTTGTTTTTGGTCATGGATTAATTTGGGTTAATAATAGCTAAGTCACCGAAATTTTTAGCAGGAATTCCTGTCAGTTGTTTAGAGAATCCACAGGTACTAAAGTGCTATCTGTACAAGGAATCCCTTTTATTCAAAAATTCTTTTTCTCCAGGATATGATATTCAGGTAGCCTGAGATGAAATAGTTGGAAGCAAAATGTGTTTTGCATACATTTCCCTCATTTTACTATCCAATCCAGCTTGGAGTTGTTCCCCTTGGTATCCTCCATGGCAGTGAATTACAATCAATAGATTAATAACAAAGAAGCTGAATTTAAATAGATGCAGAGATTTCAAGACAAATCCGTTTCACATTATTGATGTGTTTCTCCTGCTCAGGCGGATTTCTGAGGTGTGGAAAGAGGGGCAAGGATTGTGCCTGTGGCTTAGATCAGGATCCTTCAGCCATTTCATAGCAAACCAGTCAGGGGCTCTCTTCTTAAATCTGGACCTCTGTGTGCGAAGGGCAGCCTAAATTCTTCTGGCTCATCAGTGGCATGTAATTCAACAAAATTTCCTCAAGAACTGGTGTGCTAGGAGACCATTGCTAAACTCAAACTGCTGAGTCTAGGCAGGAGAGAGAGACGTGGGCACATGTGCACCTGTGCACATTATATCAATAATATCGATATATTGGTAATATTACCACCACTATCTCTCTCCATTCTTGCAAAGATTAGTGGAGAGTGAGAACAAAGACTGAGATCTTTGAAAGGACAGTGGGATGCTAAGCCATATGCTTATACATTGTTTCTCTCTTTTCAGGATCAGTTTGTAGAGCTTCATTTGATTTCCATAAATTTTCTCATCCTTTGCAAAACATCTCACATATACCAATAGTCAGATCCTGATGTCCCATTGCAATCAGTCTCTGGCTACAAAGGAAGAACTGTTGAGATTTCCTCTGGAGCTTTTATTCCCTTCAGTGAACAGAGCTGTTCATTGTATGATGGCTATAATTATTTTTGAAACTGAAAAAAACTAGTGTGTGAGAAAACACCCCCCCCAACTTATCTTTCCCTTCGTAAGCTACACTACCATACTTTTTAAGGTAGAGTATATGTGTATTGCAAAATGGAGGTAGTGCCTCTCTCCCAGATGACTTTAATTTTCACTTGTTTACATGAGGGTCTTTTTTTTTTTTCCATGTTCTTAGATGGTATTTATTGATAGTAGCCTCAAACAATAGATAGATCTGATCCATGCCTTACAATAGAGGCATGGTTGTGCCATAATGCTGCTTTGTGTCAGGGCTTGGGGCCTTTTGGCATTTTTTCTAGTGGAAAAATTGGTGTTCTTAGAATTAAAATTCAGTGTTGACAACACACAAAGATAATTATATGGTCACAATATTTTCTAAAAATGTCTTCAATCATTTAAAATGTGAATTCTGAACCATAATTTGATCTGAATCATTATTTGATCAACTCACAAGACTTGATTTAGTATTTTTGTATCGTTTTGGACAAATTACTTGTTGGGTATTTAAGTGCTAATAGCCATGTCAGTTTGCATTATACATTAGTTATATCATCCATGGTGGCAACTTTGGCTCATAGAAGCCCTCTAGAAAACCTGAAAAAAAAATTCAACCTAGAAATGAACAATGCATGTTCATTTATTCCATGTCAGGTTTAGTACATAAGAACTACATAGGGCTTATAAATGAGAAATGTATTTTCTCTTCCTATCCAATTCTGATTTTTTTATACAAGAATGGTATTTAACCTGTTTTACCCCCAAAATCTAGGAAAATAAATATAAGATTTTCCATAAAATGTAGGAATCAGGAATCTTACATTGCTCTATTCTATGTCAGTGCTATTTTCTCCATTGAATAATAAACATTGCATAAAGGTTTGCATTTTTAATTTACAAGATAAAATCAAGATTAATAATGCTTCATTTGGTTCATATCACAGTAACCTACATACATGTGCAAGAAGGTAAATTATATTTATTTCTTTTCAATGGCCTTATGTTACTAAATTGTGAATCAAATTTATAGAGCAAGAGATTGATTACATATACCTCAAAGGTGTTCAGATTTTAAGAAATAAGATTCTTATCTCAGACTATGTTAACCTAACATAGTAGTAAGTATTGTGAAGATTGAAAAAAAGAGTAGATATATAGGAAGTCCTATTTTTTAATAGGAAACCTCCATTGATTAGAGAGGTGATCAGTCCTGCCTACACATGAAATTTACTAAGCATTCACGTAAAAAGCAGTTGCTAATCTGGGGTAGATTCTGGGCACTTTGTGTATGTCTTTGTGTGTATGTGTGTGTATATGTGTGTGTGTTTTAATTTTTAAGAGTTATAATAAAATATACATAACACAAAATTTCCTATTTTGACCATTTTTATGTGTACAGGTCAGTGGTATTAATTCACATTTTTGTGAAATTACCACCACTATCTCTCTCCAGAACTCTTTATCTTCCCAAACTAAAATGCTATACCCATTAAACCCAGTTTCCCCTCTTCCCAGTTTGCGGCACGCAGCATTCTACCTCCCACCTCTATGAATTTGACTATTCTAAGTATATTATATAAGAGGAATCATACAGAATTTGTCCTTTTGCGACTGACTTACTTCACTTAGCCTTATCACCACAGGGCTCATCCGTGTTGTAGAATGTGTCAGAATTCCCTTCTTTTTAAGGGTTATATCATATTCTATTGTATGGATACACTACATTTTTTTTCCATTCATACACTGATGGATACTTGGGTTGCTTCCACATTTTCGTCATTGTAAAAATGTAACTATGAATATTGACATGCAGATATTTATTTGAATCTTTGCTTTCATTTCTTTTAAATATGTACTCATAAGTGGAATTGTTAGATCATATAGTAATTCTATGTTTAATTATTTGAGGAACCACCATATCATTCTCCATAATGGCTGTATCATTTTACTTTGCCACCAGCAATACGGAAGAGTTCCAATTTCTCCACATCGTTACAATATTTGTCATTTTGGTGTGTGTGTGTGTGTGTGTGTGTGTTTTGATAATATCCATCCTGATGGGTGTGAATGTGTTTGTTTTTTAAACTCTACAGTTTATTATTTTATGCAGATACAGTTGAAAATCACAGGGTATAAGCAATGACTTATCAAAATAATTCTCCTCAGTGATTCTGTTTTGGAATACAAATAGGTGTTTTTTTGTTTTTTTTTTTTTTTTTTTTTCAAAACAACCACAAATGTCAGAGAATTTTAAATTACTTAGTCACATTTTCAGATCTGATGCCAGAAGTCCCCCAAAGATAAAATCATCATTTCCATTGAAGAATACTTCCTGTGTGTCAGGTATTATAAATAACACAATCATTGGGCTAAATTAAAAAGTAAATATATTCCTTAATTTGCAGAGGAAACTGAAACTGAGAGGTGTTAATAAAGGTGACAAAGCTAATAAGTGTTGTAGTTGGGTTTGAAATCTTGTTATTAGTGGATTAGAAGTTCATTTGCTCTTTCATTATGCAATATGGCTTTAGATTTAGCTCATCTGTATGCACATTTTTGGTCTGTGTCTCTATTCAGAGATACATTTTTTTCATGAAAAGACATGGTAGGAATGACACAGGGGAACATAGGTAGCTAAAAGGTTAACCATCAGGTACACATTGGATCACATTTAGGACCACTACCAAGGAAAGGAGGTGTTTGTAACTTGTATTCTAATTTTCAGAATGGAGGAATATAGATTTTTAAACTCAGTTATATAATTGTTATCTAATAAGTACAAGGGTTGTTGCATTGAGGTGTATTTCCATCACTTGGGAATAACTTAACAGCATATCTGTAGGACAAGAATGTGTTCCAAAGATGTACAAAAGCTTCTGAGGAATACCTTCTTGGAAGTTACTTTTCACTGAAGTATCCTGAACACAATTCTCAACCCACTCTTTTATATGAAATGTGGAAAAGAAATACACGTTTTTAGTATATTAAATTATTGGCATTGAAACTTAGAGGCAACTTTGGCCTAGCCACTTATACTGTTTCCAATGTGCAGGCTTAAATTTCTACTTGGATATGCTATTCCACCTTCACATAGCACTTATTACTTGAAAACTGCTTCTTAAATTAAAATAAAATCTGTTTCCTTGTGTCCAATTCTTGCTCTTACACCCTTGATCAGGAGTGAGTAAATTCATCCTTCTACATGAAAATTATGTGAATATTTGAAAGTAGCTAGTATGGTACTCTTTCTAGAAGATTTTTAATTAATTAATTAATTTTAAAATTAATGAAAGATTTTGATTAGATACTCTGCTGCTCATCATATAGATACTGGAATATCTCAGCACAATCTCTTCTAGTTCTAACATTTCACACTTTTTTTTACATAGATTGGTAATTTTGCTATTTAGCTCTAGATTTTTTTTCTCTCCTCTTAGCATATTTCTTGATAATTCTACCAGGTTCTCCTCTTCTGTGCTTTAATATTGCATTGCGATAGCTAAAATAAATGGTTGATAGGCAGGATAGTTGAGTGGGCATTTGATTAGATCATCTAGACATGAATTTAAATCACAATTATGGCAAAATAGGCTATATTACCTTATGCAAGTAATTTAACCATTCTAAAGTTCTTTTCTCTTCAATAAAATATGAGTAGATTCCTAATTTACAAAGTTGTGTAACTGAACAAAAAAGTATGTAAAACCTATGCATACAATAATATGTGAAATGTTCAGTATTTTTCCTTCTCTCTCATATTTCTTCTGAAGACAATTAGTAAACTTTCACTACTTTTATGTATTTGAAAACAATGTTTTTGTCCTGACATAATAATTTGTTCCTTCTATACAATATTTCAATAATCAGAGTGGCCATGTTAATTATTGGACTTAATACTGTTAAACAGTAGTTATTTTGAGAGTTTTTATGAAAAATTATATTCCTTGACACATTTGAAGGAATTTGTAATTTTCAAGACTTTGGGTTAAATAAACTGTTACTTTATTATATTAAGTAACATACATTACAATTTTGTAATTAATACAATGAAATGTCTTAGATTTTTTTTTTTAAAGATTTTATTTATTTATTTATTTGAGAGAGAGAGAGAGAGAGAGAAACAGCATGAGAGGGGATAGGGTCAGAGGGAGAAGCAGGCTCTCTGACGAGCCGGGAGCCCGATGTGGGACTCGATCCTAGGACCCTGGGATCATGACCTGAGCCGAAGGCAGTCGCTTAACCAACTGAACCACAGAGGCGCCCTGAAATGTCTTAGGTTTATAAGTAACACATATGGTATGGTAAAAAAGAATACCAGTGTTGGAGTCAATAAGTCAGGTTTTGTTTTTCTAGTTTTTCCAGTTGTTAACATAAAACTCAATTTTATACAATTTAAAAAACAGACTTTTTAAAAGAGTAATATCAGAAAGTCTCCCCAGCTTTATTACTTTTCTTTTTTTAACTTTAAGTAATAAGAATATTACTAAGGCTCTTTTTTTTTTTCTTAAAGATTTTATTTATTTATTTGACAGAGAGGGGATACAAGCAGAGGAAGTGGGGGAGGGAGAAGCAGGCTTCCCACGGAGCAGGGAGCCAGATGCAGGCTCGATCCCAGGACCCTGGGATCATGACCTGAGCCGAAGGCAGACGCTTAACGACTGAGCCACTCAGGCACCCCACAAAGGCTCTTTTTAATAAACTTTCTTTTTCAGAGCCATTTTAAATTGATAGCAAAATTGAGCAGAAGGTACAGAGATTCCCACACACATGCACACACACATGCACTGTCTCCCCCATTATCAACATATCCCACCAGAATGATGAACGTAAACAGACACATCTTCATCACCCAGTGTCCCTCGTTTACATCATATTCACTCTTGGTGTTATACATTCTATAGGTTTGGACAAATGTATAAAGACACGAATCTATCATTATGGGATCATACAGAGTACATTTACTGCCTTGCCTATTCATCCCTCCCTTCCCCTAACCCCTGGTAATCACGGATATTTTTACTGTCTCTATAGTTTTGCCTAATACAGGATGTTATATAGTTGGAATCATGCAATGTGTAAGCTTTTCAGACTGACTTCATTCACTTCCAGTATGCATTTAAGTTTCTTCCATGTATTTCCATGGATTGGTAACTCATTTCATTTTAACATTGAATAATATTCCATTATCTGGATGACCACAGTTTATTTATTCATGCACCTACTGAAGGACTTCTTAGTTTTTCCTAAGTTTAGCAATTATGAATAAAGCTGCTATAAACAACTGTGTGCAGGTTTTTTTTGTGGACATAAGTTTTCAACTTAATTGGATAAATACCAAGAAGTGTGATTGCTGAAACATATGGTAAGAGTATGTTTATTTATGTTAAGAAACCACCAAAAGTGTCTTCCAAAGTGGCTGTACCATTTTGCATTCCCTTTAGCAGTAAATGAGAATTCCAGTTGCTCCACATCCTCACACCATTTATTTGCATAATTTATTTGCCCCTTAGGTATTTCATTTGGTAACCCTTTCAAAGCACCTGGAAATAAATGATTACTTTTTTTCTATTTTATCTAGAAAATCTGTGTACATGTTCAGAACCAATTGATTATTTTTGATTATATGATACCCTATGTCTTTTTAATCTTAAGAATTTATTATTTTACTTTTTGGAAGGGGCTTTAAGTATGAAAAGATCTAAATATGGATAATTTTTCTTCCTACATATTGATTTCTAATATGATGGTAGATCAGGGATATTACAATCAAGCCACTCATCAAACTCAGGTGTGGAGTATTTTGTATACATAGTCCCATACCCTCCCTACCCATTGCATCATTAGCTCAGGGCGTGGATCCCTGCACTTTCTACTCTTCACAAACTCTCCAACAAATGCATCTGTCCTAGACCGTTTCGAGCTTCAGTTAAAAAAAAAAAAAAGTTGCATAACTCCTTATTCTATTGTTTTTGTTCTTTTAACTCAATGCTCTGCAAGCAGCAAATACACCTGTCATTTGGCATATTTATTACTACATTTGATATAACTAATTGAAGGACTGAATAAAAGTCTAGAGTGGAAGAATGGAATTTTGAGTATGATTTTGTTTCATTCAAATACAAGCAGATGAATTTATTTGATATAGTGCTTATTTTTGAGGAAGCTATGCTTTATTGTACTTAAGTTATAATTTACATTTACTCTTTTGTTTATTGACGGTAATTTGACTTTTTAATGGAGGAGCATTTTCCTAGCATTTTCGTGTACATTGTTTCATTTGACCTTCACACACACAAAATCTTTCAAAGTTTGTAAGGGGAGTAATATTGTTGCTAAATGCAACATGAAGAAACTGGGAATAATTCGGGTTTTGATTTGCTCAGGTTCCACAAATATTGATAAATACAATTAAAATTAGTATTCAGATCTCCCAGATACTAATCTTGTTGATTTCCAAGATATCATACAGTTTCTGTTAATTTATTGTTTAATTGCAAAACAACTTATTTATTTAGCTCATTTTGTTAAGCATAATTTTCAAGAGTCCAAAAAAAAGCTGTCATTTGTTGAATACTTACTACATACCATAAGCATTTAGCTTTTATCTCACTCAGTTTTCAATACCACCTTTGATTTTTATTGCTTTTATTTTGCTCCCATTTTTATTCCTTTCATTGTTCCCATTACAATGAGAAGGAAAATTGATGTTCAGTGAAGGCAAATAATTTGCCTATGATCATGCAGCTATTTGGAGTAAGAACCAGAATTCATATCTATTTCATTTGATCCCAAATTCTGAGCCTTCTCCAGATCATGACCTGGGTCAACATTTATGCTGGGGACTTGCTATTTCCATGATCATTCATTGCAACTTCAAGTTAGACTTCTTAAGGAAGCTGCTGTTGCTACTAGAAAAAGGATGGAATTCTTTCCACTTACTGTAACTTTGTATAAAATTTAATCAAAAGCATTTGCCTTCTAATTTCTGATCTTTAAAGTGAGAAGTTTGCAGAGAATGATTTTTAGGCTTCCTTTTATCCCCTAAGTTTTATCTTTCTAGTGCTCTGTAAGCCCTGTGAATGGCATGCTAATGAATAAATCTTTGAATATAAATGTTGACATGTTGTAACACTTAATTCTGCCAATAATTTTTATTCATATTATTTTAAAAAGATCAGTAGTTTGTCATTAGAAGGATGAGTTTAGTTTTCAAGAGAACTTTGCGGAAGCAACATTTTAAAATAATATTTGGAGAAAACTTGGTTAGCAACTTAATTTATCAAATTGATTTTAAAATACTTTATCATCATACATATAGCTGGCTAATTATCAGTTAGTATGTATTAGGCCTGTAATATTTTACAATGTTCTTATATGTTTCATATGATTCAGTTTCATATGATTGGAAGAATGGGGCTTGCTGTTGCTAAATTTGCAGTAACTCAATCTGTTAACGGACTTGCCCAAAGTTACATTAAAGAACTATAATGCTAACTATTTATCTTAAATGGCACATCTAGAACTAGACTTTATGTCATTTATCACCTACTCGTGTGCCATCTCACTATACTATATTCTCCACAATTACTACCTGCTACCTTTAACCGTCATCATAAAGACAAGCTAATTATGGCTCTATTGCAGTGGAGTTGGTTGTATATCCAGTTAAGAATAGAACATTTAAATAAATTTAATGCAAGATGGGCAACAATGTGTTTATAATTCCAAACTTTTATGCAGGACAAGAGGTAACACTACTTTAGGAAAACTTTGTGGGCATGGGAATCAGAGAGCACTAGGTTTGAGTCTGGGCTATACTATTTGTATTAGCCCTTCAAACTTGGAAAAATTAATTAACCCAAGGCCAAAGGTAATATTTGCAGATTAACATTTAACTTAAGCCCTGAAGGCTTTCAAGAGATAGTTAATAAAGAGGCAGGGGAAGAGGAGATGTAGGAAAACTCATAGGCTGTCATTTAGGCTCAAAGCATCTTAATTATTTACACAACGTTGTCATATTTTTTTCACACATTTTAAAAATGTTCTCTCAAGAACACTTAAACTATGCACAAAAGCTTTTATCCTAAAATGTTGAGAATTCCTATCAAAAAAAAGAGACAAACCAAAAACCAGACTCTTAACTATAGAGAACAAATAGATGGTTACCTGAGGGAAGGTGGGTGGGGGGATGGGTTAAAGAGGTGATGGGGATTAAGGAGTACACTTGTCATGATGAGCACAAGGTGATGTATGGAATTGTTGAATCACTATATTATACACTTGAAGCTAATATAACACTCAGTTAACTATACTTAAAGTATTAATTAAAGAATTAAAAAAAGAATTCCTATCAAAAAAGGAACTAATGAACATATAGATTTCCACTTAGTTTTGACACTCTATACTGTAAATTTTGTGTAAATTTTGAGCATTATTTTTTAGTAAATGGAGGTGCATCTATGCACAAAATTGTATTCCTTAACCATTTTAAATTGAAAGCATTAGGACTAAAATAGACATTAATTATATATATATGTCTAATTTTATATGTATACACATATATGTGTGTATATATATATGTAGTCCGCTAAGTGTTAGTCCTGAAATTAAACTGTTTCCATTAATTAAGTTCTAATTATTAGATTTTGATCACTATTGTCTCTTATAAGGTAAAAATCAGTATTATGGGTTGAATTATGTCCCCCCAAAAGATATATGTTGAAGTCCTAACCCCTCACACATGTATTTGTGACCTTATTTGAAAATAGAGTCAGGTGCCTGGGTGGCTCAGATGGTTGGACATCTGCCTTCAACTTAGATCATGATCCCAGTGGGTTCAAGCCCTGCATCAGGCTCCCTGCTTGGCGGGGAGCCTGCTTCTCCCTCTCCCTCTGCTGCTCCCCCTGTTTGTGCTTTTTCACTCTCTCTCTTAAATAAAGAAAATCTTAAAAAAAAAAAAAGAAAATAGAGTCTTTATAGATACAATCAAATTAAGATGAGATGATACTAATTTAGAATAAGCTGTAATCCAGTATGGCTGGTGTTTTTATATAAAAAAGAGCAATGTAACAGATGGACACATAGGAGAAGGCCATGTGACCACGGAGGCAGAGATTAGAGTTATGCTGCCACAAACCAAGGAACACCAAGGATTGCCAACAGTCATCAGAAGCTAGGAGAGAGGCATGGAATAGATTCTCTTTCTGAGTACGCAAGAAGGGACCAATACTTCTGACACCTTGATTGCAGGCTTCAAGCTCTCAGAAATGTGAGAGGATAAATTTCTCTCTTCTTAAGCCACCCAGTTTGCAGTACTTTGTTATGACAGCTCAAGGAAATCAATACAGTCAGTGTTATCAAAATGATGTTTAAATAATTCCTATAGGGCTCCTGGGTGGCTTAGTCAGTTAAGCATCTGCCTTCGGCTCAGGTCATGATCTCAGAGTCCTGGGATCTATCCCCACATCTGGCTCCCCACTCAGCAGGGAGTCTGCTTCTCCCTCTCCCTCTGTTGCTCCCCCTGCTTGTGCTCTCTTTCTCTCTCAAACAAATAAAATCTTAAAAAAATAATTCCTATAATTACTAAATTGATTTCATTTCATAAGCATAAGAGCTGATGTACAAATAGAGACTGTCTTCCTTTGATCTAAATATTGAAAATAGTATATATTCATTATAACTTTTAACTCATGAATTTTTGAGTATATAAAATTTTATATAATGTGTGTGTGTGTGTGTGTGTTGGATGAATGTTCTTGCTTAAGCAGCATCTGTTTTTCTGTCTTCAACAACCTGATTTTCTCTTGGAAAAACATACCTCACTACACAGGTTTTTATAGGTCGATGTCACCCAAAACCTGGAAGTGCTTATGTGACCTACATCTGAATAAATAGGGTCTCCCTGGTCCCTCTTCTCAGCAAATAGTTTAGGGATGAGAACATGACCCAAATCAGGCCACTTAGATTTGGGAGATATACAGGGGAATTATAGGAAAGAGAAATTCTCTTTTTGCAGGCGTAGCTATATAATATGACACAAGCCTGGAAATACCCAGAGTGATTTTGACAAGACCCCAAGCACAGAAGTTCAGTGTTAAAAATGAAGCAAGTAGAACTCATCCTGAATATGGTTTGGGGCATGTCTGAAATGGGCTGCAACCATAGGTTCCTTTAACTTTTCTTTCTTTGGTTAAGCCGATTTTAATCAATTTCTCTTATGTCCAACTAAAGGATCCACACTATATAGAAACTAATACCTGGAACTGACTTGTAAGAAATCCTAAATGTAGGGCGCCTGGGTGGCTCAGTTGGTTAAGCGACTGCCTTAGGCTCAGGTCATGATCCTGGAGTCCCGGGATCGAGTCCCGCATTGGGCTGCTCGGCAGGGAGTCTGCTTCTCCCTCTGACCCTCCCCCTCTCATGCTCTCTCTCTCTCTTATTCTCTCTCTCAAATAAATAAATAAAATCTTAAAAAAAAAAAGAAATCCTAAATATAGTTGGTTGAGTAGGGACCAGGGCAGAGAGGATACCTAATCTTGTATAAGAGGTAGTCACACCATCTTTATTATAGGGATACCGTGGCTATTACGTGGTCTGTTGAATCTGGAGTCTCATGACCTGTACCTATTGAAGCTGGTCCTTTCTTGGACCTGTGAGTTACTTGTGCTTTTTCCTGGAATTTCTATATGTTGATAACATATTTGACTGCATATTTCCCAAAGCTTTACTTCATTTCTGTGGCTGCTCTTGTCATTGCATCAGCAGCTAAAAAAAAAAAGGACATGAAAAGCTTTTGGCCTTCATAAAACCTAAAAGTTCACTTTATGGAATTATATTTGGATAGAGGTTCAGGAAAATATTCAATTTAAGTTCTATCAGATTAAATAGTTGATATGAACCAGACTTTCTTCAAAGGTCAGAGCAACTTCCTCTCAATTAGTTGTTCTAGGTGACACATTAATCTATAGCAGATTCCTGGTTTCTCTTCCATTGGGCCCTTGTGATGGAGAGTTTGAGGGTCTCCTGGGAGCTTGTGCTGTAACAGTGTGCATTCGGAGCCTGACTTCTGAAAGTAGTGAACTCATCTGAGCTATTATGCTGAAAATGCCTTGAGATGTTTCAAAAAGTCCTTGAAGAAGATTGGACAGTGTTACTGTAAAATCTTTGATTTGGATAATGTGGATGAACCACAAGCAAATATCCTTGCTTTTCCCTGTTTTGAGAATGACAAAAAATTGCCTCAGTGGAGAGAGAACTAAGCAGCAACAGTCTCCAATTCCCAACCCAAAGATCTCTTCTCTAAGAAATGCCTAATTTATGAACTTAAGTCATCAGCCTGTATTACCTCTTGGTAAATCAAGCTCTTTCAGGCAGTAAGAATAGAATAAGGAACTGGATCCAAAATCTCATCCAGAGAGAAACAAACATTGAATGTGATCTCTGAGACTGGGATCCCAAAATATGGAGGCAATATGGACCTCTCAAAATGCTCTGGTTGTTGGCATAAGAGGATAACTGGGCAACCATTCCTCTGATCCACCGTTTTTTTTTTTTTTTTTTTTAATTTAAAACCATAAAAATCTGGAAAGTTATACTGATTTTTATTAGACTCTAGAATGATACAAACTGTGTATGACTCTATAAATGTGCTTGGCCATTAGTTGTATATTTTCATTGTAATGGCTTATACTTGGTAGAGAAGAGTAAAAAAGCAAATTCAGTTTAAGAATAGAAGTTTTATATTTCAGGACTTGTTTGGAAGGCATTATCACAAGTCTTTTATTTGAGAGCCCACTTAATAACCAGCTGAAACCATCCCAAATAACTGTATCAGCAAGAGTATTTTAAGGTCATTTTTTGTATTTTCTTCTGCACCTGGCTTAGAGTAGGACTGAAAATTATTTCTGGTTGAAGCTGGGACTCGGCACAAGACTGCGATAGGGATAAAAATAAAGAAATGAGGTCAAGGAAGATGAGTGGCATGCTTGAAGAAGAAACTCTCAAACTTTGGGTGCTTTCCACTTAATTTAGAACACAGAAGAAAAGCAGATAAAGTCAACTGTGAAGCTGGACAATCAGTCCTAAATATACAGGGAAATTCGATATTTTGGCATATCATAAGGTGTACTAAACAGAACTCAATAGTTGAGGCAGTTTGTCTGTCTTATTAGGAATGTCATCTTCTATCAGTGGGTATCAGAAGGGCAATTCTGATTGAAATTTTTTTGACAAGATATGTTAAATGGTATTTCATAAATATTTAAAATATGAAAGTGAAAAACAGGATTATCTTATTGGGAGTTTCATTCAACAGAAGGTCAAATATAATCCTATCTTTAATGATTTTATTTAAACTGTGGTGAGGAATTTAATTCAGTTCTAACCTGTAAGAGATGGGGGAACGGGAGGTTATTTAGATAGATGCCTTCAAAAGAATTACCTATACAGAATGATGTGGAGTTGCAGAAATCTGGAAGAAAAAAAAAGTTGTATTTGCAGAACTCCTGATAGTATGCACATGTTTAAAGACAGGAAATCTAACCCATGGGGAAGAGAATGAATATTTAGCTAAACTAGAACAGGTTCAGTTCTAGAGCCAGGAAACTAGGAAGAGTCTCAGAATAAGGATCCTGGCAGGGAAAAAAGATGAAGAACTAATTACCAGAACAAAGGAAATTACAGACTAGGTCTCAGGGTCAGAGAGCAGGGTGATATCACATGAGAGACACATGATCAGAGGTGGGTTTGAGGAAGTAGTTATATATGGTTATCCATCTGAGAATGTTAAACTGGACCTCTAGGGAAGCAGGTCCTATAGGGACTTCTATTGAGCTAGCTGGAAGGTGACATTTCTATTTCATACCCTAGGATATATTTTTCATTATCTCTTACATAATTTCATCTGCTAATTGTGATACTTAAACATGCCCCGCTTCAGTCCAAATATGGAGTCACACTTAGGTGTCATGATAACCATATAGAAATAATGAAAGGCATAAGGCAAAAAATCAAACACCCAAACAAACAAAAATGTACTGATATAGCAAGTCTATGAGGGATTTACAATCTATAGAAACAAATGGCAAGTTTTTTTGTGTTTTTTTTTGTCCTTTTGTCCTTAACCCCCAAAACTTTACCCATATTTGTAATTTTTTTTTTCTATTTGGAGATAACCTGTGCTGAAGTTGACACTCAACCCTCTCTCACTAATCACTAATTTGTTTATTTTTTAACCTACACTGAATGGGTTCCTACAGAGTTTTAAACTGATTTATGGAAACAGTATATTTTATCAATGAGTAGATGTTAATTTGAAAATTAATACATTACTCAAAGTATGCTTAAGTACAAATGTATTTGTTGACAAAATAGTTGTTTAATATATGAAGTTTCAAGATTTAAAAATTCTATATGGAGATAAATTACCTTTTTATTCAAGTATCCTGACATTTTTTTCACCCTGAAAACTACATTACTGTTGATTAGTTTAAAATGTCTATGCCTTTACAATAAATTTAACACTGCTTTATATGCAGTATATTTAAGTCCAATATTTTTTCTAGCTAGAGCATTATTAGTTTAAGTTAAATTGAAATTCTCACCAGATTTAAATCTCACAGGCCATATTTTATTTTTATTAAAAAGTTTCCTATTGACAGTGCACATGTGAGAGCTATAGTTTTAATCACAGAACATGACTTAAGTCTTGCTGAGCTGATAAAAACTGAATCACCATGCTGCCAAGTTAGGTTCCATATTGCAGCCCTGTTTTTAATTAGATGGTTAAATTGCTGTCAGACGGTGCTTTTAAACCTTATCTTCACCTTTCCATTAAGCAAAGGACATTCAGTATCTCATACAGAGAAATACAGGAATGATCTTTTTTTTTTTTTTTTTAAATTGGTTATTCCTTTTCCATACCTACTTTCTTTGGTTTTAGCAATTTCTTTTTTTCATGTTTTGTTGTTGTTGTTGTTGTTGTTGTTTTTGGATAAAGCTTGAGTATTTGGACTCAAATTTCAGTCCTAATTTCAGTTTATTATCTTTTCAAGAATGACTTTCGGGACATGAAAAATTAATAAATATTATTTTATATGTGGATTATTTTGTCTATTAATCCTTGGTTGACTATACTTAAATAGCCTTCTAGAATTCAAGAGAATTCAGAGGTTTTTCAGAATCTGGAAATCATTTAGTTCCCATATTCAGATTCTTTCTTAAAATTATCTCTTATTATATGACATTTCAGAAAGAAGGTAGCGGTTACTTCTAATACTATTTATTTTCTTATATGTAACTTTTGGTGGATGGAAGGGAATTATGAAGTTCAGTCGTGTATAGTTCAGTAGCATATAAATGAAATTAATAATTAAGAATATGTATAAGACACTTTTATTGAGCTAAAACAGCTGATGAATTGGAAATGCAATTATTGGAAAAAAACAAAAAATTGATTATAATTTTATAGAGGACAGACTTCAGTTAAGTAAATTTGAATGGCAAATTAAAATAGTTACTAATAGCAACGACCTTAAATTCACTTTAAATTCATATAAATTTTTTTGGTAACATGGACAAAAGTAGGCAAGGAGTATTCCTTTAGCATCCTTGGTAATATTGTGCTGTTGTGTTGAGAATTACTCTGAGACTCCCCATGGATGGAGCGAGGGCCTACATGCCATATGTTTACTGATTCAGCATAATCTTTTCAGTTATTAAGGGTTTGTTTCTTCCCACTCAATTTCACTTTCACTTTCGTATCTGAAAATGAGCAATAATTCTTCCCTCATAAGTCTTGTGAGAGGATTAAATCATATGTATGAAGGTTTGAGGACTGTACTTAGCCCATAAAAACACTTTATTATTAATAATACTAATAATAATATAATTACAATATGATGGCTAATTATATAATTATAATGGCTAATAACATATATCAGTAGGTAATTATAGCTCTTGACTTATATTTCCAAGTACAACTATACCTTTTTTTCTAAACATAATGCTACCTTGAGCATTTATTTAAAAATATAAACCCTTAAAAATGCCCAAAGGCAAATTACTTTAGCACTAGGCAAGAATTCTTTTTAGTTTTAAAAAGTCATGTATTAATGCTTAGCAGTCCAGATTTCCTACTGCTAAATTAGTAGTAATGTTTATTATGATGATGATGTCATGATACCATGATATTATGACTAACATATCCTGCCAATGACTCTGAACTAAATTAAATCACAGTGGCAATAATGGGCAATCCTGCTGAGTATCTCTGCTAAGCACGGACAATTAAGAAAGAAAATCATTAGTTGTAATTGGAGAATTCATGTTTGTATGTGGTAGTTTTTCACAGGAAACTAAAGAAGATGAATCCAAATAAGCCCAAAATAATACAATAATCAGTCCTCATTGCCTCATTAGCATCTTAAGAGATAATGACAATTGAGCCCTTTAGTGTGTTTTCCAGAACCTAATTAAAAATGCAATTTATAATTCTTAGAATTGAATATGGAAAAAATATTTGTCAGAATGTGACTTAAGTTGAGCTCTTCTAAACTTTTTTGGGGTTTTTTCTATGATAATTAATATAATTCAGATGAAATAAACTCATGTCTCTTACACTATTTTCCTTTTTAAAGCTTGGATGTTTTAGCTGTAAACACACAAGTATGTTTGTATATGGTAAGGTCTCCACAATCAGCAAGCATTAACTTAGCATGTAGTAATTGCTAAGGGTGATGTAAAATACTTTTCATGATCTTAGGAATTGCACAAATCACTATATGGCTTTACTGATGAAGAAGCCAATATTCACTGGTGGTGTAATATGTGAGCTGATTAACTTTTAGCCCTGTGTACCAGCTTTTTCGATGGCTGGAGAGCCTCCAAGCTTCCTCGGTTTTTTATTTTTCCTCCCATTACTAGCCTATTTGCTATGCCTGGAAGCATTGCCACCTCCATTTTTGCCTATAACACTCCAACCAATAATTGAACATCTTTATATTAAATAATTAAATCACATATAAAAATTAGACTCTTTACGTCTGCCTCACATACCCCCCCAAAAAATGCCTTAAAGTCTTGATTAATGAATGGTATTTACATTATTGATTTCTCAGACTTGTAAGTTTAGCCTGTTTTTCAGCCCTTTCCTCTTCACTCAGATTCACTATTAATTTGTTGAAGTAATTTAGCAGTTTCTCACTCTATAGTAAATTTATATAAATTTTGATTTTTTTTAAATTATTTTTAGAGAGGGAGAGTGAGAAAGCAGGGGAGGAGGGGCAGAGGGAGAGAGAATCTTAAAGTTTCCATGTAGAGCCCAAGGTGGGGCTCAAGCTCACAACCTGGAGACCTGAGCCAAAATCAAGAGTCCTATGCTTAACCGACTGAGCCACCCAGTCACCCCAATTTTGATCTTTTAGTGTCAAGTAAGATAAACCAGCCCTGGCTAAGTTAAGCAAAAAGGTAATGGCTAAAGGGACTCTGAATAATCTAAGTAAGAGCTAAGATCGTCAACCTTTGGCGTGGTCCATATTCAAAATCCTGAGAAAGTAGATCTCACTGGCAGAGGTTAGGTCAGATATTCAGTTTGTGAGTCAGGTAGTTTCAGTTCACCCATTGGAATAGAAGCCACACTGACGAGGGGCAGATCCTCCAAGGAAGAGAAAGGTGGTACAAAAAGGAGAGGGAATGATTGCTGTCAGATGAATAAAATCAATGTCTTTATTTTTTTTTCCTTTCTTTCTCCATTCTTGGGTAATAATATTCTACTTCAGATCTAATCTTCTTTGTCTCTAGCTTTTTTTTTTTGCTCAAATCTATAATCCACAGGAGGGGACCAGATATCCTCAGACTAAAATTACAGTTCTGTGAAACAACTGCTTCCTCCTCTTCTCTGTCACACATTCTCTTGACTGTATGTGATTTTCTATTGTCACTTATCACTTATAATATTAATATCATAAAGTGTTCTTAAATACTTTGATCACAGAAACTGTGATTTTCATGACCTTATATTGTTTGTTAGAGAATAAAACACTTTAGTACAGTGAAGATATATTTGCTGAAGATCATAACAAAGCAGATTTATTCCTTTCATCCTCAGCAAATGTGAATATCCCTTTACTAAAATAGATTGTCTTAGAATAAAATAATTAAAAATATTTAAAATACAATAAATGTGTTTATTTTACTCATCTTTGTCTTTTTTTAGACTTCTAATAGAGGCAGTATCTTTTGACAGAGTAGGACTCAATAAATTTGAAAATATTATTAGACCAGGTTTTTATCAAATGAATTCTATTAATATGAATATTAAAACATATAAATAAATAAATTCATAGAGATATGAATATATAAATTCATAAGGATAAACAGATAAAGGTGAGAATTAAACTCAAATTAACTTCTTATGGTGTTTACTTTTAAAATTTATTTTGTTAATCATGCTTCAAAAATATTATAAATAAAATATGCAAGACAAAAAATAAAAAAGACATGGTCTTATTGAACACAAGACAAACATCTCATGGATGAAAATGGAGCCATGAGCCTGGTTGAAGCTGTAGGCTCCTGGACTTTAGGTCTGACATTATGCAGAGGAGGTCTGGAGTTCAACTTATTGGGTTAATGGACTAAAGGTGCCCTTGCACAGGACTTTATTTAAAAATTAGAGTTGCTATTTGAAAACAGGGGTAAAAATAGGGTTCCTTCCTACAAGTCAGGCGGTAGATGGGGAAATTCAGCATCTATTTGCAGTCATCTCATGCTTGAAGTTCAGGATGACATAAAGCTGCAATTGAAGCAAGAAAGAGACTTGTGCCCAGGATTGAACAAATTTTTCAGGGCTATAAGCTCAGGGACTAGACTAATAGTATCATTGGATGGAAGTTGGATCACCAATTTTAACTGTAGTTCTTGTTTGGGAGCCTTGAAAGTCCAAATGCAAGTAACTGCTCAAAGAATACAGGAAAGCAGGGAAGGAGATGGACAGAGGGAGAAAGAGATTGTTTCCTGACCAAAATGAACCTCAAAGTTCTAAAAGACTAAATAAATAAAGCAGAGAAACATTAACAAAGTTAACTAGCAAAATTAGAATAACTAGCAAAATTATGTTCTGAAATATATGCTTCAAAAGAATAATAAAATAAAATCTGGGAATAGACAGAATGCGAAAAGAAAAATATAAGTGAATTTGGAGGGATTACCAGAAATTGATAAACTGTGTTGGTAAGTTTGACTCTAAAAATAAAAGGTCAGAGACTAATTTTATATTGCTCAAATTTTTGAACAAAATGTTAGAAAACGGTAATTCATTTAAATGTAGGTGGTGGTTGGTAAGTGATTAAAGACTGCTAAGATCCTAGTGTTGTTTGGGAGAATAGTTAATGAAAACTTAAGTTTTTGTTAATGAAAACATAGAGTTAACTCAGTTTGTGAAGTGTGAAGTATTGCCTATTAAAGACTCCACCTATGACTCAAGCTTCCATGGCAGGGACTGTATATGCCATTTGTTTCTATCATCTGTTCATAATAATAGAACCTCATAATAGAACCTCAAGTGTCTGCTGGGCACATTGAAACTCAGACTGAAGGTTACATTTCTGAATCTCCTTGGAAGCTAAATATGGCCATATGACTAAGCTCTGGCCAAATGTAGAACTATTAAAAATGTCACATGTGACATTTGGCAATTATATGTAAATAGAACTCAAGAGGTCATCATGGACTAGGAACAGAAAGCCAGGTGCCGGGGATGGCAGAACAAGATAAGACTTCCTCAAGTCTGTGTCGCTGTGTAGCACCAAAATGGCCCAGACTGCTTGGTTTTTTATTTTATGGGAGGAAAAAGTAAGCTTATCTGTTTAAGCCGCTATTACTTTTTGTTTCAACCACACATAGGCAGACTTTTTCTTAAGTGATAAAAATTATTAGTCAGAAAAATTAAAAGAGGGGGAGAAACAAAGAGAACATAACCAGTCCCACAGAAAATAAAGAGAAAAATAGAGGCTATGGTAAATCAACATAGAATAAGAAGATAAAGAATTCAAACACGTCTATGATCACAATAACCATAAATGTATGTAACTTCACTGTCACACTGAAGAAAACAGAAAACAAAACCTGAATGTGTAAAAACAAAAACAATGCTATGTTTTAAAGCAACACAGTACTTTTTTTTATAACAGGGAGATGAACTATACATCCCAGGCCAAAAAAAAAAAAAAAAAAAAAAGGCAAAAGAAAGGACATCACTTAATAATAAAAGGAATTTTGCTCTAAGAAACATCAAGCATCAGGGTTTTGCATGCACCCAATCACATAGTCTTTACTTTAACATGCACACATTGACAGGATTGATGGGAAAATGGATGAAAGCTAAAGTATGGAAGATAAATTTAACACATTTCTACGAGAAATATCATAGAGCAAGTGGGAAACATGCCAAACCTTTAAAAGTATTTTAAAGAAATTTTTCAGGGTGTGAAGGGGTCATATAAGAAGGAAATCTGATCTATTTTATCTGACAGAGTTGTCAAAGACTTCTCTGAAGAATGACACTTTGAAAAATATGTCAAGAATAATTAAGAATTAATCAAGGTATAGCCAAGTTCCAGGCAAAGGAAACATGAAAGAAAAGGTATAGTGACTTCATGATTCGAATAGAGACTGAGAGAGAAAATGATGTAATAGGGAGTGGAAAATTCTGCACGAAAAATATTATACAAGGTCTTCTCTGATTCTCTCCAGATCACCTCATAATGTCATGCTACAGAAAGGAAAATATCCTTTAGTTTAGAAATAAAAGCCAGAAAATTTGAAGAAAAAAAAAAAAAACCTCAAATGCAAGAATTTATCTTCAATTAGTTCTGTGCATTTAAAGTAAATATAACAAATTTAAATTCAGTACAGTATGAATTATATCCATAATGCATACAACATCTAAATGTGTTGTCATGAAGTATTTTCACCTTTACCATTTATAGAAAATTTTATAGTTTAGTTTGTTTTTATGTTATCTTCAATGGTAGCAAACAGCTGATTTCAGAATTTAATGGTTCATTTGCTAGTATATATTGATATTTGCAGTGTGTTTAGAGCTATTATCAGAATTGTTCATAGGTCTAATCCAAATGTTTTTATTTGGCAAAAGGCACCACTGCAATGATCATCCTTCCCTGTCTCAGGCAGAATTTCCAGTAGTCAGAAAAATTACAGATCTTTTTCCTTGTTTTTTTTTTTTTTTTTTTTTTTTGAGAGAGAGAGAGAGAGCGCATGCAAGTGTGGAGGAGGGGCTAAGGGAGGGAGAGAGGTAGAATCTTAAGCAAGCTCCACACCCAGTGCATAGCCCAACTCAGGGCTCTAGCTCACAACCCTGAGATCATAACCTGAGCCCAAATCAAGAGTCGAATGGTTAACCAACTGAATCACCCAGGCACCCCACTGTGTTGCCATCTTTTAAGAATTTCTTTTAGATATTTCATATGATTTTTAGTAAAGATCTAGGATCCTCTAATATGAAGAATTTCTTGTGAAATAGTTATCTAACATATGACAACTAAGAAATTTTAGGAGAAAGTTTCACTGAATCACCTACATTCAAAGGCTAGATCACCCTGAGAGATCTCCCCTTCTCTGTAGCATGTAGCTAGTTAACCAGGCACAGGGCTCTACATATATTCCACATTAATTAATTTATTTATAGTCAATCTTACTTAAAAATGTAAGAAAGGTTAAAGAGATCATTGTAATTTCAAATATATGCTCGGGGGAGCTATCTGGTAAATCTTGTTTGTAGTGGTTTGGGATCACATATTCTTGGTGTGAAGTTCTGTGATAGGACAGTCTCCATGGCTGCCTCCTGCCTTTAGTTCCCACAGATCTAAGTATCTGTCCTCGAAGAGAAGCCTCTGGATGATCAAATGGGCCTCAGCCAATACTAATGTCAATAGTTTTGTTAATATTTATATACCTAGTGTTGCTAAATCAGAGCTATGTTAAAATGTCATTACTTTAATTTCTTTTTTTTTTTTAAGATTTTATTTATTTATTTGAGAGAGAGACTGAGAGAGAGAGAGCATGACAGGGGGGAGGGTCGGGAGGGTCAGAGGGAGAAGCAGACTCCCTGCCGAGCAGGGAGCCCGATGCGGGACTTGATCCAGGGACTCCAGGATCATGACCTGAGCCGAAGGCAGTCGCTTAACCAACTGAGCCACCCAGGTGCCCGTCATTCCTTTAATTTCAAAAAGACATTGGTCTACATATTATTATATTTAAGGCCATGGATGTAGTGCATTTTTATCAATTCTACTTGTTTAAGACTGCCAGTTTCATGTCAAATAGTTTCATGATAGCTGTTTTCACTGATTTATAGTTTTGGTGGGCTTGGCCTGCTGGTTATTGGGGGAGTTTGGGGCTTGATGCCAGAGTGAAACCTGGAAATAAGGAGAACTATCTAAGGAAGGATCAGTCAGTGGCTAAAAATTTATTCATATTGGCCAAAGATCAAGAGTGGCCATGGATCAAGGGTAGAAAAAAGAGGGCTGATTTTACATTTCTACCACCTACCCAGACTGTATCTGTTCCTAGAGGACTACCCACATATTTCCCCCACAGCCTTCTTATTCTTTGTCATTCAATCCAAGTTCATAACCAGCCAGCCAGAGAGCTTTTTATAACACTGGGCACCAGTCTAGGACAATAATAATTTACAGTTCTACCACTTAAAGGTAAGCACAGTTCCAAACATTTAAGAGGCAAAATAATAAAATAGGACATTCACAAACAGGATTTTTTGTAGAGGGTTGCCTAGTATCTTATTTGATAGATTATTTGGATATGCCTTAATATATTGGATTAAATTCCTACTAAAGAATATATTTCTTTATATCTTTTGTTTATATATTGTCCAATTATTATTTCAGAATTTATTTCTAGAAATGTAATTGTTGGCTTAAAAGGAATTTTTAGGCATTTCATATAAAATTTAATAGATCTTATCAAAAGAGATTTACAAATTTTTTAATGTTGATACTTTTATACTGTTTGAGCTCTTGTTCTCACTTAAAAAAGAAAAATAAATTTGAAAATAATTCTAATAATTGAAATTAGTATTTATGATATTTCTGAACTCTTAATTTTTCTTTCTCTGAGCAAACCTTTCATTTTCAGCCAGAAAATGTCAGGAAATGGATTCTGCAAAGAGGCAATTAAAGAAAGAGGGAGTTAAACAATAGAGATTATGCAGAAAGGTGTGAGAAGGTTAAGGATCCAACAAGGGATGGTGAAGCACTCAAAATAAAGTCTAGCAGTATAGAAAGTTGTCACCATTCTTAGGCCTTAAGGGACACAGGGAATCTAGTGAGACTTATAGCCCTGGAGAGATACTCTCCAACAACATGTTCAGAGGTAGAGATGTACAGATATAAAGTGACAGGGAGGGAGAAGGGAAAAAAAATCCCATATTTTTACCTACCTCTCCTTGATTCTCCTTGAGGAGAAGGAAGCTAAGATGGTAAATTTCAAAGAGGTCAGATTTACAGCATAAAGTAGGATGGGAAAGGGTCTGGATTTGCAATCACAGAATATTCAAGCACAACCCGCTATCCTTTCCCCTTGGTATATAGTCTTGTCTCTATCTTGCCCTTTTCCCCAAATGGGAAAAATACATAGTCCTGGTAACCCTGCCATACCACTATGGAGAATGTTAATTTTTTTCACTCCTTATAGAGCCAAAATTGAAATATTAACCACTACTAGTGCTCTTTATATAATGTAGCAGAGAAAACAGGAGAAGAAGAAATTACTAAGAAATATAGCTAGTTAAGTCACCACCTCTGTCATGAAGTCTAGATTAATAATTAATCATAGCTTCCTACTTCACCCCCTTACCCCTTTACTCTTTGCCAACAACTTTCAGCTGGTTGGGTATTCCTTTTCTCCCTCCTCCTCTCCTTTCCTCCCCTTCCCTTCCCTTTCCTCTCCCCTCCCCTTCCCCTCCTCCCCCTCTTCCTCCTCCTTCTCCTTCTTTTTCCTCTTCATCCTCTACTTCCTCTTCCTCCCCTCCCCCTCCCTCCCCCTTCTTCTTCTTCTTTTTCTTTTTCTTCCTCCCCTTCTTCCTCTCCTCCTCTTCCTCCTCCTCCTCCTCCTCCTCCTCCTCCTCCTCCTCCTCCTCCTCCTCCTCCTTCTTCTTCTTCTTCTTCTTCTTCTTCTTCTTCTTCTTCTTCTTCTTTCTTCTCCTTCTTCTTCCCTGGTGGAGTGACCCAAATCTTAATTCCCACAAGATCTAAATCCTTACACCATCTTTTATTTGGTACTTGCAATATACAACTGACCAGTACTATTAGACATAACAGTACTGAAAGGCACCCGAGTGGATTTTCTGGTTTTCAGACACAGTCCCCCTAGTCATAAATAAGGTCCTTTTTCTAAGTTTATGAAACATAGTCAAGCAGAAGAATTTTGGGTTCCAAGGGGCCAAATGGTCCCCCTGAAGAATGGTGCCATATTGAGGCCTCAGCAATGACTTCTGTCCCAGGCAATTTCTGCAAATGGCAGTGATAGTAGCCAAGTAAGTCTTGTGAGAGAAAGACTGTTAGTCAGCATGGACCAAACAGAAACCCACTGAGTCGACAGAACTTTCCTGTGCATAGTCTCTCTACATGTTACCATGACCATTTTGTATACATGGGATTCTTGAACAAAAACTGGGAATGATGGAGGAAAAATCTTGAGGGACTAGAGAAATGGCTGCCATACGATTGAGAGCTTCCTCAGGGTGGCATTTATATGGAACGTAAGTATCTATTACTCTGTGTCTATTCCTAGGACTACTGGTATGTCTCTTCCACTGACCTCTTGTCCACATTCATTCATTCTTGTTCTTTCCATACTCATAACCAGCCAGCCAGCATATAGCCACAGCCCACAATTCAGTATCTAATTGTAACTCAAATTATCCCTCTTCCCACATGAAGTGGATAAGGTGATGTACTGCTCTACACTGCTTAATGGAATGTACTTTTATCACTGTATTTCAAGATTATCCCTGAATAGGACCATAAGGCACTGGAATTCATTTCTGACCTATCCATAAGCCTGGGCCATACTTTTGATCTTTTTTTTTTTTCACCACATGAGGCGATAGTTGTAGGTTGAAAGAAATTTGGCACAGCAATAAGACAAAGTACCATGGGTATCTGGGTCACTCATTCACTTAGCTTATTTTGTTATCCTACTCAGACCTGCTCATATATATATATATATTTATTTATTTATTTATTTAATAATGAAATGTGGTTACACATTAGAAGTTATGCATTTATAATGGGCCAATTGGGCTACCTAGTTGTTTGGGTTCTTCTGGTCAGGTCTTGGAGATAAGCTACAGAATATTTTTCTTTTTTTTTTTTAAAGATTTTATTTATTTATTTATTTGACAGAGAGAGACACAGCGAGAGAGGGAATACAAGCAGGGGGAGTGGGAGAGGGAGAGGCAGGCTCCCCGCAGGGCAGGGAGCCCGATGCGGGGCTCGATCCCAGGACCCCGGGATCATGACCAGAGCCGAAGGCAGATGCTTAACGACTGAGCCACCCAGGCGCCCCTCTACAGAATATTTTTCAAGGGAAGAATAGTTACCACAAAAGATTTGCCTCTTGTGAAAATCCTAGAGTTTTGTAGTACGATTCTCCTATTTGATCTTATAAGGCTCAAGTAGCAATACTTCTTGCATCTTACCCTGGATCTGATACAGATCCTTCCTTTGCTCTGGGTCCTACCAAGACAGGCAGCTTTATGGGTTATTCAGTACATGGATGGGGCAGCACATTCAAATGATGTGGGGATATCACACTGTTCTCCAAACTAATAGCACTATAAACTTTACCAGTGTGACAAGTCCCAGAACTTCTACAGCATTTATTTCCTATTCTCTGGCAACTAAATGAATGATTAAGATCTAAAGGTAGTGTTAGAGTAGTCCAGGTATTATTTCTGATTTTATATGGTAAAGCCCCTCCATATAATAAGTGGGGTCCACAAAACATAAGCAGTTAAAATGTCCTTTTTGTATTATTATGGGATTAAGGAACTATCTAGGCATGTCTGCGTGTCTGGTTGCCTGGCAGCTCCATGGGTTCAATGGTGCCATCCAAAATTATCTTGATTTGGGTTACGGTTTGATGCCACCTGGCGGTGGCTGTTGGACCTGTCCCCACAGAGTTAATGGATCATTCTGGATCATGCGGTTTGCTGAGGTACTGGTACAGTGGCTGTAATTCCAGGAATCTCCCAGTTAGTTGGTGCCAGTTTTGTCATCCTGATCTGGGGAAATCGAGCTGGAGAGTAGTGGGGATATGAGAGCTCACTGCTTCCTGACATTTCCCTGCTCTGGCTTTCTTGACTAAGTTACCTTCCTTAGGTAAGGACTTTAGGCACCCACTTTTGAAAACTTAACTGGGGAGAAATAAGAGTATATTGCCTGTCACTGTTTATATCTACATTCAAAGGATGGATAGATGGGCTAACAGAGATTTTAATATAATTATTTTTCCTAATATTTTTCTCCCATTAGGACCGACTGGCAAGAAATGGCAGCAATGAAATTTGGGTGACTTTCTTTAAAAGTAAATTATGTAAGGTGACTTAGTTAAAAATTCAATGAATAAATATATGTTATTTTTTAAAATGTTTTTGGAATAACATTTGCCCTAAGAAAATTGATTTATTGTTTCAAAAACTCATTTTCCCTCTGAATATTTGTTTCAAGATGAATTTTTTTTCAAGCTCCAACATTCTTACCACTTATACTTGATGAATTGCATAGGCTTATAATATTCTATTAATCTGGTTTCTATGTAAGCCAATTTAACAAATGTATCTTCAATTATATGTTCAAGAGTAGTCATCTAGTTTAAGGAATCCAACAAATTGTGAGATATTTTCAGTTAGGATTTGGAACTGACCTTTTTTCTCTTTTTATTCTGGCTCAAAAAACTGATGCATCCCAACTTATTCCACTCCTTTTCTTCATACTACCAGAACCAGTTTTGCTTTGGTTGTTGTTTTGCTTGTATTAGTGGTTATTAGAGGTGAGATTGTTTTTTTCTAATGGGAAGTAAGGAGATGATTATTTTTATGGAAAAAAAGTTAAACAATATCATTGAAAACAATGGTCTTAAAGTTACTTTTCATACGCTTGTAAACTTGGAGAGTGGGATATGGTAGAGAAACTTTAAAACTATATTGTTATTCTTTTTGGAAACCTACAAGTACTATTCCAAAAACTTCCCTTAGAGGCTAAGTAGACATTGTATTTGCCTCAAAAGTCATTTTTACAAAATATTTTCTTACTCCATGACATGGGTCTCCATTTCTCAAAATGGCTGCATTTCCAAACTACCTGCTACCTGACCAGTAAGGTGATGCTACACATTTTAGGTTTTTGTTAGGTTGGCACCCTACTTCGATATATCAAGATCCGTGTCAGGGAGGTTATTCTAGGCTGTAGTAGCAAAGGGTCAGAAAGTTAATATCTCCATTCAATTAAAGTTTTACTTATGTAATATCCAAAAGCGTTTCCAGGTTGTAGGGGCTTGTGCTCCAATCAGTGATAAGGGACTTACACAAATGCAGCTTTGTCCTCTTCAGTATCTGATTTTCTAAAACCTTGGGAGATAATCATTTCAGTTGAAATGGAAATATACCATGGAGGATTGTGAATGAGATATTTATGGGAGAAGTCTGAAATTGGTGCACATTTCTTTCCTTTACATTTTTATGGGAGAAGCCTGAAATTGGTATACATTTCTTTCCTTTATATTCTAGATTAAATTCAGTCACATGGTTACAATTATTGAGTAGAGAAGATAAAAGAAAGTGGATGAATGATGTGTTCAGGAGAGGAAGAAATGGAATTTAGGGAATGGCTAGTATTCCTGAACATGTGTATTTTAATATTGTGTAAAAAATAACTTTTCTGTCCATAAGGACAGAGAATTGAAGAATACATGACTTTTTGTTTAATACTTTTCTATTTAAAACATTAGGATAAAAGACTAAATGCAAATTATTTAAAATAGAAAACTGTGCCCATTAGAATATATGTAAAATATGCAATAAAATTATATACTATAATATATTTATGTTATATAATTGTATACATTTAACACTCTATATAAATGATACATGATTATAAATGTTGACATGATTTATACATATTAAATATATATGTATAATAAGTAGAAAAATCACAGAAACCATACATTTGCATCATTTTACCATAACCCTGAAACTTTTCTGAAAACTTAAGCTTTTTATTCCTAAGTATATATAACAGGAGTTATTTTTTATTTTTTTAAAAGGTTTTTATTTATTTATTCATGAGAGACAGAGAGAGAGAGAGGCAGAGGGAGAAGCAGGCTCCCAAGGAGCAGAGAGCCCTATGTGGGACTCGATCCCAGGACCCTGGGATCATGACCTGAGCCGAAGGCAGACGCTTAACCATCTGAGCCACCCAGGCGCCCAACAGGAGTTATTTTTGTCTCTTCTTGTTGTTTAGGGGTTTCATTGGAGGCCTCAATGGCCATCCACAATAGAATGGGTAATAAAGACTCAGAAACTTTAAAGTCTAATCCAAGTGTAAGACTACTTATTTGGGAGGTGCAAAGAGATTATGAAATGGCTTTTGTAAACCGCAGTTTGAAATTTTAAATGGAAATGGAAGGTGATCAGAGATGGAGTTGCATTCTGCTATGAAGAGTTGTTAGTGTGATGTAGTTCCCCCTCCACTGCCGCTGATGGGGGGAAAGAGAGCTGATTCTTGTCAGTTGAAGTGGCTTCATGGCAACAACGTGGAGAGCCTTATGTCTATAGTTTATCCTGAGGGACTTGAGGACTGGTATTAACTCGGACCTGAATATTTTATTCACTGGAAGTTGCTGCTCCTGTCTTCAAAGGGTCAAACTGGGGTGGCTCTACTGAAAAAGAACAGTTCTTCCACCAAAGTTAGAGCTAATGCTTACATTTGTGGGGCACTCTGCTGACAGGGTCCATCATAAAGATATTTTAAAAGGACTAAGCGGACCACCTGAAGAGCGGGTGGGATTGAACCTGGGAGACAGATGATAGGGTTTCTGGATTCCCAGAGGTGGATGGGAGAGTCAGAAGTGGCTAGACAATGTGAAGAAATGGGCCTATCTAGGCCACCTGCAGCCACAGGTGCCCTGTTGGAGAATCTCCATGGAAACCACACCAGCATACCCTGAGGAAGAATCAGCAATTGAACATTTCTCACACATGTCGGGAGGACTGTGTCCTTTAGACCAAGGACTATAGCTGTCAGAAACACTTATTAGTGAGTCTGCGGCTGAGGTGGGGGTAACAAGAACTTCCCTTATTCCACTCCAGAATTCCAACACTGAAGTAGGACCCCAGCTAGAGAATGAATGGGACATGGAGACATTCTAAATTGTATGGTAGTTAAACTGTCAAACATTTCATTATAAAAAATGACTGAAAACACTGCCTGAGTTTTTTTTTTAACTTCCATAGTTGTGTGAGCCATTTCCTTATAATAAATCTCTTTATATATGTACATATATCTCCTATTGGTTGAGTTTCCTGGAGAATCCTGACTAATACAGAATCCTTTGCATCAGAGCGCTACTTTGGACCTCAGGTGACAAAACTGGGAGGCGATCTATTCTCCTACATTGGAAGAAAACCTACCAGCACCTTTGGCATTCATACTAGTGAAGGTACTTAGGGGAACTGAGAGACTTCCTATTTGGCATTTGAGTAGGCATTGGAAGGAGCATCAGAAATCTGATAGCTTGAAGAGGAGGCCTGGTCAAAAGAATTTAAGTGGATTTGTTACTGAGATTTAAATTCAGAGACTCTCAATAATAATTGGAAGTCATTTTAGAAGGTTACCTAAATCTATATGTAGTTGAAGTAATGTTTTATAATTTGAGTATAAATTTAAATGAGAGTTAAGTGTACCATCTTCAGACATAACAGTTACATACAATATACTCTTTTTGTTGAGATATAAATGACATACAATATTGACATAAGTTTTAAGTATACAACATGATTCAACATTTGTATATACTGTGAAATGGTCACAATAAGTCCAGTTAACATCCATCCTTATATATAGTTACAATCTTTTTTCTTGTGATGAGGACTTTTAAGATTTACTTTCTTAGCAACTTTCATATATGCATTTATTATACTATTAGCTATAGTCACCATGCTGTACATTACATCCTCATGACTTACTTATTTTAACCTGAAATTTTGTACCTTGACCCCATTCACCCATTTCCCTCCACTTCACCCTCATCCCAGCTTCTGGTAACCACCAATCTGTTCTCTGTTATCTATGAGCTTATTTTTGTTTGTTTTTAAGATTTCACATGTAAGTGAAATCATATGGTATTTGTCTTTGTCAGATTTTATTTCACTTAGCATAATGCCCTCAAGTTGCATAATTGCCCTCATGTTGTTGCAAATGTTAAGATTTCATTCTTTTTTTATGGCTGAAGAGTATTCTATTGCTCTTCAATCTATCTATCTATCATCTATCATCATCTATCTATCCTTACATTTATATATGTATATATGTGTATTTATATATGTATCTGTATATATAGATTTATATAGATCTGTATATATAGAGAGATACAGATATCTATGTGAATATCTCACATTTTCTTTATCCATTCATCCATCAGTGGACACTTAAGGTTGTTTCCATATCTTGACTATTGTAAATAATATTGCAATGAACACGGGAATGCATGTATCTTTTAGAATTAATGTCTTTGTTTTCTTTAAATACCCAGAAATAGAATTGTTAGATCATATGGTAGTCCTATTTTTAATTTTTTAAGAAATCTCCATACTGTTTTTCCATAGGGGCTGCACCAATTGCATTCCTACCAACATTGCACAAGAGTTCTCTTTTCTCCATACCCTTGCCAACATTTTTTTCATATCTTTTTGATAATGGCCATTCTAAAAGGTGTGAAATGATATCTCATTGTGATTTTGACCTGATTTCCCTGAAGAAAGTGATGTTGAGCCTCTTCTTATGTACCTGTTGACCATCTGTATATGTTCTTTGGGAAGATGTCTATTCATATCCTCTGTCCATTTTTAAATTGGATTGTTTAGGTTTTTTTTTTTACTATCAACTTGTATGAGTTCTTCATACACCCCTCAGAAATATAATTTGCAAGTATTGTTTCCACTCAGTAGGTTGCCTTTTTATTTTGTTGATGGTTTCTTTTGTTACAGAAACTTTTTTTTTTAAATTTTATTCTTATGTTAATCCCCATACATTGCATCATTAGTTTTAGATGAGGTGTTCCATGATTCATTGTTTGTGCACAACACCCAGTGGTCCATGCAGAATGTGCCCTCCTCAATACCCACCACCAGGCTAACCCATCCTCCCACCCCCCTCCCCTCTAGAACCCTCAGTTTGTTTTTCAGAGTCTATCATCTCTCATGGTTCGTCTACCCCTCCGATTTCCCCCGCTTCATTCTTCCCCTCCCGCTACCTTCTTCTTCTTCTTCTTTTTTTTTTTTTCTCAGATCTGTACCTCTGAAACAAATAATGCAATATATGTTACAGAAACTTTTTAATTTGATGTAGTCCCACTTCTTTATTTTTGCTT
The DNA here is from genome assembly GCF_029215605.1 of Mirounga angustirostris. NCBI lineage: Eukaryota > Metazoa > Chordata > Mammalia > Carnivora > Phocidae > Mirounga > Mirounga angustirostris. Next base: position 141,552,446 of record NW_026991710.1, on the reverse strand, counting down.
TTGGAATCAGATCCAAAAAATCATCACCAAGACCAGTATCAAGGAGTTTACCACCTATGTTTTATTCTAAAATTTTATGGTTTGAGGTCTTGTATTCAAATTTTTCAATCCATTTTGAATTAATTTCCATATATGGTGAAATAGTAGTCTGCTTTCATTCTTTTGCATGTGGCTGTCCAGTTTTCTCCATACCATTTATTGAAAACACTGTCCTTTCCCCATTGTACATTCTTGGCTTCTTTGTTGTAAATTAGTTGACCATATATGTGTGGATTTTTTTCTGAACTCTCTATTCTGTTCTGTGGATTTATGTGTCTGTTTTTTTTTTTTTTTTCTTTTAAGATATTATTTTTTAAAGTAATCTCTAAACCCAATGTGGGGCTTGAACTTACAACCCCAAGATCAAAGTTGCATGCTCCACTGACTGAGCCAGTCAGGTGCTCTTATGTGTCTTTTTATGCTAAAAGCATATTGTTTTGATTACTATGGCTTTGTACTATAGTTTGAAATCAAAGAGCATAATACCTCCAGTTTTGTTCTTCCTCAAGATTGCTTTGGCTGTTTGGGATTTTTTTTTTCTGGTTCCACACTAATTTTAGGATTGTTTTATTTATGTGAAAAATGCCATTGGAATTTTGATAGGGATTACATTGAAGCTATAGATTGATTTGAGTATTAGTATGGAAATTAACAATATCAGTTCTTTCAGTCCATGAGCATGGAATATCTTTCATGTATTTGCATCTTTAATTTCATCAATGTCTTATCATATTAGTGCATAGGTCTTTCACCTCCTTGGTTAAATTTATTTCTAGCTGTTTTATTCTTTTTTTATGCAAATGTAAATGAGATTGTTTTCTTAATTTCTTTATTTTTGATAGTTTGTTATTAATGTATAGAAATACAATTGATTTCTGTATATTGACTTTGTCTCCTGCAATTCATTTAGTAGTTCTAATAGTTTTTTGGTAGAGTTTTCAGGGTTTTCCATATATAATAGTATGCCATCTAAATTCCAAAACTGAAGTAGGACCATGGCTGGAGAATGAATGAGACATGGAAACATTCTGAATTGTATGATAATTAAACTGTGCTGGACGTTTCATTATATAAAAAACTACTAAAAATACTTCTTGAGTTTTATTGAAAAGAGTGAAATATTAGGTGCAAGGAGCTAATTTAACACTTTCTGAAAATTGGATAGAGAATCTGGTTGTTTCTTGCACTCTTTAATCAAGATCAATGTACAACTATATATCACATGAAAGCTGAACTAAATGAGTAAAATATATATATAATACAAATAAATAAATATATATATTTATTTATTAATTTTTATTTTATTATGATATGTTAATCACCATACATTATATTTATATATATGACATATATAATATATATGTATATATACAGATATATACATATATAATATATATATATATATATATGTAAAATCTCTTGGTCTATATTATCTGCCATGTGCCAAATGAGAAAAGTCCCTTAATGTGTCCTTTAATTAGAAAAAACAACAAAATATAACCTAATTCAGTAATTAGATAGCTGGTTAAAATAATTCAATTCAATCCCATTTGGTTATTAATATTAAGTCTCTCAGCTGCCTGCTCACTTCCTTTCTCTCTTTCCAAGATAATGCCTACCTGGGAATATGGTGGAAAGGGCATGGTGAAGGATAGATTTGACCTCATCTTAGCCCTGTTGGGTATAGACTATTACCTATGTATCTTAGCCTACAACCATCCTACTGGCCCCACTCTATAACTTACGTGGCGCAATTAACTTGGCAAGCCCTAGCAGACCTCAAGTTAATGACCATGCTGCATAAGAACTGAAGGTGGCCTTAAAGGTCCACAGGGGCCTTTTGATTGATCAAGTCTGCCAACAATAGTTACTTAGACATACCAGTGCCCCAGAATATTATAGGAGTCTTTGAAGTGGTGGTAGCGTTCAGAAGATGGGGCAGAGATTGTCAAATGATCCCATCCGCCTTCTGTTTTACTCTCATTCATCTGAGCATTGCCCAAGAGTTAGTTGGCTTGAAGGAAACCTAAAAAAAGGGAAATAAAGACTCTGATTTTCTTTTTCTTTTTTTTTGCTATCCGTCATCATTCCTCTTCCCTTTTTTCCCCTCGTTCACACCCAGAAAGAGAAAGATAGTCTCTTTTTTTTTAAGATTTTATTTATTTATTTGAGAGAGAGAGAGAATGAGAGAGAACACATGAGAGGGGGGAGGGGCAGAGGGAGAAGCAGACTCCCCGCCGAGCAGGGAGCCCGATGCGGGACTCGATCCACGGACTCCAGGATCATGACCTGAGCCGAAGGCAGTCGCCTAACCAACTGAGCCACCCAGGCGCCCAGATAGTCTCTTAATCAGTGTGGTGGGCTGCTATAATAAACCATAGGCTGGGAAGCTTATAGACATTCTGACAGTTCTGGAGCCCACAGTTGTAAGATCAGGTGCCAGCATGGCAGGGTTCTGAGGAGATCTTCTCCTGGTTTGCAGACTGTTGTCTTCTCATTATATCTTCATTGAATTCTCATGTGAAAAAGAGAGGCAGAATTTTCTGGGGTCTCTTTGATGAGGTACTAATCCCAACCATCATGATCTAATTATCCACAAAGGCCTCACCACCCAATACAGGGGTACTCCCTTATCCTTGGGGGATATGTTCTAAGACCCCCAGTGAATGCCTGCAACCATGGATAGTACCGAACCCTTTATATACTATGTTTTTTTCTATACATACATACTTATGATAAAGTTTAATTTATATATTAGACACAGGACTAGATTAACAACAATAACTACTAATAAAGTAGAACAATTATAATAATATGCCATAATTAAAGTTATGTGGATATGGTCCTTTCCTTCCCTCCCTTTTTCCAAAATATCTTATTCTACTGCACTCATCTTCTTGTGATGATGTGAGGTGATAAAATGATAAGATGAAGTGAGGTGAATGAACGATATGGCATTGTGATGTAGTTTTAGGCTACTATTGGCCTTCTGATACATGAAGGAAGACCATTGCTTCCAGACTGTGGTTGACCATGAGTAGTAGTTAACTAAAACTGCAGAAATTGAAACCATGGCTAAGAAAGGACTGCTGCACCATCACATTGCAGGTGAGGATTTCAACAAGTGAATTTTAGGGGGACACAAACATTTAGCCCGCAAGAAATGAGAAAGCTCTTCTTTCATTCCTTTGTTATTTTAGAACTTTTCTCTACTACATGGTTAGTCTAAAAGAGATCCATTCCATACCACAGGATAATCCTATGATCTTAATCTTTCAGACTCATTGTTAATATGCTAGAGTAGGGACAGCAATGGTGTGATTAGAATCTGGAAAACACTTTTCCCAAACCATTTTCTCATAAAATAATTAAATTTGTAAGTTTAAACTGAGTATTTTCTAAATTCTTCTTCTTCCATCTCACAGTGACATATCCCAGTTTCTTCATGGGAATATTAATATACAATAGAGTGGAGGTTTCCAAATATCCAAATATCCAAAAAAGCAATATTAACAGTTTTCAAATTATTTTAGCCATCATGTAAGTTTTAAGGTTGAAAAATAATATACAGCAACATTGTTTCCTTTTTACTTTGATCTTGCTTCCCCACGGATCAATCACAGAGTCCCTTAGAATTTACCATGTTTCAGTTTTGTTGTCACTGTTGCATATGGTATTATTCTAATCATGTTCTTTTTATTTTTAATAATTAGTAAGAAAAATATATTTCTAATATTTAATATCAAAGAGTACTTACAGAGTTAACATCATATCATAGCCCTTTGTATCCTCTGGTCCCATCTTTTTTTTTTTTTTTTTAAGATTTTATTTATTTATTTGACAGAGAGAGACACAGCGAGAGAGGGAACACAAGCAGAGGGAGTGAGAGAGGGAAAAGCAGGCTTCCCGCCGATGTGGGGCTCGGACCCAGGATCCTGGGATCATGACCTGAGCCGAAGGCAGACCCTTAATGACTGAGCCACTCAGGCACCCCCCCTCGTATTTGATATGGAGCCACATTTTGTAATTCTATAGTCATTTATGTGACTCACTAGATTCTAAATCAAAATCCAATGATTGTGCTCTAATGATTTGAGTCAAGCCCTATTGGATCCTATTGCATTGTCAATTTATAATCCCAAGAATATGACTAAAAAGACTTTTTTTTAGTATTTTGAATATTTGGACAAATACCTTAGGCAACAAAAATTTCCAGTGTTTTTAGATGTATAAATTAGACATTTTGTGATATTAAATTGCCAGATACGGCAAACCATTAATTTGATAGATAGTGCTAAAGATGCAGTCCTTTAGTAAATAGCAATTAGAATTTTCATTTGCACCAGAGTAAAGTACAGATTAAACTGTCTAACAAAATAAGCTGACTGAAAGGTCTGTATCAGAAAATGCACCCTCATTTGATTTAGTCATCTGAGCAACCTACAGGTTTTAATCTAATCGCACCTAAGTAGGTGGCAGTCAATGAAAGCTTCATTTAACAATAGTCAGATCAGGATTATTTTTGTGTGTGTGTGAGCCATGATATTAATTAGAAATGACAAACTGAAGGCTATGAAAGACCCATAAGGTTTACCTACCTGCCAGGGTAATTATCACCATTGCTTTACTAAGAAAGTCTGCTATTGTTGAAGCTGCAGTTCTGTTTAAGCAGCATCTGTTTGCTGAAATAAGGAATATTTAAAAAAGATTTTAAAAACTTTAATTCATAGGGGCATCTAGGTGGCTCAGTCAATTAAGTGTCTGCCTTCGGCTCAGGTCATGATCTCAGGGTCCTGGGATTGAGCCCTGAGTTGGGGTCCCAGGGAGCCTGCTTCTCCCTCCCCCTCCACCACTCTCCCCTGCTTGTACACTCTCTCTTACTCAAATAAATACAATTTTAAAAAATGTAATTTGTAAAATATGTTCTGAATATTACTATGTATATTAAAAAATATTGTTAGTTTGGGGCACCTGGGTGGCTCAGTCAGTTGAGCATCCGCCCAATTTTGTTGTTATTTGTTTGTTGTTGTTACTTGTTGTTGGTTTCACCTCAGGTAATGATCTCATGGGTGCTGAGATCCAGCCCCAGCTCAGGCTCCTCACTCAGCATGGAGTCTGCTTGGGATTCTTTCCTTCTGCCTCCCCGTCTCTCACTTGCTCACGCATGCACTTTCGCTCTCAAAAACAAAACAAAACAAAACAAAAACTCTTTAAAAAAGTGAAAAGTATTCTTAGTTAGAAATTCTATTAACTTGTTGCGTCAGTCAGTGTTACCACTGGTTCTATAAAATAGTCTTAGTTTTAAAGATTTTTGGACATGTGTAAAACTCTGTTTTTAAGATAGTTAAATTCTGGCAGTTTTATCTAAAGTCTTTTATAGACATTATAGTATCTGAAAGCAGGTTTGAGAAAATGAGACCCAGTTCTGCATTCTCTTTCCAATTATGATGTGTTTTTCATTAATTTAACCTATCTGCATTGTGCAGTATTCATTACAAAAGAATATGCTCAATTGATGGAGAATTGATTTTTAGTATCTAAATTTCAATGGTGAAATTTGTCACCTTTGATTTTTGATTGTATGCTCTGTTGCCCTTAAATATTCTCACGGAGATTAAAAAAAAAAAAAAATGCCCCAGGGGGGGAAAAAAGTAAATTGTTTCTTTATAAATGCATAACTTACATACAATAAAATGCAATAATTTAATAACTTACATACAATAAAATGCAATAATTTAAAATGTACAATTTGATACATTTTGGTGAACGCAAATAATTGAATTAACACTAGTTCAATTAAGATAAAGATAATTTCCATCACTCCAGACATTCTTCGAACTACTTACTCTACCTCACTCCTTCCAGTTTCATACCCCCGATCCAGGCAATCACTGTCTGAACTGTTCTGATTTCCTTCACTTTAGTTTAGCTCATTCTATAACTTGATGCAGATGAAACTATATTACTTGAATACTTTCATTTATGCCATGTTTTGTTTGATATAATGTTTTTGAGATTTATCTAACATTATTGCATGTTTCAGGGGTTTGTTTTGTTTGTTTGATTGCTGAGAAGAATTTTCTTTGTATGACAGCAGTCACCCATTGATGGATATTTGGGTTAGCTCTTATAACTAAATATACCATGAATATTTTTGTAATAGTTTCTTTGTGAACATTCAAAATATTCTCTTGGATAAATTCAAAGATGTAGTATTGTTTAATTATATGACAAACTGCCAAAATATTTTCCAAAGAGATTGTGCAAGATATCAATTTACTGCCTCTTATCTCTCAATTCACTTTTCATTGCCTGTTCTACAGTAATGGGACTGGATTCCGTAAGCATGGCCAATAACAAACAAAATGTTAAGCTTCATCAATATAGGGAACTTCAAGGGTCTGCAGAGTGAAGGACTTCTCTTTCTGGCTCTGGAGTACTTCTGATTCTCCTTCTATTCCAGTGATGCTTGAAGGAGAGACATGTAGCGGTGCTCCACCACAGATACATGACTAGTGTGTACAATCCCGTGGAAAGCGTGCATATCTGGTCTTAGTTAAATTAAGGAATTTAACTTGGGTACCCTAGGTACAAATCCTAGGTACACACCCCACTTACAAATGGACTCCTAATGCCCCAACTCCCCCCATGCACCTGCCTGCTGGCTTCAGCTCACTCGCTTACTGGATGAGTGTTGCCTACTTGCCATCCCAGCTGTGGTTCCCTTCCCTCCAGCCTCTGTGCACCTAGACCAGATAGGAGGGGGGAATATGTGTGGTATCGCCCACTTTGCCAGTGACTATGGGCCAACTGGCTCTGGCCCCATCAACCAAATAGACTTCTGGGCTACCCACTGCACTGCAACCTTCTCCAATGAGAACTGAATCCCAAATCTGGGGAGGAAGCACACTTTTCTAGTTTGGCTCTTCTGTTGATACTCTGTTTCATTATTAGAGTATGTTTTAGAGCTTTCTTTATTCCTTTACATTTATTCTTCTACTATAATTAGAAATTCTTTATTTTAAACTTTCCCCATTTGAGGTACTGTGTCTTTTGTCTCCTAATTGGACCTGGACTAATAATAGTGATTATACCATTCTATACTCCCACCAGCCACATGTTTGGGTTAGTTAATCTACATTCTTGCAAACACTTCTCTGTTCAGTTTTTTTATTTTAACATTTCTTATAGTGGTGAAGTGGAAACTTACTGTACTTTTAATTTTATATCAGATTGAATAGATGATTTCAGGGGACTATCTTCCGATTCACACCCAAGATTAAATGGCCATTGATACAATTCCTTGTTTATACATATACATATCTGTGTATGTGCACACAAGTGTGTAAACTATCTAATGGGAGTAGTGTTTGACACAGCATTCGGAGGAAACAAATCTGTGTTTAGAAGTCTCGTTTTTTTTTTTTTCCAGGATTAGCTTCATTGTTCTTTAAAAAGAGTTCATGTAGAAATTATCATCTTTACTTTTAAGTAGGCAAAAATAGAAGAGTAAATTTTATTTAGGAAAACAGTGAGTTAAGAGTCAGTGGTTTTTATTGGATAGAGGTAATTCTGTGTCCTAATAGAGAGGTGAGAAAAGGAGAGTGTCACTTAAAGTGGGCCAGATATCCTCCCATAGGGTGGTTAGAAGAGGTGTATAACAAATTACAAGAGATTTTGTAGGACCTTAATAGCTATCAATAAAAGTACAAATGATAATGTCAAATGTTGTGCTTTCTATATGTCTGGAAATATTTAAGGCACTGAACACACATTCAAGCAGAGTCACATGAACATTTTTTCAACTCAGGGCTAATTTTTAAAAATATTTCTTCCTTTTTGTATAACAGCTCCCAAGTAAATTAAAGTACACAATTATAGAATATGTTATTTTGTATTTTAGAATGGTCTTAGTTAAATTAAGGAATTTAACTTGGGTACCCTAGGTACAAATCCTAGGTACACACCCCACTTACAAATGGACTCCTAATGCCCCAACTCCCCCCATGCACCTGCCTGCTAGCTTCAGCTCACTCGCTTACTGGATGAGTGTTGCCTACTTGCCATCCCAGCTGTGGTTCCCTTCCCTCCAGCCTCTGTGCACCTAGACCAGATAGGAGGGGGGAATATGTGTGGTATCGCCACAGGTAAACTACAGGTAAACATTATTTCAATAAGCCAAGACATTATTGCCCCATTAGTAGGGATTTTTCTTTATGATTCTATTTAGTCACCTTCTTAGTAAGTGCTAACTGAATCATAGATATATTTAGCTCAAATATTAGAAAGAGAATCCTAAATTTAAATCTTTATGATGGGGATTCAGTATCATAATTTTTATATATCAAATAGTATTTTGAAAATGGAAATTAGTAAAAATAATGGTTTTTTACACATAATCAAGTATTCTGATGTATCTCTTTTATAAAAGAAACACTGTTAACATTTATCGCTTTAAGAAGTTTTGAAGATAATATGTTAGTAAAAGAATAATAACAGAAAAGAATGACATTTTTAAATTGTCATCAATACTTTAATACTAGAGTAGAATGAATTTTGGATGAAATTCTGTCTTGTAATAGTATCTAGAGTTTTTTATTAACTTTGAGTTATCAATGTAGTAGTCAGTTTCATTTCATACAATTGTATAAGATAGGGTATTATTGAAATAAACATTGTGATATTTTGATATATATTTATGACAAAATAAATTAATCCAGCAATCACATCGAAATCTGCTAATAGTGTAGACTTCCGCATTTAATGTTTGTAATGGGGAGACCAGAGTTAGAGTGGAAGGATTTTATAAAACTAAAGTAATATTAAGGTTTAAAACTAAGAAAAGTCACTCCAAAGACTTGCAGCCACATTTAATCACATTGAGCACCACAAAATTGGCTGTCAAAAGTCTAATTAACTATCAGGCATTAGCTCTATTTTCCATGCAGCTCACTTGCACAGCCTTTCATTATAACACCTGGCAAGTTTAAAAAAATTCCCTAGAAAACTACTTCTTCCTATAGTTTTACAACATAGAGTTTTAGTGAAATGAACTGTTGTTAAAACAACAACAAAAGCATATTCAGTGCTTCATTGTTGAACCGTGAAGGTTTTTAAAGCATGTTTGAGCTACTGGTCGCTTCATTTTATGTGAAAACACACAATTAAGCTTAAAGAGACATTTCACCAAGTGAATGCTGGTGCATACTTTGATTTCACTATTTAGTGATGTAATTTTTCCAACATTTTCCCCAAATTGAAACCCAGTCTTCAACGGCACATGATGAGTGTTTAACTTAGTTTTTGTTTTCTTGAACTTTTTTTTTCAAACAGTAAAAGAGTTCTTTATTTACTTAAGTATACTTCTGTTACTAGCTGAAATTCAAAGAGAAGGACATATTTGCTTATGTGTTTGCTATAATAGTTGGAGATAAGCATTTCACAACACAAAGTTTTGATGATAAGAAAATATTATAATATCCAGGGAGTAAAGGCTGATGGCTTACAGAGTACTACAGACTAAAAATAGACTTAATTAGTGGCAACAGAGGGCAAAATACCATGAAATAATATTTTTTATTGTGACTAGAAAAAAGTAATTATCAAATAAGAATTCCAGACACAGCTAAACTACTCTTTAAAAATGATTAGAGGGGTACTTGGGTGGCTCAGTTGGTTAAGCGTCCTGACCTTTGGCTCAGGTCATGATCTCAGAGCCCTGGGATTGAGCCGTGTCTGGCTCCGGACTCAGGGGGGAGTCTGCTTCTCGTTTTGCCTCTGCCCCTCCTCCTGTTTATGCTCTCTCTCTCTCTCACTGTCTCTGAAATAAATACAATCTTTAAAAAAATAAAAATGATTGGAAAATAAAGATACATTCAGAAAAATATATAAAAGTTATAGCACAAATTGCATATGCTAGGAGAACTATAAAACGATATGCTTCCACAAATAAAATTATACAAGAGAACCCAAAAAGGAAGTGTGAATTGCAAGAAGCAATGATGGGCAAATAAATTGGTAGATTTGATCATTTTAAATTAGCTCTGTCAGTAAAAATAGTAATAGAAATAATGACTATTTCACAGTGGTTTGTTAGTAAAGTGAGGTGTAGCTCATGGAAAATGGTGTGGAAGTTGAATATAAAAGATTTGGTGTTAACATGTTCTAAGATCTTGGTACTCTTCAGACGGAGGATAATCTCTTTTCTAGAGAAAAGTTAAAAGTATATATATAATTAACACACTATGAGGCAGGAAAGAGGAAAGAAAACTGAAGGGAAAAAAAAGAAACATTGCAGAATAGAAAGCACAAAATAGGGGCCCTGGGTGGCTCAGTCGGTTAAGCATCTGCCTTCGGCTCAGGTTATGGTCTCAGGGTCCTGGGATCAAGCCCTGAATCGCTTCTCCCTCTCCCTCTGCTGCTCCCCCTGCTTGTGCTCTCTCTCTCTGTCAAATAAATAAATAAAATCTTAAAAAAAAAAAGCACAAAATAAAGTGAGGGGAAAGAGTACAATTGCATAAAAAAAAATCACATTTGAAACAGAACAAGAGATAGGTCACCTTAGATTGGGCTTATAAATCCATCTAAGAGTTTTTAAGAGCATTCTTAAAATATAAAATTAAGCATTGAAAATAAAGGAATTCAGACAAAAGTTAACTGGGCAAATACTAATCAAAAGGAAATTAGTTATAGCAATATTAATATCAGAAAAAGTCCACAAATGGTGGAAGTGAGGAGTTGGACATTTATTCAGTTGATTCAGATTTGGTTGTCTCAGCATACCTATTCTAACAGACCAATGCTTGACCCTCTCAAAATCCTCTTTTTTTTTCTGCTCAATAGGCAGCATGGTTCCCATGCCCATCTTCACACTCAGTTCCCCTAGAATGGATTCTTACCCTTTCTCTCCTGGACTTTCGTTAGTTTCCTTGTCTTGACCAATTTTATTCAAAACATAACTAAATTTTTGTGAGTGATCTCTTTATCATAAAACCCAATTATGTCACTCTCCAAATTAAAATCATTCAATGACATGGCATTTCTAAAAGGTAGAACTCCAAAAGGTAAAAAGCTTCCATCTGCCTCCCCCATGTTTTTTCATAATACTTGCAGGCAGCATGCACATTTTATATTTCATCAATCCTAAACTATCGGTCCTTCCAGGGATAGGGCATCCTTTTTATACTTTTATGCATTTCATACTATCTCCTTATACGGAGTTTTCTTTCATTTTGCACATTGTACATGTTTCAAAACCTACCTAAATTTGTATTCATTCTAATTATCTCTCATTCACCACTATATGACTCCTTCAACTGTGTGTGTATGTATTTTCACATAGCTAAATATATATATACATTAAATATGTATATATATATATACATTAAATATGAATGTGTATAATTTCCACTTAACAATGTATTCTAATTGTTTTTTTATATATCTCTTTTCCAATTAAAATGTTGAGTCTGTTGAGGATAGGATCCATTCCATGTAGGATATCTGGTGTCAAAAATGTATGCTGAAATCCAATAACATTCACTCTTGAAAGAAGAATGTGAATTTGGAGATCATTTAGTCCAAAAGCTTGACTTTTTATAGATGAATCTATCAGGCTACATAGAAATTACTATTTTTTACTACATTTGTCTTTGAAAAATCTGAATCAATATTGGGAATGTTAAGTTTTCATTGTATTTGTCAAGTTTCTAAGAAATCTTTTCTCTGGCATTGGCTTAACTATGGTAACTGGTTCATTATTAGCCCCACTAAAAATAAAATGCAGAATTATTTAAGAGGGCTTTAGCCTAGAATCATTGGGATTTAATATTCTAAAAACCTAGGCTTTTTTTACTCTTAAACACTCTTAAATTCCAGAAGAGATTTTGTGCGGATTAGGAGTTCTGATCTTCCCTGTTAAAGCTTATTTCAGTTTTTGATACTAACAATAATACCTATTTTTGCACCTTAATGACACCACTTTTTGCCTTTTCCTCTTTTAAGACCACCTGCATGAAATATGAATACTAATGATTCCTCAGCTGCATTGGGAATTCAGCACCTTTCAGTCACAGTCCATGTTTGTTTTCTTGACCTAGCATCTGCATTACGTGTCCTTGCTTTTCGGTTACCCTGATGTAAGGACCTCTCCTCAAGAATTAGATCTTTTTTAACTGACATACCTGTCTACACTCAACGTTTGCTTCCTGCTCTCACCTACCCTTGCTGGTTCAGGTACTTCCACCATTATAAGCTGGGTCAGGCTGGATATGTCCTAGATTTCCCTGGTCTAGCAATGAGTGGGGGATTCTAGACTAAAAAACAAATATTCTGGTGAAAGAGTGAGGGAAATCTATATCACAACTGAAATGCAACTACATAACAAGTGAAAGTATAAGGCAATTGTTTGGAATTCAGCCTGCTTTTTTTTTGAAACAAAGCAAAACAAAAAACAGTATTAGTTAGGTCCCCAGGTTAGTTCACATCAATCAGAAAGATTACAAAAGATTAAGACAAAAAGAACATGGCCAAATGAATTCAAGTATGCTAGCTGAAGTCTTTCTAGGGATCATTGTACTGGATGCTTGAGAAAAACTGAAATGCACTAATATGGTAATAGAGAATAGAATAGGAGATGTTAATTTGAAAAAGATGGAAAAAAGAGGATAGCAACAGAGGGAGGTGATGAATTTATGCCAGGCTTTTTTTAAAATACAGGATTGATTCTAATCCATGGGCTTCAGCCAAGGGGAAGATGGTTGTGTTATTGTTGTGATTTCAAGAATAAAATCCCAAGCATCTGTATTTACAGTGTGTGATGTTTTATAATTTTTTAAGCTGCCAACAATGTAAGTTCTGCTCAAAAATACAGATGGTTAAAATCACATGCACAGAAAGTGATCTTTTCCTTATTGCAGATCCTATGTATCTGATTCTTCATGTTCACTTTCTATTATATTTTTCAACTCCTGACAAATACTACTACTCTTTTATTTGACCATTTATGTAGAATTTTATGCAAAATTTTATTAAATTAATTTTCATGTGCTATATTTGTTCTGATAATTTCCTCTCATTATACACTAATTTTTGAGTTCTCACTACTTTTATTAAGTAAATATAATGTAAGAAGTCCCATGGAACTTTAGAAAATTATCTAATGTAAGCTGTGTAAGGTAAATAAAACCAGAAGAAATAAGTAAAGATAACTACTAATGGTCTGCATTTGGTGTGTAACTAGATTAACTATGATAGTTTCACATGTATCATACTATTTTATTCCAAAACAAAAACACTCCCTTTTCAGAATATTATGTCCTAAGTTAAATATATTCACACTGAGTGTAAGACATATGAATATAAGATACAGTGGTAGGTATAATGACATTGCTTTTTATGCAGAATTGTTTAATTTTAATCAATATTTAAAAGTGATATTAACCATTAAAAGTCAAAATAGGGGGCACCTGGGTGACCCAGTTGGTTAAGTGTTCAACTCTTGGTTTCAGCTCAGGCCATGATCTCGGGGTCCTGGGATCGAGCCCTACATCAGGCTCCATGCTCTGCGTGGAGTCTACTTGGGATTCTCTCTCTCTCTCTCCCTCTGCCCTTCCCGCTCATGCTGCCTCTCTCTCTCTTTCAAATAAATAAAATATTAAAAAATTAAAATAGGCTAATGATTAGAAATAGCACCAAACATTTTAATGCCTTCTAAGTTATCGTATGTTTTTCTTTTATGTTGTTTAACAAGAAGTCATGCAGATCTAAAGTGCAATAGTTCAGTGAGACAGTTTTCTAATTAGTGATAATTTAAACTGTGATAATATAATGAGAATGTTCTAGGAACTTGCATTTGCATGGTGAACAAAGTATATTGAACATTTCATAAAGAATAAAATTACTATTGTTTGTCTTAAGTTTTGAAATTACTTGGAAATTAAGAGAAGCTATAATTGATCTAATCATTGATTGTCAAAAATTTTTTTCTTAGAGGAAACTTAAACATTTATGTTCCAAATAGATGCATTTGACCATTTTATTATGATGTAAGATGTCTACTAGTGAACATGTTATCAACTATATGTGTTAGTTTTTTTAATTTTAAATCTCATGAGTATTTGAAATCTCATGAGTATTTGAAATCTCAAGAGTTTTGTAGAAATATATATATATATTTTTTTTTTAAGATTTTATTTATTTATTTGACAGAGAGACACAGTGAGAGAGGGAACACAAGCAGAGGGAGTGGGAGAGGGAGAAGCAGGCTTCCCGCCGAGCAGGGAGCCTGATGCGGGGCTCGATCCCAGGACCCTGGGATCATGACCTGAGCCGAAGGCAGACGCTTAACGACTGAGCCACCCAGGTGCCCCGAAATATATATTTTTGAAGTAAAAAAATATGTAGGTTTTCTACAAGATTTATTTATTTATCTATTTTAGAAAGAGAGAGAGAGCATGAACGGGGGTCAGGGGAAGGGGAGAGAATCTCAAGCAGACTCCTCGTTGAGTCTGAAGCCTGACAAAGGCACAATCCCATGACCTCAAGATCATGACCTGAGCCAAAATCAAGAGTTGAATGCTCAACCAACTAAGCCAACCAGGAGCTCCAAAATACGTGTTTTTATATATATGCATCTATATATGCAGTTTATATCTGTATTTGATTGAAATTGGTTTTATTTATTGTTTATGAAAATGTATTAACTTTAGTTAGGTTATTGACTTAACACATTCATAAAGCTAAATTTGATTTGCACACCAGATGTTAGCTTTAGTTTACGCAGGTTTAAGATTTGAAAAACTTGGCTCAAATCCACATTTCATGTTCAGTGAAAAGTTCAGGGCTCTCCCAAATACTTCTTCATATTCTAAATACACATTTTTTCAGGTCACCTTGGCTCCATTTTTCTACATGCATTAGAATTTTATTTTCAGTTTCCATCCTGCATGGGTTTTTTTTCTCTCAGTTGTGACATGTACCCAAAGTGGACACTCAGTGCCTTTTTCTTATTTGTGCCAACTCCCTCCCTGGCTTTCTACCCACAAAAATCACAACATAATATCACCAAACATCACCAATAGTGATTACCAATAGCAGTATTATTCATAATAAACAAAAGGTAGAAACAACCAAAATTCCCCTCAACTAGTGAATGGATAAATAAAATATGGCATATCTATACAACGGAATGATATTTAGCAATATAAAGAAATGAAGTAGTGATGCATACTAGGACATGGTTGGGCCTTGAAAACATTGCCCCAAACAAAGGAAGCCAGTCACAGAAGACCACATATTGTATAATGCCATTTACACAAAATATTCACAATAGGCAAATCTATAGAAACAGAAATTATATTAGTGTGTGCTCCTATTAGAGGCTGTGAAGGAGCTGGTGGAGTATCGTTTCTTTGAGCTGATAAAAATGTTCTAAAATTGATTATGATAGTAGTTTCACAGCTGTTAATATACTGAAAACTACTGAATTTTAAACATGAAAAGAATGAATTGTATGCAAGTTATCTTATTAAAACTGTTATTTAAAATACCACCAACAAGGGGCGCCTGGGTGGCTCAGTCGTCAAGCGTCTGCCTTGGGCTCAGGTCATGATCCCAGGGTCCTGGGATCGAGCCCCGCATCGGGCTCCTCACTCCGCGGGAAGCCTGTTTCTCCCTCTCCCACTCCTGCTGCTTGTGTTCCCTCTCTCACTGTATCTCTCTCTGTCAAATAAATAAAATCTTTAAAAATAAATAAATAAAAAATAAAATAAAATAAAATACCACCAACAAGTCACACAGTCTTTGTGTTGGCATCCACCAAGAGAGTGGATGGTTTTGTCTAGAGAAATGGTGGTTCAAACATCAGGCACAATTTAAAAATGAAAATGAAACATCTCAGTTATTACCATGATGCACTCAGCCAGTTCCTAGTACAGCTGTAGACTTTTTTTGCATATCCAAAGACTTATTAATGCCCACTAACATCTTTTGGGTTTAATTCTTTATCTCTAACCACCTGCATCTATCTAGGGAAAGCAGAAGCAGAAATTATAATTCTCCACTGACAGAGGTATTACATTAACATACCCCAACTTTATTTCTGCACCTTTACTGCCTAGAAGATAGTAACAACTATAGAAAATTTTGGTCTTAAAGTTTGTTTTGTTTACACATTTTTTGTTCATAGGGGTGTATGTTTGCTTCTGAATAGAATAAATAAAACTAAACTGCAGCCGTCTATGAACTCTGAGTTAGGCAGGTAGAAATAGAAGCATCTCTTAAAAGAGGAAGAATGTGAAGAAAATTTAGAGCTGAACTGCTATGTAAATTCCTTGATCAAACTGTTTGATGAGATTAGATACCTCCATTTTGCAGAAACATATCTTAATATTTTCTGAACAATTTTTTTTTAGCTTTAGATCCAGCTAAAGATCCATGCCTAAAGATGAAATGTAGTCGCCATAAAGTATGCATTGCTCAAGATTCTCAGACTGCAGTCTGCATCAGTCACCGGAGGCTTACACACAGGTAAACATTATTAAATTAAATTCCACTGATTGAATAGTACTCTTTACCATGAATAACTGCAGAGTGTAAATATTTGGCAATATCTGCTAAGCTTTTATCCAGAGTTTTATTGAAACAATTTTAGAAGCTTGGTTAATACAATTATGATTCACTTGGGTTAAACATTGTAATCAGTCAGAATTACTATAGATTACAGAATTTAGGCATATATTATTAAATAAAGAAGATTTTGTGAAGATTGGGTTAAAGTGTTACACTTTTTCCATTTTAAAGACTAAGTATAATTTTGGTACACTCTAAATATTTATGCTTATGCCTTTTGAAAGATATTTTCCTTAGGGAAGAATTGGAAACAAAGTTAAAGGGAAAAAAATGAGAGATGTTCATAAAAAAAGATGAAAAGTCACAATATAGAAACATGGACTTAAAATCCTTGAGGACACCTTCCTTTAAGGAAGCACTCATACTCATACTCCACTCATACTGGTGGAGTCCTTGTAGTCTGGAAGCTGACACAAAATTTAAAAAGAAGAAAGGGCTTTAAGTATTTTTTTTATAATGGTATCACTGCTTCTGTCAGATATGCTCTATTTTGAAAAGGATCAGTAATTTAGAAATAGCCTGTGTAGTTTCATGCTGAGTCCTAAGGATTGAAACATGCCATAACCAAAAGTGAAATCACTGGGTAACTGACTGAAGCAAGAAGGTATATTCAATCTTTAAAAAAAAATTCTCTTTATGAGAACTCTTTTTTGTGATATCGGACCTGTATTGCTCTTACATCAAATGAGCAAGGAAATTTCGCTATTTGGGTATGTTCAGAGATTAAATGCATTTTGACTTCAGTGTACTTACTCTAAAGTATATTATTCAAACACACCAACAGAGATTAAAAACATTAGAGGATAGGAATGTAAGTAACATTTCTAGAAAATGGCAAAATTTAAATTTTGTTGACTTTTCTTATTGAATTAAAAGCACATATGCATAAAGCCTGTTATTACATGCTGAATGGAGTAGAAGAGTTTATTCCATAATGCCACATCTACAGTGGCAGATTTCAAGTGCCAAGGCAGGCTAATGCAACCAAGACAAAGAGTTTAGGAATGAGTTCACTTGGGACAAAAGAATCATGGCATACCAATAGTGTACTTGCAGAAGTAAGAGAGAGAGGAAGAAAGAGAACAACAGTTTGGGGATGTGAAGTGTAAAAGACTTCTAGGAAATAGCATTGCTATAAAGTCAATGTACTGTGGGAGGGCACAGAATGGGAAAGCAGAATTATCAGCAATATATTCCCTACTCAATCATGTCCTCTATGTTAATTTTATCAAGGGATACCAAAACTTCAGGCCAGGATTTTATTTTTCTATTTATTTCCTTAAGATTTCAAAAAGCTTCTGCATTTCTTGGATTCATATTAATTAATCATCAAAAAATTAAATATTAATATGCACATGTATGTATGAAGGGGATGGGGAAGAGTTGATTTTTACTTGAGGGATCGATACAAGGGTGGTGTTGAAAAGAATTCCTGTATAATCCCTCACCTAAATTGCAGAGACTTAGTCAATTCATTTCATATAAAAGCCAAAACTGTTTTATCACAACTTTCAGAGACCCTGGGAAGGATTTTCATCTACACACATTTAACACCTCATTGGCCATTTCACCCCTGGTCCCCTGAACCAAGTCAAAGAGCAACTGAAGAACTCAGTTAATCTCATGCTTGGGGCAGGGACTCTTTCCTTTCCACAACTGCTGAACACTGAAGCCAGGAGAGGTTAAAGTAACTGACTCAAGATCACAGAGCTGGGAATTTTCAGAGCATTGATTCCAGTCTGTATATACTGACACCAAAGTCCATGCTTTTTACAACTGTGCTGTCTCACTGCTTCTCTAAATTATTAAGAAGAAAACAAGGCATAACTGCAGACAGAAAGAAACTTCCTTAACATGATAAAGGCTCAGAACCAATAGTTAGAATATTTCTTTAATATAAACAGGTGACGTGTCTTGAATTGAGAACCATTGCCATCTCTGCCTGTGGTGTAGTAGGGGGCTGGGGCAGTGGGGGAGACTACTATGTTTTCAGTAGGTGGACTTCCAAGTGTTTTATGTAAATAGTATTTAGCCCTGTTCTATTTCTGATAGACACTATTATACAATTTGCACTCAATACACACTATATTCGATAAATAAATAACTAGTTTCCAAAGAATTGATTTTAAGATGAATATTTGGTATGTTTTATTCATTTTGAGGATGTCAGTGCATAGTGAATATTTATACAACACTTAGGGAAGGAGAGATTTACCAAGCAGTTTGATCAATAAAAGTGGCTAATGTAAATAAAGCAGGTCTTAAATCTGGGAGTTGTGTGTGTGATATGGGGATAGGGTACAGAAAAAAAGGAAAACAGTTTAATTAATCAATTCTGGCCACTTACATAGTTTAGATTAGAAATTACTACTGTTTTTATTTAAAGGAACAGCTTATTAATTCTTTTTTTCTTTTCTTGATCTCATAAAAGAGAAAATGGAATTTTCTATTTGCTCTGTAGGGAGAATCTTATTTTTCAAAGAAGTTTTCCTAATTTCCCACCCCTCCCTAGATGACACATCCATTTTCCCACTACCTTAGAACCCTGAACTCATTTTGAAATATTCATTACATTTGTAATAAGTTGTCTAACATTAATCTCCTTCAACTGACAGGAAGTTTCATGAAGGCAGTGTCTATGCCTTACTTACTACTTTATACTCAACTTGACATGCTGGCTAGTATATATTTTCTTTGGAGAATGTATTAAGATAGCTTTTATTTTTGAATAAGCTAAGAGAAGAAAATTGAGTAGTTTGATCAGTTGAACTGGTCAACCTAGATAATCTAAGTCTGACGTTTTTTTCTGTGTGCCATGTGCTTATTGATTAAAGATAGTCTGGAAAGGACGTAAGAGTCAATCAACAAACATCTTTAAATAAATTCATTGAGAAAGAAGGGTTCAAGATGGCAGTGTAGGAAAATCCTGAACTTACCTCCTTTGGTGGACACAACAAATTTACAACTACATATGCAATAATTTTCTCTGAAAAAGACCTAAAAACTGAATGAACAGAGCCTCCACAACAACGGAGAAAAGGGTACATTAGGAAACAACAAACACACACACACACACACACAACAGGAACAGCAATCCATAATCAGGATGTATTTCAAAAATACAGAACTTTTCCCTAAGAAGTGAAAGATCTATGCTCTACATCAGGCACCCCAACCCCGAGATACTTCACAGGACAGATGAGTGCCCCAAATGCCTTGCTTTCAAAACAAATGGGAATTACATCCAAGAAAACCATTTGGTTTGTCCTAGGATCCAGCACAAAATCAACTATTTGAAAGTACCTAAAACATATGTGAAGGAGATGTAACTACTGATCTTAAAGCATCTGCTGGAAAGACGATAACTTGTTGGGACTCTCTCTGAGGACAAAGTCATTGTTAGGTACCATTTTTGCAAACTCATTGCAAATGCAGGCACTGGTGGATACCATCTTAGAACTCTCCCTCTAACCTGTTAGCACCAGAGGGTATGCGCTACTGAGGGCCCCACCAACTCCCATGCTGCAGCCACACATCACATGTGGGCTCGAGTGAGAGCCATGCCCACCCCTATGTCACACAACCACATGCTACAACTGGGCCAGTGAGATCCTTGCCCACTCCCATCCTGTACTGCAGCCTCACAACAGCAGCTCACACAGGGGATGCCTCTGGCTGCCAGGGAGGATAGCACTTCTAAGCCTTACATTATCTCCTACATTAGGATATGTCCTACATTAAACCACTCCTTTGAGATGGGAAGAGGTAGCTGATTTGCCTAATACATAGAAACAAACACAGAGGGTCAGGCAAAATGAGGAAAGAGAAGACTCTTGCAAAAAACAGACAAGACAAAACCTCAGCAAAAGACATTAATGAAGCACAAATAAGCAATTTACCTGATAAAGAGTTTGAAGGAATGGTCATAAAGATGCTTCCTGAACTTGGGAGAAAAATGGATGAACACAGTGAGAACTTCAACAAAGAGATAGAAAATATAAGAAAGCACCAAACAAAAAAATATAAATTTGAAGAATACAATAACTAAACTAAAAAATTACCTTTGAGAGTCTCAACAAGAAATTGGATGAAGCAGAAGAATGGATCAGTGAGCTGGAAAACAAAGCAATGACACTCACCCAGATAGAGCAGAAAAAAGAAAAAAAAATAAAGTGAAGCTATTTTAAAGGACCTCTGACAAAGAATTAAGCAGAATAACATTTGTATTATAGGGGTGTAAAAAAGAGAAAGGAGAGAAAAGTCCAGAAAACTTATTTGAAGAAACTATGGCGGAGAACTTCCCTATCCAGGAAAGAAAACAGACATTCAGGTCCAAGAAGCCCAGAGAGTTCTAAACAAGATGAACACAAAGGGATCCACACTAAGGCACATTATAGTTAAAATGTAAAAGTTAAAGAGAAAAAAAAAAAAATCTTAAAAGCAGCAAGAGGAAAACAACTAAAAGGGAAACCCATAACACTATCAGAAAATTTTCAACACAAACTTTGCTTGCCAGAGGGAGTGGCATGATGTATTCAAAATACTGAAAGAAAAAAACAAAAAAAAAACTTTCAGCCAAGAATTCCTTACCCTGTAAGGTTATCATTCAGAATTAAATGGGGAGATTAAGAGTTTTCCAGACAAGCAAAAAGCAAAGAAGTTCATCGCCACTAAACCAGCCTTACAAGAAATGTTAAAGGGACTTCTGTGAGTAGAAAAGAAATGGCCCTAATTAATCACAAGAAAACATATGAAAGTAAAATATCTCACTGGAAACGGTGAACATATAGTAAAGACAAGTATGAAAGTTAAAGACAAAAGTAGTAAAATTAACTAAAACTACATTAACTAATTAAGGGATGTATAATATAAAAAGATCAACTTAGGGGCACCTGGGTGGCTCAGTCTGTTGGGCATCTGACTTTGGCTCAGGTCATGATCTTGGAGTTGTGGGATCAAGCCCCACATCGGGCTCTCTGCTCAGCAGGGAGTCTGCTTCTCCCTCTTGCTCTCTCTTTCTCTCTCTCTCTCAAATAAATAAGATCTATACAAAAAAAATCACTTAACCACCTGTTACATATATACAATGTTATATGTGAAACTCACAGTAACCACAAAGCAAGAACTTATAGTAAAAATACAAAAGAAAATGGTAAAAGAATCTAAACATAACACTAAAGAAAATCACCAAACCACAAAGGAAGAGACAGGAGAAAAAAGAACAGACTGCTAGAAAACAATTAACAAAATGGCAATAAGTGCATACCTATCAATAATTGTTATTAATATAAGTGGATTAAACTCGCCAATCAAAGACATAGAGGGGCTGAATGGATAAAAAACATAATCCATCGGTAGAAGACTCTACGATGGCACCGCGGAGTGGTGCAGAACCAGATGGGAGTGAAGTCGGACGTGCCGGATCTGCCTCACCGAACCACGTCAAAGCAAGAAGCAGGCACCAACGCCTCCTCGTGGGTCCTTGCTTTCCGGCGAAACTTGGCAGTGTCCCGTGCTCTGGAAGGGAGGCCGATGGAGGACCCGAATCGAAGAGGTCAGGAGGCCGGTAGGGGTGGCAGAGGTGGAGGCTGGAGGAACCCCTCTGGCCTCCAGCAACCTGTGGCTGCTGGCCTCCGAGAACCGCCGCTTTGCTTTGGACTGAATAACGTGTGGGTCGGTCCTGTGATCGGTCGTGGAGGGTCAAAAATAAAAGACATCCAAAGAAAATACAGATAATAAAAGGTCATCCAGAAGAAGTAGAGGTCAGAATCTTTGGCAACAAGGTGATGCAGGCGAAGGCCAAAACAGTGATAGATAATCTTGTTAAAAAACAAGAAAATCACAATTCAAAACTCAGAACTGATACTGTTGCATTCCAACCTTCTGTTGGAAGAGATGTAAAGACAGGTAGTAATGTTAAAGAGAATCAGCCATTGATTGGGATCAAATTTGAGAAGATGCTTTGAAATGGGGGGAAAAAGTGGGAAGACTTACCACCAATTAAGAAAAACCTTTACCTGGAGTCAGAAGCAACAAGTTCAATGTCACAAGTGCAAGTAGACACTTGGAGGAAAGAAAATTATAATGTGTGATGACTTGAAAGAAGGGGAGAAGTGTCCTATACCCAATCCTACTTGTAAATTAGAGGATGCTTTTCAGTGTTATCCTGAGGTTATGGAAAACATTAAAAAGGCAGGCTTTCAAAAGCCAACACCGATCCGGTCGCAGTCATGGCCAATAGTTTTACAAGGTGTAGATCTTATAGGAGTAGCCCCAACTGGAACTGGGAAAACACTGTCCTACTTAATGCCCGAATTTATACACTTGGATTCACAGCTTGTAATTAGTGGAAAAAGAAATGGACCCGGCCTGTTAGTCCTTACACCTACGCGCGAGTTAGCACTTCAAGTGGAAGCTGAATGTTCTAAGTATTCATATAAAGGCCTCAAAAATGTGTGTATATATGGCAGTGGAGATAGAAATGGACAAATACAAGATCTGAAAAAAGGAGTAGATATTATTATTGCAAATCCTGGAAGACTGAATGATCTACAAATGAATAACTTTGTTAACCTCAGAAATGTAACCTACTTGGTTTTAGATGAAGCTGACAAGATGCTAGATATGGGATTTGAACCCCAGATAATGAAGATTTTATTAGATGTGTGCCCAGACAAGCAGACTATTATGACAAGTGCAACGTGGCCATATGCTGTCTGTCGACTTGCACAGACTTATTTGAAAGAGCCAATGATTGTATATGTTTGTACTTTGGATCTAGTGGCAGTAAGTACTGTGAAACAAAACATAATTGTCACCACCAAAGAAGAGAAATGCTCTCATATCCAAACTTTTCTAAAAAGCAAGTCTCCCAAAGACAAAGTCATAGTGTTTGTCAGCAGAAAAGCTGTTGCTGACCACCTATCAAGTGACTTGATTCTGCGACATGTATCAGTGGAATCCCTTCATGGTAATAGGGAACAGAGTGACCGAGAGAGGGCATTAGAAAACTTTAAAACAAGTAAAGTAATAATATTGATTGCCACCAACTTGGCATCTCGGGGTCTTGACGTCCTTGATATCACACACGTCTATAATTATGATTTCCCCCAGAACATCGAAGAATATGTGCAGAGTAGGGTGCACTGCAAGAGCAGGGAGAACTGGGATATCTATTATTCTCCTCACTAGAAATGACTGGGGGGTTGCTGGAGAGTTAATTAATATTCTGGAAAGAGCACAACAGAGTATCCCAGAGGATCTTGTGGCAATGGCCAGGAGGTATGAGGTGAATAGACTGAAAAAAGAAATGGAGAAAAAATTGAGGAAACCCCAAGGAAAACCCCAGAAGTTTTATTATTAATGCCCTTGTTAAAAAGTGGTACCAGCCTCCTGAGAGGAGATCTCAAGATATATGGAAGTATGGGAAACATGCTGGCACTATGAAGAAATAAGTGATTCTTAAAATAATAGTGTTTAAAAATGTAGAATTCAGTATTTTATACTTTCTTTAATAAAATAAAAAGTATTTAAACTTGAGTTAATTTTTTTTTCATGGATATTAAGGAATGTAGCATTACATTTTTTCACTTTTTACTATCTGTATTTAAAAATGTAAATTTTATCTCCTGTAATATTGTTATATTAAGGTCAGTCTTTAAAGAGTTGAAAGCCTGTTCAGATGTCATGGAAGTGAAAGATACTATTAACAAATAAATGTTTTTTTTTATGATAAAAAGAAAAAAAAACCATAATCCATCTATTATGCTGTCTACAAGGGACTAACTTTATTTTTTTTTAAGTTTATTTAGTTAGTTAGTTAACTCATTAGTTATGTAATCTCAACACCCAGTGTGGGGCTCAAACTCATGACGCCAAGATCAAGAGTCACATGCTCTTCCAACTGAGCTGGCCAGGTGCCCCAAGACTCACTTTAGAAGTAGGGTCACACACAGACTGAAAGAGAAGGGATGGAGAAAGATATTCTATGCAAAAGGAAACAGAAAGCTGGTGTAGCTATACTCATATCAGAGAAAATGGACTAAAGACTGTATAACAGACAAAGAGGGGCATTACATGATGATAAAGAGGACAATCCAACAAGAAGATATAACAATTTTAAATATCTATGCACTTAACATAGGAACACCTAAATATATAAAGCAAATATTAATGTACCTAAAGGGGGGAATTGACAGCAATACAATAATAGTAGGAGATGTTAACATCAGAATTACATCATTTCATATATTATTCAGACAAAAACTCAATAAGGAAACATCAGACCTAAATGATACATTAGACCAGATAGACTTTATACAGAACATCCCATCCAAAAGTAGCAGAATATATATTGTTCTTAAGTGCACATGAAATATTCTCCAGGGTAGATCACAAATTGGAACACAAAATAATTCTCAATAATTTCAAGAAGGTTGAAATGATATCAAGTATCTTTTCCAACTACAGTGGAGTAAAACCTGAAATCAATTACAAATTGAAATCAGGAATAAAAACATAAAAATGTGGAGATTAAAAAATGTGCTATTGAACAACCAAAGGGTCATTGAATAAATTGGAGAAAAAGAAAAAAAAAAAAGACCTAGAGGCAAATGAAAACAAAAATAGGACATACCAAAATCTATGGGATGCAACAAATGCAGTTCTGAGAGGGAAGTTCATAGCATTAAGGCTTACTTCAAGAAAAAAGAAAAAAATCTCAAATAAAAAAATCTAACTTTACACCTAAAGGAACTAGAAGAAGAGGAACAAATGAATTCCAAAGTTAATAGAAGGAAGGAATTAATAAGGATCAGAGTAGAAATAAGTAAAATAGAGAGTAAACAGACAATAGTAAAGATCAGTAAACTAAGAACTGGTTCTTTGAACAAAATTGACAAAGAATTAGCTAGACTAACTAAGAAAAAAAACACACAGAAGGTTCAAATAAATCAAATCAGAAATAAAAGAGTAAGTTACAGTTGATACCATAGAAATACAAAGGATCATAAAAAAATACTACAAGTCTATATTAACAAATTGGACAACCTAGATGAAATAGATAAATTTCTAGAAACACATGATCCTCCAGGACTGATTTATGAAGAAATAGAAAATCTGAATAAACTAATTTCTAGTGATAGTGAATTAGTAATAAAAAATCTCCCAAGAAATGAAAGTCCAAGACCAATGGTTTCACTAGTGAATTCTGTCAAACATTCAAAAATTTAATACATTTTCTTTTCAAACTCTTCCAAACAATTAAAGAGGAAGAATACTTCCAAACTCATTTTATGAGGCTAGCCTTATCCTAATTCCAAAATCAGAGAAGGACAGTACACGCACACACACACACACACAAACACACACACATGAAGGCCAATATCTCTCATGAACATAGATGCAAAAATCCTCAACAAAATATTAGCAAACCAAATTCAACAATACTTTAAAAGGATTATGCCCCACAATCAAGTGGGATTTATTCCTGGATTGCAAGAATGGTTCAACATCCACAAATCAATCAGCATAATACTCACATTAACAAAAAAGAAGGATAAAATCATATCATTTCAGTTGATGCAGAAAAAAATTGGCAACAATCAACATTCATTTATTATAGAAACTCTCAACAAAATGTATATGTAGAGGAAATGAACTTAATAAAGGCTGTATATGACAAATCCACAACTTACATCATTCTCAATGGTGAAAAACTGAAAGTCTTTCCTTAAGATCAGTAATAAGACAAGGATTCTCATTCCTTCAACTACTTTCATTCAACATAATATTGGAAGTCCTAGCCATAGCAATAAGGCAAGAAAAAGAAGTAAAAGCCATCCAAATTAGAAGGAAATAAAACTGTCACTATTTGCAAATGATATATGATACTATATGCATAAAACTCTGAAGTTCTTACCAAGAAAATCTAGATAGCTAATAAACAAATTCAGTAAAGTTGTAGGATACAAAATCGATATACAGAAATTTATTGCATTTCTACACATTATAACAAACTATCAGAAAGAGAATTTAAGAAAACAATCCCATTTAAAATTGCATTGAAAAGAATAAAATACCTAGGTCTGAATTAAATCAAGGAGGTGAAAGACCTATACTCTGAAAACTGTAATACACTGATGAAAGAAGTGACAAAGATGAGAAAAGATGGAAAGATATCCTGTGCTCATTGACTGGAAGAATTACATTGTTAAATAGCTCATATTACCTAAAGCAATCTACAGATTCAATGAAATGCTTATGAAAATCTCACAGAAATATAACAAATAATTCTAAAATATATATGACACCACCAAAACAATCTTGAGAAAGAACAAAACTGGAGGTATTATGCTCCCTAATTTCAAATATACTGCAAAGCTATAGTAATCAAAACAGTATGTTGTGGACTCACAGATGAATGGAACAAGATTGGGAGCCCAGAAATAAACCCACACATGTATGAACAATTAATTTACAAAAAAGGAGTCAAGAGCATAAAAAAGAGAAAGGATGGTGTCTTTGATAAATGGTGCTGAGAAAACTGGATAGCCACGTGCAAAAGAAAGAAACTAGATGACTGCATTATACCACACACAAAAATTAACTCAAAATAGATTAACAACTTGAATGTAAGACATGAAATCATAAAATTCCCAGAAGAAAACATGGTGAGAAGGTCCTTGACATTCATCTTAGCAGTTTGTGGATCTGACTCCAAGGGCAGGGGAAACAAAAGCAAAAATAAAGAAATGGGACTACATCAAACTGAAAAGCTTCTACACAGCAAAGGAAATCATCATCAAAATGAAAAGGCAATCTACTGAATGGAAGAAGACATTTGCAAGTCATTTATCCTATAAGGGATTAATGTGCAAAATATATATAAAAAAACTCATACAACTAAACAATAAAAAAAACAAACTTAAAAATGGACAGAGGACCTGAATAGACATTTTTCCAAAGAAGACATCGGATGACCAACAGACACATGGCAAAATTTTCATAATCACTAATTATTAAGGAAATGTAAATCAAAATCACAATGAGATATCACCTCACACCTGTTAGAAGGGCTATTAACAAAAATACAAGAAATAGCAGGTGTTGGAGAGAATGTGGAGAAAAGGGAACCCTTATACATTGTTGGTGGGAATGTAAATTGTTGCAATCCCTATGGAAAACAGTATGGAAATTCTTCAAATTATTAAGAATATATGGAAATTCTCCAAGTAATTAAGAATAGATCTACTATATAATCCATCTATCCCACTTCTGGGTCTTTATCTGAATAGCATGAAAACACTAATTTGAAAAGATGGTTGGATGTCCATGTTCACTGCAACATTATTTACAATAACCAAGATATGGAAAAACCTAAGTATCCACTGATGGATTAATGAATAAAGAGGATATGGTACACACATACACACACACACACACACGGGAATACTATTCAGCCCTAAAGATAAATGGAATCTTGTCATTTGTCATGCATGGAACCTAAGGGTATTATGCTAAGTGAAATAAATCAGATGGTGAAAGACACTGTATGATTCACTCATATGCAGAATCTAAAAAAAATGCCACAAATGAATAAACAGAATAACACAAAAACAAACTCATAGATACAGAGACAGACTAATGATTACCTAATGGGTGAAGGGGGTATATTTTGTGGTGATGGGTGGTAACAAGACTTTTGGGGGTATTCACTTTGTAGTGTATAGAGATATCAAAGTATAATTTTGTATACCTGAAAATTATGTAATTTTATATACCAATTTGACCTCAAAAAAAAAATAAATGTATTGATTGAATGAATAAACAAATAATTGCCAACAAAAAAAGTGAGAGGAGTATATAAAGATATGAGGAAGAGGTCAGTCCCTAACAATTGGTTTTACGAACTAGTAGACCCTTGCCTTAGATATGTGAATAATAGAAACAATTGATAATGCATTAATTAACAATACTTGTCTTTGAAATCGGAGAAAAAGATTGATCGGGAGGCTCATGATGTGTTTTACACTAGCTTTGAACACTATTGCCAAAGTGGAGAGGGGTGTAAACTCTCCAAATAAACCATGTTGAAAATCACATGTTTGGCTATTTGTCTCCTAAAGACTTTTTTGTGAAGAATTGGCCTCAAACAACTGTGATACCTGCGTGCTTGTGCTGGTTTTCTGTTAGCATTATCATCACCAATTAAGACAAAATGGTTTTATGAACAATCAGAAAAACTTAGACTGCATCATGTTTTCTAAAATTTAGATGTTTGATATAAAATATATGATGGGATTGCCGGTCTTTGAAAATTACCCACTTTATATTGTTATCATGGGGAAGAGCTCTGGAGATGCTTACAGCTGAGGGTTTTTGTTTCATTGTTTTTGTACATTGTGAGCAAGAAGCCTAGTGTTTTATGCTCTCTTTGCTGCCTGTGCAGCTGCAGATAACTGACACTATTTCTAGATCCGTGTTTCAGGCCCCAGTCAATGGATGCTGCTGATATTTAAAAAAAAAAAAAAAAAGTTTTGGCATAACACGACAGAGTAAGGTTGAAGAAGTTATTGTAGGAAAAAACTAGCTATGTTAATTTCTGCTCCATTTACACCAAAGGTTGAAAAAGAATCAATAAGGAAATGCTTTGGGCCTTGTAATAAGGCATTAAATAAAAGAATGATGAAACTAATTTAAAATGCTATTTATTAAAAATAGATGTCAAAAGAATGTGAGTCCTAAAACTCCTCTATTTAAACTATGCACTGTTAGCATTCATAATTTTAATGGCCATTTTTGAAAGATCTGAATTTCTTTATGTAATTATTAAATGTATTATTATGGTATTTATATTTCCATTGCTGTAATGTTTTAATATTTATGATGGAAAGATTTAATCACAGGGCTTAATTTATAGTAAAGTCTCAAAAAGCATTGTTTTTTTTTTAAGATTTTATTTATTTATTTGAGAGAGAGAGTGAGAGAGAGAGCACAAGAGGGGGGAGCAGGAGAGGGAGAAGCAGACTCCCCGCTGAGCAGGTAGCCCAATGCGGGACTCGATCCCGGGACTCCAGGATCATGACCTGAGCCGAAGGCAGTCGCTTAACCAACTGAGCCACCCAGGAGCCCTCAAAAGTATTTGTTGAAATTGAACTCATAACTATTTTAAAATAACACTCCTTGTACTTATGTAAGATTTAGCTTATGTTGTATATGAATGCACTGGTACTTCCCTTAGGGAGAATGAAATGCAGCATTTACTACACACTTAATACGTGCAAAGATTTTTACTAATGCCTTAAATTTATATATTTTTACAACACTCTAAAAGTTTTAGACTAAAGATTATTATGCCCAATTTATAGAAACAAAAACTGAAGCTCCAAGATTCTCGGTATTCTGCTTGAGATTAATTATACAGAAAGATGCTAGTTTACTAGCTAGATTAAAGGGGCAGATTTAGGTTTGGGAATCAAGTTTATGTTTTATATATGTACATTTCTTTTTATAATTATAAATTAATTATATGTTTATGAACAGATAATTGCGTGTATCTTTATGGATTGATGTTTATATAGCATTTTTAGTACTTACTGTCCATAGATCTTTCAGTTAGTATATAGTATAGAGAGGTTTTACAACACTTTTTTAAAAATAGACTTCATTTTTTAGAGCATTTTTGGGTTTGCAGCAAAACTGAACTTACAAAAGATTTCCATATACCCTCTGTCCCCACATATGCATAACCTCCTCCATTACCAACAACTCCCACCAGGATGGTACATTTGTTATATTTGATAAACCTGCACTGACATATCACTATCATCCAAAATCCATAGTTTACATTATTTTTTAATATTAATTACATTTAAATAGAGGTCATAGTATTTTGGATAATGAATTGGTTTAACTCTTTAAAACACAAACAATACCTAAAGTTAATCATGTTTCATTATTTCTTGAACTTTTCTAATGTGTATATATAAGTGCAGAATTATACATATAGGTATAGACACACACAAACACATATATATACACCCACACATGCTTGCATATGTATGCATAACTAATTTAATCTCACAACACTGTGAGGTGAAGTGGGTTAAAGTTATTACCCCCATTTTACCAATGATAAAAGCCAAGGCACAGAATTTACATAATTTGCTCAAGTGAAAGACTTGGACATTTATCCTGGCTATTGAGGTTCCAGAATTTGTTCTTTTAATTATATTATATATTTTGGTACGTAATATTTATACTTATAAAAATGTCATATAAATGAGACAGTTCTATATATTTTATAGATGTTAAGTCATTTTATCTTACAACAACCCTATACATCTTAAAAAAAATCACTGAGTAACTCTTGCCTAATGTACAATTTCTCAGCATATTTTAATCCACATTTTTTTTTTTTGTGATGAACATGCAATTCTTAGATTCTCTGTATTCTGATATCACCTTCAAGAGGGTATCACCACATCAAAAACTAATGATGTATTGTATGGTGACTAACATAACATAATAAAATTCAAAAAAAAAAAGAGGGCATCCCTAGATACTTGAGTACTGCTCATAAGAAGAAAATTTAATTCATTAGACTAAACATTTAGATCAGTCATTATAATGTGGTCAGCTTTTATTTCAGGTGCTGTACATTGGCAAAAACAAAGAGCATGTTTCTCAAATATAAAAATAAGACAACACTGACTATATTTTTAATACACAGCACATCTTACCATTCCTATCATATTATCTCCACTCTTGTTGAAAATCAGGGGCTTGTTGATTAAAGTCCAAAATCCCCAGCATAGTCCCTTATACCCAGACCTAGGTAGCTTTATAACATCCTCTGCAACGTCCTCCTGGTGGCACATTGCAGTCTTATCACAGTAGGAAGTTCATTTGTGTAGAGTGATGTAACAGAACACAGAGGCCAGAGCCCCTCTCTGCTAGCTGTGTGATCTTGAGCAGGTTAATTGAATTCCCTGTGCTTCAGTTCTCTGTAAAGTAGGGATGAGAATAATGGTACTTTCTGAAGATGTTGATTTAACGATTAATAAGTTAATATACAAAAACAGTTTTAACAGTACCTAATGCATAGTAGGCATTGTGTAGGGGTTAGTTACTACAACTTTTTCCTAAATGGGTTATATATTTTATAATCATAGACTTTTGCTATGTCTGAGGTTTTTTCCTAGGAAATGTTCTGTCCATTTATTTCCTTGTTCTGGCAGATACTCCATATCTGAAGAGGCTCTTAGCATGATGGTTTCTAGTATGTAATTTGAAATGACTGACTGGCTTTGAAGTTGGTCTCCATCTCTTGGTAGCAAAATGATTTTGAGCCTATTAAACTCCCCAAGACTCAGTTTTCTTGTTTATAAAATAGATGATTAGTTGTATTATCTATTCCCTTTTGTTTTTGTGAAAATTAAAGACATAATTTGTGTAAAGCCCTTTGCACAATGTAAGCACTCAATAAACTTTAATTATTGAGAAATCTCTATCCAACTTTCTCCCACACATTTCCTAGCACAAGGTAGAATTAAATTCTCCTTTATCATTGTGCCCATAGCACATGAAAAACAATTTTATCTACCTTTGTTAATTTGTTTATATACTTAATGGTTTAAGGTTGAGCTGCAGTTGACATAGTATTTGAAAAAAAAAAAAGGGTGACATCTGACATTTTTTATCTACCTTTATTAATTTGTTTATATACTTAATGGTTTAAGGTTGAGCTGCAGTTGACACAATATTTGAAAAAAAAAAGGGTGACATCTGACATGACTATTGGAGGTGAAATTTCAGGTTACTTTGTTTTTCAGGTAAAAGGAGTTATATGATTTTGCCAGTTGAGAATGGAGAGAATGGGAACAATGTGTTATGTTTGTGTTCGGGAAAAATGTGAGGGACAGATGCTTCAGGGAAATAGCAAGGAAGCAAACATAACTTTGCTTTCCTGGAGGTTATTAAGGTGCTATATTTTGAACAAATTCACTACCTCTCGTGATTTTCTAGTTAATAACATTTACCACTGTCTAGAAAAGAGGGACTTCAGACCAAATAGCTCCAAAATATATGAGAAGTATTCATGTGTACTAAATTCCTCCTCTAATACTGTCATTTACAACTGGCTATGCATAAGTCCTTTCCTATCTTTCCAGATAGCTCTTATTTCCCTAGTGGGCCCAAAGACTGGTACACTTCTGCTTAGCTTAGCTGCTCCTTGTATTTGGAGGAAGGAAATGCTGAATCTGAGTGGAGATTTTTTTCTAGCATACTGGCTTTGAAGTTTGTAAAGATTTTAATTAATGTACTTCTGTGTATACTTCTCAGTCTCCTGATACCTAGATTTCAGCTGTGAGAACAGCGTTTGAATTATGCTGGTTAATAGAGAAGGGCAATATGAGCAGCCAACTGCAAGAAGCCTATACTGTAATGACACAGGGGATAGATAAAACTCAGTTGATTGCATACTATAAACAATGATCATAAGGCATTCATTTACATGTAAGCAATTTTCTCTGTGATCCAGTTCTTGCTTCATGAATGTCTGTTATGCAGGGAAAACAGTGAGAGAAAAAAAATGCAACAAAGAGTATTCAAATATTGCTTAATGGAGCATGGTTTCCAAAATAAACAAGAAGATAGTGACCTTGGAAGAAAGGAAAACCTGGATAATTTATGAAGAAGGTAACTTTTAAAGAGGTAGTTTAGATGGAACTTAATGTTTCCTACGCCAACATCTTTAAATGATGAAGACTAAAATACTCAGGTTCAAAGTCCAATTACATTACTTAGATTTCTGATTTATAGAAAGAGAGCTAATTACATAGGTTATTTTTTTCTTGTTCTTTTTATTTTATTATGTTATGTTAATCACCATACATTACATCATTAGTTTTTGATGTAGTGTTCCATGATTCATTGTTTGCATATAACACCCAGTGTTCCATGCAGTACGTGCCCTCTTTAATACCCATCACCAGGCTAACACATCCTCCCATGCCCCTCCCCTCTAGAACCCTCAGTTTGTTTCTCAGAGCCCGTAGTCTCTCATGGTTCGTCTTCCCCTCCAATTTCCCCCCCTTCATTTTTCCCTTCCTGCTATCTTCTTTTTTTTTTTTAAATGTATAATGTATTATTTGTTTCAGAGGTGCAGATCTGTGATTCAACAGTCTTGCACAATTCACAGCGCTCACCATAACACACACCCTCCCCAATGTCTTTCACCCAGCCACCCCATCCCTCCCACCCCCCACCACTCCAGCAACCCTCAGTTTGTTTCCTGAGATTAAGAATTCCTCATATCAGTGAGATCATATGATACATGTCTTTCTCTGATTGAATTATTTTGCTCAGCATAATACCCTCCAGTTCCATCCACATTGTTGCAAATGGCAAGATCTCATTCCTTTTGATGGCTGCATAATATTCCATTGTATATATACACCACATCTTCTTTATCCTTTCATCTGTCGATGGACATCTTGGCTCTTTCCATAGTTTGGCTATTATGGACATTGCTGCTGTAAACATCGGGGTGCATGTACTCCTTCGGATCCCTACATTTGTATCTTTGGGGTAAATACCCAATAGTGCAATTGCTGGGTCATATGGTAGCTCTATTTTCATAGGTTAAATAGATGCTTTTTATGTTAAAATAATATCCCATCCTTTGTCTCTAAGGAGGTTAAAATTAATTGCCTATTAAGAGCAATGATGATTCTTGCTTTTCTAAATATAAATCTGTTTCTATAGTTATAATTTACTATTTTGAATGAACAGAGAAAAGCCATGATCATTTATTAGCTAAATGTGAAAAGGTAGGAAAATATTATATAAAGATGCTATAAATGATACCAATTTTTAATATTTTATTTATTTTTAAAATTTAAAATCTTACAAAAATAACATGTGGCTAAGAAAAGAACTTGATATGATAGAAAAGGGAGTGCATACTGTATTCTTTCATTCACCGGCCACTCAGTTTCACTCCCACTCTTGCACAAATTTTCTACATGCACACATTCATACAAACATAATTATCTCCTAATGGGAGTATTTTATGTATGTTGTTGTGCTTTGTTTTATTAAACTTATTTTTCTTCATGTTTGCGATTCAGCATATGGATTTTATCATACTCCTTTAAATGGCCATAAAGATACCCATTACATATATGTACCAAAATTTATTTAAACAATGTCTGATCAATGGACATTAAGGTTATTTCTAGTTTTTCATCTTATATGCTACTTACAACACTCTTGAGCATGCATTTTTGCATATGTTTGTGTGTATATTTTTGCCTTGAATTCCTAGCAGCTGAGTTCCTAAGTAAAACAGAAAATATATTTAAATTTTGATAGATATGGTCAAATTCCCTATAAGTAGAGTGTACCAATTTCTCTGCTTCAAACAATGTATCTTGACACCTGTATGATCTCACCCTTGCCAGTAAAAAAATACTGTTTAGATATTAGTCATTTTGAATTATCAAGTGTTACAGCTTGTTCTTGACTTAAAATTGGTATATATATAAAATCACATGATCATATCAATAGATGCAGAAAAAGCATTTGGCAAAATCCAACACCCATTCATGATAAAAACTCAGTAAACTGGGAATGGGAGAGACTTCCTCTTCTTGATAAAAATATCTACAAAAAACTACAGCTAATATCATACTTATTGGTGAGAAACTCAAAGCTTGCCCTCTAAGATCAAGTACAAGGCAAGGATATCCTCTCTTAGCAATCTTTTCAACATCATATTGTAAGTTCTAGCTAATGCAGGAAAACAAGAAAAGGAAATAAAAGTACACAGATAAGGTAAAAAGAAAACTAAACTAAACTAAAGCAGAAATCAACAAGTTGGGACTACCTCAAGCTAAAAGTCCTCTGCATAGCAAATGAAACAATGAACAAAATGAAAAGGCAACCTCAGAAATGGGAGAAAATATTTACAAACCATATATCAGAAAGAGGTTTATATCCAAATATATAAAGAACTCAGACAACTCAATAACAACAATAACAAAAAATCTGATTTAAAAATGGTCAGAAGAACTGAATAGACATTTTTTCCTCAAATAAGGCATCCAAATGGCCAATGTATACAGAAAACAATGTTCAACATCACTTAAATCAATCAGGAAGTGCAAATTAAAACCACAATGAGGTATTACCTCACACCTGTTAGAATGGCTATCATCAAGAAGATAAGAGATAGTAAGCGTAAGTGAGGGTATGGAGAAAAGGGAACCCTCATGCACTGTAAATGGAAGTGTTAAAGAAGATGTAATGTATACATACACGGAATATTTTTCATCTGTGATAAAGAAGGAAATCCTGCCATTCCTGACAACATGGATGGACCTTGAAGACATCATGCTTATTGAGATGAACCAGACAGTGAAAAATAAGTATTCTATGATACCACTGATATTTGGAATCTAAAACAGCCAAACTTGTAGAAACAGAGAGTAGAACAGTGGTTACCAGGAGCTGGAGGTTGGGGAACTGGATAGATGTAGTTAAAGGGCATAAACTTGTAATTAGAAGATGCATACGATTGGAAGATTTAATGTATAGCAAAGTGATTATAGTCAACAATACTGTATTATATATTTCAAAGTTGCTAAGAAACTAGATCCTAAATGTTCTCACCACAAAAAAAGGATAAAATTATGTGACATGATAGAGGTGTTAGTTAAATCTAAAGTTATAATCATATCATAATATATAAATATATTAAATCAACCTATGGTACACCTTAAACTTACACAACGTTATATGTAAATTATAAGTCAAAATGAAAGCAAAACAAAACACACTGCCATTAACATTAGCACCTCCAAAATGAAATACTAGGGATAAATTTAACAAAATATGTACCACATTTATATAAGGATAACTACAAAACTGATGAAAAAATCAAAGAATAACTAAATAAATAAATATTCCATGTTCATGGATGAAAAATCCAGTGGTGTCAAGATGTCAGTTCTTATCAAATCCATCTATAGATTCAATGCAATCCAAATCAAAATCCCAAGAAGTTACTTGGTGGACATTGACAAACTAAATCTAAAGTTTATATGAAAAAAGCAAAAGACCCAAAATAACCAACACAATTTTGAAGAAGAACAAAGTTGGAGAACTGATACTACCTGACATCAAGATTTAGAATAAAGCTACAGTAGTCAAGATAGCATGGTACTGGAAAAAGAATATACAAATAGATAAATGAAATAGAATAGGGACGCCTGGGTGGCTCAATAGTTAAGCGTCTGCCTTCGGCTCAGGTCATGATCCCAAGGTCCTGGGATCGAGCCCCGCATCGGGCTCCCTGCTCCGTGGGGAGCCTGCTTCTCCCTCTCCCACTTCCGCTGCTTGTGTTCCCTCTCTCGCTGTCTCTCTCTGTCAAAATAAATAAAAAAAATCTTAAAAAAAAAAAGAAATAGAATAGAATGCTCAGAAAGAGACTCAGATAAATGTAGTCAACTAATCTTTGACAAAGAAGCAAAAGCAATGGAGCTAAGGTAGTCTTTTCAACAGATGGTGCTGGAACAACTGGACATCCAAATGCAAAAAAAAAAAAAAAGAATCTAAACACAGATCTTGCATCTGTCACAATAATTCACTCAAAATGGATCCCAGACCTAAATATAAAACACAAAACTATAAAATTCCTAGAAGACAACATAGGGAAAAACCTACATGACCTTAAGCATTGCTGACTTTTTATATATGACACAAAAATCACAATCCGTGAAATAAGTAATAAGCTGAACTTTATTTTTTTTTTAAGATTTTATTTATTTATTTGACAGAGAGAGACACAGCGAGAGAGGGAACACAAGCAGGGAGAGTGGGAGAGGGAGAAGCAGGCTTCCTGCTGAGCAGGGAGCCCGATGCGGGGCTCGATCCCAGGACCCTGGGATCGTGACTTGAGCCGAAGGCAGACGCTTAATGACTGAGCCACCCAGGTGCCCCATAAGCTGAACTTTATTAAAATTAAAAACTTCTGCTCTGTGAAAGACAATATGAAGAGAAGTAGAAGACAAACCACAGACCAGGAGAAAATATTTGTAAAAGACACATATGATAAAAGAATGTTATCCAAAATATACAAATAACTCTTAAAACTCAATAGCAAATGACACAACAGGATTTAAAAATGTACCAGAGACCTTAACAGATACACCTAAGAGAATATATAGGTGGGAAGTAAGCATATGAAAAGATACTCCACATTGTCTCATCAAGGGAATAAAAAATAAAATGACATGATACCACTACATATCTATTAGAATGACCAAAATTCAGAACACTGAAAACATCAAGTACAGGTCAGGTTGTGAAGCAACAGGAACACTTGTTCATTGCTAATGAGGATTTAAGACAGTTTGGTGGTTTCTTACATAAATAAACATAATCTAACCGTGTTTCAGCAATCGCACTCCTTGGTGTTTACCCAACTGAGTTGAAATCATATATCCACAAAACAGCTAAAAGTTGGGAACAACCAAGATGCCCTACAGTATGTGAATGGTAAGATAAACTGTAGTATATCCAGACAATGCAATAGTATATAGCACCAAAAAACAATGAGATATCAGCCATGAAGAGACATGGAGGAATATTAAATGCATGTTATTAAGCAAAAAAGCCAGTCAAAAAAGGCCGCATATGATTCCAACTACATGACATTCTGAAAAAAGCAAAACTACGGAGACCATAGATCAGTTACTACCAGGGACTGGGGTGAGGGCACAGGGTCAGATAAATAGATGGGACACAAAGGATTTTTAGGGCAGTGAAACTACTTTGTATGTTGACATAATGGTGGATACGTGTCATTATACATTTGTTTAAACCCAGTGAACGCATAGCACCAAAAGTGAACCATAATGTAAACTATGGAGATTGGGAAATTCTGATGTATCAGTGTAGGTTCATCAACTGTAACAAATGTACCCCTTTGTTGAGGGATGTTAATAATGGGGGAAGCTATGCATATGTAACGGCAGGGGGTATATGGGAAATCTCTGTACCTTCCTCTCAATTTTTCTGTGAACCTTAAACTGCTTTAAGGAAATAAAGTTTTAATTAAAAAATGGTATAGATAAAGTCTTATCTCTTCTTAGTTGTAAGAACAAATGTATGTGTCTTTAATAATGGATGGGTTGTGAAGATAGTGGTGTTTAATACCAATCATTCTTTCTAAGTCGTTACATGGTGAAGCACGATTCAAAAATACTGGCAAATTAAAGAAATTCGACTGTACCAATAACATTTTTGGAGCTGCAGCTTTTTATTTTTTCAGACAATAGGATAGTTTTATTATAAGATAAGGAAGTTTAAAGATTCCCCATACTGGGAAAGATGTGCTAGGTATTTAAACTATAACAAAATGTGCCTAATTTACTTATTCTCACTTATTATTTAGACCTTTTTAAAGTAGTTGATGTTTGATGGACAGGTGATGTGATGAACCTAATTACTGTTTTACATGTTTTGTTTTTGATAGTCTCATCAAATGCATTTTTCTTGTTCTAAATACTTCCCTCTCTAAGTAATCAATTTTATTTTTTAGCATTTTAGAAAATGTAATATTATTATTATTCTTAAACTTATTTCTAATGATCAATTCTGCTATGAATTCACTTAATTTTAAACATGGCATTTAAAATATTAAACCCAAACTTTCTATCACCAAGTTTTTATTAAGGAATCCAACATTTTGGATATATTGCAGCTGAACCTCATGCTAGCAAAATGTTGGTAGAGACAAAATAGTACTTTTGGATAATGGATATTAAAGGCCAGAGCATGTAAATTTTTAAAGTTAGTAAGAATCCTCTTTTCATACAGCTGACTAATGTAGATAAATAATTAGATAATTTAGAGTCATGTGCTGCTGTATTTCAGGGAATTATTTGTCTTTTTCTAGAATCCTGCTTTATTTCCTTTAAATTTCTTTAAAATATTTTCTAAAACATTTTTAATGTTGGGCTTATCTAGGGTCAAAATATGGAACTCAATACTTCCTATTTTATCTCTATTCACATTATTTTGCATATGTAATTTGTATTCATTGACATCCACCTATTGGCAGGGCCAGCTAGCCTAAAACAAAGGATCATGTTCCCCTTTTATATGGTAGATTTATTGCTGCAAAGTGGCTTCCAGGCCACATATTGCAATCCTCAGCAGCTCTTTCCACTAGGCCTTATGTGGGAGGTCATGTGACTAGTTCTTGCATGTTGAACCAGAGTAGATGGAATGTTTGTCACTTCAGAGTCCAGATTATTAAGAAATGGGTGTGGTTCAAAGAACTTGTCTACTGCGGACCTCATCTGGACATGATATAACCTTTTTGCCACATAGGTACCATTGTCATCCCAGAACATGATATACCCTAGCAATTGCACATAATTTATTCCCAAATGTAGGCACTTTGTTTACTCTTATTGATAAAATTATAGCATATAAGGAATGAGAACCACTGATGGAAGCTTTCAGATGATTAGAAAAAATTTCTCCAGACTATGGGGTCTCATTAAAGTTAGAGGCATTTTACCTACATTATAAAGAAGATTTTTGCCTATTTTATATTCAAATAGCATGTAAGTTGTATTAATTCGAGTCTTAAGTCCCAGTTGTAGGTTCAAAGAATAATTATTTAAAATGGTTATAATTTAATGACAAATATAAATAACCAATTTCTGTAGGTGCTGGACATTGTTGATCACTTTCCTAGATCCCCTTGTTTTAGCCTTGGGATCCACTGTTATCTATATAAGGTTTGTAACTAGAATGAAGTAATTTTGCATAGAAAGCTCTTTAGAGATAATTTAATTCCATCCTGTGTCCTAAGTATAAGGCAATGATTGTTATGATTAAGACAATGATAATAATGAGAATGAGGTTGAGAATCACAGAAATAACAATGCCTAAATATTCATCGCTAACAAGATTATTTGGAAATTTGTAGGCACTTCACATGTTACTTTTATTAGGTATTACTGTTATCCTCATTTTATAGATAAAGGCATTAAAACTCAGATTGTTTATAGGAATTGCAAAAGGCTACACAACTATTCAGTAATAAAGTCAAGAATTGAATTCAGGTCTATTGGATGTCAAACCGTCCATTATTTGCTGCCATACTTCATTGCATATTAACTGACTTGCCCGGAGTCACACAGCTCTCTTTTTATTAATATATTTAAGGCAAAAATCTATGTCTTCCACATACAGATATTATTATTGAGACTTGTGTGGTTATAAGAAGTGATGTCACTCTAGATGTTGTCCACTCCTAGTTAGACCATTCACAATTTCTGGTAATCATTCTCTGTTTCCTGAGTCAGATTTCATCTCTATTTCTATAAACTGCTGTTGTAAAAGTATCT
The DNA here is from genome assembly GCF_029215605.1 of Mirounga angustirostris. Classification (NCBI taxonomy): domain Eukaryota; kingdom Metazoa; phylum Chordata; class Mammalia; order Carnivora; family Phocidae; genus Mirounga; species Mirounga angustirostris. Next base: position 141,511,347 of record NW_026991710.1, on the reverse strand, counting down.
ACTCTTGTTAAGCTTCATATTTTACTTTTTTTTTTTTTTTATGTTCTCATTGGGTTAACTGATTGTCTTGTTCACAGAGATAATAGCAGCCATCAGATTTTGTCCCCTGGGGCCTCCTCTGACATTCAGTTTACTAACTTATAGAGTTATTAGTTTAATTAATAGTTGTGAAACACACTCAGAACAGTTTTGTTTATTATTATTGCTTTTATTACTATTTTTATTATTGGCAGCCTTCATCAGTCTTTCCTATACAACCCAAATCCGTCAACTTGTGTTCTAGACTTTAGACCTATTATTTCCTATCTCTATAATCCTTGTCCCAGTAATTATCCTTCCACATAGTATCTTAAATATTTCTATATCTAACTTAGTTTTTTGAGCATATAAACAGATTCAAGTTCGGGATGCCTGGGTGGCTCAGTCGGTTAATCATCTGCCTTCAGCTCAGGTCATGATCCCAGGATTCTGGGATCAAGTCCTGTGTCAGGCTCCTTGCTCAGAAGGGATCCTGCTTCTCCCTTTGCCTGATGCTCCCCCAGCTTGTGCTCTGTCTTTCTCTCTCTCTCTGACAAATAAATAAATAAAGTCTTTAAACAGATTCAAGGTCCTATGATCTAAAAAAACAATAAGTATGCAAAACTCCATGTCCTCTCTTTACCTTCAGTCCCCTTCTAATTCATACTATGCATTTTTACTGCCATTTGCAGGCAAATCTCTTAAAAGTATTTCATTTTTATTTCATTGTCTCTTGCTTGTTTCCTCATCTATTGCACACTATAAAAGTTCCTGCAAATTATATAATTTTTCTATAGAGACTTTTTCTTACTTGCAATTATTTCACTTACTTAACTTACAATTTTTATGCAGCTAAAGCAATGAAACTACTTTTTCATAAGGCATTGTAATTTGTATGTTGCCAAATTCATTTTGTTCTTATCTTATTAGAGCTTTCTACTATATTCATTTATTCATAATTCATTCATCATTGAATACACATATTGAGCATGTATCATGATCCCATCATTTATAAAGGCACTTGGATTACAGTGTTAAAAGGACAGAGAAAACCCCTAGTTTTGTCACTTTCACATTTTGGAGTGAAAGACTGAAACTAATGAAATAAAATAACACTCAATATACTTTAAGATGATGATGAATGAAAAGGTAAAAATAGAGCTGACAAGGGAGAGAGAAAGGGTGGTGGAAGGAAGACTTCTCAGAACAGACAATGGAAAACTTATCCAAGTGAAATCTGTGATTTTCAGATATAAGGGAAGAGTGATCCAGGCATAGGGAACAAACTTGGCATGTGCCTGTAAAACAGCAAAAAAGGCCAGTGTGGTTTGACCAGAGGTAAGATACCAGTTTTGAAAAGTAGACAGCTCTCAGATCTCATAGGGCTTTGTATGTAAAGGTTTGGATTTTATCCTAAGGATAATAGGTGAACCGTGGGAGGACTTTGGTCAAAAGAGGGATAAGAAATGATTTTCCTTTCTAAAGGATCACTACAGATGTCCTGAGAAGCAAGAGTGTACCTAGGTGCAGCTAGTTAGAAAGTGAGTCCAATAGCTCTTGGGGATAGATGCTGGTAATGCGGAGAAGTGAGAGACGGTAGTTTACAGAGCATATTTGGAAAGCAAAACTAAATGGACTTGTGGATGGACTGGATATCTTTTTATGAAGTGTGTGGTGGGGGGATGGGATTGGGGGTGTTGTGTATTGTGAAAGAAAATTGTGAATTTGTGGTACATAATTACAAATAGCCTTAGATTTGTTGCAATTACTATGTAAAATCATAGAACAGAGCCATATAGTGTTATTACATCACCCCGGATATATTCTATTATTTCTCTTCTTGGAGATTAGGGTCCCTTTAACTTCCCAGTTACCCCAGCTCAGTTGCTAGCAGTGATCACAAATTGTGAGCCTGCTTTTGTGAGGATACACAACATATGATTCATGTGCTATAAAATTATGAATGAAAGCATTAGAACCTAATCCTGATAAGGCGCAGATTTATATGCCATTTACCACAGCTAGGCTGGTGGGACACTGTGACTAGGTAATCTGTGCAATATTTGCTCCTTTGTGACTGGGATGCCTGGTGTTATAACTGGGAGTCCCACTGGAATCACATGGAACATGGGGAGGACAATTACAAGAAGTGCGCATGTATTTGTGTGTGTGTGTGTGCACGTGCATGTGCAGGTGTATGGGAGAGTAGAAACATATTCTCTGTGAGCAAAATCACTGTGGGAAATTTGAGAAAAACTTTTTCCCCAGAATTTTAAATTGTTTCCCAGAATTTTACTTTGGCTCTGAACCAGTGAGGATTTATAGGAATGCTAGGTTTAAAAGTTTGGGAAATTTGGAAAAATTAACTTTGAAGTAAAATTATTTCATTTGTAGATTCTCTCTGTGACTCAAAATCCCATACGTTTTGATGCACTCTATAGAAAAAGGAGGAAAGGCATGTTAAACTTTTAGAGCCTAGAGAAAGAAAATATAATATCAACTTAACATTTATCCATTCCTTTTGAATGATGAACCAGCACAGAAATCTTGATATTCTAGTATTTGTGAGATTAAAATTTTCCATTGAGTGATAAGAGGTATCTCCTTTTCCCATTTGGCTTCATTGAATAAATAGCTCTCATTACAAGTCTTTATATATTTTAATGTGGAAATAAAATTGTCTCTTTTTCACCTGACTATATTATTCTCATGTTAATCTAAGTGCCAGAAAATGTGGTGCATTATGATTATTTTATTCTCACACACCATATTGAAACTTCAGAGCTTTATAGAATGGTTTCCAAGTATTATTATTATTGTAGGTGTTTTTCCATTTATAAAATTATAATATTGAGCATAACGTTGTCTTGAATATTTTCTAAAAACAGAAAAATTAATACAAATTGACATGTATTCTGTAAGCAGTTTTCATTAAAGGAGTGCAACACAATGGAAAGTGCCATCCCATTTTAATAAAATGGTTTAATGCAAATACAAGTTTCTACTGGAACCTCCATGTGTCCATATCTTCCTGAAGAAGATATAACTTGTTACCACTTTGCCTGGTCAGACAAGTCTACTTATAGCAAGCTAATGATCTTTGCAAGCATTTTTTTATTATAGTTGACAATGTTACATTAATTTCAGGTATAAAACATAGAGATTCCACAGGTTTATACATTATGCTATGCTCACAGCAAGTTTAGCTACTGTTACCATACAAAGCTATTATAGTATCACTGACTCCACTTTTATGCTATGTCTTTTATACCCATAATTTATTCATTCTATAACTGGAAGCTTACATCTCTTGTTCCTTTTCATTCATTTGCCCATTCCTCTACTCCCCTCCTTGCTGGCAACCATCAGTTTGCTTTCTGTATTTATAGGTCTGATTCTGAGCTTGCTTGCTTGCTTGCTTGCTTTCTTTCTTTCTTTCTTTCTTTCTTTCTTTCTTTCTTTCCTTTCTTTCTTTCTTTCTTTCTTTCTTTCTTTCTTTCTTTCTTTCTCTCTCTCTCTCTCTCTCTCTTTCTTCCTTTCTTTCTTTCTTTCTTTCTTTCTTTCTTTCTTTCTTTCTTTCTTTCTTTCTTTCTTTCTTTCTTTCTTTCTTTCTTTCTTTCTTTCTTTCTTTCTTTCTTTCTTTCTTCCTTTCTTTCTTCCTGATTCCATATGTAAGTGAAATCATATAGTATTTGTCTTTCTCAGTCTGACTTATTTCACTTAGCATAATACCCTCTAGGTCTCTCTATGTTGTCACAAATGGCACAATCTCATCTTTTTTTATGACTGAGTAATATTCCTGTGTGTGTGTCTCTCTGTGTGTGTGTGTGTGTGTGTACCACATCTTCCTTTTCCACTCATCTATCAATGAACATTTGGGTTGCTTCCATATCTTGGCTATTGAAAATAATGCTGCAAAGACACATGTGGTGATGAGCACTGGGTGTTATAAGCAACTAATGAATCATTGACCACTATATCAAAAAAAAAAAAAAAGAAAAGAATGCTGCAATAAATATAGGGGTGCATTTATCTTTCTTGATGTTGGTTTCAATGTTGAATTCTCCTTGTGAAGGATTTATTAGGTATTTGGTTTCAAACAGTCCAGGGCTACCCTGTGAGTCAATAGGCTGGAACATGTCTATTTCTTTCCCAGTCTCAGTAGTAATTCAAAAAACTAATAAATATAAATAATAATGAAATTGTCAATTATAAAGAATATTATGCCTGAGGCTTCTCTTCTGGAAGTTAAAGTATCTATCTATATATATATATTTTTTTTTAATGTAGACAATCTTCAGTCTGTATTCTGAAAGGCTCCTAGATAACAATTACCTATTTTCTTTCAAGCTAAATGTTTCTATTCTGCTTCATTTATAAAAACAGAAATAGATGTATCCATGCAATGAACTAAAAGCTTGATAATTAAGACAAAAATTGAAGAATTCTTGTTATAAAACAAAGTTATTAGAAATGACAAACATTATTTTTTTAAATGAAACTTTAACCAAGATACTACTATAGACATTTCATAATCTATGGTTAATAGTATAGAAAATATAAAATGGGGATGCCTGGTGGCTTAGTCGGTTAAGTGTCTGACTCTTGATTTCAGCTCAGATCATGATCTCAGGGTTGTGAAATCGAGCCCTGCATTGGGCTCTGCACTTGGTGGGGAATTTGCTTGAGATTCTCTCTCTCTTTCTCCTTCTGCCCCTCCCTCTCAGTCTCTCTCTCTCTCTCTAAAATAAATAAATAAATCTTAAAAACCATGGCTGCTAAGAAACAAAAAGGAATTGTTTATGGTCTTAGAGTAGAAAAGGATCTTACATGTCTACTCCATCTTTGCACTTTGGAAATGAACTATTTTACATTGTGCCTGTTCATCAAGTTTATGCTATTTTGATGATCAGAAATCTCTCCCTCATATTGAGCTAAATCTAGCTATATACCATCTATTCTGTTGATCCTTATACCAAGACTTTTTAAAAAGGGGACATAGCTACACTTGTGGTGAGCATAGCATAATGTATAAACTTGTTGAATCACCATGTTATACACCTGAAACTAATGTAACATTGGGTGTCATTGTATATTCAGATAAAAACTTTAAAAAAATAAAAAGTAAAGAAGAGGATGTCAACAAAATAAAAAGAACTTCTCAGTATTTTATAATGAATTTAATACAAAGTGTTTTGCACTTACAAATTCAATAGTGACATTTGACCAATTTAGGAGCTTATTAAAAAAAAAAAATGCACAGCCCAGGAGGGCCAGAGCGCTACTTATGTTGGAATTGAATTATATAGTTTATCAAATTATATACTTGACTTTTTCCCATTTAGAATTATTTTCTATACTTGTAGAACAGTTTATCAGAAGATGGTGAAAGCAGTTAATTTTATTAAAAAGTATTTTAGCAACCCAGTTCTGTAGCACAGAGTGGAAATGCTACTTTGGGGCAATCTTCTTTATTTGCATCTACTGAAAAGTTCTGTCTTCTTTGTTTTGCTTTCAGTGTTTTAGATGCCAGTGACCAATTCTTCTCAGATTTTAATGGATTCTGAAAAGCCATTTAACCTTATTGTTCAATCTAGTAAATTATTAAAAGAAAGATGAATAAATTGAGAAAAATATGAGCATGATAATTTAAAATTAATTTAAATGTATTTGTAATATCAGATTTATAAGAAGAATCATTTTCTAGGTAGAAATACAGCTGCTTCAGTTAGCTTGAATTATTCTTTTTCAACATAATTGTCTGAAGACTGGTTAACATATTGCTGAAAGGAGATACTATTTCTTAGGTTTTCTGCAATTTTCCTAAGAGAAATCATCACTGCATTACAAATACCTCTGTGATGCTTGGCCTTTACTTCCTGTTGCTTTATTATATCCAATTAATGGGGAAATATATTTCCAACTCAGTCCATATTTATTAAGAACTTATAAATGTGTAAGACCTGATGCTAGCCACTGCTGGAAATCCTAATTAATAATAAAATATACTACAGTCATGGCTTCAAATAGCATTAATTTAATAGAGATATAACTGCATAATTCCACAAAGAGACAATATATGTTTAAACATAAATGTAAAGCATTTGTGAAAGAATAATTGATATATATTTTAGTTTCATACAGTCCTGTGCTATGCTATCTATGTAGAACTAAATAATGATAATGACAAAAGCAGAAACTGGCAGAGATGGAATATAATGGTCATTAAAATAATCTCTCTTCTACTATACCATTGTTATATTTTACTTTGTTGAGTATAGATTCATTCCATGTGGAAAAAAAAATCCTGAAAGCTAATGATTGTATTATTAAAATGGAAATCCATTTTATGTATTTGTACAACTCTACCTTATTATTTATACTTACTGAACAATTACCCCAGGAAAGGACTTGGGAAAGAGGGGTCAATAAATTATAAATATTGCCAGTTATCTTTATCAATAATTGACCACTATCCTGGTTCCTAGGAATGCATTATTTGAGTACAGATATGGGATCCCTAACCATAGGGATATCACATTTTTAATAAAATGTCTAAAAGTAAATATAACTTAAGTTTTACATCTTACATCTCTACTCATTTTTATAGTTCTTCTAGATTGTGAATGGAAATGTAATCATAATAATTCCAAACTCCATTTTCTCCAATTAGTATAATTCAGAGTTTATGTAAAGTCATTTATTTGGATGAACGTAAAAGTTGATATTTTCATTGATAAGGGTGATTATTTAATGTGTTTACTATTACGTGGGGTTACAAAAAAAGGTGTTTTGATTTTTCCACATAAATGGGAGAAAAAAAACAAATACCAAATCATGGAAAGACAGTTTTATATTATCAGTAAAATGTGTATTAAGGACATGGAACATCCTTCACTGCAGTGAGGTCTTAGTTGACCTGATGAAGCAAATTCAAGGTGATGATAATGGAAGAAGGCTAAAGAAGATAGTCCTACATTTGTTTGTTTATTCCTTCATTCACTCATTTGTTCATTTATTCATCCAGCCATTATTTATTATCTGAAATATGCCAGTACTTCTTGGCATGACATATGCACTAAAAGCAATATGTATTTTGCCCTTGTGAAAGCTAAAATTTAATATGATATTTCTAGAATAAAGAATGGGTATGTGAATACAGTATGAGATCATTGCTATGATCAAGATGGAATTGGTATGATACCCTAATTGATAGAGGTGTCAGACTTCTTGAAGGCATAACATCAAGGCATGGACATGGAGGATTAAATGGAGACCATCAGACAAAGTGCAGGAAAAAGAGTGAGGCAGAAGAAACAGTATATGCGAAGGCCCTGAGGAAGGACAGAATGTGACATGTTTGAAAAATTAAAGGGAAGGGAGTGGAATTCTCATGGACTAGGATAGTAACCAGACATACCTGGAGAGAAGTAGATACATCAGTGATGTATTTTGAAGACTGAAACAACAGGGCTCACTGATTAATTGCACATGAAGAGTGAAGGCAAGGTAATAATCAACAATGATTTCCAATTTATTGGTTAATTATCTGGGTAGATTGTGACATCATTGTAAACATCAGATAAGCCTAGAAAGGGAGAAGGAACAATAATCTGTAGCTTCATCTTGAACATGTTAAATTTAAAAGGTCAATGAGATATCCAGTAGAGATGTGCAATAAGCAGTGAGTTTCACAAAGTCAGAGAAGTTTGGCGTAGAGTTAGACTTCAACATATGAATTATATTATAACTCACAGAAATGGATAAGAGACAGCCTGAAGACAAAGAAGAAAAGAGAATAGAGCCCTGGGAAATTTCAGTCTTTAGAGGCAGGCATTGAGGAAGAGTCTACCAAAGAGAACTGAGAAGGAGCAACTAATGAAGTAGGAAGAAAAGCAGGAGCCCATGGTGAAACAGAAGCCCAGAGAGACATTTTTAGAGGGAGGAAACTGTTGACCATGTCCCTTCTGCAGAGAGGATGAATGAGATATTTATAGGAAGGTAACTACTGAATTTGACAATTCGGGTTTGGAATTCATAGCAAACTAGGCACGAGCAGGCAGGAAAATAAGGAAATTGAAAATATATTCTGGGGAGAAAATAATGGGAAAGTCTCATTAAAGACCAAGGGGTTTTTGTACTGTTTTGTTTTGGTTCATTTTTAGGGTAGGAGCTTACCATCAGAAGCCTCTTTGGTATCAGTGGGGAGTTCAGTAGACGAGGAGAGATTTTTGGTTTAGGAGAAAGAGAATCAGAGTCTTTGAGAGAGTGAGAAGTGAGAGATCCTATCTACCTGTGGGTGGGTGGAGGTTATTCTGTGTTGGAAAAAGGGACATTTCCTTAGTCTTATCAGAAACGAAAAAGAGAATGTGTGAATTGTGAAAGTATTTTCCCCAACAACTTCCCTGTTCTAAAAGGAAATAAGTAGGTCATTACAATTCTTAGCATACAGTAAGTATTATTAGGTTTCTTGTTGCTATTTGAACAAGGATACATTACCATGTTTCAAGATAAAATATACTAAAGTATATACAGGGGACAGTCTCCCTCCCAACCTGTTATATACCACTTAGTTCCCTTTCCTAGACTCAAATGATGTTTTCAAAATTTTCTGAATATTTCCAGAAAGATTTTATTTGCCCATAAATGGATGCATTTTTTTATATTTTCTTTTTCCCTTTAATTTCCCATTATCTTCACTGTATGTGTGTATGTGAATGTGTGTGAGTTTACTTAATAAAGTATTTCAAGATCATTTTGAGTAAATGGAGCTTCTTTTTTTTTACACCTACATTACATAGATTTTACTATTTTTAAACTGCTTGTAAATGTGATAATTTGTATACAGTGTATAACTCTAAGTTTGGCACATGTTGGGTATACCATAAATGTCAGTCTCCTTCCTTTTCCCTGTATTTTGGAGACATTATGAGACTGCAACCCCAAACCAGAGGCATGTCATAAATTAATTTATCTTGGTTATTCAGCTCTGCCCTTAATTCTTTGTTCTAATAACTGAGCTCATGTGCTATTCTCAACATCAAGTCTTGCCCCATTTCTTCTAAGCCTGTCCCTATATGACTCATGAGGACTTGTTCTGCTTTTTATCATCCTTTTCCCCCACTGGAACTGAACCTCTCTTTGTCCTTGCCTAGTCCTGTCTTTGGCAGGACTCTTTGGTTGAGATAGGTTCCAGAGATTCTTCCAGATATATATATATACTGTGTCCCTTCTGCAGAGAGGATGAGTGAGATATTTAGATATTTATAGAAACATAACTATTGAATTTGACAATTTGGGGTTGGAATTCATAACAGAATAGATACGGGCATGCAAGAAAATAAGGAAATTAAAAATATGTTCCGGGGAGGAAATAATGGGAAAGTTTCATTAAAGACCAAGGGGTTTTTGTATGCTTTGTTTTGGTTCATTTTTAGGGTAGGAGCTTACCATCAGAAGTCTGGTATCGATGGGGAGTTCGGTATACTGGGAGAGATTTAATAATAGTATATATTATTAATAATATATATACATTTAATAATATATATATGTAATTTTTAAAAAGGCAGTGGAAAAAAGAAGTAAGACTTTTGGAGAATAAGGTTCAATTGTCTTAACTTGAGAAACTGCCACTCCTAATATTATAATGTGGTTCTTGGTCCAGCATTAGTGAAAACATTCTTATGATATACTTGATGATAGACTAAATCAGAAACCCTGGATCAATATCTGCTTCCTCTATAATGGAAGACTTGTCCTTTGTTTCAAAAAAGTCAATGTAGACTTTTAAGCAGATTTGTAGCAACAACTTTGAATCATGACTAGACGTGAGTCAAAAGCTTGTGTTACTAATAGGAATCTAAAATCTTTGAGTATATGCATTTGCAGTTTTGCCAAGAGAGAGAAAATTGATGTAATGCTGTACTGATTCAAATCTATTTTACATCCTTCTTCTTAAAGAGAAGAGCTTTGGCAGCCTTCCCAACTAATGGAAGATTTCCAAAGCAAAAGTTAGTAACTATCAGGTTCCGGCTTCACTATCAATGGAACAATCACTTAAGAAGCATTAAGTTTAAATGACTTACTCCAGAATTTTCATTCAGACTTATCTGATACCCAAACTCTCCAAATATCCTTGAAAGTATGTATTATGAAATTGAAAACAGGAGCATTCAGAATCAATCCATTGCACATAACTATGAAAGTAATAGGAAAAAAAAACACTAGAATTTCTGTAATTTAAAATGATAGTTATTTTAAAGATTGGCTAAGAAAAATTATAGTATTGTTGGAGAATGCTATGCTTATAAACTTTGACAAGTCATCCTTGCTTCCCTATTTAATAATATCATAATGAATGTTTTAAAGTATTCATGAGATTTACAAACCTTTATACATTTGTGGTCCTTATCATTCTATCTAAATTTTCATAACTGAGATTACATATAAATAACTGTGAGTTAGTTTAACTGACTCCACAAAAATAAGACGTTTTAAAACAAATGAATCAACCCCTAACTTGTATACTTCTATTAAATATGTGATTATAAAGAGGTTAAAAACCTATAATGGAAAAAATCCTCAGATTTTAATAAAAGGTATGTTTTGAGTAAAATGTCTGAAAATAACAACGGTAACAATCCATATTTAGTGCATTTAAAAAATAGAGAAACATCATCAGATACCTTGTATTATTGTGAAAATAAATTAAGTTGTCAAAAAGACTCATAAGAAGACTTTGGCCTGAATTCCTGCTTTGCTTCTTTTTTTTTTTTTTCATATACTTTTTAAGTTTTATTGTGGCATCATGCAAGCTCACTTTTCCAATAAAATTCTGCATGCATTTTATAGAGAACTTATTACTGCATCTTGGCTTACTTTCTAACCTGATTGGAAAGCTCTTGAGGCAAAGAACACCTGTATCTGTCACTCTTCACTATCACCTTATTCCTAAGAACATCAAAGTCTGTTAAATAACCACAAACAATCCAACTCTCCATACATATCTCACCAACACCAATCCCTTTCCGGTCCACTTCAGAGCCGGTCTGCTTTACTTCTTATTAACGCTCTGAACCTGGGCATACTGCTCAATCTTTGTGAATCTCAGTTTCCTGACATAGAAAAATTGGCTAATTTTTAAGAATAGTTTAAAATTAACTTTATGAGACAAATGTTGTAAGAAGAGAATGCGATAACATATTTACAATATCTGGGACATCTTCTGTGAATATTAGCTTTCTAAAAATAGCAAGTGTAGAGATAGTAAAATGAGTGGTTAAAACATTTAGTGTTTAATGGCTAGAGTGAGTTCTCAAACCTAGAAATAATAGCACCAGTCTGGTCCTTCAATAAATATTTATTAAGCGGCTCTTCGTTTTTTGTTCCTTACTAGACAGTACAGGGATACAAACTAGTTTTATGGATAAAAAGGAAGTAAAGAAGGAGGACAGACTGTGTTTGTGAGGTGGAGGGAGAAGCTGTCAGATTTAAATAAGGTGACAAGGAGTGGCTGCAGTAAGAAGATAATAACCTACAGGCAGTGAGAGGTTGAGTCATGTTGTGTAGCTAAATCATAATCTGAATATCAAATTCTAAGGTAGGAGTGAGTGTTCCGGCAGCCACAAAATTCACAGTCATATTAGATTAAACTTTGCTTAAGCTTTTCAACTATGCTGACACCAGGGTGAAATGGCAAAGGCAGGAGCATGGAGACAAACTGCTGTGATTCAGGCGGCAGGTGATGATGGTTTAGGCTGAGATTATAGCAGTATAGGGTGGAAAAAGGGATTAAGCTCTGGAAATATTTCTATTATAAAGCCAGGGGGGTTTACATGGGGTATAAGAGAAAGGTTGAACGTGGGGTATGATAGAAAGAGAGGAGGCAGTGATCGCCTACAAAAATTTGGCTTGGGCTACTAGAAGAATGAAATTGCTGTTAATGAGAGAGGAAGAAAATAGTAGGAACTGTTTTTTGTTTAGTGTTTTTTTTTTTTTTTTTTTTGGTCAGAGAGCAGGATGTTATATGTGGGGGATGAACAGCTCACTTTAGGACATATTAAGACCGAGATATCTAAGCAATTGGACACATAAATCTGGCATTTAGGGTGGAGATTTATAAGAAAATTGTGTATAAGTGCATGTAATTGAATAATAACAGTATAGGGTATATAGATAAAAGTTCCAAGTTTAGAGCAATGAGGAGGTCCAGTATTGATAGGTGGGCACAAAGTTGAAGACCCTGGGATACTGGGAAGGAGTAGCCATTAAGGTCATATGAAAACCAAGGAGCAAGGTGTGATCAAATCTAAGTGTTTCAGGGAGTAGTTTACTACTATCAAATGTATCAAATGTTCCTGAATGTCAGGTCAAGGACTGAGAATTTACCATTTGTGTTTTAGTAATGTGAAAATCATTTGTAAACTTGACAACAGTATTTTGGTGTGGTGAAGGTTCAAGAAAGCTTGGTGAGAAAGACATTAGAGTGTAACTAGTTTGAGGAATTTTGCTATAAAGAAAAGGAGAAATGGTACACATGTTATGATTTATTATTAGCTTTTAAAACAGTAGTTATAAAGATTAGTTTGTAAATATGTTTTAATTAATCTAAGTAAATAATATTCAAATAGATACAGATGATTTGATTGTAAATGAGTTTTGCATGTTTTTGCAAATTATCTGAAGCATTTTGATGTTGTTTTAACATTAATAATTTAAAAGCTAGAATTACAGCCCCACCACCTGCACCGAACTCCAAGTTCCATAATCTTAGTATGCTTGAAAGCATTTCATAACTAAAAAGTAGATCTTGGTGGATATTTGATTATTGTTTTTAGTGGAGTTGTCATGGCTCATGTAAAAATTAATATTTATTCACAATAATCTTACCAATTTTAAAATTATATTAAAGAATTGCTTAGGCTTTGTTGGGTTTCTTCAAAATGACTTTTCAGATCTGTCTCCTGAAGAAGACAAGCTGGTAGGCTCTGACTTTGATAATACTTTTCAGTTTGCTATTTACCCCATGAATACTTCTTAGGCAGTAGCTTCATATTTTAAAGAACTGTTAAATGTATAAATATAAATAAGCAATCAGGTATATTCATCAGGAGTATTTCTCAGCTATCCTGAAGTATTTTTATAATTAGAGTATTTAAATATATATTTATATGTTTTATATATTCCAAAGACTTGTGTTATAATTTTCCTTGGTAAAAGTTGTTTTGTTTACTCTCAAAATTTAAAAATAACTTACATTTCCATTGAAGTTATCCTTTTTCACTCTTAAGTCCATCTTTTTCAGTGGTAATTAAATAAACTGGTGATCAAACGACTTTTATTCTATCTTATTGTCCTATGATGATATATTTAAGACAAATATATATTTTGCATGAAATTTAATCCAGGAAAATGGACAACTATTTTCCCTTAGATTGCATTTTATTCATATTTTTATTAAGCTATTTGATAATGTTTAGGAATTTAATTTAAATAACTTCTTCCTGTGACAACAACCTGTAATGAAGTAAATTACTACTTTCTACATGGCAAAGAAGTGTCCCCCCCCAACCCCACCATAACAAGTTCTTTACACTGCGGAAATCTTGAGTGTATTTTGGAGACACTTCTTAAATCACAGTTATTGTGTCATGGAAATAATAACATGTATATCTAGAGATGCCTACGCGTGTTTGTTTAAAATAGGGAAAATAGGGGCACCTGGCTCATTCAGTCAGAAGAGCATGTGACTCTTGGTCTTCGGGTCATGAGTTTGAGCCCCATGTTGGGTGTAGAGATTACTTAAATGAATAAATAAATCAAAACTTAAAAAAAATAAAATAAAACAGGGAAAACATACTCTTTTCAGGCAGAGTTTACTCAAGCAACTGAATTATTTTTAGTGTGATTGAAATCAAGTGTAAGGTGATTAATTTATGCATATATCACATATTTAGCATTTAGTTATTTTATATATTAAAATTATTCTACATATTTTCATATATTTTGAAGTATTTCATATAATTTAATATATTGCTAAGACTTTCATGTAATTGTTCCATTGTTGATCAACAATTAAAAAAGTAATAAAAGTCCATGTGTGCTTACTTCAAAATAATGTTGAGGCTTAACTGGGCAACATTTGGTATGTATCAAATAGGTTACATTTTTGAAATAGGATTAAAGAGCTTTTTTTATTAAATATAATCGATATACAATATCCTATTAGTTTCAGGTGTATACCATAGTAATGCAATATTTTTATACATTATGAAATGATCCCCACAATAAGTCTAGTTACCATCTGTCACCATACAAAATTATTACAGTATTATTGACTGTGTTCTTTATGCTGTGTTCCCCATGACTTATTTGTATTATAGCTGGAAGTTTGAAACTCTTAATCCTTTTTATTTTAATACTGTTTTAGAATTTTAAGAGCTATCAATATGGAAAAATAATCATTTATGCTTTTGTTTTTCCCTCTCAAAGTGTTAAAAAATGGTTGATGTTCTTTTGATTTGTCAGTTTTTCTTTATGACGTGCTTGTTAAAACGGGGAGCTAACTTGAGACGGAGTAATCTGAAGCTGCCAACACTGCTGTTTAGAATGTCATCATTTTACATTGTAATGTCGCTGTGTGATGAAGACCAGCTGGTGCATTTAAGTTGCGTATTGGAAAATTTCATCTGATTCGTTATTGTGATTTGTGGTTTTGTACAGAAACGCTTAATCATTCTTATGTAGCAAGCACTTCTGAAGCTGCTGAAGGGTTTCTCTTTAGCTGAGTAATGTATGTTATCAATCTGCCAGTTTGGAAGAGTTTCCAAACTTGTATTATCAATGTTTTTTTTGCACAGGAAGTGATGTACCGCAGAGGCTGAATTTATAGTAATGGTTTACAATGGACTAATGAGCATTACTGAGTACTTTGTGATGATATTATTATATAACTTAGCTTAGAGTAATTATTGTGTACCTATCCAGTCGTAATTCTCTCTTGCACCATCTCAAGATCCAACAGGGAATCACTTGTTTTCTTGCAAAGTTGCATTCCTTTATTCTAAAGATATTGAGCCTTCATAATTTGGCATGTTTCTTTAGAAGTAATAACTTACCATTAGTAATTAGTAATCACATAGATTAATTCTGCTTTTGTTACATTCAAAAATTGCTTTAACATTTGTGTTCAGTTGTAAGCTGAAGCTACTGATTTTAGTATGTTTCAGGAAAATACATGTAAAATATAGTGCTTTTACTGTATTGATGAAGTGTTAGATTAACTAAAAGGGTTATATTTTTAACCATTTCATGTTTTGGGTTATATCTTTTTTCAGACTCACTTCTAGCAGTTCTGGGCAAATGAAAGGGATTCACAGAAAATCAAGAATGAATAAAAAATTCATAGAAAATCAAGAATAAAAAAAAGCATTCATTGAATGCTTTAAAATATCTTTCATTATTGGGGCGCTGGGGTGGCTCTATCAGTTGAGTGTCTGACTTTTGGTTTTAGCTCAGGTCATGCTCTTGGGGTCATGTGGTCCTTCTGCCCCCCCCCCCCGCTCTCTCTCTCTCAAATAAATAAATAAATCCTTTAAAAATATATCTTTTGTTATTAGTTAAGAGAAACTGTTCTTGTGAAAAGAGAAAATGTATGGCTAAAAAAATGTATCCTTTTTTTACTAATTGGGAGAAATAGGGACACGTTAGACACATGAATGAAAATACAAAATGTCAGGTAATCTCCAAATACCTGTTAAAGACATTTTTTTTTCTCTCTTTTCCTCACATCTGCCTCCTAAAATTATCATGCACTTTAAAAAACAAAATCTTTTTTATTAATCTGCTAAACATTACCAAAATGTTACTAAGGCAGAAGGACACAGAAGACAAAATAAAAATCCACATTAGTGAAATCCTTGACCCATTTATGAAAACTCTGGGGAAACTATCTGTAGGAATATTTATGTATCAGAAAACCTTTGGATCTTTTACCCTTCTCTGTGTCACATCTTATAGACGCCTCTAGATCTTTTGTTCTGAATTGTGTGCATTGCACACTGAAATCCAATGCTAGAAAATCTCTATACCCATGATCTATTTCAACTTTTCTTTCTTAGTTTAAGAATTTATATGACTAAAGCTGGGATTGTAGCAAATTACTTTGATATATTTTATAGGATTAGGACTATGTAACTTTTTTGACATACTACAAGTTCTCAAGTTCTATATTACTCTGTTTTCTGATATCTTATCCCTGGAATCTATAGTTATCAGTAGACTTTTGTGAGCATGGCAAGAATTTAAGAGACTGTGATAGTACATTGATATTGCAGTTTCACAGGGATTAAAAAGAAGTGCAGACAGTCTATAAATAAGTCCAAACCCTAAATGTCAAAAGGAAGGGCTTAATGAATGTCAGGCTGAAGGTCTGTGTAACTGCCAACTGACCAGAAAATGAAAATTCTCATATAGACATGAAAAAAGTCAATGAACTCAAACCAGAATCTAGCAAGATGATGAAGATATACTAGGCAACTGTTTTCACATATTAGAACAAGCCTGTATTGGACTCTAGCCCCTGAGAGAAGTGGGATCACATCTGCTGGACATCAGACAACTGTACAGATAAACCCCAGAGCAGACGGGTCTGGCCAGGCTGGGGAGGCGGAGCTCAGAGTCTGGGGCTGAAGGGAACTGCATAGGGATATATTCTCATCTTTGGCCAGATGCACAAGATTAGCAAGTTTAGAGCAAGATGTGTCTCATAGGGAGCTGTGAGCTGAGTGGGGATTCTGGAGGTTGTACCATGCTGATAGATATCCATAAGTCAGAGCACAAAGATTTTTCTGTGGGATCTGTGGTAGTTCAGCTGACACTCTAGGTGAGTCAGGCTTTGGAACTAGGGCTAATTTAACTTTTGCTATGTTATTCATGAGCTCCTGGGGATCTCTCAAACCCTTCTAGGGTTCAGTGAGGTCAAACTATTCAATAGTAATAATAATAATTCTGCTGCTGATGTCAATAAGTTATTTGTACCCCTACCTTTTTTTCCCACTTTGTTAACATCTGCAGTTATATTGTTAAAGCATGGTGAATAAAACTTCAGGTATTTTTAGCATGAATAAAGACAGTAGTGACAAACTATGGTAGTAGTTATTTTATTCTTCACTGCCTTGAAATTGAAGTAGAAAATGACAGTTTCACTTAAGAGTATCCTTGATGAAGTAGTAAAATGTGTTATTTTTGTTAGCCTCAAACTGGAGATTTTTTTTAAGTGATCTGTGTGATGAAATTGGAAATATGCATTAAAAACTTTCTGCTGCAAAATGAAGCAAAAAGGCTGTCTCAAAGGAAAGCACTTACATGATAAGTGGCAAAAAGAACTAACTACTTTTTTTTTCACAGAATGACAATTTTATATGAAATAATGTCTAACAGAATGCTATGGTTATTCTGACTTGGGTATTTGAAAGATGTATTCTTAATAATGAATAAAATGTACTTGTTACATTAAAGGAGGCACCTGACAGAAACAGCTGACAGGAAAAAAAATTGAATTAATAATGGCAAACGTTTTCCAAAATTGGTGAAATGCAAAACTTACAAATTCAAAAAGTCCAGAAAGTGTCCAGTAAGAGAATTATACATTCCATAAGGGGGAACAATGATATCAAAAATGACTAACTTGTCATCAGAAACGATGGAGGTATGAAGACAATGGAATGACATGTTTCAAGTGCTCAAAAGGAAAAAAAATGTCAAACCAGAAAGAGCCTACAAAATTAAAGATGAAATAAAGACATTTTCAGAAAAACAAGAACAGAAAATTCTTTGCCTACAGATCTTTCCCTATAAAAAATCCCTAAAGGACCTTCTTCAAGTTGAAAGGAATTCAACTACATTAAATAAGATCTGAAGGAGGGAATAGAGCACACTTGTATGTTACCTACACAGATAGATTCATGTATGTAAATGTATATGTTTTCTTAATGTGTTTAAAAAGACATGAGTTGGGGCATCTAGGTGGCTCAGTCAGTTAAGCATCTGCATTAGGCTCAGGTCATGATCCTGGGGTGCTGGGGTGAAGTCCCACCTCGAGTCCCAGGTAGGGCTCCCTGCTCACCGGGATGTCTGCTTCTCCGTCTCCCTCTGCCCCTCCTCTGCTTGTGCTCACTCTCTCTCTCTCAAATAAATAAGTAAAATCTTACAAAATTAAAGACATATGAGTTTAAAATACAAATTACAATGTTCATATGTAATTATGCATGTGTGTACGTGAATAAAATTTTGGTACATATTATTCCCTATACCTATTTACATATATATTCATTTAGTTATAGGTATTTTGGGATTTAAAGTTTGCCTACTGAATACTATGTGATGGCATAGAATAAAAATATATGATGAGGACATTAGCTGAAATTGTGTGTGCTTGAATTATTTTAAATTATTATGATTTTGTGTTCATTCTGAGTTGTCATTTTTCTAAGGGTTCATCTGATATATAGAAGCAACTATATAGTTGAGACTTCAGAGATCCGATGTCTAAACACCTTTAAATGCCATAGTATTGTTACAGGTTAATCTGTTATACTTTAACTTTGCATTCCTATTTTTAGTTAGCTTTTCTTATTCCTCTGAAAATATTGAATAATGAATACTGATAGGACGAAAGGAAATGTTTATGCACAGGCAAGTTCTTAGGATAAATTTAAATTATTTAGGAAATAGTATGTTTAAGATGGCAAGCTTATGTTTATTTTTAATTCATTTATTCATTCAAAATTTATTGACAACCTAGTACATATTAACTATAATAGAACATAGTGCTCTGCTCTCAAAGAGTATCCAATCTAATTTAGGCATAGAAAATAAGGATAAAGTGGGTTCATTATTATGTAAAGGTGAGTGCAGATGTTGTGGAAACAGAGAGGAACATAACTCATGGACATAATTTTCCATCCTGAGAATCTTATGACAAGAACATTCATTCATAATCTAAATTATATTATTAATCAAGATGTTTTATCCAATGACTCATGATATCTAATATTTAATATAATAATGATCTATCTCTCTCATTTATGTTTTTGAAAGTCAGGAGAAACAATCTGATATTGGGATAAAAAACAGGTTTCAAAGTGTGCCCCATTGTATTCATATTCATGTCCTTTCACAGAAAAATGGAGAATGTTTGCCAAGGGCTTCGTATCAAAAGGAAATCAAAATTTTGTGTCCAGAATATTTAATAGCACATTTTAATTTGTTTTTTAAAAACTGAATTTAAAAAATGTCAGTTTTACATGATTCTTAGCTATTCAGTATTATCTCTTAGGGTTTAAGTTAATGAATTTGAATACCAGTTTTTTTGGCTGTTTAAAAATCTTAGTGTTTTGATGCTAACACTAAATCTGTTTAATATATTTTACCACCAACAATGATGATTCATGTTTAAAATTCTGATAAGATACAATGTTAACTTCTTATAAGGAGTAAAAAAGACATGTTTGTGTCATCCTGGTGATGTTGACATCTCAATTTCCAAATAACAAGAAAGCAAAATAAATATCCTTGTTTACCCGTTTCTATTTATCTCTCCAAATCATCTGTATTTTTACACCTTTCAAAAATATCAACAAGATGGTCCTGCCTAACTATTTTTAGTAATGATAGTAAAGGGACAGGATGAAAAATTATAATCAGGGAGAGGTCTGGGAGGTCTTATTTCAAAGGGGCACAGAAGTAGTAGAGCTAAGATTTGGAAGAGTCAGTAATTAAGATTTGATAGTGCACGTTGCTCGGACAAGAGGCAGGGACATATTGGAGAGATTTAACTGCAGCAAAGTGGAGGCAAATTGTACCTGTCATGAAATAGGCATAAATGACCGAATGACCAAAGGAATGTTATCTATTCAATTATGGGCCTAAATAGGCTATACTAAATAACATATAGCAAATTTTGAAGCTAGCCACACTGAGATGCTTCCATGTTGGAATTCTCATGCTGGAATGAACTGGTGTCTTCTATTTAAAAATGAGACTATAGTCATTGGAGTCCTGTGGAATTTCATCTGGTGATTCAACATGACATTTCCCACAGTTAGATTTTGACGATGATTTGTTTTTTGATTGGGAATAGAGTATGTCATTTTCAACAGCTACCTAGGGCTGGCCCTCTGTTTCTGTGAGATTCCAGGATCTATGGAAGTCCTAAAAATATTTTCTTATGTAATTATCTGACCTTGGAGCATTTTAATGCAGTCCAAGATAATATCTTTTCATTTATATACAAATTCAAAGAAAATAGGTTTCCATCATAACATTTTTCTTCTTACCTACCGTTTCCTACATCAGTCCTCCCTAATGCATTTCTAGTTGGAAGTGACATTGTGTTACCTGTAACAGATTCTCTAATGCTGCCGAGCATCATGATACAAACACTGACCTGAAAAAGTCGTGGTCTAGCAAGTAGTAGATGATGGCAAGAACGATGAAATGCCTAACAATTAACACTAATTGCAAGCTGACAAGTTAGCCTGCCACATTTTCATAGATGCTAGAAGAAGACACAAGACTACTGGGTCAGAGACAACAGATGGTTTTTACTCACAGTGATAGCAGTAGCTAGAGTAGTACCATTGGTGTAGGTTCCCTGAGCCTTAATTTCCACAGAGTGACATAACAAGGACCATGTGACACCTTTATACACAGTAGTTTCTATTACAGGAGAGGAAACCTCAGTATCTTAGAATGAGTGAGGTAGACAGAACAATGGCTTTCTAAAGATATCTATAGTCTTAATCCAAGAACATGTGGCTATTTCACATTCCATATGAAAGAGGAATTAAGGTAGGAGATGGAATTAAATTTGCTAATCAGCTGACCTTATGATAGGATGAATTTCCTAGATTATTCATGTGGGCCCAGTGTAGTCATGAGGGTCCTTAAGTGGGGGAGAGGGAGGCAGAAAAGTCAAATTCAGAAGTTATATGATGTCAGAAAGACTGCTGGCCATGGCTGGCTTTGAAGAGGGAAGGGCCACAAACCAATGAATGTGGACAGCCCCTAGAAGCTGGAAGGACAAGGAAAGAAATTTTCTCCTAGAGCCTCCAGAAGGAAAGTTCTGTCGACTGTTGACTTCAGCTCAGTGAGACCCATCTCAGATTTCTGACATCCAGAAATGTAGCCACTTATGTTTCTGGTAATTTGTTATAGGAGTAACAGAAAACTAGTATGTGAAGACTGTTATGAAATATGCACATTTTCCCCAGAGTGGAAGAATTTTAGGAAGTGTTTAATTTCTTTATTTCTTTCAAGGTCCCTTTCAATCTCTTCTTAAAATACCTTATTTTCTTAGCATCTCTGATAAATCCATATAGGGATTCTATTCTGTTAATATGTTCTGGGACACATGCAATGAGGGACATATAATTGAGTTAGGAGCCAGTTACTTTTGCTTAGATCAGTGGTAGTTCTGACCTTTGAGCCCAATAATAAACAAAACAAATAGATAAGATTTTATTTGATAGTCGAATTGGTGAAACAGTCCCTATTGGTAATATTAGCAAGACACACATACAATTCTTTCTATAGAACAGAAAATCTACCGAGAAATTTATTGAAAACATTTTATTACAGAATAGAGATCAGCATAAAACTACAGAAGATGTCAAATGTCTGAAGAAAGAATGATATTCCTAAACAAACTAAAGAGCTCAAAATAACCTGCTACTTATCACCATCATATGCTGAGAAATAATGGTCTACCTTAACATATTCATATGCGTGCTGCCAGATTAAGAGCTGTTCTGGTATTATCTACCAGATTGTATGTTGATAGAGTGCAATACAATGTCAGTTTCACTGTAGTTTGTGTTGTTTATTATTTAGACGGCTCCATCTAAGTCCAACCAGGAGCGATCTCATGTTCACCAAACCAGGTAATGACATTAATTCCTAAGTGTATACAGGACGTGGGGCAGCAAACAGTTCTCAAATAGTAATGTAGTGCTCAAGAGCAATCATACAATTGAGATAAAAACTCTAAGTGAGACATTTTATAATGAAAAACCTATATTGTTTACTGGCAATTATTTTGTAATAATGAGAATAACCACAACATGCAATGTTACATATACGGACGAACTTCCTTCATGCACAAAGAAATTATATGACATAGGAACCATCACAACTTCCATTTTCTTGGTGAAGATGCTCAGGGTCAGAGCAGCTGGCAAGGGAGGAAGATGATTCTGACTGCCATCACTTTTACCCAAGGGTTTATTTTCTTAACAATTATTTTATACTTGAAATGATGGTTGTAATTTTTTCTTCTCCTTGATTTTTTTGTCGTTGTTTTTATTAATTGCAAGTATAGGAACTCTCTGAAATTATCTTTTGAAAGTTTGGGGGAAATTATCTTTTATAAAGACTAAGGAATAACTCCCGAAACTCCAAAAGAAAAATTGATCCAAGCTTCAAGGATAAACAAGCCAAGTATTTGAATGATATCAGAAATGCCATTGTTTTTTTTTTAATTTTTGTATTGTTATGTTAATCCCCATACATTACATTATTAGTTTTAGATGTAGCGTTCCACGATTCATTGTTTGTGCACAACACCCAGTGCTCCATGCAGAACGTGCCCTCTTTAATACCCATCACCAAGCTAACCCATCCTTCCACCCCCCTCCCCTCTAGAACCCTCAGTTTGTGTCCCCCCCCTTCATTCTTCCCCTCCTGCTATCTTCTTCTTTTTTTTTTCCTTAACATAGAACTGCCATTGTTTTTGCACATCTGCTTCAATTTGCTTTCTCAAAAGAGAATGGCATTTCTCTTTCTCTTCTTATGACTACAAGGTTTACATAGGATGTCAAGAGGCCAGCTGAATAGATCAAATGGGAGTACATATATTTTATTTGTTTATTTATTTATTTATTTATTTATTTATTTATTTATTTATTGTTCAGTTTTTATTTCATAATGATAAACTTAACTTTGCAATCCAGTTAGACTTGAAAGGGGTAAGGAAAATATGAAACTCACAAAACTGCAGAAAGAGCACAAACATTACTTGGTATTTTAAGACGAGGGTGAAAGGGTGCTCTCCTGAGCTACAGAAGGAATGGTCTGGTGGTTAAGATAAAACACAAGTCAAATTTATTAGATTTGTCAGCAATGGTGATCTTCCTGCTGGTCTTGCCATTCCTGGATCCAAAGTATTCTATGGCTTCAACAATATTCATGCCCTCTTTCACCTTGCCAAAGACCTCATGCTTGCCATCCGGCCACTCCGTCTTTTTTTTTTTTTTTTTAAGATTTTTATTTATTTATTTGACAGAGATAGAGAGCACAAGTAGGCAGAGAGGCAGGCAGAGGGAGAGGGAGAAGCAGACTCTCCACTGAGCAGGGAGCCTGACGCGGGGCTTGATCCCAGGACCCTGGGATCATGACCTGAGCCGAAGGCAGACGCTTAACCGACTGAGCCACCCAGGCGCCCCTGGCCACTCAGTCTTGACAGTGCAGACGACAAAGTGGGAACCATTTGTGTTGGGTCCAGCATTTGCCACGGACAAGATGCCAGGACTCTTGTGCTTCAGGATGAAATTCTCATCACCAAATTTCTCCGCATAGATGGACTTAGAATGGGAAATCAACACTCTGGCACATAAACCTTAGAATAATCTTGTAAAGCTGGAAACTTTATAACCAAATTATTTCTTCCCACTGCTCAGTGTGTGAAAGTCTGCTGCTGTCTTTGAAACTTTGTCTGCAAACAGCTGGAAGGAGACCTAGCCCAAGGGCTCCTCCTCTACACAATGTCCAAGCGCACATGGTTGACCATGGCTGGGTAGTGCCGTTGGCTCTGGGCTAGCAGCGTCAGAAAAGCCTCATGTATTTGTGTTTTATTTTCATATACTCCTGCTAAGTTACTCTCCAAAAGTTTTCTTCAATTAATACATCAGTCATAAAATTGTGAGAAGACCCAATTCTGTATATGTTCATTTATTTCTTTAATTTTATTTACTTAGTTTTTTTTTAGAGAGAGGGTAGGGAGGAGGGGCAGGGGGAGAGGGAGCGAGAGAATCTTAAGCAGGTTTCATGCCCAGTGTGAAGCACAATGTAGGCTGGATCTCACAACACTGAGATCGTGACCTGAGCCAAAATTAGGAGTCAGATGCTTAACTGACTGAGTCAACCAGGCGCCCCTGTACATCTTCATCTAGATTTCATGTTTACATTTAAAATTTGTGTAAATTTCTATGGGTGAAATATTTATGCATCCATGTTTAAATATTTTGTGTTTATTTTTATTTCATGGTTGCAATTCACATATGTAATATTTTTAATTTTAAAATATTTATATTTAAAATGTGAATTTCATAGGTGCAAATGTTATCCGTTTAATTTGTGTTTCACTGATGTTGAATTTATTTTCTTTTTATCTTTTTTTTTACTATTTCTATTTTTCCTTATTGCTTGACTATATCACTTGCCTATCTTTGTATTTTTGTTAATTTTTAAAATTTATACTGGATACTCTATTCATTATTTCAATACATGCAAAACTCTAAATCTAGAACTGCCAGATTAATCATTCTTTGGAACAAGATTGGACATTTCTATCCCAGTTTTACAAACTTTGTTGAATCCAATTTCCTTATATGCAAAGAATTCATCTCTCAGCCCTTCAGTCACTCTACCATATCGACTCCAGCCTCATTCCAACTATTCTGTCCCTAGATCACTACAAAACTGACTGGACTAGATTTCTTAGAACCTGATCATTCCCGTGCCTGCCCTCGTGCTGTTACTTGCACATAAATATTCACACACGACTCTCCAGTTACCAGTGTTTATCCTATTCTGGATGCAAGCACAATTTGTCACCCTCTGATCCAAGCATTGATTTAGCTGACCTAGCTAACTAGATAGGACCTCTTTTGTCTTTACAATTCCAAATGCAATTGTCATACTCAGTGAAGAGGTTGACCTGACAGAGAAGTTCTTTTATTTCTATGGCATTGTTTGAGTAGATGTCCTCCCTTATCAAAGTCTCTGCCAAAGCTCTTAGGATTGATTATTTTATACTCTGGGGTAATGAATATTCTGAGATAACAGACTCATATATCCATCCTTCTAAGTAAATCCCAAGTGCTTTATATTCAGTGAATTTTTTATGATGTTTCCCACTTCATTATTTCTCCCTGTACTATATCTCATAGAAATTTATATGCCTCTTTGTGGTTTTTCACTATTATATGAGTCGTACCTGCCATCTGCTAGGGTCTGCAACTCTCCTTTTTTTTTTTTTTATTTTTGTATTCTTCATATCCAACTTACACAAAGCCTTGCTTTGATGTTAACATGTAAAAAAAAAAAAAAGAATTAATAGAAAGTGTTAAAAGAGTAATCCTTGAGTTATCAAGGGATTTCACTTTTCAAATCAAACGTTTCATATTGCTTGATAATCTTACAATGAGTATGTACTACTTTCATAATCAGAAAAATAAATGAATTACATGTGAATTTTTAGATTTGTATCCTAGGAGTAACTTTATGAGAGTATTCCAAAATCAATAAATCTAATTAGACTAAAATGTTTCAATTATTATTCTAGTATGTTTTTATTGTGCTTCATTTTGAAGACAACCACAAAGGGGAAATAGAATTTTTAAAGTCTTTTTGTGCTTGCTCCCTTAATTAAAGTCTGTATTTACTTTTTATCATGACCATTTCTTCCATTTTATGATACATTATATATGGCATACTTATAAAATAGATGTAGTGTAATTGTGATAGTGCTACTCATAATAAATAATATCTCTAGATCTATAAGGTCTAAAAACTATATTATATTATTAAATAAAGATGGTGTTTCATATTTTTATCTAATTATGTTTCTCTCTTATTTTTCCTCATTCTCTGATAATTCAGTCTGCTTACTTCCCCAGTTAACCTATTTTTCTCATTTCTCTCATAAGCATTAATTAATTGGAAAAAGTCATAGGCTCTATTTTTCTAACTTACTCATATCTTCCTTGATCACTGTTTATTTCCTTTTCTATTTTTTGCTTCATTAATTTAACAAGAACCAGGTAAACAGTGTCAAATGAGCAAACTATACTTGCAATGAGCACATTTCACACATTCTAAAATCATTAAAAAGTAATTAATGCGGTGCTTAAAGCATCAGTTGGATGCTTGTCAAATTTTCTAAATGAAAATTAATCTCTTTGTAACTAGTTATGATTGAATATAAGATATTATCAAAGACTTAAGTAACATTACTTAAGCTTGTCATTCTCCTCCCTTTCCCCAACTTATTTAATGACTTTAAGTTCAAAATAGGAGAGAGGACATTTTTCTCTTGGTCATCCCTTTCATGTGCCTGTGTGAGTGTCCATCATAAGCATATGTTGAAGGAATGAGTTTCTCAGTTCTAGGGATAGAACAGTAAACAAAATAGTGATGTATCCCAGCCTTCATGGACTTTACCTTCTAACAGGAGAAAGAAAATAAGCAAAATAAATAAATCTTCACCTAAATATTACCTTCTCGATTTGGACTTCCATAATTACTTTATTTCAGTTGCAACCTTCTTCCATGTCCCACTGTACCCCTTCTCTCCATTCCTGATTATTCTCCATAGCACTCTATACCTTCTCTATATTGTGTTATGTAATTAAGGTAATAGAGGAAAATAATGACAGCAATTACTTGTTTGAAAAAGCATCGTGGGGTCAGGGGCAAGAATTGAGGCAGAGACACTTGTTAGGAAAGCTACGGCAATAATCCAGATGAGAGATGATGATAGCTTGGTCCAGTTTAGTGGTAGGGGATTATGATAAGTGGCTGAGTTTGGAAGATATCTTGAAGAAAGAGCCAAAGACGTTTGCTTCAGGTGGTGAGAAGTACAAACAAGTCAATGATGACTCCAAAGGTTTTGCTTAAGGGATTAGAATGATAGAGTTGCAATTAATTGGGGTGGGGAAGACTGAATGAGAAACACATTTAAGGGTGAAGAAATCAGGAGTTCAGGTGAGGCCATGTATTTCTGTATGATTTTGTCCTTTAGAGAGAACAAAGGGTAATAGTCTAGGAAAATACTGTATGATTTCAGGACCCACTTGCTTTATTTATTTATTTTTATTTTTATTTTTTTAAGATTTTATTTATTTATTTGAGAGAGAGAGAGAGAGAAAGCACATGAGAGGGGGGAGGGTCAGAGGGAGAAGCAGACTCCCTGCCGAGCAGGGAGCCTGATGCGGGACTCGATCCCGGGACTCCCGGATCATGACCTGAGCCGAAGGCAGTCGCTTAACCGACTAAGCCACCCAGGTGTCCCTATTTATTTATTTATTTTAAAAAGATTATTTATTTATTTGAGAGAGAGAGAGCATGGGGGGCAGGGGCAGAGGGAGAGAGAAACTCAAGCAAACTCCATGCTGAGTGTGGAGCCCAACATGGGGCTCCATCTCAGGACCCAGAGAGCACAACCTGAGGCAGAACCAAGCCAGCCACTTAACCAACTGTGCCACTGAAGTGCCCCCACTCCTGCATTTAATAGTCTGTTAGTTTAAATTGAGATTAACTATTCAGACTATTTTCTTTCAAACGTATACACCTGAATGGGTACAAGGGCAGAGCTGGGGTTTTGCTAACTATGATGAAGTGAAAGAGTAGAGAGTGATTGTAGTAATCCTCATGGACTCTAAACTGGGTGGGTAGGGAAGGGAAGACATAAGCAGGGTGAGGAAGACTGAGAAGAGGGTGGTGGGGTCAAAATTGCTGGAGTTGGGATACAAGAGAGGGGCTTGGATTTGAAATTATTGGTAATGGGTGGTAACAGTTGTAGTAACACAAACTCTTGTATAACTAAAGAAGTGAATGGCTGAGGTTGGGTAGAAGAAGGATCACTGTCTCAAGGGTATTGAAAGTGCCATCTATATGGCTATTACAATCACCAAAAATAGTTGGCTTGAGTGACATGTACCAGAAGCAAAGGCCATTGAGAAATAATTAGGATACAAGGTCCACAGATGACTGTACGAAGCAAGCAAGGATGGTAAAATCTGGTGATGTGAGATTCAGAACTTGGTGTTTTTAGGGGGAAGTGACAAAGAATGAGGAGCAAGGAAGACATCTATATTGCTTATGGTGGGAGTCACATAAGAGAATAAAAAAGTTTGAGAGGGCTGAAGAAGCAGTGTCTTTAGGGAACATGCAAGTTTGCTTAGTGCAAGAATGTGAAGGAAATTATATATATATTTTTAAAAGCCTATCTATTACTAATTTATATCTGCATGTTTTTGGAAATATTTGGGAACTATGCTATGGGCTACTCAAATGTACTGAAAAGCATAGAGGTCCATCTATGATGTGGCAGTGAAGCCTTTTGAGTCCTTGCTGAAATGGCTTATCAGCGGTATAGCAGGCAAGCCAAGGAAGTGAATGAGAATACTTGAATAGAGGAAATATAAGAATTATGACAGTTCATTATTCTTTCAAAAATTCATATTCTTTTCCAGACAGGGAAGATCATATATTTTTTTTTCTGCTCAAAATCACAAATATTGGGGCGCCTGGGTGGCTCAGTCAGTTAAGCGTCTGCCTTCTGCTCAGGTCATGATCCTAAGGTCTGGGATTAAGCGCCATGTCAGGCTTTCTGCTCAAGGGGGAGCCTGCTTCTCCCTCTCCCTATGCCTGCCACTCCCCCTGCTTTTCCTCTCTTTCTCTCTCTGTGTCAAATAAATAAATAAAATCTTTTTTAAAAAAAATCACATATATTAACAAAGGCTTTTGCATGTCAATATTTAAAAATATTTTTCATGATAAATTATGGGAATTCTATATGTGAGTGATTTTACTTAATAGTTGTGCAGACCAAAATCCTGGTTCAAGAGTTCACACTAAGGAAATATTACTGTGAACATACACTTGGTAAATGTAAACTGTAACTATCAAGAAGTAGTAAAGACACCTAGGATGAACCTTAAAAATTATGCTGAGAGAAGCCAGATTCGAAAGATCATATACTGTACCATTCCATTTATGTCAAATGTCTAGAAAAGGAAAATCTACAGAGATGGGAAGTACATGATTAGTTGCCTGAGGCTGGGATAGCGAATGACTACAATGGCCACTAGGAATTATTTGGAATTATAGAAATGTTCTGAAATTGGACTACAGTGATGGTTGCCTAATTCTGCAAATTTACTAAAAATCATTGAATTGTGCAATTAAAGGGCCCATGGGTGGCTCAGTTGGTTAGGTATCTGCTTTTGGCTCAGGTCGTGATCCTGGGTCCTGAGATCAAGCCCTGCATCGGGCTCCCTGCTCAGAAGGGAGACTGTTTCTCCCTCTGTCTCCATCCCTCTCACCCTCCCCCACACCCCGCCCATGCTCTCTCTCTCAAATAAATAAAATCTTTTTAAAAATTGCGCAGTTAGAGGCGCCTGGGTGGCTTAGTCGTTAAGCGTCTGCCTTCGGCTCAGGTCATGATCCCAGGGTCCTGGAATCGAGCCCCACATCGGGCTCCCTGCTCCGCGGGAAGCCTGCTTCTCCCTCTCCCACTCCCTCTGCTTGTGTTCCCTCTCTCGCTGTGTCTCTCTCTGTCAAATAAATAAAACCTTTAAAAAGTTGTGCAGTTAAATTAATGAATTTTTAGGTATGTATATAATACCTCAATAAAACCTTTTCTTAAAAAAAGCCATAGAGTATTTTAAAATAACATATAAGTAACAAAACCAGACCAAAAAATAAATATAGTGCTCGTGAGTTTTAGTAAGAAAGGTTACTATGGTTATTTTCTCTTTGTCAGTGATTTTGTAATTGAAATAGTAATACATTATATCCTTTGATTCAATAATCTCCTTTCTTAGAATATTTTCTGAGAAAATTATTCAAAAGAGGGAAAGCTATGTGTACAACTTTGCTTGCAAAAGCCTTTTCCTCTCTAACAGTAGTATTATAAATGAATAAGGATAGAAGTACAGTATCATAATGGATGAACATTCAGTAGATTATGCAATATTTGTAGTGTGGAGTGTTTGCAACATGATCGCACTAACAATTTAGAAAACATATATGCAGTAGTGGGAAATGTGGCATGCCCAGTATGTTTAACTATGAAAATATGTTCATGGGCACAACAAGTCAAAAGTTAAAAGCTTTGAAAATTATTGGGGAATTGAGGGGCTATTGGTTGATTCATTTATATAATTGAAATATCATAATTTCAATTTAAAATGGTGCAAAGTAAAAGGAGATGAAAATATTCATGTTATATAAATAACAGCTCATTTCAAAAGTGCAAATAATATTAGGAGGTAAAAGAAGGAGTAATTCTGATTTCTTAAAAAATTTGTTCTTCAAGGTAGAATATCAGGTACGCTATTCAATGGTATTTTATTTTATTTTATTTATTTATTTATTTAACAGTTTTCTTCTTTTAAAGATTTTATTTATTCATTTGACAGAGAGAGAGACCGTGAGAGAGGGAACACAAGCGGGGGAGTAGGAGAGAGAGAAGCAGGTTCCCTGCTGAGCAGGGAGCCCAATGCTGGGCTGGATCTCAGGATCCTGGGATCATGACCTGAGCCGAAGGCAGATGCTTAACAACTGAGCCATCCAGGTGCCCCTTCAGTGGTATTTTAAAATAAATTTTAAGTACACTTGGTATATTTATATAACCTTATTGATCACAGATTAAGAAAATTATTGTGCACTTTAGAGCAGAATATTTGGGGATTTTTCAAAGGTGATACTGACTGGTTGGTATTAAACTTTCACTTGTTTCTTCAACAACTATTTATTGTCCATCTACTATGTGCCAGGTACTGTTGCAGGTGCTTAGGGGAAGTCTATGAACACAACAGACACAAAGATTCCTGTCCATGTGGCACTTACATTACCAGGTAGAGGGAAAAACTAATCATTTAAGATAATAAATAGAGGGAATATTTTTTAAAGGGCTAAGTGCTATAAAAAATGAGGATAAGGTAAGAGGGATCTGGCATGGCAAGGAGAAGGGGAAGTATCAGATTGCAGCAGTAAGAGGGATGTCCAAAAAAGCTTCATTGTGAAGGTGGTAATTGAGCAAAGATTTGAAGTAGTGAGAAGCTATCAGCTTCTCTGTTGAAGAGTATTTCAGGCAGAGAGAAAAGCTAGAGCAACGGACTTATGGCAGCACGTGTTGACAGGAACATGCCAGCTTGCTCTGGAACATCAAGGAAGCCAATGTGACTGGAACAGAGTGAACCTGGGGCATCAAAGTGGATCAGCTCAGAGAAGTAAGAGAAGGTCTGATTATGTAAGACCTTGTATGCTCTGTAACAATGTTGGCTTTCATTCTGAATGAAGTGGGGAGGCATCACAGGGTTCTGAGCAGAGTATACAGCCTAAGAAATTCTGCAGTAATACAAACTTGGCTCTGGTGAAGGTGATGCCATGAAATGGGAGGAACCGGTTAAGTTTTAGATGTGTGCTAAAGCACATGCAACAGGATTTACAAACTGGTGGAATTCATGGTGTGAGAAGATGATACTGAGGTTTTTTCTTAGGTATCTTTAGTTGTCATCACCTGGGAGGAGAAAGCTGAAAGAGGAGCAATACCAGAAGAAAGGACAGAATTCAGTTTTTAACATGCTGAGTTTGAGATTCCTATTTGTTATCTAGGTGAAATGTCCTGCTAGGCATTTAGGTGTATGAATCTGAAGTTCAGGGTAGAGATCTAGGCTAAAAGATATACATTGGACAGGTCTCAGCAGATAAATGGCTCTTTAAGGCCACTGAACTGAATGAGATCACCTAGGAGTGAGGGAAATAGAGAAGAAAAGAGTTCTGAGGAGAGGACCCTGGGGCAAACTCAGCATTTGAATATATGAGGAAGAAGAGGAGAAACAATTAAAAGAGACAGGGAAAGAGAGTCTAGCTTTCTGGAAGTCAAGAGAAGTGGTTGCACCAGGGAGAAGCACTGATCATCTTTGTTAACACTGCTGAAAAATCAGGTTAAAATGAGTGAGAATTGACCGCTGGACTTAGCAATCTGGAGATCAGTATCAGTAAAGTACCTATAATTTACTGTCCAAACTGGAACACATTTACAAGTGAAACCAAATCAAGTAGGTGTGTCCTGGATAAATGGGGCATATGGTTATCATGGTTATTGGTGGGCCTGACCACCAAAATAAAAGAAGCTTTGGTGGAGTAGTAAGGGCTAAAACCCTTCAGAAATGCATTTTGGAGAGAATAGAGGGCTCTTCCTCCTGGAATACTTCAGAACAATTCAGCCCTATAGCCTTTGGGAAACTCAGTATATGATAGGTGTTCACATCAGGTAGGCAAGCTGTGAAGGCCCAGAAAGAGGTATCAGTTCCATGCAGGATGAAGAGGGCATTCACATGGGATCATGACTTTGTGGGAGGTTCTGAAGCCTGAGCGGGAGGAATAGGGTATATTTACCCGGGAACATGTCCTGTAGGTGTCCGCTATTCCTATGGAGTGATGACCTGCAGGATAACAAAGCCCAAAAGGGTGAAGATAGCTTTTTTTTTTTTTTTAAAGATTTTATTTATTTATTCATGAGAGACAGAGAGAGAGAGAGAGGCAGAGGGAGAAGCAGGCTCCCAAGGAGCAGGGAGCCCGATGCAGGACTCGATCCCAGGACGCTGGGATCATGACCTGAGCCGAAGGCAGACGCTTAACCATCTGAGCCACCCAGGCGCCCCTGAAGATGGCTTTAAAACATATTAGTGGTCAGCTGGAGTGAGAAGGGGATCAACAAGGGACACAGGGTGGTTAGAGCAAGGTGGGGAAGTGTGGATAGCCATGCATTTATGAGGGACTAGAGCAAGAAGAAT
This sequence comes from Mirounga angustirostris, assembly GCF_029215605.1. Taxonomy (NCBI): domain Eukaryota; kingdom Metazoa; phylum Chordata; class Mammalia; order Carnivora; family Phocidae; genus Mirounga; species Mirounga angustirostris. Next base: position 141,478,465 of record NW_026991710.1, on the reverse strand, counting down.
ATGTGTGAGGTTGGAGGCAGAGTCTGTGATGAAAAAAATGATTACATTCAGGGACATTTGTCTTATAGATAATATGGGGTGAGGTTAATTTCTGTTAGAAATTTACACTCTGTTAGAGAGTTATAAATATAGAAAGGGAAAAAATCAGAATAAATCCTGAAGTGTTGGATTAGAATCGAGTATCATTGTAATTCATAGTTTTGAATACCTATAGATAGTAATAAAAATAAATATGGATTTAAATGTGGAGATAAGAGATATAGATATAGATATATATGTTATATGGTGTCATATATATTTATATATATATATAAAAAAATATATATATATATATATTTTCTAGCTCTGTTCACTGAGAGGGCCTGGGACAGTGCCACCTTCATTGTAATAAGCAAATCTTGCACCTAGGTATTGATTTCTGAATATCATCCTCTGCTAAATATCAAGCCTCCTTGCAGTAATGGTTGATTCCAAGCAGGAACAAAGAACAAGATGAGCCTGAAACATTTTATTGTGCCAGAAAGCAAGGAAGTAGGATTAAAGAATGGTGGAGGTGTGTCAAAAGGAGACAGAAGCCACATTGAAGGGCCTGTGACAGGCCCAGTCTGCGACAATTTGAGCATGCTCATAGTGCTAAATTATAACCTGAAGAATAAAATCATAAATCATGAGAACACAATAATATAAATGAATTGAATAAATGCAATTTTGATGAGGAAGTGGTTATTTACATAATCTCAAAGAATTTTCACCACAAATGTTCAAGTGAACAACTTAAAATCACTATTAATGGAACAAATTGAAATCATGGGCTGTATAATATGATTTTGCAATACTCCTGCCAAAGTTGCATAAGTTAAATCTAATCATGAGGAAACATCAGGTAAACCCAAATTGAAAACATTCTACAACATTCTTGGCCTATAAAGTTCAAAGATGTAAAAATTATGAAAGCCCAGAAAAGACTGAAGAACTGTTCCAGATTGAAGGAGACATTTTTTTTTTAAATGTCAACCAAATGCAAGAAAATATAATTCTGGATTGCATTCATTTGCTGAAAAGGATATTATTGGGACAATTACCAAAACTTGAGTAGGTTTTGGGAGTAGGTGGGAGTAATATGTCAATATTAATTTTCTCATTCAGATGATTGCATTGTTGTTAGGTAGAAGACATGTCTTTGTAGCAAACACACACAAAAGTATTAGCAGAGTTATGGGGTATCATGTCAGCAACTGATATTTATACCTTTGTACAATCTCCCCTATTTGATATAGGAAAAAGGTTCTTCGACTTTAGAATACTTTCTAGAAAAGAATAGTGAATTGAATTGTCTTTGTGACAACTCTAATATCAGTTACTTATACCTATATACAATAAATCCATACATTTTTGGTGTTAAATAAAAAAAAAACTTCCATGCTTTTATTTTATACCATTTTTATTTTAACTATACATAAGTTAGATTTAAGTGGTAAAATACTTGTGAAGTATAAGGAAAAGTGCACTACCATTATTTAGTGCTAAGACTACCCTTCTTTGTTAATCTGAAGATTAATGACATGTTTTTAATTGATAATTTAAAAATAAGAAAGTGAAATTTCTATGCACAATATATGACCACATTAATAATTGTCAAAGCAAGACACAGGAAATAAGAATGTACCATTGATTAACACTGAAATAGTTCAAAATATCTAACATAAGCAAAAAAAAAGCTCCTGATATACATTTCAAATTAACTTTGATAAGTACTTTTTCCCCAATTTTGTCTCTTTTCACCTAATTGTCAAAAATTGAGAAATTGAGGTTGATTTTAGCCTAATGTTTCTGTGATTTCATGATGTGTCTTTTTGTAAAATTTTAACATAGTTTTTCACTAAATAATATTATTGAGATTCAATACACTCTGACCTTTAATTATTATAAATCTTTCTAACTGGTTCTATGCTTGGAGATCAGCCCCCACGGGTCAAAAAATATAGGTCTCTATTACTAGTAGATGTGACTGGCTGGCATTTAATTCATTTCAGATGTTAATGTCATGCCCTTGAATGGCAAACTTGAAAGAAAATCAAGTAGCACTTTTTTAGTTTTTTTTTTTTTCCTTTTTAAAAAAAAGTAATCTGTACACCCAATGTGGGCCTTCATCTTTTTTTAAAGTTTTCTTAAAATCACACCCATACGGGATTCCTGGGAGGCTCAGTCAGTTAGGCATCTGCCTTCAGCTCAGGTCATGATTCCCAGGGTCCTGGGATGGAGCCCAGGTCAGGCTCTCTGGGGGGTGGTCTGCTTCTCCTTCTGCCCCTTCCCCACCGTGTGTGTGTGTGTGTGTGTGCACGTGTGCACGCTTTCTCTCAAATAAAATCTTATTTAAAAATCACACCCATACAGACACACACACACACACACTCATAAACTATTTAAATGGAATGCAATCAATATTTTCTTCTTCCATATGGGAAAAAAAAGGAAATTGTGCACATATTTTTCTCCCAAACTAACTGATATAAACAGCTTCCACATGTCAAAGTTTTACATAATGATGATTCTAAAATGGCTTAAAATTGCAACAAGTCACTTTCATTAAGCCATGAATATTGAATAGCAATTATTGCTTAATAGGCTTTTTATAAGACACTATTTACAGTACAGCTGCTAAGTTGCTATAAATTCTGCTTGAATGTATCATGCAAATATCAACACCTGTGAAACCTTCAATGTATTAAGTCAGATTCCATAGGGTATTCTTAGTCTAATCTTTTCTGCTTTTGAGTTTTTGCTTATTTACATTCTTTTTTTTTTTTTTTTTTTTTTTACATTTTGCCTCAATAGAATAGCATCCATTTATTGCATAAAAATTACATAGTTTTGGGGCACCTGGGTGGCTCAGTCGTTAAGTGTCTGCCTTTGGCTCAGGTCATGATCCCAGGGTCCTGGGATTGAGCCCCTCATCGGGGTCCCTGCTCAGCGGGAAGCCTGCTTCTCCCTCTCCCACTCCCCCTGCTTGTGTTCCTTCTCTCGCTGTGTCTCTCTGTCAAATAAATAATCTCGCTGTGTCTCTCTGTCAAATAAATAATCTTTAAAAAAAATTACATAGTTTTCTATGAATCCTGGGGGTTGTTTTGAGGGAAAAGATTTCTCAATATTTCAGAGATCATTATCCCCTTTACCTTAGCAGGACAATTCATTAATAAAAAATTTATTTCAAGAAATAACAAAACGAATCTAAATTCAAACTATCGATTTGTTAGCTACATTTTAATGTGTGGTAGTTTTGTTAGAAAGGCTAAAGAAGATAAGATTTAAACATTTTATAAAATATCTTAAACATGTCAAATGGTTGTATTAGTTATCTGTTTCTGTACAGCAAATTATTTGAAAATTGAGTGGCAGAAAACCACAAACATTCTCTGATTTAAGATCTCATTAGGTTGCATTCAAGCTGCTGCCCTGAGTTGGAATCATTTCAAGACTTGCCTGGGGCTGAAAGATCTACTTCCAAGCTCATCCATGTGTTTCTTGGCAGGCTTCAGCAACTCATTGGCTATTCGACCAAAGACCTCCGTTCTTATGATGCCATGTGAGCCTCACCATAGGACTGACTACTTACAACATGGCAGCTTGCTCCTCTAGCACGAGGGATCCAAGAGAGAGCAAGAGAAAGGGAGCACCTAAGACAGAGGGCAACCATGCTCTTCTTGTAACTTAATCTCTTCACTTCTATTATGATCTCTGTATTAGACACAAGTCAATGAGTTTAGCCCACACTGAAGGGGAGGCACTACAGGAGGGTACGAACCAGGAAACCAGGAGGCAGAGATCATTGAGGAATATCTTAGAGGCTGCCTACCCACAGAGAGTGAAATGTTAAAAGGATAATAGGTATTACAGTTCTTTCCCCGCTTGGTGGTGGTTCATCTTTCAGGCTATGGAAAGAGTAATGCTACAACTGGCAAAGAGTGAAAAAGTTGTAACATATATGGAATCAACCCCCTTCAAATGTTTCTGTGTTTTGTGCTGGACTTAGTAAATGACTTTTCTCTTAACTTCACTTTTGCTAATTCCAGGACAAAATCACAACAAAAAAGAAGATATTTTTCTGGTTCTTTCGTTCACAGATTATGATTTTATTCTGTCCCCATGGAGATTGATCAGGTGTCTACATTCTCTGGAGGCATAAATTTGTTGCCTAGCTTCTGTCTGTTGTCCATCCTGAATCCATTTTAACTGTGACCAAGCATGACTGCAGGGCCCACATCTACTTGTGTAGGACCACCAGGTGACTGTTTTGAGGGTGGGTAAGGGAGGCTATAATGGCTGAATCTAGCCCAGATCATCTGACTGTTTGGAAAAAAAAAATAAATGTAATCTGGACACACACTCAAAAGATTATTCCTATAGATTATTGTAACAGTCAGCAGGATAACTGAGTCACCAGAAGGAAAATTTTGCTTTCTGGAAAATCATTCCTAAGTTGTTTGAGCAATAGTAGAAAAGATGTTATTGACCATTCTGACCACTCTCTATGCATGACACATACAAGTGGCCATTGCATTGTTCTCCATTTTTCTATTTTTTTTTTATTAATCTTGTTTTAAATGTCTTTCCTTTAGAACTACAGAAAATGTAAAATTTTTGCATCAATAAATCACATACTCTTTTTATATTACCAAATAAAATCTGGAAAAAAAGCAAAATCAACTAAGGGATTTTACCTTATGTGTTCGTAGTTCATTGTAATTTCAATAATTGATAGCCTTCTAGCAGCAATGGCTTTTACAAGAGAGAATAAATTGTATTTACCAATTTTATTGGTAATATATTTGTTGGAACATCCCTTTTCCTTATTAAACATAAAAATAAAATGTCTTATTATTTACAATATTGTGAACAAGATTCAGGTGTGGGATACTTTTAAAAATTGAGGGAATCATATAACAGTAATTTAGAAATCAATTGTCATTTATTGAGCTCCTAATATAGTACTAGAGCCCCCCCCCAGCCACAAAAAGCACATTTTATCCAGTAAATAACTCCTCTTCCTTCAGATCCTAGCTTAGATATCATTTTCTGCCATCGAAATATGTATTTCCTTCTTGCACTATCACAGTCACAATTTTGCTTTTATTTGTCCTTAATTATGTGTTTACTTATTAGAGAGAGAGGAGGAGGGGCAGAGGGAGAGAGAGAGAATCTTAAGCAGGCTTTATGCCCAGGGCAGAAATGTCGTGGGCCTCCATCTCATGACCCGGAGATCATGACCTGAGCTGAAATCAAAAGTCAGATGCCCAACCAACTGAGCTACCCAGGCACCCCTATTTGGCCTTTTTTTTAAAGTTCACAATTGCTTCCCACTTTACTGTTATCTTCCTAAGGAGAAAGTTCTCATGATTTTTTTATTGCTTCATTACTGTTTTTGTGCTTATGTTGACCTTTTTCATTTCTCATCATCTTCCATAGTTCACTTTTCATAATATTTATTGAAAAAAAAATGAATGAAGAAAAGAAAGAATCCATATTATGGGTGTGCAATCAACTCTCCACCACATTCTCCAAGCAAGTTTTTGCAATCTATTTTCATTGCTCCTTAAGTGTAGCAAACTATAATTTTCAATGATCTTAAATTACTAAAATCTGTCCTGTCTGAGGGTAAGTTTGGAATCAGAAAAGATCCAGGTTCTATGCTTTACTAAGATTTGATAGGATATGCCATTTAACTATAGAGAGCCTTTATCCCTACTTTATCATACAGATTATAATACACGTATTATATGGTTCTTAGAATGTAACAAGAATTTCTCTCTCTTTCTGTGTGTGTGAGTATGTGTGTGTGACTTTCTTTACCTAATCATACATATAGTAGACACTCAAAATGTTGGTGCCCTTTCTTTTGATCAGAGATATTTGTTATTGTACATTAACACATCCTTTCTTGGAACTCTTTCCTTCCTTGACATTTGCAGTATTATATGATATGATTACTATTTTTAACTAGTGTGTGGCTAGTATTCTATTTGTTGACTAACTATTGATTATGTCTTCTCTATTCTCTTCATTTTCTTCTATTTTTCTCCTGCCTCCTATGTATATATTCACAACCATGATCAAATCCCTTCATGAAATTTCTAAGATTCTGTGTGGTAACCCTGGGGGAAAGTGACTTCAGCAGTTTCTAAATTTCTAAGTTTCTAGAAATGTCTTATCTTTTACTCTTATTTGTTACTCACCACTTGATGCTTATTGCAGTTATTTTCCATGCACATATGCTGTGGGATAATCCCTATGGCTTTGACTTTGTTAAGCACTTTTGCTTATCAAGTTCTTATAGTTTATACAGCTTATACTAAAAAAAAATAACCTTTTGTGGTGAGCAGTTCAAAGTGGTATCCACTAGTTATTCATGCTATGTTCTTTAACAATAGTTAAATTCAGATAAAAATAATTAGTATAAAAAAGTAATTAGAAAAGTCCAAAAGGGGGCGCCTGGGTGGCTCAGTTGGTTGAGCGACTGCCTTCGGCTCAGGTCATGATCCTGGAGTCCCGGGATCGAGTCCCGCATCGGGCTCCCTGCTCGGCAGGGAGTCTGCTTCGTCCTCTGACCCTATCCCCTCTCATGTGTTCTCTCTCTCTCAAATAAATAAATAAAATCTTTAAAAAAAAAAAGAAAAAAAAAGTCCAAAAGGTATAGATATCAAACAATATTCTTATAAATAATCTATTATCAAAGAAAAACATCACAATTAAGGTTAGAAAATATTTCAAACTCTAGTAAAATACCAAATGTCAAAATATAAAAACTTCTGGGATCTAGCTAAATCTGTGCTAGTAGGGAATATATAGCCTTAAAAATGGATTCATTAGAAAATAAGAAAGGTTGAAAGTCAAAAGTCTATGTGAGTGCTGTGAATTGTGTAAGACTGTTGAATCACAGACCTTACCTCTGCATTTGTTGGAATTCAATACCCATCAATACTTATTCATGATTAAAAACTCTAACCAAACTGAAAATGGAGGGAAATTCCTTTAACCTGAACTTTCCAATCCTAATTTTCTTGTATAAATTCAGTTAAATCCTGTTCCATCCTTTTAGTAAGTTATCATGATCTCTTTTATTATACACCATATGTAACCTATCAGAAAATCCTGTTAGCTCAAACTCAAAATATATTGGAATGCAACTACTTCTCACCATCTCTGCTGCTAGAACTTGTGTCCAGGCCACCATCAGTTCATGCCTGCATTAATGGAATTGCTTTCTAACTATGTGTCTTCCTGTTTCACCCTTGGCTTGTTTCAGTGCATTCTTTGCACAGCTGAAAGAGTGACCCTTTTCAACTCCTCACATTGATTCTTGTGTTCAAACTCTTTAATGAAACTCCTTATCACTCAGGGTAAAAGCCAGAATGGTTGGTATGACCTGGTCAAGAGCTATGCAGAGCCTGGGGTTTTACCCTACTTGGACGCTATAGTTAGCCAGTGACTGTGTTGTGGATGCCGGCAGAAGACATGCGAACATGCGACTCATCTTTTGGTGACATAAAACTTTATTACAGCAAAAACAATAGCAAATTAGATTTGCTGAGACAGAGGGGGAGGGAAGGAGAGAGAGAAAGAAACAATTTTCTGAAAGGAATCTAACTTCAGTCAGGGAGTGATTCTTGGTGGAAGTGACACTAGAGCTGAGATCTGGAGGATTTGGCGGAGACTTATAAAAATAGATTAATGCATCTTTTATGGCTGAGTAATGTAATACCCCATATATGTGTGTGTGTGTGTGTGCATGTGTGTGTGTGTATATAACATTGTTTATAAGTCAGACAGAAAATAATGAAGAATGGCCTGGCTGGGGCACCAAGAGCCAGGGGAGAGCAGGGTGAAGGGGAGCTGCAGGGTGAAGGGAAGCTGCAGAGATGTGAGAGGCAGACATGCTGTATCTTCCAGGTGGGGCGAAGGCCTTTGTTGTTTATCCAAATGGAAAACATTTAAAGTTATGTTTTTTGTTTTTGTTGTTTGGTTGTTTTGTTTTTTAAGTAGCTTCCACAAACAATGTGGGGCTTGAACTCATGACCCTGAGATCAAGAGTCGCACGCTCTACCGACTGAGCCAGCCAGGCACCCTGTTTTGCTATTTTTTAGCTAGAGAGTGACACAATTGGATTTCATTTTGAAAATCTCTTCTGACTTCCATGTAGAAAGAGGAGCTAGAAGATATTGAGAACTTGTTAATGTTGTTTGTAATATCATAATTGTAATATTATATTAATGAAGTTTATTTATATCTGAAGTTTGAGTAAAATTTGGCAGTCACATTTACGTTTTGTTTTGCAGAGAGCATTTTTTTAGCAAGTTTATCAATAAATGGAGTTGTCAGTGCTTTTGTACTTTTTGTACTTGTCAGTGCTTTTTCTAACAAGTATAAATGGCTTCTTATCTTTATTATGATATCAACACCAACTCCCTCACATGAAGAGTGGAGGGGCACTAGGCACACGGAAAGTCTTCTCTATGTTTGCAGTGAGACAGTTCTTAATACATTGCTTTAAAAGCCCTGTACTTTTTAATATACACAGATAAAAAAGCAGAGTAAATAAATTAAAAATGATCAAAAAAAAGCATCTCTCTACTGCAATCTATCTATCATCTATCTATCTATCTATCTATCTATCTATCTATCTATCTATCATCTATCATCTGCCATCATCATTTATCCATCCATTCATCCAACCATTGATCCCTCTGTAAGTCAAATAAACTATTTTATGAGGAAGTTAAATTAATTTTAGAAATTTAACATACTTATTTCAGTGAGAAACCAATCAGTTAATGTCCACTGGAGTTGACATTTTAGTAACAAAAGTCTTCCAACATTACCTTTTACTTATAAAGCAACTTCAGAGGAATTCATCTATGGCTGGATTTTCTGAAAGAAACTATATTTAAAAATGACACTCTAGTGATGTACTGAACATAGTAAAAAAGATAAAATAAATATTTCAATATGTATTGGCTTAATCGTATTGTTGCTTATAGTTTTGCTGTTAACAAAATTAGTCTGAACTTGACTGAAATTATGTGAGGAATACCTGAACCCTTTGTAAGAAAAGTGCTCTTCAGAATATGACTCAAGAGTAATATTCAAAAGTTTGCACTTTAGGAATTTTCTTGATAAAAGAAAAGGTTTGTTGTGTCTTATTGCATAAACTGTGGATTTATTAAGCATTGATAAGTTAAACAATGTGATGGGTTAATATATTTTCAAGTTTATTTTTGTGGTTCAGGGATATGTGTGAACCCCTAAAAAATGCATGTCATATGCAATTTTCCAAAGTAGTAATGGCAGTGAATGTGAAATGTGAGTTTCTGCCACTACTTAGGAAATATCACAATTCATTATCCTGCTCTATACCTCTATATCCACACACTTTAAATGTGTAAAATGTGTATGAGAAATGCCAAAAAAGGAAGAGAATAAAAGACCTAAGAGACAGACAGAAATCCAGAAGCCCCAGTAATAATGGAGTTGGATCAAATACCCCTAGAGTTTTCTGAGTAAGGTCTATTGAGAACCCAATACTGGCTCCTTCTGCTCTTTTAAGGAATTTAGAACATTTAATTGTATCACCTGTAGCAAATTCAGCATCAGAAAATATACCACAAGTGGTTAATGTAAGGAAATAAACTTTACAGTGACAATAAACACAAGGCATAAATTTAATGTTCTAAATGAAACTAGCAGTATATAGAAAAGAGATACTAATTACTGCCAATTATTCATTTTTTAAATAAATATTTTTTGTGTGTGTACTTATACATCAGGGAGTATTCTAGTCACAGGGAATATAGAACTGAATAAAATATGCAGAAATCTCTGCTCTGAGGGAGCTTATACCCTAGTGGGGATAGACTGAGGATAAACAAAGTTAAAATTTGTGGATGGATATTAAATATCAGGTAAGCTAATGCAATGTAAGCTAATGCAATATAAGTTGTTTTTTACGTACAGCAATGGATTGCTTTAAGATGATATTACAATTGCAGGGCAGGGGAATACAAAAGTATCCAATTTATGTGATTATAGAAAATCCTGTGTGTGTGTGTATGCATCATATCTACAAGAAAGGTAGATAGAGTAAGACATTAATAGAATCCCTAAAACAGCCCATTTACTCTCTTTGGCAGGTGACAAGCTGACATATTTATATCTTTAGTGCAAATCTAATTAGGGACTTTAAAAAGTGATCTTAACTAAATCTTATCAAATATATGATATTTGGGGGCAAAAAAAATCTTATGGAAGCATATCTTATAGAATAATGCATGTTAACTTTCTTGTCTATACTTCATCTTATGATCTCTTGACAGGAAATGCAAATGTTTTCCATAAGTGCCTTCTATGTTAATCTAAGTGTCTGACCTTTTCATAATGCAGTAATTTTTTTAGAGTCTTTTCTCTTTGATTTATCTTCTCTGAAGAAAGGCTGCTTTTCTTTCTTTTTTTTTTTTTTCATTTTTATGGTGCCAGCAGAATTATTAAAGAGCTGTCAATTGAACTGTGGCTGTCACTGTCCCTTTTTACAAGGAGAGAATATTAAATAGGACCATGTCAATTATGTAAGAATAGCTCCTTTCTACATAAAATAAATATACTTGTTGCTATAATAATAAATACAATAATTAATGTTGATTTTTAAAAAAAACCTGCAGGGGCACCTGGATGACTCAGTTGGTTAAGCATCTGACTCTTGATTTCAGCTCAGCTCATGATCTCAGGATTGTGAGATTGAGCACCAGAGTCAAGCTCTGTGCTGGGTGTGGAGCCTGCTTGAGATTCTCTCTCCCTCTCCTTCTGTTCCTCCCCCTCAAACAAATAAAAATTTAAAAACTTAAAAACCTACACAAATATAGCATAAATAGTAAATGATGTATGTTGACAGTTTTTAAATATGTAAGCATTTATTACTTTGTGTTTATGGCTCAATCTTTACCTTCCTTCTCCCTCCCCTCTACTCTGTTCTGAGAAAAATAAATCACATATTTCCTCCATAATTATATCACAAACTACTTTACTTTTGAAAGGGCAGTCATGTTCTAGCAAAAAAAAAAATGCTAATGAAAGTCACTCCAATTTATCTAGCAGTAAAAATATTGTTTTTAAAAAGTGTGTAGAATTAAGGAATAAGAGAGCTAGCAATTTGTTAGGAAATGTCCCCAAACAGTGTAATTATAACTGAGCATAATGGTCCATATTCCTTGCTGAAATCTTTTAGTTTGCCGTTTTTTTGTTTTTGTTTTTGTTTTTTAAAGATTTTTATTTATTTATCAGAGAGAGAGAGAGACAGAGGCAGGCAGAGGGAGAAGCAGGCTTCTTGCTCAGCAAGGAGCCCGATGCGGGACTCGATCCCAGGACCCTGGGATCATGCCCTGAGCCGAAGGCAGTCGCTTAACCGACTGAGCCACTCAGGCGTCCCTAGTTTGCCGTTTTTTAAATGAAAAGTTCTTAACATACTGTTGATGTTGGTCAGCAATCCCTGTGCATCTGCAATGTGGACATAGTTAGGAAAGATTATTTTTCTCCCTCTATTGATTGATGTGCACCTTATACATTAAGCAATTTCAAATATTGAAATCTTTTGAGAGTTATGTTCTTACATAGACTAATAAGTCAAGCTGAGTGTGGTTTGGGGGATCAGCTTGAAAGAAAAAAACATATTCTTATGGAGTTCCTTATTTTCCAATTGAGCAAGGGAAGTGGTATAAATCTTACTATTGTATTTAAATGAAGCAACACATCCTAAGAGCTCTTTGGAACTGAACAGATATTTGAAAAGAAACAGTTCTTGATTTTATGAAGAAACTACATAGAAATGGCAGATTTCTAAAGGAAAAACTGACCAGGATTCACAACCTCACTGTAAGGATTTTCAAACTATTGAAATATCTTTGTTCCTTCAGTTTATCTTATTAAAATCTTCTAGGGAAGACCCTACCTCAGAAAGAAGACAAAAAACAAGTTAAGAGTGACTTAATTATATTTTGGTTGGCAATCATAGTGCATCTATAACGCGGACACAATTAGGAAAGGAAAGATCCAACTCCACACTTTGACATTTCTGGGAATAAAACTAAGATTTAGAAAATGCACAAAAATCTATCGACTGCTATTGAATCTATCCTTCCTGAATTGGAAAGGATTAGAAAATCACTTCTAAGCCCGTGTTCTCAGAGCCCCATCCCATCCATTCAAACCAGAACAACCATGCACGTATATTTTAAACATAAAACTAACATTTTTAAAAATTTAACAACAGATTGGTCAAGATAAAGAAAAATCAAACATTATTGAGATAAGTGAATCTTTACCAGAAGTTTGTAAATTCTACTCTTCCATAGTATATAAATCTTAAATAGAAGATAATTGTTCCTTAGCATTTGTTCCTTTATATCTAATTCCTTGCTTATCCTTCTCAAAATTTTGATTTTGGAATTACTTTTTTAAAGTTGTATTCAACACAAATAGAAAAATGGTAAGGGAAAATAGAAATTAACAATAGAAGGAAATAAAACCAAAATTATAAAGAAAATTATATTTACTTTCACTGGTCATCACAGCAATTTATGACACAACACTGCTATACCATTTCACCAAGAATCTTTAAACAAATTATATAAGGTCATTTATCATTCAAATGATGCAGGCAAAAATTTTTATTGGAACTTAACTTGCAATTGTGAAATATTTATTGGAGATGCATGTGACCCTGTCTGCACAAAGAATTTCAGCTCACCAACATCAATTTATTTCATAATATAAGAATCTCTTCTTTCAGAATTTTTTAACTTGATGGCGATGAATGCCTTGGAGGCTGTGGAGTTACTGCAAGGCTTATACATATTACATAGACAACACAAAATATTTGCATCATTTTTCCAAAAAAATATGACTAACAAAATTAAAAATTGCTTTATGTCATTATATAATTTCTTAATGAACCCAAGTATGACCTCTATCAAATGGTAATCCAAGGAGGTTTTTGTTCGTTGGTTTGTTTTTGTTTTAATTTTATGGGCTACTTTTACTGGTCAAGGTTGCAAAGCACTCTTATGAAAGAATGTCTTTGGTACCTTCCTGTACTATGTCTGCACATAATGAATCCCACAGTGTCTATCTGAACTTCTTATTAGGCATTCTTTTCATGACTTGCAGCTATGAAAAACATATTGGATCTTTCTTTAGGGAACTCACCACCCACTGCCACAGGCCACCTTACACCTATTTTGAGGGATTTAAGCACTATAAAGCTTGAAATGAAATCATTCTAAATTTTTCTCCTTTCACATCTGATCAAAATGTTCAATCTAGAGACAGATTAGAAACTTCACAGCAATATGAATGATGTGGACAAAAAGAAGATTTTGACAAGTATAATGAAATCATCAACCAGACAGCAGAGAAGGAAGAATTTGAACATCAGAAGAAAGAACTGGAGGAAGTCTGCAAAACCATCATTACCAAGCTATACCAGAGTTCAGGAGGAGGCATATCAGGAGGAATGCCTAGGGGCTTCCAGTGCTGTAGCTCCCTCAGCTGGTGGTGCCTCGTCTGGGCTCACCATTGAAGAGGTTGGTTAAGTTAACCTTGAGCATCGATTTAGCATTGTTCCACACAAAACATTGAAGGACCCATATTTTTAGCAAATTGCGGGGCATTATCAACATTGAGCTGCTATAGTAGCTTATTCTTGATACTTGAATATAGATATATATAAACAGGGAAAGGAAAGAACATTGCACTTTATAAGCAAGATATTGTAAGTAAAAAATGTAATGTCTTAACTGAACTGTATTTCAAATTGGATAAAAAATTGTACATGTATGTTCAATAGGGCTATTGCCCCTTTAAATATAATCCAAGAGGGTATTTTTGCAGAATTTGAGGGAGCAGTTCATTAGTTACTAAATTATTATTATTATTATTTTAAAGATTTATTTATTTATTTGAGAGAGAGCATGGGTTGTGGGGGTCAGAGGGAAGGGAGAGAGAAACTTAAGCAGACTCTGGTCTGAGCACGGAGCCTGAGGCTTGATCTTACGACACTGACATCACAACCTGAGCTGAAACCAAGCGCCCAACGCTTAACCGACTGCGCCACCCAGGTGTCCCTATTAGTTACTAAATTATTAAAATAGAAGTTGAGAATTTTTTTTTTTTTGGTCTGAAAATAATTGTGACATAAATGCCTGTCCTTAGTTTCTTCTGATGCCACTTAGTGGAAGAGGTCAGAGGTCACAGGGAGATGGCAGAAGGTAAAATATCTCTTACCAGCAGTTGGACTGCATGGAAGTGAAGGCAGCGTTTTAAAATTCTGTCAAGGACAGAAGTCTGAAAACTACGTTCAAATAGTTCATTAGAGAAAACAGATCTCAAAACCTTTCCACAAAGTTATTTCAAATGATATCTGGAGAATGTATCCTGAAGCAAATGCCAAAGGTGACAATTTTCTGTTAAAAGATGTATAATTTTCCTCATATCCTCGAAAAACCTGAAGTTCTGCAGATGTGACCATGCATGCTGTGTGACTCTAAGTATGCTGACAGGATCCTAAGAACCCACAGGGTTCTCATGGTTATTGAATACAAAACTCAATGAATAATTCATAAACCACATTTTAATTTCTTCTCATGTTCTATATTTAGTAAAGCTTCACCAATTACTCAACATCTGCATTTCATTCTAATCTAAGGGTTTGTAAAATTTAACTTCACCAAAGGGATTATTATATCATAATTGATTTTCTCTTGATGACAATGATAGAGATGCTGTTTGAACAATAATCTTCCCATAAAAAAAAAAAAAAAAAAAAAACTAACCTTTGAAAGGAAATCTGTCTCCGAATCGTTCACTCAAGTGGTTGTGTAAATTGATGTGTGGAACTTTGAGAAGAAAAGTGTTTTATGATTTCTCAGTAGGATTGAGACATACTTGCACACTTGCTTAAAGTGAATTGTAAAAAATAACTTTAATGCTTTAGTGTGATTTATATTAATTATCCTAAAATAGAATGGATTTTTAAACTCTAATCTTGCATATTAAGAAATTCACAAGCATAATATTGACTTCAACATATATTTTACTGAGAATGGTATTTCTGCTTTCTTTATTTCTTACACTTTTAAGTCCAAGATTGCAGTTCTATACTTGGGGAACGTAAAGAAGTTAATAATTATTTTTTAAAAATAAATTGTCCTTAGAGGGATGCCTGAGTGGCTCAGTCGATTAAGTGTCTGCCTTCAGCTCATGTCATGATCCCAGGATTCTGGGATCGAGTCCCGAGTCGGACTCCTTGCTCAGTGGGGAGCCTGCTTCTTCCCCTGCTTGTGCACTCCCTGTCTCTCTGAAAAATAAATGAATGAAATCTATAAATAAATAAATAAATAAATAAATAAATAAATAAACAAACAAACAAACAAACAAATAAATAAAAATAAATTGTACTTAGAATGGTGGAATTGATGTCTGACTTGAAATTGAGGAGACTAGGAATTACTTTCTATCCTTTTCTTTTTTACTATGTTAAAATGAGATGTGTTTTAGATATTAATATGTATATATTCTTTTAAATATCTATTATTTATGGCTATATTATGTTTAACAGCTTTACCCTCAAATTCAGTGGTATGACACAATAAAAATTAGTATATTATATACATATGAAACCAAGAGGAGTATTCCTTGGTGAGGGGAGGCGGTCTTCCTTCTGTTGATGTAGGGACAAGACCCTTAACTGTAAGCAAGTTTATAGAGTTCCTTTTTCTACAAAAGCCATAGTAGTACATAAACATGGATCTATATTTATATCCATGAAGTTTGTGGGACAGGATTACTATAAGGGTATATTTGGTCTGTCATTGGGAAGTGATTAAAGGAATTCAGGAATACTGAAAATTTTCACCAAAGGACATATATGCAAAGAACAAAATATAAATAAATTAATACTTATCCCATGTTGGGGCTTCAGCATAAAACCCCAGTGCTTGCCAATCTGCCATGCTACAATCCATGGCACACTTCTTTACCTAAACTTGGATGTTTGGATAATATACCAAAAGGATTAAAATAAGTCAAAGGCTTCTTTGACTATTTGCACCCAAATCCTAAGTAATTCAAGTTTGATTTTTATCAAACCACTATAAGCAAAATAAGCAAACACAAACCCAAGAAAATAAACTTCCACAAGAAACACAGAGTACACAAATATTATTTGATCTAGTCTACAGCTATGGGGCACCTGGAGATTCAGTCAGTTGAGCATCCAACTCTTGGTTTTGGCTCAGGTCCTGATCTCTGGGTGTTGAGATTGAGCTCCATGCAGTGGCAGGCTCTGCACTCAGCAGGGAGTCTCCTTGGGATTCTCTCTTTCCCTCTCCCTCTGCCCCTCCCCTTGCTCTCTCTCTCTCTCTCTCAAATAAATAAATAAAATCTTAACAAAATAAAAAAAATAAAGTCTACAGCTGCATTGCAGTAGATTAGGTTACCCATTTAAACATCTCTTCAATATAGAAAGACACTGGCCAACTTTCAGGAGAGCTTCTTAACTTAGCCTTGTGATCCCACAGCTAAGGATTCACTAACATTTTATTCAGCCCAGCAATTCCACTCCCCAGCCTTTGGTCAGTATTGTAACAGTAAACATGATAAATCATTAGCCAGCATTCTACTCCTTGCAGGCAGTGCTAATGGGGGACTTGGGAAATATAGAGTGCTCTTTGTCTACTACATGTTTTATTGCCTTTAAATGGTCAAAGGGAAAAAAAAAAAAAACTGTCAGCAGGGCAAGAGAGACTGTGGCAAAGTATTTTTCAAAGAAAATTAGCATGAGATTATAGATTAAATAGATTCTAGTCTAAAAAGTTGAGAGAAGCAAAAAAAGGCAATAAATTCACCATGTTTTTAAGAGTCAAAGAATCGTTGAAAAGAAGACGCCTGTATAAATCACTTCTTCATACAGTTGTGAAGAGCCAAGTTGTTCATTTCCTGATGCTTACTTCCTACATGAGTAATGGAGAGCATGTTTAAAAAAAAGTCCTTGATAGACTGAAGTTGCTGAGGGAAATAATATAAAATGCCCTTGTCATGTTTCTTTATGCTATAGAGTAGAATAATTGTTAGGAAAAATAAGACTCTTGTTTGAATTCAGAGCCAATTCTATTATTTTATTCTATTCAAGTTCACTGGCTTTTAATATAGCCAGCCATAATGACTTTTAACAAGGACTTACTTTACAAATTATATATAACAAGTTTAACTAGTAAGACAATAAAGCTATAGAATTCTGCTTCTTAAGTAGACATTGAGCTAAGATAAGAAAATAGGAACCATCCTTTGTGGTCAACCAGGGAGCCCTGTCCTCCCTCTCCTCCTCCTTCCCATCCTCCCTCCTTCCTCCTGCTTTTTTGCTTTCTTTTTGTTTGCTTTCCTTTACTTACCCTTTCAGTGATACTTACTGAGTACTTACTTTGTGCCAATCTCAGGGAAGCACACCTGAGGAAGAATGAGGAGTTGTGTTTAAAAGGTGAAAAGATTCGTGGAGAGGGAAGAGAGCTTGTGGAAAATTTTGGAAAAGATTAGCAGAACACAAAAATGGAAAATCATCTGGAACATAGAACAAAGCCTATGGAGCACACTTTCTGAACTAGATTCATGGTATAATGTAAAGGCTTCTCTCCTGTAAACACTGGATGCCATGGAGACTATATTTTTCCCTATCACATGACACTTAGTCCATCTACCTACTATTATCTTTCAACTTGCCCCCAGTGACCATTACTCTTAAATGCCAAAGAACTAAAAGAAGTCCCCATTGCCTTTATCACTTGTTCTTCTACCAAATTGAGGGTCAGATGAGGTACACTGATATGATTGTTGTTTTTATTGTTCATCCATAAAAATGGCAACTTTATCATTTTTCCACTCTTCACAACTCTAACACTCAGTTTCCCTAAAAATAGTCAAGTAAGATGGTATAATGCACTGAGACATAAGAGGAGTTTAAAGTACATGGATTGGGAAGCCCAGAACTGTTCTCTCCTGATGGAAGTAAAAGTGAGATCTGGCTGTGTTTCTATGGTTGAGACTAAGTACATACTTGCAGAGTAGCACAGCCTTGTAATAGCTGAAGGACAATACGTAAGTCCCAAGATATTGCCATGGACCATACGTTCCTCTTTTAGATGTACAGGGGCTCATTAGAGTAATTGTAGCACAAAATACGCTCTCACTGTAGATTTCTGCATAGGATTGAGTAAGACCTTTCTCCAAACCAGAGACTTCATTACTATAGCTCCTTTCTTGTGAGAAAGATAAAATCTCTCTTCTTCTAAGTATCCTTTCCGTAATATGCTGAATGGTTGTCCCAAAGATATGTCCACATCCTAATTTCCAGAATCTGTGAGTATTATCTTATATGACAAAAGAGTGAATATTACCTTATATGGCAAAAAGTGTGATTAAATTAAAGATCTTGAGAGGAGGAGGTCATCTTGGGTTGTTGGAGTGGACCTTAAATGCAATCACAATGTGTCCTTTTAAAAGAGAGACAGAGGGAGTTTTGACACAGACACAAAGGGGGTGGGGGGAGCAAGACAGTGTGAAGATGGAGCAGAGAGAGAGATGGGTCACAAGGCAAGGAATGACAGCCATCACCTAGAGCTTCCCAAGAAATTTAGTTCTGCCAGTGTCTTGATTTTAGTCCAGGGAAACTGATTTTGGACTTTTGACACCCATAACTATGAGAGATTAAACTTCTGGGTTTTTTTGTTGTTGTTTTGTTTGTTTGTTTTTAAATATTTTATTTATTTATTTGACAGAGAGAGAGCGAGAGAGGGAACATAAGCAGGGAGAGTGGGAGAGGGAGAAGCAGGCTTCCTGCGGAGCAGGGAGCCAGATGGGGGACTCGATCCCAGGACCCCGGGATCATGACCTGAGCCGAAGGCAGATGCTTAACGACTGAGCTACCCAGGGTCCCTAAACTTCTGTTGTTTTAAACCAGAAAGTTTTTGGTAATGTGTTCCAGCAAACTTAGGAAGCAAATACATCCTCAAATTTTGGAAACGCTATTTCTGGAAGCATGATCTAACCAAAAGAAAATCAGGAACGTGAGTAAGCAAATAGCACATAGGTCAAAATGCTTGGTATGGTGACTCCAGAGGATGCTGTGCTTAAATTTGATTTATATACAATCCCATGCTGTGATTGGGATGATCTCTGTTTCTGCTCAATTGCTCACTTGTGAATGGAGGGACTCAATGGAAGTTAAAAGTATTTTTAGGCCACAAAAAGTAGGCCTTTGCTAAAACTGGCTCCTTGTCTCCCAAACTCAGAGATAGAAGAAATAGCAGAAGTAGGATAGGAGTAGATATCAGGCATAAGTATGTCTCCTGATGGTTTGCAGATGTCATGGGGGCAAAATAGAGATTCAGAACTAGAGGAGAATAAGTAATTCTGGGTTAAATGAGAAAGATAAGAATATGGATGGCTGTTAGAATATAATTGATAAGTAAATAAAAGGTATAAGTTACAAAGGGAGTACATAGGATACCAAAGAGGTGGTAAAAGTGTGCTTAGAGAGTCATAAAATATTTTATGACCTCAAACATGAGTAGGAAGTTGGCCATATAAGCTCTAAATTGTCCTTATTACTTGTTGGACTATAGGAAAATCCTTACTGCCAGCTATGCTCATCTTTTTGTCTCCAAACACATTGTGAGCTCTATGCATTCAATGACTCACCCACCTGGTACCGTCAGATTGTAAAATACTTTCTGGACACATTATCGGGTATATTCATGAGAAAATCAATAAACAATATTTAGAAGGGTGCGTAGCTACTATTTATAGGTTAGAAGATGACAGGTTATCAGGTGAGCTAGTGATAGGGTTGTAATAATGCCTAATTCAGTTCCTAGGACGTGGTCAGTAGCTGTAACTGTAACTAATAACATATATTTTTTAAGATTTTATTTATTTATTTGAGACAGAGAGAATGAGAGACAGAGAGCATGAGAGGGAGGAAGGCCAGAGGGAGAAGCAGACTCCCTGCTGAGCAGGGAGCCCGATGCGGGACTCGATCCCGGGACTCCAGGATCATGACCTGAGCCGAAGGCAGTCGCTTAACCAACTGAGCCACCCAGGCGCCCAGTAACTAATAACATATTTTAAATAAGAATAATAAAACTAAAAGGTCTTTCTGATAACATTTTAGATATTGTACACATTGTTGAGATGTTGCTTGAAGAAAATGTCCTTGTCTGGCATATCTGATTCTATTCCTTATTACATCAGAAGGATGCTTAGAAGTATATGTTTTCAAAAAAAAAAAAAAGTATATGCTTTCAGGACAGGAATTGAATAAAACCTGGTAGAGAGAAAAATACTATGGAGTCAAAAACTCCCAACTTTCTTTTTTTTAAATTTTTTATTATGTTATGTTAATCACCATACATTATATCATTAGTTTTTGATGTAGTGTTCCGTGATTCATTGTTTGTGTATAACGCCCAGTGCTCCATGCAGTACGTGCCCTCTTTAATACCCATCACCAGGCTAACCCCTCTCCTCACCCCTCGCCCCTCTAGAACCCTCAGTTTGTTTCTTAGAGTCCATAGCCCCAACTTTCTTTTTAATTTTATTAATTAGCTTACTTGAAAAATAAGAGCTAATGTAAGAGCTGATGCACAGTGAAGGTTTTGTACTCTTAACCTTTCTCTCAGCCTATAAATCAGACTCAAGCACAACATGGTAGCTTCTTTCTCCTTTCTTACTTCTCTAACTTTCCTTTTCCAATGAAGCAGTAAGCAAAGCGGAGGTCAATAGCAATGACTTTCATAAAGACAACACATGAAGTAAAAACTGTTTTCCTTCCTTGAACTTTGAATGAACTTTAGGGACTGGTTTCTTAAATAAAATGTGGTATTTAATTGTTGAAAGCTTCTGCAAAACTGTCAGGTCTATTTGTTGAAGAGTAGCTAAAAATATTTCCTTCTGTTTAGAAAAACAAATAAAATCAAAAGAATTTTTCATAATCGAGACACATTTTAGTGTTGAGTTGCATAAATTCTTTATGTATTTTGGATTTTAACCGTTTAGTGGATATGTCATTTGCAAATACCTTCTCCCATTCAGTAAGCTGCCTTTTTGTTTTGTTGATGGTTTCCTTTGCTCTGAAGAAGCTTACTGTTTTGATGTAGTCTCAATAGTTTATTTTTGCTTTTGTTCCCCTTGCCTCAGAAGATATACCTAGAAAAATGTGGTTATGACCGAAGTCTGAGAAATTACTATGTTCTCTTCTAGGATTTTTATGGCTTCAAGTCTCATATTTATGTCTCTTATCCATTTTGAGTTTATTTGTGTGTATGGTGTCAGAAAGTGGTCCAGTTTCATTCTTTTGTATGCAGTTATCCAGTTTTCCCAGCACTATTTATTGAAAAAAATTGTCTTTTCTTGAATGTATATTCTTGCTTCCTTTGACATGGATTCATTGACCATATAAGTGTGGGTTTATGTCTGGACCTTCTATTCTGTTCCATTGACCCACATATCTATTTCTGTGCCAGTACCATACTGTTTTGATTACTATAGTTTTGTAGTATTTCTTGAAATCTGGAATTGTGATAGCTCCAGCCTTGTTATTCTTTCTCAAGATTGCCTTGGCTATTTCAGGTCTCGAGTGGTTCCATCCAAATTTTAGTATTATTTGTTCTAGTCCTGTGAAAAATGCTGTTGGTATTTTGATAGGGATTGCATTGGATCTGTAGATGCTTTGGGTAGTAAGGGCATTTTAACAATATTAATTCTTCCAATTCATGGGCATGGAATCAAAAAGACATAATAAGTCTTGGTGAGAAGGTGGAGAAGAAATAACAAGTATTGGTGAGAATGTGGAGAAAAAGGAACCCTTGTGCATAGTTGGTAGAAATGTAAATTGGTGCAACTACTATGGAAAAGAGTATGGAGGTTCCCCAAAAAATTAAAAATAGAAATACCATATGATCCAGTAATTACACTATGAATTATTTACCCAAAGAAAATAAAAACACTAATTTAAAAAGATGTATGCACCCATATGTTTATTGCAGCATTATTTACAATAGCCAAGATATGCAAGCAATGTGTCCATAGAAGAATGGATAAGGAAAATATGGCTTATATGTATAGGAATACTGGTCAGCCACAAAAAAGAATGAAATCTTGCCATATGTAGTGGAATATTATGCAGCCATTGAAAGGATGAAATCTTGCCTTTGTAACAACATGGACAGATCTAGAGAATCTAAGTGAATTAAGGCGGACTGAGAAAGACAAATACTATATGATTTCACTCATACATGGAATCTAAAACCCAAAACAAATAGATATGCAAACAAAGAAAAAACAGAGTCTGACCTTTTTTAAATATGAAGAACAAGCTGATGGTTGCCAGAAGGAGGGAAGGTGGGGAGATGGGCAAAATGGGTGAAGAGAAGTGGAAGACACAGGCTTCCCATTATGGAATGAATAAGTGATAGGAATAAAGAGCACAACATAGGGAATTCAGTCAATGATACTGTAGTAGTGTTATATGTTGACACATGGTAGCTACACTTGCAGTGAGTATAGCATAATGTATAAACATATTGAATCACTATGTTGTACAACTGAAACTAATGTAACATTGTGTTTCAACTATACTCAAAAACAAATTAAAAAGAACAAAAAAAGACATATTTGATCACACAGACTATTTTCTCATGTCTCTTGGTAAATGTTGTATTATTAGTCATTTTATTTTAGTAGATATTTTTCTCTTTTTAAGTTGCATATCTGCCATTGTTATTTTAAAAATGTGAATATGTTCTTTCCAAATATAAAATCTCCTTGATCTTTAAGAGCCACCCCTTCTTGTGAACTAAATCTTAGTTCAGACTTTGCTCGGTGTAGGCATTGTAGAACTATTTCATGTTAAAGTAATAATTAGTTAATGTTTAAAAGCTCACTTTATTTATGAACATTAATAATTGAAAAAACAAAGAATTTCTGAATTATTATTTTAAATATAGGAAGCTAGACTTCATAAACATTCTCATGTCTGGAATGAAATTACACCTGTCTATGCAAATTAAATAGAACCAATTCATGTATTAGTAAATTAATATTTGTATTGATTCCCTAAATCAGAATCACATGTATGGTGATATATTATTTATTGCACTCTATATAAATTTCAGTTTTAATCAGACAGATATGTACTCTAGACAACACATATTGGTGTAGATCCTTTTTTAAGTAAAATTTGAAGTAATTGTCATTTTTCACCTGGTAAGTAAAACAGATATAGAAATTTATGAAATATGGGATGTGGTTTTCCATGACATTTAAAACTTTATATATACATTATAGCAAGGAAAACATTAGTGATAAAGTAAAAAATTGAACACTTGAAGTCCATATCTGTAATTATAAGCACTAGAAATTTGAGCAAGATAATTAAGCTCCCTCCACCTCTCTATTTCTAGCTTCAGAATTTAAAAAATAACACATATTGTATATGATTGCTAAAATAATATATATTACTGCAATATATGAGTCTAGCACGTAGTAGACTATCAACACACATGAAAATCTAAACTTTAATTTGTGTAAATACTTGACTCAGTTCCTAAAATATTGTTTGATGAAATTTTATTGGCTTGAAAACAAAAAGCAACTTTCCAGTTCTTCTTCCAATGAATACATTTATACATACTTGTTAATTAGATAATTGGTTTATCATATGTAAGATCATGAATTCTCAATCTGTTGGTCTGTATTTTGCTGGAAGTAGATTTATGGACATTTCTAATCCATAATAACTCCATCAATGACTAAATTTTACACAGTCAACATCCTTTGCAGTTGAATATACTTTTTCAAAGCTAAATAAAGAGGGCTTTAGTAATTAAAATAATGTTTGAAATTAATTATGTGGAAACAGTAAGGACTACAATCTGAATTTGGCATCATCTACATTTTATACATTTTAAACCTTTATTACTCATTCAGTCCATTGGGGATCAGATTGAGAAAGAGATTATAAGTGTCATTTATAGTAATGTCTATATTGAAATTTGAAGTTATTCATTGATGTCTTTAATAATTGTAAATATGCTCACTGTTTAATGAAAAAAATATTTATTTGATGGACTGTATCATTCAATTATCATAACTTGTCCATGATTCAAATCTCACAATGATAACATAGCTTTAAAATAAGGTCAGGGAAACATTCTTTGACAGAAAATTAGCCTCACTAATTGGCTTATTGTGTTAGCAAAACCTACGTTCAAATATACTGGTTATTGAAATAGACCTCACTTAAATTGTATTCTACTTAAGTAGCAATATAACTCTACAATATTATTTTAACATTTGATCAAAGAAAGTGTGGAACATTATAAATTATCCACATCTCTTTAAAGTCTAAATTCTGATGTTCAATTTTATTACTCTGTAAAAAAAATATGCTTCCTAAATCACTAATTACTTTTATTTCCTGGCAACAGTACTGTATGATTTAAGTTGACTTGGTAAATACAGTTCATGATAAGAATTTATTACTAAAATCAATTTTTAGAATGCATTCAATTTATGCTTAGAATAGTTTTTAAAGATACATTTTATTAATTACTCATATTATTGAATTTTGAAATACATCTACAAGTGAGCTTTTTCTATGAATCTTAGTTCTTTGTAATATATAAGGAACAAGTAGAGTTTCTGTTCATATTGCAGAATAAATTATGCCAATTTATTTTTAATATTTGTAGTTTAGTAGCTATAGTTAATAATGTTTCCAATATAAAGAAATGTTTGTTTTGTATTTGTAGAATGTCTTTTTACTTAAAATTAAAATTGATTGTTTATGCCTTGATTCATTGCTTAAACTACCGTCATCACAGTACAAAAATCATGGGAAACAAATAGTGGCTACTACAGTTTTAATAAGTTCTGTATAAGGCTTTTGAACTTTTGCCCCAAAAGATAATTTCCTGCACCTTGCTAATACCATCTGTCCTTTTCTAAGACCCATGGCAAAAAAAAAAAAAAAAAAGTAATAAGAGCAGCCTTGTTTCTTGAAGTGTTATGGCCAATTGGAAATGAATCATAAGTTGTTAGTTGTGTCTTAAGAAAGAATTCTTGGGGCGCCTGGGTGGCTCAGTCGGTTAAGCGACTGCCTTCAGCTCAGGTCATGATCCTGGAGTCCCCCGATCGAGTCCCGCATCGGGCTCCCTGCTCGGCAGGGAGTCTGCTTCTCCCTCTGCCCTCTTCCCTCTCGTGCTCTCTCTCATTCTCTCTCTCTCAAATAAATAAATAAAATCTTAAAAAAAAAAAAAAAGAAAGAAAGAAAGAAAGAATTCTTCCACAAGTCTGGCAGAACTTGAAAAGCTGACTGCCCAAAGGAATTGAAATGTTAGGTGTATTAACCAGACAAGAAGTACATCACATCAGGCTGTCCTCAGCTGGGATATTCACAGAATATCTGTGTTCACTTGAATGTTGTTTTATCAGATTAAAATAAAATTCTTTTGTTGAAGCAAAGTTAATATAAGTGCACATAGAAAGAAGCAAATACACTTAAGGAATTAAGTCTTATATATGAATGATTCCCCTCCTAAGGTAAATATATAATAAATAAATTGACTTTTTTTCTGTTTGCATATTTATGGCCTAAAGAAATGAGAATTTATTATGTGTGATGTCAGATTTAAAAACCTGACTTTTAGAAAAATATATAATTATTTATAGTATAAATATATATATTTTTTATTTTTATGATTTATTGATGATGCTGTTTGATATTATAATACAAATATTATTTAATTCTTCGGTATACCTCCATAGTAATTATGTCTCTTTAAGCAAAGCCATATTGTATCTTCCCTCTCGTTAGTTATCACAAGACTGGGCTTCCTCTTTTCATTTGCTACCTTGAGATAGCTGAAGTTTGCACCTTCAGCATTCCAATCTGTCTCTTGCCCCACTCAACATCATCCTTCACACCATAATGATATATTTGTTTCACTTGGTAACACTGTCAAGTTCTAAAATCATAACATATGGCATGTATGTACTGTGTTTCTAATTTTTGAGTATCTTTGTATAAGTAATTTTATTAAAGATTTATAGACTCATGGAATGCTCAGGATCAAATGATCCAAACTGATGAAGCCTAGCATTGTATAAGGGAAGAAATTAAGACCCAGGGAGGTTACTGACTTGTCAAGACTGATTAATGACATGGTCATGTATAAAAATTAAATCAAACTGGAATGAGATTTTTTTTTTCCTGCTAACCATTTCGGTAACATCTTTGTGCTCTTTCCAAAATCAATGTAAATCTTAAAACATGGACATGGTACTCAAATTATATTGTTAAAATGCACAACATGATTAACTAAACAGAAAACCAAATAGACCATAATTAAATAAATAGATGTAACAGTAATTAACATTGTAGTTATTAGAAAAATAAGGGACTGTTGAGCTTTCATGTGTGACTGCTGCTTCAGTCTTAACCCTGAAGACCAGAGTGAAAGATACATCAGGAGCACAGGAGACAGCTCAGGTAATAAGAAGATGCTACAACGCAACTGCCTCAAAATAAGTCATGTAAAGGAGCCCTAGCAATAGTATAAATTCTTTTGAGTAGTTTAATTTTCCACCTCCTAGAAACATAATAACAGGCATATTGGTATGAAGCTAACTTAGTGCCTGAATGGTGGAATATTTAAATAAGAAGATTTTGAGAAAAATCCTTGACTTTATTTGTCATAGATTATCATTTAATTGCTTCAATTCTTTGGCTTCAAAAATACAATTTTTTTTTTGCTCTTTAAGGGAAAGGATTATGACCATATATAGGTTGCCACTGTAAGTCAATAAATAAATTTTTAACTCAAGTCTTCAAAATTGAAGTATGTAGTTTTGAAAAATAGTTCTCTTAAAGGTAGACCTTTAAGAAGTTTATTCTAGCAGAGTTCCTATTGGAAGAGTGGTTTCTAAATAATTTCAGAATTTTGCAACCAGCTTGAATTTTGTACTTCATTAAGGGGGGAAATTTTATTGCCCCCTTTGATAATAATTCAAAATAATTAACTGCTAATGGCTTTTGGTATATCAAAAAATTAGACTTACTTTCAAATGTTAACAATCTTTTACATTTAGAATACTCAGAATAATATGCCTAGTGATGCTTTTGCTTATGCTAGTTTCTTACCTGTCATTCCTCCTGCCACAGATGCCAGACACTCAATTCTGATAGCCTGAGCCAGCTCTGCCTTTTCCTAAGCCCTTCACTTTGCCCATCTTGGACTTCCTTGACTGTCTCTCACTTAGAAGCACAATTGTTCTTCCTTAAATAGGACCTTCAAAATGTAATTAAAAATCAAACAAAAAAAGAAAATCTCCACTACATGTAATTATATATGTTTATGTATTACATAAACTACATAGATATTAAATATTATATATGTTTATGTATTACATACACTACATAGATATTAAATTAAACCTTAGACATTTTCAGTTATAACCTCATCTACTTCACTAATTTTCATAAGAGCAAGGCAAATATTTTAATAGACAAGATTGTGAGTAATGTTAATTCTGAGGAGCATTCCTGATACCAAATCAAACAAATTCTGAATCACATGATAACTTTGATGAAATAGACTCTGGGATGCAAAAATGTCTTCCATGGTGGATGGAATGAGTAGAGATACCACATAGAGCTAGTCGACAGGTGGGGCAATGAGAAGTGTTAAGGCGCAGCAAGATATTTGCAAAGCCTTGCCCAACTCCTGCCTTTAGAAATGATCAGCATTTGGATTTCCCTGATGCTGAGCGATATTGAAAATAGAGCTACCATATGACCCAGCAATTGCACTACTGGGTATTTACCCCAAAGATACAAAAGTAGGGATCCGAAGGGCTACGTGCACCCCGATGTTTATAGCAGCAATGTCCACAATAGCCAAACTGTGGAAAGAGTCAAGATGTCCATCGACAGATGAATGGATAAAGAAGAGGTGGTATATATATACAATGGAATATTATGCAGCCATCAAAAGGAATGAGATCTTGCCATTTGCAACGACGTGGATGGAACTGGAGGGTATTATGTTGAGTGAAATAAGTCAAACAGAGAAAGACATGTATCATATGATCTCACTGATATGAGGAATTCTTAATCGCAGGAAACAAACTGAGTGTTGTTGGAGTGGGGGGTGGGGTGGGAGGGATGGGGTGACTGGGTGATGGACACTGGGGAGGGTGTGTGCTCTGGTAAGCGCTGTGAATTGTGCAAGACTGTTGAATCTCAGATCTGTACCTCTGAAACAAATAATGCAATATATGTTAAGAAAAAAAAAAAAGAAGAAGAAGAAGGTAGCGGGAGGGGAAGAATGAAGCGGGGGAAATTGGAGGGGTAGACGAACCATGAGAGACAATAGACTCTGAAAAACAAACTGAGGGTTCTAGAGGGGAGGGGGGTGGGAGGATGGGTTAGCCTGGTGGTGGGTATTGAGGAGGGCACATTCTGCATGGAGCACTGGGTGTTGTGCACAAACGATGAATCATGGAACACTTCATCTAAAACTAATGATGTAATGTATGGGGATTAACATAAGAATAAAATTTAAAAAAAAGTAAAAAAAAAAAAAAAAGAAATGATCAGCATTACTCAGAATCCTAAAGCCTCTGTTAATGATAGTTTATTTTTCCTCCAGTGTCTACCATGTTATACTGTTTATTTTGCTTTCACATGTAACTCTTTTATTTTTTCAATTATAGATGTTTTGATTTTTGAAATAAAGAAAGCACATGTCTTATTTGTGTATACCTGGTGACTCCAGTTAGTACATTGTTAATCAACTTATGAATTTGTAGAAGTATTTGTTTTGTCAAATAAGATTCCTAAAAATTCATTTGTATTTATACCTTAATTCTAACATGAATACATGGCTAGAAAAAGTATATTCCATATTGCCCTTTATGTGCTTAAATGTAAGTTGTCTTTCTACAGAAAACGAAATAATTAATTTTCTTCATGTGTAAATTACATCAGTCTGAGATGATTTAAGAACACATACAAACTGTAATATTTAGAATTTCAGATTTCAAATTTAGGCTCAAATTTTCTAGACTATTTTGTTAAGTGTAAAGTCTATTCTATAAAGACTATCTTATGATGACAAAATGCTAAGCACTTTCTTTTGGATTTACGGAATATAATAAAATGTTCATGATTCACAGTTCATTCTCCAGGTGTTATGGTATAAATAGTATATATTAAAATATGAATATTGGTTAGCTTACCCTCATCTAATGCATTTATTTAAAAATAAACATAAGTAAATACTGGTTTGGGACATGGTATAGTTTGGCATCAACTCATTCAAAATGCTGGTACAAATAAATATATGCAATATTATAATGTTTATAATGTTGATGATACTTCAGCAAATTCTAACTAGGATGAAGTCTAAATAAAAATACCATTTTTATTGGTGTACTTTAGGAATTGGAAAGCAATGTTGGCTTTGAAGAGAATAAGGATAACTAAAGTGGTTGTTTTATATAAATATGGTATATATATATATATGTATCCCAAAGCATACAGCTTCTTCTAATAAAATGCTTTCTAATACTTTCTAATAAAATACTTTCTATTGATGAGGAAACTGAACTTGGTAATAATTTCTCCTAAGGTATCTGATTGCATAATTTTATGCCTTTTTTGATTATACAATGTGAAAGAACAATGCAAATAGAATATATATATTTTTTATTTCCCTCTGCTCTCCATTTCTACAATTTATAAGTCTGAAGTGTTATAGAGTAATGTTCCAAGTTTTCTAATTATTGTTTTAATTCCCATTAGAATTTTGTGCCAGTTATTTAATTAGTAATAGCAGCATGGTTATTTTTCCCATTTTATTCTTATGACATGAACTCTGTGGCCAGACAAAATTTTAAAGTAGTCTTTGGGCAAAATTTACAAAATTGACATTAAGAGAAGTGTTAAGAGCTATGATAGTTTCATGAAAAATTTTTGAGAGAAGCAGGGTTGGGGGGAGAAGAAGAGAGAATAAAAAACCTTTTTCTCAATGTCCCTCCAAATTTTATTAAAATTTCAAACACAGTTTGAACTTCTTCCCCTATAATAAAAATATTACTATATTTCTTAATAGTATTTCAGGATTACTTTTTTGTAGGTTTGACTTATTCATGAAAAAAATGAAAAGCAAATAGAAGCAAATGTTTCTAGTAAAACATCTTTTCTCATCACAGTAGACACATCAAATTACTCTCTCTACAAACAATTTTAATGAATGAGTACTGATTTATTAAAGAATTTCTAAATATTAAATGTTTTTGAATAGATTCCCTATTATTTTGCTTCTTATTTTTTAGCCCTTTACCCTCTGTATGTAAACCGTTCACCTAAATAGGCAGAGCAATAAGCAGTTTAATCAAAGTGGAAAAACAAATAATTCTAAGGGTAGGTAACAGAAAAGAATGGGTTTTCCCAAGTTATTCTAGATCAAAGCCTCAAAATGGATCTATTTGAGTTATTTCTACACAATAAAAAGAGGGCTGGCTATCACTAAACCTACTAATTTGGCTTTCTAAATTTTAATCATTGCTGGAAAAGTTCTTTATTGCTGTTTTCTCTTAAAATAAGCTTCTCTTATTTTCAGGTACATTGGGTATACCTGGGGAATTAGGTGTTCTTTTCAGTTACTCTTCTTAATGGAATAGTTCTTTATTGCCAAGCAATTGTTGCTTCTGTTTCGGGAATTATCAAAAATACATCACAGCTACAAATTAAAACAAAAAATCTGTATCATTAAACATAACTATGTGACCAGCAGAATATTTCAAAAGAATATATTCTTATTTTATTATGGGAATATCTTGATATATGAAATAAAATATTATAATGAAGAATACCATATTGATTAATGCATTGAAAATGAGCATGGAGTTTACGGTTTATAATTTGCCTTCAAGAGTTGGAATGACATAAAGAAAAGGCATGGCATTAATATCAATTTATGTATTTTAAAAAATTCACTAAGTATGGTTATTGTTGTTGTTTTAACAGCATGAAAGATGCAGGAGTAGGCCATAAGCAAAGGAGGGGTCCCGTATCATCCACCTGCAAGCAGTGCCCAGTGGTCTATACCAACCCTGTGTGTGGTTCAGATGGTCATACCTACTCTTCTCAGGTAAAGACAATTTAGTCATTTCATATGAAACATGTAATGTGTATTTACTATTAAATGAATAAAATTATTAGTTCTCCCATGTAGTCATCCAAATAATTTATTTAGCTTTTAAAACAATGCAAATAATCTCACTGGTTTGGAATCTGATTTAATGTGTATTGGTTTCTCTTATATCAGAATTTTTAAAATTTGAAATACTAAAGTTGTGAACACTCTGAACAGTTAAAAGCAACATTTTCTTTGTTGCTGCTATGAAAGAGGTCAGAAATGTAACCATGTCATAGCATAATGTTAACAATTATTATCATTATAACAGCAATAGCAGCTACCATCTGTCATTATCATTACTTCTTTTATCTCATATGTTATTTCCTAGAGTATTACTAAAAAGCCTCCAAAAATTCCTTTTAACAAATGAGAAAACCAAAGATCAGAAAGATATAGCAAATGTCACATATTTACTGACATTGAAATCAAGATGTGTTGCCATCTCTGATTTTGTGTCTCTATTCTCTCCTCTACATTATTCTGCCTCTTTTTGGTGTCCCATATTATTCAGTTATATAGATTTTTAAGAACTTTACCTAATAAGACATTGATAAATTTTCTTTGATTATGTGACAGAAAGGAATGTAGTCTCACAAGCTCTTACATGAAATTTTGGGGCCAGATAAATTTATGAAATTAGATTTTTAAAAATTATATCTTTTTTTTAAAAGATAATGTAACATATTGTACTCTGTCCCCATTGGGACATTTCCCTTTTATTAAACATATTAATATCTTACTAAGGAACTAGATGAATATTCACATTAAATAGAATACATGAAAACTACAAAATAACTTTACTTCAGTTCATATCTGAGTTTCCTTACTGCAAGGGGAGTTCCAAAAAATTTTAGTTACCTGAACATTTTGTTTTGTAGATACCTCTTTATGAACCATCCCTTCTCCTAGTAAATATGTCCTCACAAGCTACACTTGCACTTATAATCACTAATCTTAACAATAGCACTGCAATGATAAGATAGATTCATCCAGTCAATAAATATATGCATAGTACTTATTTGGTGCTAAGTACTGTGTTATCTTGGTGAAGCTGCGATGTGATAATTTGCTGAGGTTTTAAAGGTGTGTATTGCTAGGAGAGAATGGAGACTGTTACTGGTCATTTCCATATAACCTTGATCTTGATGAATTTACCATGGTCCAGAATCTCAGCTTTGACAGTTAAGAAAATTCATGCTTTTGGCACAAGGGAGAATGAATCTATCTCATATTATCAAATCCTACATGATAATGTGTAAATCATGATACTGATTTATTCAATGACGACAAAGTTGCAGATTGTAATATTCAAATTGGTGGGTAGAGCTACATGGCAAGCAAATTTTAATCTTAATTGTACTTAATTGTACTCAATTAAGATTGTACATTCATTGCTGAACAGGTTGAATCAAGGGAGAGACTGTAATTTTTACTGGCATCTAGCTAGGATAAGCCTGTCTTTTTCAACATTAGAATCTCAGATCTGTACCTCTGAAACAAATAATGCAATATATGTTAAGAAAAAAAAAGAAGAAGAAGAAGAAGGTAGCGGGAGGGGAAGAATGAAGCGGGGGAAATCGGAGGGGTAGACGAACCATGAGAGACGATGGACTCTGAAAAACAAACAGGGTTCTAGAGGGGAGGGGGGTGGGAGGATGGGTTAGCCTGGTGGTGGGTATTGAGGAGGGCACATTCTGCATGGAGCACTGGGTGTTATGCACAAACAATGAATCATGGAACACTTCATCTAAAATTAATGATGTAATGTATGGGGATTAACAGAAGAATTAAAAAATAAAAAAGAAAAAAAAAAGAAAACCTTCCTTCTATCTCCGAAAAAAAAAAAAAGGAAAAAAAAATGGAAAAAAAAAAGAAGGGTATGTGCTGGAGGTACTAGTATGTTTGTGTCCAGAGTGTCCCTGGGAACGTGCTAATGTTAGTCTACCACCTGTTTGTTTGGGGCTCTCTTAAGGATGTTCCTAGTAGGTGATCAGTTCTGTTCGAATTTATTTTCACAGAACACAAACATAATCATGAGTGATTTCTTCCTTTTGGAACCAGACAGGAGGCTTTGTTTGATGATTTTGGAGAAATGCAATCATATTCCCACCCAAGATTAAATATACCTATCATAAGTAGATTAATTCACATATATTTCCAATTCCATGGGGTTTCCCCATTCTTCTTTGTACTAAGCATCCTCGAAGCGCCCCCCAACTTACAAATCATATGGTTTTATGAATACTGTTAATAAAGCCATTCTAAGTAATCCATTGAATTGTAACCATTCTGAGTAATCCATTGAATAATAAACCATTGCATTATTATTTTAATATTTCTTTGCATATGTATCACTTTCAATGCATGCCTTGACAAAAAAGATGTGGAAAGTACGTGGTTCAAATGAATATGAACTTTTAGTAAATCCCAAATCACCATCCTCATTTCTACTGATTCTAATTTAACTTGGTGAGTTTTCCACTTTAGACCACCAATACTAATCTTAGAGCAGTGAGGCTGAGCTGTATAAAACAATGCAAACTAAATGGAGATCTTAGCCCAATAAGAACTTATATTAAACAATCCTTAATAATACTTTTTTAAAAGTTTATAGGATTGGAAATTCAAAATAAGGCCCTTATCATTTTTTTTTCCCTTTTCTCTAAAACAAAGTATTGCCCTAGGCTATTTAGATATTGGATCAAGAACAAAGACCACAGAAACAGATGCCTTCTTGAAATGGTAATTTTATTATTTCTCTAGCATCTACTTACCAGAGATGAAAACAGAAGATTGGTGCAGGGGTCACAGATACTTATTTTGGCTCTTGGCTCACTCAACTTTGTCAATAGGCTTAGCAAATTCTGACAGGGGGAGATTTAAACAGCTTTGGGGGACTCATGGGCATTTGAATTCACAGGAATGGTGAACTCCAAATTCTAGGTTTAGTATGGTCCTTGAAACTCCTTACCTGAGGTTTCCAATCCCTCAGCTAAGTATTCCTGATATGTTAAATACTGGCCAGAAGCCGGGTACTATCGGCCCAGAGTGTGGGACCTTACATCCAGGATGGAAGCCCAGTCTTGCTCTCCTGGTCTTCCTAACATTTTTCTATATTTTGGTTCCCTTGCATATACAGTTGTTTGTTTGTTTTACTACTACAAATAATCTTCCTTCAGGTTCTATTTTAGCTCCACAATGTTTCCTCATTACCTTCAGCTCAATTTATGGAGAGGAAATTAGAAATCATGTTTCCACTGTACAACTTAATTGGAGATGAGGTCATTACAAAGTATAACAGGTGCAGGAGTTGAGGGATGGGGTAAGAAAAAAGTTATCACAAGGTATCCAAAGGAAGGCTTTAGTCAAATGCCCTAAGATATAATTTTGGAAAGTACATCTCATTACACAGTGTGACCAATTTGGAATAATTATTTTATTGGAGTTCAAGCTCTGAACTTGTCAGCTTGTCTAGAAATCCTCAGCAGAGTATTTTAAAAATGTATACACAAGAAGGCAAAGGAAAGGATGAAAGATTGTGAAAAAATTGATTTACTTGGAAAAATATTGGGACTTTTGTGATTTTTTTGTGAGAACTATTTTTGTAACATCTGATTTTTACCTGTTAAGAAAAACAATTGACACTTTTTATAGAATCCTAGTTAATCTTTCTTTTTAAAGAACAAATGTTTTCTGAATTCTTTTAAATTCAGCAATGCCAGAAAAATAAAAATATAAGTCTGTTCAAGGTTATTTGAGAGGTAATTGTTCCTGAAATTGACACAAAAGATAAAGGTCTTGGTTTCTTTACTTCAGGCAAAGTCTATTTTGATTGTGTTGCTTTATTAAGAACTAGGAATTGTTCTCCAATATAGTATCCATATTAGACCTTGGATATATTTGTCACTGACTGGTGTGAATTGGATACTACATTTGCTGGGAAGAAGTCAATAAGTAGTATTAGTGTTTTAGAACTCAGCATGGCATTGATAATATAAACTCCCTGGGGACAACACACTGGATGATTTTGAACTTTTTTTTTTTTTTTTTCATATTTAGTCATGCACTGCTTGGCAATTGAGCTTAATACTGGTGAATTCTTTAGGAACTAACACTGTTTATAAGAAATTGTGCGTGTGTGTGTGTTTTGAGGGAAGGCAAGTAGAAAGCTTAACCATTTTATAGTGGAGCTTCCAACTTTGGCTACAGACATGCTATTTAAATTGTTTTGGGATGGGATCCTGTGAATCTGAATTTTAAAACCTCCTTGGGTGATTTTTATGTGTGGGCATAGTTGAGAACCACTGTTGCATCCCTTCAGATTATTGCATCCCTACAGATTACTTTTTGAATTCTTATTTTTTTAAATAAACTAGACCAACAATAACATTAATGGGGAAGCATTTACTTTTTGTTGCATCTTGAAAAAAATCCCATTTTGTTTCAACATATTACTGTTATGTCTTATTTTTCTTTATTTTGTCCATATTTGAGGTATTCTATTACTTTCTCTTAATAATAGTTGCTAATTCTAGTAGTCCTCTGTACATTTTAAAAGATAACAAATTTCTTGACACCTCACCATTTTGATGTGTTGCATCTATTAATATTTAGTATTTAATTGTACTGTACCTTCCTCTGAATACTTTGTCTAAGCTGAGATAATTTTATGTTGGAAGATCAACCTTCAGAAACAGATGTACACTGTTTCTATTTGAACTGCTTTTCGGTGTAGGCTAGGTTGTATTTTCGGCTTAGGTATGCCAACTTGATCAAGATTCTAACTACAGCATGTTAACAGAATCATTGACTGGGAGAAGCTCTTAATAGACCACTGAACATTAGAGGACATAATATGACTGAACTTTATCATAAAATCTCAGATTTGAAAGGAACTCAATAAGACATCTAGTACAAACTTCTACACAGTATGCAGGTGCCTGATAAGATACCATGTTCTGTGAGATAAATGTCTGTATTTGTGGGGAGTTCTAAAGCTTTCCCGTCCTTACATTGATTTGGCTTCCAACACTCCCCCACATTGATCCGGCTTCCAACACTCCCCATTCTTACCACATCAGCATATATCGAAGCACAAAATGCAAACTCTGTTGTCTTCAGTTGTTGGGAAATAAGTGAATTCCTAAATTTTCACTTAAAATGGAGCAAGAGTCTAAAAGATAACCTCATGGGTAGAATATTATTTAATTTTTACAAAACTCAATTCCCAGTTTTTTAGAATTTTTTGTACATGTTTATTTAGATATGAACTTTGTAAAGAATATTCGTCTTCATTGGATCTGAGACATTCAACATTGTTTTCAGGGAAACCCAACCCTGTATTATGCACTGATACTTAAGCATATTAAGTCATATTTAGTTAAATTATATAATTATGATATTAACTTATTGGAACAGACTTTAGGAACAAAAAAAGTGAAGTGGTGGTAAGCATAAAACTCAGCTTACAGAAATGAGGAAGTTTGGAGTCATTTATTAGTGTTCAGTGTTTAGCATGCTATGGACATCAATTTTTTCCCTGGAGGTCAATTGAGGGTGAACTTCCAATGTAATTTTGTTAACCAAAAAAATATTCATTCAGGAGAAACTAACTAATATGTTCTTCTTCTGTAAATATTACATGTTTGGGTTAAATATCATTACCAAATAAAGGTGAAATATAATTTCTTAATCAGCTGAATATGAACAAGTTATTTAGAAATAATCACTGAGTTTTCATAAGGAAATTTCATAAGGAAAATATTGAGTAAAAATAAATTCTAATTATTTTGTTCTTCAATCCTGGATTTATTTTCTTCTCAGAATATTCTACATGTATGGAATATAAAGTGTTGAGCATTTAGCATTTTATATATACTCATTCATATTATTAGTGTATTTAAATGCACACAGAAAGGTAAGGGAAATAATTTATAGTGATGAATGATTTTTGTTTTCCAAAAAGAAAAAGGAAAATTAAGAAAATTAGGTTTAAACATGAAAACCACGTGCCATGTCTATAAAAGGATTGTTAGAGCAAACTAACTGCTTCTATTGTTAAATATTCAGACAATTCTTCCACCTTCTCAGTTATAAATAATGCAATATGTTATTGCTATGGCAATGGACATTTTTGCCTTGCTTCTAAATTGTTTAACTCACTAAATCATTTTTCTGCAACTTGTATTATATTGAAGAAATTTAACTTCATTTTTATTTTCTACTACAATATACTTTAATACTATAATTATCTTTGGAAGGTGACTTGTTGAAGTTAAGCGAGCACACTGTATTTTTGAATGTTAGTGCTCTAATCTCTCTCCATACTCCAAATATCTGCCCCTTTTTCTCCAGGAGATTGCTCTATTGATTATGTTATACCTCTCTTTCTTTAACCTTAACGTAGACATAGGCACACTTGCTTGGCTTGTTTAAGACTCTTGAGTTATATATGTTGGTAGCTGCCATTCAATGAGTGTAGGATAAAGTTTTAACTAACTTTTAAATTTACATTTTGATGTGTTTTTGAGATTATAACCTTTTTATTTTTGTGTTAGTGACTGTGCTAAATTGGCCTTTCACAAAACTCAAGTGATATTATAGGTTTTTTTGTAATTTTACTAATTTATTTAATTATTTTTAACACCTTAGGAAGATGAAAAGTTGTCAAATCTATGTCTGTTTCACACATTTGTCTTTGAAATATTGATAATCAATAAATCTAAATCTAAAAGATTTTGATCCAATGGTGTATGCCTGCCATATCCTTTTCAGTGACTACATGGGCAAATTTGTATTTTCCCACAATACTCTATGATCACTGTATGTCGTAATATCATTTAATTTCCCTCCACCCTAAATGTGCTCTACCAAGGAAATTAGCCTTATTATGTGAATTAGCAATGGATTAAATATGCTATTGCATCTGAAGCAAGTCAATTAAACAAAAGCGAACTGAAACTGGGAGGCAAGAAATTATAATATAGAAACTAGGAGGAAAAAAAATACTATCAATAGCTAGAATCAGGAAATTTGAAGATGAACACCTTGCAAAAGAATGTTACAGTAGGTTTTACATGAAAATATTGTGATGTATACGAATTAGAAGATTCTACTTGTTTGTCTAATGATTTTAGTATTTTACTTTTTTTTATTTTTATTTTTTTAAGATTTACGCCCAGTAAAAATGAAGCGGAAAGTATCTGTCATTGAGAACTAAGAATATGAAAAGTAGCCTATTTCTCTCTGAAGTAGCCTTGGGTAATAAGGCTATTATTATGGTATAATATTTATACCTTTGAACCTGTTCTTTATGCATCTGGGTTTTTGGATTACACTACCTCCAAGCAGAGGTCAGGAAAGCTCCAGTATAAGAAGTAAAATTTAAGGGATTTCATGTAGGCAGTGTTCTTGATATTTGGAACCCCAACATAAATTCTTTCTGTAGAAAAGTATTGGTAATTCAAGTTCCTAAGGATTCCCCAGATTTTATTTTGCAGACTCTTTGCTCACACATAAGTAAATAAATATTATAAATGGAAGTGACATGCTTATATAACAGAAATAAACTAATAAACAAAATGAGAAAAGACAACACGAGCAAGAGTGAACAATGCCAAAAACAATAATAGCATAACCATATTTAAGTTTCAGATATCTAAAATACTAAAATCGGGGCACCTGGGTGGCTCAGTCGTTAAACATCTGCTTTCGGCTCAGGTCATGATCCCAGGGTCCTGGGATCGAGCCCCACATTGGGCTCCCTGCTCCGTGGGGAGCCTGCTTCTCCCTCTCCCACTCCCCCTGCTTGTGTTCCCTCTCTCACTGTGTCTCTTTCTGTCAAATAAATAAATAAAATCTTAAAAAAAAAATAGAAAAAATACTAAAATCATTAGACAAACAAGTAGGTATATTGAAACATACAAATACTATGTAAAATATTTTTAATGCGTGAAATGTTTAAAGACTTAAAGTGATTTTGAAATATACAAACAAAACCAATATAATTTCAAAAAATGCTAAATTTGTAAAAGAACCAAATATAATTTATTCAATTAAAATAAAACTTTTTAATTAAAATTAAATGGATATGGGGCGCCTGGGTGGCTCAGCCGTTAAGTGTCTGCCTTCGGCTCAGGTCATGATCCCAGGTCCTGGGATCGAGCCCCACATCAGGCTCCCTGCTCCACGGGAAGCCTGCTTCTCCCTCTCCCACTCCCCCTGCTTGTGTTCCCTCTCTCACTGTGTCTCTCTCTGTCAAATAAATAAATAAAATCTTAAAAAAAAAAAAAAAAACTAAATGGATAGATTAAATATCAGATTAGATGAAGAGAATTAATGACCTACAGTATATGTGTGTATGTGAATATAGACCTATATGTATAAAACAGAAAATATATGTAACAAGAATAAACTGTTATATATGTAATTATATATGTTTGTGTGTATTTCAGAAAAACAGCTCACATATTTCAGAAAATACTTCAGAAAAATGATCCAAAAAGGGAAATAAAGAATAGAAAGTAGAATGAAAAGGTATAAAAAAATTGTTCTGAAATATAAAAGGAGAAACCAGAAATAATAAGGTGGAGAAGGATAGTAAAAGAAAAACTGAACATTTTCCACAAATGTTGAAAGGCATGAATTCACTATACAGGAAGTACAATGTGCACAAGATAAATAAGATAAATAAGAAGAAATTTAAATCTAGACACATTGTAGTGAAATGACAGATTAATAAAATAAAATCTAACCAGACCAAAAAAGTTTAAAATATTATATCATTACACCAACAAAAATTATCTCAAAGGATTAATGGGATTTTAAAAATACACTTAAAATATTGAAAGAAAATTTTTAAAATTTCAAAACAAGTACTTCAGGAGAAAATATTGTCCAAATTTTCTACACAAAAATCCTTGAAAAGATTGTACAGAACAAAATAGCCTAGGCCTCTGATTGCAAGATATGCAGAAATATGAGCGACCCATGGAGAC
Organism: Mirounga angustirostris; assembly: GCF_029215605.1. NCBI lineage: Eukaryota > Metazoa > Chordata > Mammalia > Carnivora > Phocidae > Mirounga > Mirounga angustirostris. The sequence continues at coordinate 141,438,117 of NW_026991710.1, read as the reverse complement.
TTACCTCCAAACAATACCCCATTTCTCATTTCCACATCTTTTTGGCTTCCAGAGAATTTACCTATAAATACACCACTCCATCAACCATTCCAACTAACATGATCAACAGATGCTGGGACCAGATCCACTCAGTTTGTCTCATGCAGCATTTATTTAAGGCTAGCAGCAAGGAAGCTCCAAGCAGAAGAATGAAACCAATCTACATACAATATTTGCCTCAGCAATGTCTCCCTTCCTGCTCTGGGGTCCTTGCCCAACCACCTGAACAAGCCCCATAAATCATCAAGGTTTACCTTAGAAATCTAGGTGGCTTTTGCCTCAATTTTCTCTCTTAGTCTTTGTACTTGGCTTGAGGATCTAATCCGGGTATAGCAGGATGCTTTAGTGATTGCACAGACTCCCACTTGAGTTGAGGGTGACCTGAATGCCTTCTAGGAACAATGTGGTATCATTGATCACTTAAGATTCTTTCTGATCGGGTACTTTGTGCTATAGAAAGAAATTCCTGCAAGGTGCTCATAAAAAATGAGTCCAGATTGCCACTTGGAACTGAATCACTAAGTATAGATTCATTGAGGAGAGATGTCAGTTTCCTGAGAGCTACCTGATCTACCGGTGTTGCTTCCTAAACGTGAAGTTCTCTTAGACCACTGCTGAAGTGCAAATCACCATCTTTTCTGTACGGAGGCATATTTATGCCTGGATTCCATTTAAGAGAACTGTCCCAGCAGTGCACATGGTGTCCTGGAAACAAAATATTATTAAAACTGCTGTGACCTGTAATTAAGAACTACATTTTTTCCAGGGACACAGGTTGATAGTACATCAAATGTGACCTTCCAGCCCACCGGAAGATGCTTGATTTTCCAATTGAATTAGAATAATTGAGTCTACTCCTTGTTTTTGGAGTGATGCTGGAAAGCAGTCTGTTCAACCTGTCCTATTTTTCGAAGCAACCAACTGGTGGCACTGAGCCATCTCACTGAATGACTGAGAATGGAGATGAGAAAGATTTCGGGAGGTATTGGCAGGTGCTTTGCTTGGGAGGTTCAGGAGCTGGTGCCATTCCTTTATCTTTCTGATAGACTTTTCATTTAGGTGAAGCAGAGTAGAGAAGGAAATGTCTAGGGAAAGGAAAATCCAGCAGTTAAGTTTAAGCATATGCAACCCTTTGGGAAAACCATACAAGGGCACATTCCTTGAGGAGGAAAGAAATAAGGGTGGTTCTGAAAGACAAAAGATCATTAATTTCTCTCCCTCCGCCATTTCTCTCAGGGTCTAAGGTGTTCCCTCCCTTTGTGCTGAGGTTGTTGCTCTCCCTCCATAAACACAAAATTAGTGTGCCCCATTACAGAAAGTAAAATGCCCCATTTCTTCCTCTCAACCCCTAAACTCTATACGTAAATATTTCACCTATAGGAGTCCAGTCCAGCAGGGACAAAGGAAGTTAAAGAGAGACACATTGTGTTCCCAACTTCTAGCTGCATGGACTACCGTCAGGGGACTTACTGAGCAGTGTGATCCAGGACCATGTTAATCCAACAAGACAATCCAGGTGGCTGAGTCAGAATTAAGCTTGAATTTCCAAGGTCCCCTTTGGACAAGCTGTCATCTGCAGGGGTACAGCAACGAGGCCAGCCTGAGGTTGCTATTAGAAGAAGGAAAGAAAAAGCCTGAATATCTGAAAAAGGTATCTATAACCTCTTTTCATCCTGTTAATTAGTAAGGGACCTGCTGAGAGGGTAAGTTTCCTTTCTGGAGACAGCAAAATTCAGTGACCAAACTGCTTTGCTAAAGTGAGGGAGGCAGAGTCAGAAACCTTTTTGAGATTTTTGAAGAGACCATACCAATGCTTACAATATCAGATGCCCAAGGACAGTAAAGGGACATGGAAGGTCTGTTAGTTACCTTACTTGTCAGCCTGTTTAGTAACTTTATGATAAAAGCTGCACTGTTGTCAGGCTACAAATAGTCCAAAAAGTCAAACGTATGACGCATGTTGGTTTCACAGGACAAAATGACATAGCCAGAGTCAGCAGATGGAACTGGAATAGGAACAGCATGACCTGAAAAAAGTACCAACAGAGACTTATAGCTGAAAGGGTTCTTTAAGGTAGTGGGGCCCGAAAGGTCAGGAGTATGACACAGCTTGTTGGACACCTTCTAAATAAGCCTGTTAATTTGGCTGATATAAAGGAAGAAGTAAAATATCCAAGGGAGGAGTATACTCTTTTCAATACCCCAAAAGCCCAGTTAGGTGCTGGGACTGCTTTTTGGCAGTGATGACCAAAGAGATAACAGTTTTCCTTCACTATCGGTGAGACTGAGCATTGTGAATCCACCCAAAGAGTCCTAAAAAAACTTTACTTAGCAAATGGGCTTCTGAATTTTGTCAGGAGTTCATTCAGCCATTCTTGCTGACAGAAGTATAATAATATTGCAGTCAGAGTCTTTGGGAACGGAAGCTTCTGACGTTCCAAAAACAGGACATCATCTGTACAGGGAACATTAGAGTTTATAAGTATGCATTGGTGGCAAATGGCAAGAAGTTTTTCCCACTAGAAAATTGTTGGCTTTTGGATCTCTCTTGACACTTATCAGACAGCAAAGTATAAACATATAGCACATCAACACCTACTACACATTCAGATGTAGAAGCAACAGCAACATGCTCTGGATTGGTCCAATAATCCCCACAAGAAAGGTCATGTTGGCTTACCTTCCATATTGTAAGTATGCCCAAACCCCATCAGTTGAATCTAAGTTCACCTTCCCCAACAGAACCAGGCGTGACGGATGGTGCTTGCATCCAACATAGCCACAAAATTTTGAATCTCTCACCTACCCCAAAGTTCTTCAGTACATTTGGATGAGTGTGCATGGCCTCTGTCTCATTTGGAAATAGAGAAACCTTGACCCTAATATCAAGATAACACTACATTCCTCCTCCTGCCTGGAGGCTAGTGAGCAATAACCAAAGCACTATTTGAACAGTTTCAGCCAATCCTACTTCTTGCTGCTCAGGCTCAGAACTTTCAATAGCAGATAGAACAGTGGCTGATCCTTCTTCCACTTCTGGTTCATGACTCAGGTGAGAGCATTCAGAACATTTGCTACTGGATCATGGACAATCTTCTCATATCTTCTGATCTGGTCCATGGGGCTTGGTGTCCTTTCACTTCCAGAAAGCCATATCTCTGTAAGCATCCTATCCTCATTGCCAAAAGAACTGTGAAAGGTCTGAGATTTTTACCCTACATGCAAATACATGCCATAGTTTATGAATACTGGCAGAAGACCTAAGACTCGGGTCAGAAACAAAGCAACTTATTACTTATGACACAAGGAGAACAATGTTTATATTTGCATCAATTCTCCTTTCCCTGTAAGTCCCACAGGACAATGCAGAGTACCCCAGTTGGATGTTCCACACACATTGGGTTTGTATCACAGCTAAAGAAATCTGGATATTTCACAATGGGCTGCAAACAAGCCTGCTCAAACTTTGCTTATTGGGAGACATTATTTTAATTTTACTGGGAAACAAACAAATCTGCCCTTTCTTCCAGATAGGAGGCAGAATTATCTCTACCTTGCAAGGATATTACCATACAAACAAAATTGAAGATACAATACCAAACAAAAGGCTATCAAATGCTCCTAAGATGTACAGAAACACAGGAGATCTGTAGGGACTTGTCTTCCAAGACTACAAAATAGTAGGATAGCTCTACGGTGTCAGAAAAACTAGATTTCCCAATAAAAGTCATAGAAGATGAAGAGGATTACTACAAAATGATTATCATGTTAATTCATCTAGAAAATCTAATAGAATAAATTCAATCTTGTATGTATATAATAAAATGGTTTCAAGATCTGTAAAGCAGTTTCTACAGGGAGACATTATCAAATCTCACTCACACATCATAAGATTCCAGGACTCTTCTCTTAGTAATTAGTGGAGCAGCTACAGGGGAAAAAAAAAAAGTTGGATTCCTTTCTTCCCCTCCTTGGCCCAAAGGTAGTGGATCCATTGCACAGTGGTGGATAGACAAAGTTTGAACTTTGTAATATGGCATGGAAGTGTGAGGTATTTACTGGGGAATGTTCCTGGAATTTCTATGCTGAAGAGATGGCTAGAAAGCTGTGAGATTATTCTCTTGGGCAATTAAGAAAATAGAGTGATCATATAAGTAAATCTATGTTTCTGATTGTTGGAGAAAGTACTTACAAACATGGAAAATGGGAGGCTGGAAAGAATCCTGAGATGTTGGATTGGAATTGGAGGTATCAGTATGTACTCATGTTGAGTTGTGGTTTTTTGTTGTTGTTTTTTTAGTCTTAAAAATGTATAGATTTTATTATATATTTTATATATTTTAAGATATATCTTAAAGTATATGTAGAGAGACACACTTGGAATTAGTTATTGATATATTTGTATGCGTGTGTATCCTAGAAAGATACTTGTTTATTTATAATATTTAAGAAATTATTAACTTCTGAAAGGTTAACTAGTTTGCTTCCACTATCTATGTCTCACCTTATCCTTGTTGTTTTTTCCTTTTTATATTCACCTTTCCTATATAAACTCATCCCTCATAATGTTTTGATCACCCCAGTTAGCAAGTCCATCCTCTTTTCCATAGTCAACATTGCCAGGATTCTTCATTTCCAAAGGTGTATGATGAGCTGTGGTCTTAGATGCACATGTATTCCTGTAGTGAGTCAACAGGGGGCATTCTGGGAGTAATGTCTCCCAGGTTACTCCCTCAGGTTTACTCAAGAGGAATACTTTACACAGTGGAAAAACTAAGTTTTATGTGATTCTATCTTTTTGTCAAAACTAAGTGCACCACTGTTTCCCTATCTTTCCCTTCCAGCACATTCCAATTATCACTGCTACCAGTGCATGAAACTGTTTAGGGGCTATAGACCATTAGTACATAATTTTAAATAGGTTCTTGGTATTTATTAAGCATAATAAACAAAAAATTTCCTCAAGCTTTATGTTCATTGAAATAGTTAATATAAAAATTTAAGTGTGTTAACCCCGTAGACGTTGAAATGTATGCCCAAGCTACCACACCTTAGTATTTTTGTGTTTGTATAATTGTTAAAGTCATTGAAAACTTTGAGGTCTTCAAGGTCTTTTCTCTTATTAGCTAAATTCAACTTTCTGTCCTGAATCTTTCATCTCCTTGTGTGTTCTTTTAAAATACATCCCTTGTTACTTATTGCCGTTCTTTTAATTTGTTTTTTATTTTTTTATTTTTTTAAGATTTATTTGAGAGAGAGAGAGAGGGAATGCTCCAGTGGGAGGGGCAGAGGGAGAGAATCTTCAAGCAGACTCCCTACTGAGCACAGAGCCCCACACTGGGCTCAATCCCATGACCCATGAGCTGAAATCAAACAGTCAGATGCTCAACTCACTGAGTCACCCAGGTGCTATTCTTTTAAAAAAATTCACTGCTGTTTATATCTGTAAAAATAATTTCTTATATATAACTCTAATTTTTTGGAGTACTTAGTATTATGACCTTCTATTTTCATCCATTTCTTAATTATTTTTCACTACCTTGCACCCTTCTGGGAAAGTTTGAGTTGTTATCTGTCAATGCCCATATTTTATACTAACATAAATAATGAAAATAAAAATCAAAGTAAGTTAAAATGACTTCATTAATGTCATGTATATATTATATCCATCATCAAACAATGTGGTTTTTTTTAAAGATTTTATTTATTTATTTTCACAGAGAGAAAGAGAGAGAGTGAGAGCAAGAACACAAGCAGTGGGAGTGGAGGGGGGGAGGCAGGCTCCCTGCGGAGCAGAGAGCCCGACGTGGGGCTCGATCCCAGGACCCTGGGATCATGACCTGAGCTGAAGGCAGACACTTAATGGCTGAGACACCCAGGTGCCCCAAACAATGTATTTTTGTAGGCTTTGTTTTAATTGAAACTTTTACTCATAATTGAAAGCGACATTTGTCTGGAATAATCTAAACAACAATTTTGGTTTGATGAAAAATTTAGTACAACCTATGAAAAGGAAATAATTATAAAATAAACACACTGTGTTTTTTATTCTTAAAATTTTTAAATTTATTACCAGATTTTGCAGTTTAAGATACCTGTTTACAATGACAGCCTAACAAGGAGGAAAATGCATATATGAACACTGCATTGTGCACACAGATCACAAAATCAGAGACACTTAATAACATATGATCTTGTAAGTCAACCAAATCAGTCAGTCATATAAACAACAGTAAGGTTTTTTGTATGCATATATTCACATCTCAGCTGAGGTGAGGGAATACACAATCCTAACATTCTAGGACTACATTGGATTTAACTGAGTTTAAGGCAGAATTTAATATAGCCATCCCATGTACATACCTCAGGTACTCTTCAGAGAGAAACCATCTGAAACACAGTACTGCATCAGTTCTGAGTCCATAATCCATGTGTCAAGTTGCTTTCTCCTTGGTATGTTCTCATGTTGCACTGTAAGATATTGTTAGGTCTGTGGCAAATGAGAAATTTCTTTTGATATTTTGAGATGTGTTTAATTTGGGGAGAAAAGTAAAATATACGTAAAAATAATTCTTGTTTGGAAAATCAGAGATATATTGATTCAAAAAAATAATATACATTTGTTGCTTATTTTTTCCTGACTGCTCTCCTTAGTCAGATAGTTTAGTTGCCAACCAGTGCACTGTTTTACTGGATCATGACTACATGACAGGGATTATAAATTTTTGAACCTGGGTTAAAGAGTCCTTACCATCCTCATGTCATCTCATCTCAGCTTAAATTCAACTAGTCTTAATAATACTCAATTTCTAGACGTCTGATAGAAACATTTTGAAGTGTAAGGGGAAACTGACTTGCATATTTAACCTTAAAGATTGCTTAAATTAAGGACTTTAATGTTCTCAGGACTCTGTTGGTCCTTTCCTCATTTTAATTTTCTTTAATAGTATCTGTGCTCACATCTCTAGTGTTGTTGCTGTAAAGGATCTACTTCTCTCTCCTCAGATCTGAATAAAAATGTAGGAAGATGAGTTTAACCTGCCTCATGTCACAGGACTTTGACCCTGTGGTAAGAGGTATGCTATAACATTGGTATGTAAAATTTAGTTTCCCAAAATACAATTTCTGGTGAGAAAAGGAGACATTTGTCCAATATAAAGGGGGTGTTATTTATTAATGAAAAGTAGAGTGACAAACAGAGAAAACAATGGGGTAGTGTCCACTTTAGTGCATAGGGTTGCCAAAGGTTTTTGCTATGCTTAACTCCCTGCTTGTTATTTATGCTACAATAATAACATGAGTATGTAATTGGTAAATCCCAACATATGAATGGATTCAAGTCTAAATCACGTCTTTTTTTTCTCCTCGGGTTGTCTTTACATGGGAAACACCAGAGTGGGGATCAGAAAAACTCAAGTGAAGGACATGTACTTGCAGAAGTGTTAGCTACAGCAGACTATGAGAAATTCTATACATGAGAGCTCAGATCATGTCTAAGATATTGGTTGTCTAAGGTATTAAAGATGTATAATGTGATATATTAGTCCAAGGTAGATTGAAACAAACCCTAAAAAACGTGATTCATAATATTCCAAATTCCCAATTTATTTTTTCACTTGAATCAAAATTTTTATCACTACAATAAGAAGCAGAACATTGTTGCTATTTTTAGCTACTGCTAATTATATACTTGTTCTACATGAGAAGCACTATAAAATAGTGCTCAAATCCCATTTTAGCCATGCATTTTTGATCAGTTGCATAAAGTTTTCTAACTTCATTTGAAATACTTATTTAAAAAAAATATACCTATCTTACCTCATTGATCAAAATATAATGCATCAAACAGTGTAGGGATACCTCAGTGAAAGTCATCATTTATAAGCTGTGTATTTTGTTGTTTTAGCTGATTTGTCTTGTCTGTTTTTGTTTTTGTTTTTTTTCCTGGATAATTTAAGTACTTGTAGCTGGTAGTTTATTTATGCCATTTTTTTTTTTATCTTATTGCATTACTTTAATGAATGACCAAGAAAAAATTCCTAAGGAAATATGGAAGGGATCCTGAGAGTTTAGTTAATTATTCATTGTCCAGAGCTAAATCAGGACACTAGTGACATTTGAGGTCAGATAATGCTTTATTTTGGGGGGCTGACCTGTGTCTTGAAAGATGTTTAGCAGCATTTCTGGCTTCTAGTAAATGTCAGCAGCAATCCTTCCTTCACAATTCTAACAACCAAAAATGTTTCCAAATGTCCCCTGGGGGCAAAATCACCCCAACTGAGAACCTCTGATTTAAGCCATCCAACAAGGCCACGGTGATTGCATTATCTTAAAAATCTGTAATAATAGCCCGTCCCAGCATTTATTACCCTATTACGTGGGGTCTTTTCTATGAGCAAACCAGACCTCTCCTATAGTAAGATCATATTTTCTTCTTTGATCCTGTGATTAAACAAATGACTTTAACTTACTTTCCCTGACAAGTGTCAGCTTTGCCCATTGAAAAATCATTTTGCGGTCTTGCTTTTCACAGTAACTCCTAACTGAAGTATTCTCAATGCTAAGGGTCTTAGATAATCAGGAATGCATTAATCATGTCTTTCTCTACAGAATTTCCATTTTTTGGTAATTATAAACTAATGAGCATGCCCTTTATGTGATATTTTAGTTCACTTATACCTTTATAAATATTTCAGCTTTGTGATAATTAAGTAAATTGAACATCATCAATTAGAAATTCAATCAGTGGGTGTAGCTAAAAAATATTTTAAAATAGTACTTTTAATGTCCTAATATTCTTTGAATAAAATTCTTCATGACGATGCTTTTGAAAAGCAATGCATAAGTAAATAAAACTAAATGGTTTTCTAATTATAGGGAGTAGATTCTTATACCTATAAACATGGGGTGGATTTGCTATCCTTCTGATTCTGTTGGTCTTTACAGAAATGTACACAGAAAAAAAAGAGTTTGGTAGAACCATTCTGAAAAAGAAATTGTTTTATTTATAAAGTAATCCTTTTCTAAGCTACAATTTCATCACATGCAAATTTTAGGCAGCTTAGAAAATTTTTGTTATGTCAAAGAAAGTTATCTAAGAGGTGAAACTTTTTAAACTCGCAAGTCATGCATTTTTGTTGTTCATTCAGTTATTTTCAGGCTTTCATTTTCTTTGAATAAAAAAAATCACTTTTAAAATAAACCACATTTAGAATGTAAATGAGTATGGCATAACACATCTTTGAAGGGAGATAACGTATTATCAAATTTTAAAATTTAATATTAGCTATAATTAATATTGACTTTTGGCTTTGTCTGTTCACATACCATTTACGATTGTTCTTGAACTTTTCTTAAATTATGTCATGAGCCAGAATTTTCATATGACCAGATCCAGGGTTCTGAAATATTAAGTTAGAAGAAGTTAGAGTAAAAAATATTACATCTGAGCTTTCAAAGTTTTATATAACTTATCTGGCTTTCATTAAAGTGCTCATAATTTCTTACCTATTTCTACTTTTCATGAGCCATTAGGCATTTTAATTACATTTAAAATGTATTGTGATTTTACAAGTCAAAATCATTTCCTTCAATTACTGAAACATTGAATAATAATAAAAAAATGATTTTTTGAAAGAGTTTATTCCTCTAAAAAGGCCCACCAAGCCACTACATATATATTCTAAGTGTAATAATTTTAACTCATTTGTTGAAAGGCTAGTTATGAATTTTGTCTGTCCATTAGAGAGTTATTTGACAAAGAAAAAATGTTGTACAGATATGAGTAATCTGATTAGTCATTGGGTATATTCAGTGCTTCTTGGTATCAGCCAGAGCTGAATTAAATTAGTCACTGGTGCATTTGTCGATTGGAGCCAGAAAGTCTGCCCTAATATTTAATTTTAAAATAATTTGCACTGAGTAAATTCATGGACGTAGCCACTAAAGAAATCACATTACTTCAGAATTAGCAAGATCTATTTCTTTTAGAGTAGGAAGGTAATTATTGCCTCTTAAAAGATGGAGTAGGTTTACAATTTTTAAGTCATGTCAAATTGTGCAGTTCTGAAATATTAACAATGAGTTAAGGATAATCAGGCTTAAAATGCTACAAAGAGTAATGTTTACAAAGAAAATCAAAACAAAACTAAGCTAAACTAAAGAAAACAAAACGAAACTTCATGTGCCATAATAATTTTGACTGACTAATTTCATTCAGACTCTGTTAACATCTGAGAGCCCAGTTCGTGGTAGCCACTGCGCTAGGAAAACCGCCTGTTTAATTCTTAAAACTCTGTAGATTCAGTGTTATTATTCCAATGATCCATATGAGAAAATCAAGGCTGAGAACATTTAAGAAACTAACTCCAAATGCCACATTTAGGAATTAGTACTCATAGAGTTGAAATCAGGTGTAATGCTCTTCCTTCCATACTAGTCATCTGTCTTTTCCATAGCATGTGTAATAGAATCACCAGTGTGCTATTGTCCCTTTCTTTACTTTGTATTGAGATAACTAAATGTATCTAAATAACTATTTTTTTCTCTTTGTATACAGTGCAAACTAGAGTATCAGGCATGTGTCTTAGGAAAACAGATCTCAGTCAAATGTGAAAGACGTTGCCCATGTCCTTCAGATAAGTCCACAAGTACAAGCAGAAATGTTAAGAGAGGTAAGTGATGAAAATTTATTTATAGATTTGCATTTGTTTTTGCTATTAAAATGTTTTGCAATAAATGTTGTCATTAAATACAAAATGAAATTTACTACCTAACAGTAATTACATTGTAAATGAAGGTTTTTTTTAAGTCTCAAGTATTATAGCAAGTAATATTTTTCTACAGATTTCTATTTATCTTGATAGTAACAGTTGGATGTTTCTTTTCTACATGTTCACTACATATAGGAAATCTAAAGCAATGCCTTCTATAAATTATTGTGTCTAAAATGTGTTTGACATTCCTTTTTATTCTTTTGGAGCTAGTCAGTGGTAAAGTAGTAAGTAATAGAGTAGTTTGATCAGATGTGAAACTAGTTAGTTAGTACAATCCTTTTAAAATAAAAATGTCTACCCCATATATTGTATGTGTGTGTGTGTGTGTCTATGTGTAAAATTTCATAATAGAATGATTTCATAAATTAAACTTTCTTTTGATTAAGCCTGGAGTCCTTATATCTTTCTTTTTATTGGTTTGATGTCTACTAATAAAATAATGAAATACACTTAACTCCCTATGTGTTATTGTACACGATTTGATCTTTTGTAGATTATTTATTGTAGTTTACACAGTATTACTTACATGTTTGATATACTGTTTATGCCTTTAAAAATATCTCTATGGCTGTTTCATTTCCTCACGGCTATAGATAAGGAAGGAAATGTAGGGAATAGATGTTCCTTTAGGTCAAAGACTATTTTATAGAGCATCATCATCATTTATCATATATTTTGCAACCATATGAATCTTGTAATTTAATAGTTATTATTGTGGGTTCTCAACACAAGAATTGAGTTTTGTTGTCTTTTCTTATGAAAAATAACAAATAACTGATTTGCAGATGGGAAAAATCTTAGTGAATATGAAGTTCATTTGATATTAAGTATGTATTTTGTTAAGCATGGTATACTTGGTATTCCATGTTATAGTGCTATGATAAATATTTAGTACAGATAAAGGTTTTCTTTTAAGTTTTTATTTAAATTCCAGTTAGTAAACATACGTGTAATATTAGTTTCTGGTGTACAATATAATGATTATAAAAGTTTTGAACTTTAACTATACCACATAGATTGGTCTTTACTCATTAATATTTCAGATAATTTAAAAATGAAAACCTATGTTATCATATTACCTTTAATAAGGCAACTAAGTCAACTTTAATACTCAAAAATAAATTGACGTGCAAATTCATGGTGAGCTAGTGCTCGAACATTAGGCAATGTGCATGCACAAAGACAACATGTGATGGAAGAAAAGGTCTAAGCTGCCTTCCAAGAGCCCTGTTCTTTAAGCCTCACATTTGTTCCTTATGCCTATGTCCAGCTTCAGAGCTTGCTTCCTTCTGAATTCCCCACCCCACCATTTCCCCAATCCACTCTTCTAGCATAGTCCAAATTAGGATATTCGGCATTACCTTGAATATATTAATCAGCCCCCATATAATTAAGAGCTAATTACAGTTTTCCTTCAACTGAACTACTTTAATATCTCTGCCTTCCTCATACCCACTCCCTATTTATATAATCGAATACATTTTCCTCTGAAAATCATTTCAGGTGCAAAGTAAATCCTACCTTCGTATTCAACATCCATGTCTCATTCTTTTCATTGGAGGCTATTAAGAACAGTTGAAAAGGAATATCATAATTAGCGTATTCCTCTAATACATCACACTCTTCAACAAGGTTTCCCTTCAATAAGATTCCCTGCTTTTGAACTTACTTTTGAATGAGAAGATATGTTTGATGTTGATCAATTTATCCTATCCTCCCACAAACTGCAAAAGGAACTTAATATCCTTTAAATATGGAAGGTAACACATTTGAGAAGAGGATTCCTTGTGAGTAAACAATGATTATGTTTCACGTTGCTCAGATTCTCTGGATGACGTTTATATTAGTATGTCCAGAAGGAAACTTTTCTTAAAGTCATATCGTCAGGGGACAAAGATCATTTGTGTTCCATAGTGTGTGGAAAGAGAGGTAAGAAGAATTTAAAATAATCCTGTTTTGATGGATTGTCAGGGCAAAGTGAGTACAGGATTTTTCTAGCTGCTGTGGAAAAGCAGTACAGAAAATTGTGAATGTCATTTCTACTCAGTGCCAAAGGCCAAGAGACATGGGAAATGTAAAACTTAGTTCAGTATCATTTCTAATCTTTCAACTGTCATTTATATTAGAAGCATACTTTTGATAGACTGACTTTGGCAGTGAAGGAAATTCTGTTTAATAGCATCTCTGTTTTAGAAAAATGAGGAAGAAATTACCCACAATGAAATAGTTTTTAAATCTTTCTGACTTCCTACATTTGAGATCAAATTGACATCATATTATGTTTTTACTATATTAAAGCAGAATAAATTCTTCAAAGCTACTTATAATCTATAAAAACTAATAAATTGCATTTCCTTTATGAAGTCAAAAAAATTAATTTCTCCTCTGTTCTCCTAATGTATTCAATAGTGGATATGCACAAATTGGTCCAAGTATATACAGTCAAGTAACAAAAATAAAAAAAATAGCTTACATTTTTGAAATTCCAGATTCTGAATTTACATAGGTAAATAAGTATACCGTACCCTCTTCAATTGTTAACTTAACGATACATTTTTCTGTTTTTCAAACTCATAAAATCAAGATTACAAAGGCCATATGCTTCTAGGTTCCTATAGGGTATTACTTTCTTCACCCTAGTCACCATTTTTTTTTAACGTTTATCATTTGGTCACAAACACAGAATGATTATTTGGAAGGTTAATCAACTTCATTCAAAGACTATTGACATTTCAGATGAATTTTAAAGCTAATATATTTTATATAGCCAGGTTAATATGAAATTCATGGTTGTGATCATGGTCTAGGAAGAGATCATTTTCCATAGAATTTGCATATAATATATAATGCAATCCTAAATCTTAGGAGGGATTTGCAGGACCAAAGATCAAGAGCAATGGAAAGGACCTTAGAAAGTGTTTATTTTGTAGTTGGTAAATCCAAATTCAGAGGAATATACCCTAGAAGTATCTTAGATGATCTAAGTATGTATGTAAACACAGTAAACTTTAGACCTATGATATTCCATGTTTTCCATTAGGTTATTCACTTGACTGGCTAGATTCAGAAGACCCTTTAAATGACATTTCTTTTTAGTTTCAAATTTGAGTATTCTAATCTCCCAAATACTTTTTTTTAAATAATTATGTGTCTATATAGCTATTATGGTTTTGTATTTCTAATCTCTTAAAAATTTTATTAATTTTAAATAATATCACTTTAATGCCCTTTACCCTCACCCCAACATGCATCTAAACACACACACCTTCATAAATTGAAATATTGAGTTGGAGTGGAGACAGAAAGAGAAATGGAAGAGAACCCATAAAATATTTCAATATTATCAAAAAGGTAAAAGAAAAGAAGTGTTGATGAGGATGTGGAGGAAAGGCAACCCTTATACATTGTTGATGGCAATGTAAATTGGCACAGCCATTGTGGAAAATAATATGAGCTTCCTCCAAACACTAAAAAAGAACTACCATATGATCGGCAATACCACTTTTGGGTATATATCCAAGAAAATGAAATCAGTATTTCAAAGAGATGTCTATATTACCATTCTCACTACAACATTATTTACAAGATATGGGAACAACCTAAGTATTCATTGATGGATGAATAGAGAAATTGTGATATGTAATATTCCATTCAAGTATATACTAAAACAGAAGATTCTGCCAAATGCAGCAACATGGATGTACCTGGACAACATAAGTTGTCCATATGCTAAGTGACATAAGCCAGAAGAAGAAAGAGAAAACCTGCATGATCTCTCTTATATGGAGAATCTTAAAAAAAGTTGAATACATAGAACCAGAGAGTAGAAAAGTGGTTACCAAGGGTTAGGAGATGTGGGAAGTGGGGGAGAGGCCGGTCAAAGGGTGTAAAATCATGGTTATGAAGGTTGAATAAGGCTAGAGATCCAAGGTTCCGCATGACTACTGGTTAATAACACCATTTTGAATACTAGAGACTTGCTGAGAGAATAGATGTCAGGAGTTCTCACCATACACAACACACACACAAAATGGTAACTATGTGAGGAGGTGACATGTAAATTAGCTTGACTGGGTGATTTATAGAATGCTAATAAAAAAATACCAGTTTGGGTTTTTTGGTCTTGTGGTTCATAGTTTCCATTACATCCTCACCTGCATTTTTTTGTACAACTTAAGTTTCCTTTTATCAAAAATTGGGACTCTTGTAACTCAATCTATTTCTCTTTTAGCTTCATTCTCTAAGAGTATCAGAATTAGATGCTCATTCACTGTAACTATTAGCCTGCATACTAGACTTGCTTTCTTCAGTTTTGATTGTAAATGTGTGTGTGTGTGTGTTTGTGTGTGTGTAACTCTTTTACAGAACTTCTTTCTGTTTTATGTGGTGTTATCCTGTGGGGTAGCATAATTTATTGGCTAAAAGTATAGATTGTAGAATAGTTCTGCACTGGGTGTGTAACCTTTGGCATCATATTTAAATTTATGTGTCTCAGTTTTTTCATCTGTAAAATAGGATATATATAAATTGTAAAGATTTATGGGTGTATTTCCTCAAATTAAACCATCTTTGAATCTTTATATCATTTTAATTGATGACACTTGTTAAATGCTGTTGAATTCTAATAAAGTATATAATTTTTCATACATTGTCATTTTAAATTTTATTTTTTATGCTTTTTTTATCAGATTGGGTACAAAATGCTTGGAGAGTTTTCATTTCTTTAGTTAATAGTATTTATACACTGGAAATTAACTGCATTGAAAGTTTGTCATAACTCAGCGGTTGAATTCTGTCGCCTAGGAGCTATTATTGGTTATTTTCTTTGATAAATCTTTCACATTCTTTTCATAGCTACTGGTCTTTGCAGTGTGTGTGTGTGTGTGTGTGTGTGCGCATGTATCTTTTTCATACAATTATGCTAATTTATGCTTTCTCAAATAAATATCTGCTTATTTAGATTTTAAATGTATTAACCTAATTGTCCAGGATACTGTTTTTGTTAACTAAAAACACCCTCTCTGGTCATTTAAGATCTTCAGGAAAATTATATTTTTAACTACAACTCCAAACACATTTGTTAACACCTATACCTTCATTCCTTCATTGTTTTTGCGATTATAATTTTGTGGAGTTTATTTAAAGATTCTTGAATTCTTCAGTACTTGCTTTTGCTACTTAGTTTATATCAGAATTTGTGTGTATTAGTGTTAAGTTGGCACTATAGGACTAGAAAGTTAGAAGAAAGCAGTTTTGATTCATATGTTGTTGCCGAAGGCAACGTAAAAACATATTTTTCAAACATTGAGCCTTGGTATCAGCCACACATTTTTAAGCACAATGGGTTTAACAACAAAGTACAAGGACACTCTGCTTGCTTTTATTCTTGCTTAGGACCCACATCAGGCACAAGGTAAAGAAGACATTGTTCCGAGTCCCTCTTGTATCAGAGATCATTATGCCCATGAAAGTCACGTGTGGAGTCACAGATCATCCAACAACAGAAACAAAAAGAGCTCTTCTTTTAATGAAAGATACCTCATCCAAGACTGATTAAAATGTTTTTAAATACATGTGGGGAGCTATAGATTTATAAAGTCTTCAGTTGTCTCTTGACATGCTAAACTAGAAAGTTTGATAGGTTTTATCCACAAAAAGACAAAATATGAGGATGAGTTCTGTGTCTGACACAGTCATTTTTTCTCTATTCACTTCATTGCTCTGGATCATGTGGAGCCCTCTTAAGAAACATAATTTACTTAATTATTGTGCTATGATTATAACTGAATTTAGTTAAAAAAAGAACATTGAGTAAGAACTTATTTATGCTTTCTTCCAATTGGCAAAAAAAATATAGTTTTACCATTTATTTCTCAGATGGACTTTAAAAAGTCCCCTTTATCGTGGAATGAATTTTCAGTAGGAAACAGTTTAACATCAGTGTATTAATATGCTCTTAGAACACACAAACTTCTCCATGAAAAATAATATTCATAAATGGTAAGTTCTTCCATAATTTTACTTTCTTAGATTCATAGAAAAATAAAATTAAATAAAATTACTGGGTAGTGTTAAATGATAATTTATAATAAAAATGAAGCTTAATCTTTTGGAATATTTAAAAGATGTTTCTGGATTAAAATTGATATTTCTTAAAAAACAGAACATAACCCAGAAAGAGACTTTTTAAAGTTTATTTTTAATTGAAATGTATGTGATACATAACACTATAAATTTAAGGTGTATACATGTTAATTTGATACATTTATATATTGTAACATTATTGATATTGTAGTGATAATTTGTACCTATCATGTTACATAATTATCGTTTCTTTTCAGTGGTTAGAATAATTAAGTTCTATGGACATTTGATGATTATAATACAATATTGTTCTCTATTCACTATACTGTAAATTAGGTCTCTAAGACTTATTTACTATTCATTGCAAGTTTGTCCCCCTGAACAACACATATCCTATAACCCCAGCTGGTAACCACCATTTTACTCTGTTTGCTTTTCGATTTCACAAATGACTGATAACATACAGTATTTGTCTTCCTCTGTCTGACTTATATCACTTAGCATAAAATGCACTCAAGCTCCATTCATGTCGTCACATATGGCAGGATGCCCTTCTTTCTTATGGCTGGAAAATATTCTATTGTGTATATATATATACACCACTTCTTTTTTATAGTATAGTTGACAATGTGACATTAGTTTCAGGTGTACATCTCTATAGGTTAGGCTCTGCTCAACAAAAGAATGTAGCTACCTTCTGTCATCATGTAACACCATTACAATATCACTTACTGTTTTTGGAAAGGGATGGTTTTAAACGTGGAGATAGCTGTAGCTCTTCCCTGAAGTATTTTTTTTGTGTGTTGCTATTTAGGTGATTGATTTCAAATTGTACACAAATACTTTATTTTCTGCATAAAATTATTATAGGATTAATCTTTATCTTCCCTATAAATTATAGTTAAAAATTTTGTATCTTAAGTTTATGAAGCTGTATGTTATCAGGTATAAAAGCAAGGAAAGCCCTGTATTAGTTCTTAGGCCTCCAAAGGACTATTTATACATAGTCTTTGTTTCACTCCTTTCAAGGGTATATCTAATTCATTATTTGAAAATAATTCTTTACAACATATAATATAAGAACGCTTTTTAAAAGCAGGAGTGATAGTCACAATTTTTAACAAGTATGGAATGGGCCCCAACAAATCAGAACTGATACAAGTCCAATCAGAATCAATGTCCACTGTGATATGGTTTGCCTTCACTTATAGTTGAACATTAGAGACAACCAAAAGATGAAGCCAGACACTGCACATTTCTGGATTCAAAATGGATATGTTGAGATTGTTAAGAGTTTGATTATCAGCCAACACTTTTGCTGACATTTGCATGGTAAAATGAGTACATTTCTGTGTGTGTGTGTGTGTGTGTGTACATTTCTTGAAAGAACAAATAAAAATGCACCAAATAGAGGGATACTGTTATCCAAACTGTCTCCACACTTGAACCTTTATTATGCTGGTCTCATCTTCTTTGTAGTTTAGAGACTTAAACCCTAACCCAGAAACCACATTCCATTCAAGCTTAGTTCAAGGAAGAAAATAAATAATAATTGCGTAATCACAAATAAAGATATAAAATACTACTACTTCCAGTAATACACTACTACTTCCAGTAATACACATGCCCACTGTCCCCCGTCCACATAATATGTATCTAAAAAATTGTAATCTGCCCAATATTAAACAGTGTTGTTCTCCACCAATATTGAAGATAATGTAAGATTATGAGATATTGCTATTCCACTTCTAATATAGAATGATAATTTTTCTAAATGTGGAAGTGAGGTCAATTTTTTTGTATTTAGAACTCCTGAAAAATTCTTTTGTAAGTAAAGAAACCATAAAATATATTTAAAGTTAGCATCACATATTCTGAATAGTTCTTTGGAATAACATTTCAGAGTTTAAATTATAGTTTCTTTATGTAGCTTGCTAGCTTTTTCCAAAACTTTCAATGAGTCCCCAGGATCCTGATGATAATTTTAAGCCTCAAAATAAAAAAGGAAAGCAAAGTCAATGAAGTATTTATATAGTCCAAAAAAACTGATGTGGTATTTTGGAAG
This sequence comes from Mirounga angustirostris, assembly GCF_029215605.1. Classification (NCBI taxonomy): domain Eukaryota; kingdom Metazoa; phylum Chordata; class Mammalia; order Carnivora; family Phocidae; genus Mirounga; species Mirounga angustirostris. The sequence continues at coordinate 141,419,154 of NW_026991710.1, read as the reverse complement.
ATAAGAAAAAAATAGACCATCAACTTTAGATATATATTTTTTTTATAGAAGAAAGCATGAAGCCATATTGAATTAACCCCCCCAAATGAGAATATATTCTTTTTCTCTAGATTATATTTAGAATAAGTAATTTAGTTGAACTAAAGACACTGTGTGTATTACTCTATATTTCTTTATTTGCTGATACTATTAATATTTTTGGTGAATTACTATTAGTGAATTTACTGAATATATTACTTTTTATCTTAGAAATAGAATAGGTTCTGTTAGTTACATATCAAATTACCTACTTTGCAAGTGTCTAAAATGAGAAAAGAAAAAAAATAATGCTACTGTGTGATGGATGTTTCTGTTCATAAATATGCCTACGTATTTTTTCAATTTCAAAATGCTTACAAAATTAAAATTATATTTCATTGTATTCTATATACCTCCACAACTAATTTTAAAAGCATATTTTGAAGTTTTTCATGGTTTTTCTGTTTTTTTTTTATTACAATGTATCTTTTCACTATTAGTTTGTTTAGTTTATTTGGAAATCATAGTTTAAAAGAACATGAATAATGAATAACAAAGAAATATTTTGAGTAAATGTTTGGACAAACCAGTCTACAAAGATTTTCAGTGAGTTCAACATGTAGAGGAGAGGTTATATTTGGATTTTAAACATTGAAATAAGGATGTGTGAAGATTAAACATGAGAGTTCAAGAATGGAAAAGCAAGAGCAGTTGGAGGTTTGCAATAATTGAGGTGTGAGAGGATAGTGATTAAAGTATTAAGAATAAGAAGCAGGTGATGGATTCAAGAAATATTTTAGAATCAAAATGATTAGGAACTTGTTGACTGATTGAATTTAGAGAAGGTGATGTGGCCAGCAGTCAATGACAACTCCTGAGAAGATTATGATCATAAAACCAAGATGGAAATTTGTAAAAATATCGAGTTTAGAAGGGAAAATCAGTTAGTCCAATATTAGACAGTATGTTTAAAGAGTCTAGGGTCCATCCAAATGTAGACACATTTGTGTTTACACATCTGAGGCAAGAGATCTGGTTTGGAAGAAACACTGGAGACCTATTGAGGTGTAAAAAGTGAGAGGTCTGGAAAAGACTGATAAGCACAGGCCCATAAGAGAAAGAGGAATCTATGCAAGGTTTAATGAGATGGGAATGAGAATCAGGAAAGAACAGTGTACCATAAACTGAAGGATTCTGCCTTGGAAGAGATAGTGAACTTGACTCCCAAATTTAGGAGGAATGTTCTGTGATATGAAGCTTGAGAAACGATCACAGATTTTGGCAATTAGAATACCAGTAGTGGTTGTAGAAAGATCAACTTCAGCATGTGCCAGTTAAATGAAACAATGCAAACAAATCACTTGGTGTATACAATTAGTATTCAATAAATATTTGTTCCTTTTACTACTACTCATTTCCAATTCCCAACATATAATCCATTCCAGCCAATCTGGTGGGATTGAGAGAACACAACAAATATGTAGAATATAAAGCAAAAGGGTAAAAATAATATATATCTGACATCTATTATGTGCAAGATACTTTGCCTCTGTCATTTCATTCACTCCTCACAACATGTAGGTATTATTGGTATACAAGTTGGACACAAGAGGAAACTGAAGGTCATAAAGTTAATGGATAAATACAGCATACCTCATTTTATTGCAGTTTGCTTTATTGTGCTTTGCACATATTATGGTTTTTAGATGGAAGGTTTGTGGCAGCCCTGCATTGAGCAAGTCTGCTGGTGCTAGTTTTCTAAAATCATTTGTTCACTTCAAGTCTCTATGTCACATTTTGGTCATTCTCATAATATTTCAAAGTTTTTTATTATTGTTATATTTGTTGTGATTTGTGTGCAGTGGTCTTTGATATTACTAAGGCAATTATTTTGGGGTACCACAAACTGCATCCATATACAATGGTGAACTTAATTGATAAATGTGTATGTTCTGACTGCTCCATTGGTTGCCTCCTGTCTCTCTCTCCTTGAGCCTCCTTCTCTTTCCCTAGACACGGCAATGTTGAAATTAGGCTAATTAATAACTCTATGATGGCCTCTAAGTGTTCAAGTAAAAGGAAGTAAAGGAAGTGTCACATGTCTCTTACTTTAAATCAAAAGCTAGAAATGATTAAGCATCTTGAAGAAGGCATGTTGAGAGCCAAGACAGGCCAAAAGCCAGACCTTTTGCACCAGTTAGCCAAGTTGTGAATGCAAAGGAAAAGTTCTTGAAGGAAATTAAATGTGCTATTCCAGTGAATACATGAATGATAAAAAAGCAAAACAACCATATTGCTCATAGGAAGAAAGTTTGAGTGGTCTGGATAGAAGATCAGGGTAGTCACAACATTCCCTTAAACCAAAGCCTAATCCAGAGCAATGCCTTAATTCTCTTCAATTCTATGAAGGCTGAAAGAGGTGAGGAGTTGTTGGACTCTAGGAGAGGTTGGTTCATGAGGTTTATGGAAAAAAGCCATCTCCATAACAGGAAAGTGCAAGGTAAAGCACTTGCTGATGTAGAAGCTGAGGCAAGTTATCCAGAAAAGCTAGCTCAAATAACTAATGAAGGTGGCTACACTAAGCAACAGATTCTCAGTATAGATGAAACAGCCTTCTATGGGAAGAAGATGGCACCTAAGACTTTCATAGCTGGAGAGGAGAAGACAGTGCCTGGCTTCAAAGCTTCAAAAGACAGACTGACTCTCTTGTTAGGGGCTAATGCATCCGATGACTTTAAATAAGCAGAGACTTTGAAGCCTATGCTCATTGACCATTTCAAAAATCACAGTGCCCTTAAGAATTATGCTAACCTACTCTGTCTGTGTTCTATGAATGGAATAGCAAAGCCTGGATGATAACATATTTGTTTACAACATGTTTATTGAATATTTTAAGCCCATTGTGGAAACCTACCACTGAGAAGAAAAGATTCCTTTCCAAATATGACCACTCATTGACAATGCACCTGATCACCCAAGAGCTTTAATGGAGGGGCACCTGGGTGGCTCAGTCCTTAAGCATCTGCCTTCAGCTCAGGTCATGATCCCAGGGTCCTGGGATTGAGCCCCACATCGGGCTCCCTGCTCAGCAGAGAGCTTGCTTCTCCCTCTCCCACTCCCCCCTGCTTGTGTTCCCTCTCTCGCTTTCTCTGTCAAATAAATAAATAAATAAATCTTAAAAAAAAAAAGAGCTCTAATGGAGACAATGAGATTAATGTTTTCATGCCTTCTAACACTAATTCTGCAGCCCATGGGTCATGAAGTAATTTTGACTTTCAAGTCTTATTTTTTTAAGAAATGCATTTCATAAGGCCACAGCTTCCATAGATGGTGATTTCTCTCATGGATCTGGGCAAAGTAAATTGAAAATCTTCTGGAGAGGACTCATCTTTCTAGATGCCATTAAGAACTTTTGTAATTCATGAGGTCAAAATATCAACATGAACAGGAATTTGAAAGAAGTTGATTCCAATCCTCATAGATGACGTAGAAGGGTTCAAACTTCAATGGGGAAGTAAGTGCAGAGAAATAACAAGAGAACTAGAATTAGAAGTGGAGCCTGACGATGTAACTGAATTGCTGAAATCTCATAATCCTACTTGAATGGATGGGAGTTGCTTCTTACGGCTGAGTAAAGAAAATGATTTCTTGAGGTGGAAACTACTCCTGGTGAAGAGGCTGTGAATATTGTTGAAATGACAACAAAGAATCTAGAATATTACATAAACTTAGTTGATAAAGCAGCGGTAGGATTTTAGAGGATTGACTTCAAGTTTGAAAGAAGTTCTACTGTGGGTAAAATGCTATCAAACAGCATTGCATCCTACAGAGAGACTGTTTGTGAAAGATAGAGTCAATCGATGTGGTAAACTTCTGTGTTGTGTTAAGGAATTGCCACAGACTCCCCAACCTTTGGTAATCATCACCCCAATCAATCAGCAGCCATCAACATTGAGGTAAGACCCTCCACCAATAGAAAGATTATGATTCACTGAAAGCTCAGATGATGGCTAGCAATTTTTAACAATAAAGTACATTGTTTTTTAGATATACCATTACATACTTAATAGACAATAGTATAGTACAAATATACCTTATTACATGTGTACTAGGAAACCAAAAAATTGATTTGACTCACTTTATGACAATATTTGCTTTTTTACAATGGTCTGGAACCAAACCTGCAATATCTCCAAGGTATGCCTATAGTTACCAGGTGTTTTTTCTGTTTCCTAAATCGACACTCTGCATATTTCTAAGAATAAAGAGACTAATTTCAACACAGGTTTGCCACCTTTGTAAACTTTGAATAAATCCCCTAAATTTGTTGGGCTTAACTTTTGTCAATTTAGAGGTAAAAGGAATGGCCTAATATAATTTAGCCCTCATTAGTACATGCTTGACACTTCAAACATTATTTCATTTAATCTTCACAAAATCCTATGAAGTGGATTATATTTGAATCCTCACTTTAAAGATGATTAATTTGAATCACGGAGAAGTAACCAGTCTAAAATCACATAGCTACTAAATGTCAGAGTGAGGAATTGAAGCTATGCCTCCTGACCCTTAACTACACTGTCATTACTGGAGGCTATTAAGGTCTCTCGTCTAGTATGGTCATATGTCATATGCTTTATCAATAACAGTATATATTTTGGATTATATGTGTAAATAACTTATAGTATTTGTATTATGTTATAGTTACCAAGAAGAAATAAAGAGTGACCTTTGTTTTCATAGTGAATTGAGTACAAGCAAATGTTTCTGTATACGTTTAAAAGAAGCAATGTTTAAATCATTTTAGGTTGCTTGTTAAAAGTCTAAAATTTTATTGCCTCACTTCACCTACAGTCATAGCCATCTGCTTATAGTGTATATTTTCTGAAGCCGAATTTTCATAAAATTTTATATAATAAACATTCTTAAAGACCAACCAGGAAACATACATCATTTAGTTTTTTTTCTTTTTCTTAGATGTTTTGTTTGTACTTTCTTTGGAAACATTTTTAATGCTTCCAGGGAGATGTGGGAAGATAGATATTTTAGCAATACACAACTTACTTAATGTATTACTAATAACTCTCTTTTGTGCATTTTATTCTAAAGTGTATTCATGCCAATTTCCTACTAATTGGCAAAATAATTACTGTTTCTACTATTTTTACAGAATTACTAATATCAGTAATATACTTATATTAAATATAAAATCACTGATCATAATTATATTACCAGAAATAAAAATGTGCTCAAGAATTTCAATGTATGATTTTCTCCAAATCATTTTTAATAATGAAAGTGTGCTTTATCTCTGAACAAAAATGACTGGATGAGAACTTTTACATTATGATGTGCTATTAAATGGAGTGTGGCAACACTTTACTTGATATTCACTGTCCTTTTCAGTTTTTCATTATTTTTTCCTGTTTATTCTCATGAAAAAGTTGATAGGAGATAGCACTTACTTGGCTTAAATTTACATTAAATTTTCCTTAAAATGTATTTATTTGTTCTTAACTTAGGTTTTCTGAAAGAAAGAGCTCTGATTTTTTTCATGAAAATCTTTACTGAAAATGTGACAGTTCTATCACTATAAAAGAAATATTTTAACTCTAATAGCAGAACTCATCCCAAACAGAATTAGCAAAGAATGCTTAATAATACCAAAGAAAATAGCTACAAAAAAAGCTATTTTTTGAATCACAACAAATAAGCTTAAAATATTTATGGAAGATTTATAACTCCTGTTTCTATAAGATGATAGTTTTGATGCTTCAAAATAATTCATGCACCTTGTAAAATACTAATGAGTACAAATCAAGATATAATGAGAACAACTGTTCCCTGCCCCAGCCCTTGAAAATCCTGTTCTACTGATTAGAATCACTTTGGCATTTAGTTCTTTTATTTGTTCCTATCATTATTCTGATATATGTATCCTTCACTGATGCTATACCAGTCATAGGCAATATCTACTGTCTTTTATGAAAGGTAAAGTTTTAGCCTATTTCACTACCCCAACTGCCACATCCCAATGATGACACTAAAATATTATTACGGTTATTCTATTGGTGGTTTTGTAACTTTAACTAATACATGTAAACTTGTTTCTTGTTCCATCAACTTCAGAAAAGTGTCACTGGACTCCCTAAATTCCACCACTTCTACTAATTCACCTCAGCTTCTTTCATCTGTATATATTTGTTTATTACATTTAAATACTGTTTTTAAGAATGTGTTCTCTGATTTGTCTACAGCTTGGTTCTAAATGTTGAAAATCAACAAATACTGTTCATATTATTATGTCTGTAAATAATTTTCACCACAGTGTGATCTACTATGCTATAGATACATGCCCACCACACTACCTAATACTATAAGCCTCGTGCCACTAAAACGAGAATGTCAAAATCAAAAGGATTATTTTTCAACACTAACAGTTGCTTAAAATAATCCCAAGTTGTAGTTAACTTTATAATGTTTTAGTTAACTTTAACACAACCCTCTTTCATGAAGCTTCTGAATAACTTTCTTTTTCTTCCTGGTAAAAGAACAAAATTGTAAGGTAATGCCTCTTGGGTTTCCAGTGGTGTTGGAAAGCAATTCTCCATGGTGTTTTTACAAGTCTTGAACAATCTTTTCAAGGTAACATCCTTAGACCCTAGATATAGGGTCCCTGGTCCCTCCAGGTTAGTGGGAAAAATTATTTAATTACAGGATAGTAAAGCCCCCTGCTTCTGTGAGATTTGCTTACATTCACAGATGCATTGTGGGCACTGTTCCACTGAGCCTCTATGGGACTCGTGGGGGGTGGTCAATGAGAACCACGTGAAGAAAAAACTCATGTGTCCTGCTGTTCCATGAGAAATAAACTGTCTAAATTGCTTTAGAATTATTTCAATCACTTACTAAATTTATGGTAATGTGGCAAGCAACACTCCAGTTTCTTGAAACTACTCGCCCTCTATTTGGCACTTGTCTATTCTGTCATTCTGCTCCAATCTAGACCTGCTGTTGTCTAAGCCTGCAGTAAAACCCCATCTGTAACTCTTAGAACACGTATTCCTACTCCATATCCACAATTGTTTGGATTGAATATCTTCCTTTTTCTCATGTTGTCTCCTTTGGTTTTCTTGACTAGATCATTTAATTTTTTTTACGTTTTTTATTTATTTAAGTAATCTCTACACTCCAAGTGGAACTTGAACTCACAACCCCAAGATCAAGAGTCCCACACTCTTCCAACTGAGACACCTAGGTGCTCCTCCTTTAATATTTCCTTAAAAGGGATGTGTAGATACTAGACTTTTTGAGAACGTCAATATCAGAAAAGTCCTTATTTTGATTTTAGGATTGGTAAATAATATAGCTGAGAAAAAAATACTGGATAAAATATTATATTCCCTCAGAAATTAAGGGCATTGGTTTTTGTTGTATAATTTCTAGTGTTGGTAAGAATATTTTTTACATTATTTCAAATGATATATTAATAACTGAAAAGAATATTGTAATTATTAAAGTGTTATATCAATAACATTAATGGTATGCTTGTAGACTAAAGAACTTGTACCTACCAGAAAATCCAGAGCTAAATATTAAACTAAATAGGGGTCTATCTTAAATATGTTTTGATCATACATAGTTTCTGCCTCTTTCTCTTTTAAAGATGCCAGGGCATCACAGAAAAGTGTCATTGATTACCAAAAGTTATGACCAATATATTATAAATTAATGTTATATGTCATTAATGATTTACATACTGTAATTATGACAAATATCTCCATATGTCCTTTAAAAAACTTTGTATAGCAGTCACTCCTCTATCAGATAATTTTCTTATAGATTTTAGCCACATTTAAATATAGCAATCAATGATTGAGTACACAATTGTTTAAGAAAAAATGCTCACCATTTGGACATATTAGCAAAAACTTCTAAGATTCTAGTCTATTTATAAAAAGTGTTGAGACAATTACTTAATTAGGTCAAGCAAAATAATTTTTATTAAAATCCTACAACTTTGGGCATTACTTCTTTCAAGAAGATATTAAATTTGCATCTGGCCTAATTTCTGTCATTTTGCATATATCTCACGTACCAGATCAAGATCTATAATTTGCATTTCTAAGAAATTGTGATCATTATAAAGTCTTCTATTTAAAAATTAAATGTCCAGGGACTCAGTTAATCCTAATGCTTAAACTCTCAGGTGTTGTGGTCAGACATCTATATGCTTACATTAGTGATCTTGCCACTGACTTGAAGTTTGACTTCGAGAAAATTAGTGTGCTTATTGTTACTGGGAATTCATTGCTTCTAAGCCCTCTCAGTGGATAAAGCTAGGACATACTTACATATATACTAACCTGTATTTCATGATTAATTTTATGTGCCAACCTGACTCAGCCACGAGATGCCCAGACATTTGTTTAGACTTCTCAGTGTCTATAATTGTGTGTGCCACTCTTTATCACGAATCAGTCTATTATCTATTTCTATCTATCTATCTATCTATCTATCTATCTATCATCATCTATCTATCTAATCTATCATTTCTCTATCATCTATTCATCTATCATCTATCATCTATCATCATCTATCATCTATCTATCTATCTATCTATCTATCTATCTATCTATCATCTATCTATCATCTATCTATCATCTATTTACCTACCTACCTACCATGTATAGATATCTGTATCTATATACACATATTTAGATCATTGGGTAAATATCTAGGAGCATGGCTGCTGGGTTAGAGAGTAAGTCTGTACTTAGTTTTATAAGAAACTGCCATACTGGGGCACCTGGGTGGCTCAGTTGGTTAAGCGTCTGCCTTTGGCTTGGGTCATGATCCCGGGGACCTGGGACTCTGGGATTGAGTCCCACATTGGGCTCATTTCTCCACGGGAAGTCTGCTTCTCCCTCTCCCTCTGCCCGTCCCCCTGCCTGTGCTCTCTCTGTCTCTCTCTCTCAAATGAATAAATAAAATCTTAAAAACAAAACAAAACAAAAAAACTGTCATACTGTCTTTCAAAGTGACTGCATCATTTTGTTTTGTTTTGTTTTATTTTATTTTGTTTTTTTAAGGTCAATCATTTTTTTCTTCCAAATTTTTATTTAAATTCTAGTTAGTTAATATATAGAATAATATTGGTTTTAGGAGTAGAATTTAGGGATTCATCGTATAACACCAAGTGCTCATAATAACAAGTGCCCTCCTTAATACCATCACTCATTTAGCCTATCCCACCTACCTCTCTCCATCAACCCTCAGTTTATTCTCCATCATTGAGTCTCTTCCCTCTCTTTTTTTCCTTTCCCATATGTTCATCTGTTTTTTTTCCCTAAATTCCACACGAGTGAAATGATATGGTATTTGTCTTTCTCTGACTTATTTCGCTTAGCATAATACACTCTAGCTCCATCCATATTGTTGCAAATGGCAAAATTTCATTCTTTTTGATGGCTGAGTAATATTCCATTGTGTATATATGCCACATCCTCTTTATCCATTCATCAGTTGACGGATGCTTGGACTCTTTCCATAATTTGGCTATTATTGATAATGCTGCTATAAATACCAGGGTACATGTACCCCTCCAAATGAATATTTTTGTACCCTTTGATTAAATACCTAGTAGTGCAATAGCAGGGTTGTAGGGTAGTTCTATTCTTAACCTTTTGAGGAAACTCCATACTGTTTTCCAGAATGGCTACACCACTTTGCATTCAACCAACAGGGTAAGAGGGTTCCCCTTTTTCTGCATCCTCACTAACATCTGTTGTTTCCCAAGTTGTTAATTTTAGCCATTTGACAGGTGTGAAGTGGTATCTCATCACGGTTTTGATCTGTATTTCCCTGATGATAAGTGATCTTGAGAATTTTTTCATGTGTCTATTGGCCATTTGTATGTCTTTGGAGAAATGTTTGTTCATGTCTTCTGCTCATTTCTTAACTGGATGATTTGTTTTTTGGATGTTGAGTTTGAAATGTTCTTCATAGATTTTTGGATATTAACCCTTTATTGGGTATGTCATTTGCAAATATCTTCTCCCATTTCATAGGCTGCCTTTTAGTTTTGTTGATTGTTTCCTTCACTAAGCAGAAATTTTTTCTTTTGATGAAATCCTTAATGTTCATTTTTGCTTTTGATTCCCTTGTCTCTGGAGACGTGTCTAGTAAGAAGTTGCTACAGTCGAGATAAAGGAGGTTGCTGCCTACTCTCCTCTAGGATTTTGATGGATTCCTGTCTCACATTTAGGTTTTTCATCCATTGAATTTGTTTTTGTGTATGGTGTAAGGAAGTGGTCCAGTTCCATTCTACTGTATCATTTTCCATTCCTACCAGCAGTGAGTAAGAATTCCTGTTGCTCTTTATCCTTGCAAGCACTTGCTATTACTTGCTTTTGAATTTTGATAGGTGTTTAGTGACATTTCACTGTTGTTTTATTTTGTATTTCCATAATGACAAATGATGTTGAGTACCTTTCTATATGTTTATTTGCCATCTATAGTCTTTTGTGGTGAATAATCTGTTCCTATCTCTTGTCTGCTTTTTAATTGAGTTGAATTTTAAGAGTTCTTTGTATATTCTAGATACAAGTTCCTTGTCAGATATGTAACTTGAAAATATGTTTCTCCTATGGTGTCCCTGGGTGGCTCAGTCGTTAAGCATCTGCCTTTGGCTCTGGTCATGATCCCAGGGTCCTGTGATTGAGCCCCGCATCGAACTCCCTGCTCAGCAGGAAGCCTGCTTCTCCCTCTCCCACTCCCCCTGCTTGTGTCCCTGCTCTCGCTGTCTCTCTCTCTGTCAAATAAATAAATAAAATCTTTAAAAAAAAATATGTTTCTCCTAGTCTGTGGCTTTTCTTTTCATTTCATTCTCTTAAAAGTGACTTTTGGAAGTCAAATTTTTAAAATTTAATAAAACCAAATTATCTGTTTCTCTTTCTTTTACATGTCATGCTTTTGATGTTGTATATAAAAATTCAACCCAAGGTTACACAAGTTTGTTTGTTTTTTTCCAGAATCTTTATAGTTTTGCATTTTACATTTAGGATTCTGATATATTGTAAATTAATTTTGTGTATGGTGTGGAGTCTGTTTTCTTTTTTCTTTGAATATGGATATCCAATTATTAAAACAATTCTCCATTGAATTGCCCTTGCATCTCTGTCAATAGTCAGTTGACTATATTTGTAAGGGTCTATTTCTGAGTTCTCTATTATGTTTCCCTGATCAAAGCATCTATTTTTTTTCCCAACCCCATGTTGTCTCAATTACCATGACTTTTAGTAAATTTTGAAATTCAGTAATATGAGTTCTCTCACTTTATTCTTTGTCAGAATTGCATTGGGTATTCTAGCACCTTCACCTTTTAATATACATTTTAGAATCAGTTCATCAATATCTACAAAAACCTTGCTGGAGATTTGATTGATTGTGGTGAATCTATAGAAAATTGCAAAGAATTACCATCTTAGCCAAACTGAGTCTTCCAATCCATGAACATGTGATATCTCTCCATTTACTTGGATTTCCTTGGATTCTGTCATCAGTATTTTATAGTTTTCTACATACACGAATCCTGCACATATTAAGTAAAATTGACTACTAATTTGGGAAGATGTCATTGTAAGTGGTATGTATATATTTTTTTTCTTTTTGATTTCCAGTTGTTCATTGTTTTGTTAGTATTTAGGAAGATGATTGACTTTTGCATATTGACCGGCAAACACATTATATTATCTTACTAGTTTCAGGAGAGGTTTTTTGTTTGTTTGTTTGTTTATTTGTTTGTTTTTTGATAGATGTTTTATTAGAGTCTTTTATGTAGCCAGTCATTGTTGTCCGTGAATAAAGACAGTTTTATTTTTCTGTTTCCCATACACATATTTTTTACTTCTTATTCTTGTCTTACTGCACTAGCTACGACTTCCAGTGTGCTGGTGAATACAAGTGGTAAGAGAGACTATCTTTCATTGTTTCCAATCCTGGGCAGAAATTATACAGTGTAGCATCATTAAATGTGTTAGCTATAATTTATAATATAATGAACATATATATATATATACATATAATATAATGAATATATACCTTATTCAGAATGAAAAATTTCCCTTTATTTTTAGTTTTTATAAAAAATGGATTTTAACTTAACTCAATTATTTTTAGGCATCATTGATATGATCACTTTTTTTCCTTAAGTCTGATTGATTTATGAACATTTAATCAGCCTTACTTCTGGGAATTAATCCTATCTGTGATATATCAGCTCATTTTTACATATTGCTGAATTCAATTTACCAGTTTTTTTCTTCAATAACATTTTTATTTTGTTACAGTTTTAATAAAGTAGTAGTAAACAATTGAATTCTTTAATTTACCAATTTTTACTAGGATTTTTTGCATATATATTCAAGATGGGTTTCAGTTTGTAATTTTCTTCTAATGTTTTATCTTGTTTTGGTATTAGGGTAATGATTGTCTTATGAACTGCATTGGAAAGTTTTTAATTCTCTTCAAATGTCTGGAAGAGATTAGGTAAAATTGGTAATTTTTTTCCCTTAAATGATAGAAATTACCAGTGAAAATATCTGGACCTGATATTCTATTTTTACAATGCTTTATTAATAATTCAATTTCCTTGACAGAAATAGAGCTATTGAGGTTATAGCTTTCTTTTTGGATGAGTTTCATTATTCTTTCAAGGAATTGGTCTGTTTTTTCCAAATTATCAAATGTATGAACACAAAGCTGTTGATAGCATTCTATTATTATCCTTTTAATGTCTATGAAAGCAGTAAAGACCTTTCTTTCTTTACTAATATTGCTAATTTTTGCCTTTTTTCTTGATTAGCCCATCTAGATATTTATCAATTTTATTAATTTTCTTATTGATTTACTGTTTTTAGTTCCAATGAGTTCTGCTTTTGTTGTTCTTGTTGTTTTGCTTGTCATGGTTTAATTTCCTCCTGTTACTCCAATTTTGTTTTGTTTTGTTTTGTTTTAAGGTGGAAACAGGTTATTTTCTTTCCTAATATATGCATTTACTGTAATAAATTTTTCTCTAAGCACTTCTCCAGAAGCATTCCACAACGTTCAATAAGTTATATTTTCATTTTCATTTTTCTCAAAGTAACTTTTAGTTGTTCTTGAGACTTCTTTGACTCATTGCTTACAAGTATATTATTTAGTTATTGAGTATTTGGGAATTTCTAGCTATCTTTCTGTTACTGATTTCTAGTTTAATTCTTTTGTGTTCTGAAAATATACTTTGTAAGATTTATGTTTTATTACATTTATTAAAATGTGTCTTACAGCCCAGAATATGGTGAATGTCCCATGCACACTTTAGAAGAATGTGAATTTTAGATAGAGTATTCTATTAATATCAATTATATTGAGAGGATTAATAGAGTTGTATTTAGGTCATCTAAATCTTTACTGATTTTTCCCCCACTTTATCTTTCAATTACTGATAAAGGAGTGAAGTCTTCCAGGATAATAGTGGGCTTGTACATTTCTTTTTTCAGTTCTATCAGTTTACCTCACATATTTTTATATTCTCTTGTTAGGTACATATATTATTAGGAATAATATGCCTTTTTTGAGAATTGATCTTTTTATCATGATTTCATATAACCTTTGAGTTTCTGGTAACTTTAGTTGTCCTGAAGTTTGATATGTCCTGAAACTAAGATTGCACTCTACCTTTCTTTTGATTAGTGTTAGCATAACACTTTGGCATATTTTTTGAAGTGGGCTTCCTATACAGAGCATATCTGTTGGTCTTGTTTTCGTTTTTATCCAATCTGAGACTCCCTTTTCTTAAGTTCTGTGTTTTAACTATTTATTTATTTATTTACTTACTTACTTATTTATTTTAGCCACCCAGGTGCATTTAACTATTTGTTTTTAAAGTGATTAGTCATCTAGTTGGATTAAAATCTATCATCACTACATCAAAAACTAATGATGTAATGTATGGTGATTAACATAGCATAATAAAAAAACAATCTATCATCTATAGAGTCACCTGGGTGGCTCAGTTGGTTAAGCAGTTGACTCTTGATTTTGGCTCACGTCATGAGCTCAGGGTCATGGGATCCAGCCCCCAGTCCAGCTCCTTGCTCGTTGCAGTCTGCTTGGTATTCTCTTCTTCTTCCCCTCACTCTACACTCTCTCTCCCTAAAATAAATAAATAAATCTTAAAAAACTAAAATCTATCATCTTTAAATATTTTCTTTTGGTTGCATTTATTTTTCATTTCTTTTTTTAAATATTTTTCTGTTTCATTTGGTTTTTAATTAGCATTAATATGATTCAATTTCATGTTTTCTTTTGACATGTCACTTATACTTCTTTTATGGACTTTTTAAGACATTGACCTAAATACATGTTTCAATAATTTGAGTCTACTTTTAAATTATATTGTGGCAATTCATGTGCATTGTTAAGTACTTAATAGAAAAGTGTTCTCAATTCTTCCCTCCTATTTGTTGTGACATTAAATTTATTCATTTCACTTATCCATATTCTATGAATACCCAATACATTGTTACTTTTATTACTTTAAACAGATGACTAAATTCTGGGAATAAATTGCTTCAGTTTTTATTTGTCTGAGAGAGTCTTTATTTCTTCTTTACTTTTGAAGGATAATTTCCCTGGTTATAGAATTCAAGTTTGGAAGTTTTTTTTCTTTGAATATTTTAAAGATTTTCTCCATTGTTTGCTTGTTTCTTGTGAGAACTCAGCTATAATTCTTATCTTTATTTCTCTGTAGGTGAGCTCTCCTTACCCAGCTTTCTTTGACATTCTTCGATATTTTAGTTTCAATGTGATATATGCTGGTTTTTATTTTGTTTTGTATGTTTGTTTTACTTGATTTCCCTGAACCTCTTGATCTGTGGTTTGGTATCTGTCATTAATTTTGAAAAGTCTTGACTACTATTGCTTTAAGTATTTTGCTTTCCTGTTCTCTCCTTCTTCTGGTTTTCTGGTTAAGCAAATATTACATCTTTTGATATCACCCCATGGTTCTTGGATGTTCTGGGTGTGTGGGGTTTTTTGTTTGTTTGTTTGTTTGTTTTTCTTGGCTTTTATTCTCTTTTGTTTTTTCTGTTAACATTTTACTTTGGAGATTTTCTTTTGACCTATCTTCAAACTCATTGATTTTTTTTACTTGACTGTCTCAAGCTTACTGATGAGACTGTTGAAAGCATTCTTTATTCCTGTTACTGTGATATATTTTTTTCTACTATTTCAATTCTTATATTTTCTTTCTCTATGCTTATATTAACCACCTACTTTTTTATATTTCCTTTTTCATTATACCTTTTAACATATTAAATGATATATCAATAACAGTTAAAATATTAATAAAGGTTATGTTAAGTTCCCTATCTGATCATTTCAATATCTAATCAAATGATAGGGGCTCTAATGATGGGTTGCTTTGTCTTTTGAGACTGCTTCTTATTTTAACTTTATCACATGTTGCAATTTTTGTTGAAAGCTAGAAAGGATATATAATGTAGTAAGCTCTGAGGTAAATAAGTCTTTAGTGTGAAGATTATGGCTGGGATGTGAGCTTTGTTCCATGCTTTTGGTAGCTATAGGCTTAAGAGCTTTCAAACCCTTGTGTCATTGTTTTGTACTTTCCTCTTGGTTTCAGAGCTTCTTTTTGTACTACTCTCAGAGAGAGTCAGCATCTGGCATCTTTTTCACCTGTTATTTATTTTTATTACTATTGGAGTCCTGCAAGATTGCTGGTGGGATGTGGGAGAGTGAGAATTTTCAATGTTTTGGATTGTCTTTGTCTTTTAGTGGAACTGTTTCTTGTGTAAGTGGTCTTTGAAGTGATTCAAAGTGATTGGTCCCTCTACCAAGTATAAAAAAAATTTTCCCACCCTGACACCTATTCCCTTCTGCAACTGCGGGGTTACCAGTCTCATTCCCTAAAACTCTATTCCCTGCCAATTACAGCATTTATTTATCTGTTGACTGATTGATTTTCTTCCTTATGTAAAATTGGAAGCTTGAAGGAGGCTGGGGTTGGGGGAATTCCCTTCCCCTACCTGGAATAAGGCTCTGGCAAAATATTTTCCCTTGGAAAGTGGATTTCTATTATTTCAAAATGTTTGTTCTTTTCTTCTCAAACCAGAGCCACAAAGTGATATCCCCTTGGGTTCCTAGAAGGAAAGCCCATGAAAGTTTGGGAGTTCCCTATGACTGCAGCCCCCAGGAGTCTCTCATCTTCATGCTAGTCATCACTCAGCTTTTAGCATTTTATCAAAATTTACCATTTATGTGAACTTGTCAGTTTATGCCTCCAGCAGCTTCTGCTCCAAGCAAGCACATTCCAGTTGTATCTCTCCTCTAGCTGGAGTATATCAGAATTCCCTTCCTCAAGTTGGGATAGTGTATCAGCCTTATCCTCTGCTGAAGTCCTTTTCCCTGATCCCTGAAGACTAGAACTTTGTTAGGATAAAGGGCTAAGAAGACTTCATGATGGTTACTTTTCCCTTCCTACTATCAGGGCTATGTGGAATGTTTTCTTAATCCTCTCCATGAGAACATTGTGGAGTTCCTGGGGGGGGGGGGCGGAAAGTATGCAAAAGCGTGAGCTGCTCCCCCTTTGGCTTTAGCCTCCAGTAGCTTCTCACTCAAGCTAGTCCATGCTCAGCCTCCAGCAATAAATCAAAATTACTATTTAAGTACTTATACGTGTTTGTGGCATCCATCAGCTTATGTATGAACAAAGAAGTCTCCGGTGCTGTATCTCTAGATTTTCTTGACCCCTATATTTGAGTGGTGGTTTGCCCTGTAACTTCAATCCTCTGAAGAGTCCAAGAAAAGTTAAGTGATGTTCAGATTCTTCAGGTTTTTGTTTGGTTGGTTGGTTGGTTTTTGTATAGAGACAGGAATAATGCCTTTCAATTCCTTTACATGTTGGATCTGAAATCTGAAGTCTCTAAAAACACTTTTAAAATATAAATCACACAATTGTTAATGTACTATAAATTACCATATAATTTGAGTATGATGTTCATCAGTTGTCTTTTGAATAAAAAAATAACACCATGACTTAATAATAAAAAAAGATATGGTGATAGTTCCTTCCTATAAATAGTATATATGTTTGAATGTATTCATCTTCTGACCCAGATTTTCTGGAAACTAGTATCACAAGTGTGCAAAAATACGGTTTGAGGGTTTACTTTGTAGCTCCACAAGAGAGGAGAGACAAAGATCTTTATTTTGCTGGTTTACTAGATGGCCTTACACTTACTACTATAAGATTTTTGACTATATAATTTGGCATGTGTTTAATTCCGATTGCTTTTGGTCCAAAGACCGAACTATCAGCATTTTACATTTTGTAAAATGAACAGTACTGTTCTTTTAACTATTCCTGCTGAATCTGCAAGATCAAGCACCAGCAAGGCCTCCCAGGCATTTGTCAGTAGTTGCTCAGTTGAGTCCAATTGAGAGCTCTGCTCCATTAGCGTGGGAGCAGCTTTGTAATTTTCTGAATAATTAATGGAAACACCAACTCACAGTTCTCTCCTCTAACTGAAATGTTTGTTTTAATTGATTTTCTTAGCACACAGTTCTTAAAAACTTTATTAAAAAAAAACAAAAAACAGGGGCGCCTGGGTGGCTCAGTCGTTAAGCATCTGCCTTCGGCTCTGGTCATGATCCCAGGGTCCTGGGATCCAGCCCCACATCGGGCTCCCTGCTCGACGGGGAGTCTGCTTCTCCCTCTCCCACTCCCCCTGCTTGTGTTCTCTCTCTCGCTGTGTCTCTCTCTGTCAAATAAAAAAATCTTAAAAAAAAATGAGATTATTTAAAAAAAATTAAAAATTAAAAAAGTTAAAAAAAATTTTAAAAACTTAGGCTCAATTATCAAAACTATAAATTTCGCTAAAGCCAGTAATGAGTAAACAAAATCACACCAGGACATCATAGCATAGGAAAGATAAGAGTAGAGACATTTTGTATAGCATCTTTTTTGGCCAGAGACCATTTTGTTTGGTTTAGATAGGTCTTGATTCCAAATAATATGAGCAATTTACACTTAGAATAGTGTTATTGTTTAGCTTTGCTTTGTAGGATTAAAGAAATAAAACTGTTTGACTTTACGAGCAAGGGTATCTTTTTTTTCTGATTTGTAAATAGATAAAAGGATGAATAAGTTTATAACCTAGATAACTATTTCCCAGGGGGATTTGAGTTTTCTTAGACTTACTATATTTGAATATTATTATCATCCCCTTATACATATCTGGATGTACATTTTTTTTCATTTTCCAAGTTTTTATTTAAATTTCAGTTAACATACAGTGTAATACTAGTTTCAGGTGTAGAATTTAGTGATTCATCACTTACCTACAACGCCCAGTGCTCATCACAAGTGCCCTCTTTAATCCCCGTCACTCATTTAGCCCATCCCCCCCCACCACCACCCCTCCAGCAACCCAGTTTATTCTCTATAGTGAATCTCTTTTATGGTTTGCCTCTCTTTTTATTTTCACCCTATGTTCATTTGTTTTGTTTCTTAAATTCCACATGACTGGATGTACATTTTAAGAAAATTTAACTTCATAAACAAAGGTTATTCCAGATGATACTCAATGTATGATTTAATTCAGAATTTTGCTTCCAGAATGTTTAACTTCAAGATTAAGAAAAAATTATGTAGTAGTTGGTAGTAACTAATTTTCTTAAAATTACAAGTAAAATGCAAATAAAACTGTTCAATTCCTCAAATAATATATTTTGTAAATGATGTCAGGTGTTTCCTAATCAAACAAAGAAACTATACCATATACATATATCATATACATATAAAATTTAAAAATGTAAAACATTTATTTTTACTGGTGTATCTATTTAGCAGTTTTGAATATTTTTGCCTTAACATAAAGCTTTTCTCAATTTTAGTTTTTTTTCTTTTATGAATTAGTCCGTGGTACTTAAGATTATTGATATTAGCATTAAAAGCATTGTAATACATTTATGCTCTAATTTATATTTTTTATTATATGGCTATTATTAATATTATTAATGTCTACATATAAGTATTTTACTTTTGTTTACCTTTAATATCAGTGTATGCAATTCATTTGCTTAATCTTTAAAACCATTAAGCATTTTTCTTTATATTAATTAAATTAATTACATTAATTTGCATTAATTAAATTAAATTAATTAATTAAATTAATGATTTCATCTTATGTATGTTCATTGATCAGTAATCACTTAACCATGAGCCAGTGCCTTTTTGAAAATCATGACATTTCATTTCCAATGTACTATATAAATATATATACACCATTTATCTTAAAATGTGGCTATGTAGTAAACAATTAAAGTACCCTTGTAATAATTATAGTAGCTCAGGGGCGCCTGGGTGGCTCAGTCAGTTGAGCATCAGACTCTTTGTTTTGGCTCAGGTCATGCTCTCAGGGTGGTGAGATCAAGCCCTGTGTTGGGCTCCATGCTCAGCAAGAAGACTGCTTGAGATTCTCTCTCTCCCTCTCCTCTGTCCCCCTCTGCTCACACTTGCACACACTCTCTCTCTCTCTCTCAAATAAATAAATAAATAAATATTTTTAAAAATTATTATAGTAGCTTAAACATTGTCACTCAGATGTCCTTTTGTACTATCTTGAAATATATTTTTCTGTTATATCCTGTTAACTTAAATAATATTTTATTTTCCTCACCAATATTAAACTTTCTTCTTTTCTCTACCTCTTTCTCATGTATATTAAAGCTATATGTACTGGAGACAGGAAAATCCTTTTTAACAATATATCAGGGAAATTAATTTCTTTATCGTTATAGTTATTATTATTGTGATCTTCATCCAGAATGTCAGAGGACAGGGTGATTTGAAACAGGAGTGTAGGCTATGTTATTCCACAGAATCTCATTGAGTAATTCCACTCCACATTCTCCAAGTTATGAGTTAAAATAATACCTTTAGCAACTGTCTCCTTTTTAGTTCTCAGAAGAAGCTTTTAACTAATGTTAATGGTGCAGAAAGTGGTGTTTAACTTTGTTCACTCTTTATAACTCCATAGTCTTGGTCCACATTATATAGAATTGAGGAGTACATCATATTTATTCAGAAGCTCAGTAGTGTGTGGGGTAAATACACTTGCTTTAATGGCAGAATCCTGTATTTTATCTTGAGGTATGATCAATCTAAAGATAATATGCACATGCAATATGGAGTTGCTGATTTAATAATAAGAGTTAATGAACATTAGAAATTTTTCATAGAGGAATTTATTTATATCTGTGAGTATTTTATCAGATAATTTCTGACCATATATAAAACACTTTTCAGAAATATATACTAAAATTTATCAATTTTCATAGAAATTTTAAACTGCACTCCTTGTTTGACACAGCAAGAGAGGGAACAGAAGCAGGGGGAGTAGGAGAGGGAGAAGCAGGCTTCCTGCTGAGCAGGGAGCCCGATGTGGGGCTCGATCCCAGGACCCTGGGATCATGACCTGAGCCGAAGGCAGACGCTTAACCATCTGAGCCACCCAGGCACCCCAAGACAGCTGCTTATTGAGATGCATTTTATATATTTATCTTTTTCCATAAAATTCTAATTTAAAGAATAGAAAAAGATGTAACAGGGAATTACTAGCCAAAACAAATCTGGTGTGTCTGTATAATTGCCACATGAAAAAAAAATTAAAGAAAACAAACAAACAAAAAATTGCTTGTGTGAAGAAAATTCAGATACTAAATATAAACGGTTAAAAGAACCATAAAGAGGAATTTGTAAATTTCTGTACATTTAGCAAAATAGCATGAAAATATACAAAATGAAAGAATTTTGACAAGTATTATGAAAATGATTACATAGTGATTTTACACTTCCTAATAATCAGAGAAATAAAAAATTAGAATATAGACTGTTTGCAAATCACTTAATAATTTTAATGTCAATGATATATATAAAAAACCACATCCACAAGCCAATATCAACAAAATATGCACTTTTCTAGCATTCCTGGAACATTTATTAAAAGTGACCTCATTTTTATCCACGAAATAAGTCTCAAAAATTTCAAAGTACAGTCTATTCTCATTATTTATGGCAGTCATGTTCTATAAATGTCTGCAGATACTGAATTAGTGAATACTGAACCATTGTTCCGAAGGGAAACAGAGGAGGGTTCATACCAAGCTCTGGTTACAACATTTTTGTCAACTAATCAACATATAACCTTGTTTTATGTGTGTTTCTTTAGGAAAAAAAAAAACTTATTTAATATATATTATTGATTTATTGATGTTGAACTCACATCCACCAGCCCTGTAATTCATGTATGAATGAAGCTTATCTAACACCTATTTTCTCCATAAGGCACATCACAGTATTCTTGTGCTCAGGACCACTAGACAGAACTTCAGCACTATGCTTTGGGACCATTTTAAACAGTGAAATCACCAACAAAAAGCAAAGTAATACAAAAACATGGAACTAACCAGACCACGAAAAAGACATTTATTAACAGTATGAGAACTGAAATAGGAAGCCAGAGCATCTCCCTAGTCAATCTCAATTAGGAATGTGCATGCTAGGTGACTCAAATTTTTTCTCACTCTGCATACATCCGTGAGTGACCTTGAAAGAACCATGAGTATTGATTTAGCAAGTAAACAAATTTGCAAATACAGAATCTGCCAATAAAGAATATTATTATAATTTAGATATGTGGTCTGAATATAATGGACTTATTAATCAAACCATAAATAAAAATATAGATAAATCATGGCTTAAATAATGAATATTAGAAAATCCTTATATATCATTTAATTTGCAGGATGAATTTACAGCAGAACTCAGAGGGATATTTATAAATTTAAATACGTATTTTGGAAAAGAAAAAAGGCTAAAAGCAAAGGGGCAAAAGATGGAATTTTAATTATTTTTAAAAAAAATGGTAAAACCAATGAATATAAAAGGAAGGGAAACAACAAAACTTAATGAATTATAAAAAATAGATAAAATAGTATTGAAAAACAAAAAGCTAGTTTTTTAGACTAATCACATAAAGTATTATAATCTTCATCACGTTACATTTGAAAATGTACCTGAAGTGGATAAATTCATAAGAAAATATAATTACTGTCACAAAAAGGATTAACAAAAATGGGATAGAGCTATAATACTAAATAAACTGAATCAGTGGTAAAAATACTCATAAAGAAAATACCATTCAGAAACTGTTTTACCAAACACTCAAAATGCAAGAAACATCTAATTCCAATCTTACCCACAATATTCCAGAGATATCCCCCTTAAAAGAGGAATCCCTCCTCAATTCTTCATGTGATGCAAGACTTAGTTTCAAAACTAGGCATATTGTGAATAAAAAAAATCAGTTGTAAATGTCAATGCAAAATTTCCAAACAAAATATTAGCAAACTCTTTGAGGTAATAACATATATGGCACAGCAAGTATATTTTGAATTTATCCCAGGAATTCAAGACAAACTTAATATATTCATTTTTCTCTACCTGACAGAAACACGGTTAAGAAGACTCCCAAGTTTTATATATCCTGCAATTCCTGACTTTGGAAAGTGGTTTAAATAGCTAGCACTGTATGTTATTCTTGCACGTCTTGATAGAAATAAATCTCTGTAGATGTGCATTTAGAAGGGGCAGGGAATGTTGCTCTGTGTAGACTCTCATCAATTACTGCTCCATTAATAACTGCTTCCTTCCAGATTTTGTAACTAAAATCAGAACTACATGTAGAATAAAGATAACACTCTCTCTCTGACCTACATTTGTTCAATCATGTAACTCTAACAAATGAACCTAGAAGCATCTTTTGGAAACTAAACTCTCGTAAGTAAAAGACATTTTGCATTGGGATTTAGCTTCTGATATATAAGGCAGGATCACAATTAATGGAAAAAGAGAGCTCACCAAACCAGACAATATCTGGACCACCAATTATATTTTGGAGAAAAAAAAAAGTAATTTTTATTTCCTACTATTAAACAAAATTAATGATGGATGAAATAAATATATAAACAAACATTTTAAATGAGAAGAAAATATAGGTAAATTTCAAGCTAGATATATATTTTTAAAGATAAAAACAATTAAAGAAATGAAGACATTGTTACATTTACCAGGTAATTGTACTGGATCAAATTACTTAAACAATTTCATTGGCAAATAAATATACTGTAAGGAATATCAACAACAGATATTGTAGACTAAGATTTAATATTTTCAGTATATTAAGGATCACACCATAATAGAAAACTATCAAATTCTAATGAAAAAATAACCAAAGGATTTATTCAGAAATTTGTCCAGAAATTTCATCCAGAAACCTGTTCAATTTCATCAATAATCCAACAAATCGAGTAAGAATATGATATGGTTTTTGGACTCTCAAATTAATAAAACCATAATTATAAAATAATAATGCCTAGGCTTGGAAAGGTATTGAGAATGAGAACTGACAGAGAGAGGGTACTATGAAAGTACAAAACTTCGGAAAACCAAGTCACATCAGAGGACTTAAAAAACTCTTAGTATTTGACTTAGTATTACCACTTCTGAGCATATATTTATAATGATGGTAAAGTCACAAAATTATTATTGAACCCAAGTGTTCATTGATGAAAAAAAATATGACATAGGAAATTGGAGAAAATCTAAATGTCCAATAACATGGGGATGGATAAATAAAGCATGTGTAGTTTTTAATGAGGCCATTAAGGTAAGCTTTAAGAATATTAAATGCTATATTTTTAAAAAGTGCCTAAGACTCCAATTATGTTACTACATCCATATCAATATTTATTTTTCCAGAAAAAAGAAATTTCTTAGAATATTATGCATATTAATCAACAAATCTTCTACTCTAAGACAAAAGAGTATTTTTCTTCTTTATACATTTATACTTTATCTAAATTTTCTGAATTACCAAGTATTTTTATTTGGAACAAAGGGATACAAACTAATGAGTTAAATTATTTTTAATGTCTTAATAAAGTCAACAGTAGACTGCTAATTCTGTGCTTTCAGAGTAGACAAAATTTTCTGATCAAATGAAGAGAAATTTATTATAAATATTCCTGATTTTTTTAAGTAAAATAAGAATTGAAATAAGATGTACTACACTATAAATCATATAATTCTCTATGAGTGGTATATTTCATTAAATTATTTCACACACTTCTTAAACAACACTGTACATACAGCTATAATTTTTGAAGTTGTTTTCTTAATATACTCATTCTCCTAGGAATTTGTCTTATATCTATGAATAGTCTACATTTGTCTCACTTAGCTACAATTATTCATCTGATTAGTTAATAAAGAAAAATTATAACAAGGATTTTAATAATTAAAAATATTTTACAGTTATTTAGAGGTAAGGCTTTATTACATTTTATAATTTGATATTTTGGAATCTTATGAGATAGGAGATAAACCCCAAAGTTGTTTTTTTTAATTATTAAATGAACAAAAGCGCAAATAATGTATTTAAATTGACTAATGCTATATGACTAAGTAATTGTAAAATAAATGTAGCTGCATGTCCTATTCCTAGCCACAGGAACATGCATTAAAATGGAACAATACAAATTATGCAAAATTATACTATTTGTGGCCACCAGTTGCAAATGATAATATAAATGGAATCACCAGGTGAACTAAGTCCTGTTGTAGATGAGAGATGGCTATTGAAAGCTCTCAAAAAAGGGGCGCCTGGGTGGTTCAGATGGTTAGGTGTTTGCCTTCAGCTCAGGTCATGATCCCGGGGTCCTGGGATTGAGCCCCACATCGGGCTCCTGGCTCAGCGGGGAGCCTGCCCCTCCCTCTCCCTCTGCCTCTACTCCTGCTCGTACTCTTTCTCTCTCTATCTGTGTCTCAAATGAATAAATAAAATCTTAAAAAAAAAAAAAGAAAGCTCTTAAAAGAAAGGTAAAGAAATGATATAAAGATCTGGTTCAACACTCATTTCATTTGCTTTTCCTGCTAGATACAGGGAAACCAGCATCACCCACAATCAGGAAGGAAAGTTATTTAGGTACTACTTATTTTTTTAAGAGAGAGCATGAGCGTTCTTAGGGGTAGGGGCAGAGGAGAGGGACAGAGAGAATCTTAAGCAGGCACCACACCCAGTGTAGAGCCCCATGCAGGACTCAATTTCAGGACCCTGAGATCATGACCTGAGCCAAAATCAAGAGCCAGATGCTTAACCGACTGAGCCACTCAGACACCCATAGGTACTATTAATATAAGCATTTTACAGACGTATAATGGCTACTTAGGGAGGTTAAGCAATTTCTTCAATAACCTCCCTGAACAGCCATTATACGTCTGTAAAATGCTTATATTAATAGTACCTAGGGGCGCCTGGGTGGCTCAGTTTTTAATGTTTCAAGTTAATATTATTTTCTTATATAAGATGTAGAGTTCATGACTCAACTGATTTATAACCAAATTGGCTATTTTCTCTTAATTCTTATTTCTCTTAACTCTCAAAATATCATATTGTTTGTCCATGAACTTGACAGGTGTATCCTCTTCATGTTATTTTCCATTTAATTATCTACATTCAAGTATTTTTCATAGTCTTACTGCTTTTTTTGCCTTTCTAAGACTCTTAACTTTGTTACTTTCAAATATCCCATGCCACAAAAGACATATTGTGTGCATGGAGTAGGAAATCTACCTCCTACCTGCTTTTTCTAAATTTAATCATTGTACTCATTTTCTAAGCTTCTATTTCTGGCTTTCGAGGGAGCCTGATCCGATTCCAACCTCCTTACTGCATGAACTCCTGAAGTTACACACAAGGTGCAGTTTAAGTTACTGTGTTAAAACAACACTGCTGACTTACAGAAGGAAGGAGAAAACTTAATTTGATTAAGCACAATATGTTGAACAAAGGCCATCATTTCCAGCTAGTTAGGGCATACAATGTAAATGTCTTGGGGGGGGAAAGGGGACAGAATTTCATCTGGGAATTATTGACATGGAGTTAATGAATCCACAGATGAAGCAATTTCTTATAGTTTGTAGAAACAAAAGGCAGAGTGTCAAGGGGAATCCCATACCAGATGAGTGTTGAAAATGTTGGTAGCCACTGCCAAAACACTCACCTTTGTGCAGACTTTCCTGAAGTGTTTCTTGTAATGCATATTGCAAGGAAAATTTTCAATTGGGAAAGTCTGCACAAAGGAGAGTGAATTTTTATCCCACAGAAAGATATTTACAACAGCCTCTCAGAAACTCCAGTGCAGAAGCGAAGTGTGGTTCGGTGGTCAGTGCTGCTAGAAAGTACCATGGATTAGAGCACCATGTTGGAGAAAAGCCACAACATAAATTGCAGAGAAAAGGAAGTGGGGATCCCACACTATAAGGAACGTTTATTTAACTTTATTTAATCACAAACAAACTTATTGCTTAAGGCAATTTTGGCATAATTTTTAAACATCTATTGAAGAAGGATTTTGCCATTTTAAAAGTGCTGACCTAGCCTTTTCAAGTGGAATTCAATAAAGTAGGATTTGCTTTTCCTGAAGTATATCCAGGAGAAAAATGT
Organism: Mirounga angustirostris; assembly: GCF_029215605.1. Taxonomy (NCBI): domain Eukaryota; kingdom Metazoa; phylum Chordata; class Mammalia; order Carnivora; family Phocidae; genus Mirounga; species Mirounga angustirostris. The sequence continues at coordinate 141,392,506 of NW_026991710.1, read as the reverse complement.
ATTTGGTATTGCTAGTAGAGGATGTTGAGAAATGTGTAGGGAACAGAAGGTTGAGAGAGGGAGAGAAAGGCTGGCTCTAACTTTAATCTGAACTACCTGAGGGAAAGACTATTCCTTTATTCCTTGACGGAGTACCTTTGGGACATTGTCTTATCCAGGTATTTAGTTTTATTATTCGTGTTTCGGTGATCATTTCTGTGGGACTAATTCAAAGCAACCAAATTTATTGCCTAATGCATTTCTCAAAAGACTGTGTATAAACAGTTTCCTAGTGTATTTTGAATCAGTCAATGACTTTTGGATAATCCCAATGGTTATTTCATTCTCAGCGTAAGGAGAACTGATTACTCCAGCTACTTGCCCAGGGAACTGAAACCCATAATTGCCATTTGAGACCCTTACCATTAAAATATTTATCTGTAATTATATCCAAAAGAATCATTTTATTCCAGGCTTTATATTATTCCTAGAAATGACTGAGAATCACCTAACTCATATTATAGAAGAATTCTGACATTTATAATGCAATTAATTTAAACATGGAGCTATATTTTCTTTTTTTTTTTTTTAAGATTTTATTTATTTATTTGACAGAGAGAGAGACAGCGAGAGAGGGAACACAAGCAAGGGAGTGTGAGAGGCAGAAGCAGGCTTCCCGCGGAGCAGGGAGCCAGATGCGGGGCTCGATCCCAGGACCCTGGGATCATGACCTGAGCCGAAGGCAGACACTTAATGACTGAGCCACCCAGGCACCCCTATATTTTCTATATTTATATGAATTGTGCATGTGTGCATTGAGAATGAGGAATGTAAGAGGGTCTTTGATAACCTCAGGTACTCCCGACCAGGTACTTACTGAAACCCTTAGTCATATGGTAAAGAGTAGCATCTCTGAGCTGCTCCTTATCTTCTGTCTTTCTGATTCTGTATTATTGAGTAAGCTTCTTTTATATATACCAGCTTTTTGATAGATTGCTTGCACACTTCTATCAGAAACTTTATACAATTTAGAGAGACTTAGCAGTTTTTCTGTTTGCAGTGCTTAGACTTCAATAGTAGTCTTATTAACTATTTAAGGTCTACTTTTCTCACTCCCAGGAATTATTTCTACAACATAGTGAATGCAGTTGCTCCCTAAATAACAGACCCCCCCAAATAGCCCCCCCTCCCTCTCTCCCCCCTTCCCTCCCTCTCCTCCTCCCCTTTCTTTATTTAAAGTGGTGAGCTGTGTTCCATGTTTTTCTCTAGTGGTAGTTTGAAAACTATTGTTGTCAAATTTCTCCAGTCATAGAAATACTGCCTGGCAGATTATACTTGAAAATGTCTCCACCATAGGGAAGAAGTGATTGGCATTAGGATAGCTAACAAAGAAAATATCTTAATGTGAACAACACCGTCATAGCCGTGTGTGCATCCGTGCTAGTAAGTTACTCAAGGCATAATCTTCCCTATAACCTTCCTTAGAGGGTCCTAGAGGTTCACTGCCAATAGGTTGCTCTATTTGATTTACCACTTCTTAAGGTTATATACCTAATTTATGAGGACACAGAAAATCTGTCACCCATTGATACCTAACTGAATAGATTGCGATTTTATTAGAATCTCTTATGTTCCATCGGTATCTTTTATAAGGTAAATTCTAACCACCTTGTTTAGTCTAAATAGACTTGCTCTTCTTGACAGGTACTGGTACCGACACTAATGCATGTATAATGCTGTTTCTTGGTAAGTTACTTTAAAAAAACAGGCACTTCTGCTATTGTTGGCTGTATAGGTTTTTACTAGACTAAGTGCCTTTGGAGAGTGACATTTGCAAATTGGGTGCCCTGTCTCTGAAGGTGTATCCTGGTTAGTACCAGGAAACTCCTGAGTACTAATTATACTTAAAATAGTCCCCTTCTGATCATTCACAATGGGTAACTTACCCAACTCATAGCAACAATTATATTCCAGTTGGTTCTAAGGGGTGTGAATTTTTAACAAAAAAAGTTCATATTACTAACATATGTATGTGATTAAAGATATTAAAATGTTCAGAACCAAAAGTAGTCACTGTTTATCTTACATTGTTTTATTGTTTGTCAAATATTACATGGGCTTTCCCAGACTAGCCTATTTTCTTTGCAGTTATTGACTAAAGAAAGGTAAGTACATTTGTGCATTTTTATTTATTTTTTTATTTTTATTTATTTTTTATTTTTTTAGATTTTATTTATTTGCGAGACAGAGAATGAGAGACAGAGAGCATGAGAGGGAGGAGGGTCAGAGCGAGAAGCAGACTCCCCGCTGAGCAGGGAGCCCGATGCGAGACTCGATCCCGGGACTCCAGGATCATGACCTGAGCCGAAGGCAGTCGCTTAACCAACTGAGCCACCCAGGCGCCCCATTTGTGCATTTTTAAACTCAAGTTGATTTAATAGAAACTAATGCTCCCACAGAGTAGATGTGGTTAAGATATAAATCTCTGTCATAGATAATATTGGTGGCTATTTTTCATATCTGATACCAACCCAGATCTTCTATATGTATATGTATATGTGTATGTGACATCATATATATATATCTATAGTGTGTGCACATACATAGATACATATATAAATCTGTTAATGTTAATAATTTTAAAAAGGGCACCAGAGATCAGAGAGGAAATAATGTACTTCTATATTTCATATTTGTTCTATTTTAAATAAATTATTAATTTTTCCTTGTGCAATATATCTCTTGGTAGTCCTCTGTCTTCTTATAAAATGTCTAAATTATTCTATTTTCCATTTAAGTAGATGGCCCCTTATTTCACATATATTATACTTCATTATCAATATAAAATATTTGCAGGGAGTTTAAGTCTACCTCTATTTTATAATCATTTAAAAAATCTTTTATTGAATGTTAAGTGGTGTTACTAGATATAGTTTTGAGAAAGATAAAGATTTTTTTTTCTTCTCCAAGAATTCATAGGCTATGCAATCAGTACATAGATACTATGAGAAGTAAAGACAAATAAGCGTCATCAAAAAGATGCAGAATAATTTCTGTGGCAGTTCTGAAGAAATTAGGGTGGGATAAATAGAACAGTTAGCATTTGACATAGACCAAAGATGATATATGACAGAGCAAGGAACCGGACCAAATTTATAGCAATAAGATTTCACAAGGAATTCAGTAGAATAGGGAGCCTCCTAAATTCTGGGTAGGATGTTCATAATTGATCCTTTCAGACTTTGCCTTCCAAATGTCAGCTACTATATATTTGGCATTAAATTGGACCTGCAGTGGCCAGTGGGTGTAATGGAAGAAATGACATTCAATTAAAAGATATCTATCAGGTGTTTGGCATACACAGGTGTTCTGCTAAGTGCTACAGGCATATAATTATAGGCATATAATTTCCATATGCTCCATTGTTATGAAATCAGTATTGTTGATGCCAGAATTAAAATATGCTGGCTAACGATGCTGTTACTCCTCGGTTAGTTCTATTTATGGACTGCAGGTTGAAGAGATATATTCCGTTGTAATATCATTCCCAAGGTACATATAAAAGGAGAACATAGTTGTAACAAAATAGGATGATACAGATCACTCTACTTGGTAAAATGGGCTAAAGCCCAGCCGTATAACAAATCCCTGAAGGACTGTGGTTGACATATCTGGCAGACAACTCCCACAGTACGCTTCTTCCTCTGCATATGAATAGATTACCTAAAAGATTTTATGTGTGGAGCTACTAACCATAAAAGGAAGGATAGTAATTTTAGCTGTGACACTTCTCCAGAAAATTATTTTTTTCTTAATCTATCAAACTACCTATGATAGGAAATTCAAATTCAACTTTTCAATTTTCTCCCAAGTTTTATCTCAGCTGCAGAAAAAAAGATGACTCTGAGACTCCTGTTTATGATTATTTCTTGGACAAGTTTGGGTCTGAGGCATTCTGGACCTCAGTAATGAATGGAGAGAAAACCTAGTTTCATTCCAGACATAGGAAATATTGAAGCTGGAGCAACAGGAGTTTCTAGCTGGCTCCTGTAGATGCTCTAAAAATCTGTATCCAGAAGCCTCCTTCTTCTCCCTAGCTGCACCACCTATTTGGTATCGACTTCTGTACCCATCAGTGTGAACTCAGTGCAGAGGTGGGGCCTGAGCCTGGGGACAGTGATACAGAGGCCATGTTTCCCAGGGAACTCAATGCAGTTCCTGCTGACCTCTGAGTAGAGGACCTGCCATCTGCATGAGTAAGCTGAAAAACCAGAGGAGAGAAATTAAATTCTTAAAACTTTTAAAGACAGGCTTCTGTGTGATATAATTTACCCATTTTAGGGTCAGAACAAGAAATCAATGCATCTGATTGATTTATTTTACCCTTGAAACCTGCCCAGATGTGGCTTCCAGATGATTTAGTGCTTTTTATTTGTTAGTACAGCAGGCATAGGAATCTTGCCATGGACTTGTAGTTGGAAAATCAAGCTGTGCAAGAGAAATGGTGTTACAGTGTGTATGTGAATTCAGTTCAGTTATTTCTCATTGACATAATAATGGGCAAGTTACTCTTTCTAATATGTTCAAGTCTCTTTTCCCCTAGAAGGTAAATTTGATGAGGAATGACACTATGTCCTCCTTGTCCCTGTAACCCCTACCTCTAGAAGAGTATTTCTCCAGAAAAGCAGGATCAGTAACACCTTGGATATTGTTAGAAACTTGTTAGGATCAGAAGTGTAAATTTTCATGCCCCTCCCCTTACCTACTATATCAGAAACCCTGGAAGTGGGGATACAGCAATTTTTGTTATAATAAACCCTACAGGTAATTCTGATGCAAGATATTTCTGGCAGATAGTAGACACATATCAAGATGGTTTAAAGGGTGAAACGTAATGATAACATGAGAGAGTGAACATTTCTCTTTTGTAAAAACACACGCCAAACATTGACAAAAGTTATTTCTCTTACAGCATGAATTTTTATAAGGTAAATACGGAATAACTTGACTGAGTTATGAAAAACACAGTTTGCACTACATGGAAAATGCTGGTTAAAATTTCAGAGCAATCAGGAGTTACCTCTAAGCCTGTGTTACCAGTGAAGATCTGTTGCTCAGGGCAAGGATGCAGTTGCTTTGTACCTGTAGGTGCCTATTTGGCTTCTGTTTTATTCTTTCATATATGAGTGATTGTTGTCAGCTATAACTTATTTTGATTTTGCATATGTGTGTTTTTAACTTAAAAAAAATATTTTTCATTTCTTAAACAAAGGCACAGTTTGTAAAGACTTGTGTGAAAAACACTGAGCTGATGGACCCGCTGGTGATGGAAGAACAAACTGTCCTAGCTCTTGGTGATCAATAGCAACCTTGCCCATTCTTTAGATGCTGCTCAGTAATCATCCATGTATTTTTGTCAGTCTGTCAAGGAACTTATTAACTATACTCAGTTTGCGGTATCCTCTTTATTATTGTAATTGCAACTGGAAAATGAATTTGCTGTATCTGACACTCTAACCCTCTCTACCTTCACTTCTCACCTTCCCATTTAAATAATGGACTCAACATCAACACCATAATTTGATAACATAATTTTTTAGGAATTAAATTCTTAAGTTATAACAAAGTAGCATATAATATTCTAAATAGATTAGACAGTCTAAAAATATTATTGACAGAAATTTTGAAATCAATCATAGCTGATGGCAAGGCCAAGCATCTTTTATAACTTTTTCTAATAGAGGCGAGAATCCAATTTTTTGAAACTATTAGGTATTTCTTAATTATTCTGCTCAATGAACAGAGCTGAGCAAATAGTACCAAACATAATGTTTGTTAGTTAAATCAGGACTTAGACAATTGAAAATAGATTATATTTGTATTCCAAATCAAATCACATATTTATTCAGGGCATACGGTGTACAGATTACCATGTTAAAGTGCTGGTAGGAAATATAATGAGTATCAGAAACCTCTTCTGACCCTAAGAATTGGTATAAAACATGAATTCAAATACATTGCAAATTCTAAGATCCTATGCATTGCTAATATAGGACAGTTCTATTTTTTTTAAGTTTATTTATTTAAGCAATTAAGTTTATTTATTTAGCACCCAACATGGGTGGCTTGAACTCATGACCCCAAGATAGAGAGTCACACACTCTACCGGCTGAGCCAGGATACACTCTACCGGTGCTCCAGGACAGTTCTGTTTTTCTTTGGGGAGGGAGGGTTTATTTATGTATAATTTCAATGTGTCCATAATGGTTGGCATGCCAGTAAATACCAAATATATTGAATTAGGCTTTATTAAATTGTCTTTTGTAGGTTAAAATCATAGAATATTAGCAATTTCTTATGGTACAGCATAATATTGTTTTAAAAGATTGCTTTACATTTTTTGAAATTCTGTTCTTTATGTTTGGCTAATGTTGCTATGAATTCTTTCTCTGGGTAACTTTGAGGAGTCTGCATAATTTCTGTTTGGTTGCATTCCCCATCCCATAATGTTCTTTGAAAACATAGGAGTGAAGATTTGAGGGAGACTTTTAGTGCCTGGTTGCATCACAAATTAATAGTATTGGGTGGCTTTGAAGAGTTGTTTAAACTTCAAAAATATATAGTCCTCTAAGAGAATAGTTTATCAAATAAGAGGAGCCCAACACATAGGGGACATTTTATACTGCTTAATATTTAAGTTTTACCTATATGTTATAAAATTGATATAAACAATTTAGGAAGTGGTCTTATGCTCATTTTTACAGTAAAATAATTATTCAACTATGTTACATTTGACTTTGAATTTCACATATTGCCAGCATTATTTCAGTTCCTCTTTTAGTCATTGTTTTGTGAATTGAATAAATTAAAATATGCAGTTTAATTTTTAGAAATACTAGCAACCTATTTTAATATTCAACTTGATAAAATCATCACTGCATGATGGGATTTGAGACTTTTGTTTTGAGAATTTGTGACTTTAGAGGTTGTCTAGGTTCTTTATTTTGTAAAAGAAAAAAAAAGTTATAAAAGTAAAAAGTAAATAACTAGCCCAGAGGTTGAGTTTAGAACCCAAACCTCCTCTCATGTGGTCCAAAGAAAGTTCCATTAATTCAGATTTTAGAAGCAGACCATATACTTCTTTATAGTTACATTTTATAATCCACCATAAAATTTAATGATGACAATTTTAACTACATTTTGAATGCTTTGTTTACTTTATTCAGTTTTGTACAATTCTTCTATACATTGCATACTCTTTCCCTTACAATCTCTGCTAACTTCCTTTTCCCTAACATAAATTCCAAATTATTTAGCTTCATATTCAAGGTCCTTCAAAATCCAGACCCCACCTATCTTGCAACATTATTGCATAGAAATTTCATTCCATTCAAATTTGCTTATCGTTATTAAAACAGCAAATAAACCAAATGAGATACCACCTCACACCCGTTAGGGTGACTACTGTCAATAAAACATAAAGTAACTAATGTTGATGAGAATGTGCAGAAATTGGAAATTGTTAATGAGAATGTGAAGTGGTGCAGCTGCTGTGGAAAACAGTATGGCAGTTCCTCAAAAGATTACAAATGGAATTACTATATGAGCCAGCAATTTCACTACTGGACATATATCCAAAAGAATTGAAAGCAGAGTCTCAAAGAGGTACCTGTGTTCATAACATCATTTACAATGGCCAAAAGGTGGAAGCAACTCACATCTATTCACAGATGGATGAATAAACAAAATGTGGTTTTTACAAATAATAAAATGTTACCTATCCTTTAAAAAGGAGCTTATGACACAGGCTACGATACAGATGAACATTAAAGATATTATGCTAAGTGAAATAGCCTATCACTCCACTTACATGAGATACCTAGAGCAGTCAAACTCATAGAGACAGAAAGCAGAATAGTGGTTGCCGGGAAATGAAGGAAGGTGGGAATGGAGAGTTGTTTAACGGGTACAGAGTTTTAGTTTCATAAGGTGAAAAATTTTGAAGTTCTGTGTCACAATGTAAATGTATCCAACACTACTTAACTGTATGCTTAAAAATCATTACGATAGTTAATTTTAACTTTTGCATATTTTACCACAATTTTTAAAAAAGCAAATGAATGGATAACTTTTTAATGTTGTTCCTATATCTAAAGTAAGACCTCTTTAAATTTCCTGCTCTTTCATGAAGCTTTCCCTGAGAAAACAAATACTGAATGATTTTCCTCTAATTGTGTACTTTTTCAGTGGTCTCTCCATGTAGTGTACATAACCCAGGGTGCATAAAACAATCCACTGTAGTACATAAAAAACAGATTTGAAATTTCATTATTTATTTTTGCTAAAGGAAGCAATTAATATATTTTAATATGTAATATACAGAAGTACATGCACATATGCATAACTTATAAACACATATATAGAAATAGGCAGAATGCATACAGAAAACTTTACTGATGAGGATACTAGATAAATAACAGCTCTCTAAGACTGGTTGTTTATACTGTGTCTTTGGCTTACTTTGGAAAGTACATGTCACGCTTCCATAGTTAAATTATAGTCTCCTCAATGACAAGGCTTGTGTTTTAGATACTTATACATTTCTAATTCTATAACTGTGTTACTTATGAATTTAAGAAAAATGTTAATACATGTTGGCCTCTTATACCATTTCTTGAGTACTCAAAAAAAAAAAAAAGAAATCTAATCATGTCCATGCTATTGGCAAATATAGAAGACAAAACAATGACATACTTTACCTTCTAGAAGATAATGACTAACAAAAATAATAAGCATGTGATGATCCATGTCATGCGTATGGATCAAATGATCCATATAATGGTATGGAAATAAGATGTTGGCCTTGGAACCAAGGGAGTGACAAAAGTGGAGGTAAACAGTAGCCTGCAGGGAAGCATTGCACCATGAACCATGCATATGTCTTCCTCAAACATTGCCAGCATGCTGATTCCTGGGATCCCATCCAGGCTCACTAGCACAAGCGTCTCCTACTTAAAGCTCTGCACCAAGTTGCAGCTAGTCTAGCCACATTCAATTAGAACATAGGCAGAGTTCAAATGTCAGGCTACTTTTGATCATCTGGCTGTTTTTGAAGTACCTGTTTCAGGGAGTCAGCCTGGAACACTCAAAGCACATGACAGCTCACCAAGCAGTTCAAATCAAAGTGCTTTCCTAGTACCTTCAGCCAAGGATTTTTATTGACCATTTCTCTGTTGTATTTTATGTCTCAGAGCATTTCAAAACATCATTCTGTAACAAAAAGAATTCTGTCTGCCTTAGGGCCAACTAATTCAGGATTCTGCAAACTGACAGAAAGGAAATGGCATGCCAGTATTTTAACATTTTTCCCCTTTTCCACAAGTGTTAATAACAAGTTCTCTTGTTCCTTTCCCCAGTCAATACCGTACATCTATGCTGTAGTCATTTGAAGAGCTAATTGATAAAAAAACTCTACTCTCTATTCCAGCAGTTTGTACCTTGCAAATTTCAATTTTAATTGAAACAAATAACTGAAGGATATATAAAATTAAATGTTGATTTCTTCTCTGTATTTATGGGTCTGTTTCTGCTTTTTGTTTGTCCGTTTGCTTTGTTTTTAGATTCCAAATATAAATGAAATCATGGTATTTGTCTTTCTCTATCTTATTTCACTTAGCATAATACTCTGTAGGTCCATCCATGTTGTCTCAAATGGCAAGATCTCAGGCTTTCAGTTATGGAACGAATAAGTCACAGGGATGAAAGGCACAGCATTGGTAGTATAGTGAATGCAATTGTAATAGCTTTGTGTGATGAAGGTGGTAACTACACCTGTGGTGAGCATAGCATAATGTATAGAGTTTTCCAATCACTATGTTGTACACCTGAAACTAATGTAACATTGTATGTCAACTATACTTCAGTAAAATAAAATTTAAAAATTAAAAATTAAATGCCAGTCAAAGGGATGGCTACTGTAATTAGTATGGCAGTTATAATGTACTGTTAGCGTATTGAAGTTTAGATTTCTATGCACAATTTTTTTTTTCCTTTTTTTCTTTTTGAGAGAGTGCATGCACATGCAAGTGGGGGGGGAGGGACAGAGGGAGAGGGAAAGACGGAATCTTAAGCAGACTCCCCACCAAGCACAGAGCCTGGTGTAGGGTTTGATCTTACAACCCTGAGATCATGACCTGAGTGGAAATCAAGAGTTGGATGCTTACCCCACTGAGCCACCCAGGTGTCCCTCTACGCACAATATTTTTGAACAATTCCATAAGAGCACTACCATCTAATAGTCTAAACTAATTGTAAGAGCTATTGTGTGTAGGTTATAGGAAATTTGATTGTGATTTGATTCAGGTTATGAATCAGATGGCTCCTGGCTTTGATTTTAGTAGTTTCATGAAAATGTTCACAGAATTTAGATATTACAAATATTTCCCAAATTTGGCTGCATAATTAGAAATCACTGAATCATTATGTGATTGACATATGAATCATCAAAGCTTTATAGATATTGTTTTTGTTTTTCTGTTTGTTTTGTTGCATATAGAGGAATTGTTGCTTATCAGTGTTTTTTGAAGCTAAGCTATACAGTGATGGCTGGTGTTTAATTATTAAAATAATCCTGAGAATTAGAATTCCAAACTGTAAAAAAGTAAGCATAAATCATAATTTAAAAATCTAGGATCCTCCTCTTATATTGTGGCTTAATTTCAATGCTCTGCTTTCTTCCAAGTCCAAAACAATGTGAGGGTAATGAGCATAATCTCAAGTTGCTGTTTGCTTCTTCAAAGCACCCTCTTTAAGGATAAATATCTGCATTTTCTTGAAGAGAACAGCAATGTTATTTTCCATCAGACTTTCAAATTTAGTGTGTTTAAACCATAATTCTTTAAGTTACTAGAGACCCTGAAATACTGAATCCCTCCAAAAGCTTTAATCTGTATGTTACTGGTTCGAAGAAGGAAATTTAGTAAATTTTTCAACAAGCTTCCATATCCTAGATATCTGATTGAATAAAAATTAACAATCTCTAACTTGCCTCAGATCCTCTATTGTCTATGAAATGGTAAATGAATAGTGCCTAGCTTGAAAAAGAAACATATCTTCCTTCCTTCATTATATTATAATGAATTTTGCAGTATGAAATGCCATATCAGTTTCCATTTTGATATAAATGAATGCTTGATACTTTTTCTTCTTTTTTTTTTCTATGTGATCATTTATGGCTACTGAGATTAACTTTTTTGTGTATAAATCAAACTTCTCAAATTGCTTACTCATAAGGCACTACTTACCTACTATTAAAGGATTGATTTGATCTAATATATTTTGTGATTTAACCAAATTTTATGAAAACTTACCTGGGTGGATATTTTTTAGTATGTTATTAATTGGCAAATTCAGATTAGAATCAATTTTCTCTTTAAAATCATCCATTGTTGCGTTTCATAAATATGTATACAGGTTATGCACAATAAAGTCTATAATATTGTTAGATTATTTATTTTTTTTTAAAGATTTTATTTATTTATATGACAGAGAGAGATAGCAAGAACAGAACACAAGCAGGGGGAGTGGGAGAGGGAGAAGCAGGCTTCCCGCCGAGCAGGGAGCCCGATGTGGGACTCGATCCCAGGACCCTGGGATCATGACCTGAGCCGAAGGCAGATGCTTAACGACTGAGCCACCCAGGCACCCTAGATTATTGATAATTTAAAAATTGCCTTGCAAATTACCATGCACATAAGAAATTACACCAAAGTGATTAAAATATAAATAAAAAATAAAAGTTGCACTCTATAGCATTAAACAACTATGACTTACTTACAGCATTACAGTATACCAATTTCAGGTATGTGAAGGAAAATGAGCTAATGAGAAAAAAAAACAGGTCTTAAACTATTTTACCAATTATCTGAAAAAAATATGTTAATGATACTCAGTTCTGTGTCTAAAATATTAATCACAATATTTTTTCATGCAAATTGGATGAATTATGTATGTTTTCCCAACCTTTATTTTTTGTGGTTTGTTCTTAGGATGTTTGGATGATGATATTCATAATTAAAATTATGATCTATAATAATCTGTGATAATTCAAAATAAATATGATAACATTACTTGCAATTTTGCCATGCATCTTTTATAGAATGAACCAACATGAACCTGTAATTCATAAGATAAGAAGTAAAAACACGGGCGCCTGGGTGGCTCAGTTGGTTAAGCGACTGCCTTCCACTCAGGTCATGATCCTGGAGTCCCGGGATCGAGTCCCGCATCGGGCTCCCTGCTCAGCGGGGAGTCTGCTTCTCCCTCTGACCCTCCTCCCTCTCATGCTCTCTGTATCTCATTCTCTCTGTCTCAAATAAATAAATAAAATAAAATCTTAGAAGTAAAAACACACGAGACATTTTTATTATATCGCTATACGTTTAGTACAGTAACATTCCTTATCTTCTCTCCTAATCGTAGTCCCTGGCAAATATTCCAGGTCAGAATATACTATTATACAATGAAAGTTATTGTATCTAAGAGCTATGTTTTTGGTCCTATTGTTTTTTAAAAAATCACCTAGTTAATAACTTAATGGAAAAAATTTAAAGCAGCGGCATTTTGGATTGAGTCTGAAGTTGTTGAACCATTACTTGGTAGCTGTGCAAGAAGTTGGCTGGCCACTTGCAAATAGAGCTCACAATCCTGCTTCCCAAACTCTGGTAAATTTATTTATTTTGTCCTCCTAAAAACTTATTTTAAAAATAGAAACCATTACAAAATTCCTTCAATTCCATATACAGTACTCAGGAAGTTTTGTTTTGTTTTGTTTTTTACATGAGAACACATGAGATTATCAGTTTTGGCATGAAGCAAAATATTAAATGTAAATTAAATCCAAGATTAGATTATTTTTTACAAGGCAGAAATTATCAAGGGACATATGGTTTCCTGCTGAAATTTCATATGTGCACTATCCATTTCTTATGTTAATAAGCATTTATTAAATGATACATTTTAGGACACTATATTTTTTACACAGTTCAGACATAAATTAGTAATTAGTGAGTGATTTCAACATTTTAGAATTTTAATTTTCATAGTTAATTTATTCTTTTTTTTAAAGATTTATTCATTTATTTTAGAAAGAAAGAGAGTTCACGGGGGGGAGGGGCAGAGGGAGAGAGAATCCTGAAGCGGGGAGCCTGATGGGAGCACGATCCTAGGACCCTGAGATCATGACCAGAGCCGAAATCAAGAGCTGGCTGCTCAACCGACTAAGCCACCCAGGTGCCCCTAGTTAATTTATTCTTATCTATTATATTTGAAATATTAATTACTTAATGATGTTATTACATTACTGAATAAGGTAGGCTAGGAAATAAATTTTTATATTTAACATAATTCTTTTGAATTATAATAAATTCAATAACATTGTCTATGAATTTTTTCATACTAAGCTACAGCTATCAAGAAATCTCTTACCCCTGGTAATAGCACATGAATTATATTTTACCCCAAAAATCCAGGGATCAAAGTAAAGAACAATGGTAAATAAGCTTGAAAGAGATGTCACTAGGTGGATAGCAATTTCAGTGGTATTTTGAGTACATATAGCCAGAAAACATTAATAATTGCCATTCTGTATATACTGTAAAAGTCAGGGTTCTCCAGAAAAACAGAACTGAGACAGAAAGAATGAGAGAGAGAGATTCTAATTATTTGGCTTACACCATTGTGAAGAAGAGCCTTGGCAAGCCCAAATCTGCAAGGTAGGCTGGCAAGCTGGAAACATGGGAAAGAATAGCAGCTTGATTTCAAAGGCAGTCTGTTAGCAGAATTCTCTCTTCTTCTTGGTAGATCAGTTTTTTCCAAATAAAGTCTTCAATTGATTGCACGAGGCCCACCCATATTGTGGAGAGTAATCTGTTCTACTCAAAGTCTACTTACTTATTATTAAAGGTTTATTTATTTTAAAGAGAGTGAGAGCATGCACAGAGTGGGAGGATGGGGCAGAGGGAGAGAATCTCAAGCAGACTCCCTGCTGAGTGTGGAGCTCAGTGCAGGGCTCTATCTCACAACCCATGAGATCATGACCTGAGCCTAAACCAAGTTGGATGCTTAACCGACTGAGTCACCCAGGCTCCCCAAAGTCTACTGACTTAAATGTTCCTCTTATCTAAAAAAGTACCTTTGCATCAACATCTAGGATAACATTTGACCAAAATTCTAAGTATAGTGACCTAGCTAAGTTGATATATAAACTTAACCATCATATATACTATGTGCTATTTTCTAAAGTCATTACAAAAATACTATAAAATAGGCATATTACACACTATTTATATATGAGGAAAAAGTGGTGAATATAAGTCAAACAACTAGTAGATGACAATGGTGGATTTTGAACTTGGGTTCTTATTTTATAACTTTTTTTTTTTTTTTAATCCAGAGAAACAGAATATCAATAAGCTTTTGCTATTAAGTTAACCTCCCAAAATTTAGTGCCTTAAAGACACTTCTGGTCTGGGCTGGATCAGCTGCATTCTGTTAGCCTACATTGTGTCTTTGTTCAGCTGGTTGCTCAGCTGAGGCTGAAGAGTCTAGAATGGCCACATTCACATACCTGGCCGTTGGCTCAATGCTTCCTGGGTTGATGAGGATACCCAGGCCATGTGTCTTTCCTCATCTGGCAGACTAACTCAGACTTTCCCTCATGGTGATCTCAGAGTTTCAAGCCCCAACCTGTAAAAGTTCTTTAAGCCTCTGTTTGTGTTACCTTTTGCAACGTCCCATTGGCCAAAGCAAGTCACATTGCTGACTCAAGCAAAAGGTGGAGGGAAATGGACACCATATTAGTGATTCTATCATTGAATAATAAATTATCACAAATTTAGTGGCTTAAAACAACATGTATTTATTATCTCTCAGTTTCCATGGATTAGGAGCGCAGACAATTCTCAGGTAGATCTTTTGCTCAGGGATTCATAAAACTGCAATCAAGTATGGGCCAGGGATAGGGTTTTATATGAGGGTTAGGAGTCTCTTCCACACTCACCTGAATGTTGGCAGAACATTAAATACCTTAACTATACCTACCTCCAAGATCCCTTCACCTTTGCCATATAATGCAGCCTAATCATGAGAGAAATATCCCATGATAGTCGCTGGTCCTGCCAGTGCTCAAGGGGAGATAATATAGGTGATGTAGAACAGAGACTGGCAATTATGGTGGTTATCTTAGACTTTTGTCTAACATAGATGGGAGGATGTGCAATATCATATTGCAATAGTATGCATGCAAAAAGGGGAACATTTGCTGATATTTTTAAAATCTCCCACAATAAAAAATTACACAAATTAAGGAAGGGAATATTACAACCCTACTCAAAAATGGGAGACATATAATTACAAACTAGGAAGCACAGGAAAGCTCAATAGGTTTAAGTTTAGAAGTGGAGTGGTACCTTGGGTGCTGTGGAATTGCTTTGCTTTTGCTTATATCTACATTTAATACCCTTCTTATTTTGTGCCATCCTACTGCTATGACACAAATATCTGGCACACCACACCCTACTAATCTGGAAGTGATTGGAGAAAATAGGATTTGATAACTGACCTTGAGTTAAATAGCTACAGCTCCATGTTTAAAAACCTGTTTTATCCAGATTTCTGTATGTTTGCATTGGTCTCTAATAATTGAAGAGGTGAACTCTAGACATCATATTTAAGTTTGTCTCTAACATTTATCCTCTGAATGTTAGCATCTACTGGTTCTTCTTTTTCATTCAGTAGGTTATCTTTTTTTTTTTTTTTTGAGAGTACTCAAAGAATCATTTTTTAAAATTTTATTTATTTACTTATTTTTATGTAGGCTCCATGCCCAGTGTGGAGCCCAATGTGGGGCTTAAATTCACAACCCCGAGATTAAGACCTGACCTGAAATCAAGAGTCAGATGCTTACCCGACTGAACCACCCAGGCATCCCTCAAAGAATCATTTTAAAATTAATAGAAAATTTCTGCTTCTGGGAAGCTATGCTAGACACATTTTTCCCCAGTCCTTCTGTTAAGTACAATTGGAAACCTAGAAAGTATGTATAAAACAAAATAGGAAGACTCTGAAACCTGGAGAGAAGGTAGATTAGCTAGTGACCTCAGGAACCAAGGAATGACATCTAAGTGAGTTCCTTGGGTTTTCTTTTGGCTTAATATACCCAAAACTTGGGTATACCAATGGGTACAGACCAAAAAAAAAAGTCCTAACAAAAGCCTTTTCTCTCTCTAGCCAAAAAATAATGAAAGGATCAACCTAGGAAGACTAAAAACTTTTAGGCAATAATTGCTCTACTGCAGCTAAATAAGATAGAAAAAATTATAGTCAACCATCACTCTTCACCTATCACCTGCCAGGGGGCTGTCAGAGAAGCAGAGTAGGGAAGTGTGACTTTCATCCTTACTGGGTGGAAATGATCCCACACCCTCAATCTTCAACTGAGATGTCAGTGCAGACATGCAGTGAGCCTAGACTTCTACTCCCACCTGGAAATAATGAAGCACACTCCCTATTTCCCACTGAAGTGGTATAAGAGGAAGCATGGGTAAAGTCAACTTTCATGATCACCCAATGGTAATGAGACCCCTCCACACTATTTTCAGTAGAAGCCAGATGAGCTACAGTAATGAGGCACTTGTACTACTCATTAGTGATGGCCAACTAGGGAATAGGAACTCCCATACCTATTCAACATAACCAGGCAGCATAGACCCTCCGTGACACACAGATTGATAAAGCTGAACTTCTGACACCATCTGGTATGAGACAGTGACTCCCTTATTTCCCCTGCCAGACTAGTGTCAGAAGTAGTTAGCTAAAACAGAAAATTAAGATCATACCCACTGCTGATGTTATTATTTTATAAAACTAATACCCAAATGTCAAGATTTTCATAGAAAACTGTTCATCATTCCAACAACCAGGGAGATATCCAACTGAATGAAAAAGAACCAATAGATGTTAACATTGAGAGAATAGATATGTTAGAATTATATGACAAATATTTTAATCCAGCCATAATAAAAAATACTTCAGTGATCAATTACAAACATATTTGAAACAAAAAATAATAAAGTTTTAGCAAGGAAATGGAATATCTCAGGGAAAGAGAAGATATAAAAAAATGGAAATTCTTGAATTGAAAAACACAAAAACCAAAATAAAAACTTCAGTGAATTGATTCAATGCATAGTGTAGGAAACAGAGGGAAGACTCTGTGACCTTGAAGGTATAACAATAAAAAATATGCAATATAAACAGAAAATATACACAAAAATAAATAAAAGGAGAGAAGAGATCCCTCAGCACCTGCAAGATTATAACAAAAGATCTAACATTTGTGTCATTGAGTCTTGGAAGGAATGGGAAAATCAGATAGGGGGCTGAAAAAGTACTCAAAGAGAGAACAATGGAAAACTTCTTAAATTTGGCAAAAGACATCAACCAGCAGATTCAAGAAGCTGAGCAAATCTCAAACAGGATAAACCTAAATAAATCCATACCTAGATACATCATAGTCAACTTCTGAAAACTAAAGACAAAATAAAAATCTTTAAAGCAATAAGAGGCAGGCTATATTTACCTAGAGTGGAAAACCAATTTGAAGGACAGTGGATTTCTCATCAGAAATAATGGGGCCAGAAGGAAGTGACACAATGTATTTCATGTGCTGAAAGAAAAGAACTGTCAACCCAGAATCTTTTGTCAAATTAAAATACTCTTTGGCAACAAAAGAGTAATCAAATTCTCAGACAAAAACAAAACAAAACAAAACAAAAAAACACCAGAAAATTTATACCCACCAAATCTTCCCTAAAAGAATGGCTATTGGGAGATCTCAAAATAGAACAAAAATGATAAAAGAAAGAAACTCAGAGCTTCAGAAAGAAAAAAAAAAAGTACATGGTAAAGAAAAATATGAGTAAGTACAAAAACTTTCCTTCTCCTATTGAGTTTTCTCAATTATATCTGATGGTTGGAGCAAATATAAGTAATGTGATCCTAAATGTTTATAGAAAACATATACAAGACAATTATATTGTAAATGGCATAAAGGGACAGAAAAGGTTATATGGTTTCTATAGTTCACTCAAGCTGACAAAATAACACCACCAGTAGATTGTGATGTTACAGGTATATAATGTAATATCTAGAGGGACCACTTAAAAGAAGCTATGCAGAGATACACTCAAGAATGCTATCAGAAAATGACCAAAGG
Source organism: Mirounga angustirostris (assembly GCF_029215605.1). Taxonomy (NCBI): domain Eukaryota; kingdom Metazoa; phylum Chordata; class Mammalia; order Carnivora; family Phocidae; genus Mirounga; species Mirounga angustirostris. The sequence continues at coordinate 141,374,253 of NW_026991710.1, read as the reverse complement.
ACATGAAGGAGCATTTCACTAAAGAGGATATACAGATGATAATAAGCACATAAAAAGATATTTAGATTGAATGGAGCACTGGGTGTTATATGCAAACAATGAATCATGGAACACTACATCAAAAACTAATGATGTAATGTATGGTGATTAACATAACATAATAAAACTAAATTAAAAAATATATTTAGTATCACTAGCCATTAAGGAAATAGAAATCAAAATCACAATGAGATATCATTACATATCACAATGCTAAAATAAGAAATAGTGACAACTTTAAGTACTATTGAGGATGTGGAGAAACTGGATCACTCATGTGTTGCTGGTGGGAATGAAAATGATACAGCCACAGTGGAAAACAATTTGGCAGTTTCTTAAAAGCTAAACACATAGCTACTATATGATCCAACAATTATAAATTCCTGGGTAATTACACAGAGAAACGAAAATTTATGTTCATACAAAAACTAGTGCATGAATGTTTATGTCAGCTTTATCTGTAAGTCAAAAACTAGAAACAGCCCAAATGTACTTCAAAGGATGAATGTTTAAATAAACTGTTTCATCCATACCATGAATTAAAACTCAGTAATAAAAAAGGAATACATTGTTGAAACATGTAACGATCTGCATGAATCTCTAGAATAGTATGCCCAGTGAAAAAAGCCAGTCTCAAAAGATTATACACCATATGATTCTGTTGGCATGGAATTTTTAAATGACAAAATTATACAAATAAAGAAGAGATTAGTGGTTGCCAGAGGTTAGGCAGGGGGTGGGGTTAAGAGGGAAGTGGCCATGACAATAAGAGAAAATATGAAGGATCCTTATGGTCATGTCAGTGTTCGGAATCTTGATGATACAACCAGGATATTGACATTGATATATTGTATTATAGTTTTGCAAGATGTTACCATTTGGGGAAATGGGGTAAAATGTACACAGAACTTTATTATTTCTTACAGTTGCATAAGAATCTAAGACTATTTCAAAGAGTTAAAAAAAACAATGATGATGTTTAAATAAAACACCCTCTGAGGATCGTGGAAAATACTGAGAGATAAAATTTCCATTCAGTATTTTGAAATTATCTGACAGAGAAAGAAATATATAAATATATATTTATAAATATGTAAGTTTAATAATAAATGTAATTTATAATTATATAAATAAATAATAAATGTATATAATAAATATAAATTATGATATATAAATATTATAAATATAATTTATAATTATAAATATATTAAGTTATAAATAAATAGATTTAGTCAAAATATATTGGCAGGCTCAATCTGGAATTGTTCATAAGGGCACTGGTACTGTTAAGGTCTAATGATGAAGGCCTGTGGGTCTGACTTCACAAGATTCAGAAAGGAGAGCTGAAACTGAGCCACCTGACTTGAGCCAGTTAGCTAAAGGCTCAGAGTTTTTAAAGGGCGGTAAGCAAAACTCCTCTCAACCTCTTAGAGAAGCAGTAATAATGGACAAAGTCCTCACTGGGTATTGAGTAAATGAACAGTCATCAGGAAGATATTAGATATTCTCTAACGCTGTAGGGTAGATACTGGTTTCAAGCAAAATAGCATGAAAAGTGAGAACTAGGGAATTCCACAGGGCCCTAGAAGAAGCGAAGACAAAACTCACCCACCAAGGATACTTTTTTTTAAAGATTTTATTTATTTATTTTACACAGAGAGCATGGGCAGGAAGGAGGAACAAGGGGAGAGGGAGAAGCAGGCTTTCCACTGAGCAGGGAGCCCGACATGGGGCTTGATCCCAGGACCCTGGAATCATGACCTGAGCTGAAGGCAGACGCTTAACTGACTGAGCCACCCAGGTTCCCCCCAAGGATCCTATCATCACCCAAGAAACATGGAAAACAAAACCATGGGAAACAAACTTCACTGAAGTAGATTCAGAGGGAAAAAAAAAATTCAAACCACTTAAGGAAAAGGATATGTTAACAGATTCAACTGAAATAGTAAATTTCTTCCCAAGATCTAGAAATAATACCATATGGAGGTTTTAACATAAGTTCATTGTAGTTGCATCTTTTTTTTTTTTTTTTAAGATTTATTTATTTATTTTAGAGAAAGAGTGCATGGGGTGGGGTGGGGGGAGGGCAGAGAGAGAGGCAGAGCCCTTCTTAAGCAGACTCCACACTCAGCATGTAGCCTGACTCCTGGCTAGATCTCACAACTCTGAGATCACAACCTGAGCCAAAACCAAGAGTCAGACACTTAACTGACTGTGCCACCCAGGTGCCCCCACTGTATTGCATCTTATGTGAAGTTAGAGAAAGATCATGAAAAAATGGGCAACCAATATATTTATAATGTTATTTTTAATCTTTAAAAGAACCCTCAATGAAATGATTAAATGCTGTTAATCTTGGGATCCAAATATATGAATGCTTGTTATGTTTTGCTTACAGTAGTTTGTGCTTTAAACTTTTAGAAAAAAAAAGCAAAACTCAAAAAAATGAGAAGTACTGGAATTAGATGGAGTACCTGACTTAGGGCATAGTGGGCCCTTGATTCAGCTGCTTTTCTTTATTAGATACAGACAACTTGAGAGCAGAAGAACCAAGAATACGACTTACAATAAAATGTCACTATGCTCTGGTTGATAGACTTAACATAACAATACACTTTATTGAAGGCATCTCGAAGGTCTCACTATGAAACAGAGCTTTTTTTGCAGGACTATTTATATTGTATCAACAAATTCCTCTGGCAATGAATAAAAAGGACCTACAAAGGATAAACAATGTTTAAAATCCACAAAAGCATAGCTCATTAAAGCTGAAATCTAAAACTCCATGCAAGAAAACTAACAAATTATTTAAGAAATGGTTTGGCAGAAAGGGAACAGTGGAAGTTTCCATACAGAGAAATGGAAAATGAAGGCTTAGTTTCACATTGGCTATTCCCTATTTGGCCCTTTTTGAATAGTTAAGACATAACATAAAAAATAACCTCAAATGCTTAAATATATATATAAATAATTTGTTTTGTTTCCTTAGATAACTTTTTTTTTAACTTTATTCAAATTCCAGTTAGTTAACTAACAGTGTAATATTAGTTTCAGGTGTACAATATAGTGATTCAGCACTTACATACGACATCCAATAAGTGAACCCCTTATTCCCCATCACCTATTTCACCCATCCCCCCACCCACCTCCTCTCTGGTAATCATCTGTTTGTTTTCTATAGTTAAGAGTCCGTTTCTTGGTTTTCCTCTTTTTTTCCCCTAAGATCCTTTGTTTCTTAAATTCCACATCCTTAGATAACTTTTCTTTAAATATCCTTGATCCGGGGTGCCTGGGTGGCTCAGTCAATTAAGCGTCTACCTTTGGCTCAGCTCATGATCCTGCAGTCCTGGGATTAAGCCCCTCATTGGGCCCCCTACTCACCCGGAGGTCTGCTTCTCCTTCTCCCTCTGCCTGCTCCTCCCCCTGCTCGCTCTCTCTCTCTCTCTCTCTCTCACTTGCTCTCTCTCAAATAAATAAATAAAATCTTAAATTAGTTAATTAATTAGTTAATATACTTGATCTTTCCAACAAAATGCTGATGCCATTGTTGACATTAGAAATATTCTGGGCTTCATGAATTCAGAAAATGAAACATACAGAGGGGTTTTTTGAACAATATAAATAATATTTAACAGAAATTCAAACTACAGGGAGAGAGAATCTCGGTATCAATGATTTGTAGTACCTTATGCCCTAAGATGTAAATTAGCATAGCCAATTAGTTCAGAAGACTTTACTCTTCTATGGCTACCAACAATTTTATAGATAAATGCATAACATCATTATTGTTGACCATACTTACATAAATATAATAGCAAATTAAGAGAAAAGCATTTTTATTGTTAATCTGTTTATACATTGAAAATTCAGATTTGCCATATTTTTTTTTTAAAGATTTTATTTATTTATTTGAAAGAGAGAGAATGAAAGACAGAGAGCATGAGAGGGAGGAGGGTCAGAGGGAGAAGCAGACTCCCTGCCGAGCAGGGAGCCCGATGCGGGACTCGATCCCGGGACTCCAGGATCGTGACCTGAGCCGAAGGCAGTCGCTTAACCAACTGAGCCACCCAGGCACCCCCAGATTTGCCATATTAATGGTAAATCTTCACAGGTCTAAATCAGAAAGAATAAAACTGTCCAAATCCTCCCAGAAGAAGCTTGAGATATTAAACAAAATAGAAGTGTGTTTATAGAACTATTCAGCATAGTAGAGGTGCTGATTGATAGAAGCACAAATTTTCCTAATTAACAGAATGATAAAGAGAGAAGGAAGAGATAGAATGAGAGAATAGTTCGATTCCCTAATAAAAAACGTTCTCAAGCTAAATATAGAATTCTGTAGTCATATATCTTTGGAAACAAGGGATTCATTACCCAAAACATTTTTTGTTTGATTATGTGTTTGTTTTTTTCTTGTCTAATTTCTAATACCTTCTAGCAAAGCAGGTATTTTTAACATACTCTTGGATAAAAGATGCTGAAGAGAGCCTCTTAGACTTATATGAGAAAATAGGACTTGGGCTTCTACTTAGGATGTAGAAAGTCCCAAAAGAAAGTTGACCCCACTTGAGTATTCCCACTTGAACACAGAGAAAAAACCTAGTAATCTAAAAATTTATATTTTTTTCTTTAGCTCATCAGAAAGCTATAGTAGTAGGATAGTCAAACTGAATTCCAAAGAGAGACAAGATCTCTCTACTGAGGACAGACCACATGAACTGTTTGAGGTCATGTGAGAAAAAAGTAGCTGCTTTCCAAGCAATAAAAAAAGCCAGGAGATTTTCTGAGTTACTAAAGCTCAAGTATGGGAATATGGTCAGTGTGAGACACTTGGGAGCTCCAGACATAACAGGGGTTTACATTTGCTGCTAAGTTCTTTTTTTTTTTTTTTTTTAAGATTTTATTTATTTATTTGACAGAGAGAGAGATAGTGAGAGCAGGAACACAAGCAGAGGGAGTGGGAGAGGGAGAAGCAGGCTTCCTGCAGAGCAGGGAGCCTGATGCGGGGCTCGATCCCAGGACCCTGGGATCATGACCTGAGCCGAAGGCAGACGCTTAACGACTGAGCCACCCAGGCGCCCCTGTTGCTAAGTTCTTTTCCATGGGCTTTCACTGGTGCTCAGGAGATAGATTTGGGGCAGGGCAAAGATCTGAGACCCTGAATGGTGCAGTTGTTAAGCCTCTGGGAGAGGGGCAACAAACCCTCTCATCCCTAATGAGATCCCTTGGTTTGGGGGGAGGGAGGAGTAAAAGCAAAACTCCTTTGCTCTAGGGCACAGATTGCAAACCATTTTGACCCCTAGCCAGTTTCCTTCTATAGCTGAAGTAGAAGCAAAATCTTTTTTTGGGAGGAAAGGCAGGACCCCTCCAGAGCAGGGGAACAAGTAGAACTGAATTACCTATAGAACAGGGCAGGTAACACTCACATACACAGGAACAATCACAATCACAGAGAGAAGACAGAGTTTGGCCACAGCTGAGAAGAGAGACAGTGCTCAAAAGGACACACCAAAAGGCCTAAGAGATATAACTAATAAGCCATTGTTGGAGATAGAATGGTATCATAAAATGATTCAATTCAAAAGACAGGGAAAAAAGGAATGGGAAATAGATGGGGCAAACAGAACGCAGCTAGCAATATCTGAGGTTTAAATTCAATCATATCAATACATACAATAAATGTGAATGTCATGCAAAATGTGTACATATTTAACAATAGAACTTTAATACACATGAAGCAAAAATTGATAACACTGATAAGAAAAATAAACAAAGAGTAAGTCTTATGGTTGAAGAATTCAATATTTGTCTCTCCATAATCAACAGAACAAGCAATCAGAAAATCAGTAAGGTTATATAAGACCTGAATAACACTATTAACCAACTTGAAGTAATTGACGTTTTTCAAACATACCACCCAACAAAAGCACAGTGCACATTCTTCTCAAGTGAACATGGAACATTCACCCAGGTAACTTGTATTCTGGATCCTTAAACAAATTTGAACAGAATTGAAATCATATAATGTATATTATCTAACAGCAAAGTAATTTAAACTAGAAATGGATAGCAGGATGATGTATGGGCCATTTCACAAATATTTGGAAATTAACACACTTCTAAATAAGTCATGAGTCAAAGTGATAGTCACAAGTGAAATTAAAACATATTTTGAATTAAACAAAAATTAAAATGGTGTCAAAACTTTTTGGACACCATTAAAGCAATGGTATAGTAATTTATAGATTTAATTTATATAGATTTAATTTAATTAATATAAATTTATAGATTTAATTTATATAGATTTAATTTAATTAATATAAATTAATTTTATAGATTTAATTTATAGAATCAAAGGTTTATATCAAAAAATAAGACAAGAGTCAAATCAATATTCTTTTTTTTTTTTAAAGATTTTATTTATTTGACAGAGAGAGATACAGCGAGAGAGGGAACACAAGCAGGGGGAGTGGGAGAGGGAGAAGCAGGCTTCCCGCGGAGCGGGGAGCCCGATGCAGGGCTCGATCCCAGGACCCTGGGACCATGACCTGAGCCGAAGGCAGACGCCTAACGACTGAGCCACCCAGGCGCCCCTCAAATCAATATTCTAAGCTTCTACTTTAAGAACCTAGAAAAAGAAGAGCAAATTAAATACAAAATAAGCAAACAGGAAAGAATATTAAAGATAAGAGCTGAAATAAAAACAAAAAAAGAGAGGACATTAAAGAAATCAAAATATAGGGTTTTTTTAAGATTTTATTTATTTATTTGACAGAGAGAGAGAGAGAGTGAGAGAGAGAGAGCACAAGCAGGGGGAGTGGCAGGCAGAGGGAGAGGGAGAAGCAGGCTTCCCATTGAGCAAGGAGCCCGACACGGGGCTTGATCCCAAGACCCTGGGATCATGACCTGAGCTGAAGGCAGATGCTTAACCGACTGAGCCACCCAGGCACCCCAAAAAGATGGTTTCTTTAAAAGGTCAAGATAATAGATAAAACTCTACACAGACTGGTCAAGAAAATAAGAGAGGAGACAAACACTACTTTAGACAATATTTAAAAGGATAATGAGCATGTTGTGAAGAACTCATGCCAATGAATATGATAACTTAAATGAAATAGACAATTATTTCAAAGACACAGACTATCAAAATTTAATATAGAAGAAATGCATACCCTAAATAGCCTTCTATCTTTTCCCCCTTATATATGTAAAGGTAATTTAATTTATAATTAAAAATGTCACCATAAAGCAAACTCCAGGCACAGATGACTTCATCAGCAAATTTTAACAAACATTTAAGGAAGAAATTTTATCCCAAATTATCCAGATCATGGAAGAAGAAACACATTCCAACTCACTTCATGAGGTTTAACATTATCTTGATAAAATTTAGTGCATTAAATGGAAATGACAAAACATCATGAGAAAGGTCAAAGATATAAATAAATAGAGATATGTAACATGTTAGTGGGTTTAAAGACTTCATATTGCTAAACTGCTATTTCTCTACTAAATTATTCAGTAGATTCCACAGAATAGCTAAATGCCCACAGTTTTTGTTTACTTGTTTTGGTTTTGTTTCAGTTTTGTTCTAGTAGAAGTTTACAAACTGATTCTAAAACATGTGAAAAAACAAAGCAGCTAGAACAGCCAAAACAATTTTGAAAGTTAAAAAAAAAAAAAAGTTGAAGGACTCTCACAACCTGATTTCAAGATTTGAGTTAGCTTTTAATTATATCTGTGCAAACCGATAAGAAATTACGAAAGAAATACTTTTTTTCTTGAGGAAATTCCCTAGCTTTTTTCACATATTAGTCTTTCTCTGGTCCTAGCCTGTTTATCACAGTTTCCCTATAACTTAGAAAATATGCTTATCAAATCTGAATATCAAACAAGACTGAGAAGAATGGATTCTTCTATAATGGTACACTGAGACTCAGACTTGTTAAACCAAGCCATGGAGTAACTTTGAAGGAACAAGTTTTAAATGAATAGAAACATTTAAAGACTTGCATTTAGATTCCTAAAAAAAATAAAAATAAAAATTATTTCATAAACAACATAATAAGAATGACCTACCTGATTGGAAACAATTCATGTGAAAAGTGAATTTATTTTAGTTTCCAACATGCTAGATAGAGACACCTGTGTGGGTTACTATTAATGTATTAATGCAAACTTGTGTAACGGGAGTATCCAGATAGAGATGTAAACCCTAGAACAGACAGGGTGGTGATAAATAATTATCTCAAGTAAAAAAAAGAATGATTTAAAGAGTTAAGATATTTAATCTGAAGAAAGTGAAACGTTTCCGGTTCAGAGAGGTGAGCATTTTAAAATTTGAAGGGTTGCCACAGGAAAGATAAATGAGATTTTTAAAGTTGTCATAATACAAATTTTCAAAAGACACAGATGACATGACCAATAACACAACTCCTACCTGTTTAAAGAACTTGAATTTGCAGCAATAACAGACTGTCTGCCAAGCAGGGGTCTTCTACAGGAGACTTTTTGTCCCCCTGTGTCAGACCTTCTGTAAGAAAATGTTTCTGTTTTGAGAACAGTAATAGGTTAGGGTATCATTCCAGAGTGCCAGTACTTTGAAAATCACTTTCTTCTTAGCAAATAACTAAATAAATAATTGAATACAATTATTCTCTTTACTTATTTTTTTTTTTCTTATTTTTTTCTTTACTCAGTTTAAAATATTGATAAATCAAGAGAAAGGAGTCGTCGTGCACTGTTGGTGGGAATGCAAACTGATGAACACCCACTGTGGAAAACAATATAGAGGTTCCTCAAAAAATTAAAAATAGAACTACCACATGATACAGTAATCACACTGGGTATTTACCCAAACAATACAAAAGAATACAAAAATACTATTTTGAAAGGATATATGTACCCATATTTTTACTACAGCATTATTTACAATAGCCAAATTATGGAAGGAGCCCAAGTGTCCATTGATAGATTAATGGATAATATCCCATCATGTATTTTTATGACTGAATAATATTCCATTCTGTATATATTTTCAGCCATAAAAATGAATGAAATCTTGTCATTTGAAACAGCCTGGATGGAGTTAGAAAGTATAATGCTAAGCAAAATAAGTCAGAGAAAGACGAATACCATATGATTTCACTAGTATGTGGAATTTAAGAAACAAAACAAGCAAATAAAGGATGGGGGGAAGAGATAAACCAAAAAATAGACTCTTAACCATAGAGTTAGTAACAAACTGATCGTTACCAGAGGGGAGGTATATAGGTGGGATGGGGGAATAGGTGAAGGGGGTTAACAGTATACTTATCATGATGAACACTGGTAATGTATAGAATTGCTGAATCACTATATTGTACACCTGAAACTAATATATTACTCTATGTTAACTATACTGGAATTAAAATTAAAAAAACAATAAAATATTGATAAATTAAAAACAAAATTCAAAGTTAGAAGGAAATAAAGGGAGCTTAAAATAGTCCCTTTTCCTTAAACATATAACATATTGAGTCCTGTTTACAAAAAGAAACAAAATGTTAATGACTACATGCATGGTCTGCCATCTGACTACTTATGAATGTTGTCATTCTTTACAAAGGTGGTCTTTAGAATTATCTGCTAAACTCTAAATAAGATAAACTCAACTTAAATTTATAAGTCTTGTTTATATTGAGCCATATTAATCTGATGTAAATTATACAATCTATATCAACAAGATCTGATCTAATCCATGTTTTGGGGTTTGTGTACATTTGCCTATGCCTTCAGATATGGTGAGAGTATATCATTTATTTCAAGTTCTTTGTTTGGAAACTGGCTACATTAAAAAAACAGGATCACTTAAGTAAATTGTCTCATAATTTATTTGCCTTAAGTAAACACCTTTACACCATTTTCAAAGTGCTAGAACAAACAATCCTAAAATTTGTATGGAAACAGAAAAGACCTCGAATCGCCAAGGAAATGTTGAAAAAGAAAAACAAAGCTGGGGACATCACGTTGCCTGATTTCAAGCTATAATACAAAGCTTGAAATCACCAAGACAGCTTGGTACTGGCACAGAAAGAGACACATAGACCAATGGAACAGAATAGAGAGCCCAGAAATGGACCCTCAACTCTATGGTCAACTAATCTTCAACAAATCTTCAACATTGGAAAGAATGTCCAATGGAAAAAAGACAGTCTCCTCAATAAATGGTGCTGGGAAAATTGGACAGCTATATACAGAAGAATGAAATTCAATATTTCAGATAAAAATATTCTTTAATAGGAAAACATAGTAATTGTAATGTCAGTCGTCTCAGTGCAAGTATGACATCTCAGAACATTTCTCCCTATTATTTAAAGCAAGGTACATTTTTCTTGGGAGATTCTAGCCTTTTAGGAAAAGCTTGAATAAAGTGAAGATCAATGGTCAAAAGAAATACTTGCTTCTTTGAAACCTGTTACTTGTAAATTCAGCAGTAAGAGCACTATACACATGATATCCTATAAGCTTTAGGCATTTTTGTTCTTAATGTGTACAAATGAAAATGAAAAGAGAATTTGCCCATATAAATGTTTATTTTGCCCTGCCATGATGTGAAACAATCACTTTCCCACTATCACAATATCAAGGAAGAAGGTTTTTACCCTAGAAATTTGATTAAAACTGATGATAAGAATAATCTGTTTGCCTTGGGAGATAATATCATACTATTACAGATCCCTGGTGTAAAGCAGTAACAGAGAAAAATTCTTGCCCACATAATATGAAAAGTAATACAATATTATCTAATTCCTATATATTACTGATAATAAATATTTTTCTTCTCTGGAAATTGTCAACCAAAAAGTATAAATTCTAGCTAACCTCTGTTTTAAAATAGATGCAATTTATTAATTAAATACAAAGGGAATTTTGAAAAATTTTGTAAATCAAAATTATATACACATAAATCTATCTTAAAAATCATAAATTTTGTTACAAAATTCATAAACTATGACTAATCACTCTATTTTTTAATTTATGAAGAACCAAACAATATCCACTCAGTTCTACAAGATTTAGAATATATGTAAGGAAAAGATTACAGGGCATATCAACCAATAATCTTTAAAAAGCTGAAATCATTATACTGAAATATATGCTAAAATTAATTAAGCTATGACTATTTTAAAAATAAGGAAAATTGGGGCACCTGGGTGGCTCAGTCGTTAAGTGTCTGCCTTCAGCTCAGGTCATGATCCCAGGGTCCTGGGATCGAGTCCCACATCGGGCTCCCTGCTTGGCAGGAAGCCTGCTTCTCCCTCTCCCACTCCCCCTGCTTGTGTTCCTGCTCTCGCTATCTCTCTGTCAAATAAATAAATAAAAATCTTTAAAAATAAAAAAAATTAAAAAAATAAGGAAAATAATTAGACTGTTGAGAATTGTACTGTTTATGTATTTCTCTAAAGTGCCATTCATTTTTTTTTTTAAGATTTTATTTATTTATTCATGAGAGACAGAGAGAGAGAGAGAGAGAGGCAGAGGGAGAAGCAGGCTCCCAAGGAGCAGAGAGCCAGATGCGGGACTCGATCCCAGGACCCTGGGATCATGACCTGAGCCGAAGGCAGACACTTAACCATCTGAGCCACTCAGGCGCCCTAAAGTGCCATTCATTTTAAATAACAATAATTTAGATTCAATTGGGAAATGTAAATCTTACATTTATGGGCTACTAAAGTTTTTCTCTTCTCAAAAAGAGAGATGCTCTGTGATAGATGAAAAGTGTTTAGCAATGTATCTTTGAATTATTTGCATTTTGTCATAGAATTTCTTTTCTAGTAGGAGGGAAGTATATATAAGGGCAGTTATTCTCATGCTCAGATTTGAAGTTCATGGCAGGAACAAAATGGTGTAATGTATGAGGAAATAGTTGGTTTCAACAAGCTCTACAGATTTACTGCTATTCAGAGCAAGTAATGTAGCTGGTAAACAAGCTAGCCACCATGTATACATTTTTATGATTTCAAAATGATGTGGTTCTTGTTTTTCCTGCTGTTTTCTCTGCATACTGACGTGAAACCCTATATTTTTTATAGTAAAGCTGAGTGATAACTGAAGGTAGCTCTATTTTGCAAAAAGTAACTGGAATATATAACTTTTTACCATAAACAAAATATAACTTGCTACCAGAGAATCCAAGCACATGGCACAATGTAAGTGTGTATTAAATGCAGTTAAATTTCATTTAACTGAGTGAACAATTCTTATGGCTTGTCATCACTTGGATACTCATCTCCTACCAACAGTGTTCCCAGACATTTTACATACCTTGTTATATAAACACAAGTTTCTTAATTACATCTCATTATCTCCTTTTCAAAGGGCAGAAGGTGATCTTGGGGAGTGGATATATCATAATTAAATTACTATTCAAAGATTAAACATTTAAGGAAATCTCTGTTTAGAATTAACAGAGATTAACTTCTTTAACCACAGATAGTATTACTTGGTAGTATTGATAGTATTACTTCTTTAACCACAGATAAATTAATCCCAATTTTCAGAATACATGCTCCAGAAAAACTCCAATATTGGTAAAATTAAAACTAAATAGAAAACACTAACAAGGACTCAGGGATGGCTCAGTTGTTTAAGCATCCACCTTTGGCTCAGGTCATGATCTCAGGGTCCTGGGATCAAGCCCTGAGTCAGGCTCCCTTCTCAGTGGGGAGTCTGCTCCTCCACCTTCCTCTCCCTCTGCCCCTCTCCCCCTGCTCGTGCTCTCGTTGTCTCTTTCAAAACAAATAAATAAAAATCTTTAAAAAGAAAAGAAAACACCATCATAAAAGTAAAGCTTGATTGAATATGTAGATTGTTGACTACTTCAGGTCTGCATTTTCCTTTAAGCTCTAGATAGATAAACAAATAAATAAAGCAAAATAATGTTGTACTTTATTTTTTAATAAGCCCAGCAAATTTTAGATTTGATTTTAGCCTCATCCTTATTGAATCTCTGTAGGCAAGCAACACTGGAAATTTTGATTTTCCGGTCAGGCCATTTGCCCTCCTCCTGATCTAGCTCTCCCTAAAACACGGAGGTTGCTATGACGTGTAGGATAATATAAGACTTACAGAAAAGGAAGGGGAAAAAAAAAAAAAAGGAAAGTCACAAAGACAATTATATTCCTATTAAGGTATGGTGCTCCCAGTGACAGGGACATTCTTATGTAATCCAGGTTCAGATATAAATTGGAAAACATAATTTAGTGAGTCTAAAATTGAATATACCTTTGATCCACTAACTTTATTCCTTGAAAATTATCTTCGGTATATAATCAAAGAGTCCTCCACAAAAATACTAGTCAGAGATAAGATGATGATAGCACAGAACAACTAGTTTGATCATTCTCTATATTGACATGATGTCTCTTTCTTGATATTTGAAGAATGAATGATTTTTTTTGACTTGGCAATCCATTACATTATCACATTTCAATGAATCAAAGATGCACAATTGATGTATCATTATTTTATATGATGCTAAGGAAGTTACTCATTTTACTTTTAAAGTGCCCTCAATAGCCAATTTTTAAAACCTATTTTTTATGAGAGAACAGGTATATTTTATAATTGAGGTCATACAATAATACAAATAGAGTACAAAATATAACTCAGTATAAGTTTCTGTTTCATAGACTATTCTTATAGGGAAACATTACTTTTTTGCAAGTTGTGAAAGACTTTTATTTGACAAGTCTATCTTTAAAGATAAGTAGAGATAAACTTTGTAGTAAAGCAGCTTAACAATAATAGGGTCCTAATACCTTTACTTTTTATTTCAAAAAACACAGTGGAAAAACACTGGAAGCCATGATAAAAAGACAAAGTCAAATATAATATTACTTGAGACTTTTATCAAGTAGATGATTTGCTTAGGTCCCTTTTAGTCATATAATAGTGACCATTTTTATTTCCATGGGTCAAAAATATTTGAAATCTTTAGCTTTCTTATGAGCATAAAAATGTAATGCCCAGCACAAGCTCTGAATAAATGAAATATTTCAAGACCAGAAAATTATTCCATAGTTCTATGTAATTAAATTGATTACATTCTTATAGGGAGACTGATATTCCTAATTTGGTATTTTCCTAGAATAGGTTTAAATTACTCAGTTTCCCATTGGTAATACAGCTTTAGTAAAGTGTATCAATTAGGATAATTTTCCCTGCAAGGATAGAAGTCCAATTCAACTACATATAAAATAATGGGATTTGTGATCTCCTGTAGTATGTATAGAGGTGGGTGCTCCAGGATTCATGAATTCGGTAATTATTGTCATTAAAGGCCCAGGTTTTTTCCATCTTTCTACTCTTGTATCTTCAATATTCTTCTCAAGATGATGTACAACAAAATATGGATTCCCCCCAGGTTCAGGAATCATGAGTAGAAGTAGCAGTGACTAGTAGAAGATCTGTTTCTTCCTTATGTCTTCTCTTCCACCCCCCAGCAAAGAAACTTGTCACAGAGGGGCGCCTGGGTGGCTCAGTTGGTTAAGCGACTGCCTTCGGCTCAGGTCATGATCCTGGAGTCCCTGGATCGAGTCCCGCATCGGGCTCCCTGCTCGGCAGGGAGCCTGCTTCTCCCTCTGACCCTCCCCCCTCTCATGTGCTCTCTCTCTCTCATTCTCTCTGTCTCAAATAAATAAATAAAATCTTAAAAAAAAAAAAGAAAAGAAAAGAAACTTGTCACAGAAACTCCCTAGTAGACTTGCTATCATGTCTTTGATCAGAGCTGGGTCATATGCTCATTCAGAAACATGTCACCAGCAAATTACCTTAGACCAGTCTGATATGATCATATTGGAGAGAAAAGGTAAACTCTGGAATAAGATCCAGGCTCTGCAAGTGAGGAAGAAAGGAAAAGCAGCTATTGGGCTGACAGCCATCAAAATTTATCAACTCACTTCCTATTCCAGGGCTCTGTTTTTCAGTTTCAAATAGGGATAATCTATTTGACGTATTGTAGGGGTTTTGAGGAATTTGGGGCACATCAAGGAAACATATATGACAACGAGAGGTAGTGACAGACAAGCTTTACTGACAAGCAAGCAAGTAGCATTTGCACAGTATCGTATGAGAGGGAAACTCCCTCACAGCATGACTGTCAATAGGCCTAAGCTCCAGGGGCCACCATCTAGAAAAGAAGAAGGGCAAGGGAACTGCAGAGGAGAGGGGCGTTGGAGAGGTGGCTTCTGTGTCTAGGCGGTATCACTCAGTAGCATATTGGGGAATCTCAAGATCAGAGAACTCTGAAGGGCAGCAGCAGATTCAGACCTAGTAACAGCAAGGCCCTCGTTTATCAATAGGTAACAGCTACTGGGTGAGGTTTAATGGAGTATGCAAAGAAAGTAGGCTCTAAGGGAACAAAATTGGCTTGTTTGGGTTATTTTTAAAATAATTGGATGTATAAAAAAATTTGGGTCTGGTGTCAGCAGACTTTTGAGGTAACAGGTCTCAGCCTGCAGTGGAGATATCAAGACCCAAGGGGCCAATAAGCAGAAGTAATCTTTGGCTTATTTATATAAGACCTATCTCATAAAGTCATTGTGTTGGGGTCAAATGAATGAAGGATGTAGATGCAATGGATATTCACGATGGCAACAATGGATATTCACATTTTTAAAAATGATTTTATTTATTTGAGAGAGAGAGACCATGAGTTGGGGCGGGGGGGGTGGTGGGCAGAGGGAGAAGGAGACTCCCTGCTGAGTAGGGAGCTCGATATGGGGCCTCAATCCCAGGACCGGGGGATCATGACCTGAGCCACCAGGTGCCCTGGATATTCACATTCTTAAACTGGTAAAAGTTAGCTTGTCTGCTCATTGCATTTTACACCACTACTACCAATGTTTTCTGGCCCTTAAATCAAGTGTTCCTAAAGAATGGGCCAGATAATTTTCCTCAGTCAGGGCATGCTGAAAATAAAATGATGGGTCCCAGTCAGAGTATGTTAATCATTGCAATAAGACAGTTCCTAAATCTCACTGACTTCACACAATTAAAGCGTGTTTCTTGCTAACAGAACAATCTAGTCAAGTATATGTACATCACTCAAACCTTTCATGTGACTAATGCACCCACGGTCTTTTCATCTGGTATCTCTGCTTCAGAGTCCTCTATTAGATCCTCTGGATTTGGTCAGAAGATGAGAGAAGATAGTATAGAAAAGATAGAACTGCTCTCAATTGCGTCAGCTTGGAAGTGGTTATCACTTTGATTTATGTTCCACTGGTGAAAATGGAAGAGTTAAAAAAAAACAGAAAACAAAAAACAAAACTTCAAATGTTTATATTATCTTCCCCGCAACGTTCTTAAATATGTTATAAATGGAATCACCTTATCTAGAAAGTACAAGGATGTCACAGTACAAAATTTGAAGGAGCAGTGAGTCAAATCCTGAATATCAAATCTTTCACCAGTATTTTGTACTGTCAGCAGCATTTGCGTGGGGCTGCATAAGTATCCTTTTTAGTTAGTTATTTGCCAGTATAAACTTGTTTTTTGCTTATTTATTTTTACTGTTTTTTAATCATTAATATAGAAAAAGAAAAATGTGAGTTCTCTCACTTTTAAAAAAAATATATTAACAAACAAATGAAAATGTACCAGAATAGATCAGATTTTTTTTAAGTATCTTGGGGTGCCTGGGTGGTGCAGTTGGTTAAGTGTCGGACTCTTGGTTTCAGCTCAGGTTGTGATCTCAGGGTCATGAGAGTGAGCCCCACGTTGGGCTCCATGCTCAGCACAGACGCTGATTGAGATTCTCCCTCCTTCTCCCTTTGCCTTGCCCACTTGTGTGGATGTGTGCAGGCACCGTCTAAGTATCTCTACTTTTATATTGGGGGTTAAAGGTCCCAGACTATTTCACTGTATTAGTTGGACTGCAAAAAGACATTTTTGTACTTAAGGAAAAAAAAAAAAGATGGTAATTTCAAGAATAAACGTTTTCAATTGTTATCAGGATTTCTACCCAATCATGTTTGACAGAAACACTGATATATGGTATGCTATTGAAGAGGATTGTTATGATATCCAAGAAACAACCTAGCTGCTGGTTCTCATCATGACAGAGTAGACATCTCATGAATGCCTAAAACAAACAAACAAACAAAACAAAAACAAAACAAAACAAAAACTCTTGAAGAAATTATGAAATTGCTTCTGAATCTATACAATTTAAGGCCTGAAAATCTCAGAGATATTTAATAATAGCTAAACTGTACTGAGTGTTATGATGGTCAAATAGTGTTCAAAGTGTTTTGTTTGTGAAAATTCCTTTAATTCCTGTAATGACTATCTGATAACTACTGATACACACTTTCAGGTAAGAAAATTGAGAGACAGAAAGAAAGCAGTTTTTCAAATTTATTCCGTTGGTTAGTGGAAGAGCAAGAATAAGAAGTTAGACTATCTAATTTCAGAGCAATTACTCTGAAATTGCTTGTACCATATATGGTACATTATTATGTATATGTATTATGTATATGTATTATGTATATACTCTGAAATTGCTTGTACCATATATGGTATATATATTTTTTTCAAACATTCAGTGCTATCAGTTTATTATAAATAAGCAACAGCAGATGTAATTGCTGAATAGAATCCATTGTATGGATATACAATATTTTTTTTAATCCATTTACCAGGAAATGGATGTTTGGATTCATTCCACTTTGGGGCTATTATCAATAATGCTGCTGTGGACATTTCTATACAAGTCCTTGGAATGACTAATATGTTTTCATTTCTCTAGGAGTGGAATTGCATGATCATATGGTAAATTTACATAGCTTTTTAAGAAATTACCAAACTGTTTTCCAAAGCATCTTCACCATTTTACATTTCCATGAGCAATGTATGAGAGTTCCAGTTTTATCAACACTTGTCTGTTTTTTATAAACATTCTAGTGTCTGTGAAGTGGTATCTCATTGTACTTTTAATTTACATTTATGAGTAATAATGTTGGGCATCTTAATATGTGCTTATTGTCCACTCATATAGCTTCTTTAAGAAAACACGTACTCCAACCCTTTGCCAATTTTTAATTGGATGATTTGTCACCTTATTATTGATTTGTAAGATTTCTTTATATTTTCTAGTTACCTGTATCAGAGAAAAGCTTTACAAACATTTTTTCTCAGTCTGTGACCTATCTTTTCCTATTCTTGATGGTGTCTTTTGAAGTTTAACAATTTTTAACTTTTTTTAAAAAAATTATTGTTATGTTAATGTTATGTTAATCACCATACATTACATCATTAGTTTTTGATGTAGTGTTCCATGATTCATTGTTTGCATATAACACCCAGTGCTCCATTCAGTACACGCCCTCTTTAATACCCATCACCAGGCTAACCCATCCTCCCACCCCCCTCCCCTCTAGAACCCTCAATTTGTTTCTCAGAGTCCATAGTCTCTCATGGTTCCTCTCCCCCACCGATTTACCCTCCTTCATTTCTCCCTTCCTACTATCTTCTTTTTTTTTTTAACATATAATGTATTATTTTTTTCAGAGATTTAGGTCTGTGATTCAACAGTCTTACAAAATTCACAGCACTCATGACATCTAATTTATCAATCATTTCTTTTGTTGCTAGTGGTTTTGATTTTGTAGCTAAGACGTAATTACTTAACCAAAGGTCACAAAGATTTATGCCTGTCTTTTTTTCCCCCCAAGTGCTTTATAGTTTTAGTTCTTAAATTTGCGTGCATGGTCCATTTTAAGTAAATGTTTGTGTTTGGTGTGAGATGGCATCTTTGTCAAAAATCAATTGACCACAGAAATGCAAATCAAAACCACAGTGATATCACCTTACACTAATCAGAATGGCTAGAATCAAAAAGATAAGAACTAACAACTGTTGGCAAGAATGTAGAGAAAAAGAACCTTTACTGGGGGGAATATAAATTAGTATATCCACTGTGGAAAACAGTATGGAGGTTCCTCAAAAATTAAAAAAAAATAAAATTAAAAATAGAAATGCCATACGATCCAATAATTCCACTACTGGGTATTTACCCAAAGAAAACAAAACCCTAATTTGAAAATATATATACACCCCTTTGTTCATTGCACAATTATTTACAATAGCCAAGATATGGAAGCAACCTAAGGTTCCATTGATAGATGAATGGATAAAGAAAAGATAGTGGATACGGAATGGAATATTAACCATAAGAGAGGATGAAATCTTATTGTTTGTGACAACATGGATAGACCTAGAGGGTATTATACTAAATGAAATAAGTCAGACAGAGAAAGACAAATACCATATGATTTCATTTATGTGAAATCTATAAAATAAAACAAATTAATAAAAAAAAGTGGAATCAGACCTATAAATATAAAGAGAACAAACCCATGTTTGCCAGATGGAAGAGGGGTGGAGGATTAGCAAAATGGGTGAAGGGGAGTAGGAGATACAGGCTTCCAGTTATGGAATGAATAAGTCATGGGAATAAAAGGCAAAACATAAGGAGTATAGTCAATGATATTGAAGTATCATTGTATAGTGACAGATGGTAGTTACACTTGTGGTGAGCATAGCATAATGTATAGAGTTTTGAATCACTATGTATATATGGAGCTAATGTAACATTGTGTATCAACTATACTCAAAAGAAAATTAATTTTAAATATATGGATTTATATAGTAGCATATATAAGTTCTTATATCTGGACTCTCACTTTTGTTCCCAAGATCTAAAATGTCTATATCAGTACTACACTGTTTTGATTGCTGTAGCTTTGTAGTAAATTTTGAATTCAGGATATGTAAGCCTTTTAATTTTGTTTTCTTTCAACATCGTTTTGGCTATTCTAGGTCCTTTGTATTTGTATATAAATTTTAGAACCTGCTTGCCTGTTTCTGAAAAAGAGCCTATTGTTTTTTTGATAGGTATTTCAGAGGATCTATACACAAATTTGTAGAGAATTGCCATCTTTATAGTGTTGAGTTCGAATCAGTGACTTGGAATATCTCTCAATTTGTCTAGAGCTTCAATTTCTTTTACGAGTATTTTGTAGTGTCAGTGTTTTGTTAAATTTATTCATAAATATTTCATTATTTTGGTACTTTTGTGAATGGAATTGTTTTCTTGATTACACTTTTAGATTGTCCATAGTTAGTAGTGTAGAATTATCATGGATTTTTGTATATTGATTTTGTGTCCTTATGACCTTGTAGTTGTGTGTCTTTGTGTCTGTGTGTATATGTGTGTGTATGTGTGTTCCTTAGGACATTTTATAAACAGGATCACATTGTCTGCAAATAAAGACAGTTTTACTTTGTTCCTTTCCAATCCTGATACCTTTATTTTTTTCTTGATTCATTTTTCTGGCTAAAAGCTCTCACACAATGTTGTGTTATGTGGTAAGAGCCGACATCCTCACATTGTTCTTTATTTTAGGGGGCAAGCATTCAGATTTTCCCCTTCAATTTTGATGTTAGTTGCAAGTTTTTTGGAGATACTCTTTATCGAGTTGAAGAAGTTCTCTCACTCATTGTTGAGTTTTTATTATGAATGAATGTATATTGAATTTTTAATGTTTTCACATGATTATTTTGTATTTATTGAAATCATTGTGTGTTTTTTTTCCCTTAATGAATGTAATTTTAAACTAATGACAATTAAAGATAAATGAGGATTTGTCTTTTATTCTTTTATATTTTGCAAATGCTGCTAGTTTCATGGTATGCTAAAGGTCAATGGGAAATTCACCATTAAGTATGCAATGAGTGGGGGTGCCTGGGTGGCACAGTCATTAAGCGTCTGCCTTCAGCTCAGGTCATGATCCCAGGGTCCTGGGATCGAGCCCCGCATCGGGCTCCCTGCTCGGCGGGAAGCCTGCTTCTCCTTCTCCCACTTCCCCTGCTTGTGTTCCCTCTCTCACTGTGTCTGTCTCTGTCAAATAAATAAATAGAATCTTAAAAAAAAAAGTATGCAATGACTATTAATGGAATTTTATACCTCAAATTATAATAAGGCCTAGAGACTTTTTAAAAGCAATTCATGTCCTAGTTCAATAATTTTCTTTTATAAGTCTTTTTCAGTTATAAAAACAGGAATTCACAGGGTTCTATTTTAAATCCTGTTGATTGAAAACCATTTTAAGAATCCTATCTATAGTTGCAATAAGATTTAAACTAAGCTGGCATGTTTTTAAATTAATTTTAGCATGAATATAAGTTTATATATTTACAACAGAATCTTTAAAAGAAGTATAAGTCTCAGGTCCAATTTTTAATAGCAGCTTTCAGCTTTCGGTATGATAAGTGAAGTATGTGTCTATTTTAATTGGTAACAAGAGAGAGGGATAGAGGAATTTAATGAATACGATGATTCAAATTTATATTATGTACAAAGCAGTACAACCAAGAACTTATGACCCAGATAAAGTTCTACATAATTTTTTTAAAAATGTAAGTTAAACCTAATCCCGCCAAGAGAAAAAAATGAAATTTTTTCTTTTTAAAAATATAGTTAATTATTTCATAACTGTGATCAAAGTGTCTTCACTACTGTTCTAGTTAAGGCATTAGTATACTACACTAAACAATCCCATAATTAGATTTAACATATAATGAGTGCCTTTCTAATTATAGGCACTTTATTGAGAGATTTAAAAGGTTTGACTAGTTTTCAAAGCAATTATCTAGCAAAAAGTATTTATTAACTGTAATCTTGAAAACTATTTAACTCTTTGTGCTTTGTCTTTTTTAGTAAGCTACTTCATGAGATTGCTGAAATTATTAAAATTTTAGAGTTTATAGCAAGACCAGATATATTACACACACTAATTAAATATTCTCATTTTCTATCTTATAGAAAATAGTGTGTAGGTCAATTACTGTTCTATTTTCTTAATCTGCTCTTAAAATGCCCTCTCTGCCCTTTAAGCTGTTTGTTAAGCTATTTTTTAAAATATTTTTTTTTTTTAAGATTTATTTATTTATTTGAGAGAGAGAGAGCACAAGCAGGGAGAGCAGGCAGAGGGAGAGGGAGAAGCAGGGAGCCCGATGCGGGGCTCGATCCCAGGACCTTGGGACCATGACCTGAGCCAAAGGCAGCTGCTTAACGTACTGAGCCACCAGGTGCCCCTAAGCTGTTTTATTTCTTGTATTCCATTTTGTTTGACATTAATATTGTTATTCTGGTTTACTTTTGATTTGAATTGCCTGTTTTTCTTTTTGTATTCCTTAATTTTATATTCCTTAATCTTTCTTAGAGCTTCTCTCTCCAGATATAATGGCTCCAATCTCAGTACGGATAGGGAGGTTTTGACAAGGGGCCAATCAGGAAGAGATGATGTGTTTATATTAATTATAATCTGTTTTTCACCCATATTAGACTCTGTTTCCACCCTGATGTTACCCTGTGACCCTGAACTTCTGCTACTACTATTCTGGGTACAAATCTGCATGAGTCACTCATATTTATGACATTTTATGAGTGAAGACACTGAATGGCCCTGTTTGGATTGCCTTTCCAAGGATATCTGTATGGTGAACAGCCTTTGAAAATGGAGAGAGAGAGTGTCTCTCTTCAAAGCAAAAGCAGGTTTGCTTATAGTCTTGAAAGATAAGAGTTAATGTTCCCACCCTGGGAAAGGGAAGGTTTGCTTATAGTCCATTATAAAAGATGCAGGTGTTCTCAGCTCAGGGCTCCTATCCTGTAATGCAACACCCTGTGTATGCAGCTATCACCTGCTCTGGTTATGTCACTGAGTCCTTGCCATGTTGCCCTGTGTGAACCAAGACTTGGGGAAATAGCAAGAAAATTATTATTCTCTGGCTACTCCTATTGCTGTGTAATAAACCAACCTCTGTTTCTGGCCCAGAGTCTAGGTCTTCTGTCACTGTCCATAAAATTGTGAGGAGCTACTATGTAAGTAGGGTAAAGACCCTTCTTGGTTCTTGACACTGTTCTTCTCTCATAAAGTGTTGAAAGCATAGGAAATTATCCAGCCAGTACAATATCGAGATACAGGAGCATTAGACTTCCCAGCTAGAACTGGAGCCGAGTCCTCCAAGCTAAAGTTTCTGCTTACACCAAACACAGAGGCCTTCTGTCTTCTATATCTTGGACAGTGTTTTTCTTCATGGTTTTCATCCATGGGTGTTTCTGACTTCTGTAGTTTCTCCAGGTTTGGTTTGGGAAAAGAAATAAGGATTATGTGCTTTTTCAACATCTTGTCAGACCGTGTAGAATTTCTATGATTTAAAATTAGTTATGCATTCATCTCAACATAAAGTGTTTGATTCGTATATAATTTCCTTTCCAATCAACACAGTGATATTATGTGGCTCCAGAGGAAGCCTGCCCTCTCAGAGTGAGAAAGAGAGAGAGAAAAAAAAAAACACACATTTGGCAGACTGGAAAATTGCAGCCTTACAAAGTATACAGGATGCTTTATAAAAATGCTACTTGATGGCAATGAAATTAATTAAAAATCTGCAGGGCCAAGATGTACACACACATAAGAATCATTTTGGCACGAATTAACAGAATGAATAATGAAGTTTATAGCACCAATTACACAGGATATATAAAGAAATTTGAGACAGCCTCGAGGAAAAACACATATTAAAAATTGCATATGCATACACAGTTAAAATCACATCTATGAACAAAGACAATGCATATTTCAAAGCTAGAAAAGAGATTGAAGGGTAATTTTTAGAAAAATATAGGGTATTTATGTGAAAATGGCTTTAAATGGCTTGAAATGAATTATTTTTATTTCTGAAGAGGAGAGAAAAGGACAATATGAGCTACAATTAAAGCAGAAATTAAGGTTTTTTCTAGATAATTATTTTATCTTCATGGAAGAATTATTAAATAGTTCCTGCCAGATTATGCAATGATTTTTTAATCCTTTATTATTGTAGGGATGCTGCAGCATAATATTAAGAAGACCATGAGTTGTAAGGCTTAAGTAACTGGTTATGATGCATAGTTATAGAATTTAGCTAATTGTGTAGATTTGGGTTAACTATGTAAATACTCTGGCCTCATTTTTCTCATCCTTAAAATGGCGATGATGCCTCTCAGTGCTGATTAGGTGAGATAATTATATTGAAGGCTTATTATAAGGTTCAGCATGTGTTAGAAACTTAAAGATGTGCACATCTCTTTATTAGGTCATATTCTATATACGTAAGTGTTTATGGAAGAACATCTGATTAATTCAGTTTTGCAGCCATACCAAATTGCACAGTTTTTCATTACTAGCAAAGTCAGTATCTAAACTACATTCAGTATCATGATACATTAACTTTTTTAAAGATTTATTTATTTATTTGAGAGAGGGAGAGAGGATCTCCAGCAGACTCCCACTGAGCCTGGAGCCCGATGCAGGGCTCGATCTCAGGACCCTGAGATCATGACCTGAGCCAAAATCAAGACTTGGTCATTTACAGACTGAGCCACCCATTACATTAATTTTTTATATTTGCTTTTTGTGATTCAACAGTTCTGTGGTCATAGGCCATTTTGTCCTGATAGTTGGTAGGTGCAGTATCTGTTTAGTGATACTGTGACAACAGAGCGAAGAAAAATACCACATACATGAAGTGTTATTATTATTATTCTAATTTATCCCAGTCTTATTTTTGGATATGGTCTTTGCTGATAATAATTCTTTACTGGAAGACATTATTATTTGAAAGAGTGAATATTTGAGAATAAACTTCGAATTGTTACATAATATTATTTTTAGAGTTACTGTTCAATTTGAAGTAAGCAGAGCATTGATGTCGTTTCATACACATTCTTCAGTGCCTACCTTTTTGTTGAATCATTCATTTACTGGCTGTTTCACTTCCATCTTCAGATTACGTCAGATTAGATTCTCAGAGTGTGACTGATATTTTATGTAAGAATATATTTCAGACACCTTCTAAATCTTCCCTGAGTATATATTGTGTATTCTGTCCATACAGCCATGTTGTCTTTGTCCTGTGGACTGTTAGTGGTCTTCCCAGTTGTGATAAGACACTGAGATTAAATTTACTTTATAAAAATATAATTTAAATCATTTGAAGATTTATGATACATTAATCATGGACAGAATGTGTATATGGAACATTAATTTGACGTCATGAGAATAAACAGCTGTATTTCCTTGATTTGATAAGTATTATTAATTATCTAATGAAATGAAATCATTGGAATAGAAAATTCGTTATGTTTTATTAAAGAAAGAACTCAAAATGCTTATATTTATTAATTTTAAAGTATACCACCTCTCCCTGTAGCCCCCAACCAGTTGTGCCTTTAAAAAAAAAGCATATGATCAATAAATTAAAGAAAATATAATAGGGCTCCTGGGTGGCTCAGTCGTTAAGTGTCTGCCTTCGGCTCAGGTCATGATCCCAGGGTCCTGGGATTGAGCCCCGCATCAGGCTCCCTGCTCGGCAGGAAGCCCGCTTCTCCCTCTCCCACTCCCCCTGCTTGTGTTCTCTCTCTGGCTGTGTCTCTCTCTGTCGAATAAATAAATGATATCTTTAAAAAAAAGAAAATATAATAGTGTTACTCTATATGTATTTGCAAGTGGGAACTTTTAAAATAGAAACACTTTAATATTTTTAAATAAAAAATTGAATTCATTCCAGTGAAGAATTATGATCTGATGGGAGCGTACCTCAAAATAAAAAAAAAAATCATTTTAATATCATACTTTTGACATATTACTTTGAATATATTAGTTAAACTAATACAAAGAGAAATACAAAGTAAATAGAAACACTATTTCTAGGAATAGAACATATCACCGAAGTCTTTCAAGTTCATTCAGTTGTAATCTCTTCCTGCATTGAAAGTGAAAATGTTTATGTTGAATTTTCTAAATGTGACGATTTCTATCAAGTGAAATCTCTAATCATTGCCATAACTTTTCTTGAGTGAATACCACACGTACCAATTCATTTTACTTTTCTCTGAGTGAAATATAAATATTAACTTTACTTTTCCTATAAGGCTGATTAACTTAAAATTAAATTTTATTTAAATAGATTTATTAGAATATTAAATACCTAGTGAAAAGTAGGACATTGATATTGATAATATTGATATTAATATTAAGTGTTACATGTCATGCACTGGGTCATAGAAAATCATATTCATCATGGAAGAAACTACTTGTTTAATTTTGTGCATTATGATGATTTGGGTGAGACACTGAGCTACTTAAGAATAAGAGTTCATTAATTCTATGTGCTGAAGGGGGAGAAATCAGAGGTGGAGACGAACCATGAGAGACTATGGACTCTGAGAAACAAACTAAGGGTTCTAGAGGGGAGGGGGTGGAGGGATAGGTTAGCCTGGTGATGGGTATTAAAGAGGGCACGTATTGAATGCAGCACTGGGTGTTATACACAAACAATGAATCAGGGAACATTGCATCAAAAACTAATGATATAATGTATGGTGATTAACATAACATAATAAAGTAAAATTAAAAAAAAAAGAATAGGAGTTCAGATGAACATAGGGGAAGAAAAAAGGGAGGAGCAAACCATAGAAACAGACTCTTAACTATAGAAAACAAACTGAGGGTTACTGGAGGGGAGGTCAGTGGGAGATGGGTTAAATAGGTGATGGGTATTAAGAAGGGCACTTGTTGTGATGAGCACTGGGTGTTGTATGTAAGTGATGAATCACTAAATTCTACACCTGAAACTAATATTACACTGTATGTTAACTAATTGGAATTTAAATAAAAACTTGGAAAAAAAAGAGTTCAATTTTCAGTGAATTTGTTAAATTATGGATGTTGCATAGAAAAATGATTACTATGGGGACATTGATTGGAAACTTTAATTAATTAATATTATGAAATGGTCATTTCTAGATCTTTTTAAATGTTCCAATTGAATATTTTTTAAATGGCAAATAAAATAAACAAAACAGACCTTTTTTTTTTTTTTTTTTTTTAATTTTTCTAGACAGATAGCGTGCATGCATGTGCTAGCGGAGAGGGGGAGGGACCAAGGGAGAGAATCTATGCTGAACCTAGAGCCTGACATGGGGCTTGATCTCACAACCCCAATATCATGACCTGAGCCAAAATCAAGAGTCAGATGCTTAACTTATTGAGCCACCCATGCACCCCCAAACAGATCTTTAATTCAGAAAGTTGACTATAGCTTATTATCTTTGTGCAATTTGAATAAAATAAGTGCTAGATACTCTTATTACCCAATCTGGGAAATCTCAATCAAAATGATAAAATTAAAACATTTTTCTAAATTTTTGTTTTCTCCAAGCAGTGATCAGAAAAATGAAGAGAATCTTTGAACTGATATGTTTTTAAAGCTTAAATTTGACATGATATATAAAATATATTTTTGGCCAAAATATGAATAATTATATGACTTTTAATAAGGTTAGAATGTTGCAAATAATAGCAATTCTTTCCAATCATTGCCTTGGGATAGCTGTGTTAAGCTCAACATTACACTCCATATTACTAACTTTAATAATCACAGATCTCTTACCTTATTGACCCCTTGGTAGCATTTTATACAATAACTCCACCAGTCTCCTACCTGAATCATCCCATGCTCTCTAATCATGGTACAAGTAAAGTAGAAATCAATACCTAAGATTATATTACAATCCCCTACATGTTTAAACATTTTAAAAAAATGCTTTTACTGCTATATAATATACATTATAAATCAATTTATATTGATAAAATTAAATATACATTATATAGCAGTAAATCACAATGGAAGTAAAAACATTATGAAACTAGAAGGTAATAAAAATAATAAATATCATAGTTTATGGGATGAAGTGAAGTCAATTCTTAGAAATCTTTAGCTTGAGGTACTTATATCAAAAAAGAAGAAAATGAGAATTATCAATGATCAAACCATCTATCTCAAGAAATTAAAAGAAAAGAGCACATTAAACCCAGAGAAGAAGGAAGAAATAATAAAGACATGAGCATAAATTAATAAAAATGAAAATTAAAAATTGAGATCACAGGAGTTGGGTATTTGCTAATATTAAAACAAATGAAAACCTGAAAATGAAAGAGTGAATAAAGAATATCATGAATAAAAGAGGAGGCATTATAACATAGCCAACAGAAATTAAAAACATAATAAAGGGAACATCTTTCAATTAATACATTTGAATATCATTAAATAAATTAAAGTGGACAAATACTGAAGCAACAATAAACTCTTACTTAAATTGATAAAAAAAATAGAAAATTTAAACAATCTAATCAAAAGAAGATTTAGGCCCAGATATTTAAGGAAAAATAAAAATAATACTAACTTTATTTACACTTTTGGATAAGGCAAAAAAAAAAAAAAATAGCAGTCCCCAGTTTATTTTATGTGTCCAGCATTAGCTTGATAAAAAAGTATGACAAGGAAATTAATGAGCTCGTCTCATTCATAACAGTAATTGGAAAATGCCTAATAAATAATAAAATTAGTCTAATATGTATGTTTTAGAAAGTATAGTATATCAGAACAAAGTTGAATGAATTCCAGGAAATAAAAGGAGCTTTAACATTAGAAAATCAGTTTTGTTTATAACACTAAAAAAAAAAAAAAAAAAAAAAAAGGAATCTGGGTGAGCCTTCGCAGGTTTTGCTTCCCCACTCTAGAACCGGATCACCATGGCGACTGGACAGAAGTTGATGAGAGCGATTCGAGTTTTTGAATTTGGTGGCCCAGAAGTGCTGAAACTCCAGTCGGATATTGCAGTACCAATTCCAAAAGACCATCAGGTTGTGATCAAAGTCCACGCGTGTGGTGTAAACCCAGTGGAAACATATATTCGTTCTGGTACTTACAGCAGAAAACCACTCTTACCCTATACTCCTGGTTCAGATGTGGTTGGCATAATAGAAGCCATTGGAGATAATGTATCCACTTTCAAGAAAGGTGACAGAGTTTTCACTACCAGCACCATCTCTGGGGGCTCCGCCGAGTATGCTCTCGCAGCAGATGACAGTGTTTACACACTGCCAGAAAAACTGGACTTTCAGCAAGGAGCTGCCATCGGTATTCCATATTTTACTGCTTATCGAGCTCTGCTCCACAGTGCCCGTGTGAAAGCAGGAGAAAGTGTGCTGGTTCATGGGGCTAGCAGAGGAGTTGGACTAGCAGCATGCCAAATTGCCAGAGCTTATGGCTTAAAGGTTTTGGGCACAGCCAGTACTGAGGAAGGACAAAACATTGTTTGGCAAAATGGAGCCCACGAAGTGTTCAGTCACAGAGAACTTAATTATATTGATAAAATTAAGAAATCTGTTGGTGAAAAAGAAATTGATGTGATCATTGAAATGTTAGCTAATGTAAATCTTAGTAATGATTTGAATCTTCTGTCATATGGAGGACGAGTAATAATTGTTGGCAGCAGAGGTCCTATTGAAATAAACCCACAGGACACCATGGCAAAGGAATCTAGTATAACTGGAGTTGCTTTCTATTCATCAACTAAGGAGGAATTTAGGCAATTTGCAGCCGCCCTTCAAGATGGAATGGAAATTGGTTGGTTGAGACCTGTAACAGGTTCTCGGTATTCACTGGAGAAGGTGGCCCAGGCTCACGAAAATATCATCCATAACAGTGGGGCTAGTGGGAAAATGATTCTTCTCTTAGAATGATTAATTCTTTCATGTATTTCCTATGCAATTAGAGGTTTCCTGTCCCAGTTTTACTTACACTACCTTTGCTCTAATCAGCATTCGTTTGATTCAGTGAGTTTCTTATATTAAAAAACAAGATTTATCTTTAGAGATGTGGGCATTGGAGTACAATTTATTTTATAGCTCACAATATTCTTTATGCCTCCCACCTACCTCTAATCAAGGAGTCATCACAGTAGGAAATAGAATGTCAGTAGTCATTTGGCATTGGGTGTGTTACAGAAACTCCCAGTACTTGATCATTAATTCCATACCTTTGGCTAAAACAAGCTAATTCAAAATAAGTCTGTGTGATTTCCAAGCCTACTTTTCCTTGTAAAGGTTCTTTAGTATCTGATTAACTCAGAACAGTATTGGACTCTGAAGATTTTCTGGACTAAATAAGACCCCTTTTCTAAGCTAATCTCATCTGGATCTACAAATCTCTTGCAAGGGCAAGATAAACAATGTCCAGAGAAATTTGTTTTTTAACAAATAGTTTTCCACTATTTCCCCAATATTAGAACATCCACTGTGTTGATGGTTGATTACTCATTATCCATATATTCTTTTTTTAATTGTACATTTAGTGCCACTTTTTTTTTTTATTTTATTTTGTTATGCTGTGTTAATCACCAGACATTACATCATTGGTTTTTGATGTGGTGTTCCATGGTTCATTGTTTGTGTGTAACACCCAATGCTCCATTCAATGCATGCCCTCTTTAATGTCCATCACCGGGCTGACCCGTCCCCTTACCCCCCTCCGCTCTAGAACCCTCAGTTTGTTTCTCAGAGTCCATGGTCTCTCGTGGTTCGTCTCCCCCTCTGATTTCCCCCCCTTCATTATCCATTTATTCTGTGAAGAGAGCAGCCTTATTTTTGGTATAATATGATAGGCAGTTACATAGTCTCCTGATAGATACTTCCTGATGATTTGATTTTCAAAATAGATTTAGAATTATCTGTGCAATGGGAGTCCTATGTTTTTATTTAAATTACTAAACAAATTTGGCACATTAAGAGGGATCTTCTTTTGTCTTCATTACATGATAACCTGCAGTAAATTCTTTTTTTTTTAAAGATTTTATTTATTTATTTGAGAGAGAGAGAACGAGAGAGAGCACATGAGAGGGGGGAGGGTCAGAGGGAGAAGCAGACTCCCTGCCGAGCAGGGAGCCGGACGCGGGACTCGATCCAGGGACTCCAGGATCATGACCTGAGCCGATGGCAGTCGCCTAACTGACTGAGCCACCCAGGCGCCCCACCTGCAGTAAATTCTGTAGAAAAATAAAACCTGTGTTTATCTATTTCGTCTTTATATTGTACTTGCCTTACATCTCTTTTACGTAGTTCCTAATGGTTAATTTCTAACAGTGTTCTGTGCTGGATGTCCTTATCAAAACTAAATAAAGGGATGATTACTTAGAAAAAAAAATTAAAAATCATATGTTTAAAATTATTTAATCAATTTTAATGTCCATTCCTGACAAAAAGTTTCAGAAATTAGTGATCAAGTAAAAAAACTTCCTTAATCAGATAAATTCTTCTACAAAAATGTCTATAGCAAATATGGTTAATGGTAAAATCTTGAACACATTGTTTTTGAGACAGGGTCCATGACAAGGATTCCTGGTATGATGATTTACATTCAGTATTTTATCCAACTGTCCTAGAAGTACAGTAAATCCACAAAATTAAATAAAAGGAGTAATAAGAATGCAAGAAATTAAACTACTTTTATTCACAGACAATGTGAATATATATTAAAATCCAAAGGAATCTGGAAGTAAACTTTTAGAATAAATAAGTGAATTTGAAAAAGACTGCTTATGTAATTTCATTATAAAGCTAATTTTATTTTTATTTATAAGAAATAAAGGGAAAATAAAAGTTTAAGTGTTATCACTTAAATAGTATCAAGAAATATCAGACTTAGAAATGAATTTTATTAAAAATACACAAGACCAGAGGTTCTAGGTGTCTCATTTTGTTGGGCTTCCAACTCTTGATTTTGGCTCACGTCATGATCTTGGGGTCGTGAGATTGAGCCTTGTGTTGCCCTCTGCACTCGATGGGAGTCTGCTTGAGATGCTCTCCCTCTGCCCCTAACCCCTAAATAAATAAATCTTAAAATACACACACACACACACACACAAGACCACTACAGAGAAAACATAAAATATTGAAAGCAAGAAAACTTAAATAACTAGGGGTATGTACTATGTCTATGAATAGAAAGCATCAAAATTGATCTTTGGGAACAAAACAAACAAAGAAAAAAGAGACAAATGAAAAACAGACTCAATTATAGAGAACAAACTGATGGTTATCAGAGGGGAGGTGGGTGGGGGGATGGGTGAAATAGGTGATGTGGATTAAGGGTACACTTATCATGATGAGCACTGAGTAATGTATAGAATTGCTGAGTTACTATGTTGTACACCCAAAACTAATATAACACTGTATGTTAAGTATACTGGAATTAAAATTTTAAAAATTGATCTTTGAAATAAATGATATCCTAGTCAAAATCCTAGGTGAGCTTTTGTGGAAATTAACAAACTGTTTTTAAAATTTATATGAACTGTATTGGACCAAGAATAGTCAAGTAACTGAAGCAAACAAGAATCACATGTATGAAAATACTTCTAAAAAATTAGATAGTGTGAAGCTTTAAGCAATTATAGAAGCCATGGTAAGCATTTGATTAAAATTTTTCTTTGGATTTTTTTTAAGATTTTATTTATTTATTTGACAGAGAGAGAGAGAGAGAGCACAGTAGGCAGAGAGGCAGGCAGAGAGAGAGGGAGAAGGCTGAGCAGGTGAGCCCCACACAGGGCTCAATCCCAGGACCCTGGGATCATGACCTGAGCCAAAGGCAGACGCTTAACTGACTGAGCCACCCAGGCACCCCATGCTATTGGATTTTTTAAATTAGGACAAATAGGGTGCCTGGATAGCTCAGATAGTTAAGCGTCTGCCTTCGGCTCAGGTCATGATCTCAGGGTCCTGGGATTGAGTCCCACATCGGGCTCCCTGCTCCTTGGGAGCCTGCTTCTCCCTCTGCCTCTCTCTCTCTCTCTGTCTCTCATGAATAAATAAATAAAATCTTTAAAATATATATATATAAATAAATAAATAGATAAATTAGAAAAAATATATTAGAGGGTATTTCCGTGGTACTCTGATCAAATGAAAGATTTTGTTTAAAAAGACAATGAAATTTTCAGAATTAGAAGCTAAATAAGAGAAACCTCTCCATACTTTCAAATATATATATATATATATGTATGTATATATGTTTTATATACTCGCATATGAATTAAAGTCATGACTGATAAAATTGCAGTAGTTACCCATATTAGGAAAAGGCCAGGGCAGGGGATTATTTGGCTAATTTTATAGTATGGACACATGTTTGTTTTATCGGTGTTCAGATATGATTGCAGAGTAGTCTCAATTTTTATCTTGCTCCCTCATGGTCACAGAGTGGCCTTGTCTGGTGGTGTTCTGTTCTGTGAAATAGCCCAGCTTAGCTATGAGGCCAGACTGACTCCAAATATCACTAAGGCGTCAGCATCAGCACCCAGCTATCTCTGGCTCTCAGGGACTGCTTTTCTCTTCCTCACATACAATATCAACTGTTCACTACATCAATATAGTGAGATCATGTTATTAGCTCTATTGTAAGATTAAGCATTAAAACGTCAGGGACGGGTGTCTGGGTGGTTCAGTTGGTTAAGTGTCAGACTCTTGATGTAGGCTCAGGTCATGATCTCGGGGTCATGAGATCAAGCCCAGGGTGGAGCTCCACAGTCAGCAGGGAGTCTGCTTGAGATTCTCTCCCTCTGCCCCCCCACCCCCTCCCCAAAAATAAAAATAAATAAAAATAAAACCTAAAGTAATGCAGGATTTGAACCCTAACTCTCTGACTCAAAGCATATTCCTTTTCAATCCCTTCACATTGGTCCATAGTGACTATAATAAACATAAATACCTCTTAAAATGCTCTGTGAAATTCTTTATTATCTTTTGTTCCCATATTAGCCAGAGTATAATGAGCATGGAACAGAGGAGATGACTAAAGATTAGCAATAAGAACCTAGAAAGAAGATTAATTTAATTACTATTGTAATGGAACTAATGTGAGTTAGCTCCTTGGAGAGTTACAGGTAACGATTACACCAAGTGCAGTTGTCACACAAAGGAAACTTTATTTACCACAAATAAGGAGATCATGGGAATGATTTCCAAAGCCACGACTCCCTGAGTGGGAATGAGTGGGTTCCTTTTATTTAGAGTTAGGATGAATATTCAGGAAGGGGTCTTGTTGTCACATGTAAAGTGGACATAAGGTTGCAGCAGGTAGGTATACTTAGAAAATGTCCCAAACATATATCCTACCATATGTTGATGAAGCTTCTGCTCCTCCTTGGGTGGAGATTTTAACTCAACATTATAATGAAGCAGAGGTAACTGACACAAGGGGAGGGGGCCATGGGCTTGCTTCCAGAGCCAGTATAAACTGGATGGGGCCTTGGGCTCCCTACCTCAGGTAAGGAATGCAGGGTCTTGCTTATGTTTGAAACAACACTGGGAGAGTTTTACCATTGATTTCTTGTCTCTGATGGGGTTAGCTATTTCCAGGCCCTGTAGAGACTGTGAGCTTTTGCATTCCCTTTGTTTCCTTAGAATCCTTAACTACCGAGGTTTTTGCATTTCTTTGTAGTTCTCACACCTCCTAGGAAGTTGCACAAGAAGTGTGCTTGAGAAAGTAGGGGAAAGACCACAGAAAGTAGCTGGGGGTCTAAAATGACTTTTCAGGTGTCAATGAAAGCTGTATCTTGTCTTTCTTTTTTGGGGGACCCCTAACTCTTTTTGCTTACCGTATTGCTTAAGCAGTAAAAAGAAGTAACACTACAGTATATAATCTATTTAACAAAAGATCTTCACGTTTTCTGATCAGTTGTTGATAATGACACCTTATATTATTAGCTGGAGTGAGAGAAGTGAAAGGATCAAAAGAAGGAAAGAAAGAGGAAAGAGGGGGGAGATCAGGCAGGTGAGTAGGCAAGGAATGGAAGAAAGAAAAAAGTACACATTTTTCCCAGGCACAGCAGTCTGCTAATGTTCATCCATTTATCTTTCACTATTGAAGATCATCGTAAATGAGGGATATGTAACAAAATTCTTCTATGAACTGTCTTATACTTCATGTAAATGCATTTCAATTCTCACGTTTTCTTCACTCTAGTTTTTTAAACTCGCAAACTGTATCAAAGCAAATTTATATCTATTTACTAACAACAGATATTTGTTAAAAAGGTCATTGAAATCAATAGTCTATTGTACCGATTTTTATGTTAAAGAGAGAGCAAAATGACTTTGTTCTATTTGAGAAATAATGAGATTTTCATGTCATCAAACAGAAATACTTTTAGTCCCAATGGAACCCATTTTGCTCCTGTCTGTAAATGAGGACTTTATAGACAGGGCTCAGTTAGAAATGCATGAACCACTCTAGCTATTTCAAGGTAATTTAATATATTGCCATACAACTGAAAGTGTTGAAGAAGCAAAGTCAAAGAAGGCAGATACTCGGATTTCATGTTTTTGCTAGCCAGTAGGGAGTGAGACAATAGATACCAAAATAAACTAGAGATGAGTGATTTTTAGGAAATGAAAATCCAGAGGGGCAGCTGTAAAATTTCACATGTAACAATGCTCTTAAGCTGGCTTGCTCCTGCTAGAGAAATAAAAATACCGATACTGTTCCACTTCTGAATTCAAAATACAGCGTGAGTCTCGGCTGAGTGGAATCTACTATGGAAACATGCTGGTAGGGATTCCGGAAATGTAGTTCAAAGTCTTACTGCTCTGCAACACACTAGAAAACATAGAAGGGGGGGGAACAATGGTCCTGAGTTACCGGCAGTTACTATGGCATTGTGATTTTCTCAAGACTAAGATAGAAAATCATAAGAAAATTCTATCAACTTCCCGGGGCACCTGGGTGGCTCAGTCAGTTAAGCATCTGCCTTCAGCTTAGGTCATGATCTTGGGGTTCTGGGATCAAGCCTGGCATTGGGCTCCCTGCTTAGCAGGGAGGCTGCTTCTCCCTCTGCCCTTCCGCCTCTTCATGATCTCTCTCTCTCAAATAAATAAAATCTTAAAAAAAAAAAAGAAAATTCTATTAACTTCCATGGAAAGAAAATTTTAGAGCAGAGGAAATATTGTAAAACTCAAATGCTATCTGGGACCAAGAGTTAGAAAGGGAAGGAATGCAAATAGCAAGAAGGATTTTTTTTTCTTTCTTATTGGATGAATAAAAGGGTTGAAATAGGTGATCATTAATTTTAATTTTTTTTTTCATGTAATGTGTCCTACTCAAACTGTAGTATTGGGAAAAGAAACTAACAGAAAGGCAAGTTTAATCAAAATATATCGTTAAGTACAGTGTTCACTCTGCTCATTAGCATCAGTAGTCCTAGGTTCACAGTGATATTCAAAATAATGATACCAATAGGTTTTACCTGTTACATGTTTACTTTGCTTTAAGAAAGGGTAAAGGGCAAACAACAACACAGCATGCATAACGACAGCATGATGGAGCTTTCCAGGCATGACTTCTGTTACTGTCACTCTACCTGGAACATGCAATAAACCCAAATGATGAAGATGACAGAGCATGATCCATCTTACCTCAAGAATCCATCTGCAATGATTTTCTTTTAGTTTTTATGCATAATCACAGCCTTGAGAGTTTTGTAACTCCTTTTCCATTCTCCAAGCCATTGGTGTCACCTCACTATAGGTTGCTTATTACTTGAAACAACAATGAACTATAGATGCTTGGTCTGGCACATGGTCCTTGGCTGGATTCTCATTAATTTTTAAATCTGATATAGATATACTACTAAAACTTCCTTGAGTTAACATTGCAAGTGTTTGAAACTTAATCATAATAATGTATACTTTAAGACAAATAAATCATAATAAAAATGTTAATAATCCAATCATATTTTTAAATTTTAATAATTTTTTTCATACCTGATATAATATATTCACATATTTGATATGTATGGGAGTAATGATGTTTAAGGTTTTTAAAATATTTTATCTTATAAGAAATATTTTCATGGAAGTCATGCAAATAGCCTTTCAGTTTCACCATTGTATAACTTAGCTCATTTGCATGCAAAATAGAAGCATCATCCCCCATCTGGTGGAAACTCCTCTTAATTGTAGGTAAATTGCCTAAGAAATAAACAATCTCCAAGGAGATGACCTTGTTAAAACAAAATTATTCACTTATGGTGAACTGCAAAAAAGAAGCTATAAAATGTGTAGCATTACTGCTGATAATCAAAAGACAAGTTATTTATTACTGAGGTCACAACAAAAACTGGAGACTCTAAAGTACTTTAAGACACTAATATAAGGACATTTTCTAATTTGTGGATTCAAATTAAAATGTGACAGGCATTTAACTGTTCTATATTGCTTATGTATATAATATTTAAGTAGAAGGAAAGTAGTAATTAAGAAAAATATACCTACACCTTAACAATATTGCATAATTTAACCATTTTTATCAACATTATTTTTAAATAACACCGCTTTCTACAATTCCTGATTACCTTTGAGTCTAGCACAAGCAGTATAAATTTATTAACCTTTTATTGTGCTTTTCTATGAACAGCAATTACATTCTAATACAATATTAGCTTATATCTTTTAGTATATGTGAAAGAAAATTGGCTACACCATTTAAATAGTGTTTATTGTAGGGGATTTTCTGAAATATGTAGTGTTTTATAAATTTAAAAATTCTTCCATTTGTTTCAGATTTATATATGTTGCTCTTGAAAAGCCAGTCAGGTTTTATTATTTCAGATGATTGCCGAGTATACCAACCTTTGCGGTTATGACTTCATTTTTACCTTACAGTAATTCTCTTAATGGCTACTAGAATTGATTGCAATAGTAGGCATGCCTTCTATTAATATTATGCAAGAGTAAAAGCAGTTCTTGGCAGGTTCCTGAATGGAATTCATCTGTTTAAATATGCATTTTTTTTATTACTGTCTAACCTTCTACAACCTTTAATGTCTATCTTTGCCATTAAAGATTAATACACCAGTCTATCAGATAAAATAATAATCCAAATGGATCTGCATTACTTCACCTCACCTATTAAGTCAGATGAAACTATATTTTTACTCTTTGTAGATGTATATGTCACAATAAATCACCATCCAGTAGGGAAGAAAACCTAGTATAATGTAATACTATGTTTGCAAAATATATGGATTGTCAAATATACTTTATGAATATCCAAAATTTTCCAGACCTACAAAAGGAGAATCCCTAAAGAAAATTAACAAAAAGGAATAGCACTATAGTTTCCATTGATTTAGCCATTTGTCCATCCATCCAACCAATAATTTTTAAAGTTCTATTTGTTATCCTATTTATTAATTATGCTGTGCAGAAGATTAGGTATTCGTGAAAAAAGATAGGTGTAGTTTCTTTTTTTTTTTTTTAAGATTTTATTTATTTATTTGACAGAGAGAGACACAGCGAGAGAGGGAACACAAGCAGGGGGAGCGGGAGAGGGAGAAGCAGGCTTCCCACTGAGCAGGGAGCCCGATGCGGGGCTCGATCCCAGGACCCTGGGATCATGACCTGAGCCGAAGGCAGACACTTAACCGACTGAGCCACCCAGGCGCCCCAAGGTGTAGTTTCATTTACCTTGTGCTAAGTATCCATTTCTATCTATGTATGTCTCTATCTATCTCTATATAGATACCTATATCTATGTACCTATATGTAGGTAGAGATAGATATAGGTATAGATATCGACATACATCTCCATAGATCATTACTGCCCAGAAGAAAATACAGTTCTGTAAAAAGTAAATAAATAAATAATTTTTTGATAATGCTATGTATTTTATCACTCAGAGATGCATATTTGTTGAAAGCATTTAATAAAACTCTTCATAAACTATGCAGAAAATAAATATGTTTAAAAATTTTTGCAGCTCTGTCTGTGTTTATTAAGCATTTTTTCAATGTGGAATCCTTTTTCATGAAACAAAATGTAACAGAAAACGTGATCTGTGAGGCATGTGGAAAACGCTGTGGCGGAAGAGACTGTTAAATCAGTGTATTTTTCTCATGCTGGCAGTGATTAGAAACCAACTTGGAAACAGATGGGAAATGCATGCTCTCTTTTTCATCACTTTCTTCAATATACAATTATGAGTGATACTTAATGATACTTAATGTTTAAAAGGCAGAGATGTAGAGAGATTTTAAATATACCTGAAAACATACATTTGAGAAGAGATTTTTAACCTCCGCCCTGTACGTTGTAGGTGATTTGAGTTACATTCTGTGACACTGTGAATAGTGTGACATCAGCTCAATGCATGTCTCCTGTTACTGAATTATGTCCCTCAAAATTCATGAATGTAGAAGTGCTAATTCCCAGTACCTCAGAATATGACTATTTGGAGAGAGAATCTTTCAAGAGGTGATTAAAGCAAAGTAAGGTCATATTAGTGGGCCCTAATCCTATGTGACAAATATCCTTAAACAAAGAGAAGATGAGGACAGAGTTGACACAGATTGGGGAATGACCATGGAGGACACAGTTAGAAGACAGCCATCTGCAAGCCAAGGAGAGATGCCTTAGAAGGAACCAAACCCGTCAACACCTTGATTTGGACTTCTATCTTCCAAAACTGTGAGAAAATAAATCTCTGTTGTTTAAGCCACCCAGTCTATAGTATTCTGTTATGACATCCCTGGAAAACTAATAGACCTACTAAGCATTTTCTTTAGGTCATATGGTCCAGTGGGTTCCTCAAACCCAACAGAAGGTAACAATGTGGTGCTGCACTCACCCCTCACCAGTGAAAATAATCTTAAAGCCCCCTTCTTTCACAGAAGCTGTTGGTGAAACCAATCTTCCTTTCGTTTTTTTTTTTTTTTTAAAGATTTTATTTATTTGAGAGAGAGAATGAGAGAGAGCACATGAGAGGGGGGAGGGTCAGAGGGAGAAGCAGACTCCCTGCTCAGCAAGGAGCCTGATGTGGGACTCGATTCCGGGACTCCAGGATCATGACCTGAGCCGAAGGCAGCCGCTTAACCAACTGAGCCACCCAGGCGCCCCAATCACGTTTTTGGTTTTTTTTTTAAAGATTCTTTTATTTATTTATTTGACAGAGACACAGCGAGAGAGGAAACACAAGCAGGGGGAGTGGGAGAGGGAGAAGCAGGCTCCCCGCTGGGCAGGGAGCCCGATGCGGGGCTTGATCCCAGGATCCTGGGATCATGACCTGAGCCAAAGGCAGACGCTTAACGACTGAGCCACCCAGGCGCCCTAGTTAATCACGTTGAATAAAAGAATAGAAATAATCCTTTGCATATTTAGATGAGTTAGATAAATACTCATTGTTCCTTCCATAAATATCAATGAATAACTCTGGGCATGGGATAATAATAGCCTTTCTGGTTATATGATCATAAATGTGTAATGTTTAAATTAAAGCTGTAGTGTAATGTTCCATTAATAGAAAATATCTGCTAAAAAATAGAAGATATCAGCAGGTATTTGAAGTCTCAAATACATCGATTCAAAACCTTTAGTTTAAAAAGTGTTGACACGACTTGATATTTATTCTCCTCCTCACCTAACAGAAATGGATTTATCTCTGTTGTGTACAACATTAAATATTCCAACAAAGTTTGTCATCTTTAAGACGTTTGCCTAGAATGCTACTGTGTCTCTTGATTCTGTCCCTTGTTGCTCCTGCTATTCAGAGAGCCCTTTTTAAAACCTCAAATGCCACTGATGTCAGCAGGTAATGAATCATGTATTACTAATGCCCAAATGCCTGCTTGGAGACTCATCCATTCAACCTGTGCCCTCTAATGTCTGAACAGAATGCCTCTCGGAATAAAACACCTCAATCCTTAGGCTGCTTCTCAAAAAGAAAATTACTTATGAATCAGAAAGTTTCACATACACTTGTGAACATCAATATTCTTTAATGGCTATAGAAATCGTAGCTCATGTTTTAATAAAACTGTGTGATTTATAACAATGCTGAAGACTCATGGTTTCACTTCCATAATTTATCACTTACAAATTTTAGTACAACTTTAATGCACCCCACACACAGACTGAAATAATCCTCGGTAAGGAATTACTCTCTAAGATGTATGCGAGTGTGTGCTACGGTATGTGTTTATATTTGTCAGAGAGGATTTGGAGGGCAATTTACCTGATTTTGTACTTTTGTGTGGCAGAGACATGAGTATTGTATTATAATAAGATCTACTCCAAATCCTTTTGTCCCTCTATGACAATGCCTGGAGGAATTTTTAACTGAGCTTTTTTTTTTTTTTTTTAAAGATTTTATTTATTTATTTGTCAGAGAGAGAGAAAGAGAGAGAGAGAACAATCAGGGGGAGCAGCAGATAGAGGGAGAGGAAGAAGCAGGCTCCCCGCTGAGCAAGGAGCCCGATGTAGGACCCGACCCCAGGACCCTGGGATCATGACCCGAGCTGAAGGTAGACGCTTAACCAACTGAGCTACCCAGGCATCCCTTAACTGAGCTTTTTAATAAAGGCATGGTTTAAAATTGGACTCTGCTTTGGAATGAGACTTATCTGCATTTTATTGTATAATTAGGTAATTGTGTGTGTGTATGTGTGTGTACATTTCCATTTACATGTATGTTCTGCTTTAAATTTCAGTTCCTCTTTATTTCAGGCAAAGCTTCTAGATTTTCTTTAATGAGGCATCCTCCTTTGTTTTCAAAATGTCAGAGACATGTTGATCTTTTCCTACATCCATGCTATTCTTGTCCTTCCTATCTTTCTTAACAACTTTAGTCTCTGCTTTTGAATTTTCTCATACAGTCTTGAACTTGAGTCTTGAATGAAACATTCTGAAACACCCACAAAATTTCCAGCATCATTTACTTATTAGTCAGGAAATGTTCTCTTTTTCTCTAATTTGTATGTTCTTCGTGTTTCATGTATGTATTGTCTCCCTCAAGGCAGTGATGTGTATATTTTTACATTCTGCCTTGGGAATAACTTTCTCATCAGACTTCATGTTGAAAACATAATTCACAATGAAGAAACTGCCACTTACTTTGAAACTTAATGACCATATTCCTAAGGGTATTTAGGGATCTAACTTTCCTTCACTACGTGAGGTCAGTTCTGTAGACTATATACATGCTATATTCATTTTGAGTTGGACAAATGAATGTAACTCATTCATACATACAAATATGTAACTCAAGCCATTTTTGTGCTGGGGAACTTCTCCAACCTTCATTAAGTTTGTATAAATCACTATCTATCAATACTACTTAATTTCTCAAAAATTGAAATATAAATAAATAAAAACTAAAACGGTGTACATTTTAAATATGTTTAAAATGGTTTGTGAGGTTAAAAGTTTCTATTTTACAGAGATCAGTTTCTGTATGTCCCAAGAGTCTTTAAATGTTCATATTCTATGACCCCATAACTCCATTTCTAAGATTTTTCAAAGAGACAGCAATAATTGTTGAATAAAGGTTTGTCCTAGTTCTTTTTATATACACATAAGTTGGAATTTTGTATTCCTTATATACAATATTTATTTGTGGGAATTTTTAACAAGTTATATATTCAAATAATGGTATTTTTACATCTACCATATCTTTTGCTGTCAGATGTTTTTATAACCTGAGAAAACTATCACTTTATAATGTAAAACAAAGGAGTAATATTAAAAATTATTTGTCTGAAAAAAATAAAAATAAAAATTATTTGTCTGACATGGCCCAAGTTATGCAAAATTTACATAGCAGATAAGCAAAGTAAATATTGAACATTGGATACCTATTAGTGAGGGTGTTAAATATATAGTTTTATGTTTATTCTTATTAATATACATTATAAAATGTATATGTTTATAAAATTGGCGTCTCTTACATTGGTAAAGAGAAAAAATGGATTTTTAATTCTGCTGTAAAAATAACTTTTTTAAAAAAGTAAAAAAATTTTAAAAAGTAAAAAAAAAATCATCATCATGTAGTGTGAACTGTAGTTTAAATTCTCTAACAACTAGATAGTTCATAAATGGCTTTTCAAATATAGCATGAAACAGTCATTATGGGTGATTGGAGCCTAGAAAGCAATGATGGAGATTCTTAAAAGAATATAAGCTAAAAGTCTTACTTA
The DNA here is from genome assembly GCF_029215605.1 of Mirounga angustirostris. Classification (NCBI taxonomy): domain Eukaryota; kingdom Metazoa; phylum Chordata; class Mammalia; order Carnivora; family Phocidae; genus Mirounga; species Mirounga angustirostris. Next base: position 141,331,255 of record NW_026991710.1, on the reverse strand, counting down.
CACACACACAAAAAGCTGAAAGATTTTTTCAAGATTATGCAATTTCATTTTATTTACATATTTGAAGGCATCTTGGTCAATGTGGACTGAAAAAGAAAAGATCAAATAAAGCAAATATACAAGGCTTGTGGTAAAGCCATTCAGAAATGTGGAAAGCTGAGCTATTTATTCATCAAATATTTATTAATCACTTCTTTATGTGCTGGCACAGCTAGATATAAAAAGTAAAGATAATTCTGGGGCCCCTGGGTAACTCAGTAGGTTAAGCGTCTGCCTTCTGTTCAGGTCATGATCTCAGGGTCCTGGGATCAAGCCCCACGTCAGGCTCCCTGCTCAGTGGGGAGCTTGCTTCTCCCTCCACTTCTTCCCCTGCTTGTGCTCTCTTGTAGTCTCTCTCTGTCAAACAAATAAATTTTATTAAAAAAAAAGGATAATTCAAGAATATTTTATCCATACCCAAATAATTAAAAGTGGAAGTTCAATAAGAAATAAACTCTCCCTCCTCCTTTTTTTTTTTTTTAAGATTTTATTTATTTGACAGAAAGACGGAACACAGGCAGGGGGGTGGGAGAGGGAGGGGCAGGCTTCCCGCTGAGCAGGGAGCCTGATGCGGGGCTTGATCCCAGGATCCTGGGATCATGACCTGAGCCGAAGGCACACGCTTAACTGACTCAGCCACCCAGGTGCCCCTCCCTCTTCCTCTTTAAGCTGAAGTAACCATTATGCTCTGCAGAACCTTGTCTCTTAACGTTGTCTTTTTCGTCTCCGGGACGTTATGGCCTATGGAATGGGAGTACAGGAGTGGATGTTGAGAGGCAAGTTGGTTGGACTTTTCTTTGTGTGGACTTGGTCTTGTAAATAAATATTCACGTGAAGCCAGACTTAAGCCCTTTTCCCTATAGAATAGTTGTTTTCTGCAGGTTTTCACTGTAGCACATTCACATATCAATCTAGTCCCATGGAGGATGTGATCAGAATCTCTATACTTTAAAATGCTTAGAAGGGGTAATGGCAAATATATTTATCAGCAGTGAGGTGTGGTGATATTTCATTCTTCACTTCATAGCAAATCAGAGACTTAGGAAAATCTCTTCGTAACCCAAAGCTCATGGTGGGTGGGGAGGGGGCGGTGGGAAGACACCAAATATGTTTGAATACTTTGTGTAATTATTTTTTAACATTTAGCAAAAATAAATGATGATTTGAGAAAAACTGCTTAAAACCTTATGAGTCGAGCCTAATAGAGACAGACAGTAGCCAGTGTGCTAAACCAACTATTGAAACAAAACTGGTAACATTCTCCTAAGTTAGAACACAATTACAAGGTGGATCTCACTACCCCAATCTGAACCTTCCAGAGCCTCTCTTCCTTCACGTCTGTGTTTAGATCTGAGCTTCTTATTACATAACATTGTTTTGATGAACAACTCATAGTGACAGACATCAGTGTTCTTTCTTTAATAAATGATGATCTTATTAATTACATATATGTTACAATGTAAGCATATCCAGAGTATTTAGCATTTTTTTGTAAAAGGAAGAATGTGTTACCTATTGAGGTAAGAGCGCATGAAAGTGTTTGAGACTTGAGAAAGTATTTATTGCCCCTAAAATACAAAATGAAAAGAAAAATGAATAATCAAAATTAAATGTTTAATAGTTCTAAACATGTCAACTTCATTAATTTTTAAATTTTATATTTATAAAATTAATTAAGGGGCAGCTGGGTGGCTCAGCCAGTTAAGCATCTTTGGCTCAAATTATGATCTCAGGGTCCTGGGATCAAGCCCCCCCCCATGTGGGGCTCCCTGCTCAGCTGGGAGTCTGCTTCTCTCTCTCCCTCCCTCTACCCCTCCCCCACTTGTTCTTGCTCTCTTTCTCTCTCTCTCAAATAAACAGATAAAAATCTTTAAAATAAATAAATTAAATTAAACTATAGGAAGTGTGTGGTTTTTGATTTGGCAAGAATTCTCACTTTGCCCAATGCTTTCAGATAAATCATTGCCAATTTTAAATTAAATGAGTTAATTGTTGGCAAAAGAAAATTAACTTGCGCAATTATAAAAAACATTTTCAAAGACTTTATATCTAAAATATTATCTTTAATGTATGCTGTTAGTTAGGGCCTCTAAAAGTAAAATATCTTGGACTTCTGGAAAGCACTGAAATGTTACTAGTATCTTTCCATCAATTCTCACTCTATGTAATTTTCTCTTAGTAATATCAAGAACCTGGAATGTTGAATACACAGTAGCCTTGTGTAGACCTGTCACTGATACATTGTTTATTGCTAAGGAAGAGATGCTACTTGAACATAATAGAAATTGTTCTGAATTAGGAGCACCAGTTTTGCCACCAAATACTATGATTTTAAATGAGGTAACAAATTCTCTAAGCCAATAGATGTTATAAAGAAACTAGTACCTCAATGTCTGATTTAATGAGTAGGATCAATAAATGTTAACTGTCCTCCCTCAGCTCTTATGCCCACAGTGTGCATTTAGAATTGTCCAGCAGTTTCCATGAAGGAGAGAGACAGTGCAGGGAGCGGAAGGACCCTCTACTACTGATTTTTAAGCGTGGGGTTAAAAAGGCAAAAGGCATGGAAGGGATTATAATGGAAATCAACAAGCAACCTCCTGCCCCACTTCTCATCCCATCCCTGGGTCACAGAGCTAATCATTTTTAAGTCTTGCTGGTTTTCCCCATCTGGTGATTAGCTCATTTGTGAAATAGCTATTTATCAACTTCAAACATTACCTTTAGATTCTCTGCTTTGATAAATGAGAATATATTTCACTTCCCTCCCACTTTCCAAAATAATTACATGGCTATTCTTAGTTTTCCACTGATTACAATTGAAAAAGCAAAAACAGGGCGTGGGTGGCTCAGTTGGTTAAGTGACTGCCTTCGGCTCAGGTCATGATCCTGGAGTCCCTGGATCGAGTCCCACATCGGGCTCCCTGCTCGGCAGGGAATCTGCTTCTCCCTCTGACCCTCCCCCCTCTCATGTGCTCTCTCTCATTCTCTCTCTCTCAAATAAATAAATAAAATCTTTAAAAAAAAGAAAAAGAAAAAACATTAGTTAAAAAAACAAAAACAAAAACAAAAAACATTTAACCATATGTTTCCAATTCCCTAGGTATCTTTTGCCTCCTCTTTTGTAAAACGAGGGCTGAACATTCACATGGTTCCTTCTATGTGTCTTCACTTCACTTCCCTATTTCAGGTGGCTATCATTGCCAAAGTTGTTAACACGAATTATATTGAATAACCATTGTTAGGTCTTCTGTAAATTCTTTATAAGGTGACTCGATTTGTATATCAAAAGTTTTTACAGTATCATGATGATGTAAATATTGTTCACTCAAATTGATAATTTATGCTAGAATTATATCTGTAAAAATAACATTTCTTCTATTTCAATGGAGAATATTACTAGCATCGCTTTTAAATGTATTCTACCATTTCACATCCCAGCTGCCTTTATTATGACTGATAACTTTTTACAAGTTGTCAATTAGAAACTATTTTGTCAAATCACACTCTCCCTCTAGCTGTCCATCAGCTTTGTTCCATCTTTAGATGCCCTTACACAGGTAGTTTCAGCAGTGTGCTTCTAAGTTTTCTTGAGTGGAGTGCCTCTTTTGTGAATCTCATGTCTTTTTCTTAATCTCCTTTCATTTTGTTGCAGCCCATTCTCATGGTGGCATGGAATGCAAAAATCTCTGAGTTCTTGTATATCTGAAAATGTCTTTATTATGTCCTATTTTCTTAATAATAATGGATATGGGATGCTAGATTAAAATTCATTGTCCTTAGAATTTTGAAGGCTTGCTTCAAATTCTTCTATAATCCATTATTGCTAAGATTTTTGGAATACTGATTCTTTGCCTTTGATAGTAATCTTTTGTTTGCTTTTTGTTTGATTGTTTATTTTTGTTTTCTTCCTGAAAGCTCTTATAATCTTTTTATATTTCATATTTTAAAAGATGTCTTAGTGTGTGTATATGTGTATGTTTAATTCATTCAGTTAAGAGCTCAGTGGTCCCCCTTTCTCTGAAAACCTCTCTTTCTGTTATAGGAAGTATTTTCTATATTTTAAGATGATTTTTGTCAATTTCAAATTTTTCTTTCTCTCTTAATAATTTCTGTAAGTTGAGTATTGAGCTAAATCTCCATGTCTCCTATTGTTTCTTTTATGTTCTTCCTCTCTCATCTCCCTCTATTGTTTTCATTTTACATTCTATAAATTTTTATTGGTTTTATCTCCACCCATTCTATTACATATTTTGTCTTGCCAAATATGTGATTATGTGTGTGTGTGTACACAAGTATAAATACATGCATAACTTTTCCAAGACCTCTTTCTTTTTCACTTGTTTGCTTTATATAATACCTGCTCTAATTAATAATTTGACAATAATTATTAATAATTAATAATCTGACACAATTGAAGAAGCTTGCATTGAAATTTAGCTTTTTTATTCAAATTTAGTTTAAAGCCATATTTATTACATAATGATTTTTTATTCTGTTATTTATTTCTGACTACAGATACAAAGAGATCAATGAGTACCAAGCACTGCTTTAGTTCACTATTGGCTATAAAATTTAGAGCAGTCATTTAACTTCTATATCCCAGTTTCCATAGTTACAAAAAAGCCATAATAATCCTTAATCTAATCTTCCAGACTTGATATTAAAATCAAATGTAAAGCCTCATTAAAGGCATTTCATGCTGTGTAAGTGCAAGATATTATCTCTAGAAAAAGAATCCATGTAGTAGAACTGTTGGAAAATATGAAGAAAAGACATTAATTGACTTCTTGAAAAGAGCAGTTGTAAATCACTGATGACTTGTAGACACTTCAAGGGTGAGATCTGACTGGTTCTGTTCCAGTTGGAACCTGTCTGCAACAAAAATTTGGTAGCCAGTGAAGTAGAAATGTCATCCTATAAATAAAGCTATGTTTCTATATTGTTTAAGCTAAGCATTTCTTTTGTGTGTGTGTGACAAGGACACTTTGACTCATGATATATAAAAAATAATGGCACCATTGCAGCCTCCCTAAAAAAATAGGAAGAAGAAGAATAGGCAAGTATTATTGAATAATCTCCACTTGGGGCTCTTGTTAACTACTGCAGAATGTGTGGTAGCATAAACTGTAGCTTATTGTTCAGTAAGATCTCTGTGATATTTGTATTTGGCATTAAAAATTGGACTTGAGGGTACATGATTCCTTTAAAGTCGAGAGATGTATTTATATAGGTTTTGTGTTATTGTCTTCTAAAAATGTGTTCTGCTAACATCATATATCTTTGCCATGATGATCATCTCACATCACTGCCAACATAACTTACTGAAATGGAAATGTATAAGCTTTAAGTAAAGCAATGCTTGACTTGTTTGTCCTAGGTTCTTGTTCTTGCTGTTTTTATTACTGGTTTGCAATAAGGATTAAAACCTTGGACTCAGAATTCCATATTTTTTGAATTCATAACTTGGCTCTGCCACTTACCTGTCTGACCTCAGGCAAATTAGTTCTACAGCTCTCAATGCCTCAATTTCTTAACACTTAAATGGATATAATACTAGTTTAATCTTCATAAAGTTTCTATAAGGATTAAACATGTTAATATATGTAATTATAACAGTAAGTATGCATTGCTAGCTGTTATTATCAGTATTATTATAATTATCACTGTAGGATTCTTAATTCCTAAAATATTTAATTACAGTAAAGGCATGACCTCATATTGAAACTTAAGCTAAGGTGTGTGTGACACACAATAAATATATGTAATGTTCATATTTAGATAAATTAAAAAAATCTGTACTAACACTTTGTTAATGATATAATAAATGCTGTATTTACTAATGCAAGAAAAGAAAATATGTGCCAATCTGTTCAACAGACTTAAATCATTCTTCAGCAGATATTCTATTGGATAAAATTTTGCTTTTTGCTGGGTGTGGTTTTGGGGAAAAAAACATAAGATGGATAAAGGAAATAACTAAAATTCATTTTTAGATGTTCATTTGCTTAAAGTAGGTAATGCCTTAACATGCCTTAACTCTTAAAAGAATAAAAAAACATGCTTTAACTCTTAAAAGTATAAGTGTACATATATTGATATCACTGGGCAATTTATATCCCCCCAACCCAATTCTCATTACAGAGGTGACAATGTTTCAATCTCTTATGTGTATTTCCAAAGATACTGTAAGGAGTATAAACAAACACATTTTTCCTCCCTTTTTACCAATGCAAGCATAGTTAACACATTCTTTCCTCCTTATCTTTTTTTCACCAAAAGCTATATTGTGTGTTGAAGTCTATATCAGTACATAATAAGCTTCTAAACTTTATTAAGGACTTATATAGGCTTCACTGGATAGATGTACCTGACTAATCTCGCCAGGCCACAGCTGAGGGACAGTTTTGTTGTGAACGTACTTGCTGTTATAAAAGTGCTGAATAAATAATATTTGTACAATTTAAATTAGTTGGTATATATATAGTATACTGTATGATCATTTTTAAGAAAAGGAATTGCTAGGTCGTGGGTTAATGCATGCCAATTAATTTTTTAAAGAAATTTTAGTTTTAAATTTATTTTTGAATATTAATACAGGTATATAACACACAACTCAAAGGGGAAAAAATGAATGGTAAAAAAAAAAGACTATCTCATACTACTTTCATATTCATCCAGTTCCTCAAACTGGAGATAATTAGTCTTATCCGCTTTATATATATCCTTCCAGAGATACGTGATGCGTATATGTGTATGTAGAAGAATTTCTCTTTTTCAGGTCGGCTTTTGTCTTCTATAGCATAACAGTTTATAACTTCGGAAGATTCTTGCCTAGATGTTTGTGTAAACATAGATACCAGGCTATATTAGGAGCACACTATGTATATTGCCTCATCACTCGGTCTCAGCCATTGTTCTTATCAGAAAATAAGCTATAGTGAAAGTCCCAGAAAACATGTTTTCTGGGACTTTCACTATAGCTTATTATTTTCCCTGGATGAAAGAATAGTGATGAATTCTGTACGTTGCTCTGTCCTCGACCAAGGATTTGCAAACTACTACCATCTGCCTCTACACTGGGAACACGATATGCATTCTGGATTCCTCTTTACTATCTTCCGAAAAATTACTTTCACTTCTCTCTTAAATCTTTTATTTCCTGTGTCTCAGCCATCCTCTTTCTTGGTTCTCTCTCTGCTGTATCACATCCTTCAGTAGCTTCCTAAAGAAACGTTATGGGGGTGGTTAGTTTTTTAATCCTGTATATTAAAACATCCCTTTAGCTTATTCTCTCACCTGATTTTTCTAGATACAGAATTCTTAGTTTAAAATATGAAGCAATTTTTCAATTGTCTTTTTGATCGCCAATGTTGCTAATGAAAAAATGAAGATGTCCTGATACCTTATTCTTTGTATATGATAACTTTTGTTACCCTCCCCCCTGGCAACTTATGGGATCTTCTTTTATGCCTCTACTGTTCTAAAATATCAAAATGCTTTGCTGCTATGGATCAGCCACCCTATTGGGTACTTTGAAAGTCCTAGTAATCGAATTTGATTCCCTTTAATACTAAGAAATGATCTTAAATTACATTGCATTATATCATACTATATTACACATGTTATGTATAATACATATAGCGATATAATGTATATAGTTTATATTAAATGTACTGTAACATTTATAAATCAGCATGTAAGTTTTTTTTTTTTAAACAAAATGAACAAGAGTACTATCAAAGAGTGCTTGTCAGTTCAGGAATTTGCATATATGCTACATACAGAGGAGTAAGCCCCACAGTATTGATGCTCTCTAAACAATGGAAATAAGTATTTCTTATATTTTCAAAATATTTTGGCAACAAAGGACTAAATTTGACATGCCACATTTTAGCATTAATCTCTCACACACATACACACAGATACATATATATATATAATATATTCTACTACTCTTTATTGTAGAGACTATTCTAGAGAATATAATTATTGGTAGGTAACAATAGTTTTTTAAAAGAGGAATTAATTTAAGTTCCAAATGTCAAAGTTTGCTAACACCTTATTCTTAAAACAGAAATTTATATTATTTTCTTAAATATTTTACAATCGTTCTTAATGTCAAATAAGATAGCTTTTCCTTTTCTATGCCTAAAAAAATATATAGGTTTAAAGCAAATAGAGACAGCATATATTTATAATTGATAATTCCTATGTGGATTTAATATACTAATGCAGATTTATAAAATCATAACAGTAATAGCTATTGCCGATAATAAATGTGTAAGTATTCATTTTGGATTTTCAACCCTTTATTTCCCCAGATCATCTACCTTCTTACCATAACAAAAGTGTTCCGCACAAATAGTATGACTAAATATATGTGATATTAACAATAAGAACATTCCATCAAGTGCTATATTCCACTGAGGAGTGGAGGTAGATTTCTACTAATAGTTTTCCTTATTGAACAAAATGTACAATGTTACTATATTACATCTAGTTATATTTGAAACATATATTTATTTATTTTCATTTTAAAAAGCTGAAACACACTTAAAATTGTATTACATATTTTTTTGTTATTGGAATAATTTGAGAACTAACATTGGCATTATGCTAAGTTATTATTAAAGATTTGTGTTGTTTCTCTTTGTTTTCAGCGTGCAGTGACCTGGAATTCAGAGAAGTGGCAAACAGATTGCGGGACTGGTTCAAGGCCCTTCATGAAAGTGGAAGCCAAAACAAGAAGACAAAAGCACTACTGAGGCCCGAGAGAAGCAGTAAGATTTCTAAATTTCATATGTGACCTTGTCGTTGATATGGGACTTTATTTCCAATGAATCATTTAAATCAAAGCACATATTTCAAAATGTATTCTTTGCTGAGGTGCTGAACAAAAATCAGAACATTGTGACTACTTCCAAACACACTCATAGTATTTTGCAAGGAAATAAAACATTGTGACAACTCTGGTTGGTAGAAAAAGAAATATCCCCTCAGAGACAACATTAACTTGAAGTGAAAGTGTAGGAATATTTTTCAGTGTTTTGATAGCAGTGGGAAAGAATAAAACAACACAGGAAATAAAGGTAAGATTAGTAGAGTACTTGAGATTTTTACAGACACAATTAAGCCCCCATACCCCGCCCCCCCCGCCCAGGTTATCCTTTTCATGATGGCTTTGCAGATATTTCTACTTTGATTCAGCAAAGCCAGTAGACAAAAAAGATGCTTTCAACGACATAGTGCAAATCAAATTCATAAAAAAAGAAGAAAATAAGAGTTGTTTGAAGATTATATGATTCTTTTATCATCTGTATAATTTCCTGAGTGTTTTCTAATTCCTTAGAAGTAGAAAATGGCAATTGAAGTAAAACACTTGTTATGAAAATTTTATGAACTTTTTATGTTTTTTCATGTATGAAAATATTTATTACACATTTAATACATGTATAAGGAAGATATTGAAATATGAGCTTAATTTGGAGAGCTTTCAAAGATTTAAGTATTTGCTCTAAAATGCAAGAAGAGGTGGTAGAGCAGTAATGAGAAGCAACATCTTGTAGTTGACAAAGTCCCAAGTGTGTGCCCTTCTTTGCTCATTGTGACATGACCCATTCACTCTACCTTGCAATCCTCAATTACCACTTTCTAACAAAATCACTTCATAGATGGGCACAGTTATCCATAATCTATATTTCCCAAAACACCTCATTTCTTTTTCTTCTCATCAAGGGAATTTCTACAATCCCAACCTTTTGTATTTATGAATCTTATGAATGGTCTTAAATAATTTAATAATTCTTTTTAATTGAACTAATTCAGCTATCATTGATAGACATAATAATTATCTTTGAATGCGTGATGACTATGTATATATGTTTCTTCTTATGAACTTCAGAAAGAAATTATAGTATTGTCCCTACCCTTTAGGAGTATTTCTCAGGTTTGTCTTTGGAATTATTGATTACATTTTTGGCAGATGTTATATTTTTTGATGCCTTGAATGTAATTAAAATGACTAATCTTACTTAGTAGAGACAATAGAGTATATTTGTCCCTGTATTCATAAAGCAAATATATCTGAGGTGGGGCAAAAGTTTGTTCCAGACCCTTACATATGATATTTTAAAATTCATATCTACACCTATCTTACCAATTCCCATATTTGAATATTTTTATTTCTTGATCTCAAATTTCTTCTTTGAACTTGAATTTAGACTAGTGATTTCTCCCATATTTGGAGATGGATAAAAGGAGAGCTTGTAGAACACTCAGCACAGTGCCTAGTTAATTGTACATATTCATAAATATCATTTCCCTTTCTGGGTTCTTCTTTCAAGAAATGAGGCACTCTTAATATAGTAGGTTATTTACAAGAAACCTTAAGTAGTTGAGTATCTTTGGAAAGTAAATGAAAAACTGGGCATAGGATTATTTATACTACTTGAAATGGTCAGAGGCCAACTAGAAGTACATTTCCAAAAGGAAATAATCCATTAGAACAGGTAAGACAAATCACCTCAAGAAAGGTGGCTGACTCCCTCAATTCCTCAGATCTGTGTATCATCTGAGGGTTATTTATTTATTTATTTATTTATTTATTTATTTATTTTTATTTGAGAGAGAGAGAGAGAGGGATGGAACATGAAGGGGGGGGGGATGAGAGGGAGAAGCAGACTGCCTACTGAGCAGGGAGTCCTATGCAGGACTTGATCCTGGGACTCCAGGATCATGACCTGAGCCAAAGGCAGTCACTTAACCAACTGAGCCACCCAGGTGCCCCCTGAGTGACTTCTTTCCTGACTCCATCATATTTAATTTGTGAACCAACCCACAATATTATATTCCCTGATTTCTTTCTATTTTTATTTTTCCTTCATAGCATTTCTCACTATCTACTATAGTAATAAACTACTTGTTTATTTAGTTTATTGTCTCTCTCTCTCTCTCTCTCTCTCTCTGTCACACACACACACACACACACACACACACTAGATAACTGTGAACTTAGTGAAAGCTGAGATCTTTATATATAACACTGTATTATTGGAGTACAGAATAGTTTGACACATAGTACTCCTAAATAAAAATAAGTAGTATTACTGAATGGAATAAACAAAGCAGCGATCAAAATACTGCATTATCTGGATATACCACAATTTAATCAATAATTTTTCTCCTAAGAATGATTGTTTATGATTTCCATTATTTTCTCCATGACAACCAATTCTGCAATTGATAGTTATGCTTTTATTTCTAAGAAAGATTCCAAGAAGTGGAAGTGATGGGTCAAAATGCATGCATTTCAAATGATAAATGATAATAGATGTTTCAGGCTCCTTTGCAAAAATCTTAAGGTATTTTTAATTTCTAACAGCAAAACATGAGAGTTAACTTTTGTCTTCATTCTTGGCAGCAAAAATATTACCATTCCTTTTAACTTTTCCATTCTGGTGAGCATGCTATTATAATTCATTGTTAATCTAATTTTCATTCCATTTATTAGCAGTGAATTTGAACACAAATATATTAGTGGGGGGAACTTTTATACAGCAAAACAAAATAAAATGACTCTTTCAGCTTGGCTACTCTAATGAAATACTAGAGACTAGGTGGATTAAACAATAGACATTTCTCAAATTATGGAGGCTGGGAAGTCCTACTTAATGGGACTGGCAGATTGGATTCCTGGCGAAGACTATTTTCCTGCTTGTAGACAGACATCTTTTCCCATGGCAGAGTCAGAGAGAGATCTCTCTGGGGTCTCTTCTTATTTAGGCACCAATCCCCTCATGTAGGCTCTACCTTCATGACCTAACTATGTCCTTTTTCAAACGCCATCAAATTGGGGGATAGGACTTCATCATAAGAACTTTGGGAGGATACGATTCAGTACATAGCACAAAACAAAACAGCACACAAACACAAACACACACAAAACCACTAGTTATATCAACTTATATGTTCAATTCTAAGAAAGGTATATTGATGTCTTCCATTATAATTGTATTTAATAGTTTCTTCTAGTATTTTGGGGAGTTTTTGCTATATGTGTTTGCTATTCTATTTTTTAGAATGTATAGATTTATTTCTGTTCTAACCATTAATAAATTATGCTCCTTATCACTTTATTTTATGACATTATATTCTATTTACTTCTTTTTTCCACATATTTCACCTAATCTCATAGTAATACTATCATTCCTACATTTAATTTTATTACATTTGCCTGATATACTTGCTAACACTTTATTACCAATTTTTCTTTATTACTTAGACCTAAATGTCTTTCTTGTAAGTATCCATAGTTGAGCTTTCAGTTTTCAATATGACAGTGAGAAAACTTTTGATTCTTTTATAATCAAGTTATAATATTAAAGTCAACATAAAGCACAGAAAAATATTCTGATAAAACACAGAATGTTTGCCATTTAAGAGATTACCCAGGAGACAAAGAAAACCTTATTTTCACAATTTCTAATTAAGAACAGACCAATAATGCAAGAAAATTTTGTCATCTTAAAAGAGAGACAAAACAAATTTTAGTTTTGCATCTGTATAATATTTGATACTAATTTAAAAAAAAATCTTATATAATAAACCTTTCAAATATTAGTGAGCACTGACCATGACAATATTTTGGGGGATTGTTTTATAATTTTTGTATTTATGTAGATTTTGTCATGCATTTTTGGAACAATGAGTCATTTTATTTTAGGATAAAACTATGTTTTTAACAAAGACATATCTTGCATACCTTGCATATCAAGTTGCTTGTATCATTATTTTTTCCTAGTAGAGTATTACTTATATAGATATTACAATTTTAAATTACAGTAATTTTTATTTTATATAGAAAACTATGAGGTAGATATTTTTAAACTCTTATGCATTAGCATTTTGCAGTAATTTTTGAGGAATGTCCGTACTGTTTCCACAGTGATGGTAGCAATTTACATTCTTACCAACAGTATACTAGAGTTCTTTTTGTCTACATCCTCACCAACACTTGTTGTTTCTTGTCTTTTTTTTTATTTTAGCCTTACTTACAGGTGTGAGGTGATATCTCATTGTGGTTTTGATTTGCATTTCCTTGATGATGAGTGATGTTGAACATCTTTCATGTATCTATGGCCATCTGTATGTCTTCTTTGGAAAAAATGTCTATTCATGTCCTTTGCCCATTTGTTAATCAGGCTGCTTGTTTTATTTGGTGTTGAGTGTATAAGTTCTTTATATATTTTGGATATTAGCCTTCTACCAGATATGTCATTTGCAAATATCTTCTATTCAGTAAGTTACCTCTTTGTTGATGATTTCCTTTGCTGTGCAAAAGCTTTTATTTTCATGTAGTCTCAATAGTTTATTTTGCCTTTGTTTTTCATGCCTTAGGAGACATATCTAGAAAATGTTGCTATGGCCAGTATCAGAGAAATTACTGCCTATGTTGTCTTATAGGATTTTCAGGTTTCATGTCTTTAATCCATTTTGAGTTTATTTTTTGTATCTGATGCTAAAAGGTGATCCAGTTTCATTCTTTTGCATGTAGTTGTAGTTTTCCCAGCACTATTTATTAAAGAAATGGTCTTTTTAAAACATTAAATTTATTAAGAGGTTATTTTTTTATTTCTAGAAATTTGAGTATAATATGTAATTTATATAAGCACTTATTATTCCTAAGCCAATCACAATAGAAATTTCTTTTTTTTAAAAGATTTTATTTATTTATTTGACAGAGAGAGACACAGTGAGAGAGGGAACACAAGCAGGGGGAGTGGGAGAGGGAGAAGCAGGCTTCCCGCTGAGCAGGGAGCCCGATGCGGGGCTCTATCCCAGGACCCTGGGATCATGACTTGAGCCAAAGGCAGACGCTTAATGACTGAGCCAAACAGGTGCCCCAACAATAGAAATTTCTTAAGAGATTTTATAATCTAATTTGGTAATAACATCTGAAGATAGGGGAAAACACACACACACACACACACATACATCCATGCACACTCATGCATACACATGGACATGTGTAGAGTTTAAAGCTTTGGCATTTTAGTCTTGAGTCATGTACATGCATAGAAATATAAAACTCACTGGTTTATATCAAAGAACTGTCTCTCATCCTTGCCTCACATTTACATTTTTATAAAGATTATGTTTATGGAGGATGGAATAAGTTGTGGTTATATAGTTAAATATGAGAACTGATGCTCTACCAATATTTAGAGAGGACATCTTTAACATTGTTTTCATTCTGATGTGCACTGTTATGGAAACTGTGGATGAAATTTTGCTTGAGGGACTGAGGAGAGTCCAGTTGTCCATCTGGGCATTTCCAAAGCCCATCTCAGAAGACAAAATGTCCATCCTGTTTCCAATTAATTCTTTTGGCTTCAGATGGTTGCTCTTGGGGTCTCTGGATCCCTTGAAAGCCCCTGATGGGGCAGAGTCCTAAAGTTTGACTGGTAGCAGGAGTTTGAGGGGCAGGACTAAGAAGAGAAAAGCCTCCATGAATACCAGGGTGAAGACCATGGGATCCAAGGGATGTTAGCACTCCAAGTCTCAGCACTATTAAAAAAAAAAAAAAAAAAAGCCAAATAAATGCAAATCTGGACTAGGTGAAGAAAGACTTTGGCATGAGAGAAAAGAAAGAAAAAAGGGGTAAGGGTGTTGAATGAAGACAGATGAAAAGATTTTAGGGAGCTGAAAGGAAGGTTGAAAGTGATAAAACAAAACAAAACAACAAAAGGTGGAGGAAGAACAAGAACTGATGGGAAGGCAGAGTTCTTAGATGCACCAGTGTAAGGAGATCCCAAGTTTTGCGAAACTTCATTGTAGTGTCAAATTATCCTTAAATAAATTTTGCCACTTGTAGAGATATTGGAAGGAAATAATGCCAATAAGAGTCCTACTCAACAGAAAAAGTCAGGAATTAAATTCCCACTCAAGAAAAGCCAAGAAGACTTAGGTCTAGGAAGATTCTCACTCAAACAGAAACAACAGGGAAAAGTACTGCTTAACAGAATCAAAGTAGCTTCTTATAGTACTATAATAGACAAATATCCCATAGCTCTGGGTTAGGAATTGTGACTTACCATAGTTCCCTAGCCGGGAACGACACAAAGTGTTTGAGAAGCCTCCATGAATACCTGAAGACAGTGGGATCCAAAGGGTACTCAGCACTTCAAGCCACAGCACCATAAAATATCAAATAAATACAAATCCAGATTAAGTAAAGAAAGACTATTCAAAAAGACTATTGGGGTATGGAAAATGCTTCAACCTCAAGATTTGCAAACATGTCAAATCAAACAAGAAAAGTCTTTTTTTTAGGGTTTTATTTAAATTCAAGTTAGTTAACATATAGTATATTATTAGTTTCAGGGGTGGAATTTAGTGATTCATCAGTTACATATAACACCCAGTGCTCATTACAAGTGTCTTCCTTAATACCCATCACCCAATTTTCCCAACTCCATTTGTTGAAGAGACTGTCTTTTTTTCCACTGGATATTCTTTCCTGCTTTGTCAAAGATTAGTTGGCCAAATAGCTGAGGGTCCATTTCTGGGTTCTCTATTCTGTTCTATTGATCTATGTATCTGTTTTTGTGCCAGTACCATATTATTTTGATGATTACAGCTTGAAGTATCGAATTGTGATGCCCTTAGCTTTGGTTTTCTTTTTCAACATTACTTTGGCTATTCAGGGTTTTTTTTTGGTTCCATACAAATGTTAGAATCGTTTGTTCCAGCTCTGTGAAAAATGCTAGTGTTATTTTGATAGGGATTGCATTGAATGTGTAGAAAGCTTTGGGTAGGATATACATTTTAACAATATTTGCTCTTCCAATCCATGAGCATGGAATGTTTTTCCATTTATTTATCTCTTTCTCAATTTCTTTCATAAGCGTTCTATAGTTGTCAGAGTACACCTGTTTGGTTAGGTTTACTCCAAGGTAACTTATGGTTATAGGCACAGTTGTAAATGGGATTGATTCCTTGGTTTCTCTTTCTGCTGCTTCATTATTGATGTACAGAAATGCAACAGATTTTTGTGCATTGATTTTATATCCTCAGACTTTGCTGAATTCTTGTATCAGTTCTGGCAAGTTTTTAGTGGAGTCTTTCAGGTTTTGTACATAGAGTATCATGTCAACAAAAGAAAACTGGAGTAACCATACTTCTATCAGACAAACTAGATTTTAAACCAAAGACTGTAACAAGAGATGAAGAAGGACACTATGTTGTAATATAAGTGTCTATCCAACAAGAAGATCTAACAATTGTAAATATTTATGCCCCTAACTTGGGAGTAGCCAAATATATAAATCAGTTAATAAGAAACTTAAAGAAATTCATTGATAATAATACAATAATAGTAGGGGAATTTAATACCCCATTCACAGCAATGGGCAGATCATCTAAGCAGAAGATCAACAAGGAAACAAGGGCTTTGAATGACACACTGGATCAGATGGACTTAACAGATATATTCAGAGCATTTCATCCCAAAGCAGCAGAATACGCATTCTTTCGAGTGCACATGGAACATTCTCCAGAACAGATCACATACTGGGTCATAAATCAAGCCTCTAATGGTACCAGATTAAGATCATACCATGCATATTTTCAGACCACAATGCTAGGAAACTTGAAATCAACCACAAGAAAATATTTGGAAAGATCACAAATACATGGAGGTTAAAGAATATCCTACTAAAGAATGAATGGGTTAACCAGGAAATTAAAGAAGAGTTAAAAAAAAAAAAATACATGGAAGCAAGTGAAAATGAAAACACTACAATCCAAAACCTTTGGGATGCAGCAAAGGCAAGCCTAAGAGGGCAGTATATAGCAATACAGGTCTTCCTCAAGAAACAAGAGAAGTCTCAAATACACAACTTAATCTTACACCTGGAAAAATAACAACAAATAAATCCTAATTCTGTCAAGAGAAGGGAAATAACAAATATTAGAGCAGAAATAAATGATATAGAAATAAAAAAAAATTAGAACACATCAGTGAAACTAGAAGCTGGTTCTTTGAAAGAATTAACAAAATTGATAAACCCCTGGCCAGACTTATCAAAAAGAAAAAAGAAGGGACCCAAATAAATAAAATCATGAATGAAAGAGGAGAGATCACAACACCACAGAAATACAAACAATTATAATAGAATATTATGAGCAATTATATGCCAACAAATTAGGCAATCTGGAAGAAATGAATAAATTCCTAGAAACATATAAACTACCAAAAGTGAAGCAGGAAGAAATAGAAAATCTGAACAGACCCATAACCAGAAAAGAAATAGAATCACTAATCAAGAATCTCCCAACAAACAAGAGGCCAGGGCTGGATGTCTTCCTTGTGAAATTCTACCAAACATTTAAGAATTAATACCAGCCACTGTGGAAAACAATATGGAGGTTCCTCAAAAAGATAAAAATAGAGCTACCCCATGATCCAGCAACTGCACTACTAGAAATTTCTCCAAAGGATACGAAAATAGTGATTCAAAAGGGCACATGCACCCCAATATTTATAGCAGCAATGTCCGCAATAGCCAAACTATGGAAAAAGCCCAGATGTCCATCAACAGATGAATAGATAAAGAAGATGTGGTGTATACACCACACACACACACACACACACACACACACACACACACACACACACACACACACACACAATGGAATACTACTAAGCCATTAAAAATGAAATCTTGCCATTTGCAACAATGTGGATGGAACTAGAGGATATTATGCTAAGTGAAATAAGTAGTCAATCAGAGAAAGATAAATACTATATGATTTCACTCATATGTGGAATTTAAGAAACAAAACAGATGATCATAAGGGAAGATAAAGACAGATAAAATAAGATAAAAACAGAGAAGGAGGCAAACCATGAGACTCTTAACTGTAGGGAACAAACCGAAGGTTGCTGGAGGGGACGGAGGTAGGGTGATGGGGTAATTAGGTGATGGGCATTAAGGAGAGCATTTGATGTAATAAGCACTGGGTGTTACATGCAACTAATGAATCCCTAAATTCTACCCCTGAAAATTGATAATACACTGTATGTTAACTAAATTGAATTTAAATTAAAAAAATAAAAATAAAATAAAATAAAGAATTAATATCCATTCTTCTGAAACTGTTCCAAAAAAATAGAAAGAACACTTCAAAACTCATTCTATGAGGCTAGCGTTACCTTGATCCCAAAACCAAAGATCCCACTAAAAAGAATTACAGACCAATATCTCTGATGAACATGGATACAAAAATTCTCGACAAGATACTATCTAATCGAATCCAACAGTGTATTAAAAGGATTATTCACCACGAACAAGTGGGATTTATTCCTTAGCTGCAGGGGTGGTTTAATATCTGCAGATCAATTGATGTGATACACCACATTAATAAATGAAAGGATAAGAACCATATAATCCTCTCAATAGACACAGAACAAGCATTTGACAAAATATAGCATCCTTTCTTGATAAAAACCCTCAAGAAAGTAGGGATAGAAGGAACATATCTCCACATCATAAAGTCCATATATGAAAACCCACAGCTAATATCATCCTCAATGGGGAAAAACTGAGAGCTTTTCCCTTAAGGTCAGGAACATGATAGGGATATCCACTCTCATCACTGTTGTTTGACATATACTAGAAATCCTAGCCTCACAATCAAACAACAAAAAGAAATAAAAGTCATCCACATCGACAAGGAAGAAGTCAAAGTTTCACTCTTTGCAGAAAAATCTTTCTTTTACAGGAAGGAGTAAGCAGGGCCAGCAATACTTTTGTGGATGAGGAAGCTAAATGTGTGAGGTAAGCAGGTAGCAAAATTTGGGCAGGAAATAATATTTCTGTGCTCAGCAGATTCTCAGAACATCAGTTAAGGAGGGGTTTTGTGTACCTTAGTGCTTTAGTCCTTGCTCAAACATGTGGAAAAGCCGAAGTTTAGGGGTCTGGAGGAGGAGAAAAGCATGGCTAAAGTTTGGACAAGCCAAAGTTCAGTGACTAAGTAATAGGCAATTGTGAGCACTTGGTCAAATTTTATTCCTAAGTATAAATGACTCATTTATCTACCAAGCAAGAATATGAGACCCTTAAGCCTCTTATTTCACTCATAATTTCCATCCTTTTATATCTTTGGTCTGTGTTTTGATACATTCCTTGCACTTGATTGTTTAGGCCTCTGATATGATGCTTCACAGTGGCAATTCTCTCTACAGTTCACCCACAGAATTACTGGGCTGGGAAATTATGTTTTTCAGTCTAGAAAGTATTTTTGTACATTTTTTTAATGTGCGTACTCTAAAATTGTATGTGTGTATGTGTGTGTGTGTTAAATTTAAGTAGATGGTCTCTTCTCTTATTTATTCAACTCAACATGAAATTGATTTTTCTTTCTCTGGCTACTTGAGCCTTTAGTTTGTGGTATTTTCCCTTTGTTTATTCACTAAGCTCCAGTCTATTTGGTGACATCCCTTTATTAGCAATAGTCCCAAATGGGATGGAAAACAGTCTCATACTGGCTTTACCTCAAAGCATTTGAAAGGCCACTGGTTCTGAGCTGTGGAGAAAATTACCTTATTCTTGTATCTCTTAGACTGTCCCAGCCTCCCTTATGAAAACTAACTCCCAATATAGTAAGTTGATATTGACCTTCTCCCCAGGAGTCTGTAGTTTTCGGTGAGTCAGGTTATTTTTAGGGTCTCTCACTTCCTATTCTCCACCCTCGATCCACATTCTATTCTCCATCACCCACCTAGCCCATGGGAAGAGAGAGCTCAATAGCAATTTGCACCCATTTTTATTTAGACTCCAACACTCATTTGACTGAAGAGAGTGATAGTGGATTGAAGTTAATCATGGAGAAGGAGCTTGCTGCATTTGGGTGGTCAGAACACCTTTCTTATACTTAATCAACCGACTTCAAATTTAAAATAGAAAGAGTAACAAATCTGAAGAACAATTTAGAGAAGAATTCTTGTTTGTATTTAAATATCAAAATAGTAATGCTAAGGGAAATACATAAGAAAGAACCACAATGTATATTTTTCTGGTCATGCAAAGAAGAATGTTTAAATACCAATATTTATTGTTTAATGTATTACCTTTGAGATAGATATTTGGCTTTTGATGGATCTGTATCTATAGTGACATTTAAGTTGATGTAATTTAAAACAAAATGGTCAATTTGTACTTTACTATCTGGAAATATCATAGTTTACTTTCTATGTTATTAGAATATTTGTGAATAGAATATGTATTTCTTATAAAATAATTCTCGAGAAATACATCTGTTTGATTTAACTTGTAGTAAAAAAGTTAATGAATGAGTTCAAGAGGCAAGTTTGAGTTGGCACAGAACTGGTTGGCATGCAGAAAGAAAGTGGACAAGGGATGTTAGCCCATGTCTTCTTTGCCAGTACTTTCTATCCTTAAATAATCTGAAAAATTCAAAATTCTACTCACTTCATACAAAGACTTAGATATGTGCTTCTTCCAACCAAACACATAGAACAACAAAGGCTCATAGGAACAATACAGAAAAATCTGGCTCTTACATATTGTCTAAAAGAAGAGCCAGGGCGCCTGGGTGGCTCAGTCAGTTAAGCGTCTGCCTTCAGCTCAGGTCGTGATCCCAGGGTCCTGGGAACAAGTCCGGCGTTGGGCTCCCTGCTCAGTGGGGAGCCTGCTTCTCCCTCTCACTCTCCTGCTCCCCCTACTTGTGCTCTCTTTCTCTCTTTCTTTCTCTCTCTCTCAAATAAATGAATAAAATCTTTGGGGAAAAAAAAAGAAAAGAAGAGCCAATGCCTTATCAAACATTGTTGAACATGAATGCGTATGTTAGGTTGGACCAAATGAAATTACTAATTTTGGAATTACAAAACAATAGTCTCAAATATTTCTTAATAAAATAAAAAAAAATTTAATAAAAATCATCTGAAAATTCACTACTTTACCCTATTTTTACTCATATTAGTCATCTCTTTTATATGTAGGTTAATCTGCCTACTTTAATAGTCTAAATTATTTTCTTTCCCCAAATAATGTAAAACTTTTATCTCTTTAATTTTTCTGCAGTGCTATAATGAGCAAAAATACAAATTAAGCCACAATATCTTGTGTTTTCCTTTATCATAGTCTCATAAGCCAGCCTCATTATATATGAACTACAGAGCTGCTAATGATCCTGAAGCTGAATACAGAATATGTTATATGTTCTCTAGCTTCATTTTTTTTTTCCTATTCAGAAGCCAGACTGCTAAAAACAATTAATACAAATTGTTCTTGTGGTTTAACCATTGCTTGCTGACCTCTCTGTGGGTTCTAAGAGGTATTATGGGATTTTGATTAATGCAGTTCCTCATAATAGAGATACTTGCTTCATATTTGCTGTTTTATTTTTTTGAGGGGGGTGCGGAGTCCAAGAACACTTCACCCTGTTCTCTGTACTCTCCCACTTCATTCTGCTTGTTGCTTAAATATCTGGCATCAGAGGTTCTCCCTTCTACAACCTATGAAATCACAGCACCAGCATGAGCATTTGCCTGAGTATTACGCTGCTTTTCTTTTCTTTATAGCAAATACATTTATTCCAAATAAGCATAAGTTCTATGAGGCCAGGAATTTTCTGCTGTGAAGTCTCCAGCTAGTAGAAATGGCCCCTGGCACATAATAGGGACTCAGGGACTAAGACTAATAAAGTAGCCTGGAGCTGCTTTCTCATTGCTGAATGACACGCAGGTTCCAGGAGGACAAATCTTTGACAGTAGGAGGATTGAACAAAAAGAGTCAAGATTTGATGAAACTTAAATGGGAAGATATTCTACTTCTTTTTATAAGGCAATGAGCCTTGAATGTGCACTATGACTTCGTAAAAAAGGGGAAACTTGTTAGCCTCATATGCTAGCCATCAAATTAATAGTGTCATACTTTTTACATTAAACATCTTTTTACACTGTCAGAAATATTTTACGGTATGGTGAAAAATAGTAGGGTTTTTTCTTTTCTTTTTTTTTTTTTTTTAAAGATTTTATTTATTTATTTGACAGGGAGAGAAAGACACAGAGAGAGAGGAAACACAAGCAGGGGGAGTGGGAGAGGGAGAAGCAGACTTCCCGCGGAGCAGAGAGCCTGATGTAGGGCTCGATTCCAGGACCCTGGGACCATGACCTGAGCCGAAGGCAGACGCTTAACGACTGAGCCACCCAGGCACCCTAGGGTTTTTTCTTAGAGGTTATTTTAGTAGTTGTTCTCCATTTTCTAACACAATAGGATATTAACTTGAGTTTTAAACTGACCAAATTTTATTACAACCATTACATGAAACATAGTATTGCCATTCCCTAAAAAGAATTGATTGTTCATCTGAATATTGGATAGTGTAAATATTTCATAGTTAAATGTCTTCAGTTGACAAAGATCAATAATGTTATAGCTTTTTAAGAAATTAAGCAAGCTGGTAAAGTTTGCCATTATTTTTTAACAATCTATATCTATTTTACATACAAAATCAAGTTTCTTGGGGCTTCTGGTTGGCTCAGTTGGTTAAGCATCAGACTCTTGTTCTCAGGTCAGGTCTTAAACTCAGAGTCAGGAGTTCAAGACCCACATTGGGCTCCACAATGGACATGGAGACTACTTAAAAAAAAAAAAAAAAAGTCAAGTTTCTTGGGTATATTTTGTTTAGCTCTATTTTAGGACTATCACTGTCCAATGAGCAATTATTATAGAAAAGCAACCAGATAGTAAAAACTTAAGATGTATTTTATGATGAGAAGGTAAAGGAAATCGAGCTATTTGGCCTCTGATTCTATTATCTTTATACTTGTTTGAGTCTTTTTTCAGTAAGTATATGTTGTAATTACATAATGTAATCTATACTGGATATATTTTATTTTATTATTTAAATCTCTAAAAATTTAAGAACAGAAATATTGTACACAGTTTTTTTTCCTAATATGGTTGCATTTGAGTATGGGTGTGGGGGGGTATCCTTCTTTGAAAGAGACATTGTATTAATCTTATTTTTGTCAATTTGGAAAGCTTCAGGACATCAGAATCCTATGCAAAAACCTAGGATAACAGTCTAACTCATATTAAGATAATGTCTCATTTTTTGCTTTCCTAGGTATCAAATGCTCTCCTCAGTCAGAGAAAATGACAGAATTACTTAAACCCCCAGCATAAATGAATACATTTTAATTTCTTACCAAGACATTGCTCACTTTATGTCATGCTGTCTTCCCATTGAGAGGAAGATTGAATTTGAAATCAGATGACATAAAAACAATGCTCTTTTTAATGCAATTAAGAGCTTTTTAGGTACAGCCTGGAACTTTATCTTTTGAAAACAAAGATTTGTAAAGTTGGTAGATAAATTTTCTTTTTTTATATCAAGTAGTAAAATGAAAGATCCAGATCATTGCTTATTTTGTTTGTTCTAATTATTGAGACAGCTGGCATTTTCTTCTTTAATTTGGTAGAAACAATAACTCTCTCTACATAAAATTTAATTATACACTTTGGTATTACTATGGTATTATTTTAACATATAGATAATTTTATAGAAATTTATTTCATATTTAGTTAAATTAATATAATTCTATATAAATTAAAATTGTAACTATAAAATAAAGATGTTAAGTGAATGAATATTGTAATAAAATCTTTTTGTTACAATTGTGTCCTGGAAAATATTCCAGTTGGATTTGTTAAGCACCAAACTTTTGGTGAGCCTCTAGTCTTTAGGAACTATGTATCCAAAAGAATTACAATTAACATTAGAAATTTTGGAATCATTAACAGGTGGTTGCTTCTTACAGGGTAAGTGAAATATTGACAAGTTGATTACATTTTGTTTCAATAAAATGAATACATTCATTTCAAAATATAATCATGTCGGGGTGTTCAAAACATATTTAACCAGTAATTTGAACTATTAGAACCAAGTCAAAAATGAAACACTTTCTTCCCAAATAGACTACAACAAAGAGATATAAAAAAAAAAAAAAATCTGTGCAGAAAAATAAAGCATAATATTAATACAAACATTTCATATACATTCAGTCTTTTATAACATAAGCGTTATTTCTACTGAATTTTACTCCAGTGCCAGTTAAGGAACACTCAAATACCTGGAATGTGTGCATAATAGGTGTCTTAAAAGCATCAGGACCTGATAATTAAACAAAGGGGGAAAGTATAATTAAAAGGAAATAAAATTGTTCAAAAGGATAACTCTCTGGGGTTATTTAATGTGGAAACAAATAGTTCTATACACCACAGCAGTCCTTGGACCATATGCTAGCCAATAAAAAAAGCAGTTAATTTTATGATGATTCCTTTGAGACATTAATGAGGGTTAAATTATTTTAACATATCACAGATAAGAACATATATACAACGTTTTTCTTCTATTTCTTTTTTTTAGATACTATATATTTTAATTACACATACAATACATGATTTTTTTTAAATGACTTGTGAAGGTATATTAAAAGAGTTAATATCCTTTCATCAACCCAATCCATTCCTTCCATCATGAAGTAAAAAATTATTAGGAGCTTAATACATTTGGTTTTCCAATCCTGCTTTATTCTCATACAACATATATTCACATAAAATTTTTTATATAAATGAGATCATACTATATACAGTATACAGCAGTAATTATTATTACTAGGCAGCCATTATTAACTTTTTAATCCTTTATTGTATTGCAAGTATTTTCTCACTACATCTTCTCTATTTTGATTTCAGAATTCTTAGTTTGTGTTCCTTAAAAAAGTTCTCTCATAAAAAAATTGCCCTGGATATCTTCTAATATATATATTTTTGCATTTGAATCTGTAAGCTATCCACATTCCTAAATGTGAGACCGGATTCTGGCAATAGATCCTGTTTCCTCACTGAATTAAAATAATATCTTTGCAATTATTTAATCTATGCTTATGTCTGTATTTTCTGTTTAAGTTCCCTGTATATTTTTTGTTGGTTCTTTCTGTTATTCATTGCTATTATGATTTTGTTATGTTCTGATATACTTTGTCTGATTTCAGTTCTTTCAAATTTTTTATGATCTGTTTTATGACTCAGAATATGTTTCATATGCACTTGAAAGTAACTAGTATTCTGCTACTATTTGTTAGAGTGTTTTATCAATATAAAGCATTTCAAGTTTGTTGATAATGTTGTTCAGATTTTCTAATACCCTTACTGTTTTTCTCTCTACCTATTCTATTGATTATTTGTAGAGTAGTGTTGAGGTCTCCAGATAAAATTGGGAATTTGTCTATTCCTCCAGTCAGTTCTGTTAGTTTTTTTCTCATGAATTTAAAACTTCATTTAAAATACAAATACATTCAGGGTTGTTACGTCTTATTGAAATATTTATCATTGGGTGCCTGGGTGGCTCAGTCGTTAAGCGTCTGCCTTCGGCTCAGGTCATGGTCCCAGAATCCTGGGATTGAGTCCCACATCGGGCTCCCTGCTCGGCAAGAAGCCTGCTTCTCCCTCTCCCATTCCCCCTGCTTGTGTTCCTGCTCTCGCTATCTCTCTCTGTCAAATAAATAAATAAAATCTTTAAAAAAAAAAAAAAGAAAAGAAATATTTATCATTATGCAATGTCTCTTTCTATTGTGGTAACATTCTTTATTCTGAAGTCAAATATATTATTTATTATTTATTATTGTCAGTCTGGCTTTTTTTCCCATTAGTGTTTGCCTGGTATATTTCTCCAGCCTGTTAATTTTAACCTACCATGCCACTTTATTTAAAATGGTTTGCTTGAGAACAATATATAGTTAGAGTCTGGGGTATTTTTTGTATTTTGATACTTTTTTGTATTTTAATTGATATGCTTAGATTACTTACGTTTAATATAATTAATGATATGGTTTCATTATAATGTACTTTCTTACTAGGAGTTTTCTCTTTTCCATCTCTTCTTTGCCCATTTTCCTTCTTTTTTTAAAAAAATATTTTATTTATTTATTTGAGAGAGAGAGACTGAGAGAGAGAGCACATGAGAGGGGGGAGGGTTGGGAGGGTCAGAGGGAGAAGCAGACTCCCTGCCGAGCAGGGAGCCCGATGCGGACTTGATCCAGGGACTCCAGGATCATGACCTGAGCCGAAGGCAGTCGCTTAACCAACTGAGCCACCCAGGCGCCCCCCATTTTTCCTTCTTATGATGCTTTATTTTGGACCAAGTAAGTACTTTTATGATTTCATTTTATTTCTACTTTTGGTTTATTATTTTTACCTCCTCATGAAAGCTTTTTAATGGTTACACTAGGATTTACAAGATACAAATTTATTGCAGTCTACCTTCAAATAATATTTTCCATTTTATATATGTATTAGAAGTACTTACAATTCTCAGTTTATCCCATCTTTTGTGCTATTTTGACATATGTTTTGCTTTTATATATGCTACAAACACATATTGCTAATAACTTTGGATTAGACATTCCATGGTTTTTATTTATTTTTTATTGTAGTCTAATCAACATATCATGCTATATTAGTTCCTAGTTAGACCATATTGATTCAACAATTCTATACATTATTCAGTTCTCACCATGATAAGTGCTGTCACCATCTGTCACCATACAGCATTACAATATTATTGACCATATTCCCTCTGCTGTACTTTTCATCTCTGTGACTTATTTATTTTATAAGTGGAATTTGTACTTCTCAATCCCCTTTATCTATTTCACCCATCCGCCCAACCACCTCCCCTCTGGCAACCACCAGGTCTCTGTATTTAAGAGTTTGTATTGTTTATTTGTTTGTTTCTCAGTATGGAGTTTCCTCCAAAAATTAAAAACAGAAGCACCATATGATCTAGTACTTCCACTGCTGGGTATTTACATATAGAAATTGAAAACACTAATTTGAAAAGATATATGCACCCCTATGTTTATTGCAGTATTATTTACAACAGCTAAGAATTGGAAGCAATCCAGCGTCCATTGATAGATTAATGCATAAAGAAGATATAGGATATATATGCAATGGAATATTACTCAAATTTTAAAAAGAATGAGATCTTGTCATTTGTGACAACATGGATGGGTCTAGAGGGCATTATGCTAAGTGATATAAGTCAGACAGAGAAAGACAAATGCCATGTGATTTTACTTAATATGTGGAATCTAAAAAACAAAACAAATGAACATAGACATTTAATTATCTTTAAAAACTTTTGAAATAAAAAAAATACAGATTTCATATGCATCTTCTTCTATGAGACTTCCAGAATTCGTCAGGGTTTTTTGGTTTGTTTGTTTCTAACAACCCAAATTTCTGCCTAGTATCATATGTATTCTGCCTAAAGAATTTTTCTTAACATTTCTTATAGTTCACATCTGCTTTAAGTAAACTTTCTCCCATTTTTGTTTGCTTAAAGGTATTTCTCCTTTTTTCAAAGATAGTTTCTCTGGATAAAGAATTTTTGGCCTAGAGTGCTGTTTTTCTTTCAGCACGTTACAGACGTCTTTCCATCTTATTCTGGCTTGTATGGTTTCAGTTTAGTAGTCTGCTATCAATCTCTTCTTTGTTCCTCTATAGGAAGATTCATTTGCCTCTAGCTGCTTTAAAGATTTCCCTCCTTATTAATTGGTCTTGAGCAGTTTGACTCTGGTGTGTGTAGGTTTTGTTCCTTTCTTTGTTTACGTTGTTGGTACTTACCCGGTTTGGAGTTAAGATTCTTGTCTCTGTGATTTAATGTACTTCACTAATTTTGGAAAATTCTCTATTAAGTCTTGAAATATTTCTTCTACCCTATTTTCTCTTTCTTCTACAATTTCAATTACTTTTCTGTTGGAATGTTTAATAATGATCTGAAGCTCTTGTATGTTCTGTTTTTCTCCTCTTCTGCTCCTCCCTTTCCTCTTCCTTTGTCTTTTCCTTCTCCCTCCCCTTCTCCTGGCATATCTGTTTTTTATTGTTTCCATCTACAGTTCCAATGCAAATTTTGCCTTTATACTTTAACCTTTAATCTATTAGTCATAACAATTTCAAATTATTTCTCTAATAGTTACTACATCTGTCATATCTGAGTTTGATTCTATTATTTGTCTCTTGGCAATTTTTTAAAAATCTTTTTCCTTTTTCATTTGCATGTCTCTATTTCTTTGCTTAAAATTGGACATATTATATAGGACAGTAGAGACTGAGATAAATAGTATTTATGCCTAAAAATAAAGATGCCTCTTTTTCTTTTTTTACTTGGCCTTTAGTATGATGATTTAGTCATTCTAATCATATATAGAACTAGGTTTTGGTTTTGGTTTATTATTGTTACCCTCAGTGCAGCTCAAGGCTTCAAATGCCTCTGTGTTGCCTTGTGCTTACTGTGAGGCTGAGTTGCTGTACTCTTTCTCCACATGCTTCTTCATATTTTTCCTTTGCAACTGAGTCTTAGAGAGGATCCTTCGCCACGATCTCCCCCCTCTACTATTGGTAGACTTTTGGTACTTGTTACTCAACACTTGGCACCTAGATAGTAGGAGTATTCCTTTGTATTCTTGTTAAGGTATAGCTTCAGGCAGGTGATGCGTACCTGGGTCTCAGAGGTGGAATCTTCCCAGAGATCCTGTCCCTCCTTCAGCGCAGGGGTTCCCTAATGATCTATACTCAGGACACTGTCCTGCCTCTTATTCAGAGACAGCTGTTTGTTTGTCTTTTCCAGTATTCTGGGTGCAATATATCCTCACCTATATCCACAGGGTGACAGAGTATTCCTCTTTTCCCTAGTACTTAAGGCTTTGTTCCATAAGGAATACTGAGAAAAAAGATATGTTTGGGCATTCATACCTTTCTCACAGCAGCTTCTGTTTCTTAGGTGGCTTTATGAGCTCTCTTACCCTACCCTAAATCTTTGAGAACACTTGCTGAGGTTTTTGGTATATGTGCTGCCAAAGCGAGCACTTGCTGAGGCTTGTGGAATAAAATCTGTCAATAGTTATGGATTCCTCTGCCTTTTGTGGCTTCTAGGGGTTGTTTAATGTCATGCTAACTTCTACTTAGGCTTTAACAATTCATTGAAGATTCTAGCTGAATTCTCTTTTTTAGCTCATATAGTGCTCCATGGCTATCTCAATGCAATAACTCAGTGCTCACACCGCATTTCTTCTTCGAGACAGATGCCTGGTTTTAGATTCTGAGTTATTGCATTGCCCAGAGACACAGAGTCCCTGATGGATTCCAAATAATTGTGGTTTTATAGATTATTCATATTTTTATTGTTAGGGTAAGAGTAATACTTTTCTCAACTTTCACCCTAGGTGAAACCAGGGAGTCCTTGCCTTCATTCCAAAAGATTATTTTCACTGGATGGAGATTTTTTTAAAGTGTATTTAAATTTTTTTTTCTTTCCTCATTTAAAGATATTATTCGACCCTTGGACTTCACAATTAAAGCCTGATGAGATGCCAGGCTTTAACTGAATCACTGTTTAATTATGATATGTCATTTTCTTCCTGCTGATTTCAAGTTTATGTTTAGGTCTTAAGTGTTTGACTAGAAATGGCCTTTTTTGTGTTAATTTTGCTTGAGAATTATTGTAATTTTTAATCTGTAAATTTAGACATTTAAGCAAAATTTCTACCATTATTTCCTCAAATTATTATTATTACTAGTAGTAGTAGTAGTAGTAGTAGTAGTAGTAGTAGTAGTAGTAGTATTTGCACCATTATCATTCTTTTCTGGGGCTTCAATTACATGTGCTGTACTCCATGTATTATCCATCTATTTCCTTAGGCACTGTCCATTTCTTTCCTTGCTTTTCCTCACATTATATCATTGCAATTGATCCATATTCAAGTTAAGGTTTTTTTTCTGTGAACTCATTTCTGCTGTTGAATCCATCTAGTGATTTTTTTTTTTATGTTTTGTAGGTTGCTTTGTTATTTTGTTGTTGAATTTCCACTTAGTTCTTTCTTACAATTTTTATTTCTCTATTAATAGTTCCTATTGTTGTAATTATTAACAGCATATTTTCTTCTCTTCCTTAAAGATAGCTATTTTAGTTGCTTTAGAATCTTGTCTGCTAATTCCAACAACTAGATCTCATTTCAGATGCATTCTCAATTGGTTGCCTTTTCTTTTAAGAACATGTCCAATTTCCCTGGTGCTTCACATGTCTCATAATTCTGGATGGTGTTCCAGATGTTATGGATACTAAATTATGGAATGCTTTTTTATGTTATTTTAGTCCAATGAGCATTTTTAATTTTAGCAGATGATTAATTTTGTTGGAATCAAAATGAAAACTCTATTTCTTGGATTCCAGCTCTAATCTCAATTCAGATGTGTAGTCTCTAGTGAAGGTGATTGGAGTCCACAGTGTGCATATGTGATTGCTGGGTCATCATAATCTAAGGCAGAAAGTACTTGGCTCTCTGGATCTTTTCCTGCCTGGATTTCTCTCTTGATTTTCAATGGCTATACACAATTTTCTAATTTTCCAGGCTAGAATGTCTGAATCATTTTTCCACCAGTGTCCCTCCTGCTTTTTTTTTTTTTTTTTTTAAGATTTTGTTTATTTATTTGCCAGAGAGAGAGAGCACAAGCAGGGGGAGCAGCAGCAGAGGGAGAGGGAGAAGCAGGCTCCCCAATGAGCAGGGAGCCCTACATGGGGCTCAATCCCAGAGTCCTGGGATCATGACCTGAGCAGAAGGCAGATGCTTAACCGACTGAGCCACCCAGGCACCCCTCCCTCCTGCCTTCTCCTATGCCAACTCTATTTGCTCCCAGGCGAAAAAAAAAGAGCAAAAATTGAGAATTCACTCCATATAGCCTCCCTTTTCAAAATGTGGGCTATCCACCAGAATCTGCCAATTTCTTAATCACTCTTCAGTTCCTTCCTGTTTTTGTTCTTTTTTAATTATGTGCGCAGTTTAATGATTTATGAGTAGGAGCATCAGTCCAGTAAATGTTACTCAGCCATTACTAGAAACAGAATCTAAAATAACTATTTAAATGACAAGTTGGGGAGAGGATTTTTGTCTTATCTGTCTTTGAATCTAGAAGACCTAGGAACATAGCATGTATCGAAGCCAGTATGGGCTAAAATGCTACTTTACTTCTAATTACTTACTCATGTGTGCTTCCACTCCTTTCCCAAATCTAGCAGTCTTTTAATTAATTTATTTATTTTTGGTATTATGGTACTTTTTAACAGTTTAAACCTTCATGAGTGAGCACAGTCCTTCTATCATTTTGAATATGTTTTGAAATCCACATTTCCTGAGTTTTTGCTTTCATTTGAATGGTTTTACATTGTTTTATATTAATCACAGTTATGCTAATATATTTGCTGACTAAGCAAATGCAGTTGTTAATATAGGCTCGCTATTTCATAAAATTAGGAAGTGAACTGCTTTGTGTCTACTTTCTAGAAGTGGATAACCTCATTTTCTACAGTAGCATAAACATTCAGGGAATAATGAGAGATGTTTTTCAGTTATAAAGACGACATCTGATAGCTTTTGCCTTTCAGAAATTTGTGGCATATCTTTGAAGAGAATAGACATCACTAGATGTTTCTTAAGTGATTTTAGATGTTTCATGGGGATTATGGTGCTCTCCAAAGGATTATAAGAATTGGTGAGTATGGGAGGAAAAAGGGGCAGGATGAGCAAATAGGTTCTACCCATTGGTGAGTACAATGTGGTGGTTTGCACCTAGACTGTTGTAATCTAGTACCAGTCCCATGGGATTCAGTCACAAAAAGCAATCATTTACATTATTTTATTTAGTCACTACAACAACCTTGCAAAGTGGATTTATTTGTGCCTCTTTATAGTTGAAGAAGGTTAAGAGATAAAAACCTAAAGTCACATAACTAATAAGTGGTAAAGGGATTTGAATATAGATTTTATGGACTCTGAACTTATAAACTTATGTTCTTTGACTCATCATGTAATCTTCCAAAGGATCTCTCAGAATTCAAGTAATATTAAATCAGTTCAAGTATGTAAGTCATTTGGATTCTGATAACTGCCTCTGATCTACTTGTATACACAAACACATTTGCACAAAGAAGATAGTTTCCTATTTAATTTTGTCTAAAGATTTTAGCAATATTTTTAAAAATTACTATTTTTGGCCTTTATAATTATATTTTTGAAGGAATTTTTTGTTTCCTTTTTTGTAAACATAAATAACTTAATACAGAGTGGGATTGATACACATATTTAAAGCTTTCTTGAATTAAGTTATATTGATAAACTATATACCAACTCTCCAGAG
The DNA here is from genome assembly GCF_029215605.1 of Mirounga angustirostris. Lineage (NCBI taxonomy): Eukaryota > Metazoa > Chordata > Mammalia > Carnivora > Phocidae > Mirounga > Mirounga angustirostris. The sequence goes on along the minus strand of NW_026991710.1, from coordinate 141,298,928 downwards.
AAAGATTTTTGCTTATTAAATTCCTCCTATGTTAAATTACTTATATTTATTAGTCTTAGCAATAAGTGTTGAAAATTTCAAAAATTTACCCGGTTCTAGTATCTTGAGATTTTATTTTTAAAACCATATTTAAAATATTCATACATTTCATAATTAACAAAAAATGTTTCTTTTAGTGCCTCTCATTTTTCACAATAAAGATATATGCCCATAAAGATATTTTAAATAGATGACTTTCATAAATAAACCATTTATTTCCATGATAATTGTCTATTTCTTTGAAGATTTCCTTATGCTAAATATTCAATAAGTCATGGAATATATAAGTGGTTGAAAAATTCAGGTGGTGCTACATAGTGATTTTTTTTTTCTTTTCCCAAGTGAAGGATAATCTCTTATCTTTCTAGCACTGTTCATGATTATACATGGGATATTGGTCTTTGTGTTCAAGTGAGTTCTTGAGTGAGTGTTGTGTCTGTTTCCCTTCCTAGACTCCTTTTTTGAGCTAATAATGAACCACTGTACTGTTTTGGGTTATCTTTCCCTAAATGCATTTACTACCTCGAAACAAACTTAACCTTTTATTGTCCAAAGTTTTTAATGTTATCTAAGAAGATGATAAATTTACTAGCTAGTCTTCCAGGTTTCTTTTTAAATAATAAAAATTTTCTCATGAAACAAGCAGAAAATTCCTCATCTACCTTACCTTTTACATTTTTCCCCCTACATCTAATATCCCTCCAACAGAAAGTACTGTTATTGGTTTTTTGTTTTTTTTTTCATTTTCAAATCTCACCTCTGGTGTTACATCCTTCTACTTTAATTTGCTGACACCTCTTACTATTTTCTTTGCTCGTATATAGCACCTACTCTAGAACTCAGCTTTTTATGTTTTATGTTGTTTTTTGAGTGTATATTTGTATGATCCATATTTTGTCTTCTTTATATATATGTGTGTGTATCCCACCTTTATACTATCTGATATGTACTTACCAGTTAATTCATTTAATCGCCATTTATGAAATACTTTTGAATGCATGTTATTTGCCAAACATTGCCTCAGGCATTTAGGATATAGCAGTGAATAAAAAGACCCATTTACTTCATGAGCCACTCCTTCTGAATCTCCTTTTCTCATCATTCCTCATCTATTTGATAACTAACATTGGTAGTCCCTAAGGCAATATTTATCTTCTAGATGTGATAATTAATTTTATGATTTTGTTCATTATCCTATTTAAAATATAAAATATACACAGATGATTACCAAAATTGTATTGTTAACGCTGATATTCAGAATCCTATATTCAACTTCCCATTAAAATCTTCCCTGAAAGTTTAACAAGCATCTCAATCTTAACATGGCCAAAGTCCAATTTAGATGCCCCATATAAATCTGTTTTTGTGTCTTCCTCAAATCAGTAAATGTTAAGTTCATTATTTCAGTAGATCAAGCCATCAATTGAGAGCCATCCTTGAGAAAAAGAATAGAGACATCTGGGAAGATCTCTCAGTAAAAGCCGAAGTCTTTATTGTGACTTGTGTGAGTGAGTAGACCATTAATCCTCATCTCTTACAATTTTTTCTCATTTATTCAATTCCAGTCATATTTGTCCTTTCTCTTTACAATGACATCAAGCATGGTTTGACCTTAGATCCTTTTTGCTTGCTATTTCTTCTACCTGGAATGCCTTTCACTTCCACACCCCAGATTACTCATACCTTCACTTCATTGATATTTCTGCTAAAATATTCTGCCTTTAGAGACAGTGTGGTAGGAAGAATTCTAAAGATAACACTTCTAAGATCCACATCCCTGGTTATTCAAACAAACACTGATCTACGTTGTGCAGATGTAAGTCATTTGCCCCTAAAATATTGATCCAAAGAGGATCTAAAAGAGTAAATGCAGCAAAGATGGCAACAACATTTATGAAAGGGTTTCATTGGAAAGAACTCTACTATGATTTCACTGCTCCTCTAAGAAGATGAAGCTGCTTCCCTTTATTTCAAGTTGAGAGACAGATTTCAACAGAACTACTGTTCTGTATGTGTTTCCAGACATGTGTAATAGCCTGAATTTCACCAGGAAAGTCTATAAGTCAGAAATAGCCATGAGCTGCTTATTTGTTTGGTGTCAAAGCAAAGGAAAATTACTGCTACTTTGGAATTGTATTTCTGGACAGGAAGTGCAAAGATATTTACTGTGGACAATATTTGAGTCATATGAGTGAGAAACAATGTAAATTCTTCCCATAAGAGCTGTTTTGCATACTGAATTAACCCTGACAGAAAAATGGATCACCAGATATCCAGGGACTAAGAGGTGAGGCCAACCAAAAGAAAATATCACATATCACATGAAATACAGTTGGATATTCAATGGGGACCCATGGAACCCCCCCCCGCAAAAAAAAAGGATCTAGGAGAAGAAAAATAGATTTAAAAACATAATAGGCTTATACAGCATAACTACCTTCCTAACTACTCATGAATTCGGTAAGAACCTCTCTGCCCACACTTATGTATCCTTTATCCATTCACTCCAAAACTGAAGGTCATCATAAAGAAGATGGGAAAGAGGAGTTAGAAGAAAAATAGAGGATTAAGGAAACATCATACTCCCCTTACTTGACTTTGCATCCGCAAAATCCCCAGCTAGGGAGAGGCAGAATCATTTTGGAGCTGTGACCATTACATGAAATTAGACATTTTAAATGCCAATTAACCCACATTTGTTGCAGTCTGTTAATAATATAGTAGTTATTAAATAGTAACCTTAAAGGGACAATGCAATTTTTTTGTTAACTGAAGCTGAGTTGAAGAAATTACGGGAACACCTAAGTTTTCCAGAGGAGTTCTTCAGAGAAAACCCACCAATGAACAAACGTACATGAGAGGAAAAAAAAAAAAAAGGTGGATTCAGATCATATCCTATAAGCACTAACTTGTCCAAGATGTGTGTGTATGTGCATTATGTAATCAATGTGCTAGTTAAAATACAATGTCTGTGTACCTGTGCTTATACTTACGTAGTATAATACTCAAAAATGTAGATGGACTGGTCATATAGATCATGAATTATGAGTCATGTTGGTTAAATATAAGTGAATGAGCACCAGAAGATGACTAGTGTGGACTAAATTAAAAAAAATAGCTGGCAAACAAATTTTTTTTATTATGTTATGTTAATCACCATACATTACATCATTAGTTTTTGATGTAGTGTTCCATGATTCATTGTTTGTGTATAACACCCAGTGCTCCATGCAGTACATGCCCTCTTTAATACCCATCACCAGGCTAACCCATCCCCCCACCCCCCTCCCCTCTAGAACCCTCAGTTTGTTTCTCAGAGTCCATAGTCTCTCATGGTTCACCTCCCCCTCCGATTTCCCCCCCTTCATTTTTCCCTTCCTACTATCTTCTTTTTTTTTTTTAACATATAATGTATTATTTGTTTCAGAGGTACAGCTCTATGATTCAACAGTCTTACACAATTCACAGCACTCACCCAAGCAAATACCCTCCCCAGTGTCTATCACCCCGCCACCTCATCCCTTCCACCCCCCACCACTCCAGCAACCTTCAGTTTGTTTCCTGAGATTAAGAATTCCTCATATCAGTGAGATCATATGATACATGTCTTTCTCTGTTTGATTTATTTCACTCAGCATAATACCCTCCAGTTCCATCCACGTCATTGCAAATGGCAAGATTTCATTCCTTTTGATGGCTGCATAATATTCCATTGTGTGTGTGTGTGTGTGTGTGTGTGTGTGTGTGTGTGTGTGTGTGTATATATATATATATATATATATATATATATATACACCACACCTTCTTTATCCATTCATCTGTCAATGGGCATCTTGGCTCTTTCCATAGTTTGGCTATTATGGACATTGCTGCTATAAACATCGGGGTGCATGTACTCCTTCGGGTCCCCACATTTGTATCTTTGGGGTAAATACCCAGTAGTGCAATTGCTGGGTCATAGGGGAGCTCTATTTTCAACTTTTTGAGGAACCTCCATACTGTTTTCCAGAGTGGCTGCACCAGCTTGCTTTCCCACCAACAGTGTAGGAGGGTTCCCCTTTCTCCTCATCCCCACCAACATCTATCGTTTCCTGACTTGTTAATTTTAGCCATTCTGACTGGTGTGAGGTTGGTATCTCATTGAGGTTTTGATTTGGATTTCCCTGATGCCGAGGACTGTTGAGCACTTTTTCATGGGTCTGTTGGCCATTTGGATGTCTTCTTTGGAAAAATGTCTGTTCATGTCTTCTGCCCATTTCTTGATTGGATCATTTGTTCTTTGGGTGTTGAGTTTGATAAGTTCTTTATAGATTTTGGATACTAGCCTTTTATCTGATATGTCATTTGCAAATATCTTCTCCCATTCTGTTGGTTGTCTTTTGGTTTTGCTGACTGTTTCTTTTGCTGTGCAAAAGCTTTTTATCTTGATGAAGTCCCAATAGTTCATTTTTGCCCTTGCTTCCCTTGCCTTTGGTGATGTTTCTAGGAAGAAGTTGCTGTGGCTGAGGTCAAAGAGGTTGCTGCCTGTGTTCTCCTCTAGGATTTTGATGGACTCCTGTCTCACATTTAGGTCTTTCAACCATTTGAGTCTATTTTTGTGTGTGGTATAAGGAAATGGTCCAGTTTCATTCTTCCGCATGTGGCTGTCCAATTTTCCCAACACCATTTGTTGAAAAGACTGTCTTTTTTCCATTGGACATTCTTTCCTGCTTTGTTGAAGATTAGTTGACCCTAAAGTTGAGGGTCCATTTCTGGGCTCTCTACTGTGTTCCACTGATCTATGTGTCTGTTTTGTGCCAGTACCATACTGTCTTGATGACTACAGCTTTATAATAGAGCTTGAAGTCTGGAATGTTAACAAGACCAATATTTAAGGTATTGGTAAAGGGATAATAAATGAAGAAGACAAAAAATTGAATGAAAAAATAGGAGAGAATGTGGTAAAATGTCTTAAGAGTTAAGCATTATCTTCTACAAGCTCAACTGTGATTTATTTTCAACACAATGCAATGTAGTTTTAAATCCTAGAATCCTATTATTGATTGCTTAAAAAAATCTAAGTTATAAAAACATATGTAATTGGAAAACACTGTGAAACAAAATATTACTTTTTTTTGGTAATCTTTTATAGTCTCATGATAAAAATTTTAGTTTAAATGTTGAAAGTATTTTAAGATAATGACAACTTATTTACAATATAGATAAATTACAAAGGTTTTACTTAAATTTACTTTAAATATCCCAAATATCAGTAAAATAAAGGGAGACAAATACCTTATGGTCTCATTTATATATGAAATCTAAAAAAAAAAAAAAGACAACAGCAACAAAACAAACAAACAAAAAACCTCATAGCTACAGAGAATAGAGAGGTGGTTCCCAGAGGTGAGAAATTGGCAGGGGGTGGGGCATGTAGAAAATGAGTAAAACTGGTCAAAAGGTAAAAACTTCCAGTTATAAGATAAACAAAATCTGGGGATGTAATGTACAGCATGATGATTCTGGTTAACAATACTGTATTATATATTTGAAGGTTGCTAAGAGAGTAGATCTTAAAAGTTCTCATCATAAGAAAAGAATTCTTAAGTATGTTAGGTGGTGGTTTAACTAAACTTATTGTGGTAATCATTTTGCAATATATACATATATCAAATTACTATGCTGTATACCTTCGACTAAAACAATGTTTTAAATCAATTATGTGTTTCTCAATAAAACTGGGGGAAAAGGAAGTAAATGAGTTGATCTCTGTCATTGTAAATGTAGTTCCCATCCTTGTCAATGTATAAATGCAATTTTATGCTTTTTAAGTTGTTTGCATATAATATTCTTTCTACATTGATTTCATCCATTTATTTATTTATTTATTTTAAGATTTTATTTATTTATTTGAGAGAGAGAGAAAGCACAAGCATAAGCAGGGTCAGAGGGAGAAGCAGACTCCTTGCTAAGCAGGGAGCCTGAAGCAGGCTTGATCCCAGGACTCTGAGATCATGACCTGAGCTGAAGGCAGACACTTAACAGACTGAGCCACCCAGGTTCCCCACATATTTATTATTTTTAATATCAGTGAAAATATGTATATCCCAAACATTGCATTAAATACAGATTGAGCTCTGGGTTACCTCTACTTAGAAAATTATCATAACATTTTGTGAAAATAATAATATTCAAGAGAGGACAACTTTATAAAAACAAAGATCTAAGAAGTAACTCTAATTAAGTCAAGGGATGTCAAAGTCCTTAAGTTCACCACATGTAGAATCATACCCAACAATGTGAATCCACTCTTAATTTTTACACAACTGTATATTATTTCCAAATTTGTAATAAGGTAATTTTAAGCAATAATCAAGGGGCTTTTTTTTAGTATTTCATTGTATCAAATTCCTAATATATTTCAGTTTATAAATTTAGATTGTTCCTTAGTTATTTTTTTCTCTCTCATCTTACATTGATAAACTAGCAGATTTGATCATATTTGATGACTATCAGAGAGCATTCCATATATAGATCTTCTATACACACACACACACACACACACTGAGTCTTAATATCCATTCTTAGGGTGTCACATTATAATACACAACAATATAGACACATTCAGAATAGTGAAGAAAAAAATATAAAATGTGGCATTTTTTAATTGAAATACTGAAAGCAAGCTTTTAAAATATTTTATGTACTTTCTGCTCATTTAAAATTCTGCTGTATCATTTGTAGCATTACATCCACCTAACCACTAGAATGTGTTCTAACGTTCTAAAATGTGAGCAAAAGTAAGGGTCAATAATAATTTAAGTTTATTTATGAATAAGTTTTAAATATGCAGTGTTACCTTTAACCAGTTTTTAAGTTAACTATAAAATAAAATGGGATCATTTATAATAATTCATACCTATACTAATTTTGTATGATTTTCTACAAAATCTTGGGAATTATTGGATTGATTCTTGATTGCAGCTCTCACAGGTCTTTATCATTGAGAACCTGAGAGGAAGGTGGATATACTGGGTTAGTGGAAAATTCCCTTTTGGATGTGGTTTTCACATTGAGAATGTGCAGCTTCAGGAACAATAATTTTGGGGTTGACTGGATTAAAAAATGGGACAAGCAGCAGCTGGAGGGCAGAGTGACGAGGCTGTGTGCTTTCTCCTGAGTTCTCTAATGGGGAAAACGTCTGGGTGAGCCAAGCAGAGAGACTAAAGTTGGGTATCTACTTCAGCCCCATTCCCTTCCTTTGAAGGAGCTGTCATTGCCAGCATGACACTGCAATCACTGGGCTCAATGCAGCACCTATGCCGTATGTTCTATAATGTGTCAACATGTGGCTCTACAGTGTGTGCAAAGCACAAGGGAACATGCAAGGACATGAAAAACACACTTTACTCTTGGCTGACATTTCACTGTAGTTCTCTTTCTCCCAGAAGTGAAGTAGAGATGGCCTCAGCATTTATTTTGTCCAGATAGAAGAGTAGATAAAAGAAAATCCCAAAACATAATTTACCTTAAATAAAAATCAGTCTGCATAAATGGAAAGCCTAATACCAGAAAACTTATAGAGGAAAATATAAGAATAAATATGTGTAAACTTTGGTTAAAAGAGATTTCTTAGATATGACACATTAAGAGGAAAAAATAAATCGAACTTCATCTCCCTCTCTTTCTCTCTCTCTATATACATATTTATAAATATATTTAAAAGATACTGCTTTAAAATTAAAAGACAAGCCACAAACTGAGAGAAAATATTGGCAAAATATATCTAGTAAAGATCTTACATGCAAAAAATATAAATAATACTGAAATCTCAATAATGGTCAAACAACTTACCTGAAAAATGGGTAAAAGATTTGTACACTTCCACAAAGATTTATAATTTAAATTAATATATGAAAAGAAGATTAACATCCGTCATTATTAGGAAAATGCTGAATTAAATCACAGTGAGATACCTCTTATATACTTATTAGAGTGGCAATAAACAGATAAATAGCATTACCAATAAGTGCTGGTGAGGATGGAAGCAATTGGATCTCTCCTAGATGGCTAAGGGAAATTCAAAATGATGTAGACTCTTTGTTTTTGTTGTAGTTGTTTTTTTTATTTCTTTTAATTTAAATTCAATTAACTAACATATAATGTATTATTGGCTTCAGAGGTAGAGGTCAGTGATTCATCAGTCTTATATAATACCCAGTGCTCATTACAACACGTGCCTTCCTTAATGTAGACTCTTTGAAAAACAGTTTTATAAAATGAAACATTAACTTACCATATGACCCAGAAATCTCATGTGAAGGTATTTATCTTAGAGAAATTTATAACATATGCTCACATAAAATATGTATGTGGATATTTATAGCAATTTTACTTATAATTACAAAACTGGTGACAACCCAAATGTCCTTCAGCTGGTGAACTGATAAACAAAAGATTGTCTCTCTATATAGTGAATAAGATACACATTGGTGTTGGGGCTAAAAAATTCCAGAATAAAGGTCTGTTCTGTGCCTGCCATACAAAGCTTAAAAGCGATCCTTAAAAGAATCGAGTTGATGCCAGGTTATTTAATTTCATGCCAGAACAAAATAGAACACTGAAGAGAAATACCACAAAATATAGCAACCAATAACTTAAAATTCACAATGTTCAGCGCCAATTAAAATTGACCAAGCATGCCAAGAAGTGTAAAAATATGCTCCATAATTTGGAGAAATCATAATCTTGAAAATATACCCAGAAATTACAATGATGATGGGTTTAGTATACATGGATTGTAAAAGTAACTATTAAAATATTATTAATATGCACAGTAGTATGAAGGCAAATATGAATATCAATTACAAGAGAGGATATGAATAAAACATCCAAATAGGATATCTAGAGATGAAATACACAATAAATGAAATAAAAACATGCTGAATAAGATTAAAAGCACAATGAACAGAGCAGGAAAAAAAGAAAATAAACAAACATGGACCTGAAGATATATGATAGAAACTGTCCAAAATAAAGCACATAGAAGAAAACAGAAACTGAAAAAAAAAAGTCTGTGTGAAGTGTGAGGGATAATGTCAAGGGCATTAACATATGAGCAATTGATGTCTTCAAAGGATACTAAAAGTGTAGGAGATCAGAAAATTATATGAAGAAATGATAATAATAGCTAAAAATTTTCTGAATTTTATTAATATTTTAAACCCACACATGCAGAAATACAATAAACATCAAACAAGAGAAACAAAGAAAACCAAGCTAAAGTATACCATAACTAAATTGCTAAAAGTCAGCACTGAAAAGCAAATCTTAAAAGCAACCACACACACACACACACACACACACACACACACACACACACAAATTGTTTGGAGGAGCAAAGATCATCATGTCAGCTTGCTTCTCCTCAGACACTATGAAGACCACAATACAGTAGAATATTTTGAGTGTTATTAGAAAAAAAAAAAATCTCTGGCAGAAACGTTTTTCAAAAATTAAGCCAAAAAAAAAAAATAATGTTTTCAGGTGCCTGGGTGGCTCAGTCAGTTAAGCATTTGCCTTCAGCTCAGGTCATGGTCTCAGGATCCTGGGATCGAGTCCAGCATTGGGCTCTCTGCTCAGCAGGGAGTCTGATTCTCCCTCTCATTCGCCCTTCGTACTCTCTCTCTCTCTCTCAAATAAATAAAATCTTAAAAAAAAAAAAAGTTTTTCCTCAAGGATTTTGGTGGTTTCCTGTCTCACTTTTAGGTCTTTCATCCATTTTGAGTCTATTTTTGTGTGTGGTGTAAGGAAATGGTCCAGTTTCATTCTTCTGCGTGTGGCTGTCCAATTTTCCCAACACCATTTGTTGAAGAGACTGTCTTTTTTCCATTGGACATTCTTTCCTGCTTTGTCAAAGATTAGTTGACCATAGAGCTGAGGGTACATTTCTGGGCTCTCTATTCTGTTCCACTGATCTATGTGTCTGTTTTTGTGCCAGTACCATACTCTCTTGATGATGACAGCTTTGTAATAGAGCTTGAAGTCCGGAGTTGTGATGCCGCCAGCTTTGCTTTTCTTTTTCAATATTCCTCTGGCTATTCGGGGTCTTTTCTGATTCCATACAAATTTTAGGATTATTTGTTCCATTTCTTTGAAAAAAGTTGATAGTATTTTGATAGAGATTGTATTAAATGTGTAGATTGCTCTAGGTAGCATAGAGATTTTCACAATATTTCTTCTTCCAATCCATGAGCATGGAATATTTTTCCATTTCTTTGTGTCTTCCTCAATTTCTTTTATGAGTATTCTATAGTTTTCTGAGTACAGATCCTTTGCCTCTTTGTTAGATTTATTCCTAGGTATCTTATGGTTTTGGGTGCAATTATAAATGGGATCGACTCCTTAATTTCTCTTTCTTCTATTTTGTTGTTGGTGTATAGAAATGCAACTGACTTCTGTGCATTGATTTTATATCCTGCCACTTTACTGAATTCCTGTATGAGTTCTAGCAGTTGTGAGATGGAGTCTTTTGGGTTTTCCACATAACATATCATATCATCTGCAAAAAGTGAGAGTTTCACTTCTTTGCCAATTCGGATGCATTTTATTTTTGTTGTCTGATTGCTGAGGTTAGGATTTCTAGTATATGTTGAACAGCAATGGTGATAGTGGACATCCCTGCCATGTTCCTGACCTTAGGGGAAAAGCTCTCAGTTTTTCCCCATTGAGAATGATATTTGCTGTGGGTTTTTCATAGATGGCTTTTATGATATTGAGGTATGTACCGTCTATCCCTACACTGTGAAGAGTTTTAATCAAGAAAGGATGCTATACTTTGTCAAATGCTTTTTCTGCATCTATTGAGAAGATCATATGGTTCTTCTCCTTTCTTTTGTTAATGTAGTGTTTCACATTGATTGATTTGAGGATGTTGAACCAACCTTGCAGCCCAGGAATAAATCCCACTTGGTCGTGGTGAATAATCCGTTTAATGTACTGTTGGATCCTATTGGCTAATATTTTGGTGAGAATTTTTGCATCCATATTCATCAGGGATATTGGTCTGTAATTCTCCTTTTTGATGGGGTCTTTGTCTGGTTTGGGGATCAAGGTAATGCTGGCCTCATTAAACGAGTTTGGAAGTTTTCCTTCCATTTCTATTTTTTGGAACAGTTTCAGAAGAATAGGTATTAATTCTTATTTAAATGTTTGGTAGAATTCCTCTGGGAAGCCATCTGGCCCTGGGCTCTTGTTTGTTGGGAGATTTTTGATGACTGCTTCAATTTCCTTAGTGGTTATCAGTCTGTTCAGATTTTCTATTTCTTCCTGGTTCAGTTTTGGTAGTTTATACATCTCTGGAATGCATCCATTTCTTCCAGATTGTCTAATTTGTTGGCATATAGTTGCTTATAATAAGTTCTTATAATTGTTTGTATTTCTTCTGTGTTCATTGTTATCTCTCCTCTTTCATTCAGGATTTTATTTATTTGGGTCTTTTTTCTTTTTGATAAGTCTGGCCAGGGGTTTATCAATTTTATTAATTCTTTCAAAGAACCAGCTCCTAGTTTCGTTGATCTATTCTACTGTTCTTTTGGTCTCTATTTCATTGATTTCTGCCCTGAACTTTGTTATTTCTCTTCTCCTGCTGGGGTTAGGCTTTATTTGCTGTTCTTTCTCTAGCTCCTTTAGGTGTAAGGTTAGGTTATATATTTGAAACCTTTCTTGTTTCTTGAGAAAGGCTTGTATTACTATATACTTCCCTCTTAGGACTGCCTTTGCTGCATCCCAAAGATTTTCCATGAATTTTTTAAATTCTTCTTTAATTTCCTGGTTGACCCATTCATTCTTTATTAGGATGCTCTTTAGCCTCCATGTACTTGAGTTCTTTCCAACTTTCCTCCACAACCTCTTCAACCTCAGCCACAGCAACTTCTTCCTAGACACATTGTCAAAGGCAAGGGAAGCAAGGGCAAAAATGAACTACTAGGACTCCATCAAGATAAAAAGCTTTTGCACAGCAAAAGAAACAATCAATAAAACCAAAAGACAACCGACAGAAGGGAGAAGATATTTGCTAATGACATATCATTTGTATCCAAAACCTATAAAGAACTTACCAAACTCAACACCTAAGGAGCAAATAATCCAATCAAGAAATGGGCAGAGACATGAACAGACATTTCTGCAAAGAAGACAACCAAATGGCCAACAGACCCATGAAAATGTGCTCAACATCACTCAGCATCTAGGAAATATAAATCAAAACCACAATGAGATACTACTTCATACCAGTCAGAATGGCTAAAATTCACACGTCAGGAAACAACAGATGTTGGGAAGGATGCGGAGAAAGGGGAACCCTCCGACACTGTTGGTGGGAATGCAAGCTCGTGCAGCCACTTTGGAAAACAACATGGAGGTTCCTCAAAAAGTTGAAAATAGAGCTACCCTACGACCCAGCAATTGCACTACTGGGTATTTACCCCAAAGATACAAATGTAGTGATCCAAAGGAACACTGGCACCCTAGTGTTTATAGCAGCAATGTCCACAATAGCCAAACCATGGAAAGAGCCTAGATGTCCATCAACAGATGAATGGATAAAGAAGACGTGGTGTATATATATACAATGGAATATTATGCAGCCATCAAAAAATGAAATCTTGCCATTTGCAATGATGTGGATGGAACTAGAGGGTATTATGCTGAGTGAAATAAGTCAATCAGAGAAAGATAAGTATCATATGATCTCACTGATATGAGGAATTTGAGAAACAAGACAGAGGATCGTAGGGGAAGGGAGGGAAAAATGAAACAAGATGAAACCAGAGAGAGAGACAAACCATAAGAGACTCTTAATCTCAGAAAACAAATTGAGGGTTGCTGGAGTGGAGGGGTGTGGGTGGCTGGGTGATGGACATTGGTGAGGGTATGTGTTGTGGTAAGTGCTGTGTATTGTGTAAGAGTGATGAATCACAGACCTGTACCCTGAAACAAATAATACATTGTATGTTAATAATTTAAAAAAAATAGTCTTCAATAATCCAAAGCTGAGAGATTTCAAGAAATGGTAAAGGAATTTCATGACACAAAAGGTAATGATACCACACAGAAATTTGAATCTACATTTAGGAATGTAGAAAGCCAGAAATACGTAACATGGGGGTAAATATATGTGACAACATAAGAAATCTGTTTTTGGTCTCTGCTTCCTGGTCCTGATGTGGAGCTCCTAAACTCTTATAAAATTTCCTGGGTGATGAGGATGATAGGAGCATCTTACATAGAGTGCCTATATCCCTTGGAATTCCTGGGTGATATGAACATATTTTGTCCTAATGAGGTGACACTTGGTGGGCTCCTAGAAAACTTCTTAGGATGATGGCTGGTTACCATAAAGACAAGCAGTGATTAGAAATTTGGCACTTTCAGCCCCACACTCCATCCTCTGGTGAGGGAAGAGAGGCTGAAGATTGAGTTAATTGATCATGCCTACTTGACAAAGGCTCTATAAAAATCCCTAAACTAAGAGGTGTGGAGAGCTTCTGAGTTGGTGAATGTATCCATGTGCAGACAGGGTAGCACACCACAACTCCAAGGGAACAGAAGCTCCTGCACTTGAGGGGTGCCTGGGAGGCTCAGTCGTTAAGCGTCTGCCTTCGGCTCAGGTCATGGTCCCAGGGTCCTGGGATCGAGCCCCGCTTTGGGCTCCCTGCTCAGCGGGGAGTCTGCTTCTCCCTCTCCCACTCCCCCTGCTTGTGTTCCCTCTCTCACTGTGTCTCTCTCTGTCAAATAAATAAATAAAATCTTAAAAAAAAAAAAAAGAAGCTCCTGCACTTGGGACCCTTCCATATTTTAGCCTATGTACCACTTCGTCTGGCTGTTTATTTCTATTCTTTGTAATTTCCTTTATAAACATAAGTTAAAGTGTTTCCCTAAGTTCTGTGAACTGTTACAAATTATGGAGCCTAAGGAAAGGGTCCTGGGAACCTCTAATCTTTAGCCAAGTTGGCAGAAGTGTGGATACACTGGGAATCCACTACTTGCTATTGGTGTCTGCCTGAAGGGGTACTCTGTGGGACTGAGATTTTAACCCACTGGATTTGCACTAACTGAATAAATAAAGTCAAAATTGAATTAAATTATAAGGCACCCAGTTTGTTTCCACAGAGTATTGGAGAATTGCTTTGTGTGGAAAACTCACATATTTGGTGTCAGAAGTGTTATGCATAGACAAAAAAAAAAAATTCATTTAAAATAATAGAGATTTTTTTCTCATTTTTTAATCTCTTAGAAAAGTTAATACATTGTTTAGAGCAAACATCATAAAAACATACAGTGGAGTTTACAACATATGTAGAATCAAAATGGGTAACACTAATAGCAAAAAATGTGAGAAGGTAAAGGATTTAAGTACACTTGGACAAATTTCTTACCACATAGGTGAAGTGGTACAATATTATTTGAAGGTATACTGTGGTAAATTAATGGGGCAACTAGCAAAAAACAAAATATAGTTCATAAACTACATTAGTTTTCTATTATGAATGTAACAAATTACCACAAAATTTAGTAGTTTAAGCAACACAAATTTATTATTTTATAGTTCTGTAGATCAAAAGTCCAACACAGGACTCACCCCACACTAAAATCAGGGTGTTTGAAGGACTACATGCCTTGCTAGAAACTCTAGGAGAGAATCCATTTCTTTTCTTTTTTTTTTTTTTTAAGATTTTATTTATTTGAGAGAGAGAGAGAGAGCATGAACAGGGGGAAGAGTGGGGGAGAAGCAGACTCCCCACTGAACAAGGAGCCTGATGGAGGGCTCAATCCCAAGACCCAGGATCATGGCCTGAGCCAAAGGCAGACGCTAAACCTACTGAGCCACCCAGGCACTATGAGAGGATCCAGTTCTATAAGCAGCTGGGTTGTTGTCAAAATTCAATTCCTTGGGGCACCTGGATGGCTGAGTCAGTTAAGCATCTGACTCTTGATTTCAGCTTAGGTCATGATCTCAGGGTTGTGGGATATGCCTCAAGGCCATCTCTGCACTCAATGCAGAGTTTGCTGGAGATTTTCTCTCTGCTCCTCCAACCTCTGCTTGCTCTCTAAATAAATAAAGTCTTTAAAAAAATTCAGTTCCTAGCAATTATAGGACTGAGTATTCTGATCCTTCTTGGCTAGTCCCAGATGCAAGACACCACCCACATTGCTAGGATTATGGTCTCCGTCCACCTTCAAAGCCATGTTTTTTTTCTGTCTCATTTCTGCCTATTAGCTGAGAAAAGTTCCTCAGTCTTAAGGTTTTATGTAATTAAATTTGGTTTATCCAGATAATCCACAATAATCTCCCAATTTTAAAGTCAACTGATTAACAAACTTAATTCCATCTGCAAATTTAAGTCCCTTTAGTGATGTAATATCACAAAAATCCAGGGATTAGAATGTGGACATCTTTGAGGGGCTATTATTTCGCCTACCACATAAACTAATAGTAGAGATTAAATGGAAATAATAAAAATATAAAAGCAACATATTTAATCAAGAACAGGAAAGGAGAAATAACAAATAATAAAGAGGACAAATAAAATAACACCAACATGAAGTTGTTTATTTATTTATTTATTTAGTTAGTTAGTTAGTTATTATTTAATTAGTTAGTTTAGAGAGAGAGAGAGAGAGCATGGACAAATGGGGGGAGGGGCAGAAGGAGAATCCACAAGCAGATTCCCTGATGAGTGCAGAGCCTGACTTAGTGCTCAATCAAAGAACCCTGAGATAAGAGCTGAAACCAAGAGTTGGTTGCTTAACCAACTGAGCCACCCAGGCTCCCCAACACCAACATGAAGTTCTAAACACAACCATATCTATATAATATTAAATGCATGTGGTCTAAACACTTTAATCAAAAGGCAGAGATTTTCAGATTTGGAAAAAAATGTAAGACTCAATGCTATGCTCTCTCTAAGAAACTCTTAGTATAGGGGTGCCTGGGTGGCACAGATAGTTGAATGCCAGACTATTGGTTTCAGCTCAGGTCCTGATCTCAGGGTCCTGAGATTGAGCCCCACATGGGGCTCTGCAGTCAGCGTGGAGTCTGCTTGAGATTCTCTCTCCCTCTTCCTTTGCCCCTCCCACTCATGCTCTCTCTCTAAAATAAATAAATAAATATTAAAAGAAAGAAACTCAGTATAAAAATACAAATTATTTAAAAGTATAATAATAGGAATTCTAGTTATAAAAAAGTTGGAGTGGCTATATTTATGTAAGACAAAATGGACTTCAGAAATTGGGTGAAAGCTATAAGTTTTTATTGTGGTGACAGAAGTGAGCTTTCTACCTAGATCTAGAGATTTTTTTTTTTTTCATGTTACACTGATCTGATGCATAAGTCAAGAGTATTACGTATATACATAATACATACAATGAATAATAATGCATATATGTATTATATTTGTATTATGTATATATATAGTGACTATGATAGTGTTATCCAAGAACTCTCAAACTCATCAAATAGTACGTATTGCTCTAAAAGTTCAAGATAAAAGAGAAGACAACTCTTCCCAATTAATTTCATTTTATACTTGTAGCATCAACTAAATTGAATCATATTGAAAGTATATATTTAATTTAGAATATTAAAATAATTTTTTGTCTTGTCCTTTTCTGTTACTTATGATTCTGATGACTCTTGTAACACAGTTTTGTGTATAAATATATTATTCAAATAGCACAAACTCACTGTATTTTTGATCTTCAAGGTAACATAGAGATCATGTTTGAAAAATCCCCACATTATCTAGATGTTGACATTAAAGTCTAGATAAAATAACTTAACCAAGAAAGGTAGTGCCATGACCCAAGCCAGTGACCTGAATACAAATCAGATACCTCGATGTTCTGGATCTAAAACATTATTACACTTCATCAAATTTATCATTCACCACACATGCACTCTGTAAGAATTTCATTTCTCTTTAACATAAAAGGTAAACTCTTAGTTCTATTGTGTTTAAAATTTATTAAACATCTGTTCATGTAATATTTTCAGAAATATTATTTTATGTTGATGTCTGCATTGTAGAATAAGTTCTCAAAGTAGAGCTACAAAAAATATTGAGAGGTTAAGCCTAGTTTTCTTTCACTATTGAAAAAATAAGAAGGATGAAGGTGTTGGAATTGACAAGGATGTTTACATAATACATCATAAAAGCTGGGCAGAGATAATTTTAAAATGTATGTTTTACAAACTCTTAACTATAGAAGACAAACAAATGGTTACCAGAGGGGAGATGCATGGGGAGATGGGTGAAATAGGTGAAGGGGATTAAGAGTACACTTACCATCATGAGCACTGAGTAAAAATGTATAGAATTATTGAATTACTATATTGTACACCTGAACCTAATTTAATACTGTATATTAAATATACTGGAATTAAAATAAAATTTAAAAATTAAATTAAAATAAAATAAAATTTATATTTTAAAGATTGATGATTGGTCAAAGGAAACTTAACCAGTTGGGAAGATGTGATATAAAGAATCCCCAAAAATCTCTCATATGGGCTATTCCAGTTACTCCCTTCTGGTCTCCCAATTTCCACACTTGCTCCCATATAATTCACATGGCAGACAGTGTTTCCTTTTAAAACAAAAATCAGATGGTATCACCCCTTGCTTTTAACATTTCAGTCATTCCTTATTGTACTGAAAGAGTCCAGAGTATGTTTGCTGGAATCTAATGCTCTATTATCTCTCCACTGATTCTTCATCATCTGTCTCTAAACAGGAGACATGAGATGGTGAATCTCTAGTTGCTGGCCTTCTGCTCACTTTCTCTGGACATTTTCTTATATTTCATCTACCTCTGCATCCCTAACACTGAAAGTGAGTCTTCAGGGTTTGGTTGAATCCCAGAGTAGTCTTTGCCTTTTATCTGCACAGCTGTTACACCCACTTTGTGTAACAAAGTGCCCTTTTCCACTTTGACCAGGACTAGTCAAAATGTAGATAAGCAGATACTCACCTGTAAATCAGATGTCATCTCTCCTTCTTGCAGACACTTGTAGACTTTACAAGGGTTCTCAATGAGACCTTCACACTAAACACTGGGAAACAAGCTAGTTGAGTTCTCCATTCTCAATAAGCAGATGAAGGCTGAAGATAGCGTCTCTTAAGTAACTATGAATGTTCACCAAAGGGTGACAGCTCTTCTCTCTGCTTCCCATATATTTTATTCATAAAGGCAGTATAACACCATGGGTTTCTCCATTGTGCCAGAAAATGACATGGGAGGGAGGATGTGGTTCAAAGGCATACCAGGAATCTCACACCAAGAATTCCATTCCCTTGAATAGTTTTGCAGTTTATAGTATATTTGTTTTTGATAGGTGCCTTTCTTCATGTAATTCCTGAGCATTTGACAATTTCTGGTAGTAAGGAACAGGTTCAACTAATTTTTCAAGCCATGCTGCTTTAAAAGTAAGCTCCATGAGAATAAGGGCCTTATCTATATTTTCAATCCTGTATTCCCAGAACCAAGGTTAAGACCTGAAAAGTAAATAGGAAATGAGAAATTCATGTATGCTTTATGTTTATTTGTTTGAGTGGGAGAATTCTGTTTTGATTCTACAATTTTAAAAAGAAAATGCAAACAATGAAAAAAATCACTAAATTTCTTTCTCTATGCTTTTATGAAAGTGCCACAAACACCTCTTTTACCTTTGTATACCCATTGCCCAGCATGATGATGCATAGATAGAAAGCAAAATATGTTTTGACACATTAATAAAATAAATTCCAAAAAGGTGGTTAAAGTTAGAATTTCTTAAGTCCAAAAATCTCCTAGTCGGTACTTATTTAATTTTAATACTAAATATCTTAAAAATGCTAAATAGGATTTAAAAATTAAATCCTACATATGTATATCTTTATTTTCAATTATTTATACACCTTGGAGTGTAAAAAGTATTTATCAAAATAGATTGTGTACTAGAATATAAAATTAACCGCATGTGAGAATTTCATTCATAAATGGTTAAACTACTCTTCAACCCCTGGTGTTGAAGATTAAATTCTTTGGATATTCAGTTTTCAGAAAGTCTCCACAACTCCAAACACATCCTATTTTTCACACCAGTTAACTGAGTTATCATCTTACTGTCACTTGTAATGAATGGAAAATAGCAAATAAAACAGCAACTGGTCTACTGAAATACCTATTAAAGCTAGTTTAAGCCTGACAAAGAAGAATAGTTGAAAGTAAATTTTTAAATTATGCTTCAAAACACTGACATCTCATGTAATGCTATTTAGGACACAGAGCTTTAGTGGGGCCTGTGGCTTATCCAAAGAAACCCACACTTTGATTGTTTGTACCTTGGGTGCAAACCCATTCTGTCATCCCTCTATATCTGTGCCCATCCAGTGCTCTCTGCTGTCTCCCATTACAGCTTATTTGTAATTGTGAAAATTACCTTGAAGGAAACAGAAGACAGAGTATCTGTGTAAATTACATGATGGTTATTCTTTCTCAGGATACGTATTCCTTGTGAAATACCATAATCACCATGGTTCCACAAAGATATAGAGCATTAATGATGTTATTTATTATGTGTTCATTTTACTTTTGTTAAAATTTTACTTTTTGTAAAATTTCTTTGGATGAAGATGAATTGTATTTCTTTATTAAAGGACATTATTATTCAGTAATGCCTATATACATATAAAAAGGCATTCATCATGACAACCTATTTATTAAGAAAAAGTTTGAACACTAAAAAGAATGGAAATGTATCTAATATAATTACAATAACAAGTGCCATTGAGTGAATGCATAATTAGTACTAGCTGCTTTATATTCTGGCTAATTAATCCTCGTAACTATCCTGAAAGGTAGGTATTACCATCCCCACTTTACTTTGAAATGAATTACCCAAGATGAGTTTAAACCCTTATTCCAGACTGTTGGGTAGGTGCTCTGGCAGGAATCAACTATTATGTTCCTTTATATTGCTTGCTGCTAATTGTGACTTTTAGATTTAGCTAATTATTTTATATCTTTGCTTTTAGGATTTGATACCAGTATTTTGCCAATTTGCAAGGATTCACTTGGCTGGATGTTTAATAGACTTGACACAAACTATGACCTGTTACTGGACCAGTCAGAGCTCGGAAGCATTTACCTTGATAAGAATGAACAGTGTACCAAGGCATTCTTCAATTCTTGTGACACATACAAGGACAGTTTGATATCTAACAATGAATGGTGCTACTGCTTCCAGAGACAGCAAGGTAAAAGATGAGACACCTACTGATGCAGATAGTTGACCTGCATGTCAAATTTTATCTATCTCTCCATGATTTAAAAAAAATAGTACATTTTACCCCATTCTTTTTAGTAGATATTTTTCTCATTAGAGTGTTTAATAAAAGAGCAAATAAGCAGCATGTTAAACAATATAACTCTGCTAGGGATACAAAACAGGCTAAACAAGATGAAAAATAGTAATTAATATTTCATATTAATGCACTTCATTATAGTTTCCATTATGAACCACCAAGAAGCACATAGAGATATGAGAACATAGATATTAAAAGTAATCATTAAAATTAATTTGCTATCTGCTTTGCCCATGGTGTAAAATAAATGTTTTTTTTTTAACACTATACTGTGGAGTTTTAATGTTCTATTTTGTGATCTTATTAAATGAGCTGAATGAACCATTGCATTCACCATAAAGTTATTTTTACTCATTTGATTTTAAAATGACTTAGCCTTTCAAACTTTTAAAAATAACTTAGCTTTGTAAAAATTCACTAGCATAGAAAGTATCTTGATTCTCTGGAAGAGGCAAGATAACTGGAAGTGTTGGGATGATGCTAGTTCTTTTGGCATCATTCTTTACTGGAAATGCAATGTAACGTTGAAACCATGCTTACATAATCAATCATGGTGATTAGAATTAAGTAGCTAAGGGAAAAAGATCCAAAAAACTCACATTACGATAAAGTTTGCAGAAACTAAGGAAACAATAGTATGCATAATTTTGATGCTAATCTTAAAGAACAAACTGGGAATTAGTCTAATGTGATACACCTGCTATTATTACTTCATTTTAAAATTCTTTATGGCTAAGAGAATGTACAAGCTACATTAAACTGTATTAGTTATTCTCAGCTTTTCATATGAAAAACTAACACCTTATGTGTTAGTTTTAATCTTTAGATTAAAGTCTTTAAGACTTTAAATCTTAATTACTTCTCCACATAGTAATAGTTTAGTAACTAGGGATGAAATGATTATCCATAAATTGATTAGCAGTGAGTCAACGGCAGGATCTGTAGAGTAGTTTAACTACTTACAAATTACTTTAAACAAGGTTTAAAACTTAGATTTTCTTTATTAAAATACTTTGAATCCTACACACACACACACACACACACACACTGTTGATTTTACTAACGCGTATTTGCTTACTAGGTAACTGCCTCTTCTAAAAACCTACATGTTAGTTTTATTTATTTGTTATTTTATTTATTTATTTTTTAAAGATTTTATTTATTCGACAGAGACACAGCAAGAGAGGGAACACAAGCAGGGGGAGTGGGAGAGGGAGAAGCAGGCTTCCCGCCGAGCAGGGAGCCTGATGCGGGGCTCGATCCCAGGACCCTGGGATCATGACCTCAGTCAAAGGCAGACGCCTAACAACTGAGCCACCCAGGCACCCCGACATGTTAGTTTTAATAACTAGTGTACATTTAAATCATTTAAAAAATAGAAAAGCAAATCCCAGTAAACCACTATAAAAAGGTATGTGGTCTTTTTATTATGTTATTTCAGTTATTTTTTTTTTTTAGTGTTATGATGGCATATTTAGTGTTTATCCACGAAAATTTAAAAATATTATGAAAAATTCTGGAAGTTTCTTCCACAGAAATAAATACTTTCATCTTGAAACATTTCTGGATTTTGCAGCAATATTTGTAGAACTGATTAAAAGTCCTCAAAGAAAAATTTTGCTTTATATACTTTTCATTTATTAAGTAGTATTCACCCAAAGTGTTAAAATATTTATAGCCATGTGAAGATCTCTGAAATCATTTAATACATGGCAGAAATAAGCAAGTAAAAGAATTTATACATCTTCCTCAAAGGTTAGGAGAATTTGGTTAATTATGTTTACTACTTTAATATACTAGAAAATGTTACAAAAGCTCTATCAAGGTAACTGACAAGAATAAAAATAAGAATTGTCTCATTAAGTAATTTCATGAAAAAGAATAACCATTTATTTAAAACATGTTTTCAAATGTTTCACCTTATAAAAGAATGTGGTTTTCCTTATTATTCAATAAAACAACAAATTCTTTAGCTGTAATTGGAATAAAATATAATATATTTGCCTATATGTTAGAGTAATATGTATAATATATATATAATATATAAGTAATAGTTATAGATACATAAATATCTTTGCAAGTGATTTTAAATGATAGTTGAAATCTTAATTAAGCACTCCAAGTATACCTAAGTTAAAGGCCAGACAGAGCTGCCTTATAAATAATAGGAAAACTATTTCAAAATCAAATATTATGTGTAGATGAACAGCTGAATCTGTCATGATTTCTCTTGAAAAATTTTTTTTTTTAAGAGAGAGAGAGAAAGTACGAGTGGGGTGAGTGGCAGAGGGAGGGACAGAGGAAGGAGGAGGGGGAGAATCTTAAGCAATCTCCTTACCTAGTGAGGAGCCTGACAGGGACACAGGGCTCTATCTCATAACCCTGAGATCATGACCTGAGCTGAAATCAAGAGTCAGATGCTTAACCAACTGAGCCTCCCAGGCACCCTTCTCTTGAAATTTTAAAATGTTCCTACATACATTGCTTGTAGGTACTCATGTTTATTCTGTGAGGTTATTAATCAAGAGTCAGATTCAAACATACTTGGATTTTCAGGCAATGTCATAGCAAACATATAGAAATATTATTTTTACTTTGCAATAACTAGCCCATAGCAATTAGAAAAACTGCTTTCAATATAATATTGAAACTTCAGCTCAAATTATTCCTCTGGGTTCTAAATATTATATTTAGAGGGCAATAAATTTTTAAGTGTCTAGTCTGTAATCTCATACTATGTAACTTGATTCCTATTACTTTAATACGTAGCATAAGAGACCCATTATTATTAGGAAAAACAAAAAGATAAATTGGATCAATTTCAAAATGAAGGAGAACAATAAGCTAATTATTTAGACTTTTCAAAAAAAAATTACTTTTTTTTGAAAGATCAGGTTCTTTTTAATTTCTAGAAATAAAAATAAAATCCAAAATGCTAAAAGAATAATTTAACAAATATCCATATACCCATCACCCAGAAATAAAAATTGTCAACATTTTATAATATTAATGTCAAGATTTTTTAATTAAAAGCATTATAAAGTTGAAATCTCTTTTGCATTCCATGCCCAATCCAATCTCCTCTCTCACTCTGCTCTGGTAGGCACCATCAAATCTAGTTTCCAATCCACTATTTGTACATTTACATGAACACATTTGTTTTGATGAACAATTCACACTATTGTGTTTATTATAAAATATGCATAGGGTGTCATACTGCTTGTACCATTTTGCAACTTGCTTTTCTCCTCCCAAATATCACTATGTTTTTTTTAAATAAGTTTTTCTATTTTAATTGCAGTATAGTTAACATATAGTATTATATTAGTTTTAGGTGTACAATATAGTGATTCATCAATTCTATACATTACTGAGGGCTCATCATGACAAGTGTACTCTTTAGTCCCCACCCCCTATTTTCCCCATCCTTCCACCCACCTCCCCTCTGGTAATGCTCAGTTTGTTCTCTGTAGTTAAGAGTCTGTTTCTTAGTTTGTCTCTCTCTCTCTCAAAAAAAAAAATTATGTTTTCTTCAGATTTTAGAGTTCCCAAGGAAAAAGACTTGATCTTATAAATTTTAACTATAAAATATATATTAAGCACTTTGTCTCATTTCCTCATTACACTTTGTTACTTGCATGCAAATTTAATAACTGAATATTGTGAAATTGGTGTAATAATTTTTAAATAATTTGTTAGCTATACCCTGCCTTTTCCCTAAAAAGTTGTAGTATGGGAAAATAGGAACTAGTTTATTGGTTTGCTGTTTCAATAATTTATGATGCATTTTTATATAGCAGGTTTTTAGAAAATGAGCTAAAATACATTGAACTGTTTGAATATTATTAATTAGAAAATATATTTATTATATAAGAATATATATAATAATACAAGTCAAGATATATCGTTTCTATTTAGAATTTTATATTTCTCTGAAAATATTTTCCTTTAGGTGGTTGATTTTGAAAATAAAGTCATACTTATTTCTAAATTTGTTTATTTTTTAAAAGACAGCATATTAGAAATTATGGTATATTATGTCTTGTTTCGAAATTGTATACATACTTAAAGTATCTGAATGAAACTAAAAAACCAAAGCCTGTCAGCATTATTCAGTATCAAAATTTATTTTTTAGATTACTTTTTTAATGTAAAGCTATTTCTCTGTATCCATAGAGACTTTTAAATGAGGGAAAAACATAATCAGTTAATTGTTTGGGCACTAATCCATCAGTTGGATTTACATTGCTGATTTGATTGATTCTTTAAAAATAAATGGTAAGAACCATTTTTCATCATATAAGTATTTCTTACCATTCTTTCTTTCTTTTTTTTTTTTTAATCCAATTTGGTCTCTCTGCAGAAAATCAAGATAATCTAATATCAGTAATTAGGAAAGCCATTCTCTCTCTCTATCTCTGTCCCTCTGTCTCTGCCTCTTTCTTTCTTTCTCAGCATATCCAGATAGATACACATATATGTATCAATATGTATGCTCTATAAAATAAATTAATATATAATGTGTCTTTTTAAGCCATGTAAAGACCAACTTAAGTTTGATAACATAGAAATTATACTTTTTTGTTTAACTATAATCCTTGAAGTAACATTTTTAATGTCATTGCAGACCCACCTTGCCAGACGGAGCTCAGCAATATTCAGAAGCGACAAGGGGTAAAGAAACTCCTAGGTGAGTAATAGATCATTCTTCTGAAGCCTTTATTGCTTACATAAATAACCCCAGGGAAACAGCAACATAAAATCAATATTAACCCAACAAAGATAGACTACACTAAATTTCAGTAACAAAATTTATGAAGTTTTTGAAAGCCATTAAACTTACTTTTATTATCTTACCTATTGAAAGATATTATGTGTTTTATTACCCTAATATAATGTTCATTTTGAAAGTTATTAAGTGAAAAAGAGATTTAAACAATGCTAAAGTTAAAGCATCAGCAGAAACTTTAATTCTAAATTTATTGTAAACGATTCAAGAATAATGACATGCATATATATATGTAGAGAGAGAGACAGAGACAGAGACAGAGAGAGACAAAGAGAGAGAAATGGGTGAAAGATGGGTAAAAGCATGCCCTGAGTACCTCAGGTAAATTTGGACAGACTTTTTAATGTTTTTCATCAGCACATTTTACTAACTTACTTTTAGCAAGTAAATATATGTATTAGATAGTTGATCGATAGATAACAAATTTCACCCAAAGCCTTGAAATATTAAAATAATCAAGAGATTATTAAACTATTATGCATGATTATTTTGTTTATTCTTCTAGAAATACAATTTTTAAATAAACTCTTGTTCAAATAATTTTAAAGAAATTTTACAAAGATTAGTTTGCATGCATAGTTTGCATACATCCTTTATTCAGCCTCCCCCAAAGTCACCATCTTATTATGTATCAAACAACCATTGTCTCTTTGTCAGTTCTAAGAAATTAATGTTACTATGATTCTATTAATTAAGACTTACACTTTATTTGGATTTCACCAGTTTTCCCACTGATGTCCTTTTTCTATTTTATGATCCAATGCAGAATACCACATATGTGATCTTTTTCCCATATATATTAATGCCCTTGAGTATTTAATGGCACATAATTTTATAATGTTTTTGAATCTTATTATTATGACATGCTATCTTTGTAATTACAATATTGTGTGTTTAGATGAGTTTTTTTATTTTACTTGAAAATCCATAGTTCAAAATGAAAAGCCTAATTGTTGTTGTAATAAAGATTTTTAGATGTGAGGAATTACTAATGATAAAACTACAATGTGTCATGTTTCTTTTAGCTCTGTTACAAAATGCATGCCATACCACAGCCCAACAGTGAAATAATGCATTCATGCATAGGTTTCTTTGTTTCCACAAAGCAAAATTTATCCATGTACAATGGGAGAAGCTGTTGAAATTCAGTTGAAAAATATTTTAGATTTGATCAAGGATTAAAATTCAAGATTTGATTATTTGAAGTTACAAAAAATGAAAACATACTTAGTGCCCATTTGGGAGGAGTCACTTCTATTCTTTTTATATAATAAACATGGAAGTTATAATTAGAAACCACTGAATGCCAGAAATGTTTCTTTTAATTTGAGCAGAATAATGGCACTTATCTGAAAATTGACCAGTTGTTATACAGGAGTAGGGTGCCACCTGTCCCCATTTGTGGGACCAGTCTTGGTTGATGTCTGTAGTTCTAGTATGATTCTTAACAGTGCTCTCTTTCATTTTCAAAGGATACTGGCATAAAGTATAAATTAAATGGTCACACTAACTATACATCATAATGCTTTTATGTCAAATATATTCAAATTATGGTAGCTTTTTAAGAGGTAGAGAAAGAATGGTGAAAATTGCTCTAATTTTGGTGGTCTTAAATCCATGGAAGATTTTCCATATTGGTAATACTCTACTTCATTCAAAGACCAAATCTTTCAAAAGATTTACAATTTTAAAATTAAATTGATTATATATCAGAATTTTGGAACTTTTAAAGAGATAAAATTATGATCCCATATGGTTATGAAACTAAATGAATTGAAAGAATTTCATGTTTTATTGATTTATCCTGCAGTTTTTTTTTTTTCCTTTCACTAGATAAATATAGCGTTATATATATATTGGTCACTGAGGAAAAAAAATAATGGTCAGGAAAGACAAGAAAATTTTCTACTTTCCTAAACCTTACATTGTTGTGTTGATGTAAACATTGAAGAAAGTGAATTCACTTCTAAATTATCAATTAAATGTTTATCATTAGCGATGTGCCAGATACTATGTTAGATATTGTAAATGTGAAAATAAATGTCTATCATTCCCACTAGACTGACTTTAAGAGTTGTTAATATAACAATCAAAACCAAAAGAACCTAGAATTCCCAATATAGAGGATATCACAGTGTAGCGGTGGAAACAAGCAGTGATAAACTATACAAACACACACACACACACACACGCCATCGGAAGTATAACAGAAATCCTCCAGGTTAAGAGAAGTCTTCACATTATGGGTCATATATAAGTCAAGTCTTAAAATGTAGGAGGGAGGGAAGGAGGAGGGATTACAGATGAGAAAAAGATAAATGAAAAGATGAAGCACTATTGAATTTGGGGAAAACAGCCTGATGTGGATGGAACGAGCTTGGAATATATGAACAAAAATTTGGGGAAATGAAAGTAAAAAGTTGGCAGCGATGACGGTAAAAGGTGTGGTATGCCATGCTGAGTGGTCTGGATGATTTAATACACATGGCATTAACTAGGTTCTAATCCTCTATTATGCCTCTGAGAACATATTGCAGAATTTGCTTAACAAAAGAGACATAATGGCCTGCTCCATGACAGCAGTGACCTTACCTATCTTGTTCAACATGAATCACTAGTTCTCAACCTGGAGTGGGAACTCCATGCATGTAAGTCTTGAGTGAATTAATGCATAATTGGTGACCATCAAAAAGGAGTGCAACTTATTTATAATGTGTGTGTGTGTGCGCTTCACAGGACAGTACACCCCCCTATGTGATGAAGATGGTTACTACAAGCCAACACAATGCCATGGCAGTGTTGGACAGTGCTGGTGTGTTGACAGATATGGAAATGAAGTAATGGGATCCAGAACAAATGGTGTTGCAGATTGTGGTAAGAAGGGTTGTTTATTTAATCATTTTTCAAGCACAGGATAAGTTCTTAAGAATCTCATTCATTTGTTCAAGCTCTCAATGAAGACATACTCTACGCAAATAATATTAAATATATTGGGGGGAGGGATGGCAAAAATTGTCATTTATAGCATATGAAAAACTTGCATAAATAATATATGGAATGGCACAACTTGGGTATTTTAAGATGGGTTCTTTTCACTACTCCAAACACAGAAAGTATGTTAAGTACATCCTGTTTTCTTCTCAAGTAAGGCAGACCCTTGTCATCCACTCTATTCCAGGTCAGCTAACCCTAGCGTGTGCTTTGTCCCCATATAGCACCCTTTTTTCTGTATACCTTTGGAGAAATTGATTTAGGACGTATGCAGGCAAACTCACAAAAGAAAGGCTAACATTTTAAAAGTAAAGGACCATCAGTTGAAGCTATCTGAGCATATTTCTTTATATTTGGGTGGAAAAAAACATAGTTTAAATGTTTGAATGGTAATTATAATTAATATTCTAATTATTTTTATGAATATGATGTTTATGTATAGACCTAAAAATAATATTACAGTTAAATTGAGCATCACATACATGTATTTTAAAGTTGTAAATGTGGTATCTTTTATTTCATAAAATATTTTTTCAGAATGCAAATATTAAATGAGTATTTTTGTTTGTACAATGGTGGTTTTCATTACAAAAGCCACTTAGCTGTACACACACAAAAACACAACATGCACACTCACATGCTCATGTACACACATATGTACTAGGAATTAATGGATTATGTCTCAATTAATATACATAACCAAAAATGAGAATAAAGTACTTGGTCAATCTTATATTTTAGATAATGTTTAGTTGTCTCCTTTATACAATTTTTAAAAAAATATTTTATTTATTTATTTGAGAGAGAGAGTAGAAGCAGGGTGGGGAGGAGCAGAGGGAGAGGCAGACTCCCCACTGAGCAAGGATCCCAACGCCAGGCTTGATCCAAGGACGCTGGGATCATGACCTGAGCCGAAAGCAGACACTTAACTGAGTGAGCCACCCAGGTGCCCTCTTTAAGGCAATTTTTAAACTGACAGACTGTGATTGCTTAAAAATATAAATGCTAAACTATATAAAGGTAATCTCATCTAGTGCTTAAATGCCTCTTCTGCATTTAGTTATTCCATAACATTTTTAGTAGATTGGTTTTGGTTTTCTAGCCAGTGTTATTAGATTTAAGTAGGATGAAATAGTATTCAGTACATGCTTAACATAACTTTAACACATAAAGAACGTATCTTTCTAATATATAATTTAAAATGCCTGCATTATTAATTACAACAATTATCAGTGATGCCTGTGATGGATAAAGAATTTTAACTTTTTTAATGTTGTAAATAAAAGTTATATTGGAAATGAATTCAATGAGTGAAGAGGGAAATTTTGAGAACATAACTTAAGTTTTCTTAGCATGTTGAAATTATTAAGAAGAAACATGATGTAGGAGGATAGAAATAACATTGTCCTCATATAAAATATGGATTTCAGTGTGTTGTATTATGATATCAATTTATAAACATCGGATTACATTTATAGGATTTGTTTTAATTAGCTACCAAAAACTTATAAGACTAAAATATTAGAAAGGGTAGAAGATAAATACACACTAACATTTGAGGAGTTGAAAAATAAATATAATGAGATATATGTGCATTATGGCCTCCATAAATAGTAATGAATGTATTTCTAAATATTTTTTAAAGTACTGACTTAGCTATGTTAGTTTTCTATTGCTGTTGTAATAAATTTCCATAAATTTATTGGCTTAAACCACACAGATGTATTACCTTACAGTTTTATATGTCAGAAGTCGAACATGGGTCTTCTTGAACTAAACATCATCTGCATACTTTCTAGAGGCTCTAGAGGAGAATCTGCCTTTTCCAGCTTCTGTAGGTTGCTCACATTTCTTGGCTCATGGACCCTTTCCTCCAACTTCAAAGCGAACAATGCTGCATCTCTTTGACTCTTTGTAGTCACATCTCCCTCTGACTCTATCTGGGAAAGGTTCTTTGATTTTAAGGATGCATGTGATCATCTGAGCCCACCCAGATAATCCAGGATAATCTCTCCATCTCACGGTCCTTAATTTAATCACATCTGCAAAGCCCTTTTACCATTTAACATCACATTCACAGTTTCAGCAATCAGGAAGTGATGATCTTCAGGGAACAATTATTTGCCTACTACTCTAATAGAAGAAATTTAAATTTTTTTGTAAATTTCAACATTTCACATGGACTTCTATAAAAACTGAGCTGAGATCAATATTACTGAACTGAAAATATTGCATATCAGATCTCATTGGTTCTGCTTTTTAGCACACAAACTTCCACAAATGATAAAGAATGGATTTTTCCTTATCTTTGTTAAATAAGTTAGAGAGAAAAGTAAAATTTTATTAATTTGCTTAATTTATTTAAAGATTTTATTTATTTATTTGTCAGAGAGAGAGAGAGCGCATAAGCAGGGAGAACGGTAGGCAGAGGGAGAAGTAGGAGTCGGTAGGCGTTGGTGTGGGACTCAGTCCCAGGACCCTGGGATAATGACCTGAGCTGAAGGCAGACACATAACTGACTGAGACACCCAGCATCCCTAATTTGCTTAATTTTCATCATAATTTTATATCCCCCAGAAATTATCCCACTACTCAGGCAAATAACATTAATAACATTAATGCTTACTTTTTCCCTAAGCTATTGATTTTGAGATCTCTGGAGATTTTGCAAGTGGAGATTTCCATGAATGGACTGATGACGAAGATGATGAAGATGATATTATGAATGATGAGGATGAAATTGAAGATGATGATGAGGATGAAGGGGATGATGATGATGATGGTGATGACCATGATGGATACATCTGATTGATGAGAGCTGAGATCAATATATTCTACATTTCTATTATTTACAAAGTGGTAACCTATTGGAATGACCTTCTTGTCCCAAAACAAAATGATTCTAAAACTCACATATATTTTGTATAATTATTTCAAATATTGGAGCTAATGTCATAGAACTTCATGTTTAAATTAGAATCATTTACTTTGATTTTTGATATGCCTTAGAGAACAAGAAAATGCATATGGAGTCTAGCCAGACAAAAGAAAGTTAGGAAGAACTACTGACATAAACAAAAAGTTTTCACAAGAACAAACTATATATATCTCCCACAAACAAAACAACAACCAGGGCTTGAGGTTGTATATGTTATTTTTCTGAGAGAGATTCTAAGTTGAATTTACAATAACTTATTAGTGGCCTGGGTCCCAAGGATTTTATAAAAATAATCATGACCTTAACTGCTATTCCAAGTAGCATCTTCCCAAACGTACAGTGAGTGAGGGGATACCACAGGGTAAGAAAAACAGTGACAAGTGTAGAGTCCTTCATCGTGTTTACATTAATAGTGATGCTTTCAATTATGACATTACTCTGGATATGCTAGGATATTTTACAAAATGGCAAGTACAGAAAACCATGGATTCTGAAAGTTAAAACCTTAGTTGTCCTTTCTAATTTTTATTTTAATTCAGATAGCATTCTCATGTAGATTTTTTTTATATTCTTAAACAGCATGATTTCTTTACCTTTCTAGATTTCTTTATCTTTCTGACCAGCAATTTAGGGTGCAAAATTTAAAGTAAGAAGACAAAAGGAAAGATTCATTTGAATCCACATTTTCACAAGAGGTTTGTCATTTGCCTCAATACAAATTTAAAAATCTTAATTCTTATTTTATTTCCTATTTTAGATAAAAATTTGCATTTAATCCTAGAATTATGCCATTTTTATTACTAGTGTCGCAACTTAGAGACTGTATTGTATGGTGCCTTGCAAAATAGAAATAGAAAGGTTTTAGCATGCATACCAATATAGGATATTAGGCAATATATAAGCACACCTAATTAACAAATTAATACCAGTAAAGGTACTGCTGCTGGAATGAAGAAATGGAATATGTTTCTTTCTTTTTTCTGTTGTTACATAATTGCCATGTGGACTTGTTTATGATTATTGTGTAGAGTAGCATTTAAGATTTACCTGTAACAAAAATTACTTTAAGTGCTGTATTTAAGTTAGCATGTTAATTAATTGTGTAGACATTTTGGCAAACCATCACTTTTAAGTATATCAGACCTATGGTTTTGTGCCCATAATACAAATGGAAAACCCTATTGAATGTTGCACATTGGTATCATAATTTAAACAGTGGGTCAACTCTTCTCCCAATATACAATTCATTAAAAGTAAAATTGGTGAATTATTTCCATTTGATTTATACACACTAAAAAATAAACTTTAATGTTGACTTTATGTAATATTTAAAGTACAATGCATTTTCTTTTTTTTACTGTTTATGTATAGTTTACAAAATAAAGAATCTTGTAACCAAATTAAACTGTTCCTTAATGATTTTCTGGGTTATAGATAAAAGCATGAAGGGTTCTTAATATTTTCCTTGATTTTTAAAATGAATACATCACAAACTAGCTAGGAAAGTTTTTTGAAAATTTTGAATTTCAAAATCAGAGTTCTTGGCATTTTGGATATTGTTTTCCCGTATATGTTAAAAAATGATTTTTGTATGTTCATTTGATTTTTTCATTTGACATAGAATTGCAAAGTTTTTGTTGAGGGTGTTATTTTTAAACCCATTTTTGTGATATCATAATTAAAATATTGAGCTAAATTTCTATAGTGACAGCCTTTTTGAAGAGTGATAGAATAACCTTATCTACTTAACAAATGTATAAGAATTTTAAAATATAAGTTGTAGATGGTTGGAAGAGGACAAAAAACCTACAAATTCTAAATAGAAGTTTAGTAAATGGATTTAAAGTAGCAAATATAGTGGCCTTGAAATTAGATATTTTTTTTAAATTAAGCTATTTTTTAATTATCTTTCAGGCTTCCAGGAAAGCAACCAATTCAACAGTAAATATAAAATTGAAAATATTTACCTTATTAAACTTTATATAAAGTACATGTTTGTGTACAATATATATTTGTATATATGTGTATAAAATTCTATCTGTGATGTATATTAGGTCTCTTGAGCATCCCTTAATTCATTTTGTATATTTTAATTCAATACAACTATATTATTTATTTATTCCAAAAATATCAATATTGAGCACTGACTCTAACCCAGGCACTCTTCTAGGCACTGTAGATTCACTGGTGAACAAAATCATTATGAAATTAACATTCTAATGTGGAAGATAGGTGATACATTTAGCCCCAGCCCATAACATAATGTAATTGCATTCAGTACTGGAAAAAAATCAAACAAGCTATTTCTTAGATTTCACTTGGCTAAAAAATGGTGTATTTTGAACCCTTAAAAAGAATCCTTGATACAAAATCAAAATTTTAAAGGAGCATTTTTGGTTAAAAAGAATCAAACTACTGTAACATTTGTGCTTCTGTGTATGAGAGGCAGGACCCATGTAAGTTAAAAATTACAAGACAGTCTGAATCACAACAAACTAAAATTTAAACTCATTAAAAGAAAAAAATAGAAACATATAAATAAAATGTCAAAAGTTCCCGGCATGTCAAAAATCTAATGTGGAAATTCATAAATGCTTTTTGTTGTGCATACCTGGCATAAAAATGTGGATATGTTACCTAACACTATCCAGGGAACAAGCTGAATTAAAAACAAATGTAAAACATTTTAACGTTTATCAAAAGGACATGTAGCCTAAAGCAAACCTTGTATTTCTGCCAACCTTTTAACAAAATAAAGTCAATTAAGCCAAAAAATCAAAATCACTAGAATTTTCTAATTAATTAATAAAACAGATACATACTGAGTTCTTTATTTTGAGTATAAATATTTACATATTTTCATTTTATATGAAACTCAAAAAGATGTGAAAAGTAACTCACAAAATAAACATTGATTCATACGACCTGCTCATAGCTTATTTAGAGTGGATTTAGAAAGTTTTATAAGAAAACATTTGATTTGAAATGAACATTTTGATGACATGTTTTGTATACAATGATACTGTGACTGTAGGCAATAGGTCATTCGGGGCTCTATGCTTAGTTTATTTGTGAGACCACTAATAACTGGGGAAAAAATGGAGAAAGAAAATCAAACCAAACAGAACTGTCATGAGTAATGCACTTGCTTTGTCTGATACATAAATGTATGTGCATGTACACATGTACATACACACAATTAATAAAATTTTTGTCTTGGATTTAAAAAACAATGGCTAGATCAATTCACATTTATTTCTCTTTTGCTTGTTCATGATAAATGAAATATAGTGGAGCATACCAGATTTCTCAGATGAAGTAAGAAAATGCTAAAATCTATCATACCAACAATGGTACAAGTATATAAATGAATAATAATATGAGCTCCCTGCAGGCTATTTTTTTAAACATTTTAACTGATATTTAAAAAAACATAACTGATACTGAGGTTAATGAAAAAAGCATTTTCATTCATACTGGTACACATTTTGATATGAAATAATATCAGCTTTTTACTTCTATGTTTTAAAAATATTTTAAAAATTGTAACTTGACTTCATGTAATTTTATCAATGATTGAGTCAATGAACACTTTAAAGAGAACATCATAATGTTAGCTATAAACAATACTCATTCCCTCCTGGGGCAAAGCAATTTGGAATAGTCTTTTTAAATAATCCCTATTTTCTCTCCTCAGTTGTATTTGAATTTCTGCCATCTTTGTACTACCTAATGCCTGTTTTACCTTATTTGCTGTATGTTTCAATAAAAAGCTTAACAAGTAAATGAATATAAATCAGTACATCATGAAACACGAATTAAAATGACAAATTGAAAAATTATAGGTGAAAAAAAACAAAAAATTTCATCAACCTGTACACCCCGTCATACCCATATTCAATTCTTTCAGAGATATCCTTGGGAAATTTGTTTTTAATATATATATTTTCAATTTTTTTTTAATTTTACTTTATTTTATTATGTTATGTTAGTCACCATACAGTACATCATTAGTTTTTGATGCACTGTTCCATGATTCATTGTTTTCGTATAACACCCAGTGCTCCATGCAATACCTGCCCTCCTTAATACCCATCACCAGGCTAACCCATCCCCCCACCCCCCTCCCCTCTAAAACCTTCAGTTTGTTTCTCGGAGTCCATAGTCTCTCATGGTTCAACTCCCCCTCCGATTTCCCCCCCTTCATTTTTCCCTTCCTTCTCCTAATGTCCTCCATGCTATTCCTTATGTTCCACAAATAAGTGAAACCATATGATAATTGACATTCTCTGCTTGACTTATCTCACTTAGCATAATCTCCTCCAGTCCCAACCAAGTTCCTGTAAAAATTGAGTATTCATCCCTTCTGATGGCTGAGTAATATTCCATGGTATATATGGACCACATCTTCTTTATCCATTCACCTGTTGAAGGTCATCTCGGCCCTTTCCACAGTTTGGCTATTGTGGACATTGCTGCTACGAACATTTGGGTGCATATGGCCCTTCTTTTCACTATATCTGTGTCTTTGGGGTAAATATCCAGTAGTGCAATTGCTGGGTCATAGGGTAGCTCTATTTTTAATTTTATAAGGAACATCCACACTGTTTTCCAAACTGGCTGTACCAACTTGCATTCCCACCAACAGTGTAAAAGGGTTCCCCTTTCTCCACAATCTCTCCAACATTTGTTGTTTCTTGCCTTGTCAACTTTTGCCATTCTAAGGTGTAAGTTGGTATCTCAGTGTGGTTTTGATTTGAATTTCCCTGATGGCTAATGATGATGAACAGTTTTTCATGTGTCTGTTAGCCATTTGTGTGTCTTCTTTGGAGAAGGGTCTGTTCATATCTTCTGCCCATTATTTGACTTGATTATTTGTTTTTAGGGTGTTGAATTTGAGAAGTTCTTTATAGATCTTGGAAATCAGCGCTCTATCTGTAGTGTCATTTGCAAATATCTTCTCCCGTTCTGTGGGTTGCCTCTTTGTTCTGTTGACTGTTTCCTTTGCTGTGCAGAAGTTTTTTATCTTGATGAAGTCCCAAAAGTTTATTCTTGCTTTTGTTTCCCTAGCCTTTGGAGATGTATCTTGAAAGAAGTTCCTGTGGCCGATGTCGAAAAGATTACTGCTTATAATCTCCTCTAGGATTTTGATGGATTCCTGTCTCACATTGAGGTCTTTCATCCATTTTGAGTTTATCTTTGTGTATGGTGCTAGAGAATGGTTGAGTTTCATTCTTCTGCATGTGGCTGTCCAATTTTCCCAGTACCATTTATTGAAGAGACTGTCTTTTTTCCATTGCATATTTTTTCCTGCTTTGTCGAAGATTATTTGACCATAACGTTGAGGGTCCATATCTGGGCTCTCTGTTCTGTTTCATGGGTCTATAGGTCTGTTTTTGTGCCAGTACCATGCTGTCTTGGTGATCACTGCTTTGTAATATAGCTTGAAATCAGGCAACATGATGCCCCCAGCTTTGTTTTTCTTTTTCAACATTCCCTTGGAGATTTGGGGTCTTTTCTGATTCCATACAAATTTTAGGATTATTTGTTCCAGCACATGGAAAGTTCCATGTGTGCTTGAGAAGAATGAGTATTCTTTTGTTTTAAGGTGGAATGTTCTGTATATATCTATGAGGTCCATCTGGCCCAGTGCGTCATTCAAAGCTCTTGTTTCTTTGTTGATTTTCTGCTTAGATGATCTGTGTATTGCTGAGAGTGGAGTATTGATGTCTCCTACAATTAACGATTATTATCAATATGTCTTTTTATTTTGATTAACAGTTGGCTTATGTAGTTGGCTGCTCCCATGTTGGGCGTGTAGATATTTACAACTGTTAGATCTTCTTGTTGGATAGACCCTTTAAGAATGATATAGTGTCCTTCTGTGTCTCTAACTACAGACTTTAGTTTAAAATCTAATTTGTCTGATATAAGAATTGCTACCCCAGCTTTCTTTTGAGGTCCATTGGCATGAAAGATGGTTCTCTATCCTTTCACTTTCTGTCTGGATGTATCTTTAGTTTCAAAATGAGTCTCTCGTAGACAGCATATGGGTGGGTCCTGTCTTTTTATCCAATCTGCAACCCTGTGCTGTTTTATGGGAGCACTTAGGCCATTCACATTGAAAGTGATTAATGAAAGATATGAATTGATTGTCATCATGTTGCCTGTGAAGTCCTTGTTTCTATAGATTGTCTCTGTAAATTTCTGTTCTATATCACTCTTGGGGTCTTTCTCCTTTTATAGAACCCCCCTTAATATTTCTTGCAGGGCCAGCTTGGTGGTCACATATTCTTTCAGTTTCTGCCAGTCTTGGAAGCTCTGCATCTCCCCAGCCATTCTAAATGACAGCTTTGTCAGATAAAGTATTCCTGGCTGCATGTTCTTCTTGTTTAGTACCCTGAATATGTCTTGCCAGCCCTTTCTGGCTTGCCAGGTCTCTGTGGATAGGTCTGATGTTATTCTGATGTTCCTCCCTCTGTACATAAGGAATCTCTTCCCCCTAACTGCCCTT
Source organism: Mirounga angustirostris (assembly GCF_029215605.1). Classification (NCBI taxonomy): domain Eukaryota; kingdom Metazoa; phylum Chordata; class Mammalia; order Carnivora; family Phocidae; genus Mirounga; species Mirounga angustirostris. Next base: position 141,261,270 of record NW_026991710.1, on the reverse strand, counting down.
AAGATGGTTTCCTTGGTTCTAAGATTTGTGAGTTTTACTATTACATGCTGGGGCATTGGCCTATTTTCCTTGATCTTGGGAGGGGTCCTCTCTGCCTCTAGGACATGAATGTTTGTTTCATTCCCCAGATTAGGGAAGTTCTCATCTATGATTTGCTCAAGTATATCTTCTAGTTCTCTCTCTCTCTCTCCACTCCCTCAGGGATCCCAATAAATCTGACACTGGAACATTTCATGGCGTCACTTATTTCTCTAATTCTGTTTTCATGGATTTTGAGCTGTTTCTTCCAGGCCTTCTCTTTTTCTTTCTTTTCTATCAATTGGTCTTCTAGATTACTAATTCATTCTTCTGCCTCATTTACCCTAGCTGTTAGAGTATCTAGATTATACTGGATCCCATCAATAGCATTTTTAAGTTCTGCCAGTTCAGCTTTCATTTCTGCCCTTAGAGACTCTATGTTGCCATTAATTGATTTCTCCATTCTAGCTATCCTCTTCATAACTGTTACCCTGAAGTCCATTTCTGACATCTTGGTTATATCTGTATCCATTTGTAAATCTGTGGCAGAAGTTACAGTCTCTGAGTCTTTCCTATTTTGGGGGTTCCTCCTCCTAGTCATTCTGTTGATGGGTGGTTGAGGGAGTGTACAGAGTCCAAATTGTTGACCACAACCCAAGCAAGATGCACCTGTTTTCTAGGGACTTTAGGGTTGATGGCCTCTTGTTCTCCCAACCTGTCTTCTGGAGGAAGGCCCTGCCACGCTGTTACTCAGGCAACCCTGTTTGGGCAGAGTTGTCCTGCCCCCTGTGGGGGGAGGATGGGCTCAGTGAAAACTGGTTTTTTGTTCTCAGGTGGCTTTTCCTAGTGGTTTTCCGTGTCTCTTCTGAGAGTCAGAGCAGAAGAGACCGTTTCCAACCCTCTGCCTGAGAGAAGAGAGATTGCAATCTTTTTTTCAGTGAGCTCTCCAGGCCACACTATCTCTGTTTCTGTCTATGCTGCTAAAAACTGCAGCATCCTGGGTTGTGTGGCCCTCAGCTTCCAGGTCCAGGCACGTCTCTACCAGACTGGTCTGCGAGTCTGTGCCTGGTCCCCAGTGCAGAAGGCTTTTGCACACCAGCGGTGAAGGATCCTGAAGTCTTCCTCCTCCTTCCATTTATCTTCTGATATGTGCCCGTGGAATCATGGCTCACCGCTTCATACCTTGAAACCAACCACCTGTGATATTCTGTTTGTAGAGATCCAGTTATATCTTCTTACATCTCAGGCTGATTTCGTGGGTGTTCAGAGTAGTCTGGTAGATATTCAGCTCAATTCAGGGGACCAGTTGGAATAGAGTCCCCTACTCCTCCACCATCTTTTCCTAGTCTTCTAGTCCAAAAGGCATCTTTTAAAAAAATCTCCTTCTAGTTCAGTCCTTCTTGGTGTCTGTTGTCCAGGAGAGTGCTTCAGCCTCTTTTCTGGTTTCTGGGATTTTCACAATGGTTTCTTGTCTATGGATAGTTGCCAGTTGTTCTTGTGACAGGGACTGAAGCTGAATTACTACAAAATCTTCTTAATTGCTAGGCTTGCTCATTTCTGATCCATTCTCCACACAGTGCAATATACACTGCACTCTGAAGCAGACAGATCTTTCACTGAGACACATTGGACAACATTCACCCGCAGATCAAGATGCCATTTTTAATATATCTTTTAATGATGAATCACCCTCTCAATCTTTAAACACATAAATACACACACACACACACACACACATACCTAGGTTTGAAATCTATGTCTCACATTCCTTATCAGTCAAATGTGGCTTAATGTAATTAATCCAAGAAAATTGGTGTGAATATTATATGAATAACACATTTAAAGCAGGAGCATCATGTCTGTCGTATAGTAGATGCCCATTAAATGTTATTTTTTTTCTGTCAAGTCTTTAAAATAGGATAAGAATAGATGTATTGAAGTTTTGAAAATATACTGACAAAATTAGTTTCTCCTTTTAAAGCTTTTCCCACATCCATTTAAACAGATAATCCAGTTTACAATATCTTCATATACTAAATAGGGGTAATAAATAGTGCTTACATACATCACAAGGTCATTGTGAGGATGAAAATCAATTACTGCATGGTATCTGGAACACAGTAAATGCCAAATAAATGTGATTATTACCATTGTTATAGGCTCATGGCATAGCAAGATCACATTATTTTTTTTTTAAATAAATCCCAAACCCAAATATTTTAGCTAGTTGGCTTTCCTAAGTATTTCTTCATTTTCCATGAGTAATATTGACTAGCATCTGTGTACATTTACTGTGTGTACCATACATTAAATGCTAAATACATTAAATCCATACAATAAGCTAGAAGAAGGGTATACAGTTTTATATTAGAGGTAAAGTATCATAGAAATCACTAGTACTCACTGTACCCAATTCTCCTCTCCTTCCGGTGTACATGAGGCATCTTCCTTCTTTTTTTTTTTTTTTCCCTCACAGTCGAGTTGGAGCCATGTGACTAGTTCTGACCAACTGACAGTGAACCGCAGTCACCTGTGGTGCTTAACAGGACAGGTGTCGTCTACTTTACAGGCAGTTGAGATTACACAGTGATGGAGCTATAACTTCAGCCCGTGTTTCCCATTTTCACTGGTCATTTTCTCATGTCATGCTACTTTCCACGTTTCAATCAGTAATAATTATACAAACTACTGCCTTATTCTTATACAACGTATAACATATTTGTAAACATCTCAAATCCCTCTAAAGTGAAGCAGAGCATTGATAAGTTAATTCAGTTGATCAATGACACGTATTTGTATGGCATATAGCACTACAGGAAATGCAGCTTCTACAGTCAGAATTCCTGAGCTCATTCTGGTGTTGCTGAGTGACACTGGGCAAGCTATTAACTTTGCTGTATCTCACTTTCTTCACCTGTAAAATAATAATAGCGTTGGAATATACCTGATAAAACTATGATGGAGCTTTAGTGAGAATCCTAGTAAAACACCTAGTTCTAAAAAGTTAGTTACATAAAAAAAAGAGTATGTAGAATGGTAAAAAGCATGGATACCATAGCCTAACTGCCAGGTCTTGAATCCTGTTCCACCACTCACTAGCTGGGTGATCTTAGGCAAGCTATTTGACACCTGTGGCTCAGTTTTCTCATCAGTGAAATAGCTATGATATTAATTCTCACCTCAAAGGGTTTTGAAGGAAGGTTACATGCTGTAACACTTTTAGAAGCATTCAGAACAGTGTTTGGCACTTAGTAAGCACTAAATAATAGTTACTACCAAGAAGAGGAGAAAGAAGAAAATAAAATCAATATATTAGCTGCTATTTTTAGATCTATCACATTTTGTTTTAAGATGGGAATACAGAGATTGTTGTTCTTGTTTTCTCTTCTAGGAGCCTCTAGTCCAGAAAAATTAGGTGACCCCTGAACAGGACTGAGGACATCAGTATGGAAACTAAATCACAAATTTGGGTAGCATCAGCTCAGTGCAGTCCAATATTAACTTGCTTTTTTTATTTCATCATGCCTTTTCTTAAAATGTACTTTTTGTTTAAAGACTAACCTTTCTGAAACATTCATTATGTGGAGTTTAAGATGTTCTTCTTTTTTTAAAGGATATTATTTCTTTTTATTTATTTATTTATTTATTATTTTTTTAAAGGATATTATTTCTTTTTTTAAGATTTTATTTATTTATTTGAAAAAGAGAGAGAGTGAGAGAGCACAAGCAGGGGGTGGGGCAGAGGGAGAGGGAGAAGCAGGCTCCCGGCGGAGCTGGGAACCTGATGCAGGGCTTGATCCCAGGACCTGGAGCTATATTTGTATCAGCCTCATAACTATAGGAGCAATGAGTGTCTGTATCAATTCAGTTTAGTTTCTAAAATTTGTGATCATTTGAATAAATGTATATTTTCATGTCAGTGTATGTGTGTCTCTGGTCTTATTTATTTATTTTGATCGAGGCTTCCTGGAAGGACTATTTAAAATAAAACTGCATCCTGACAACTTAAAGTGAGGAGGAACAGAAGATAATTAATAAGGTTAAGTATTTCCTACATTAATTACTATATAGCCTTGGAATTTATGGATTTAGCATTCAACATTTGAAGTATTCCACATGCAGGCATTTTTAACTGGAATCCCTCATGCTCCTAGGCAAGTAAGAATACATAGCTCTTGACTAGTAACAAAGCCTGGCATTCACCCACCATCCAATATCGAAGTAGTTTTACAAGAGCTATCTCTTCTGTTTTGAGGAATTCTCACGTATGTTTTAATCCCACTTTATGAAAAAAAAATCAAACTGTAGGGTGTCAAGGAAACTTTAGCAAATAACCCTAAAGAATGTTGAGTGTGTACCAACCACCTGCCAATAGTGGCTAGTTGTGTTCATAATTATCCCTAATAGGAAGTGACTTCACGACTGGCATTAGCTGGATAATAACTTATTCTCTAGTCTGATTATGGAGAAGTTGTGCCAAAATCTGGTCTAGAATCTTGCAAAAGAAAAGCACAATTGATACAGCAACTCAGTCATATTCTTCCAGAGGTGGCTGCAACCTGAGCCTCTTTAATGCCAGGAAAGACACTATCATGTGTTGCAAAAACAACCTCACTCTGCCCATGTAGTGCCTCAGGCACACTATTTTTAGGGCTGGATTTGATGGAGCTCCACTCAAAAGAGTTGTTTGTTTAAAACATAGTCTAGGATATACTGTAAGGGAAAGCTCTCAGTGTTTATAAATATCAGTCTCTATTTTAATTCTTCATGCTAAAGGGAAAAAAAAGACAAATAATGAAGTCAAAATGAAAATTAAATTTTTATAATAGCTGTTGTATTATATTGCAGTAGTACTTAGTTAAAAATATAACATCTCTACTAATCACTTTCAAAGGACATTCCTAAGGCATTATTTATGCATGTTATTATGGATGTGGCTACTTCCAGATTTATAATATGAATCTTTCATGTCTCTCATTTCTTTGACTCCTCTTTCTGACATCTGGGAATGAATATGATACATTAAAAAAAAAAAAAAAAACACAAGTCAGTGCATTTTACATTGGTCAGCGCCCAGACAAGAAGAGGTTAATATTAATAGATACAATTAATCTGGAATAATTATATTGCATTGTCATGATTCTTATAATCTCTGTGCCCCAATAGCATATATCTTCAAACAAATGACCCGTATAAATGGAACTCTACATGCAGAACACATGCCCTTAAAAAGCAAGTCTTTGTGGGAAGGAATTCAGTGAATATTGACATCCCTTTAAGAGAAAGAGAAAGTAGGGCGCCTGGGTGGCTCAGTCGGTTAAGCGACTGCCTTCGGCTCAGGTCATGATCCTGGAGTCCCGGGATCGAGTCCCGCATCGCGCTCCCTGCTCGGCAGGGAGTCTGCTTCTCCCTCTGACCCTCCCCCCTCTCATGTGCTCTCTCTCTCAAATAAATAAATAAAATCTTAAAAAAAAAAAAAAAAAAAAAGAGAAAGAGAAAGTAGCTGAGTCCCTGGGGCCAGACATGAGCAACAAAGGGAAGTTCTCAACAGTTACCAAAATAAATAAAATCAAAGTCATGTGATTAATATATTAATGAGCCTTCTTTTTTCTTTTTCAACTTTAGCCAAAATATGGCCCTCACCATCCAAAAAACTCACTTTTTGCCAAAATGTTTCATGTCAGTCATACATCTCTAGCCAGATGGCTATTCTGTGATACTAGACAAAATGCAAGGTAAATAAAATTGTGAAAATTTGTTTTTGAATTGATCACCACCCTGGGACACCTGGGTGACTCAGTTGGTTAAAGTTTGCCTTCGGCTCACGTCTTGATCCAAGGGTCCTGGGATGGAGTTCCACATTAGACTCCCTGCACAGTGGGGAGCCTGCTTCTCCCTCTGCTCTGCCTGCCGCTCTCCCTGCTTGTGGGCTCTCTCTCTCTCTCACAAATAAATAAATAAAATCTTTAAAAATAATAGTTGATCACCACCCACTTCTTGCCATTACCACATAGCGGCATGGCAGCTGGTGCAGGCATGCTGACCGGGTGAAGCCTTGATTTCAGAAGCTTCAGCAGCAATAACAACCCCTTAGCCTTTCTTTTCATCAGCAGAGAGGCAAAACGGCTAGAGATTATTTTGTCTCGTGGGGAAGGGCTACATGGGGAAGCCCTCCATGGATATTAGCAACAGGCAGCAAGATAATTGATTGTTCTGCCTCATCCTCTCTCATACATCTTGAACCATGCTGATTCATTCTTTTCTTCAAGTTCCAGTGCCTCAGAAATGGCTGAAGGTTGACATACTTCCCTCTCATTTGCCTTTATCGTCTCTTTTATCTACTCCAATGTCTTGGCAAAATGTTAAAAAACATAAGTCAGTTTCCAAAGTGTGTGCATACACATATGGATACACATGAATACAGGCCTACACACACAAACACACACAACTTTTCTCACACTCACACTAAAGAGGAAGAAAACACACACTTTTTTTTTTTTTAAAGATTTTATTTATTTATTTGAGAGAGAGAGAATGACATAGAGATAGCATGAGAGGGGGGAGGGTCAGAGGGAGAAGCAGACCCACTGCCGAGCAGGGAGCCTGACGTGGGACTCGATCCCGGGACTCCAGGATCACGACCTGAGCCGAAGGCAGTCGCTTAACCAACTGAGCCACCCAGACGCCCCACACACTTTTTTTTTAAGATTTTATTTATTTTATTTGAGAGAGAGTGAGTGAGGGGAGGGGCAGGGGAGAGGGAGAGAATTTCAAGTAGACTCTGCACTAAGCTGAGCCCTGAGCCCTATGCTGGGCTTGATCTCACAATCCTGAGATCATGACCTGAGCCGAAATCAAGAGTCTGACCCTTAACCGGCTAAGCCACCCAGGTACCTTTTTTTTTTTTAATCAGGGAACTTACTTTGAAACATTTTTGAGTTCTCATTTCTCCTTTCACAACATGCATAATGAGCAACATATCGGAATATGATTACACTTGGAAAGATGTTTATCGATTTTAACATGTTAAAAACTAATTATGCTATAGGTTCTATCAAAGTTGTGCTGGTACTGATGTAGCCTTTAATGATGTCTTCTTTGCATGAACAGACCATAAACAAATTGCTGCTGCCTTACAAGCACATTAATTTCTAATGTAGGAGGAAGCTTCTTTTTTGACAGAACTGAGCTTGCAGTCCAAGCATTACCACCTGCTTAATCATAAAAGCACATGATGTGATATAATTGAGTTCTAAGTTAACTCCTTTATAAAATTAATGAGAAGGTAAGTGATTGGGTATTAAAGTAAAATACTGAGTGATTATTTTATATTCCTACACAAATGCCTATGAAGTAAAACTATTAGTAGATTATCTACTAAGCCTATGTAACAGTCATTCTGCAATAATAATGTGAATTGTCTGACTCCAAAATAACTCACTTTATAAGGACAAGTGTTTAGCTGAAACTCTTGGTGTACTTAACCAAAGTAATAGTGAACTTGAAGTCTATTTACTTGGAGAAGAACATTTGGCAAATGTATGAAAAATAGTATTTAATAATTTTTTTAGGGAAGGTAGAGCCCTGGTTATGGCAGGAAAAGAGAAAATTTTCTTTTTTTTAAGATTTTATTTATTTATTTGACACAGAGAGAGAGCACGAGCAGGGTGAGGGGCTGAGAGAGAGGTAGGCTCTCTGCTGAACAGGGAGCCCGACATGGGGCTTGATCCCAGGACCTTGGGATCATGACCTAAGCTGAAGGCAGATGCTTAACTGACTGAGCCACCCAGGTGTCCCGAAAAGAGAAAATTTTCAAGCAAATAAAATAAATTAAATCTTAGCTCAAGTCTCATCTTAGCTATGAAGTCTATCCCAAGAATTGCTACCTCTTTTAGACTGAGTTAATCTGCTCCCTATCTGTTTTTCCACAGTAAGTTATAACACTCCTGTCTCACAGAACTTACTATATTGGAATGTAACTATTATTGGCACATCGATCTCTCAAGCCCACTAAGACATGATAGTGGCTTGCTCTTTTTAGATCCCAGCAATAAACTCAACTATAATTGATGCTTAAAACTTGTTAGGGAGGGAGTGAGATTGTTAGGCAGAAAGCAAACAGCTCAAACTGCAGAAGGGATAACAGAAGAGAGGATACGGTGGGATTGAGCTAAAGCGTGGGATGGGTGGAGGAGGCTGGCAATTGAATCAATTATAGAAAGGAAAGTCTGATCGTTGCTGGGTTTTGGAAGTACTTTTGCAGAGAGCTGTTGTAAAGATGGTCCAAGTTTTGAGAGTTAGAAAAATTTTAAAGAGAAGCAGAATTTGTTAAAAATGCAAGTGTGCTTTGCAAAATAAGGACTGTTAATGGCCATTCCATAGAGTTTTTGTAAATATAATTATATACTCCATGGGACACACTAAATCCTAAAAAGGTCTACTCCAAAACATTTTGATAAATTCAAATATGTCTTAATGCTAATTCACTGGAAAAACCAAGAGTCAGTCCCACATGGATGTTCCTGCACCTGTTGATAGCTATGACACTTTTTATTCATTACATGACTCAAGGATAAAAATCTGATCATTGGCCTCAGGGCCATTCCCTTATCCTCAGAAACCTAATGAACAGGAATTGAACTAAGACAAACCATTTATCTCAAGGAAATATTACAGTTTTGCCTATATTATTTTCACATGACTAAAGAGTCCTAAGGCAAGATAACTTCTGAAAGAATATTCTATTTGATTATTAGGATTGAAAGTGAAAGCAATCTCAAACTATTATGAACAAAATGAGAAGCTATTGCATCTTCTAATGAGAGATCCATGGTGTGACAGCCTACAGGCACAGCTTAATCTAAATATTTAACTATCTATTAGGGCCCTGTTTCTCTCTCCTTCACTTTGCTTTCCTTTATATTTACTTGGTGATAAAGTGAGGTTGCCTTGTGTTGTTGCAAATATTAACAGTTCTAGCTAACAGTTCTTGGTTAGCTTAATAACCAAGCAGTAAGAGAGAGCCTTTTCCCCAGTAAGGTTCTAAAACAAACAAACAAACAAACAAACAAACAAACAAAAACACACAAGAATTAACCCTGATTGGCCTTGGTTGGGTGCTGTGTGATTTTTGAAGCTATCACTTAGACCTGGGCAGTGTAGCTTTCTCTTTGATTCTGCCTCAATGATGTGTTCAACTGTGGCACCAGAGAATGTGATCAGCCCATCTACATGGATGGAAAGTAACCGATTCTCCAAAAAGAGAAGAAATGACTCTGTAATAATGAAAGTTTTGCTTGCCTGGAGAATAGGGAGATTGCAGATACTAAAAAAAGAGGTAAGACACAAAACAAAATTCTGAGTTGTCTCTTTCCATGAAACTTTAGAGTACATGGGGCGCCTGGGTGGCTCAGATGGTTAAGTGTCTGCCTTCGGCTCAGGTCATGATCCCAGGGTCCTGGGATCGAGCCCCGCATCGGGCTCCCTGCTTAGCGGGGAGTCTGCTTCTCCCTCTCCCTCTGCCTGCTGCTTCCCCTGCTTGTGCTCTCGCTCTCTCTCTCTAATAAAAAAAAAAATAAAAGATCTTAAAAAAAAAAAGAAACTTTAGAGTACAATGGAAATGTATAAGACATTATTATAGCTAATTCCTATTGGCTTTGTGTTCTTGCCTATTTGTACACCCCTCCGCATGCAGCAGCACATTCCTGGGTCCTGGACTTTTGAATCCTCCTCCCAACTCTTGCCATTATGGACTCCTCAACATTATGCCAAATTGCCTACCATAATGTAAAATTCTATAACATGCAACATATTCTATTCATGAGACTGTGAGGAAACAGGCACTTGGACACATCGCTGGTAGGAATACAAACTGGTAAAACCTTTCTGATGGGAATTTTGCAATACCTAACAAAATACATATATACTTACTGTCTAACCAGCAATCCTACTTCTAATAATCTACCCTGAAGACAACTTCCAAAAATCCAAAAATACATATGTACAAGATTATTTATAATCGCAAAACACTGAAACAATCTAAATGCTTGTACATAGGAGAACGGGTGAATGAACTATGGTACATCCACACACTGGGGTACTTTGCAGGTTTAAAAAAATGAATGAGAGAGATATCTTTGAAGTTATGTGAAGTGATTTCCAAGATGTATTTTTAAGTGAAAAAAAAAAAGAATATTTGCAGTCTCAGTATCTCACACAGGTATTTATTTTAATTACATAGGGTAAAAAGTAGTAACTTCATAGTGGATAAATATGGCAGACACCATCTCAGCTATAAAGACATGGTTGAGGGCGCCTGGGTGGCTCAGTTGGTTAAGTGACTGCCTTCGGCTCAGGTCATGATCCTGGAGTCCCGGGATCGAGTCCCGCATCGGGCTCCCTGCTTGGCGGGGAGTCTGCTTCTCCCTCTGACCCTCCCCCGTCTCATGTGCTCTCTGTCTCTTTCATTCTCTCTGTCTCAAATAAATAAATAAAATCTTAAAAAAAAAAATTAAAAAAAAAAAAAGACATGGTTGATATTCCCAGTAGTATGATATTATAAATCCCCTGATATAAACCATGGAGAAGGGCACCATATTGCTTCTGTGATCTTTTTGCAAACATGTATAATGACAATTTAATCACAGGGAAACATCAAACAATTTGAATGAGAAGTATTCTATAAAATAACTGGCCTGGACTCTTCAAGATCCTTAAGGTCGTGGAAGACAAAGAAAGATGTGAAACTGTAAGAGATTGAAAGAAGCTAATGAAACATGACAACTAAATCCAATAAGAGATGTGAATTAAATTCTGGACCAGAGAAAGTTTATTAGTAGGAAAAATCGCAAAATTGGAATAGTTACAGATTACTTAATAGTATTGCATTGATGTTCATTTTCTGGTTTGGATCCTTTTACTATGATTAAGTAAACTAAGAAGCTGAAGGAAGGGCACAAGGGAGCTCACTACACTCTTCTGTAACTTTTCTATAAGTTTAAAATCATTTCAAAATAAAAAGTCAAAGAGAGTAAAAAAAAAAAAAATCTACAGAATTTGTATGTAAGTTGATCATGAACATCTCAGAATTGTCCATAGTCTCTTGGAGCCATTGACTTTCTTCAACAACCCAGGTAACGAAGTGTGTCAGCTTTCTATGGCTGCCAGAATAAATTATTATCAATCAAGTGGCTTAAACAACCGAGATGTATCGTCTCGCAATTCTGGAGACCAGAAGTTAGAGATCGAGGTTATCTGCAGTGTTGGTTCCTTCTGAGGGTTGTTAGAGAAAGGTCTTTCCTGGCCTGTCTCCCAGCTTCTGAAAGTTCTTTCGTGACAACATAACTCCAGTCTTCACGTAGTATTATCCTTCTGTTCATGTCTGTGTTCAAATGTTCCCCCCACTTTTTTAAAAGATTTTATTTATTTATTCATGAGAGACAGAGAGAGAGGCAGAAGGAGAAGCAGGCTTCCTGCTGAGCAGGGAGCCCGATGAGGGACGCGATCCCAGGACCCTGAGATCACGACCCGAGCCAAAGGCAGACGCTTAACCGACTGACGCATCCCAAAATGTCCCTTTTTATAAGAATATCAGTTTTACCGGTTTAGGGCCCCACCCTACTTTAGGCTGACCTCATCTTAACCAAACCGCTGTAACAATACAATTTCCACTAAGATCATATTCTGAAGTAGTGGGAGTTTGAACAATAAACAGTGAGGGGAAGACACAATACAACCTATAGCACAAAGACGTCTCTAGTCCAAAATCCTCCACCCCCAGACCCCACCTACTCTGAGGATTTTGTCAGAGGTGCCTGGGTGGCTCAGTCATTAAGCATCTGCCTTCTGCTCAGGTCATGATCCCAGGGTCCTGGGATCGAGCCCCACATGGGGCTCCCTGCTCAGCGGGAAGCCTGCTTCTCCCTCTCCCACTCCCCCTGCTTGTATTCCCTCTCTCGCTGTGTCTCTGTCAAGTAAATAAAATCTTTAAAAAAAAAAAAAAAAAAGAAGGATTTTGTCAGAGCAGATTATGTTCATTTGTAATTGTGTGCAAATATTTCAAAATGTTAATGATAAATCATGGTATTATACAAAAGAATCATCTTATACAATAAATCATGAGGCCTGTCTTCAAGATCTCACTGTCATTTACAAACAGTGTGTACCTAGAGTGTGGTAATTAATACTTCCTTGTATTATCTGAAAAATAGTTTTCTCTAATATAAACTAATGAGAGATGAGTCTCTGTTGCTTGCAGGTAACAGTCTTGGCGATGATGAGAACAGCTGATGTTATTTTTGGGAACTATTAAATATCTGGACACGTTCTGTCATATGTTAAACATTCCCATAAAACTACTCTTAGGAAAATACTGTGATCTTTGCAGGGAGAAGGAAAATGAGTTAGAACAAATAAACAGATCCAAAATATAGAAGAATTAAATATGTTAAAAAGACATAAAATTAGTAGGGCAAGAATCCATTAATCAAATAATTAGTAAGCCTTCTGGGAGAAAATGTAGGATCCACACCTTAACTCAGACATATAGCTAGATAAGTTAATAAATGTTAAACATTTAAAAAATGAAATCATAAAAGTTCTAGAAGAAAAATTTAGGTTTATTTATATGACCTTTGCACAGAAGAAGACCTTCCAAGGTCTTGATATTTCCTGATATTTCAAAGTCAGAAACTCTAAAGAAAAGATTGATCCATATCATTATATTAAAATACTATAATTGTATGACATGTAATACTGTTATGAAATATAATACTGTTAACCTATTTTAAACTCAAACAACAGGGGTGCCTGGGTGGCTCAGTTGGTTAAGCATCTGCCTTTGGCTCAGGTCATGATCTCAGGGTCCTGGGATCTAACCCTGCATCGGGCTCCCTGCTCAGCGGGGAGTCTGCTTCTGCCTCTCCTCACCACTCTTGCTCCCTCTCTCTCTCAAATAAATACATAACATCTTTTTAAAAAATTTCAAAAATGAACTCAAGCAACAAATTTTAACAAATATTTGCAGCAAAAAAATTGACATAGGGCTAATATTCTAATTAAATAAATATATTTGATTATCTAATAGACACTTTTCAGTGATTCTATTTTTAAAACGAAACACACATACACACACACACCCCTATAATAGCGATAAGATTCCAGTAAAGTGAGGCTCCTCCACTATAAAGGTAGGATAAAAAATAATTAAGAACAATTTGGTAACTTTCACCTATCCAATATGTATCATGAAAATTATTTAAATATTTCTGAAGAATTTCTCTATAGTATAATCAATATTGTGCAATTTGTAATGCAGATAACCAAAAACAATCTCAATGTCCTAATACAGAGAAAGCATTAAATCAGTTCTGTTGCCACAGGAATAGACAAAAAACAAATATCATGTAACCAATATAAAAGGGGGCTTTAGAAAAATACCTGATGACATGTATAATTGTTCATAATAGAAAAAAATGAAATAAATACATATCAATATATATAAAAAGTACTATCTTTCTATATAATATATAAAATATTTTATGTATATATGTAGAACAAATGCACATTTTTCTATATATATGTATGTAGAGTATATAACTTTTCACTGTGTAGAATATATAAATAATTATTCCATATATAAACAAATACATATACACACACATATATTTATAAGATTATAGTACATAAATATATATATACACATATACAAGAATATGTATGAGTATAAATCATGAAAAATATTCTGTATACATATAATATACATAAAAAAACATATATATATTTGTATGCATAGATATCTATAGACAGTACCATTTAATTCACTTACTATATAGAATAATTATATGTGTGTTGATAGTGGTGAAATTTTAAATAATTTTTCTTTTCCATTTTGCATTATTCTGTACTACTTAATGTATTCTTAATTTCTATTAATAGCTTCTAAATTTACTAATTTTTTTTTTCTAATTTTAGACTGTGTAAAAGACCAGATATGCAGAGCTATAGATTTGCTACTTTACTGCAGTTGGTTGTTTCTTTCTGTAGTTGTTATGTAAGTGGAGTGTGTCTGCTGAAGAATAGCAGATAACCATTCTGTTTGTTTTTAACCATAGTCCCTTTTGAACATTTTAATGTACCAGGTTCACTCACATATAAAAGACAGCCAGTCACATGGAAAATAAGTTTTCCTTTGTAATTCCTCATGCCTGCGCCCCCTGACTCTTGATTTCTCAACATGCTGATGTATATGGTTCTCGTCCCATACCTCAGTCTACCATTTTGATTATTTTGACATTTTATGCCATTTTGACATGTGATTTAGCTTTCTGCTTCCTTTGGTTTTTAGTTTTGCTTATTCCTTTTCTACTGCTCTCTTTTTCCATCGTGGTGAAAAGCTCTACTTTTTGCCACAGACAGGTTAACCAGACCACTTAAAATATATTTTAAACACCCTCTTTAATACCTAACAAAAAATAATAAAAACATTTTACTTCTCTATTTTCATTTAGCTGAATTAGTTATGCTATAAAAATATTTATCAAAAGATCTATAAATTGGTTAAAATAGCATATGTTGTTGAATAGATGATTTCTATGACTTCTGATACAGTTTATTTTATAACTTTGGTCTCTGATGCTAATTTCAGCAGATTTTATATAGCACATTGATACATACAAGAATACAAATAAGTTCTTAAAATATATATTTTCACAGGAATTTTGTAGTGAATCAGTTGGGAAAGAAGAGAACATTTTGGAATATTTATTATCTACCTTACTAAAAATTTACAAAGACTTCTAATACAGGGGACACATTCCAGCTTTTTTCAATCTCTGGATTAAAATGTAGCAATTAGAGTAGCTTTTTGTGAATTTAAAACTGCCTTATTCCAAAGCTGTGGATGACATTGATGGCAATTCCCATTATTTTGCTTCCTTTGAAAACAAAGCATCCAGTGTGCTGAAGGTATGAGATCTAGAAAACTGGAAAAAGACTGAGAATATGACAGCATCTTTTTTTTTTTTAATTTATAAGTTCTCTGTGATCAGATGCTACCTAAAATTTTGTTAGAGTTTCCTGGAGTCACAACTCTTATTTTGTAAAATGTACTCTTAAATCTGTGATGGTGATGACACTTCTCTAAACTTACTATTCAAGATCCAGAGGAAAGAAAATTAAGATTCCTTTGGCAACCTCTCTTCTTGTTATTTTTTAAGACTACAGTCTCTCATTTTTCATCATAGATTAAAGTGATAAAATGATTGTATAGGGCAATTAATAATGATAATATGTCACGGAAGTGGCAATGATAATAATTTGCTATGAAAACAGAAGACACAATGACCTTTTTCCCAAAGACTTAATTTACCCCAGCTGAATCACTTTCTCTATATCCTGAAGTAGGAAACTTGAAATTGTATTAAAGGTAAATTACTTGGAATTGCTCATAAGGCAGTGAATAAAAACAGAAGCAGCATAAGAAAACCAGACCTTTCCTGTGGCCCTCCTGTCCTCTGTTCACACAGTATCTTCCATGGTTCTGTCCCTTAACACCTTTTATCAAGATTGTTGTAACTGTCTCCTAACAGACCATTGTTCTTGCAGACTCCCCTGGTCCCAACTCCTACCAGAAGCTTCTTCAGACAGCTGCAACATACTCTTACAGTATTGGCCTCTTGACTTGGAATCATTTAACAATTCCCAATCACTTCCAAACCCCTGAGGATGGCTCCTCCACTTTACCCAGGCATCTACCCAACTATATGTCTGTTCAGAGACTCCATGTTCCAGTTGAGTCAGAATAAATTACTATGACCTCATTTACCTCTGTGCCATCGCATAATATCTGAAATAGTCTTTTCTCCTCCCCACCTGTATAATTCTAACTCATCCGTTTAGTCTATATACAATTCAGGGTTGAATTCAGTCCACCAGGATATAATGTCCATCCTTGAAGAGCCTGTTCCCATGGGAGGATTATGCATGTCCACCCAGCTTAACCCAAATGAAGCTTTGTGACTTGCTTTGCCTACTGGGATATATGCAGAAGTGGCATGAAGCTTAAGGTCAACATGTGTACTTCATTTTCCTTTTCTTGTGCCATGAAACTGAGAATAATGCAGATAAAAGCTGCTCTATCAGCTTGTATATCTGAATGAAGATGCTGTAGAGCAGACCTACAACTGACCCATGATAGGCAATGCTGAAGTTCCTAAGATTTTATAGTCCTTTGTTATCATAGCATAAACTAACCTGTCATGACTGATGCATTATCTGTTTCTACATTGTAATTGCTAGCTTTATTGTTGTTTTTGATTATGTTTCTCTCACTAGCCTTTGAAGTCTTCAAAGAAAGGCACTGCAATTTTCAACTTTTTTTTCCTTTAGCAAATAACAAAATGCATTATACATAAAAGGAAGGAGATAATTATCTGTTGATAGAAGAAATAAGAATGAAGATTTGTTGTAAAAATATGTCAACTATCCCATGGTATCTCTAGGATGCAGATAAAGGCATAAACAATTACAGACTTAAGCAATACATCTACATTTTGATCCTCTGCGACTAGTTTATTTAGATTGGACAGAATCTAAGTAAACAGATATAAGCACACACATTTGTTTCCATTTCTTCAACAATGACATATTATGTGACTAGCACGTGTTTGGTACATGCTAGGCATTTCAGTACTGTGAAACAATCCTGCCCTCAAGCAGTGGAGGATCCTACAGAAACATGAGATATGGCAGTGTATAAATAAAGCACTCAATAATAGGTAAGATTTAATTAGGTACAAAGAGCAAGGCAGGCATTTTTGGTAGAGGAAGGAGGCAGCATAAATGTAGAATCTAGAATCAAGAGAAAGCATGGAGAATGAAGGAGAACATTATAGTGGATGAATGGAATGTAAGGCAATGAGTGGTAAGAACAGAACTAGAGGAATAGTAAGGCTAGATCATGATGCACTGACATGCTACCTTAGGCAGTTTAAACTTTATCACAAGGCCTCTGAGTAATGCATTGAAAAAATTCTATTAAAGAAATGACAAGAGCAAATTTGTGATATGGAAGTTGCAGTCTACAAGCATGTAGAGAATAGATGAAGGTGGCAAGGTTGGTGAAAACTAAAGACATGGCCAAAGATTTTTAAATGGTGGCCTTGTATAAAAAAGATGAGCTGGGACAAGCGTGTTTTCTTCCTCATAAATTTGGGAGATTAAAAGAATTTATCAACTACTGTGCAAGCTAATGATGGAAGGTGATGATAGCAACCAAACTCATGAGCAGACAGGCTCAGTGATGATTAGAGACAAAAATATATCTGCTGGAGTAAGGAGAAACTGACAATGAATGATTCATGTCAATCATGGAGCATTAGAGTGGAAATGCAAATCTGGTGCTTAGGTGTCTAAATCTGCCTCGGCTCCGGCTTTAGCTCCTATGAGCTCTGCCTCTACCATAGGTTTTCTTTTGGCTTCAAGCAACATGTCCATCTCCTATATTGCTCCCCATAAAGTTATTCATCCATTTTGGAACTTGAGAGTTTTCTGTTCTTTATAAATAGAAGATCTTAACAGGCAGTAGACTGAGAGTCATATGTTATCAATAATAGCTCACATGAACTTTGTATAAGCAATCATACAGGAGAAGGTATGGCCTTTGTGATATAAACCTTACCAGGGACAATGAAATGACCAAAAGGAGCAGGCAATTTTTTTTTTTTAAGTTACATGTTCTGAAAAAAATATATACTTCAGCTATTGGGAAATTAATCAATATGTCCCTGTATTTCAGTATAGGGGAATAATTCAAATTGCACAGCTTGTAAAAAGTACCTTGGGATATTTTCAGATGAAAGATGTTATCTTAATATAAAAGGCTATTTTTCACTCCTTGGTATTATATATTTCTCTTTTAATAAGTTTATCCGCTTCAGGGCAATAACATTTTGTTACATGTTGCAAAGTGCTTTGATGTGTATCAAGATTCCTGTTGTTTTTTCAACATTTTATCTTATTTGAGATCACATTGCACACAGTTATTTTGGGCCTGGGGGAAAAAGGGTCTTGGGTGACAGATGACAAATTGAAGTATTTGACAATCTTCTTGCAGTTTTTGGTCCCACTGGGATCTGATGTCAGTAAAATTGTGATGATCCAATTCATGGCACAGTGAGCTACATCAGCAGAACAACCTCAGGTCACCTGGGAAGTGTAGTTGCAAGTCAGTGATACATTAAAAATATATTTTTTTCTATTTACTGTGATAACATGGGATAAGGATCTGATGAAGGTATAAAGGGTAAAAGGAGGGGATCTTTTCTGCAA
This sequence comes from Mirounga angustirostris, assembly GCF_029215605.1. Classification (NCBI taxonomy): domain Eukaryota; kingdom Metazoa; phylum Chordata; class Mammalia; order Carnivora; family Phocidae; genus Mirounga; species Mirounga angustirostris. Next base: position 141,242,925 of record NW_026991710.1, on the reverse strand, counting down.
AGCTTCATGATCTAGGTCAGGCTAGGGGCAGTCACAGTGGTTGTTACTCCCAAAGGACAAAGTAGTCCAAAGGTTAAGCACTAGAATAGAAATAAGAACATCTGTTCTCACATTTGGCTATAGGAATCTCACCATTGATCTTTAGTTTCTCTATTTTTTATTTTTTTTAATTTTTATTTATTTATTTATTTTAAAGATTTTATTTATTTATTTGACAGAGATAGACACAGCGAGAGAGGGGACACAAGCAGGGGGGTGGGAGAGGGAGAAGCAGGCTTCCCAGCCCAATCCCGGGACACTGGGATCATGACCTGAGCTGAAGGCAGACGCTTAACGACTGAGCCACCCAGGCGCCCCTCTCTATTTTTTAAATAAAACCATAGTCCTTCTTTCATATTTCAGAAATTCCTGTGATTATGACTGAAACAAATGGAGATATTGCTTAGAGTTAAGTGGAAGAGTATTGTAATAACTATGGAAATCTCCGAAATAAGAGGTTACCATCTCTTCAAGTATATTTGACAGGATGTGCCAGACCTAGATTATGAGATACTAAATTTCAAGTGACTGGCTATTACTTCAGAGAATCACTTGTCACACATTTTTTTTTTTTAAGATTTCATTTATTTATTTGAGAGAGAGCGAGTGAGTGAGAGAGAGAGAGCACAAGTGGTGGAGGGAGAGGGAGAAGCAGGCTCTCCACTGAGCAGGGAGTCCGACGCAAGGCTTGATCCCAGGACCCTGGGACCATGACCCGAGCTGAAGGCAGACGCTCCCATGGACTGAGCCACCCAGGCGCCCCTTGTCACACATTTCTAAACACACATCTAAACAGCACAATTCTAAACACATATATAAATATAAACACTGAAACTGTATAGCAAATGTTGATTATTCAGATGTTCTTAAGAGAACACATATATAAAATATATTACATATACTAATTTACACAATATATTAATTAATATATTATCACAATATATTATTTTATTATATATCAACATATAATATGTATGTATATTAATATATTCTGTATTATATGTGATTATATATTAATTAATATATTATCTAATATATATTAGATAATCGTAAAAATGAAAAATAGGCTATTTTAATAGGTATTAATTTATTGATTTTAAAGGATCATTTCTTTATAATTTGATGCAAAATATTATAAATTATAAATTATAAAATTCCAGTAGCAAACTGGTAAATTCTGGAAAATATTTGTGGACTCAGACTATCGTAAAGAGTATTTTTTAAAAAGATTTTTTTATTTATTTGAGAGAGAGAGCAAGAGCATGCACATGAGTGGGGAGAGGGGCAAAGGAAGAGAATCTCAAGGAGACTCCCTGCTGAGCTCAGAGCTTACCTGCGGCTGGATCCAGGAGGGACTCAATCCCACGACTGGGAGATCATGACCGGAGCCAAAACCAAGAGTCAGGTGCATAACTAACTGAGCCAACCCAGGCATCCCCTAGAGAGTATTTGTAATGAACACTGCTAATGTTTGATTTGATGGCCTTCATCTGACTGACATACCTATACAGAGTAACAATTCTTTTAATATGTTTGCAAGTAAATCTTGCTAATTTTGCTGGGAGCCAGTCAGTCTTCTCAGATATGTCTATTTACTTTTTAATCACTTTATTGTCTGCTAATTTTAACTTTCTCTCCAAATTTGGGGAAGCACTTTACCTTTCACTCTGTGTATTACCAAAAGTTACAATGAGCAAAAGGATTGTGAGCATTCTCTGTACATCCATGGAGATGGTATAATATCTCTCTATGATACAGTTACTGCAAGCTCTCTTGCTTTTCTCTGCCTCAAGTGGAATAGCATTTAAACAACTAGGAAGAGGAATTATCCAAACTTGCCTTAAAATTAGAATGTCAAGTCTGTTTGTTTAGAATATGTGCTGTACAATATGGTGGGTTATTCTAGAATATATGTTGTCCATTTTTTTAAGGTTTTATTTTAATTCTAGTTAACATACAGTGTAATATTAGTTTCAGGTGTCTAATTTAGTGATTCAAAACTTCCATACATCACCCGGTACTACTCATCACAAGTGCACTTCTCAATCGCCATCACCTGTTTAATCCTCCCTCCACCTGGTAAGCATTAGCTTGTTCTCTATCATTAAGAGTCTGTTTCTTGGTTTGCCTCTCTCCACCCTCCCTTTGCTTGTTTGTTTTGTTTCTTAAATTCCACATATGAGTGAAACTGTATGGTATTTGTCTTTCTCTGACTGACTTATTTCGCTTAGCATTATACTCTCTAGCTCCACCCACATCGTAAATGGCAAGATTCATCACTAGTCAATGTAGCTAGTGAGCACCTGAAAAGAGGCTAGTGCATCCAAGAAACAATTGAATTTTAAAATTTTGATTACTTTAAATTTTAATACTGAAGCTGTGTGAAACATTTTCCTGCTAAACACAACTTTAGTGTTTTCACAGAGTACATCTCACTTTAAATGTGCATTGTGTAAGTATGTTGCATTGTAGTGCATGTTTGGGACATATATGTCATTTCCAGCTTGCATGATTAAGTGTAGGAAAATATATAAATTTTAAACAAAGAAATAATCCTGATTCAAAAATCAAATGGAGATACAGAAGCTAGTACTGTTATCAGAAAAGTGGAGAGAGAAAGAATATGCTTTGTATATTTCATGATTAAAAAGACAATTATAATCCAGTAGAGCAGAACAGAATAGAAAAGTTGTGTGTTGTATAAAACAAATATGTTAAAACTGACAAAAGGGACAATATTAAGAGATATTTTCAGTAAGAGATAGATAATGGATTTGACAAGGATTTTCCTCTCAACACTCAAAAAACTATCAAGACTAGTCTAGAATCAAAATTAATTTTAACAACAGTAATTTCTCTGACATTGGTTATAGCAGGGATGTCTTCTAAGGCAAAGGAAACAAAAGCAAAAATAAACTATCAGGACTACAACAAAATATAAATCTTTAGCATAATAATAGAAACCATCAACAAAACAAAAGTCAACTTACTGAATGGGAGAAGATATTTGCAAATGATATATCATTTGAAGGGTTAATATCCAAAATATATAAAGAATGTATACAACTCAACACACAAAAAAATGGTCTGATTAAAAAATGGGCAAAGGACTTGAATAGATTTTTTCCAAAGAAGACATACAGATGGTGAGTAGACATATGAGAAGATGTTCAACATCACTCATCATCAGGGAACTGCAAATCAAATCCAGAACAAGAGATCACCTTGCACCTGTCAGAATGGCTAAAATAAAGAAGACAAGAAATAACAAGTGTTAGCAAAGATGGGAAGAAAAAGGGACCCTTGTGCACTATTGGTGGGAATGTAAATTGGTTCAGCCGCTGTGGAAAACAGAATGAAGTTTCCTTAAAAAATGTACTTATTGTGGTACCTGGGTGGCTCAGCTGGTTAAGTGTCTGCCTTTGGCTCAAGTCACGATCTCAGGGTCCTGGGATCAAGTCCTGCACTGGGCTCCTTGTTCAGTGGGGAGCCTGCTTCTCTGTCTCCCACTCCCCTTGCTTGTGCTTTCTCTCTCTCTCTTTGTCAAATAAATAAATAAAATCTTTTTTTAAAAAATGTACTTATTTTATTTGAAAAATCAAGCTGTGTATAATAATTGGCATGTTGTATTGATAAAGTGTTTCTATGACAAGAAATGGATTAGGAGCATCAATAAAACTGCAAATATTATATATAATAAAGTATGAAAAAGTTAAGCTCCATATTTTGGGTAGCAGATAAATTATAGCAAACATGCCAAAGTTTAACATTTTTATTCACATAAAGGCAGCCTGAAATACAATTCTACCTTTCTTTTAAAAGATGTATTTATTTATTTGAGAGAGAAAAGGGAGAGAGCGAGCACAAGTGGGGGGAGGCGCAGAAGGAGAGACAGAATCTCAAGCAGACTCCCTGCTGAGTGTAGAGCCTGACACAGGGCATGATCCCAGGACCCTGAGATCATGACCTGAGTTGAAATCAAGAGTCAGACACTTAACCGACTGAGGGCCCCTAAAATACAATTATTTTTAAGATTCCTGAATGGTCCATATTATTTGAGTGTTAGATAATATTTTCTAATTTTATATTGATAAAAGTAAGGTACAAATATAATAAATAAATCAAGGTTCTAATAGCCATCAGGAGGAAATTAAGAAACATATGGATAGCCATACCTGCATTGTCACAGAACATCAAATTATGCTTGTCTGCTGAGATTCATGTTTCCCATTTCAAAATGATAACTTGCCTTCTAACACTTTAATTAATGTGGAATTTGGAATTTTGGCAAAAGGAAGATCAAATTAATTATTTTTTAGTTGTTTAATTTATATATGTTTTCCCTGATGAGCCTGTGGATTCATTCATTAACTCAAAAGTATTTGGAAATCTATTCTTCAAATCTCTTCCCACTCCAAATTTAGTGACATCACATTGGAAGCTTGAAATTGGTCATAATTGGAGTATTCATGCCATGTTAATGGCAGAAGCTACAAATCATCATTTTCTTTTTCTTCACTGATAGCTTATTGTAAATTACTTATCAGAACTGCCCAGTGAAGGTATCGACTCTTCCAGAATACTACTTTGTGCAACCCTCTCTCTAAGAATGACTATTAATCCCCATCTTGAAAATTAAATAGGCTCAGGGGGCTTTAGTACTTTAAGAATAACATGCACAAACCCAGAAGACTAATAAAAGGCTCACTACTAGTCTCTTTATTCTTTCCAGTGGTCCATGGAAATCAAAGGATTGAAATAATCTTCATGTATCTTTTAAGAGTTACTCAGACACAAATGCCATTCTCTATCAACAAGAGCACTAGGACATTCTCCTCTCATTTATTCCGTATCTCTATGTTGAGGCTAACTCCCGCAGCTGAAATGTTACTCCTCCCTCGTGATCTCTAGTTAATTCCTAGATCTTCATGCTTCCTGATTCAGCTCAAGAGTCCAGATTGAATTGAAGACTCTCTTGGCTTCCATAGCACCCCAAGCTTACCTCTACCATGGCATTTAGTGGATGTTTATCCTATGGAAGAGAGCAATGATGTTTGTTTGTTTGTTTGTTTTTTTCCTACCTTCCCCACAAGACAGTATGAACCTGGACAGCCAAAATGTGTCATTTACAATTTCATATTCCCATGGAATAGTATATTGTGTGGCGCAAGTTGAGCACTAATAAATGCTTGTTGGATTATTAAGCTGCCTAGTAAAGCCCTGGATTTGGACAGTTTGTTTAAACAAGGCCTTCTTCATACTATCTTCAGGCTCTCTGTAAATTATAATGACTGCCTCCATTCCCCAGATTTTACTGGAGGTAATCTCAGTGCAATTCTTTTAGCCAGTTTTCATCCATTTAATGATAAAATGCCAAAAGTGACATATTCAGCTCAATAGCTGGCAATTTGATACAGAGTTTAAGACTGATTTTTTTCCTTTTGAGGAGAATGTATCTCTAAATACCTTCATATGAAACTAAAAACATACAGTCAATTCAAAATTGGCATATTTTATTTTTCTGACAAGGATATAAACATTCAATCAATAGTACAATCATTAGCATGCAAGATTAGTCATTTTGGAATTAATTGTATAACATATAAAATAATGAGAATCTGTCCATCAGAGGCATATTTCCTTCAGGTTAAATACAGACTTGTCTCAGTGAGGAGGGTTTTAGGTTTTTGTGATCAGCTCTATTACTACGTATGGATGCATTTTAAAATTTGATTATTCTCTTTCATAGGATAAGTGAATATTTATTACACCCATAGGAGAAATCATTTCTAAATTATGTGAGAGCTTCTAGATAGAGGTCCTGCTGATCACTAGGACTTTTCACCTGCTTTGCCGTGAGAAGTGACAAATTAATGAAGGTCTTCTTATGAGATGTTTCTACTGAGTGCTCTATACACTAAGCAAGTTAATTTCTTTGTGTTACCTTAATGTAGAAGAAAAGATAATTCCCAAATTACACAGATATGGAAAGAAGGACTGTATGTCCACAAGCAGCAGACTTTACTTGCTCTGAGAAACTTGCCTTTGGGGAAGGTGCACACACGTATGTGTGTGTGTGTGTGTGTGTGTGTGTAAGACAGAAGAGGGAAAATGTCTAGAACAGAATGTCACATACAGTACTAGAATAAGAATTAAGAGGCCCAAAATTTAATCAAAGATTCACCACAACTTGTCTGCTTTTCTGCACACTGCGAGGTCCACAATGATTTCCAAATTTGGTATGCACTTTGAAATTGAAGTGTTCTGACAGAGTTACACCGATCATACACTGCTGACTGATGTTCATGCACATGTTATCATCCATCCACAGGACCCGGGCTTCGGTATCAGTGCTCCCTGCCCACATCCACTTCCCCATGTGTTCATTTCAATGTCTTCATTTTTTTTTAAATTTTATTATGTTATGTTAGTCACCATACAATACATCATTAGTTTTTGATGTGGTGATCTGCGATCCATTGTTTTCGTATAACACCCAGTGTTCCATGCAGTACGTGCCCTCCTTCATACCCATCACAGGGCTAACCAATCCCCCCTCCCCCCTCCCTTCTAAAACCCTGTTTGATTCTAAGAGTCCATAGTCTCTCATGGTTCATCTCTCCCTCCAATTTCCCTCCCTTCATTTTTCCCTTCCTTCTCCTAATGTCCTCCATGCTATTCCTTATGTTTCACAAATAAGTGAAACGATATGATAATTGACTTTCTCTGCTTGACTTATTTCACTTAGCATAATCTCCTCCAGTCCCATCCATGTTGATGTAAAAGTTGGGTATTCATCTTCAATGTCTTTAAATGTGTTTCCCTCTTTCTTTCTTCCCGTTTTCTTGCCTTTCCTTCAAAAATATTTCTTTAGTACCTATTATGACCAAGTCTTTCACTATGTAATAGGACTATAAAGGCAATCCAAATCAGTTTTGTTCCTGCTATCACAGAGCTTAGAATCTTGTGACTCAAATGGATATTAAGCAGATGATTCCTCAAATAAAGCATACAGCATTTCCTCCTTATCCGTAGTTTCACTTTCCATGATTTCAGTTACCCGTCGTCAGTCAGTTGCTGTTGGAAGAAGATGATCCTCCTTCTATTTATTGTCAGGTCAATAATAGCCTAACAGTATGTTACACTGCCTATGTCATCCACCTCACTTAATCTCATCACATAGGCATTTTATTATCTAACATTATCATCATAAGAAGAGCAAGTATGGCACAATAAAATATTTTGAGAGAGAGACTGGGACCACATACACATAATTATTACAGCATATTGTTATAATTGTTCTATTTTATAGTAAATTATTGTTAATATTGTACTGTGCCTACTGTATAAATTGAACATTATACATATGTATTCATAGGAAAAACACAGTTTATAAGTTTATATAGGGTTTGAAATTATCCATAGCTTCAGGCATCCTTTGGGGGTCTTGGAATGTATCCCCTGTAGATAAGGGGGGCTACTGTAATTATAAAATAAGATAGGTATTATAAAAGAGAGATACAGATGTTGTAAAAAATATGTAACTCTGAGAAAACTATTCCACTCTAGAGATTCTAGAAAATGTCTTCCCTCACAGTCATTTGATCTGAGATTAAAAGATAAGTCAGATCTAATTAAGTAAAGAACAGGGAAAAGAAAACTTCTTGGTAGAGCCCAGGCATGTGCAGATTATGAAGTACAAGAAAGCATAATGTGCTCAAGGACATGAGAAAAGTTTAGTTGAGACTGGCTTAGAGAATGAAGGACGCATCAGTATAAGTTAAGGCTGGAAAGGGAAGCAGAACTCACTCTTTAATATCTCATACACTGTGTTAGGGATGTATGTGGCTTTATGGAATATATATGTATATACACATATATATGTAAATATATATATTTGTAATGTATATATTTGTATATATGTAAATATGCATATATATTACATATATATATAAAATTGCAGACTACATTGAAGATATGCATATTTAATTTATTAGCAATGGGAAAATATTAAAGATTTAAGATTTTCCAAGAAAAGATTTCCACAAGAAAACATTTACATTTTTAAAAAGACCACACTCACTATGGTTTGGAGAAAGATTGAGTACATGTATGGAAACCAAAAAGGAACTATCTGTAACCACTTACAGGAGAAATGACATCAGCTTGGATTAATATGGCAATGCTAAAGATGGACATAAACTGACATATTGGAATAAAGAAATATAATCAATAAGAAATACATATAGGGAATGGGAGTTAAGATATCAAGTTGTGATCATTTATTTAGAGTAATATTACCTTTTTTCCCTAAGCTATAGAAAGATCTAATAAAAGAAGTTAAGGCAGGATTATTATATTAGATGATTTAGCAATAGAATCCCTAAAAGTGACAGGAAAAAAGGAAAGTATTCCATTATTTTTTAAAAAATTGGAAATGTTGTGGAGAAGAGTTTGGCAAACATTGATGGCAAATATATATTTAAGCTTGTTATTTATAAAATAAAGATATTTGATTTTTACCTGATAAAAATGTATTTTTTGTCTATTATAATCAAGTAAAAATTCAATCTAGAAAGAATATCATAAACATGTATTTAAAGACTTATTGGAGCTCATATATATGAGTGTTTTCTAAAGTATAATCTGTAATGTGGCTTTGATGAAGGTCAAGCAAATCACTGTTTATTCCTCTTTAGAGGAAGAAATGCTTTGATTTGTGAATTGATAGCCTCTGCATTAATCTCAACAATGCAGGATGGACCATAAGACAATTTTATTAAGATAGGAGGCTTTTATTTAAGAGTGAGAAGAATAAATTACATAGAAAATAGTACATTAGATGACTGTATCAAGATCACCCCAAAGTCATAGAATTTAAGTGCACCAATCAAAATTTCCTTACATTTTTTTAATGTATCAGACAGGTTTATCACAAGCATAGCCATGAAGAAACTAGAACAAAGGCAGAATTGGGGTCTTTTTCCCCTTATCTACCACCCAGAGAAATAAAAAGAAAGAGGAAGAAAGAAGAGGGTGAGACCTATTGTTTGGTACTTAGCCTTCTTGTCATTGATTAACAAAGAAAAAGTAACAGCCCCAACAACAAGGGATGTAGCAAGAACAATTCTCTTTGAATTCAGAGGCAAAAATTACCTATGGAGCTTCATTAAAATTACTTTGTAATTCACTTAAGTGATTCTATTACTGACACAGAAGCTTTGACAACCAGAAATATATGATAGACATCAGAATCTCTCTGAAGTTGGAGCCCAGTGCTCGACACTAATACTGTCCCGTGGGTGTACCTTCCCCACTTCTTGTGCTCTTGGTCTTTTGTCAGACCAGGTGGCTGTCACTTACTCATGCAAACAGTTCGACCTAGGGACCTACTTCAGTCTTCATCTGGTGCTTCAACTAGGGAATCATTCTGCCTAACAGCACTCTGCCCTTCTCAGTGATTTATATAGCTGACCTAAAATTTGAACTCCATACACATGTTATCACTTAAATATGCCTATGTAAGCAGGAAGTGTGCTTACCACTAACTGGTATGGCTGGTTAGAGGGAGAGATTACCAGTGAGTTTTATATCCCCGAATTCTCCCTCATCACATTACCCCACTCGCCATTAACAGGATACCAAAAGAAATATGTTACAGATAGGATCAATGTTTTCACTGTAAGACTGAGACTACTTGGATCTTTTTTCTTTTTTAAGCCCTTGCGACTGCAGTCCTTTAATCATCATGGCACTTACCCAATTTCACATCCTTTAGGCCATATCCACCATGGCTGCAACCTTCTCGGTCTTACAAAAATCCCAGGGGGAAGGTAACATTCTTATTAAAATGGACTACCACTTGCTGAATCAACTGTCTGCTTTTCTAAGCATTTGCTGTTTATACATAAGACATGCCATATTTCTTTGAATATGTGAGGCGTATAATTGGCAGCAGATTTTTTATTACCAGCCATTTGATTCATTTTTTGTTAACTTTAGATGTACATACATTATTTCTCAAGGCTGACTGGGAGGAGCATGAATGACAAATGAATGACTTGACATTCATTACTGGAGAGATCTGCTTCCATTTGGGCAATCTTAAAGAGATACAATGTAGATTACTTAAAGTTTGAAAATAAATCTTACCTTTATACATATATATATACATATGTGTATATATATATGTATACGCACACACACACACACATATATAGATGCTGATTATAAATTAATTCATATATATATATATTTTTATTCTTATGTTAATCCCCATACATTACATCATTAGTTTTAGATGAAGTGTTCCATGATTCATTGTTTGTGCACAACACCCAGTACTCCATGCAGAATGTGCCCTCCTCAATACCCACCACCAGGCTAACCCATCCTCCCACCCCCCTCCCCTCTAGAACCCTGTTTGTTTTTCAGAGTCCATCGTCTCTCATGGTTCGTCTACCCCTCTGATTTCCCCCGCTTCATTCTTCCCCTCCCGCTACCTTCTTCTTCTTCTTCTTTTTTTTTTTCTTAACATATATTGCATTATTTGTTTCAGAGGTACAGATCTGAGATTCAACAGTCTTGCACAATTCACAGCGCTTACCAGAGCACATACCCTCCCCAGTGTCTATCACCCAGTCACCCCATCCCTCCCACCCCACCCCCCACTCCAACAACCCTCAGTTTGATTCCTGCGATTAAGAATTCCTCATATCAGTGAGATCATATGATACGTCTTTCTCTTTTTGACTTATTTCACTCAACATAATACCCTCCAGTTCCATCCACGTCGTTGCACATGGCAAGATCTCATTCCTTTTGATGGCTGCATAATATTCCATTGTATATATATACCACCTCTTCTTTATCCATTCATCTGTCGATGGACATCTTGGCTCTTTCCACAGTTTGGCTATTATGGACATTGCTGCTATAAACATCGGGGTGCACGTACCCCTTCGGATCCCTACTTTTGTATCTTTGGGGTAAATACCCAGTAGTGCAATTGCTGGATCATATGGTAGCTCTATTTTCAACTTTTTGAGGAACCTCCATACAGTTTTCCAGAGTGGCTGCACCAGCTTGCATTCCCACCAACAGTGTAGGAGGGTTCCCCTTTCTCCGCATCCCCGCCAACATCTGTCATTTCCTGACTTGTTAATTTTAGCCATTCTGACTGGTGTGAGGTGGTATCTCATTGAGGTTTTGATTTGGATTTCCCTGATGCTGAGCAATATTGAGCACTTTTTCATGTGTCTGTTGGCCATTTGGATGTCTTCTTTGGAAAAATGTCTGTTCATGTCTTCTGCCGATTTCTTGATTGGATTCTTTGTTCTTTGGGTGTTGAGTTTGATGAGTTCTTTATAGATTTTGGATACTAGCCCTTTATCTGATATGTCATTTGCAAATATCTTCTCCCATTCTGTCAGTTGTCTTTTGGTTTTGTTGACGGTTTCCTTTGCTTTGCAAAAGCTTTTTATCTTGATGAAGTCCCAATAGTTCATTTTTGCCCTTGCTTCCCTTGCCTTTGGCAATGTTTCTAGGAAGAAGTTGCTACGGCTGAGGTCAAAGAGGTTGCTGCCTGTGTTCTCCTTTAGGATTTTGATGGACTCCTGTCTCACATTGAGGTCTTTCAACCATTTAGAGTCTATTTTTGTGTGTGGTGTAAGGAAATGGTCCAGTTTCATTCTTCTGCATGTGGCTATCCAATTTTCCCAACACCATTTGTTGAAGAGACTGTCTTTGTTCCATTGGATAGTCTTTCCTGCTTTGTTGAAGATTAGTTGACCATAGAGTTGAGGGTCCATTTCTGGGCTCTCTATTCTGTTCCATTGATCTATGTGTCTGTTTTTGTGCCCGTACCATGCCGTCTTGATGATGACAGCTTTGTAATAGAGCTGGAAGTCCGGAAATTCATATATATTTTAACAAAATTTATTTCCATTCTCATTAATTTTGGTTAAATAAACAATAGCCTTTAATGGTTGTAATCTGATAGGACAACACAATTATCTTTCCAAGCAAAATGAGGACTGGTTTAAGCATTTAACTACCTTGGAAAAATATTCAATGTAATTTTAGCCAGACACAGAGCACAGTGACTAGGTTAAATTATAATTCTTTCTATCTCCATGGTATCTATAATCAATTATATTTTTCTTGCTATCTGTATATATATTTATACATGTACAAAATTTGTGTACTTAAATAATAATAGAAGTAAATTGGACTAAGTTTCCTAGAGTCATTGTGCGTGCCTTCTGTCTTTAGAAATTAGTTTTTAGTGCTCTGTATATGTGTGTGTGTATACGTATGTGTGAGTTTAAGAGTGAGGACAGAGGAAAGAGAGAGAAAGGTTAGGATAGAAAACTTTGATGAGTAGAGAATAAAAATGTATACACTGTGAAACTAATGGAGAGAGAACAGTACAAATCACCAATTATTGTACCTTTACTATACGTGAAAATTGTTATGTCCACATATGCTGTCTTATTTGACCTCATCACAACCTATGATTGATTCCACATTTTACACATTTATGAGCAAACTGAGGCTCATAGAGTATCTTTCTAGGCGATGGAATGAATATTGAGGTAGGATTTAAACCCACATTTGCCTGTCTGCCTGATTCTGTAACCCATTATATGTATTCTATATCATATTACCAGTTTTAAGGAAATGAGGCAAGCTACATTTTATTATCTTGGCATGATACCGCAAATTCAAAAACATACTTGTTAATAGTAATATACATTTCATTTCAGATCAATCTGAACAGAAAAGGAAAAAAATCAGTGTGCCTATTTTTTTCAAGTTTCTTCAGGGAAAAAGATAATACTATGTCATGAGAAAAAGTATAGGCTGTTTGTAGGCTATTTGGGCCAGCAACTATTTCCAGGAATTTTCTCTTCTTCTTTTTTTAATTATGGCTTTTCATTAATAAAACAATGAATTTAACACAATTAGGAAAAACAAATTTGAAATGACAGCTTGTTTCTACCAAGAATATCAGAACAAAAATGGAATCAATGAGAAGTGTAAAGATTGAGGTGCTTTTAAGAATATTTTAGGTTTGCAAATAATAACTAATCTGCTTTGTAAAAATTAAGGATGTATTTTTATTCTGAAAAAGAATATACTTTTCCAGAACAAAAGATGTCCTTAAATTTAGGGTTCTAACAATTTCTTCTTTTTATTGAGCAGACCTAAAATGTTGAAATATTTGTTTCTTTTATAAATGTGAAAACATTTGAGTGCATTTAATATTTTAAAGCGCATTTCTATTGTTTGTACAAGAATGTAATCATTCAGTCTAGGGTAATAAAAAGCAAACAAGACTATAGCCTTGAGGGCAATAACTTTGAAGAATATTACAAATTTAATTTAAAATAATGGTGCTATATTTCTTATTGACATTATTTTATAAGCATTCAATGTGAGTGATCCTTCTTCCAAGTCCTTTGCTAGTTATTGACCTTCCATTTTATTTGTGTGCTTAAACCCTTACTACCAAAGAAGATGGCTTAGTTTTCCATGAATTCACTAAGATATGAGAAAAATTGGCATTGAAAGTCACTACTGTATTTTGTAAAAAAATGAAGGAACATACTAACCCATCAGTGACCCATGCTTTCCAAACTAATATGCCTTTGAAGCATATAAAAAACACACTGAGTTGTTTGAATACTATGTCCATAAAAGACATAACTATTTAGTTTAACACTTTTGCAAAATTTTCTGGAATTGTAGAACCAAGGAGATTTTTATGTCTATGAATCATTCTAAAAAACATTTATGAGTCTGACAACATAAATCTAGAAGAGCAACCCAGGTTGAAACAGTTGAAATACTAAAAATTCTGCAAAGACCAGAGAGTGAGAGGTAGAATTGAGGTCAGCTTTACAGGTCTGTCTTTGCAGCTGAGTCCAGAGAAGGTGGTATTGCAAATGGACAAGTAACTGGGAAGGAGGTAAGAGGTGATGGGAGAGTAGATGGGATCCCTGGGAAGAGCCCCAGAAAAGTGAGGGAGTTTGGTATGTTCCCCTCCAAAATGGGAGGGGATGAGGTTGTAGATAAGAACATATTCTTGTTTCAAATCAAAAATGGGTAAGAACTGCAAATCTTTAAACATATTCTATGAATATGTATATATTCATAGTATACATATACATATACATATACAGTATAAGGTCCTTGGCATTGAAGAAACTATCCTACTACATGACTATTCTCTATCCTCTTTTCTTTCTATGCTCAACTTTTCCCTTGCTGGTTTTAGGTTTGGGGGTTTGTTGGTCGCTTTTCTTTTCTTCTTTTCTTTTCTTTCTTTTATTCTCTTTTCTTCTCTTCTCTTCTCTTCTCTTTTCTCCTTTTCTTTTCTTTTCTTCTTTTCTTCCTGTTTCTTTCTTAAGATTCAAGGAATCTTAAATCTAATTACCTGAGAAATTACAGGCTACTATATATCCCAGGCATGAGGAATCAGAGAAGTACGATATTGTGTTACTCCATTACTTTCCCCCCACCACATTTGTGTACAATCTCAGAGATATTCTGAGTCAAGATTTGTGATAGCTAGATGCCTGTGAAGGCATCTTTCTGGGTTGCACTTGTTGAATTTGGAGGGGAAGAGTGCTCTCAAATGTCAATATCCAGTCTCAAATTAGAGAAAAGCAAACTTCTTTCTCATGTAATCAGAAAACTTAACTGTTCAGTGGGAATGGTTTATTTATTTTTAATTTTTCAGCTCAAATTTCTAGACACATATCCCCACTTCACCCTAATATATTTTTTTAAGATTTATATACTTATTTTGGGGGGGCAGAGGGAGAGGGAGAGAGAATCTTTTTTTTTTTTTTTTTTTATTCTTATGTTAATCCCCTTACATTACAACATTAGTTTTAGATGAAGTGTTCCATGATTCATTGTTTGTGCACAACACCCAGTGCTCCATGCAGAATGTGCCCCCCTAAATACCCACCACCAGGCTAACCCATCCTCCCACCCCCCTCCCCTCTAGAACCCTGTTTGTTTTTCAGAGTCCATCGTCTCTCATGGTTCGTCTACCCCTCCGATTTCCCCCGCTTCATTCTTCCCCTCCTGCTACCTTCTTCTTCTTCTTCTTCTTTTTTTTTTTCTTAACATATATTGCATTATTTGTTTCAGAGGTACAGATCTGAGATTCAACAGTCATGCACAATTCACAGCGCTTACCAGAGCACATACACTCCCCAGTGTCTATCACCCAGTCACCCCATCCCTCCCACCCCACCCCCCACTCCAACAACACTCAGTTTGTTTCCTGCGATTAAGAATTCCTCATATCAGTGAGATCATATGATACATGTCTTTCTCTGTTTGACTTATTTCACTCAACATAATACCCTCCAGTTCCATCCACGTTGTTGCAAATGGCAATATCTCATTCCTTTTGATGGCTGCATAATATTCCATTGTATATATATACCACCTCTTCTTTATCCATTCATCTGTCGATGGACATCTTGGCTCTTTCCACAGTTTGGCTATTGTGGACATTGCTGCTATAAACATCGGGGTGCACGTACCCCTTCGGATCCCTACTTTTGTATCTTTGGGGTAAATACCCAGTAGTGCAATTGCTGGATCATATGGTAGCTCTATTTTCAACTTTTTGAGGAACCTCCATACAGTTTTCCAGAGTGGCTGCACCAGTTTGCATTCCCACCAACAGTGTAGGAGGGTTCCCCTTTCTCCGCATCCCCGCCAACATCTGTCGTTTCCTGACTTGTTAATTTTAGCCATTCTGACTGGTGTGAGGTGATACCTCATTGAGGTTTTGATTTGGATTTCCCTGATGCCGAGCGATATTGAGCACTTTTTCATGTGTCTGTTGGCCATTTGGATGTCTTCTTTGGAAAAATGTCTGTTCATGTCTTCTGCCGATTTCTTGATTGGATTCTTTGTTCTTTGGGTGTTGAGTTTGATGAGTTCTTTATAGATTTTGGATACTAGCCCTTTATCTGATATGTCATTTGCAAATATCTTCGAGGGAGAGAGAATCTTAAGCAGACTCCACACTGAGCATGGATCCCCAGGCTGGGCTCCATGCGGGTTTTGAACTCACCACCCTGAGATCACCACCTGGGTGGAAACCAAGAGTCAGATGCTTAACCTACTGCACCACCCAGGACTCCCATCCTAATATGTTTATTTTTTTTCTTCTTTTTTTAGCCCCTTTTTTTTTTAGGCTGTGGACTGAAAAAAAAAAAAGTTTTGCTTTCAATTTGGTTATTTTTTTTTAATTTTAATTCCAGTATAGTTAACATACAGTATTATATTAGTTTCAGGTGTACAATATACCGATTCAACAATTCTATATATTACTCAGTGCTCATCAAGATAAATGTATTCTTAATTCCCACCACCTATTTCATCCATCCCCCCACCGACCTCCCCTCTGCTAACCATCTGTTTGTTCTTTGTAGTTAAGAGTCTGTTCTTTTGTCTCTTTTTTCTTTGTTCATTTGTTTTGTTTCTGAAATTCCACATATGAGTGAAATCATATGGTATCTATCTTTCTCTGAATTATTTCGCTTAGCATTATATACTCTAGCTCCATCTATGTTGCTATAAACGGCACTTTGGTTATGTTTTGCTCCCTTTATCATGTGGTTATGTATGAATTCTTTTTCCTATTCTAGCCTTCCAAAGAAAACATCTAACATGAAACTTTTAATTTTGATTTCTTAATCCTCTGTTACACTAAATTCCTTCTTTTAACATGCGATTTTTACCCTACCTTAAACAAACTTGAAGTGGGTCTGTAAATTTCTTGACATAGCATACAAAATTTCACTTGGTGTTTATATGATGGCTATGAATTAGTTCACTTGGTTTCAGGTAATAGCACACCTATTTTTTTAAATCCAATTAAATATGAATTTGGTTCTAACTGCCTGATTGATAGAACATCTAGTTTCATATATTTAGTGGTTCCTCTTCATATATAGAAGTTAAGTTGCAGAGAAGACAATCCTTAGGAATTTCTTTTAGAATATTAACATTTTATAGAATGCTTGAGAGGGCAACAGGAACAGACAACAGGATGAATTTTCAATTTGACTCCCTGGGTGGACCATCAAAGGAGTTATTGACTCCAAATTGAGAAACTGCCACTCCAGTTGCTTGTTTTAGGACCACACCCTGCTGCCTCTCAGGAATTCTCCACATTCAGGAAGCTTCTGCCAGTGCTTCCAGCTATAAAACTCTCATCTTACACATCAAAAAAAAAAAAAAAAAAGTGGGTGCCCACAATAGGCCCCTGCTAATAATGCAGTAAAATGATTAAATGCCTGTAGTTAGAGTTGGACTTGCATCATGAGTAACAGAAGCTTTGGTAGCACTGCTTCTGCCCCAGTTTCTACCTCCACACCATCTTAGGTGACTGCATCTAATTGGCTAATAATAGGAACCTCATTCTGAGCTCCATGTGGAATTAGCGTTCAACAGGTTTCCGTATAGGAAGGTACACTCAGAGGAGTCTGGTATATATGCTGAACTTCAAACCACCATATCCATCATATTCTCCCCCTCTTTCTTATACTGTTCAAGAATCTTGCAGATGATGGCAATCAAAAAAAATTGTCAAAGACCTCTGGTCAGTTTTGTATAGTCCCTGATGAAATATTCACTTCCAAGCCTGTGTGGACAGCGCCCCTATGCCATGTTTTAGAGAGTCACTTACTCCAATGGGCTTTACTTTCAAGTCCCAAGTATATGTGCAATTGCTCTCATCAGTAGACCTGCCATCTCAGGATTTGGTCACCAGTACCTGGGGACTACTCAACTGTCTTCCATGGCTCTGGGACCCTCTTTCCATGAGTTTTTATCCAACTCTTGATTCAAAATATAAAACCTTTCTTTCCCTTCCACTCTGAGACAATTTAAGTTAATCTTCTTTTGAAGACTGAAACTATTAGCAGCCCCAAATTCAGAAAACCAAAATATTCCTCTCTACTGAAAAAAAATATATTACAATTTAATTTATACTGCTTCTTTTCTGAAAATGAAGTGAAGTGGAAAGACAAGATAATAATCAATTTGCAATAACTCATACTGTTAGAGTTCTATGTGCATCTTGAGGGTGGAGCAGTTGGGGAATAGCCATGGCTTTCTTTGGATTATTGAACAGAGTCTGTGAATGTCATATATTAAACCCACTGCTCTAGATAACCCAGGTCATATCTATGAATGTTCTTTATGTTTCTTTCCCTGTCTCTAGGTTCTGCCAAAGGCATCTCATACACGACTGGCACTTCTTTTATTATATAGCCTCTATCATTCATTCCAGTCTTAAATTGACAAACTCCCTTTTATCCTTTGGCCTGTTGGTGCTGCTGGTTGCAAAAACTTCACTTAGGGCTCAATCTTTCCATGTGCCCATAAACTTCAAATTCCTGATTTCTTATAATTTCTTCAACTTCCTTTTCTGGAACTCAGATTCCACATCTCCCACCCAGACTCAGATCCTGAAAGCCCAGACATGGGCAACATCCCTCTTCCCATTGTTACTGCCAATAATTTTCTGCTTGCTTGAATGGGAGAAAAAAAATGTAAACTGCAGCTAAATATATTATGTATATGAGACCACAGCATTTAAAATTAATATCTATCAAATACAAATACTAGATTCATTATATGAAATTGATTCAACTTTATTTTATATTTATATATGATAATATGTTTAAAACTTAGCTTAAAATTATCATTGTACTATGTTATTAACATATGATTTTGACATTAAAAAATCTATTTAAAATATTTAAGGAATAGGGGATATTGCCATAGTAGCTGTGAGACTGAATGGTAAGGAATAACATGCCCAAGACTGTTCCCCTGCAAATCGGCCTTCCAGAAAAGAAGTTCTTCTCCTGTAATGCTCCCATAAACCAGCTATGGCAGAGTGCTTAAAGCATTCAATAGTAACCAAACATAAGGTGTGGAATTTACCCTCTGATCATGCAAGGGGAGGATTTTGTCCTTTTCCAACTTGAAGGCTGATATGGCAAATCCTAACAGTAGCTTGCAATGTAACACAGCTACAACTGCCAAGCTTAGATCCAGATCCTCTAATAATTGCTGGTGAAGGTCTAGCAGCCCGCTTTCACTGTGAACATTGACGTGGCATGTTCTGTGATGCCATATTGTTATAATATCCTGGACCTTCATCTCACCAGAAGTTGGACGAGTACATTTCTAGGCATAAGATTCTACTTCTACCATGTCTCTAATTCTTTGGGTTTGATAAGCAAAGGTCTGAAATGATATGTTTTCAACTTATTAGAGGAGCTATGTTTTCTTCCAAATCTACTAACTGATCGGGATACTTTCTCTGCTTGAATCAAAATTATTTGTTGTCATATACTTAAATTTTTCCTTTTTTTTAGTGTTTGAAATGAAATAAATAACTTGAATTTGAACAGAATAAAAGTAGAAGAATAAGTAATACAGAGCAGAGGGCGCCTGGGTGGCTCAGATGGTTAAGCGTCTGCCTTGGGCTCAGGTCATGATCCCAGGGTTCTGGGATAGAGTACCGCATAGGGCTCCCTGCTAGGCGGGGAGCCTGCTTCTCCCTCTGCCTCTGCCTCTCTCTCTCTCTCTCTGACTTTCATGAATAAATAAATAAAACATTAAATAAAAATACAGAGCAGAAAACCTTCCCATATACACTTGTTTACATACCTGCTGTTGTCTTAAATTATGATTATCCTCATTGTTTTACATACTTAAAATTCTTTCTCCTTTCCTCTGAGATTTCATACTCAGTGGATACACACACTATAAGATTCAAGGAGGCATCTTATTATATATTGGGTGAATTTTCCATCTACTTTATCAACTGGACTTTGTTTGCAGAAAGATTGTGTCTCTCATTGGAAGGTAGAGACAAGGGTTTAGTTCAACATGAAAGAAAAAGAAAAGGTTTGGCATTAAGAGTTATTTGGAGTAGAGATTTGATGCTCTTGAGAATAATATTTTATTAAATGTCCTTATGTTAAATGACATTAAGCAGATACTATTGGGTAGTTGATTTCAAATTGTTCAATAAGAGGGAGAATTCTGTTAGAAGAGATTTTAGTGAGCAAGTGGGATTTTTGTATGCTTTGCTCACTTTCTTCTGCCTAGCAGGACCAAGGTGAATTGAATTGTGGTCTAATGATGTGGCTTGTTTATTGTGCCCTCATGGGGGCACCTTTGAACCTTTGCCTCTTTAAGAAAGAACACTGTCAATCCATCTTGATTCATAGGTCTCCTTGGGAAATGAACATTTCTTTGTGGCTGAAAGGCTCAAAAAACATACAATTCAGATGACTGCTATCTGAACTACACATCTTTCCTTCCCTTCAGGTTATTATCTGTAGTAATATTTATTACAACTACATGCTTTCTGTCAGTTGATATTTTGCCATTATTGGCTTAAGCCGATAGAAATCTCAGCATTGCTCCTTTTCTTTGTATGCAGAACAACTGGGGATTAAAAGATGTAAACTAACAGTGTAT
This sequence comes from Mirounga angustirostris, assembly GCF_029215605.1. Classification (NCBI taxonomy): domain Eukaryota; kingdom Metazoa; phylum Chordata; class Mammalia; order Carnivora; family Phocidae; genus Mirounga; species Mirounga angustirostris. The sequence continues at coordinate 141,222,345 of NW_026991710.1, read as the reverse complement.
TAAGTAGACTCTCCTAGCAATGCAGAAGGATTTTGAATAAGCTGAATTTGAAGCTTTATTTTTTTCTTTGCTGTTACTCTATAAACCTTATATTTTAAATTAATTTGTGGCAATTCTTTATTCATATATTTATACACATGTATAATTTATGTTTGTTTATATATGTATAATTTACATATGTATATACTCATATACATTTATTTTATTTGTTTTTTTTTAAAGATTTTATTTATTTATTTGACAGAGAGAGAGACAGCGAGAGAGGGAATACAAGCAGGGGGAGTGGGAGGAGGAAGCAGGCTTCCTGCGGAGCAGGGAGCCGGATGCAGGGCTCAATCCCAGGACCCTGGGATCATGACCTGAGCCAAAGGCAGATGCTTAACGACTGAGCCACCCAGGCGCCCTACTCATATACATTTAAAAATCAACTTTATTGAGGTATAATTTACACTTAACAAAATGAACCACATTTAACTGTACATTTGAATGAGATTTGAAAAATTTGTATACCTGTGTAGTCACAAGAACAATAAATACACAGAATATTTGTATTACCCTCAAATTTCCTGCATGGTTCTTCCCAGTCACCTATCCACACATCTAGCCTCAGCTACTACTAGTCTCTCTCACTAAAGATTACTTTGTATTTTCTATAATTTCATGTGGAATATATGTATTCTTTGTGTGAGTGAGCTGTCTCTCAGTTTAATGGTTTTTTTGAGCTTCATCCATGTTATTACTTGATTATTAGTTAATTTCTTTTTATTGGTGAGTAGTATTCCAACATAACTATGTACCACATCTTGTTAAAGGACATTGAGGTTGTTTCTACTATTTACCTATTATGTTAAAAAGCTGCTATAAACACTCTTGTGGAAATATATTTACATTTTTCTTGGGTAAATTTCTAGGAATGGGAGTGCTATGTGAAGTGTATGTTTAACTTTTAAGAAACCGCCAAACTGTTTCTAAAATGATTGTGCCATTTTATATCACACCAGCAATATAAGAGAATCCCAGTTTAGAGTCCTAAAGTGAACACTTATAGTGAAATATAATATCTACATTAAAAAATATACAAATCATAGACCTACAGCTCTTTAGGAAATCTTCCTCAGGCCTTTTTCTAGTCAATACAGTGCACTGGCAATCATTATTCTGACTTTGATTGCCTTTGAAGAGTTTGGTCCAATTTGAAGTATACATAAATAGAATCACACACTGAGTTATGTTTTCATGTCTATCTTATTTTTCTCAGTTCTGTGTTTTTGAGATTCACATAGACATGTTGCATACTACAGTAGTTTATTTTTTCATTGCTGTGTAATATTCTTTTGTGTAAACATAATATAGTTTCATTTTTATTCTACTATTGATGGAGATTTATTTGGTTTGGTTTTCTTTTGCCCAATTTGTGACTATTACAAATAATGTTATTATATACACCGTGGATCAGGTCTTTTGGTGCATATATGTGCATTTTTAAATTATTTTAATGAGGATACAACTAGCAGTAGAATATTGGGTTTTAGAATAAGGACTATTCAGTTTTAGTAGATACCACTAATTTTTCAATTGTACCAACTTACAAAACCAATAATAGTTTGTGAAAATCAACCTACATGTATACTTGCCAGAATTTGATGTTATCAATATTCTTTTTTATAGTTTTGGATATTCTGGTCTATAAGAATTAATTTTATCTAATTGTTTTTATTATATTTTCATTCATTTAATCATTATTATATATCTTCTTTGTGGAGATACTGCTCAAGTCATTTGCCCATTAGTTTATTAAGTTTTTTCTCTCTTTTTTCTTTAATTTTTTTAAAAGATTTTATTTATTTATTTGACAGAGAGAGACAACGAGAGAGGGGATACAAGCAGGGGGAGTAAGAGAGGGAAAATCAGGCTTCCCTCTGAGCAGGGAGCCCGATGCGGGGCTTGATACCACTATTGACTATTAATCATGAGGTTAATTGCACATTTTTGTAGACACTATATACCAGGTTAAGGAATTTTCAATCAATTTCTACTTTCCTAAGAGGCATTATTTTAAATAGATATTAACATATATCAAGTGCTTTTTCTACATCTATTGTGTTAACCATTTGTTGTATATCTTTATTGTGTTAAATAAGTGAATTATATTAAATGATTTCCAAATGTTCAACCAACCAAATCTTCCTATAATAAACTCAATTTTATTCTGTACATTAATTTTTTTATATTATTGGATCTAATATTGTTTGTACCCAGATTTTTGTGTTTAGGTTATGAATGAGTTTGACTCACTTTTCTTTTCTTAGAATGTTCTTGTGAGGTTTTGACATAAAACTAACAGTAACATCACAATTTAAAATGTTACCCACTTTAACATTCCATAGGAGAGTCTTTAAATTTAATGTTATATTTTTTAAAGACTTTATTCGTTTATTTGACAGAGAGAGAGAGTGAGTACAAGTTGGGGGAGCAGCAGAGAGAGAGAGGGAGAAGTAGGCTCCCTGCTGAGCAGGGATGTGGGGCTCCATCCCAAGACCCTAAGATCATGTCCTGAACCAAAGGCAAATGCTTAACCAACTAAGCCACCCAGGTGCCCCTTAATGTTATTTTTTAAATAAATGTTTCACATAATTCAGCATATATAATAATTCATCTGAAGATAGAGTTTTCTTGGTGGAAATATTTTCAAAAGTTATAAAGCTCCTTGTGTCCTTTTGGACAAATGGTCTTTTGCAAAATAAAAAAAATGTAGCCATTTCATATAATTATTAAAATTATTAACAAAATTATTCACAATACACTATTGTTATCTTTTAAATGCCTATACAATTTAGAGCCATGTTTCTTGTTGTATTTCATGTATATGTATCACTCCACAGACACTACTGCTATCTTTGTAAGCAGCCAATGTGACTTTGGATTTTCTCTCATATTTACAGTTTCCAAAATTCTTCATATTTTATAATAAAATGCTTCCATCTGGGAACATTTCAACATGCCCAAGAAACTCCTTATAGTATATTATGGGTCTATATCTGCTCACCACAAAACCTGTTAATTTTTAACCATCTGAAAAAAAATTATTTTACCTCCCTTTCTGAAGGTTAACTTGGCCAAATTTAGAATTTTATATTCACTAGTACTTTGATGACATCATGTCATTGTCTTTGGACTTCCATAATTTTTTATTGGAAATCAGTTGTTAGCTTAGTGTTACAATGATGGCAATATGAGATTTTTCTCTCTTGACTGCTTTAGATTTTATTTATTTATTTTAAAGAGAGAGAGATGGGGGAGGGGCAGAGGGAGAGGGAGAGAGTCTCGAGCAGACTCTGCACTAAGCACGGAGACTGATGTGGCTTGATCCCATGCCCCTGAGATCACGACCTGAGCGGAAATCAGGAGTCAGACTTTTAACCAACTGAGCCACCCAGGTGCCCCTCTGACTGCTTTAAAGTTTTTTCTCTTTGTCTTTCATTTTCAGAAGTTTTATCATAGTGTTTGTAAGTATATCTGTGATAATTTTAGATCTCTGGTCTGTTGTCTTTCACTGGTTTTGGAAATCTTTCAGTCAGCTATTCTTCAAATATTGCTCTGCCCCATTTTCTCTCCTTTACTCCTGTCATTCTAATTACAAGAATGTTAGGTCTTTTGACATTGCCTCATTTTTTCACTTTTTTCCTCCATATTTTTTTTCTTTTTCTGTTTCAATATGAATCACTAATTTTCTATTCCAATATTAGTATTCTGCACTTAAACTCAAAAATATAGTTCTTAATGTTAATTACTGCATTTCTTGTTATTGAATTATTATTTTTGTATATTACAGTTTACTGGTGAAATTCTCCATCTTTTCATGTACTTCCTTTAATTATCTTTGTCCTTTTAAAGTCCTTGTGTGATTAATCTATATCACTTTCAGGGTTGTTTCTTTTCCACTTTGTGTTTGGTTAATGATTCAAATCAGAATTTTAAGAAATAATTTCTAAATTCTTTGATACTCTTCTAAGCAAGAAATGATACTTCTGTACCTCTATTTGAAACTGAATAGAATTAGTGACTCACTTATATTCAATAAAATACAGTGGAATTGACACTGTGTAGAACTTGAAAACTAGGTTTGAAATGGTGATAAAGCTTCTATCTGGTTTTCTCAGAATAAAACTTATCTTCAAACTTTCAGCCACCACGTAAACATGTCAAACATCCCAAGACCATCATACACCAAGAAAAATAGATCACATGAAAAGACTCATTGTGAACTCTGAATTAGGGTTGGGACAAGGGATAAGAGGCAAGAGAGGTGTCTAGGCAAACAAATTAAGAAAGCATTCACTCTTAGGGTCCTGCAAATGGAGATTAGGTCTTATAAAGAAGTGCCTTAAATTTCTGTTCTAGGGGCGCCTGGGTGGCTCAGTCGGTTAAGTGTCTGCCTTCGGCTCAGGTCATGATCCCAGGGTCCTGGGATCGAGTCCCACATTGGGCTCCCTGCTCCGTGGGAGCTTGCTTCTCCCTCTCCCACTCCTCCTGCTTGTGTTCCCTCTCTCACTGTGTCTCTCTCTATCAAATAAATAAAATCTTTAAAAAAAAAAAATTCTGTTCTAGATGTCTTACAATTTAAAAATATATATATATATATTTATTTGAGAGAGAACAAGTAGTGGAGAGGGGCAGAGGGAGAGGCAGACTCTCCGCTGAGCAGGGAGCTTGACGTGGGACTCAATCCCAGAATGCTGGGATCATGAGCTGAGCCAAAGGCAGACGCTGACTGAGCCACCCAGGTGCCCTAGATGTCTTACCCTTATTTAAGGAAATTTAAAGGAACACTCACTCTCAGAGCCTTGGAAGTGACCCTGAACTTACATGACCCTGAGACTAAGTGCATCCTTAAATTTTATATGCTCTCTCTGGGCCCAGTCTATCTGAAGAGAGAGAGATACACAGCCAGCCCCCAATTGCTTTAGCCCATACTCCTGCAGCTCCATCAATAGTCCAACTGCAATTGTGTAAAAGACCTTAATGTTAGAAGTTCTTACATCAAGTGCTGACCCACAGAAACATTATGGATAATAAAATACCTGTGGTTGTTTTAAGCCACCCATTTGAGATAATCTGTTAAGTCATAATTGATAACCAAACAGTTCTATTTGCATTCCTGATAGCTTCTGGTTGAATATTAGACATTGTATATGAATCCATTCAGGGTCTTAAGATCATGTTTTCTTCCTCCAGAGAAAATTTAATTTTTCTGAAAAACCAAAGTTCGAAATCAAAAGAGTGATAGGAATAATTTAAGACTGAATTTCAATTTCATCTATTCTTATTTGCAGGTAATCTAGGAGTCTTAATGGAAAAAAAAAATAGTAGAGGAAGTTTCAATTGGCTCTCCATCGATTGAGCTCTCCTGCCTTCAGTGCTTCTGATTCTCAGGCCTTTAGACCCAGACTGGAATCTACACCATTGACTCTCTGACTCTGAGGACTTCAAGTATGACACCAGCTTTCCTGCATCTTTAGCTTGCAGACAGCAGATCAGCAGATCATGGGACTTCTCAGCCTCCATAACTGCATACCTTCTAATAAATCTTTAATCTTTTATAAATTAGATATAATATATGTACTATAATAATAAATTATATTTTTATATATATTTTATATATAATCTACATATTATAATAAATGTATATAAATATAATAAATCTATAATATATATAAATATATATAATCTTTAATAAATCTTTTAATCTAATAAACCTTGCCTAATACACCTTTTCTTCTGAAATATCCTAAGCTCTATTTTTGTGTGTGTGTTCTTGGGTCTGTGAGATGTCTAGAGCTCAGGCATCTTGTTTAATCTCTTAGCAGGGTATTTCTACTGTGTTTCTTTTGACCCGAGCAATTTGAGATTCACCAAATGCCTTAAGGACAAACCTGATCAAAATATCCAGTTCACTTCTCCGATGATCTGTCTTGTCTACAGTTTTGTCCAAAATCTGCCTTCTAGGAGCTCCTAAATTTCCATTTTTGCCTCTTCCTAGCAAAGTTGCTACCAAATCAGTGTCAGTTTCAGTTAGGGATCTCAGGCCTTAAACAGGTAATGGCAAATGCACCACCGGGGAGAAAAAGTGTCAGTAATATGGATCTCATATAAATGAGTTTACATTTTCTGTTAAATCTTTTTTCCTAATCATGCCAGGTCTTAGCTGCCTCAGTTGGCCTACAGTGTAACCAAAAAGCTGTTTTTATAATTCATCCAATTTCTATACTTTTTGGTGAGCTATAAATAGAAATCGGTTGAAGCCTCTTTGCAGTTTGACACAATGGAAAATTGATTTCTATTGATTAATCTATGCAGATATTTTCTAATGCATTCTAATTCAATTCAAATAATAAATATATATTTTCAAATACTTACTATATAGATGTCATTTTTATAGCATTGACAAAATATATTCTCTTTCTCTAAAGACTTTAAGCTTTAGGGATGGTTTTGAGCCATATTGCCATAAACTCTAATCCCAGGTAGAGTAGTATCTATTAAAGGAAAATATTAATGATAGTTTTGGTATTTTCTCAGTGCCATACTACTCTGAGTTTTACCTCCTGCTCTAAGAGCTACCTCCCCCACACATTCTAAATATTAAAGTCCTGTAGTCATCTGTTTGTAACCTATGTCTGAGTGAGGCAGCCATGCTTCCATCTGTTATATTTCTTGTATGATGGCTGTTGCCCTCATTATAGGTTATTGCACGTCTCCAGGGGTTGGAATCTCTTTGCCTTTGAGCCATTTTCTAACAAAATAAAAATGGCTTGCATTTCCTCCTGTCATTGCACAGGCCGTATTGTAAAGATTGCCTCAATTACAGCATCACTTATGTTATCTTAAGCAGAATTGATTTTGTTTTCATGTTATAGGGATGGAAGTTGGCTTAGTAAAAGCTTTTGTAAGTACTATGTTGCTGTACCTGAATCTTCACATTATTCTGATTTTGCATAATGATAATGACATTATTTAGTATTTATTTTGGATATTTAGACAGAAAAACCTTTTGAGATACAATCTACCATCTGTATACTATAGGAAGAAGACATTCTTTAGGGTTCGTTATCACAAAATTAAAATAACAGGGAAGTTCTTTCAATTTAGCATTAAGACCCTAGTTTCATTTATCTTCTATTATCTTGGTCAAAGCCAGCAATTTTTATAGTAGAATAAAATAAATCTTTCACTCATCTTTTATACCTTTGTAGATAATGTGAGAGGCATATTATCAGTTTCTGAACATTTTCCAATTCATCTTTCTTTTTCTTCACAAAGATACAGCTAAAGTATTTTTAACTTGCTAAAAGCCTAATGCCAGATCCTGGATACTGTTAAAATCTGATAACATCAATATGCACCTTTACTATCAGCTTTAGCTCTCGATTTTTCTATTTGGTTATTTCTGGATTAACTCTAAATTGAGTGTAGGTATTTCCTCATCAATTTTAGGGAAAATGGCATTTATCAATTAAAAATGTGGAGAAACAGAAAGTATAGAATAATGAATAAAACACAAACTAAAATCGAAGAATTGTAGGCTCTACTTCTAGTTCTACAATTTAACATATGATCATGAAGAGTCATTTCATCTGCCATTTCATTTTTAATGTAGGTAGAATATATCTGATAAGCTTTGTTTCGTTCCCTTCCCATGCAAAGATTTTATGACAGTTGGCATAGTCCTGGTTACATTTAAACCATCTCAGACAAATGTTTTGTTATCCGATTATTTTTCCATCTCAGAGCACACATTTTTCTTCAGATGTTTGTACATTTACAAAATCATTTTGTTAATTTATTTAAATTCTAAATTTTTCTTTTCTTTTCTTTTTACCAGACTTAATGTTCTTGAAGTTTTTACATTAGGATCTATATTCCAAACCTTTTACAATTTTTGTTATTTTTCTTTAAAATGTGTATAATCCTCTGATTCCTAGGTTCATGTAAACATGTCTCAACTTTCTTCTATCTTTGGAGAATTCAATCTTGTACAAGGGAATATTTTGTAAGTGAGGTAGATTAACTTCTGAGTAAAGTTATCACTTTTAAAGTTCAGAAAAGAAAGCCCAAATTTCAAATCACCTCCATTCTAGATGTTGAATGTAGATGTTACAGATACAGAGAAGTATTTAATTTAGTGTTAAAAAAGGTAGTAAGTGGAATGAAAACCATATAATAGGCATATTTACTTTTTACACAAAGCTAAATACTAGGCAGAACTTAAGTAGTAACAGCTAATGTATCACTGATGGTGTATGTAAGTGGTTATATTTTTGGTCAATATAATAAATCTAAATAGCCCCCCCACCAAAGTTTTGGTCTCTAGCCATAAAGAATGTACTGAAAAAATGACTAATTCAAGGAATTTTCAAGTAAAATTTTAGAAATATGGAAATAATCAAAGAAAATATCTGTATAATATTGCCATAGCTAAATAAATACTAAATATATTATCAGACTAGTAATGTGCCACTCTTCTGGATAAAAAATCCAAGGAGAGCCCCTAGCAGACATAACCATTCTAAAAACAAAAGTTTTTTATTAATTTTTACATTGTTCTAATGTTGAAGATACTATTAAATTAAAAAAGCCCCCATGTTTTCATTATTTATCTAGTTCTCTCTCTCTCTATATATATGTGTCTATCATCTATCATCTATCTATCTATCTATCTATCTATCTATCTATCTATCTATCTATCTATCTATCTATCATCTATTTATCTATCATCTATCTTAAAAAGATACAGACTTCCAACTATCTCTATCACAGGTTACCTAGCCAAGTACCCAAACACATTCTTCCTTATCACCCAGTTTGACAAATATTCTTCCAGGATTTTCTCCAAATAATACTACCAATCAACTACTAACTGGCCAAATTACTTTATGTCTTTAAGTTCTGCTTCTTCTTGAGTAATATATACACCTTATGGGACTTAATTGAGGATCCAATTAGTGAAACATGTAGAATGCTAGTTATAATGACTTTTTTTCTCTTGTCTTGCTTTTTAGTAATTTTAATATATTGTTTTCCAATATTTTGCTCCTCCAAATAATGCCTCATTGAATATGTTTGCATATATATCTTTATATATTTGCACAATTTTAACTTTAATAACTATTTTCAAATTACTTTTTAAAATTATCATAAGTTAAATTTTTACCAATAGTGCATATTTTGTCATCATTCAACATCTTAATCTTTTAAAACACTCTTCCAATGGATAAAATATATATATATAATTAGTATTTTTACATTTCCTTGACCAATCTAGGAAATAGTTATCTTGTAATATTCATATGCATTTATTAATTGTATTGTCTATCCTTTTTTATTTTATTTTTTGCTTTTTTATTGTTGTGGTATAAGCAATTGACATATAACATTATATAATTGACATATTATATATCCTTTTTATTATTATTATGTAGGAGCCATTTGTATATTAGGGATATTAGCAATTGGTTAATTTTTCATGTTGTAAATATTTTCCCCAATTTTTCATTTTTATTTTGAAAATATTATGTCCTATTTTTACAGATTTAAGAGTAACTTTCATGCTGTTTGTTCTGTCCTTTTTGTTGTTCTTTGTAATTTCTGAGTTTCTGGTCTTGCTCATGAAGACCTCCTCTTTTTCTTGATTAGGATGGGTGTAAGTATTCGTAGTTCATTCATGTATCTTCCACAATCTATAACAGTGAAACTGATTTTCTTTATGTTCCTAGTAAACCAGAACAGCACTTTCCCCTTCAGACTTCCATTAGGACTGTGGATGGAAGTGGATGTTCCTGCAATAACAGTCAACCTTTGATAGGGAAAAAGTGTGGAAGTAATGGTGATTGCTTTGTAGAAACAGAAGCTTTTGTAGAAATCATCATTTTTAAGAGAGAACGTACACTGATGGGAAAGAGTTCTGTTCCAATGCATTTTAGATAGACAATTTTAAAGATATAATTTTTGCTTAAATCACATGAGACTGAGAACTTAGTAGTTAATACATTTTAAAACAATTTGGTCTTAATCTGAACTCAATCTTCACTCCTCCCCAGTCTTCACTACTATATTATTCCTATTATTCCAGTTTCACTTTTCATTTTCCCTTCCATAAAGATAATGGGGAAGAGAAATATATGTTGTCACTACCATTTTAAATAATTTATTGATCAGATTTCTTGTGAATTATTTAAGTAACATAAAGTGCCTAAGTGTATATGCATCTGTATCAATAACAACATGGGGAAAGCTATATCTCAATGATAAGGAAATAAATTCATATTAGAACAATGAAAAATTAATCTGTCAGATTGACAAAATTAATCATAAAATCCACAGTTGTCAATGATGGTAGGGAATAGACATTCTTAAGCATTGGGAATATAAATCATTATACTATCAGAGAGCAATTGAGAAATATTAAAATATTCATACTCTTTAATCAGAGCAATTTCACTTCTAAGAATTTATCCCAAAGAAATAATTAGAGATAGCATCAAACACACACATATTATGTTTAACAATAAAGTATTCTAAACAACCTAAAATCTATCCTCATCACTTATTGCTATGTAACAAATCACCTCAAAACACAATGACTTAAGTCAGTAACCACTATTTTATTATATCTCATCATTCTGGGGGTTGACCTGGATTCATTCAAGCATTTCTCACTCGGCATCTCTTATATGGTGACATTCAGATTGTGACTAGTACTAAAACCATCTAAAGACTCCTACATATGTCTGGCATGCATGGGAAGCCTCATAGAGAGAGGGATGGTCTTCTCAGCCAGTTCTTTCATTTATTTGTGGCTTCTTTATGTGATGTCTCTAGGTAAGCAGCTTCTGGGTAGCCATACTTCTAACATGTGACTCAAGACTCCAAAACAACCATGCAGAGAGAGCCAGAGAGAGAAAGAGAGAGGTTTTTCTTTCCTTTGCTCATTTGTTTTGTTTCTTAAATTTTACATACTAATGAGATCATATGGTGTATGGCTTTTTCTGACTGACTGACTTCACTTAGCATTATATGCTCTCCCTCTATCCATGTTGTCACAAATGGCAGGATTTCATTCTTTTTTATGGCTTAATAATATTCGTGTGTGTGTGTGTGTGTACTATATATATATATATATATATATATATATATATATACACCACATCTTCTTCATCCATTCATCTATCAACGGACACTTGGGCTGCTTACATAGTGTGACTATTGTAAATAATGCTGCAATAAACATCGGGGTCAAAGTGTCCCTTCAAATTAGTATTTTTGTATTTTTTTTAGTAAATAGTAGTGTAGTTACTGGATTGCAGGTTAGTCTTATTTTTAACTTTTTGAGGAAACTCCACACTGTTTTCCACAGTGGCTGTACCAGTCTACACTTCCACCAACAGTGCAAGAGGGCTCTTTTTTGTCCACATTCTTGCCAACACTTGTTTCTTATGTTTTTAATTTTAGCCATTCTGACAGATGTGAGGTGATATCTCATTGTAATTTTGATTTGCATTTACAGATGATGAGCCGTGTTGAGCATCTTTTCATGATGTCTTCTTTGGAGAAATGTCTGTTCATGTCTTCTACCCATTTTTTTTTTTCAGGGTTTTATTTATTTTTGTATCTTATTATATTATGTTATGTTAATAACCATATATTACATCATTAGTTTTTGATGTAATGTTCCATGCTTCATTGTTTGTGCATAACACCCAGTGCTCCATTCAATATGTGCCCTCTTTAATACCCATCACCAGGCTAACCCATCCTCCCACTCCCCTCCTCTCTAGTACCCTGTTTGTTTCTCAGAGTCCATAGTTTCTCATGGTTCATCTCCCCCTCCAATTCCCCCCATTTTTAAATTGGATTATTTGTTTTGGGGTATTGAGTTGAATAAGTTCTCTATATATTTTGGATACTAACCCTTCAATGGATATGTCATTTGCAAATGTCTTCTCTCAGTCAGTAGGCTGTCTTTTAGTTTTGTTGATTGTTTCTTCTGCTGTGCAGAAACTTTTTATTTTGATGTAGTCCCAATAGTTTATTTTTGCTTTTATTTTCTTTTATTTTCCTTCCTTTATTTCAGGAGACATATCTATAAAAAATTTGCTATGGCCATGTCAGAGGAATTACTGCCTGTGCTCTGTTCAAGGATTTTTATAGTTTCAGGTCTCACCCTTAGGTCTTTAATCCATTTTGAGCTTATTTTTGTGTATGGTGAAAGAAAGTGGTTCAGTTGCATTCTTTTACATTTGGCTGTGCAGTTTTCCCAGCATCATTTGCTGAAGACACTGTCTTTTTCCCATTGGATATTCATTCCTCCTTTGTCAAAGAGTAATTGACCATATAATTGTGGGTTTATCTCTGGGCTTTCTAGTGTATTCCATTGATAAAGTAAGATTAAAAAGCAGAATATGAAAAACACAAACAGGGGCTACTGGGTGGCTCAGTTGGTTAAGTGTCTGTCTTCAGCTCAGGTCATGATCCTAGGGTCTTGGGATGGAGCCCCACATTGGGCTCTCTGTGCAGCAGGGAGCCTGCTTCTCCCTCTCCCTCTGCCTGACTCTCAGCTTGCTTGTGCTCTCTCTCTCTCAAATAAATAAATTAATAAACTCTTAAAAAAGAAAAACATAGACAAGTAAAGGTATCTTAACATTAAAAAGTTAATTAAATAAGAAAATAGGAAAATATGGGGTGCCTGGGTGCCTCAGTTGTTAAGTGTCTGCCTTCAGCTCAGGTCATGATCCCGGAGTCCTGGGATCGAGCCCCGCATTGGGCTCCCTGTTCGGCGGGAAGCCTGCTTCTCCCTCTCTCACTCCCCCTGCTTGTGTTCCCGCTCTCACTGTGTCTCTCTCTATCAAATAAATAAAATCTTTAAAAAAAAAAAAAAGAAAATAGGAAAATGTGGGAGAGTTATAATTAAATTATAGAAACAAATCCAAATATATCTAAACAGAAATTGATAACATGCAAAAATGGATTCAAGTATTTGTTTAAAAACTTCATTGCATGCTTTTTGCAAGTAATACACTAAAGTTTTAATGACATGGAAAGTTGCAAAGTATATATACACATATTTACACATGCATACATATACATACATGCACACACATATACACATCTACATATAAAAAGAAAGTTGCAAAAGCTATATAAATGTAAGACAAACACTAGACTATAAGAAAAATGAATCATTATTAGGGATAGAGAATATTTCTAATTTTATTTTATTTATTTTTTTAAAGATTTGCTTATTTATTTGAGTGAGAGAGAGAGAGAGAGCACTTGCAAGCAGGGGGAAGGGCAGAAGGAGACTCCTCACTGAGCATGGAGTCCGACCCAGGGCTCGATCCCAGGATCCTGACTGAGATCACGACCTGAGCTGAAATGAAGAGTAAGCTGCTTAACAGACTGAGCCACCCAGACATCACTCTAATTTTAAAAGCATCAAGTGAAGCAGAAGATTTAGCAATTTAAGGCATGTATATTCCTAATAGCATATAGAATAAAAATGATTAGACTAGAGAGATAAATTTAGAAATGTACCTCTATGTAGGTTACTTTACCATAACTCTTTTCATTATTGATAGGTCAAGAAACAAAACCAATCAGTAGTTACAGAAAATTTGGACACAATTCACAAGCTTAATCTAATGAACATACATTAGGTATTAATATAAGTTATTAGAGAGTACGTGTTCTTAAGAACATTTAGAGCATCTATAAAATTAATAATACCATTAATTAATTAATTAATTTATTATTATTAATAATAAATAATACCATAAATCACTAAGTAAATCTCAACAAAGTTCAAAGAACAGTTTTCATACAGACAGTGGTAATTTTCAAAATATTTAACAACATTTGGCTGATCAATTTAAAAAGATCTTTGAGGCACCTGGGTGGCTCAGTTAGTTAAGCGTCTGCCTTCAGCTCAGGTCATGATTTCAGGGGCCTGGGACTGAGCCCCACATCGGGCTCTCTGCTTAGCGAGGAGTCTGCTTCTCCCTCTCCCTCTGGGATTCCCCCCACTGTGCTCTCTGGCTCTATCTCTCTGTCAAATAAATAAATAAAATCTTAAAAAATAAAAAAATAAAATAAAATAAAAAGGTCCTTGACCACTCAGATTGAATGCTTGGCTAATAATATACGTGCAGCCTGTCATGTACTCCCAGTTGAATATCAGCCCTAATAGGGCTATGTTCTTTGACTATTAGGTTATTACATTAATAATAATAAAGAAACACTTGTATATTTGGGAACACAAGCATATTTCTAAATAATTAATTATTCAAAGAAAAAATATGAGATTCAGTAATTACTTAGAACAACAGGGTAAGATTAAAATTCTGTAACAAAATTTGGTAGGCAAAGGGCATCTGCTTCTATTTATAATGAAGTAGCTTGTGACAGACACAGTGACTCTTTCCTCTTCCAAACGCTTTCTTCACTTTGTGTTTGGGACAACACTCTTACCTAGGTGTTTTGTTTTTATTCCTGTAATTGCTTTACCTCAGTCTTACTTTCTAGATCTTTCACTATATTCCCTACACACTGGAATTCCCCAGAGATTTATTCTTAAGCCTCATTTCTTTCTTAACGATATTCTCCCCTTGGTGATTTCATCCAGCCTCAAAATATTAAATATTATCTATGGACTAGACTCCCCAATTTATACCTTTAGCCACCTTTTCTACCCTGAACACCGGATCAGCACCTCAACTATCTACTCGGTATCTTCTCATGAATTGTCTAAATCTAATACTTCTTAAACCTAACACACTTTTAAGTGAGCTTCTCATATTCAGTTGCCAAACTGTTACTGCTACAGTCTTCCAGACTCAGTAAACAGCAACATTTAACTAGTAGCTCATGTTATGGTATTCTGCTCTCCTCTTTCTCAGCATATCCTGTGGGTTTTACCTTCAAAATCTGTCCAAAATCTAACAAATTTTATCCACTTCCACTGCACTACTTTTGTTTAATCTCTTATTCTATCTCACATAGATCGTTGTAGGAGCTTCATATCTATTCTTACTTCTTTTTTCTTTTTAAGATTTTTATTTATTTATTTATTTGACAGAGAGAGACACAGCGAGAGAGGTAACACAAGCGGGGGGAGCAGGAGAGGGAGAAGCAGGCTTCCCGCTGAGCAGGGAGCCCAAGGTGTGGCTTGATCCCAGGACTCTGGGATCATGACCTGAGCTGAAGGCAGACGCTTAAGGACTGAGCCACCCAGGCACCCTTATTCTCCTTACTTCGGCCATTGTCCCTTTTCATCTATCTTCAATAAAACACCTAGAGTGATTTGATTAATCTTAGTTAAATTAATGTCATTCTTCCTTAGTCATGCAAATAACTGTCTATTAGTAAAAGCTCAAGCCTTCAAATGACCCACAAAGAATTTGTAATTGTGTTCTCAACACACCCCTATCTTCTCCCTGACCTCATTTTATACTATTCCTTTCATTCACTCCTCCCAGTATTGTTAACCTCTCTGCACTTCCTTGAACCCATCAAGCAACTTTTTCCTTAGGGCCTTTGCTTTTGAATACTTTCTTCCAAATGTCCTTGCCCTTATCTTTTTTTTATGTCTTTACTCAAGTGTCAATCAGTAAGAGGATTTCTCTGGCCACACTGTATAAAATTTCTTCTCCCCTTTCCATTTCATCATCCATGGAATTTCATGCCTTATTTTCCTCATAAACCCTTAAACAAGATTAGTATGTTTATTATTAATCTTTGTTTCTATTTGGTAAATAATAAACTCCACGAGGATAGATTTCTCTCTGTGTCATTCTTTGATGTATTTGCAAATTATAGAACTGTATCTGACCATATTAGGTATTTAATGGCACTCAAGAACTATCTGGCAACTGAATGTGTCACCAGCTAGACCCCAAGACCAGTCCTTTACTTCCCACCTGCTTGTACTCACTAAACTTTGTCTTACATTTTTCCTCTTCCTTCTGGTTTAACTCTTAACTCAGGCAAATGAAACCTGAAACCACCCCTCAGGTGATGATGACTACCCTGAAAGAACCTCTTGCTGGCCCAGATGCCCTAGACCTTTTGAGCTAAAACCCTGACTCACGCCTGAACAGTTGGACGGTGGAGTGACTTCTGGAATGACCTATCATTACCTTTATCCCATTATAATACTAAAATCTCTGCCCAAGGAGGAGCTTCACCCTCATTTACATGACATACACTGTTTGTATAAGCATGTTTCCTTAAAGCATAGGCATGACCTTATGCCTGCTTCTAGCTAGGATGACAAGCCTTCCCTATCTAAATACTCATCCTAACTCTAAATGAAAGGAATCCACTCACCCTTTCTTGGGGACTCATGGCTTTGGAAGCCATTCCTGGTAAGCTCCCTGTTTGCTGCAAATAAAAGTTTTCTTTGTGAGTGAGACAACTCAACCTGGTGCAGTTTCTGAATCACCAAGGAGGGAACTCAGTTTGGTTCAGTTACAAATGGATGATAGAATGAATGAATGATGCAGTGCAGGAAGAGGGAGAATGATTCAAGCAGGGATGTCTCAGTAGTATGAATGAATATAACCATAGAAATTGGTAAATTTAGGTAAAACAAAGAGACCTGTTCTTGATAAAGCAACAAATATTATACTAAAGTTTTAATTTCAAACTATGTTTAATAGATTAATTGGATTTACCATATTTTATCTCCATTAATAGAAACTTTAATTAAAGCCCTACAATATAAAATACATGTTTGAATTTGTATATGCAGTTTTATTTGGTGGGACAATTATTTCTGCAATAATTTGACTTAGTGTGGACTTCATTCTTAATATCTAAATACTGATGAATTAATATTTGGATCTATTTCACCAGTCATTTGTGGGTGCTATTCTCAAAATTTACAAAAAAAAAAAAAAAAAATATTCTAGTACTTGCATAAGCACCAAAGAGTCGCATAATTGGAGACATGCTTTAAAGAATGGAAAGTTCATACCTAAAATAGTTACTTAGAAAATAAATGGATTTGCTCCAAATTTAGGTTAGGACTACACACCAAATACAGCTTAAGATTGACATGTGGAGCTGAGGGCCAAGGTTAGTCACACCTGGAACCACTCCAATAGCCCTAAGAACAGCAGGACAATACATCTAACTAAAAGCCCTACCATGGAAGCCAGCTGTTGGAATTTCACATGAATCAACTCGAGGCTGCATTTGTTAAATGGTTTTAACAAAAATATTAGATCCATCTTTTCTGAGAAAGAACTTGGGGAAAAGTGATAATTAAAATCTCAATACTAGCAAGGTTTAATTTGTCAATTAAATCTTTTAGACAGAGTCCAACAATAAATGATTTCTGGTTTGTGTTATTTCAGATCAAAAAGATCAGCTACATGACAGTTTAAGAATAACAGTTAAAAGAGAGACAACCATTTATTTTTACTAAACTAGAAAAAAAAAAAAAAGCATACTAACCCATAGTTTTAGTTTTTAAGAATTATCAAGAACTCATTCATCTGACCTCATTGCTGCTTGGTTTTAATATTCTATTTTTCTCAGCAATATTATAAACTAGCATCACACAAAGCTGACTTCTAAACATTAATCATCATTGACTAGCATTGACTGTCTGCAGGCAGAACCGAAAGTGTTCACAATCATCCTTGTGAATTAGTCATTGGTCATGAAGTAATTTAATTCAGCCAAAGTCAGGTTCCTTTGATATCACTTTTTTTTTTTTTGACTGACAAAATAGTGAGATAGAAGTAACATATAAGTACTTATACCCATATTGTCCCTGTCTTATCATCGGTGCTCTGTAAGCACAGCATGAGACAGGAATTCAAAGGCACATGATTTATTGTAGAGGTTGTTTTCATGATTTCTTTAGGGAAAGAAAAAGAGAAGAAAGAAAGAAAGAAAGAAAGAAAGAAAGAAAGAAAGAAAGAAAGAAAGAAAGAAAGAAAGAAAGAAAGAAAGAAAGAAAGAAAGAAGAAAGAAAGAAGAAAGAAAGAAAGAAAGAAAGAAAGAAAGAAAGAAAGAAAGAAAGAAAGAAAGAAAGAAAGAAGAAAGAAAGAAAGAAAGAAAGAAAAAGAAAAGAAGAGAAAGAAACCTGTTAAGGGAGTGAGAAAAGCAAGATAGGGAAAGAGAACCAGCTAAACAAGATAGTGGCCTCAATTCTAGCATTGGACTGACTCGTGGGAATAGGGATGGGTTTCTAAAGCTCAAATTACAACAAAGACTTGTCCCAAATTTAGTCAAGGGGTTTGAGTTTATATCCCTTTAATCAGTCAGACAAGAGATACTCTGTAATTGAAAGCTATAACTTCCCAGGTGTTTCTGGTGCTGTTTGATCCTTTTCAGCCAAGGGGAGTTGTTCCAAGAAGGTCATAGATAGAAACCATTAGCCATTGCACTGGCAGCCAATAAGGAATTGATGCACCAACTGGAAAATAGGAACTGGAAAGTACATCAACAGCATCTATAAGTATTTTACTTCTTGCACTAATGTTAGATTCACTACAGCTGGGCAGAGTGTTCAAAATTTCTTTTTGGGAGTATTGGGCTTAGTGGACTAAGCTATAGCACAAATGCTAAAGTTGGTCTTAAGACTAATAGCTTATATTTATCATCTCCTCTACTACTTATTTTATTTTCCCCTCACCCTTGGCTAGCACTTCTATCATCAAGGTGCCTTCCCTGGTAGTATGACCCAGACCTATATCCTAGAGAGGTCTGAGCTTCTGGTTTCCCTGTTTTTATTTGGTTGTGGTCACTGTGTTTGCAAATTTACATTTAACAGTGGATATAGGAGTAGCAAGAGATGCTCAGTGGATCATATGAATTCAAACACTCCTCCCTGATCCCATTATGGAGCACCAGTAGTCCTACATCCTCATGATATTCAGTTTCCATTACCCCTGCAAGTGTTGTAACTCCTTTTTTGTGCTTTCTGGGCTACTGCCATGAAGAATCTAAATTATCTAGTGTTACTTAAACTATTAAGCTATTGATTTAAAATTATTGAGACTCACCATATGCCTTGATGGAATTTCCCTTTCTCTGGAAACCAGGCCCTCTCAATACATTAAATTTAAAATTTTGGGATGAGAAGTACAAATTTCCACAAGGAATTAGAAGTTGGAGCCACTTGTACTGCTAGCCCTTGGTTGCCAGAATCATGTATTCTTCCAATAGGGGACAAAGAATGATATGATCATAGAAAACAAAACAAAACAACGGAACGATACAATGGTCGTTGGCCTACTCTATATTCCCTATCTTGAAAGATCTCCTATTCTCCAAGATATCATTTCCAAGTTGGTTATTCAGCTATGTCAACAGTCCTGTTCACCACTTTATTAAGCCAGCCAAGCTATTTCTGGGTGGTATATTTTATAACAGGACCACATAGTTATGTGGCCACCACATCACTGTTATGATGTTATGTGGGCTCCAGTGTTGGTAGTAAAGATACTCTGTAAGCTTTTGAAAGGAGTGTTGGCAGAGGCACTGCAGTGAGCTATGTATCTATATCCCAAGAGTAGATACCAGTCTTGGTTAGGAGGAATCACTGATATTTCTTGAATGGGAAGGGTTACATGTAATTAACTTACCATCAGAAGGGCCTATTTGTCTCTTTGAGAAATGGTACTATACCTGGGATTCAACCTCAATATCTCATGATGACAAGATAAATATTCAGCAGGGGCAGTGAATAGATAAGATTTGATGAGAAAAATCCACAGTGTCAGGCCCATGAATATACAATATCTCTGTCACATGGTTACTCCATTCATGAGCTTACTCCATAAATGCTGTGGAAGCTGAGAATAGAAACTGGCTGCTATCTACTGACTGAGTCATCCTGTCACATTGATGTTTAGTCTTCTAGAATGAATAATCTCTGGAGGGAATTAAAAATCTCATGTAAAATCATTCCACTTTGTACCCAATTCTATAGATTTATTCAGATGCCTCTCTCCCAGACCTCCAGGTTCCAACTAATCTTAAAATCTCACCCTTTATAGGTCTCAAAACAATCATCTAAACTATCAGATACTATTAAGTATTACTCTTTCTCTACATACCTACCTCAGGTTTTCTCTCACTCTCCAAGTGGATGGACCATATATACTACCTGAGCTCTGCTCCATTGAGATGATTTCTACACTAATTTGTCCCTAAAGTAAAGGATTATTTTGTACACAAATTTTGGCAAGAGACAGTTTGAGGTTTTACCGAATGCTACAAAGTGGCCATTCTGGTTTTACCAGGTCTTATGCTCATGGTTCTTGAATCCCAATAATTTTCTGGGCAATGTTTCTGAATTGGTGGTCTAAACTTTGTGTATCTATCTAGAATCTATAAATTTCCATAGATTTTCAACTCATTTTATTTTTGATTGGTAAGAAAACCTTTTATATGTACTTTAGTCAGAGCAGCCTGGTTCAGATGAAAATTTGCAGTTTCTAAAGTATTTTTATATATTTATATGATATTTCTAAAATAAATCTATATTGTTTACAGTATAAGATACTAGTTCTTATAGTATCTTATTTATTGTGAACTCTAACTTTTTGATAGCATTTATTTTAGAAGGCATTAAGAAATCAAATAATTCATGTACTTGCTCATTTTTAAATGATACCTGATGAGTTTGAGGCTTGTTTCTATATTATTTCAAAGAAGTAAATCATTTAAAAATAAAAACTGTTACTAGTGTATATATTTACTGTTTTATTTCAGGCAATTTGGCATGCCTTAAAAAGTGTCATTGTTCAGTTCCATCTAGCCTTTGGTAAGGAAATGGATTCTATAGGAGAGACTAGACTACTTATTTTAGTGAACTCTGATATTTTCCCTTTATATGTTTAATATAAAAGGCACCATACCAAACATATTAAGTCAGATTTTGGTGTTTGAGTGTCCAAAAGTTCTGTTTTGACTATGAACAATTCTTTATTGTAGATTTGCAATCATGTGGTTTCCCTTCATGGATTTAAAGAGTTATTGTATTAAGAGTATTGCAGGCACCTGGGTGACTCAGTCAGTTAAGCATTTGCCTTCAGCTCAGGTCATGATCACAGGGTCCTGCATCAATTCCCTCACCTGGGGTCTTGGGACCGAGTCCTGCATCGGGCTCCCTGCTCCATGGGGAGCCTGCTTCTCCCTCTGCCTCTCTCTCTCTCTCTCTGTCTCTCATGAATAAATAAATAAAATATTTTTTTAAAAAGAGTACTGAACCAGAACATAGTAATATGAAAAGGTAAAAGTAACAATGATTCATAATTTGTTAATTAGTAAAAAAATATATATTGGGTGGTTTCTGTTAGGAATATGAAATTTTACTCTATGTAGTAACATCTGATTTAAAGATGACGTTAGTAGAAAATCTCAGGATATTTTAACTAATTCAAATGAAATTTGATCTTTTTGGAAGGAAGCAGGTTAAACTTTAGCTACTGGATCAAAAATAGCCTCATTAAATGTGTATCAATTTGCTGAGATAACAATCTTAGTACATGGCCTAATCTCTTCATGTTCGTACAAAATATTTTTGATAATTTGAATTCCTTTGTCTTCTATTTCAATCAATCTGCTTATATCTGTAGTCTTTTGACCATAAGATTCTGGAACAATAGCTAATTTTTTGGTAATTAATCAAGTTAGCATAATATAGGTATATAGTGTAGACTCAAAATAAAAAGGAGCCACTTATGTCAGGGACCAAATGGAGTTGACCAAAGAGGGCACACTAAAGAAAATGAAACTTAACCTTACCTAATATAAGTTGTAGGAATTTACAGATTTCCTCAGAAATCGGTAGATTCCAGCCAATCCCCAAACACTATGTCTATTCACATCTTTTCTGGACCTCCTTGTTCCCCTGACTCAGCTACGCTGATCCAGATAAGGAAGATGACCATTAGGCAACCAATCAGCTGAAAAAGTCAAAATATTTAAAATTTATCCCCTTACTCCTTAGTCTATGAGCAACTCAGAACTCATCATTTTGTAGTCCTGAGTTTCCCAGACTGCAGGTCAAAACCCTTGCAATAAATTAATCTTACTGCTTTGTTTATTCAGTGTGCAGAGTTGTTTGTTTTAAAGATTTATTTATCTGAGAGAGAGAGCAAGCAAGAGAACATGCACGTGTACATGAGCCAGAGGAGGGGCAGAGGGAGAGAGAATTTCCAGTACACTCCAAGCTGAGGTGGAGCCCCATGCAGGGCTCAATCTCATGACCCTGAGATCATGACCAGAGCTGAAATCAAGAGTCAGACATTTAACACTGATCCACCCAAGCATCCTCAGAGTTTGGTTTTTGATGTTGATATCTAGAGATCCACAATAATCTAATTGTGCCTAAGGTTGCAGTATATTTTCTATAAAAGTAGGGTTGTTTTTTTTTAATATTTGTAGTAATGTGTCAGTGAAAATAAAGAAGTATTCTTATAATGAAACCAAGATAATCAGAGTTTGGTGCGTTGTAAAGGACATAGGATAGGTGAGAAACTCCTAATAACTGAGTGGCTCCAGTAAAGCAAGGTAAATAAAATTTATTTCCCCTCTAGTCATCTACAATTTCCTAGACTATGGGTTTGTCTTTTTTAAAAAATTATTTTTCTTAATAATCCAAGACCACAATGACATATTACCTCACATCTGTTATGAAGGCTATTATTAAAAAAAAAAAAAAGGAAGATACCAAATGTTGGTGAAAGTATGGGGGAAAGGGAACCTTGGCACACTGTTGGTGTGGATGTCAAGTGGTACAGCAATTATGGAAAACAGTATGAAGATTCCACAAAAACTTAAAAATAGGACTATAATATGATCCCGCAATTTCACTTCTGTGAATATATCTAAAGGCATTGAAGAGATATCAGCACTCCCATGTTCATTGCAACATAATTCACAAGCCAAGATATGAAAACAACCTAGTGTCCACCAACAGTTAAGTAGACAAATATATACACAATGGAATATTATTCAGCCTTAGAAAAGAAGGAAATTCTGCCATTTGTGACAATATGGATGGACGTGGAGGGCGCTATGCTAATGAAATAAGTCAGACACAGAAAGACTATGTGATCTCACTTGTATGTGGAGTTTAAAATAGTCAAACTCCTAGAAACAAAGAGGAGAATGATGATTCTCAGGGGCTGTGGGGAGGGAGAAATGGAAAGGTGACAATTAAAGGGTACAAAGTTTCATTTATTCAAGATAGTAAGATAAACAAGTTCTGGAGCTCATAGTGCCTATACCTAACAATACTGTATCACATATTTAAAATTTGCTAATAGGGTGGCATGTTCTTATTACACTAAATAATAATCATAATCATAATCATAATCATAATATAGGGGAGGTAGAATGAAACTTTGGTAAATGATGGATATGTTTATGGCCTTGATATTGATGATGGCTTCAGACCTTGCCAGTAATGATGGTTTCATGGATATATATACTACTCTCCAAACTTACTGAGTTATATACATTAAATATGTACAGCTTTTTAGAAGTCATTCATACCTCAATGAAGTGTTATGGAAAAAAAAAAGCCATTCATAAAGGGCCACACATTGTACGATTTCATTCATATGAAATGTCTAGAGAAGGCAAATCTACAAAGAAAGAATGTAAATTAGTGGTTGCCAGAGGCTGGGGAAGATCAGGAATGAGGGTGATGGCAAAAGAATTTTCTTTTGAGGATAATGAAAATGTTCTAAAATAGTTTGTGAGAATGGATGCACAATTCTGTGAATATAGAATGGTACACTTTAAATGGATAAATGTTATGGTGTATGAATTGTATCAAAATAAAGTTGTTAAATGAATTCTACTTCTATCTCACATTATTTGAAATAAAACATGAAGTTTACAATTTTTTTCCAAATTACAAGAATGGCTTTAAAGTAGCACCTTAAAATGGGGTGCCTGGGTGGCTCAGTCAGTTAAGTGTCCAACTCTTGATTTCAGCTCAGGTCATGATCTCAGAATTGTGAGATCGAGCCCACTTAGAGCCCCATGGCAGACTCCATGCTCAGCGTGGAGTCCGCTTAAGATTCTCTCTCCCTCTCCCTTTCCCCCTCCCCCTGCTCTCTCTCTATATAAAATAAATAAATAAATCTCTAAAAAATTAAGTAGCACCTTAAATTGTTATAAACTTTAAACTCACATAATATTTCTAGAGCTATTACGTTTATATTCAAAATGTATAGTATTTCTAGATTAGCTTGTTCTCAAAATAAATTCACTAACTGTTCCTTACAAATTAAGGAAATAAAATTGTCAATTAGTTATATAAAATTATATTATAAATTAAATTATATGACTGTTGGGGCGCCTGGGTGGCTCAGTCGTTAAGCGTCTGCCTTCGGCTCAGGTCATGGGATCGAGCCCCGCATCGGGCTCCCTGCTTGGCAGGAAGCCTGCTTCTCCCTCTCCCTCTCCCCCCTGCTTGTGTTCCCTCTCTCGCTGTGTCTCTCCCTGTCAAATAAATAAATAAAATCTTAAAAAAAAAAAATTATATGACTGTAGTTAGAATTTTTTAAACAATTAAAGTTATAATTGTTTAATTAAATATTTTTTATAATTAAAGGCTGATATTGGAATATTAGTCATTAATGATTTTGTTTATTATGCTATTGACCAAATAAAAGGAAGCTCTGTGTTCCCATATGTAAGTACTAAAAATCTCTGTATGCAAACTTTAAGTCAAAAGACTAAAGAAAGAAAACCACTAAAATTGGAGATGATAGTCACATTAGCTAAAATTGGTGCATTTATTTAATTTCCACAAGTATATAATTATTACTTTAAAAATGCTTTTTCTGAACTTTCTCTGAACATTGTATTTCTTCATATAGTTTTGAGCATTTAATCCTTTCTCACTTTTACCTGTGTTAGAGTTATAGTCATATTTAGCTTAGTTCTTGAAACATAGGAAGTATATTTACTAGTAAATATGGATATTTATGATTTCAATGTCAGGTTCAGAAGGAAGAATGTCTGACTAAATTAACTGACATTATAATAGTACCAACATTTTTATAGAACTTTCTAATTTTCAAAGTGCTTTCATGTGTATTATCATTATTTTAATAATTATTTTGAGCACTATTATGTGTCAAGTCCTGTTCCACACCCTAATGAAATTATTAATGAATCAAACAGAAAAATATATCTGCACTTGTGCGTTATCTGCTTACATTCTAATGAGGAAGGAAACTGACAACAAGTAATAAAATAAAATATATTTTATATCATATATTGACAAGTATAATGGAGAAAAAATAAAGCAGAGGAGGGAGATAAGGAGTGTGGGGATGGTTGCAATTGTAAATATGGTGGTCAGGTAAAGACTTTATGAGGTTGCAATATATAAATAAAATACTGAAGGAAGAGGAGTACCAGTCTCTAGTTGAATAGCATTCCAGGCAATGGGAATAGCAAGTTAAAATAACCCGAGGTGAGAGTAAACCTGATACATTGGAAATAAATCATATAGATCCTTATTTAGAAGTTTATATAAAGGCTTAGGCAGAGCCAAATAGTGTAGGCCACTATAAAAGATGCATCATCCTCTGTAACTGCATAGGAAGCCGGGGGAGAATTTGAGCAGTTAAGTGTCAAGGTCCAATTTAAACTATAGGTGAGTTTGGAGATGAGTTAAAAGTTTATGTAATAATGTAAGATAAAAAGGATAATGGCTTGGATACAAGTGGTGTCAGTAGAGGTAGAGATATTATTTGAAAGAAAACCCAATATGATTGGCTCCTGGATTGGACGGGTGTGAATGAAAGAGATTAATCAAGAATGACTCTCGAACTTTGACCACAGCAACTGAAAGATTAAGTGTGGCCAAGAACTGAGAAAAGGAAATCTGCAGGACATACAGATTTTGGGTAGACAGATAAGAAATTAATTTTGAATGTGTTAGGCTGAGATATCAATTAAACATGTAAGTGGATACTTTGAGAAGAAGTAGAAATGCTTGCCTGGAACTCTGTGGAGATGATCAGGCTGAAAATATAACTTGGCAATTCATTAGCATATAAATGGCAGTTAAAGCTTTGGGGTGGGATGAGTTTACTATAGAAGAACGAATAGGAGTGCCTGGGTGGCTCAGTTGGCTAAGCGTGGACTCTGTTTCTGCTCAGGTCATGGTCTCAGGCTTGTGAGATCCAGACTGCCCTCGGGCTCTGTGCTCAGTGAGGAGTCTGCTTGAAGATTCTCTCCTTCTGCCCCTTTCCCCCGCTGACCTTCCCAAATAAATAAATAAATCTTTAGAAGAACAAATAGGTAGAAAAGGATAGAAGTCTGAGAACTGAGATTTGGACACTTCAGTATTTAGCAGATGGGGAGGGGGTGATGGTAAGAAAGAACAAGTCGAAGAGCCAGAGAAGGAGGGATCTTGTATAGGAACAATCAGAAGAGTAGATTTCCTGGAATCAAAGTGGAAAAATATTTCAAAGAGGAAAAGATCAAACATGAATGTGAATGAAGATTCAAGTAAATTGAAGATGGATCATTTCATTTATCAATGGTGATTTTGCAAGTCACTTCAGTGGCAAGATCTGAGTGGAATAGGTTCAAGAGTAAATAAGAAAGAAAGTAATTGAAGACAGTGAAAAATGATAGCTTTTTAGGGAAGGGGAGAGAAAAGGGACAAGGATGTGGGTTTTAATAGATAGTCATGAAATGAGTGGTGGTCTTGGGGCATAGGGGCTGATAGGTTGTGTATATATGGTGGTAAAAGATCGTGGGAATCTCTTTGATTATTTGTATTTTCCCAGTGAATCAAATGCCAAATGTCTGAGGGTGAGGATGGGGTTGAAGGTGCTAGAGGTTTGAGAAGAGAGACATATGAAATCATCATCCATAAAGGTGGGGGGGTGAATGGTCTAGGAGCTTGCAGTAAATTATTGGACAGTGATAATGGTTGATTCAAGGCTAGAGGTCCTGCATTTATAGTGAAATAGCATATTTGTATACTTCTCTCCAATTATATTTGATTGCATACATGTAGGCATGGGCTGGGAGAAGAATCCATTTTATGCGTATCTTTGGCTGGCATGAGACAGAGACAGGAACCTAAAGCAAAATAGTTCCCAGTGTATGAGAGGGGTTTTGGAATTTAATTCTTTATATAGGAGAGTGAGACTATGAGGGAACAGTGAAAATATATTAGCATCAATGATTTATACATACCAATGGGGTCCAAAGTTCATAAATAATTATGCATATGTGAGGGAGTATGTATAATTTCTATTTTTAAATGACAGTAAAACTAGGGACAGAAATTTTAGATGAGATGTCTGGGCAGCTAGCTCATGTCAAGGACAAAACTGAAGACACTTTGACCCACACTCACTGTTTTTCCACAAGGTTAAGGCTAATTCCTCTGCAATAATAATACAAATGCCTTCTGAAAATATTTGACTTTAAAGATCACCACTTTGAAATCTTCTAATGATAAACCCAGGCACTATTTTAGTAAACACCTACTTTTGAGCAGACATCTCTTGATTGATAATCTCTCAGATGAATGCCTTTATACCCAATCCTAAATGTCTATGAACTTTTTACCTTATTCTAAACATGGCAAAAAAAATAAAAGCACTAGACTTTTAAAAATGTGACCTTGTTTGGCTTATATTGAGCATATTATCAATGTCTCATGCCAACTAAACTTGCTTTACTAACCTCATGTTTCTCTTTAACCATCTGGTCATTTAAAAAATCAGATTTGTCACTGGTAAAATGCAATGCTGATTTATTGTTATACATGAACATTTGTTTGACTTATATTTATCCAATCCCACAAACTCAAAACTGAATGACAGTAAGGACTTATAAGGATTTGTTAGCTAAAATAGAATTAGCCTTTTGTGCTATCTATTCCTTGCCCAATGGCCAGAGATAGATTGGTCTAGAGTGGAAAGGAGTATGTATCCACTGAAACTAATTGGAAAATGGGACAGCAAGAGAGGGAAAAAAATGTAATAATTTAAAATGGTTCCACATGGTAGTTTTTATAAGAACCACTGTTCCAGGAACCTCTCCATGCCTCAAGCTTATAGCCTGGCACAATATCATTTGTGATTAACCATGGGGAATCTTCATTATCAACATGTTTTAAAAATAATAATTTGATATAATAGTCATCATTTTATTACAAATGCAAAATTTAATTATGCTTTCTCAAGTTATCTTCTATAGTATGTTATGGTAAAAACCATACAGAACCTGAGATTTTATAGCTAAATTTCCAGTGTGGCTTTGTGTCCAATAGTTTTCATCCCTTGGGTAAGTCATTTTACGTCTGAGCCTCAATTTACTCATCTATACAATACAATTTTAATTATAGTAAGAGTAGGCATACCTATCGCCCAAGGTTGTTTAAAGAATCAAATAAAGTAATTTATACCAAAGAGAATCTGGGAAAACCTATATTCAATGAATTATTCCTATGTTAAGTGTGTATCATATACACATGAGGTAAATTACCTTCATTTCTTTATATGTGAAACTTACTGGTGACAATTAATAGGTCAAAGATTATAAAATAAAGAGGTCCATGGCTGTCTGGTAAGATGATGGGCATTTTCCACTGCAGTTTGTAAGCTATGACAGTAATTTGGTGACAAGGATACTTCTGTGGGTCTTCTTGTTCCATGCTTGGATGCATTCTGTCTGTGATTAAGCCCCTGTTGTTCCCAGAATTTAAGCTTTTGAAGGGCATGCTTGGTGTTGGTGTGTACTGCTAACTGGATATATGCAATCAGATAACTGCAAACATGTACCCACTTCGGGTTTAGCTGGAAGAGCCATTAAGAGTGGTCAACAGGTTGATTTTTAAAGCTTCAGATGTAGAATTAGAATTCTTATGAAACCATAAGAAAGTATTTAAAGCAATGGCTGTCCATGAAAAAAATGAAGATCAATTATGTTAATTATGTGAATATTCTAGGTAATTCAAAGTCCATTTTGAAGTTTAGATTAAGCTCTTCAATTTAGCTGTCTAAAGCGTTATGAGGATGCATGCTTTCCCTCCTTTTATGTTAAGTAGAACTAAACAGAAGGATATGTTAGTATTTAGTTATTTTTCATAATATTCATAAATATTATGTTAGAACCTCAAATTACAGCACATATTTAAACTATTTTTTAATTCATAAATAAAAGTGTATCTAAAGATTAAATGATTTATTATTTGACTATTACCCAATATCCAAGATATCTATAACCATTATGCTTCATATTTCCTTCATTACAATGTAAAATAAATTGGAAAATTATGTCCTTCAATTTTGTCCCATCAAAAGTCATAAGTTTATTTATATCTATACATCTAAATAATTCCAATTGTTGGTATTTTTTAGGAGAAAACTGAACATATAATTTCAGATTTATATTTAGCTATGCTTGCATAATAATTTAAAATGTTTTTTAAAAAGTCATAGCAATATAAATGCCTACAAGTAGGAATTTGATATAGAATACTACAGAAAAACAGTATCTATGTATGTATCTACAAACACACACTGGCACACTGATCAGAAATAATAAAAGTGGCTTTTTTTCTGGATAGTGGAATCACAGGAAGTGTTAAAAATTTTCTGTGTGCCTTGCAATAAGTTATAAATTTTCTTCTTATATGTATAACTTTTATAATTAAAAAAAGACATTATTCAGAAAAAAAATCAATGTTTAACTGTAAAAGAATACTTAGATAGCTCTCCCCAGAATTTTTTTTTTTATTCTACAAAATTTCATTATTCAAAGCTTGGACTAGAACATTAAGTACCAGGCCATTTCCTAAGAGCTATCAGAAGAAAAGTATGTTTAGCAAAATTACTTCCATTCCAAGTAATCATACAAGCCAAAGAAAAGGAATTTTCTTTGGTTTCCCATCATCACAACTGTAAATTAAATTCTCTTTTCCTTTTGTTTCTTTTTTTAGATATCTGTTTTGTTTCTGTGTAGCTTAGAAGAAGATTGTTTTGTGTGAATGTCTCATCTCTATCGGAACTCTAAGAAATTAAAGGAAGAATCGGTAAAGTTGGCACAAAAACAAATGAAATTCATTCCTTTAGTCCTTTTGTTGACTGTAATTGTCTAGCCCATCTATATTTTTCTTGTTCTTATGCTGAAATTCTTCACCTTCCCAGTTTTTATTGCCTCTGCTACCTGTGAGACAGATTGTCCTTCTTAGACCCTCATTGTGAGGAGAAAAGGATTTGCTATCATAGGTAATAGTACCAGCAGGAAAGTTGCTTTCATTTCTGCTGAAGTGTTTCTGAATCTGAGGTAAAGGAAATGATGGCTCTCTTGTTCTAGTGCTTTGCTTTATTTCTTTTCTTTCTCCTTGATTAAAAATAAAGTTCTATAAGTGGCTACTTAGTTCTTTAAGTAGTTACTTTCCTACTGATCCTCAAATGGGAGTCTTCAACAGTGTAATCTCTCTGTGGGTAATGTAACACCAACATACATAGAGATGGCCCTGATTTACAAAGGTTTGAATTACAAGGTTTCAACTTTATATGGTGTAAAAGGGATATGGATTCAGTAGAAAATGCATTTCAAATTTTGACTTTTGCTCTTTTCTGGGGCCAGTGCTGTGCAGTATGATTCTCTCATGACGCTGAGCCGTGGCAGAGAGCTGTAGCTCCCAGTCGGGCATGGGGATCATGAGGGTGAACAACTGACACATTTACAACCATTCTGTACCCATACAGTCATTCTGTTTTTCACTTTCAGTATAGTATTCAATAAATTGCATAAGACATTTAACATTTTATTATGAAATAAGCTTTGTGTTAAATGATTTTGCCCGACTGTAGGCTACGAAACTGTTCTGAGCACGTTTAAGGCAGGTTAGGCTAAACTATGATGTTCAGTAGGTTATGTGTATTAGATCCATTTTCAACTTACAGTATTTTCATTTTACAATGGGTTTATTGAAATGTAACCCTGTCATAGTCAAGGAAGATCTGTAGATAGATAAATGTAGGTAGATGATAGATGATAGATAGATAGATAGATAGATAGATAGATAGATAGATAGACATGCCGATATAGGGATAGGGATAGCGAAAGCTATATCACACACCTATACAAACACACATGTACACACACCCTAGAGATGGACTTTACTAGCAAAGATCTCAACTTGAAATTATTTAATGTACCATTTTCCAAAATATGCACTGCTAAAAACTGCACAGAAAAATGGTAGCTGAAAAGATCCACTGACACAATAATAGACATAAGAAATCAACAAGATGATGGGTGTAAGTTTAATATATAAAGAGAAAACCAGAATAAAATAATACAACAGCATTCTTATGTATCAACAAAAAACAAACAAAATGCCCAAAACCGTACTGAAGTTACAGACCTGTGTAGAAAGGGAGATGTGTCAATGAGGCTTCTTGTTCAACTGTAGACTCCAACAGTTACAAGGATTGAAACAATAAAAACCCTGATAGCAACAGAATGCCTAGAAGACCACACCCCACATATCCCCCCACTTCCCTGCCCATAATTGGGGGTGGGCTGAACACATACTGATCCCTCCCCTATGATCACATGCTCTCTGCCTGCTCACTTGCACGTACCCCGTGAACCTCTCCCTATGAAACTCTAGTTGTTTATCTTGTAGGTGGAGAGGTCAGTTGTTAGGGCAACTGAATTTCTTCAGCAACACTGCTGGCAAATCCAGCCAGGAGCTGTGCTTCTGATTTGTCCAGTCCCCTTGGGATTCTCTGGGTTGGAACATTTGGCCATAGTAGTGTGCTAAGGCTTACCCATTTTTTTTCCCTGAGTTAACAGCTATGATAGATCATTCAGTAACATGTATTTAGGGAACTTCAGGATTTGTATAAGATTATTAGTTGTAATATTCTACATAGAATAAGTAATAAGCTGCTAATAAAAATTAGCAATAGTTTTTTGGGGGGGAACTAAGAAAACAGCATAGTAGGAGGACCCTTGGCCCATCTCATCCTTCAAACATAACTAGATAAGTATCACATCATTCTTAAAATGCAAGAAATCAACCTGAGGACTGACAAAACAGACTCTATAACTAGAGAGAGAGAAGAAGCCACATCAAGGAAGGTAGGAAGTGTGGAGATGTGGTTTGGTACTGAGGGGGGCAAGGAGGGAGCTCTAGTCATGGAAAGAGCTAAGAGAGAGTGGAGCACACAGAAATACACACAAGGAGAACACTACCCCAAAGCTATTGGCAGCAAAAACAAGAGGGGCTGATTTTCATGAGTTTTTGCAACCAGAGGGATTGGAAGACTGGAGTTTCAAAGGTGAGTGGGCTTGGCTGGAATAGAGACCTGAGGGCGCTGCCCTATTTGTGGAAAGAAGGCAGGCAAAGAACTCCTGGGTAGATAGCACAATCTGAGGATTGCCTAGAAGGTGCATGGGGAGAGACTGTTCACACTTCTTGGAGGACTTCTGTGAGAGGTGATGTTCAGAGTCACCTCTCAGGGAACAAAAGAGCTAGTGGGTACCATTTCCCCCCCAGCCCCTCAATATCAGTGCAGAGCCACCTGCCAAGGGCAGCTTGGCCCAACACTGGCTGCCTAGCTTGCTTGTTCTAAGTCCTACAACCCTGTCCTCTGGCACAACTGCTCTTCTTGGTCAAATCTGCAATAGCCCCAGGGTGGCAAAACCCTCCCCCCAGAAGACCAGTGCAGACCGCAGAGCACACCATGTCCCTAAAGCCTGGTGTTTTAAAAGTCAGTAGGCTTTGGTGGGATAGAGCCCAGATGGCACATTGCTGCTCCTGGAGAGCAGGCAGGCAAACAACCAGAGGCAGATGTGTGAAAACAGTGATCAGAAATTAGCCTGGGACTCACAGTGGGGAGATCATTCACTCTTCTTGGACTATTTCCCTGAGAGCAACAAGCACAGAGACCCCTCTCAGGGAACAAAGGAGCAGGCTGGTGCCATTTCCCTCCCCTGTTCCTCAGCATAAACACAGAACCACCTTCAGTAAACCACATAGCTGCCTAACCTGCTTACACCAAGTCCTGCCCCCTTGTGCTCTGCAGGTGCTGCTTTTCTCAGGCAAGTATGCCTAAGAACCAGCGCAGCGGGACCCATCCCCAGAAGGCCAGCACAAACCCGCACACACACCACACCTCCCAACTAGAGAGTTCTGCAAGGCTTTAGTTCTAGTGGAAGTAGCACCAGGTCTCATTTAAAAAGCAGACAGAGCACACCTAGTTAAAACTCCCCACACTCCAGGGGTGCCTGGGTGGCTCAGATGGTTAAGCGTCAGCCTTCGGCTCAGGTCATGATCACAGGGTCCTGGGATTGAGCCCCGCATCGGGCTCCCTGCTCAGCAGGGAGCCTGCTTCTCCCTCTCCCACTCCCCCTGCTTGTGTTCCCTCTCTCACTGTGTCTCTCTCTGTCAAATAAATAAAATCTTTAAAAAACAAAACAAAACAAAACAAAACAAAACAAAAATCTCCCCACACTCCAGCCAAGGTCCAAACACTGCCCACTGCAAGTAAGGAGAGCATCTGGGCTCTCCCAGCCCAGATGACTGGGCTGAAGGATAGAGCAGCCAAAACACAGCAGCAGAGGGCATGCAGCACACACCAGAGACACTCCCTGAAGTGCCAGGCCCAGGATCACTATATGAGCTATTATTCTTCATAAAGTAATTACTCTCAGGAGCAGGAAATATAACAGGTTTTTCTAACACAGAGAAGAAGACAGAGGCATAGACAAAATGCCAAGATAGAAGAATTCATCCCAAATGAAACAACAAGATAAAGTCATGGCCAGAGATCTAATTGAAACAGATATAAGTAATATGCCTGATGGAGAATCTAAAGCAACAATCATAAGGATACTCATTTGGGTTGAGAAAAGAAAGGAAGACTTCAGGGAGACCCTTACTGCAGAGATAAAAGAGTTAAAAAACAATCAGTCAAAAATGACTGAGCTTTGAAACAGACTGGATAAAATGAACATAAGGATGGAAGAAACAGAAGAATGAGTAAGTGATATAGAAGATAAAATAATGGAAAATAATGAAGCTGAACAAAAGAGAGAAAAAATAATTATGGAAGATGAAAATAACTTCGGGAACTAAGTGATTCCATCAAACCTAATAAAATTCATATTATTGGAGTCCCTGAAGAAAAAGAGAGAGAAAAGAGGGCAAAAAATTTATTTGAGGAAATAATAGCTGAAAACTTCCCTAATCTGGGGAAGGAAACAGACATCCAAATCCAAAAGACCCAGAGAATTCCCATCAAAATAGACAAAAACAGGCCAACACCAAGACATGTTGTAATTAAGTTTGCAAAATACAGCAATAAATAAAAAAATCCCAACAGCAGTAAGACAAAAGAAGTCCCTATCTTACAAGAGAAGACCCATAAGGCTAACTGCAGATCTCAGCCTTCAGCTCAGGTCATGATCCCAGGGTTCTGGGATGGAGCCCCGCATCGGGGTCCCTGCTCAGCGGGAAGCCTGCTTCTCCCTCTCCCACTCCCCCTCCTTGTGTTCCCTCTCTCGCTGTGTCTCTCTCTCTCAAGTAAATAAAATCTTAAAAAAAAAAAAAAAACAAGGCCCATCTATCTATATGCTGCCTACATGAGACCCATGTTAGAACTAAAGACACCCGCAGATTGAAAACGAAGGGATAGAGAAACACTTATCATGCAAATGGATGTCAAAAGAAAGGGTAACAATACTTATATTGAACAAACTAAACTTTAAAACAAAGACTGTAGGGGCACCTGGGTGGCTCAGTTGGTTAAGCATATGCTTTCGGCTCAGGTCATGATCTCAGGGTCCTGGGATCAAGCCCTGTGTCAGCTTTCTGCTCAGAGGGGAGTCTGCTTCTCCCTCACCCTCTGCCCCTCCTCCTCTCTCTCAAATAAATAAATAAAATCTTTAAAAAATTAAAAAAAAAATAAAACAAAGACTGTAAAAACAGATGAAGGGTACTCTACTATAATAAAGGGGAAAATCCAACAAGAAGATCTAAAAATTATAGATATTTATGCCCATAACTTGGGAGCACCCAAATATAAAACAATTAATAAATATAAAGGAACTAATTGATAATAATACAATAATGGTAGGGGACTTTAACACCCTACTTAAATCAATGGACAGATCATGTAAGCAGAAGATCAACAAGGAAACAGTGGTTTTGAATGACACACTGGACCAGATGGACTTAACAGATATATTCAGAACATTTCATCCTAAGCAGCAGAATACACATTCTTTTCAAGTACACATGAGATATTCTCCAGAATAGATCACATAGTGGGTCACAAATCAGGCCCCAACAAGTACAAAAAAAATAAAAAATAAAAATCATTCCATATTTTCTGACCACAATGCTATGAAACTTGAAATCAACCAAAAGACAAAAATTGGAAAGACCAAAAATACATGGAGGTTAAACAACGTGCTAGTAAAAAATGAATGGGCCAACGAGGAAATCAAAGAAGAAATTTTAGAAAAGTTCATGAAAACAAATGAAAATGAAAACACAACAGTCCAAAACCTCTGGGATGCAGCAAAAGTGGTCATAAGAGGGAAGTATATAGCAATCAGACTTTCTTCAAGAAGCAAGAAAGATCTCAAATAAGTAACCTAACACCTAAAGGAGCTGCGAAAGAACAATAAATGCAGTGTAAAGCCAGTAGAAGAAGGGAAATAATAAAGATTAGAGCAGAAATAAATGATATAGAAACAAAAAGCCCAGTAGAACAGATAAACTAAACTAGGGGCTGGTTGTTTGCAAAAATTAATAAAATTGACAAATCCCTAGACAGTCTTATCTAAAAGAAAATAGAAAGGACCCCAAGAAATAAAATCACAAACGAGAAAGGAGAAATAACAACCAACACCACAGGAATACAATTATAAGAGACTATTATGAAAAACTATATGCCAATAAATTGGATAAACTGGAAGAGATGGATAAATTCCTAGAAATGTATAAACTGCCAACACTGAAACAGGAAGAAGTAGAAAACTTGAACAGATGATAACTAGCCAAGATATTGAATCAGGAATCAAAAATCTCCCAAGAAACAAAAGTCCAGGGCTAAATAGCTTCACAGGGGAATTCTATTGAACATTTAAAGAAGAGTTAATGCCTAGTCTTCTCAGACTATTCTAAAAAATAGAAATGGAGGGAAAACTTCCACATTCATTCTATTAGACCAGCATTCCCTAATACCAAAACCAAAAACTCTACTAAAAATTAGAACCACTTGCCAATATCCCTAATGAACATGGATGCAAAAATTCTCAGCAAATCGAATCCAACAGTACAGGAAAAGAATCATTCGCCACGATCAATAGGATTTATTCCTGGGCTGCAAGGGTGGTTCAATATTTACAAATCAATCAATGTGATACACCACATTAATAAAAGAAAGGATAAAAACCAAACGATACTCTCAATGGAGACAGAAAATGCATTTGACAAAGTACACCATCCATAATAAGAACCCTCAACAAAGTAGTGATAGAGGGAACATACCTCAACATAATAAACACCATATATGAAAAACCCACAGCTAATATCATCCTCAATGGGGAAAAACTGACAGCTTTTCCTCTATGGTCAGGAACAAGACAGGGATATCCACTCTCACCACTGTTTTGTTTTTTTTTGTTTTTTTTTTAAGATTTTATTTATTTATTTGAGAGAGAGAGAATGAGAGACAGAGAGCGTGAGAGGGAGGAGGGTCAGAGGGAGAAGCAGACTCCCTGCCGAGCAGGGAGCCCGATGCAGGACTCGATCCCGGGACTCCAGGATCATGACCTGAGCTGAAGGCAGTCGCTTAACCAACTGAGCCACCCAGGCGCTCTCCACTCTCACCACTGTTACTTAACATAGTCCTGGAATCCTAGCCACAGCAATCAGACAACACAGGGGAATAAAAAGCATTCAAATGAGCAAGGAAGAAATAAAACTTTCAGTATTTGCAGATTTAGAAAACCTAAAAGGCTTCACTAAAAAATTGCTACAAGTAGTACACAAATTCAGTAAAGTTGCAGGATACAAAATCAATGTACAGAAATCTGTTGCATTTCTATACACTAATAATGAAGCAGCAAAAAGAGAAATCAAAGAATCAATCCCATTGACAATTGCACCAAAAAACATAAAATTCCTAGGAATAAACCAAACCAAAGAAGTAAAAGATCTGTACTCTGAAAATTGTAAAACATGGATGAAAGAAACTGAAGATAACACAAAGAAATGGAAAAACATTCCAGGCTCATTGATTGGCAGAACAAATATTGTTTAATGTCTATATTACCCAAAGCAATCTACACATTTAATGAAATCCCTATCAAAATACCAACACTTTTCCCAGAGCTAGAACAAACAATCCTAAAATTTGTATGGAACTACAAAAGACCCCAAATAGCCAAAGCAATCTTGAAAAGAAACGCAAAGCTGGAGGCATCACAATTCTGGACTTCAAGTTCTATTACAAAGCTGTAGTGATGAAGACAGTATGGTGCTGGCACAAAACAGACACATAAATCAATGGAACAGAATAGGAAACCCAGAAATGAACCCACAATTACATGGTTAATTAATCTTCAACAAAGCAGAAAAGAATATCCAATGGAAAAAAGACAGTCTCTTCAACAAATGGTGTTGGGAAAACTGGACAGCTACATGCAAAAGAATGAAACTGGACCACTTTCTTACACTATGCACAAAAATAAATTCAAAATGGATTATAGACCTAAATGTGAGACAGGAAATTTTTAAAATCCTAGAGGAGAAGATGACAGTAACCTTTTGACATTGGCCATAGCAACTTCTTACTAAATATGCCTCCTGAAGCAAGGGAGACTAAAGCAAAAATAAACTATTGGGACTTCATCAAAATAAAAAAACTTCTGCACAGCAAAGGAAACAATCAACAAAACTAAAAGGCAATCTACGGAATGGGAGAAGGTATTTGGGAGAAGGATTACATATCTGATAAAGGGTTAATATCCAAAATCTATAAAGAACTTATTAATCTCAACACCCACAAAACAATAATTCAATTAAGAAATGGACAGAAAACATGAACAGACTTTTATCCAAAGAAGATATGCAGCTAGCCAACAGACAAATGAAAAGATGCTCAACATCACTCATCGTCAGGGAAATACAAATCAAAACTACATTGAGATATCACCTCACACCAGTCAGAATGGCTAAAATTAACAACATAAGAAACAACAGGTGTTGGTGAGGACAAGGAGAGAGGGGAAGCTTCTTACACTGTTGGTGGGAATGCAAACTGGTGCAGCCATTCTGGAAAACAGTATGGCGGTTCCACAAAAAGTTAAAAATAGATCTAGGCTATGATCCAGCAACTGCATTACTATGTATTTACCCAAAGGATACGAAAATAGTAATTCGAAGGGATACATGCACCCTGATGTTTATAGCAGCGTTACCAACAATAGCCAAATTATGGGAAGAGCCCAAATGTCCATCAACTAATGAATAGATAAAGAAGAAGTGATCACTCAACCATTAAAAAGTATGAAATCTTGCCATTTGTAATGACGTGGATGGAGCTGGAGTGTATTATGCTCAGCGATATAAGTCAAAGAAAGACAAATACCATATGATTTCACTCGTATGTGGAATTTAAGAAACAAAACAAATGAACATGGGGGAAAAAGAAGAGAGGAAAACTAAGAAACAGACTCTTAACTGTAGAGAACAAACTGATGGTTATGGGAGGGGAGGGGGGGATGGGCTAAATGAGTAACGGGGATTAAGGAGGGCACTTGTGATGAGCACCAGGTGTTGTATGTAAGTGTTGAATCACTAAAATCTACACCTGAAAATAATATTACACTGTATGCTAACTAAATGGAATTTAAATAAAATCTCGGAAAGAAAAAAATTAGTAGTAGCTTCAATAAATCAAATTTCTGTCATGTAAACAATGACTATTAGGAGACAGTTCTTCATAGATTTCTTATATTTCTGCATGTTTTTAAGAAAATACATTAACTGCCTTTGTTTCATATTATTTTTTTCTAGGATTTTTGTGTAGTGAACTGTCTTAGAAGATAGAGATAGTGTCTCTCTCCAGAACAAAAGTCAGGCATGCTTACGGTCCATTAGAAAAGATTGAGGTTTCTAAGTTCAGTGTTCCTTTCCTGTAGCCCAACCCACTACAGGTACAGGAGTTGTCTGCATATTTTTGAAATGCCGTGTGAATATTGGGGAGTAGGAAACAGGCACAAGAGAATGTTACAGATATGCTGGCCATTGCAACTGCTGAGATTGGAAGCATCCTTTGTCTCTGACCCAGGAGTCTCATGTCTTATGTCTTCAGCACTTACAAAACTTTGGCAGGCTGATATGTAACTTGCAAACAGTGTAAAATCTCAGATCCTTCAAATCTTGACATGACTTATATAGAAGAAAACAAAATGAAAATTAGAGTCAGAGATATTAATAAGAACAAATCTGTGAAATAAGCACTTAATATGCAATATAATTGTTTATATAAAGTTTTAAAGTAGCCAAAACTTACTATATATGTTTTATTTGCATATATACATATATAGTGAATGTATAAAATTACTCATGCATGTGCTAGACACCCAAGGCCACATACAGATAGAGCAGGATCAGAAAAGAATACCTAGGAAATTTTTAATGCAGTTTTTAATAGTTTGTAACAGTTTTTAAGAAAGAACAAATCTGGAGGACTTTGGTTTCTTGTCTGACATATAAAGAGATGGGAAGCCGTCATTCCTACCCTCACAACAGGAAAAAAGCTGAACAAATGGAAAATCAACAACTCTTCTCAGGAAATTGAGGTCACAGGAGAAACTGCCGCCACAAGAATTGGAGAAACAGGTGAATAGAGAATCGCAGTTTATTTGGAATAGAAGCCCAGGAGCAGAGCCTGTTGCTGGAGACAGCACTAGAAGGAACACTCAAACTCTAATTGATGGATTTCTGGATGCTTAGTGATCTGGAGAGTTAAGATCTGGGGAGGGTAGTCTTGGGGAGTGAGTCTTTAGGAGGGTTCAAAATACCTATTCGAATGGCCAAAATCTGAAACACTGGCAACACCAAATGGAGAAGATGGAGTAAGAGCTCTCATTCATTGCTGGTAGGAATGCAGTATGGGATAGCCACTTTAGAAGACAGTTCAGTGCTTTCTTACAAAACTAAACATATTCTTACCATATGATCCAGCAACTGGGCTCCTTGGTATTCACCCAAAGGGCTTAAAAACATTTCCACACAAAAAGCTGCCCATGGATATTTATAGCAGCTTTATTCATAATTGCAAAAATTTGGAAGCAATCTTGATGTCCTTCTGTAGTGAATGGATAAATAAACTATGCATCCAGACAATGGAAGATTATTCAATGTTAAAAAGAAATGAGCTCTTAAGCTACGAAAACGTATGTTGGAAATGTAGGTGCATATTACTAAGTGAAAGATGCCAATCTGAAAAGGCTTCAAACTGTATGATTCTAGACATTCTAGAAACAGGAAAACTAAGGAGACAGTAAAAGATCAATGGGCTGCCAGGATGGAGGGTGGTACGAAGAGTCAGAGCACAGGGAATTTTCAGGACGGTGAAAGTATTCTAATACCATAACAGTGGATATATGCCATTCCATATTTGTCCAAACCCATCAAATCTACAACACCAAGAGTGAACCCTAATGTAAACTATGGACTTTGGATATTTATGATGTGTCAAAATAGTTTCATCAGTTGTAAAAGTGCACCATTCTGGCAGGGGATGTTGATAATGAGGGAGGCTATGCATGTGTGGGGCAGGAGAACTCTGAGAACTGTATGCTTTCCACTCGACCTGCTGGGCACCTAAAACCGTCCTAACTAATAACATCTTTTAAAAACAAACAAACTGAAGCCTTGGGAGCTGGGATGGCTCTTCATAGACGTGAGGGGATGTATTTTTGAACATTCCCCAATGACAAGTATTGGTCACAGACAGTCTCTGAGAAATTGTCTAATTTGGGGCAAAGCAGTGTCCTTTCACCACTGACAGTTGTAAGGGGGGCTAAGTTGTGGGCATAGCCTTTCTAGCTGGGGTGTGAGTGCTTCAGTGTTTCTAAGAGGCACAGCATAGCTGCCATTACAGTGGGTTTTCTTTATTTTAGGAAGAGCTTTGGAGTAATAGAAGCCTCGAGGATCTTCAACTGGTATTCCACAAGAAAAATAAAACTTAACATGTACATAATATTGTTGTCCATTCCACAAGTATTTATTGAGCCTGACAGACATTGTGCTGCACAATTTATGTTGAAATCAATATTCACTCTGGGTATTACAACTATCTTTGTTACATTAGAACTTAATTGGGATAAAATAGCTTCGATGATGAGCTAAAAAAATGTTCTGTATATACTAATGACACCTTTTTACTTAATATTAATGAAAAGATGTAAATATAATTACCAGGAGAATTTTTCTAGTGGTTTCATTAATCACTTTTAGCTTTATATTCATGTATTTTAAAGGTAGTCATTTTATTTAAAAAGTCACATATTCTTTCTAACTAAATTTTCCTGTTATCTTTTGTCGTTGCTTTGTTGTCAGGAGGACCATGTTGACCTATGGACTTGTATTCTCAAAAAAAAAAAAAAGGTGAGGGGGCTGGGAGAGGCACTATTTTCAGCTCAGTTGGCAGGTCATTACTTTACTTTTGGGAATCAGACCTTGCTGGGGCGACAAATCCTTTCCTTTTTATTGTACTTGATACCAGGCTGGGTTTGTTCTTCATCTGGTACTGTGATATACTGTCCTGCTGACTCTGCAGCAGCTGTTACTGCTTTAAGAGAGAGCAATTGTGTATTTAATCTCTGTGTGTTCAATTGTGTACTTGGCATGTCCACAGTCAGGGATACTTAAAGATATATTTTGGAGTTGTGGCTTTGGAATTTTGAAATGTTTTTAGGTAGTACCCACCAATTTATTTAGCCTTTTCTTTTTTTTTTTAAGACTTTATTTACTTATTTGACAGAGAGAGACCCAGTGAGAGAGGGAATACAAGCAGGGGGAGTAGGAGAGGGAGAAGCAGGCCTCCCACTGAGCAAGGAGCCTGATGCAGGGCTCGATCCCAGAACCCTGGGATCATGACCCGAGCTGAAGGTAGACACAACGACTGAGCCACCCAGGCACCCCGTATTTAGCCTTTTCTTGAT
Organism: Mirounga angustirostris; assembly: GCF_029215605.1. Classification (NCBI taxonomy): domain Eukaryota; kingdom Metazoa; phylum Chordata; class Mammalia; order Carnivora; family Phocidae; genus Mirounga; species Mirounga angustirostris. Next base: position 141,180,066 of record NW_026991710.1, on the reverse strand, counting down.
GTTACCCCAGATTTGAAAGGATTTTGTTTAATTTGTGTTTAGTTTATTATGAACTAATGATAGAGATATGGATTTCATGCAAACTTCATGGATATTTTTATTCTGAAATTACCTCCCCTAAGGGATGATGAAACTCTTCTTTTAAAATATTCTGGTTGAGGGGCGCCTGGGTGGCTCAGATGCTTAAGTGTCTGCCTTCGGCTCAAGTCATGATCCCAAGGTCCTGGGATCGAGCCCCATATCAGGCTCCTGACTCAGCGGGGAGTCTGCTTCTTCCTCTCCCTGTGCCTCTCCCACTGCTCATGCTCTTTCTCTCTCTGTATCTCTGTGTCTCAAATGAATAAATAAAACCTTTAAAAAATAAAATAAATTTAAAACATTCTGGTTGAAGTAATTGATTTTTTTTAAAAAATGGGATCTTATTAGTCTAGAAGAGAGGGGAAGTTGAGATAAATCTCTGAATATGACCAGGAACATTGTGTCTATGTTGGCAAGCAAGGTTCACTTTCCAATTTGTCTAAATAGAGTAATGGGTGTAGCAGGAGGAATTTAGTTCAGGTTCTACTCAGAAATTCATTATTGTAATTTTTTAATAATACTCAATATAAAATCTTCAAACTATATGAAAATCTGTGTTAAAAAGGAAACCTCATGATACCCCCTCAGCAATTTTTAGGGTTATTTACTATTAAAAATTTGGTCTGTATCAATATACATTTGATAAGGCATATATGTGAGTATGTTTGTCAATGTATTTTCTGATTTAGAATGGGATATATAATTTTCTTCTTCAACTCAAAATTTTCATTTTACATTATATTGTGATCTCATATCCACATTCTTTTAAATAACTGCATAATATTTTACATTATGATTTATAACTTCCTTATTGGTTGTTTCATTAATTTATTCAATATTTGTATACTACTTTATACTCAGCACTGAAAAAATAGTAAACAAGATAGAAAACCCTCTGCCTTCACATAGTTTCTATAAAGGGAAGATATATGACAAATAACTTTTAAAATATTTATTTATTAATGGACATAAATGTTTTTAATTTTCCCCAATTACAAACAATGCTACAATGAATAAAATTATCCATTTCATCAACATGTATGAAAATACCTGTAATACAAATTCTTAGAGGTAGAATTGCTGGGAATATACATTTTAGAGATAAAATATTTTTTAGGGAAAAATCAAATAACATCTTCGTTAATGCATTTTCAAAGAATTTTTTAAAAACTTTTGCCTTTGAAGAGATGTTTTAATGTATAATTTGTTTAGTGGTAGTCAGTTTCTTGATAGTATTTCCCCCCCCCCCCGGGATAACAGTTTAGTAAGAACATCTTTCATGTTTTTAAATGGTAAATAAGTATAAACTTGAAAGTACTACTCTTAAATTATTTTAATGTAAAGTTTAATGACAAACAGATTTCACTTGATGTAAATTCATGTGAGTTAGCCTGAAAAAGGGTATAAATTAGTACATTTCAAAAATGAAAATACTGTAAGATTTAGCAACATATTTTGAAGGGCAAAGAGCTCATCAGTAACTTTATTGACAAGGAACACAAGATCTGGTTATAGTTAGTCCTTAAATCAAAATTGTCTTTTCTTAGATTGCAGTCTAAGATCTGAATCACTTCAAATAAAGTCAGCAAGTTAGTATCAATGCTTTGTGGTTTTTAGAGCACTAAAATGGATGACTATAAATAGATTAGTAATAATAAAATTTCAAAAAAGAATGACTGGTAATTTCATACTGGCAGACAGAGGGCATGAGGAAAGCACTTATTATTTCCTAAATGCTCCCCACTAGTCTAAAACTTGAAATTCACTTTGCACTATAAGATACGACTTTTATTTAATGATGATTTTCAAAGATGAGGCATTTTCTTTAACTACCCATATATTATGTAATATGTAGATGTTTCTATTACTTTGAAAATAATATCAAATACCAGGTCATTTTTAGGAGAATAGATTTTGATGGATGGAAAAAATGAAAAATAAGAGAGCTGTGAATACTTAAGCTGACACAAGAAACACTGGAGTCTGAAGTCACCATCCAACTCTGACCTTGTTACTCTCCTCAGATTCCGTTTATCAGTCTTCTGTTGCCAGTTTCTACCTACTCCCAACTCCTAAAACCCTTCCCATGTTCCTTCTGGAAGCCATAGTCCATCATCAGCAAAACTCCCTGTATCTTGAAACACGTTTCTGAATTTTCCAGTCTCATGCTCCAATGGACGAAATACAAAGAACACAGCTTGTCTTATAGCCTTTGTAGGAGGTACCTCATTCTCCTAGAGAGAGGGTGAAAGTCATCCCTATACTTCATTCTCTCCTTGCTAAAAACCTTCAGCATTAACTATCATGTTATGAGATTATACCACATAGTACAGTTTTATTTTGAATTCCCATTCCCAAATAAACTTGTCCTGTATCCTACTTCAGCCTAAGTTGTTCTATGGCAACACATACTCATGATATCATTGTAAATAACTTCAAATTCTGTATAGTCCAAAATTTATGTATCTGCTATATTCTATCAGTACCTCCTATTTTTTCCCCTCCTTTACTCAATTACCTTGGCTCAGACAATTTTTATTTAAACTGGAAATCTCAATTTTATTGTCATAATTCTATGCACTGCCCCTCACTCCCTTTACATCTTCTCTCCTCTCCCTACTAACTTCAAAGTTATGTTCAATCATCACAATCAGTCCCTTGCATGTTGTTGATTCCCTTGCCTCACCTGCTCCCTTGTCCTCAAATTCAAAAGCTTTGTTACTCCCAATTTCCACATAACCTATGCCTGCTCCCATGTGGCTAAATCTGGTTGGAGTTTGCAACAATTCTCACTTTAAGTTTATGTCCGTGGCCTCAAGTGGCCCTAATGCAACCATACTGTACTTCCCCAGTCAATATTTTTTCATACTCTCAGGTGATAATTTTACTCTCTTCTCTTCTCAAGCTTATGAGACCTTCTCCATCATCCTCACTCTCAGATTGTGATGTTATTTTGGGTTCACAGAAAGTTAAAGTAACCATAAGAGATGGAAACTCTAAGAAAAAACAACAACAAAATTCTAGAAATCAAAAACACAGTAACAGGAGTGAAGAATAATTTCAGTATACTTATCAGTAGACGACATAGCCAAGGAAACAATCAGAGATCTTACAGGTAAGTCAATACAAATTTCCCGAACTAGAGGCAATGAGAAAAAGAAAATAAATAATGGAGAGAAAAAACAAACAAATAAACAGAACAAAGCATCCAAGAAGTATAGGATGGCTCTGATAAAGTTGTCCTTCCCCCACACCCCAGAAGATGTAGGGAAATGTTCTGAGTTTATTTCATAAGGGCTACTTTTTCTCTTCTCTTGCCAGAGACAATAGAATCATTCGCAGCTTTTTATCCTGAGATTCTAGTAAGGTTCCTGGACTTAACACTCGCCAAAGTGTGGGGGCCCTCTTCTCTCCAGCTATTCCACACTCAGCGTCCAGAAACTTAGCAAAATGACCCCTTAAGTGTTCCTCCCGGTTTAAGCGCCAGCAGCTCCTGTTCGGTACGCAGACCTCAGCTGCATCTCTCTGAATGAGGCTTTCTGGATTTCGGGGTGGTACTTTGTTCTGACACCTCATTTTACTGTTCAGTCTAAGAAAAAGCATTGATTTTCAGTTTATTCAGCTTTTTCTTGTAACAAGGAAAAGGAACATTTACTTCCAAGTTCTTTACGTGTCGGAACTGAAACCAGAAGTCCGATACTTTTTTTTTTTTCTTTCTCTATACATATTTAATCAAAAGTAATTTTTTTAACCAACATGGCAAATATTGGGTGAGTTTCTAATTACCTTCAGAAAACGTGGCCTTTTTCCTGAAGCCTATCTAATTTCTGAAATAATTTTTTACTGTTGGCATTTTTTATGACATAATTACATGAGTTTATTATTGCTGTTGTAATACATTGCCACAAAGTAGGTGGCTTAAACAATGCAAATTTATTATCTTATAATTGTGTGGGTCAGAAGTCTGGCTGAAAGACTTCTCACTAGGCTGAAATCAACGTGTTGCCAATGCTGCATGCATTCCTTTCTGGAGGCTCTAGGGAGAATCTGTTCCCTTGCTTTTCCCTATTTTTTGAGGTTAATCACATTCAATGTCTCATGGTCCCTTTCCTTCATCTTCAAAACCAGCAATGATGAATTGAGTTCTCCTCACAACACATCTATGTTCCCTCTTCCTCTTATGGATCCTTGTTGATAGCATTGGATCCATCTGCATAATTAAAGATAATCACCTCATCTAAACTTCATTAGTAATCTTAATTCTATCTGCAACATTAATTCCCCTTTACATGCAAGGTAAAATCTTCACAGGTTCCAGGGATTAGGATGTAGATATCATTGAAAGGCCATTATTCTGTCTACCACATATATAAATAAATTTTAATTATTTAGGAATAATGAAAGGAAACTGCAGTGAGAACAACCATCATAAGAGGGGCTATTTTAAAATGTTTCTAAGGCTGCTCTGACCTGTTCTCATAAAAAATAATTTAACTCTTTACATCAGTTCTTTTTATTTTTATAACTTTTGCTCATTTAACTGAAATGACAATATCATTGAAAAAACTGTGATCCTTGGATTGCCAATTTTCTTTTTTTCTAAACAATTTCAGTGAATTACAAAAAAGAACACTTTACAGTGGATTCAGGATGGGGCTCAAATTCCAGCAATACAAAATATTTATTTAGGCACTATTTCCTTGCTAAGATCTAGATTTTTAACCTAAAGGTAACAAAACATTCCTCTGAGGGTATCATGCCATATGGATAAGAAGAATTTAGATGTTGGCTCTCATCCTCCATATATAATAAAATAATTATATTCTTTGATTTTGATGTGGGCACGTAAGATATATCTTTCTACATAATTATTTTCTACAAATGTGTTTCAGGTTTATTAATTCTGATAGTTTGTCTTGTGGAAGTTGTGTAAGCTGTGCAGTTGTATGGTAATGAAAAGTCAAATCTCTGAGGACCTTGTTCTGTGATATGTGAAAGAAAAGCAGATGCCCCCCAAATCTACAGTGTTTTGGCACTTTTAGTCCTTTTCCAATATTCAGAGGTGAATTAGCTGTGTGGCCATGGTAACTTTTCCACACTTCCCTTCAACCATGTAATAGTGCAAGGTGACATTGATACCCACTCCTATGTACTGAAGACATGAAAAATTACAACTCTTAATATGAAGGGAAAGTATAAAATAGGAATATTTATTATAAAAATATATTTTTAAATTATATAACAAATATTGGGTAAATTTTAAGTGTTACAGTTAATTGTTTTCTACAACTGACACTATCATATTTATATTTCTAAAAAAACGCCCAAAATGTTGAAATTGATACTTACTAGACAAAGATAAACTTACTTTGTTAATACTTTGTGGACTATAGATAAATAATTTACTACATACAAATATGGGTTAATTCAATCATTCATTAAGAATATTTATCTTGTATTCTAAGCACAAAAAAAAATCATCATTCATTGAGTTTGAATTCTAATGAATGGTTAATTTTAAAACTTCATACAATATTAACAATGATATGTAAAAGAAATATTCAATCATTGCTATTGCTTTTCTATACTTATATTTGCAAACTGATTTGAAATTAAATGTGTCAAATATCAAAGTTAAAATTTACAGTGAGTGGATTTTCCTTCCTGTAATGAGAACTTTGCTCCTATTAGACCAGTCATCCTATAGAAAACATCTATGACTTGTGAAAAAATTATGAAAAACTAACCTTCTGAAAGCATTGGGGTTTGACCAAAGCACACCAAATAAAACCAATGAAATTAAATGGGGTCCTCCCCTGCCATTCAATTAGGGAGAAAATGAATTTGGAGTTTGAGATAAGCCAGCTTAACTGCTTGCTAAAGCAAAAAATATAAAAAAATAAAATAAAATAAAATGATATAAAATAATAAATAAAATGAATTTCAGTACAAAAGAAACAAAAGATCCTTCAGATAAAGGTTTCACACCCCAGTGCCTCCACAATAGCATATCATCTACTAATGTCCAGAATAGGCTTTGGAATTACTAGCCATAAAGATTAACAGGAAAATGTAAGTCATACATAAAAGAAAAGCCAATCAATGGAAACTGAAACTGAATGACACTGATACTGAATTTAAAGCACCTATAATAACTGCTCAAAGATGTATAGGTTAATGGACTTGTAATATATTTTTAAAAGAAATATCAAAAAAAGAAAAAAGAAAGAAAGAAAGAAAGAAAGAAAGAAGAAAGAAAGAAACTACAAAAAGAACCAGGTAGAAATATAAGACATAGTGCTGTATCAGAAATAGAAATAGTATCAGACAGAGTTAAGAGCAATTAAGAGATGACAGAAGACGAGTCAAATTGATAAATAGAAATCATTCAGTTGGGAAAAAAGAAAGAAGAGAAAAGTTTTAAAAATGAACAGAGTTCAGGGGCACCTGAGTGGCTCAGTCAGTTAAGTGTTTGACTCTTGGTTTGGCTCAAGTTGTGATCTCGCAGTTATGGGATGGAGCCCCGCATCAGGCTCTGTGCTGAACACAGTGTCTGCTTCCACTTCTCTCTCCCTCTTGCTCTCTCTCTCTTTCTCTCAAATAAATAAATAAAATCTTTTAAGAAAAACTATGAAAATGAGCAGAGTTCAGTTCTGTGGCTATAGGACGACATCAAATGGTAATTGGAATGCTACAAAGAGAAAAAAAAATGAAAAAAATACTTGAAATGAAAATATTTGAAAATTACCCATACTTGGCTAACTGAATCTTGCCAAGAAACAGACGAGTGAGTTTGGGAGTGAATTCTCCCACCAGTGAATCTTTTTGGTAAGTCTATAGTCCCAACCAACAGCTAAACTAGTTACAAGAGAGACCTTGAGGGAGAAGCATCAACTATGCAATGTCTGGATCTCTAACACTTTAAAAATAATAAATGTTTGGGTTTTTAAGGTGAAAAAATTGGGGGGAAATTCATTACATGCAATATATGACTAATGTATGTAATAAAATTGAAAGTAAAAGGATGGTGTGCTACAGCAAGTTCATATAATTTCCCAGATCCACTCAGCCATGGATTTTCTGCTTGACGTTACTGATGGATCACTGGGAACATCATGTAACACCAACAACATTCTTTAGCTCACAGAAGGTATGATTTAATCTTAATCATGCATTTTGTGATGAATTCTGTTTCGTCATCATTCCAATATTATATTTCTTAATATTATATTATTTTAGTTCTTATGAAATTTTTATTTACAGGCTCATTTTGTCAGAGAGGATTTATTCATTTTTGTGATTTTTTTGGTTATGTAGTTGGCTACCCAGGCTTTTATTCCTACATTTCAACACAAAACTGTCAGGGGTATTTCAGAGCTGTGCATGGATCTCATTTGATGCATTATTTTGTTTCTGGTCTGTAGATTCTATCTGCATCTTCTTCTGGGCCTTTGTCTCAATTGAGATTTCACAGTGCCTGAGTTTAAGTACTGAACATAATTCCAGTTTCCTATTTCTCATGGAGCACTCTCTCTGCTTTACAGCACCTGAATTCAACACTACTTTTGCAGTTTCTCAGAGTGGCCACATACTGTAGCTCCTAAACCAGGCTGCTTTTAGGAATAAGAAAGGGCACTATTAATAACTGTGTTTAAAAAAAAAAGTGTAAAAGTAAACTGTACCAAGTAAGCCAGAGTCCATAGATAAGCATAACTAGCACATGGTTTCAAAACCTCATTCTGCATCTATTCATTCCATCTACTTTTGTTTTCCTTTCCATGATTTTCTTCCATTCCTATATATAGGAATTGACAAGGTCATATAAAACTTGACTGAACTTGAAGTTAAACTACTTCTCAATCTCACCTTATAGCTTCAAATTTTATGTGCTCTCTATTATTGCACTAGACTCAGACTGGGTTTCACACATTGCCATATACATTTCTAAGGTCCACATTTAGCAATTCCTGCCATAGGGTGTTAGGAATTAGCCATTAGTACCTTCAAATCATAATTCATATCATTAAAATATAGTTTAATAGAATTTGTCTATAGTGGTATCTTCCTATCTCTACTTTCGAATTTGTGATTTTGATTTTGATTTAATTTCCATCAGTTTGGAATTCAAGAACCTGAGTGTAAATCTAAGGAATTGTCATTTAAATTCTGTTTCTGCTTTTTTTCTCCTTTTTTGATCACTTGTGTGATTATGTGATTTTATTACATTATAATGCAACTGCCTAGACAGACATTATCATGGGGTTATTTCCATATCACACTATTTATCTACATATAACTATATAGTTATCTCTATCTATCATCTATCTATCCATCTATCTGTTTTTGAGAACATATTATCTGTCAGCTTTACTACAGGACTTTCAAGGGCAGTAACCATATATTACTATTACTTTTAATTTCTCCATAGAGCCTTTGCATTTTAGTCATTTTAAGGACTTATTAAAGAGAAAAAAATTGAATTGCCACAATAATATAAAATCCATGAATACTTCTTAGATTAATGTCGTGAAGACCCATTAATCCTGCTTTATAAAATAACATTAAGAATCGTCTCAAAAAATATTAAGACTTCATGGTATATAAAACATTTTAAGTAACGACTGAATTAACTCTTCTTTTTAACTCCAGATTTCCTGAAACTGACATAAGCATTAACGCTTGCATTTTGGCAGGCAGTTAACAATTTGCATATTAGTTAAATCTGGTAAAGTTTATTCCTTCTTACTTTAATTAAGCCAGTTCCTTCTATAGATAGAACACAAGTCAGGGGTCTGGTTTTTCTATATAGTGGTATCTTTCATAAAAATCAACAGAGGGCAGAAAATAGCAAGATGTTTTGGAAGGTTCTTAATTCTCAACAAATGAGAATTTCTAGCAAAATACTCATTTTAGATAAAACTGAAAATGACATTAAAAGTGACATTATTAAAAAAAAGGAACAGAAGAAACTCTGATAGAGAAATTGTTGAATTATTTTGTCAATCTCAGTGAAAGACTACTAAATGTTTAATGGCATTGAAACGAGGATTAGCTTAGAATGAGATTGTTCCAGCAGGATCAATGCTTCCAGGGAATACTTAATGTACTTTTAAAATGTCATGTAGGTGGGATTTCCATAGATAGAGATATTAGACACACATATAGATATTAACTAATGTTTGCTTTGCTTTGACAGTTATTTATTACGGCAAGTCTATGACAGGACCCAGTATAATAGATTAAAACACTTTATACAGCCAATGAGAGTCAAGTTAACCAGTTGCCAATGGGTTTTTAATTGGAAAATTGCTGACTAGACTCTGGCATGTTAATTTTTTAAATTATTGCTTTTCTATATGAGAAAATTTCAGTCAATTGAAGATATGAAAAAGAAGCAGATATTTTCCATCTTCCGTATTTTGTAATTACATAAAAAGGATAGTCAGATATTTTACAATTAGGCCAAGGTAAGACGCTTTATCCCCAGAAAAACAAGCAGTATCATGCAACTCTGTTCCTTTGTTCACATGGAGCTTTACAATTTCCTGTAAACCAAGTTTAACTCTATTCCTTTGCTATGAGTCTCATGTCTGTGAATGAGCTAGTAATAATAATATCCAGGAGCCTAGTTTAAAATGTTCCATCTAGAAAACTGTGGTGAATGCCCCTAGAGTTTTATGTAGTAAAAAAAATAATAAATAAATAAATAAATAAATAAATAAATAAATAAATAAATAATTTTTTAAAATCCTTCATTCGAAATCACAAGCTCTTGCCTATTTAATAAACTGCATTGTATCCTTCTTGGTAATGAATCCTTTAGTGTTGCAAGCTATTGTTCTTGTCAAAACCCTAATAAAACTTCAAACAAACCAAGTGAATTAGGAGAAATCTTGACAAGTAAAGGAATCCATTTTCTTTGCTATGGTGGAGCTCTAGATAACAATTATCGACAGAAACGTGTTCATTCCAGACTGTGTGACCACAGCTAATTGCATTTTCCTTTCTTATATACATGTAATCATTTCACAATTATTCTGTTTCTTTTTTTTTTAAATGAAGTTTTATACAGAGTATAGAAGCTAATGCACACACTGAGGTCTCAGAAGCTGGAACAGGATAGTCAGTCTATTAAAATGACCATATCACAAACCTTTAGCAAAGTTCTTCATATTTCAGGCTTACTAGCTCCTCATCGACTATATAAGGTTTAATAATGCAAGACCCAAAATAAAACAGAAGCTGAGAACCCACTGCTTGTTTTGATTTGAAGAATTTTTTTTATCAAAACAGCATTTTAAATATTTAACAAGGAATGATGAAACCACTGAAACCCTCTAGCTCTTCTGGGCTATAACTGTCCATTTCTGCTAGTTAGTTTTATTTTTAGCATTGGCTTGCAAACACCATTTCAGAATGAATATGCTTGTCTATTAAAGACAACTCATTCTCTGAATGGTCTCTGAGACAGGATCCAGGGCACTCTTCTGTTCTTGACATCATTAGACACGGCAAAAAAACTAACAAAGCACTCCTTGGATGATAACTTATTCTTGGCCTATGGATTGATCAGATCTGTTTTTACATGGAAGTTACTGAGGATGAATGTGCGTGATTCTATTCACCTAGCAAATTCAGGGTACCTATACACTTTGTTCAAGATTCCCAAGAAAGGGCAAAGGCAAACCATATTAACAAATATTTCAAAATAGTCTTCTGAACAGCTAGACTTGACAATATGGAAAACACGAAGCTAGATAATACCTAGAGCCCAGGATCACTGCAAGTCCCAATGCCAGTTTTGCTCCTCCTACACACTGGCCACCTAACAAAAGGTATCAGATCTTTAGTGCCTACCATGGTTCCCAGAACATAGCAAATGCTAAATTAATATTGTTGAATGCAAAAGTGAGTATCACTCTCATGACAATGAAAGACAAGTCCAAGTCTACAGCAAAGAGTCAAAGAAGAGGGAAAAAAAAATGCTTGTCTGCTCATCTGCTAAGGCTCATCCCTATAAAATGTGAAAGAGTTAGTGGTCTTGATTTTGCATTAAACACACACACACACACACACACACAAAGAAAAAAACCAACAACAAAAATGTTTTTCATGGGAATACGGTGAGGGGAGGCATCTTAGTCCATTCTGGGCTGCTATACCAACAAAGCACAGACTGGGTAGCTTATAAACAACAGAAATTTATTTCTCAGAATTCTGGAGGCTTGAGGTCCGAGGTCCAAGAGCAGAGTGCCAGTATGGTTGGGTGAGGGCCCAACACGGTCAGTTGCACACCTTCTTATATACTTTATGGGATAGAGGGGTGTAGAAGCTCTGGGATCTCCTATAAGAGCACTAATCCCGTTCTTAAGGGCTCCAGTATCATGATTCAAGCACCTTCTAAAGGCCCCACCTCCTAATACTATCACATGAACCCCAGGATTTTAACATATGAATTTTGGGAGGACACAAACATAGCAGGAGGGAATGTGAAAGTTTTGGGGTCATACTTTTTAGTTATTGTTCTTTTTCCTCCTATTTAATGGGATGAATTTAAAAGCAAGATATGTGGTCAACCAGGACTATTTCTTATTTTTTAATTAATACACTTTACTTGTTAGAGTATTTTCATGTTTGCAGCAAAATTAAGTTGAAAATATAGAGAGTTTCCACATATTCCTCTCATAATCTCTCTCACCATAAGCATCTTCCACCAGTGTGGTACATTTGCTATAATCTATGAACCAAACATCAACACATAATTATTAACTAAAGTCCATAGTCTACGTTCATGCTAACCTTTTTGTTGTGCACTCTGTGCATTTTGATAAATGCATAATAGCTTGTATCCACTATTATCTATGGTTTGGAAATTAGGTTTTTTTGTAGATAGTCTTTATCAAGCTGAGAAATTTCCCTTCTATTCCTGGTTTAATGAGAAGTTTAATCATGGATGGGTGCTGAATTTTGTCAAATGTTTTTTCTGCATCTATTTGCAAAATCATGTAATTTTTAGCCTATTGATGTGATGGGTTATATTACTTAATTTTTGAATGTCAAAGCAGCTTTGCACACCTGGGATAAATCGCACTTGGTTGTGTTGTATAATTATTTTTGACATTGTTGGATTCCACTTGCTAGTATTTTCATGAGGAGTTTTGAATCCATGTTCATGAGAGATACTGGTCTATAGTTTTCTTGTAACATCTTTGTATAATTTTGCTATTAGGGCAATGCTGTCCTCACAAAACTAGTTATACAGTATTCCATCTGCTTTATCCACTGAAAGAAATTGTAAAAAGTTGTTATAATTTCTTCCTTAAATATTTGGTAGAATTCACCAGTGAACCCATCTGGGTCAGATGCTTTTTGTTTTGGAATGTTATTATTTATTCAAATTCTATAATAGATACGGGCCTATTCAGATTGTTGATTTATTCTTGTGTGAGTTTTGGGAAATTATGTCTTTGAAGGAATTGGTCCATATTATGTAGGTTATCAAATTTGGGGTATAGAGCTGTTCATAGTATTCTTTCTTTTATTATCTTTTAAAGCCCAGGGAATCTTTGGTTTCAAGATATCTTGCTTATTTTTGGTTTTCTATAGTTTGAAAATGATATTCTTAGTCAATATTGTATCAACTATTTCTTCTTTTACTTTTTCTCTTTCTTCTCTTTCATTTAGTCTCTGATATGCCCGGTAGGTTAGGTTCTAATTAACTGCTTTCCCTTAGGCCTGGCCTTGTTAAGAAGGGTGGAGTATTCTGTTGTATTTCAAAATGTTTTTTTTCCCTCCTTGTGTAAAAAGTATGAATAAATTTTTCACCTATCTTTGATGTGGGAAGCTGTTTGAGCCCCTAGAGATATGTCCCATAATATTATGGGGGCATCCCTATGTTGGATCCTTCCAGAGTTTTTAACTCTCAGACTTGTCCACACTTGGTTTCCAGCAATTCATAAATTGCGATTCAGATTTTCTTACCCTGGCATTGGTTCTTGTAGTTTCCACTTACGAGTCTCTGTCCAGATATTTCCCTTCTCCTGTGTGGAATGCCAGAGTGAAATGGAGCTGTGTATTTTCCTTCATTCAGGTTAGGTAAGCACTGGTAAAATCCCAATAGGTTAGTCTCTGCTAAAGCAGTTTCTCTTGAAGACAGGTCTTGTTAAGAAGAACAAAATGCTCTAGCATATTTCAAAATGACAGTTTCCCCCCTCTTTCTGCCAGAATCATGAGAGGATTTTTCTCCAATCTCACTGTGAGAAATCAGTGCTTCCAGAGATACCACTCAAAAAATGTGTGTCTTTCCCTAAGACTGGAACCCCTTAAGTTTTTAACTCTCAAACTTGTCTACACTGAGCATCCAGCAATTCATCATTCACAACTTCAGTTTTCCTAATGGGTATCACTTCTTCTAGAAGTTTTAGGCTCGTAATTTTCTGCTCAGATAAGTTGTAATTCTTTGTATCTGCCTGTCTCTCTTTCCAATTTTGGAGGCAGCTATGTTCCTCATGAAAGAAGGAGTAAAAGAGAATGTTGTACCATAAGAGAGATTCAAGGGCTTCTTCTGAAAGCTTTACTTTAACCTTCCCAGGAGTTGGGTCAGTCTTGTCTTTAAGTTAAGAAAGCTTACCAAAGCTTTGGTGTGACACTTCTCCCTTGATTATAGTTAAAAAATATATTGGGAGCCAGACATGAAGGATTGCCCCACCCTAAGCTTGTGTTCTCCTGATGACTGTCAATTTTACTTCCTTTAGTCTGACTATAATGATACAGCCTTTCTTACAGGTGAGAATATTCTTAACATGTGCATAAACTCTTAGTCGGTGACTAGAGTCTTCTAAGTGGTTAAATTTGCTTTCCTTGATTTTTATGTAGTTTTGATTTTTCAATGTTCTGATGATTGCTACCCGAATCTCTATAAATTGATCATTATGTTTGAATGATTTTCTCTCAAGGATTTTTTAAGGGCAGTTGGGCAATTTTAGCACAAGATATTCTTGGATTCCCCCATTCCTTAATATAATCAAACAGTATCCTATTTTATTTTTTTAGCAATGCTGGTATCCAGAAAGTTATCCCTGCTTTTCAAAGGAGTAAACAGTTGTACCGATATACTTAGCTGTTCTAGATCATAAAGGAGCATGATAGCATTGCAAAATAATGATACTCAAATATGAAAATCTCAAGCAAATAAGCAAGTGAATGAGAAGCCCATGTAAGGGTAGAAGCAAAAGTAAAATTTCTTGATACTAATAAAAATTGGACATTAGATTTTGACTTGATTTATTGGTTATACTTCCTTCTTATATAATAGTGTGATAGACCAAGGTGTTTACTAGTTGATAGGGCTTTTTCAATGACAGTTTTATAATAATAATTTTTAAAGCTTTACAAATATAGTTTTGTTAGAGTTAGTTCAACGTCATCCTCTTTATGCCCAGGAACTGTACATAGTAAGTAAAAGCTGAGTAGAAATATGTACAAATAATACAGGGAACCTTGAAAACATAAATATGTAGGCAGGATGTTATGAACTCCATGGTAGACGAATGTATGTTAAAAACCGGTTGTCTTGGAGATGAGATATTCAGGGCCACAAAGGAAGACAATTCAGACCGCTTATTTAGTGAGGCCTTACAAACAATACTATTGTGAAATGACACAACCTGTAAATAATGCTTCATTGCTAAGAACTATATGAGTGTCTCCATTGAATTTTTGTTTATGTAGCCTATTGTTACTCAAGATATTGAACCACTTTGAAATTTTCATGTTACTCTTGTTTAATATAGAAATTGATAAGCATTATATTAGATAACTTTATAAGGCACCTAAAATATGTTAGTAGATTATGTTAGTAGATTGAAGAACACTTCTATTTTCACCTGACTCATTCTTCTCAAAAAGGTTGACATTTTTATGTTAGGATTTAAATGATGAACTGAGACCAGGATCTTTTTAGAATTTCTCTTCCCTTGGCTGATAACAAACACAGGCAACAGTGTTAGACAACTGCAAACAACCCAGAAGTCCTAACTTCTCTTGTCAAACAATAGTTAACCCACTGATTCCAGATATAGGAAAGAGCCTTCCCTCTTAAAGAGAATGTAACTTGCAAAGGCAAAGTTCATTTTGCATTACCTGACAAAGCTCAACATACACTACCTACCTGTTTACCCATTTCTTCAGAGGTTTTTATCCTAGCTTCATGGCCATAATAAAGGGAAATCTTAATTTCTTCAGATTACTGTTTTTAACAATTCTCAGAAGAATTATATTATTGCCACTTCTCATTTGGGAATCTGACTTGGAGTCACAAAGTTGGAAAATAGGTAAACCAAGATTCCAACCCAGGCATTCTGGCTCCGGAGGACTCCCCATCTCCCATGAACAGACAAACACATACAACCCTTTCTATTTTTATTCTCTTAAACATGTAAACTCTTTTTTTCCTAAAGATTTTATTTATTTGACAGAGACACAGCGAGAGAGGGAACATAAGCAGGGGGGGCTGGGAGAGGGAGAAAACAGGCTTCCTGCGGAACAGGGAGCCCGATGCAGGGCTCTATCCCAGGACCCTGGGATCATGACCTGAGCTGAGGGCAGACGCTTAATTGACTGAGCCACCAGGCACCCTTTAAGTTCTTCACTTTCAAACTCATTAGTTAAGGAAATTATAAAGACCTTCATGTTGCGTCCTTCCTTAATCTTTTCATTGAAGAGAAAACAATAATTTTCCATTTAAAAGTTACATATATAGTAAAATGGATTTATATTATTTTCTCATTATAAATGGGTTTAATGTTATGTATTTATAAATGGATGTAGTTTTTTTTTTTTTAAATCTATTCGGTTAGTATACTAAAACCTTAACTACTTAAGTAGCTTTTCTATACAGTATTTTATTGTCAGTTGAGTGGATGATTCTTACCTGGCATAAACATAATGCTTGCATGTTGTTGCTTCAAATAGAACTGAATTTAAAAATGATCTCAATTATCCCGTGCCCACTTGACA
The DNA here is from genome assembly GCF_029215605.1 of Mirounga angustirostris. NCBI lineage: Eukaryota > Metazoa > Chordata > Mammalia > Carnivora > Phocidae > Mirounga > Mirounga angustirostris. The sequence goes on along the minus strand of NW_026991710.1, from coordinate 141,163,971 downwards.
CTCATCAAATTCAGAGATAGAATAAAAGGAAAACAAGTAACTGAACTGTATTAAGAATCTGAAATTTCATTGCTTTCTGTTAAAAATTAAGGGGAATGTGGGACACCTAGGTGGTGCAGTTGGCTAAGAGTGGGACTCTTGCTTTCAGCTCAGGTCGTGATCTCATAATCCTGAGATCCACTGTGTTTCAGGCTCTACCCTCATGGCGGAGTCTGCGTGAGATTCTCTCTCCCTCTCCTTCTGCCCCTCCCACTCATGTTCTCTCTCTAAAATAAATAAATAAATCTTTAAACAAAAACAAAAAAAATGAGGGGAATGTATATGAAATAGTGTTTATAATTTAAAAAAAAATATATATATATAGTGATCTGGAAGTCTAGAAAAATGACAAATACAAAAGTTCTTTCTGATGTGAATGAGTTATGGAGAATACTGTTTGATATTAATCACAGAACTTCAATTGTGAAGCCGTTTCTCTGTGATTATTCTATGTTATAGTAAGATGAGTAATACTATTTTATTATTTAAAATTAATTGACTTTTGGGCACAGAAATAATAAATGAGGAGGACTTTTCCTGGAAACAAAAAGTAAACAACTAGAGGGATTTTATGTAGTACATAAATTGATTTATCCTTTGTGTCTGTATTCATTATTCCTCTCTGCTATTTTATCCTCTCCCATTCTATTTCACAACAATATTTATGTATAATCTTAAAGATTTGTCTTTCTGCTATCCATCTGCTAGCCAGTTGTCTAACATAAAATCAGCATCTTCAGAAATGTTAATGGCAACAAAATGGTCCAATATTCCTTTGCCTTCATAGCTACTGAAAGAACATTCATCAGCCCATCTCTCTATGTGCACATTAAAAAAAAATTTAAAAGCTTGCTATGTGATCTCTACAAATCTGGTCTTTTGGCACAAGGTTCATGATAGTAAAAAAAAATGTAGCATTTGAATATTGCCACTGTGAAAATAGTCTCCAATTTTTATTAAAATTTCAAGTTACTTTTAAGCTTTTGGATAATGAAAGATTCACAGTGAAGATGTCTATAATTTTGTTGGTAATGAAGGAAATTACAATGATATTAAAATCATTATTCTACCTGTACAAACAATGGAAATTCCCCAAATTTAAAAAGATAGTAGAAAGCCCCCTAAATTTAATTGAAATAGAAATGTGTAAATGCAATCACACACAATAGACATACTGCATGACATTACTGAATGATAAATTTTAAAATGTAAACTCTTTAATAGATTAAATGAGCTACCAAAATATTTGATAAATCTCAGTACCCTTTACTAATGAAGTTAAAATAATAGGTAAAAGTTGTTTTATAACACATGTACATATGTCAAATTAAAAATATTATTAAGAAAAGTACGTGTGACATTCTCATTAAAATTACAAACAAAATGATTCTACTTCTGCCATTATTTGTTATTGTTTATGTATTTCTGACCAGTGCACTCTGATATGGAATAAAAACAAGAGATTTAATTAAAGACCAAAGAAAAGAAAACATGAACACATGACTTGATCGATACCTAAAAAATGCAAATATTTATATTGACATTTACAAGGGATTTTATCACAAAATGAGGATTAGTTGTTAGGTGCTTACTGTTTCCAAATACCATACAGTTTCCTGATATCAAGTATAATGTTTCAACAGTAAAAGTTACACAGTAGCTATTTATGACTTAACTGATATATCTTAGCATACTATATTCTTAAAAAAAACCCTCCATGAATTATAAGTATCCATATGTAAAAAAATATATCTTAATAAGTGATGAATTTAAGTAAATTTGAATTTAGTTAACACAGAACTATATTTATATAAACACAGAATTTATATAAACTAAATTTATATAAACACAGAACTCTCTGGCCATATCCTTCTCATTTCAATACTCTGATCCTAATAAAATTGGAAAATGTTCATTCTGCAAATAATATTAAACTAAATGAATGTATTAATTCAGGAATAAAAGGGAAAGAAACAAACAGTTCATGGCAAATCTTGCAAAGGTACCGTTTGTTGTTGACCAGATTTCAATTGAATTTGACATTATTCATGTTGCATATAAGTGGAAGTTCAAAAAAAAGCTCCATGTTAACATTCCTAGAAAAAAAATAATAAATGAGATGGGTTCTATCAAAAACATTAAAAAAAAAAAGCGCAAGCATTCTATCATTATATCAGTGTACTATAAAAACATCTTCACCCCCCCCCCCCGACCCAGGGGTTATATTCAAAATATTTAACCACCTATAGGGCATGGACACTGACAAATGGAAACATGGTGGCAATAAAGCTAGAGCAAGATCCTGGAATGCCCACTGGGCCAAGGTAGATGCGGGGTCGGGGCACAAGGGGATGGTGGTTGTGGTATGCATATTCAGCCCTGATAGCCAACAGGTGAGTGCCCATCAAAGAATCTACCAGTTTTTCCTGACTTTCTAACACTCCCTTTGTCTGAAAATGAAGAATATAGAAAACTGTTCAAGGTGCTCTCTTTTAATTCAAAAACCAAAAAAAATAAAAAAAGAAAATAATAATAATTAGGTAATTAATAATAATGAGAATTAGTTTTTCTGAATCCCACTAAAATTTTTCCATTTGCCAACAACTCTCATTAGTATTCTAGAAAAAATAGTTAACTATATGGTAACAGTCCAAACTCTTTGATAGGTTCACTAAAATATCTGAAATTATTAGTGGATGTTAGGTTTTGTAAACATTTTATATAATACATAGCTAAATGCATTAATTTACATGACAGGGGAAATTTTGCATTGTTAATATGTAATTTTGTGCAAGACATATTCACCCTATTTGTAGGAAGATTTTCAAATTGCAATATTTTAATTATAGTGACTAAGACTATTTTCCTTTATTTGAAGATGGCAATCAGTTTAATTCATTCTTGCTGAGCAAGTTGTAAAAATAGATTTGGAATTATCTATGATTTAAAGTAATATTCTTCAGAAATTGTTCTCATTACAAAAATGGTTGAACAGATTTTACTTAGATATTCCAAGATGGTAAATTATCATATTATTATTAAATATGGCTTCAGTCCTCCAAAAGTTATCACTAAAGATAACTACTTTAAATTTGCAGGGAAAGAGAATAATAATGGAAAGACACTCTATCAAAAAATCTAACAATGTTTGTATCATTATTTAGCATTAGCATACCATTCATTAAGTTTTTTAAAAGTATCTCATTTCCAGTCCTAACCCACTGGGGGGAAATTAAAAGCTTTCCTCTTAAAACTTAAAAATTTGCAATTAATTTGAAGGGATAAATATGAATTTGAATATATATCATATAATTTTCATCTATATTTAATCACACAGAGGCAAATTAGTTTCCTTAAAATAATCTATAACTGTTTGGCCTAATTGTTTATATAATTAAATAAATTTAAATATTTATATATGTGTGTATATATGTATATGTGTCAAATGCATGCATATTGACATATATCTAATATGTATTAAATATATTAGTTATATAAATTATATAAAAGTATTTTAATAATAAAGCAAATAAATCATACTTAATTTTAAGTATATACATCTTTATACTTAGATACATACATATTTAAAACTGACACAGACTACGTTATTAAAAGTCCTTCATTATGATTCTATTTACATAAAGTTCAAAAGCATGCAAAACTGTTCAATGATGTTAGAATATGGTGTCTGTCCCTGGGGTGCAGAAGGAAGGGGTCAGTAGCTGACTGAAAAAGACTACAAAGAGCTCTGGGATTCTGATTATATTGTGTTTGTGTATACATTACATAGGTACTTATACTTTGTGAAAAATCCCTGAAATGCATAAACACAATTTATGTTATTTATGTATGCAGGTATGTATTTCCATATAAAAAGTACCAGCCAGTAGTAACCAGGACTCCCTTTTCTGTTGGTAGCATGGAACACTCTGAAATGCCCTGCAGAACTCACTGTCAGCTGTGTGCTATTTCCCCTGGTCATTGGATCATAAGGAACAATGCCAGATCAAGACCCAGGAGGTCTCATACCTTTGAAGTCTTCCACTTTGAAGCAGAATGAAGGACTGAAAGCAATGTGATTGATTTTTTTATTTTTTTTAATTTTTATTATTATTTATTTATTTTATTATTATTTTTTTTTTAGAGACTGGAGGGGATGGGAGAAGACCAGAGAGAGAGAGAGAGAATCCCAAGCAGGCTTCACACTCAGCATGGAGCCTGAGGTGGGGCTTGATATCACAACCCTGAGGTCATGACCTGAGATGAAATCAAGAGTTGGATACTTAACTGACTGAGCCACCCAAGAGCCCCAATGTGTTTGATATCTATAAATAGTCTGAGCAATCCATTAGGTGGGCAATAAAAGGACATATAAAAACTTGAGACAAGATGATCTAAAATATTATCTATACCATAATTAGAATAATCATTCTTTCATTCAATAAAACCTTACTGAATGCCCACTGTATTTAAGCACTGGTAATAAAATAGGGCATAAAATTCTACAAATATGAAGCTTATATTCAGATGGAACATTCTACTCAATAGACAAAATTAAGACTAATTTTGAACTAACTCTAAAATGTTATACAAAAAAAGGGGGTGCCTGGGTAGCTCAATTGGTTGTGTCCAACTCTTGATTTTGGCTCAGGTCATAATCTCAGGGTCCTGAGGTCGATCCCTGCCTTGGGCTCTTCTGTGTTGGGCGTGGAGCCAGCTTAGGACTCTCTCTTGCCCTCTCCCTCTGTCCCTCCCCCCACCCCTGCTCTCGCACAAGCACGCACATGCTCTCTCTTAAAAACCATTATATAAAAAAGAAACAAAGCTACAATTATAAATTACAATCAAGAATAAAGGTAAATCATCCATTTTTCTAATTTTTTTCTGTTAAATAGTTTATCCGAAGTGTGGTCTAAATATAGGTATCCACAGCACTTTAGCAACTTTCATGGAACTGTGGAGGTAGTCCACAGAGATAAAATATGCAGTTTCCATGGTCATCTAGAGGGTCAGCCTTTTTCTTCTGCTGCAGTTAGTTTGCAAATCTTCATGTTTGAGAAAACAAAACCAAAACAAAACAAAACTCATTTTCTGTGCTTCTATTCCAGAATCCTGAAATTTGCTTGAAAAAAACCTACAAATGGAAGATGGTTCATAAGTTAACTACCACTTCATGCTTGTATTAATTTTCTATTGCTGACATAGAAATTATGTCAACTACCACAGATTTAGTGTTTTAAACAATACCAATCTATTATGCTAAATTCTATAGATTAGAAACCAACATAGTTCTCACTGGGGCAAAAATCAAGGTGTCATCAAGACTGTGTTCTTTTCTGGAAGCTCTAGGAAATATGTTTTCTTGCCTTTTCCACCTTGCAAAGACTGCTCACAGCACTTGCTTCTGATCCCTTTCTCCATCTTCAATTCCCAATGTTGCAACAATCCATAATCACATCTCTAACTGACTCAAGCCAGGAAAAGTTCTTTACTTTGAAGGCCCCATATGATTACATTAAGCCCACCTAGATCTTTAACCTATAATCACATCTGTGAAGCCCCTTTTGCCATGGTAGGTAACACACTCACAGATTCCAGGGTGTAGGGCATGGTCCACAATGTTCTTCAACCATCATAGGGTTCTCTCTATGACTCAATAATTTTAATTTAACTTTCTTTCTTTCTTTCTCTTTTTCTTTTTCTTTCTTTCTCTTTCTTTCTTTCTTTTTCTTTCTTTCTTTCTTTCTTTCTTTCTTTCTTTCTTTCTTTCTTTCTTTCTTTCTTTCTTTCTTTTTCTTTCTTTCTTTCTTTCTTTCTTTCTTTCTTTCTTTCTTTCTTTCCTTTTTTTCTTTCTCTTTCTTTTTTTTGTGTGACTTTGTTCTCTATTTTTTAAATTTTTTTATTATTATGTTATGTTAATCACCATACATTACATCATTAGTTTTTGATGTAGTGTTCCATGATTCACTGTTTGCATATAACACCCAGTGCTCCATGCAGAACTTGTCCTTGTTCTTTATAGCACTTTTAGGTTCACCACAAATTGAGGGAAGGTACAGAAATTTCCCAGATACTTTCTGCTCCTACACATGCATAGCTTCCCCCATTATCAACACTCCCCTCCCCCCAGAGTGGTACATTTGTTACAACTGATAGACTTACACTGACACGTTATCATCCAGATTCTGTAATTTATATTAGAATTCACTCTTTAGATTGTACGTTCTTATGAATTTGGATAAATATATGATGGCATATATCCATCATTATAGTATCATACAGAGTACTTTCACTCCCCTAAAATCTTCTATGCTCCATTTATTCATCTCTCAACCCTAAACCCTGCCAACCACGGATTTTTTTTTTTTTGTCTCCATAGTTTTGCCTTTTCCAGAACATTATATAGTTGGAATCATATAGTAGATAGCCTTTTCAAATTAACTTCTTTCATTTAGTAGTATGAATTCAAAGTCCCTCCATAACTTTTCATGACTTGATAGCTTATTTTCTTTTTAGCACTAAATAATCTTATATCACAGCTTATCCATTCACCTAGTGAAAGATATCTTGGCTGCTTCCAAGTTTTGGCAATTATGAATAAAGTTGTTATAAATATCCATGGGTAGATTTTTGTATGGACAAAAGTTTTCAGTTTCTTTGGATGAGTACCAAGGAGCATGATTTCTGGCTCATATGATGAAGATATGTTTAATTTTATAAGAAGCTGTTAATTTGTTTTCTAAAGTGGCTGTACTGGGCCACCTGGGTGGCTCAGTCCATTAAGCACCCAACTCTTGATTTCCTCTCAGGTCATGATCTCATGGTGGTAAGACTGAGGCCTGCCTTGGGCTCTGCACTCTGAGGGGAATCTGCTTGAGATTTCCCCACTCCCTCTGCCCCTCCCCACCCCTCAGATAAATAAATAAATCTTTAAAGTAGCTGTACCATTTTTGTAATCCCACCAACAATGAATGAGAATTCCTGTTGCTCCACATTGTCACAGCATTTGGCATTGTCAGTGTTCTGGATTTTGATCATGCTAATATGTTTATAGTGATATCTCATTGTTTTAATTTGCATTTCCCTGATGACATGTAATGTGGAACATCTTTTCTTAGGCTTATTTGCCATCTATATATCTAGTTTGGTGAGTTGTCTGTTAAGGTCTTTGACCCATTTTTTTTTTTTTTTTTTTTTTTTAGGCAAACTGGGTTGTTTGCTTTCTTATTGTTAGGTTTTAAGTGATTTTGTATATTTTAGATAACAGTCTTTTATCAGATATGGCTTTTGAAGATAGTTTCTCCCTGTCTGTGATTTGTCTTTTTATTCTCTTGACTGTGTCTTTTGCACATAGGAAATTTTTAATTTTAATAAAGTCCAGCATATAAGTTACTACTTTTATGGATCTTACCTTTGGTGATGTATCTAAAACTTCACGTTCTCCTCTTCTGAAAGTCACCTAGATTTTCTCCTGTTATCTTCTAGGAGTTTTATGGTTTTGCATTTTATATTTTGGCCTGTGATCCATTTTGAGTTGATTTTTGTAAAGAGTATCAGGTCTGTGTCTAGTTTCATTTTCTTTTGCATGTGGATGTCCAGTTGTTCCAGCACCATTTGTTGAAAAGACTGTCTTTTCTTTGTTGTATTGCCTTTGTTCATTTGTCAAATACCAATCGACTATATTTATATAGCCTATGTCAGGGCTTTTTGTTCTGTTCTACTGATCTACTTGTCTATTCTTTAACTAATGTAGATATATAGCAATTTTTGAAATCAGGTAATGTCAGTCTTCTAACTTTGTTCTTCTCCCTTAATATTTTTTGGTTATTCTGGTTCTTTTGTTTTTCCATATAAACTTTAAAACCAGTTTGTTACATTATCAATTTTTAATTTCTAAGTGATTCATGCCTCATTTACTCTGGTTGTTTAACATTTTCATAGTATCTCAATACAATTTCGTCATAATTTTTTATGCATATAGCAGAACCAATTCCATGAGATGTTAATTCCTTTTATTTCAAACTCAATGTTTCTATGTAACTTCATCTAGCACCTTAGCAACAAAACATTTTTACCCCTCTTTTTCTATCAGTTCAGTGTTTGCCTTGTTCTGATACCTTCCCATTCCAACCACCACAAGTATCCTGCTTCATTGTTTTCTCTCCTATTTATATTTTTAAATTTCTTTTTCTCTATTCACTGGCCATTCCCTCAAACTATAAATATTCAGATTTCCCCATCTTAACACTAAATATTAAAAAAAAAAGGAAAAAGGAAATAAAAGAAACTTACCAACCTATGCAATTTTACTAGAAATATAACTAGTCTAATTGAATTATGTTTTTTTAAATACTTGTACAGAAAATAATTCATACACAAAACTCCAGTTGATTCACCAGAAAGCAAGGAAGGAGGGGACCCTAATGAAGTCATTCTCTATATTCTGTCACTAAAAGATAGTGCACTTCAGTTAACATAGACAACAACTCCATTCTTTGGTTTCATACTTAGTAGATTAATAAGTGTTAGCTTTTTAATCATATTGATTAAAAATATTGATAAGAACTATTTGCTACTTATTAATCATAAAAATTGTCCTATTTTCATTTGCACTCAAGAATATCCAAAATGTATAAACAAATACTAAACTATTTTCACTTGTGTGGCTGGAACAACTGTGAGTTTGGCTAAAATCTAAGTTTCTTTTTTTTTTTTTAATAAAATCTAACTTTCTTAATAATAAGAAAGGCTATACCATTAGAGCTTTGAAAAAGTATTATTTGTACATATACATAAAGAGATTTATCTATTAAAGAGTTCATGTAATATTTATGAGAAATAGAAGTTTTATTGGATAAATTATTTGTTTTAGATTAAAATGAAGTCTGTATCTTCTCCCTGATTTTATCACAATGGGAAAATAATGTTAGGCTATATTTCAGTTTGCACAAGATCTGCATTTAATTTCTCATAATTCAAAGTCTTTTAACTTCCAACACTGCTTCTTATGAACCAATAGCTCTAAGGTAATTTATCATTGATTTTATAAATTGTTTAAATTATAAAAAATAGCTTTATGCTTAATTAAATTAAAAATTAATACTTGATGTATTTTAAATGGCTTAAAAGATTTTTCTTATGACATCTGATAATGTAAGAAATCACTAGAAATTACTGTTTTGGCTTAAATGATAATTTTCAGATTTTGATCAAATTTAAGAACTTAGATTAATATAAATGTGCATTTTTTTTGAGAGGGAGAGAGAAAGAGAGAGAGGAGAAGTAGAGGGAGAGGGAGATAATTTTTTTTTTTAAGATTTATTTATTTATTTTAGACAAAGAGAATGAGAGAGAGCACAAGAAAGCAGGGTGAGGGGCAGAAGGAGAGAGAGAGAATCCTGAAGCAGACTCCCTGCCCAGTGTGGAGCCCAATGTGGGGTTCAATCCCAGAACCATGAGATCCTTACCTGACTTGGCTGCTTAACTGACTAAGCCACCCAGGTGCCCCGGGAGAGAATCTTAAGCAGGCTCCACAACGTGGCTCTATCTCACAACCCTGAGATCATGACCTGAGCTGAAATCATGGGTCAGACGCTTAACCAACTGAACCACCCGGGTGCTGCATAACTTAGTTTAATATTTAATTGGAATTAATTAATAAATTTTCCTTGGATACCTATAAAATTTCTAAGTTAGAAAAAAAAACACATGTATCATTAACTAACCATAAGTTAAATTATGATTTTTTATTTTTATAGAAAATAACTAAAAATTAAAAGAATGTTTGCACACACACACCCATATTATCATCCAAAATTTGTTAAACTGTTATTAAATATATTCTATAGGGAAAAAATATAGCTAGATATGCATTTCTTCCTTCAGTTTTATCTTGTGCACAAACAAAATTTCAAGTAAGTAAATATTTTAAATGATTTCTGGGAAGAGGAAACATGGAACCAACCATACAAAGTAGTTTGTTATTTTTTCTTAAGAGATTTTTTACATGCATACAGATTTATTTTATATAATGATAAATTTAGTTATAATTTAATTCCAAAATGGTGGGCTAGTTTTAATTTTATTATTGATTTTCACATTACATATTCATTAATTTAAAATATTTATAAAAAATTAAAAAGATAATAGAAGACAAATTCAAGATCACAGCAAAAATGTCAAAGATATGAGGAAGGTACACTTGGATTCCCTGGTTGGTTATGCTTATGAATCGTGAATATAAAGGGAAAAGTAAATTGTATTGAAGTTGTTTAAATAGAAGTCAATATTAATGGAGTTATTCGTGAAGGAGATTTATGAATAATTTACCAAATATTACTACGAGGATATATGAAAAGCAGAATTCGTGTTTTCTTTCTGTAAAATGATAGAATAATTCTGTGTCCAGATAAGTAGCTTCTCTGTATTACCAAATTATATACTTAATTCTCTGAAGTTATTGGTATAATTTTGATAAAATTTTCTTATTTTTGAAAAAGAATTAAGTTCCTAATATTAATTGTTATTTATTGTTGTGTGTTTTCTTTTTTGTTCTTTGCTGTGTGTTTTCAAAATAGCTCCTATAACCAGTTCTTTTTTTAGCTACTATAACTCTGTTAATATTTGTCTCTTTTGAGAGCCCCTCTTGGTATTTTGTTTTTTTCCAATCCAGGTCCCAAATTCCAAAATAAATCAAACTGAAAAAGCTTTGTAAAATAACTATTTTTGGGTTCTCTGGAATATTCACTAGGTAACATTAAGTTCTGTCCTTCTCCATATAAAAGGAACATACCAGAAACAAGTAGAATTCTTTGGCACTATTTAAACTTTAATTAACTCAATAATACCATGAGAGCTCTTTAGTTGATCATATTTGAAATATAAAAATTTGCCTCAAAAGTGAGTTTCAGTTGCCTTAAGTTATGTATGTATAAATAAAAATTAACATTTCAATGATTGTGTATAACTCAAGAACATACTCATTTTCATATTCAAAGACTGGTTAGAAAAATCATTTTACCAAAAGATGTATTTCTAGATTACTAGGCTTCAATTCACTTGTCAAATATGCTAAGTCCTTATCACATACTTTGTGATATAATTCAAGAAACCCTGAAGATTTTCAGTTTCCCTACTTCATACAGTATTATTTACCCCTAGAGTAATCACTGAGCACTTCATTATAAATTTTGTGTTACCTTCAAGAGATAATTCCAATCTTATAATTCTGATTTTGGCTAAGGAACTTTCATCTTTTGGGTGAACATCAGTAAATATGTGCACCGAGCCTCAACGAAGATAGCACTAGAAGCTCTCAAAAACTAAAGCAACAATAAAACTCTAGACGGTTGAGCCTAACATCTCTATCTCACAACTGAAGAGATTTAAAGACATCTTTGAATCATAAAAATCTATTTTACTTAGAGGCCTCAGTCCAGGGCTCTTAAGAAATTTCCAGTCAGTTTTTGAGGGGACATAATCCTCATCCAAGAACATTGATCAAGATGATGACAGCATAAGGGAGACAGTTTCTATATAAGATGCAGAAAAAAGGTCCAACTGATTAGTCACTGATTGTCATATTTTAATCTGCTTACATTTGTTCTTTTCTTTCATCATTATTTTCTTTCCTCTTCACTTACTTAAGGATTTGGATTATTAATAGACATTCAAACCTCTTATCTGTGATGTCTGTAAGTTTCTTATCCTTAATTCTGCTTTGTGTGTGTTTTTGAATAAAATATACATCCCCTATAATTACTGTTTATAACTTACATTCCTTTGGCTGGCAACTAGCTTGTTCTGGTTCCTAGTGTGTTGCAGTACGAATGATGATTTTCTGTGTAATTTGAATCAAACGCTAAGTGCTTTTTAGGTGACAAAGAAAACAGTGAGTCAGATGGCCAGAAAAATAAAACTCCCACTGAACCTAGATGTGAAGGTATCTGTCTCAACAATAATAAAACCTGGCAACGTTTCCTAGGAGTTGTTCTTTGTAGTCAAACTTTCACAGAAATAGTTTGCGCACTCTTAGCTCCTGCTAAATCATAAAATATGATTTCCCAAATCGTATCATTCTCTTAGTATTGTTCTATGTTTCTATGCTGAAATATGTCATCTTCAAAGTCTGAAATATTGCTGCTGGACATTGTCCTTTCATGGAATCCAACAAATGATTTTCAAGCAAGTGTAATAAAAAAATCTGAAACTAGTAGATGTTGGAAAAACTACTAGCAGAGCCGTTTCATGTATCTACAACACAGCAAAAAGTAGAGAAGTTTTAAATTTGATTATATTCATAGACAACAATGTTGTAATCTCCATTTTGGGTTGACAAGTGACTAAAAGCAGGGAGGGGCTGAGAGCTTAAACCAATGCAATTTTCCTCCTCGATGAAAAATACAACTGTCAGGAAAATTTCCTATTGCTGTATGAAGACTGAGAAAAGTGAAAGATATCTTAGAATCTTCTCTATGATAAACTTATACCCTGAAGATAAAATGTAAATCAACTAAAACACCTGAATTATCAAGACAAACATAACAACCTGTTGATCAAAACTTGGTTCAAGATTTTATCTCACTATGACCATTAGTCACAAACTGTTATGTCTTACACACTGCCAAGTAATTCTCAACATTGCAAAACTTGTATTAAAATCCATCACCCAACCAGATCCTAAAAAAACCCATCATTCTCTACTTTCCCTTTTGGAGGTGCTGTTAAAATTCTGCCAAAGTATTTTTCTTTCCTTTCAATAAATCCAACAAAGTAAGCTTTGCTAACTCTACAGGTGTTTTTTGATGGTGTTTCCCTAAGCTGAAAGTTGACAAAAGCTAAAAACACACAAATCAATAGTTGATCTGTAGGATAGCAAAACATGCCCAGAAATAGAATTGAGAAACAGTTCTTTCCACGATAGAAAAAATAACAATAAAATGCTTAGAAACAACGTCCACCACAAAGGCACAGGACCTATATAGATAAAGCAATCAAATCATATTGAAAGACGTAATACAAAATGTCAACAGGATAAAAAAATACACCACATATTTGAATGGGATGATTTCACAGAATAAAACTATCAATTTCTTACACTGTTGGTGGGAATGCAAACTGGTAGAGCCATTGTGGAAAGCAGTATGGAGGTTCCTCAAGAAGTTAAAAATAGAACTACCCAAAGACCCAGTAATCGCACTACTATTTATCCCCAAAACACAAAAACACTAGTTAAAAGGGGTGCATGCACCCCTATGTTTATTGCAGCATTATTTATAATAGCCAAACTATGTAAGCAGCCCAAATGTTCCTCGATTAATGAATGGATTAAGAAGATGTGGAAATATATACAACAGAATATTATTCAACCATAAAAAAGAATGAAATTTTGCCATTTGCAATGACACAGATGGAAGTAAAGAGTCTAATGCCATGCGAAATAAGTCAGTCAAGGAAAGACAAACACTATATGATTTCACTCATATGTGGAATTTAAGAAACAAAACAAAGAGGTAAAGGAGCAAAGGGGTAAAAAGAGAGAGAGGCAAACCAAGACACAGACTCAACGATAGAGAACAAACTGATGGTTACCAGAGGGGAGGGGTGTGGGGGGGTGGGGTTGAAATAGGTGATGGGGATTAAGGAGTGCACTTGTGATGAACACTGGGTAATGTATGGAAGTGATGAATCACTACATTGTATACTTGAAACTAATATTATACTGTATATTAACTAATCAGACTTTAAATGAAAACTAAAAAAAATAATGAAATAAAATAAAGTCTTAAAAAATAAAAACTTAAAAAATATCAATTTCTCACAAATTACCAAAAATTCATCAGTCTTTTTTAATTCTAGCTGGAAGTTAGTTGAAAAATATAAAAGGAAAAAGGGAAAAACTGTGAGGTACATTTTTCTTACTAGATATTAGCATACTACAAAGGCACAGTTATTAAATCCAGATCTATTGTGCTGGATATGGGAAAAAGAGTAATCTCACAAATTACTAGTGGATATGTATATTGTTACAATATACTATTTGAATAGCAATATGTATATTGTTATAATTTCCTGTTTGGAAAGTAATGGGTAAATATCTATTAAAATTAAAAATACATATACACTGTGGCTCAGCAATTCTCCTGGAAATCTTTCTCACAGAAATAAAATCATAATGGTCATAAGAACATACTTCTTGCAAGGATTTTCATAGCAGCAAAAACTAGCAAACCTAGGTATGTGCAAATAAGCAATGCTTAAACAAATGAAATCTAACCAGAATACCATATAGCCATTGAAAAGAATATGTTAGAACAGCACTTCTCAAAGAAAGAAGCTTGTTCCATGAAACCCTGATGAGTATATATAATATAGGTAGATAAATAGATATCATATCATCCTGTAATGCAATAACCAAAATATCTTTTATATGTGTATTAACGCATGCACACACACAAGTATGTTTGTGTATAGTTATTGGAGAATGGATAAAAATTATGTTGGGTTTTTATGTGGGTTTATGAATATGAAGGGAACCTGTTGTGTATGAAGGTGGAGAATAAAGAGGAAAGGGAGGAAAGATACTTTAAAAGAACATGAAATTTACAATATATGTGTTTATGTAAACATACATGTGTATGTGTTCAATATTTATACAAATAAATTAAAATCTTTCCTAAACTGAGAAAAAAAAAAAACAAAACATATTTAAAAAGCAAACATTATTTTAATTATCTCAACCCCCATCCCACTCCCAAACTCGCAGGTAAATAAGACTATTTGAGAGCTTTCTCTATATGAGTTTCTTTGTTTGTTCTTTTGTTTTGTGTGCTTGGTTTGAGTGTTATCCAATGAGGATTTTACCAGTGGATTGTAAATATCCCAAAGCAGAGATTTTTATTTGCAACTATACATGCATTCTTGAAAAAAAAAAAAATTCTTACTTTTTTGCCTAGGAATTTTGAGGGATGGAACTGGGAATTGACATCTGGCTTCTGGACATTATTTGTTGAGACATGAGCTGTCTGGCAGAGGTGTTAAAAGTGAGGTTAGGCCAGTGTGTATTAGGAAAGCAAACCCTGCCAAAAGAATACTGGGATATGAAATGGTAATTTAGATAGTATTATTGATAGTTGATGTGCATGTGCACGGATATATAACAAGCTTCTTTATATTTCCCAGCATCCCTTGCAATTATTTTGGGACCAGGCAATGAATCTAGTCAATGAACATGAAGCAGACACAATATGTGTCTCTCTCGGGCTGAAATGACATGCCTGCTTCATTCTTCTCTACCATAGTAAACTTGGAAGACATGCATTTGTTCCAGATGAAACAAATACAAGATAAAGATGACTGTGCAAACCAAAGGTGTGCAAATTTGACCTTACTAAGTGTGACTAAGATAAAAGTTGCTATCTTGAAATGGGGTGCTTCTTTTAAAAACAATAGATTTTTAGAGGCAATAAGTGAAAAAGAAACTGATTTGGGAAGATAGAAGATGACGTAGTCAAAAACATTAGAGAAATTATCAACTGAAATATCTTTAAAAGCAAATATGTGTAGTAACTTGGAAAAAATAAGATTAGTAATGAAACATTTCTTGTCTGTGTTTGGTATGTTATTACAAGAAAAGGAAAGATTTCAGGAAGGAATAAACTTTGTTCTTTTTGTTTCTTTTTTGTTTTTTACTTTTAGGCCCAAAGAATAATAGAAGACATTAAAGCAGTAAAAATGGCTCGATTGAATTAAAGTGCTTCCAGAAAAAAAATCAAATTTAAAGTGTGGCAGACACTAAAATCTCAAGTGACACAGAGCAAAGTTCGATTCAATGTTTAGCTTTCTCATACAAACTGAAGAATCTCAACAAAACCAGGCTTAGGGTAAGAATGTTTAGTATGCGAGGGCGCCTGCGTGGCTCAGTTGGTTAAGCGACTGCCTTCAGCTCAGGTCATGATCCTGGAGTCCCTGGATCGAGTCCCGCATCGGGCTCCCTGCTCGGTGGGGAGTCTGCTTCTCCTTCTGACCCTCCCCCTCTCATGCTCTCTGTCTCCCATTCTCTCTCTCAGATAAATAAATAAAATCTTTAAAAGAAAAAAGAAAATCTTCCCTGGAAGCTAGAGATAGTGTCTCCATCTGGGTCAAAGGGCATTTGTTTCCTGACCAATATAATAAACATAGAGAACTTTATTATCGGGCGCCTGGGTGGCTCAGTTGGTTAAGCGACTGCCTTCCGCTCAGGTCATGATCCTGGAGTCCCGGGATCGAGTCCCGCATCGGGCTCCCTGCTCGGCAGGGAGTCTGCTTCTCCCTCTGACCCTCCTCCCTCTCATGCTCTCTGTCTCTCATTCTCTCTCTCTCAAATAAATAAATAAAATCTTTAAAAAAAAAAATTAAAAAAAAAAAAAGAATGTTTAGTATGCGGACAAAGAAGCAAAGGATTCATGCATAAGTTTTGATTGGCAAGGCATATGAGCCTTTTTCAGGAGGCTGGCCACCTGGGAAGAAGGGGTACTCTTGTCCAAAAGCCAACTCCGAGCATTCTGCCTGGGCCAGAGATTTTTAAAGGGGTTTAATCAGAAGGGAGTGCTGTGGTCTGTGACATTTCTTGGTTAGTGCAGACTTGACAATGTCAGCTACAGAGTTGTCTTGGTGCCTGGAGATTGTGCAAGAAGTTCTAGTTCCTTGGTGCCCAGGTGGTGTTGAGCAAGAAGGTCTGGTTCCTTGGTACTTGGGGATTGTGCAAGAGTACTCTGTTCTTTCTGCAAGGGAGGGCAAGGTCTACGGATGTGCAAAGGGAGGTCAGCAAAATCATTTGTGTGGCCTTAAAAAAGAAAAACACTTTGCTAAGAGATTGCTGGACTAATCGGAAAGCCAAGGTGGTTTCAAACAGACTTGCTGATCTCTGTAGCCTGGGAATGTTCTGGTCCTTCACTCCCCAAGGCCAGTGGTCAGCAAATCTCAAGGAAAGTAAATTAGATTTTTTTTTTTTAAGATTTATTTGAGAGAGAAAGAGAGAGAGTGAGTGAGCAAGGGGAGGGGCAGGGTGAGAGGGAGAGAGAGTCTTAAGCAGACTCCGAACTGAGTGCTGAACTAGGAGCCCAACACTGGCTTGATCTAGGACCCTGTTACCATGACCTGAGCTGAAATCAAGAGTCGGATGCTTAATCAACTGAGCCACCTAGGTGCCCTCAAAGTAAATTAGTTTTGTTACAGATCAAGGGCCTTAGGTCAGCAAGCAGGGAGTGTGTTAACTTGAAGCAAGTTATCCCTTAAGATCTGCTTGAATGCTGTTATACTTAATACTTTTTCTCAGTAAAGAAACGTGAATGCATTTAATGGCATATTGAAATGACTGGAAGTCACAGATAAAAGCTTATAAAATTCTTGAGCAAATCGTATCACTAAAGAAATCACAAACTTGGATTAGAAAAAAAATTTTTTTTTTTTACTTTACTAGACTGAAAGCATTATTTAAACATTTATGTTATTCAATAGGAATGGGCTTTATGAAAGCTAAGCAGCACTCAGGGAGGACATACTCCCCAAAACCCACTTCATGTACAGCCACAGAAGAAATAGATAAGGAAGGACAAAGGGATTCTTCTAGAGAACAGATTCAGATCCTAATTAAAGACATCTCCTACACTCCAAGTGTAGCAGGCTTTACTAAGTCCTGCTCAATGCAAACATTTTAGAGTTGCTAAAGACCAGTGATTTCTGTATCTTACACATTTTCCCTTTCCAAATAAAGTGATTATTGCTATTTTCCAGTCTGTATTTCACCATTTGATTTTAAGCATATCTTGTAGAGAAGGGGGGAAATAATTTGCTTTTTTTTATACCTTTTTTGACTGGAAAAATAAAATTATGGAGGTGATTTATCAACCGAGCATTATTTAGAAATCCTAGATGTTCAGATGAATGCATTGTTGAGAGGGGACTTTGAGTGGTTTCTCTCAGAGAAGGAAGGGACATTGCTGGAATGGGAAGAAAAGGACAAAAGAAAGAACATTTGGTGACCAGAGAAACAGATCACCGGAATTAATTCTCAGTGATTACCCCTGAACACTTTTGCATCTTGCAGCACACTTTTGAGTTAGGAATGAGGCTAGTTTTCGTCAATGGATTGAGAGTGGAAGTAATATGAGTTACTTCTGGGTTCTAGCAAATACTAATCAGCATGGCTCCTCCATCGCTCTTCCTCTTCTGCAGTGATGATGAAGCCATGGCTTCCAGATGATGGTGATGATTCAAGAGGAGGGATGCTTATCTTGCATCAGAGCTTGGGTGGCTGAGAAATAAGCTTTCTTTGTGTAACGCCACTGAGATTTGGGGGTTTTCCTGTTGTAGTGGGCAGCCTAAAAGACACCAGTGGGTATACTGAACAAACTGGCTTAGTGTGGGGCTGGAGGAAGACTTCCTGGGAAATCAATATTTGAATGAGCTCTGAAGGATCTATAGGCATTTAGGAGGCAGAATGTTTCTAGGGAGAGTGAAGAGGGTGACACATAAACACATTGTGATCCTTGGTACTGGGCAACTGACTCTCCACATATTACAGATACAAACAAATAAATTTAATAAGAATACATGGACACCTCTGTCACTCAGAATATGGAGATTTGTACTGACTCAGTGCAACCCGTCACCCTGGCCACTCATTCTCATGACTAACATAGATCAAGTCAGGGAAACTTCACATTTCTTTCACTATGTGCTTGAACTAGAAGAGCACAGTGTCTGACTACTGTGAAGGTTTGTAGATTTTTTCCCCTGCCAGTGTCAGGGAGAGATGTTTAAGTTTGTAATGCAGTAAAGATTTGATTGGTGGAGGCCCTTAGGTAGGTGAAAAGACAAATTTATTAACTTGTCAAACTCTTCCTCTCAGATAGAAAGAATGTAATAGATTCTTACATAAAGAATTATTCCTTCCCAGTAGTGCTGACCGTCTATTTTCTTGTTTTTTTTTTTTTTTCTTTTTTTTTTTTCACATTCTAACATGGGCTTCTGGGGTACTCATGAGTTAGCACCACATTCTGCACTCATAGCAATTTCAGAGGGTGACTGAAGAACATTTTACAATATTAAACAACTCATATCATTCTTAAATTTATAACTTTAGATGAAATATGAGTGAAGTGTTACGTCAGTAATTTATTTTGGCAACTAAAAAGAAATTGAATATAACTTGCATTTGTTTGATTTTTATAAAAATAACATAAGATTTAATTAGATTTGCAAAAATATTTAAATTCAGCTTAATTTAATTAATTATGATTTAATTTTAAATGCTTTTTCTTTATAATCTGTATTTTAATTTTAATAGGTAATTTTGATGAAATTTAATTATTATTGAACAAGCCTAGGTGTTCTATTGAAAGGAAGGGATGGTTAAATGGGAGCATTTTGGGAAGTCATATCTTGTAAACTTTTCTTATCTTCATTTTAGCAAAATCACTACTTTCAAATATTCATATAGATATCACTTTTCCTTCAACAAAACTCCTGAACTTGTGCCATGACAAATTTAGTAGTCAATTAATTAATATTTTGTCAAATTTTCAGCTGCTTCCAATTATTCACTAATAAATAATGCTCTAATTAGATCCTTATTCACAGATTCTCATAAATAAAAGTATTCCTGGATATTTAATTATAGAACTGAAGTATATTTGGTAGACTGAATAATGTTCTTCCTCCTCTACTCCCAAGATGTCTATGTCCTAATCTCTAAAATCTGTGAATGTTACCTCATGTGGCAACAGGGAATTTGCAAATGTGATTAAATTAAGAATCTTGAAATGGGCAGATTCTGGATTATCTGGATGGGCCCCAAGTGTAATCACAAGAATCTTCATAAGGTGACGCTAATATCAACAGTAACATATAATGTCATCATGTACCTTTCCTATGATGAGATGAGAAGGGCACTTGACCTGCATGTTACTATTGTCCAAACCCCATAATGCAGTCTGATGAGAAAACATCAGACAAGCTCCAAATTGAGGGACATTCTACAAAATATCTAACCAGCACTTCTCAAAACCATCAAAATCCTAAAACAAACAAACAAACAAAGAAACTGAAAGTGTTACAGATTTGGAGATGACTAAAAAAACATGATGACTACATTCAATATGGTATACCGGAATGAATCTTGGATTGAGCAAAGGACATTAATGGGAAAACTGATGAAATCCAAATAAAGGCAATAGTTCAGTTAATGATATCAGGTCTATGTTACAAAGCTGGATAAAGGGTATAGAGGAACTTGATAGTATCTATGCGATTTTTCTACAAAGCTAAAATTATTCC
Source organism: Mirounga angustirostris (assembly GCF_029215605.1). Taxonomy (NCBI): domain Eukaryota; kingdom Metazoa; phylum Chordata; class Mammalia; order Carnivora; family Phocidae; genus Mirounga; species Mirounga angustirostris. The sequence goes on along the minus strand of NW_026991710.1, from coordinate 141,143,616 downwards.
AAAGAGAATTTTTTTTAAAAAATTAAAAACAAAATAACCACAAAAATTTCATCAGGTCCCAAAGGTAATAGGGGAAAATACCATCAAACCTTTAATAATATCAACCCTTTTCTTTAACATAACAACCAAACCATCATGGAACTTCAGTCATTTCTTTCCTTCATGTCATTCTAATTCCTCTTCCCTGTTGGAACCACTGGGGGAAAGATTTCTTAGAGTATGGAACACAAACACTATAGTATTATTGAAATAGAGGTTAAAATTTTCCATTTTCTTTAAAGTGATTTTTTTTCTGATAATGGCTAAATCTACTAATTTATATGTAAAAATACTGCATTAATTGACCACTGCTACTTTCTCTTTATAAACTTTTACTTTAATGGTTCTTTTTAGATTCTGCAAATCCTGCTGAGATTAGTTTAGTGGATATTTAATTTTTCTCCATAATTGAAAGAACATACAGTACTCAAGTGTAAGGTATTATTAAATTTTCTATGCTGAGGCATGTGGATTTTTTCCCCAAAATACTATAGCCTAATAGCAAAGCAGAAATTGTTCATGTTGCCACAAAGTTCAAAAGTGGTTTCATGAAAGCAATCAGTTTTCAATTCTCCCCTTTTCATTCCATCTAAAAGCTAAACACAATACCTTTTAAAAAAATGTTAACAGAATTAAAGATCTCCCATGGACTTAAATACCTGACTGCTGTCATTATAACCTGTAAGAGCGAAGGCAAATCTCAAAATATTGCCCACATCAGAGGAAGTATTTAAAACACTGAACTTTACAGGTTCTTTAGTTTTCCCTAAGATATATTATTAAACTAGGTTGCTGCTAAGTCTTAGAATTCTATCCTTTCATCTTGCCTGAAGATCTCAATCAGAATCTAGACTTCTTCCCCGCCCCCTGCGCCCCATATTGGTCATAAGTATTCTCTTCTATTTTTCTGATATTAATACTATGATCTAGATCTCAAACTTTTTAACCCATGATCTTACTTCGCAATCTAATTTTGTAAAATTTTTGAATCAAAATTAAGCTTCTCACTGATCAGTTCTGATATTTGAATGACTGACTGAATAGTGACCAGCCGTTTAAGATAGGAGAAAATAAATACAAAATGTCTGATTTTTTTGAGCCACCTATAGACATGGATAGTCATCACTAAATAAATGCTTCATCATTCCCTAGTTGTCTGTTACAAATATGACTAAGACTACAAGATCAATCTGTGTAAGTCATTTACTTGCTTTATCTTTTGACTTTTTTGCCATACTTATTGAGACTACCCTAGGAACCTAACAATGTACAAAAATAAAGAGGTGGTTACTGGCACAAGTTGTTTATGCTCCGAAGATCTTAAGTTGCCAATCTATCTTACATATTATCAATAGCGGTCACAAAACACATTTGTAATTTTGCTGTAAAAACTGAAAAAAAGAAAACAAAAAGACTATGTTAAAATGTTAATATGTAGCTTGATTATTATAAAAAAGGTTAAAAAGTAAAAACTTTCTAAAAAAAGATCTATTATTTGTTTCTTAGTTTATCATTTAATTTTATACTTGCATAACAATAACACAACATCATTAATTGTTTCCTTTGTGCTATGTGCCAGGTGCTTACATAAGTTAGGTCCTACAACACTCGCAAGGTTTTAGGAGGCAAAGTTCTTATTTACTGGCTGACTATAGTTTTTTCTTTGAGCTATAATTGGCAAAACTGTATATATTTAAACTGTATAACATGATTTGATATACATATACATTTTGAAATAATTACCATAATGAAATTAACACATGTATCACCTCACATAGTTACCTTTATTTGTGTGTGAGAATGCTTAAGATCTACCCTCATAGCAAATTTAAGTATACAGTATAGTTAACAATAGTCACCCATGCTTTGCTTAGATACTAAGAACCTACTCATCTTATAACTCAAAGTTTGTACCCTTTGACCAACATCTCCTCATTTCCTCCAACTCCTAAGCTCTGGTAACCAGCTTTCTACTCCCCATTCTATGAGTTCATTTTTTTTCTTAAACACATACATACAGTATTTGTATTTCTCTGCCTAACTTGTTAGCATGATGCCCTCAAGATCAGTCCATATTGTCACAGGTGGCAGGATTTCCTTCTTTTTTATGGGTGAATACTATTCTGGGGCTGTAGGGGGCAGGAAGAGAGAGAAAGAGAGAGAGAGAGAGAAGGTGACATTGCCTTTATCAAATCATCCAATGATAGAAACAGGTTGTTTGCGTGTCCTGACTTATGAATAATGCTACAATGAACATGGAAATACAGATATCTCTTTGAGATATTGATTTCACTTCCTTTGGATATATACCCAGAAGTGGAATTGCTAGATATGGTAGTTCTATTTTCAAGTTTTTGAGGAAGATTCATACTCTCTGCCATGATGGCTGTACCAAATTACATCCCTATCAACAGTGCACAAGGGTTCCTTTTCCTCCTGATCATCGCCAGCATTTGTTATCCTTGTTTGTTTGATGATAGTCATTGTAAATGATGTGAGGTAATATTTCATTGTGATTTTGATTGGCATTTCCCTGATGACTGGTGATATTGAGCAAATTTTCACATCTATTGACTGTGTATCTTCTTTGGGAAAATGTCTATTCAGGTATTTTAGATGAAAATTTCTATCCATTTTAATGTTGAATTAAGGCACAATAACCAGAACCAAAGTCACACAGCCCTTAAGTGGTGAACTTGAATTCAAAAGCAAGCTTAGCTAGCTATGATGCGTATTTTTTAAGCACTCTGCAACATGACTTTTCTCCTGTCTCATTTTTTGAAAATGAAATTGTAAATATAAAAATTATTTTAATGTAATTGTAAGTTTGCTGCTGTTTTAAGATATGATCATATAGACGGTCTCTTCTGCTCTGACTTGTGGAAGAGATGCAGAAAGCCACCAGTGAAAGCTGCCAGAGAACAAAAGCCACAAAAACTTATTCCCACTGAGCCCATCCCCCCCACACACACAAGGGGCAGGGAAACTCCGCCCAAACAGGGTTGCCTGAGTAACAGCGTGGCAGGCCCCTCCCACAGAAGACAGGCTGGGAAAACAAGAGGTCAGCAACCCTAAGGTCCCAAGAAAACAGGTGCATCTTGCTTGGGTTCTGGTCAATAATTTGGATTCTATACATTCCCTCAAACACCCATCAACAGAATGACTAGTAGGAGGAGCCCCCAAAATAGAAAAGACTCAGACATCATGACTTATGCTGCAGATTTACAAGTGGATGCAGATATAACCAAGATGTCAGAGCTGGAATTCAGGCTAGCAATTGTGAAGACAATGGTTAGAATGGAGAAATCAATGGAAACATAGAGCCTATAAGGGCAGAAATGAAAGCTGAATTGGCAGAATTTAAAAATGCTATCAATGAGATCCAATCCAATCTAGATAATCTAACAGCTAGGGTAACTGAGGCAGAAGAGCAAATAAGCAACCTGGAAGACAATATAATAGATAAAAAGGAAAAAGAGGAGGCCAGGGAAAAACAACTCAGAATCCATGAAAATAGAATCAGAGAAATAAGTGACACTATGAAGCATTCCAATGTCAGAATAATTGGAATCCCGGAGGGGGTGGAGAGAGAGAGAGAGGACTAGAAGATGTATTTGAGCAAATCGTAGCTGAGAACTTCCCTAATCTGGGGAATTAAACAAACATTCTTGTCCTAGAGGCAGAGAGGACCCCTCCCAAGATCAAGGAAAACAGGCCAACACCTCGGCATGTAATAGTAAAACTTGCAAATCTTAGAACCAAGGAAACCATCTTAAGGGCATTTAGGGGGAAGTGTTTCCTTATGTACAGAGGAAGGAACATCAGAATAACGTCAGACCTATCCACAGAGACCTGGCAAGCCAGAAAGGCCTGGCAAGACATATTCAGGGTACTAAATGAGAAGAACATGCAGCCAAGAATACTTTATCCGGCAAGGCTGTCATTTAGAATGGATGGAGAGATGCAGAGCTTCCATGACTGGCAGAAACTGAAAGAATATGTGACCACTAGGCCGGCCCTGAAAGAAATATTAAGCGGGGTTCTATAAAAGGAGAAAGACCCCAAGAGTGATATACAACAGGAATTTACAGGGACAATCTATAAAAACAATGTCTTCACAGGCAACATGATGACAATTACTGCATATCTTTCAATAACTACTCTCAACGTGAATGGCCTAAATGCTCCCATAAAATGGCACGGGGTTGCAGATTGGATAAAAAAACAGGACCCATCCATATGCTGCCTACAAGAGACTCATTTTGAACCTAAAGATACATCCAGACTGAAAGTGAAGGGATGGAGATCCATCTTCCATGCCAGCGGACCTCAAAAGAAAGCTGGGCTAGCAATTCTTATATCAGACAAATTAGATTTTAAACTAAAGTCTGTAGTTAGAGACACAGAAGGACACTATATCATTCTTAAAGGGTCTATCCAACAAGAAGACCAAACAATGGTAAATATCTATGCCCCCAACATGGGAGCAGCCATCTACATAAGCCAACTGTTAACCAAAATAAAGAGTCACATTTATAACAATACATTAATTGTAAGAAACCTCAGTACTCCACTCTCAGCAATGGACAGATCACCGAAGCAGAAAATCAGCAAGGAACCAAGAGCTTTGAATGATACATTGGACCACATGGACCTTATAGATATTTACAGACCATTCCACCCTAAAACAACAGAATACTCATTCTTCTCGAGTGCACATGGAACTTTCTCCAGAATAGATGATGTACTGGGTCACAAATCAGGTCTCAACCGATACCAAAAGATTGAGATTATTCCTTGCATATTCTCAGACCACAATGCTTTCAAACTGGAACTCAATCACAAGAAAAAAATTGGCAGAAATTCAAACACTTGGAAGTTAAAGACCACTCTGCTCAAGAATGTTTGGGTCAACCAGGAAATCAAAGAAGAACTTAAACAATTCATGGATATCAATGAGAATGAAAACACATTGGTCCAAAACCTATGGGATACTGCAAAGGTGGTCCTAAGGGCGAAATACATAGCCATCCAAGCCTCACTCAAAAAAATAGAAAAATCCTGAATTCACCAATTAACTCTACACCTTAAAGAACTAGAGAAAAAGCAACAAACAATGCCTAAGCCATGCATTAGAAGAGAAATAATTAAAATTAGAGCAGAGATCAATGAATTAGAAACCAGAAACACAGTAGATCAGATCAACAAAACTAGAAGTTGGTTCTTTGAAAGAATTAATAAGATCGATAAACCACTGGCCAGATTTATCCAAAAGAAAAGAGAAAGGACTCAAATTAATAAAATTATGAATGAAAGGGGAGAGATCATGACTAACATCAAGGAAATAGAAACAATTATTAGAAATTATTATCAACAACTATGTGCCAATAAACTGAGCAATCTGGATGAAATGGAGGCCTTCCTGGAAACCTATAAGCTGCCAAGACTGAAACAGGAAGAAATTGACAACCTGAATAGGCCAATAACCAGTAACAAGATTGAAGCAATGATCAAAAACCTCCCAAAAAACAAGAGTCCAGGGCCTGATGGATTCCCTGGGGAATTCTACCAAACATTCAAAGAAGAAATAATACCTATTCTCCTGAAGCTGTTTCAAAAAATAGAAACAGAAGGAAAACTTCCAAACTCATTCTATGAGGCCAGCATTACCTTAATCCCCAAACCAGGCAAAGACCCCATCAAAAAGGAGAATTTCAGACTGATATCCCTGATGAATATGGATTCCAAAATCCTCAACAAAATCCTAGCTAATAGGATCCAACAATACATTAAAAGGATCATCCACCATGACCAAGTGGGATTTATCCCCAGGATGCAAGGGTGGTTCAGCATTCCCAAATCAATCAATGTGATAGAACACATTAATAAGAGAAGGGAGAAGAACCATATGGTCCTCTCAATTGATGCAGAAAAAGCATTTGACAAAATACAACATCCTGTCCTGATTAAAGCTCTTCAGAGTATAGGGATAGAGGGAACATTCCTCAAGTTCATAAAATCCATATATGAAAAATCCACAGCGAATATCATTCTCAATGGGGAAAAGATGAGAGCCTTTCCCTTAAGATCAGGAACACGTCAAGGATGCCCACTCTCCCCACTATTGTTCAACATAGTATTAGAAGTCCTAGCAACAGCAATCAGACAACAAAGAGAAATAAAATGTATTCAAATTGGCAAAGAAGAAGTCAAACTCCCTCTTTTCACAGATGACATGATACTTTATGTGGAAAACCCAAAAGACTCCACCCCCAAATTACTAGAACTCATACAGCAATTCAGTAATGTGGCAGGATACAAAAATCAATGCCCAGAAATCAGTTGCTTTCTTATACACTAACAACGCAACTGTAGAAAGAGAAATTAGAGAAACGATTCCATTTACAATAGCACCAAAAACCATAACATACCTCGGAATAAACCTAACCAAAGAAGTAAAGGATCTATACTCTAGGAACTACAAAACACTCATGAAAGAAATTGAAGAAGACACAAAAAGATGGAAAAATATTGCATGCTCATGGATCGGAAGAATAAACATTGTTAAAATGTCTATGCTACCCAGAGCAATCTATACCTTCAAAGACATCCCAATCAAAATTCCAATGACATTTTTCAAAGTGCTGGAACAAACAGTCTTAAAATTTGTATGGAATCAGAAAAGACCCGGAACCGCCAAGGAAATGTTGAAAAAGAAAAACAAAGCTGGGGGCATCTTGTTGCCCGATTTCAAGCTATATTACAAAGCTATGGTCACCAAGACAGCATGGTACTGGCACAAAAACAGACATATACACCAATGGAACAGAATAGAGAACCTAGATATGGACCCTCAACTCTATGGTCAAATAATCTTTGACAAAGCAGGAAAAAACATGCAATGGAAAAAAGACAGTCTCTTCAATAAATGATGCTGGGAAAATTGGACAGCCACATGCAGAAGAATGAAACTCAAGCATTCTCCAACACCATTCACAAAGATAAACTCAAAGTGGATGAAAGACCTCAGTGTGAGACAGGAATCCATCAAAATCCTAGAGGAGAACATAGGCAATAACCTCTATGACATCGGCCACAGCAACTTTTTTCAAGATACATCTCCAAAAGCTAGTGAAACAAAAGCAAAAATGAACTTTTGGGACTTCAACAAGATAAAAAGCTTCTGCACAGCAAAGGAAACAGTCAACAAAACAAAGAGGCAACCCACAGAATGGGAGAAGATATTTGCAAATGACACTACAGATAAAGGGCTGGTATCCAAGATCTATAAAGAACTTCTCAAACTCAACACCCAAAAAACAAATAATCAAGTCAAAAAGAGGGCAGAAGATATGAAAAGACACTTCTCTGAAGAAGACATACAAATGGCTAACAGACACATGAAAAGATGTTCATCATCATTAGCCATCAGGGAAATCCAAATCAAAACCACACTGAGATACCACCTTACACCAGTTAGAATGGCCAAAATGGGCAGGGAAAGGAACAACAAATGTTGGAGAGGTTGTGGAGAAAGGGGAACCCTCTTACACTGTTGGTGGGAACGCAAGTTGGTACAGCCACTTTGGAAAACAGTGTGGAGTTTCCTCAAAAATTTAAAAATAGAGCTACCCTATGACCCAGCAATTGCACTACTGGGTATTTACCCCAAAGACACAGATGTAGTGAAAAGAAGGGTCATACGCACCCCAATGTTCATAGCAGCAATGTCTACAATAGCCAAACTGTGGAAAGAGCCAAGATGCCCTTCAACAGATGAATGGGTAAAGAAGATGTGGTCCATCTACACAATGGAATATTACTCAGCCATCAGAAAGGATGAATACCCAACTTTTACATCAACATGGATGGGACTGGAGGAGATTATGCTAAGTGAAATAAGTCAAGCAGAGAAAGTCAATTATCATATGGTTTCACTTATTTGTGGAACATAAGGGATAGCATGGAGGACATTAGGAGAAGGAAGGGAAAAAAGGCGGGGGGGAATTGGAGGGAGAGATGAACCATGAGAGACTATGGACTCTGAGAAACAAACAGGGTTTTAGAGGGGGGGTGGGGATTGGTTAGCCCGGTGATGGGTATTAAGGAGGGCACGTACTGCATGCAGCACTGGGTGTTATATGAAAAGAATGGATCATGGATCACCACATCAAAAGCCAATGATGTATTGTATGGTGACTAACATAACAAAATTAAAAAAAAAAAGAAAGATATGATCATATAAGTAATATTCACTAAAAGCCCATTATGGGGCAGATACTCTTTTAGGCATTGTACATATATCTATTCTTGCCATCTTAAGAACAACTCTGTAAAGTTAATACCATTGTTACCTCATTTTACAGATAAGAAGACTAAGGTTCAGAGAGATTACACAATTTCTGAAGACCACAAAGCTAAATGGGGGAACAGGAATACCCATACAGTCTTTTTCACATACACTGCTCTAACTTGTATGCTGTAGGAATCATAACAGTATTTCACAATACAAGAGAAACAGAAAGTTCAGTCTTAAGCTTTTGTGGATTTATCAGAGTTCTTAATGCATACCCATCATTAAGTCTTTAAATCTTAGGATCTGTGATGATAATGTTACATGTATAAGAATTGAAATTGTTATCCAAACCATTCAACAAATCTTTTTAAAGATGTTTTGTGGTTTACTCACATTGTGATGCTACATGTAAATCTTATATAATAATGCTACTCAAAATTTCTGTGGAAATTTACATTACATAGTTATAAAAATTTCATGGCATTTTAAAAATACAAACTTAAAGGTCTTCACTATAAACTGATGAAAAATATGAGATTAAGAAACTAGATGTTCATATTATGCAATACTTTAAAATGGGGATGTTTTATATTCTAAAATAAAAATTAAATTTTCAAGTGTGTAAGTCACTTATTAGACCCAGAATGTTATTTCATCCCGATGAGGTAAAATGCAATAAGTAATCTGGACCTGAAGAAATTCAGACTTATTTTTGGAGAGACTGAAGGGAATTTAAATTTCAGAACAGGCAATAATTGACCAAATGGCATGTAGCAATATCTATCACTATTTTCATTGGGAGCCTTTCCCTTGACATGTTTTCACTAGAGACGGTGCTTGGGTCTGTTTTATTGTCTGAATCAGCAGAATCAGATGTGTTGAAAACGTGTAAGTTTTGATCTTCTGAAGCATAGGAGCAAGGCCTTACAAATGGATTTTAGCGTACAGAAATTTTCATCACTCTCAGTGCTGGGTCAACAATTTCCAGTAAGCTAGACAACTATGGTTTGCTTCCGTTACACCGTGTTTTGATCAGGCATAACCAAATACATTTAAATGTAGAATTTAGTTTTTCAATAAATGAGCCTCGTGGATAAAAATAGTAATCTTATTTTGGATTCAAATCTCTAAAAATATAGCTGGTATTAATATGCTTGATGTGTACCCAGCATTAGCATACACTTTAAATGCAGTGTCCAAGTTTTTGTGTAATTGTAAAAAAGTTGGATATTAGTGTTTAATTTTCCATTTTCATGTAAATTGCTAGAGCTATGGAGAATGGAAAAATTGAGTCATTGAACTACTTAATTCAAGAAAATGTGCAATAATTGTGCATTCGGTATAAATACATTATCCAATGGGCATATTCTGCTAATATATTATTGGAACATATTCATAGTTCATCTAAAGTCAACAAAGGTAATCATCCCTGAATAAGAAAATCTGTGCAGATATCTCTCACATCAAGTTAATCTTTTTTTTTTTTTAATGACCTTGCTAACCTGGGAACAAGGATGAGTGTGCCAGTATGTTTCTAACAGAAGTATTTAAAGTGATATTTTTGAAAAGATGAGGACAAATTTGAATATATACATTTTGAAGAAAAGTACACTTTACTTTGCCAATTATACATCTTTTAAAACAGGCTTAATATCAATAAGGTTTAATAAATCCTTAAAAGTATGTATTAAGTTTGATCAAAATGATGTTTGACAGGAAAACATGTTAAAAAGTCTCAGCAACACTGGTTATTTAAGACACTTCTAAGATCCTGAATCAGATAATGTTTACTGTTTAGCAGTTGCCAAGAAGTTATTCCACAGACAAGGCTGGGCCAATGCTTTAAAATGAAATCTGTCTTGGATAAAATTGATTTTCACTATATTTCCTCCAAATGAAACTCATCATAGAAGTAAGTTTTTACTTATTTCAAAATTTATCTTCCATTATTATCTTGCTTTCATCAATATCAGGCTTGTAGGACATATTCTGGTCTGAGTTTATAGCTTAACAAACAAGAGGTCACTCTAAAATTGTATAATTCCTTGCCCCAGCAAGATGCCTTGATTCTTGAATTCTATCAAGACCTTCTGTATTCTGACTTATAAATCTCTGATCCCTAGGAGCTAATGTAGTATATATCATATAAGAGGCATCAATAAAGACTTATGGAATTAATGTTTTTACAAACACCGGAAAACACAGATCCTTTTTCATTTTTATATGACACCTTCATTTATTTTAATGTCACTTATAGCAAATTTAAAATGTTCATAAACTCTATTCTACATTATAAAACAAAACAAAACAAAACAAAACTACCAGTATAACCACCATTAGGAGGAGGATCTATCAGAGTCCTCATCAGGACTGAGCCAGATAGATTACTGTCTGTGCATGTGGGTGATGTTACATATGGGGTTGATGAAAATAAGGGTCATTTTTTTCAGCTTCATTGAGATATAATTGACATGTAACACTATATAAGTTGTAGGTATACAATAGGATGATTTGATACACTTACATATATTGTGAAATGATTACCACCATAAGGATAACTAACACCTCCTTCACTTCACATAATTACCAATTGTTTTTTGTGGTGAGAACATTTAAGATCTACTCTCTTAGCAACTTTCAGCTATATAATACAGTACTGTTAACTATAATCACCATGCTGTACATTAGATCCTCAGATTTTATTCATCTTATAACTGGAAGTTTGTACCCTTGACCTATATCTCCGCATTTCTCCCACCCCCAGATCCTGGTAGCCAACATCCTACTCTCTGTTTCTATGACTGCAGCTTTTTTGGTTTAATCCTATTACAGAAGACTTGCAAGAGACACTTTTAAATAAGTTATAGTCAAAGATTTTTTTTTCTAGTGTGTTCTTTTATAATTTAAATTTAATATTTTAATATTGATTTTGTGTCAGCACATTATTTATGAATTCTAATAATTGCAGTTTAAATTACTGATGATACTTTGGCATAAATATATTGTGTTTTGTAATCATATTTTATTTTATTTGTTTTTATGAAAAGCCTTATCCTCCAGATCTTCACTTTCTCATTTCTAGGGTATCTGCGATTTTATCTTACCAATTAATAAACTGGGATTGCTAAAAATCATTTCATCTAGTTTGACATTTAAAACACAGTCCATCATTTTTATATAAAGGGTGAAATGTTGATTATATAAAATGTATTCTAAGAACTTTGAAGAAATGTTATCCTTGTGTTCTTTCAGCAGTAACATGACCAAAAGCATCCATTAGAGAAAATTTTATGTAGACTTGTGTTTATATTTGTCTAAAAGGGTAAATGAATCGTTTTCCTCACTGGATCAGTATCTGTCAGTTACTTAATCTCTCTAGTTCTATTCTTCTGGAAACCTAATAAGAACCAACTGCTTCTAAAGAACATTTGATTATGAAACAAATAACCCTATTGGTGTATTACATTTGTATGAGGAGAAATGATAAATGAATTACAAATACTTGATTGGCAGTCATGGTTTGGGGTTTCTCCGAAGACAGTAACTCTTGGATTGGCTTACCCTTGTGGAACACTGAAAGGTAAGCCTATGGATTGTTACAAGAGATAACTGGTCCCTGTGTGGGATGGCTTCTGAACCATTGTGAACTCCACACTAACCCATGTGGATCTTACCTTCTGGAACCTGGGCTGTCATTAGGATAGAAAATAACTCCTGGAGGGCTCTACAGCGTGCTACAGATCTTCCTGCTGAAAGGCCCCGTGTGCTGTCCTTCTGGAAGCAGTGATTTGTGACTCTAGTCTCATATTCTTCAGCTTAGAATATGCCAGGCATGGCCTGTGATAACCTCACAAGTCAGAATGTTTTAGTTGGGGAAAAGAAGAATCTTCTCCCATGTAGGCAAAGCAACATTATATGCCACAAAACAGCAATACATTAAAAATGTCATAAATTATGCTTTATCTTCCTGGCTTATGTTTGAATCCTTTCTGTTCCCAGAGGTTGGGGATAAGAACCTCTTAAACTAAAACAAAGTATATTAGAGAAAAACAAATATTTGAGAAGGATGAGAATATTACAGAGCATTTCCAAATACTTATTAAATTATGCAGACCCAATACTAAATCAGTCCATGAATTTTTCACTTTTCTCTCAGTTATAGATACTTTTTAAATGACCCAAGATGCTGCTGTTGGTAACCTACAGAGAGCCTGGATATCTTTAATTATTAAATTAAAATTCAGAAATGTAAGTGAATGAATATATATGTATGTTTGTGCATTCATTATAACTTTCAAATTTTCATTTAAATATTTTAGACTCAATACTAAGTGGATATATTAACTTGTGCTCTAAGGAAGTTTTTTTTTTTTAATTTTCAGTATTAAATTACTATAATTATTGCGCTTGTTTGAGCTGAACCAAAGATATCACAGATTTAGAATATAATTGTATACTTAAAAAAAACACCTCATGGCTATTGTTTATTATAACAAAAGAATACACATCAGTATCAGCAAGGGGAAAGACACATTAGGCAAAGTTGGTAGTGTCAGTGGATAGAAATGGTGGAGGACATGCACAGAACACATTTCTTCCTCCAGCAATAACTGTAATGTCTGCAATCAAGTTTCAGTATTTTTTTGTTAATGAAACAATTGTCCAAGTAATGGGATAAGAATAAAGTCATCTTTAAAACTATGTATCAGGATGCCTGGGTGGCTCAGATGGTTAAGCGTCTGCCTTCGGCTCAGGTCATGATCTCAGGGTCCTGGGATCGAGTCCCGCATCGGGCTCCCTGCTCCTTGGGAGCCTGCTTCTCCCTTTGCCTTTCTCTCTCGCTCTGTCTCTCATGAATAAAAAAAAAATAAAAATAAAAAATAAATAAAATAAAACTAGGTATCAGAGAAGAAATATCTCATTAAAGTAATTTATAACATAAGAAGCAACTGCATTACTATTTGTACATTAATTAAAGTTATATTACAACCCCTGAGTATTCCCACAAAGTTGTTGAGGAAGAGAGAAAAAGTAATAACAGTACATCTCAGTATTATTTGCCCTTTTCAAAGTTGAAATACTTCTTAAAAATTCATGTCTTTACCTATATCTCAACACCATTTCTCAATGGTTATCATTATGATTTATCATTACCACTATGAAAATCACAGAAAATGAATTCTTTCTAAGACACTCCTCTTAACCATCCTCAACTTCTCTTAATTACTTCAAAACAAAACTTTATCATCCTTTCACCTCATTGTCATCTATTTTTGGAATCCACATACATTTGTGATATATATATATATATATATATATATAATTTTTATTTTTTTTAAAGATTTCATTTATTTATCTGACAGAGAAAGCAGGAGAGCACAAGCTAGGGGAGCAACAGAGGGAGAAGGAGAAGCAGGCTCCCCACTGAGCACGGAGCCAGACGTGGGGCTCGATCTCAGGACCCTGGGATCATGACCCGAGCTGAAGGCAGATGCTTAACCGACTGAGCCACCCAGGTGCCCCCATTTTGATATATTTTTTAAGATTTCATGTATTTATCTGACAGAGAGAGCAAGAGAGTACAAGCATGGGGAGCAGCAGAGGGAGAGGGAAAACAGGCTCCCCACTGAGCAGGAAGCCTGATGTGGGGCCAGATCCCAGGACCTGGGGATCTTAACCTGAGCTGAAGGTAGATGCTGAACCGACTAAGCCACCCAGGTGCCACAATTTCCGATATTTTTTGAGGCAAGGAAAGCTTAAAGAAGAGAAGAGTCAAGCAAATAAATTATTGCATTGTTTTCTATGCAATGTGCTTATGAAATGACAGTGATTTCTGATATTTTCTACGACTTGAGTTTGGTTTTCCCTTAGTGGCTTTTACTTCACACCTTAAATGTGTGCTGAGTTTTAGCACAGAAAATACTACTTTTAAATAAAATCCAGTCTCTTCTTTGAAATCTTTCAGAAATGTTTGGCCTTGTGTGAACAAAAGAACAGAAACCATGTAGAACAAATGTTAAACTGTAATACCTGAGCTCTTTTGCTCCACGAAGAAAGAAACAATCTTTAGGACAAAAATTTGCACTATAATAAAAATAAACTTGAGGGTCACTGAAAGATCAAGCAGTAAACTTAAAAGAAATTTCTTTAGCACAGGAAAAAAACAATCAAGATGTAGATAATTCAAATGTGTATGCTCAAATCATTTAGTACACTTTCAGTGTGAAATACAGATCAGTTCATTTAAAGATGCTATTTTTATTTAGACAGACCTCTTGATATTAAATACAAGTAGAAGATATCCACAAATTATTTATTATAAATGCACTGTAATAAGGTGATATCCATAATTTGAAAAATTCTTGTTTTGTGTATTGCCTACATTTACATAAAAAAGTTCACTAGAAATCCAGAGCTAAAACTGAATTTCTGCCAAAAGTCAACAGTATTCAAGGGTAAAAAGACAAAAGTCTGGGCTATCGATTGGCAAATGTGGACTATTTTAAACTGTTGTCACTGAATATGATACTTTTTTGCATGAATAAATATTACATTGCTTCATAAAGCTATGTGAAAAACAAAATGACCCAAGGATATGTATTATTCCACCTGCCTGGATACAGTTTTTATTGAATTATTGATTAGTAAGACAGAAATTATTGAATAATAAAAATTAATATATTAGCACTGATAGAAAATTAGCCCTCAGTCCCCACCCCATTCCCATAACACCCATCAATAGGCAACAATGTTTAAAAAAAAAAAATAGGCAACAATGAACTAGTAAATTAAAACAAAACAAAACAACAACAACAAAAAAAAACAAACTCCCCCCAGTTCATGTTCTCTCTCTCAAATAAATAAATAAATAAATAAATAAATAAATAAATAAATAAAATTTTTAAAAACAAAACAAAACAACAAAGACTAAAGCCATGTTTTCTGCTTCCCCCACAGCATTTTCTCCCTTACCTTCAGTAACTATATAAATTTATCTCTATAATTATATCCCAGTAGGAATGCCACTTAAGAGAAATACTTAGAAGCAGTTTGAATCTCTACCTTCTCACTCCCCAATGCATCCTCAAAGGGGCAACAGGGTTTAATAAAAAGTACATTTACCAAGATGTGATCAGGTTTAAGGAGAGAGTAGAAGGCTCAGCATACCCACGGCTCTCGCTATGGAAGAAGGCCTGCCTTGTAGGAGTTGTAGCTTAGGGAGAGTAAGGCAGCCCTCATCAAAACTGTATCCAGGAAGGTGGAAGAATACATATCCTGATGTCTCTTACTTTATACCTTTTGATCTGCTAAACTTAACTGGAAGCCAAAGGGCAAGGGAGCCTGGGTGATGTAGTTCGCAGGGATTGGCTTCCCCTGGGAAACGGTGCTACAGAAATGAGTAGAAGTGGGGAAAAAAAGAAAGTGTATTCAACACAACTAAATATTGTGAGTGTGGTTCTTCCGTGCAGGAATGACTTGAATACTTTCAGTCCTGTACTTTCTAATAAAAATCTTGTCAAAAGTAAAATGACTACAATGGAAATAATTGTATTTAATATGAGTATTTCTGAGTTTGTTATTTTCTCAGAGTAACTCATTTGGTACTCAAATAGTACCTAACATCATATACTTAGTAAGTCATGGCTAGGTAAAATAATAAGAAACTGGGTAAATGTTGGAACCAAAGGTCAGGAACAGACCCAAGATCAGCTGTTTTTCACCACCAAGAAACTAAAATATGTAAAGAAGAATCTGAGCCACTTACAGATGTGTATCTAATTAGATTTTTATTTTCACATTAATTCATTATCCTATTATTCTATATTCTTCCACAGAGTTTATGATGCTAATTGTAGGGGAACGTAAATGATAACTATGTTTCTAGGCTGCACTCCTAGCTTTTTATATATTATCTCATTCAATCTTACAATAATCCTGAGAGGTATATTCTATTTTCCCCTTTTTCACAGAAGGAAAGAAGGTTCAGAAAGATTTTGTAATTTATTCAAGATCACATCACAAGTGAAATTTCTCATTTTAACTCAGTCATTTTTGTTTCTCATACACACACCAAAAAGAGAGCTAGAGAGAGAGAGAACTTCCTTTATTGTATCAGTTTTAAGTATACATTTAGTCTTCAAAATAAGCTTAAAGAATTGTCCAAGTATACACATCACTGCCTTCCTTATGCCATTTAAATTGTATCTTTAGTCCAATTAGATGTTTTATCTGACATAAGTATAGACACTGCTGTTCTCTTTTTGTTATCATTTGTGTGGAATATCTTTGTCCATTCATTCACTTTGGGCCTATGTGTGTCCTTAATATCCATGAGTCTCATGTAGACAACATATATTTGGGTCTTTTTTTTTGTTTTCCCCAGTTCAATCTATATCTTTTGATTGGACAGTTTAATGTATTAATATATTAAGTAATTACTGATAGGTAAGGACTTACTATTGGCATCTTGGTAACTGTTTTCTGATTGTTTTATAGTTCCTTCTTTCCTTTCTCCCACTTTTGCTGTCTTCCTTTGTGATTTGATGATTTTTATAGTAGCATCTTTTGATTCTTTTCTTTCACATTTTTTTTTTTTTTGCTTACTACAGGCTTTTTCTTTGTAGTACCATGAAGCCAACATAAAACATCTTATAGTTGTATCAGTCAATTTTATGCTTGTAAGAACTTAACTTGTATCACATACAAGAACTCTACCCTTTAACTTCTTCACATTTTATATTATTGATGCTGCAATTAGCATTATTTTATATGTGTATCTGTTAACAAATTATTATACCTATAGTTATGTTATTTTTTTAAAAGATTTATCTATTTTAGAGAGACAGAGAGAGAGAGAGACAGAGAGAGAGCACTCACATGAGTGGCGTGAGGGTCAGAGGGAGAGAATCTTCAAGCAGACATCCTCTTCAAGATGGAGCCTGACTTGGGACTTGATCCCACAAGCCATGAAATCATGACCTGAGCCAAAACCAAGTGTTGGATGCTCAACCAAGGCGCCCCATAGTGCTTTTATGTTTTAACTTTTATACTAGAGTTAAAAGTGACCTATGTACCACCATTATATTATTATAGTGTGCTGAATTTGACCATATTCTTACCTTTAGAGTTTTATACTTCTTTATGTTTGTTCTAATGTTAGCTATGTTCTTTCATTTCAACTTGAAAATTTTCCTTTAGCATTTCTTATAAGGCAGCTCTAGTGGTGATGAACTCCATTAGCATCATTTATCTGGGAAAAATCTTTTCCTCTCCTTCATTTCAGAAGGGCAGCTTTTCTAGTTATAATATCCTTGGTTGGCAGTTATTTTTCTTTCAGCACTTTAAATATATCACTCTGCTGTCTAATGGCCTGCAAGGTTTCTGCTGAGAAATCTTCTTATGGTCTTATGGGGGTTCCTTCCCATGTGTGGGGCAAGTTGCCTTTTTATTGCTGCTTTCAAAATTCTGCTTCTCTTTCCCTTTTAAGAATTTACTTACAATGTGTCTTGAGACCTCTTTATGTTTAATATAGTTTGTGTTCTTTGAGATTCATGGATCAGAATGTTCATTTTTGTCTCCAAATTTAGGAAGCTTTCCATCATTATTTCTTTGAAAAAGTTTTCTGCCTTTTCTCTCTCTATCTCTCTCTGCTACTTCTTGGAATCCCATAATGTGCATATTGATTCATTCAACAATGTCTCATAGGCCCTGAAAGCTTTCTTCATTGTTTTTATTTTTTGTTCCTCTGTTGAAATTCAAATGATGTGTGTTCAAGCTGCTTCTTCCCTTTAATTGAGTTTTCACTGCTGAAGTTATCTACTGAGTTTTCAGTTCAGTCATTATGTTCCTCTGGTCCAGAATTTCTTTATGATTCTTAGGGTTTTTTTTTTTTTTTCTATCCTTTTGTTCAACTTCTTTTTTTGATCATACATTATAGTCCTGATTTTGTTTAGCTGTCTATCTATGTTCTCTTATAGTTCACTAAACTTCTTTAAGATAATTATTTTGAGGGGCACCTAGGTGGCTGAGTTGGTTAAGTGTCTGCCTTTGGCTTAGGTCTTGATCTCACTTCTGAGATCGAGCCCCATGTCAGGCTCCCTGCTCAGAGGGGAGTCTGTTTCTCCCTATCTCTCTCCCACTCCCCCTGCTTGTGCTCAATCTCTCTCAATAAATAAATAAATAAATAAATAAATAAATAAATAAATAAAATCTTTTTAAAATAGGATAATTATTTTGAATTCTTTGTCAGGCAGGTGGTATATCTCTATTTCTTAGGGTCAGTTACTAGTGCTTCATTTTGTCCTTTGGTGTCATCATGTTTCCCTGATTAGTTGTGATCCCTGTGGTTTTACACAGATGTCAGCACATTAGAAATGTAGATACTTCTTCCAGTCTTTACTGCCTGAATTTGGCAGGAAAAGCCCCTCACCAGTCAGGACATCTAGAGATTTTGCATGGGCCAGCTGGCCGGGTCACTGGGGAGGCTTGCTGCTCATGTCTTCAGGTGTGCTGATGTGAAATCTAGATCTATGGGGGCAGGCTTGGAACTTGGGTCCACAGGAGTGGGCCTAGTGCCTGGGCCTGCAAGTGCAGGATTTTATCCTGGATCTGTGGGGACTGGTCTGGCACTGGGGTACACTGGGATGATCCTAATGACTGTATCTGCTGGGGGTGACCTAAAGTCTGGATCTTCAGAATTCTTCCTTCAGGAAGAATTCCTTGGTCCATGGAGGGTCTGCTTGGTAATGTGGTGGGCCTTGAGCCTAAGTCTATGGAACCCAGCCTGGGACTAGGGCAGGCCTGTCACCTATGTCCACAGAATGGGTTTGGTCTTGAGTTCATGGAGACCGGCCTGGCACTGGGGTCCCCTGAGATGAGCCAATGTCTGATACTGTTGGCATAGGCCTGGGGCCCATGTCTGCAGGGGTAAGTCTGGAGCTTTGTTCCACAAGGGAGGGCTGGACCCTGGATCTTCAGGGGCTAGGCAGGTGCTATGGTCCCCTACAATGGGCTTGGTGCTTAGGATCATAACAGCAGGTCTGGTGCTTAGGTCCATGGGGGCTGGGCTGGTGCTGGAGTCAGCAAGGGCAAACGTGGAACATGAGAGTGTGGGAATGGGTATGTAACCTGGATCCAGGGGAAGGCTGGGCTCCCAGTAAGGGGGTCCAGCTTGACTCTGTGGCAGGTCAGAATCTGGAGCCGTGTGGGTCAGTCTGGTGCTTGGTTGGGCCTGTAACATGGGTTACAGGTGTCATCATAGAGGCTATATCTGCAGCCTGGGGCTGCAGGAACATGCCCGGTGCCTGGTACCACCAGGGCCAGTCTGGTGCCATGGCAACACTGAAGCCTAGGGCTGTAGGAGACAACCCAGTGCTGAGGTGGGCTTAGAGCCTGGGGTTTGCAGGAGTTGGCCTGGAGCCTAAGCTCATGGGAGTCAGTTTAGCATTGGAGTTTACTGTGGTGGACCTCATGCTGGGATCCACAGCAAATTCAGGTGCTCACCTCACTCCCCCAAGCAGAGAATATCTTTGTACTGCATTGCATGGTGACACAGGTAATGTGTGAATGTGAAAGATGTGAAACTATCCTTCCTATCCTCTTCAATGTATCTTTTCTTATTTCTGGGCTCCATCCAAGTGCTATAATCTCTCACTAGGATTTCTTAGCTCTTGTGAAGGTATTTTTCAAGCATGGAAAATTATTCAAAATGACATTTCAGCGAGGGGATGAGCATTGGCAACTTCTATTCTGCCATCTCTCTCAATAATAATATATTTTCAAATAATTCAGTGTATGCCAATTTTGGAGAAATAGTCTAATAATATAATGGTAAAATATTCAAGACCTATACTTTATCTTTGAATGGCAACATAATTCAAGTGATTTACTTAAAATTTTATCAACTATTATCTGGTCCTTGTGAAATTTTTAAGTTTTTAATCTTAAAAACATGTTTCAAGTTTTATTTTCTGCATTGTTTAATTGATTTTTTTACTTTAATCAATGTTGCTTGTATAATTAAAATTATGAAGTATGTAATTTAAAATAATAGGATGTTTTAAGAGTGATTGTTTTTCATCACATACACAATAGCCATCTTTTGGTACTTAATTTTGTCTCATATTATTTGTCTCTAGTCATCCCAAATGTAAGGAAGAACATAGTTTTCCAAAAGTAAGACTTTTTTTCTTCTCTCTTGTAGCAGCTAACATCTAAGAGTCCCTCATTATCATACATTAAATTGCATTCAACTGAAAAATATTGCTAAAGTAGCTTTCCCTCTTTTGCTTAATGGAAAAAAAAAAGAATTACTTCTTTTAAGTGAACTTCTTGCTACTCTTCAGGTCACATGCAATTATGTTTTTAAACAGAAAAATAGAATGCAGTTTTATATATTCAAATCTTTTACATTTCCCTCAATTTTAAAATTTTAAGTCCTCCTTTTAATACATATGTAGTGTATCAAGCACTTGTGTTTTTTTTTTTTTTAATTACCATTAAGCTTTCCATTTTAGAGAATAAGATATTCGTTGTCATGGTGTTGCACTTGACTTGTTTAAAAATATAGTTCTCAATAGCATTCTTTTACTTAAAAAAAAATAGAAAGTTACTACTTGGTTGAACTAGCACAGGAAACTATGAGAGCTGAAAACTAAAGTATTATAAAAATATGAATAAATTCATTGCTGTTTTTTGAATATCATTGAAAGACCATGGTAATAAATAGAATTTCTTCCAACTATAAGAATTCTCATGTGATATGCATAACTGCCACACAATAAATAATTAAACATGGTCTTCTTATATCTCACATGGGCCAATTCTAATCATGGAGAATTTGGCTGAACCCTTAATTTTATTAATGCAAGTTCTAGTTTAGGCCTTTATCTTATGTGACCATTCTCATTTTCTTTTGATGAAGCATTTTCTTCATCTGATGGGACAGATTGCAAAGAATTGTCACAAATGCTTTGCAGGTCTTTGTAAAAGAGTCAGTTTCAGTTTTCAAATTCTTTAATCTGCTATTGACCAATAGCATGTGGTAGATGTTTTGGGAGCCCTGAGTCTAAGTCTCAAGAAACATTGCAGAGTTTCTATATTGGAAAATTTCACTATGGGGACAAGCTCTAGCTGGCTTCTCAAGGACAGGAGACCTTGTGAGTAGAGGCCTCAGCCATGCCAGGCTTCCCAGCAGAAGGCCCAGGTATGTCAGTGAGCCCCGTTGATTTTAAGAGGAGCAAAAACAGACCATCCCTGCTGAGACTAGCCCATCTTCTCAGCTTACAGAATAATGAATAAACAAATATAAACTTTGAAATCGATAAGTGTTAGAAGAGATAGTCATATAGCAATAGATATTTAATACACTTGTCTTTTTTTTTTTTTTTTGACAGAGAGAGACACAGCGAGAGAGGGAACACAAGCAGGGGGAGTGGGAGACGGAGAAGAGGGCCTCCCGCTGAGCAAGGAGCCCAATGTGGGGCTCTATCCCGGGACTCCAGGATCATGACCTGAGCTGAAGGCAGACGCTTAACGACTGAACCACCCAGGTGCCCCTTAATACACTTGTCTTTCAAGATACCTTATCTTGGTTTTCCTTAAAATTCTGTGACAATTACTTTTCAGTCTCTTTTGTTAATTATTCCTTATTTCTCTCTTTTTGATGGGTTGTCTTCTCTATCATTGTCTTTATAATCTCATTTAATCAAATGCCCCTAAATACCAAATACCACCAACACATCAAGATACTGACAACTTTCTCTCTCTCTACTTAGGGGAACTTTCTAGATTCATATAACCAAATGTTTACTTATTTCCACTTATATATCTGAAAGTAATCCCAATTTCACATGCCCAATACCATACTTCTGGTTTTCCTCCCCCTGTCTGCTTTTCCATGACTTTAGCTCTAAGTGATTGGCAACTCCGTAAGGCCAAAACACTTAGTGCCTTCTTTGACTGCTCCCTTTCACTCACACTCCACATCCAATCCATCAACAAATCCTATTGGCTCTATCATAACATTATCATCTAGAATCTTGTGATTTCTCATCACTTCCAACCTACCACCCTTGTTCAAGCCACCATCATCTCATCTGCAATAACCCTATCAATGACCTCTCAACTTACTTCCTTACGGCACAACACTCTTTCTTCCTGGTATAATCTGTTCAACAAACAATTCAGTGTCCTTCTGTTAAAATCTAAGTCAGATTGCATCACTAATCTCCTTAAAACTTTCCATGAATTTATGAGGCTCTTCATCAGTCTCCTCTCATAATTCTTCGACCTCACCTGCTCTTATTTCTCCTGGCTGCACTCCATCTTCAGTGTTACTTGTTCCCTCTTCCAGAAGTCACCAACAATTCCAACTTGCTGTTTCTCCTGCTGAAAACATTTTTCTCTTACTATGAACATGGGTGTCACATGTTCACTGTCTTTCAGTCTTTGCTTTAATGTTATTGTCTCAGTGAGGTTTCTCTGACTACTTCACCTGAAATTGCATTGCATGGGGCACTTGGGTGGCTCAGTCGTTAAGCGTCTGAAATTGCATTGCATTCTGTATTCAAGATCCTAGTATCAATCTTTTCTTCTTTATTTATTTTCATGTCATTTATGACTTTGTAATCCATTATGCTAGATAAATAGATACATAGTTAGAAAGATTGTTTAAAATATTTTTCTTGTTCCTACATCAGAAATGTTGGCTCAATGAGAACTGAAATTTTTGTCTCTTTTGTTCACTGTTCTAGCCCTAGTTCTTAGAATAATATAATATTCTAATAATAATATGATATTGGCATATAATTGTTGCCTAGTATTTCTTGAGTAAGTGTACTAATGAAAGTAGCTTGGGTTATAAATAGAAATGAACCTTTAAAGAGTGATCACAGTGGTTCAAGGTGATTTTAAAAATTATACGGTCACATTAATGACTGAATTAAATTAGAATGCTGATGAACTCATTGTCTAAGTGCTTCTCATTAAGATACTTGAAAATTGATTTTTAATTTCATGTAGTGTTTTTGTTTTCACCTTTTGATTTTACCTTATTAGCTCTACTTAATATGTTCTATTAACTTAGTCTGTGTATCAAATTTTCTATCCCATATCAAAGACATCATCTATTTGGGCTAAACCTATGGGCAGGGCTATTCCAGAAAGATTGAGGAGCATCTTATTTTCTGACATTGCAAGTAGTAGCTTTAGCCACAAACACACATATAAGTTATTTGGATTTTTGTTGTTTTAGATTCTATTTCCTCTTGCATTGTTAAGATCACAATATGGTGTTAAGAAAGAAAATCTTGGAGGTAGACCAACCATTGTTAAAATCCTGGTGTCAAGAGAAACATTAGTTTGGGTAATTTATTGAATAGCTCTAACACTCAGTTTTCTCATACATAAAATAGGTATAATAACTACTTTTTTTAATAAAGTTACTGTGAGGTTTTAATTAAAAGAGAAAGAATATTGATGGTATGATTATTCATTGTACAAAAATGTTTTTTGACATCTTTATAACCTATGATATAAAATGAGAAATAAAAATATTCTTTTGCAACAATTATAAATATTTTATTGGAATATAAATGGTTAAAAACTCATGCAGAAGGAAAGGTCATGATTAATTCCAAAGGAAAAGAGATATTAAAGGTTCAGAAAGAGGCCAAAAGGGATATTGAGATCAGGAATGGAAGGTATTCACATACTAAGACCAAAAGAGGGAGCAAAAGTAAAAAGGGTTTCAATGTCTAAATGAAACTTTTGCAGTTTCCTCCATTCTCCTGTGTGAGTAACATCTCTCTTCCTCTAATCTCTTTAACCATTTAAGTTCTGAGAAAATTCAGCATCCATAAACTACATGTGTTATGTAAATATTTACAATGGGAATCAGAGTAAATTATGTGATTATAGAGCAAAAATCTAGTCTGTTTGGTAGCAGAATCAAGGAATAAGAACATTCATGATTTATAATAAGATAGCTTAGATCATGTAACACTCTAGGGAAAAACTCTGGTACCAGAGCTACAAATTACCTACTAACTAGATTATTTCCAGTTTGGAAATATTATAAATAATGCCTTTATGAATATTCCCATAGAAGTCTTTGCGTGGACATATGTTCATCTCTCGATATAAGTATTTATAAGTAGAATTGCTGGGGGCGGGGGGGGGGGGGCGCCGCCTGGGTGGCTCAGTCCTTAAGCATCTGCCTTCGGCTTAGGTCATGATCCCAGGATGCTGGGATCGAGCCCCACATTGGGCTCCCTGCTCAGCAGGAAGCCTGCTTCTCCCTCTCCCACTCTCCCTGCTTGCGTTCCTTCTTTCACTCTCTCTCTCTCTCTCTGTCAAATGCATGGAGCACTGGGTGTTATAAGAACACAATGAATCGTGGATCATTACATCAAAAACTAATGATGTATTGTATGGTGACTAACGTAACATAATAAAATTAAATTAAATTGAAAAAAAGAAAAATAAATAAGTAAATAAATAAAATCTTAAAAAAAATCTTTAGAAGTAGAATTGCTGTGTCATGCAAGAAATATATGCTTAAATTTTAAGAAACTGCTAAGCTGCTTTGCAAAGTGGTGATACTGTTTACATTTTCACCAGAAATGTATGAAGGTTGCAATTCAATTAAATTTCTTTACCTGATATGGGTCCTTTCAGATTTTTAATTTCCTTTTTCAACACTTTTGGCATTTGCTTTCTAGGAATTTGTCCATTTCACCTAAGTTGTCAAAATTTTTAGCATACATTTAAAAGATAATATTCCCCTATGACTTTTTTAATTTATGCAGTTTCTGTAGTGATATCCTCTTTCATTCTTCATTCTTGGTTTCTGTAATTGTTATTTTGATTCTTGGTCAGTGTAGCTAAAGATCATTTTGATGATCTTTAAAAAAATCAATTTTATTTTTGTAAATTTTCTTTATTTTTTTCTTGTTTTTTTTAATTTCATTGATTTATGCTCTGATTTTTATTGACCACTGTCGGGTATATCCAATTTCTAAGTCCATTTTGAGTCAGGTTAAATTGACTGTCTTTTATACTTAGTACTTGTAAGACTTTTCTCTTTCTTTGCATATCTGAATAAGATGATAGATATGTAGATAGATGATAGATAGATAGTAGATGATAGATAAATGGACATATATTTTATACTTAAAGTTAGACATTTAGATAATATTTTAACAACTCTGGGTCATGTGTTAGTTTTTTCCTCTCCATGTATAGCCATTAGTGTCTCTGATCAATTTTTTAATCTTATTTTAATTTTTAGTCTGGAACCCCAGTGGTCAACCCTTTGCATAGTTTGGTCACCAGTGACTGCTTTGGGCAGAGGTTGTGCTAAGACACCTCAAGACCGCAAACAAAGCTTCCATCTTCTGGTGATTGAATGGTGTGGAGGCTGGGGAATAGGCAGTGTTGCAGCTTATCCTGAAGTCTCGAATTTCACACTTTCAGGACTCCCTTGGAACCCCCCTGAAGAAGTGCAGTTTGACAGCCAGGCTGAGTTGTGTGAAGAACTTATATCAGCCCTTCTATGGTTTCCTTATTTCCAAATCTCCAGTCAAGTTTCTGTCTGGTCAATTTCTTACCTTAAACTAGACCACAAACTTAATTTTTCCTGACTGTTCCCAACAAAATTTGTCAATTTTATTTAGCAAAACCATGGGTTTTCACGTCTCTGGCTCTGGATTTAATTTTCCATCTCTGGCACCAAAGCTGCTGTATTTTCAGCCAGCCCCAATCTGGTAAAACTGCAATTTATACCTGAAAGCTGCAGTGGGGAGGGTAGGTGGGATGTTGGGGGATAGCCCCCAACAGGAAGAACACACACTCTAGCTTCCCTCAATTTTTCAAAGATAAGTGCTTCTCCATTTGTTTTCTAATTTTGGTCAACATCCAACATCCTGAGATGTTGTTTTTTTGATAAAATTTCCCCAATTTTGTACTTGTTTTCTGCAAATTACCCAAATTGGCAACCTCTTCAGGTTTCTCTTACCTGAATTGCCTCTTACGGTTTCCTTGTGAATAACTTAAATATGCTACATTTTCAAGAATAATCTCTAAATTCTGTGCTAGAGGTATTGAGATTTTATATAGTAAATGAAGATACGGATAATATTAAAGATTCTCAGGTATGTAGATATCTAGAATGATAGGGACACAAAAAAAATTTTTTTAAAGCTGCTAGGCTGCTGTGATGTCACCGAACTTAATTAAGGAAGTGAAAAGCAGAAGTTATAAAAGAAAAAATAACTTTCCTAATGATTTGGATTAGGCATATGCCTCTGTGGAACACATATCTTCAGTTTAACAAGTGTTAACTAAAATTAGTGTTTCAAAATTTGAAGCATTGGAGTAGATGAAGGAAGTACAAGTAAATTGTACAGATTGTCAAATTTCTACCAAATTACTTTCTTCTTAGTCGACTATGCCTCTGGCTCTTCCTGCCAACTACAAAATATGGAATAGAAAGAGCAAAGACTAAAAATCACCAAGCTGTTGACCTGAACCAACAATGAATTTTAAGAATGTAAGTGAGTGAGTCTGCAGAACTCATGCTCCTTCAGCCACTCCCTCTTGCTCTCCACTTTGTATCTCTCCGTGCCTACCAACAGAGAGAAACCTGTTGGCAGAGTCCCAGCTTGACCCTACAGCTTTTCCACCGCTCTTCAGTCATGTGCTAGCTTCTCTGCCTTGAACAGACCTTAAAGGGGCCACCAACCGGGGGGCACCAGGGGGGCTCAGTCCGTTGGGCATCTGACTTCTGCTCAGGTCATGATCTCAGGGTTCTGGGATCGAGTCCCACGTTGAGTCCCATGTCAGGCTCCCCGTTAAGCAGGGAGTCTGCTGTTCCTCTCCTTCTCCCTCTGCCTCTCCCCCTGCCCCTGTCCTGTCTCTCTCTCAAATAAATAAAATCTTTTTTTAAAAAGGCGGGAGTGGGGGGGACCGACTGTACTCAAGAAGCCCAGTGAAATGGAGGAAGCAGCTGCCATAGCTGTTATTGCCTCTTTGCCCCTGAGCTGACTCTGCTCAGATGTTCATCCATAGGACAGCATTGCGAAGTCATCTGTTTTGGCTCATCTTAAGTGATTTATAAAGTCATGTTTGACGAGTGATATTTTTGGGACTTTAATAAAGTGGATGAATTCAGTGAAAAATCAGCGAGTGGTTAAGTGTACTTTTCCTCCCTCTGAGGTTGCCAAGGAATGCTCTTCTGTGGTCTAAGAAATGACCTTTCAATGTTTGCATTTCCCATTGATGCTTCTCACCATATAAATGACTGATTTGAAAACCAACTTTTTTTTTTTTGCTTGTTTATTGGTTTTGTTTTTCTCATAAGGACAAAAATAATGAATTAGGTTTCACTTTCCCTGAGTGAGAAAAGTTTGATCTCCCCACCTTCTTCTTTTTAATATCTCCCTACCATGGTGTTGGATATTAAAATTCCTCTCAGAAAGTAATTTTCATGCCCTCCTTTACTCAACTTTTAAAATTAACCCTTAAATTTCTCTCCTTAAACTCTAGATAACACCTCGGGTCTGTGTAATTCAAGAACATGGTGAGGTCTTATGGTAATTTATAGTTTGCTCATGTCATCTGAAATCACTTAGTATACTATTTCTTCCTCATAATGAGAAGAAATACTACTTTTCAAATTGCCAAAGTTTCAGAGTAAACCAAAACTAGAGACCATATTGATTAAAATGTAATTATAAACTTTTTCTTTTCCTTTTACTTAAATGTAGGAAAATTGAGCCACAAAGAGAGAGCTAATCATGCATTTGATGGAAGTTATAATTCGAATGTAAGTTATATAGACAGTCATGCTATTCAAAATACTTACTACTTTATCATCATGGGGAAAATCATCTTTGTCCTTGGACTTAATAGTAAAATAATGGTGTTGATTCACATCGCAGGATAAATTTCGGTTCCAAAGAAATAATGTACAATTACAATACACTTATAGACTTTCTGGTCTGAGCCAAGAAGTACTGAGAACAGGAAATCATATCATTTGTCACTTTCTGGTATGAAAGATTTTTTTCCTCTCTTTGGCTGTTGCTTGTTTATAGTTAGTATCAGCAGGTGAGGAGGCAAGGCAAATCACTGCCTGCTCTGCTTCAAATTTATTTATACAATTCTCAACAAAGCAGACAATATATATGATGGATGGGCTGTTTAATTAGACTGTTGTAAAAGCTGTAATTACATCTACTAAGTGCACTTTTATGTCTGCATACATAAGCAATTTCAGGAAATGTCAGTTCTACTCCACAAGGCATTGTCTAGCTTCTGGAATTGGTTTTGGGGTATATATGTGTGTCTTCTGGGTTTTTACTTTGTAATCAATAATGACTTCTGGATAAAATGATCTATTCAGAAATATCCTTAGAAAATACAGAAGACAAGGAAAATACTAAAAACAAAGAGAACTTTAATATGAACTATGGCTTTTTGGACACAAACATTATGGGTTCCACAATTTGAATTAAGCCACTTAAAAACATCCATTTTGAACATTTAAAAACAAAACAAAACAAAAACGATCTGATATCCCAATCTGTTGAACAGCTTATATACATATTAGCAGTAAAGTCTAAAGAACTAATGGTGTTCACTATATTCAATTTAGACTAACATTTGTGTCATGTTCTTACCCTCTTTGTGATCCATTAGTGAAATGGCTTTGCCTTATTGCATAGAATAAAAGTGATTTATTTTAAGGTTGCTATTAGTCTTTGGACTCATGCTGTATCTTCAGCTGTTAGAGAGCTATTGCAGCCAATAGAAATGCATTCTATGTCTGAGGCTGATGAAAAGCATTTGCCATAAGGCAAAATAAAATTGACTTGAGCAATTCAGAGATTCTATGCAAATGAGTTGCTGTTCTTTTATTGTTCTTGTTTCAAATTTTCCTTTGCATTGCAATCTATAAATAAAACAGGTAGACAAACTATAGATGCAGTGTTATCAAACTTCCATTAAATTATTTTAAGAAAATTATAATTTTTACCACTTAAATAGAAGGTATTTATAAATAGAAATATCATTACCTAATAGGCTTAGATGATTATACTTATTTGAAACAAAATAAAATAATTTAAAACTTAGAAAAACCTACATCTGGAGTCCTACTTTATATTACTCATTTTATTGTTTCTACTAACTCTTTTAATATTGGACTCTGGGCCCATCCTCAAATCTCCCTCATCAAATATTGCACCCTCTGTTTAACCATGCCAGGGTTACCAGTAGGGTTCTTGAAACCTCCTACAAAGAGGCATTGAAACCAATATTTTTGACAATTTTTATATGATTAAGGACAAAGCTATGAATTGATTTACATTGTTATGCATTGATATGAACTTTTGAAGCTGTAAAAATTGATAGCGCCCCCTCCCTCCAAACTAATTGTATTTTACTATACTCATTTAAGTTTTTTCACTTTAAATATTATTTTTAATTTTTTTTTTTTATTTGACAGAGAGAGAGAGTACAAGCTGGGGGTGGGGGGTGGCAGGCAGAGGCAGAAGGAGAGGGAGAAGCAGACTCCCTGCTCAGCAGGGACCCCGATATGGGGCTCAATCCCAGGACCCCGAGATCATGACCAGAGCCGAAGGCAGACGCTTAACCATCTGAGCCACCCAGGCTCCCCCACTTTAAATATTATTACAAGGAGGATAGCTTGGTTGTAGAACATAGGAAGAAGATGAACTTAACATACTTCATTCTTACACAGGTGACCCTTGAACAATACAGGTTTGAACTATGCTGGTCAACTTACACATGGAATTTTTACAGTACAGTACTATGAATGTATTTTCTCTTTCTTATGATTTTCTTCATGCCCTTTTCTTTCCTCTAGCTTACTTTATTGTAAGAATACAGCATATAATACATATACGAAATATGTGTTAATTGACTATGTTATTGGTAAGGCTCCCAGTCAACAGTAGGCTATTTGTAGTTAAATTTCTGGGGAATCAAAAGTTATATGCTGATTTTCAACTGTACAGGGGTCAACATCCTTACCCCCTATGTTGGTCAAGGGTCAACTGTATATATTAGGGCTCTGCCACTGTCATTCTTCATAGATACTAATGTTTGAGAATTGAATGCTACAGATAAAAATTTTTGTATAACCAGTAAGTATCAACTTTTCTTCCATATTTTATTTTGATTTGGTGACACTGTCTTAGGCACAGAAGCTTGAGTTTGAGACAGCTTTACAAAAATTAAGAGCACATCATTCAAATGTATTGTTAAAATGCAGTGTCTTTTGAAAATTAGAAAATATCTCATTGCGTTAGACCTTTTTGTTTATGTGATTTCCCAAGTCCTTTCTTAAGAATCAAATAATCATGACCAAGGTGGTATCAGAAGGCTATTTCACAAAATAAAAATTTTCAATCATAACTTATAATACAACATTTATAAATCTGCTTGTTTACTTTTAGTTCATAATCTAATGATCAATCTAGTTTGGAAAGCAATATGGCTTACTGATTCAAAGGTGAGTTTTGAAGACAAATTTTCTTGGTTCAAATTTTTATTATAAGACTCATTAGCTGTGTGACCTTGAGCAATGCGAGCTTTCTAAGGTTAGGTTACAAATTAAGAAATAAAGATGAAAAGATTGATTTTATAGTGTTCATGTATTAGTCACAGTGTTTTATAAAATGGTACCTATTATTAACTGCAAAGTAGAGCTGTTATTATAAGACATGTCATTTTCAGAATTATATTCACATCTTTGGCCTTCTGTAATTTCTTTCTTTAAGAGCTTCAGACTAGTTTAGATGGTATTTCCAGTATTTGTTAAGCACCTACTTCGAGCCAGACATATTGTGCTATATGGTGAGGAAGCAGCATTACAGAAAACAGGAAAAAAAATTTTTGTCTTTTCAAGGAACTAATGACTACAATGAATCATGGGCTATTTGAGACCTGAGGAGAAAAGAGTAGAGGAGCTATTTTTCTCAAGCTCTAGCAAGAGCCAAATTGTTTAACAGAGGGTTTGCCACATGTTAAGTGTTCATTAAAGATTAGCTATTATTATTTACTATGTGTCCCTTTTGAAGACAGCATTATGACTGTTGTCTTATTTAAAGATGACATTTCTGTAATTATTAGATTTAATTTCCATCATTCCTGTAACCTAGCTACACAAAAGTCAGACTTATTTTTCTTCCTCCTTAGTCTGATATTCAAAGGAATGATATAAATGTGATCTTTCCCCTCCCATGGTTTCCCTGCATTTCTTTTTAATCTGCATTTCCCCCCAGAACTAATCTTTAACAAAGTGAGCCTCCAGAAACAGTTCTTTGTCAGAGATGAATGTTTTTGTGGAAAGAATGATAGGTATCTAGATATAGCCTAGAGTATTTACATTTTACTTATATTCCACTGTTAAAACTAACATTATTTATATTCTTTGTTCTCCATCAAGCTGTGTAGTTAAACTAAAGTAGAAGGTAGAAATAAAATATCCCAGAGATGTCTTGTAATCTCAGTCACAGTCTTCATATACCCGGCCAAGATACATCGTGAGGTTTATTATAATTTTCAGCATTTAAAATATGACTGTGGCTTATTTCCTGAAGGAAAAACAACAAAACTCTCTCTTAGATTTAACTAATAACCCTCAGTTAGTAAGAAGAATTAAGTATGAGTTTTGACTTTATGAGTATGTGTGAGAACAGGGGCAATGGGAAACAAGCTGGAGGACCTTTCCAACAGGCTTAAGTGAGTGTGGTCTTCAGAGACTTCTCAGAAACCCAGTTTATCTTTTTTCCATGTTCCCTCTGCTCAAAACAATAGAGAGACACAGAGGAGTTTGGGCTATAGTTACATTGTCTTAATGTTCTGTGAAATTTAGGGGAATGCTGATATTTCCAAGATGGTTGGAGCTAGGCATGGGAAGTAGTCTGTCTTCTTCATATGTTATTAAAAAAAATAGCATATAAAAAAAAAAGAAATGGAAAGAAAAATTTTTAAATTAAAACATTAGTTAATATTTAAATAAACTTTGCTGGGACATCTATGAGTGGAAGACATATACTTTTTTTCATTAAAACACCTATTTAAATACATATTAACAGTAAGAAAAATCTATCCCACATAATTCCCACACACCATAAAAAGCATTATTGAGGAAAGTCAAAAACATTATTTTCCAAAGTAGGAAGAGGATCTAACCAATCATGAGAAATACATCGATTAGCGGATGTCAGCAATCATGAGATTGAGCTCTTATAATATTCACAATTCAAAGTAGGAAGAAAGAAAGAGAAGTGTCCACATTTATTGAACCCTTATGATGTACTAGAAACTTTATAACTGCATTGACAATTTTACCCATTATTAATGGAGGTATGATTAATTTTTGCTCAGTATTGAGTGAATCATCTCAGGGATCAAAACTTTTCCTTTTCTTATGTTCAGTATATAAAAATATGGAAAAAACAATGTAAATAGTTCATGCCTTCATGAGAGTTGAGAATCCAGTGGGAATTCTTAATCTATGGTTAGTGATATAGTTTCAAGATTGGTCAATGTTTCCATTAAAAGGTTGATAGCTTTACACTGGGCATAATACACAACTGATAAGTTATTGAACACTACATCCAAAACTAATGGTGTACTATATGTTGGCTAATTGAATTTAAATAAAAAAAAGTTTGATAGCTTTGTCCATGTGTTCTAAATCTAAGACCCACCCCAGCTACAAACCTCTTTGTGGCTGTCACCATGTGGAGTAATTTTTGCAGAGACTTGCAGAGCAGAAAGTAAATATCAGATCCTTTAAAGGCAATCTATTACTCAACTTTTCACCATTATTACCTATACAATCATTCTGAACTTGATGATTCATCTGTGCTCTCAGAATAAAAATAATATCACAATAAATTAAAAATCTGAATCTTAAACAAAATTCCCCCAATTTTTTGGAATTAGTTGGGTCTTTCTTTTTGAGACGAATGATTTTGACATAACCCAAACTTTGGTCAATCTTGCATTTCTATGTTCATATAGCAGAAAAGTTTGAAGTTTTTTTTTTTTTTTTTAACTATTCTCCAAGAAACTAAATGATGTAGAGTTTTTATTCATTAGGTTCAAGCAATATGATAAAAGGGAATTAAAAAGAATAAAACCTTGGTTTTCTGAGATAATCTGGCAAAAGATTTATCAGAAACTGTGAGACTTGGATTTATTACTGCTGAGATATTAATATACCTTATAAGCACAGAAGAGTTTATAAGTGCACATACATATTATCTAGCATAATCGTGTATCAACCAGAGAGACAAGTAGTTTAGTAGCTCTGACAGGAAAACTCTTTGCCTCTAGATGATTATGAATCTCTGTAACATTCTGAACACTTTATTTTAATGAATTTTTTTGTCCCCCTTGCCCTACTTCCCTGTTGATTGACAGTGACCTACAGTTCACAAAGCCGAAGCTCTGATAGAATGATGAAGGGCAGCTCTCTTTCCTTTTCCGACATGGTGTCTTTTCATCTCTTTCTCTATTCTCTGCTCATTGTTCATCTTTGGCATCATTAGTCACCATGCAGTAGGGTTTACAAATACGGGTGTGACAGAGGAAAAAAATTGTCAATCCGATAATATAGAGTCTATCAAATACCTGCCAGGCTGCTGCTTGAAACTCCTTTAGGCTTTAGTAAGAGCCAGATCAGGACTTAGATAACAGTTTTCCTTAAAAAACAAATAGATTTTTTTTTCCTACTCTCTTTGATAACTTACCCTGAATGAAATGGTCTATTCAAGGCCTGATCTTCTTTTGTTGGACAGAGGATGATCAAATGCTGAGAAGCAATAAACAGAGAGCCAGTGACACCTGGGTTTCTCATTGTTAATGCAAGCCTGCGGAGAGCCCACAGAGAAAACATGTAATACTTGGCTTTTAGAAAAATACAGTCTAATGGTGATTACCAAATTTGAAATGAAAATAGAGTAAATTCATTGTGGAGTAAGTATTTCTAAGAACTTGTGGATTTTGATCCATAGAGTTGAATGAAATCATTGTAACAATAATAAATTTTCACTGTTTTATAAATGTCTTTCATTTCTATGATTAATCTATTTCTATCATAAAAGTAAATTTAAGTTTGACTGAAATTACATTTAACTTGGTATTCATTCAGTATTCATTCATATATTTTATATGTTTTTATATAGAGATTTTTACTGAAAAATAGGAAATATAATATAATTTTAACAATAAGAACAATGCCACACATTTTTCAGAATTATAAAAAGTGAGTAGAATAATATATGAATGTGATCTTACTCAGGGTCTGGAACATTATGGGTCCTCAATAAAAAGTAACAGTTTTTATTATGATTGTATTATTATTCTTGTTACTAAAAATCTTAAGACACTATAAATTTACTAAAGTGTAAATAAAATTGTAAATATAATACATATAAAAGTAAATGCACAGTGAAGCTGTTGTGTTATATGTCAATTATAAATAATAGAAAAATAAGTGTGCATATACAAGTTGTTTTTATAAAAATTTACATTTAATTAATATGATTCAGTCAGCAGAGGTGGAATAAATCAGTATTTCTGATTTAATTAGTAATGTCTGATTGGTATTGCTCTTAGATATATAGAACTGGAAGAATTTAGGAGGTAAGAAGTGTCCTGCTGCCCCAGTTTTGAGGGCAATATGATTAATATCTGTGTACAATAGGAGGAAAACTTTATTTTTTGTACAGGAGAAACCTATATTAGAGAATTATATTTTTCTCTGACAAGTTTATAAAATAAATCATTATAGGTATTATTTGAGGAAAGCATGTCCATGATGCATTAAGTTAAAAAAAAAGTCTGAAGGTCCATTAGTTTACTAATTTATTCACTCACACAGCAAAAGTTATTGAGTAATCACAACAGGCACTGGGAGTTAGAAAGAAGATACAAAGATAACTAAGATAAAGTAGTGCATTTTATGACTCCATTTCTGCTTTGGTTATTAATAGTCTTGAAGAGCATGGTTCAAGATATGGTCGGCCCTGGCACTGAGATTTTACATGAGCTCTAATAGCACAGCAATACAATAAACAAGGAAGTAAGGTTATTATGAACCACTCATGCAACAAAAGTTATGTAACTGGAACTGGATGGAACCATCAGACTTTAGACAGTCCTACCAGGAAGGCACCCAGGAGCCTCAACTACTTGTTTTATCGCTACCTATAGTCTTCCAAATATCTTTTGCTTTGCTTATTAGTGTAAATGATGCAAGAGACATAATCTCCAATCATTAGAGCTAGCCAAGTTTCCAGGGCCATCATGCATTCTGATTTTAGCAATGTTTTTGATAAAGTTTAACCATACCTTTACTTATCACAAAATAGAGAGGAAAAATTTTCCGATATAATTGTATAATGTATCTGTAGCTTAGTGAGCAACTCTCTCCAAGGGAATTGAAGAATGTTTATTATCAAATTGGGCAGAGATTTCCAGAAGCAGACTGCAGATTCCCACTATCAGATTTAGATTACTTTGTGCTTGTAATCAACAGCTCAGTTAAGTCACACTGGGCATAAGTACTAACTTTGAAAATGACATAAAGAGGGGGGGAGCAAGATGGCAGAGGAGTAGGAGACCTGGATTTCGACTCCTCTCAGGAATTCAGCTGGATAGGGATCAAACCATTCTGAACACCTACAAACTCAACAGGAGATCGAAGAAAAGAATAGCAACAACTCTCTGAACAGAAAAGCAACACTTTCTGGAAGGTAGGACGTGTGGAGAAGTGAATCAAGGGCGATATTCGGGAAGATAGACGGCGGGGGAGGGGCCTCCGTCGGCCACTTCTGGCAAGTGATAGAGCCGTGGAGCACAAAATTGGAACTTTTAGAAGTCGGCTCCTCTGAGGGATGTCACTCTGGTGGCTAAATGAGGAGTGGAACCCTCACGGGACAGTGTGGTCTCAGGACCCTCGGGGTCACGGAAAGACTGGGGGTGCCTGAGTGTGGCAGAGCTCCCAAGTACCGGAGCAGGGAAGCCAGCTGCAGAGGCGGAGCCCAGGCGCGGGCTCTCAGCTTGGGGTTGTCATAAACTGTGATCCACAGCACAGTCGGGCCCCTGCTCCTCCAGCAGGGACCCAACAAGCGGCAGATCTGGGGAGACTCACCTTCCTCCCCTGGGAGGAGCCATGCGGGAGTGCACCGCAGGGATCTGCTGGGTTTGGAGACTCCACCTGGGGTCGGGTGCCAGAGATAGAAACGCGTGGTCACAGGCCGGGTGAGCACAGAGTGCGGCCGGAGACCGGGGAGCTGGGAGTGACTGACTGCTTTTCTCTGGGGGCGCACTGAGGAGCGGGGCCCCAAGTTCTCGGCTCCTCCAGGGTGGAGATTGGGAGGCCGCCATTTTCACTCTCCACCTCCAAAGCTGTATGGAAAGCTTGCAGGGAACAAAAGCTCCCGAGAGCGAACCCGAGCAGATTACTTAGCCGGGAGGGGGCAAGGGCAGGGCAATTCCACCTCCGGCAAAGACATTTGGGAACCATGGCAACAGGCCCCTCCCCCAGAATATAAGTGAGAACAGCCAGCCAAGACCAAGTTTACCGATCAATGAGAACGGCAGAACTCCAGCGCTAGGGGAATACTACACATAGAATTCATGGCTTTTTTACCATGATTCTTTAGTCTTTCAAAGTTAATTTTTTTTTAACTGTCTTTTTTTTTTTTTTTTGAATTTTTCTTTTTCCATTTTTCTTTTTTAAAGATTTATTTATTTGACAGAGAGATACAGTGAGAGAGGGAACACAAGCAGGGGGACGGGGAGAGGGAGAAGCGGGCTTCCCGCCGAGCAGGGAGCCCGATGTGGGGCTGGATCCCAGGACCCTGAGATCATGACCTGAGCTGAAGGCAGACACTTAACGACTGGGCCACTCAGGTGCCCCTCTTTTTCCATTTTTCAACCAACATCTTATCAATCCCTTTTTTAAAAAAACATTTTTATTTTTCATTTTTAGAGTCATATTCTATCCCTTCATAGTAGTTACCTGTATTTTTGGCATATATATATAAGTTGTTCTCTCTTTAAAATTTTGAGATAGTTTCTTCTAACAGATCAAAATATACCCTAAATCTCTAGTATATGGTTTTTTTCTACTCCCCTGCCTGATCACATTCTCTCCCTTTTTTTTCTTTTTTCTTTTTTTGAATCCTCTTCTTTCTTTTTTCAAACAACTTCTTATTAATTCCTTTTATAAAGTTTTTTATAATTTCCATCTTTACAGCATATTCCATCCCTTCATCATATCAACCCTTATTTTTGTACATATATAAGTTTTTCTTTCTTTAAAATTTTGGGAGGCACTTTCTTCTAACAGACCAAAATACACCCAAAATCTAGTGTGTGGCACTGATCTATATACTAGCCTGATCATATTTGATCACATTCTGGTTTTTTTGTTGTTGTTTTTTTGTTTTGTTCCGTTTTTGTTTGTTTTTATCTTTATCTTTTTCTTTTTCTCTTTTTCTTTTTTCTCTCTTTCCCTTTCTTTTCCCACTGTTTCAGGTCTTTTCTGATTTGTTTAGAGTATATTTTCTGGGGACGTTGTTACTCTGCTAGCATTTTCTTTTCTCATTAATCTAGTCTCCTCTGCACAAAATGACAAGACGGAAAAAATCACCTCAACAAAAAGAAAAAGAGGTAGTACTGACTGCCAGGGACCTACTCAATACAGACATTAGTACGATGTCAGATCTAGAGTTCAGAATCATCACTTTAATGATACTAGCTGGGCTTGAAAAAAGCATGGAAGTTATTAGAGAAACCCTTTCTGGAGAAGTAAAAGAACTAAAATCTAACCAAGTTCAAATCAAAAAGGCTATTAATGAGGTCCAATAAAAAATGGGGGCACTAACTGCTAGGATAAATGAGGCAGAAGAGAGAATCAGTGATATAGAAGACCAAATGATGGAAAATAAAGAAGCTGAGACAAAGAGAGATAACCAACTACTGGATCACGAGGGCAGAATTCAAGAGATAAGCAATACCATAAGACGAAACAACATTAGAATAATTGAGATCACAGAAGAAGAAGAAAGAGAGAGAGGGGCAGAAGGTATATTGGAGCAAATTATAGCAGAGAACTTCCCTAATTTGGGGAAGGAAACAGGCATCAAAATCCAGGAAGCACAGAGAACCCCTCTCAAAATCAATAGAAATAGGTCAACACCCCGAAATCTAATAGTAAAA
This sequence comes from Mirounga angustirostris, assembly GCF_029215605.1. NCBI lineage: Eukaryota > Metazoa > Chordata > Mammalia > Carnivora > Phocidae > Mirounga > Mirounga angustirostris. The sequence continues at coordinate 141,105,011 of NW_026991710.1, read as the reverse complement.
CTTATGAGTCTCATAGACAAAGAGAAAATCCTGAAAGCAGCTCAGGAGAAGAGATATGTAACCTACAATGGTAGAAACATTAGATTGGCAACAGACCTATCCACAGAGACCTGGCAGGCAAGAAAGGACTGGCAGGATATATTCAGAGCACTAAATGAGAAAAATATGCAGCCAAGAATACTATATCCAGCTAGGCTGTCATTGAAAATTGAAGGAGAGATAAAAAGCTTCCAGGACAAACAAAAACTAAAGGAATTAGCAAACACGAAACCAGCCCTACAGGAAATCTTGAAAGGGGTCCTCTAAGCAAAGAGAGAGCCTAAAAGCAACATAGACCAGAAAGGAACACAGACAATATATGGTAACCTTATCACCTTACAGGCAATACAATGGCACTAAATTCCTATCTTTCAATAGTTACCCTGAATGTAAATGGGCTAAATGCCCCAATCAAAAGACACAGGCTATCAGATTGGATTAAAAAACAAGACCCATCGATATGCTGTTTGCAAGAGACTCATTTTAGACCCAAAGACACTCCCAGATTGAAAGTGAGGTGGTGGAAAACCACTTACCATGCTAATGGACACCAAAAGAAAGCTGGGGTGGCAATCCTTATATCAGACAAATTAGATTAGATTAAACCAAAGACTGTAATAAGAGATGAGGAAGGACACTATATCGTACTTAAAGGGTCTATCCAACAAGAATATCTAACAATTATAAATATCTATGCCCCTAACATTGGAGCAGCCAATTATATAACCCAATTAATAACAAAAGCAAAGAAACACATCGACAACAATACAATAATAGTGGGGGACTTTAACACCCCCCACACTGAAATGGACAGATTGTCTAAGCAAAAGATCAACAAGGAAATAAACACTTTAAATGACACACTGGATGAAATGGACTTCACAGACATATTCAGAACATTCCATCCCAAAGCAACGGAATACACATTCTTCTGTAGTGCCCATGGAACATTCTCCAGAATCGATCACATCCTAGGTCATAAATCAGGTCTCAACTGGTACCAAAAAATTGGGATCATTCCCTGCCTATTTTCAGACCACAGTGCTTTGAAACTAGAACTCAATCACAAGAGGAAAGTCAGAAAGAACTCAAATACATGGAGGGTAAAGAGCATCCTACTGAAGAATGAATGGGTCAACCAGGAAATTAAAGAAGAATTTAAAAAATTCATGGAAAAAAAAATGAAAATGAAAACACAACTGTTCAAAATCTTTGGGATGCAGCAAAGGCATTCCTAAAAGGAAAGTATATAGCAATACAAGCCTTTCTCAAGGAACAAGAAAGGTCTCAAATACACAACCTAACCCTACACCTAAAGGAGCTGGAGAAAGAACAGCAAATAAACCCTAAACCCAGCAGGAGAAGAGAAATCATAAAGATCAGAGCAGAAATCAAGGAAATAGAACCTAAAAGAACAGTAGAACAGATCAACGAAACTAGGAGCTGGTTCTTTGAAAGAATTAAGAAAATTGATAAACCCCTGGCCAGACTTATCAAAAAGAGAAGAGAAATGACCCAAATCAACAAAATCATGAATGAAAGAGGAGAGATCACAACCAACACCAAAGAAATACAAACAATTATAAGAACATATTATGAGCAACTCTGTGCCAGAAAATTAGATAAACTGACAGAAATGGATGCATTCCTAGAGATTATCAACTACCAAAACTGAACCAGGAAGAAATAGAAAACCTGAACAGACCGATAACCACTAAGGAAATTGAAGCAGTCATCAAAAATCTCCCAACAAACAAAAGGCCAGGGCCAGATGGCTTCCCAGGGGAATTCTACCAAACCTTTCAAGAAGAATTAATACCTATTCTTCTGAAACTGTTCCAAAAAATAGAAATGGAAGGAAAACTTCCAAACTCATTTTATGAGGCCAGCATTACCTTGATCCCAAAACCAGACAAAGACCCCTTCAAAAAAGAGAATTACAGACCAATATCCCTGATGAACATGGATGCAAAAATTCTCACCAAATACTAGCCAATAGGATCCAACAGTATATTAAAAGGATTATTCACCACGACCAAGTGGGATTTATCCCTGGGCTGCAAAGTTGGTTCAACATCCGCAAATCAATCAATGTGATACAATACATTAACAAAAGAAAGAACAAGAATCATATGATCCTCTCAATAGATGCAGAAAAAGCTTTTGACAAAGTACAGCATCCTTTCCTGATCAAAACTCTTCAGAGTATAGGCATAGAGGGTACATACCTCAATATCATAAAAGCCATCTATGAGAAACCTACAGCAAATATCATTCTCAATGGGGAAAAACTGAGAGCTTTCCCCCTAAGGTCAGGAACGTGGCAGGGATGTCCACTATCACCACTGCTATTCAACATAGTATTGGAAGTCCTAGCCACAGCACTCAGACAACAAAAAGAAATAAAAGGCATCCAAATCAGCAAAGAAGAAGTCAAACTCTCACTCTTTGCAGATGATATGATACTTTATGTGGAAAACCCAAAAGACTCCACCCCAAAACTGCTAGAACTCATACAGGAATTCAGTTAAGTGGCAGGATAGAAAATCAATGCGCAGAAGTCAGTGGCATTCCTATACACCAACAACAAGACAGAAGAAAGAGAAATTAAGGAGTCGATCCCATTTACAATTGCACCCAAAACCATAAGATACCTAGGCATAAATCTAACCAAAGAGGCAAAGGATCTGTACTCAGAAAACTATAAAATACTCATGAAAGAAATTGAGGAAGACACAAAGAAATGGAAAAACATTCCATGCTCATGGATTGGAAGAACAAATATTGTGAAGATGTCAGTGCTACCTAGAGCAGTCTACACATTCAATGCAATCCCCATCAAAATACCATCCACTTTTTTCAAAGAAATGGAACAAATAATCCTAAAATTCGTATGGAACCAGAAAAGACCCCGCATAGCCAGAGGAATGTTGAAAAAGAAAAGCAAAGCTGGCAGCATCACAATTCCAGACTTCAAGCTCTATTACAAAGCTGTAATCATCAAGACAGTATGGTACTAGCACAAAAACAGGCACATAGATCAATGGAACAGAATAGAGAGCCCAGAAATGGACCCTCAACTCTATGGTCAGCTCATCTTTGACAAAGCAGGAAAGAATGTCCAATGGAAAAAAGACAGTCTCTTCAACAAATGGTGTTGGGAAAATTGGATAGCCACATGCAGAAGAATGAAGCTGGACCATTTCCTTACACCACACACAAAAATAGACTCCAAATGGTTGAAAGACCTAAACATGAGACAGGAGTCCATCAAAATCCTAAAGGAGGGGGCGCCTGGGTGGCTCAGTCATTAAGCGTCTGCCTTCGGCTCAGGTCATGATCCCAGGGTCCTGGGATCGAGCCCCGCATCGGGCTCCCTGCTCCGCAGGAAGCCTGCTTCTCCCTCTCCCACTCCCCTTGCTTGTGTTCCCTCTCTCGCTTTGTCTCTCTCTATCAAATAAATAAAATCTTAAAAAAAAAAAAAAAATCCTAAAGGAGAACACAGGCAGCAACCTCTTGGACCTCAGCCGAAGCAACTTCTTCCTAGAAACATCGCCAAAGGCAAGGGAAGCAAGGGCAAAAATGAACTATTGGGACTTCATCAAGATAAAAAGCTTTTGCAAAGCAAAGGAAACAGTCAACAAAACCAAAAGACAACTGACAGAATGGGAGAAGATATTTGCAAATGACATATCAGATAAAGGGCTAGTATCCAAAATCTACAAAGAACTCATCAAACTCAACACCCAAAGAACAAAGAATCCAATCAAGAAATGGGCAGAAGATATGAACAGACATTTTTCCAAAGAAGACATCCAAATGGCCAACAGACACATGAAAAAGTGCTCAATATCGCTCAGCATCAGGGAAATCCAAATCAAAACCTCAAAGAGATACCAACCTCACACCAGTGAGAATGGCTAAAATTAACAAGTCAGGAAACAACAGATGTTGGCGGGGATGTGGAGAAAGGGGAACCCTCCTACACTGTTGGTGGGAATGCAAGCTGGTGCAGCCACTCTGGAAAACAGGATGGAGGTTCCTCAAAAAGTTGAAAATAGAGCTACCATATGATCCAGCAATTGCACTACTGGGTATTTACCCCAAAGATACAAAAGTAGGGATCTGAAAGGGTACGTGCACCCTGATGTTTATAGCAGCAATGTCCACAATAGCCAAACTGTGGAAAGAGTCAAGATGTCCATCAACAGATGAATGGATAAAGAAGATGTGGTATATATATACAATGGAATATTATGCAGCCATCAAAAGGAATGAGATCTTGCCATTTGCAACGACGTGGATGGAACTGGAGGGTTATGTTGAGCGAAATAAGTCAAACAGATAAAGACATGTATCATATGGCCTCACTGATATGAGGAATTCCTAATCTCAGGAAACAAACTGAGGGTTGCTGGAGTGGGGGCTGGGGTGGAGGGAGGGGGTGACTGGGTAATAGACACTGGGGAGGATATGTGCTCTGGTAAGCACTGTGAATTGTGCAAGACTGTTGAACCTCAGATCTGTACCTCTGAAACAAATAATGCAATATATGTTAAGAAAAAAAAAAAAAGAAGAAGAAGGTAGCAGGAGGGGAAGAATGAAGGGGGGGAAATCGGAGGGGTAGGCGAACCATGAGAGACGATGGAGTCTGAAAAACAAACTGAAGGTTCTAGAGGGGAGGGGGGTGGGAGGATGGGTTAGCCTGGTGATGGGTATTGAGGAGGGCACATTCTGCATGGAGCACTGGGTGTTATGCACAAACAATGAATCATGGAACACTACCTCTAAAACTAATGATGTAATGTATGGGGATTAACATAAGAATTAAAAAATTAAAAAAAAAAAAGACACCCTTAACTTACACAAGTTTAAGAGCAAATTTAAGTCATTATTTCCAAATTGCTTGATTACAATCAAAATCTGAATTTTCAGCCTCTCCTGAAGAAGACCTGACATTCTTGTACCACTGGCTTTTAGATCCATTTGGCAAGAGCTAGCCAGAGCTGGCCTGTAGCTACTTCAGTCTGACAGAACCCATGGTGCCAGGTCACCCCAAACTCCATCGTTCCCCAACATTAAGGCATTTTCTATGGATCAAGTATGGCTTTTTTTCTTAAAGGTGCTATGGATTTCTTTGAATTTCTCTCTGTCCCCATACCTCCCTCTCTCTCTAATTAAATAAAAAACAAAATCTAGGCCAGGAGGCCAAGAAGCTGAAAAAAAAAAAAAAAAAGAAAATGACATAAGAGACCCTGAAATAATGGATGGCAAAATTTTGGAACAAAACTTCAACCTTCTGAAATGATGGATTAACATAATTATAAAGCATTTGGACTTAGTTTAAATAACAAGTACATTCCAAACGATCTGGATTTATGACTGATCAGGTATAAATAACAGTTTTCAGTGTGATAAAGCCATAGGGTTAGCCATCCCACACTGTTCTGAAGTGATGTGACCTCATGTGATATAACATATGGTGTTCTGGATATAACATTTTTGGAAATTTTTTAGAATGTTCTTCCACTTAATGTATACAGGGAGGTTTTCTAAGTGTTAGAAAAATCTTAAAATCAGGGGCGCCTGGGTGGCTCAGTCGTTAAGTGTCTGCCTTTGGCTCAGGTCATGACCCCAGGGTCCTGGGATCAAGCCCCGCATCAGGCTCCCTGCTCAGCAGGAAGCCTGCTTCTCCCTCTCCCACTCCTGCTGCTTGTGTTCCCTCTCTCGCTATCTCTCTCCCTGTCAAATAAATAAATAAAATCTTAAAAAAAAAAATCTTAAAATCACACCATAGAAGCAACAATATATGGAAAAATTTAAAATTTAGCCTAAAAAATAGAACCTTAATGAGGAAATCATGGTTTTATTCAAATTTTAAGCCTGCCATGTTAAAAGTGATGGTTATAGTGTGTGAAGTATCAAAGAACAATATTAGGACCAGTGCTTAATTATTATAAGGTTTTGGGTTCAATATAAATAAAAACATTTTAAATTTAAAGGTATAGGAGATTTTGCTACTGATAAGGCTCGAAGGTTCTATTGGTTCAATCTTCCAGCAGACAACAGTAAATTCTAGATGAAATATAAAATCTATTATATGAAAGCACTGAAGAGTGAACAAAAGCAGAGTGAACACATAAAGACTGAACCTGTAAAGGGTGACTCTTGAAAGAAGAGAGCAGCCTGTTAGCGTGGGGTGGACTCTGGACAGCTCAATCATGGCTCAAGTTAGATGGGAAATCTGTAATCCTACTTGCTTGAAGAACTAGGGACAGGTGTATTAATTTTTTACTGCTTCCATGACAAGTTATCAAAAGTTTAGTGGATTAAAACAATGCAAATTTATGCATTGAATGAGTTACTCTTATTTGTAGATGAACTGAGGGTGAGGGAAGCTGAGCAGCTCCTAGGAGTCACAGATTTGGTAAATGGAGGACTCCCATGGCCATTTAAACAATAGTCTGTTCGGTTCTTCATGCTGCTGTCACATTGGGAGACTCACATAGTGAACTTCAGTTTCCATATCGAGAATCTAATGATAATAAGAGCAACTGAAATATTTTAGCTTAATAAGAAGAAAACAGAGTCACACATTAGGCCATGGCTTTGCTATTGATGTTGTCTGTTATATATATATCATATATATCATATATATGCTGACTTCAGAAAAAAAATTCTACTTTAAAATTTGTTTCTCCTCATATATCATGCATATTCTCTTCTTAAAGTTTTCTTCATCTTGAAATATTTTACTTATTTTATAGTAGTCCTTAATATGTCTGTCATATCTTCAAAAATGCATTTTGATTTCATCTGACACTGTATTTTTCTGGTGCTTTTAAGTAAGAGCTTGCAAGACTTAGGTTCACAGACAGTAGAGTGGAAAAGAAAATGGCACAGCTATTGAAGAAGAAAAAGAAGAGGAAGAAGGAGGAGGAGGAGGAGAAGCAACAGCTCATGGAAAACCAGTTAATTTTGTTTTGCCATTTAAATTACCTAGCAATAATTTGAGATGGAAATTAAAGGAAAGGGCAAAGAAAAAAAAGAGTTAAAAATCAAACTATTTTATCTAAAGGGGAAAAATCTGAGTCTAACAATGCTATTTTTTAGGTACAAATAAAAATCTATCACTGAGGGCGCGTGGGTGGCTCAGTTGGTTAAGCGACGGCCTTCGGCTCAGGTCATGATCCTGGAGTCCCGGGATCGAGTTCCGCATCAGGCTCCCTGCTCGGCAGGGAGTCTGCTTCTGCCTCTGACCCTCCCCCCTCTCATGTGCTCTCTCTCTCTCATTCTCTCTGTCTCAAATAAATAAAAAAAAAAAAAATCTTAAAAAAAAAAATCTATCATTGAAAAGCAAGTGGACATGTATTATCCTTTATCCAAGAAAGAACAAAATGAAAATGTGGTCCTATCCCAGTAGGACCATTTTAATCAGACATAAGAGCAGCTCACTATGTAAATAGACTTTTAAAGTTTTCCATAGATTAAGAGTTGCATAATTGCAATGTTTTAAGAACTTGGGTAGCAGAATACAGCAAGGTTATTACTACAATAACTCTATGATCTTCAGTATCTACGCTACCCTACAATCTCTCTCAACTTCCCTGGTCAGTTCACTTTTCCAGAGGTTATTTCAAATATCTTTCACTTTTTAAAAATACCAGCTCTTCTCGCCACAGTAAATGACCTCCGATCCTAGCTTCATCGATAATATCAGATAGCATCTCTCTGACTTTTCAATCATGAAATTGGTTAAAAACAAAATTTCATAGACAAATTTATCTGAAGCACTTATCAAATGTTATTAACTTGCAGCACAGAAAACAGAATTGCAACAGAAATTTTGCCATTTCAAGAGAGAGTATGAAAAAAAAGGTGTCATTTCTAAGAGGGTATGAAATATTTCACTCTTATAAATAGCAGCTAGTTTTTTCTCTTTAAGAAATTTTTACTTATATTTCACATTTTACATATGTGTGTATGTATGTGTATGCATATTATATGTATTATATATACATAAAAGTTCTTACAAAGAGTGTCTGTGGCAAAATGGTACAGAATGATATCTCTATCTTCTAACAGAAGAAATACAGCACAATGAAAAAGCTAATGTTAAGGATACATATGTGTATGAAGTTAGAATTCCAGTTTGATATCCCAGACCAGCATTAGTAGAGGATAGAGGATATTCCTATTAGCTGTAATAGGAAAGCACGAAATGAGAGCTGACAGAAATCAGAAGCAGAACACCAAGCAGTATGTTCTCATTTTAAACAAACTGCCCTTAAAGATTTGTTTTAGGCTGAAAAGATGCAGGATACATTTTGTTTATTTGTTATGTGTATTGAAAAACTTTCCTTTGGCAAACCTGTAAATTCGCCTTGCTCAAAGATTCCTTCTTCTTTGTAATTAACAGCAATGGAAGTCAGTTTCCCTCTTTCCTTTAAAGACATACCCTCCCCTTACCTATCATCCCTGAACTCTCATGACTCTGCAGCGGCTTCATGTACTGAATCATAATAATCAGTATTTACACATACTCAACTCTCTTTTGACTCAAACAACACCCACCCCAGGCTTTGTGGTACCTCCAACTGCTGGCTGGCTTCTCTCCTTGAATTTGCAGCCAATTGTTGAAGGTGCTCTCTCTGCCCCTACAACTCACTGTACATATGTTTTCCTATGTCATTACTATTGTCTCTTTGCTAAGTTCAATATACATATATATCTACATGGATACAGATAGATATAGATTGTATGTATATAATTCCCACCTTTTATTACTTGAAGAGTTATTAATATTAATAATATTCAATAATGTCAACCTCACTTCCATTATTACTAGTAATCCTTCACCAAAACCAGAGTAATTCCTCAACCTCTAAGTGATATGAGTTGAAAAATTTTTATCCACTGCCACCATTCTCTCCTCTCACTCAAGCGCTTCCCCTAGCTCCCTCCCTCTCATGATGTCTTTTCCCCTTTATATAAAGCCTTTATTTTCTCACACAGCAAGAGAGACTGGCTTCGGTTTCTCCCTTGCTATTCCACCAGCAAGGTACTTCCCTCCCAGTCTTAGTTCTAGATTGAAGGCCCTGGGGAAGTGTTCTAATTTGATAGCCTCAGTTCAGATGCCTGTTCTTGTGATTTACACAGGCAGAATACAGAATACATTAGAACCATAAGATAGGGTGCTTGGGTAGCTCAGTCGGTTAAGTGTCTGCCTTCGGCTCAGGTCATGATCTCAAGGTCCTGGGATCGGGCCCCACATCAGGCTCTCTGCTCACCAGGAAGTCTGCTTCTCCCTATCCCTCTGACTCTCACCTTGCTCATGCTCTGTCTCTCAAATAAGTAAGTAAGTAAGTAAGTAAGTAAGTAAGTAAATAAATAAATAAATAAATAAATAAATAAGTCTTAAAAAAAAAAACATACGATAGAAATCATTTCCTGATTTCCAGAAGTATAAAGGGCACTGCTTTAGGAAACAACAGATCCCCACTACAATACCTGGCATGATTTCTGTCTCCACACTTGGATCACTCATTCTCACTCCAATTTCTCTATATCCTCTAGAATTTTTTTCATGAGACCAAAGTTATAGTTACGTTTCTCATCTATTTTCTCTGAGGCCGACCTCTACTAAACATAATCTTAACACTTTTTCCCTTATATTTGTATTTGCAAGTTTTGTTATCTGTGTATATTCCATTAAATTAAGACTTTTGAAGATGAGGGAATGAAACATCCCTATGTTGTTCATTGCTGTCAACAATGGCTATGGTCTAGTGCTAAGTTAGCATATAGTAATTGCTCAGTATTTGTTTAATAAAGAAAAGGGTAAATTAATGGATAATCTCTGAGTCTTGTTATGGCTTTTCAAAATTAATCTTATACTGTTCATGCTCAGTTCTAGTTCCTTTCCTTTTAGAGCTCTCTAACTTACTTAGCTGACCTCATGCAAATTGTGGCCTTAATTGTTACCTGTACAGACTTACAACTCTATATTTCTAAACTTTTTGAATATTTGAGTTTCAACTCATATAACTAATTTTTAGTTGCACCTTAAACACGTCATAGCCACCTGAATTCTTGATCTTTCCACCCTGTACTTCTTCCATGCTGACCTTTAGCGGGTTGTTTTCTAGGGCTTTGCATTACAGGTGATAGCATCACCAACGATGAATTTAAACAAGCCATAAATCTTAGAGTCATTCATGACAACTCCTTTTGTCTTCCCACATAAGCATTCTATTATATCTTATCAATTTACCTCCAAAATATTGTCTCCATATTCTCTAGCTCCACTTAAATCCAAACTACTCTCAATGAACTTGGGCTATTGCAACAGTTTACCTCCAAAATATTGTCTCCATATTCTCTAGCTCCACTTAAATCCAAACTACTCTCAGTGAACTTGGGCTATTGCAACAGTTTATTGCAACAGACTCCAGGATCATGACCTGAGCCAAAGGCAGTCGCTTAACCAACTGAGCCACCCAGGTGCCCCATATCATTCTTTTTAAACAAACTGATATATGTGTGGTGGTATTTTAAAATATGCCCACAAACTATCTGCTATGCTTCCTTTTCAAGGGATAGAGCCTAATTCTTCCTATCATGATTGGGGGCTGGACTTAGTGAATCATGTCTAAGAGTAAAATAAAGTGCAAATGACAATGTGCAAATTTGAAGACTAGATCACAAGAGTCCCTGCTTCCCATTTACCCTTCTCTTGGATCACTTGCTTGGGAGAAGTGAGCTGCCATGTTATCAGGATACACAAGCAGCTTATGGAAAGGTTCATGTGGCAAAGGAAGTAAGACCTCCTGCCAACAGTGGACCACACTGAAAGCAGTTGCTCCAGTCCTCATGAAGCCTTTATCTGTCTACAGTTCCTGATGACATCCTATCTGCAACTACAGAAGAGATTTTGACCCAGTAGCACCCAAATACCTCATTAACAAAAAGTGAGAACAAAAATGTCTCTTTCTTAAGCCACTACAGTTTTGTTATGAAGCAAATGAGAACGATTACAGTATTCTAATAATTAAGCTTCTTAGCATTAATTTAAAATCTCTGCAGTCTTGGGGCGCCTGGGTGGCTCAGTTGGTTAAGCGACTGCCTTCGGCTCAGGTCCTGATCCTGGAGTCCCAGGATGGAGTCCCACATGGGGCTCCCTGCTCAGCAAGGAGTCTGCTTCTCCCTCTGACCCTCCTTCCTCTCATGCTCTTTCTCTATCCTTCTCTCTCCCTTTCAATAAATAAATAAAAAATAAAATAAAATCTCCACAGTCTGGTCTGTTTCCTTTCCAGCCTCTCTGTGTGCAATGACTTCCCGCCCTTGTACACTCCAGCCACAATGGCTTTCTTTTAATCCCAAGCAGTTTCTGTAACTCCTACTATCTCAGGACTTTTTTTTACATCATATTTCCTCTTTTAAAATGTTTTTCTTATCCCATTGTTACCATCGTAACACCTACTCACCTTTTAAAACTCAGCTCAAATACCATTCTTTCCAGAGCCTTCTTGGACCTTTCTATTATTGCTTTTACTGTACCTGTGCCTCTGTGGTGCTTTCACATTGTGATTTTATCAGTGTTTGTGCTGAAGTTGATTACTAACAGTAATAGTAAACTCCATGAGTTTGTACCAACCATTATATTCTGAGTGTCTATTGTAGTGGGCACTATAAATAAGTCAATGGATGACAAATATCAAGACTCAACACTATAAAAACCAATAGACCTTTTGATACTGCATTTTGGTGTGTTAAGTCCAGTTATATGGTGCAAGTAGATTGGCTCTTTCAGAAATGTATTAACGCGTACAGACTTCAAATGTATTACCCTTCAAAATAGCTGAAAATGAAGGAGAATAAAATACCTACTTTTAAAAACCAAAATAACTAGTTTGATTAATGTGGTTACCTAAATTTATGATTGAGTGTTTTCATCAGACCACACAATTGTTTCAACATTTTAAAGTATTTATTCATGAATCTGTAGAAGAAAGCTTGCAAAAAGCACTCTTGCCGAAACTCTCTCTTACACATTTCAAAGTGATGGCAGTAAAACTGCCTATAGAACTCCCATTAACGTCAATGATAATCACTGACAGATTCCCAAGCAATACTTTGTAAACATCTTCATTGTTGCCTTGGGGCTATTGCTAATGCTGCGCACAAACAAGATCTAGCTCTTAAAGAGACAATTGCTTCTCTGCTGCCAAGCTTGTATCTTCACTGACACTAAAACAGAGATGGCAACACCAGAATGCGTCAGTATTTATCAGAAAGGCATATTGCAGTCTTTCTCAACTGTGTCCTAATTTAAAATAAGCAAAACAAATCTTTCACAAAACGAAGCTGCAGTAGGATTAAATAGGGATGACTTAACTTTTTTTCACATGCTTACATTACAAAATTCTACTTAGTCACCCTATTAATGAACCAGTTGCTAAAAACTCTCCTTAGATACACAAAATAACTACAGACTAAAATTGATTTACTATACTGACAATTCAAAACTACATGTTATCTTTATTTTTGATCCAAATACTAGATTGCAAAATTAGAAGACCAAAAAAGAAAGAATATTTTTATGTACTCTCTAGAACTCTGATCTGTAGTTACGATATTTTAAGGAGATATTTTCTATATTAGTCAAAACAATTTTTCAAATTCTAGATGCCAGTATTCTGAATGCATATGTATAAAGCATTTAAATGAGAAAGAAGCAATTGAAAATGGATGTTTGGGAAAACTTTAAATAGTGTGAGTGACTATTGCATTTGGCTCTGCCACTTCTTCCATAATTGTTTTCTGAGCTTTCAATTTACTACTGGGAAATGAGGATTTTGAAAATAAGCAGACCTGCCTTTTCTAACTGATTAAATGGAGTGGAAAAGGAGAAAGAGGGACTGACGGTTCATTAATAGAAATCAGTGAAAACCCTTAGTAGCTTCAAAAGGATGTTGGCCTTTTTTTTTTTAAGATTTTATTTATTTATTTGAGAGAGAGAGAGAGAGAGACAGTGAGAGAGGGAACACAGCAGTGGGAGTGGGAGAGGGAGAAGCAGGCTGCCAGCGGAGCAGTGAGCCCGATGCGGGGCTCCATCCCAGGAGCTGGGGTCATGACCTGAGCCGAATGCAGGCGCTTAACTGCTGAGCCCCCCAGGTGCCCGGATGTTGGTCTTTTTATCTGCTAAAATTTTGATTTGTATTTTTTAACATTCAAACAATTAGATTTCTATTTTAATGGTGGTATACAATGCCTTCTGTGCTTAATCCAAACAGAAGATACTAAAAAGACCTGTTCAATGTTTTAAGTGGAAAAATGGCTGGGCAAAGATGGATGGTGGTGAATGACTAAGACGGACACAACTGTAAACTGTATCACATGGCCTATGGGGGCTGAAGAACTGACAGTAAGCCTGCTTTGAGTTGTTATCTCACTTCTGTATAATAAAGAGGGAACTGGCAAACAACCTTGCCTTGAAGGAGATTTCTGGAATATTTCTACAAAATATTTCTCCACCAACTTGTTCTTAGATGATATTTTTGAGTTCTTGGCTATAGCATTCCTATGGTACAAAGTAGTATGGCATCATGCCACTAGGATTCTGTTTCCTGCAGTACTACTTAACTTGTCCTTTATTCTCATTTCCAGTATAACTAACACAGTAGTATATAGTTACTTTTAAGTATATTTTTAATGTTTGTCTTAGTTTATCATTTGTTCATTTTCATTTGAAGATAGTAATTTCTTCTATAGTGGGTATTAACTCTGGGGGCCTCTGTATGTTAAAGCCAAAATATAAAATGACTACAAAATTGTTTTATTATTAAAATTATTCAGGTTCCGTAGAAATGGCAGACGAAACAGCTTTGAATCTTTCTACCTTACAGTTCCCTCCCTAAAAATAAATTTCATAATCCAGTTTTTAAATCATCTTGAGAAATACTGAACTTTTCCAAATTCTGCTTATGGGTCTGGGAGGTTGGCCCAATCTTATTGACCCTTGTAGGCCTAAAAAAAACTTCAGTGGTGGATTGAGTTTACTTCAGTACCTGGAGAGGAGAAAGAACTTGCATTAACACACAGTGAGTGCAGAGACAGAAACCCCCTCTATTCCTTAACATAAGAGTTGCCAGCCATTTCATGGCAGGCCTCAAATCAGAAAATGTTGTACTTTCCACCTTTTCTGGTCTGCCTCATTCCACAGTGTCTTGAATCTTCATCTGTAGAGGTTCAAGCAAAACCATAAATAAGTAAAGAAACAAATTTCACTGAAGGGGGCTCTATAAGCAAGGGTAAACACTACACTGATTTTCTCACGTAATTGCTATAAATGGCAAATATTAGATAAGAAACAAGTCAACTTTAACAATTAAATCATTAGACTTCCATTTTTTATGAACTTCACTACCCACAATGCCCTTTTTAAAAGTAGTTTATTACACCTATAAATACATTGTTGAGTTCAGAAGAAAATAAGGTAAATCTCAATGAAGCAAAGTGATGCTGATGGGGAATTCTAATTGAGTTCTTGTATAAAGCTAAGTACGCCCTCAATAAAAGATAGTCTAGATAAAAAATCAGAATCCTGGAAGAGTCAGATGTAACGGAAACATGTCTTTCTTAACTTGAGCTGCTTGAAATTTCAGAATCACAGTTATGCCCTCCTTCAGTTTGTGATGTGAATATATATTACTGACTTGCTCAGGAAACTCTACACTGGATAAATAACACATAAGGTAGTCGTAAGGCAGAAAGATCCTTTGACACTTGGCAAAAGCAAATGCAAAATGGATTTGGACAGATACACCTTCAATCCAGGTTACATATCATTCAAAAAAAAAAAGATGATGTAGAATCAGAAAATAACCAGAAATAATCTCCCATGAACAATAGACATCACATATAATGAACCAATATGGATTTAAGGTAAGGGAATAATTAAATGAAGATTGTAAAGGAAGCATATTTGTAACGATAAAGACAAAATTGCAAAAATGGAAGACCTAAGAAGAGAACAAGACAATATTTTTTAAAAGGTCAATTTGGGAAAAGAAAATTAAGACAACTTGATATTAAATATAGTAATTGAAGTATTAAAATAAGTGAGTTGTGTTTACAGCAGATTAGATATAACTAAGAAAATTAGTGTAACTGACAATTATTTTCTTAGAATGCAACACTGCATAATAAAGTTGAAATATATGGAAAAGAGCTTAGGAGATATGGAAGATAGAATAAGAAGATCAATGTATGTCTAGTAGAAGTTATAGAAATAATAAAAACAAAGGGAATATAGGTCACTTTCAAAGAAATAATGAGTGAACTTTATTTTCAAACCTGATAAAAGACCTGATATTCACAATATGCAGCCTGAGTCCACAATATTTAAAGCTAATTCTATACTCAGTTCCATTGTAAAGCTATAATTATCCAATGCTACAGAATATCTTCAAGAAATTCAGAAATAAATGAAATTTCTTAAACAATGAATGGATATTGGCTGACAGAAGGCTTCTTCACACTAAGTTTATATCAGAATAGAATAGATATGTTCTAAGTGAAGAGGGGAGAAAGAACTCTTATCTATAATCCACATATATGTGCTTATGCATATATCTATGTAGTGTATATTATACTATATTATATATATATATGTTTATCTGTATACACTATTATTATTCACATATATACCATGAACATTATTATTCAAGATTTCTATATATCATTGTATACTATATACTATTATCCAAAATTACATTGCGAGGTTTGCCTACCTTTACTGTCTTTAAGTTTTTTATCCACACACCTCAATCCATTGAATACCAGGTTCCAACCATACTACTTCTCAGAAACCCTTCTTAATCAGAGTCACCCCAAATTACATTGTTCTCACCAATGTCAATTTAACCTTTTAAAACCAGGACTCCAGCATTAGGCACCACTGATACTATATTATCTTCCATTGTTTTCTGTGACATCACATGCTCACGATTTTCTTCCCAGCCCCATACCTTCTCCTAAGTTCCATGTTTCTTTTTCTCAACCTGTTATGAAAATGTCAGCTTTCTCAGAGCTATACCCTAAAATTTCTCCTATCGCTTCCCCTTGGCTCTGTCTTCTCCCAAGTTGCATGTAATTTATATATATTTTTTACGATCTCTTGACAGAGCACGACTTTTTGTTTCTTTTCTACTCCCTATGTATTTATATGGGGACTGAGTTTATGCATGCCTATTTCTTTCCTGCATCCTGTGGCATTAGAGTTCACGGTGCCTGTCTAAGCTCTTTCCCTGGGCTGCTATGTGCTGCTAGTTCCCAAATCTTTACCCTCATGCCAGAGTTCTCTGTTGAGCTCTTGACCCATAAATTCACATTGCTCTTAGATACATCTTCCTCACTATGCCTTGGATACTTCACCTACCATGTCTAAAACTGAATTCCTCTTTGTCTCCAAATCTGCTTCTCTCCAGCCTCCTCAAACACATTTTAGCATCATCTTTCCTGTTCCTTAATATATAACTTTGAGCATGATTCTTTATTTCTCACCCTTCCCCACCCAATGCTTATTCAGTTCTAGCATTTCTCTCCATCTCAACATCCATTAATCCTTTCCCTTCCATCTCCACTGTCCATGCATAGGCACGAGCATTTCTCAACTATATTACGTCAGCTGCCTCTTAATTACCTTCATCTCTCCAATATGCCATTATGGATGCTAGCCCCAAAGAGAAGCTTCAAAAATGCAAACCTCATCATGTCTTTCCCCGGCTTAATATTGCTCAGCTGTTTTGCATTGTCTGTAGAGTAATGTGTAAACACCATAATGTAGTTTACAAGGCTTCTAATGAGGTTATTTCTGCTTACTTCTTCAAGGTTAACTCCAGCTATGCTTCCACACATCTACTACATTCCAACCTGTTTAATTATATTATTCATTATAAAGATGTCTAATATCTGGAGTAAAGTTTTTCACTTTGTCTTTTGCCTACAGTTAGGTTTATTCCTTTCCTGATAACTGAGTAAAAAAATGAAAATTCCTTTAAGGAAACATGTCTGCAGATTTATTTGTAAGGTTTTACAAATGAGGTTATAAGAAAAAAATTAAACTCAGGATTTTTGATATTTGGCTTGAGGACCCACCTGCAACATAAAGTTCATATTTTTCTGTGTTTACTAACAAATGCTGAAGTTCATAAAATGCAGAGTAAACAGATTAAATGCTTAACCAAAGACCACCAGGAACATATTTATAGAGCAGCAACAAAGGTTTCTCTGTAACAAAGTGTGAGGTGGGACTTGTTAAAAGATTATGACTTACTTTGAATGTTTTTTTTTGCAAGCGTTGAAGGAAGCAGAGGTTTTCTCTGAACTGAGTGCTCACAGAAATTAGGAGTAATTCTGTAATTGGGTATCTTAATAATTTTTTTAAAAAAATTATTTTTTTTTAAAGTAATGGCAGAAGTTTAAAGTCATGACTGGTAAAGAAACAGCATTCACTAAGGTATGAGGGGAGAGGAGGTGGTTAATTGTTTTTGTGGTTTGCACAGTTTCTTGTCTTGATCTGTGCTCCATTAAAGTTGTAGAGGGGTCTTCCTGCTTCTTGATCACAGAGTGGCCTCCTCTGATAATGTGGTCTATAAAATTGTGTCTAAAAAAAATAATGCCATGGCTTAGCCCTTGGTATCATACCAACTCTCAGATGAAAGCTGTCAGGGCTGTTTTTTTCTTTCTGAAAGAGAGGGAATCGGAGATCATATAGGACCAAAAAATGAAGGTTGTAAACCTTCCTAATAGTGATCATTCGATCCTCCTCTTCTATGTCAAATGTGACTGCAATAAGTGATGAAGAGGATGGAAAAGAGAGGCATTTGGAATGTTATTTTAATGCTCACAGAATCTTTGTGAAAGTATTTCTGTGAGTGGAATTTGTTCTGGGACATTGCCAGCTCCCATGGTGTGGAGAATACTATGAGAGCAATCATTTCTCCTGGGATTCTGCTTTCTATTGAAAGCATAGAGACCAGAGTTACAGAGCAAGGGATGGTGAGTGGGTCAGCAGGTATTGTGTAGACCCTGTATAGAGCTTGATTATCCATAAAACAGGCATATTGATTAAATTTATATTTAGTTCCATGAATATACCAGACTTGGAGCTTTTGCACATTTTCTTTCTTACCTTGAGCTATTTTCTCCCCACTTCTTCTACAAGCTGAAACCTACTTGTATTTTAGGCTGCAGGTTAAAATTCTCTTTGTCTGGTAATTTTTTCCTTGGCTGTCATGATGACTTTCTATGCCTTTCTCAGGACCCTAAACTTTGCTATCAGACACTTAGTGTGATTTATTGTAATGGTTTGTCTGTCTCTCCATTGCTAGAATCAGAGTTCAGTGGAGGTAAGAAAGGCATCGGTCTTGCTCAGTGTTATATATTCTGCAGTAAATATAGTGACTGGTTCATGGTCGGTGCTCAATAAACAGTTGTTGAATTAAATTATTAATAAAATATATAGGATATAGCCTGGCATATATTTAGTAAACTGAAGTATTTGTTTTCTCCTCTACCTTTTCTATGCATTCTTCAACGTGTCAGTAATATTTGTTCATTTTATTTCATTGAACTGTTTTAGAAAGGCATACTATGTGCTAAACATTTTGCCAGGCATTTGGATATGATGTAAAGCCTGACCTACACAGGACCTTGGTGCCCCAGGGATCTTCCAGTGGGTACAGAGGAGCAAAGTAGCAGTATAATACCATATAGTAAACACTTTGCTGGGAGAAAGCTAGGTTGTTATGGAAACACATAGGAATGTTTTGAGGCAGACTTGTGAGAAAAAGCACACTTAAACTAGCACAAGGGAAAGAGTGTTTACTGTAAAGACACACAAGAAATCATAAGGGAATCTCTTTGAAATGCAAAAACAGGAATGGTAATACAGATATCAGTATAGCAGTGGTTAAGAGCATAGACTTTTGAAAAAGACTGCACAGTTTAGATTCATGGTAACTATATGGCCTTGAGAAAGTTTATTTAACTTTTCTGTGCCTTGGTTTCCCCATATTTAGATGGGGTATTTGTAGTACCAATCTCTCAATTTTGTTGGGAAGATAAAATGAGTTAATCTTTGTGAGCCACTTAGAATATTACCTGGCACAGGATTCACTTATATTTGTTGTTTATTTTAATAGGACAGTGCTTTATTGAGATGAGTTTAGAAAGTGGGTCCATATGCAACACAAATCTGGCCAACTCAAAATGTCATGAATGCTGACTCTCAGTTATACTTTGCATCCCTAATTTTTCTTGCTACAAATCAGCTTCTTTGGCTGGTTTTTAGTTCATTCTCCCAAGGGGGACTCCCCAGTCCAGACACTAGTCACGACCTTTTAGCTGCAACTTCTAAGAAACATTGCCTAATTTTTTCTGAGTTTTTTGTTTCATTTTGTTTTTGTTTTTTTGATTTTTTTTTTTTAGATTGCCATGGGAGAAAATAAGTTTGGCTAATCCTCTGCATCACAGGCCACAAAACCAGAGGTTTCTGTATTTCCTTTAGTGTGGACGTGTCTTCGATATCTCAATCATTGTTGTTTATGGGGGAATCATACGATACAAAGGAGAAAATAATGTAAGATGGAAAAGATTGACAAATAGACAAATTCTAAGTTGCCAAAAAGAATTAGTTGTAAAGCAATTTTAATTCTGTACATGATATTAAAAATTTATTTTTAAATGTATCTCTTAACTAAGAAGAAAGCAAAGGAAATCATTATATGCCAAAAACTGAATGAAAGCAGCAATTCATTGAGGTAAGAGAACTCTGTGGCTCTCTGAGGACTCTTTCCACTCCTTAGTGACTCTAAGTTTCTGCTTTAAAATCTCTAAAGTGTGTGAGGATAGGAAAAAGCCCAGTGTTTGCTTGGAGATACCACCTTAAAAACTCAGCAGAAGGACCAGCTCAGCATTGAGTGACAGGAAATGTTAAATCTCACCTAAGAATTGATAAAAGCTTTATGTAAATTTCAGCATCATATAAATTTGGGACCCACCTGGTGGTCCCCCAAACTCCAAGTAGATAGATGTTTATTTAGTGTTCTAGAGTAGGTAGTGCTTGTGAACATCAAAAATAAATGCCATATGAAGGGAAAACATCAACACATATAGGACAGTATACTTATTAGTGATGATAATTTTCAGTATCTCAGAGATTACTGAAATCTATTTTACATATCTTTACAGATACTTGTATTTCATATTTTAATCACTTTGTATTGATATTCATAATATTTATTTAAGAACAAAGTTTTGGTTATCTAATTTCACTGTTCACTCTTACTACTTTTATGGGGAAACATTACTTAATCCTGAGTTATTTGATTTCTCATTCAAATTCCATTGCCTGAATTCCATGTAATATGTGTATAAATGTCTGTGTATGTGTGTGTGTGTATTCAGTTTTAAGAAAAGCAGTAAGATGGTACACTGTTTTCATATACCAAAGCATGTCCTTCTGTTTTAAGAACTTATAAAATACAATATAACAGGGTATAATATTCTTGAGTCACAACACCTTTGCTGAAGTCCTTTGCCATTGCTCTGCATTTTTAATACTTACTGCTGCTGAGTAAAGCATGACTTATATTGTTTTGTGGGAAAAACTTACATTTTTCAAGCATATTTCCAGAAAACTTTTATCTCTGCAATTCAAAATGTTGTCAGATTAATTCTAGGGTTTTAGATTCTCTTTCAGATTTTAAACTGGACAATCGACTAAAAGTAGCAGTCCTTGATGGTTTTCTTATGAGAAAGAGTTGTATTCCAGGACATCTCAGGCATTCTTCTACATCCAGAATCACAGAATCAAATGCTTTATGTCCCAAAGTGGACTGTAGTTTAGTTCTTCCTAAGCCAACCACTTTTCAGAGCTGCCTTCACATTCCTACATGTAATCCAGTCATGTAGATGTATAAGGAAAGATGTTGATCAGTGTATGAAATAACATCATACCACCTATTCAAATAATATGCAAAGACACGTTCTTATCTCCTTTCCTATATTATAGTGAATTTGATATTTTTCTTTTATTATTTTTTATTATTATGTTCAAGTAGCCAGCCTATAGTACATCATTAGTTTTTGAGGTAGTGTTCAACGATTCATTAGCTGCATATAACACCCAGTGCTCATCACCACATGTGCCCTCCTTATTACCCATCACTGGGCTAACCCATCCCCACCTCCCTTCTGTAACCCTCAGTTTGGTTCCCAGAGTCCAGAGTCCATCATGGTTTGTCTCCCTCTCTGATTTCTTCCCATTCAGTTTTCCCTCCCTTCCCCTGTGGTCCTCCATGCTATTCCTTATGTTCCACATATGAGTGAAACCATATGATAATTGTCTTACTCTGCTTGACTTATTTCACTTAACATAATCCCCTCCAATTCCATCTATGTCAGTGCAAATGGTGGGTATTCATCTTTTCTGATGGCTGAGTAATATTCTATTGTATATATGAACCATATCTTCTTTATCCATTCATCTGTTGAAGGGCATCTTGGCTCCTTCCACAGTTTGGCTATCATGGACATTACTGCTATGAACATTGGGCTGCATGTGCCCCTTCTTTTCACTACATCTGTACCTTTGGGGTAAATACCTAATAGTGCAATTGCTGGGTCATAGGGTAGCTTTATTTTTAACATCTTGAGGAGATGCTATACTGTTTTTCAGAGTGGCTGTACCAGCTTGCATTCCCACCATCAGTGTAAGAGGGTTCCCCTTTCTCCACATCCTCGTGAACACTGTTTCCTGTCTTGTTAATTTTTGTCATTCTAACTGGTGTAAGGTGGTATCTCATTGTGGTTTTGATTTGTATTTCTCTGATGGCTAGTGATGTTGAACATTTTTTCATGTGTTTGGACATCAACATTTTTCACAGAGCTGGAACAAACAATCCACAAAGGCCCCAAATTGCCAGGGGATTGTTGAAAAAGAAAACCAAAGCTGGGGGCATCACAATGCCTGACTTCAAGTTATATTACAAAGCTGATATCATCAAGACACCATGGTATTGACACAAAAACAGACACAAAGATCAGTGGAACAGAATAGAGAACCCAGAAATGGACCCTCAACTCTATGGTCAACTAATCTTCGACAAATCATTAAAGAATATCCAATGGAAAAAAGACAGCCTCTTCAATAAATGGTGCTGAGAAAATTGGACAGCCACATGCAGAAGAATGAAACTGGACCATTCTCTTACACCATACACAAAGATAAACTCAAAATGGATGAAAGACCTCAATGTGAGACAGCAATCTATCAAAATCTTAGAGGAGAACATAGGCAGTAACCTCTTTGACATTGGCCACAGTGACCTCTTTCAAGACATGTCTATAAAGGCAAGTGAAACAAAAGCAAAAATGAACTTTGGGGACTTCATCAAGATAAAAAACTTTTTCACGGCAAAAGAAACAGTCAACAAAACTAAGAGGCAACCCACGGAATGGGAGAAGCTATTTGCAAATGGCATTATGGATTAAGGACTGGTATCCAAGATCTATAAAGAACTTCTCAAAATCAACACCCAAAAAACAAATAATCCAGTCAATAAATGGGCAGAAGACATGAACAGACACTTCTCCAAAGAAGACATACAAATGAATTTGATATTTTCTATCTTCTATAGTAGCTATCACACCCACATATATTTTCATCTATGAATTGATCAAGAAGGAAGATAATTAGATTCAATGATTCATCTCAATTCATCTTTTAGGTACTACTAATTATTTCTGAAAGAAGATACAGTATGAACATATTATAATTCACATTCCAAATATTCTTCATATTTATACCTAACATTGCTCCTGAAAGTCTAACTCCAACATGCTTTAGGTAAAGAAAGAAAGAAATTAAAAAAGGAAAGAAGGAAGGAAGGAGAAAAGAGAGAGAAAGAGAGGGAGCGAGCTTTACAGACAGACTAGTTCACTAAGGATAACTACCTTGGATGTGATGAAAGCTGTCAATCCTTTAGCTCTCATTACATTGAAGTGGACTTATAAAGTTGAATTAAATACACTTATACTTTCAACAACAGATCATCATTTTTGTCTATGTAGAACTTATTTTTTCTATATATAAAATTCAAATAAAATTCAAGTTCAAGGGGAATAAATTAAAAATTTTAGGCATTAGTTAAAATCTTTGTCTTTTTTTTTTCCTTCAGTAAACAACTAAAATGAAGTTGCAAAAACCCATTTCTCATAAATAAGATCTTGCATGTAGGTATTGCCTATTTTTGTGTAAGGTTTCTTTCTTCCTCTCCAGTACAAACCATAATGCACTATTCCTGCTATTACTCAGTATTAGTTATTTTAGATACAATTTATCACAATGAAATGATTGAAGAAGAAACTTATTTTCCTCTTATCTTTATTATAAACCATTGCAGCTCAATGAACCGTTATCTGTCTTAGTGAAGAATAGCTTAGTGTTTGCATCTTTTCGTAATCTTCTTAAAACAAGAAAATGAGTTTGGCTAATGTCAGTGCTGAGTCTGCTATGTATTCACCTAATGCTGTGTTCAATGCTTAATCTTTTCCTCATTAATGGCTTCAGTAAACATATGGTGATATCCAGCTGAGGTCAAATGTAAGTAGATCTCTCTTATCAATTCTGTGGAGAATCAGTTTAACACTTTGAAATTCTCCTTTGAGAAAAACATTGACATTTATTCTTACCACAAATGAACTTCATAAATCCTTCACTTCTAGATTAAACTGTCATCTGGCATGACTTAAATCAGTTTAAGTGATAGCCATCAAAGCCTCTTATATGGTAAGTGAACTTGATCTGATAGATTTTCCCAAGGATCTACCCTGACTTTATATAGATAATCTTCAAAAGTTTTATCTTGTCTCATCTCTCTTTCTCTTGGTTTTACAGTCTCCTCATAGAACAACTTAAACAACATAAACAACTTAAACCTGATTCACTTTTTGCACACTGTTTTGCACCTGACTTTGTTCTCTTATAACAGGGATCATTAATTAGGAGCATATTAAGGGGGAGGAGTGCCAAGTTAAAAAGGATAACTGAATCTTTACTTTATTTCCCTTTTCCCACAGTTACCAAAAATTCACTTCTCAATTGAATTCATGCCTCATCCATTTGATTGATGTATCCTCTACTGTAGCTTCATACTGTGAAGTTCACAAATTGTGGAGCAAATCTAGAATATTAAGTGCCAATGTTACTTAACGAGCAATTAGATGAGATCAGGGCAAAGAAAACATATTTAGGGTGACAACTGGTTTTACCACAAGTCCTGCCGCTTGACTAAAGCAAAACAAAACACTGAACTCTCACTGATTGAAATGACCACATGTGGAAGTGGAGGGTAGAATCTTTAAAATAAGATATAATAAATTGAAATTAATAAAATGATAAATCTTAATAGTACTATTATTAAAATTCTTACAGAGGACATGATTCTATTATGTTTCAAGACAACCATGAAGGATAAATGGTGTAGAACAGTATAGCAGTTTTCAAAATGTTTGGTCTCAGGACATATTTGAACTCTTAAAATTTTTGAGAAACTGAAAGAACTTTTGTTTATGTGTAGGTGGACTATTGTTACTAACTGCATTAGAAATTAAAGTTGAGAAGCGTTTAAAATATTTATGTATTAATTTATTTCATGATAAAAATCCAGTCACTATTACAAATAACACATTTTAATTAATGTAATTATATATTGCAAAAATATGAGAAAATCAACATTGTGTTTCATTTATCAAATCTTTGTAATGTCTAGCTTAATGGAAGAGATCTAGATTCTCACATCTGCTTCTATATTCAATCTGTTGTGATATTACCTGTCATATAGTATCTGAAAAAGACATACATACACTTTTCCAAGTGTACACACCAAGATGACATATATCATCTTCATATTATTAGGAAAATAGCTTGGTCACCATGTATTCCTTGCAGGGTCTCCAGGGACTCCTACAGCCATTTGACCTGTTTGTAACCACTCATTTTAGGAACGTTGTTGTTTTAAATTATAGTTTTTGATTTGTCCTATACAACCATAAAACCTAATGAGCCATGGGGGGGTGGTGCAGAGAAAGATGGCAGAGGAGTAGGAGACCTGGATTTTGTCTGGTCTCAGGAATTCAGCTGGATAGGGATCAAACCATTCAGAACACCTACAAACTCAACAGGAGATCAAAGAAAAGAATAGCAACAACTCTGAACAGAAAAGCGACCGCTTTCTGGAAGGTAGGACGTGTGGAGAAGTGAATCTGAGGCAATATGCAGGAGGATAGATGGTGGGGGAGGGGGCCTCCGTTGGCCGCTTTTGGCAAGTGATAGAGCCACGGAGCACAAAATCAGAACTTTTAGAAGTCAGCTCCGCTGAGGGACGTCGCTCCAGTGGCTAAACGAGGGGTGGAACCCTCACGGGACAGTGTGGTCTCAGGATCCTCAGGGTCACAGAAAGACAGGGAGTGCCTGAGTGCAGCAGAGCTCCCAGGTACCGGAGCAGGGAAGCTGGCTGCAGAGACGAAGCCGGGGCATGGGCTCTCAGCTCAGGCCACTGCTCCTCCAGAAGGGACCCAACATGTGGCAGATCCAGGAAGACTCTCCTTCCTCCCCCAGGAGGAGCAGTGTGGGAGTGCACCACAGGGATCTGCTGGGTTTGGAGACTCCACACGGGGTCGGGTGTCAGAGAGAGAAACGTTCAGTCACAGGCTGGGTGAGCACGGAGTGTGGCCGGAGACCGGGGAGACGGGAGTGACTGACTGCTTTTCTCTAGGGGTGCACTGAGGAGCGGGGCTCCTCCGGGGTGGAGATTGGGAGGATGCCATTTTCACTCTTGGCCTCCAAAGCTGTATGGAAAGCTTGCAGGGAACAAAAGCTTCCAAGAGCAAACCTGAGCAGATTACTTAGCCCGGACCAGGCAAGGGTGGGGCAATTCCACCTCTGGCAAAGACATTTGGGGCCCAGAGCAACAGGCCCCTCCAGCAGAAGATCAGCAAGAACAGCCAGCCAAGACCAAGTTTACTGATCAATGAGAACGGCAGAACTCCAGCGTTAGGGGAATAATGCACATAGAATCCATGGCTTTTTTACAATGATTCTTTAGTCTTTCAAAGTTAAATTTTTTTTAACTCTTTTTTTTTTTGAATTTTTCTTTTTCCCTTTTTCAACCAACATCTTATCAATCTCTTTTTAAAAAAACATTTTTATTTTTCATTTTTAAAGTCATATTCTATCCCTTCATAGTAGTTACCAATATTTTTGGCATATATATATAAGTTGTTCTCTCTTTAAAATTTTGAGATAGTTTCTTCTAACAGATCAAAATATACCCTAAATCTCTAGTGTATGTTTTTTTTCTACTCTCCTGCCTGATCACATTCTCTCCCTTTTTTCTTTTCAAAATCCTCTTCTTTCTTTTTTCAAACAATTTCTTATCAATTCCTTTTATAAAATTTTTTATAATTTTCATCTTTACAGTCATATTCCATCCCTTCATCATATCAACCCTTATTTTTGTACATATATAAGTTTTTCTTTCTTTAAAATTTTGGGAGGCACTTTCTTCTAACAGACCAAAATACACCCAAAATCTAGTGTGTGGCACTGATCTATGCACCAGCCTGACCATATTTGATCATATTCTGTTTTGTTTTGTTTTGTTCTGTTTTTGTTTGTTTTTATCTTTTTCTTTTTCTTTTTCTTTTTCTTTTTTCTTTCTTTCCCTTTCTTTTCCCCAGGCTTCAGGTCTTTTCTGATTTGTTTAGAGTATATTTTCTGGAGACGTTGTTACCCTGTTAGCATTTTGTTCTCTCATTAATCTATTCTCCTCTGGACAAAATGACAAGATGGAAAAAATCACCTCAACAAAAAGAACAAGAGGTAGTACCAACTGCCAGGGACTTACCCAATATGGACATTAGTACGATGTCAGATCTAAAGTTCAGAATCATCACTTTAATGATACTAGCTGGGCTTGAAAAAAGCATGGAAGTTATTAGAGAAACCCTTTCTGGAGAAATAAAAGAACTAAAATCTAACCAAGTTGAAATAAAAAAGGCTATTAATGAGGTCCAATAAAAAATGGGGGCACTAACTGCTAGGATAAATGAGGCAGAAGAGAGAATCAGTGATATAGAAGACCAAATGATGGAAAATAAAGAAGCTGAGACAAAGAGAGATAACCAACTACTGGATCACGAGGGCAGAATTTGAGAGATAAGAGATACCATAAGACGAAACAACATTAGAATAATTGGGATCCCAGAAGAAGAAAGAGAGAGAGGGGCAGAAGGTATATTGGAGCAAATTATAGCAGAACTTCCCTAATTTGAGGAAGGAAACAGGCATCAAAATCCAGAAAGTACAGAGAACCCCTCTCAAAATCAATAAAAATAGGTCAACACCCCGAAATCTAATAGTAAAACTTACGAGTCTCAGAGACAAAGAGAAAATCCTGAAAGCAGCTCAGGACAAGAGATCTGTAACCTACAATGGTAGAAACATTAGATTGGCAACAGACCTATCCACAGAGATATGGCAGGCCAGAAAGGACTGGCATGATATATTCAGAGAACTAAACGAGAGAAATATGCAGCCAAGAATACTATATCCAGCCAGGCTATCATTGAAAATAGAAGGAGAAATAACAAGCTTCCAGGACAAACAAAAACTAAAGGAATTTTCAAACACGAAACCAGCCCTGCAAGAAATATTGAAAGGGGTACTCTAAGCAAAGAGAGAGCCAAAAAGCAACATAGACCAGAAAGGAACACAGACAATATACAGTAACAGTCACCTTACAGGCAATACAATGGCACTAAATTCCTATCTTTCAATAGTTACCCTGAATGTAAATGGGCTAAATCCCCCAATCAAAAGACACTATTGGATTGGATTAAAAAACAAGACCCATCAATATGTTGTCTGCAAGAGACTCATTTTAGACCCAAAGACACGCCCAGATTGAAGGTGAGGGGTGGCAAACCATTTACCATGCTAATGGACACCAAAAGAAAGCTGGGGTGGTAATCCTTATATCAGACAAATTAGATTTCAAACCAAAGACTGTACTAAGAGATGAGGAAGGACACTATATCCTACTTAAAAGGTCTATCCAACAAGATCTATAGTTGTAAATATCTATGCCCCTAACATGGGAACAGCCAATTATATAAGCCAATTAATAACAAAAGCAAAGAAACACATCGACAACAATACAATAATAGTGGGGGACTTTAACACCCCCCACACTGAAATGGACAGATTGTCTAAGCAAAAGATCAACAAGGAAATAAAGACTTTAAAACACACTGGACTAAATGGACTTCACAGACATATTCAGAACATTCCATCCCAAAGCAATGGAATACACATTCTTCTCTAGTGCCCATGGAACATTCTCCAGAATCGATCACATCCTAGGTCATAAATCAGGTCTCAACTTGTACCAAAAGATTGGGATCATTCCCTGCCTATTTTCAGACCACAATGCTTTGAAACTGGAACTCAATCACAAGAGGAAAGTCAGAAAGAACTCAAATATATGGAGGCTAAAGAGCATCCTACTGAAGAATGAATGGGTCAACCAGGAAATTAGAGAAGAATTAAAAAAATTCATGGAAGCCAATGAAAATGAAAACACAACTGTTCAAAATCTTTGGGATGCAGCAAAGGCAGTCCTAAAAGGAAAGTATATAACAATACAAGCCTTTCTCAAGAAACAAGAAAGGTCTCAAGACAAAACCTAAGACTACACCTAAAGGAGCTGGAGAAAAAACAGCAAATAAAGCCTAACCCAGCAGGAGAAGAGAAATCATAAAGATCAGAGCAGAAATCAATGAAAAAGAAACCAAAAGAACAGTAGAACAGATCAACGAAACTAGGAGGTGGTTCTTTGAAAGAGTTAACAAGATTGATAAACTCCTGGCCAGACTTAGCAAAAAGAAAAGAGAAATGACCCAAATCAACAAAATCATGAATGAAAGAGGAGAGATCACAACCAACACCAAAGAAATACAAACAATTATAAGAACATATTATGAGCAACTCTATGCCAGCAAATTAGATAACCTGACAGAAATGGATGTATTCCTAGAGATGTATCAACTACCAGAACTGAACCAGGAAGAAATAGAAAACCTGAACAGACCTATAACCACTAAGGAAATTGAAGCAGTCATCAAAAATCTCCCAAAAAACAAAAGGCCAGGGCCAGATGGCTCCCAGGAGAATTCTACCAAACCTTTCAAGAAGAATTAATACCTATTCTTCTGAAACTGTTCCAAAAAATAGAAATGGAAGGAAAACTTCCAAACTCATTTTATGAGGCCAGCATTACCTTGATCCCAAAACCAGACAAAGACCCCTTCAAAAAAGAGAATTACAGACCAATATCCCTGATGAACATGGATGCAAAAATTCTCACCAAATACTAGCCAATAGGATCCAACAGTACATTAAAAGGATTATTCACCAGGACCAAGTGGGATTTATCCCTTGGCTGCAAAGTTGGTTCAACATCCGCAAATCAATCAACGTGATACAATACATTAACAAAAGAAAGAACAAGAATCATATGATCCTCTCAATAGATGCAGAAAAAGCTTTTGACAAAGTACAGCATCCTTTCTTGATCAAAACTCTTCAGAGTATAGGCATAGAGGGTACATACCTCAATATCATAAAAGCCATCTATGAAAAACCTACAGCGAATATCATTCTCAATGGGGAAAAACTGAGAGCTTTCCCCCTAAGGTCAGGAACGTGGCAGGGATGTCCACTATCACCACTGCTATTCAACATAGTATTGGAAGTCCTAGCCACAGCACTCAGACAACAAAAAGAAATAAAAGGCATCCAAATCAGCAAAGAAGAAGTCAAACTCTCACTCTTTGCAGATGATATGATACTTTATGTGGAAAACCCCAAAGACTCCACGCCAAAACTGCTAGAACTCATACAGGAATTCAGTAAAGTGGCAGGATATAAAATCAATGCACAGAAGTCAGTGGCATTCCTATACACCAACAAGACAGAAGAAAGAGAAATTAAGGAGTTGATCCCATTTACAATTGCACCCAAAACCATAAGATACCTAGGCATAAATCTAACCAAAGAGGCAAAGGATCTGTACTCAGAAAACTATAAAATACTCATGAAAAAAATTGAGGAAGACACAAAGAAATGGAAAAACGTTCCATGCTCATGGATCGGAAGATCAAATATTGTGAAGATGTCAGTGCTACCTAGAGCAATCTACACATTCAATGCAATCCCCATCAAAATACCACCCACTTTTTTCAAAGAAATGGAACAAATAATCCTAAAATTCATATGGAACCAGAAAAGACCCCGAATAGCCAGAGGAATGTTGAAAAAGAAAAGCAAACTGGTGGCATCACAATTCCGGACTTCAAGCTCTATTAAAAGCTGTCATCATCAAGACAGTATGGTACTGGCACAAAAACAGACACATAGATCAATGGAACAGAATAGAGAGCCCAGAAATGGACCCTCAACTCTATGGTCAACTCATCTTTGACAAAGCAGGAAAGAATGTCCAATGGAAAAAAGTCTCTTCAACAAATGGTGTTGGGAAAATTGGACAGCCACAGGCAGAAGAATGAAACTGGACCATTTCCTTACACCACACACAAAAATAGCCTACAAATGGTTGAAAGACCTAAACGTGAGACAGGAGTCCATCAAAATCCTAATGGAGAACACAGGCAGCAACCCCTTCGACCTGAGCCATGGCAACTTCTTCCTAGAAACATCGCCAAAGGCAAGGGAAGCAAGGGCAAAAATGAACTATTGGGACTTCATCAAGATCAATAGCTTTTGCACAGCAAAGGAAACAGTCAATGAAACCAAAAGACAACAGACAGAATGGAGAAGGTATTTGCAAATGACATATCAGATAAATGGCTAGTATCCAAAATCTATAAAGAACTTATCAAACGCAACACCCAAAGAACAAATGATCCAATCAAGAAATGGGCAGAAGACATGAACAGACATTTTTCCAAAGAAGACATCCAAATGGCCAACAGACACATGAAAAAGTCCTCAACATTGCTCAGCATCAGGGAAATCCAAATCAAAACCTCAATGAGATACCACCTCACACCAGTCAGAATGGCTAAAGTTAACAAGTCAGGAAATGACAGATGTTGGCGGGGATGCGGAGAAGGGGGAGCCCTCCTACACTTCTGGTGGGAATGTAAGCTGGTGCAACCTCTCTGGAAAACAGTATGGAGGTTCCTCCAAAAGTTGAAGATAGAGCTACCCTATGATCCAGCAATTGCACTACTGTGAATTACCCCAAAGTTACAAATGTAGGGATCCAAAGGGGTACGTGGACCCCAATGTTTATAGCAGCAATGTCCACAATAGCCAAACTATGGAAAGAGCCAAGATGTCCATTGACAGATGAATGGATAAAGAGGGTGTGGTATATATATACACGGAATATTTTGCAGCCATCAAAAAGAATGAGATCTTGCCATTTGCAACGACGTGGATGGAACTGGAGGGTGTTATGCTGAGCGAAATAAGTCAAACAGAGAAAGACATTTATCATATGACCTCACTGATATGAGGAATTCTTAATCTCAGGAAACAAACTGAGGGTTGCTGGAGTGGGGGGTGGTGTGGGAGGGATGGGAGACTGGGTGATAGACACCGGGGAGGTATGTGCTATGGTGAGTGCTGTGAATTGTGCAAGACTGTTGAATCACAGATCTGTACCTCTGAAACAAATAATGCAATATATGCAATATATGTTAAGAAAAAAAGAAAAAAGAAGATAGCAGGAGGGGAAAAATGAAGGGTGAAAATCATAGGGGGAGATGAACCATGAGAGATGATGGACTCTGAAAAACAAACTGAGGGTTCTAGGGGGGTGGGAGGTGGGAGGATGGGTTAGCCTGGTGATGAGTATTAAAGAGGGCACGTTCTGCATGGAGCACTGGGTGTTATGCACAAACAATGAATCATGGAACACTACATCAAAAACTAATGATGTAATGTATGGTGATTAATATAACAATAAAAAATTAAAAAAAAAAACTAATGAACCATGGTCTTCTCTTTATAGTCAATAGTTTTTTATGTGTATATGAAATAATGCCCTTTCCCTTCAAAAAAAAAAAAAAAAGAAAGAAAGAAAGAAAGAAAGAAAGAAAGAAAGAAAGAAAGAAAGAACCCACTAAAATAACCAAAAAAAACAAAAAGAAGAAGAAGATGATGATAATGATTAGGAAATAAAAGGAGATAGGCATTTGAAAGCAATTGAATAAATAATGACTTTTTCAAAATGGTGTTTGTTCAGTGTAAGACACAATCTCAATGCTTCTCTTAACATATATTTTCTAAAATTCTAGGTAAGAAAAAAATGCAGTTTTGTGTGTCAACAAAGTAGTAATGTCATGATTATATATGTTTGAAATATTTATCGCTAGAAACATTGTAAAAGCATGTAAAATGTAGCATAATCAGTTAAAAAAGATTCACTTTATTTTTAAATAGGAGTAAAATAAAAGCTATAAATTGCAAAGGTTAAGCATATAGCATTTATGTTTATTACTGTCATTAAACAAAATTTACAAAAGAGTTAAGCTGACATATGTGTCCAGGACTCATGATTATTGTGTGGAATGTTAATTAGGCAGAGAACAATCTTTTTAAATATTGAGTTCACATATATGAACATAATTATTATAATTATATGTTTAATGTTTTATTTAAATAAATATTTATTTTTTATTCCTCCTGATTTATTTTGCCCTGTATAAATGGCATGTTTCCAGTAGTTTTGTGTATGAGTGTGGTAAGAACACAACATGAGAACTACTCTCTTAAAACATTTTGTGTATAATACAATTTTGTCAACTATAGGCACAGAGTTATACGGCAGATCTCTAGAACTTATTTATCTTGTGTAACTGAAATTTTATGCCCATTGAATAGCAACTCCCCATTTCTCTCTTCCCCCAACACCTGGCAATCACAATTCAACTGTCTGTTTCTATGGGTTTGACTACCTTAGAGACCTCATATATAAGAGGAATCATGGAGTAGTTGTTTATTTTGTTAATTATTATTTGTGCAGTTAAAACATACCTGAAATCCTTTTCATTCACAAATGGATTCCCAGCAGTCAAAATTCCTAGGTGTCCAGTGTATTCCTCCTATATCTTCTTTCATACCTTTCATGTGAATTTTCTGTTCAACATGTGCTGACACTGTTATCCATCTGCACCTTGCACCACTACCCAGATACGGATGATCCATCTCAGCAGTTCTGAAAGTTTCAAGCCATGAGGCAGTGGAAATGCTGACTCATAAATCTTCACAGAACTGGGGGAAAGGGTATTGTTTGCTCAGAACCTTCATTCAGTTTTCCTTACTGACCATAGATGACAGAACGCAGTGAAAACAAGGCAGATCTCAGATGGACTTGAGCTGATTTCATGGAGAAAGGTGAAAAATCTGCACTTAAAGCAGATAGGTGGACACCAAACCTCAGAGAGGCATGAGAAAAAGAACTAAAAAAAGGCAAGTAGGGAACGCTATTAAATCTGTTTCTGATAGTATTCCATGATTCTTGGGGTGCCTGGGTGGCTCAGGTAGGTGTCTGCCTTCAGCTCAGGTCATGATCTCAGGGTCCTGGGATCAACCCCCCCACGACACGTCAGGTTCCCTGCTCAGGGAGAGGGAGTCTGCTTCTCCCTCTCCCTCTCCCCCTACCCCTGCTCATGCGTTCATGCTCTCTTTCTCTTTCTCTCTGTCTCAAATAAATAAATAAAATAAAATAAAATAAAAGAATTCCAGGTTTCTTTTGTATCTGGAAATGTTCTCCTCCTACCCAAGAGAGTCTTGAGATATGTTCCAGGAGTCTTAGCATAGGCAAACTGGCCATAAGTACTTTGATAACCTTGAGTGAGTGAGTTTTTGAAGGAAAGGGTGACCTGAGGAAGAGACAATAATCTTCTCTTTAGACATCCTAAATGGATTGTTTCATTCTTACCTTCTAGTTCAGGCTTATGAGTAGGTTGTTGCTTAATGTGATTCAGGAAACCTTACATGCCTCAAATTATACTTTCTTCATTTACTTGCTGACCCATGAAATTATTTTAACACAGGTCATTGGCTTTACTTCTATAATTAAAATGTAAGGGATTAAAAGATATTGGCCTAGCCATAGGAGGAAAAAACACTTTGATGGTGAAACTCCTAAGTACCTCACATCTTTCTTGAAAACTGACTGATCTCTCCAGCGGGGGTGGGGGGAAGAGAGAGAGAGAGAATTTAAGATTATATGAGTGAAATTTAGGTAAGAGAAAGGAAAGATAATGCTCAGGGTACTGAAAACAAAAATCCAAGTATTTCATATCAAGTCCATTTATTTAACACTGGTAAATACATTTAGAAATGTATGTGACACAGTCTGGTTTCCTAGGTTGCCTAGAATAATGGCCGCTGCAGAATTCAGAATCTTTTCCCACATCTTCAAAATAGCAACAACCAAAACATGAAAATCAACAAGGAGAGCAAATAAAATCACAAATAAATTTACCTTCAGCATAATCAGGAAACACAGAATACCATGAACCCCAAATTTTTTATAAATAGAGAACTAAATACCAAGCTCCCATCTCCTTCATGTTCATGGAGGGGAAAGGATAGGTTAATGTCACTGGAGCACAGAAAAAATCAACAACAGTAAAAGTTCTAAACCATATGTAAAATCCTAAGAACATCCTGAGATTGGATAGATCAAAGCACGACCACAAGAAAGGGACAATTATGAGTGTATGGAATGCATTAAGAAATTGCTCAAAACTTGGTGATAAGGCAAAAAGATAGATTTTGATATTATAACTAATAATAATAAGCTAGTGATGGGTCATTTGTCTAAGGAAATATAACTTTTTTCTACTATTTGCTATTAGAATATAGATATTTATAATTTTGTAGAGTTAGATGCTAATTTGTAGAAGAAATTTAAGATGTAAATGAATCTATTCAATGGGGATTCAAATAATTTCTGTCCAATAGAGAATAAAGATTATGGAGTTATTTTCTTGTAGGACATTTAGTTGACACTTTCATACCAACCTATTCAATTTATTCCAGCATAAATATATATATATATTCATTGAATATATATATCTTAGTTTCTCAAATACTACTTTGAAGGGTCATTATGTCATTGTTATCCTGGTATCCTCCTAGTTTCTTCATTAATGTAGCAAAATAAACATAAACATGAGAATCTCTTTGTATTAATATTATAAATACAGTTTTAATATTTTGAAAATAATACTTTAACAGACCTAAAATTTAGTCTTGGAAAGTTATTGTTTCTATCAGAAAGGGTATTAACTAGGAAAGTAAGCAATATTTGAGATTTGGTGGTTGAAGAAATCTGTTTCAAGAAATTTGGTTATGTGGTTATGGAGGCTGTAAGTCTGGAATCTGTAAGGTAGGCCAGCAGACTGAAAACTCAGGCTGGAACTGATATTGCAATATTGATGCAGAATTTCTTCTTCCTCAAGGAAATGACACTTTTGCTCTTAAGGCCTTACAACTGATTGGATGAGGCCAAATCATCTTGTCAAAATAATCTCCTTTTCTTAAAGTCAACTAATTATGCATATTAACCATATCTACAAAATAATTTCATTGCAACACCTATATTAGTGCTTGCTTGAATAACTGGGTACTGGAGCCTAGCCAGTTGACATATAAAACTAACCACAATGGTAAAGGGAAATAAAAACATAAAAGGAAAAATTAAATGTCCTGAAAAATAAAAAAAACAACAACAAAAATAAAGGTACACTAAAACTTTCCAAACCCCTGAAAACAATTATATTTAAAAAATTGTGTGCTTATGTAAATGCTCTTGAATTTCATAAGTTATCCAAAATCCTCTCATCTTCATACAACCATTATTGAGAAGCCATAATATCATTCTACATTGAGACAAAGCAAATATTTGAAGGAAACAGCCAATGAAAATTCCTCTAAAACACAACCATAGAGCAGAATAAAGTTAGAAAAAATAAGAATTTTTAGGTGTAAAAAAAGTTGAACTCTTGTGATTATTATTTTTTTAAGATTTTACTTATTTATTTGTCGCTTATAAGACAAAGCGAGAGAAGGAACACAAGCAAGGGGAGTGGGAGAGAGAGAAGCAGGCTTCCCACTGAGCAGGGAGCCCGATGCGGGGCTCGATCCCACGACCCTGGGATCATGACCTGAGCTGAAGACAGACACTTAACGACTGAACCACCCAGGTGCCCCTAACTCTTGTGATTATATTAGTGTGGTTTATTACAATAGAAATGGGGAAACAAAATAGTAAAATATGCAATGAGATTTAACCAAATACAGAAAAGAAATTGATAGTTTTTTTTTTTTTAATCTGAGGAAGTACAAACAGATAAAGAGTCAAGGGGTAATAAATGTGATTATATTCTGCGAAAGATGTTGAATAAAAGCCTGAACAGAGAATAAAAATGTAATAAGGAAAGAAATAATATAAAAGATATTCAATATACGTATATTTGGAATCACTAATTTTTTTTAAAAAAAAGCAATAGGAACAGAATAAATATCTAAGCAATAATCCAAAAAAATTCCAGAAAAAAACCCCACAAAATTGTAATCTATATAATGAAAGGACTGATCATGTACATAGAAATTATAATTCGAGACTCTTACCAGAATCCCAATAAAAAAGAAAAAATTACATTACACATTTAAGATAATAAAAATCCTCAAGGTCTTCAAGTTACTTTCAAAGGAAATAAATAAGTTTAATGTCAGAATTCTTGGTAGTAACATAAAAAGCATCAAATGAGTTCCATGAAGTTACCTCTTTAGAGTAGAGTAGGGGAAATGGGGAGATGTTGGTAAAGGGTACAAATTTCCAGTTACAAAATAAGTTCTGGCGATACAGTGGGCAGCAGGGTGACTACAGTTAACAATACCTTACTATGTACTTGAAACTAAAATCTTAAATGTTCTCACCACAAAAAGGAAAAATTATATGAGATGATGGTGACATTTACTAACCTTATTGTGGTAATCACTTGAAATATATATGTTTAGCAAATCATCACATTGTACACTGTAAACTTATACAATGTTATATGTCAGTTACACTGTATCTCAAAAAAGCTGCAAAAAAAAATAACTGGGAAGATAAAGTAAAAATATGGCATGTACTGACAAAGGAGCTCTGGAACAATATTTATTTTAAAATTATAGAAATAAAACAGTGATGGTAGAAAAAAGTAAGATATGTTCATTTTAATGAGAAAATGTTAAAAGATAACAGTAAGCCTATATGCTATAAAAATGTATTAAATTATATGAATTCAACACTTTTAGAATTTTAAAATTTTATTCACATAAGGAAAAAATTATATTAAATGTTTACATTGTTCTTACATTTTACATTATATATTATACATTATATCATTATGTATTATCTTTCTTTTCAGCCCTTTAATAAGGTTGAAGAATATGTCTACTATCTTTAAATGACCCCAAATTGATCCATATGCCACTTCACACTTAAATTTATATTTGAGTTTTGTGGAAACTACTAGTGATTTCATTATGCCTAGAGATTCTTATAACATATAAATGATTATGTGGCACTACCATTAACCAATTTCAGTTCAAGCTATTTGTGAATTAAAGATTATTAAAATATGAGTAAAGACGAAATCCTAGAAACACAGATCCTTTTTAACGATTTGCTTTTGAAAGGAAAAATAAATTAATCCATGTCAGATTATGTGTAAGACCCTCCAATATCAGTGAAATAGTGATCAATTTAGCCACTTTTCTATTTTTAAATATTTAATATTAATATATTTTTCAAATTCTGTATCTGTGAGAATTTGGACTTCAAATACTATATTATCCATGATAAGATTGGCTTGTTCAAATGTCTTTGATTTGAGTTTCAAATTTCTCTCTCAAGGGTGGAATGATCTTATTAAAAATTAATCTAAAGCATATTTAAAATTTAAATGTTTTATGCATTAAATATGGTTATTTATATAATTCTGCCTCAGAAGTAAGGAAAGGGAAATATTGTATTGAATATGAAGAAATTGGCTTTTGTATTCTACTGCCTGCTCAGGACCAAATAACTCTATAGGATGCCATGGCTTTATGTAACTTTTAAATTCTTCGAATGTTTTCTATTTTTATCACAAGCTAAAGCTACAATTTCCAAAGATTAAAAAAAAAAACACCTCTTTTTTATAAAAGGAAATGCATCAACTTGTCCACTTCCAGGAAAAAAAAAAATCTTACTGGTGTTTTTATTTGGGTTACACTAAATTTATAGATTTAGGAGAATGTAAATCTATATAATATTCAACTTTCTTATCCAAAAACAAAATTTACTTTTATTTTATTTTTTTAAGGATTTTATTTATTTATTTGTATGTAAATGCTTATGTAAATGCTCTTGAATTTTACATTTTACATTATATATTTATAAATTTATTTGAGAGAGGGAGAATAAGAGACAGAGAGTATGAGAGGGAGGAGGGTCAGAAGGAGAAGCAGACTCCCCTGCTTCGCAGGGAGCCCAATGAAGGATTAGATCCTGAACTCCAGGATCATGACCCCAACCAAAAGCAGTCGCTTAACCAACTGAGTCACCCAGGTGCCCCAAATTTACTTTTATATTATACAACCGGTTTTGAATATTGAGTTTGTATCCTACAAATTTTCTGAACTTGTTAGTTCTAATATTTGTTCAGTGAATTCCTTAAGATATTCTGTGTACAATCCCATGTCTTTCCCAAATAGAGATAGTTTTAATTCTGGGTGCTTTTTTTTTTTTTTTTAGAGTGGGGAGGGGCACAGGGGGAGAGAGAGAAGGAGAATCCTAAGCAGCCTCCAAGTGGAGCCCAAACCGGAGCTCAATCTCACAACCCCAAGACCATGACCTGATCTGGAATCAAGAGTCAGGTGTTTAACTGACAGGTGCCCCAATTCTGGATGCTTTTTATTTCCTTTTCTTGCCTAGTTGAACTGACTATAATCTCCAAGACAATGCTGAAGAGAATGATGACAACAACATTCTTATTCCTGATCTTTGGGGAAAACATTCTGTATTTTACCATTAAGTATTATATTAAATGTAGGTTTTTCATTCATGACCTTTATTATATTGAAGATGATACAATTCTATTGCTACTATGTTAAGTGGATTTGGTTGAATGATTTTTCTGCATCTATTTGAGATCCAGTCTTTGTTTTTGATCCTACTAATATGACATATGACATGTATTGAATTCTGCAGATTTTGTTAAACTAAGTTTACATTCTTGGGATGTATCTCACTTGGTCATGGTGAATAATCCCCTTCATATATTGCTAGATTTTGTTTGCTTATATTTTGCAGAAAGCTTTTGCACCTTTGTTCATATTGGTTCATAGAATAGTTAGGAAGTATTGTTCTCTCTTCTATTTTGGATATGAGGTTTTAAAGGATTAGTGTTGATTCTTAGTTAAACATTTGGTAGAATTCACCAGCAAAGTAATCTGAGACTGGGGTTTCCTCTTTGGAAAGTTTTTAAATTACAAACTCATTCACTGTTTGTTATTGGCCTATTCAAATTTTCTCTTTAATTTTTTTAATTCTATCAATTTTCGTTTATTGTATTGTAAAATTCAGTTGTTAGGCAAAAATACTTTTATGATTACTTTGCCTTTCTGATTAATTGAACAATTTCCTTTATTTTAATGATACATTCTTCTTCCTAAAATTGATATTGAACTAGATCTTCCATCCTTCTTCTGCTTACTATTTGCATAACATGTCTTCTTCCATCAATTTTATTTCCACTTGTATTTTTCTTCATGCTCAAAATGCATATCTTCTAGACAGCACATAATTAGGTCTTGCTTTTTACCTTATCCATTCTGAAAATTCTTTCTGTTCATTGCATATTCAATGTAATTATTAATACAATTGGGTTTGAATTTATCACTTTGTTATTTGTTTCCTATTTGGCCTGTTGTTGTTTCTCCTCACTTTTCTTTCTTTTTGTGGATTATTTGACTAGTATTAGAATTTGACTATTTTTTTGTGTGTGGTTGTCCAGGAAATTATAATAGAAATCCCTAACTGTTCACAGGTTACTGGTAACATTGAACTACTACATACAAAATATGGAAATCTTACAGCCACCCCTTTCACTGTCTTTTATACAAGAATGTTCATATGTATCACATTTACACACCACTGCAACCATATAATATAATGCTATCTATTTAGCTTTAAGCAAATTCATGAATTATGTAGAATTTAAGAGCAGAATAGCAAAATGATTCTTTTGTATTTACCCAGATATTTATAGTTCTCCAGTTCTTTCTGAGTATCTCCTTCTCCATACTTACACTCCATGTCAACATTTACCTTCTTTTGGTCACTCTTCACTCCCTTCCTGTATCTATCTTTACACCATGTCCAGGTTTTATAGCTGTTTTCTGCTGGCGGGGTTGAAGACCTGTGTAGTAGAATCTTGAACAATCATTAGCAGAAATGTGACTAAATGAATTTAAAGATCTTCTTATGTTGCTAAGTTTTATGATCCCAAGGCCATGGCTCTCTCTCATACTCTGTAAATAGCAGTTGTCCTTAATGGGATAATATGCAACTGTATGAAACTCACAACAATGTATCTGGGAATCCTGAAAAAATTAACATTTCCTTAAAACAATGTGTTATAAAAGCATTATCTGTTTTAACCCTAACAACATTATATATTTTAAACCTAAGAGCAAATCTGTATTTATAATACAGATTTTACAGTTAGAGTACACTGAGGTTTAATAACATGTCTGACTTCACAACTGTCCATCTCTAAGGCCAATAATTTTTCTAGCACACTGTGCCGCAGCAATTGAATATGGAGGCCATCCAATGGAAAAATAGGTAAGCAGCCATAAGAAAAGTACATCTTTTATTTCAGAAGCAATTTTGAACCTGAAACTTAGAATGTTCTGATTCATTGAGCCCATTGCTTGCATCTTGACCCAGGACAAGTTTTATCCATTGTCTATGAGTGATGAAGGAGTATCTTTTACAAACAAATAAAGGGTCCTGCCAGGTGTTCCAAATTATTTACTTAAGATGTCTTGCCAATTCACTCACATAGAATGTTTCCTGCCAGTTGAAAGCCCAAATATTATAAATTGCTTTACATGAAATAAAACAGTGTCTCCCAAATGTGGATACATAGATTATCTACAATATAAATGATTTAGAAAAACCTAAAGTATATAGATTTTGGACTATTGAGACCAGATGAGCTGACTTGGTAGGTCTACAATAGGTTTTGCCGGTTTGCATTTTTAAAAACCTCCTCAAGTGATTTTGATGAACATTGAATTTTATAAACAACTGGAATAAGAGATCTCAAAATAGAGGCCTGTAACGAAAAAGATTTTTGTTTTGTTCTTATGATAAATAAAACATACATTCCTGACTTTGAAGAGTTATTTGCATTTTTATAATCAGATAAGTCTGATTCAAAAAGGGGATGCTAAATTTCTGAAATTATAGTAATCTAAAAACTGGCAAAAACAATTAGGTAGCTGAGCAAGCAAATATCTTAACCTTATGGTGGGTCTATTATAGAATCTACCTTTATGACAGAAAGAAAAAAGCCAATGCAGCTTTCACACAGTTCTTGTACCATTTGTTTAAATATAAGACACATGATCTGAGGCCATCCCTAAGGTGAAGTAAGAGATTACACTGGGGCATGTGTGCACTTAGGGTTACCTGTACACAGAAGTGATTTAGGAAGACATAGGTGTTGCAGGGTTCTGCTAGAAAAAATAACCAGAGAAACAAATCATTATTTATCTGTATTCTTTTCAACAACAAACGTAAGTGGGTAGGGTTTCTCCTTTCTTCCTGAGCTGTCAGGTGGCCCTTTTGTTACTTTTCAAAGTTAAGAAGGAAGCCAGTGGTATTTAACTCTATTTATCCTCATTAAAATGCTGAAATCGATGAGGCTGAATAAGACTGTATAGGTTTCACTGAACACCAAATTATTGTAGTTAAAAACTTCAGGTCTATTCTCTTTTAAAGCAAAGTGATAAAATTGTATTTCTAGGAATGATTCACAAAGAGAACAAATCAAATGCAGAACACTGGGATTAATCAATCAGTCTCCTTGCTAATAAGGAATTGAGAATTGAATTGATTTTATAGTTAAGGCTACAGATTGTATTGTGATTTAATTCAAGTAAAATAAATAAAAATGAAAATGATTAGATGATTGTTGAGAAATAGCCTTACAGTCAGAAATTTAAGAGTCAAATAGGTCTGTCTAATATGTGGAAAATGTGGCATTTGGAAACTTCACAACACAGAAGATATTGAAAAAATGGTTCATGACTTTAATGACATAATCTAGTTGAGGATGAACTAAAAAATATAATTTTGGAAATTATTACTTAAAAAAATAGAGGACAGTAAAGTTGTTAACAATTCTCCATCAAAGGAAGCAAATGTATATAGTGGAAGTCTGAACTATCACTCATACAAGTAACTTGATGTCAGACAACTTATCTAACCCCTTTCAACAAAAAGTGTCTCCTCTAAAATCAGGATGATATTGTACTTCCTATGGGTTATTTGAAAGATTTAAAATGATCACCTAACCGGAACATAATCCTTAGTAGATATACACCATAATTGTTACTTCTCTTTCTTCCTTTAGGACCATATGAGAGACACTGTGCTTGAAGAAAAGAAAAAGCAATGAACTAGAAATCAGGATGTCTGCCCTGTAGTCCCTGTTTGGTTATTTACTGTCTATGTTCCTGGGCAATCACTAGATACTCTTTATTCTTCAACCTTTGTTGAATAGACTTCATTCCAATTGCTCTAACCACCACTTACATTTGCTTCTAAAAAGCCTAAAACACCATCCAAATATGCTATTATTATTAAATGGAAAGTTGAAGAAGGAAAACAAGATATTTTGATGTCAAAAGAAACAAAAACAACCTGTATTTTAGTCTAAATGATCCAGATTCACTGCCCATGTTCATTGCACTTACTAGGAATGAAATGTTCTGTACTTCCATTTCACATTGCTGATATAAATGCAGCCACATAGTTTGAATGTGAAGAAAGGAGCAAAAGATATGAGAATACATCAGAATCCACTGGAGTGTTTAAATACGTGTGTATGTATGTTTAAGCTCAGAGCTGGATTTCTACTCTTTTATGAAATTGTTTGTTAGACTTAACTAATATAGATCACTAATCTCTCTCAAATAAATAAATCTAAAACAAACAAACAAAAACAAAAAAACTTCTGAACAAATAAAAGTATAGGACCAGATGGCTTCACTGGTGAATTCTATCAAACATTAAAAAAAATAATAATAATACCACCAATCTTTCACAAACTTTTCCCAAGAACTGAAAGGAAAGAAACACTCTCCAATTTATTTTATGAGGTCAGCATTACCCTGATGCCAAAGCCAGACAAGGACACTACAAGAAAGGAAAATTACAGGCCAATATCCCTGATGAACATAGATGCAAAACTCCTCAAAAAAAATATTAGCAACCCAAATTCAACAGTACATAAAAAAGAATCAAACACCACAATCAAGTGAGATTTAGTTTGGGGATGTAAAGGTTATTCACATATGCAAATCAATAAACATGATATACCACATTAATAAGGGTAAAAATTATATAATCATCTCAAACATGCAGAAAAAAACATTTGACAA
The DNA here is from genome assembly GCF_029215605.1 of Mirounga angustirostris. NCBI lineage: Eukaryota > Metazoa > Chordata > Mammalia > Carnivora > Phocidae > Mirounga > Mirounga angustirostris. Next base: position 141,061,093 of record NW_026991710.1, on the reverse strand, counting down.
ATTCAGTATCTTTTATGATAAAAAAATCCCAACAAATTGGGTATAAAAGGAAAGAACCTCAATGTAACAAAGGCCATATATGACAAGCCCATAGCTAATGTTACACTTAGTGAAAAACTGAGAGCTTTTCCTCTAGGATTGGGACTAAGACAAAAATGCTTGCTCTCACCATTTTTATCCAACATAGTACTGGATATACTACCAGAGTATTTTGGCAATAAATAAATAGATAAATAAAAATAAAAGACATACAAATCAGAAAGAAGTAAAATGGCCTCTATTTGTAGTTGATATTATATACGTAAATACCTAAAGATTCCACAAAAAAACTAATAAATAAATTCAGTAAATTTGTAGAATACAAAATCAATATACAAAACTCAAATCCCAGATTCATAGATACAGAGACAGAATGGTGGTTGTCAGAAGGGAGGGATGTTGGGGATAGGGGGAAATGGGTGGAGGGGATTAAGAAGTACAAACTTCCAGCTGTAAAATAAGTAAGTCATGGGCATGTAATGTACAGCCTGGGGAATACAGTCAATAATAAACTATTAACTTTTAAGCTGACAGATGATAACTAGACTTACTCTAATGACCATTTCTCAATGTATACAAATATCAAATCACTATGTGTACATGCAAAACTAATAAAATATTGTATGTCAATTTTATCTCAATTTAAAAAATCAGTAGCATTTCTATACTAAGAACAAACTATCAGAGAAATTAAGAAAACAGTGCCATTTAAAATATCATCAAGGGGGCCTGGTTGGCTCAGTCGGTTAATAGTTTACCTTTGGCTCAGGTGGCGATCTCATGGTCCTGGGATCAAGCCTCCACTTGCTCACCACTCAGAGAGGAGTCTGCTTCTCCCTCTGCCCCTCTCCCTGCTCATGCTGTCTCTCTCTCTCTCTCTCTCTCTCTCTCCCTGTCTTTCTCTTTTTCTCTCAAATAAATAAATAAAACCTTTTAAAAAAATAAAATATCACCAAAAGAATAAAATATTTAGCAATAAATTATCCAAGGAGGTAAAAGAGATGTACACTGAAAACTAGCAAGCATTGAGGAAAGGTATTGAAGGCACAAATGGAAAGATATCCTATGATCATGGTCATGGATTGGAAAAATTAACATTAAAAAGTCCATAGTACTGAAAATAATCTACACATTCAATGCAATACATATCAAAATTCCAGTGGCATTTTTCACAGGAATAGAAAATACAATCTTAAAATTTGCATGGAACCACAAAAGACTTTGAATAGCTAAAGTAATCCTGAAAAAGAAAATAAACAAACAAATCCAGAGGTATCACACTTCTTGCTTTCAAACTATAATTGCAGAGCGATAGTAATCAAAACAGTATGGGTGGGCATAAAAACAAACACATGGATCAATAGAACAGAATAAAGAACCCGGTAATACACCCATCCATATATGGTCATTTAAGTTACAATAGAGTAGCCAAGAATACACACTGGAGAAAGGATAATGTCTTTAATAAATGGTATTGGGAAAACTGAACACCCACATGCAAAAGAATGAAAATGGACCTTACCTATACCATACACAGAAAGCAAATCAAAATGGATTAAATTCTTTAACATAAGACCTAAAATCATAATGGATGGTAATCTTAACATTGGTCTTTAGAATGAATTTTTTGATTTGACCCAAAACCAAGGGCAACAAAAGCAAAAATAAGCAAGTAGGATCATGTTAATCTAAAAAGCTTCTGGGCAGCAAAGGAATCCATCAACAAAAGGAAAAGGCAATCTATGGAATGGGAGAAAATATTTATAGACTATCTATCAGATAAAGGATTAATATGCAAAATACACAAGGAACTCATATAACATATTAGCAAAAAAAAAAAATCAAAGGAAATAGGTGAGGTGTCGGTTATGTTAATTAACTCAATGGTGAGAATCCTTTTACAATGTGTATCAAAACATGATTTTGCACACTTTAAATATATTACAATTTTATTTGTCCACCGTATCTGAAACAAGCTGATTTTAAAAAGTGGGAGCGATAAGCATCAGTTTGTATTTTCTAAAGTATTATTCCAGGGGCACCTGGGTGGCTTAGTTGGTTAAATGTCTGACTCTTGGTTTCGGCCCCGGTCATGTCCCTTGGGTGTGATCAAGCTCCATGTCAGGCTCTGTGGTCTGCAGGGAGTCTGCTTAAATATTCTCTCCCTCTGCACCCCACCACCACTCGCACTCTGTTTCTCTCTCTTCTAAAATAAATAAATCTTAAAAAAATAAAATAAAAAATAAAATATTCTATCACAAGTATCCCAAAGTTGTCTTTGCTAACCTCAACATTATATGAAAATGAACCTGACAATTTCTTTTTGTTTGTTTTTCAGTATAATTTCATATCCTGAGGAAAAAACTAAAGCAAATACAGCGATGGAGAGAGCACATTTTAAGCATACTATTACATATTTTGTTTTTAAAAACTCTTTCTCAGAATGCAATAGGAATCAGTTACGGAGCAAACTTTGCCTTCATCTTAAAGCTGTGACCAAAACCATCATGTTGGAGGCAAATAATTGATGATCCAAGACGGGTGAGTTTGAAAAACAGGTTGAGCAAAGGAGAGAAAAATAGCAAGCCCTTGAAGTTGTGACTGAGGTCCCAAATGTACTGGTTTTCCAAAGGTGAACCTGGCCAGTACAAAAATCTCCCAGTATGGGAGATTTATTTTTGATATTTCTGATTATGGCCTCTGAATTCCAATATACTAATTCCAACATATTTTAATTAAATCAGCATAAACTGAAGCTATTTTGGAAGTACACTAATCTTCAGAGTTGTACTCCAAGTTGTATACATCCAAGTTGTAACTACTGGAAATGAGTGACTAAATTGTATCTAATGAGATGGTAGGGCAGATTAATCATGAATAAGAAGCATTAATATTATTTCTTGTTTGCATCTTTCCATAAGCACCAAACCTCAGGTTGAACATTTGTTTCTTAAGATTTCAGCTTTTGCCATTCTGAAATGAGAACATGTTAGTGTGGATGTGATCTACATTTGCATTTATTCAATCTCTTTAAAATTGTGACATTAACAGTAACCAGCATAAATTTTAAATGATGTTATTTTTGCATCTGCAAGTTCAGTTTTAATTCTAATATGTATCTCACTCATTACACGTGGGATCTTTATTTTCTGATAATTATGAAAGCTTCTTTAAATACCCAAGTATCAGGGCCCCACATAAGTCAAATGCAGCAAAACTTTAGTAATGTAAAAGTTCTACAAATGGAATAAAAATTTTTATGCTAACTCTGGTTCATGTCATGAAAACATCAAAAGTCTGGCTGTTGTTACATATTGAGTATCTTTTCCTACACATCCCTTTTGATAGTCAATTATCTAAAGCTACAGATTTGATAATTTACTTCTTTTATCCTATATCTAAAGGCTACAAAGGGTAAAGTATTTGAGTTAATTTGGTTTTAGTTGTGAGGGAAATAAATTATAAAGCATGGTAATAATAGCTGCTTTGACCTTGAACAGGAGGTCAATTTTTGCAGGTCAGAATATTTATTATTAGAAAACTCTCTGTTACATAATATAATTCTTACACAGTTTTGATGTAAATAGAGGGTTGCCCCTAAACGCCCTTTCCTTCCTAAGTACAGCAGGGAAATCGGGTGCTGAAATGATTGTCTGATAAGTTTTATTTCAGCAAGCAACAAAATCAATCAAGGATGTTCAATGGAAACCACAAAGAGGAGAGGATTAATGCATTATTTAGGGAAAAGGAGTCTTTCTACTTCAAGCCTATGGCACGAGTGTGAATATAATGAATGGTTGCCTGAATTCTTCTTTTGTTTGCACTCTTCTTTTCACTTAGGTTATTTTTCATTACAGAGATTCCCAGAGGGATTATTTTCATCTCAGCTGATTTTTTTTTTTTAAAGCACCACAAAAGCAAGTTCTAATTCACATTGATTTTAGGAAAAGGGTATCTCCGTTCATTCACAGAATGAAAATCAAGTTTAAGGGTAAAGCCTGCACGTGATATGAAAAAGATGTTTTCCAGAGGTTTTCTTGTTACTATTTCAGGTTTTAGAAAGTTTACTCATAGTGTAGTAACATTTAGAACTGTCAGGTTATTTCATCATTTTCAAATGACTTAAATTTAAAAAAAAAATTCTTATATGTGGTACATTGCTGTATTTATACAGCATCTGTAATGAAAGCTTCTCTATAACATATTAGGGTGTCCCAAACTGCACCTGGTTTGTTTCCCTAGTAGTTCACTCCATTGTTTGTTTTAGATATGTATGCAGAAAAGCAGCCTTTGTGGGTCATCTGATTCTGTCTACACAGTGATACTTTCTTCATACTGTATTAGAAACCCATTCCCTGTTTTGCAAAATTAATTTGAGGAAAACCAACTAGCCACATTTGAATAACAGTTTCTCATATTCTTTTAAAGTTATTTGCATGACTTGAATGTGTTCTCTTTTAGCAGTTAATTACTTAGCTGTATGGGCTTTCTGCTATCATTTTAGTCATTCATCATATTTCTATTGGTTACCCAGTATACACTAACCCCAGTACTAGGCACTAATAAACAAGACATAGATCCTGTGCTCAAAGAACTGAGTCTCATAACAGAATCCAAAATGTAAAATATTTTCACAGAATGCATGATGATTTAAAAATGTGAGCCTTATCGTTATGGAAAAATAGGGAAAAAAGTACCAGTTCCATTTGTGAGAAGGCCTTTGAGTTAGGAGATATCTAAATTAGGTCTGTACGAGTGAGTAGTCCTTGTAAGGACAAACAGCAGCGCAAGCGTGTAAGGGCACACAGATCGTAACAACATGGATTCATTCAAAAATTTGTAATAATTTCTTTTTGTGTATGAAATTAAGCAAGGGAATGGGGAACGAGTCAGTATGAGCATGAAGAAGTATACAGGAGGAAGATTATCATGGACAATATTGGTGTATCCTATTTGTCCAGCAGAGTTTCTCTCCTAGGTGTCTATGTTTCTTAAGAAAGAATTTGTGTTTTGCTGTCAGAGAAGTGCTCTATAAATGTCAATTAGATCAAGTTGATTGATACTGATAACTCTTCTATATCCTTTGTGTCTATTTGTCAGCTATTGAGAAGTGGTACTAAAATCTTTGTATATTATTGTTGATTTATCTATGCCTCTTTGCAGTTCTATCTGTTTTTGCTTCATGTATTTTGAAGCCCTGTTAATGGTTAGTTAAACTTTTAGGATTGATTCATTTATCATTGTGAATTGACCCACATTATCTCTGCTAATATATATATATTTTTATTGTGTAATCTACTTTTTCTGATATTAATATAAACACCCCAGTTCTCTTTAGATTAGTATTAGCATCTATATTTTTGCACATCATTTTTAACATATTTATGTCTTCCCAAGTAAAGTGTCTTGCTTGTAGACAGCACGTACTTGAATCTTGCTTTGTTTTTTTTTTTTATCTAATCTGATAATCTCTGCCATTCAACTGGGATGCTTACTGAATCTATAGTCAATGTGTTTATTTATGTGGGTGGGATTAAATCCAACATTTACTATTTGTTTTCTTTTTTTTCTATTTGTTTTGTCTATGCCTTTCTTCCTCTTTCTCTTTTGATGTTCTTAAATTAAATGAGTATGTTTTTATAATTTCCTGTTGTCATCTGTGTTTTTAATGATAACTTTTTGGTTTTTTAGTGGATGTTTTAAAATTTAAAGTATATATCTTTAATTTGTTACACTCTACCTTCAGTGATATTTTGCCACTTTATGTATAAGGACTTGAAATACTTCCGTTTATCCCCAACGTTCCTTGATGTTATTATTCTCATTGTATATATGTAATAAACCACAGAATTCTTTGTTATTGCGTTAGCTTTAGTGAGTTCATTACCTTTTTAAGAGATTTAACTGTGAAGGAAATAAGATTTTTATATGTATTTATATGTATTCATGTCTTTGTTATTTCTGGTACCCTTCATTCCATTGGCAGATTCAGATTTCCACTAGTTACTATTTTCCTTATGATTTAAGATCTTCCTTGAATGTTTCTTGTAGTGCAGGTCTTCTGGTAATGAAGTCTTTGTACATGTGAAAAACTCTTTATTTAATTTTGCTTTGAAAGGTATTTTCCCTAGATAAAGAATTGTGTTGGATATTTTATTTTTCTCTAAAGAGCTTGTCTTGATTCTGATAAGAAATCTATTGTCATCTGTTTGTTTCTCTGTCATTCTGCATGCAATGTGTTTTTTTTCTTTGGCTGCTTTTATTGGTTGTAAACAATTTTATTATCTTTTTTGTGTATGTGTGGAGTTTTCTTCATGTTTCTTGTGGTTGTGGTTATTGAGTTTCTTGGATTTGTGGATTTAGAATTTTCATAATACATAGGTTTTCAGGACACCTGGTGGCTCAATTGGTTAAACGTCTGCCTTCGGCTCAGGTCATGATCCCAGAGCCCGGCATCTGGCTCCTTACTCAGTGAGGAAACTGCTTCTCCCTCTGCCTCTCCCCCTGCTTGTGCACGCATTCTCTCTCTCGCTCTCTCTCTCTGACAAATAATTAAAAAAAAAAAGACTTTTTTTTCAAAAAATTTGTTTGCCCCTCCCCACCTTTAAAGACTCCATTTATTTGTGTATGAGGCCACCTAAAGTTGTTCCATGTCTCACTCATGGCCTGATTTATTTTTCCAGAGTTTTTTCTCTTTGTGTTTTATTTTTGTTAGTTTCTATTGCTGTATCTTCAAGTTCACTAAAGTTTTTCCTCTAATAGCTAGCTTGTGTTTAAGCCCATCTAGTGCATTTTTTTTTAACCTCACGTACTGTAGTATTTTTCTTCTCTCAAATCTCAGCTGCTCTATTATGAAATACAGCATGTTTTCTCGGCCCAGTGAAACTTCAGCTTTCTGCTCTCAATCTATTCTACGACCATCAGTTGCAAATACCCTAAAGGAAAATACTGGCATGAATGTGGGGTTCTTTTGGAGTGCTTTTATTTCTCAGGGCTCATAGTTCTTAAAGCACTGCCAATATTGGTTACTTTCCAATGCCTTCAAATGATTGCTGTATGTGTTTTGTCCAACTTTTATACTTGCTTTTAGTAGAGGATTAAACTGATAGAAACCTCTTAGAAATGGCAAAATCAGATGTACATAGCTGAAGAACTTGGACAGAGAAAGACAACTCTGGAAGTTAGGACATTCAAGGAAATCATATAAATGCTAAAAAAGGATTTATACATTAATAAATTCAGTAAATGTATTCATTAGATCATGAGACAGATTAATTCTGGAAGATAAAATAATAGACTTAAGTTTCAGAATAAAAAATACACAGAGGTGAAAATTTTAAGCCTAAAAAGAGATTCTGTTACTAAATTCAGAATACCTAACACATGAATACCAGTAGTTTGAAACTGAAATAAAGGAAGTGCCATAATTAAAACTCAAATAACAGTCCTATAAATAATAAATTCAACAAATTACAGGATGGATTGATAAGAAAGAAAAACACCTTAATACATCTTCAGGTAAGATTTTCAAACTCTAAGGATAAAACAAAATCATCATAAACTTCTAAATAGAAAAAAACAAGTTGCCCTTTAAGTCAGATTGGCAGTAGACTTTGTGTCTGTACCAATGGAAACTAAAAGTCAAAAGAATAACACAAACTATTGAGACAAAAAGATTATTCAAAAAACTTATATCCTTACAATATGGTATTTAGAGTTTATGCTAAAAATATATGTTGGTAAACATGCAAAAATGTAGAAAGTATATTAGCCTAGCACATAGGAAAATACTTGTAGTGGGGAGGATGGGCCTGAATAAATTAATGACCCAGAAGAGTTTTAACAATATGAGCTGAAAGAGGAGAGGAAAGAAAATACATGACTGTAATAAAAGTGCAAAATGAAAAACACTAGGGTGTATTATGCTAAGTGAAATAAGTCAGTCAGAGAAAGACAAATATCACATGATTTCACTCATATGTGGAATTTAAGAAACAAAACAAACAAGCAAAGGGGAAAAAGAAGGGGGAGAGATAGAGGCAATCCAAGAAACAGACTTTCAACTATAGAGAACAAACTGATGAAAACCAGAGGGGAGGTGGTTGAGGGGATGGGTTATGTAGGTGATGGGGATGAAGGAGGGCACTTGTGATGAGCATCAGGTGATGTATGGAAGTGTCAAATCACTATATTGTACACTGAAACTAATATCACACTGTATGGCAACTAATTGGAATTTAAATACAAACTTAAAAAAAAAAACACTAAACAGAGTGTTGTGAATTGTGTAAGACTGATGAATCACAGACCTGTACCTCTGAAACAACTAATACATTATATGTTAATAAAAAAAAAATTTAAACAAAACAAAACAAAAAACATTAAACGGACAAGAAATAATATAATGACAATTGTAATAATAGTCTAAAATTTAAGAGTGGACTACCTTAGCAGAAACTTAGGAGTTTTCACAATGAGAAAAAGAAAGGCAAAGGCAGTTCAAGGGATTCATCTAAGGAAGAGGAATATTGATATGAGGGGAGGAGATGGAGGAGTTATTATAAAAATTCTTATTTATGTTTATCTTGTGGTATGTAGGGGGCACTGTAGGCATGGAGGTAGAGGAAATGAATTAGCATCCCTGTGGATCAAAGATTCATCTCATCTTTCTTAGTGGACAAATAGTCAATTTGAGAATTATTATTTTGTTAAAGAACCATGCATTTCATGTGTCTGTTGGCCATTTGGATGTCTTCTTTGGAAAAATGTCTGTTCATGTCTTCTGCCCATTTCTTGATTGGATCATTTGTTCTTTGGGTATTCAGTTTAAGAAGTTCTTTATAGATTTTGGATACTAGCCCTTTATCTGATATGTCATTTGCAAATATCTTCTCCCATTCTGTCGGTTGTCTTTTGGTTTTGTTGACTGTTTCTTTTGCTTTGCAAAAGCTTTTTATCTTGATGAAGTCCCAATAGTTCATTTTTGCCCTTGCTTCCCTTGCCTTTGGTGATGTTTCTAGGGAGAAGTTGCTGCGGCTGAGGTCAAAGAGGTTGCTGCCTGTGTTCTCCTTTAGGATTTTGATGGACTCCTGTCTCACATTGAGGTCTTTCATCCATTTTGAGTCTATTTTTGTGTGTGGTGTAAGGAAATGGTCCAGTTTCATTCTTCTGCATGTGGCTGTCCAATTTTCCCAACACCATTTGTTGAAGAGACTGTCTTTTTTCCACTGGACGTTCTTTCCTGCTTTGTCAAAGATTAGTTGACCATAGTCCAACAGACACATGAAAAAGTGCTCAGCATCGCCCAGCATCAGGGAAATCCAAATCAAAGCCTCAATGAGATACCTCTCACACCAGTCAGAATGGCTAAAATTAACAAGTCAGGAAACGACAGATGTTGGCAAGGATGAGGAGAAAGGGGAACCCTCCTACACTGGTGGTGGGAATGCAAGCTGGTGCAGCCACTCTGAAAAACAGTATGGAGGTTCCTCAAAAAGTTGAAAATAGAGCTACCTTATGACCCAGTAATACACTACTGGGTATTTACCCCAAAGATACAAATGTAGGGATCCAAAGGGGTATGTGCACCCCAGGGTTTATAGCAGCAATGTCCACAATAGCCAAACTATGGAAAGAGCAAAGATGTCCATCAACAGATGAATGGATAAAGAAGATGTGGTGTATATATACAATGGAATATTATGCAGCCATCAAAAGGAATGAAATCTTGCCATTTGCAATGACATGGATGGAACTAGAGGGTATTATGCTAAGCGGGATAAGTCAATCAGAGAAAGACATATATCATATGATCTCACTGATATGAGGAATTCTTAATCTCAGGAAACAAACTGAGGGTTGCTGTAGTGGTAGGGATGGGAGGGATGGGGTGACTGGGTGATAGACATTGAGGAGGGTATGTGCTATGGTAAGTGCTGTGAATTCTGTAAGACTGATGGATCACAGACCTGTACCTCTGAAACAAATAATACATTATATGTTAAAAAAGAAGAAGAAGAAGAAGAAGAAGAAGAAGAAGAAGAAGAAGAAGAAGAAGAAGAAGAAGAAGAAAAGTAGGAAGGGAAAAATGAAGGGGGGAAAATCGGAGGGTGAGACGAACCATGAGAAACTATGGACTCTGAGAAAGAAACTGAGGGTTCTAGAGGGAAGGGGGATGGGGGGATGGGTTAGGCTGGTTATGGGTATTAAAGAGGGCATGTACTGAATGGAGCACTGGGTGTTATATGCAAACAATGAATCATGGAACACTACATCAAAAACTAATGATGTAATGTATGGTGATTAACATAACATAATAAAATAAAATTTAAAAAAGGGAAAACAAAACAAAACAAAAAAAGAACCATGCATTTCTTCTGAGTTCAAATGTGTATCATCATGGTTCCTATTTTTATGCTTTATGATTTTAGAATGTTTTTAAAGCTTCTCAAAACTGTGGTTAAAATTATTTTCTCTATTCCATATTGTTTGATTTTTCTTCATTAAAAAAAAGTACTCAGGCTTTCAAGGCACTTATTTATTCGTGTTTACCAATAAACATCTAGATGCATTAGTGTTTTTTACTATTTATTTGTTTTCTATTCAATAATATCACTTTTGTATTAGCAGCATCTCTATTTCTTATTTGTATCAGTATTCTCTTTCTTTTTTCTTAATTTGAGTACTCTATTCCTTTATTTTTTGATCCTTCTTGGAATTAAATAAATCTTCATTTATATGTGTTTTTTGTTGTTCTTGTTTTGTTTTGTTCTGCAGAGTTTTATGGTGACAAATATTGTGGTACATAGTAAATGTCATATCATTGCTTTCTGTCTAATGTCTAGATGGTAGCAGTATCTAGTATCTTTTAAAATTCCTCTTTGATCTCAGTTTTTTCAAGTTATGAATTTCTTAATTTCTAAGCAATTTTTTCTGTAAATTTATTATTGTATATTTCTCATTTGATTATATTCTCATCATATAATTTATCCAGCTAAGGGTCTACTTTTGACTAATTAATTAAAAATTTTTGGCCAGTTATTTATTTATTTGCTTAATGATTCACGTACATATGGAAATTTATAGGCTCTACTTACATATGTGAGGCTGGTTATATAAATATATAATAATTCAGCTTGAGTAAATATAGCATTTAACTCTTCTGTCTTTATTATCTTTTGTTTATTAGTGTCTGTCTAATTCTAAAGAGATATATTGAAGTCTTCACTATATGTGATACTTTTTTTTAAAGATGTATTTATTTATATGACAGAGAAAGAAAGAGAGAGAGTGTGTGTGGTGGGAGGGACAGAGGAAGAGAATCTTCAAGCAGACTTCATGCTGAGCACAGAGCCTAACATGGGGCTAGATCTCATGACCCATGAGATTATGACCTGAGCCTAAACCAAGAGTTGATTGCTCAACCAACTGAGCAACCCAGCCACCCCTATATATGATATTTTTTTAATCAAGTTATTCTTGTGATCTAATAGTTTTTGGCTTATGCTTTGGCTACTATGTTTCATACACATAATTTGTAATGGTTATCTCTTCGTTAGATTTACATCTTCTTAAGTTAATGTTTACTTGTACTTTGTTTATTGACTCTAGCTTACATGTATCTATAATAGTTATGCTAAATTATTTTCTACTTTTGTCACTTTAAGAATTTTTGTTGTTTAACAATGTTATCAGGCTCTGCATTTTAATGTGAGTTTCTGGTCTATTCACATTTAATATATGGCAAGTATATTTTATTTTTACATTTTACAACTTATATTGCTTCCTCCATTTCTAAAAATCATTTTAATATGACCAAAATTTTTTGCACTGTATTTTCCCCCCGAGTTAGTTTATGAGATCTTCTCTTCTTTTCTACCCATTTTAAACTTTTTTTTCTATCACACTTATTTACAAGTTAAAAATCAATTTAGAATACTTTATAACTGGAAATTTAGGGGGGAAATTCATGCATTGGGGAACCTAGGCTTGCTTCCTCTTAGATGGATGTCAAATAACATTTAAAGATAAATGTTAACAATTCCGTCTCAACTATAATAAACTTTTCCAGATACCGTTTTTGGTTTGGTTTGGTTTGGTTTGGTTTGGTTTGGTTTGGTCTAGTTTGGTTTTCCCATCACGGGCAAAGATGAAAGATTAATTTTGTCTCTTGAAGTATCATCCTGAAAAAATGGTTACCATCTGTATTTATAATACAGAGAAGTGCCTATGCAGTAGATTTATAAGTGTTCTACCTCTATGTTTTAGCTGTAACCACCTTAATCTATTCTTATAGGTCAAACAATGTGTTAGAGCCTGTAACTGGTTAAAACACATGCTACTCTCCTAAATGTAAAGTTGACAAAACAGAGAATATTAATAAAATTAAATGCTGACCTATTTTTAAAGTCCTCATTTAGAGCTGCATCACTTTCAAAGGTTTCAAAGGATCTGCCCTATATATTTTTAGGTCAGAATTGCAGTAGAAGCAAAGGTTCTCCTGAAGGATGAGCTAATTTTGCATTTCACTAAAACACAGTTATAAATAGTTACTAATGATTTTTTAGAGGCTTTGATGGCTTCTAGCATACTAAACATATTAATTATCTAATCATTCTAAGCTCTTTGATTTTTCTCAAGAGGAAGATGCTACAGGAAGTGAAAAATTTATAGCCTGAGCCTGTAGATGCATTAAATAGACACAAGCCCAGATCACATGGGTCCCATGGATCGCATGTGACCGACAGAGCTGTGCAATGGTGAGCGGCAATTGTGCTAAACATATTGCTTTCATCCAGGTTCCTTGGAAGCTTACATAAAAAAATACACATTATAAAACTGTGTTGCCATTCCAGAACTATGGAAGGAATGCTACAGGGTCTTGAGGCAGAGAGAGAAGAAAATGTGAATGTATTCACCAGGACAAACCAGGTTATGCTATGGTAACCAGCAATCCCTAAATCTCAGTGCCTCCTGCTGGGATATTCTTTCTTTCTTTTCTTTTCTTTTTTTTTTTCTTTTTCTTTTTTTTCCTCAGTGACTTGCCCTGTACAAGTTGCTGAACTGTCACTGATACAATGGTAATTTGAAGCCCTGGGCTAGTGTATTAGCCACTTTATTGAATATTGCCTGTTGCCCTGTCAGAAATAAGAGACTTATGGAGAGTCTCACACTAGTAATTAAATGCTCCGCTTATATCCACATATTATCCATTTACAACTCTTCAACCAGAAATGTCCATGTCACTCTACCTACCCAAAAGTGAGCCATGAAGTACAATTCTTTGGTGATTAGCACTATCTTGCAGCATATTTGCACAAGCCGTTTCACCTTTATATTTGCCTCATGAATATACTAGACAGAGTTTTCTGATATGCCCTATTTAGTGTTAGTCCTTTTTTCATAGAGACTGTGTATCAGATGACCTGTCAAATACAATCAAGTTAATCATGACCAGTGCCTGATAAGGACCATGAGATGTTTCCTTAAATTTATCTGAGGTAAATTATGTCTGTTTGATAAATATATGATGAAGAACTTTAGGACTCTATGAAGACAAAGCTTTTGGTAGAAAAAAAATTATATTGACTAATGTATAAATAAGTGTAATAAAACAAAAATAAACACAACCTGCATATCTCCTTTTTTATGTTAATAAAATAATAACTGTATACTATTTCATTTAATAGATGCATCACAATTTATTACCTTTTTCCTATTTTGAAGCTTTTATGCTTCATATTCTCAAGGTCATAGACAACATTAAAATGGATATGTAAGTGCAAAGTGTTTTTTTCTGAATTTTTAAGTTCTTCACATAAGATAAATAGAAATTAAATTACTGAGGCAAATATGAGGATGTTCAAAGCTCTTTGTCAAATTACTTAGCTGTTGAATTATTTATTTATTCAAACGTATTTCTGGAAGACGACACCCTATGCCAGTCACTTTCCTAGTTGACTACACAGGCACACACATACATATGCGTACAAACAAATGAACAAAAGAATTATCTCTGATGTTAAGAAATTTATATTCTAGTGGGGTAAAACTAATAATAGTTTTAGAAATAAAAATAGATAATAGAAAGTAGATTAACAAGATAATTTCAGACTACCAAAGTGCCCTGAAAACAGTACACCAAGATACTATGATACAGACTGGGAGCCCCTCTAAGAAATGGGGGCAGGGGCCTCTCTAAGGAAGGTTTATTTGAGCCAATGATAAACTGTCATGGGGGGAGCCATCAAAGCGAAAGGTTTGTGTAAGATCTTTCATAAATATATGAATGCCAGTTTCACTGTGTAGGGGCAGCTATAATTATTTTTAGTTATTTAACTTTGTAGATTTTTTTAAAAAGATTTTATTTATTTATTTCATAGAGAGATAGCAAGAGCACTAACACAAGCAGGGGGAGTGGGAGAGGGAGAAGCAGGCTTCCCGCAGAGCAGGGAGCCCAATGTGGGGCTCAATCCCAAGACCCTGGGATCATGACCTGAGCCAAAGGCAGATGCTTAACTACTGAGCCACCCAGGCACCCCTAACTTTGTAGATCTTATAAATGAAAATTTGTGCATGATTCTGTTCTCATTTGAAACATAAATAGTCCTAAGAAGGAGAGTAAAACAAATGATCCTTCATTCCCATCTGGCATAAACTGATATATCAAGTCCTAAAGTAAGGGACAGGCAAAGTGGGATTTTGACGATAGAGAGTAGGTTTGGAACATACAATGTAGTGCCTGGAAAAAACCAGATTGGGAATTACAAGCTGATGAAAAGAGATCTGAACCATAGGAAAGAGTGACCATAAACACAAGGGGGTAGGCAATGATTATTTATTCTCTGCTTTACATTTCAGCCACAGAAAAGCCTTGCTGCATAAACTGTTTCTTTTATCCTTTGTCAAATTCTCTCTTTGCACTTATCTCATCATCTCTCTCCCTCATTTTATCAATATTACAATTTCTTCTTTGGTAAAAATGCACTAAAAACACATCATTACCACTCTGCTTGATTATTGTTTTTCCACTAATCCGAGCAATTATCCTCAGGTGAATAAGCAGTGGTGAAATTCGGAGACTTAGATTTTAATACGGGATTTCCTTAAGTGTCTGAATAGCTTCTGGGTATCTCTTATTTACCGATTACCTTAAGTTATCTAGATGCCTGATTTAATTGAAAATTGTCTTTTTCCCCCCATGCACACAATTCAATGAATTGAAATACCATGGTAAAATTAAGCCAATATTTCTTCTTTGGAGAAGCCACCCATCACTTTTCCAGAGAAGACATGTTCCTCACACTTTCAGAACTCATAAACAGAGGTAATGCATATAGAAGCACTGCCCACAAATCCACATCAGGCCTTTCATTACTAGACAAGTGAGTGTGAGGCTCTCCGTGGACCAAAAACATACATGGCTTTCCTTGTCTGTATCACAGAAGCAACACTTCCATTGTCAAAATTGAATGTCTTAATGGTTAAGATAAAAAAATAAAAATAAGGAAATGGTTATGATAGGCACTAAACTGGTTAAGATAGGCATTAAAACTACAGTAGAATTGCTTATTTTTTAGAAATAATTTTTATTTCAAAAGAGCTATGCATATGGATTAAGTAATTGTATGCCTCTATTTGGTACCTAAAATATTTAAAAATAAGATGGAAAATACTTGGTGGAATTCAATATATAAGTTAAAGTCCATATCTTGGAGAAGACCCCTTGAGAATCAGATGTCTTCTGTACATTTAAGTTGCCATTTCCTCAAAACAGCTGAAGCTCAACATCTAAA
Organism: Mirounga angustirostris; assembly: GCF_029215605.1. Classification (NCBI taxonomy): domain Eukaryota; kingdom Metazoa; phylum Chordata; class Mammalia; order Carnivora; family Phocidae; genus Mirounga; species Mirounga angustirostris. Next base: position 141,045,260 of record NW_026991710.1, on the reverse strand, counting down.
GTGCATTCACATTCTCCTACACAAAATAAATTCTTGTTTCTTATTTTATGTACCTCATCCTCCCAATTCCCTGAGATACCCTTAGTTAATCATTGAGTTGTTTTTCCTAAAACAGTATATCCAGCTGGCTACATTTCTCTGTAAATCTTACCTTTTCAGTATGTCTAAAGTAAGTATATTCAGTGTAACCAAAATACACTGATTTTTTTTTTAATCCTGTAGAAATTCTGCTTAAAATTTATTTGGTTTTCTTTATCTCTTTTGTTTCTTTGTTGAAACTTTCTGTCTTTTCATTCACTTCAAGAGTGAGAAGGAATACATTAAATATAATAGATTTTTCCACTCCTTGAAAATGTTTTAATCTATGATTGATAGTTGAAACCAAAAAAGTTAACATTGTCTGAAGGTGTTTTTAATATGTGAGTCTAAGTATATAATAAATAGGACCACTGAAACAAAGGGCGAGAAAGCAAAAGAACCTATAGTATAGAAAGTTTTCTATATCCTATTTAAAGTTGTGCAATACTCCTTCTAAGTAGAAGGTGAAAATTATCTATATATTGTAGTCCTCCATAGAGTCCATATTGTAGCTACTAAATAACAGGAGCTGTAGCAACAACCAATGAGACAAAAAATCATTATGCAAAGTGGTGACATAAAACATCCAACGGATACATTAAAATAGAATACTAAAAACCATTCAGCTGACTCAAAATAAGGCAGGAAAGTGGAAATTGTTGGTCAAAAGGCAAAGGAAACAAAGAGAAAATAGTAATAAAATGCTAGCCCTAAATCCAAAAGTATTAGTAATTCCATAAAAGGTAACTGGTTTAAAAACACCAGTTAAAAGACAGAGATTATTATAACGGATTTAAAATATGAACCAACTCGGGCGCCTGGGTGGCTCAGTTGGTTAAAGCAACTGCCTTTGGCTCAGGTCATGATCCTGGAGTCCCAGGATCGAGTCCCGCATCGGGCTCCCTGCTCAGCGAGGAGCCTGCTTCTCCCTCTGACCCTCCCCCATCTCGTGTACTCGCTCTCATTCTCGCTCTCTCAAATAAATAAATAAATCTTTAAAACATGAACCAACTCTATTTTATCTATAAGAAATTCAGTGCTAATATATACTACAAGCAAGTTAAAATAAAGGAAAGGAAAAAAGATGTATCATGCAAATTAGTGTGGGCTTTCTAGTGACATAGAACCAACAGGAAATCTCTCTAGATAGATGATAGATAAATTTATGGATATATATATATAGAGAGAGATAGTTTTATATATATTTATATATATATATAGAGAGAGAGAGATTTATCATGTCTATTGATAGATCAGTTGATAGATGATTGATGATAGATAGATAGATAGATGATAGACACCCTCACAGACACAGCCAAATAATGTTTAACCAAATATCTGAGTCCAGGTATTTTGGCCTAATTAAGCTGATAAATAAAATTAACCATCACACTATGCAAATTCTTGTCAAAAGTAAGCTGGATTCTATAATAATGTCAGACAAAGCAGATTTCAGAGCAAAGGAAATCACAAGGAATAAAGAGGAAAATTGCATTATAAAATGATAAAATGTAAAATCATCGAGAAGACATACCAATCTTAAACATGCATACAACTAACAATAATGGTTCAAATACATGGAACAAAAACTGACAAAAAAGAAAGAAGAAACCAGATGAATCTACAATTATAGCTGAAGACCTTAACGCTTCTCTCTCAGAAACTGATAGAATTAACATAGAGAAAAATCAGTAAGAATATAGAAGAACTGAATAATACTAACAATCAACTGGATCCAGATGATATTTGCTAACAGACATTTACAGAACACGCCATCCAACGACAGAATAATATACATGCTTTCAAGTGCACATACAACATTCACCAAGATATATTATTCCCTTATTCATAAACCAAATTATAACAAACATAAAATAATTAAATCATAAAGAGTGTATTCTCTAGCAATGATGAAATTAAATTAGAAACCAATAATAGAAAGATAATAGGAAAATCTCAAAAATAAGGAAATTAAACAACAGAGTTTTAAGTAATCATTGTCGAAGTAGTCTCAAGGAAAATTAATAAATATTATGAATTGAGCAAAAATGAAAATGCAGTACATCCAAGTTTGTGGGATGCAGTTAAAGCAGTGTTTAGAGTAAAGCCTTTATCATTAAATGCTTATATTAGAAAAGTTAAAAGGCCAAAATGAATAATACAAATTTCCACTTTATTAACTAGAAAGTGCCAAATAAACTCAAAGCAAGGAGAAGAAAGGAAATAATAAATGTAGAAATCAATGAAATTGAGAACTGGGAAACAATAGGGAAAAGTCAAAGAAGCCAAAAGCAAGTTCTTTAAAAAGAACAATAGAATTGTTAAACCTCAAACAAGATTTAAGAAGATAAAAAGAGAAGACACAAATTGCCAATATTAGGAATGAAAGAGAATACCACTTCAGACCCTGTGGACATGAGAAAGATATCTGCAGGGAACATAATTGTCCATGTAGAAAACCCCAAGAAATTTACAGCTAAACAAAATAACACACATACACGCACATATGCACACAACCCTCCTACAACTAATAAAGGAGTTTATCAAGGCTATAGGCTAAAAAGTCATCACACAAAAATTAATTCATTTCTACATGCTAGCCATGACAATTGGAAACAAAAGTGAAAAATGACATTGCATTAACTTTGCATGGGGACAGGTGGTAACTAGACTCCGTGGTGATCAATACTGCAGTGCACACAATTGTCAAATCACTATGTTGTACACATGAAACTAATAGAATATCTTGTTTCAATTATACTTCAGTAAAAAATAAAAATAAAAAATAAATTTAAAAATGAGTAAGGGAAAATCATGTTTATTGTGTCACCACTATTATTTTTTATTTTTATTTTTATTTTTTTATAGGATTTCATTTATTCATTTGGCAGAGAGAGAGAGAGAGAGTGAGCACAAGCAGGGGGAGCTGCAGGCGGAGGGAGAAGCCGGCTCGCAGGGAGCCTGATGTGGGACTCGATTCCAGGACCCTGGGATCATGACCTGAGCCGAAGGCAGACGCTTAATGACTGAGTCACCCAGGCGCCCCTGTGTCACCACTTTTAACGTAGAATTCTTCACTTTTTATGATACCATTTCCCGCATTAGTTTTAGCAACACTGACAGCAGTAATAAGTGTAAGTGAAGGGATATGCAGCAAAAACAATATAAATAAAACATAAACAACAAAATCCAGGTAAGTTTAGTCTATAGTCCACCATACCTGGAAGGGAAAGGTACTAGAGTTAAGGCCACGAAGTGGTGGAGTAGAGTTTTTACCCTTTTATTACCTGCAAAAGACATGGGTTGAGCACCCTAGGATTTTGCCTGGAAGTGACTCTGGCTTTCGGGCAAGAAGTACAGATTCCTGGGAATTTGGCTGATTGAGATGCTATGTCCCTTTTGTTATGACCTTTTAAATGTAACCTTTATGAAAAGTGTATTAAACAAGACAAAACATGGCTGGAACCTGTATTTTGCCTCAGGAATTCCTGACTTCTCCTGTTCTTTGATACCCATCGCATGTCAATTTCTTTCATTCTCCTTCCATATTTAATTTCTGTTTTTCAGCTACAGAAGGATTCCTGTCCCTTTGGTGAGGTGAAACCTCTGTAATTCACACTCACCACCAAGCCTCCCACTGTATGTTAGAAGAGATAAGATGAATTCAGATAATCAAAGAACCAATTTAGTTAATGATATAATCATCAGAAGTATCCACTGCTTATCTACAATGCTGTGGAATCTGGTGGGACAAAAGCAGTAGCATTATCCTCTCGAAATAATCAAGGAAAAAGCAAAACTTTCAATCTTTCTTTTGAAAGAGTAATTAATTTCCTACCTAGTAAAAGAAACATGGAATTTGGAATTACACAGACATGTATTTAAATTTAAATTTTGCCTTTCACTTGCTGTATGGTTTTGGAAAACTAACTCTTAGAGTTTCAGTTGCTTCATAATAATACCATAATAACAACCAAATTATAGAGTTTATATGAGGATTAAGAAAGATAATAATTTTACCAAAGAATCTTGAACAGTTTGAGCACCAGGTGAGTTGCAAACTATTGTAATTATTATTTTTCTGTGGCACTTGTAAAGCACTTTTCAAAATAATCCTGCAATTACATTATGTGCTCTATATTCCATTTTGTCTAAGCAAATTATCTTGCCTCAATTAATTGATACGGAAGTATATTGGATTTATCCATTTATAGTCCTGAGTATTGATAAAGGTATGATAGAAAATCCCTTAAAGTTATATTGCACTTTATAAAAGAAAAAGCAGTGAAAACTTTCAGGCATCTACATAAACTATTTTGAAAAACTATACAGGTTGTCTAAAATTTTTATTGTGTGTTTTAGTGTGTTCAGTTTGACACTCTTGTTTGCTTCCCGTGTAATGGATTAGATTTTGTGTCTAAACTTTATTTTAAAAATAAACGAATGGTCATTTTCTCTTTAATAGTATTAGTAGAACAAAGAGGGAAAATTTACAATAGAAAGAGGGAAAATGTACGTTTAATAATTATGGAACTTACGACATTGGAGTGGTTGAAGAGTTCAAGTTTTAACCACGTTTCTATATTGCCCAATTTACCTGCTCATAGTATTGTTGACCTGATAATCTGGGTAAGATATCAAGTATTTACATATTGTTTTTCATCTACAGCAAACACACCTAAAAGATTACACTTACAAAACTCAAAAGAGGCCAACCTATTAAGAGGAACACATTAGCTATAGCGTAGGAAATGAAGGCTTTCTGTGCCATGCCACCATAACTAATATTAATTAACATTTACTGAGTATTTAGTTTTTTGCAAGGAGTTTTTTTTTTTTAAGATTTTATTTGAGAGAGAGAGTGAGAGAGAGAGCATGAGCCCAGTGAGGGGCAGAGGGATATGCAGACTCCCCACTGAGCAGGGAGCCCCGTGTGGGACTCGATCCCAAGACCCTGAGATCATGAACTGAGCCAAAGGCAGATGCTTAACCCACTAGGCCACCCAGGAGGCCTGTGCAAGGAGTTTTATGTACATTTTAAAATTTAATTTTCACAATAATCTAATGGAGACAGTTATAATTATTACCTACCTTTTGCAAATATTTCTAGGGATTTGCAGATAGTAATGCCGAAGCTGAGGTTTGAGACCTGAGCTAGCTGACATCATGTCTGGACTTGAACAAGAAGGTAGAGCCATACACCACTTCTTACACCTGTTCAATCCCAGAAAAGTGTGTGGCCTACCTTAAAAGCTGGAAAGCACCTGCATAAACATGTTCTATAATTCTGCAAATGTCCACTACTTATAAAAATTCCCTGTTTGTTTGGACATTTGTTAAAATGTACCTATTTTGCTCTTTCTAAAATTATTTGGCAATTTGAGCAATTCCTCAGAGTAAGGAAGGATATACTAAAATATTTCAGAGGGAATCATTTATGCACTGAGTCTGTCTCAGTGTATCTGTGCACAATTTAGTGGAGAACCATTTTACTTCTTTAACACTTTTATGATCAGAAAAACTATATGTTAGATGTAGTTACAAAGATAAATTACCCCAGGTATAAACTACATACCATAAAAAATAGCAGTCGTCCTGTTTCAATTGATAGGAATAGAGTCTCTTCCCATCTTTTCTTATAGTCTTCTCTCTTCCTTTTTAAAGCTTTGTCACTATAATTCAACTGTGCTGTAACATTCATGATGCCTATAATTCCACTGGGATGTGAGAAGCTCATAATGTGTGAATTGGGACAGTTCTATCATATTGCCTTGGGCACTGTGTACCTTGTAGTCCCAGTTTATAGAAATGACACTAAGTCTGTGAAATATTCTATGTTCTGAATAGTGGATTGAGGAAAGGTCTTAAATTTTACTGCTGTAACATGGTGACAGTAACTTTCTATCTTAATCCAAAATTATCAGGTCATACTAAGTTATAATAGGAGTGATTTATATTTTTTCTTGTTTTTATTTTTTCGGGGGGGAGTGATTTATTTTTGAAATGATTTTTTTGATTCATACTCCATACATTTGAACACTGAACAATGGTTGGAATAATAAGATAAAAATATGGCCCCAGCCTGCAAGAAGCTTATCCATTAGTTTGATAAATTGCATGAAAAAGAAATAAATCTGGTATTATAATAACTGTTTAATGATGGGAGATAGAATAAGTATACGGCATAGATAAAGGAAAATTATGATAGATCTCACTGTAAATTTTGCTTGTGAGTGGTAGGATTTAATTAAGTCTTAGACTAAGGAAAGTAACTGGTAAAAAGGTTGTATGTATTTCAAAAGAAATTTTTTTGCATAATTGAGGCAGAAAATATCTACTAGGTCAAAGTCTTTTTTTTTTTTTTTTTTTCAGCGTAACATAATTCTGCTTCCCTGCTTCAGTTGTGGTCTATATTATCTGGAATACTTGACAAGGAAGACATAACATGTCCTTCTCAGTAGACTGAGCTGAGTAGTCAGTTTATCTTCTCATTATCATTTTCAGCAGTGCAGCTTAGCAGATCCTCAACAACATTAGATCTTTGATTAATTGAACATTTTCATTCTTTCAACACTGTTCTAATAATGATCTTGGAATATAACAGAACAATAAATCCCTCACTTATAGTCAAATGGAGGAATCAAGTAGCCACAATAAATCAAGCCTCACACAGATAATGAAATGTTACCAGATGCAACGTTAGATACTATGTAAATATCTTTTTAAATACGGGGACATTATTAATTATAACAATTTTGTCTCCCTTGTCCTCTCTATTTATATGCTAAATAATAATAATACAAACTTTTTTTCCACTTTTTGGGCAAATATTTTGAAAATTTTCATGGAATGGGGGGTAAGATTCCCTCAGAGATGCTTTCAAGTAAAAGTACATAATTCCTAAACTACTTTCTAGAGGTAATAATAAGACCAGTGAAACTTAAGTGTTTGGTCTGTTAAATGGGTATTCTTGTGCAGAGAGAAATGAATCAATCTGAACTGTAAAGAGAATTTTTTAGAGGGAATGTCTTCTGAGGCGGAAGTTTGAATAGGAAAGAAAAACAAATCGCTCGGTTGAGAGATGATTGAAAAGAGAAATCTATAGTTGCATATTTAAAATTTTAAATTTAGGGGCACCTGGGTGGTTCAATTGGGTAAGCATTTGACTCTTGACCTCAGGGTCATGAGTTCAAGCCCTGCACTGGGCTCTATGCTGGGCATGGGGGAAAAAAAAAATATATATATATATGGTATATGTACATATATATAAATAAATAAAATAAAATTTTAAATTTAGTATATTTTGCACATAAATCATTCTCCAGTCAATCCTAAAGAACTTCAGCATTTTTGTCTTCATTCTCCTCTGGTATAAATTTGCTTCTGGTGATAAGAATAAAGTTTTATTTGAAAAGCTAGATTGAAATGCAACAGGTTAGCTAAACATACCAATTTAAGCATTAAACATACAACCCACATAACGAAAATGGTTCTTTATATATGTTAAGTAATAGACAATTCAAGAAAAATATTTCCTTCTCTTAAAGTAAGAATTTAATTATTATATTAGAAGACATGCAATTCTCACAGCATCCTTAAAAATAGTTAGGTTTCTTCAGGCTGAATGATAACTATTAATTTACAGACTCTTCTGCTGTACTCCTAAGCTTTCAATTAGGTCATTATATTCCTCTTTGCATAGAGCTTATCTTTAGATACTATTTCCACAAAGCATATTTTATGAAAATGTTAAGAATTAATATATATTTATAATATATGTTGAAAATCAACAATAAAACTTATGTTGAATAAATTGTTCCTTGAATTTGTTCGAAAAGAAGTCATATGTCATACATAAATTCATTTTTTTCTTCTGAATCTATTTCATGTCACACACTAAAAATGACATTATATATATATATATATATAGCATATGACAACTCTGGTGATAATTTCAAGTACACTATAAAATTTCTATTAATTCTCCAAATGTCTAAGATATAAGAAATTAATATTAGATATTAAACTTAAAATATAAATGGATTTGTCTATTTAACAAATCAATTGCTTAGCACAGTAGCTGATATATTTGATATATTATTTGTAACATATAAATCAGTTTATGGCTTTTATATCCCAACGCATGTCCAATGGCCCTATGGAAAAAAAAAAATAACATTAAGAACACAACTTTTCGATTTAAATTGCAGCAGTGTTTATAAATACCATAAAGAGTTGAAGTCAGTTAATATCAATACCATAATTCAAAATGAGAAAGATATTTCTGGGGCGCCTGGGTGTCTCAGTCTGTTAAGCATCTGACTCTTGATTCCAGCTCAGGTCATGATCTCAGGGTTTTGAGGCTGAGCCCAGCCTAGGGCTCTGATCTCAGTGCAGAGTCTGCTTGAGATTCTCTTTCCCTTTCCCTCTGCCCTCCCCCTGCTCACACACACGCTAAATAAATAAATAAATAAATAAATAAACAAATAAATATTTTTTAAAAATGAGAAAGATAGTTCTAAATAATTATAAAGGACAAAACTATTTTGACTCAAAAGCTTTAAGAGGCCAACTGTCTTACAAGGAAAATCTCAGAAACACTCTGGTGTTTTGATAGTAAACAAGTACTAACTATGCACTGTTAAAGAAGAATGAAGAATAAAATTTGGAGTAAAGAGAATTAAAGTGCAGTTTAGATAATGTCCAATATACTCTGGAAAGATTTTTGGACCACAGTTAGTGTTGATTTCCATGAAGTTATTTGCAACGTATTAACTCCAGAAAGTTTTAGAATGTGTCATGGGAACGGTTCTTTGCACAGTTATCTGAAACAGCACCGATCTGTAAATGCCAAAGAATGTCTGAGAGTAAACTGTGAAGAACATATTCTATTGACAACTTTACCTTAAGGACACGCATTGCACGTACAGAGATTTCAACTTTAAAGGATATTATTTTTTGCGATGCTTCCCCTGGAGGTCAGGGGTGGATGGAGAGGATGAACGATGCGGCTCTGCTGTTTCTTCTTGGAAATAAAAAGGCACAATGCGATTATGAGCACCTCTCTAACAAGGGAATGAATTTCTTTCACTTAAGATTATTCTTGCCAAAACCTAGCCCCTGTCCATAAGAAAGTTTTTGTAAGGTTTGTTTTATTTGTCTTGGAACAGAATCAAGTAACAATAGACCTTCAATGACCCAAGTAACTCTTAGGCTCCAAGAAATCCAATCCAATCAGTTCTAAGCATTACAGCCTTGAGACCTGATGATTTCATGCTGGCCTCCTCAAGCACATTAGCACAGAATGAGTTAGAAACCAGGGAGAGTAGACTTACTTTTGTTCTTATGAGAATACATATTAGAGTTTATTCAGTTCCTTGATTAGTACATGTCCGTTCTCCCCATGCCTTCTCCCTGCTCACAGGACGAATATACTTGTGCTTCAAATCTCAGCTTAGATCGTTTCTTCTTCCTCTTGCAGTTTTCCCTGGACTCTGAAATTGGGTTACATGTCTACCTTATGTTCCCACAGCACTCTGTAATTACCATACTTCTTACACTTTCCTGTTTCTCTGTCTATAGCTTTCTCCCACCAAACTATGAACTCAAGTTTACTGGTCGATATTCAGCATCAAGCACTCTGCCTGGTATCATAGGAATCAATGCTCATTGAAGTAACATTCACTTGAGGGGATTTACAATGATTTGTGTTCATTTGAGAGATGGAATAATTGAATTACCTGGATTGTTAAAGCTCATGCCATCTTTACTATATTACACTAGCTTATTCAATTCTCTGCCTTACCCACAATAGGTGATGTTCCCAGACCAAGCATGTGACTGATGCTTAGTATCTTCTCTAACAGTTAGTGAATGTATACATCAGGGAATTAACAAATGAATGACTCTTGCTGGACAGCTAAAAAAATTCATACTTCTCTTCTTTTTGTACTCATTATTTATTTGCAAGCATGTGTAAGGTGTAGAAACTCAGAAGACAGTATTTCCGACTAAGGAAGCATTTAGAAAGAGGTACAATCCTTTTGGGGGAAAAAATAGCTAATGTTTGGATGGGATCCAATTAGTTGCAGGATTGTTTTTTTTTTTTTTCTTTTTTCTCAGCACTTTTCTTTGGTACTTTATGAAGGCAACTAAAATATTTATTGAAAATTATTTAACTTGCAATATTAAATGAGCACAGATCATATATTTGCTTTTAAAAAATAACCTACAAATATATAGAGAGTCTGTTGTTATTTCTCAGCTTCCCTTTGGTATTTCCTTTCAGTGAATCAATTGGTATGGTACTTTTAAGCAACTTCTGTGTTCTGGGACTCCTGGGTGGCTCAGTCAGTTGAGCAACTGACTCTTGACTTCAGCTCAGGTCATGGTCTCAGGGGCCTGAGATTGAGCCCCAAATCAGCTCTGCGCTGAGTACAAAGCCTGCTTAAGATTCTCTCTTCCTGGGGCACCTGGGTGGCTCAGCTGTTTAAGCATCTGCTTTTGAAGATTTTTATTTATTTATTTGACAGAGAGAGACACAGTGAGAGAGGGAACACAAGCAAGGGGGAGTGGGAGAGGGAGAAGCAGGCTTCCCGCGGAGCAGAGAGCCCGATATGGAACTCAATCCCAGGACCCTGGGACCATGATCTGAGCCGAAGGCAGTTGCTTAACAACTGAGCCACCCAGGCGCCCAAGCATCTGCTTTTGGCTCAGGCTCAGGTCATGATCCTGGGGTCCTGGGAATCAAACCCCCACGTTTGGCTTCCTGCTGAGGGCTTTCTGCTCAGTGGGAAGTCTGTCTCTCTCTCTCTCTCTCCTTCTGCTCCTCCCCACTGCTCATTCTTTCTTTCTCTCAAATAAATAAAATCTTAAAACAAAACAAAAAAAAGATTCTCTCCCTCTCTCTCTGTCACTCCCCCCACCCCCGCACCACTCACAAATGTGCACTCTCTCTCTTAAAAAAAAGAAACTTTTGGGGTGCCTGGTTGGCTCAGTTGGTTGAGTGTCTGCCTTCGGCTCAGGTCATGATCCCAGGGTTGTGGGTTGGAGCCCCACATCAAGCCCCCTGCTTAGTGGGGAGCCTGCTTCTCCCTTTCTCTCTGAAGCTCCCCCTGGTTATGTTCTCTCTCTCTCTGTGAAATAAATGAGTAAAACCTTTATAAAAGAAGAAAGAAAGAAAGAAAGAAAGAAAGAAAGAAAGAAAGAAAGAAAGAAAGAAAGAAAGAAAGAAAGAGAGAGAGAGAGAGAGAGAGAGAAAGAAAGAAAGAAAGAAAGAAAGAAAGAAAGAAAGAAAGAAAGAAAGAAAGGAAAGAAAGAAAGAAGAAAGAAAGAAGGAAGGAAGGAAGGAAGGAAGGAAGGAAGGAAGGAAGGAAGGAAGAAAGAAAGAAGGAAGGAAGGAAGGAAGGAAGGAAGGAAGGAAGGAAGGAAGGAAGGAAGGAAGAAAGAAAGAAAGAAAGAAAGAAGAAAGAAAGAAAGAAAGAAAGAAAGAAAGAAAGAAAGAAAGAAAGAAAGAAAGAAGAAAGAAAGAAAGAAAGAAAGAAAGAAAGAAAGAAAGAAAGAAAGAAAGAAAGAAAGAAAGAAAGAAAGAAAGAAAGAAAAGCTTCTGTGTTCTTTTGCTTTTTCAGTTTCTGGTTTTTGGGGGACAGTTTGGGGATGACTACTTTTTTCTATAGGTATAAATTACAACCCAGGTTTTAGGTGCTGAAGAGGGTGTGTTTTTGCAAAGCTAAATCCAGTTAGTGTATATGTATAAAGAATAGGGGGTGCCTGGGTGGCTCAGTTGTTAAGCAACTGCCTTCGGCTCAGGTCATGGTCCCAGAGTCCTGGGATCGAGTCCCATATCGGGCTCTCTGCTCCGCGGGAAGCCTGCTTCTCCCTCTCCCACTCCCCCTGCTTGTGTTCCCTCTCTCGCTGTGTCTCTCTCTGTCAAATAAATAAATAAAATCTTAAAAAAAAAAAAAAAGAATAGGCATCAGGCCTATGCACAAAAGAACAAAACTGTGAGAGGATCAAGCGGGAGTATGGTGGACAATCTAAGGCGAGAGTCCAAAAGAAACAAAGCCAAGAATGAGGTCTAAAATTGTAGCTTTGGAGAGTGCTCCCCATGTTTTTTGTTTCATTTATAAATGTCTCCTGTACCTGGAGTTTTACACTGAGTGTTGAGTTTCTTAGGAATTCCATACTTGTAAGTTTTTCAAGAAGAAAACCAGTTTATAGAAGGGATGTGACAATTCCACACCTTTCTCCTCTTGTCTTTGATCCTTTTGAAGGACTGATATCATACTGGACTAAACTTTATTCTTCCTCTTCAATAATGACCAATTATCTTCTACCAAATTTGTATCATCCCAATTCTCTAGTTCTTTGGAACTAAAGTAAATAGATCTTGCTAAATACAATCCCTCTGTTCCTTCAGAAGAGGAGTCATGAAACCAAGGACATGGTCCAAATCAAGATTGCTACATGTTTTACAAATAGTTTCATTGCAATACAATTATGCTCATTCCTTTATGCATTATCTATGGCCTCTTTTACCAAAGACACAGTTGAGTGGTTGAAATAGAGATGATATGATGCAAGAGACCTAACATACTTACTATCAGCCCCTTACAGAAAAGTCTCAATCTATAGCCTTTACATCAAGTTGAGCTCAGAATATAAAACATCTCTCTTGAATGTAGCCCCTTTATTTTTCCTTGATATTCCCTTATCTATTCATCTTCAGAGAAGAATAAAGTTAGGATAAGAATTGAACACATTCAATTGATACTAATGCACCTATGCATGACTAATGCACCCATGATTAGTATGTGATTATTGAGAATTCTCCATTTATAGTATTTTCATTATGTGACACCAGACTGTATCTTAAAAATAGTGCAAACTTGGGGCGCCTGGGTGGCTCAGTCGTTAAGCGTCTGCCCTCGGCTCAGGTCATGATCCCAGGGTCCTGGGATCAAGCCCCGCATTGGGCTCCCACAGAGTGGGAGCCTGCTTCTCCCTCTCCCATTACCCCTGCTTATGTTCCCTCTCTTGCTGTGTCTCTCTCTGTCAAATAAATAAATAAAATCTTAAAAAAAAAATAGTGCAAACTTGTAAGAAGGACATGGACTGTATCACCAATAACTTTCTACAAAAAAAATGCCTTTTCATTTCTTTAAGCAATTTATAGTCTGTAATTTTATTTGGTTGCATATGGACCATTAACAGTTGACAGCTGTCAGTGAAGGTCACATAAAATAACTCATTAAAGTCATGTTAAAAAAACTAAAAATTAATAAATAAAAGTTTAAAAAGCAAACAAAGTCATGCTTAAAAAAAGTCTGACCAACTGTTTTGTTTCCTATAGTTAGTTACTGACTAACCATTTTGGCAAAAATTTTCTTTTTTAGCCTCATGGGTTCACAGAGTGCAAAAATGTTCATGTGATTTGGACTTAGTCACACCAGAGATATTTTTAGAATCCAAAGTTAAAATAAGTATAATTTAGATTGATTCGGTAAGTATGTGTTGTATGTGTGTGCACATGCAAAAGGGAGCTATGCACATGATTTTGTCAATTTTGAAGTACAGAATTTTTATTGTAACATTCAGTTGATTTCCATCTAATTCAGTTCACTTATTTAAGAATGACTTATGGATAATTTAATTTAATAATTAATTTTTAATAAGAAAGTTTTAGGTAAGAATGACTACATTGACATTTTTACATGAGATTAGTATTCATTACATGGTGTGTTATGATACTTCTTCCTTAAAAATTAATGATAATACTTAACTTGTATGATGAAGAAAATTGCCTCTAAATATATCTAACTTGCAAGCTCTTTGGTGTGTGCCAGAATATATTCATATACCTTTTTCTTAATCACATGACCTCAACATCAATAGCAGAGTTCAAAGTTTTTGTATTATGCACTCTTTCAAAATAGTTTTTATTTACCATTTTTTTTACTAATACAGTCCCTATATTAGTAAGTTCAGGCTGTCGTAACAAAATACTACAGACTGGATGACTTAAACAACAAAAATTCATTGTCTCACAGTTCTGGAGACTGGAAGCCCAAGATCAAAGTTCTGGCTCATTCAATGTCTGGTGAGAACTCTCTTCCTAGCTTGTATATAAGTGGCTACCTTCTCCCTCTTTGTCCTTAACATGGCCTTTCCTCAGTTAAAAAAGAGAATGAGTACTCTGGTGTCTCTTCTTATAAGGATACTAAATCTTTGGATCAGGGCCCCACCCTTATGACCTCATTCAATCTTAATTATTTCCTGAGAGGCCCCATTTCCAAATACAACCACTTTGGAGAGGAAGTCTTCAACATAGGAATTTTGAGAGAACACAACCATTCATTCTATAATAGTCCTATATGAAAGCCTGTTTCATTTGATTTGTTCTGCAGAATTGGAATCATCTGCTTTCCTTGCTAAAGGAGTTTCTTTTGCTCTTTTATCATAATCTTATTGAGGATTTGCTATTTGGCCTATTTGACATATGCTTTTGTGTCAAGAATCAAAGTTTTGATGGGTTTATAGAAATAGAAAGGGCATCTGAAATATTCATAGGCAAGGATAAGTGTTGCCTGAAGTGTAAGATGAAAGCAGATATCCAACTATAAAACATCATGTCACTTCCTTGGTGTAATATTAAAGTACCTACTGGACAAAGTATCTTGAAGAATTTATTCCCTAAAACATCTTATTACCTAAAAATTACACTAGAAAAACTTACTGCATTCCAAGCTCTTATAGGCCAAAGGACAAAAATAATACTCTGCCATATTGCTGGAATAAAATTTAATATTGTCTCATTCTTTAGTTTAAGAGTCTTAAGTCTTTGTAAAATAAATGGAAATACTTGTGTCATGAAATATGCTCAAAAACTGTGAATGACAACTGAAATTAAATTTATCAAATGGAAGTTTTAGATCTGTGAGCATTTTTGAGGATAAAACTGCTCACCAGTAGAATATTTAGATAAGAAGACAAAAAACTTTCAAGTGTTCCTCTTGGTCACCAGAAAATAAAATGTTATGTGATTGAGAGGATGAAAGCAGTTTTAGCATTTCTCAAATCACAATTGCATTTGGCTTCCTTGGAAGATATCAAAGATCTTCAGTTAGAAAAGTAATACTATGGTTGAAAAATAGTGTCAATTCCATGACTTACTGAGGAATCTTGTACAAATCATTTAACTCAACCCATATTATCATCTAAAAAATAGGAATGAGAACGTCTGTGTTAAGGTGATATAAATGAAGTCAGATGAACAATACCTAAGGGTATTATAATATGTACCTCTTTACAAATAGCGTTATTCACCTTGTCTCAATCAAAATAAATAACATATAGATTCCAATCTGTCTGCCACAATTCAAGTTTTAGAGTGTTTTTTTCTCTTTTCCTTCAGCTTGTCAATTTGTTCTGAATTTAGGGAATACTATCTCTCTTGAATAATATTGTCTTACTTTAGGTAAGAAAACAAAAAGGAACTAACATTCTAAATTTAAACTCTCAATGACAATAGAGGAAAGACTCATTAGGCATTTTTCAAGTACAAGAATTTCTTCAAAACCACAAATGAAGTCTTCTATTTAATATGGAAACTTCTCACTCCATAAAACATAAATTTTCTCCTAGAAATAATAAAACACTAAGAATAACATGCTTTCCCTTCCTTTTATAAAATCATCACTTTGTAAACTAAGATGTAGATTTATTAAAACGTAATCCAAAGTATTTGAATCCAAACCTGGAATTAAATATAGTTGAAGATAATCCTTTTCAGTTGGTGAAATATGCTTTACCTAATGGATAAATATGTCCATTCAAACTTGTATAATAATTGCAGAATTGGCTCAATTTGGTACCCTAATTTTAGGGATAAAAAGGGAGGAAAAATGTATTCTTATTAAATCATTTCTATGGGGCGCCTGGGTGGCTCAGTCGTTAAGCATCTGCCTTCCGCTCAGGTCATGATCCCATGGTCCTGAGACCGAGCCCCGCATCAGGCTCCCTGTTCAGCAGGAAGCCTGTGTCTCACTCTCCCACTCCCTCTGCTTGTGTTCCCTCTCTCGCTGTGTCTCTCTCTGTCAAATAAATAAATAAAATCTTTTAAAAAAATCATTTCTAGACTAGCATATTATTTTGACTGATTTTCACCTATAAAATTAAAAAAGGAATTATGATATTTACACAAAATCCAAAATGAAAAACATTTCATAGGAAGAAAAATGAAGAAATACTTGACTAAACTCCAAATATTAAAAAAAAAATGAGTAGAAAAATTTTCATGACACCATCAAACAATAAACTTTATAAGAAATAATGAATGTATTACTGGAAAAACGACCTAATCTTGTGTGCATGGGATCTATAAGGAAACATGAAGGGGACATTTTTCTAAGGGAAACGTGTCCAAAAAACCATATTAAATATTAAAAATATACTCAGAGACACACAGAATTTATATGACAATAAATATGTGAATTAAATCCACACAGTGGAACACTAATTTGTAATTTTTAGATAATTAAATTGTTCAAATAGTAAGCTTACAAAAGACATTTCACATTTAATTTCACTTTTTTGTTAAATTAAAAAATAACTTTAGAAATTAAATTAAAAATTTAACTTTTAGAAAACTTTCCCTGAAAGATAATTGATATATTTGATATAAAAAATATTATACTTTTACTTATTCTTACCTTTCCTTATGTTCTGTGTAGTAATAGGTGATTCTATCAGTACTAAGATAGTCTAATTTACTTTTTAAAGCCATCAGTAAATCATAATGAAAGTAAACATTAAAAATCACACTCTTCATAAAGGGGAAGAAAATGGAAGGATACAATTCAGGTTCATTTTCCCTTGAAGTTTGCTATGTGTTATATATCAAACATACGTATGTAAATGCCCTGGGGAAAATCTGAAAGCAGAAACAAATCATGACATTTATAACCATTTACTAACACTTGGCTAGATTATTTCAGGCTGTTGTAAATTTGTAGAGAGTCACCATCTGTGTCTCCTTAAAATTTATAACAGGGGAGAAAAGAGAATATGTTTCAAGACTTCAAAGTTTACTTCTCTGGGTGTCTGGCTGGCTCAGTTGGAAAAGCATGCAACTCTTGATCTCAAGGTCATGAGTTCGAGCCCCAGGTTGGGTGTAGAGATTAATAAAAAGAAATAAGTAAACTTAAAAAAATATTTTAAAATTTTACTTCTATACATGGGTTTGAATTATCTGTCTTTTGCCCTAAACCCAGAGACTTAGTATGCTTGTGATTTTCCTTACTTCCCAACCAATTACTACTAAAAACCAATATAAACATCTTATAGTACAGAATCTGTTTTCACTTATGGTCTCAATTTGACAATTTAGAAATTATTTACCTCCCTGTTATTTTATTATTCTCTTTAGTATGCATGTGTTCTTATTTCTCCATAAGACTGTATCCTTATAAGAAAGATTTAATTTCAACTAGTTTGTAAAAAGTACCCAGTAGGTTTTAACAAACCATTTGATGTGACTAATATACTTTTTAGTTCTCACTACTTTGAGGAACTTGTTTTATCATAAATGAAATTTTAAGTCACTTCGATTGGAAATGACAGTGATAATAGCTTGAAGACTTTTAATTTTAACTACACTACTTCAATACATAAATTGAAAGTACAGAGACAGAGAAGAAATGAAGATTTTTTATTTTCTTTTAAAAAATTTATCACTCAGATCATTTTTTTAATGTTCTTATTACTTATGAAGTACTTCTGAACTGAAAAATGTCTCCTGTGATATGGATAAAGTGGTTAGGTACTTGTGTCTGTCCTGAAGAAATGAGCTTTTCAAAGGTCAGTAATTTTAGCTTAGCATTAGAGGATTATCTGTATTTTATCTTTATTTTTGATTTCTGTATAATTGCATTACAGTAATAATTTAAAGATAGTCATATTCTATAGTGCCTATGAACAAGGCACTTTACTTCCAACTTAGTGATCAGTTGCTTAGCAACTACATGGTTGATGAAAACTATCAGATCTGATGTCTCTGTCTGTTCAGAAAATGTCAGAAACTAGATGGAGTGGATTAGATTTTTTGAAATATTTTAGCATTTTACAGACTCTGAAGGATTAGTAAGTAGTTTTATTTTCCAATAGATTTTATTTTTTTATTTTTTACTGAAAACAGTATTTTTTATTTTTTTTAATTTATTTCTTATTATGTTATGTTAATCACCGTACATTACATCATTAGTTTTTGATGTAGTGTTCCATGATTCATTGTTTGCGTATAACACCCAGTGCTCCGTGCAGTACGTGCCCTCTTTAATACCCATCACCAGGCTAACCCATCCTCCCAACCCCCTCCCCTCTAGAACCCTCAGTTTGTTTCTCAGAGTCCATAGTCTCTCATGGTTCATCTCCCCCTCCGATTTCCTCCCCCTTCATTCTTCCCTTCCTGCTATCTTCTTCTTCTTCTTCTTCTTCTTCTTCTTCTTTTTTAAACATATAATGTATTATTTGTTTCAGAGGTACAGGTCTGTGATTCATCATTTTTACACAATTCACAGTGCTCACCACAGCACATATCCTCCCCAATGTCCATCACCCAGCCACCCCATCCCTCCCATCCCCCACCACTCCAGCAACCCTCAGTTTGTCTCCTGGGATTAAGAATTCATTGACTTATTTCGCTCAGCATAATACCCTCCAGTTCCATCCACGTCACTGCAAATGGCAAGATTTCATTCCGTTTGATGGCTGCATAATATTCCATTGTGTGTGTGTGTGTGTGTGTGTGTATACACACCACATCTTCTTTATCCATTCATCAGTCGATGGACATCTTGGCTCTTTCCATAGTTTGGCTATTGTTGACAATAGCCAATAGATTTTATTTTTGTTCTTCAATCTTTTTTAACTTTCACTATTTGAAAGTTAAATATAACTCTTTACTCTATTGTCAAGAGATATCATTCCTAATATTTTAAGATTTTTTTCCATGTATTCATTCCTGGAGAAATCAATCAATCTTTGTAACCAACCAAACAAATTATTTTAATTGAACACCTGCTATGTTAAAAATATAATGCTAGATGATTTGGTGGAGATAGGCATGATTTCTACCCCCACCAAAGAGGTCTAAAATTTATTTGTAATCACATATCTTTATACTACAATTGACAATAGAAGGCAATGTTTGATAAGTGACCAACAATATAGAAAACCAAGGAGTTAAAGGAAGGAAGGAAAAAGTCATATCCTTAAATATTATTCAGGAAAGGATAATTATGACAAAGCTCTTGGATGCTACAGATGGATGAGAGATTGCAGACTTTTCTAGTTAGAGAAAATACAACTTTCCTGAATGCTTTTTAGATGTATAGCAATAAATAAAAATGACAGTGTTTGTAACAGCATTGATATTTTTCTCCTAAACCATTTTAGTGCAATTAGTATATAATTTCAAACAAAACTGTTATCTTTTGCATGCATTTTATCATTAAGGAAATGACTAAAAATGATGGTTTATCTCATCAAATAACACACGGTTGAGATATCTACAGAAAAAAATGCTAATGTTATAGTTGGAGACATAGATATTTTCTACAAAGACAGAATGTGATAATTTATACTGAGTTAAACTATTGCATTCACTCATGTAACAAATACTTATTAAGTACATACCATCTACAGAAATTGGTACAGGCCATGAAGTGAGAAACAGAGGTACAATAGTGTATATGGCATATTTCATACTCTCAGGTAATTACACATTTTTACCTTTCATCCTTACATCTGGAATATATTGGACATTAACTTTTTGTTAGGTTTCAAAACATAGTTTTTCCATATACTGATCTAATTAACCCAGAACCACTCATTGAAAAGTCATTATTTTTTCCATTGCACTGTCCCCTTTGTCATAAATCAGGTAACTGGGTGTGTTTCTTTCTAAATTCTCCATTCTGTTCCATTAGTTGGTTTTTCTATCCTTGTATCAATTTCCCACTATATTGCTTATTTTATAATGAGTCTTCATGTATGATAATGTAAGTCCTCCAAATTTGTTCTTCTTGCTCAAGGTTGCCTTGGATATGCTAAATTCTTAGTATTGTCATATGATTTTAGAATTATCCTGATAATTTCCACAATAATTTTTACTGGGATTTTGATTAAGATTACATTAACTCTATAGACTATTTGCAGGAGAACTGATATACTTACAAAATGATATTTTTATTTTTATTTATTTTCTAAGTCTTTATTTAAATTCCAGTTAGATAACATACAGTGTAATATCAGTTTCAGGGGAGAATATAGTGATTCATCACTTACCTACAATACCTGGTGCTCACCACAAGTGTCCTCCTTAAGCCCCATCACCTGTTTAACAAATCCCCTCATCCACGTCCCCTCCATCAACACTCAGTTTGCTCTCTGTAGTTAATAGTCTGTTTTATGGTTTGCCTCTCTCTTCCCCTCCAATGTTCATCTATTCCATTTCTTAATTTCAACATATGAATGAAATTGTATGGTATTTTTCTTTCTCTGAATTACTTTGCTTAGCATAATACATTCTAGCTCCATCCATGTCATTGCAAATGGCAAGATTTCATTCTTTTTGATGGCTCAGTAGTATTCCATTATCTATGTATACCACTTCTTTATCCATTCATCAGTCAATGGACATTTGGGCGCTTTCCATAATTTGTCTATTGTTGATAATGCTGCTATAAACATCAGGGTGCATGTGTCCCTTTGAATCAGTATTTTTGTATCCTTTGGGTAAACACTTAATAGTGCAATTGCTAGATCATAGGGTAGTTCTATTTTTAACTTTTTGAGGAACCTTCATACTGTTCTTCAGTTGGCTGCACCAGTTTGCATTCCCACCAACAGTGTAAGAGGTTTCTCCTTTCTCCACATCCTCACCAACATCTGCTGTTTCCTGTGTTGTTAATTTTAGCCATTCTGACAGGTGTGAGGTGGTATCTCATTGTAGTCTTGACTTGTATTTCCCTGATGATGAGTGATGTTGAGCATCTTCTCATGTGTCTGTTGACCATCTGTATATCTTCTTTGGCTAAATGTCTATTCATGTCTTCTGTCCATTTCTTAATTGAATTATTGTTTTGTGGGTGTTGAGTTTGATAAGTTCTTTATAGATTTTGGATATTAACCCTTTATCAAATATGTCTTTTGCAAATACCTTCTCCTATTCCATAGGTTGTCTTTTAGTTTTGCTGATTGTTTCCTTCACTGTGCAGAGGTTTTTATCTTGATGAAGTCCCAATAGTTCATTTTTGCTTTTGTTTCCCTTGTCTCCAGTGATATGTCTAGTAAGAAGTTGTTGCAGCTGAGGACAAAAATGTTCCTGCCTGTGTTCTTCTCTAGGATTTTGATAGTTTCCTTTCTCACATTTAGGTCTTTCATCCATTTTGACTTTGTTTTTTTTATATGGTGTGAGAAAGTGATCCAGTTTCATTCTTTTCCATGTAGCTGACTGGTATTCCCAACACCATTAATTGAAGAGACTGTCTTTTTTCTATTGGATATTCTTTCCTGCTTTGTCAAAGATTAATTGACCATATAATTGTGGGTTTATTTCTGGGGTTTTTATTCCATTCATTGATCTATGTGTCTGTTTTGTGCAGTACCATACTGTCTTGATGACTACAACTTTGTAATATAACTTGAAGTCTGGAATTGTGATGCCTCCAACTTTTCCTTTTTTCTATTTCAAACTTGCTTTAGCTATTTTGTGACTTTTGTGGTTCCATATAAATTTTAGATTTTTTTTTCTAGTTCTGTCCCTTTTTTTTTAATGTGATAAATTACATTAAACCACTTTTGGCTTACTCATTCTTTTAAAGATTATATTTATTTATTTGAGAGAGAAAGAGCTGAGTGAGAGAGACTATGAGGAGGGGGAGGGTCAGAGGGAGAGAGAGAAGCAGGCTTTCCACTGAGCAGGGAACAAAACTCAGGGCTCCACCCCAGGACCCTGGGATCACGACCTGAGCCGAAGGCAGATACTTAACCGACTGAGCCACCCAGGTGCCCTGATTTATCCATTCTTAATAAAAAACCACTCTTGCCTAAATAAATACAATATATTAGACTTTTACCTTTCATCTCACTCAATGTTTTATGTCTTTTTTCCCTCATTTTTTACTTGTTTTAGAGTGAACAAATATTTTTCAAATTAATTTACCTTGATTATTCTGTTAGTTATGTGTTCTTTTGCTGATTACCTTTGGGATTAAACATGTTTACTTCCCAGATTTGAATCTAATGAAAACTATTGCTCTTGCTAGTTTCCAGACATTGCTTGATATTAAAACTTTTAACTCCACTTATTCCATTCCATTTCTGCATTCTTGCTGTGGTTTTTAATTCTCTCTATAATTTAACTCCATAAAACATACTATCTTTACATTGTCAGTCAACAATTATTTATAAATATTCACATTTTTTCCTTTTCTGGTGTGCTTTATTCTAGTTACATTTACATATTTCCCTCAGTAGCATTTATCTTCTTCCTAAATTACTCCATTTAATATTTCTTTTAGAACAGGTCTGCTGAAAATAAATGGACAGTGTTTGCTTGCATTAAAACTTTTTTTTTCCACCTTCATTTTTGAAGAATATTTTTACTTGACTACTAGTTATCTTTTTTGGGTACTTACAAAGTTTCATTCCATTGTCTTCTTTACAATGTCACCTTCATTGAAGTTTCTCATTTTCCACAGTTTGACTATATTTCCTGGTGTGTTTTTGTTCTGTTTATTGTTTATTTATGTATATGTATGTATGTATGTATGTATTTGTTCTATTAAAGTTTTCTAAGTTTTTTGAATCTGTAGCCCTCTAGTGTGATGATTTTCATTATTCCTGGAAAACTTTTAGCAAAAATCTCTTTGAGTATTTCTACTGCCCCATTTTTTTCTTCTCTCATCCTGGAGATATATATATATATATGTGTGTGTGTGTGTGTATATATATATATATATATATATATATATATATATATATATATTCATACCCTACTTTTTTCTGTTGCTTTAAAATGTCTCTAAGTATAGAGTTAACTTTACAAAAGTAGAATGGGGAAACTATCATTTTCTCTGGGGAAAACTGAAGACTGGTAACAACCTTGGGGTCAAGATAAGGATGAGATGAGATATGTTAGCTAGTGATTTATAATGTGGTTTTAAAGTTTTAAACTTCCATGGAAGCATTTTATACTAGCTTGTCTATATTGTTCAGGGAGGAATGGGTTGTTGGTTTGCACGTAATGTAAACAGTTATGTAATTTGGTTTTAGCAACAGGACCAGTAGAACATAAAAGACCCCTCAGTAAACTTGTGCCCAGACTTTGCTGTAACTATGATATTTTGCACATGTCTGGATGGTTCTTCATTCAGTGAAGTGTATCCTGTGCAATTTGGAAAGAACCCTTGAAAGCCTTGACCCGGAAGTTTTTGTAACAATCAATCACCATTTGCCAGGTCTTTCTCCTGCTACACTATCAGCTTTACCTTTATGTGAATATACTACATTGAGGATTTTATTAGTCCTTTCAATTATGCAACCTGAAGTAATGTTATAATGGCTGTACTTTGGTTTGCATCTTTTCTATTGACCTGTTCAGAAATTTAGTTCACCAATCCAGCCTTCTGTCCTCTCCAATGTGCTCTTAAAGCTAGCTATTGAATTTTTGGTTTCAGATATTATATATTTTAATTTTGAATGACTTTTTAAATTACTTAACAGATTCCATTTTTCATTTTGTAAATCTCTCCTCTACTTTCTTAAACGTGTCAACAACTGTTATTTTACAATTCTTGTCTTCCAAGATCAATATTGGAATAAGTGGTGAATATGTTCCTGTTTTATGTTTCCTTTCTTTTTTTTTTAAAGATTTTATTTATTTATTTGAGAGAGAGAATGACATAGAGAGAGCATGAGAGGGGGGAGGGTCAGAGGGAGAAGCAGACTCCCTGCTGAGCAGGGAGCCCAATGTGGGACCTGATCCCGGGACTCCAGGATCATGACCTGAGCCGAAGGCAGTTGCTTAACCAACTGAGCCACCCAGGCGCCCCAATGTTTCCTTTCTTTAATTCAATCACGTCGTGCTTCACACATCTAGAAATTTTTATTAGATGCCAGATGTTGTATATATAAATACATACACAGAGTTGAGAGACCCTAGATGATATTTTTCCTCCCAGAGATGGTTCCCTCTTTTTTCCGCTACTCTTGTAGAGTGATCAGCAGACCTGACACAGATCAAGGTGGATCAGAGATTGAGTTCACATAGATGTAGGTTGTGTAGACAAGAGTCTATGTCTCTATTCCTAGAGCACAGCACTCCAGCTCTTTCACTTTCTGCAATTTTTTGTATTTCTTTCTCTCTGCTTTCTTTAAATATAGCCCACTATTTCTAGACTTTTTATTCTATTTTATTGGCCTGTCAGTCTATTTGTTCATCAAAATTACAGTATTTTAATTATAAATACTGGTTTATATTTAAATACTTTAATATCTGATTGGACTAGGTACTCCTCATCACTCTGCATTTTTGGGATTTTCCTAGTTATTCTTTATCATTTATCTTTCATATAAGTTTAGAAACAATTATTTAGTTCCAGAAAAAAAAATTTATTCTTATTCTATTCAGTTTATATACCCACTTGAGAAAAAAAATGGCATATATATGTTTTTTTTTTTTTTAAGATTTCATTTATTTATTTGACAGAGAGAGAGAGACACGGCAAGAGAACGAACACAAACAGGGGCAGCGGGAGAGGGAGAAGCAGGCTTCCCATGGAGCAGGGAGCCTGATGCAGGGCTTGATCCCAGGACTCTGGGATCATGACCTGAGCTGAAGGCAGACACTTAAGGACTGAGCCACCCAGGAGCCCCTATATATGATGTTGATACTTCTTTTTCAAAAACAAAGAATGGTGTACTATTTATTCTATTATCACTTTGGTCCTTTTAGAAGCATTTTAAATTTTTGTCATATAGATTTTCAACATTGCTTGTTCGGTTTATTCTTAACCATTGAACTTAGTGTTACAAATAGATAAAGTTTTCGTTTCAATTATATCTTAACTATTACTATTTCTATATTTGAAGACTATTAAATATTCTAATTCTACATATTGCTAACTTCCTGAGTTTCATTTTGGTTTTGTGTGTGTGTGGTTTGCTTTTGTTTGTCTGTTTGTTTTAGCACTGCTTCTCTTGGGTTTTGCTGATATAGTATATTATCTTGTGATAGGGATAATTTTATGTCTTCTTTCAAATTCCTATGCCTCTCTTTTCTTTTGACTGATACTCTAATAAACCTCTAATAAACCTTATAATAAAATGTTAACTAGTAGGTGAAAAATGATCATTGTTCCTTTTGCCTACCTCAAGTGTTTTACTATGAGAGAAAGTCTCTCAATTTCCAGTTCATTTAAATGATTTTAATGAGTAAAGTATGTTGATTTTGTCAAACAGCTTTTCAGCTTATAAAGAGATAATTATGTTTTTTTCTCCTTAGAAATATCAATTTGATAAATCATATTAATTGATTTATTAATACTGACTCCATTAATATTGATTTACATTTTCAGTTATTCAAAGATACCACATGGTCGTGATGTATTATTTTATTCAAAAAAATCAATGATGTTGCACTTTTTTTTGCTAATGTTCTACTTAGAACTTTCAGTCAGTAATCATAAGTGAGACTTTTCTATGTGGGAATCAATCCTTTTTTTTTTTAAGATTTTATTTATTTGCTTGAGAGAGAGAGAGAGAGAGAGAGCATTCACGCACGTGAGTGGGGGAGGGGCAGAGGGAGAATGAGAGAGAGAATCCAAAGTAGACTCTCCACTGAGTGCAGAGCCTGACTTTGGACTCAATCCCAGGACATGGGCCAAATTCAGACACTTAACTGACTGAACTACCCAGACACCCTTATATGGGAATCAATCTTATATTTAAAAGTGATTTGGAAATTTTCTTTATCTATCTGGAATAATAAAGTAGTGTTAAAATTATCTGGGGTCTTAATGTTTGGTAGATTCTCCCTATGAAAGCATCTGTATGTAAGACTTTCTTTGGAAGGATAAAAAAGAAGCAACAAGCAATTCTTAGATGATTTTATTTTGTTTGTTCTACAGAGATGGGTCTGTTTAAACTTTTTCTGTGATACATTCCTTACTTATTAATTTCATCTACAATATCAAGTTTATTTGAAATTAATTGCACAAATTACTCCCTCAAGATTTTCTTTTATAATTCTCTTTAAGGAATTATTTTCCTTCTTATTTATAATTTTTTTAAATTTTGTATTTGTGCTATTTTATTCTTCTGTGATTTTTAAATTTGCATATTTTTGTGCTACTTATTCTTTTATTGGAATAGTTAATAGATTTATCTATGTCATTAATTTTTCTAAAAGATCTGAATTTTTGATTTTTAATATTTGCCTTTAGTCCTACTGTTTATTTTTTATCACATTAAATTATATTCTGTACTTATTATTTATTTTAATCTTCTTTTGGTGTGAAGAGTAATTCTGTTCTTCTAGTGTTAAGAGTTTAATTGTCTTTTCATTGTCTTTCCTTCATTTTAACTGATGTTAGTATTTAAGGCTTTGGATTTTCCAATATTCACTGCTATAATTTTATTTCATACATTCTGATATTGGTTATGTTTATTATCATTTTCATTAAACATTCTGCAGTTTTGCTTTGAATTTTCTCTTTAACCAAGTATATTTATCATAATGATATTAATTTTAGGGTGGAAGGGCTATTTTATGACTTCTGCTTTTTTAAAATTTTGATTAAAGTATTGTTTGTTTTATTGCTATCTTACCAAGTTTATTAAGCTTTTACATAATACATAATACATTTTAAAAAATGTGCCATGATTACTTAAGAACTTAGTGTATTTTAATTTACCAGGTTGTAAATACAAAATGTATCGAACAATTCTATATTGATATTTTTGTTAAGAAGTAATATTCTTATATCTCTTCTCTTATTTAAGAATTTGGTCCATTTGAATTGTCTCGGACTGAGAACATTGTTTTAAAGTCATCTAGAATTTGTATAACTTCTGTTTCTACTTATTTATCTCTTAATTTCTCATCATTCCTAGTTTACATAGAAGGTTTCTGTGTTACTTTGTGGAAGGATATAAATTCTTTCATCTTTACTATAATCTGTGGGCTTTAGCATTATATAATGATCTTCTTTGGGTCAATGGATTTTTTTTTAGCTTGAATTCTGCTGTGTCTCATATTGAGATTTCATCCTGTGTGAGGTCAAAGATTGAATTGACAAATTACACTCACAGAAATAATAGGTTTTTCCATAACCAGACTGTTCTAATGACTCAAAAGATGCAGGAAGGGCACCTGGGTGGCTCAGTTAGTTAAGCCTCTGACTCTTGATTTCGGCTCAGGTCATGATCTCAGGGTCATGAGATCAAGCCCTGAAGTAAGCTCCCTGCTCAGCAGGGAATCTGCTTGAGATTCTTTCTCTCTTTTTTTTTTTATTTTTTATTGTTATGTTAATCACCATACATTACATCATTAGTTTTTGATGTAGTGTTCCATGATTCATTGTTTGTGTATAACACCCAGTGCTCCATGCAGAACGTGCCCTCTTTAATACCCATCACTAGGCTAACCCATCTTCCCACACCCCTCCCCTCTAGAACCCTCAGTTTGTTTCTCAGAGTCTATCGTCTCTCCCCACCATCTCTCTCTGCCCCTTCCCCCTCTCTAAAATAAATAAATAAATCTTTAAAAAAAAGGATACAGGTAATCAAAAGCCACAGGTTAAACATCATTTTCTTGGAAAAGATTAATAACCCCCCATAAATGTCCCTGTTTTTCCCACAATAGGATATACAATGGTTTCATGATTTATACACATGGAACATTGCACAAAGGTAGTCACTTCTGTTGTGGAGTATCTATAATTTATACACCATCAACACCATCAATTAGACAACTTGATTGACTATTCTTTCTCCTGCCAACCATGACCCATAAATCCATAAGATCCAGTGTTGTTGATTATAAGTAGTCGGTGTACACAGGAATTTCCTGCTACCCTGCTATGACATATAGGTTAAAATTCTTACATTACAAATCAATAAAAAAATCTAATGGGCATTTCAATTGAGAAAGATGATCATTTTTAAACTAAGTAAGTACTAATAAATACTGATATTACTGATATATAAAGAGATTGACTGCAAATGGAATCCTGTTTGAGCTTTTAAAGCTACAGAATACAGATGTAGTTAAAAATGTAAGCACATTATTATACCCCAAAGATAACAACAAAACTGGACTGGAAAATTTGAGCTTTAAAGAAAAAATAAAAATAAATATATATATATATATATATATACAGTTGATTCCAAATGTTTATACCTGAATATAACTGAGAGTAATTCATAAATTTGCATTCATTTCCTTTTAAAATGTGAACTTAAGTTCATTCTGTACCATAATCTTGTGTCCTTTAAGGACAGGGAATACCAACCTTTCCTCAGCACGTACTACACACACACACACAGATTTCAAAATAGAAATGATCCTTTTACATATAACATTAAAAAAATTACTCTCAGAAATTTCATGTTTATCTAAGTTCGTAAAAATAAGAGGCCTAACATTAAGTCACTTTGAAAATCTTGCCTTCTTTTTTTAATGTAAAAGCCATAAATATTTCAATTGAAATCCAATTTCTTTATCTTGTTTTTAAATAACATTTGTATTCAGGAAAACTATATTCTTATTATTATATTTTTTACAGTGAGGAAAGGCAGCTTTTCTTTCCCTGACATATATTAGACCTGTGATTTCCTCAGAATATTAAAAATCCCATATCAATAAAAAGTTTATGGATATAGTATTATTTTTTATTTTAATTGTGTTAAAATATATATAAGATATAATTTATCGTCTTAATCATTTGTAAGTGTTAAGTGCATTCACAGTGTTTTGCTACCATCATTACCATCCATTTACAGAACTCATTTTTACTTTGAAAAACTGAAATTCTATACCTATTTAAAAATATCATCATTTCCCTCCCTATAACCTCTGGAAATAACCATTCTATTTCTCTCCCACTGTGTTGGATCACTCTGAGAACCTCATATAAATGGAATCATAGAATATTTGTCCATTAATGACTAGTTTATCTCATATAGCATCATGTCCTCAAGGTTTATCAATGTTGGAGCATATGTCAGAGTTGCCTTCATTTTTTTGTTGTTTGTTGCAGTTGTTTCAGTGTTCATTACAGCAAGTGCCTTCCTTAATCCCCATCACCTATTTAACCCATCCCCCTGCCCACCTCTCCTCTGGTAACCATTACTTTGTTATTTCTAGTTAGGAGTCTGTTTCTTTGTTTTCCTCTTTTTTTTCTTTTTCCCTCTATGTTTGTTTTATTTCTTAAATTCTACATATGAGTGAAATCATATAGTAGCTCTTTCTCTGACTTACTTTGCTTAGCATAATACTCTCTGGCTCCATCCATGTCATTGCAAATGGCAAGATTTCATTCTTTTTTACAGAATGGCCTTCATTCTTAAAACTGAAAAATATTCCATTGTATGTATATACAAGTTTTGTTTATTTACAAAAGAACCCTTGAGTGGCTTCTGCCTTTTGGCTATTACAAATAATGATACTATGAAGATGGATGCATATATCTCTTTGAATCTCTACTTTCAATTCTTTTATATATGCAGAAATGGAATTGCTGGATTTTATGGTCTTTCTATTTTTAATTTTTTTAGGAAACTCTATACTTTTTCCCATAGAGATTGCATCATTTTACATTCTACCAATGGTGCATAAGGGTTCGATTTTTCCACATTGTTGCCAACATGTACTTCTTCTTCTTCTTTTTTTTTTTTTTAAGTAGCCATTCTGATGAGTATGAGATGGTATCTCTTTGTGGTTTCAATTCATGTTTTCTTTCGATTAATGATGTTGAACATCTTTTCTTATGCTTTTTGGCCATTTCTATATCTTCCTTGGATAAATGTCTATTCAAGTACTTTGCTCATTTTTTAAAAATAGATTTTTTGTTTTGTTGAGCTGTAGGGATGTTCTATATAATTTAGACATTAACCCCTTATCAGATGTATGATTTGCAAATATTTTCTCCATATTCCATAGTCTTTCACTCTATTGATAGTGTCCTGAGATTCATAGACACTTTCATTTTGTTGTAGTCCAAATTATCTATTTTTTTTAATTTGTTGCCTATCCTTTTTATGTCAAAACTTAGAAATAATTGGCAAACTGGGTGTCCTACACTTTTACCTTATGTTTTATGTAAGAATTTTATAGTTTTAGTGCTTGCATTTAGGTCTTTGATCCATTTTGAGTTAATTTTTGTGGAATTAGTAAGGGCCCACCTTCATTATTTTGCATGTGGATCTCCAGTTTTCCCAGTACCACATATTGAAAAGACTGTCTTTTACCTATCGAATAATCATGACACCCTTGTCAAAAATCATTTCACCATACATGTATGGGGTATATTTTTGGGGTCTCTATCCCATTTTCTTGGTCTATATGACTGTCTTCATACCAGTACCATTCTGTTTTGATTATGTAGCTTTGTAGTACCCTTTAAAATCAGTAAGTGTGATACCTCCCAACTTAGTTATTTTTCAAGACTGTTTTGTCTAATGACTCCCTTGAGATTTCATATGAATTTTAGGAAATTTTTTTTCTGTTTCTGCAAAAAACATCATTTGGATTTGGATAGGGATTTCATTGAATCTGCAGATCACTTTAGGTAGTATTGATACTTTAACAATATTAAATTTCCCAGTCCATGAACATGAGATTTTTTTTCAGTTATTGGAATCTTCTGTAATTTCCTTCAGTAGTGTTTTGTTTTTTAATTTAAGTGTAAAAGTCTTTTGTCTCCTTCATTAGGTTTGTTCCTAAGTATTTTATTGTTTTTGTTGTGATTGTAAATGGAATTGTTTTCTTAATTTCCTTTTCAGATTTTTCACTGTTAGTATACAGAAATGCAACTGATTTTTTTTTTTTTTAAGATTTTATTTATTTATTTGAGACAGAGAATGAGAGACAGAGAGCATGAGAGGGAGGAGGGTCAGAGGGAGAAGCAGACTCCCTGCCGAGCAGGGAGCCCGATGCGGGACTCGATCCCGGGACTCCAGGATCATGACCCGAGCCGAAGGCAGTCGCTTAACCAACTGAGCCACCCAGGCGCCCTTATGTGTTGAATTTGTACTCTGTAATTTTGCAGAATTCATTTACCAGTTCTATCAGTTTTTTTGTAGTTTTTTTTAGAGTTTACATATAAGGTTATATCATCTGTGAAAGATAATTTTAATTCTTTCTTTCCTATTTGAATGTCTTTGATATTATTATTTTATTTTAAAATACCATTATTTAACATAATATGTCATTTAATTGATCATTAAGAGTTATATGCAGTCTGAGACTATAACCAGGGCAACAAAAAGAGATAATATTTTTATCCAGATTTAACATACACTTGGAGAAAATGAGTTATAATGTCAAGCTATTTTGGCAATCAGATTAATCTCATGAACCTACTTCCTGAAATAATTTTTTAATTGGTCTTTTGAACAAGAAACCTCTACATGTTATCAGTTTATATAAAATGATCATAGCTGCCCTTCTGCTCCATACACAAACATTTAAATTGAAATAGCCCTCAATAATCATGATTCAGGTTATAGTCTATCTGGGACAGCTGACCTAGACTACATTACTTCATATTTCTAAAAAAAATTCAAAAGCACAGAGTACAATGCTTTGGAATTAGATATTCTCTTTCTATTCCACTTCAGGGCCAGATCTTCCCTAACTAAAATTGATAAACATTTAAAACCTTAGATAGGGCATTTGCCAAGTAATAACATGGAAATGAACCCATATTACCTACATATGCTTTATCAGGGGATAAAATAGTGGTTTTCTGTTATTCTTAAAATTATATATAATTTCATTATATATTTTTGTGGCTATTTTTACCAAATAACACACTTTAGTATATGATATTTATGCCTTTGAGACATGAGAAGTAGATGCTCAACAGATGGTAAATTTGGACATGCAAAACTTTTTCCCATGAAACCTTTTTAATGTGTGTGAAAGATGATATGTAGAATAGATCTAATTAACTACATAAATTAATTCAGTCTAGTTGTATTTAAATTTTCTGTTAATTTGACTTTCAAGAATTTTTCCTACAGCTACAATAGCATAAGCATGCAAAGGTGTATATGTATTTGTATTTATATATAATGGATTTCTTTGCAGCTTTGTTTATGACACTGAAATTTTGAAACTGCTTAAAATATTAAATGGTTTTCAATCAATAAATTAACATATATCTATAAAATAAAATATCATTTATGTATTCAGAAAATGTGTGTAATATTCTTAGTTTTAAAAACGGTTGAGAAAATACGCATTTTCTAAAAACCGTATGTATTTTTGTTCATCTAAATGTTACCTACATTTATGTTAATATACAGGATATTATACTAAGAAAAAAATCTTAGATACATAATAAGTTTTAATGTGATTATGGCTCAGGAAGAGTTTGGGTGTGGAAATATTCAGAGGAATTTTGTAATTAAAATTATACAAAATTTTAATAACTTAAATGTAGGCTTTTAATATATTTTCTTTCTACTGCTGCTGATGGCATTTATGAAGACAGTACCTAAATACCTTATACCTATATACAGGTATAAATATAATGTACTCAAAATGAATTTCAGTGAGTTGTTAAAAATATTTACTATTCAATACTCGTGCAAGCTATGAATAAGCTTTACCTAAGAAATATATTCTAAGGCAGCAAGTGTGACATTTTTTAAAGTAAAACATTACAAAAGCAATTGTACCATGAATAAGTTTACATCAGGTCTCCGCTCTACCCTGGATTTAAAAGGATCATTAATTCATTGCAAATTTTAAGCAGGTGGTATGCATCAAGGATAAACATTCTAAAATATATGAGTCCATTGAGGATTCTCATGTAAACATTGTGATCAAGAAGCTAGAAAAGTAAATACAATTATTTGCTTTGAGCTTGCAGCAAGCCAGGTGGTACAGCTAAACCTTCCGCCCTGAAAAACTATGGGTTTTGCTCCCACTTCATATGTGACATGGGAGACTTAGATGACAGCCTCATGGTTTCTGCTTGGGGATCACTCCTGACAATCTTCACATTCTTTCTCCCTCAGGGTCTTAAGGAAAGCTTTAACCCCTGTACTCTCTTTTGAGGAGCATTAGTTAGCTATGATTTTGCTATATTTTAAGGCCCTGGTGTGCTGGGGAGGAGGGTGAGGGTCTCAAAGAGCCCTGATTTGTAGTGTTAGCTGATTTCTGTGTCATAAATTCTCCCACAATGGCTACTAATGTGAAGTCGCTGAATGAACATGGAATTGGGAAGAGATGTGAAACATTGGCTCATACAAGCATTGCAAGCTGGCTCCAGCATACCACCGATTTAAGACAATTTGGTCTCTCTTTACTTCTTTATAGACCTGAAACTATTGTTCTGTTAGATTGTTACAATGACACTTTATTGTGCACACTATACACATACACACACACACATATGAATGTGTCTGTGTATGGGCACGTTTGTATGAGTATGTATATGTATGTGCTTATGTATGTCTGTATGTATAAATATATATTATTTTCTCATTCTTTCCCTATGCCACAATAGCATAATGGCTGGCTATATTCCATAAAGAGGCTGCTGAAAAAGCTTTAGTCCCTAAGTGAAGATGGCAGGGAGTGGGACCGCAGCTGAGCCACTGTGTACTGTGTTATGAACAAAAAATAAGCCTTTGTTGTTGCAAGCAACTACTATTTGGAAGTAATATTTATCCACACATAACTAATCTCCAGGACTGATATAAATTTATTATCAGACTTCTGTTTAAGCACTTGTTCAGAAGAATCATATATGTAATTATAGAAAAAATATAGAGAAAAATATATATAATATAGGAAATTACACATATATGTAGTTTCCTCCCTTGCTTTCAAAAGCAAAAGTCTGAGGAACATAGTCTTTGCCCTAAATGAGGGCGCTTGAAGCAGTTCAGACCATGCCAGATGGTCATTGTGACCTGGTAAACTATCCTGGGGAAGAACGACAGTCTGACAATGACAGAGATTAGTGTTAAAATTTCCTACTGGAAGAAAAATAATCTTTCCAAAATTGGTTTGTAGAGTGTCTTGCAGGGTGGTTCCTCATATTTTGAACTACACCTTTCTCCTTGTTAAATAACTGAGAATTAGAAGTAAGAGTGATAGCTTACAGTATCTTTTTAAGTAGATAAGAAGTTATTCTCATAAAGGGTTTTACAGCACAATCCCAGCTCAAGTAAAATTTTATTAACAAATCAGATAACCTTGATTTTCTCTCTAAAGCATCTCTGAATGAGGTATGATATAAGATCTTTACTTAAGTTACCATAATCTCTTTTACAACAAGAAGCCTAATGCATAAAATAGACTTAAATGCACTACTGATCTCTCATCAAGACAAGCCTTAAAAGAATTACTCTGCTGTCAGAACTCCCCAACTACTTTGTCTTATAAAAACCTAGGATTGGTCTTCCATTGCCTGCCATTCCTAGTATTAACCTAGCCCTTTGTGACTTTAGAATCACAGCTGGTAAGGAGGGTATTGTAGACCTTGCTAGATTTCAAAAGGAATCATGAAGACTTCCTAAAACACCTCAAAACTCTAGCAGAAAGGTGACTATACATACAGGCACAGTGAACTAGACTCTTCTTCCAGCTTCCTTTACTTAACCCCTCTCTCAAAAGTCTCCAAGTTCCCCATGCTTCTTCACATTTTAGTTTAGCTGATTCCTAGTGAGTAATTTTCTTCTTCAGGGTGAAAATTTTTATTTGATTTGATTTTTTAAATTTTCTTTCAATTTGCTTCTCCTTTCTTCCAGCTTTACTGAGATGTAATTGACATATAGCATTGTGTAAGAGTAAGGTACACAACATGATAATTTAATATATGTATATATTACAAAATGATTTACTGTCTTGCCTACTTTCAAATAGACAATACAATATATTAACTATGCTTGCCAATGCTGTACATTATATTCCCAGGACTTAATTCATCTCATGACTAGAAGTTTACACTCTTTGACCAGGTCTATGCATCCTCGCTCTGCTCTGCAACCACCAATCTATTCTCTGTTTCTATGAGTTTGGTGCTTTAGGTTCCATATATGAGTGAGATCACACAGTATTTGTCTTTGTCTGACTTATTTCAATGAGCATCCAGGGTATTGCAAATGGCAGGATTTTCTTCTTTATGGCTGAATAATATTCCATTACTTATATATGCCGCATTTTTTTTATTCCTTTATCCATTAATGGACACTTTGGATGTTCCCATGTTTTTGGCTATTATAAATAATGCTGCAAGGTACCTCTTCAAGTTAGTGATTTCATTTCCTTTGAATATATACTCAGAAGTAGAATTGCTGGATTTAATAATAGTTGTATTTTTAGTTTTTTGAGGAAACTCCATACTGTTTTCACAGTGGCTGTACCAATTTACATTCCCACCAACAATGCACAAGGATTCCCCTTTCTCTACATTCTTGTGAAGACTTGCCATCTCTTGTCTTTTGGTGATAGTGATCTAATAATGAGTTGATATTTCATTGTGGTTTTGATTTGCATTTCCCTGATGATTAGTGATGTTGAGTGTTTTTCATGTACCTGTTGGCCATTTACATATCCCTTTTGGGGAAAAAAATAGGTCACTTGTTCATTTTACCTGGATTATTTATTTATTTTTTACTATTGAGTTGTATGAATTCCTTATACATTTTGGATATTAATCTTTTACCAGATATCTGATTTTCAATTATTTTCTCCAATTCAGTA
This sequence comes from Mirounga angustirostris, assembly GCF_029215605.1. NCBI lineage: Eukaryota > Metazoa > Chordata > Mammalia > Carnivora > Phocidae > Mirounga > Mirounga angustirostris. The sequence goes on along the minus strand of NW_026991710.1, from coordinate 141,009,178 downwards.
AGTTTCATTTTCAATTTGTTGATCATTTCTTTTTCTGTGCAGAAGCTTTTTAGTTTGGTATAGTCGCACTTGGTTTTTGTTTGTTTGTTTGTTTTGTTTTATTTTGCTTTGTTTCGCTTTTTGCTTTGGTTGTTGGAATGTTTTTTTATGAACCTTGTAAATTTAAATTTCTGAATGGTTCCTTCTTTACCCCTACCAAATCTTTAGTTCAATGGTTGTAAAAATGAGGAGGGACAGTAAAACTCACGTAGGGATCTTTACTTAATTACAAGAATCTTTAAAAACTTCCCAAATCTGAAATGTCGTCACTATACCTTGAGCTTACTAGGTGTAGGTAAGGTATTAGATGAAATTTTAAAAGCCCTCCCAAATAATGTTACATGCCCATTATTAAGCCCCTCTATTCTCTACTCCCTGTAACCTTTGGGAATCACTATTGTTCTAGATTGGTAGTTCCCAAACTTAGTTGCATCAAAATCACATGAAGAGGGTTTTGTTTTTCTGTTTTATTTGTTGTTTGTTTGTTTTTAATGTTTAGGCTCATCCTGATCTACTGAATTTGAGTCTCTGAAGTTGGGGTTGGAAATCTGGAATTTTAAAGGTTTAAAAGTAATTCTTTTTTTTAAGATTTTATTTATTTATTGAGAGAGAGTGAGTGAGAGAGAGAAAGAGAGAGAATGTGCGCACAAGTGAAGGGGAGCGGCAGAGAGAGAGGGAGAAGCAGCCTCCCTGCTGAGCAGGAAACCAGATGCGGGGCTCGATCCCAAGACCCTGGGATCATGACCTGATCCAAAGGCAAACACTTAACCAACTGAGCCACCTAGATGCCCCATAAAACTTATAAGTAATAAGTAATTCTTTTTTTTTTTTTTTTTAAGATTTCATTTATTTGACAAAGAGCTGGAGAGCGAGCACAAGCAGGCAGAGAGGCAGGCAGAGGGAGAAGGAGAAGCAGACTCCCCGCGGAGCGGGGAACACCACATGGGGCTCAACCTCAGGACCCTGGGATCATGACGTGAGCTGAAGGCAGATGCTCAACCGACTGAGCCACCCAGGTACCCCACAAGTAATTCTGACACAGATTCACTACTTTAGATCATTTCTCTGCTCCCAGAAAGACAACTGCTGCTGGATATAATCTCATATTCTGCCTTCTTTGACTAAAGTCTTGTGAGATCTGCAATTCAATACTGTGGTAGGAATCATTTCTAATTAGGTCTGCCAGATACCTCTAGTAGCTAGATTATTTTCCCTAACAAATCCTGAGTCATGATATACTAGGCTATCAATGAACTACCTATACCTCTAAATATATGAATATAATGTCTACTACTTTATATGAATATATTAATGCATCAAGGGGCACCTGGGTGGCTCAGTCCGCTAAGTAGCAAACTCTTGATTTCGGTTCAGGTCATGATCTCAGGGTGGTGAGATCAAGTCCCACTTCAGGCTCTGTGTTCAGCAAGGAGTCTGCTTGAGATTTTCTTCCTCTCCCCGGGTCCCTCCCCCTGCTTGTGTGCTCTCTCTCTCTAAAATAAATAAATAAATCTTAATGTGTCAAAATAAACAATTCCTAATCAGTTCTGAATGCTGGACATCACAATCTTGGAGAGATTTTAGAGTATCCAAAGCAAATTTATTAACATTACGACCTAAATTTTAAAACAGTTCTTTATATAATTTTCCAATAAAATTCATCTTGCCCAGTATTCTGCATACATGTCTTTATCCATCAGTCTCCAATGAGCTCATAAAGATTGTTGTGCCTCATATGTGGCCATATTCAATAACTCATCATCTAGCACTAATAAACACCTGGTCCTCTATACAATTTTTAAAAAAGTTTTTTGATTCAATGATATTATTCTTCAGGTGACCCTTCATTCAGTTTCATTCTCTCTTTCACTATTTTTCAGGTTCATGCTTAGCTGACTCCTTTTGAAATATTTCTTCTCTCCTTTGGCATGGATTCAGGGATCTCCACTTTCTGAAAATCAAGGAACTAGAGCTACATTAGGTTCCCAACTTGTACATAGTGAAGCCAACTGACTCCACTGAAGTTAATGTCTCTCTTTTGGTTAATCATGTAATAAAAAGTCCTAAAGACAGATGTATCTTCTCTAACCTACATCAAAGTCATTATTACACATATTGAAGATTGCTTATTTATGCTAGGTATGTGAGAGGAGTAGGGGAAGAAAATTAAAATATTCTAATTTCATGCTATCCTTATCAGGTACAAAACTGCATTTTTCTTTAAAAAAATCACGGAGTAAATTTTATCTTTAAAAAAAAAATATAGAATCTTTTTCATTCAACTACAAGTAATGTAACCAGCATCCCAGGACATTCCTCCCTATGCTTTCTATTATATAAGTGAGGTGCATATGTTATTACCTCATAAAGTGGGGAGGGAAGGGTATTTAAGTTATGAAATATCTTAAGACAGTAGTATAACTTATGTGATACTATCCTGGGAAATATGCTTCATAAATACATAGACACTGTTTATTTACTATAATGAATCTTTATCCAGAAACATATTGTTAAGAACTTTTTATAGGCAAAGACAATCTTCCTATAAAACTACTAGTAGTCTACTTATGTGGAGTTTCAGTTATTTTGTTAACAAATAAATTAAACTGCATTGCCAAGCTTCTTTTTCTTTTACTTTGAACATCACTTCTTTGCTGTACCCACTCAGCAACAACAACAAAAACTTGAAAGTGCCACAGATTATATGTTTTAACTCCTTCCTTTCTGTATGAATTTCCTGTTGTTGCTGTAACAAAATTACTACAAACTTCGTGACTTAAACGAACATAAAGTTATTGTGTTAATGTTCTGTAATTAGAAGTCTGACATGAATTTCACAGGGAGAATATCAAGGTTTTATAAGGGCTGGTAAACTTAAAGACATACAATAAACCATCCAAAATAAGATACAAAGAGAAAACAAAATCTGAAGAAAAAAATAAAAAGTGGTGTGTGAGATGAAATCAAGCAGTCTACCTTAGATGTAACTGGAATCCCAGAAGGTAAGAAGAAAAGGGAGAGGGAGAGTGTGCTGACAAATATTTGAACAGCTAATGGCTGAAAATTTTCCAAATTTAGTATTAGAAATTCACAGGTATATGAAAGTGAGTGAACTCCAAGCAAAGAAACATAAAAATACACAAAGTCACTACATAATCAAGTTGCTGAAAATCATTGATAACAATAGAAATCTTAAACATAGCCAGAAAAAAAGTGTATAGAAAAGAAAAAAAATAACAGTAAAATTCTCATCAGAAAATATAAATGCCAGAAATAATAGAATAAGGGAAAAACAAAAAACAAAAAATTACCAACCTAGAATTATATACCCAGAAAAAATTAAGCCAAATTCAAAACTTTTTTCAGAACAATAAAAACTAACTTTATTAATTGACAGAAATTCAGTGCCAGAATGCCATATTAATATTTGACAAAATAGACTTCAATGCAATAACCTATTATTATGGAGAGTGGGTATATGATGATTAAATATTAAAAAAAAACAGGAATATAAGCAATGATAAACTTTTATAATAAAACTTAGCTTTTGTCACAGTGGAATGGTAGGAGAGTCAGATTGAAATGGGTATAAAAGAATGGAAGGACAGAAGTTAGGGACAGAAAGTGTAAACACTTTTCAAGAAGCTTGAAGATGAAAAGAATTTTTTTAAAGGTAGTATTTATAGTATGATTATAAGTAATGGCAAAAATACAGTGAGAGGAAAATTAATTGTGAAGGAATTAAATGGAGCAGGTGCTGAGACAGAATCATGTAGGAGAGAAGAGATATAAATAAAAGAGTTGCTTCTGGATGATCCATACATTTCATCTTTTTTGTTTGTTTCAAGTTTTTATTTAAATTCTAGTTAGTTACCATATAATGTAATATTGGTTTCAGGAGTAAAATTTAGTGATTCAACATTTACATATAATACCGAGTGCTCATCACAAGTGCCCTCCTTAATACCAACCACCTAGTTAGCCCAGCTCCAAACCCACTTCCACTCCAACAACCTTATCTATAGTTAAGAGTCTTTTGTGGTTTGCCTCTCTCTCTCTCTCTTTTTTTTTTTCTTTCCCCTATGTTCATCTGTTTTGCTTCGTAAATTCAGCATGAGTGAAATCATATGGTATTTGTCTTTCTCTGGCTGAATTATTTCACTTAGGATAAACCACTCTAGCTCCATCCATGTCACAGCAAATGGCAAGATTTCATTCTTTTTTGACAGCTGAGTAATATACCATTGTGTGCTCTGTGTGTGTGTGTGTGTGTGTGTACCACTTCTTTATCAGTTCATCAGTTGATGGACACTTGGGCTCTTTCCATAATTTGGTTATTGTTGATAATGCTGCTATAAACATCGGGGTGCATGTGCCCCTTCAAATCAATATTTTTGTATCTTTTGAGTAAATGCCTAGTAGTGCAATTGCTGGATCGTAGGGTAGTTCTATTTTAACTTTTTGAGGAACCTCCATACTGTTTTCCAGAGTGGCTGCACCAGTTTGCATTCCCTCTAACCCATACATTTCATCTTAATAAAAGGAAAGGTGGTTGAATTTATCGGACAGATTGTTATCATGTGGATAAATGTGGTGGTGAGAATCTGTGGTGGTTCTCTTCCTACAGCTTGTATCTTATAGTAAAGAGGAAGACAAATTCATTAGCTGACAGTGAAGATGGGGAGAAAAATCGGAAATTTAAGGACAGAGGAGATGATGTGAAATAATTGTTTAGAGACGGAAGTATAGCATGATTGCCAGACAACATTAATGCTCAGTTTATATTCACAGTCATAATTTAAAGTGAGGCTAATCAGTATCATCTTGTGTTTATGTCAAATCACAGTCATCTGGGCAGATGAAGAGTTGCAGTGGATGAATTTAATCAAGATTGCAGGTACTCCATGGTCACATCCACACTATATAGAACAAAGATACTCAGTGTCATTCCTCTTTCTGACTCAATTTTCTAGCTCACTTATTTGAGCCTGGAGTAAATGAAAATATATTTGAGACTAGCAAGTGCCTTCAGTATGGTAAAAGAAATAACTTGAGGGGCGCCTGGGTGGCTCAGTTGGTTAAGCGACTGCCTTCGGCTCAGGTCATGATCCTGGAGTCCCTGGATCGAGTCCCGCATCGGGCTCCCTGCTCGGCAGGGAGCCTGCTTCTGCCTCTGACCCTCCCCCCTCTCATGTGCTCTCTCTCTCTCATTCTCTCTGTCTCAAATAAATAAATAAAATCTTTAAAAAAAAAAAAAAAAGAAAGAACTTGGAAGCAATAGAAAAGTATTTCTTTGTGAGCTAAGCCTCATACTTTCTGTCACTTATTCAAGATCCACTGGGCTGAAAGTAACAGAAACTGATTACTATGGAAAATTGAGAAAATAATATAGTATTCCAAAAGCAGTATACAGCTCTTAGTTATATATATATTTTCTGACAAAGTGAAAGTGTTTAAAACAAATAGAAATTTCCCCTCAAGAGTTTATTGTGCTGCAGTGTAGTTTTATTAGGCAGATGGTGAGCAATAAATACAGCCATAGAATATGTTCTACAAAGTCAAAATACACTGCACTGCTTTGTCAATTTTCTTCCTATGGTCAAATAATTCATCATTGTTTATTCAAGTGATGAGAAATTGCATCAAAAAGTTATAGAAATACGGACTCTGAGAAACAAACTGAGAGTTCTAGAGGGGAGGGGGGTGGGGGGATGGGTTAGCCTGGTGATGGGTATTAAAGAGGGCACGTTCTGCATGGAGCACTGGGTGTTATGCACAAACAAGGAATCATGGAACACTACATCAAAAACTAATGATGTAATGTATGGCGATTAACATAACATAATAAAATAAAAGAAAAGAAAAAGAAATCTAAAACAACATAAAAAAAGTTATAGAAATAGATAACACAAACCTGTAACGTTCTTATTTTCTCTCCCTATCTCGTCTTACTAATTATTCAATTATTATTAAATTCCTTTTTTTCCTATTATGCTCATAATAAAAAAAAAAAAAACCCTCTGCTCTAAAACTTGTATTATGATCCTCTTCTAAATTTTTTAAATTTGAGCCCACCTCTGATGCTTGCAATTTAGCAGCATTGTATCCCTTCCAAAGACATACAAACAGTGGGTAGTTGCAACTCCTTTCTGCACAGGAGATATTGTTGCCATGGCAACAGTGGACAGCAGAGAACAACAGTACACCAGTACATTCCCTGCACCTTAATAAGTGGTTCTCTTTTATCTATTGCTGTCTTCACAGGCTATACAGAATTTAAAATCAGCAGGATGCTAAAATCTGCAATACCCATATGAGAGCATAAGAAAACGTCATTCTATTTTCCCTCAGCTCTTTATATATCCTCCACAATAAGTGATTTCAGTATGCAGATGACTCATCACTCTACAATATCATGATTTGCTAAAATAGAAGAGTGGTAAACAGAAAGCAATATAAACTGAGCAAATGCCTCCCTATTTTATGTTTAGCTTTTGCCGAGTACATGTGTGTTGGCATAGATCTCTTTCCCTGAAAATCATATGGATGGAGCCAAGGATCTGACTTCATCAGTTATTTCTTTTTTCCTTTTAGGCTCACTTTTTTTGTCCCCACCTGCATAACATAGGACTTCCAGCCCCCTCAGAGTCTCACTGTTATTCCTGGAGGTATCCATGAAGGAGTGTCACATGTACAAAACCACTTTTTTTCCCTTTCCACTACAACAGTATCAACAACAGTGACCCACACTCCAATACACTCAAAGTCTAATGCAGCCTGATTCTTAGACATGTTCTGTATGGCCTCATTTACTTGTTTCACCAGTGCACAAGGCCCTCCGAGGTTCCCCTGTCTCTGTTCTGCCTTATACCTTTGCCCTTATTCCTGTACATTTTCTCAGTAGTGAGCTACCTGTGGTTTTCAAATGTATCTTGCTGATCCCTCTCCGGAGAATGGTGTTCTTACGTTTGTATGCTTGGGATATTCTTTTGTCTGCTTTAAGAGATCACCCACCATCTCATCCAGGAGTCCTTCCCTGACCCACTGACCCCCTGACCTGTGAGGGGACACTCCCCTTTTAGACTCATTTTTTTTTAAAGATTTTATTTATTTGAGACAGAGAGAATGAGAGAGAGAGCGAGCACATGAGAGGGGGGAGGGTCAGAGGCAGAAGCAGACTCCCTGCCAAGCAGGGAGCCCGATGCGGGACTCGATCCAGGGACTCCAGGATCATGACCTGAGCCGAGGGCAGTCGCTTAACCAACTGAGCCACCCAGGTGCCCTAGACTCATTTTTAATGCGATTTCTACCTCTGTCAAAAATGGAACCACATTCCCTAAGGCAGGTGCTCAGTATCATTGTGCTTGATTACCTGATTGCCCTGGCTAGACCTCTACTCCAGGACAATTTTGAACAGAAATGATGAGAATGGACATCCACTTTTTGTTGCTAATCTTAGGGAAAAGCATCTAGTCTTTTCACCAAGTATGATGCTGTCTGTGGGTTTTCATAAATGCCCTTCATTGTGTTGATGAATTTCCTTTCTATTCCTAGTTTGCTCAGTGTTTTTTGTTTGTTTGGTTTTTGTTCAGTATTTTTATCACAAAAAGCTCTTGTTCGTCAAATCATCTACATCTATTCAGATTATCATGTGATTTTTTTTTTTTTTTTTTAGTGTACTGACATGATGTATTACATTGGTGGTGATTTAAAGATGTTAAACCAATGTCACATCCCTGGGATAAACCCCCATGTAGTCATACTGTATAATTCTATTTACATATCTATGTATATTTCTCAGTATATTATTGAGAATTTTTGTACCCTTATTAGTAAGAGCTATTGATCTGCAGTTTATTTCCTTGTGATATCTTAATCTGCTTTTGGTTTTAGGGAAATACTCCAATTCCATGCTTTGTTGCTAATGCGGTCAGTTCCTTTTGGAAGAGATTAGGAGCTATATGTTTTATGACCTGTGTCTTCCTCCAGATAAATCTTTGATTTAGGGCTCTGAATCTAGATCTGGGGACAACAGCAAGCCTCTCTCTGAGTGATATATTCACTTAAAAAACTGAGCACTTGGTGGGGGAGAGGCATTAGCCTGTGTTCTTCTTGGCATGGATCCACTCACTTGTAAACTTAAAAAAGTGGATTGGGTCCTCAGTATTCTCAGCATGCCATGCCCAATGTAGAATCTCCAGTCTGTGAATGGGAATGAGGCAGAAAAAGAGAGCCTTCACCTATCTCCAGGATATCTGGGGATTAGCCTCAACAATAGGTACCTGGGGGCAGGATGAGAAATCTGGGAGTCCCAGTCCTCCTGAATAAAGCACTCTGGCTGGGAACTGGGGGTGGGGGTGTGTGTGGAGAATCTCCTGTTCATGGCTGTAGCAATCTAGAGTGGAGTCTCCATCTCACCGAACCGTGTGCATTGAGGGAGGGAGTAGACCTCATTCAAATATCACAGATTCTTGCTTTTCTTACTGAATTTTTGTAGATATTTTGGGTAGATTTTTTATTCGCTATTTGACCTTCAGATTATTTCCAAAGGCTTTAAATGCTTTTTTGTTTGGGGTTTTTTGTTTGTTTGTTTTTATTTTGTTTTAATAATTTTTACCAGTTTCACTGGGGAATGGCTCACCAGAACTCCTCACATTGTCATTCTGGAAGTCCATTCGAAATTAGCAACAGAAGTTTAAACAAAACTATTCTAAATGGAATATAGTAATATCCCATTCTAAAAGAATTCTCAGTCAAAGAGATTTCACAACTGCAAATATAGGCTTTTTACAAAGAAATAAGAAAGGAATATAAATAATAAGAAGTGGCAAAATGGCATAGGGCAGTGAAGTAAGGTTTTCTACGATTAAATTCCTGTTTTGAAACTTACTTGTTCTGTAAAATTTGGTAAGTTAATTTAGCTCCCGAAACCTTAGTTTGTTAATTATAAACTATAATAATAATAATCCCTTGGTGATAGAAGTTTTATCTGGATTCATTGAGATAATAAAAGTCAAGCACTTAGTATGGTGTATGGCATAAATAAATGTTTTATAAATATTATTTATGAATACTTTTTACTAGAATACAAGCAAAGTTTTAGTTAAAGATAAATTTATAGAATTAAATATTAAGTAAATTATTACATTAAGAAAAAACACCAAACTGGTTCAACTCCAGAAGGATGAACACATCAGAAAAGCAAAATAATGAATGAAAACTTAATCTGAAATTAATCACCAGAATTTTTAAGTGTAGATAAATCTTCAAGGTGTGACAAATCTAATTAAAAAGATTGAGAATGAATACTAAAAATTATGAATGAAACAATGAAATCATTGACCATTGAATATATAAGGGACATTTCTGCTGAGGCATAATGCAAAACAGCTATTAGGAGTAGAAGTAAAAAATCGTTCATAGTTAGTAGCCAACAAGTCTTAACCCCTTACATCTGGGTATAGTGTATTGAGGCCTTTCATAACTTTATACCTAACTTGAGGAAAATGACCTGGAAAGGATTTTTAGAGAGTTATGTGCATTCTCTTGCTGGATGTTGCCTCTTCATCAAGAGAAAATTGTTTCATGAAGACAAAGACCACTGTCTGCTTTAGTCTGACAGATTGAGCAGAGGCTTGGCTGACTACTGCCTGGAAGATCCAAAGACAAAAATGAGAGACTAGCTGCCTGCTCTGCTGGTAAAGTCAATGAGATTGGCTAGATTGAGAGTAGCATATATTTCCTGAGTTTGCCAGGGCAAAGAATGAGTGTTGCTTGCCTGTGGACCAGATATGGAGCTATGCATCAAAGAGAACCAGTGTGTTGGAAAAGGCTGTCTGAATGGGACAAATATACATGATCAAAAAGGAGATGGAATTCTTGGACATCACCCGTGGCCTGAGAAGAAAGCAAGTAACTAGAAGAAAGAAATAAACTTACTCATGTCAAGGAAGCTGCAGTTGAGAGATCCCAGCAGTTGGGGAGAGATTTCCTCAAAAAACTCCTGAAGATATCCAGGAGAAAAAGTCTGGCTGCAAGCTTATCAGTTTCAAGGAATCTCAAGGTTAAAACTGTAAGCTTGCTAGTCAAAAAAGCAAATTTCCACTCACTTCATCTATTTTCCTTCCAAGCCTCAGTCCTGGCAGGGTCAGAAACTAAGGTTAAATGGATCAGAACCAGATAGAGATCTGAATAAAGTTGACTCCTGGATTGTAAAATATTTACTAACTATGCATAGTAGTTCTGAACAGGAAATAGGATGTAGAGAAGCTTAAAAATTGTGAGACTATTACAAGCAACTTTATGCCCTCATAATTGTCATTCATTTTAGATAATCAGGTTATTTGTTTAAGAAAATAGTCATTCATAAATATTTTGATTTAACTGTTAAATAAGCAAATAAACTTTAGTGAGGTAGTTCCATATCAAAGAAATATATCAATTAATTTAAAATGTAGCCAATAATTATAACTATTTTAAAAATAATTAAACCACTATTTAAAACATGACCAAAAAAAAAAAAAAAAAGCTTTAAACAAAACAAAACAAAACAAAAATCCTAAGCAGAACATATAGGAATAAAACCACAGAATTCATTTTCAGATGAAAGAGAAAAGCTGAATAGAATGAAGATTTAAAGAGCATGTTCTTGATGGAAAAAGAAAATAATATAATGTGGTTTTTTTTTCATTCTCCATGTATAATTACCCCTAGAAGGGTAATTATAATCAACATCCTAAAGGGATTATTCTACCTGACAAATTATTCCACTTAATTTGGAATTTAAAAAGTGCATAGAAAAAGTCAATAAAATATTTTAAATTTGTCTAATGGGATAACTTAAAGTAAAAATTAAAAATCATTTTATAAATGTATAATAAGCAAAAGAGGATTCTTTTAATGTGAATAAACATATAATGTGACAGAATAGAAAATCCAGAGATACAGAAAGTCATATATATTTAGTATATAATGAAAAGATAATATTGCCAGTGGAATTATTTGGCAAATTCTTCTAGGGTAACTTGTTAAATGGTGTATTCAGAAAAATAATATAGATAAGATAAAAACTAAAAACAGAAACTAATATCATATAAAATGATAAACTAAATTCCAAAAAGAATGTAAAAATGAGACAGAAAGTAAAGACAGGTATACATTTTTTTGATTTTAGGGTATGGAAGCACATTTTTGCCATAAAAACTATGAAAGAAACAATGAAGGAAAAATTCACAAAATTGACCATGGTCAATTTTTTTAAATTCTTCAATTTAAAAATGCTGCATGATAAAGCAAGCTACCATGAATAATATCAAGACAAGTAAAGTTAAGAAAAAAATGTACATTTTTGTAGCATATATAATAAACAACAGATTTATAACATTAATATTCAAAGAAATCTAATAAAACTAAAAGAAAACAAAAATGACCTAAAGTTAAGGACATGTGTTGTTCAGAATACAATGTACAACATGAAAGGATGTTCAGCCTCATCAGTCATAAAAATACTTCATTGGTATTGGAGCAAGCAAGCTAGTTGTTACAATAGACAAACAAATCTCAGGAGTTTAACAGAATGAAAAGTATATATTTTATCTCACTAAATAGTCTATGTTGTTTATTAGTTTCCCATGACAAAGTAACAGACTGGGTAGCTGAAATATCAAAAGTGTATATTCTTATAATTCTGGAGGCTAAAAGCCCACAATCAAGATGTTGGCATGGTTGGTTTCTTCTGAGGTCTCTCTCCTTGGCTTGTAGATGGTCTTCTTCTCCCTGTGTCTTCACATGTTCTACTCTCTGTATGTGCCCATGCCTTAATCTTCTCTTCTTATAAAAACACCAATAATGTTGGATTAGAGCCTACCTTAACAACCTAATTTTAACTTAATGACTTCCCTAAAGGCCAAATCTCCAAATACAGTATATTAGGGGTTAGGGATTCAACATATGAATTTGGGAAGGACACACTTCAGCCTCTAACATGTGGGTTGGAAGTTCTTTCTCCATCTTGTAGCTAAACCACCTGGACTATATGGCCTTCAAGTATAACATGGAGGCACTTAACATGGCCTCTGCCTCATGCTGTTAGGTGGTATTCATTTCAGGAAATCAACTTAAAGAAATAATCAGAGACCAATCCCTTGCAAATAAACACAGGAGTATTTAGTATAAAATCATAGCATTTAAACTTTGTAAATGGCTTATTTAAGGGGAAGGAGTAGTTAATTATATCAAATTTGATCACTATGCAACAATCTGAATTCCTATTCTAAAAGAATATATTATAAGAAGTGGAAATGTTCATGCTATAATAGACAAGAAATAAAAACAGGACAATTTTATGATGTATTAGATGGCGATATGATTTTTTAAGGAATTATCTGAATCATACAGATAAGAATAGAAAATAGATATTACCATTTTAACAATGGTTGACTATGAGTAGTGAATATTTCAAGGGGCTTTACATTATTCTTTATAAACTTCTATTCTTAACAGTTTTTCCTTGCTGAGATCTTAATAGCTGGAAATGAGAAAAATCTATTCTAAAACTAGGAGCGTCTTTAAAACAACATTATTAAGGTGTAACTTGCTTATGATAAAATTCATCCTTTTCAAGTGTACAAATAATAATTGTTTAGTAAATTTGCCAAATTGTGCCATCATCACCCAATTCAGATTTAGAGCATTCTCATTACCTAATAAGAGCCTTCAGACCCATTCACAATCAATCCTCATACCCATTTCTAGTCCAAGGCAACCCCTGATGCATTTTCTGTCTCTTCCAGATATTTCATATAATTAGAATCATACAATATGTAGATTTATGTGTCTGAGTTCCTCAATTTAGCATAATCTGTTCACCTGTGATGACAAACTCATCAGTTTGATTGGGAGAAGGGAAAATTGGGGGTTTGCAAAAAGGCAAAGCAAAACTTCTGCTCTGAAGAGCTTAATAGGGCCACATTAACAAATACAATGTTGTTCCTATTGTTACAGAGTATGTTTCTGAAGATTATGTTTCATTTTAGAGAAAGTATTTGTTTGGTGTTTTTTGTTTTGTTCCCATGGAAAGAATTGATATGATTAAAGATAATAAGTTATAACATGAATATCTGTCCCTAGATTGTCTCAAATTATGTCTTCCAATTCCCTTACACTATCTATATTCAGATAATTTAAGAATTACATGTATGGTGAGAAGTTTAGCATTTTACTCAATACCCACAGCTCATCTGGGGAAAGCAGGCTTAATTTTCTTGTTATCTTTGGATTTATACATTTCTCTCTTTGGACATTACCCCAAAGTCCTTACTCTTCAAGTTAAAATGGGCTGTTAAAGGTGAAGTAGTTTTAATTTGGGAGATGGGGTTGGGGGCAGTGGGTTACACCTCTATGAATCATAGCCAAAAGCTAAATGTTGGGGTTAAAACATCCAAATTTTTAAAATTCATTAGTCATTACTTCCTCCAGGGAATCTTCTTTTGGGGATCATGACTTCAACCATGTTAACGGAGCCATTTTATTTCAATGAACTCCTTTCATCTCTACTTCTCTTAAGACTTTATTTTCTTATGCTAAGAAAAACATGATACATACTAAGTGCTGAATATATACTAGCATTTGTTGTGGGTTTTTGGTGTTGTTACTGCTTGCTGTCATGACTTGTTAAACATTATATGTTACTAAGCAAAGAGAATTTTTAAGTCTTATAATTCTGATATCAACATCCTAAATTACTTCTTTCCCTCTCTCTGTCTCTTTCTCTTAATCTCCCTCACATGCATGCACAAGCCTGATAGTAACTTAGACCAACTAATATATATATATATTAAATCTCTATTCAGAATTTTTATAATAAAAATGAATTATTTTTAGAATCAGAAAACTGTTCACCTAATTGTGCCAAATGAAAATACTATAGAATAAAGCTTTATGAAATTAAGTCATCAATTTAAACATCTGTAGGAAAAAAAAATGACATGAATTCCTCCTTTCTCTTCAGGTTAGTTATTCTCAAGTCAGTTCCCACTCTGAATGGGGTAAGCACAAAATATCTCTAGCTACTTTTTTGCTGGTTGCAGTCTTGAGGTCAGAACAATATCATCTTGTAGACTAATTACCTCTGGTCCCATGAAATTAGGTTGAGGCCCTGAGGACTCCTCCCCCCAACATTCTTGTTCTAAATTTTTGCTGAACCCTTTCTTCTTTTCCCAAGAACTATTGGTGTTCATTCTTGACCTTATTTCTTAGATTTAAAAAAAGTGTAGCAAGTTTTACAACATGCAAATAAAAGGGATGTTTCAGAATTAATGTATGCAACAAAAGGTATTAAAACTATTTTATCTTAATTTTTGAATGAAGTTATCCAGTGTAAAAAAAATCAAAGCAAAAAGTAAATCAAAAAGACCATTTATTAAGGTGGGGAAATAGTAATATTTTTTATTTGATGCTGAAGTATAAGTACAGATTAACCAAGAACCACACAGATTTGAGTTAAGATATATAAGAGTCATAAAATCTTTATTTTTACCAAAGATTTCAGACTTATTTTTTCTGATTTCAGATGAAATTTTACTTGTTGTAAGAGTAAAAACAGCACAGATGCTTATGATATATCTGTTTTTGTTATATTCAGAAATTTTACTTCTATAGCAAATATTAATCTAATATTAATTTATAACATTATTGAACATATGTGCAATATTGATCACAATATTTTGTGTATCTTTTTATGATTCCATATTTAATTAAAACACTGTTAAAGTCAAATTACCCCAAATCTGGCTTTTTACATTTGAGACCATATTCTATGCCATATGGGGAGTTTGGCAATTCCCATTTTCAAGGAGAAAATTTAACCTTATAATATATAAATTAGGCATTTCATTTTCTTTGAGATATTTCTCCCCAAAAGCTTACCAGTACAATTTAAAGAACCTAATGTTATAGAAGTCAGTTTATGTTATTTAAGACTTTTATATATTTTAGAGAATGCATATAAAAGCTCTTTTGGAAATAAATAATTATAAAATACCCTTTCAAACGTGTGAGTGATGGGTAAAATAATGAATAAGTCACCTGAGATATTTCTTGTCTTTACAAATAGATTAATATTTCAAAGAAATTACAATTTATAATAGTTATTCTGAGAAGCTTTGACTTATATATAGGATAAGTTCATGCTAAGCTTTGAGCTGAAAGGCTTACTTGAACTTCAAAATGAAAATATTCTGCTCTTCCAAAGCAGCAGATTCATAGCCTCTCAACATCCTCAAGGACCTAAGAGATTTTCTTAGAGAAAACTTATTTATTGAATTCCCTTACATAGTTAAGTTTTAGGTGAATTTTTGATGGGATTCTTTCATTATTTTGAGCACAAATATATCTTTGTGTTATTTCTAACTACTTGGTGCTGCTCTCTGGAGTTACACAGAAGAACTATAACCCATGTGACAGTGTTTCAACAATTTGAAAGCAGCTATTGTTATATATGCCCTATATCATCTCTTCTTCAATATTTTTGTTATTCCTAATGTGTTATGTTTTCAGTGCCTTTTCAAATGCCATGATTACTCCCCTCCAGATAAGCTCCAATTTATTAATGAAGTCTTAGAATGAGGTTTCCAACAACAAATTGAATATTGCAGGAATAGTTACAAAATAGAACAGCATAAGGTTTCTTTTTTTCTGCATATTTTATTTCCTACTAAGGGATTGACTGTGATAATTCCATTTACTCTGTGGCAACAAAGAACAAATTACATGAACCTAAAAATCATCTGCACAGCAAAGGAAACCATCAACAAAATGAAAAGACAACCTACTGAATGGAAAAAATATGTGTAAATCATATATCTGTTAAGCGGTTAATATCCAAAATATATAGGGAATTCATAAAACTCAAGCAAAAACAAATCAAAATATTTCAAACAATCCAACAAAAAATGGACAGAAGCTCTAAATAGATATTTTTCTAAAGAAGACATAACAAATGGGGGGAGGACCAAGATGGCAGAAGAGTAGGAGACCTAAATTTCGTCTGGTCCCAGGAATTCAGCTACATAGGGATCAAACCATTCTGAAGACCTACAAACTCAACAGGAGATCAAAGAAAAGAATAGCAGCACTTCTATGGACAGAAAAGCAACAACTTTCTGGAAGGTAGGATATGTGGAGAAGTGAATTTGAGGTGATATTCGGGAAGATAGACCTCAGGAGAGGGAGCCTCGTCAGCAGCTACCAACAAGAGATAGAGCAGCAGAGCACAAAATTGGAACTTTTAGAAGTCTGCTTCTCTGAGGGACGTCACTCCAGTGGCTAAGTGGGGGGTGGAACCCTCATGGGGACAGTGTGGTCTCAGGACGCTCGGGGTCACAGAAAGACCAGGGGTGCCTGAGTGTGGCAGAGCTCCCAGGTATCAGAGCAGGGAAGCCGGCTGCAGAGATGGAGCCAAGGAGTGGGCTCTCAGCTCGGGGTTGCCATAAACCGTGATCCATGGCACAGTCAGGCCACTGCTCTTCCAGCAGGGACCCAACAAGTGGCAGATCTGGGGAGACTCCCCTTCATCCCCCGGGAAACGTGGTGCGAGAGTGCACCACAGGGATCTGCTGGGTTTGGAGACTCCACACGGGGTCTTGGGCCAGAGATAGAAACACTCGGTCACAGGCTGGGTGAGCACGGAGTACGGCCAGAGACTGGGGAGATGGGAGTGACTGACTGTTTTTCTCTGGGGGTGCACTGAAGAGTGGGGCCCCAAGTTCTCGGCTTCTCTGGGGCGGAGATTGGGAGGCCTCCATTTCACGCTTGTCCTCCAAAGCTGTACATAAAGCTTGCAGGGAAAAAAAGCTCCCAAGAGCAAACCTGAGCAGATTACTTAGCCCGGACCAGCAAGGGCAGGGCAATTCCACCTCTGGCAAAGACATTTGAGAACCATGGCAACAGGCCCTCCCCCAAATAATCTGTGAGAACAGCCAGCCAAGACCAAGTTTACCAATCAATGAGAATGGCAGAACTCCAGCACTAGGGAACTACTACACATAGAATTCATTACTTTGTCTCCCTGATTCTTTAGTCTTTCAAAGTTAATTTTTTTAATTTTCTTTTTCTTTTTCTTTTTGGAATTTTTCTTTTTCCCTTTTTCAACCAACATCTTCTCATCCCTTTTTTAAAAAATCTTTTTTATTTTTTAATTTTTAAAGTCATATTATATCCCTTCATAGTAGTTAACCTTATTTTTGGTATATATATATAAGTTGTTCTTGCTTTAAAATTTGGGGATACAGTTTCATCAAACAGACTAAAATATACCCTAAATCTGTACTGTATGATTATGTTCTAGTCTTCTGCCTGATCACATTCTCTCCACCCCTTTTTGTAAATCCTCTTCTTTCTTTTTTCAAACAACTTCTTACCAATTTCTTTTATAAAATCTTTTAATATTTTCATCTTTACAGTTGTATTCCATCCCTTCATTGCATTTACCCTTATTTTTGTACATGTATAAGTTTTTCTTTCTTTAAAATTTTGGGAGGCACTTTAGCAGACCAAAATACGTCCAAAATCTAGTGTGTGGCACTGATGTATACACCAGCCTGATCATACTTGATCATATTCTGGTTGTTGGGGTTTTTTTTAATCTTTTTCTTTTTTTTTTTTTTTTTCCTTTTTCTTTCTTTCCCTTTCTTTTCCCCTGGTTTCAGGTCTCTTCTGATTTGTTTAGTGTATATTTTCCTGGGGTCATTGTTACCCTGTTACCATTTTATTCTCTCATTCATCTATTCTCCTCTGGACAAAATGACAAGATGGAAAAATCACCTCAAAAAAAAAGAAGAAGAGGCAGTACCAACTGACAGGGACCTAATCAATATGGACATTAGTAAGATGTCAGAACTAGAGTTCAGAATGACGATTTTAAAGATACTAGTTGGAGTTAAAAAAAGCATGGAAGATTTTAGAGAAATCCTTTCTGGAGAAATTAAAGAACTAGAATTTAACCAAGTCAAAATCAAAAAGGCTATTAATGAGGTACAATCAAAAATGGAGGCTCTAACTGCTAGGATAAATGAGGCAGAAGAGAGAATTACTGATACAGAAGACCAATTGATGGAAAACAAAGAAGCTGAGAAAAAGATAAACAACTACTGGATCACGAGGGCAGAATTCGAGAGATAAGTGATACCATAAGATGAAACAACATTAGAATAATTGGGATCCCAGAAGAAGAAGGAAGAGAGAGAGGGGCAGAATGTATATTGGAGCAAATTATAGCAGAGAAATTCCCTAATTTGGGGAAGGAAATAGGCATCAAAATCCAGGAGGCACAGAGAACTCCCCTCAAAATCAATAAAAATAGGCCAAAACCCCGACATCTAATAGTAAAACTTATGAGTCTCCTAGACAAAGAGAAAATCCTGAAAGCAGCTCAGGACAAGAGATCTGTAACCTACAACGGTTACAGATTGGCAACAAACTTATCCACAGAGACCTGGCAGGCCAGAAAGGACTGGCATGATATATTCAGAGCACTAAATGAGAAAAATATGCAGCCAAGAATACTATATCCAGCTAGGCTGTCATTGAAAATTGAAGGAGAGATAAAAAGCTTCCAGGACAAACAAAAACTAAAGGAATTTGCAAACACAAAACCAGCCCTACAAGAAACATTGAAAGGGGTCCTCTAAGCAAAGAGAGAGCCTAAACGTAACATAGACTGGAAAGGAACACAGACAACATACAGTAACAGTCACCTTACAGGCAATACAGTGGCACTAAATTCATATCTTTCAATAGTTACCTTGAATGTAATGGGCTAAATGCCCCAATCAAAAGACACAGGTTATCAGATTGGATAAAAAAAAAAAAAAAGACCCATTGATATGCTGCCTGCAAGAGACTGATTTTAGACCCAAAGACACCCCCAGATTGAAAGTGAGGGGGTGGAAAACCATTTACCATGCTAATGGACACCAAAAGAAAGCTGAGGTGGCAATCTTTATACCAGACAAATTAGATTTTAAACCAAAGACTGTACTAAGAGATGAGGAAGGACACTATATCCTACTTAAAGGGTCTATCCAACAAGAAGATCTAATAATTATAAATATACCCCTAACATGCAAGCAGCCAATTAATAACAAAGGCAAAGAAACACATTGACAACAATACAATAATAGTGAGGGAGTTTAACACACCCCTCACTGAAATGGACAGATCATCTAAGCAAAAGATTAATAAGGAAATAAAGACTTTAAATGACACACTGGACCAAATGCACTTCACAGATATATTCAGAACATTCCATCCCAAAGCAATAGAATACACATTCTTCTCTAGTGCCCATGGAACATTCTCCAGAATAGATCACATCCTAGGTCACAAATCAGGTCTCAATTGGTACCAAAAGATTGGATCATTCCCTGCCTATTTTCAGACCACAATGCTTTGACACTAGAACACAATCACAAGAGGAAAGTCGGAAAGAACTCAAATACATGGAGGCTAAAGAGCATCCTACTAAAGAATGAATGGGTCAACCAGGAAATTAAAGAAGAATTAAAAAAATTCATGGAAGCCAATGAAAATGAAAACAAAACTGTTCAAAATCGTTGGGATGCAGCAAAGGCAGTCCTAAGAGGAAAGTATAAAGCAATACAAGCCTTTCTCAAGAAACAAGAAAGGTCTCAAATATACAACCTAACCCTACACCTAAAGGAGCTGCAGAAAGAACAGCAAAGAGCCTAAACCCAGCAGGAGAAGTGAAATAATAAAGATCAGAGCAGAAATCAATGAAAGAGAAACCAAAAGAACAGTAGAACAGATCAATGAACTAGGAGCTGGTTCTTTGAAAGAATTAACAAGACTAATAAAACCCTGGCCAGATTTATCAAAAAGAAAAATGACCCAAATCAACAAAATCATGAATGAAAGAGGAGAGATCACAACCAACACCAAAGAAATACAAACAATTATAAGATTGTATAATTGTAACAATTATAAAATACAAACAATTATATATTATGAGCAACTCTATGCCAGCAAATTAGATAACCTGGAAGAAATGGATGCATTCCTAGAGATGTATCAACTACCAAAACTGAACCAGGAAGAAATAGAAAACCTGAACAGACCTATAACCACTAAGGAAATTGAAGCAGTCATCAAAAATCTCCCAACAAACAAAAACCCAGGGTCAGATGGCTTCCCAGGTGAATTCTACCAAACATTTAAAGAAGAATTAATACCTATTCTTCTGAAACTGTTCCAAAAAATAGAAATGGAAGGAAAACTTCCAAACTCATTTTATGAGGCCACCATTACCTTGATCCCCAAACAAGACAAAGACCCCACCAAAAAGGAGAATTACAGACCAATAACCTTGATGAACATGGATGCAAAAATTCTAACCAAAATACTAGCCAATAGGACACAACAGTACATTAAAAGGATTATTCATCATGACCAAATGGGATTTATCCCTGGGCTGCAAGGTTTGTTCAACATTGCAAATCAATCAATGTGATACAATACATTAATAAAAGAAAGAACAAGGACCATATGATTCTCTCAATAGATGCAGGAAAAAAGCATTTGACAAAGTATAGCATCCTTTCTTGGTCAAAACTCTTCAGAGTATAGGCATAGAAGGTTCATACCTCAATATCTTAAAAGCCATCTATGAAAAACCCACAGTGAATATCATTCTCAATGGGGAAAAACTGAGAGCTTTCTCACTAAGATCAGGAACACTGTAGGGATGTCCACTATCACCACTGCTATTCAACATAGTACTAGAGGTCCTAGCCACAGCAATCAGACAACAAAAAGAAATAAAAGGCATCCAAATCAGCAAAGAAGAAGTCAAACTCTCACTCTTTGCAGATGATATGATACTTTATGTGGAAAACCCAAAAGACTACCCCAAAACTGCTAGAACTCATACAGGAATTCAGTTAAGTGGCAGGATAGAAAATCAATGCACAGAAATCAGTGGCATTCCTATACACCAAAACAAGACAGAAGAAAGAGAAATTAAGGAGTCGATCCCATTTACAATTGCACCCAAAACCATAAGAAACCTAGGAATAAATCTAACCAAAGAGGCAAAGGATCTGTGCTCAGAAAACTATAAAATACTCATGAAAGAAAATGAGGAAGACACAAAGAAATGGAAAAACATTCCATGCTCATGGATTGGAAGAACAAATATTGTGAAGATGTCAGTGCTACCTAGAGTAATCTACACATTCAATGCAATCCCCATCAAAATACCATCCACTTTTTTCAAAGGAAGGGAACAAATAATCCTAAAATTTGTATGGAACCAGAAAAGACCCTGAATAGCCAGAGGAATGTTGAAAAAGAAAAGCAAAGCTGGCAGCATCACAATTCCAGACTTCAAGCTCTATTACAAAGCTATCATCATCAAGACAGTATGGTACTAGCACAAAAACAGACACATAGATCAATAGAACAGAATAGAGAGCCCAGAAATGGACCCTCAACTCTATGTTCAACTCATCTTCAACAAAGCAGGAAAGAATGTCTAATGGACAAAAGACAGTCTCTTCAATAAATGGTGTTGGGAAAATTGGGCAGCCACATGCAGAAGAATGAAACGACCATTTCCTAACACCACACACAAAAATAGACTCCAAATGGCTGAAAGACCTCTATGTGAGACAGGAGTCCATCAAAATCCTAAAGTAGAACACAGTCAGCAACCTCTTCGACCTCAGCTGCAGCAACTTCTTCCTAGAAATATCACCAAAGGCAAGGGAAGGAAGGGCAAAATGAATTATTGGGACTTCATCAAGATAAAAAGCTTTTGCACAGCAAAAGAAACAGTCAACAAAACCAAAAGACAACCGACAGAACGGGAGAAGATATTTGCAAATGACTTATCAGATAAAGGGCTAGTACCCAAAATCTATAAAGGACTTCTTAAACTCAACACCCAAAGAACAAATGATCCAATCAAGAAATGGGCAGAAGACATGAACAGACATTTTTCCAAAGAAGATATCTAAATGGCCAACAGACACATGAAAAAGTGCTCAACATCGCTCGGCATCAGGGAAATCCAAATCAAAACCTCAATGAGATACCACCTCACACCAGTCAGAATGGCTAAAATTAACAAGTCAGGAAATGACAGATGTTGGCAGGGATGTGGAGAAAGGGGAACCCTCCTCCACTGTTGGTGGGAATGCAAGCTGGTGCAGCCACTCTGGAAAACAGTATGGAGGTTCCTTATAAAGTTGAAAATAAAGCTACCCTACAGCCCAGCAATTGCACTACTGAGTGTTTACCCCAAAGATACAAATGTTTGGATCTGAAGGGGCTACGTGGACCCCGATGTTTACAGCAGCAATGTCCACAATAGCCAAACTATGGAAAGAGCCAAGATGTCCATCGACAGTTGAATGGATAAAGAAGACATGAGATATATATATATATATAATGTAATATTATGCAGCCATCAAAAACAATGAAATCTTGCCATTTGCAATGACGTGGATGGAACTGAAGGGTATTATGCTGAGTGAAATAAGTCAATCAGAGAAAGACATGTATCATATAATCTTACTGATATGAGGAATTCTTAATCTCAGGAAACAAACTGACGGTTGCTGGTGTGGTGGGGGGTGGGAGGGATGGGGTCGCTGGGTGATAGACACTGGGGAAGGTATGTGCTACGGTGAGTGCTGTGAATTGTGTAAGACTGTTGAATCACAGACCTGTACCTCTGAAACAAATAATACATTATATGTTAAAAAAAAAAAAAAAAAAAGAAGATAGTAGGAAGGGTAAAATGAAGGGGGAGAATTAGAGGGCAAGACAAACCATGAGAGACTATGGACTCTGAGAAACAAACTGAGGGTTCTAGAGGGGAGGGGGGTGGGAGGATGGGTTAGTCTGGTGATGGGTATTAAAGAGGGCATGTATTGAATGGAGCACTGGGTGTTATAGGCAAAAATGCATCATGGAACACTACATCAAAAACTAATGATGTAATGTATGGTGATTAACATAACAATAAAATAAAATTTAAAAAAAGAAATATAAAATTACAAAAAAAAGAAGACATAACAAATGGATAACATCACAAATCATCAGAGAAATGCAAACCAAAACCTTAATGAGATATCACTTCATACCTGTTAGTACAGCTATTATTAAAATGACAAGAAATGACATGGCAAGGATGAGAAGAAAAGGGAAGCCTTGTGTACTGTTGGTAGGAATGTAAATTGATGTAACCACTATGAAAAACAGTATGGAAGTTCCTCAAAAAATTAAAACTAGAACTACTGTATTATCCAACAATTCCACTTCTGTATTTTTATCCAAAGAAAATTAAAACATTAACTTGAATAAATATATGCACCCCCTTGTTCATTGCAGCATTATTTACAATAGCCAAAATCTAGAAACAACATAGTGTTCATCAGTGGATGAATGGATAAAGAAAGTATGATACACACACACACACACACACACACACACAGAGGAATATTATGCAATCACTAAGAAAAAAAAAAAAGAATGAAACCTACCATTTGCAACAACATGGATGGACCTCAGGGGCATTATGTTTCATGAAATAAGCCAGACAGAAAAAGACAAATGCCATATTATCTCACTTACATGAAGAGTCTAAAATTAAAAAAAAAAAAAAAAGTTAAAGACAAGCTCATAGATACGGAGAATAGATTAGTGGTTGTCAGAGGTGGAGGTTGGTGAGGTGGATGAAATGGGTGAAAGGAGTCAAATGTTACAAACTTCCAGTTATAAAGTAAGAAAGTTCTGGGAATGTAATGTGCTGCATGGTGACTACAGTTAATAATACTGCATTGCATATTTCAAAGTTGCTAAGAGATATCTTAAAAGTTCTCACCACAAGAAAAATGTGTAATTATGTATGGTGACAGATGTTAACTAGACTTATTTTGGCGATTACTTCATAATGTATACAGAGAGCAAATCACTATGTTATTGATTTGAAAAAATATAATGTTGTTTGTCAATTATACCTCAGTTAAGAAGAAAGAATTGACTGATAATTTCATTTACTCTTACTGTGGCAAGACTAACTCACAATAATCCCAAATGTAGAATGCGGGGTGTGGTTGAAAATCACTGAAGAATCATTATAGAGGAGATGAATCTGGTTTGCTGATGAATGAAAGTAATGAGTGACACCTGAAATTATATTAAAAAATTACTTTTAATATTTCATAATTGTGCTTTGGAATATTTTTATTTCTAGGAATAATCTTTTGATGAGCTCCTTATTTTAAACTATAAATAATGTTTTGCAGTAGAATCGAATGGCATTGAGAAAACCTGCTTTGCACAATTTTTTTTCTAAGCATAACTTTATTTTTATTAATTTCACACCTAGAAAAGAAAGGATTATTTTATGTAAGGAAATATAAAAAGTTATTCTTTTTCTAAGATTTTATTTATTTGAGAAAGAGAGAGAGCATGAGAGCGGTAGAGGGAGAGAATCCTCAGGCAGACTTCCCCTGAGTGCAGAGCCTGGCTCCAGGACAGATCTAACGACGCGTGAGATCATGACCTGAGTCATACCCGAGAGTTAGAGGCTCGACTAAATGAGCCACTCAAGCACCCCTTTATAAAAGCTTATTCTGATAAAATTTTTGTGCTTTGTAGGATCCAATTCTTAAGAATGAGTTAAACATGGGGAGCTTGGGTGACTCAGTTGGTTGAGCATCTGACTCTTGATTTTGGCTCAGGTCATGATCTCAGGGTCCTGGGATCCAGCCCTGCATCTAGCTCCATGCTCAGTGGGGAGTCTGCTTGATGACTGTCTCTCTTTCCCTCTGCCCCTCCCCCTACTCATGCTATCTCTCTCTTTCCATCTCTCTCTCTCTCTAAAATAAATAAATATTTAAAAAAAGAATGGGTCAAACAGCATATTCTAATTCATGATATAAAAAATATATCAAACCACAAAATTTCCATTTTTAGTGAATAATTTCTGTGAAACATACCACTTAATAATGGGTATTAATTTTCAAACATTTGATTTCTTATTGATTTTTAAAAATTTTTAATTATTTATATATAGATGATACACAATAGACTTTAAATCTGATGTAACATAAATAGTAGTCATAAATATAGATGCCATGTATGACTATTTTTCTGTTTTAAAATTTGTTGAAGAAAAATATTCTTAATAGAAGGTTCAATGAATTTAAAATTTATCAAATATAAAATGCAAGTTTGATTACATTTTTATTTAAAATTTTGAAATAAAACTATATTTAAAATTCTATCTTCAGAAAAATATAAATGACATAATATTAAAGACAGGTATGTCTAAGAAAATGATTATGTAAATATCAAATCAATTGTTCTTTTGTTATTGCTTTTAAGAAAGAGATAATCAACTGAATGAAGGATTTTTTTTCCAGGTTGAATATAGACAGATATAGTTAATTATTTATTTTTTGGAAATAATTTTAATTCTGAAGATGGGGTTTGAATAGAATGATTTTATAAGCCCACAGCATAATAAAATCAATTTTGGACAATTTAAAATATATTTTAATTATACATTCTTAATTATTTTATAACCTTTTATACTCTTACCAATCTCCATATTTAGTTGGTAAATTATACTGTCACTCTATCTGTAGAGCAAATATTGTATTTAACTTCTACTTTTATTCTAATCTTTAAAAAGAAATAGCGTTACAGTAAGTTCAAACAAACCTGTGATACTGGTTTGCTTGTTGTTTTCTCTCTTGGCTACTGTCCAACTCACATGCAGCAATGCAAATAGTAAATATCCATCAATTCAATAGCACAGTTAAACACATAAAATAAACCACTAGGCATGTAGCAGCCTTTTTGTTCATTGATAGAGCACTAAATACATATTAATTAAGGCCTTGGGAAAATTTCGATTGAAATGATGAAGACAAAAAGACATGATAAATACCACTGTATTAACTTGAAAATGATATATGTTTATTTTAAGGTTATTGTAATGTTTGTGTATTCCTATTGCTAAATATATTATTGAAGATTACAGAATATTAAAAAAAAAAAAAAAGCTGGTTTAAAGTAAACAGATTTTACATTGACAATTAAAGGCCCTGGTAACCTGTGTGTAAGACAAGTCTGGTGCATTAGCCTGAGTAATCGTTCAGAGCAACCCTACTCAGCAGCCTGTGAACACTTCCTAGATTTGACCGGCAAACTAACCCCAGGTTTTAATGTAGTCATTTAAATGTTTTTTCTTTGAAACATTTTTTTATATAATTTTAGGCATCTTGTTTTTCTCTTTGAGTAATACATTGAGGAAATTCATTCCACTCAACTAATTTAGTGTAATTCATTTTCTTAGCATTTCATTGTATTTCATGGTGTGGAGCTGCCAAGGTTTACACATCCAGGGCCTTCCTGCTGTACATTCACACGTTACCAGCTTTCAGCTGCTACTATGAACAATGCTACAATAAAGCTGCTTTCACCTATGTGCCTACTTGCTTGAGTTTTTATTTCTAGGAGATGGAATCCAGGAATTAAATTGCTGGGTTGAAGGACATATGACTTTTCTATTTCATTTTAATTGAATTTGCCAGATTTTCAAAAAGCACAAAACACATTCATATTACCATCTTGTGATATAGAAAAGTATTTTTCCGCCAAAACCCACTATCAGTTGGAGTTTCTTAAACTTTTTCAATATCAAGAGCATACCGTATTCCATTTTTACTTTAGTTTAAATTTTTTAATACTGAGTTTGATAGTATTTCATATATAAAAACATTTGGCAATCCAGTTTGATCCTTTACTATTTCTCTATTCACAGCCTTGGCACAATTTTCATGCACTTTGTTTTTTGTTTTTTTGTTTTTATGGAGAGTTGCAAAAGCTTTGAAAAATAACAGATTTTAGTACTTAGTACTTTGTCTTCCCCATTACAAATACATTTTTCACAGTATATCATTTCCTATTCACTTTATCTTTTTCTGGAAGATTTAAATTACACATTTAATATATATAGTCAGATAAAAACATATTCATATATATAAATAATACATACATATTTTCTATATAATTTGTATTTCCAGATATATGTCTATATAAAATATATATGATATAAATTTTTAATTACTAGACTTCTATTCTAGTCCCCTAAGTTATATAAGTAGTCTCCTAGATTTTACTTCAATTTTCTAATTTTACTTTCATACTTAGTTATGTAATTGATAAGGACTTTATATGGTATATATAGAAAGTAAGTGCCTACTTACTTTATAGAAAGTAAGTGCTTACTTTCATTTTGCACCAGAGAACCACAAAAGCTATCATGATTCATTAAATACTCCATCCATTTCTTTCTGATTTGAACTCCCATTTGTCTCATGAATTCTCATATCCATAGGGATCAATTTCTTAAGGTTTTTTTTTTTCTGCACCATTGATTGATTAGTACATTTTCATTAAAAAATAGATTTTGATTTCACCATGCAGTGTGTTTTCATTTTGTCTATTTCTGAACATTTATTCTTCCAAATAAATTTCTGAATAATTTTATATAATTGGAAGATAAACTCTATTAGATTTTAATTAAAATGGAATGAAGCTTAAATATTAATTTTAGAATAATTGACATTTCCATGATATAAGATCCTCCCATACAAAAATATGGAATGTCTTTTCATTTGTTTATGTCATGTTTTAAGTATTCAATAGAATTTTACACTTTTTTATGTAAGTCCTGAGCCTTTTATTACTAAATGTAGTATTAAATGCTTAAACATTTTAATTGACTTACTAGGTGGAGTGCAGTTTCTTTTTCCATTTCTGTTGTTTTTTGTGTCATACTAGAAAATTGTATATTTATTTTATATTCAGTACCTTCCAAATTCTCTCATTCTAATGTATTTTTAATAAATTCTCTTGGGCTTTCAATATTTTACAGTATTTCTTATTATCTCATTATTGTCTTTCTGTGTTTATTAAAAATTCAAAGACAATGTTTAAAATCATGGTAATAATTCTGTATAGCTCCTGTTGGAACTGTTTTTTTTTTTTTTTTTGGTTCTGCCTTCTTTGAAGTTTATATATTAATTATATACTTGTTTCATAATAATAATTAAGCAAGTGCTTTCATTTTCAATTATCTGGAGTAACAGAATTTTGAAAAATCTCATCTTTGGAAGTTTGGTACAGTTTCCTTGTGAAAACTTCTGAGTCTGGTGCTTTTAGTGGAGGTATATCCTTGACAATTTTCTATATTTATGGTAAGGAAATAAGTTTATTTAAGCTTTATACCTCTGGTAGAATTGGGATTAGCAATGGTAGCAATCTTTATGTAATATCTATTTTTTTCTAGGTTTTTTTTTCTTGCACAGATGTGCAAATTGACGTTAGATAATATCATTTTAAAAATATTTTACATTTCCAATATCATTCCCTTTGTCACTTGTTATTTTCCATTTTTGTGATTTCTCCTGTTTTTCTTTTTTTTTCTGTTTTTCTTAATCTAAATTTGTGATCATCTTTTCTGTAAATTCTTTTAAGAAAGCCATACGTTAAGCTGTTATAAAGTTCTACTCTTTTTCTATTTTCTACCAAATTAATTTTTGTGTTTATTATTTCCTTACCATACTTTTTAATTTTTATTTTGCTCTTCTTTTTCTAGTTTTTGAACTGGGCATTTAATTCACTTATTTTAATTTTTTCATCTTATTGGTAAAGTTGTTTAATGATATAAATTTTTCTCAGGTAAATGCTTTAAATGCACCCCACAGGAGTTCAGACATATGATATTACCATCAACATATTTTAGAAATTCTGCAATTTCTAAATTGTGCAAATTTCATGACACATATTGGCGAGGATGCAGAGAAAGGGGAACCCTCCTACACTGTTGGTGGGAATGCAAGCTGGTGCAGCCACTCTGGAAAACAGTATGGAAGTTCCTCAAAAAGTTGAAAATAGAGCTACCATATGACCCAGGAATTGCACTACTGAGTATTTACCCCAAAGATACAAAGGTAGTGATCTGAAGGGGTGTGTGCACCCCGATGTTTATAGCAGCAATGTCGACAATAGCCAAACTATGGAAAGAGCCAAGATGTCTACCGACAGAAGAATGGATAAAGAAGATGTGGTGTGTATATATATATATATATATATATATATATATATATATATATATATATATATATATTATTATGCAGCCATCAAAAAAAATGAAATCTTGCCATTTGCAATGACATGAATGGAACTAGAGGGTATTATGCTAAGCGAAATAAGTCAATCAGAGAAATACAAGTATCATATGATCTCACTGATATGAGGGATTCTTAATCTCAGGAGACAAACTGAGGGTTGCTGGAGTGGTGGGGGTGGGAGGGATGGGGTGGCTGGGTGATAGACATTGGGGAGGGTATGTGCTATGGTGAGCACTGTGAATTGTGTAAGACTGATGAATCACAGACCTGTACCTCTGAAACAAATAATACATTATATGTTTAAAAAAAAAAAGAAGATAATAGGAAGGGAAAAATGAAGGGGGGGGGAATCGGAGGGGGAGATGAACCATGAGAAACTATAGACTCTGAGAAACAAACTGAGGGTTCTAGAGGGGAGGGTCATGGGGGGATGGGTTAGCCTTGTAATGGGTATTAAGGAGGGCACATACTAAATGGAGCACTGGGTGTTATACTCAAACAATGAATCATGGAACACTACATCAAAAACTAATGATGTAATGTATGGTGACTAACACAACATAATAAAATAAAATAAAATAAATTCTGCAATTTCAGTTTATTTTAAACATGTCACCTATCTTGCTTAATGAAAGTTTTAAATATTCAAGTGATGGAGGTTTTTTTCTTGTTGTTTTTTATTTTGTTTGAATAATAGTGTGTGTGTGTGTGTGTGCGTGTGTGTGTGTTTAGCTATAGAAAGCAGGCAAAATGGGCACCTAGTTAAGCAATTGTCTTCAGCTCAGGTCATGATCCCAGGGTCCTGAGATAGATAAATAAAACCTTAAAAAAAGAGAGAGAGATTCTTGAAAGCAGGCAAAATGTAGAAAGCAAATAATTTAAAGAAAAATAAAATTTCAAAACCTGGCTTTATTATTCATTCTTTTTTTTAAAAGATTTTATTTATTTATTTGACAGAGAGAGAGAGAGCTAGAACAAGCAGGGGGAGTGGCAAGCAGAGGGAGAGGCAGGCTCCCTGCCCAGTGGAAGTTTGATGTGGGGCTCGATCCCAGGACACTGGGATCATGACCTGAACTGAAGGCAGAAGCCCAACAGACTGAGACACCCAGGCACCCCTTTATTATTCATTATAATTTACAATATATTGTTTAGAGAGCAAGCCAGTATTATTATTTCATAATAAATATTCTCTAATGTAATGCTAGTTCCTACCATTGCAAAGTATTTTGAATTAAATTCTCATAGCATAATAGATTTAATAAATACCCTTCTATAACAAAGAAATGCATTATACAATCCGAAGTCTCAAAATATAAATGTTACTGGATTTAATTTCTGCCAAGGCATCAAACTAAATTCTAGGATAAAATTTTCTGATATACCTAGAATAATTGAAAAATACAATTTTGTGGCCTACAGAGGCCAGAACTGTCAAGAAAATGCTCATTCATAGGGAAAAACCACACTTGCAAATAGCATTTGCCCTGTGGTATTACTGACATCTGATGGCCTAGAGCCTAAATTATAAAAGACCATATGCCAGCAAGAAGAGTTGGGTGAAAAATCTTACTAAAGATTTCTGCATTAAGTTCTAATATCTGAAGGGAACTCTCTTAATAATTAAAGTAGGGGGGGAGCTATTCTGCAGAGTGAAATAATTGGGGATAGTTGCCTTTTCCTTTTTGGCTCTTTGTAGAGTAAAAGATAAAACTATCCCTTCAGAATTTCTTTTTTTTTTCCTTTTTTCCCCTGCATATCAATATATCATACATCTTGAATATCATTCCATATCAGTACATAGCGATCTCCCTTATTTTTTTTTATTTTTTTATTGTTATGTTAATCCCCATACATTACATCATTAGTTTTAGATATAGTGTTCCATGATTCATTGTTTGTGCATAACACCCAGTGATCCATGCAGAACGTGCCCTCCTCAATACCCATCACCAGGCTAACCCATCCTCCCACCCCCCTCCCCTCTAGAACCCTCAGTTTGTTTTTCAGAGTCCATCGTCTCTCATGGTTCGTCTACCCCTCCGATTTCCCCCCCTTCATTCTTCCCCTCCTGCTATCTTCTTTTCTTTTTTTTTCTTAACATATATTGCATTATTTGTTTCAGAGGTACAGATCTGTGATTCAACAGTCTTGCACAATTCACAGTGCTTACCAGAGCACATACCCTCCCCAGTGTCTATCACCCAGTCACCCCCTCCCTCCACCCCACCCCCCACTCCAGCAACCCTCAGTTTGTTTCCTGAGATTAAGAATTCCTCCTATCAGTGAGGTCATATGATACATGTCTTTCTTTGTTTGACTTATTTCGCTCAGCATAATACCCTCCAGTTCCATCCACGTCATTGCAAATGGCAAGATCTCATTCCTTTTGATGGCTGCATAATATTCCATTGTATATATATATATACACCACATCTTCTTTATCCATTTCCCTTCAGAATTTCTTAACACAAACTTATATTGGCATGTGTTTGGGACTCTATTCACACCACTTGTATGTTTTGAAAAACCACATATCTCTCTGTCTTCCTATACTCTTGATATTCATTCATATATAGTCACATTTTTTAAATGTGTCTAAATCACCTAGACAGCATTATGTGATATGAATCACTACATTCATAGTTCTTGATACTGAATCCTCAGATGTATTTGAAAATGAACAAATATAATTCTGGTTGTCACAATTATGAATGTATGTGTGGCAGGAGGGGTGAATATGCCTTGGCCTTCATTGAGCCTGTACTAAGTATACTCAATAGCATGCAATGTACAGCAGAGATTCACACAAATGAACTATCCTGTCAATGGGACAATAACACCCATATTGCAGAGTTGAGCTCAACAAAATTCAATATCAACCAATATCATCTTGTGTTCATATATTCACTCACAAATCTTTTACCTTATTTTATATTCCAAGCATTTAATTACCCAATGAGGATAACAGAGGGAAAAAAAAAAATTCCCTTTTCTGAAGAGACTAAACATTTTTTAGAGTGAATGGAAAATGAAACAAATTAGTTTATAATTTTTTTCCTTTTGATAAGAATGATTGAGATGCAATTTTCTTCTCTTTAAAATTTTGCAGTCTGGGACGCCTGGGTGGCTCAGTCATTAAGCATCTGCCTTCAGCTCAGATCATGATCCCAGGGTCCTGGGATCGAGCCCCGCATCGGGCTCCCTGCTCAGCGGGAAGCCTGCTTCTCCCTCTCCCACTCCCCCTGCTTGTGTTCCTGCTCTCGCTGTCTCTCTCTCTTTCTGTCAAATAAATAAATAAAATCTTTAAAAAAAATAAATAAAAATAAAAATAAATAAAATTTTGCAGTCTTTTTGGTATGTGTATCAATGTATGTTAAGGTAATTAGTTATACCCCAAAAGATTATACATACATATCCTTTTTATTGCTTTATCCATCAATCCTAAATTCTGGACTCTCATCTAACAAAATAGCACACTTTTTTCCCTCCCACTCTGTTCAAAGAGATAAGTTTAGAGTACTTTCATTCTGTTAGTTTACCACCCAAAGAAGATGGGTTTTCTTTCCAGGTTGAGATATTAGGAGCATACCAAACAGTTTTTCGGGTGATAGACCATAGTGGTCTAAAAACAAAACAACATCAAAGTGATTGTTTTTTCTTAGAGACAAATACCACATCCTACAGGAATATAAAATAGTATATACACACAATAAATACCTTTTTTAACAACTCATTTGTGCCACACAGAATTCTTAAGATGGCACCTAGAGTCGTGTCCCTGGTATTCACGTCCTATATAATTCTCTTTCCTTGAGTGTTGATGGAATTGTATGGAATTTCATTTCTGTGATAGTTTAGGTTATATGGGAAAAAAATGAAGGGATTTTGCAAATATGATTAAGGCCACTAATCAATAATTTTAAACTAATGAAAAGGGATATAGCCGGGGTAGACCCCACATCAGATATGTACCTTATTTTTAATATTATTTTAATATTTTTAATAATTCAAGATCACTTAACATGAGATCTACCTACTTAACAAAATTTTAAGTGTACAATACATTTTTTTTGACTTTAGGTACAATGTTGTACAGGAGATCTGTAAAGCTTATTCACCTTGCTTAATTCAAATCAAGACAGACTCTTTTACTTATTTTTATAATTCATCAAGTGCTTAAAAAGGGAAAGAATGATGTCAAAAAAAGAGGGAAAGGATATTCCAGGTAGCTAGAAAAGGATGTGCAAAGACATGAGAACCTGAGAAATTAGATCATGTTTATTACATTTGGGAAAGTGTATTAATGGGTACAACTATAGCATATAGAATGATGTGGTGGAAAATAAAGTTGGAAAATATTAAAGGAAATCTTTGTGATATTCTCAGACAAGTCCATAATAAAAGAAATTGGACAATAAATAGAATGTGATATTATGTTGCTTATAGACAGATTGTTATATAATTAATTATAATATTGATTTAAAATCTTGATCATAATCAATTATTTCCATATAAGGTAATTGCTTTATCTGTGTTTGTTTTGGCATTTACTTTAAAAAGCCAAAGAGTCTGGAGAAATCAAGTCATTGGGCAGAATTTCTAGCAAGAATTAGCTAATCTCCATTCTCTCTCCATTGTTCCATGTAGAAAGCATTAAAGTATTCATGACCCCCACCAGTTATGGAACATATATGTTCGAAACTTTTCCTTATTGTGCTCCTTTTTAACATTCTTTTTAGAATTTGTAAAATTTCTGTACCAGTGGTCCTAAGACTCTCAGAAGCTTAGAGTTTTGACAGAAATGCTCTACACTGATACAATTAGTTGGATAAAATGTATTAGCACAACATTAAATACTTAAATTTAATACTTACAGTTGTGAATAAGTTGATAAATATGGACCTAACTATGACAAAGACTTTGACAAAATAGAGAAACAGGACAAACAAAATAAAAATAAAATGCATAGTATGTACTTAGTATATTTTATTGATCTCTCCATAGCATTCTATATTTTAAAGTTCATTTAATTCATTTATGTCTTTTTCATACATTGTTTCAATAAATCAAATATTTTATACTTCTTTTATCAGTCACTGTTCTGGCTACTGCAGATGCAGAAATAAGAAAGACACAATACCTACCTACCTGAGTCCTCAATTGCAGTTGAAAAGATATTTTTATAAAAATTACACTTTATAAAATGTCTCACAACCTGAGATCATGACCTGAGCCGAAATCAAGAGTCAGCCACCCAACCGAGTGACCCAGGGCCCCTGTGTGAGTTCAATATTTATTAAAAATCTACAGCTTTAGTAAATTATAGGTTGTTGTAGAAGGTGAAGAATCAACAAGCTAATTATTATCTTAGCACGGTCAGAGTTTTGGTTAAATAGACTACCTAAGTTTTATATACAAATATGGTCTGCATAATTTAAATACGAAAAATTTGAAAAAGTTCAATGAAAAGAAACAACAATCAAGAAAGATTGAAATTATAAATAATGTCTGTCCTAGAAAGGTTTATACTTCACAGTAGAATTATTTTCTTCGATAGTTCAGGAACTAGGGGTGTGTACCTAATGACACTGAGAATTTTAATGCCAGGGAAGCTGATTTGATGCACTTTTTGTTTTGTTTCTTTCAGTTGTAGCTGTAATAATAATTATTTACTTATACTTAGCTCTCCTGAGGTTTAAAAGCAGTCTCAGGGCTGGAACTTATGAAAGATGTGCTCCAATTCCTAAATTCTCAGTAGTCCCTCATGGCTTCTTTCTTTGTGGTAGAGCATGATCTCCATCCCATCATTGATTGTATTCTGCATATGATGGCAACTTGGAGAGAATGTAACTTTCTAGAAACACTGCGCACACTGTTTAAAAACCATAAACCCAAATGGGGCGCTTGGGCAGCTCAGTCAGTTAAGCATCTGCCTTCAGCTCAGGTCATGATCCTGAGGTCCTGGACTCAAGCCCCGTGTCGTTGGGATCCCTGCTCAACAGGGAGTCTGCTCTGTCCTCTTCCTCTGCCCCTCTCCCCTGCTCAGGCTCTCCCTCTCAAATAAATAAATAAATAATCTTTAAAACACAAACAAACCATAAACCAATATTTACAAGGTATTCATTTATGCCAGCCTCAGGAAATCACCTTAAAATTGCAAAATGGCTTTTGGATAAATATTCTCACATGTCTATGTTCAAGATTGCTATTTTGCTGTGCAGTCGTTTGGAAATATGAAACCAGCATCATTAGTTAGTACCTTGTCCTCACCTGATGACAAGGACACATGTTGTGTAGGAAATGTTTCATTACATATAAAATCTGCTAGTTGTTTGCTGTATGAATAGAAGTGGTCTTATTTTATGCCATAGCACCACTAGGCTTTTTATTTTTAAATATTCTACCCAAAGAATAACCTCAAAGGATGTTTACGTTAAAACTTCCTCCTGACAACTTACTAAGTAATCTAGTAAGAGCTTTTGCAGTTTATCACTTCTATTTCAATGCGGAAGCCAAATATCATTGTTATAGAATGTATCTGTTAAAAATGCACATAAGCACCCCCCCAAACACACACACAACATATTTAAATATTAGTTCTACATCTCATTGCAGACTTAATACATATACAGGTATTTCCATGTAAAAAGAACTTGCTATACATAGAAAATAACAAGTACATATAATGCTACCACTCCAAAATAACCATAGTTAATAATTTGGTCTGTAACTCTGCCTGTTATGTAGGCATAGTGATATATATATAAATATTATATATATATATATATAAAATATATATTAGTATTATATATAGTATATATTATATTATATATATATTATATTATATATATAATATATATAATAGTATTATATATATATTAGTATTATGCTTTAGATAATCAAATTATATTGCACAGATATTGATGACATTGTATATTCTTGGGGAGAATACATTTTATGGAATATAGTATATTTATCAAGCAAGCTGGCTATCTACACCTACATATCTACCTATGTAAATATTTAACTATTTATGTTTTATTCAATTGCTACTTTTTAGACACTGAGATTTTTTCTAAACTGTAAGTACCATAAATGTTCTTGCTCTATTTCTTGCTTAATGTTAAGTATGCAGATTCTTAAGTTTACTTCTTTGAAATATTGCTATCAACATTTATACACTAAAAAAGATGATTTGCTAATTATATTTTCTGTAACTCAGTTCTGTCATTTGTAAAACATGGGAAATTATACAGTTTGTGTGCTGTTCAAATAAGAATACATAGGATGATATTATCACAGTGTGTGGCACATAGTAAATGCTCAATAAAAGTTATTTTATAGTTGATAGTTTTATTGTCAACATATATTTTATTCCCATCTGTTATTACATCCAAATAATAAATTCTTGGATCTGATATTACTAGGACCAAAGGCAGAACAGTTTTAGAGCTATTCTATATGTTGCTAAATGGACATCCTGTAGTAATTTGTGATTTTTATTTTCTAAGTGCATTGTACTTTTTTACAAGCCAGTCTTTATTGTAACTTTTTGCAAGTAAATTTTTTTCTTTTCTCTTTAAATTCTTTTGTCTAGAATGTTCCTTTGACAAGAGGCATGGAGAGAAGTTAGAAAGCAGAAGCTATGAGACAAAAGAGTGGCGCCTGGGTGGCTCAGTCAGTTAAGCGACTGGCTCTTTGTTTCGGCTCAGGTCATGATTTTGGGGTTGTGGGGTCGAGCCCTTCAATGGGTTCTGCGCT
This sequence comes from Mirounga angustirostris, assembly GCF_029215605.1. Taxonomy (NCBI): domain Eukaryota; kingdom Metazoa; phylum Chordata; class Mammalia; order Carnivora; family Phocidae; genus Mirounga; species Mirounga angustirostris. Next base: position 140,972,150 of record NW_026991710.1, on the reverse strand, counting down.
CTGCTTGGAGTCTGATTGAAGATTTTCTTCCTCTGCCCCTCCCTCCGCTCTCTCCCTCTCTCCTCAAATAAATAAATCTTTTTTAAAAAAAGAGAGAGATGATATATTAGAGAGAAGGCATTTAAAAAAAAAAAAAAAAGGTTAGTTCCCATGATAGAAACTCAGACTAACAGCATCAGTGTAATGGTGGAGGACTGAGGTAGCAGAGCTGGGGGTCGGCTGCTTGGCAGGGCTGCAAGGAGAGGTGAGGCCAGAGATGCACAAAATTCTGAAACATGCTGTATCCTCTGTGAGCCCTGGTTCTTTGGTAGCTCAGACCATTTTCTGTCATCCTTACTATCACTGAAAATAAACTCCTATTATCTAAGGTAATCCGATTGTGTTTCTGTTTCCTGATACTTGAAAGAAACCTAACTCAGCCAGAGTGCATAAAAGCAGCAGCAGGTTATTAGCCAGGCTGATGAGAAACAAACCCGAGCAGCCTTTTGTCAATACTACAAAGTATGGATCACACCCTGCAGGGTTGGGGAGGCATCGTACTACTTTAAGCACAAGACTGATGTGGCAAGATGGGTGGCTTTTTCTATTTTGTTTTGTTTTGTTTTGTTTTGTTTTATAGATAGGTATACAGGCAATGAAAGACAGAAATATAGAGGGGGCGATAAAATTGAAGTCAGAAAGAAAGAAATCAGCAAGAGAATCTATCAGAGAGAGATTTAAGATAGGGAATGATCCAAAATTTGAGATTGATTAACATAAAAATGAATCCTCAGCTTTCGGGCCTGCAGGGTCATACAATAAACTCTGACTGGAATTGGAAGAGGAGGAAGGGTGGACTCAGGGTTGGAGATAAGTGATGATGAAAGAAGGGAAGGTTCAGCTTTGGCATGCTGAGTTTGAAGTACCTTGACATATGCATGTTAACGTCTTCTAGGGGGTTGGATACTTGGAGCATAGCAGAAAAGTTCCCAGAGTTATTGTTTGTGTCTTTAAACATGCATACAAATTGTGACCTTTTTCACTGAGAAGCTACAGTATTTTTAGCAGCAACATAGACCACAGACTATATCCAAGCCTTTTGAACATGCTCACAAGATGAAATATATCACCAGGATACCTTCCGGGAAAGGAAAAACTACACAACATCGCTAAAAAGAGAACAACAAAGCACAATCTAAAATGGATATTGTCAAAAATGTACTTTTCTGAATCTTAGAAAAAATAGCAAAATGGCTTGTTGCAAATGTTAAATATTCATTTTATGTAAATAACTTTTAGTTGCTGAGTAAAAAAATAATTCTGCTCAGACAGGAAAACAGACTATGTTTTTTACATATCTGCGGTTTGTATTTACAATCAATAGTATCTGTCACTAACTGGGCCACTTTTTAAAAATCGTTGGTTTTAATCGGGTACGTTTTCTCTTAAAAACAAAAATAGTTAGTTTCTATGTAAGAAAGGTCAGGTATCTAAAAGGTTGTAAAATTTTATAATCTTTGGGGCACCTGGGTGCCTCAGTCGATTAAGCAGCTGCCTTCAGCTCAGGTCATGATCCCAGGGTTCTGGGATCAAGTCCGGCATGGGGCTCCCTGCTCCATGGGGAGCCTGCTTCTCCCTTTACCTCTGCTTGTGCTCTCTTGCTCATGCTCTCTCTCTCAAATAAATAAATAAAATCTAAGAAAAAAAAATAAAATTGTATAATCTTCATAAATTCATAGAGTATAATTATAAAAGTAATTAATTTCCAAAGGTAGTTATTTTTATGTATTTCTTTCTTTGTACCTTTGGTTTCATAGAAACGAAATGCTTATAAAATGGCATCATAAAACATTCCATCATAAAACATACTGTTCATTCTAATAAACATTTTGTATAAATTTAGACCCTATACCAAGATATTATTGCCAATTAAGTAAACTGCATGATACCAAGGCAAAATGACAAATGATATAGAAAATACTAGAAAGATAACCAAGGGACTTCAAAAAAGTAAGTACATTTTTTTAAGAGTCCAAGAAAGCACTTAAGCACCAAGATTGAACCAAGTTAACACAAATCATCTTTTTAAATAGAATTAGTTGTAGAACGTAGTAATTTTAGCCAAAATGTTGCTGAAACAACACATCTGAAGAGCTTAAAACCATCTTTTATATACATTGAAACAAATCAAGTGATTAATGACTAAGTTTGGCTGAAACTGACAGAGATTAAATTTAGCTGAATGCATATTTACTTTGGCTTTACTTGAAAATCATTTTATTTAAATAACAAATGCCCGGTCTTGGTCATCAGAAAAGTCCATCTTCTATCTTAATTAAATCCAACAAAAATAAAACAGAAACAAGAATATAATAAGAGCCATTTTGCACAATATTCAATTTAATATTAAAATATTGTTGTTTCAAATAAATTGCATTAAGCCTCGCATTCCTGGAAAGAACTGATTTTCTTTTGTGATGGGAAAAATGCTGATAGAGGGAACGCTGTGGAAAGACATCATTTACAGAGAATAATAATTTTAGGAAAATATATAAGCCTTCACTGCAGTGATTTTCTAGTATCTATGATTATGTGACAAAGGACTCTTTATCTTTTGTGTGCCGCCAAATTATGAAAAACAAAGACTTATCACTACCCTAAACACATTTTCAGAACAAGGAAGAGAAACAAAGCAATATCAAATGAATAAAACAAGAACAAATTCATGAGAATTCAAATAAAAGTAGGTAAATGAAGGTTAAACCAGAGAGGAAACCACTGTAGACATTTCCACCACGATCAGGAACAAGGCAAGGATGCCCACTACTATTATTCAATATTGTTATTATTATTATTGAACATTTTACTTTCAGTATTAACCAATATACATGTATAAAGGCAGAGTTAGCATACTTACATATATTTCCTAGTTTTGTCAACTGAGATGGCCTATAAGCAATCACACTTCAGTAGCAAAGAGCACATGTAACACATAGATCTTGGTTTTTAAATATAGTTCTCTAATAAAAAGAACCAGGATTCTTTGAAGAGGGCTGAGGCAGGGAAAATGCAAGATGACCATGAAATTTGTACCACGCAGAAAATGCCCAATTCATTATGCACATGATCCAGAAGCCAACTTGAAGATGTTCCCAATGGCCAATTCTGGAATGCATTGCACACACACAAAAATAAATAATAACAAAAATTTATTATAATTCCTACAATAAAATATATATCCATGGGGTCATGTTGAAATAAATAATAAATTAATTAAATTAATTAATTAAATAAATAAATGGAAAGGAGCAGCTCTCTTTTATTATAGAATCCCAATTAATAAGTATAGAGGAAAGAGAGTAATATAAAATCTCCATTAAGCAAATACCACCATGATCATTGTTGCAGGCAAGATGGATGTTAAAATTTGTTGGGGAAGTGGCACCTGGGTGGCTTAGTTAAGTGACAGACTCTTGATCTCAGATCAGTCTGGATCTCAGGGTCGTGAGTTCAAGCCCAGCATGGAGCCCACTTAAAAAAAAAAATTAGTTGGTGAAAATTTGAGGGAAAATAGTATTTACCTGGTTTGAAGTATTTTGCCCCAAGACATGCATTAACTACAAAGGAAAATATAGAATTGAACAGCAGAGAAAACCAACAGATATCAATCTTAATCAAATGATGGAGATTAATATATAGCATCATCTTGAAACCCTCAATACAATGTACTGAGAAGGGTACAAGATCATTTTTATGGTATTCTTGACAAAAATGTGTAATCTCACAACAAAGAGAAGACATGGGGCAAACCTAAATTGAAAGCATTCTGCAAAATAACTTATCAGTATTCTCTAAGATTGTCAATGTTATAAGAAACAAAAAGGAAAAGTTGAGGAATTCTCACAGATCAGAGGAGACTAAGGAAATAAGAAGAAAATGCGACATAGGATCTTAGATACAATTCTGGAATAGACAAAGGACAATGGTGAAAATACTAGTGAATTTTTAATATAAGATCTGTGATTTAGTTAATAGTGTTTTACTATTATTGATATTTACTTAATAGTAATATTTATTACTATCAATCCCCTGGTCTTGGTAATTGTACTATGGTTATATGACATTTTTCACATTAGGGGAAGCTGAGTGAGGGGTAAACAGGAACCCTCAATGTTATTTTTGTATTTTTCTCTAAGTGTAAACTTAGTTCAAAACATAATGTTAAAAACAGAACAAAAAAAATTAGCTGCTTATTGAATGCTTGATCCTCATATTTTCATGAGCACATTGCACATATCAACTTCATTGTAGGTGCCAAATAAATACATATCTTTTTTTTTATTTCTTTAATTTTATTATGTTAGTCACCATACAATGCATCATTAATTTTTGATGTGGTGATCCACGATCCATTGTTTTCGCATAACACCCAGTGCTCCATGCAGTATCTGCCCTTCTTAATACCCATCACTGGGCTAACCAATTCCCCCTCCCCCTCCCTTCTAGAACCCTTTTTGTTTCTCAGAGTCCATAGTCTCTCATGGTTCATTTCTCCCTCCGATTTCCTCCCCCTTCATTTTTCCCTTCTTGTCCTAATGTCCTCCATGCTATTCCTTATGTTCCACAAATAAGTGAAACCATATGATAATTGACTTTCTCTGCTTGTATTTCACTTAACATAATCTCCTCCAGTCCCATCCATGTTGATGTAAAAGTTGGGTATTCATCCTTTCTGATGGCTGAGTAATATTCCATTGTATATATGGACCACATATTCTGTATCCATTCATCTGTTGAAGGGCATCCCAGCTCTTTCCACAGTTTGGCTATTGCGGACATTGCTGCTATGAACATTGGGGAGCATATGGCCCTTGTTTTCACTACATCTGTGTCTTTGGAGTAAATACCCAGGAGTACAAATGATGGGTCATAGGGTGGCTCTATTTTTAATTTTTTGAGGAACCACCACACTGTTTTCCAAAGTGGCTGTACCAACTTGCATTCCCACCAACGGTGTAAGAGGGTTCCTCTTTCTCCACAACCTCTCCAACATTTGTTGTTCCTTTCCCTGCCCATTTTTGCCATTCTAACTGGTGTAAGGTGGTATCTCAATGTGGTTTTGATTTGAATTTCCCTGATGGCTAATGATGATGAACATTTTTTCATGTGTCTGTTAGCCATTTGTATGTCTTCTTCAGAGAAGTGTTTTTCCATGTCTTCTGTCCATTTTTTGACTTGATTATTTGTTTTTTGGGTGTTGAGTTTGAGATCTATAAAGATCTTGGATACCAGCCCTTTATCTGTAGTGTCATTTGCAAATATCTTCTCCTATTCTGTGGGTTACCTCTTTGTTTTGTTGACTGTTTCCCTTGCTGTGCAGAAGCTTTTTATCTTGATGAAGTCCCAAAAGCTCATTTTTGCTTTTGTTTCACTAGCTTTTGGAGATGTATCTTGAAAGAAGTTGCTGTGGCCGATGTCAAAGAGGTTACTGTCTATGTTCTCCTCTAGGATTTTGATGGATTCCTGTCTCACATTGAGGTCTGTCATCCATTTTGAGTTTATCTTTGTGTATGGTGTTAGAGAATGGTCGAGTTTCATTCTTCTGCATGTGGCTGTCCAATTTTCCCAGCACCACTTATTGAAGAGACTATCTTTTTTCCATTGTGTATTTTTTCCTGCTTTGTCAAAGATTATTTGACCATAGAGTTGAGGGTCCATATTTAGGTTCTCTATTCTGTTCCATTAGTCTATAGGTCTGTTTTTGTGCCACTACCATGCTGTCTTGGTGATCATAGCTTTGTAATATAGCTTGAAATCGGGCAACGAGATGCCCCCAGCTTTGTTTTTCTTTTTCAACATTTCCTTGGCTATTCGGGGTCTTTCTGATTCCATACAAATTTTAGGATTGTTTGTTCCAGCACTTTGAAAAATGTCATTGGAATTTTGATCAGGATGGCATTGAAGGTATAGATTGTTCTGGGTAGCATAGACATTTTAACAATGTTTATTCTTCCGATCCATGAGCATGCAATATTTTTCCATCTTTTTGTGTCTTCCTCGATTTCTTTCATGAGTGTTCTGTAGTTCCTAGGGTATAGATCCTTTACCTCTTTGGTTAGGTTTATTCCGAGGTATCTTATGGTTTTTGGTGCTATTATGAATGGAATCGTTTCTCTAATTTCTCTTTCTACAGTTGTGTTGTTAGTGTATAAGAAAGCAACTGATTTCTGGGCATTGATTTTGCATCCTGCCACATTACTGAATTGCTGGATGAGTTCTAGTAATTTTGGGGTGGAGTCTTTTGGGTTTTCCACATAAAGTATCATGTTGTCTCTGAAAAGAGAGAGTTTGACTTCTTCTTTGCCAATTTGAATACCTTTTATTTCTTTTTGTTGTCTGATTGCTGTTGCTAGGACTTCTAGTACTATGTTGAACAATAGTGGGGAGTGTGGACATCTTTGACGTGTTCCTGATCTTAAGGGAAAGGCTCTCAGTTTTTCCCCATTGAGGATATTTGCTGTGGGTTTTTCATAGATGGATTTTATGAACTTGAGGAATGTTCTCTCTATCCCTCTACTCTGAAGAGTTTAATCGGGAAAGGATGCTGTATTTTGTCAAATGCTTTTTCTGCATCAATTGAGAGGACCATATGATTCTTCTCTCTCCTCTTATTAATGTGTTCTATCACAATGATTGATATGCGAATGTTGAACCACCCTTGCATCCCAGGGATACATCCCACTTGGTTGTGGTGGATGATCCTTTTAATGTATTGTTGGATCCTATTAGCAGGATTTTTTTGAGGATTTTAGAATCCATATTCATCAGAGATATCAGTCTGAAATTCTCCTTTTTGATGAGGTCTTTGCCTGGTTTGGTGATTAAGGTAATGCTGGCCTCACAGAATGAGTTTGGAAATTTTCCTTCAGTTACTATTTTTTGAAACAGCTTCAGTAGAATAGGTATTATTTCTTCTTTGAATGTTTGGTGGAATTCCCCAGGGAATCCATCAGGCCCTGGACTCTTGTTTTTTGGGAGGTTTTTGATCATTGCTTCAATCTTGTTACTGGTTATTGGCCTATTCAGGTTGTCAATTTCTTCCTGTTTCAGTCTTGGCAGCTTATAGGTTTCCAGGAAGGCCTCCATTTCATCCAGATTACTCAGTTTATTGGCACATAGCTGTTGATAATAATTTCTAATAATTGTTTCTATTTCCTTGGTGTTAGTCGTGATCTCTCTCTTTTCATTCATAATTTTATTAATTTGGGTCCTTTCTCTTTTCTTTTGGGTAATTCTGGCCAGTGGTTTATCGATCTTATTAATTCTTTCAAAGAACCAACTTCTAGTTTCGTTGATCTGATCTACTGTGTTTCTGGTTTCTAATTCATTGATCTCTGCTCTAATCTTTATTTCTCTTCTAATGTGTGGCTTAGGTATCATTTGTTGCTTTTTCTCTAGTTCTTTAAGGTGTAGAATTAGTTGGTGAATTCGGGATTTTCTATTTTTTTGAGTGAGCCTTGGATGGCTGTGTATTTCCCCCTTAGGACAGCTTTTGCAGTATCCCGTAGGTTTTGGACCGGTGTGTTTTCATTCTCATTGGTTTCCATGAATTGTTTAAGTTCTTCTTTGATTTCCTGGTTGACCCAAACATTCTTGAGCAGAGTGGTCTTTAGCTTCCAAGTGTTTGAATTTCTGCCAAATTTTTTCTTGTGATTGAGTTCCAGTTTTAAACATTGTGGTCTGAGAATATGCAGGGAATAATCTCAATCTTTTGGTATCAGTTGACACCTGATTTGTGACCCAGTATGTGGTCTATTCTGGAGAAAGTTCCATGTGCGCTCAAGAAGAATGAGTATTCTGTCATTTTAGGGAGGAATGGTCTGTAAATGTGTATGAGGTCCATCTGGTCCAGTGTATCACTCAAAGCTCTTGTTTCCTTGTTGATTTTCTGCTTAGATGATCTGTCCATTGCTGAGAGTGGAGTACTGAGGTCTCCTACAATTAATGTATTGATATCAATATGACTCTTTATTTTGGTTAACAGTTGGCTTATGTAGATGGTTGCTCCCATGTTGGGGGCATAGATATTTACAATTGTTAGATCTTCTTGTTGAATAGACCCTTTAAGAATGATATAGTGTCCTTCTGTGTCTCTAATTACAGACTTTAGTTTAAAATCTAATTTGTCTGATATAAGAATTGCTAGCCCAGCTTTCTTTTGAGGTCCGCTGGCATGGAAGATGGATCTCCATCCCTTCACTTTCAGTCTGGATGTATCTTTAGGTTCAAAATGAGTCTCTTGTAGGCAGCATATGGATGGGTCCTGTCTTTCTATCCAATCTGCAACCCTGTGCCATTTTATGGGAGCATTTAGGCCATTCATGTTGAGAGTGGTTATTGAAAGATATGCATTAATTGTCATCATGTTTCCTGTGAAGACATTGTTTTTATAGATTGTCCCTGTAAATTGCTGTTGTATATCACTCTTGGGGTCTTTCTCCTTTTATAGAACCTCCCTTAATATTTCTTTCAGGGCCGGCCTAGTGGTCACATATTCTTTCAGTTTCTACTGGTCTTGGAAGCTCTGCATCTCTCCAGCCATTCTAAATGAGAGCCTTGCCAGATAAAGTATTCTTGGCTGCATGTTCTTCTCATTTAGTACCCTGAATATGTCTTGCCAGCCCTTTCTGGCTTGCCAGGTCTCTGTGGATAGGTCTGATGTTATTCTGATGTTCCTCCCTCTGTACATAAGGAATCTCTTCCCCCTAACTGCCTGTAAGATGGTTTCCTTTGTTCTAAGATTTGCAAGTTTTACTATTACATGCCGAGGTGTTGGCCTCTTTTCCTTGATCTTGGGAGGGGTCCTCTCTGCCTCTAGGACACAAATGTTTGTTTCATTCCCCAGATTAGGGAAGTTCTCAGCTATGATTTGCTCAAATATATCTTCTAGCCCTCTCTTTCTCTCCACCCCCTCAGGGATCCCAATAATTCTGACATTGGAATGCTTCATGGTGTCACTCATTTCTCTGATTCTATTTTCATGGATTCTGAGTTGTTTTTCCCTGGCCTCCGCTTTTCCCTTTTTATCTATTATTGTCTTCCAGGTCACTGATTCATTCTTCTGCCTCACTTACCCTAGCTGTTAGATTATCTGGATTAGATTGGATCTCATTGATAGCATTTTTAAATTCTGCAAATTCAGCTTTCATTTCTGCCCTTAGAGACTCTGTATTGCCATTAATTGATTTCTCCATTCTAGCTATTATCTTTACAATTGCTAGCCTGAATTCATTCTCCGACATCTTGGTTATATCTGAAACCATTTGTAAATCTGTGGCATAAGTCATAGTCTCTGAGTCTTTCCTATTTTAGGGGTTCCTCCTCCTAGTCATTCTGTTGATGGGTGTTTGAGGGAATGTATAGAGTCGAAATTATTGACCAGAACCAAAGCAAGATGCACCTGTTTTCTAGGAACCTTAGGGTTGCTGGCCTCTTGTTCTCCCAGCCTGTCTTCTGGGGGAGGGGCCTGCCGCACTGTTACTCAGGCAACCCTATTTGGGCAGAGTTGCCCTGCACCCCTGCAGCGGGGGATGGGCTCAGTGGGAACCAGTTTGGGGGGCTTTTGTTCTCTAGCAGCTTTCCCTGATGGCTTTCCATGTCTCTTCCAAGAGTCAGAGCAGAAAAGACTATTTCCAACCCTCTGCCTCAGAGCAGAGTTTGCAGTCTGTTCTTCAGTGAGATCTCCAGGCCACACTGTCTCTGTTTCTGTCCTTGCTGCTATAAACTGCAGCGTCCTGGGTTGTGCACCCCTCCACAGCACCCCCAATCCTGCCTCCAGGTCGGGGCATGTCTCTGTCCTTTGTGCTTCTAAAGCCGCCAGCCACTCCCTGTTTGCCCACGGGACCCCACCATTCCGGGTTTCCGTCCTGGGGGCTGCCCTAAAGTCCTTTCCCCGCTGCTACCGGTCTGCGAGTCTGTGCCCATCCCCAGCACACGAGGCTGTCACTCACCGGCGGTGTAGGATCCCCACAGCCAGGCACCCTCCCGCTGCCATTTATCCTCCGATATCTGCCCGCGGAATCATGGCTCCCCGCTTCATACCTCAAAACCAACTGCCTGCGATATTCTGTTTGTAGAGATCCAGATCTTCTTACATTTCAGGTTGATTTCGTGGGTGTTCAGAGTGGTCTGGTAGATATCCAGCTCAATTCTGGGGACCAGTTGGAATAGGGTCCCCTACTCCTCTGACATCTTTTCTCCCTCAAATAAATACATTTCTGAGTAAATCATTGCCTTATACATGAACTTTATCTTAATATTAAATATTTTATAAATATCATCATGTTAATTTTATTACAGACAGGGAAAATAATTTTGTTCCACTTCTTTATTTGCTCATTCCACACACCAATTGTTTTCCAGACATTCTAAGTGCTGGAGATACATTGTTGATCAAAAATAATAAATATTTTTTTCATAGACTCTGCTTTTAGTAGAGAATAAAGACATTAATCAAGTTATCACATAACTTTATATCTACTATAAATGAAGGAAAAAACCCAATATTTTATAAAGGTATATATGAGGATTTGAAATTGTCAAATAATTTAGTGAAGTCTCACCTGAAGGAAGTACAACAATTACTAAAGATAATGTATTTTTTAAGTGTAAAATAAATAAATATATGATTTCTCTGAATGCAAAATTTAAAGAAATCTTCAATCACTTGTTTTATCAGGGATATCATCTATATCATGTACGTATTTTTCTGCTACTATAGACACTGATGAAATCCTTTTTGATTGGTCAAGAAATAAATGACAATGGAACTTTTTATCAGACTTCAAAACCAACTCCTGATTTAAAAATTCAAAATAGTACCCAAAAAATTAAGCACACTTTGTCTGCTAATAGCTTTCGTTTTGTCCAATTATTTTCCTGCATCTTTTTTTTTTCCTTAAAAAGTAAGGTGCATTAACTGATTTTTGAAGTTAAATCACCCATGCATTCCTGGAGTAAATCTCATTTGGTTGTCAGGTATTCTTTTTATATATCACTGTGATAGAGGTGCCAATAATTTTTTTTAGGATTTTGTATGCATTATTATAAAAGCAGTTTGTTCATAATTTATTATGTTATACTTTTCAGTTTGGGTAGCATTATGATACTGGACTCCTGAGAACAGACTTGGGAATTGTGTTCTCTGTTTTTATTCTTTGGAAGATTTTATTTAAGAATGGAGGCATCTCAGGACACCTGGGTGGCTCTCTCGCTTGGTTCAGCCTCTGCCTTCGGCTCAGGTCATGAACTCTGGTCTTACGTTCAAGTCCAGTCCCCTGCTCAGGGAGTGGGGGTCTGCTTCTCCCTCTCCTCCCTCTGCCCCTCCCCCCCACCCCCCACTCCCACCTTTGCTCATTCTGTCTTGCTCTGGTCTCTCTTTCTAAAATAAATAAATAAAAAATCTTAAAAAAAAAAAAAGAATGGAGGCATATCTTCCTTAAATAAGAAAATTCACTAATTGACCTGGGATTTCTTTTTTGGGCAATTTTCACTAATGTGTTCTTTTTTTTTTTTTAATGGATATAAAACTATTCAAATTTTCTATTTCTTTTTCTGTCAATCTTGTTAATTTACATTTTTGAGGAATTTGTCTATTTCATCCAAACTGTCATATTCACTGGCATAAAGTTATTCATAACATCTGCTACTGTTCCCTGATCTGGATTATCAGAAACCAAATTTGTCCTTTTATTATAGAATTAGAAAACTAGATTTTATGTATGAAACAGTATTTTCTAGACATTGCATAACAGGCGAAGCAGAGCTGTTGTTTCTAAGAGCAAAAATAAACCAGGAAAGCCCTCATGCATACCAGCTTACTATAAGAAGACAGGACTCAGTAAAGGAGGGAAAAACCAAACAGAGCCTGATTATTGTGCTGATTTGAGACGGAAGAGATTGGGGTTTGGGCAGATCAAAGTAGCTAGAATTTGCACGGAAGAGAACCAGAGAGGAGGAGAATGCTCATGAGATCTCTTTGGCTGAGAGAGTCTTTGGCTGAGTCTCACTATGTGTTTGAATGAAAGGACATGACCTAAGCCCCAGGAAACGACTGCCAGTAAATGTAATAGCAATGTGTAATTATTGTATTTTACAAAATTATTGGCAATATATTGAAATAAAGCACAAAACATCAAAATGAAAAACTGGCCCTTTACAACAGATATTTCAAAAACTTATATTCTTTAAGGGTCTACTACATGCCAGGCATTATATTTACTCCTCACATGACCCTGTTCAAATAGATGAGGGAGAAGTTGGTATTCAGAGAAGGGTATTTATTTGACTGAAGCATTTCTTTTGTTCTATCTCCATGGAATATGGAAAAGGGAATAACTTAGACATTACATAGAATAACATTATTTATAAATGTCCAAATTAAAGCTGTACTATACAAATAAAATGTTGGTTAAAACCTGGAAAAAATGTCTTAGTCTAATATTTAAATTGAATTTCTCCAGCTTTCCTTGAATTAAATCATTTTTTCTGTAATACATTCCTGATGATCCCAAACTTTCCTTGTTACTTGAAGGAAGTATAGAAGAATATGCTCGCTGGGCAAATTCATAGTGGTGCTTGTTATTTTTTAAGGTGTTGGATCCACAGGCATAAACACTGACATCTGTCAACAATGACACAGCCCTAATCTTTGGAGCATAGCAATTACCCAATTCTTGAGTGATTTCCTCAGACTTTGCCAGAATATCTATTCCTTGAAAGAGGCAGAAGAAAATGTTTTCCCTGACTAATGTGTTCTTGTACAGTTTCAAATTGCATTTATTCTTCCAACCTAATACATCTCAGCATGACCCTATAGCAAACATGTGATTTAAAGAAAACAAGAGCAAACATAAATATCACTTCACTCAATACAAGCCACCATATAACTCCTGATAGTGTAGTACAGTGTTTTCACTTTACAGAATTATATGTGTACCACATCTGGGGAGATTTAGAAACAAAAAGTGTTAATACTTTAAATTTATTTTCATAATAGAGGCAAACTATTTCCAAATGACTGTATAGGACTCACAATACACATTTTAACATATGGTAACATTTCTCAAAACCAAGCACAAAAGAATGTTTTTGACAAACCTTAATTGCCCAGTTAAAAAAAATGTAATATGCAAGTGGGTTTGATATGTTCATTTTATATGCAGAGTCATTTCTGTAATGATAAGTAGTTATACTATATGCTTTCGGATTTTTTTTACTGAAATGATGACTTCTTTGAAGTTGCATAAGGTTGGGTGATTTGTTTTCAGAAATGTTTTCTGACAGGAGATAAAATATATTGTTCTTTGCAGTGTTTTTCATGCTGAAGTGCAATTTTTGTCCTGTTGCATTTATTTTTAGACAACTTGTGAAGCTTAACTATGATATTCCTTTAAAAATAGAATAGTTGCTGTGATAAAAATACAGATTTTTCTAAGCATGTTTATGCTTTTAATATCTAGTTAGGTAGTGTCAACCTGTTAGCAAAGTTAATGTCGTACATCTTCATCACTCCATAAAAGCATTTTTTTTCTCTTTTTACTTTATAGCTTTATTTGATAAGATATTTTAAAATGTGGTAAGAAAAATCTTATTTGTGGAATACTGACTTGGTATGTGATTATCCAAGTTTCTTTTGCCATTACTCATATGTTCATATACTTAGAAACAAATACACATGGAAGGACACAGATATAAATGAATGTCCTTCATCATGTATGTATTTATAGAGAAGGGCTATTCTTTTCAAAATTTGGATATTCATTAAATAATGTTTGTCTAATTTATATAAATAAAAATAAAGTCCTTTAGAAATCAAATATAATTGTATACTCAAAATCCCTTTTAATGATGCAAAACCTTATCAAATTAATTTGAGCACTTTGGTGAAATATGTAACTTTCTAGGACAATATTATCAAATTTGACCCAGTTGCTGGTTCAAGTTCTGGTGGAAGAATGGCAGAATTTTGGTTTTCAAACTTCCCCTTTTTCTATTAAATACCAGATAAACTAGCCAGGATAATAAAGTTAAAACAAATAAGCAAACTTGGATGACATCTTAAACAGAACGTTGTGACAGGAAATCCCCCCAGTAAACAGGTGTCAGGAGTGGCAAATCACCTAGAAGACAGCAAGAGCAGAGGGTTTTAAAATCAGTGGGGCAAGTATACTGATAAGGGAATGATGGGTCCTACAAGGCACAGAATTCAGAAATAGAAAACATTTACTCAGTAAATACTATAAAATATTATAATAAAGTATTAGAGTTCTACCCTAAAAATGATAAAGGGATCTGCAATCAAGCAGTAAAACTGGATAATGGACAAGTGAGAGCATTCCTTACAGGCTCGAAATTGAGAGTCAGTGCCAACAAATGCACCACCAAAGAATGAATTGCATGGGGAGTAACTAAGGACCTCAAAGAGATCAAGGTGTTCAGAGGTGGTATACGCTCTGGAAGATTTCAGAAATCTCCATCAAATTTCACAAATCACCTGGCAGATGAATGGAGACCGCTCAGGGAAAGAGAGGAGATAGCATGGAGAAAGAAGGATCAGATAGTTGAAAGGGATGGTTCCAGGGGAAGCAGATCTGAGAAAGTATCAGCAAAATACAGTTTTAAAGGTGAGAGCTTATCTTTCGGAGGTAAGTCCTCAGTCAACTTATGTTTTGGTTTCCCTAAGACCAAGATACCCTGTACATTTTGATGTGTAACAACCTGAAGACAAAGTCATCCTATGTGACTAAGTAAAACCCCTGAGATCTGCACCTGAACATTTGTAGATATCTCTGCTTGCCTGTATCTCTTTCTCCTGCTTTACTGTATCTTTACCTTTCTTAAAACTGTAAGATGGAATTCTCTATGGAGTCTTGTGAGTTCTCTCAGAGACTTGTGAGTCCTTTCAGTTATCTGACCATGTATTATTGCTACATAAACTTCCATGCAGAATATGATTAGGCAGATTGCTGGGACTTCACTGAGCTTACAGAGCAGGGTGTGCAAATTAGGTTGCATATGCTATTAATTGAGTTATGCTTGCTACTTTATTGCTTGCTAATCTACTGATGACTGCTGAATCTATGTCCAAAACACAAATCATTCCCTTTTGAAAAGATAGTTTACCGAACACCTTCACTTGGATGTCCTATGTGAATCTCATGTTTAATATGTCTAAAACTCAGCTCCCAAAACTTCCTCTTGATTATATACTCCTGTAACTATCAGTTTCTGGAATGTTCCCTAAAAGAAGTATCTAGAAGGGCCCAGCTATCGTCCATAATGACACCCAGAGACCCAACCACTTTTAATCCTCCATCCACTCTCCAGGTCTTGGTATCACCTCATTTTAGGTCCTCAGAGAAGAGCATGATTACTTTGTCTTTCTAGACTATTCAGCTGATTGCTTTCAAGCCAACCCAGGTCACAGCAGCAAAGGACATTTTTTGTATGGAGTTCTTTCATACGACCCACAAACACTAGAGCAGTGATTACCATCCATTTCAGACAAAAGAGCATGATTACTTATACAGTGTTCACAACATAAAGTCCTTCCATGTCTCTGAGGGAATTCATCCTCTCTGATATACATCTCCTTAGATCAGATAAAGAAACAACCCTATTCTCTAGCATAGTACCTCTTCAAGTTAGAAAAATGTGGCTCTGGAGTCAAACAAATTTGGCTCCACTGCTTTATCTCATAAAATACCTCATAAAGTTAATGTGATGAATAAATGATTTCCTAACCATTTATTGATAAACACAGAGAAATTTTGTAATAAATTATATATGAGCTTATTTTAATTATTACAAACAAAAGAATATTCACTCCTACTCCAATTAACTATGCAAAATTTTCTAAACTCTCTGAGTACCTAATGCTATACTCTATATGATCCTGCCTTCACATTCAAGTTAATTTCAATCCTCCTCAACTATCAGTGTATCAACCTCTTTCGTATATCAAAAGTGCTTGTCAATATACTGCATTTTTGCATCATATAGTAAGTTAGCTTCCCAAACATATATATTTTACATATTCCTTGTTTAATTGTGAACTCTTCTAGACAGGGAACTGGCCTCTATTACTTTATTTTCATAGCATCTACTTAAAGGTTTAGAAACAACTGTTCAAAATGTTGGTTTTTTTTTTAATTATTGATCCAGTATTGGATAGTTAGCAAGATGAATTAGCAATTTTTGAGGTAGCATAAGAAAAAAAAAAAAAAAACGCTAGTATAGGTAACCTTTCAAAAAGCAAGATTAAACATATGAGAATCCCAAGGCCAGTTACCAAAAAGTTACTGTATTTAAATTATTATTTTTATTTTTTAGCTTTCCATTTTGAAATAATTACAGAATAAAAATTCTCAAAACTCAGAAAAAGAGCTTGCTGTACACTTCACACAGGTTCCTCCAATGTTAATATCTTATATGACCATAATGAAATTATCAAAATTAGGAAATTAACATTCATGCAATACTGTGAACTAATCTGCAGACTTTGTTGAACCCACCAATTTTTTCACTGATGCTCTTTTTCAGGTTAAGGGTCTCACACTGCATTTAATTTCATGTCTCCTTCCAATCAGGAAGAGATTTATCATTCATGATCTTGACATGTTTGAATAGTACTGCCCACTTATTTTATAGATGTCCCTGAATTTGGGTTTGCTTGATGTGTTTTTATGAATCAACTTTGGATAAGGTACCACAGGTGTGACATTGTATCCTTCTCAGGGCACAGTATCAACCTGGGGATTATACTGATATTTCTTATCATCAGTGAGATTAACTTTGATCACTTAGTTAAGGTGGAATCTGGACAGGTTCCTCTAGATGATTTTTTTCTTTGTAATTAGTATTTTCTTGAAAGAGAGTTTGAGACTATATAATTAACCTATTTCTTATCATGCTTCATTCATTAATTTTAGCATCCTTTGATAATTCTTTGCCTTCTGCGAGTGGTGTTCACCAAATGTTGATTTTTTATTTCCATTGTTCCTTCTCCATTTATTAATTGGAATTCTACTGTAATAAGGAACTGTCCTTTCACCCTCATTTATTTATTTATTCAATTATTCTTCTATATACCTGTGTAAACTCAAGGGTATTTTGCCCTAGGGTTATAATCCATTACCATTACCATTATTATTTCTCTCTGTCTTACCTCCCTGCCCCCCCAGATTTGGTCATTGGGAGCATCTTCAATCTCTTTCCTACATGGTTTTGACATGCCCCCACCATGTTTTGAGCATTATATTTATTACTAATAAGTTTGAATAATTGTATGTTTATTATTTGTAGTTTTATTTATTCTTTTATGAATTATGCACTCATATTATTAATAGTATCTGCCTTAAAAGAAAATTCCTGGAAGATTATGTGTTTTGGGGAGATGCATAGTTATTGGGCCATCTTGGATCTGTATTTCCAAAATTTCATGGATTCTACAATTTCAAATCATAACTTCTCTATTATTCTCTCTATATTCTTCTTCTTCTCTCTTCTTTCCTTTTCTGACCATTATCTTTATATACCTGGTGAATGAAAACAGGCAAATACACTGCATTTCTGTAATACCTGATTTGAAATTGAAAAAAATAGTGGTTCATTATACTGTATTTTAATTTGGCTCCATCATCCTTATATTCTAAACTAACACTGCTTCAGCAGTTTTTTTTTTTTCTATTTCAGAAAATTTTCCTCTAAGGCATAATTATAATTATTTAAAAGATTTGTTATTCATGGTTATTAGATTTTTCTTTATGGGACCAAGGTGATTCAAATTTTGTTTAGAAAAGACTTTTTATTCATAAAATGCTTATATAATAATGTTAATATGTTAAAGGGATTATACAATATAAAATAAGAATGGAGGGGTGCCTGGATGTCTCAGTGAGTTAAGCAGCTGATTTCAGCTCAGATCATGATATCACGGTCCTGGAATCGAGCCCCACATCAGCCTTCTGGCTCAGCAGACAGTCTGCTTGTCCTTCTGCCCTTCCCTCCACTCGTGCTCTCTCTTCCTCTCTCCCAAATAAATAAATAAAATCTTTAAAATAAGAATGGAGAAAACTACTATGAGCAAATATCTATGTAGCTTAATTTTTAGCCACCACTTAACCATTTTGAAAAAGGATACATATGCAAAACTAACCTAATAATGTAACATATTATATTATTTATCTTACTTTTCCCTTTTACCTCAAGATATTTGTAAAGCAATCTACTACCTAAAGTAGTATTTTTGTCATCTTTTCATATCCTTCCTTCAACAATATGGTGGAAAAATGGACTCAAATATCAATATCAGATGGCCATTAAAGGTTTCCTATTTTCTTTATGTAAGAATATTTTGATGCTGCATAATTTTTTCACATTTATAACTTAACATGGCCCTAGAAATAGTTTAAATTCAAATCTTAAAAAGTAATTAATTAAATTCAAATCTTAGGTACTGCAGACCTTGATTTATAATAAAAAATAAAATATTTCAAACACATAATGACAATTACAATGATAATATGTATAATCTACTAATTACAATGATAATACATATAATTTACTATGTTTTATGTAATAAAATGTAATGTAAATAAAATATGTAAATAAAAAATGTAATAGCAGATATCAATTGAATATAGTAAATGACAATAAATGTAAGAGAAAAGAAGTTCCTAAACATTTCACATTCTGTGTCACCTTACTTCTCTCCATTATCACCCAGCAATTGGAAAAGACTTGTATTTAATGTGACTCTATTCCAGTTGTCATTTCCAAGTTTGCTTTCTTACAAGTGATACATTCTTTCTTTTTCTCATCATGATTTATCTACTTTCTCTCCATCATGTTCCCTATCAATTTTTTTTCAGTTATCTTTATAATTCCCTAATATAACAATATATAAAAATATATAAAAAGATCCAATATCTATTTTAATTAATGAAAAATAACAACTTAAGAATCAGAATGACATTTACAGCACAGAGTTTATTTTAGAAATGTCTATATTTAATCTAAGTTTTTGTTTTATAGCAAAGGGATTGAGTTCATACCCTCCAAGTTAGTTCAGGCTATAAAAAACAAAACTCAAATTTAAGCCTTCAACTTGAATGATATTTCCAGCACCTGCAGGCATTCTCCATCTTCTGTATATTAAGTTAATTTTTAAAAATATAACATAAAAGAAATTCAGAGTAAGACATGACTGTGGAATAAAACTGGAAAATGAGAAGCCCTACCTAAAATCTGAAAGACCTATCTGAGGGGCTATAAAATTGAACTTGCTTTGTGACTAAAATTCAAAAACTATCAAAGACATGAAATAGTTTGATGAAACTAAAATAATATGCATAATAATTGTCATTTTCCCACAGTTTTTAAATTTGTCATTCACCTTCAAGGTATGAATCTCTGTTTAATAAAAGACAAATGAAGAAACATATATAAAAAAATAAAGATAATTGTCATTAACAATAATAAGTACCTTAGCATATTTATTATAATATAGGTATGAGCATAGTCATTAAGTGTTCAGATTCTAGAGGGAGAGAGATGGATTCAAGCCTTTTCTACCATTTACTTAGCTGTGAGATACTGAACATGTTTTTAAATTTTCTGTGACCCTCTTTCCTCATCTACAAAATAGGATAACAAAAATAGCAAATTTATAGATTTGTTGAGAAGATAGAGAAAATCGTACATGTGTTGTTGTAACTATTTGCCATTATTATTATAATCAAACCTGTTAAAATACTGCTATTCATTTCCTAAGAGACCTCTGTCCCTTTAAAAATGAGTTAGGATAATACTTCTTCAACCTTTTCTTCAGCTCCAAAAATAGATATGGATAGAATAATAATCATGAGTTTAAAAAAAAAAAAAAAAAAGAATTTCAAACCAAGGTGAATGGACCAATGACACCCGAGTCACACACATTTCCTGGCACGGAAGCTTATTGTAAGCACTCTGATCTAATGTCCCACTGAGTACCAGACCCATTTTGGCACTTAATAAATGTTTGATTAAAGGGCCAGACTAGTTTGCATTTCAAAAATTTATTTCTAGAACTTTGTGTTCTTTCATTTCAACTACAGGCACTTATTTCTACCCTCTGAGTACATATTAAGTTTCAAAAATACAAGAATTGGCAGTAGGTACTTCATGAATGGTATTATCAAAACTCTTTTAAGGAAATCCAGATACAAAGAACTGCAACACATGAAAAAGTCTTCAAGCCATATGGGTGAAATTATAGAGAACATTCACAACCAGTTTTTCCTGTGAAATGAAGATTTTAAAAGAAATAGAAATATACATTCACTAACCAGGTGAACATTTACAGTTTGTACTTATTGTTAAAGATTATATAAAAGATTTTATGCTATCATGGTCCTTTTCTACTCAAGCTGTTTATTTTTTAAAGGAAAATATACTTCTCCTATAAGCTAAGTATCCAGTAAATCTTATACCTAAGGGAAATTCCACGACTGAAGAAAATAGCTGGACCAGGTTATGTCCAAATAATTTGTTTTTGGTTTACTTTTCTTGAAGACTTCAAAATGAGAGCCTTCTCCAATTTGTTCATTAAAGGAAATTAACTGTTTTTTTGCTGGTTACTTTGTATTAGGATATATCTCTACCCAGAGACCTACCCAGAGAAATAATAATTATTTAAGAAGCTGATTTTCCAAGGCTCTGAGACTTCCTGTATTTCCTGTAACTCAATGCTGAAATCCCTCCACAACATGGCTAACAGGCATTCTATTTCTTTTTGGATATTTTGAGCAATGAATAAACCACCACTGATTTCTAGTCAAAACTAAACTAGTTAAATGGAGGCCTTTTGAAGCATTTAAAAGAATCTGTTAAACTAAACTAAAAGCACTAGAAACCTGGTTTTATACAAGCTAGGCAATTTTTATTACTAGACCACTGTAATAATTAGAGGTAATGTATTTTTTTGCCATTTTATTTTCACAGACCAGAAGCCCAGCCAGATCCAGACTGAGAAACTTTAAAAAATTGAAAATGTGGCAATTATTTTTAATTGCCAGGTTCAGGGCAAAGCAATTTAAAATTACTAGAGCTTCCATTTTGTTTCCAGCACTTTAACTTGGAACTGTGTCAAATAATTCTCTACTATGGCAATCTAAATTACATTAAGCCAATTTACAAATGGAACATTTTAAGAATCATAGATGAGGAAAAGGCCATTAAAATAAATAAAAGTGGATATAGAAGACTATTAGAGTGTAGCTATTCTGGACTGGGAGCAAGGATGTAGTCATATTTTTTAACATATGATATAGAAGGAGAAAAATCTTAGGTAAACTCTAATCTATCCTGGTAAAACCATAATGTGAGAATCATGTTCATTTATAGGTGTTATAATTTAAGAGAGTGCCAATCTAAAGCACATAAAGAGAATAGGTTCGATCATTAAGGAGAGTTTCAAAATGCTTTATATGTTAAATAAACTGATATGACTGGTGCTATTTAGTTAAGAAAAGAGAAGACCAGGAAAGAAATTGCAACTACTTTAAAAGTTCTTGAGTAACTATGATGCGCAATTGGGATGCTTGTCAATTTCTGAGGAAAAACTGGATAAAACTGGAATCAAAGAATGAATGTGACCATATGGTGGGTACATTTGCAATTAATTTGAAAGATAATTTTCTATTAATTAAATTTAGACAAATGTGGTTATAATTAGAGGTCTCCATCACCAAAATTATACCCGTAAAGCCGAGTAGATTAAATTTTACAGATGTTGTAAGGAGGACATATGCATCAAGCAGAATATTATATTAGATACATTACAAAGTTATAACTTGTCTGGTATAAGAAATATAAATGGAGACTCAGAAACCAGAAATTCAATTTCCTTTCTCCTGGTGTAGTAGTTTGATATCTCGTCTTATCTTTTTATAGGAAGTTACAAATTAATATATGTGATCCTTTTCTCTAAATTCAAAACCAAATCTGAAATTGGAATCAAATATTAAAAAATTTATCCCCTACTTCTTATTGCTTCATATCCTTCCATCAAGAATATAAAATTCAACTTAACAACATGCCTCAGCAAAGACTAAAAGAACTTCTTCATAGTAAATCGTCTTTCTTAAATATTTTCATTTGAAATAAGCTCAGTATCAGAGGCAAGTCAGTATATACCCCAGGTCTTGGTGTTTTGGTTTGAAATTCCCAATTCAAGTAAAATATTTCTCTGAAGATTCACTGTGGGCCTTTAAAATGCATTTGAATGTTTTATTCTAACAGAATAAAATTGTTTAACATGTTATAGAAAGTTTTCCCAAAACCTTTTGAGTAAAGTTGATGCTTTAGAAAAATACTTAAACAATATGCCATGTTTATAAAGCCCTCACAGGAAAACCTGGTCTACAGTTTGAGAGAGACAACGTGAAGATGTCAAATATATATCATAGGAAATCGAGACTTTTGTTTTAAATTATAATTATTGATATTCGAATGTATTATCACTATATTTTAAAATAACTGTAATCAAAACAACCTTTATTAAAGCGAATAAAGACAAATGAAAAAATATATAATTGTAGGGCCCCTGGGTGGCTCATTTGTTAAGCATCTGCCTTCGGCTCAGGCCATGATCCCAGAGTCCTGGGATCGAGCCCCACATCAGGCTCCCTGCTTGGTGGAAAGCCTGCTTCTCCCTCTCCCACTCCCCCTGCTTGTGTTCCCTCTCTCGCTGTCTCTCTCTGTCAAATAAGTAAATAAAATCTTAAAAAAAAGAAAAAAATATATAATTGTAGAAAAGCTATGAATATGAAAGAGAATGTGCTAGCTTCACTCTAAAAGCAATAGTTGAAACTATTTTATATGAAGTAATCTAACCATATTTTCATTTAAAAAATATAAACCATTTCAATTCCAATTACTTTAAATTAGTATGAAAGCTTTCTAAAATTGGGTCATTACAGTTTAGACCATTGGTCTAAAGAGTTACTTAAGGATTTGAAATGAAAAGTAAGACTATGGCAAATATGTTACATTGCTCCCTACTGCCTGAGCAACCAAGTGGAAGATGTGCTTCCAATAAAATATGATGAAATAATATAAGTGACAGAATTCTCCATCCAGTACACTGAACCCTAAAAGTTACTTCATAGTCCATCATAAAACTTAAATATTAGAGAATAGTCCCTGAACTGAAAAATGGAAAACTACTAAATCCTACTACTCTGTTTCCCAAATATGGCAGAAGAAGCAGAGGACTGATCATGAACAGCTTTGTGCTATCTGACTAAACAAATTTCTCTTAAACCATTAAAAAATGTAAGAATGTCGGGGCACTCAATCAGTTAAGCATCTGACTCTTCATTTCGGCTGAGGTCATGATCTCAGAGTCATGAGATCGAGTCCTGTGTCAGACTACACACTCAGTATGGAGCCTGCTTGAGATTCTCTCTCTCCCTCTGCCTCTCCCCACCTCCCGTGTGTGCTCTTGCTCTCTCTCCCTTTAAAAAAAAAAAAAGAGAGAGAGAGAGAGAAATTAAGAATCCAACTGACATGAGCGGGTTTTTTGTTTTGTTTTGTTTTGTTTTGTTTTGCTTTAGAAAGATTAACTGACTAGAAATTTTAAATAAGAATATAAGGACAGGATTGGAGATAGACAATATGGATGTTGTTAGGTAAAAAAAATGAACATAGGGGTAGTAATAGTATTTACAGGATATTAAATAAATGTAAATGAAAAGTTCTGGTAATCAGTTTGATGTGGAAAGGTGGAGAAGATGAAGAAACCCAGAAAAACCCTGAAATGGTTAGAGTGACTGCATGAAAGGGAATGCCATTTTTGGAGAGAGATACTAAAGAGAAAAGGGCAAAGCATCACTTTGCAGAGAAGGAGAAATTAAGTAATGCATTTGGATATGGATTTGTTGAATTTGAGATGTGCATTAAAGTTTTGGGGGGAGATGCCCAGGAGAAAAGTTATAAATATTAATCTGTGGCTCAGGAAAGGGATTTGAATTGGAAACAAGGATTTCCATGTCATCAGTTTTGGGTAAGATCTGAGTCTAAAGACCTAGGAGATATGTCCAAAGTTAATTTGTAGAGTATATTGTAGAATACAGAAGTCCAAGGATGGAGACTCAAAAAACAAAAACAATAACAAGAAACAAACAAAAGAATCATTAAAGGATGCCTTACAAACAGAATAAAAAGAGTAGTCAGAAAAAAAATGTTAAAGTAAAAGTGTCCTAGAAACAAAAAATGAGAAAGCTTTAAAAATATTCATGTATTGAACACTCTGAAAAGTCAAATAAATTAGAAGCTGTATATATTTTCTTTTTGATTTGGTAATTGGATAGCTTTAGGGTTATGATTCCACTCTTGGGGAAAAAAAAGCCAGATTGCTTAGAGTGAAGTAATACAGAAAATCTGTATTGACTCCTTTCTCAAAAATCTTAGGGATAAGAGAAAAGGTAGGACCTTAGTATCTCTAGAAATATATGGAATGTAGGGAGGGCTTTATCAGAAGAAGAAATTTAAGATGTTTGTAGCCATAGGAGAACAAATTAATATACAAATACAGTAAAACATAGAAAAGAAAATGCAAAGTTAATAGATTAGCTCTTTGTAAGATTTGGAAGGAGATAATGGTGAATTAGTGGAGGAATTAGGAGGAAAAAAAACTTTCCTTTTAGAATTTCAAAAAAATACAGATATAATTATTTACAGTTTAGCTTCATCTAGTACCAGTTAATCAGCTCTTCTTTTAACCATTAGGGAGTTGCAGTTTCTCAGATGTTTCTTTGATTTCTCCATGAGTGTCTAACATTAGTTGTGTCTCTTTCGAGGGAGAGGCCAAAGCCCAGATCTTACCCCTCCTGTAAGTGTGGCATAAGAAGGAACCCAGAAGCAGGCTGGTGTTAAAAGATTTGGCCCTGCCTGCTTCCAGTTTTCACACCCACTGTGGAGGAGAGAACACTCAGTGAATCTGTTGATTTCCCTTCAGCTGATGTTTGTTCTCCTCCTTTACTTTCAGTCACCTTGCTACAGCTTCCCCTTACTCCATCAGCACCAGGTGCTGATGCTAATCCACTCCTCTGTCCAGGTGATTTTGCAAGCAATGCTTTTCCCAAGGCAATGTGGACAGGAGGAAAAGTGTTTTTGCTAAAATCTTCTATTCCAAAGTATTTCCCATTTGTAAAAATTTCCCCTCTTTTGCTTGGTGCCAAAATTTCTCCCATTCCTTGGGACCCAATTACCTTTGGTCAATGCACCAAATATTTGAGATTTCATGCTGGATTTTTCAGGTTTGTCAATTTCTTTTTTCTTTGGTACCCCAGGCTATCAGAAGGAAATGTCAGTTTATGTAATTAGCCCTTCTTATCAGGAACCAGTAAACATTTGTTTAGTTTTGTTTTTCCCCCTAATGAACATGATTGTGAGAATAGGAGTATTTCCTGTAAAAAGTACTGTAAGGATGTTTTCTTCAAAGCTTTTAAGTATATCACTCTCTGTTTTCAGGAACAGTTTTTATTCTGTTTTTCCCTCCAGATCTGACCCTTAGAACACAGATATGTTAAAAGGAATATACTTTATCAGGTCATCCAATTCAAGATAATCTGCTCATTGTCTTGTATTCACAAATAAAACTATCTGGAAAATATGGAGTCGGGTTCTTTTGAGAGCATATATTCATTAGCATGGGAGAGCTATCTTGATTCTTTAGGCTAACTTGATATACAGGTTTTAATTCTATACTGCTTAGGGTTGAAAGTACTTCTTGATATTGTATATATGGTTTTGAATAATTTTGTGTACTAACATATCTGTGCCTCAATGTACATTCTCAGGCTCATCTCTAGACCTATGAATCAAAATCTTTATATTAACAAGGTTAACTGTGAAGAACCATTTCTCTAGGCCATAATTAAATTGTAACAAATAATTGACATTAAATAGACAGTGTTCTATGACCAGCTTATAATTAAGTTAGAAACATAATGTCAAATATACCTTAAAATAATCTATATGTTTGTGATTTTTATCAGCTCAAAATAACTAACAGGGCATAAATGAAATTGAAGTAGAAATTTAAAATGCTTAAAAAATATAAAATAAAATAAAATGCTTAGGAACAAATAAGTAAAATACTTCATGAGATAATTTAGGGATCAGCTAAAAATACTTAGAAAAATTATACAATTATTCATGCTTATATTAAAAATATGGAAAACTGAGTATAATACTTCAGGTGTTAGGAAAAGATAAGCAGAATAAACTCTGGAAAATTTAATGGAGGGAGTAATAATGATACACATGGAAATAAATGGAAAATGGGAAATATAGGATAAAGAAGATTAAAAAACAGAGGATGGTCTTTCTAAATACTGATAAAATAAAGATATGACCATATTGATTCAATAAAAAAAGAGAACTGAATAGTATTATGTAAAACAAAGAGACAAAATTTGCAAATTTGTTGCAGAGTTACCATTTGTATCCCTGCTTTACAAATAAGAAATTTCAGATGTAAGGATTCATACTTCCCTAGTGAATATAGCTTATAAATAGTTCTAAAATGTGAGCCCAGATCAGTCTGACTCCAGAGTTAGTATAATCAAGTTTTATGCAATACACTACCCTCTTATTATGGCAAGCAAAACCAAAAATGCAGCTTATCATTTCTCCTAACTATATTTGCATAGTTCACCCTTTCACCTTGAATACTTTACCTTCTATCTAGCTTTTATCATAGCTGTCAAGCCATTCTATCCTCTCCTAGGAGAGTACATAGCATTTTGCCTGATAGAGAAAATTGAGGTAATCAGGCATTAATTTTATCTTTTAACATGAATGTCTCCTAGAAACTGATCTTTATATATATGCATTAATTTTATTTTCATTCATATATTTGCATACACATGCATACATATATATCTGGAAATATGGAGTGTGTATACACACACACACACACACACATGCATATTTATTTGCTCACCCAAAATACCAGACCAAAATTCTTGATCTTCCTATCCCCTCTGGCCACTTAATCATAGCAGGTGAAAAGGATAAGTGATCAAAGCTGTTAAGTTCATGGTATTGCTAATAAATACCTATTAAATAAATAAATAAATTAGAAAACAAATAACACTTGCTAAGTGGAAGTGAAATTACCTATTTAATAATATGTCTCTCTGACTAGCTATATGCTCCTTAAGAGCAGAAGTCATGTCTCCTTTTTTTCCCCTTATATATCTTTGTACTTAGTATATTAAGTGACCGAGGTTGCACACTTGGGGCCATTTAGTAGATAAATACTCCTACACATCAATTTTACTTAAAGTTGCACTGCCTCATTAAGAAAGGGTTAGATTTTGTTCTGCCTCCTCTGTTTGTCATTGTAGAAGCATGAAAAAATACGTTTTAGAACACTACTCATCTCAAACAGTTATCCAAAGGAAAAGAATGTGGCACAATATTCACACCCACCCACCCACCCACCCCCACCCACACACACACATTTGTCTCCTCTCTACTATCACTTCTCCAAATCTTAATCAAATATAAATGAAGCAGAGTATATCAAAGAATGTAGCAACATTCATGATGCAGTTATTTAGTTTGTGCCAATGTGTACAATTTGCATCAGCCCACTGCCAGAAAGAAATATATAAGGTGAATATGTTAACTAGTAATAAATATAATTTGCTATGATAAACATCTTTGTAACTTCTGCTGTCTCCCTCATTATAACTGAAGAATATGAAATGGATTTTTTTGGGGGAAAATCTTTTAAATTTTACAACTAAATAGACTACTTTCTAAATTAGGAAATGTTTTTTCTGTTATGAAAAAAATATTTTCCAATACCCCTTTTCAGTTCTAATGAGATATACAATATTAGCCACAAAGTTTATATTTAATATATAATATTCACTGAGTTTTAAACTCCAAATTACATAGATAAAAAGGAGCACACAAAATATATGAGGAAAATGGCACATACTTCATTCACCAAAAGATAATGGTTTAGAATAAAAAAGACAAACTGACTTTCACATCCAAAGAATAATCACCACTAAACTTTGTCATAAGTTTTTATTCATATAAATAAACATTAAATAATCCAGTCTCATTGAAAAAAAACTAAGAAAATGAGAGATGAGAATTTTAGAAGTGCTTCATTTTCAAGAGAGCTTCCATTCAGAATAAATCTAAGGTATTTTCCAATGCCAAATATGGAAAGATGTCAATGTTCTTACTTATGAAAAGAACATGCATCTACAATGTTCATCTGTAATCCCTTTCCTTAAGAATAAACTGTTTTGAAAAAAATAACTTAATTTGCCTATTCAGTCTGTGTAATATGCTGATAACAATGGCACAAACCAAATAGATTTCGGAGAATTTTTATTGATATAGCCCACCATCCTTTCCATAAATACATGCAATCTTTTCAATCACAATATGTGATGAAAATGTAGGTGTCTGAAAATTATTATTACAATAGCTAAGTGCTGCTTACTAAAATTATGTTATTCTTATAACCAGTTACCTATTTTTTTTCTAATCAAGTCTGTTTTAATTATTTAGAAAAAAGTTGATATTTTGAATTTCAAATTCTATATTTAAATCAATCAACTCAACATTAATACTGATTCAACATCAACAACAATATTGCAAAGTAACTTGCTCTGTAGTTTGATATTTTTACCATTTGTGAGGATTTGGAGTTAGTGTTTATGCCAACTTCAGGTTGTTTTGTAGATTAGGAGGCTAATGCCAGTAGGAAAAAAAAGATCTCAAATATAACTGTATATTTTTAAAAATTATATTGATTGAGATAAAATTTATATAGGGTAAAATTCACTTTTGTTAGATATATAGTTCTATGAATTTGGCAAATGCATACAGTATGGGAACCACTTCCACAGTTGAGATATGGAACATTTCCTTCACCTCATATTTCCTTATGACCCTTTGTAACTTGTTTCTGGACTCTATTCATTTTAGCCATATTTATGTAGTTATTTTGCCAATATTACACTGTCTTGATTACTGAGACTTGATAGTAAGTTTTGAAATCAGATGCTGTGACTCCTCCAACTTTTTCTACTCTCAAAATACTTCTGGGTATTCTGGCTAATTTGCTATTTAACACAAATTTTAGAATAATTTTGTCTACTACTGTCCCCCAAAACTTTTCATTATAATTTAAATGAGATTGTATTGAATCTATAGATCAGTCTAGGGAGAAGTGATTCCTTAACAAAATTGAGTCTTCCAAGTTATGAACACGGGATAGATATACAATTCTATAGGTCTCATTTGGTTTTTCTCATCAATGTTTTGAAGTTTCCAGTATAAAAAACAACACATGTGTGTATTAGTGCATAGAAATTATTTTTTTGAATATTGACTATATGTTTCAATGTTGATATATTTATTCTAGTAGATTTATGTATTTATCATTTCCAATAGTCTTCATTTTTTCCTCTGTATTCAGATTAACATGTAATGCCATTTCCCATCATCCTAAAGAAACTTCTATAGTACGCTCTTGTATTGTACATGTCTTGCTAATGATTCACTCAGCTTACATTTATCTGAAATTTTCTTTGTTTTACTTTCATTATTCATGGATTTTTTTCACTGAATATAGAATTCTGTCTCAACAGATTCTTCTATCATTTAAAAAAATCCATATTTTTTGAACATTCATTATTTCTGGTAAGAAAATATTCACCATTTATATTGTTTTCTAGATTAAAATTTTCTTTTTATCTGGATTTTTAAACTTCCTCTTTAAACTTTGGTTTTTATCATTTTTTACCAGTATGAGCATGACTCTTATTCCAGGGCTTTAGCTTTATTTTTAGGCATAGATTTTGTTTTCATGGGTTTCCACTCAATACTTGTGCTGCTGAGTGAGGTGTCTCCCATCTGGCTGGGCCAGAAGTTCAACATTTCCAGCATTAAATATCCTCTGGCATCTCAGCCTTTTACATTTTCCAAAGTCCCTAGGTGAATGTCATGAAGACTTCTGTCCCCTTTTCCCAACTTCCTCCCAGAATCTTTTTCTCTGATAAATTGTTCTATAAATTTCAGTTGTCTTCACAATCCAGAATGGATTATCTGCACTTCCTTAGTGAGACATCTACTCCACTTAGCTACATCTTCCTGTGTATTGACAAGAAAGGGACCCCAAGTAGGAAACCAGGGCAATCATGGGATCCACTTCCTAGGTTTTACTTTTCACAAGGACTACAATATTGCACTGCCTATTTCTTAGGACCTAAATGGTTATATCATATGCTTTGTCCATCTTCATAATTGCTTTTGTCAGGAAAGCAAATTTAGCACTCTATATTGGCAAGAACCCAAAGTCTATTCTAAGCCATATGTAGTTTTTACAGCTTTCTTGACTATTAAGCAAGCTGTTAGCTGTAGGTTGTTTTTGTGCATGTTCTTTATAATCAGAGGATATTTTTCTGTAATTCTTAGTTTGATAATGGATTGACAGAATACTGTTAAGATGTAAAACTTCCCAAAATAGATCTGTAGATTCATTAAAATCACTAAAAAATCCCAGCACCAAAAGTTTAATAAATGGTGATGCTAATTCTAAAATGCATATGGAAATACAAAAGACCTAGAATAGCCAAAATGATCTTGAAAAAGATCAATGAAGTTGGTGGACTTACTCTAAATTCCAAAATCAAGACAATATAGTATGGCTTTGTTCTAGTAAAAGCACAAAGATCAATAGAACACAATTGAAAATCCAGAAATAGACTAGCCAAAGTTTGGTCAACTGATTGTTTTATAAAGCTGATGGCATCATCCAACAAGGATAAGAAGTTTTGGGATAAAAAAAAGAACAACTGGATATCTCTATAGGAAAAAACAAAAACAAACAACCAAAACAGAAACAAAAACAAAAACCCAATCCCTTATTCACATTGTATAAAAATTTACTCAAAATGGATTATAGAACTAAATGTAAAAGATAAAACTATAAGCCTTTAAGGAAAGCATAGAACAGAATTCTCACAACTTTGAGCAGATTTCTCAGGTTACAACAAAGCACTAAACACAAAAGAAACATTGATTGGACTTCAACAAAATTAAAAATGTTTGTTCTTCAAAAGGAACAGTGAAGAGAATGAAAAGATAGCCTCATGCTGTAGGAAACTATTGGCTGTAATACATCTGAAAAATATATAATATATATTTATATATTCTGTATATATTATATATACATTTATATTCATTTTATATACACACATGTAAATATTCACATATTTTTGTATATGTGTCTACACTCCTAAAAATCATAATAATAAGAAAAGTAACTGATAGTAAATGCAGCAGAGGACCCGAACTGATGGTTCATAACCAATATTCACATGAAAATTTGCACATGATTCATGAAATACATTCAGAGAAATGCAAGTTAGAATACAATAAGATATAATTCATACAATTCCATGCTTTCTAAGATAGCTAAAACAAAAAAAGACTTAAAACAGGAAATATTGTCAAGAAACTAAAGCAACTGCAATCTCATACATCTTAATGATAGTATAAAATAGTACTACAACTTTGAAAGATGACTTGACAGTTTCTTATAACTTTCTCAACTTATGCTCTGATCTTGCAATTCCACTCTTAGGAATGAAAACATACATGCATACCTCAGAGATATTGTGGGTCCAGTTCCAGACCACCACAATAAAGCAAATGTCACAATAAAGTGAATCAAATGAATTTTTGGCTTCCTAGCACATATAAAATTATGTTTATACTAACCTGTAGTCTATTAAATGTGCAGTAGTATTATGTCTGAAAAAGCATTGTACACAACTTAATTGGAAATACTTTATTGTTAAAAAATATTAACCATCATTTGAGGTTTCAGTGGGTTGTGATGTTTTGCTGGTGGAGGGTTTTGCCTCAATGTTGATGGCTGCTGACTGATCAAGGTGATTGCTGATGGCGGGAGTGGCTGTGGCAACTTCTGAGAAAAACACAGTGAGGTTTTCCACATCAATTGACTCTTTCACAAATGACTTCTCTGTAGCATACAGTGCTGTTTGATTGCATTTTACCCACAATAGAACTTCTTTCATAATTAGAGTCAATCCTCTCAAACCCCGCCACTGCTTTATCAACTATGTTTATATAATATTCTAAACCCTTTGTTCTCATTTCAACGATCTTCACAACATCTTCACTGGGAGTAGATTCCATCTCAAGAAGCCACTCTCTCTCCTCATCCATAATAAGCAACTTCTCATATGCTCAAGTTTACCAAGAGATGGCCACATCTTTAGATTCCACTTCTAATTCTAGTTTTCTTGCTATTTCCACCACACCTGCAGTTACTTTCTCCATTGAAATCTTGAAACCCTCCAAGATATTCATGAAGATTGAAATCAATGTTTTTCAAACTCCTGTTAGTTTCCAATTTACTCTGCCCAGATCATCAGAAGAATCACTTTCTGTGGTAGCTATAGCCTTACCAAATGTATTTCTTAAATAATAAGACTTAAACGTTGAAATGACTTCTTGATCCATGGGCTGAAGAATGGATGTTGTGTTGGTAGGCATGAAAAAACAAACATTAATCTTAATGTACATTTCCATCAGAGCTCTTAAGTCACTTGGTGCATTGTCAATGAGCAGTCATATTTTGAAAGAAACCTTTTTTTTCCCCCTAAGTAGTAGTTCTCAACAGTGGGCTTAAAATATTCAGTAAACCATGTTGTAAACAGATATGCTGGCATCCAGGCTTTGCTGTTCCATTTATAGAGCACAGGCAGAGTAGATTTAGCATAACACCTAAGGGCCCTAGGATTTTCTGAATGGTAAATGCGTATTGTCTTCAAATTATAGTCACTAGCTGCATTAACTTCCAATGAGAGTCAGCCTATCCTTTGAAGCTTTAAACCCAGCCACTGACTTAGCTCTAGCTAGGTAAGTCCTAGATGATATCTTCCAATAGAAGGTTGTTTTGTGTACATAGAAAATCTTTTGTTTAGTGTAGCCACCTTCATTATCTTAATGAGATCTTCTGGAAAACTTGTTGCACTTTGTCCATCAGCACTTGCTGCTTCACCTTGCACCCTTCTGTTATGGAAATGGCTTCTTTCCTTAAACTTCATGACCTAACTTCTGCTAGCTTCCAGTTTTTCTTCTGCAGCTTCCTCACCTTTCTCAGCCTTCAGAGAATTGAAGAGAGGGCCTTGCCCTGGGTCAGGCTTTGACTTAAGGGAACGTTGTGGCTGCTTCGATGTTTTATCCAGACCACTCAAAATTTTCCATATCAGCAATAAGACTTTCATTTTCTCATCATTCATGTGTTCCATGGAGTAACACTTTTAAATTTCCTTCAAGAACTTTTTCTTTGAAGTTACCATTTGGTTAACTGGCACAAGAGGCATATGTTTGACATGCCTTCCTCCCTAAGCTGAGTCATTTTTAGATTTTGATTTAAAGTGAGAGAGATGTGTGACTCTTTCTTTCACTTGAACACATAGAGGCTATTATAGGGTTCTTAATTGGCCTAATTTTAATATTATTGTGTCTTAGGGAACAGGAAAATCCAAGAAGAGGGGAAGAGACATGAGACTGGCCAGTCAGTGGAGTAGTCAACCCACACAACATTTATTGATTAATTTTGTTGTCATATCCAGGCACTATTCAATGTGCCCCATAACAATTACAATAGTAACATCCAAGGTCATTGATTACAAATCACCATAACAAAAATAGTAATAATTAAAAAGTTTAAAATATTGCATGAGGGACATCTGGGTGGCTCAATCGTTAAGCGTCTGCCTTGGGCTCAGGTCATGATCCCAGGGTCCTGGGATCGAGCCCCGCATCAGGCTCCCTGCTCAGTGGGAAGCCTGCTTCTCCCTCCCCCACTACCCCTGCTTGTGTTCCCTCTCCTGCTGTGTCTCTCTCTGTCAAATAAATAAATAAAATCTTTAAAAATAAATAAATAAATATATATATATATATATATATATATATATTGCACGAATTACTAAAATTTGACACAGAGACATAAAGTGAGCCAATGCTGTTGGAAAATGGCACTGATGAACTTGCTCAATGCAGGGTTGCCACAATCTTATAATTTGTAAAAAAAAAAAAAATTCTGGGAAATTAATAAAGTGAGGTGTGATAAAACAAGATATGTCCTATTTATATACCTAAAACTAACAATGTATGTTAACTATACTGAAATTAAAATTAAAAACTTAATAAAGAACAAGGTATGTCTGCATGTCCATAAAAAGACTTGTATAAGAATATTTTTAGCAAGTATATTCATAATAGCTGAAAACTATAAACATACAATTGTCTAATGTTTGAATATTTACCATTTATGAGTATTTAAGTTGTAGTAGATCCACATAGTGAAATACTATACCAATAATATATATATCTACTGTCATATAAAACAATATGGTTAAAGCTCCAAAATATTATGTAGACAGAAAGAAGTAAGAAACAGAAGAGTATATGAGTACATTCTGTGTGATTTCTTTTATATGAAGTGTAAAAACAGATAAAATTATACTATGGTGATGGAAATCAGAACACTGGCTTCCAGCATGGAGCCGGGATTGTTAGAAGCACTAAGGAAATAACTGACATGGTTGAAATGTTCTTCTGGGTTTTGATTTTGATATTGTTTATATCAGTTTATATATTTGTCGAACTTTATAAAATTGGCTCTTGCCATAAGTGGCCTGACACATTCTCTGAAAATGGTTTGCTCTTCAGTTGACCTAGAAAACCCTACAAAATCATGCAAATCAAGAGGCTCAAATCTTCATATTCACCTTATGGACACACTTAAACCTGCCCATGGGGCACCTGGGTGGATCAGTCTATTGAGTGTCTGCCTTCAGCTCAGGTCATGATCCCAGGGTCTTGAGATTGAGCCCCATGTCAGGCTCCCTGCTCAGTGGAGAGTCTGTGTCTCTCTCTCTCCCTCTGCACCTCTCCCTGCTTGTTCTCTCTCTCTCTCTCTGTCAAATAAATAAATAAAAATCTAAAAAAAAAAAAAAAAAAAAAAACAGAAAAGAAACTGCCCAGGCCATCAAGGGTATGCATATCTGAAAGCTGCCAAGTATCTGAAAGACATCACTTTGCAGAAGCAATGTGTGCCATTCAGTTGCTACAATGGCGGAGTTGATAGGTGTGCCCAGGCCAAACCATGGGGCTGGACACAGGGTCGATAGCCCAGGAAGAGTGCTGAATTTTTATTGCACATGCTTGAAAATGCAGAGAGTAATGCTGAACTTAAGGGTTTAGATGTAGATTCTCTAGTCATGGAGCACGTCCAGGTGAACAAAGCCCCTAAGATGCGGCATAGAACGTACAGGCTCCTGGTCTGATTAACCCATACAGGAGCTCTCCCTGCCACACTGAGATGATCCTTACTGAAAAAGAGCAGACTGTTCCTAAACCAGAAGAGGAGGTTGCACGGAAGAAAAAGATATCCCAGAAGAAACTGAAAAACAAAAACTTATGGCCCAGGAGTAAATTCTGCATAAAATAAATGCAAAAACAACAAACAACAACAAAACCTTATCAAATTCTACACTTAAGATCTGTGCTTTAATCTATATCTAGATTTTACCTTAAAATAAATAACTATATACACACATATTCATACACATACACACACACTTGTCAAACCAGCAGTTAGAGAAATCTAAGTGAATTATTTTCACATTTTAGTCAAAACCCCTCCATTTCCCCTCCCAGAAGTGACTCACGCTTTCTTACAAAGTCACATTTGCCACTTTGTTCTTTGTCAAACTCACCATTTATGGTTCCCTTTTAAGGTCATTATAATGTCTTTCCTCTGGCTGGGCTTTTCTTTCCCAGTGTCTATGACCAATGTCTTCACCAACTTGAGACTTTTGTTTCTATTTCAGCTTCACAATTAGTAAGTGTCCCACTACACTAAGTAGTCTCCCCTCCCTACCTTCCCTCCTTATTTATCTTACTTTACTTCTTTTTTTTTTTTTTTTTTGCATGGCATTTCTTAGCTTCTAACATGCAATATAATTATATTGATCCTATATTTATTGCTTTTTTTTGTTGTTGTTATAGCACAACTTAGATATATCAAATGGACAAAAAATTAGTATCATTTGCAGTATGTTAAGATAAATTGCCTTTGAATGGGAGCTTCCTTTCCAGTACTTTGAGGTCTACAAGATATATCTAGAAAATGTACTACTGTGGAAAATGCTTAAATCAAATGGGGGGAGGGCCTCCCTCTCTTTTTGATTAATTGCTGTAACACTGTCCTTTCAGGTGGCTGAGGGAGTTTTATGTTTTCTTTAGACATCATTAGGCGCTGGAGCTCTTGCAGGACAACTTTGATGCTATATGAATTCTGCCATTTTGCTAGACTGATATGGCTCTTGGGCCCACCCCTCCAT
The DNA here is from genome assembly GCF_029215605.1 of Mirounga angustirostris. NCBI lineage: Eukaryota > Metazoa > Chordata > Mammalia > Carnivora > Phocidae > Mirounga > Mirounga angustirostris. Next base: position 140,935,641 of record NW_026991710.1, on the reverse strand, counting down.
TAGAACTATTAACTCCATTCATATTAATTTTTGTTACAAATCTTACAAAGGGGTGTGCTTCTGGGTATTTAAGTCCACATTCTATTTTAAGGCTGTATATTTGGTTTTCATAAATTGTTCTTGGAGGCCTAATCATCATCCCAGTCCATCTTGTAAGTGTCATGTCTGCATCATCTTCTAGATCTCAGCTAACTGTGCCATCTCCTACTCCTAATTGATCCTACTTCTATTGCTTACTTACTTTTTGTTTCCCCTGCTTCCACTAGTTTGCAAGCCTTTGTTTTTGTCAATCCTTTTTACTGGTAGATCACTCAAAATCTTTGTGGAATTAAATAAAAAGCAACAGTTTCTTTTTGCTCAAAAAATATATGGAATTAAATAAGAAATGACAGTTTCCTTTCACCTCAGATCTTTCTGATAAAATCAGACATTGTTATATTTCAAGGTAGATAAAGGACCCAGAATTTTCTAAAAATTTACTAGCATAAGCTCCTTCTCTTATTGTCCATCCTTTCCTGCCTTCTTCCCTTCCTTCCTTCCTTCCTTCCTTCCTTCCTTCCTTCCTTCCTTCCTTCCTTCCTTCTTTCCTTCCTTCCTTTCCTTCTTCCTTTCGTCCTTTCTTCTTTCCTCCCTCCTGACTTCCTTCCCTCTTTCTTCCCCTCACTTCCTTTCTTTCTTTTCTATTTACTGTAAAATTTGCAGGAAATGGGATCCTCCTTAAAAAAGTGGCCGTTTTAATACCTTCCTAATAATGAATTGCAGGAGGAACTAATGAATAACAGAAGAAATAGTCTCTCTTTTTTTTTAACACCATTAACACATGCTTTCCTGAAAGAGTTACTTCTTTGAAAGTTCTCTTCATAACAGGGATAGAATATTATTATTAAATAAATTTTTAGTAAATACAATTTTATATTGAATAAATAACACACCAAAAAAAAGTTTCCAATGGTTATTTTCCAAGTAATTTTCCCTCTCTTCATTCCTCACAGAAGTTCACTGAATCTGCTTTCAACATTAAAATACAAAGTTTGGGGGCGCCTGGGTGGCTCAGTCATTAAGTGTCTGCCTTCGGCTCAGGTCATGATCCCAGGGTCCTGGGATCGAGCCCTGCATCGGGCTCCCTGCTCCGGGGGAAGCCTGCTTCTCCCTCTCCCACTCCCCCTGCCTGTGTTCCCTCTCTCGCTGTGTCTCTCTCTCAAATAAATAAATAAAATCTTTAAAAAAAATTTTTTTTTTTAAATACAAAGTTTGTAATTGAGCTAGGTAGGTAATAAACTTTTAAGTTATGTTTGAAGATTGGAAACATTTCATAATTCAGAAAAGACATATGCTATTAAAATTCAAAAACTAGAAAATCCATACAGATGGAATGCTTTCTTCCCTAATTTATGCCAGATTAATGAAGTATGAATTTTCATAGCCTCTGAAAAGATCAAAGATGAAAGAAAAAAACAGAAGGAATTCTGAGGTGACTCCCACCAAAAAGCTAACTGGAGAGGTAACTTTATGATATTTGTCAGTTGTTGTCAAATTTATTCAAGGAAAACAAAACTTGGTTTATATATAGTATAAATTGAATGATTTATACTAAGGTGGCTTGATGCCAGAATGTTAACCAAATGTTAACCAAATAGTCAAAGAAAAGAAATGAAAGTTATGAGTAAATGTTAAAACAAAATACAAAATGAATAGTAAATGATATGAAAATATATTTAAATGGCAAAGTAAAATTAATGCATGGAAGTAAAAGGAAAATGAACTTTGTAATCTCTGATTTGTGCATGTGTGTATCTATATTTAATATTATTATTTTATATTATTATACATAATATATATTAAATATTTGTTATATGTATTATATAGTATAATTTATATTACTATATATTATATAATATTATAATCTATGTATATGTATATCATCATATTATTGTAAGAGAAAAATCACTATAGAAAATAATTCGAATTGTAGAATACAATAACTTATTAAATGTCCAAGCCATTTTTAACCTGGAAAGAAAGTCATAGACTATAAACTTTCCAATACTCTTAATTTGTTCAGAAGCTTTAGGAAATGAAATAAGGGCTGTCAATAATTGAATTATGCTCTAAATACTCTATTCTTTTTGTACACAAAAGCCTAAGAGGCTTGAGCTTTATGTAATGTGCTTTTTGTATTATAGCTATAAACAAAGGTTATAGTCATTGAATGATAAGCACTTATATTATTCAACCCCTGGAAATAAAGAAGCACCCATTTCAATTTCTGTACAAAGATAGATATATATCTTTTAAAATTGTCTCTTCACATTAAGTTTCATTAAATAGCCCATATTTACTATTTTAATTAAATTATGTACACATTATATTAGTATCTCAAGGTCCTTTGACTCTTACTACATAGTGCACCAGTATTAAAGTAAATTATCAAACAAAGAGCAGTGTTCAAGAGCGCAGGTTCTCCAGGACAATGTAATACTCTTACTGGTGGAAGAGTCTGCATTGCTTGAATGAAGATCTCTGTCCTTGGATTCCCCACAAAAAAAGATTTACATGAGGATCCACCCTTGAATAAAGACAGCCGGAAGGAAAGGAGCAAACACAAAGCAATTTATTCAAGTGAAAGTACACTCTCAAGGTGGGAAAGCAGGCAGGTTCTGGGAGGTGGAACCAGCCCTAGGTTGTTTTGGGATTGGATATTTTTTGCCTCTCTCTGGGCTGGGAAGAGCGTGAGGTACCCTGAGGTGGTTTCTAATGGAGGCTGCTTCTAATCCTTTGGGAATCTCCTCTCACAGGTTGAGAGGGGGAGTTTTTGATCGGCAAGGGACCCTGAACCATCATGGCAGTCTTTCTCCATGGTGGGGTAGTTTAACTGCAATGCAAATGCGTTATAATGAGTCTAGGGTTTACCCGGGAGCAGAGGTGCAAGAGGAGAGTGCTTGTTCCTACCTGTGGCCCTTGATCTGTCAGCCCCAAGGTCTTGGAAGCCATAAGGTCAGGATGTTGTGCCCCTGGGGCTTTTAATTTGAGACTTATTTATCACCATCCTTGCCTCCAACTCACATCTCTGTCAATCCCCCTCAAGGACTTGGGACTCTGCTTCCATGTGCTCCTTGCATGTGCCCCTTCCACTGCTCCTGTCTAGCTTTTACCTGACAATATATATATTGCTTCTTGCAATCTGATCCCTTTAAGGTAATTTTAAAGAAAAGCAATATTAACAATTTTCTTAACACGCTAAAATGTCTGCGCTGAATTAAACCTCCCCTGGTTGCACTAATGTTAATTTGGTTCGGAAAAATATCCTTCTTTATGAAAGTAAATAGCTTCATTTAAAATCTATAAACTTGTAAGGCTAGAATTTTAATTAGAGAACAAAACTGTTTCACCATAGTCTTTAAAGTGAACTCCTGCTTTGATTGTAAGTCAGGAATAAAAACAGCTATAAAATGATGTCCTTACTTGTGTAACAACAATAATCAGTCAAATTGATTCAAACTGCCTGCTTTGTACTGAGCTGTGAACATGGGTCAACAAGATCTTAGTGAGAAAAAGGATGTGTTAACTTGCTTCAAATGGCCAATAGTTTCAATTTCAACAAACTGAAAACCTATCAAATTATAATTATTTTAAAATTTCTGTATGTTTAACCATAACACATTCAATCTCCCAATATTTATGCTTGGCTCAGTCTAAACCATAGATAGCAACGTATCAGTGATTAAAATGAACAAGTCTTATCAACATCATTTTATTAAGAATGTCTTTCCCGAAGACCTGTTGTCAAATGTTTTATATTGCTTATATTGCCTTGATTTGTATTTTAATTTATTGCATGGTTTTGTTGCTTTCTGTAAAAGAGTTTTTGAGTTGTTTTGCCGACATCATTTGATGAGTAGTTAATGACTAGATCGTGACAATAAATGTCTGTGAATTTGTTGCTACCATTTTTACAGGTTAATTGCGACCTCACCTCTTAAAGCGGCTTATTTTCTTTTTCCCATCTAACTTTCATTCTTGTTAGCAATATCTTCTACCACCAAGAAAGTGAGTTTTACTGTAATCTTAAAGAAAAAAAAAATTGTCAGAATAGCTGAAAGATCAAGTTGGATTAACAAACAATTGTTTGTGCTAAAGTAAATTTGATCCCCAAATATGATACTATATTTCAGAGACACAATCAAAATAAAGCATGTCTTAACATGCATTGTTAAAGTCAGAATTTTATTTATGGGGAAAATTTTATCACGTACATTTGTTTTTCTTTTTCTTTTTCTAATGTGTCAACTTGTGTTTATCACAGACCAGGATAGTTACAAATATTATTTCAGATAGGAATTGTCATGGAAGATACAGAAATAGACCTCATGTTAAATAAACAAAGGGGAGTATATTGGAATCACATCACTGAGGGAATCACAAAATCAACAAAAAACCAGAGGACAAGAATCAGAAAATGCTTTTACAAACCATAAGCTCATTGAAAAGCTGGGCCTAAGGGGTGCCTGGGTGGCTCAGTGGTTAAGCATCTGCCTTCAGCTCAGGTCATGATCCCAGGGTCCTGGGATCGAGCCTTGCATGGAGCCCTGCATTGAGCCCTGCATTGAGCCCTGCATTGAGCCCTGCATTGAGCCCCGCATTGAGCCCTGCATTGAGCCCCGCATCGAGCCCTGCTCAGAGGGTAGCCTGCTTCTCTCTCTCCCACTCCCCCTGCTTGTGTTCCCTCTCTCACTGTCTCTCTCTGTGTCAAATAAATAAATAAAAGTTTAAAAAAAAAAGAAAAGAAAAGAAAAGCTGGGCCTAAGAATGCCCAAAAGACTTTCCCGAAGAGTTTCAGCCTGTTTGCTGCCACCACTGATATTCTGTGATTTTTATTGTTATGTCTAGACCATTCCCATTTAATGTGGTTACTGATACGATTACATCATCTATTATCATAATATCTATTTTGCTTGTAACTATTTTCAATTCATTGCACTGTTATTTCCATATCTCTTTTTTTTCTGCCTTCTTTGGTTTAAAGTTAAGTTTTTATATGCTTTTACATGACTCCATTTCCCTCTTCTCTTAAAATATCGATTATGCTTCATTTAAAAGTTTGCAGTATGTATTTTCAACTAACCCGCTCTCAAATAGCCCCATCCTGTCTCACCAGTAGCACAGTTGTCTTCAGAGTGCTCCCTATGCTTCCCTCCCATCCCTTATAACATCGCTGCTACTCATTTCACCTTTGCAAAGCTATTATCCACCCAATGCATCATTACTAATATTACTTTAATAAGTTATCTATTAGATCAATTAACAATAAGAAAAACAGATTTTCTTTACTTTCATTCACTTCTTCTCTAACAGTCTTTCTTTCATTGTCTTTCAGATGTGAGTTTCTGACCATCCTAGTCTGCCTGAGCTGCTATAACAAAATACCATACACTGGGTGATTTAAACAACAGAAAGGTATTTTTCACATCTTCCAGAAGCTAGGAAGTCAAAGATTAAGGTGCCAGTAGTTCAGATTCTGGTAGATGGTCCATTTCCTGGTTTGTGGATAACCACCTTCTTCCTGTGTATTCACATGGCCTTTCTTTGATATATACTAATGGAGTGAAATATCTCACATGTCTTCTTCTCCTTACAAGGGCATTAATGCCATTTTGAAGGAACTACACTTATGAGGATATCTAAACCTAATTACCTACCAAAGTCCCCAATTCCATATACTATAAGGTTGGGGATTAGGGCTTCACATATGAATTTGGAGGGAACACAAATATTCATCCCATAATACTTATCTTTATCATTCTTTTCTACCTGATGTACTTCTTTTAACGTTCATTTCAGGTCAGGTCTACTGGTAATAAATTCTTTCAGTTTATTTGTCCTGCAACATCTTTATTTCTCTACCACCTCTGAAGGAAAACTCTGATGGATATAGAATTCTAAACTTTTCTCTTTCAACACTTTAAATATTTCACTCCACCCTCCTGCGTGGTTTCTAATAAGAAGTCTGATGCAATTCTTGTCCTTGTTCCTCTACAGGCAAGATGTTTTGTTTTTGTTGTTTTTATTTTTTTTCCCTTTGAATTCTTTCAATATTAACCCTCTGTTTTTAGTTTTCTGCAGTTTGAATATGATATTCCTACATGTAGATTCTTTGATGTTTATCCTGCTTAGTAATGGCTGAGTTTCCTGCATCTGTAAATGGTTTCTGCCATAGTTATCCAAAGGGCCAATAGGAAAAAAAAAAGGATATAGTAGTGATTAGAATTATCTATTAGATACCTCATAGACATTGGGTAAATAAGTAAATATTAACCATGATATTTCTTCCATCTAAATAACCATCCCGCTTGGTAATACTATGAGAAGAGACTAGTCACTATACCTGAAGATAAAAAGTTAGATTGTATAAAGCTGTTGAAGGTACTTTATTATTTTTCTTCTGCAAATATGCAAGTTCAGTCTTACATATAAGAAATTCTGCAAAATAGGTATAAACAAGATTACCACAGTGCCCCTGAAGGTGAGATGCATTTCTAGACTTTTTTCTTAGTACAAGTCATCTTGAAAAGCAAGTATAGACAAGATTACTGCAGCTTAAATTTTAGGACTTGAAAGTTACTTAAAACTTGCTAATTTGGCTGAAGCAGAAATGTTTTTGTGAAAGATAAAGATAGGAAAATAAATTATTTTCATTGTCTTAGCTTCCAATAATATATGACAACACCAGAGAAAAGTTCTGCAAAGAGGTCACTCTTTCCTTGTCCAGGAAAATGCTATTATTAATTTAGCTATCACAGAATGTACAAATTAATTTAAAATGTCATTGCCAGAAACTCCTGTACACCTTAATTGCTCCTGTATTATTTATAAACTACACTGCCACAGAAAGAGGGAAATGAGAAACCTGAAACTATAAGGCTATTGTGCATTACAGAAGACTAGCAGAAAGAATTTAGCATGGAGGCATTTATTTCTTTAACAAATATTGATATTTCTATAACAAACAGTGTGCCAAACAACATTTAAAAAAAAATGCAATTAAGGGATACAAAGCAGTTCTCCCGACTAAACTATGTAGACAGAATTATTTTTTTTTTGTTTTGTTTTAGTTGTATCCCTGGCAGCTATGAATTATTTGATGATTCAAATTCCTCCAATAATGAACCAACCCCATGGAACAAACTTGGAAAGTGAGTCCACAGTTTTGATCTATTCAACTTTTCTTAAATTCAGAGTGTTGAAAGAGAGTTCAAATGTTCTTTAGGATTTGTCCACTAAAATTTACATCTAAATCCAATGCAATTCCAACGTAATTAGCACAGTAACAAACATTTCCTAAACATGTCCGTCAGGGAATTGAATGGCTCCTGACATGATGTACCTGGCTTATCTTATCTCTTAATATTAAGCTGAGGAGAATCTGATTAAAAATAAGTTGGCACAGCGAAGTTATTACTAATATGTTAATACAACTAATAATTAATATACCTAATACATTAAGGTAATCAAAGTCACATTTATTGGATTTCAACTTCACATAGCCAGGTAGCTGGAGAGATATCTAAGTTCTGTATGCCTTTGGGCTTCAGTGATACATTCTGTGCCTAACTCCAGGTGTAGATCTGCTCCATCTTGAACTTTTTTCTGTGATTGTTTTGGACCACAAAAATTACTATTGACTAAAGAGGCAAATCCATGTAAATTTCACCTTTTTTTTTTTTAAGATTTTATCCATTTATCTGAGAGAGAGAGAGAGAGAGACAGCAAGAGTGGGAACACAAGCAGGAGGAGAGGGAATGGGAGAAGAAGGCTTCCCGCCGAGCAGGGAGCCTGATGCTGGGCTCGAGATCATGACCCCATGACCCGAGCAGAAGGCAGATGCTTAACGACTGAGCCACCCAAGTGCCCCTAAACTTTACCTTTTAAGCACTGTCTTTGTTCTATCTTAAACCAGACCCTGTTCCTTAACATTACTTTTGTTTATTTGTTATTAAACAAATTAGCAAGCAAAATTTTTTTCAGAGTTTTCCCCAACTTCCTTTTTAATAATTGTATCAGATTCTTCAAAGGGAAAGGTACGTTATCTACATCTTTGTTTCATATTTCTCCATCTTTATACATGTGACTCTATACAATAACATTTGTCTACCCTATTGCATAAAGCCAAATACTTCTTATTTTTCTCCAAATTCATTATATCCACATTTCTTAGGTTTAACCATTCCCTTTCCAGAATCTTAGATCATGGTCTCTCTAATGGCTACTTCTTTTCTTCTTTTACATATGCACTGTATTATGAATATCCTAAGTATTTCTCTTCCTTTCCTGTGACAATGTAAGGTGTGGTTTAGCCTTTTCCATTTGTTTACTATCTAATCCTTCCTTCATCACTTTATTTTGTCCATAACAATAATCCCATTGTATTGCTGGTATCCTTCTGTTTAACATTGACTAATTAATAAATGCATTAACCAGTTCTTATTGTGTTTTTTTTTTTAATTCTTTGACACTGTTCTCAGCTTTTATTCAATTGAAACATTTATTTTGAGATTGCCATTATATGAAAGAAGACTTACTGGGAAATGAAACCTTTATAATAAAGATGGAGTCTACATTATGAATGGAATTGGAAAATTAATAGAAATTCATAATCTTAAATGGCATACATTCTCCCCTCTATGACTCTAGAAATGGCCCAGAAGTAGCAATACTTTTATCCATCACCAGTGCTCAACCAGTACCAAGATTATGACTTATACTTTAACTCAACCTAAGCCAATTGGACCCTTTGCAAGGCAGTTCTTTCCATGTCTTGAGTCAGAAACTAGCGCTCATGCCTGTAATGAAATAGTATTCAATAATGTGTTTCAAGATGATGCATTAGTTAAATGCTCTAACAAGTGAAACTTAAGGCACAAATACATCCTCATCTCCTAGGACATGATTTCTGTGCATAAGATTAATAAGACACTTGTAATTTTTGAAATAATGATAATAAATCAGGTAGCTACATCATTACGATAAATAAATTGGTTATGCAATAATGGTCAAGGGTGACTTAATACAACGTTTAGTGAGTAGGGGAGTGAACAATATGATGTGATAACTTAAAGTTTAAATAAAAGCATAAGACTTGAGAGTCTTACTCATCTAGCAAGTGAAGTTTACCATAAAAAGGAGGCTAAACTTGATAATGTGAATTAAATGTGAAATATTTAGGGTCAATGAGAATAAACTGATTCATAACCTGATCTGGCCTGAGACTTTTTTTTTTTTTTTTTTTGGTGGCTGGGAGTGAATGGGGAGGAGGGGTGCCTTAAGATTACTATAACCCTGGAAAATGTTGTGTAAATATTGTTATAGTTCCTAGAAGGTATAAAATTCAAAACAGAAAAATGATGACATGGATCAAACCACTGGTGTTGTAGTTTAGAATAGACTTATTTAAGTATTTTTATAGGTTTTATTATTATTTAAGATGTTGGGGAAATTTAAAAAATCAGACAATATAAATGCATTATTGTATATTTAAATTGTAAGAGAATTTAACGAGTTTAATTTGTAATCAGTGTTGTTCAAATAGTTTTATTAGAACAAATTTTGTATGTAATATACATAAATTTAATAAATTGAGCATGAAACATATTATAGATAGCAGAAAATGAAATGAAAAAGCCCTGGTGCAATAGCAAATATAATTAATCCAATGATGCAAAAAAATACTGATATCCTTCTTTTTTATTTCATTAGCATTTTGCTTTTATTGTGTGCTTTTTATTTCACATATATTTTCAACTAACTATAGATTTTTTTTTCTCCATTTCAACTCAGGAGGTATAAAAATAAACACACAATTTTCTCCTAGGGAAAAAAGTTATCTCTGTATATATATTTTGGGTACCTATTTCTAGACTAAAACTACAAATCTTGAGGTGATTTTAGCTCATCTCTTTACTTGAGTCTTAATACCCAATCAAGCATGAATTGTTATTATATTTTTCAAAGATTTTATTTATTGAGAGAGAGAGTGAGAAAGCACAAGTGGACAGGAGGGGCAGAGGGTGTGGGAGAGAGAGAATCTCAAGCAGACTCTGTACTGAGCACAGAGCCCAAAGCTGGGCTCTATCTTACTACCCCAAGATCATGACCTGAGCCAAAATCCAGAGTCGGATGCTTAACCAACAGCCACCCAGGTGCCCCTGAATTGTTATTTTTTAAAAATATCTCTAACATCTGGGTCTTCCTTTATATTTCCTCTGCCATTATTATATAAAATTCCTATCACTGAACAGAGTTTTCTAACTGGCACTTCTCTCTCTCTCTCTTATTTTTCAGTTTTATTGATATGACAAATAACATTTTGCAAGTTTAAGGTATACAACATAATGACTTGATATATGTATATATTGCAAAATGATTACCACATTGTTAGTTAACACACTCATCACCTCACATAGTTATAATTTTTTTGTGCATGTGGTAAGAACTTTCAAAATCAACTCTCGGCAACTTCAAATATATAATACAGTACTGTTAACTCTAGTCACCATGTTGTACATTACAACCCCAGGATGTACTTATCTTCTAACTGGAAATTTGTACCCTTTGACTAACATCTCCCCATCTCTCCCAGCTCACATACTTTTCTGCTTCTGAGTTCTGATTTTATAGATTCTACATATAAGCAAGATGATACAGTATTTGTCATTCTCTGTCTCACTTGTTCCATTTAGTATAATGAACTCAAATTTCATTTATATTGTTGCAAATGGCAAGATATACTTATTTTTAAAGTCTGAACTATATTTTATTTAATTTTTATAAATGTCCATTCAACTTTTGATGAACACACAGGTTGTTTCCACATCTTGGCTATTGTACAAATGATACAGTGAACGTGGGGTACATATATCTATTCGAGATAATGATTTATTTCTTTCAAATGTAAATCCAGGAGTGGAATTGCTATATCATATGGTAGTTCTATTTTTATTTTTTTTGAGGTATCTCCATACTGTTCTATAGTGGCTGTATCCATTTAGATTCCCACTAACAAGGCACAAGGGTTCCCTTTTCTCCATATCCTTACCAACATTTGTTATATCTTATCTTCTTGATAATAGCCATTCTAACAGATGGGAGGTACCAGCTCCCATTTTAATTGTTCATAGCTAATAATAATCATGCACACTGTGATCAAGTTAACTTTTTCTTGCATGGCTTTATCGTATAAAATGTCTCAACTTCAAGTCTATTGCTTACAAATTCAGTGCTGTGCTTATTTGCTTGGCTTTCAAGAACATCCACCATCACCATTATCTTTATTCAGACTTAGTTTATATCTTCCCACTCTCCAACTTGAATTATTCACTTAAGTCAAAGTGGTCACACCACTAGCCTTTGGGTTTATCACTATATTCACAGAGACTGTACATTCTAGTTTAGAACATTCTGTGTACTCAGTACCAGTTTATTTAATTGTGCTTAGTGTGTTTCTCAAATGTCATGCTTAGGCATGAACATTCTGAACATTCGCACCCTTGGAACACACTCCTTATATCGCCTACGTGTGTACATTCCACTCAGCCTTTAAAGCCCACCGATTTCCAGCTGATCTATGACACATTCCCATATGGTTACACACCATTATCTCTTCTTTCTTTACAATATTTTTCCATTTAGAATATTGTACCATGACCTTTAGCTCTTTATACAAGTGCATTACAACTTCCCTAAAGAGGATACATTCTCATTTTTTGATGCTTTCACTATAAAATCTACCAGAGTGCTAAGTATATAATACATCATTAATAAATTATGCAATTATTCATTGATAGATAATTTTATATACTAATTACCTCAGCAAATATTGATTAACTTTTCATTGACATATCTGCTAGACATTGAATATACAATGAAAATAATAGACCCTTTTGTAGCCTCTTACTTAAGTACTTTGCAGTGGGGAAAACAAATACAATTTCAATAGAGTAGGAAGGAAACACACACAATTTGCAATGGGAATATAAAGAAAGAAAGAGAAATGGAATTTCCAGGAAGATGGTCTTGCATGTACAAAATATTAAGAAAGGAATACATAAAATACATATAGCCTTGCACTCTGCTCCTCTTTTATTTATTTTCTTTTATTTGGTGGCTTACTTGTTCATTGTTAATATTCCAAACTAAAATGTAAATTCTATGAGAAAACAGCCCATCTCCAGCCAGCTCTCTGTTATAGACTTTCTGATGAACATATTGCCTTGCATATGATATCACTATCAGTAAATATAACATACATAAATATTTACTGAACTATGAATACAAGAGATTTCCAGTGACTTGGTTAATAGTCCTTTATGTATTTGTTTGTGTTTGGCAGAGGCTGTGGATGTGAGGCATAGGCAGTGGGGAAGAGAGAAAGTTTGAAACAAATTATGCACATAAAGATTTTGACTCTATTCTGAAGACAAAGATGATCCACAGAAAGAGAGAAGGCAAGAGAAAGTACCAAAATCAGATATGTCTTTGGAATGATCACTCTGGCACTGGTATGGGTGGTATGCTTTTAATTAGAAGAGATAAGCCAGAATACTGAAAACCTACTTTGAAGTCATTGCATCTGTAACTTAGGACCTAAACAAAATTAAAAATAATGAGACGGAAGTAAGGATAGGATTCCAGAATTATTAAAAGTAATGGGAATGTAGACTGATGGAGTCATTCTGGAAAACATTCTGGCACACTTATGAATAATAATTTATACTCTTGGGTATCTATCACATAGAAATGCTCCATCGTGTAAGTACAGAGGCACCAGAATATTGTCACAGTATTATATCTGGCAGGCAGGCATCTTAGGCAATGTTGTTATCTATGCTTGGCAGAGTAGATAAGTAAAATGTGGTGTATGCACACCATGGAATATTAGCAACAGTTATTAAACAACAGATTACATGTGTATAAAGTACAACATGGATGGATCATAAAATATAGTGCTTAGTTTAATAAGTAAGGTGAAGAATGCAATATCCAAGAAAATTACATTTGCATAAAAATATGCATACATACAAAATATCTCATTCTTCAATAAACAAAACAAAATATATAGTTAAGTACAAGAAAATAATCCTTGCTTATTTCAGGAAAAAAAAATCTGTTATTGTTTTTATTGGTAATGTAGCAAATTTATGAATTTTCACTAGTAGAATTAACACTATGATGCAGCTTTCTTATCCAAAAACAATAATACAGATTTTCATTTGCTCATTCTTCTCTTTTCTTAAAGGTTAAAATTAAAAGGCAACAAAAATAAGGAGGCATCATAAATGGTGCTTATTTGAGTAAGTATCTTGTTGCCCTTATGGTGAGAATGATTGGATTGCCTGTATTGTGGACTGTTACTTATTTCCTGTTATAACTTTGCCAAAAGATTAAGTAGAATGACTAATGAATAAAGTTTGTTCCAATCCTGCCCTCTTCAGAAAAGGGGAAGAAGAAGCACTGGAAAGACTTACCTGTGCCTCCTTTATATCTGGCCTTTGGTGCTCTTGTAGGTCTTATTCCAAAGTCACCACTGAACAAATTCCTATTGCACACAATGAAAGACTATTTCACATGTCCCTGGCCAACCTGATAAATGTTGAGACTTTGACATTCACAGTATGACACACTAATTAAATTTAAATAACTATATAAAGAAAAATACACTAATGAAAAAATGTCAGGTCTTATTTTTGAAAAAAAAAAAAAAAAAGACTAATTTATGCCTAGAAACCTTTTCCCAATTGTTAACACTTCTCTAAATGAAATTGCTGATGCAGATCTAGCTTCCTTTCTTCCATTCTATCATTATCTCAGAAATTAAGAGGTAATCACTCAGGTTAAGTGGCTCTCATTGTGATTATGCTCTAACTCCCTGTCTCTCTATTGATTATCGATTGTGTCACCACTTTGAAGGTGAAACTTTTTCATTCAAATGATCCTGTAATTATGTTGTATATCCTCCTGATGACCCTTGAACTAGTTCATCCTGGCAGGATGTTGCAGAGCATGAATAATCATTGCAATGTTGCAGACTCTGGTCTTTATGCAACTACTCCACACTTCCTAAGCCAAGTATTAATGAGCTTCCACTTCCTCAGTTATTGTAGTCATTCTTTGTTTTAAATTCATTTTGAAAATGTTAACAGAAATTCCCTTTCAAAAGAACTACAGAATTTACAAATAATTTCACTGACACAGCTTTCATTTATATTTTTATTGCAGATTAGTTTAAAGAAAAAGACCTGAGCCAAAATCAAGAGTTGGATGCTTAATTGACTGAGCCCCCCCAGGTGCCCTAGGGACAGGGATTTTAGAGCCTGTCACAGATGGAATTAAATCTTAGTTCTGACATATCAGTAATTTAACTCTTCTGAGATTAATTTCCTTCTCAGTAGTGTGTGTGTGTGTGTGTGTATGTGTGTGAGTATGTGTATGCTCTGTTAAAAGAGATCCATTTATAGATTTTTATTAACATTTTGTTGGAGAAAACCTAGGAAACTCCAAGTTAAGAATCTTTATACATTGCTTTTTTAACTGAATATCTTATCATCTGACTGATGACTACAAGTTGTTTGCAATTTTCATCATTCCTTCCAGAAAGATAAGTGTTTCTTATGCCTCTTCAAATTTCTGGTCTTGGATATTCTTACAGGTTTTAATCCAATAGACAGCAATCACAGATAACAGATATTTTAGTTATATTCAACAACAAAAATATGCATTGTGCATCTTCTTTCCAGGTAATCAAAATCTCACCTCTGCTCATGGTTGTGCTGTTTTCAGCATCCCAACCCTCATTGCTTGCAGGTAGGAAGTCAGTGGCAGTAATTTGAGATGTGTACTTTCAAGCTATTTTCAAGACTACCTGCAATTTTCCAAATATGAAAACAAAACCATCCTAATCGGCATTAGCTTTATGTCATAGAATAATCATATATCTAGCAATTTTTACCAAGCATTGTGTCTACTTCCTTCAGTGAGGAAGACAAGCAAAAGATGGTTGCCAACAAATGATTTCTGAAATATAATACAAAAGGAAGAAGAGACTATTGCCTCTGAAAACACTTTAATCAATAGCCAAGATGGGTACAACTTTTCCACTTTTGTGAGTATATATAATCAAATTTGGGAGTTTCAGATTTAGTCTTATTTTATACCTGAAAAAAAATATATATCACCTCATTGTTTCATATTAATTTAAAATGAATTATCATGATCTGTTGTTTACAATATACATAAAAGGTCATATTTGTACAGTGACAGCTCTACAGGTTTTTAGAGCATATATATATATGCATACATATATATATATGATCTTGCTGTAAATTAGTATATGTAGGGCGCCTGGGTGGCTCAGTTGTTAAGCGTCTGCCTTCGGCTCAGGTCATGATCCCAGGGTCCTGGGATGGAGCCCCACATCGGGCTCCCGGCTCTGCGGGAAGCCTGCTTCTCCCTCTCCCACTCTCCCTGTTTATGTTCCCTCTCTCACTGTGTCTCTCTCTGTCAAATAAATAAATAAAATCTTTAAAAAGAAAAATTAGTATATGTAAATATACTAAAAAAAGGAAGTTTGGTTCAAGGGAGCTCCACACAGTCTGTTATCTCTAATGTTGCTTTTATACCTATGTCCTCATGTTATCAGTCGGAAGCTCCTTTCTAGACTTCTCTAAGTGTGATTTCTTTTTTTTTTTTTTCCTGCACTTCTTTATGCAGCTTGCTTCTGTATATATCTTAAATCTAGCCAAATCCATGGTTGAACAAAGCCTGGTTTTCTGACAAGGACCAGTTAGTGCTAATGTATTTATGTAGCTGAACACATTCAACTTTGAGAGGGCCACAAAAAGTCTCTTAAACAGCATTTCCCCAAAATGTTTGAGTTTGAATTCACTTGTTGACCTTGTGGAGGCTGATGGTCATTTTGGACTTAAAATATATGAAATTGCTTATTTAACTTCAGTTCATATAACTCCTCAAGCTCAACAACCAATTAAAGCTCATCAAAAATCCTACTTCCATTACTCACCTCCTGGCTGGGAATACTGTCAAGTCTCAGACCACTTAGTAAAATTGTCCATGGTAATTATAATGTCAAAAGGTTAAAGAAGATTAATTATTTTAAAGGACTTTTTTTTTTCTAATGTATCTACCATATACATTGGCTGATAATGCATATGTTAGGGCATTTTGAAGCTTGTATGGTACTTCCTGATCCTAGGATTTATTGAAAAGACAAACTGTTTATCTATTAATTATCGTTTCAAATATAAAAATATATATTTCTTTCACCTTTTATTTAAGAAAAACCTGTAGTAACTATGAAGGACAAACATTCAAGATAAGCAGATTGACAGATTTGACCTTTGACTCCGCATCGACATTTAAGTCTCAGTCGTCCTACTTATTAACAAGCTATTTATTAACAAGCAATCTGTCACTAAACAGTTCCAGAGAGTTCATCTGTCATGATGATGATCTATGGTATGTTTACCTCAAAATCTCACCGCTGCGTATTTCTCCGGGGAACTTTCATGGAAGGAAGACGAGTTGCCCCGTGGCCAGTGCTCCTTTATGGGCTGTCATTGCCCTTGTAAGAAAGCGAACCGTTTCTTACTAGAGAGTAAGCTGGTAGCGATTCGTGCCATCTCAAACTCAGCATGGTTCTCACATGTTCAGCTTGGCCTCTCAGCTTTACCCTCATTCTGGAACTTTTTAATTAGTTTCCTGACATGTCCAAGCAGCTGTCTTCTGGAAGAATTTCAACTACCTACAGTTTTTCCCTCGACTGAGAGCATCTCAATGCAATTATGATTATTATAACAAATATTAACTATTTCTGAAGATTGTAAGTCTTGATCCAATCCCCATAATACTTTGTGGCAGTATAAATTTAAGCCAACTACATTTCTCTGGAAAACATTTCTTAGACTTTGTTTATATTCATTAATTTAAACAATTGTCTTCGAACACCATATAATAACACTAATGTTAACAGAGTCAATATCTGTTAATATCTGTTGTTCCACAATAATTTTTTTTAAAGATTTTATTTATTAATTTGAGAGACAGGGAGCATGAGAGCGCCAGAGAAGAGGCAAAGGGCAGAGGGAGAGAGAGAAGCAAACTCCTGACTGAGCAGGGAGCCGGACAACTTGGGGCTCGATTCCAGGACCCTGAGATCATGACCTGAACCAAAAGGAGACACTTAACCGACTGAGCCACCGAGGCACCCCCACAATATTTTTTTTTAATATTTGATTTTATTTCCTTTAGTATTTAAAAAGTGCAGGCTATATAGAAAATAATGAAACAAAAGTACGTAACAAATTAAAACACTGAACTGGACTATGAAAAACAGTTATAGGGTTAATGTGGCTAATTACTGCTATTCCTATCATTTGCCTTCCATTCTTTTTCTGTTATGGTTTTGTGTTTATTCAGTAGAATGAGGTAAAAGGAAGCCATTCTCCTTTTTTTTTTTTTTTTTTCAGTATTAGAATCGGGTTTCATTATTCAGTTGGGAAAGATGTTAAATATTTTACTAAGCTGATAACATTAAGATTAAAAAAAGTAGCTTGGTTTATTGGGCATAATCTGCTAAAGAATAATAAGAAATAATTGTCCAAAAAGAAAATCAGAGCTCTTTAGGACCTCCCTTTCTCCTCATGGTATTGATGTTTGGGAAGGAGTAAAAGGCGTGCAATAGAGAAATAGAATGTGGATGTAGAAAAGGGAAGCACATATGAATGAGTAAATATTTGCCTGGACAAATTGCCAGGGAGAATGCAACTGAAACAGTTGTCGATTTATACATTCATGATATTGGAAGCTTATAAAACTGAAGTATAAGTAGACAAAATTTGTTCATTAGTATTTCAAGTAGAATTCTCCTTTCCCATTATTTAGCTCAGCACTGTTTACTAGAGTTCAGTCTTGTCTCAATAATACTCACTAATGTTTCCCTCTCTGCTGGCAGTCTACATAATAATGAAAACTAAAACTCCCATCTTTAACAGCCATTAGCAAAACCTATACTTCAAGTAAATTTGAGGAAAGAAGTAGAGATGCTTCCCCCACCACACACACAATTTATTGACTATATTTAGGACACTGACCTTCTTTTTGATTCTTAAATGACAGGACTGTTTCCTCTTCGCTTGGAATAATACCTTCTCAAACTGTGCAAAGCCGCCTCCTTCACATCAATCAGTTTCTGCAATGTATCTGAAGTCCCCGCTTCATCAATCTTTGTGCAATACCCTTTTTAAATTCTTCATTGTATATATTGTTATGCATATCTAACTTACTTGTTTGTTTACTTCTTTATTCACTGTTTCTCCCATGCAAGAATATAATCCCACAAGAACAGCAGTATTATCTATTTTCTACACTACTTTCCCTCTAGAACCTTCATACTTTCAACCAGGGTTTGGGTTACTCTATTACAGAAAGCCATATGACTGTTCATATATGTTACTGGAAAATAATTCTAGTATCTGTAATTAAGGCAAATTGCCAGTAGTTATGACAACTAAAATATGTTACAGGTAAATTCCAGTATTAATCCAATACACATATATCACAAAAAGTTGAAGGCATCTGCTCAAAATTTTGTTGTGATTTAATTTTCCTGAGGGTTGATGATTCATTATAAAATAATGTATTTTAAATTTGTTGGCCAATATTTCCTGCATCACTGAATAACATTTACGTAGGGCTCTTAAGTACCTTTCTTATAAAGAGGAGCTATAAGTAGGTAAGTAATTTCAGGAAAACTACAGTTGTTTGCATTTTTCTCTGCATGAAAAAAAACCAATCAGTGAGCAATCATTCAGTGAAAAATGAGACAATTGACATATCTGGAGTTTAACAATAACCCAATTATCATTGCTTATGTTGCAATTCTTGTCAATTTGTTACAGAAATAATTGGTTTGTCCAGGGCATATCCTCATTATTAAGTATTCCAGTAATTGGCTGAGACAGTGCCAAAGAATCCATGAGAAACTATAATATGGGCAATAGGAAACAGGAGAAAATATTTAAGGTGAGATCTTGCATAATATTGTTTTTTAAAGATGTCTAAGTGACGACTTGGTAAGGCTACTTTTTCTTCTTCTTATTAATAGGTCTGGTAATGCTTACTACAAACATCCAACCTAGGAGTGGCGTGAACTCATGACCCATATATGTGGATCTGGGGCTAAAATTAGATGATTTTTATCCCATTCTAAAATTTGTTTTGAAAATATTATAAACCAAAGGTACTCCTCATTGCAGTACCTATCTTACAAATTTTGAATTCTTGAATCATTCTTTAAATGCTTTCATTTTGCATGTAAGTTCTTTGGTCGCTTACAGTTTACTTCAAGTGTCTGAGGATTTGTCACTTACCAGTCAAACAAGAAATTCAATTTTGTTTTTATTTAAGCCAAAAACTTCCATTTTGATAAACTATTCCACAAATGGAGACAAAAAGGACAGAAAGATATGTTCAAAATGGATTAAGGACCTAAATGTGAGACCTGAAACTAAAAATTTTAGACGAGAACACAGGCAGTAATGTCTCTGACATCAGCTGTAGTAACATTCTTCTAAATATGTCTCCTGAGGCAAGGGAAGCAAGCGCGAAAACAAACTGTTGGGACTACATCAAAATAAAAATCTTCTGCACAGTGAAGGAAACAACCAACAGAACTGAAAGATGACCTACTGAATGGGAGAAGATATTTGCAAATGACATTTCTGGTAAAGAGTTAGTACCCAAAATATACAAAAAGAAACATTTTTCAAAAAAAAAATCTCTTGTTTTAGTTCTTGAACTTTACTAAGAGTCTGACTGTGCTTCTTTGAATATTACTTGATCATTTTTACAGTCATAAAACAGCAACCATCCTATGTCCTGCCATGTCAGAGCCACATTCTCTCTTAGCTTTACCATGATTTGGAATCATTCTTTCTTGTTTTGCATATCTCTTTTTTTTCTTGTAACTCTTCTCCATATCATTATGCTCTTGCATCTTCTCTGTATCACTTTTGCAGAACACTAACAATGTGTAGTATGTAAACTTGATTCTTATGTTTTCAGTTGTCTATTGTTCTATAAAAATCTATCACAAAACTTAGTGACTTCTATTATGCTTATAAGTTTATCATTTGGGCAGGGCTCGGAAGGGTCAATTTCTCCCCACTCCACTGGCCTCAAGTGAGGGCTACAGTTTAATGACGGCTCTTTCACTCAATGTCTGTCAGTGAGCATTAGCTCTCAGTTGAGACCATAGCTGGCACTGTGACCAAAATACCTATGAATATCTTTTGCATGTGGCTGTTTGGCTCCCTCACAACATGGAACATGATGACTGGGTTCGAAGGCAAGTGACCATGTCCCATAAGAACCAGGCAGAGGCTGTTTTGCCTCTTATGACCCAGATTCAGACATCATGCAGTGAGATTTCGACCACATTCTAATATTATACTGCTATATTGTTTGAATATGGCTACACTAGTCAAGTTGCTTCTGCCACTAGGATTTTTCATCCATGATTGTTTTTTTTTCATGTAATAATAAAAGAGTGTTCATTCTATCATAAAACATAAAGATGTCATTAAATACTAAGTGTATATTGTAGGTAGTAATTGTGCACTCAAACTATTTTACAAACATTTTTTCTTGTATCTTTAAAAGACCTATTATTCTGTAAACCTAAAGCTACTAGCTCTAGCTAATAATGACTTTTTAAATGACAAATGTTTAATTTGAAAATTTACCGAAATTTAATCTAGATCCTAGTGACATTTTAGTAAAATTTCTGCCCTTTTTGTCTGAACATGAGAAATAAAGTTGTTTTTACCTTTTTTAAAGATTATTTATTGGCAAATCTTACATAAGTAGTTCCTAAGTTTTACCGCACTCTAATCATGTTCAATTATTTTTTTAAAAAAAATCTATGATAATTGCTTACTTGGCACTTCCTCTTACTTTGACTAATTTTATAGAAAAGTTCTGTCATAGTGTTTAGACACAAATTCCCAGTAATTCTATGGAATGAGAGACTTTATAACGCAGGAATTTGGGAATCACTTCTTTATCACTTGAGGTTTCATTTCTCTCTTGTTTCATATTAAACTGATATTCTATGTACTCTCACTTGATGTAAACCCTCTCTGTGAACTGAGTATCACAAATGGCATGAAATTAAATAAAATAAAGGAAATAACTATTTCATTATTCATGAACTCACTAAGCAAATATTTATTAAGAACTCATAGTGTGATAGAGAACTACTCTTTATTCAAAGGAATATTTAACTAAATCATCATCCTACAGCAAAAGTCAGATGTTAAAAAGAAAATAAAAGTAGAAAAAAGAAAAAAAGGATAAAATAAAGACAGAAAGCTTACAACAGAGTATTAATCATAAATTCCATACTGATTCATCTATTTTAACATACCATTTCAGAAGTAGGTTTGTTTCGAAAAAATTGTTTTTACTAGTCATTACTTTTTCCTATATTATTCTTTCTTGTAGCATGGAATAAATATGAGTTCTTGAAATACTGATGTAATTTTCTGAAAATATTAAAGTATATTAATAAAAATAGAGGGCTGAGTTTTAGCTTTCTTCCTATGACTTTTAAATTTAATAATTCCAATTGACTTGATGAAACACAAGTAAATCAGCTTAACTGAGTCTTGACTGTTATATGTATGTAAATGTTTTTTGCATTCAAATTGTGAAAAGATCAGAATTTGAAGTGGCCAGCATTGAATATTCTAATTCTCTGAGGGATTTCTTGGAATAAATAAAGCATGCCGTGAACTTCTGTAAACCATATCGGAAGTCCAGTGAACTGAGTGTTCTGCATCTCAAATGGGTAGATGGAAACAAAAACAAAAACAAAACAAAACTTGATTTTTTCTGTAAGCCATATGATGATATCAATCATTTCCCTATGATCAAAGCTGTATATATATTTGTTATATTTAGAATATTGAATATTATGATGTTGACCCTTTCCGATGCATATGTCCTTAGCATATGATAACACTGGGATATTCTAAATATTGCTAATTTTTTGAGGTTTTGCTTTTTTTGTTTTTGGGGTTTTTTTGGTCTGTCACTGTAATTCACAAAGAGAATTAGCTGTTCTTTATGTCCACATGATGAACTGAGGAGGAAAAAAATATATGGTTGTTGCTATTTGAATACTACTATTAAAAGTGTTGGGAAAAGTGTGCCCCTCTTTCCTTTTTCAAATGGTTGATGTGCTTTATTTATTTTTTCAGTTGAAGTATAATTAATATACAGTGTTATATTAGTTTGGGGTGTACAATAAAATCATTCAATACCTCTATACATTACTTAGTGCTCATTATGATAAATGTACTCAATCCCCTTTATCTATTTCACCCATCCCCCCACCTACTTCCCCTCTGGTAACCAACAGTTTGTCCTCTGTATTTAAGAGTCTGGGTTTTTTGTTTGTCTCTTTTTTAATTTGTTTAGTTTCTCAATTCCACGTATGTAGGTAAAATCATATGGTATTTGTCTTTCTCTTGGACTTCAAAATGGACTCTTCTTATACTATGGTGGCAGAATAAATTGGTAAATAATTTCAATGGAGAAATCCATATCTACATCATTTAAATATATAAGTTTTTGATCTAAAAATCTATATTCCAATAAACAAATATTATTGAAAAAGATCACAGTGTTGCACATTTTTTTATGGAGAATACTCATGATAGTATTGTTTATATTTGAAAATATTAAATAGAAGATTGAATAAATAAATCCACAAAATGGGAAACTTGAAAGCCACATATTGGTTGTAGATTGATATATAATATATAATATGAAATTACTTAAAATATATTAACATATTAAAACTTATAACAAATAACAAGTAAATTAATACAATTATAATAATATAATTAATATTTAATGACAAAGGAAATATGCATGTGTTGTTGATAAACTGTTAAGTAGGGAGATGATTACAAAATATTATTTTGCTGTTTCAGAATGAGTAGAGATGTTTATTTATGAACTACTACTAATAAAGTGACACAGGTAGAAAAAAGACTTATGCAATATCTATCACAAAGTTAACAGCACTATCTATGTTTTCATGGGGACACAGATGCTTTTGTATTCTTCTTCTTTTACTTTTTGAATTTTCTATAACAAACTTATTAAGAATCAAACCAGTTGGGCGCCTGGGTGGCTCAGTTGGTTAAGCGACTGCCTTCGGCTCAGGTCATGATCCTGGAGTCCCTGGATCGAGGCCCGCATCGGGCTCCCTGCTCGGCAGGGAGTTTGCTTCTCCCTCTGACCCTCCCCTCTCTCATGTGCTCTCTCTCATTCTCTCTCATTCTCTCTCTCAAATAAATAAATAAAATCTTTAAAAAAAAAAGAATCAAACCAGTACATGTTCTTTGCACATGTTCTTTGCAAAAATGCTATGCCATTAACAAATTCTGGAGTGGAAATTAGCAGAAGGAAATTTATCTTCACCATGAACCTCAAATAGGTCATGATTTGTGTTAAATTCTCCAAACTGTTAAAGCTTGATTATTTTCTGGCTACTGCACACAGTATTCTCTATAGGTGAGATCCTGATGCAAGCTGAAATGTGTGGCTTATAAGGCTAAATAAATAAATAAATAAATTGGCCTGTGACATAAATCTTAGTGTTTGAAACGTAAAGTTTAACTTGCCCTCACAGTCTGTTTCCTGCTCACTGCCATAACCTCTACTACTTTGTGCTCCAAAACTAGAATGCCAGTAGTTGCAATTCTATTTCTGCTCTCAATACTTAGGGTACTGTGTTAAATTCCTTTAACATTTTTTTACCTGTTAGTTACTCATAAATAATATAGTGCCATTAGCACTACTTAAAATGTTTAAAAAGCGGTTAAGTCATTTTCCCAAGGTCACGTAGTAGATGTTGGAACCATTAATACAATGTGGGTGAAGGGAAAATGAGGAAAAGGAGGCTATGATGTTGGATTTAATGGTTTTAGGCATCTACATTGATAGCATCTGCTTTGGGGAATGAGACATGTTGACAGTTCAACATGTGTTTCTTGCTTTAATTTTGGAGATATACAGTAAAAAAATGCACTTACAGGATTAATAGTAAACAGTTGTGTACCTGCTTAAATGTGAGTAAAATATACCTAAATAAAAGAAAATCTAAAGAGAATAAAGAAAAAAACATGATATGCATATGAAGTCATTAAAAGTCTACATTTTAGAAAAATGAACATATTTTCTGAACCTCAGGCTCTAAAAATTGTCTTAAAACTATTTGTGCAGGGGCGCCTGGGTGGGTCAGATGGTTAAGCGTCTGCCTTCGGCTCGGGTCATGATCCGGGGGTCCTGGGATCGAGCCCCACATCGGGCTCCTGGCTCGGCGGGGAGCCTCCTTCTCCCTCTCCCTCTGCCTCTCTCCCTGCTCATGCTCTCTCTCTCTGTGTATCTCTGTGTCTCAAATGAATAAACAAAATCTTTAAAAAAAAAAAACAAAAAACAAAACTATTTGTGCAGCTGGGGCACCTCGGTGGCTCAGTTGTTAAGCGTCTGCTGTCTGCTCAAGTCATGATCCCAGGGTCCTGGAATCGAGCCCTGCATTGGGCTCCCTGCTTGGCAGGAAGCCTGCTTCTCCCTCTCCCACTCCCCCTGCTTGTGTTCCTTCTCTCACTGTCTCTCTGTCAAAAAATAAATAAAATCTTAAAAAAAAAAAAAAAATCACTTATGCAATGCAATATGATGTCCAGGATTGAATCCTAAAAAAAAAAAAAAAGAAAAAAAAGAAAGAAAGAAAGAAAAAAAAAAGGACATTCATGGAAAAACTGATGAAATCTGAGTAAAGTCTTGAGTTTAGTGAACAGTAATATGCTAATTTTAATTTCTCAGTTTTGACAAATGTACCGTAGTTATATACACGTTAACATGAGAAGAAATTGAGTGAAAGGTAATTGGGGACTCTCTGTATTAACTTTGTAAATTTCTGTAAATCTATAATTATCTTTTAAAAGTCTAATTTAAAAAAATTTATTTAGGGGGGCGCCTCGGTGGCTCAGTCATTAAGCGTCTGCCTTCGGCTCAGGTCATGGTCCCAGGGTCCTGGGATCGAGCCCCACATCAGGCTCCCTGCTCGGCGGGAAGCCTGCTTCTCCCTCTGCCACTCCCCCTGCTTGTGTTCCTGCTCTCGCTGTGTCTCTCTCTTCAAATAAATAAATAAAATCTTTAAAAAATAAAAAAATAAAAAAATTTATTTAATTAACTCTTCATAAATCAGCAAACTCTGCCTTCATCTAATACCATATTGCCACAGATTATTCTATCTACCTATTTTAAAATTTGTCTTTATTTAGTATTTAATTTTCATATTTCATTGTGGTAAATTATATATACCATAAAACTTATTATTTTAACCACTTTTAAGTGTACAATTCAATGGCATCAAGTATATTCACACTGCTGTTCAATCATCACCACTATCCATCTCTTGAATTTTTTCATCATCCCAAACTGAAACCCTGTACCCATTAATATGTTCGGTTTTAATTTAATTTTAAAGATGGGAACTATGTCTAACTCACTCTGCCACCTCACTTTTGCCTAGGTAGATTCTTAGAATGCTTTTACAGTAATGTTTCTTTGTGGCAATGAGAGAAACTCCATTTAAATAAAGATAAAGAAACACCTAGAGTTCTGATTCAAAGAAAACAAAAGAGACTTCAATTCATCTTTGATTAAAAAATAATAATAAAATATAAATGGTCATTGTTATTTTCCCAAAAAGAGTGATTATTCTATATCAAGGAGTTATATGGTTATATTAAATTTATATGGTTGACTATCTTATACATACTATACCTGCCTAACATATCTTTGGGCTAATTTTTTTTTATTATTATTCATGTGTGTAGAAGCAATTTCTATTAGATTTGGAAAATATTGATTCTATTTGTTGGATCTGCCACAATTAGCCATGTGGCCCTCTAAAAGTCTATTGAATCTACTGAATTTCAGTTCCTTTAAATCTAAAATAAGGGAATAAAACTCAAATTCTAGGTGTATCTCCAAATATAAAACTATACAAATGACTCTTTATGACTTGTTATTTTTTTAAAGATTTTATTTATTTATTTGAGAGAAAGAGAGAGAGAGAGAAGAGAGCACAGCAGAGGAACTGGCAGAGGGAGAGGGAGAAGCAGACTCCCCGCTGAGCAGGAAGCCCATTGTAGGACTCGATCCCAGGACCCCAGGATCATGACCAGAGCTGAAGGCAGACACAACCAAGTGAGTAACCCAGGCGCCCCTCTTTATGACTAGTTATTAATTTATCTTGCTTTTCCCTATATTATCATAAATGAAAACTTTAAATATGCTGGGAATTTCAAAACATATTTGCAATTTTTTGACAATCCTCCACCAAAAGGTGTAATCTAATTCCCTTTTCCTTAAAAATGAATTGACTTTAATGATTCATTTCTAACAAATAGAATGTGGTCGAAATCTCACTGCATGATGTCTGAATCTGGGTCATAAGAGGCAAAACAGCCTCTGCCTGGTTCTTATGGGACATGGTCACTTGCCTTCGAACCCAGTCATCATGTTCCATGTTGTGAGGGAGCCAAACAGCCACATGCAAAAGATATTCATAGGTATTTTGGTCACAGTGCCAGCTATGGTCTCAACTGAGAGCTAATGCTCACTGACAGACATTGAGTGAAAGAGCCGTCATTAAACTGTAGCCCTCACTTGAGGCCAGTGGAGTGGGGAGAAATTGACCCTTCCGAGCCCTGCCCAAATGATAAACTTATAAGCATAATAGAAGTCACTAAGTTTTGTGATAGATTTTTATAGAACAATAGATAACTGAAAACATGAGTAAGAATCAAGTTTACATACTACACATTGTTAGTGTTCTGCAAAAGTGATACAGAGAAGATGCAAGAGCATAATGATATGGAGAAGAGTTACAAGAAAAAAAAGAGATATGCAAAACAAGAAAGAATGATTCCAAATCATGGTAAAGCTAAGAGAGAATGTGGCTCTGACATGGCAGGACATGGGATGGTAGCTGTTTTATCACTGTAAAAATGATCAAGTAACATTCAAAGAAACACAGTCAGACTCTTAGTAAAGTTCAAGAACTAAAACAAGAGATTTTTTTTTGAAAAATGTTTCTTTCTGTATATTTTGGATACTAACCCTTAATTATTTTATCTCTGAACTTAGATTTTGCATGTGAGGTTTGATGGGACAACTGAACACATACATGCATGGGCAGAGGAGATATGGCAATAGGCATGCCCACCTTCCTTGCCACTCCGTCACAGAGCTTGTGATGCTCCATAAGCATAGAATTCTGGTGGATCCATGATGTGTGGGAGTGCCTTCGGACTCAAAGCCAGCACAGGGCTCATGTGTGAGGTCTATGACTCAGTAACTTCTGGGTGCTAACAACCTCAAGAGGCCACACTTAGCCGTTCAGGCCAGAACTTGCTTCAAATGTAGAAGAGAATGTCCTTCTAAGACACATCAGTGAGCAAGGAATCCTATCATATCCTTTCTTTGTTACTTCCCCGAATTTGCTAAGCACTTACACTGAAAATTATGACATAGAAAGAAAGAGAACAATTGTCAGTTCCTTTTCCTTTCAGTCCTTGCTTACTCACCAGTAAGCTAAAGGTAGAAAGCTTTGGTAGAAAGTGTACAAATCAAGAAGTGAAATAAAATCAGGTGAGTTTACTTATGTGCTGGGAATGGCCAGCAATCCCTGTACCAACGGATGAAAGATGACTCCAAACTTTGCCGTCAAAGAGAGGAGAAGGCAAGGGGGTCAATGCTCAGAGAGGAAGACCCTTTGCTCTTCTTTACTCTTGCTTTTACTGGTCCTTCAGGATAACCACAAATCCTCATCACTGTTTCTCAAGCACGTGATGTGTGACTAGGGGTCTTACTGAAACTGAGAGGATTTACAGGAAAGATAAGATATGCTAATCTACCTGTTCTACTAAATGTAGCCTAAAGGACAATGCATACATCTCTTAGATCCCAGGGTGGCTGTTTGGGCTAAGGGAGCTTTGGGGGAAGGCAGCTCCCCTGTGCATTCCAATGCAGAGTGGTCACGGAGATCTCAGCATTCCAAGTCCACACCGTTCTCTGAAACCCTCCCTCACCCCCAGTGGCCTTTGTGTTAACATTTTAGCAAGCCAGGTATTATGGCTGATTTCATGTTCTACATTAACCCCAACTTATGGTGACAGTAGATAGCACATTTTTAAAACACTACAACAAGTTGAGAGTGAGAGACCACAGGAGGGAAAAATAGCTTTATACCTTAATACCTTGGAAAACACCTTATTTCTGTTTTTTGAGCAAGGACCCCATATTTATATATTGCACTGGGTTTTGCAAATTATGTAGCCAGTCCTCTTCACAAAATGCTAGTTGTGGTGTCTGAAATAATATATTCCGTTCAAACTGATGGCTCTATGGAGTAGCAGGCCCATAAAGAAGATGTTGAGATGGAAAAAGTTATAAATACCAAGAATGAAGAAGAAGATATAAAGAACATAAGTTTTGTTATGAACAACAAAATGCCAAGAAATATGAGCAAAATCTGTAAAATCATAAGGATTATGGAGTATTGTATATAAGCAAGTTTAATAAATCTTAAGAAATGGATGGAATGTACCATTCTTGGAAGATGCAGAGATATAAATTGAGGACAAAATAAAAGTAAATTAATAAAAGTAAAATAATAAAGGCATGATAAAAATTTTTTAAATCAACAATTTACTTCAAATCTTAGAACTTACTTCCATCCACGCAGGCTGGGACTACCAAACCCCTTCTACAACAATCCTGTTTCATTGGTTCCTCTGTTAATCTATTCATATGACAGCATGGGGACTTTCTCATGACCAATGGACCAAGACATAAAAACTCCCACCTGACTTACATGGGCATTCAGGGTATGTCAGTGCTAGCCAAAAGTGAAGAGCTAAGACATACAGTATGAGCCAAGAATGACCGTGAAGGACAGTGGTGAGAGAAAATAAATCTCCTAAGTGGTGAGTTAAAATAGCTGTCATGAATATACATGAAATGTATATTCAACTGTACCATCATTCAAGAAGGGTGAAATCAAGTTGCGTACAGACAGTCCAGTGTTCCTCCAACTCCCATTACTGATAAAGTTTAACATTCTGCAGGTGGCAACAAAGAAGTATATAAAACCTAGCTCTCAAAATTCAAAACAGAGCCAAGAAATGTGGGTTTGGATCTGAAAAGCATTGCATTAATACCTGCTGCATTCCCCTCTTTTGGCACACAGTTTTATGCATTTTTCTACACATGTAGTTCCAGTTCAGGGAATCAGTATTGGTCTCTGGTGTTGACAAATAAGAGACTGAGCAGCAACATTAGTCATCTTGGAAAGGAGAAGTCCATATTTCTGAGTCCATGCATAATCTCCATTTTTGCCACCATGGGAAATTTGTTTTTGGGCTGACTGATATCCACAGAGCACATCATTTTTTCCCACCTGATTAGAGCCTCCTTTGCGGTGGATGCCCTTTGGTGCACATTTACATGGGATATAATATCTTCATAGTCTTTTCTAGTCTGAGAGGTTCATCCACATAGCTCTTCCCTAGAATTTGTTGTCACCAATCTTCTAACCCTATTCCTCCCAAGTCCTGGACATCCACCCAAACTGTTAGCAATTGCCAATGAACCTTCATAGATCTGTACTTCTGAACATCTCTCCCTTCAGGCAAAGTAAACCCCCAACATACTGCTTAAAGTTTTGCTCACTAGAGTATTTTATATATAAGACTATCCTCTCAGGTAAGAGCTATAGTGCAAAAAAATCTGCCCACTATTATAAAGAACATGAAGCAAACTTGTCTGTCTTGGCTTAGACTCTGATTTGGAATAATCATCATCTGTATCTATGGGTTTATGCATTAGAGTTTTGAATTGTATTTTTATTATTCAGGAGATTAGGAAACCAGAATGAAAGGTATTAATGAGAAAATATATCAGTTTACGGCAATACCACTGGACTTTTTATCACTACCAAACCCAAACATTTATTGAATGGACATGGCTTCTATCCAGATCAAATACTATTCCCACAGATTAAGCTCAGCTGAATATGAGTTCACCTGTCAAAATGACAATGAATGAGTTTCAAAAGGCAAAAAAGTCACAGTATTAGAATCCTCTCATTCTTCTTAACTTTAGACACTAGAAGAGTTAGATCTTAACTTAAATGTTTGGTATTACTAAAAACATAAAAGACTTAAGCGCATAAAATGGAGAGGTTCTAAAAAGTGAAAAAATAGTTTTGAAAAGAGAACCAACTCACAACTTCTATAAATAAAAATTGTTATTCATTCAAAATCAACAAGACCCTGAATGTATAAAATAAGAAACAAATTATACACACTGAAGAAAAAAATAATTAACATAATATAGATCTGAAAAATATTTGTAATACAGCATAGAGAAATTTTAAAAAAGAAAAATAAGGAACAAAGTTTGAGTCACTGAGGGGAGAACTAGGATTACACTATACTTTAAGAAGGTATTTCAGAAAAAGGAAATAGAGAATAGGAAAGAAATATAATTCAAACAGACTGTAATTTTAAGAATCGATAAAAGAAACATATCCTCAGTATGAAGAGTCATAATGAGTCCTGAACAAGGTGAAAATAAATGCATACCTGACATGTTGTATTGAAATCATACAACTCAACGGCAAAGACAATATTTAAAAGTTTTTAAACACCTCACCTTCCACCTCAGAGAGCTACAGTTCTGGCTCATGCACACACTGCTCTTGGGCTTCAATTCCCTCCTCACTTTTAGCACAAGAATGTCGCTACTTTCTTATAAACTGAACTATGTTTTTAGATGATGGAGGGTGCTTTAATATTTTATTCTGGTGTTCTAGGTACTGTCAGTAAAAACTTTTGAGATAACTCAAATCCAGCATATTGCCAAAAATGGAAGTCTACAATTTAACTTTGAATCCAGAGTTTTAATTACCTACTATCGATTGAAGATTTTATGATATATTTTTATAGTACTTAGTACTTACCTGTTACTAGATTTTTGTCACTCCCATTCCACTATTATGTAAACTTTTTAAGGGTAATGCATTTTGTCTCATTTTCATTGCTGTACCCTCAGCCCAGAGAAGAGTGGCTGACACATAATAGACACTTAATATGATTTTTTAATAACTGTATAATGAATAAATGAGTTCAGAAACTTCCTGTTAACCTAATAATTCCCACTCCCACTCCGAAATCATCATGAAATAATACTCTATAGTTTAGCTCCAACTCTTATATCTGTCCATTAAATACAAACTTTGAAACAAAGAATCTTTTAATGTTCAACTGTACATCTTTCAGGTGTACAATTTAGTGATTCAACACTTCCATACATCACTCAGGGCTCATCTGAAGTGCATACCTTAATCCCCATCACCTATTTCACCCATTCCCCCACCCCCCTC
This sequence comes from Mirounga angustirostris, assembly GCF_029215605.1. Taxonomy (NCBI): domain Eukaryota; kingdom Metazoa; phylum Chordata; class Mammalia; order Carnivora; family Phocidae; genus Mirounga; species Mirounga angustirostris. The sequence goes on along the minus strand of NW_026991710.1, from coordinate 140,904,044 downwards.
CACTCTGGTAACCATCAGTGTGTTCTCTATAATTAAGAGTATTTTTCTTGGTTTGCCTCTTTCTCTTTTTCCCCCCTTATGCTTGTTTGTTTTGTTTCTTAAATTCCACATATGAGTGAAATCATATGAAGAATCTTTCCATTTTTATCCTCCTTGCTATATATCAACTATCCTGTAGGTAAATAGATAGATGTGCAATTTTGCCTTCAGATAATCCTTCCTTTGATATTAATGTTTCTGGAAGCCAAAATTCATGAAAATGGTTTCTTATATTCAGCTTTTTTATTCACAAAAATTTATCCCTTAAGCCTTAGTAAAATAGCATTATAATAATCTATTTAGAGAGATGATGGAGAAGACAAGTTATCTTATTAGTTTAATTACTCATTTCCCCAGGACAGACTTATATCCCACTGGGCTATTCTTCTGTTACACTTTCATTTCCCTTCTCAATTACTAATTATTTACATCTGCCAAAATCCATTTCCTTCATGTTCTTCAGAACTCTCCTCGTGTTCTAAGAATATAAATGTTGAATATGGTGGGGTAAAGTCAGTATGATCACAAAAAATGAGAACAATATTTAAAAAGACACAGTTTACTGTTCCCACAGGTGTCAGACAGGGGATCACCACATGCACGTGGTGCCATGGGGGAAGCACCAAATTTTGATCAGGTGGTGGAAGACAGAAGATGGGGAGAGGCTGAGCCAGAGTTTATTGGGATTTCCAAATGGAAAAGCAAGGCAGGGCAGAGTAAACAGTTTAGGACTGCCTAGTTTGAGTAATTCCTGTGGGTTTTGGGCTACATGGGTGACCTGTGGTTGCCTGGTATCTCTGGCCCAAAGATGACTTAGGAGGGGGGGAAATATTGGTTTCCTGTGTGAGAGTTAGTTAAGGAAGTGATTGGGGCTATAGACTCTGGGTTGGTTGGATTTCATATGAAAGCTCTGAGCCCTTTGCACTCTTTAAGAAATGGTTAGGCTTGGAAGGGGCAGTCTCTTCCCAGTCAGGAAGCATTTTAAGATGTCAAAACATCATAAAATACAGAATTTTAAAAAATGATTTATACACCTCAACTTAATTTCACTGTACTCTGCCAAAAAATATGAAAATCTCATTCTCTGAGCCAAGTTCATAAGTAGAAAAAGAAAAATGCAGATGATTATGCACAGCTTTTGAATTGGATTTTAATACAGGCTGCAATTCTGGACACTGTATGACAGAGATCAGTACTTTATTAATCAGAAAATAGGAAAGAATATGTGTATAGATATTCTATCTGAAGGCAGAGTTCTTATTGCTGGTATCTAATCTTAAGATTTGAATCAGATAAAATCTTTAATTGGTTCTGCCTGATTTAGGTCATAATTTAGTGCTAAATTAATTAATTCCCCCAGTAGTCATATTCCTGTAACAAAAAAAAAAAAAAAAGATTAAGCAGAAAGTTCTCCAAATGGCACTACTCTCAACTTATAAGACATTTTGAATCCTTCATATCCAGGTGGCCGCCTCCCAATACTGCAACACACTGCCAAGTCTTGATGTGCAGACCAGCTCTCTCTCCTGCCTTTCACCTGTGTATCTAACTTTCTATTGAACATCTCATAACAACATGCTGAATAGCTAAATGACACGTTCAATGGGCTCACTATTTACCCTTTCCCCTTCCCCCAAATACAAAATACCTGATTCTCTTCCTATATTCAACATCTGTATTTCCATCCTCTTTACCACACTTTGCATGCTTCTGATTGCTGTTCCTATCCCTCCATGCATCTTATACTATGTCTTGATTTCTTTAACTCACTCTCATCTCTAATGTCCCTGCCTTAGCTCATGCTATCATTATCTCTCACCTAGTTTAACTGGGTCTCTGTCTCTAGTTTTCTTTTCCCTATTCTGCAGGGAGCGTGGTCTTAAAGTTAAAAGGGTATTCACCTACTTAACACACTTCACTCTCAGGTCCTGCAAGGTCCTTCTTGATCTGGATCTCATTTAACCATTTATCCCATATACTAAGCTCAAAAAATGCTGACCAGTGTTCAGACTATCAGAATGGCCATGCTCTGTACAAATTCTTACCTGATACATTCTTTTTTTTTTTAAGATTTTTTTTTTAATTTATTTGAGAGAGAGAGAGAGCACAAGCAAGGAGAGGGGCAGAGGGAGAAGCAGACTCCCCACTGAGCAGGGAGCCTGATACAGGGCTCGATCTCAGGGTCCTGGGATCATGACCTGAGCTTAAAATAAATGCTTAACCAAGTTAGCCACCCAGGCACCCCACACCTGATACATTCTGTATCTCAAGGGTTCTTCCTCTATCTCAAGGGTTCTTCCTCATTCCTCAGAAAGACAGGCCTGATTTTCATCACACCAAGATGAAGTCATATTCTTTTTCCTAAGTATTTTTATAGGTTTTTAGAATTAAGACTATGGTAGCTATTACCACAGTGCTTAATTGATTCTTTCATTTCAATGTAAGTTAATCAGTATCTTTTTTAGCAAGCAATCAACAAAATAACAATATAAATGTTATAATACACATTTATATAAATTTGTATCCTCTGCAACTTCTTATAACAATTTTTAAAAGGAACCATAAATATTTCTGAAGCTTCGAGGAGAACTGACTGGAAAATTGTTTCCAATTAAGGCATCACTTAAAAGAGGCTAATGATGAAAATGGCTGCCATCTTTTTGTAATATATATAACCTAATTATTATAAAATATTGGCTCCTTATTATAGATAGCAATTTAATGCCCCTCCCTTTGACAAGCAAGGTCTATGTTGCCTTCCCTTGAATCTTGTGAATATTTTGATAGAGTTGACAGAAGTGGCTATTTGTGACTTTTAAGTTTAGGTAATAAAGGGGCTTTTTCACTTAAATATTCATTCTTCGTTAAACAGTCATTAAATGAATATTCATTCAATCACTGTGGTCCTGAGTCTCAGTGTAAGACGTCCAACTATCCAGAGGTTGTTATGCTGGGAGAAAACCCAACCTACATGGATAAGAGGCATTCTGAATGTCTGGCTCAAGAGAATTTGGTCTTCACGTCATACCATCCCATGCAAAAGATACGTGACTTAAAGTCTCTCCAGATGATTCCAGGCCCCAGGTGTTCCAGTGACCCTAATTATCTGACACTTTCAATCTTAGCACCCATTCATATGGAATAAAGACTAAATCTTTGAAGTCAGAATCCGTAAGCATAATGTAATACTTCTTTAATACCACTAATTTGGGGGGGTAACTTTATGTGCAGCAATAGAAAATTGAAGTGTGTGTGTATGTGTGCAGATAGATAACTATTTCTATATATATTTATATATTATAACATTTTTTATAGTGTTATACTTACATAAAATTTATTTATATATCTTTTTTATATACAGTAATAGAGTAATATTGATAGATGTAAAAGGGTTAGGTGATTTAGATCGCTGTCCTAGTTGCAAGCCAATCTTAGTTGTGAGGAAGTCACTTAACCCCTTAACATCAAGTTTTGCATTTTTGAAATAAGAAAAATGATGTTTCTGCAGAGTTCCTACAGTGCCAGCTTCAAATCATATAATATATGTAAAAGCCCTTTTTAAATGGAAAGACTGATTGAAAGAAACTCTCTTCTTTCAAAGCAAACATATAATTAAAAAAAAAGTCATGGTATGAGGCAGGTGTCACATTAGTGCCCATATAACAGTAATTCCAAAGATTTGCAGACTGAGAAATGTATATGATGTCATGGACTATGATTAGAGTCTGCCACTCAGATGCATGGCCAGGAACTGTAAGGCACTAACCAAATCTGTAAGTTTCTTGTGCTTAAGTTGAAACTAAGTTTAAGAACTAGAACTATTTGAATGTTTTATGGAAGTACTATTCAGAAATATAAACTCTCTGCTTTTTCCGATTTTTTTTTTTGAGAGAAAATCCTACATGCTTTCTACAAGGCTGTGCCTTCTCTAGTCTCTCATCTCATCCGCACAGCTCTAAAGGGAGTCTGAAATATCATTCTTTCCTATCTCAAAACAAAATCTTTTCTTGATCAAAACTCTTCAGAGTATAAGGATAGAGGGTAGACACCTCAATATCATAAAAGCCATCTATGAAAAACCCACTGTGAATATCATTCTCAATGGGGAAAAACTGAGAGCTTTCCCCCTAAGGTCAGGAACGCGGCAGGGATGTCCACTATCACCACTGCTATTCAACATAGTATTAGAAGTCCTAGCCACAGCAATCAGACAAGAAGAAGAAATAAAAGGCATCCAAATTGGCAAAGAAGAAGTCAAACTCTCACTCTTTGCAGATGATATGATACTTTATGTGGAAAACCCAAAAGACTCCACCCCAGAACTGCTAGAACTCATACAGGAATTCAGTAAAGTGGAGGGGGGTGGGGATGGGTTAGCCTGGTGATGGGTATTAAAGAGGGCATGTATCGAATGGAGCACTGGGTGTTACGTAAACAATGAATCATGGAATACTACATCAAAAACTAATGATATAATGTATAGGTGATTAACATAACATAATAAAATTAAAAAATAAAAATTAAAAAAAAACATTAACAGCTTTTCCACTGATGCCTCCCTTGACCACCAAGACAATCCCACCGCTCCCAAGTTAGTCTTCCTACAGTCTTGTCTTAGTTAATAGAAAAGCCGCCCCCACCACCTTCCATTTACACAGGACCATACTCACAATCTCCCATGAATCTTTAATTTCTCTGATAAATCACAACTCACTTCTATTTCTTCAACAAATCTTACTGGTGCTACCTGGGAACATATCCGGGATCTGACCATTTGTCACTGACTCCATTAATACCATTTGGTATCATTTCATTCTTAAGTATGAATATATATGGTCATATTTATTCCACACTACTTAAATACATATATCCCACCTTAGGCAACATCCATTTCCTTTACTTGCTTTGTTTTTCTCCAGCTCACTTATAATTATCTAATATTCCATATTAAATCATCATTTGGTTTATTTTTTTCTCTCTAATCTCCATTAGAATGCATGTTCCATGAGGAGACTTATATCTTTTGTTCACTGCTATATCTACAGTGATTGTTATGAGAGTACTGGCACATTTGGTGCTCAACAAACATTTGATGAATAAGAAAATTTATTCTCTAGTGCTCAAAAATATGATATTATGTGACTTGTCTTTACTAAACATACATTGTCCCTCATAGCTGCATAGAAAATGTAGCATACTCCCAAATGATGAATCTAGCACTTGAGGGATCAAATTATATACTGGTGAGGAGAAACCTTCATTATCCTTCTCCTTCATTATCCTTACAAAGGGGGTGAACCACATAGCATTTATTTTCTAGCATACTTGAAGGTAAGATTAAAATGCTTTAAAAACATTCGATTTACATTCCTGAAAAAGGAACTATCAATCATATTTTCAATCTAACAATACATGCATGCACCTGCCAACAGACAAATACATTCATTAAGCCTATAGAGGGATGTATGCATGTGGAAACAATACTGCATTCACATCACTAAAAAAAGAAAGAATTTTTTTTTTTTGTACAAATGTGCCCACTGGTATTAGCACTGAATACTAATAATATATCAATGCCCTGAAGTGACTAAATATATGCCAAAGTGTGTTTGCTCTTTCAATCATTTCAAATAATTTCAACAAATGCAAGTATTTCATAATTCATCTTTCATTCAGAGAGGTATTCTGCATAGTCTCCTTGGGGATTCATTTAGGACTAGCTTTTCCTTATTATACTTTGCACATAGCCTTTGGCTTATTGTGAGTTTTCATGGTTGATTTACTTTATATGAATGCCAGGATCATATACTTTCATTTCAATTCATTATTTCTGGCCTTAGCATGACCTTTTGGTTTTATTTTTATTGTCCTTTTCTCAATCATCAACAATACTGCTTTTATTGAAATAGTGCAGTCATGTTAGTAACTGGAAAAATAAGGTAATTGGGACTCATTTTAGTTTCAACATAAGTACTTTGAGCCAAAAATTTAGGGTACTTTTCAAAGCACTTGAGTGTCCAATGGTCATAGATAAAAATGAATATGTGAAATGACATAAATTGGAAGACAGAATTATAGACAGTATTATCTCTGACCTCTGTTTCCAATCAGAATAGAGGCCATCCTTGACTCTCTCTTAAATAACCAACTGTGTAATTGATACCATTTAGGTTCTCTGCGTCCCATTTTCCCAAAGCAGAAGATGACAATTCAACCTTTGAACATCCTTTTTATAAATATTTATATATAATAGTTAAATTGCTTTCAGATCTTGGTCAAAGGATTTATTGCTCTAAAAAATGGCTGAATTTATAGTTTTCACTCTTCTCGTTTCTCACTCTAAGGAATTAACAGAAAGGGGGCAGAGAAAGACACAAGAAATGAGGGAAAAAAGAAAAAGAGGAAGGGAAAACACAGTAATCTAAGAAAGCCATCTTAGTACAGTTTGAAAAGAGATATATTAACCAGGAGAGCTCAAAAATAAATGAACAAAATAAAATATACATTTAGATTAAAATAGAAATTTCACTGTGGTCAAAAATAATAGATGGTTAAAATGATACAAAAGTTGGCTAAATCTCTAAAGTCTTGGGCATTTGCATAGACATCAGGCAAAGTCCTAAATGATGAATGAAAGCTATAAAATTTACCAAATGGAAATAAATTAATATTCTATGAAGTTATATTTTCAAATGTTATGAGTTGAAGAATTGATTTATTGTATGTACTTTGTAATGAATTCAAATCATAGAGCAAAGCAGAAACTTTAAGTCATGTATAAACAAATGAGAGTAAAATCCATCAATATCTGTAACAGGGACATTTGAATTAAAACTTTTTCTCCAAAGAGTACTCAATTAAGCAAGTTTCAATATATTAATTCACAAGTATTCATTAAGCATCTAAAGTAAGTCCACAACTATGACAAGTGATAGGAATCTAGCAAATGAAAAGAATAAAGTGTGCTATAGCCCACATTCTTTCTTTTCTTTTCTTTTTATTAACATATAACGTATTATTTGTTTCAGGGGTACAGGTCTGTGATTCATCAGTCTTACACAATTCACAGCACTCACCATAGAACATACCCTCTCCAATGTCTATCACCCAGCCACCCATCCTTCCCACCCCTTCCACTCCAGCAACCCTCAGTTTGTTTCCTAGGATTAAGAGTCTATTATGGTTTGTCTCCCTCTCTGGTTTCATCTTGTTTCATTTTTCCCTCCTTTCCCCTAAGATCCTCTGTCTTGTTTCTCAAATTCCTCATATTAGTGAGATCATATATTTGTCTTTCTCTGATTGACTTATTTCACTTAGCATAATACCCTCTAGTTCCAGCCATGTCGTTGCAAATGGCAAGATTTCATTTTTTTATTAGCCTACATCCTTTCAATGAAAGGAGAGAACTGTAAATACAATTTTTCAATAAAATGAGTCAACAAAAGTAATGGAAAGAACAATGGAGATGATGAACAAAATTGTGCATTTTGGAGGGGAACAGTTAACAAAATCTTCAGAAAAAGAACATACATGACTGAAAAGTTAAAGTTTAAGGCAGAGTCCATTATGCCATTTGAAGGGAAAGAAACATTCTAGTTGTAGAAAAACGTATGAATAGTAGATCCAGAAGAATTAAGATGTTTAGGAAAACATGTTTCCAAGTATGCTTTTATAAATAATATGTCAAATAAAATCTTTTTGACTGATTTTTATTATTTACTAAGAACAGACTCCTAAAATTTGAATACTGACTTAGAGGATAGTAAGCCTTATTAATTTTGTAAGGTTTATTAATATTGTACTTACTACTATTGATATTGCATATTGTTTTCCATGGCCCTTGAATTACAACCCTTTTTGTGCAACAATATTTACATGACACAATTTTTTGTTTGTTGAGCTTTCAAATTGCAAATAAAAAAATTGTTAACATAATTATTTTCCCTGTGTTCTTTGCCTATGGAAATTTGTAGAATTTTGTCCTTATCTTTTATGATTATTCATATATGTAGATTTGTGTTCTTTTTAAAATGTTTATTCCTTGGGATTCAGTGAGACTTTTAAATTAAAATCAACATGCTTCTGTTTAGAGAAACTTTAAAATTATTTCTTACATTATTACTTTTCCATCAGTTTCTTTATCTACTTCTAGGACTTCTTATATTTAGGTAATAGTTCTCTGTAATCTTGAATTCACTAACTCTTTTTTACTCTTTATTTACATCACACTCTCTTTTCTACAATCTATGAAATATTTTTTTCACTCAAATTTTTTGCTTTTGTATCATTATTATTGTCTTACATAGTTTTGGGGGCTATAATTAAGTTTCTTAAAAGTTGATTTTGTTAAAGTTCTTTCCTTTGAGTCCCATTAACTGCTGCTGTAAAAGCATCCTTCTTTGCTAATTTTCAACATGTTTTTTTTCCTCATTCCTTTATTGAATTTCTTTACTCTTGTTCATAGATATATTTCTTTAAATATCTTCAAATATCCATAGAAGTCAGGAGTTCTTGGTCAGTGACAAATTAGCTACGTAGGAATGTATTACTTTCTGATCTTATTGACAAAATTGAAAGTTCAATAAATTACTACCTATCTGACAAGGCTGGAGTAGAAAAACCTCTATTTCTAGATTCCTCAGTGCAAAGCTAGTGTGCTCTACCATTGTAAGACAGGGAGAAATTGGGTCATCCAATGAAGTTTCCTGTGATCTTCCTGCACTGATAAGATTTAAAACCACTGTATCATATGACCTCACTGATATGAGGAATTCTTAATCTCAGGAAACAAACTGAGGGTTGCTGGAGTGGTAGGGGTGGGAGGGATGGGGTGGCAGAGTGATAGACATCAGGGAGGGTATGTGCTATGGTGAGTGCTGTGAGTTGTGCAAGACTGTTAATCACAGATCTGTACCTCTGAAACAAATAATACAATATATACTAGAAGAAGAAGAAGAAGAAGAAGAAGAAGAAGAAGAAGGAGGGGGAGGAGGAGGAGGAGGAGAAGAAGATAGAAGGAGGAGAAGAATGAAGGAGGGGAAATTGGAAGGGGAGATGAACCATGAGAGAGGATGGACTCTGAAAAACAAACTGAGGGTTCTAGAGGGGAGAGGGATGGGAGGGTGGGTTAGCGTGGTGATGGGTATTAAAGAGGGCACATTCTTCATGGAGCACTGGGTGTTATACACAAACACTGAATCATGGAACACTACATCAAAAACTAATGATGTAATGTATGGTGATTAACATAACAATAAAAAATTTTTAAAAATATTTAAAACCACTCCCTCAATCCACCTGTTGAAAATAGTCTTTGTCTATGGTTTCTCATTTGCAATTGTTCCTCTGCTACCCTTTGGTGCTGGGATTAATGGACTTTTATAAACATTTTTGGTTTTTGAGACCCTCTAAGAACCCAACCTCCTCAGATGGATCTTCAAGCTCCACATTATAGCCTTCATTTGTTGCACTGTTTCAAAAGATGAGTTGGGAAGGACCAAAACTAAGACTACACTCTGTTTAAATGAGATCAACAATTAGTTATTTCATGTTTCAGTTCCTTTTCCCTTTGCTATCTGGTTGTGGGGTTAAGAATAATTAAGCATATAATGAGGTTTGATTGGGAGGGGACACCAAAAGATTGGGTCTAATGGCTTCTGTGGAATGAATCTCTGTGTCTGTTGTTATTGCCTTAGAGAGGTCAGTTGCCTATAATGATAAACAAAGTGATCAAAGCTGGTCATGAATTACCTTTTTCTGAGTTTTGTAAGAGAATTTCTCACTAATATATTTAATGATAGCCACTGTTCTCCTAATTTAAAACAAGGTATTAATTTCAATAATGATAATAAAAGAAATCAGTATAAATCTAATATGTTTATTTTGCATTGCTGCAAGTCTATATTGTGGCATCATTATTGCTTGTTATAACTTCTTGGTTATTTTCCTTATAACCCTCTTTTGTGTTTTGATTTAACAATAAGAATTTATGCAAAAATACACAATTTATTTAACTACAAATAAAACTAAAATGCTTTCATAACTAGAACAATAGGTGAAATGGGAATGATAATCAAAATGAGATTGACATATATTGAAACAAAAACTAGAATATAAACTAGTTTGTGTAACTTATTCTGGTTATAATGAGAGTCATAAAAAGGAAAATGTTCAAGGCTCAAGCAGAGTAACTGCTCCTTATTTCAATAAAGTTGTTTGACTTCACAATTTCCATTTCCATTTATTGAACAGCATAATACCTATCTATTAATGCTCTTGTATAATTTTTCAGTTGAATTTTCTTGATTTTATATCAAATAAACTATCTTGAGACTTTTACTTAAATGATGGGCATTGAGAAAAAAATGCAATGTTTACAAGAGTGCATAAAGGGTACTTGAGATTTTATGTAGTAATTGGATCTGGAAGAAATTATGTGGAATGCTTCTTTTAAATGCTGAAAATCAAGTGGTTGACAGTTGAAAGGTTGGCCATTAATCAAAGTGTTATTTTGATCAGTAAACTCATATGGACAGGACATGCATGTTCTGTATATGAAAATCATTCTATAAGGCTACACCACACTAAAATATGTAATAGATCAATTTATATTAGAAACCAAAAAAAAAAAAATGTAACAGGTAACTTGTGAGATGGAAGTTAATCCTTCTCTCTAATGTCAGTCTTGTAAAAAAGGTGTTATTTACAATAATTATATTTTATATTATGCATCATATTATATTGTCAAGTACTTAAAGTATCTTGCTTATAGTATGATAATATTTAATCTGATAATTTAGTAACATTTAGTCTCATAAATTTTTAATCTGATAAATTTAAATATTTAAATTCTGCTTCATCAGAATAAGATGAAATACTATAAAATTATGGTTAATGACCAGATATAATTTTATAAATGTGAAATCAACACCTTTAAATATTGGGTCATACATTAAATATTTGGTGAGTGTTTGAGCAGTGGAGTGTAGATGTGAATGAAACATTTACCCCAACATTTGAACCACTGCTCAACCCTCTGCCCTTAAACATATTCTTTTTTTTTTAAAGATTTTATGTATTTATTTGAGAGAGAGAGAGTGAGAGAGAGCATGAGAGGGGAGAGGGGGCAAAGGGAGAAGCAGACTCTCCACTGAGTGGGGAGTCCGATGTGGGACTCGATCCCGGGACTCCAGGATCACGACCTGAGCTGAAGGCAGTTGCTTAACCAACTGAGCCACCCAGGTGCCCCACCCTTAAACATATTCTTAAGGGGAATTCTTTTGATTGGATTTGGCCTAAAGAAGAAAGAATGCCCCAGTATACAAAATAAGACTCTACAAAATAACTGAAGAAATTTCAAGTGTAAAAATAAACGTCAAGGACACAATGTAGCACAATTTGGAACAGGCATCACAAGATTCTGTAATTGAGTTATAAAGCATAGCCACAGATTAAAAAGGTCACCCTGCTGCAGTGGGAAAAGGAGGGTAGTTGAAGTGGAACAAAAAGGAAAAAAATAAATTGAGTCGAGAAGAGTGGTATTATCCATTCACAAAAATACTTTCACAAGAGCTAAGGAATCCAGGTAGCAGATTACAGCACCTAGATGGAGTACAAAAATAAGAAAAGACGCTTTGAAGAAAGTAGGAAGGAGAATTTCACATTACCCAATCACCCCTTCCCCAAGACCAAGCAGCACACTCCAGAGAGATTTATCCAACTCATGGGGAAAGAAGAGTGATGTGAGCACCCAAATTTACCTCAGACCCAAGCACCAGTCCTGTCCCAGCGAACCTAGTGCCAGGCTGACTCCCACAGCCCCATGCTCCAAGTCTGCCCCAGCACCAGAATAAACCCCACAGACCTAGACTCCAGGACCTCCTTAACACCAAACTGGCCCCTGCAGCCCCTGGTTCTGGGCTCACCCTATTACCAGGCTAGTGTCCAGAGATCCAAGGTCCAGAATTTCAGAAAGGAATCAAAACATGCCATTACAAAAAATCTTTAAATTATAAAGAAAGATAGTAAGAGAGGGAAGAGGATCAATGGAACTAAAAAACAGAAAACAACAAAATGACAACAGTAAACTCTTACTTATCAATAATTAATTTATATATAAATGAATCAAAATCTCCAATCAAAATATATACAGTAACTGAATAGATTAAATAACAACAAGATACAACTATATGCTGCCTAAAAGAGATTCTCTAGCTTTACAGACACACATAGGCTGAAAGCAAAGGGATGGAAAAACATATTCCATACAAATGGTAGCCAAAAAAGAACAGAAGAAGTGATACTTATATCTGACAAAATAGACTTTAAGTCAAAAACTTCCAAAAGATACAAAGAAAGATATTATATGATAACGAATTCATCAAAAGCATAACAATTGTAAATATACATGCCCTCAACACTGGAGCACTCAAAAACAAAACAAACACTAACAGAACTGAATGAAGAAAGAGGTAGCAATACAATAATAGTAGGGAACTTCAATGCTTCACTTTCAAAAATGGATAGATCATCCAGACAAAAAATCAATAAGGAAATGGCAAAGTTGAAACATAATATATACCAAATGTACCTAACAGACAGATACATTATATCCCATCTAGCAGCTGCATAATATTCATTCTTTTCAAGCATATACAGAACATTCTCTAGGCTAGATCATATGTTAGGACACAAAATAAGACTTAGCCAATTTAAGAAGGTTGAAAACATGTCAAGAACCTGCAACAATAATAATGGTTATAAAACTAAAAACACAAAGAAAACTAGAAAGTACACAAATACATGAAAATGAAAAAATACCCCTCTGAACAACCAATGAATCAAAGAGGAAATCAAAAAGGAAATTAAAAAAATATGTATCTTGAGACAAACAAAAATGGAAACACAACATATCAAAACCTATGGGATGCAGCAAAGACAATTCTAACATGGAAGTTTATAGTGATAAATGCCTATATTAAGAAAAAAAACAAATAAGCAATCTAACTTTATACTTCAAGGAACTAGGGGGGAAAGAAACTAAGTCAATAGCAGACAGAAGGAAATAACAAAGATCAGAGTGGAAATAAATGGAACAGAGACAAGAAAAACAATAGAAAAGATCAATGAGTTGTCTTTTTGAAAAGAACAAAGTTGACAAACCTTTAGCTAGACCAACTAATAAAAAAAGTCAGGACTCATAACTAAAATTATAAATGAAACAGACATTTAAACTGAAACCACAGAAATACAGGGACCATAAAACACTACTATGAACAATTATATGTCAACAAATTTAATAACTGGAAGAAATTGACAAATCCATAGAAATATCAAACCTATCAAGACTGAATCATAAAGAAATAGAAAAATGGAACAGACAAATGTTGAGTAAGAAGACTGAAACAGTAATAAAAGACCTACCAAGAAAGAAAATCTCAGGACCAGATGGCCTCACTGATGAATTTTAACAAAATTTTAAGGAAAAATTAGCACTAAACTTTATTATACTCTTTCAAGAAATTGAAGAAGGAATACTCCCGAACTTAGTTTATGAGGCCAGAATTACCCTGATATCAAAACCAGGAAAGGATACTATACGAAAAGAAAATTACATGCTGGTATCTCTGGTGAACATATTCCTAATGCAGAAATCCCCAACAAAATACTAAACAAGCAAATTTAGCAGTACATTAAAAGGATCATATACCATGATCAAGTGAAATTTATCTCTTAAATCCAAGGATTGCTCAATATGTACTAATCAATAAATGTAAAACACCACATTAGCATAATGATGGAAAAATCATATGATCATCTCAATAGATTAAAAAAAAGCATTTCACAAAATTTAACATCCTTTTGGGATAAAACCTCTCAACAATGAGGTATAGAAAGAATGCCCTTCAACATAAAAGATGCCATATAATACAAGTCCATAGCTGCTATCATACTCTATGGTGAAAAGTTTAAATCTTTTCTCTAAAACTAGGAACAACAACAACAACAACAAAAAGGATACCCACTGACTACTTCTTAATAGGACTGCAAGTCCTAGCCAGAGCAATTAGGCAAGAAAAATAAATAAAAGATACTCAAATCAGAAAGAAAGAAGTAAAATTGTCCCTTTTGCAGATTATATAATCTTATCAACAGAAAATCCTAAACACCCCACCAAAAAACTGTTAGAACTAATTAACACATTCAGAAAGTTGCAGGATGCAAAATCAATATACAAAATTCAGTAGCATTTCTATGGACTAGCAATGAGCTATCCAAAAAAGAAATTGAGTAAACAATCCTATTTGCAAATAGCATCAATAAAAAATAAAATACTTACAAATAAGTTAACCACAAAGGCAAAATATCTGTGCCCTGAAAACTAGAAATCATTGATTAAAGACATTAAAGAAGACACAAATAAGGGCACCTGAGTGGCTCAGTCATTAAGCATCTGCCTTCGGCTCAGGTCATGATCCCAGGGTCCTGGGATCGAGTCCCACATCGGGCTCCTTGCTCGGCAGGGGGCCTGCTTCTCCCTCTCCCACTCCCCCTGCTTGTGTTCCTGCTCTCGCTATCTCTCTCTCTGTCAAATAAATAAATAAAATCTTAAAAAAAAAAAAAAGACACAAATAAATGGAAAGATCTCCTCTATAGATTGGAAGAGTTAAAATTGTTAAAATATCCACACTACTTAAAGCAATCCATAAATTCAATGCAATCCCTATGAAAATTTCAAAGGCATTTTCACAGAGAGAAAAGAAATTCCTAAAATTCATACTAAACTGCAAGGATCCCAAGTAGCCAAAGCAATCTTGAATAAGAAGAGAAAGCTGGAAGCAGCACATTACCTGATTTCAAATGCTATAATAATAAAAAAAAAGCATGATATTAGCATAACCACATACATAGAGACCCAGGGAACAGAATTGAACCCAGAAATAAATCCACAGATTTACGGTCAATTGATGTTTGACAGTGGTGCAAGGGCCCCCCATAAGTAAAGGACAGGCTCTTCAATAAATGTTACTGGGAAAACTGGATAGCCATATGCAGAGGAATGGAACTGGACCCTTATCTCATACCATATACAAAAATCAACTCAAAATGAATTAGAGACTTAAACATAGTATCTCAAAACATAAAACTGCTAAAATAAAAGATAAGGGGAAAGTTTCCTGACATTGGTTTGGCAATGAATTTTTAGATATGGCAGCAAAAGTGCAGGAACCAAATGGAAAAATAGACCAGTGGGATTGCATCAAATTAAAAAGTTTCTCCACAGCAAAGGTCTATAGGAAAATCTACATTCTTCCTATGTTTGTTTGTTTGTTTATTGTTTGTTTGTCTTTTACTACTCACGCAGAACACTTCACTTCTGACAATTCTGGTCACCAAATGTGTGAGGCTTTTTTTCCCACACCAAGCAATTCTCTGATACCAGCTGGGGGTCCTACAACTTCACTCAATTCTGACACTATTCTACCTTGAGATAACATCAGATGGCACAGGTTAGGGGTTCAGTCTTACAGGACTGCCATCCCCCTTCAGATACCAGCTGCAAGTCTCAGGTTGTGACCTCTACTTCTTATGACTGTATATAAATCAGAGTTCCCGTGACCCCCTCCTTGTGTTCCATCATTTGCTATAATGGCTCACAGAACTCAGAGAAACACATTAATGTTTATTATAAAAGGATATCATGAAGGATACTGATAAACATGCAAATGAAAGAAATACATAGGACAAGGTTTGTGTGAAGGGTACAGAGCTTCTGTGCCCTCTCTGGGTGCACCATTCTCACAGCACCTCCACATGTTCAGCAACCCAGAAGCTCTCTGAACCCCATACTATTGTGATTTTTCTAAAAGCTTCATGATGTAGGTATCATCAATTATTAACTCCATTTTCAGTCCTCTCCCATCTCTGAAAAATGGGTGAAGCTGAAAGTTCCATGCTTCTAATCAAGGTTTGGTCTTTCGGTGGCCAACTCCCATCTTGAAGCTATGCTGGAGCTCACTGAGAGTTGCCTCATTGGAACAAAAGTCACTCCCTATCACCTAAAATTTCCAAGGGAGTTCTGTCAGTAACCAGGGTCAAAAACAAAATATTAAACAAATATTATATAAATGTCATATAAATATATATTCTATATAAATTTCCTATTATTTCACAAAAGGAAACAACAAAGAGACAACCTACACATTGGAAAATTTTTGCAAACCATACATCTGATAAGAAATTAATATCTAAAATCTATAAGGAACTCCCAACAGTTGGTACCAAGAAAAGAAATGGTCTGATTTTCTTTTAAGTAGGAAAAAAAAAAAAAACCAAACACCAGAATAATAGATATTTTTCAAAAGACATACAAATGGCTAAAAAAATATATTTAAAATGCTCAACATCACTAATCATCAGGGGAATGCAATCAAAACTGCAATGTATCTCCTCACACCTCTTAGAATGACTGTCATCAAAAAGATAGACGAGGGCACCTGGGTGGCTCAGATGGTTAAGCGTCTGCCTTCAGCTCAGGTCATGATCTCAGGGTCCTGGGATCGAGTCCCGCATCAGGCTCCCTGCTCCTTGGGAACCTGCTTCTCCCTCTGCCTCTCTCGGTCTCTAATGAATAAATAAATAAAATCTTAAAAAAAAAAAAAGACAGACGATAACAAGTGTTGGCAAGAAGGAACCCTGGTACACTACTGGTGGGAATGTTCAGCCATTATGGAAAACAGTATGATGGCTTCTCAAAAAAAAAAAAAAAAAAATTATAAAAAACTACATTATGATTCAACAATCTCACTTTGGGGTATATATCCAAAGGAACTAAAATCAGCACCTCAAAGAGATATCTACACCCATGTTCATTTCAGTATTATGGAAAATAGCCAGGATATGGATTTAGCCTAAGTGTCCATTGCTGATTGAATGGATAAAAAAATGTGATATATATATTTTATAGCCTTAGAAAGAAGAAAGTCTTTTCATTTGCATCAGCATGGATGAACCTGATGGATGTTATGCTAAGTGAAATAAGTCAGGCACAAAAGACAAATACTGTATGATCTCATTTAGAATTTTAAAAAGCCAAGCAAATGGAAGCAGAGTAGAATGGTGATTTCCAAAGGCTAGGAGTATAGCCACTGTGTAAGTATAAGGTTAAAAAATTCAGCATTCATGCTCATGTCTATTAAATATAGCCTTAGAAATGAAGTCTAAATAATTACACAATAGAATTTACTGGAGACCTACTCTGTAACCCAGATACAAATTCTAAAAGTGTCTGTAAAAACAAAAACACAGTAACTACCCAAACCCAGAGATTTATGGTATTGCTACATTAGCTCTGGTATAATTTTTTATTAAGATTTTATTTATTCATTTGAGAGAGAAAAAGAGAGCATGAATAAGCAGGGGGAGAGGCAGAGGGAGAGGGAGAAGCAGACTCCCCACTGAGCTGGGAGACCGACATTGGGACTTGATCCCAGGACCTGGAGATCATGACCTTAGGCAGATATTCAACCATCTGAGTCACCCAGGTGCCCTGTTTTGGTATAATTTTTAAAAGGAAAGACAAAGCATAGGTATACATATGTAGTATCTTTTTTGGTAGCCTAACATTCTAAATTAAAAAAAAAAAAATCCAGAATGATTCCCATTCCTACAAATATTTTAAATGTATTTTAAATGTAAACCATCACTTAAACATATTCGAATGTAGAGAGAATAAATGTAATTACAATTACTCCTGTCATTATTGATTAAACATTTTTCAAAAATCATCCCATTTTGTAATATTTTGTAATAGTCTTCAAATTGTTCCAATAGTTCACCAAATACACGGCATGTCAAATACCTACTTAATTTAAAGAATCAATTATTTTACTTAAAATTTGCCTGAACTAGTCATTTGAGTTTCTGAAGTCATTACAATATAATCACATTTGAAATTACTGTATTTATATCTCTATATAACTATAAACTCAGCTCCAATATAAAGAGATTTGGAGGGTATCTGGGTGGTTCAGTTGTTTAAGTGTCTGCCTTCAGCTCAAGTCATGATCTCAGGGTCGTGGGATCAAGTCCTGCATCAGGCTCCCTACTCCACAGGGAACCTGCTTCTCCCTCTGCCTCCCTCTCTCTCTCCCTTTCTGTCTCTCATGAATAAATAAATAAAATCTTTAAAAGAGAGAGAGATTTGAGGGGCGCCTGTGTGGCTCAGTCGTTAAGCGTCTGCCTTCGGCTCAGGTCATGGTCCCAGGGTCCCGGGATCGAGCCTCACATCGGGCTCCCTGCTCCGTGGGAAGCCTGCTTCTCCCTCTTGCACTCCCCTTGCTTGTGTTCCCTCTCTCTCTGTGTGTCTCTCTCTGTCAAATAAATAAATAAAATCTTTAAAAAAATAAAAAAATAAAAAAATAAAAGAGAGATTTGGAAGTTGTCAAACCTATTCTTATAATAAGGAAAAACTTAACAAATGAAAATTAATAACTTTTCTTGGATCCATCTGATAACTGAAGTTTCAGGGCAAACCATCAACTTATAATCCAGAGAGACAGGGTGATTTAGATAGTTGCAGTTGAAATCTGTAGAAGCTACCAGAACCGTGAACTAGTAGAAACAGTTAAATAAGTGACAAGATTATGGAGCCTGAATACAGACTGACTAACCTAAGGGTGTGAAATTCCTGGAGCTGCAGTTTCAGATGATTCCCTGTACTCTGATGACTTTTACTCCAAAAACCCCATGAGATTTTCATAGTAAAGGACCAAGAATGATCCTCTTATGGTTCTGACAGTGGGAAAGCAAGAGTAACTCTCATGAAATACACCAAGAACATTTTTCATACAACTGACTATACTTCAGGAACAAAGATTTTACCACAGTAACATTGTACCCAGAAAGGGGTGTTTCTTCCACCCTAGCACCCTCTAGTTTTCCTGTCTCAACTAAGGGAGAAGATGACTAAAAAACACTTGTGAAGATCACAGCCAATAACATAAGCCTACTAAAGACTGAAACTTAATCATAGGATTATACAGTGGTGTCCCTCCACCATACCTTATCACTATAACAACACAGCTCTAGTAAAATAACAATGTAATAAAGGTGAAAGGGCTGAAAGATTAAGACTCTTTCAGAAGAGAAGTACTTAGGAAAGCCTAAAGCCAGCAGAGGCAACAAAAACAAGAAAACAGGAGGAAACAAGTTTCTGGACCTACGGTTACAACAAACATTAAACACAAGCCAATTCTTATGAAGGTTACCATAAAATGACATATAAAATGCTTATTTATTTTATTTTATTTTATTTTATTATGATATGTTAATCACCATACATTACATCATTAGCTTTTGATGTAGTGTTCCATGATTCATTGTTTGAGTATAACATCCACTGCTCCATTCAGTAAATGCCCTCTTTAACACCCATCACCAGGCTAACCCATCCGTCCATGCCCCTCCCCTCTAGAACCCTCAGTTTGTTTCTCAGAGTCCATAGTCTCTCATGGTTCATCTCCCCCACTGATTTCCCCACCTTCATTTCTCCCTTCCTACTATCTTCTTCTTCTTCTTTTTTTTTAACATATAATGTGTTATTTGTTTCAGAGGTACAGGTCTGTGATTCAACAGTCTTATACAATTCACAGTACTCACAAAGCACATACCCTCCCTAATGTCTATCACCCAGCCACCCCATCCCTCCCACCCCCCACCACTCTGGCAACCCTCAGTTTGTTTCCTGAGATTAAGAATTCCTCATATCAGTGAGATTATATGATACATACAATCTTTCTCTGATTGACTTATCTTGGCTCTTTCCATAGTTTGGCTATTGTGGACATTGCTGCTATAAACATCAGGGTTCACATACCTTTTCGGATCACTACATTTGTATTGTTGGAGTAAATACACAGTAGTGCAATTGCTGGGTCATATGGTAACTGTATTTTCAACTTTTTGAGGAACCTCCATCCTGTTTTCCAGAGTGGCTGCACCAGCTTGCATTCCCACCAACAGTGTAGGAGAGTTCCCCTTTCACCGCATCCCTGCCAACATCTGTCGTTTCCTGACTTGTTAATTTTAGCCATTCTGACTGGTGTGAGGTGGTATCTCATTGAGGTTTTGATTTGGATTTCCCTGATGCCGAGCGATATTGAGCACTTTTTCATGTGTCTGTTGGCCATTTGGATGTCTTCTTTGGAAAAATGTCTGTTCATGTCTTCTGCCCATTTCTTGATTGGATCATTTGTTCTTTGGATGTTGAGTTTGATAAGTTCTTTATAGATTTTGGATAATAGCCCTTTAACTGACATATTGTTTGCAAATATATTCTCCCATGAAGGCTAAAGAGCATCCTACTAAAGAATGAATGGGTCAACCAGGAAATTAAAGAAGAATTAAAAAAATTCATAGAAACAAATGAAAATGAAAACACAACTGTTCAAAATCTTTGGGATACAGCAAAGGCATGCCAAAGAGGAAAGTATATAGCAATACAAGCCTTTCTCAAGAAACAAGAAAGGTGTCAAATACACAACCTAACCCTACACCTGAAGGAACTGGAGAAAGAACAGCAAATAAAGCCTAAACCCAGCAGAAGAGAAATAATAAAGATCAGAGCAGAAATCAATGAAATAGAACAGATCAACGAAACTAGGAGCTGGTTCTTTGAAAGAATTAACAAGATTGATAAACCCCTGGCCAGACTTATCAAAAAGAAAAATGACCCAAATCAACAAAATCATGAATGAAACAGGATAGTTCACAACCAACACCGAAGAAATACAAACAATTATAAGAACATATTATGAGCAACTCTATGCCAGCAAATTAGATAACCTGGAAGAAATGTATGCATTCCTAGAGATGTATCAACTACCAAAACTGAACCAGGAAGAATTAGAAAACCTGAACAGACCTATAACCACTAAGGAAATTGAAGCAGTCATCAAAAATCTCCCAACAAACAAAAGCCCAGGGCCAGATGGCTTCCCAGGGGAATTCTACCAAACATTTAAAGAAGAATTAATACCTATTCTTCTGAAACTGTCCCAAAAAATAGAAATGGAAGGAAAACTTCCAAACTCGTTTTATGAGGCCACCATTACCTTGATCCTCAAACCAGACAAAGACCCCATCAAGAAGGAGAATGACAGACCAATATCCTTGATGAACACGGATGCAAAAATTCTCACCAAATACTAGTCAATAGGACACAACAGTACATTAAAAGGATTATTCACCACGACCAAGTGGGATTTATCCCTGGGCTGCAAGGTTTGTTCAACATCCTCAAATCAATCAATGTGATACAATACATTAATAAAAGAAAGAACAAGAACCATAGGATCCTCTCAATAGATGCAGAAAAAGCATTTGACAAAGTACAGCATCCTTTCTTGATCAAAACTCTTCAGAGTGTAGGGATAGAGGGTACATACCTCAATATCATAAAAGCCATCTCTGAAAAACCCACAGCGAATATCATTCTCAATGGGGAAAAACTGAGAGCCTTCCCCCTAAGGTCAGGAACACGGCAGAGATGTCCACTACCACCACTGCTATTCAACATAGTACTAGAAGTCCTAGCCACAGCAATCAGATAACAAAAAGAAATAAAAGGCATCCGAATCAGCAAAGAAGAAGTCAAACTCTCACTCTTTGCAGATGATATGATACTTTATGTGGAAAACCCAAAAGACTCCACCCCAAAACTGCTAGAACTCATACAGGAATTCAGTAAAGTGGCAGGATAGAAAATCAATGCACAGAAATCAGTGGCATTCCTATACACCAACAACAAGACAGAAGAAAGAGAAATTAAGGAGTCGATCCCATTTACAATTTCACCCAAAATGATAAGATTCCTAGGAATAAATCTAACCAAAGAGACAAAGGATCTGTACCAAGGAAACTATATAATACTCTGAAAGAAATTGAGGAAGACACAAAGAAATGGAAAAACGTTCCATGCTCATGGATTGAAAGAACAAATATTGTGAAGATGTCAATGCTACCTAGAGCAATCTCCACATTTAATGCAATCGCTATCAAAATGCCATCCACTTTTTTCAAAGAAATGGAACAAATAATCCTAAAATTTGTATGGAATCAGAAAAGACCCGAATAGCCAGAGGAATGTTGAAAAAGAAAAGCAAAACTGGCGACATCACAATTCTGGACCTCAAGCTCTATTACAAAGCTGTCATCATCAAGACAGTATGGTACTGGCACAAAAACAGACACAGATCAATGGAACAGAATAGAGAGCCCAGAAATGGACCCTCAACTCTAGGGTCAACTAATCTTCGACAAAGCAGGAAAGAATGTCCAATGGAAAAGACAGTCTCTTCAACAAATGGTGTTGGGAAAATTGGACAGCCACATGCAGAAGAATGAAACTGGACCATTTCCTTACACCACACACAAAAATAGACTCCAAATGGTTGAAAGACCTCAATGTGAGACAGGAGTCCGTCAAAATCCTAAAGGAGAACACAGGGAGCAACCTCTTCGACCTCAGCCACAGCAACTTCTTCCTAGAAACATTGCCAAAGGCAAGGGAAGCAAGAGCAAAAATGAACTATTGGGACTTCATCAAGATCAAAAGCTTTTGCACAGCAAAGGAAACAGTCAACAAAACTAAAAGACAAACGATAAAATGGCTATTGAAATCAACTCCCATCACCTGATACCTTATGCCTAACTTTGAACAAAAGACTACAAGGAATGCTAAAAGACAAGGAGAAAAGAAAAAGTCTGAAGAGGTAATGCAAGCATCAGATATTGGAATTATCAGAGAGGGAATTTAAAATAACTATGATTAATATGTTAAGGGCTTTATGGAAATTTTTTTAAAAAGTGCAAGAAAAGATGAATAATAAAAGCAGTGAGATGGAAACTCTAAGAGAGAATCAAAAGAAATGTTAGAAATAAAAAACAACAGAAATGAAGGAAACCTCCAATGGACTCATAAGATTAGTAATAATCCAGAGACATTACCCTACTACAATGCTGACATTTTAGGCAGGTGATCAAATGCTTTCCTTTCTCCACACCTTACCACCATGTGGATAGGAATCCAGGATAATAATAGTGGATAACAATCAAGCCTTACACAAGGAAAAACTCAAGTCAAAAATAATAAAACAAAAATGAAGAATGTCTGTGATAGCTCATCATAAGACTGGATATGGCTAAGGAAGTAATAAGTTTAAATAAAGATCAATTTAAACTTCCCAAAGTAAGATGCAAAAAGAAAAAAAGGAAATGAAAAACTAGAACAGATTTTCCAAGAACTCCAGGACAATTTCAAAAGATGTAACATAAATGTAATTTGAACACCGGAAGAAGAAACAACAGAGTATAAGAAATATTTGAAATAATAATGACCTAGAATTTCCCAAAAGTAATGACAGACAACAAACCACAAACCCAGGAAGCTCAGAGAACACCAAAAGGGATAAATACAAAACAAGCAAACAAACAAACAAAAAACTAAAGATAAGCATATCATATTCAAACTATACAAAGAGTAAATCTTGAAAAAAGCTAGGAAATCTTTGTATTTATTCTGTCTATAGAGAAACAGGAATTAGAATTACAGTGGATATCTTGTCAGAAATCACATAGGCAAAGAGAACATGAAGTATTTATTTTTTAAAAGATTTATTTATTTATTTGAGAGAGACAAAAGAGAGTGGGGGGAGGGACAGAGGAAGAGAATCTTCAAGCAGACTCCATGATGAGTGTGGAGCCCAATGCAGGGCTCAATCTCACGACCCTGATATCATGACCTGAGCCCAAATCAAGAGTCAGATGCTTAACCAACTGAGCCACCCAGGTGCCCCAAAGTGAAGTGTTTAAAGTGTTGATAGAAAAATACTACCAACTGAGATTTCCATATCTAGTAAAATCATCCTTCAAAAGTGAAGGAGAAATAATGACATTCTCAAACAAAAATTGAAGGAATCCCTTGCTAGCAGACCTGCCTTGCCAGAGATGTTAAAAGAAGTTTTTCAGGGTGAAGGAAAATTATATACATCAGAAACTCAGATCTACATAGGGAAAGAACAATGGAGAATGAATAAATTAAATTCAAATAAAAGATTTTACTTTTCTAATTCTTAATTTATCTAAAAGATGACTATTTAAAATAACATAAATGGGTCATTAAAGCATATAAAAAATAGGACAAATGACAGTAATATATAAGGATGGGAAAGGAAGTTTATAGTATGCAGTTATAGGGTACCTGAGCTACATGAGAAATGGTGTAGTGTTGCATAAAAAACTTAAATTAGTTAAAAATATATATTGAAAATTCTAGGGAAATTGCTAAACAATATTTTAAAAATAAGTATAATATGCTAAGAGAAGATAGAAATGAAATCATATAAAAAGCTTAATTAAAACCAAAAAAGGCAAAAAAGAAAAAAACAAAAAGCAAATCTGATAAACAGAAAACAATTAAAAACATAGTAGATATTAATCCAACTCTATCAATCATCACTTTAAATGTGAATAATATAATTACAACTGTTAAAACACAGAGATTATCAGAATACATAAAACAAATATGACCCAACTGTATGCTGTCTATAAGAAACCAATTCTAGGGGCGCCTGGATGGCTCAGTCATTAATGTCTGCCTTCGGCTCAGGTCATGATCCCAGGGTCCTGGGATCGAGGCCTGCATCGGGCTCCCTGTTCCGTGGGAAGCCTGCTTCTCCCTCTCCCACTCCCTTTGCTTGTGTTCCTGCTCTCACTATCTCTCTCTCTGTCAAATAAATAAAATCTTAAAAAAAAAAGAAAGAAAGAAACCAATTCTAAATATGAAGACACAGATAGATTAAAAGTAAAGTGATAGAAAATGATATATTATGTTAAAACAAATCAAAAGAAAGCTGGAGTAGCTATAATAATTGCATACAAAACAGACTTCAAAACAAGGAAACTGATCAGGGAAAGAGGAGACATTACATGATGATAATTTGATCAATTTTCTAAGAAGATATAACAATACTAAATGTGTATATACCTAACAACAAACCATCAAAATATGAGACAAAAACAGAACTGAAAGAAGATAAAGACAAATCTACTACCATAGTTGGAGACTTACTACTCCATTCTCAGTAACTGATAGTTCAAGAAGGCAGAAAATCAATAAGGATATAGTTGACCTGAACAGTATCATCAATCTACTTGGTGTAATTGACAATTATTGAATACTCCAGCTAACAATAGCAGATTACAGATTCTTCTGAAGCTTACATGGAGCATTTACCAATATAAACCATGTTTTGGGCTCTAAAATACACCTTAACAAATTAAAAAAAAAAATAGAAATTATATAAAATATGTCCTCAGATTACAATGGAATTAAACTAGAAACAAAAAATACAAAAATAGCTGGAAAATCTCAAAATATTTAGAGATTGAAAAACGCACTTCTAAATAAGACTTGGATCAAAACAGTTATCTCAAGAGAAATTAGAAGATGTATTGAACTACTTAAAAGTTAAAATACAACTCATCAAAATTTTAAGAATACAGCTAAAAAATGCTTAGAAGAAAATGTATAGCACTAAATGTATATATTAAAGAAAGAAGATCTAAAATTAATAACGTAAGCTTCTACCTTAGGAAACTAGACAATAAAGAACAATTTGAGCCTATACAAATTAGAATAGAAAACAATGAAATTAAAAACAAGAAAATCAGCAAAACCAAAAACTTTTTATATGAAGAGATTAATTAAATTGATAACCTCTGGCCAAGCTAACAAGAAAAACAACAACAACAACAACAACAACAACCAGAAGACAAATTACAATTATCAGTAGAGGAGTCATCAGTACTAATCCCACTGACGTTTTATGGATAATAGAGGAATACTATAAACAGATGTATGCTTATCATCTGATAGCATACATGAAATAGACAAATTTCTTGAAAGACAGAAACTACAAAACACATTAAGATCTGGATACTTTGAATAGGTCTATAGATCTATTAAAGAAATTATAATAAACATTGAATAGACTTTCCTGTGAAAAGCACCAGGTTTAGATGGTTTTGCCAGTGAATTCTACCAAACATTTAAAGAAGATTTCTCTAAAATCTCTTCCAAAGACACTTTCTTAACCATCCTATGAAATCAGGATTACTCTAATACTAAACTAGTTAAAGACCTTTTTTTAAAGTATAACTATAGACCAGTATTTCTCATGAACATAGATGCAAAATCTTCAACAAAGTATTAGGAAATTGAATCCAACAATGTATAAGAAAAATATACACCAAAACCAACTGGGACTCATTACAGTTATGCCAGGCTAATTTACCATTCAAAATTCAATCTGCCACATCAACAGGTTCAAAAAGAAAAATCATATCATATTAATTCATGTAGACATCTGACAAAATTCAACAACTAGTAATGGCAAAAATTCTCATCAAACTAGGAATAGAGGGAAACTTCATCAACTTGATATATATAACTATGAAACTGTTTGTTAAAATAAAATTAACTACAGTTAATTAATGTAAAATTCATGCTTTAGGATCTGACATTTACTGTTAACATGGACATAGTTTAATCCAGGCAAAATAACTGTTTATTCCATCTGCATTTATCAGGTACTTGAGCAGACTTCAATGAATATTTGTTGGTGTCTTTTTCAGAATATATTTCTCTCTTCTTATTCCCCTATACCCTATTTTCTTTGGGAATTCTGCCCTTTTCCAGGGATGTATATATAATAGGACTGGCCATGACTTTGATCCTAACTAAAGCACTGGATCCTGTAGATTTATGCCACCTGTAGACTTCAGGGATTGGACAATGAGCCAATGTATTATACCAATAAATATGCATGGTATGATGTAGTTTTAAAGTCTAAAACAGCTACAGCTATTTTGCTGGCAAAAGATGGGAGCTAAGAGCTACTGTGGATCACTGAGTTAAGTCAGAGGATAAACTTAATTTTGATGAAAGTTTCTTGGTAAAGTATGTTGATTTAAAGGTTCAAACAAACTTTATGTGAACTTAGGTCTTTTTCTTGGCTTTCCAGCTATTGGATATATTTGTTTTTATCTTACTGTTAGCCAGATTGGCTTGTGTTTTCCCACAGTTGCATGATGGAGTCTTAAATGATGCAATTATCTTTATATAATTTTATTAGTTAATCAAGAAATACATTCCTAAATATTTATAAAGTCACTGGATAAGTATTAATCAAAATATAAATAACCTGAAAATGAAGACTTCCTTTCATGTGATAATTTGTGGTGTAAAGAAGGGGTAGGATAAGGCTTCACTGAAATATTCAACACAATGAAATTCCCATAAAAGAGATATTAGTTATATTTATCATTTTAAATCAATCAAAACTAATATCAACAATAGTACTACTAATAAATTAGTTAATATGTTTGAGTACTTATTTTTGAGCAGTCACTTTTCTAGGAGTCTTATGTGTGGGGTATCCATATAATTTAGTTCAGAGAATGAAAGGTGTGGCTATGAAAGTTTACACCTGCAAAACTGGTGTAACTGAGAGTTCCAAGATATTTTATTTATCATCATTATTTAATTTGCTTCTTACAAAACTTCTAAGAAGAATGTACTATGATTATCTTCGTTTTGCAGATGAGGAAACTGAGACAGGGGAAAGTTAAGTAACTTGTTACAGATCATATGGCCAGTAAGTGATACAGAAAGGATTTGAATATAGAATCCTGCCTCCAGAAACTGGGTTGTTAACCTACTCAGATTGCTGTCTATTCGGAGAGACATATATGTCAAATATCTATTGAAATAGGAAAAGCTTCTTCGGCTGCCATCCTTATACCCTAAATTCCTGTTATTCAGTATACACAAAAAGTGGTCTAAACATCTCCTCTCTAAATAAAAAACCCCAATCAATCTGTTTCCCAACAAAAGATCCATGACTAAAACAAACGAGACTTCCCGCCTTGGAATACAGAAATAGCAATTTCTATTGTTATATGGCTATTTTTTCCTTCCCATTACAATTCCTGGGAAGAAACAGAGAAAAATGATGGGTCCACTTCTACGTGCTTTGGACAAAGGAAGGATCAGATAAAATTCTGGGGTGTTGGAAAAAATGAATCCATCACCAAAAAAACAAGTTACATATGGTATTAGCCAAACCGAAATGTCTTAACATTAGGAACTTAACACAGGAGCACATCATTCTTCAGCTATGGGTTAGCATTCCTGTGTTTGCCAAGATAGAGTTGACTATGGCACAGAATCAACCCTAAACCTCCAAAGACAAGTTCACTGCTGGGTCAGCTAAGAGTCCAGTGTGGATCAGAAAGCTTTCCTCTATAGCTCTCATTCTGCACTGAAATGCAGGCAGGATCTATGCAGAAACAGCAGCATTAGAACACTTTGCTTGATTTCCTGTAGGGCTGGTTTTGTGTTTGCAAATTCCTTTAGTTTTTGTTTGTCCTGGAAGCTTTTTATCTCTCCTTCAATTTTCAATGACAGCCTAGCTGGATATAGTATTCTTGGCTGCATATTTTTCTCATTTAGTGCTCTGAAGATATCATGCCAGTCCTTTCTGGCCTGCCAGGTCTCTGTGCATAGGTCTGTTGCCAATCTAATGTTTCTACCATTGTAGGTTACATATCTCTTCTCCCGAGCTGCTTTCAGGATTTTCTCTTTGTCTCTGAGACTCATAAGTTTTACTATTAGATGTCGGGGTGTTGACCTATTTTTATTGATTTTGAGAGGGGTTCTCTGTGCTTCCTGGATTTTGATGCCTATTTCTAGACCCTGGGGAGGGTATGTGCCCTGGTAAGCGCTGTGAAATGTGCAAGACTGTTGAATCTCAGATCTGTACCTCTGAAACAAATAATGCAATATATGTTAAGGAAAAAAAAAAAAGAAGAAGGTAGCAGGAAGAATGAAGGGGGTGAAATCGGAGGGGTAGATGAACCATGAGAGATGATGGACTCTGAAAAACAAACTGAGGGTTCTAGAGGGGAGGGGGGTGGGAGGATGGGTTAGCCTGGTGATGGGTATTGAGGAGGGCACATTCTGCATGGAGCACTGGGTGTTATGAACAAACAATGAATCATGGAACACTACATCAAAAACTAATGATGCAATGTATGGGGATTAACATAAGAATAAAAAAATTAAAAAAAAAAAGAAAAGGTAACTAAAACAAAAGGCAGAAACAGATCCATAAAAACAGAACAAACTGATGGTTGCTAGAAGGGTGGGGGTAGGGGGATGGGCAAAATGGGTGAAGGGAAGTGGGAGACACAGGCTTCCAGTGATGGAATAAGTCACAGAAATAGAAGATACGACATAGGGAATAGAGTCAATGATACTGTAATAGAGTGTATGGTGGCAGATGGTAGCTACACTGTGGTGAGCACATCATAATGTAGACTTGTCAAATGTTATACATCTGAAACTAATGTACATTGTGTGTAAACTGTATTTCAATTAAAAAAAAAAAAAGAACACTTTGCTTGAAGCCTAAATGGAGAAAAAGAATATCCTCAAAACTCACACCAACTCTTAACTGACTACTACTACATCACATGGTCCTAATGTAACCCAAGGGAGGCTGGGAAAGATCTTTTGTGTACACCTAAAAGGTGTACACAAAGGCCAGTAAGTGGGATTGATTCTTCTACAGTTGCCATTCCTAACAAATGAATGTTCCAACTTCCTATGAAATAGTACTCTATTTCAAGTGTTTGATCTGTGACAGTTTACTTAATATGAATTTTTGAAGTGTTAAGGTATAAGATCTAAGCAAAACTTCCTCTCCAGCTGAGAAAATAAATT
This sequence comes from Mirounga angustirostris, assembly GCF_029215605.1. Taxonomy (NCBI): domain Eukaryota; kingdom Metazoa; phylum Chordata; class Mammalia; order Carnivora; family Phocidae; genus Mirounga; species Mirounga angustirostris. The sequence continues at coordinate 140,874,160 of NW_026991710.1, read as the reverse complement.
TAGAATGATTTCAACACTATTACCTGGAAGGTATTATTAATTCTGACTAGTGAGTGTGGCAGAGTGTATAAACAGAATGTTACTTCATAACTGAACATTCCATGGCATTTACAGGACTCATCAAGGATTTTTGTACTAACTATAAATTTTAGAGTTCCTAAAAGTCTCTGCAATTATTCTTCCTACCCATCAGCAATTTGTACATCAGATATTAAAGCCAGCCTCAGCATATTGCATTTTTATAGGTTTCAACAGCTGAATTGTCCTCATTAAATTAATCTTCCTAAGCATTTTTACATTTGATCATCCTATACAGATATACAGATATATATATACATATATATATAAAACCACTATATAACAAATAACATTATATGTGTTATATTTTACCTGTCATATATATTACATACATATGCAATGTGTATGTAGCATACATTGATACATATATATGATACATACTCATTCATGACTTATATAATTATTATCAGTCCAACTAATAATAAAAGTGGCTAAGTAAAGCATAAAAAATCAGGTTGCCCCTCCTCCCTCTCATGCTCTCTGTCTCTCATTCTCTCTCTCTCAAATAAATAAATTCTTAAAAAAAAAATCAGGTTGCTTTTGGGTGCCTGGATGGCTCAGTTGTTGAAGTGTCTGCCTTCAGCTCAGGTCATGATTTCAGGGTCCTGGAATCTAAACTGGCATCTGGGGTTCCTGCTCAGCAGGGGAGTCTGCTTATCTCTCTTTCTCTTCCTCTGCCCCTCCCCCACTTGTGCATGTGTGCGCGCTCTCTCTCTCTCTCAAATAAATACATAAAATCTTTTTAAAAATCAGGTTGTTTAGCATTGAAATTCTAGTTCTGCAGCCAACCTGCTTTGTATATCTAAATAAATCACTTTCGACGCTAACAAAATTTCATTGAACTTACATTTCTGTTATTCCTTTGGGCTACAAGAGAGTTTTATGTTTCATTCTTTGAATTTTTAAGTTAATACTTCATGTAATCTTAATATTGTTTACAGTGCAGTTGAATTGAAGACTACAGAAACTGATACACTTTCCATCTCCATTTGCTGTGAGAAATGACTGCTCCAAATAAGACTTTTATAAATCCTACCATGAATTAAAATTATTCTGCTTTATTCATCTCCCTCTGAGGCAGCAATTATTCACATATTGTATCACCAGCTGTGTTTTACAAGATTCTCAATTCTGTTGTATAACTTTTAATTGTGTCCTGGGAGATAAAGGTCTATGAACCACAGAAGTCATATTGTCTTCTATTCCCTTATTTCAATTATCTCTATTCACCATTTGGGTTTTTCAGAATCTCCTTATGATAACAAATTTAGAACCCAGTGTGATCCTTTTCATACATGAACATTTCACTCTTTTCATCAGCAATGCTTAATAAAAAAAAAAAAAATCACTCAAGACACCTTCTCTTTCTTTATAAAAAAAAATGTAGATTAGTTATTTGAAAGTCATTTTGCAGAATAATATTAATTTATACTTTCCCTTTCTGTCTACCATACTCCATACTTACCCATCACTTTCTAAATATAAAAACTTAAATGTTCTTCTATTTTTATAATTTTTTTAAAAAAATAAGTCATTCTCACAACAGTTTTGTGGTCATGGTATATTTAATACAGGGAATTAGAAGTAGAAGATTATATGTTTAAAGTAGGAAAAAATATATATATAAATGGATAGATTACATTAAAATCTTGAAAATTGATTCAAGTGTATTACATAAGTGGAATTAATATATTAAGAATTTTATTGATTGGAAAAAAATTTATTGATTGAAAATATCAATCATCACAAAGAAACTGAGCCATTCATTGTTTTCACCTAATTAACACAGCTATTGTTTTTAATCAAAACTATTCTGACTGTTATTGATACAAAGATTAAAAAAAAGACATGTTGCCTGTCTTATAAGAGTATCTAGTGAATGTAGTTGTTGAGTATTTTAGAATAATTTGTTGAGAAGTTTTTCCAAAGTAGCAAAAGCTAATGTTAACATTTTGGTTGCATTTCAACTTTTTGACTCTACCTAGTCCTCATTTTTATCTTATTTTATTATTAGACCTCCATCAACTCAGTTTGCAACGAACAATATTTCAGGGCAAGTTATTTGTATATCTGATATATTTAACGGCACATAATTCTCTTATTAAGAATCAACCGTTTCCTCATTGATTAAAGCAACAGATGTTCCGTAAGCATAGTAAAGTGCACATGTTTGATTACCCAAACATCCTTTGATGTGCATTGGCATATTCAGATAGTAGAATGATTATAACCCTAGGTTTTGAGTAGTAAGAAACTTACTTTAAAGAGCAATTTTATTCTGTTCACTTATTCACCAATATAGAGATGGGAAGATCTAGTCATCAATCATACGTGATTTTTACTTTCAAAGATCCATAATATTCAACCATTTTTCACTTCCCTTATTTCTTTCTGACTTTTGGATTCATTTGCTTGGATGTGCTGCAATAAAATGTTTTAAAAAAAAAATCATTCTATCTTATTCCAAAATTGCTATTTCCCCTTTTATTTCCTCAAGTCCAATAGTATACTATCTCTTTCTTGGCTTTACAGTATCAGTTACCTACATGTATTATAGAATTATGTCTCTTCCCTTTACTCTAGAACAAACTCTCTGGTTTGCATTACATACAATCTTACAGATATTGTTTTTCCTTTTTATTTCCATAACTATGGCCTTAGCCCTAGTTACACTGATGATACATTTATTGCATCATCATCCAGTTCCCATAACAAATTCTCCTTCATTTACCCATTTAAAAAGCAAGATCAGGGATGCCTGGGTGGCTCAGTCAGTTAAGTGTCTGCCTTTGGCTCAGGTCATGATCTCAGGGTCCTGGGATCAAGTCCCAAATCGGGCTCTTTGCTCAACAGGGAGCCTGCTTCTCCCTCTGCCTCTGCCCCTCCCCCTGCTTGTGCACTCTCTCTCTGTCAAAACAAATAAATAAAATCTTTAAAAAGATAAAAAAAGCAAGATCATCAGATTTTATTTTCAAAACATTGCAATTAATTCTTTTCAATTATTCTGAAATAAAATTGAAATACCAAAATTTGAGTAGTCTAAGAATTGTAATCTTTAATGGTAACTTTGATGATAAAGCTTAAGTGTCTATTTAAAAAATAATGTTCCTATATTTCATAGGTTCTGCCACCATCTTCAGATTTGTGACATGCCATTTCATCAAAAGCAGACTATGCTTCAGACTGTATGAACCTTTTTGTACATCCTCCAATGTGCCTGCTTCTTTATGCAGACCATTGTTTTTTCTGAAGATCTTTCCTCCTTGTTTTGACTGATTCATATCCATCCTTCAAAAATCAATTCAAGTCACTTCATGGTGGAAACCTTTCCTAACTTCCAGATACCATGCTACATACTTTTTCTTATTCTGCAGGTAGTGGTAATTAGCAATCTGCCTCCTCCATGAGACATGAGGGCTGTCTTTTTCTCATGGCCATTTTTTTAAGAGGCTGGATAACATGATACATGACATTTACTTAATATTCAGTAAGTGTTCAAAGAAATGATAATATATGAGTTATTATTCAGAGTAAGCTATAAGTGCATAACCAATAGAACTCTCTGAAGTTTTTGAATACAGTGCCTGTATTTCTCCAGACTCCAGTTCAACTCATTTCATTTTAACAGTGCTCATAAAGTAATTGGCTTCTCCAAATACTTTAGCTTCTTCCTATACTGATTTTGTCTGCTTTTGTATTCATATAAATATATCTGCATTCATTTAAATAATTTGGTTCTCCCATATCCTAAATAAACCTAACTAAACTGGCCAACAAAATCATGAAAACCAAATCTTAGCACTGGGTGTAACAAATTTTCATTTTCATTTTTCATGTTGGTGCCCTAGTTATTTTATTTGTGTTTAATTAAAGTCTACATTTTTCTCAGGATGCAGGCTTAGAAAACTGTATTAGAGAACCCACAATGAAAAACACCTTAAATTAGCGTATATTTCTGTTTTAATAATATATTCCAAGTTTTCATTATTTTAGTGTTTTTATTGTATCTAATACTAAAGAGGTAAAAGATACCTTCATTATTATGTCTCTGGGTCAACCCTATTCTTTGTCAAACTAAGCCTAAAACCACATCAGAACTAGAAGAGATTCTTAGTGTTAACACCTGGCTGCTTGTTCCAGTCTCCTGACTTGATATAGATCAGAAGTTTAATCTTCCTTCATTTCTGCAATGTTATCCTTACAGCCAAATAGTGGTCTTTATTTGAGGTGCTGTCACCATTTTCTAGGAGATCACAATAAGAGAAAACACTTATTTTAAACAACAACTCATAACTATGAGATCGTATGATATATGTCTTTCTCTGATTGACTTATTTCGCTCAGCATAATACCCTCTAGTTCCATCCACGTCATTGCAAATGGCTGCATAATAGTCCATTGTATATATGGCATGTGCTATGGTGAGCGCTGTGAATTGTGTAAGACTGTTGAATCACAGATCTGTACCTCTGAAACAAATAATACATTTTATATTAAAAAAAAAAAAAGAAGCTAGCAGGAAGGGAATAATGAAGGGGGGGAAATCAGAGGGGGAGATGAACCATGAGAGATTATGGACTCTGAGAAACAAACTGAGGGTTCTAGAGGGAAGGGGGGAGATGGGATGGGTTAGCCTGGTGATGGGTATTAAAGTGGGCACGTATTGAATGGAGCACTGGGTGTTATATGCAAACATGGAACACTACATCATGGAACACTACATCAAAAACTAATGATGTAATGTATGGGGATTAACATAACATAAATTTTTTTTTATTTTTTTTATTTTATTCTTATGTTAATCCCCATACATTACATCACTAGTTTTAGATGAAGTGTTCCATGATTCATTGTTTGTGCACAACACCCAGTGCTCCATGCAGAATGTGCCCTCCTCAATACCCACCACCAGGCTAACCCATCCTCCCACCCCCCTCCCCTCTAGAACCCTCAGTTTGTTTTTCAGAGTCCATCGTCTCTCATGGTTCGACCACCCCTCCGATTTCCCCCGCTTCATTCTTCCCCTCCCGCTACCTTCTTCTTCTTCTTTTTTTTTTTTTCTTAACATATATTGCATTATTTGTTTCAGAGGTACAGATCTGAGATTCAACAGTCTTGCACAATTCACAGCGCTTACCAGAGCACACACCCTCCCCAGTGTCCATCACCCAGTCACCCCATCCCTCCCACCCCACCCCCCACTCCAACAACACTCAGTTTGTTTCCTGTGATTAAGAATTCCTCATATCTGTTTGTTTCTAGTCATTCTGGTTTTCTTCTATGGGCAAGCTAAAAGTTTACCATATAAGTAAATTGACAAGTTTAAAAAAGAAAATTTAATAGAAAGAAAAGTATTAAGTAAGTAATTATAGAGATGACATGCAGGGATGATGAAAGTTATGGCAATATTTATTAATGGTGTTTGATACTTTTATTAGAAAAGCCTGATTGGTGGATATTATAGTCAATATTATGAACTTAAAAAGAGAAATATTTTTTACATAGGAACAGATGACCAAATTTTTGGTGAGTAAAACAAACTTGTATACATTTTTATTTGTGAAATTTCTAGTATCACGAGATCCTGGTATGTTTCATTTAGCAAGAAAATCTTCCAGTCATCTTAAATGGCATAAAAATAACCTGGGCTGAATACATATTCTATTAGAAAAATGTATTCACTTTGTTAAATTATTTCTGCCATAAGTGCTTCTAAATTGGGATTTCTGATGATTTTTCATTTCATTTGCATAAAAATAGATTATTGACTAGAAGAAATATTTTCCTTTTTTATCATGATTTCAGGCATGATTTCTTATTTGATTGGAAAATATGGAGACCTTAATTCTTCAAAATATTGAATGGAATTGAGATTACAAAAACCGTACTTTTAATGCATTAAGTTAATATAAAAATACACTTTCTATATCAACATACTCATCTAACTATGAAAAATCATAATCTGGAACTACAATTAAGCTTTAAGACTGTTTTCTCTGACAGCAATTTATAGAAATAATCCAGTCCATCAAGCAATGTATGATTTGTGGCTAAGAAATTAGTCATTTAGAAAGGATCTAGTAGTTACCAATGAGAATTTTCAAAAAATATATTTATGCTAATCCACAAATAATTGAAGCTGAAGGAAATGAGTTAAAATGTTATTTTTGGAAACTAATATGTGCAATGGAAGATGTGTTATGGCCTGTTTTCATGGTGCTGGCTTCTTTTGTTTAAAGATTTACTCATTTACAATTCAGATATCCTCAAGAACAAGTATCTTTGTTATTTTTTCTTTCAGTATTAGAAGTTCTAACTATAATTCTTAAATAAATTAGCATGCAAATATCCAGATAGGAGTATAGTACTGCAATGCTGGGTTATTTCCTACAAAATATTTTCACTTTATATTAAATCAAATGATTTTTTTATTATATTGTCAGTATGTTTCAGGAAATAATGTTACATAGAATAAAGCACCCGAAGACTATGGTGTGAAACAGTTTAAATAAATTACATCCTATTTATTTCTTAACTGGAAGTAGATGAACATACCTATTTTTTTTTTTATTTTGCCCCCACATTGTTAATTTCAGAAAAAGCTACTTCATGGAGTGATTACTAATGTAAATAAAAAATAATTAATGTAAATATAAAAATTAGAGATTATAAAAATCATCTCAGATCTAAAATAATGTAAGGAGTTATTAGCATTAATCATTGACTATTCTGAATTCATTAACGAGTAGTATTTTTTAAGTGGCATTATCTAAATTAATCTTTGCAATAACCCATACAGATGGCCATAAATGTTGCCATTTTACATTCATGGAAAGCTAAGATTAAAAGTATTAGTGTCTTGATGAATACTTACTAATACTAATACTTACCACAAAACTAGTAAATGGCACATCAAAGATTTGAAAATGAATCACAAGACTCCAATTTCTGTGTATTTTTTGTCAATTTCTTTCACCATCTAGACTCCAAGACCTGACCTTTACTGCCCAGCTGGTTATAATCACTAACCTTTGCTTTACACTTCTCCTTAAACTCGTCTTCCCAGCTTATCTCTTAACTCAGGCATTTAAAGCCCAAAACCACACCTCAGGTGATGGTGACTGCCCTGATAAGACCTCTCACTGGCCCAGACCACCCAGACCATTTGAGCTAAACCCTTGACTTGTGCCTGTGCAGATGGACTGTGGAGTAACCCCTGGAATGACCAGTAATTACATTTACCTCATTATAGTTCTAAAATCTCTGCCGAAGGAGGAGCCTCAGCTTCATGGACATAGCATACAATGTATGTATAGGTATGTTTCCTTAAGGTGCAAGTGTGACCTTATGCCTGCCTCTACATACATACAATGGCAAGGCTTCCTTATCTAAATATTCATCCTAACCCTAAATAAAAGGTACCCTGTAGTGGGGAGTCATACTTTGGAAACCATTCCAAGTGATCTCTTTATTTGATACAAATAAAGTTTTCTTTGTGCAACAACTCAACTGGTGCAGTTTCTGACTCACCAAGGAGCAAACTAATACTGGTTCAGTTACGTTTCGAGTTACATTTCTATCTCTATATTTCTCACCTATTTTTTTGTTCCTATTTTGATTGTGATGCTCTTTCTGGGATAGTGTTCTGCACTATGCAATCAAACAGTATAAAATGCACCATTTAAACAGTTCTAGTCAAGAAGAAACTAGGATAAGATAATAAAAAATGAACTACCAAAGGAAAAAAGCTGATGTAAATCATTTTAAAAGCATTTTGCCATTTCATGCAGCTGAGATTGGAAATTGAATTAAGCAATCTTTTCCTATCAGAAGACTAAAACCTGAGGGCGCCTGGGTGGCTCAGTTGGTTAAGCGACTGCCTTCGGCTCAGGTCATGATCCTGGAGTCCCTGGATCGAGTCCCGCATCGGGCTCCCTGCTCGGCAGGGAGCCTGCTTCTGCCTCTGACCCTCCCCCCTCTCATGTGCTCTCTCTCTCTCATTCTCTCTGCCTCAAATAAATAAATAAAATCTTAAAAAAAAAAAAAAGACTAAAACCTGAGAAACATCCAGTTTATGTATATTCGGATAAAAACCTTATATTCTACAATTATTCTTCCAGAAATCCACAAGATAGGTTTATGCAAATAGTTGTGACAGGTCTTTGGCTTTAGTGGATTAAAGTTGCTCCCACAAAGCTTGCTTTTATTGGGCCCAGAACTTAAAAACCTGATTTCTCTGACGTGCCTTATCTTCAAACATATATGAAGGTTCATGGATATAAGAAAGTCATCTCAAGAGTTTGAGAGGATGCTGGAATAATTTGCTTGCAGATGAGTTTTCCATATATATATATATATATATATATATATATTTTTTTTTTTTTACAATGAATTAGAAACTATCCCTGGCAGAGACATCACGAAACAATGTAGTAAGTCCTATTGAGCGGTTCGTATTTTAACTGTTCTACTCTCTTATTCACCAATCTCTCTACCACCCTATGAACCAATGAAATGAAAGACCTAGAATTTCAGACACAAGCTAAAATGCCAATTTATTGACGTGAGAACAGAATCTTCCCTACCAAGATCTCATTCAGAAGTGCACTAATGGAGTCTAGAAAACACCACAAATATGAAGTAGAAAGGGGTAAGACATCCTGAGCCAGATAACATGGCCTCACATTTGTATTTCTCCAGTCTCTATCATCCATTTATATTCATACCCACTGGGGCCTTATAATTCTGCATCCTTCCCTCTGACCTCACTGGAGAGGTGCTATTTCTCACTGGATTATTGGTCATGAGCTTACCTTGGATTCACAATACTCACTTCAACTTTCACCAAGATAACATTAGCAAGGCATCACCATGAGTATTTCTTCTCCCTTTACTAGGCAACTTCCATGAAGTGCCTCTAGATAATCCAACATTGTAACTTCTTATAGCTGAAGTCTATCTGCCATATTACCCAAGTTTTATATTAAATCACAGATTTTGCACTGTGTTTGAATAACACATTTCCCTGTATAATGACAATGACACATTTTTACTGACATGTTCAATAATCAAGCATAATTTTCCATTTGCTTCTGAAAATACATTCTGGGGTGGACAAACTCATCTTCAGAAAGTAGATTGCTTTCAAATTCAGAGTGTGGTCCTATTTTGCCACTGGTCTAAGAAATGTTCAGTATTCTATTTTTCACATTCTTTATAAATGCCATGGTTGTCTCCAAATTAACAGCTCTACACAGTGAACTCATTTCAACCTCTGAAGTTGTATATCTGAAAATACATTGTGGTTGGAGAAAAAACCTGGTAGAGGATATGAAGAAAATGGGTATTTAGAAAACAAAATGATCATTCACTGTAACATGATAAGGGACTTCTTTTAAATGATATTAATGGTCCACACATGTGTTTGTAATCCATCTCTTCCAAAACCCAACAAAAAGATTGTTAAAGGGGACACACATCATCAACCAATGAGGCCAAAGGGAACAGGAAGAATACAACATGACCAATATTTTGGAAGCCAAAAGCAGATGTAATGGTAGAAGCCAGCAGAGGGCACTGATACATATACTGACAGTGTGGGAAGCCCAGAAGCAAGCTGTTTGGTGCAGAGATCACCCATTGTGTCAGAATCCACAAGACATGAGTATTTCCCAAAGGAAAAGGCAGGTGGAACTTGAGAAAAAGCAGTCTTTCTCCCAGATCCTCTTTCTCTTTCAATACACCTGACTAACTCCCCCTTCTACAATCCCAGCAGAAGATTAAAAGTGTTACCTCTGGGAGAAGTTGAACCCTGGTCCTTCTAAATTCTGCAACAGCAAGCTCATTGCTGGTGGTGGCACCTGAGCTGATAATAGAGGATTAAATAGTCTATATATTAAGCAATGAGATTCCCATCTTCAAACTTTCACTTGGCTCTAACAAATTTTGACAGCTAGTTTTACAACCTTTATCCAGGAAACTGGAGAATTTCTCTCCAGTAAAATTAGCAAACCCAAGAGAAGCTCAGAACCATTGAAAGTTGGGATATCCTGCAAAAAAAAAAAAGTAATCCAAACTGATCACACTGTGTTGCAGCCCATCAACAGACTTTTAGTACCTATAAAATTCATATAGGGTAATGTAAAGAGAGGAGGAAAATAAAATAATCATACATCTTCATTTTATACGCATATATAAAGCATATTATTTGAAAATTACATTTGGTAAAATTGAAGAGTTTACTATTTTGGATGAGTACGTGTGGGTTTTGTGTCCATGAGCTCATTTCTTTTTTCTTACCGCTTTCATTTCTCCATGGCCATTACTATTTCAAAATGGTATTAAATCTTTTTGGGTCCAGATGGTTATTAGCATCATCAAAACAGTTCACTAATAATTAAAGTAGTATAACATGAAATTTATTTAACAAATCACACAAAACTAATATTCTCAAAGCTACAAGATAACTATTAGTAAATTTAATAATTAGGCTCTTTTGATAAAAGTCAAGGGCCTAACAGAGTAGCTTATTACTAAATACAATTTTTCTATTAATTTTTTTACTGCCTTCAAGAAATCTGTTAGTTTCATGCTCCATTCAACATCACCCCCCTAAAAACTAAAGAAAAAGAAAAAAGCAGTATAAGCCCAAAGGGGTAAAGATACTGACTTTTGTTACTCTTTGACTCAGAAAACAAAGATGCTTGACTTTGGCTATCTTTAGAGGTATCACTGTCTTTTCTGGGTTTGTATCTTGAATATTAATTTATAAACTTTTATTCCAAATATTGAATATTTTGTTCTTTCCTTTTCTTACTGTGTATGAGCCAAGTACATCTTTTTGCATGTTGTTTTGAATCATCTCTAAAGTGCTTGGTAGTACATTTATGATTTAATTCTGTCTTATTTTCTCTGTAATTCATATGCAATTGAGAATATTTAATATTATTTTATAGATGAGGTTTTTAAAAAGGAAGAAAAAATATCTCCACTTTGGAAATGTATATACCAAAGAGCACAATAAATGAAATTTTAAGTACTGATTTTCAGTGAAAGGAAATTCTACATAAAGTATAAAAGCTAAATTTCTTCTTCTTTGGTGACAAATATTTTTTTTCCTCAGACAGAAAGCTTAGATTTCCAAATTGTCATCTGAACACCGTTACACTTTCCTACTCACATACCACAATTTCCCAGCACTAGACTTTGCTCATCCCAGCGACTAAAATGTGATTTTACTTAATTTAAATATTCAATGATGAACACTCAAAAAATAGCTGTAGACTCTTGCCATAAAAATAATTCTCACCAAGAAATCTCACAGCACATTTTGTAAACATATAATTTAGCATTTTCTAGTTAATTTAAACAATACAGATTTGATTCTAGAAATACACAATCCTCTCAAAGTTAATAGATAATTGCCCACTGTTGTTGTTTTTTTTAAAGATTTTATTTATTTATTTGACACAGAGAGAGAGGAATCACAAGTAGGCAGAGTGGCAGGGAGAGGGAGAAGCAGGCTCCCGGCTCAGCAGGGAGCCCAATGCAGGGCTCAATCCCAGGACCCTGGGATCACGACCTGAGCCGAAGGCAGACGCTTAACCAACCGAGCCACCCAGGTGCCCCAATAATTGCCCACTGTTTTATTCCCTAAAGGAATTTCCTAGGATCAAGTTTGGCCCAGCAAAGAGATTTTTCTGGGAAAAAAATAAAGCCAAACTGTATTTTAGCAGTTATATTTAGCAGGGTTGGCATGATGATTTGGAAAGTTGAGGAATCACAAATATGTTACTGATTTTTGCCCCCATGAACTATTTACTGAATTCTAGGAGGCATATGAAGCTGGGTACTGAGCAGAAGCTGAAGGGAACTGTGAAAACCCCCATAATTCCATGGCATCTACAAGAAAATATCCCTCCCATTAGAGGAAACACAAATACAAGCCAGACTCTCACTCAAAGCATTTGCAGGATTATGAAGCAAAGCAAAGCAAAAGGTTGAAGAACCAAACTCAAATCCTCTGAAGGGTACAACTGAATCTTCCATATTGAGCAGAAACAACAGAAGCTCAACAGGCTTTCAAGCCAAGTCCAGGAGATACAGAGTTTTTTCCTCCCCAATCCTTATTGATTATTACCTATAGCTAGAACAATTTTGGTTCTTCATAAATTTTATTTTTATTTTTTTGTCATTTTATAAGACATAATTGCTGAGGTACATTGTCCATATAGATAAGTGGGTCGGAACATAAAATTATTTTATGGTAATGATGTCATACAATTCTTAGATCCCCTTGACTTGAAAAATTTGAATAGGGATCTGATACTAAGTACTATTTTTTATGATCAGCTATCGCCTCTTTTGCATTCTTCTTCCACCTATTAAAAGACAAAAGAAAAGAACTGGAAGCCTCTAAGTTGCTAAGTGTTCAGTACCTGGTCATTAGAGTCACTCATTTCTGAACACCTATAACAATATATTTTTTTTATTTTTTTTTAAGATTTTATTTATTTATTTGACAGAGAGAGATACAGTGAGAGCAGGAACACAAGCAGGGGGAGTGGGAGAGGGAGAAGCAGGCTTCCCGCTGAGCAAGGAGCCCAATGAGGGGACCCTGGGATCATGACCTGAGCCGAAGGCAGACGCTTAATGACTGAGCCACCCAGGTGCCCCTACAACAATATTTTAAATTGCTGCTCCATAGGTGTACCAGAGGTTTTTCCACCAGGCAATGCACTATAAGATTCAGACTGTATGAGAGTTATGTCATTCCTTCTAAAGAATGGGAAGAAAAAGCTTGTGAAAGTTGATACTATCTCAGAGGAGAGTTCTCAGGAATGAAAATTTTAGGTAATTGTGCTATGGAAATTTAAAATCTGCAAATTGGGTCCTTAAAACTATGCATGTCCCACTGCTCTTGTAAAATCTTTGTGTTCCTAGGTGATATCTGTATATCATTTCTGAAGTCACTGATAAAGGATACAAACATTTGCAAGATGGGCAGATAAAGAAATCGAGAAAGAAGAGAAAGATAGAAGGATAATTAGCAAAGCACAGTCTTGGTACAAAAGTGACATAGAAGTAAAGTAAAATAAGAAGCAAAAAGTCCCTTCCAAAGTCCCTACCTGATATGGCTCTCTGGCCACTTGGTGTCCCATTTGGGACCCCTATCTACTCTCACCTTTGCTCACTCTGCTCTAGCCCTGGTGCCAAGAAAACATCATGTTCATTTTTGCCTCAGGGTCTTTACACATGTTCATCTCCCTACCAAGAATGATATTCCCTGTCCTGTTCACCTCATTCATCCCTTTCCTAGCCAATTTATAATCATGTTTTAGGCTTAATATCATGTTCTTAAGACAGTTCTCCAAACTTACATGTGTCCCCTTTTATCTACACTCAAGCACCTGTGTTATCCTTACATTTTGGAATGTATCACAAATCATAATTTATGTATTTATAGGTCAAATTGTCTCTATTCATTGCTAAACTTTGTGAGCTCATGACAATAGAAGTATGTGAAACTTGTGTGTGGATATATTGCTAACAGTTGCTGATAAATGCTCCATTAATTCATTTTTATCAGCTAATACCTCATATATAAAAAATTATATATATGTATAATATATATAAGATACATATAAGAGGAATTTTAAATAAGAGTAATTTTTAAAAAGAATATGTGTAGGCTCACTGTCCAGCCTTCAGGCTTAAGTAAGAGAACATTAATAAATTCTTTAAACTGCATAATTAGGATATCAAAAAAGTGTTGGTAAAAGGGATGACAGTTGAGCACAATTCAAATCCTGAGGGGTAACAATCAGTGAGAGGAAAGGAAAGAAATATAAAAGGAAAGAAAAAGGAAAAGAAAAAGAGAACATGAAGAAACCATATGAAACAGAATTGGCCCCAACACAAGAAACCAACTTCTTCCAGGTTAGCAGGACAGAAGATGGATTTAGGTGTATGGAAGATCTGTATGGTCTGGTGGCTGAAAGTTTAGAGATTTTTTTTTTCTCTAATAGCTCTTTTTGGTAGTTTTTTGAATTATGAATAGGTTATCTTCTTTTTTTTTTCTTTTTCAAAGATTTTATTTATTTATTTGAGAGAGAGAGAGAAAGCACAAGCAGGGAAAGGGGGAGAAGTAGGCTCCCCACCGAGCAGGGAGCCTGATGTGGGGCTCCATCCCAGGACTCCGGGATCATGACCTGAGCTGAAGGCAGATGCTTAACCAACTGAGCCACCCAGGTGCCCCTGAATAAGGTTATTTTCTAAAGATGAGAATCACTTCTTGCTTATAGACTAGTTTTTCAAGAAATGTATTTTGAACTAATGAAAAATTATTAGAGAACTTTTGGGATCATATATTTTTGCTGGCATCAACCTAGAAATTATATGTATAGCTAAGATGTTTACCTTTACAATGTAATGCCTATAAAACTTTCTATTATCAGAATCCAGTTTAGGCTACATATGTCCATTTCTCTCTCTCTCTCTCTCTCTCTCTCTCTCTCTCTCTCTCTCTATATATATATATATATATATAACTTATTCATGTTTAGAGAAATTGGGTCCAATATTGTTTATTGTTTATTTCATTGTGCTTAAGGGCACACAGAAGCTGGCCTTTTGGAGCTGTAGAACAAAAAACAAAAGCACATTGGAACACATCATTCTGGAATGGGTAATGTGCCCTCTGGCATCCAGGCTGAGGATCTAGTGGCACAGGATAGCTGTCTTTGGAAGAGCTGTCTGCAGTGGGATAGTACTGTCTCAGGGGATGGTATCTGCAGTCTGGTACCTTGGGACCATATTCTTTGCACATGTCACTGATACAAAGCGTGGTCCTGCATTAGAACTTCTCTCAGAGAGGATGATCCCCTTCCCTCCGTGTTCTTGTTCTATCCATAGGGAGCTGTGGGAAATAAGATTTTCATGAATTAGAACTCTTTGGAAGGCTCTCACAGCCACTAGCCTGAAGATGAGAGCCCCTAGGGTTTGGGGCAATACTGACTTTCTCTTTCTTCCATGAAAATACCTACAATTTTTTGTAAATAATTCAAGGTTTAATATATTTCACCACAAAGCAAAGATTTTTTATACCACAACTTTTCCATCCTCAGTTATTAATTTTAACACATATATTGGTTGCTTGGAATTTGTTTCTGAAAAAGAATATGAGGTTCCTACTGTTTTTCTCAGAACCATGCTTTTTAATTATAGGTATACCTCGGAGATATTGTAGGTTTGGTTCTAGACCACTGCAATAAGGTGAATATCAAAATAAAGTGAGTCAAATGAATATTTTTGTTTCCCAATGCATATAAAAGCTGTGTTTACACTATACTGTAGTTTATTAAATGTGCAATAGCATTATGTCTAAAAAAATGTATATACCTTAATTTAAAAATATTTTGTTGCTGAAAAATGTTAACCATCATCTCAGTTTTCAGTGAGTCATAGGTCTTGCTGGTGGAGGGTCTTTCTCCATTGTTGATGGCTGTTGACTAATGAGGGTGGTGGTTCCTGAAGGCTGAGGTGACTGTGACCATTTCACAAAATAAGACAATAAAGTTTGCTGCCATCAGTTGACTCTTCCTTTCACAAATGATTTATCTTTAGCATGAAATGTTTTTGATTACATTTTACCCACAGTAGAACTTCTTTCAAAATTGGAGTCAACCCTTTTAAACCCTGCTGCTGTTTTACAAGCTAAGTTTATGAAATATTCTAAATACTTTTCATTTCCACAATCTCCACAACATTTTCACCAAGAGTATCAAGAAACCACTTTCTTTGCTTATCTGTGAAAATCAACTTTCATCCGATCGAGTTCGTTCATGAAATGGCAGCAATTCAGCCACACCTTCAGGCTCTACTTCTAACTGTAGTTCTCTTGCTTTTCATATATATATCTAAAGATTTTATTTATTTATCAGAGAGAGAGAGAGACAGAGGCAGGCAGAGGGAGAAGCAGGCTCCTTGCTCAGCAAGGACCCTGATGTAGGACTCAATCCCAGAGCCCTGGGATCATGACCTGAGCCGAAGGCAGATGCTTAACTGACTGAGCCACTCAGGCATCCCTCTCTTGCTTTTTCTACCACATCTGTGGTTACTTCCTCCACTGAAGTCTTGAACCCCTCAAAGTCATTCTTGAGAGTTGGAATCAACTCCTTCCAAACTCCTGTGAATGTTGATATTTTGACCTCTTCTTATAAATCACAAAAGTTCCTAATGGCATCTAGAATAGTGAATCCTTTCCAGAAAATTTTCAACTTAATTTGCCCAGGTCCATCAGAGGAATCACTATCTATGGCAGCTTATAACCTTATGAAATGTATTTCTTAAGTAATAAGACTTGAAAGTTGAAATCATCCCTTGATCCACGGGCTACAGAATGGATGTTGTGTTAGCAAGCATGAAGACAACATAAATCTCATTGTGCATCCCCATCAGAGCTCTTGGGTGACCAAATGCCTATCAATGAGCAATAATATTTTGAAAGAAATATTTTTTCTGAGCAGTAGATCTCAACAGTGGGCTTAAAATATTCAGTAAACCAATGTTGTAAACAGATGTACTCTCATCCAGGCTTTTTTGTTCCATTTAGAGAGTTTAAGCAGAGTAATTTAGCATTATTCTTAAGGGTACTGGGATTTTTTAAATGGTAAGTGAGCATTGACTTCAACGTAAAGTCACCAACTGTATTAGCTCCTAACAAGAAAGTCAGCCTGTCCTTTGAAGTTTTGAAGCCAGGCATTGACTTCTCTTCATCTAGGAAAGTCCTAGATCTTTTGCCATCTTTTTCCAATAGAAGGCTCTTTTGTGTACATTGAAAATCCATTGTTTAGTGTAGCCATGTTCATTATTTATCAGATCTAGACCTTCTGAATAACTTGCTGGCAGATTCTACATCAGCACTTCCTGTTTCACCTTGTATTTTCTGTTATGGAAACAACTTCTTTCCTTAAACCTCATGAAACAACCTCTGCTAGCTTCCAGCTTTCCTTCTGTGGCTTCCTTACCTCTCTCAGACTTCATGGAATTGAAGAGAGTTATGGCCTTGCTCTGGATTAGGCTTTGGCTTAAGGGAATGTTGTGGTTGCTTTGATCCTCTCTCCAGACCTCTCAAACTTTCTCCAAATCAACAATAAGGCTGTTTTGTTTTCTTATTTGTGTATTCACTGGAGTAGCACTTTTTATTTCCTTCAAGAATTTTTCCTTTGCAATCACAAGTTGGCTAACTATTTCCACACAAAAGGCCTAGCTCTTAGCCTATCTTGGCTTTTCCATGCCTTCCACATTAAGCTTAATCATTTCTAGTTTTGATTTAAAGTGAGAAGTGTGTATGGGGCACCTGGATGGCTCAGTCAGTTAAACATCTGACTCTTGATTTCAGCTCTGGTCATGATCTCAGGGCTGTGAGATTGAGCCCCACATCTGGCTCTGTGCTGGGCAGCTCTGTGCTGGCTGTGGAGCCTGCTTGGAATTCTCTCTCTCCCTCTCCCTCTGCCTTTTCCACCACCCCCCTCCCATGAGTTCTCTCTCTCTCTCTCTCCAAAAAAAAAAAAAAGAAAGAAATTAATTGTCTTTCTCTGATTGACTTATTTCACTTAGCATAATACTCTCTAGACCCATCCACATCTGGAGGACTCATGGTCAGGGCTGAAAAACCCAGCTAGTCCAGCTAGTCCAAATTCCAGACGTAGGACTGTAGATGGAATAGCATGTCTTAAAGTCATCCTTTTCAACAGTGACCTGGGCTTCCTGCTTTGTCCCTAGTCATGGATCTTTTCCTACCCACCTTTTTTTTTTTTTTTTTCCAATCCAGAAATCTGTCAGGCTTCCTTCATTCTTCCACATTCTCTCAATTACAAAGCCTGTTTATGTGCTTTCTGTCTTTCAAATTTGTTTCTTTTCACTCCCATCTCTGTTCTCTAAATCCAAATGATCAACAGTTTGTGCCTTAATTATATCATAGTCTCTTAACATGTCTCCAAATTTCCAATCTTGCCCCCCTCTCTATTAGTCAGGTCTCACTAAGTTATGTTGTGGCAAGAATCACAAATTCTAGTGGACTATAATGATAAACATTTATTTCTTACTTATATTCTTCTCCCCCAGAGGTCAGCTTTGTCTTTGTTTAGTGTCTTACTCACTTGGGACTCAAGCTAAAAATTTTCTTCTATCTGGGACAAAAGGAAAAGGGAGAGAGTAGAACTGTGTGATGGTTCTTATAGCTTCTGATCGGAAGTAACACACTCAATGCCTTCCTGAGATAATATAATGGCATTGTGTATGAAGTAAAATCTACCAAGGCTAGTAGAAGAAAGGGCCAGCAAATATTTTAAAAATAAAATGATCTACAAAAATTTCACCCCCACTGTACTTGAACTTTATTCGGAATGTTTTCTAAAATAAAAATCTAATCATTCTAATCCCCTACTTAAACTCAGTATATGGTTTTCCATTATTATTAGTGAAAAATTCAAATTTCTTAAGATGATTAATTTTTTTTTCACTATCTGGGGGACCTGGCTGTCTCAGTCAGTTGAGCATCCAACTCTTAGTTTCAGCTCAGGTCATGATCTCAGGGAGGTTGGACAGAGCCCCATGTTGGGCTCTGTGCTCAGCATGGAATCTACTTGAAATTCTCTCTCTCCCTCTCTTTGTGCCCTCCCCCTGCTCTCTCCCTCTCAAATAAATTAAATAAATAAAACCTTTAAAAAAATTTTTTTTCACTATCTGGATCCTGTATAACTTCATCTTTTTGCCATTTCTCCTCCTTCTTGATACTTCCAGTCTGTATGGTCTTTTTGACTGAACACTGGTAGTTTTCACCAGGAAAATCACCATTAAAGTATCTCATTACTGCCTTTTACCTCAATGAGGTTATGAATACATCTATATGTTTCTATAGCACCCATGCTTCCATTCTTGAAGTACTTATCATATTATAAAACTATTGTATTACTTGTTCAATAGTTTGTGCCCATACCCCCATATCATAAATTTAATGAGAAAAAAAAGTTACTGCCTAGTGCTTGACACATTGTAGATAATGTGTTGAATGAATGAATTGATTTGATAACAAAAATTTTGAAAAACCATATGTATATAAATTATCAAAATACTATTGTCTGCTCAGTGTACTAGAGAATACAAGGGAAATACTATTTCTATTTAAACAAGAAAGGAAAAAAATATATATAAACAGCATTCTTAACTTCTTTGAAATTAACATAGCTGGGTAAAATATATAGAAGCCAGTTTAAAACAAGCAAACAAAACAACATTGTTTGCTAAATGCTATTTAAATACTTTCAAGTAACAAATCACAAAGTGCTCCAAAGGAGATGATGAAAAATGTTACTTTCTTAGACAAAGATAATTCTATATGATTTACGTATTTGAAAATTGCAGCAAATTATAAGAGACATGAGTTTATGATAATTCTTTTTAGTCCTTTTAAACCTGTTTCATTATTCCCACATAAAAGTTATTCTCCTGTAAATCAAACTCAAAATGGATGAAAGACCTAAATGTGAGACAGGAATCCATCAAAATCCTACAGAAGAACACAAGCAGCAACCACTCTGACCTTGGGTGCAGCAACTTCTTGCTAGACACATCTCCAGAGGCAAGGGAAACAAAAACAAAAATGAACTATTGGTACTTCATCAAGATAAAAAGCTTTTGCACAACAAAGGCAACAGCTGACAAAACCAAAAGACAACCTACAGAATGGGAGAAGATATTTGCAAATGTCTTACCAGATAAAGGGCTAGTATACAAGGTCTATAAAGATCTTAACTTACCAAACTCAACACCCAAAAAGCAAATAACCCAGTCAAGAAATGGACAAAAGACATGAGCAAACATTTCTCCAAAGAAGACATATAAATGGCCAACAGACACATGAAAAAAATGCTCAGCATCATTCAGCATCAGGTAAATACAGATCAAAACCACAATGAGATACCACCTCATACCAGTCAGAATGGCTAAATTTAACAAGTCAGGAAACAACAAATGTTGGCAAGGATTTGGAGAAAAGGGAAACCTTTCACACTGTTTGTGGGAATGCAAACTAGTACAGCTACTCTGGAAAACAGTATGGAGATTCCTCAAAAAGTTAAAAATAGAGCTACCCTAAGACCCAGCAACTGCACTACTAGGTATTTACCCAAAGGATACAAATGTAGGGATCTGAAGGGGCACCTTCACCCCAGTGTTTATAGCAGCAATGTCCACAAGAGCCAAACTATGGAAAGAGACCAGATGTCCATCGACAGATGAATGGATAAAGAAGATGTGATATACACACACACACACACACACACAAAATTGAATATTACTCAGCCATCAAAAAAATGAAATCTTAACATTTACAATGATGTGGATGGGTCTAGAGGGAATTATGCTAAGTGAAATAAGTCAGTCAGAGAAAGACAATTATATGATTTCACTCATATGTGGAATTTAAGAAACAAATCAGAGGATCATAGGGAAAAATAAAATAAGATGAAATCAGAGAGGGAGACAAACCATAAGAGATTCTTAACCATAGGAAACAAACTGAGGGTTGCTGGAGGGGAGATGGGTGGGGGGATGGGGTCAGTGGGTGATGGGCATTAAGGAGGGCATGTGATGTAATGAGCACTGGGTGTTATATACAACTGATGAATCACTGAACTCTACCTCTGAAACTAATAATATACTTTATGTTAATTAATTGAACTTAAATAAAATTAAATTAAAAAAAATCCTCAGTGACATAATGTCTACCAGTGTAGATTGGTGATTTCATGTCCTGTGACTTTAGTAATTTTTTAAATATGTAATTTTAGTGACATTAAAGAAAACTATACCTAAGTGTGTGGGGGAAAGATACATAACCATACCATTATTAGGTTTTGGTGGCAGAAACATTCTAAAATGTTGTTTTTTATATGCATTAAACTTTATTACTATGTATTCAGTGAACATGCATATCGCTATTTGGTTGTGAATATATCCCTTAAATTAAGTCTGTTTGGGTTTGTTGTTTTTGTTTTGTTTTGATATGATTATAAAATAAATACATGTTTTTGATGCCACAATTCAAAGACCACCAAAAATACACCTGTAGGGAAACAAAATTATGTACTGCTTGTTTAGTTAAGTTCATTGCATTTTTTAATGGATATAAGAATTAAAAATGTTCAAACTCAAGGATAATCCTTTCCTTCTCCCAAGTAGATACCCAGAGACACTACACGTATACACACTTTTTCCCCTTAATAGTGAATATACCACTCCTACTTTGACACACTCTTTGTTTTCACAAATCAGTATACATTGCTTAGGCAGTCAACAAATCAACCCACTATTTTTAAAGCAACTAAATTAACAGCTGAATAAGCATATTATATATTGAAGTCAAATAATCAACTTTATTTTTAAATAGTATACAACATTTTCCAAATACTTCTCATAGTCAAAATTATAGATACATTTTATTGACAGAGAGGAATCCAAACTTACTATGAATGAATTTCTGAACCATGAGCCTGTAACAAATGCATTTGTTAAATTTCTTATAACATGAACAAGCAAAGCATTATGATTTGCAAAAATGGAGTACTATTCACATATACATCCTAATCATTGAAAAAGGAAATTATTTCTTTTCTTCCACTTTGCTGTTACTTGTTTATGGAGAGGATCACATGAATACTGAATAATGTGATAGTCTTGAACTCAAATAAAAAGTGTAGTGAAAAAATTATGTATTCTTTGATATGAAAGATTTCTTTCCAAATAAATTGTTTTAAGTAGAACAAACCATAGCTATTATTAACTTAAGATCAAATGTTCTCCAAAAGAAAAATAAAGTCAGGGAGGTTTTTTGTTTGTTTGTTTGTTTTGGTTTTTGTTTGTTTGTTTTGGTTTTTCTTGTGATAAATTCTCCTTCAACATCTATTTTTTTCTTCGTTCTTAAAATAATAGCTTTGAATCTCATAATTTGTTGTGTGTAATACAGAATAATTGTGAATCTTGTTATAGCAGTAAAAAATATAAACCTGTCTTTGTAATTAGATACACAGCATCATAAAGGAGGGTTTATTTATCCTCAGAATTCTATTCTTTTGTACATCAAGATATATATTCATGCATACATACATATATCTGTCTGTGTAAGGGATAAATTTGAAATATTTATCAACCTGGTGAATTTCCATTGCTTCTATCCCTTTGGTTGCTAGATTATGGGAGGTTCTAAGTGTACTGAGGGATGGGTCAGGTGATCAGAGTAGCAGCTAGTAACCAAGAGGATTAAAAGAAGGATCTGATAACAACCAGTACACTTTTATTTCAATATTTTGGCAACTAGAATGGCTCTATCAGTGCAAACCGACTGAATGTGCACCCTTCATCTGTCCAATCTGTAAAAATTTTTTCTAGCCCTTTTATGTGCTGTGCTCCTGACCACTCCTAACATTCTTGCCTTGTGGTGGGGAAAATAGGATAAATAATTCCATTACAGTGCCAGAAGTTTTAATAAATGAATAAATAAAGTATCCCTGAAGCAAAGAGGATAGAGCAAATTTACCAATTGAAAAATATTGGAATTTTTTAATGATTAAAAATAAATCCAAACAATCATTCCTTTGAAACTTTTTTTTAAGATTTATAAATCTGCCATCCCTGAGACACTGATATTTCAAACTCAAAAACATCCTTTCCTAGAAGAATACACACAACACAAGCACCTCGTTTCTGACTTCACTTCCTTTTCAAATCAGCCTAAATGTCAGAACAGTAACTTCCATTACTTTTTCACCATTACAAAATTTTCTCGGTCTTTTGTTGACCAGTTACCTCTGCCTTATTAAACTCAGATCATTGGACTTCTAACCAGCCACACAGACATTGAGTATAATGGGCCATTAATACTGTGTGAATCGGTAGCCTTCGAACCCATGCCCTCCACTTTCAATGCAGGAGTTCTTTTCTGTGATAATTTAGCTCTCTCTCCCATTTTGTCTCAATGGTCAAATAAACTGTCATCTGTTTTCTCATACCTCTTACTTACTTCCTAATTCACTCCAACTCCATGAAGAAAGATAATCTATTGGTTCAGAACAGTAGTCATTGCTTTTCCATATCACATGCCCTGATATTGTCATCTCTTTTAGCCTTGTCCAATCATTTGAGGGCCTTAGTAGAGCAAAAACTGATCTCAAAGAAGGAATTCTGCCATCAGACTGCATCTGGACTCAGAATCTAACTCTTCTCTGGGTCTCCAGCCTGCTGGTCTTCTCTGAACATTTTAAACTTTAACCTCCACAATTGCATGAGCCAATTCCTTAAAATAATTTTCTCTCTTTCTCTCTCGATAGGTAGGTAGGTAGATAGATGATAGATAGATGATGGTGATAGATGATAGATAGATGATAGATGATGATAGATAGATAGATAGATAGATAGATAGATAGATAGATAGATAGATGATAGATAGATAATGATAGATGATAGAGATACAAAAACAGAAATATATATATATATATATATATATATATATATATATATATATATATACATGCATTCTTTTGGTTCTATTTCTCTGGAAAACCCTGACTAATATGCTGGTCGTACATTCCTGCCTAGGGTTTTAGATTCTTTCCTTTCCCACTACAACAAAGAATTCACTTTTTCATTCATACTATTTTTTCAACTATCTTTCATCTCTCCCTGTACATTCTTTTCTTCTTTTCAGCAAATATATATGTTCAAGACTCCCTGTAAAATAAACAAGAAACAAAATCTTCCTTCCCATCTTTTTTTTTTTTAAGATTTTATTTATTTATTTGACAGAGAGAGACACAGTGAGAGAAGGAACACAAGCAGGGGGAGTGGGAGAGGGAGAAGCAGGCTTCCCGCCGAGCAGGGAGCCCGATGCGGAGCTGGATCCCAGGACCCTGGGATCATGACCTGAGCCGAAGGCAGACGCTTATTGACTGAGCCACCCAGACACGCCCCTCCCTCCCATTCTTATACCTGCTCTCTTTTCCACTAAAGTTTATTTAAATTGTCTTCACTATTGGGGCCCCTGGGTGGTGCAGTTGGCTGAGCATCCAACTCTTGGTTTTGGTTCAAGTCGTGGACTCAGGTCATGATCTAGGAGTCATGGGATCGAGTTCTGCATGGGGCTCTGCATTCAGCAAGGAGTCTGCTTAGATTTCTCCTTCACTCTCCCTTTGCCCTTCCCCCCCACTCTCTTTCTCAAGTAAATAAATATTTTTTTTTAATTTTCTTCACTATTTACCCCTGCTGTGTTTGTAAAACAGTTTTCACTCCACTGCAGTTTTGCATCTACTCATTTCATCAGAGCCACCAATATTTATATGGTGTCTTTTGTAGAGACAAATCACAACCTTCCCTCAAAATAAGTTTCATAATAAAAGAAGACCTTTTGCTGATGTCAGCTGAAAAGTAGTGGCAATCAATATATCGTCTTGGTACCTCATTATATACCGTCTTTATTAGGGCCCAACTTGTATAACCTTATGCAGCAACACTGAATCCACAGAAAAGTGTTCTGTAAGGTTAAAGAGTATCTCTTTGTTTTTTTGCCTTTTAATTCTTGTTTATCCCTCTTTGATTATCTCCCCACACTTAGCTTCTTTGGCATCACAGCTTTCTTTTTCCTTATTTTTCTTTTAAAAGACATCTCATATCTCAGAGCTCTTCTCTCACCATCTTCCACAAAAAGAAAAAAAAAAAAATCAATGTTCTTTTTGTGCATATTTTCTCCCTGGGTGACCTGACACACAAATATTGGTTTAGCTGAATCCATGACTCATACACTGAGGACCACTAAATCTCTATCACCAGCCTTGACCTCTGGGCTGAATGCCAGATATGGTATCTCACACATTGATTTCTCCATTTATTTAACAAATATTTATAGAGTGTGTACCAAGTGCCAGGCACAGTGCAGGGGCTAAACATATACTGGCGAGCAGAAACAGATATGGAAAATCTAACTTCAGGCAGAGCATCTGTACCTAAATGTCCAGTAAGCTTCAGACTCAACGTGCTCAATATAAATCTCACAATTTTTTTCCCTCAAACTGCTTCCTCATATGACTCTTAATCTTAGTAAAGGATACCACAGTTTCCCCTATTTATTCAAACTAGAGACACAACTATTATTGTTGTTGTTCTATAATTTTAAATTAATTTCTCTGAATCTTATGCTCCATTATGCACTTCATAGCAGCAAGAGCCTGGTCATACTCTACACTGTATTGTCAGTGACTTGTATATAATCAAATTCTTTAAAAAATTACTTAATGAATATAATTGAATGAAACAATAAACAGAGGATGGGGTAGGAAAATACAAGCAGAGAGAAGTACAGTGCAAAAGCATTTATGCTTTCACAAAAGCATACAATTGTAAAATGATATATTCAGAAAATGGTAGGATTTTCAACATTTTAAAAGGATAGGACAAATGGGATTATTGCATGAAGTTAACTTGAACATATAAACTGAGGACAGATTTTTAAGGTTTTATAATCCCTGCTAATGTTATTTTTCTAGTAGAATTCAAAGGGAGAGATATTTAAACAAAGCTGTTACATAAAATAAACTAAGCCACCTCAGCCATATTTTAAAAATTTTATCTGTTTCTGGGCTCTGTGTTCTGTCTTATTATTCTGTTTTGCATCCCTGCACCATGACCAAACTGTCTTAACTACTACAATTTTATAACAAATCTTTAATATTTGATTAGACAAATCCCCCAGTCCTCATTCTTCTTCTAAGGGTCTCCAAAAAAAGATCTCGGGACGCCTGGGTGGCTCAGTCGGTTAAGCGGCTGCCTTCGACTCAGGTCATGATCCCGGGTCCTGGGATCGAGTCCCACATCAGGCTCCTTGCTCGGCGGGGAGCCTGCTTCTCCCTCTGCCTGCCTCTCCCCCTGCTTGTGTTCTGTCTCTCTCTCTCTGACAAATAAATAAATAAATAAATCTTTAAAAAAAAAAAAGATCTCAAGCTGCCTGACAGTAAAAAAGAGCAATACCTTTTGATGAATCATTGAACTCTTACTTCTCAAACTAATAATACACTTTATGCTAATTAATTGAATTTAAATAAAATTAAATTAAAAAGAGCAATACCTTTCAAAAATGAAATTAGAGATAGTCAACATACTGTCTTACATCTGAACAAAAATTTAAAAATATATATATGAGCTTTATCAAGAAGCAGAAATATATGACATACTAACCAGGAGATAATTCAGTGAATAAAATGAACCCAGAAATATTTGAGATGATAGAATTAAGATGAAAGTTTTAAAAATTTTCTATAAATATGCATTTAAGAATACGGTAAAGATAAAATTAGAAAGATTTAAAAGAGAACCAAATGAGTCTCTAGGGTTGAAATATACATTATCTGAAATAAAGAATTCATTAAATGGTCGAAGGACATATTAGTGGAAAAGAAAAGAATTAGTGAACTTGAAGATATACAAAGAAACTATGCAAACTGAAACACAGAAAGAAAAGACAATGAGAAAATAAACAGAGCCTCAGTGTCTTGTAAAACAATAACAGGTGATCTAACGTATGTATGATTAGATTCTCAGGAGGACTGGGACACAATAAAAATACAAAGATTATTACAAAAAACTGTTTCCAAGTTCGATTAAACACTATAAACCCATCGATCCAAGAAGCTCAAGGAATTCCAAGCAAGATAAACACCATGAAAACCAAAATAAAATTGTTAAAAACCAGTGTAAAAAAACTTTTTTACAAGAAAACAAGGTAAAATTATATATTATATATATCACATTAAAATAAAAGGATGAGTCACTCCTGATTTTTCATGAAAAACAATGCAATGCAGAAGGCAATGCATCAAAATTTTAAAATTACTGAAAGAAAAAAGTATCTGTCACCCATATTCTATATCTTATATCTACTAAAAACCATTCAAAAATAAGGGTGGAATGAAAACCTTTTCAGGCAAACAAAAGCTGAGAGAATTGATTGTCAGTAGAATTAGAAAAATTGAATTACAAAAAAGGTAAAGAAAAAAATTTAGAATGGAAAAAAGAAGTGGTACCAGATAGAAATTTGTCTCTCCACAAGGATATAAAAAGCACCAGTAATGGAAAATATGTACTTAAATATTTAAAAATCACATTGCTTCTTTGTTATATCAAATATATATTTAAAAGGCTTAAGGAGGGGGAGACGAACCATGAGAGACTATGGACTCTGAGAAACAAACTGAGGGTTCTAGAGGGGAGGGGTGGGGAGATGGGTTGGCCTGGTGATGGGTATTAAAGAGGGCACGTTCTGCAGGGAGCACTGGGTATTATGCACAAACAATGAATCATGGAACGCTACATCAAAAACTAATGATGTAATGTATGGTGATTAACATAACATAATAAAAAAATAAATTAAAATAAATTAAAAAAAAGAAAACTTTCCTTAAGGAAAACTAATCTGTTTAAGACTAAGGCTAAATTAAACTATAATTAGAAGAATGTATGCCTCTGGGGAGATGATACAAGAATTGACTGGAAATGGACATGACAGAATTTTCTGTGGTGATGAGGATGTTTTATATCTTGATGGCGATATCAGCTACACAGGTGTATGCATTTCAGCAAATGTACCTTTAACCAGTGTGCATTAATTTTAAGAAAATTTACCTCAAAAGAAAATATCTGTAAACAAATATTGAACTACTGAAGTATTAGGAAATGTCCTGAAGTTTGCAATTTATTTTAAAATGTGTCAGAAAATAAGATGGATTATTGAATAAAGATAAATTAATAAACAAACAAATATGTGATAAATCAAATACAGTAAAATATTGATGACAAAATCTTGGTAGTGGATACAGAGGAATTCACTATAGATTTTTTCACTTTTCTAAATGTTTGAATATTTTCACAATACAATGTTTAAATTAGGTAATTGACTATAAAAAGCAAAAATAAAATTATTTTTACTTCTGCATAAGCTACATAAAGTAAAATATATGAAAACAATATCCACAAAGGATGGAGGTGGAAATATGCTATTTTAAGTTTCTTACATTAAACAAGAAATTACACTACTTAAAAATACACTATAAGTTTTTAAATACGGTATTAGAAACATTAGAAAAGTTAGAAACATAAGAAAACAATAGAAAAATTAGAAAAATTTAAAAAGGGATGTAGCTTACATGTCAATAGAGGACCTGGTTAACCCAAAAAAAAACAAAAAAGAAGAAATAAAGAAGAAAGAATCAAAATCATGGAGAAAGATGATAGAAACTACTAGAAATAATAAGTGAATTTAGTAGGGTTGTGAAACTTAAGGCCAATATAAAAACCAACTGTATTTTCTATGTACTAGCTGTGACAAAAAATAAATTTAAAGTAACAATACCACTTAAGATAGTATCACAAAAGCAGGGCACCTGGGTGGCTCAGTTGTTAAGTGTCTGCCTTCGGCTCAGGTCATGATCCCAGGGTCCTGGGATCGAGCCCCGCATCGGGCTCCCTGCTCGGCCAGGAGCCTGCTTCTCCTTCTCCCACGCCGCCTGCTTGTGTTCCCTCTCTAGCTGCCTCTCTCTCTCTCTGTCAAATAAATAAAATAAAATCTTTAAAAAAAAAGATAGTATCACAAATGAAATACCTTGTGGACATAATTAACAAGATATATGCATGAACTATAACACCGTAAACCAAAAAACAAGGCTAAGAGAAATTAAAACAAAAAGAGATAAAAAGATGAGTGAAAATTAATTAAATAGAAAATTGACAGAAAAATATTAATAAAGCCAAAGCTGATTTCTTAAAAATTTCAATAAAATGAATAGCACTCTAGCCCCATTAATCAAGGGAAAAATTAAAAAGCAAGACAGAAAACACCAATTGTCAATATCAGTAATGAAAGAAAGAACATAACCACAAATCTTGCAAATATTAAAAAGATAATGAGGGAATATTAGGAATAGCATTATGACAGCAAATTGGAGAGTGCAGATGAGGTAGAAAATTATTCTTTAAAAAACAGATTTTCACCCAAATGAGCAATGGTGAGACACTGGGCAGAGGCAGAGGGGGAGGGAGAGGGACAAACAGACTCCAGGATAAGTTCTGAGCCAAGCCTTAGGCCACGCTCCATTCCACAACCCCGAGACCATGACCTGAGCTGAAATCAAGAGCAGGATGCCCAACCAACTGAGACACCCAGGGGCCCCCAAAATGCAAGTTTGATGAAGTATTCGAGAATCAATCAATGTATTTTACTATATTAGCAGAATAAAGAAAGAAAAATATATAAACCTGTCACTAGCATATGAGAAAATAAGACAATTTATTTGACAAGTCCTATGTGGTAAAAATATTTTTCCAAATAAGGGTGTTCTGAATGGCCATGAAAATATTTCTGCTGAAATATTTAGAAATTATACTATCAAAAGATAGAATTGAGAATACCCTCCATTGATCAGATTATGTTGGACTTCTACAGAGTATATCAGTTAAAACTAGTGTTGTCTACAGAAAAGTATCTATGATAGGTATCAAAATTTGAAATGTATGACTTGTGAAAAACAACTTTGAAGAACTTGTAGGCAACTTTACAAAAATTAAAATGGTAAGTTGACATTGAAAAAATACATTCTTTTAAAAAATAATTAAAAATATGTTATTTACAGACAGAAATCATTAAGAAAATGATTAGAATATGAGCATTTACCAATAACAATTTTCTACTTTTGTTATTTTAAAATGTTGGAATCATCCCTACAGGTTTTTTATTTAATTTGCTTCATGAAATTTTATTTAAAAAAGAAATTTTTAAAAAATGGTTTTGAATACTAACAATATTAACAATAACCTAAAACCAATTTAAATATTTTGAAAAAGTATATTATTGTTTTAGTCCTTCTTTTTTCTCTCAAAATAACTGCTTTTGGAGACATATTATGTGCTCACCCAAGCCTTATAAACTGTAGATTTTATTTGGCTGTATTAGATTTGGGAGTTGAGACTGCTTCCCTAGGCTATTCCTTCTTTTTCTTCCATCTTCATAGAACTTATATATCTTTGGTCACGATTAGTACTGCAAAGCTCCTTGAGGTTCAAAGACCTCAATTTAAGGAGAACTGGAAGTATAGAAAGGCACATGACTTGCTATCAGAGAGGTTTCTATTTTCAGATTTGGGTATAAAAGACAGGACTCTATATTCTTTGTCCTTTATTTTGAATGATGTGTTGTTGCTGTTGTTGTTGTTGTTGTTGTTGCTGTTGTTCTTAAATTATAAAACAAACGCATTTGAAACGAAAAGCAAAAGGGCACACTGGAAACAAAAACACCTATCCTTAAAACCCAGATCTACTTTCCAGATGTAAACAATGCTTGTATCTTATTTTAATATGCATTCTTTTAAACAAAAGATAAATGAATATATAATTTTTCAAAACATTCTGGAAGACATCGCCCAGTTTATTTTTGCCTAGCTCAACTAAATCATTCTAGTTGTGAGTGGTTTAGTCTCCAGTAAAAAGGAGCACAGACCCAGAGCCCATGGAGCAGGAAGAAGGACCAGACCCTGGTCCTTCACAGGAATGCCTACAACAACACCTCCTCTGAGTGGATCCCTGATCCAGGTGAAGCAGCCCACACCAGGGCAATGGGGGAGCAGAGCCTTAGCTGGATTTTGGGCCACACTTGACGGAACATGCTTCCATGCTGAGTACCTCTGAGCAGAACACAGAATGCACCTGCACAAGTGAGCTCAAGAGAAGGAGAAGCTATTTTTGATGGGTGCATAAGGGAGCTTTATTTGGGAGATGCAACATAGCACCCTCCCAATGATACACTTTAAATAAGTGTTAACTGCCCCAATGGCTCAAAGTCTTGGCCATGATTCTGTATTACTCTTTTCTTTTTCTTCTCTTTTTTCCCTCTCTCTTTGTTCCTCCTTTATTCCTTCTTTCCTCGCTTTCCATCCTTTTTTTTTTTTTTTGAGAAAAGAGGAGAACCACGTAATTTCTTTCTGACACTAATTTCTTAGCAAATATCATGGATAACAAAACTATCAAATGAAAATCTTAAGTGAGAAATATCAAAATAGAAAAACAATATATAGAGAGAAAAGTTGGTTCTAAGTTTGGAACAACAACAAAAACAGGCCTCTGATTAGGTAAAATCCTCAAAATACAAATAATGTCTTACTGCCGAAAAATTTCTAGGAACAGTAAATAATTGGTTCTACCATCAATGAATTATATAGACAAGGAATATAATGTCAGTTTTCATATAGTGTCAAAATATTGCCTGAAACAGAAAATAAACTTCAGGATATTTATAACATTTTTATGTATTCTATACCTATTCAACATTTAGCTATTAACATGTTTGAGGTGGGGGAGAGCAAAGCAACTGAGTTTTTCCAAATAATTAGTTATGCTTAAGATAAGGTTAACTTGTTTTCTGCACTCTAGCATCGGTTAGATATGGAATTCAAATTAACTCATAAATATTAAAATTACAGGCTTAAGGAAAGAGTGTTACTTGATGCATAACCTATCTGGAAGTATTAAGCTAAAGCAAAATTTGCAGCTAAAATGTTGCTAGTCCGTGGAAGATGTTGTCCCAAAATGGCACCCCTGAGACCTATAGAAGGTAATGCATGTCTTAGGACACATTTACTGCCGGGGAGCAGTTTTATCCATCCTACACCTACCACCAGTGCTATTGATAAATATTTCCTTCATATATGTTAACACTTTCCTCAAATGTTAGTACTGAATTTTCCAAAGTATTAGTCAAATAACAGAAAACAAAAACATTTGCATTAATTTGAGATGTTTTGATTGTTTTTGTTTTTTATAAAAATATTTTATAGCATATTAACTGTATTTTCCTCTATCACAAAGCCTTTCATAAAGTAAGTGCTACTCAGTAAGCCCTCTTTGAGAAAATGAATGAGTGAATTATTTCCTTACACGTTAAGCAATTATTTGCTTACATTTGCTTAAACATGCATAGTTTTGTTAATTTTATCTAAGAAAAACTAATTTAAAATTTTAATGCAAGCATTCACAGATATAATTTTCATAAAAGTTTTCATGTTTCTTAGACTCAAGAATTCTGTCATGTTGCTATAAAATAAAAAAGTATATTATGTTTATGAAACTAATAATTTTGATTAGTTTGTAACATATGACATGATTTAAAATTGTTAAGATAATTGTGAGAACGGGGCGCCTGGGTGGCTCAGTCGTTAAGCGTCTGAGGTCCCAAGTCATGATCCCGGGGTCCTGGGATCGAGCCCCACATCGGGCTCCTTGCTCAGCGGGAAGCCTGCTTCTCCCTCTCCCACTCCCCCTGCTTGTGTTCCCTCTCTCACTGTGTCTCTCTCTGTCAAATAAATAAATAAAATCTTAAAAAAAAAAAGAAAATTGTGAGAAGTATTTGCATAGCCAGAAACATTATTTTTATTAATCAGTGGAAAAAATACTTTACTGATTTCTATTTGCAGAAAGATGAACGTTTTACTGTCCTGCATTTTGAAGTGCTTTACCACTGGATGCCAAGCTTAATGAATAATCAAGTGTTATTTTTGTCATGCCATTTCAATTTGGGACCACAAGTCTTTCTTGTAATATAGTTTAAAAGACAGTGCTCCTGGAATTCTCTTCACTGCCTAACTTGACTTCTAGTGATGAATTTTCTGTGGTGTTATATGAGTCCCATCTGTTTTTAAGTATCAGCTCATCAGCTAGTTATTAATTTAAATCCCACTGAATATTGCTGGAAGCTGACCAGTGTATTCACAGCATGACACTGAAACAGATCAAAATGACACACGTTGCAATAATTCTGGGAACTAATGTCCACAGGCAACAACTATAATTGTTCTTCACACTAGCAGACATTTTCCCTTTCTCTAGAGACAATTCTTAACATATGCATTTTAACTGGCTTTAAGAAATGATATCATGATGTAGAAGATGGCAGTTCATCTTCTGGACCACTACATTGCACATACAGCTCTGTGAGCTAATGCTTTGAGTGTAAGGTGAGCTAACGGTGTTTTATTTATTTTTTTTTTAAGATTTTATTTATTTTTATTTGACACAGAGACAGAGACAGCGAGAGAGAGAGCATAAACAGGGGGAGTGGCAGACAGGCAGAGGGAGAGAGAGAAGCAGGCCTCCCGCTGAGCAAGGAGCCCGATGCGGGACTCGATCCCAGGACCCCCGGGATCATGACCTGAGCTGAAGACAGCCGCTTAACCGACTGAGCCACCCAGGCACCCGAGCTAATGGTGTTTTACGAATGAGCTTTAATCCATTA
Source organism: Mirounga angustirostris (assembly GCF_029215605.1). NCBI lineage: Eukaryota > Metazoa > Chordata > Mammalia > Carnivora > Phocidae > Mirounga > Mirounga angustirostris. Next base: position 140,840,703 of record NW_026991710.1, on the reverse strand, counting down.
GTGATAACATATAAGTTAGAAATGTATCAATTAAAACTGACCATTGGAATTTAAAGAACTAAAATCTATCATTAATAACATAACAATTACAGTAAAATGTAGCCTTCAGAAATTATTTCTTCAAACAATATGACAATTATTTTTTTAAATAAGAAAACATCAACAATCAAAATTTGATTTTACCAATTACATTTCTTGACTTTTCTATATATACATCCTGCAGATGATTCACTGCAATCAAGTCAACTCCTGATTATCATGCTAAATGAAATTCTAGAAATGACATAATTACTGTGACTATTTTTAAAAAGGAATTGCATAGGTCTAAGCTCTTTAATGCATTAGGAAAAATAATTGCAAATTGCTGAATTGCTAGCTCCTTCTCCACCACCTCTCCCTACCCTTCTACATTGCATATTTGGCCTGCAACTCCTTATTCCATTTTAATAATCCATATTATCTTGTGGTTTATATGTTGGCTTAATTTTAGATCTAGCATGAATAAAGTTTAGACAGTTTGTTTTGTTTTGTTCTTTAACTTATTTTTTCCTACTTCATTGAAGTATAATTGACAAGTCTGGGTAATTTATTCTGACAGTATTTATAAATTAATTCATATGAGTCACTGTGAAATGAAGTAATTTGAACTTTTTTAAAAAAGATTTTATTGGGCGCCTGGGTGGCTCAGTTGGTTAAGCGACTGCCTTCGGCTCAGGTCATGATCTTGGAGTCCCTGGATCAAGTCCCGCATCGGTCTCCCTGCTCGGCAGGGAGCCTGCTTCTGCCTCTGACCCTCCCCCCTCTCGTGTGCTCTCTCTCTCTCATCCTCTCTGTCTCAAATAAATAAATAAAATCTTAAAAAAAAAACGATTTTATTTATTTATTTGAAAGAGAGAGAGAGAGCACACAAGAAGGAGGTGGGTCAGAGGCAGAAGCAGACTCCCTGCTGAGCAGGGAACCAGATTCAGGACTCGATCCTGGGACTCCAGGATCATGACCTGAGCCAAAGGCAGTCGCTTAACCAACTGAGCCACCCAGGTGCCTGTAATTTGAACTTTTTAAGTAACTTATAAGCATTAGTCAATAGGTGGAGATGGCACATGTTTAGAAAAAGAGTTTCCAAAATCATTTCATAAACTGCCAAGAAAGCTTCAGTAAGATTGGGATGCCTTTTCTAGTAAGTAATAATTCTTACTCTCATCCTCCATTTGAGATTGTCCACAATCTCTAAAAACAGCATGAGAAGTGCAGGAACCTAACCTAACTAAGCTTTTGGAGGATCAGCTCTGAGATTTACCACAAAAAGAGGAGCAATTCCTGAGCTTTAAGATTTTCTTAAGTCAAAAAAAGTTCCAGAACTCAAAATCTCAGCCCTGCCTTCTCCCTTCTGTCCAATCCTTTACTTCCTGCCCAAGTTCTCCCAGACTTGAGAATCTAACCATCAATTCCATCTTGCACATCTAAACAAAAATTGGCTCCACATTTTGATTTTTCTCTCCTGAACATGACCTTCCCCTTGCTCCTAGGATGGTTCTTCAGTGTGGCAAGTGGAGGACAACTGATCATAAAGTCTCAAATCCATCATGTTGCATGAAATCCCACTTTAGACTGTTCCAGAAAACCCACCAGCATACCACCTAGCCAACAGAAGTCTTTATTATCTACGAATAAAAGGAAATGTTTATAGTGCATTGAACATATGCTGTTTTATACTTTTATTTCTTTGCGCACATTATGGTTTTTATATAGCATTTTTATCATAGTCCTGCCTTTTGTCACATGATTCACCCTGCAGATAAGTAAAGGTGTTTCTGGAGAAAATATTGACAGTGACAGATAAAATAGTGTTCCAGTTGTGATGAAATGCCAAGATATGTTTGTGAAGCCTAGGGGAAACCATGTTGTTTAAAATATTATTCTCCCCTTTCTTCAAGGGTACAGGCTTGGTTTGTTCCATTGGAAGTGTAGTGAAATGGAATAATACTCTAAATGAGAATTAATTTACTAGAAGTAGAGTAGAAGGGTAATCATTTCCCTCTTTAAGCGTGGCACTTTATACCAGAAACAAAAACTCACAAGTTAGGAGTGAGATACAGGAAAACTTTAATAGCAGTTTATATCCTTTATAAACCAACTGGGGAAGAAAGAAGAGATTCTCCAAGAAAAGGTGGGGAAAGTATATAAGATTTCAGTCCTTCAGCACTCCAGATGGGTGGGATTGCACACTGAACATGAAAGGAAAATGTGTCTGTTATGAGGGTGGGGAGGTGCTGTGGTGGTAACAGTTCTTAGAGTCAAGAGGTACTTTCTAGTTCAGAAAAGAGAAATAGTATATGTGATAATTGGTTTCAGCAGGTGGAACAGTAGGTGCAAATATCACTTTTCTTATGCTAACTTAGAATGCAGACATCTCACCCTTTCTTTTATTGGACCAACTGTGTATAATCTTAACTCTTAACCAGAGGCATCCTAGCCCATGAAAGTAGGCACATAAAATTCATCAGTCTTTTCAAAATAAGTGGTTGGAGGTCAATTACAGCTTTATAATTTAAATATAGCATTGGAATCTATATCAGCCAGTTTTATATATATGAGATCCAAAGTTTTTAACAATTTTAGAGAAATTTAACGAATTTCACAAACTGGTGAAAAAACAAAGAAAATTTTGTTTAAAAGCTGCATTTTCTGGAGAGTCCCAGACTTTAAAGGTGATTTTTCTCCTGAAGAACCCTAAACAAAATAGGGGCAAACCACTATATTTTTCTGATGTGGGGGGAGCAATCCAATGGGTCTCTTGTTAATTCATTATTAAATCAAAGACCCTATTCTTAAGGGGCCAACTTTGAGGCAACCATACAAACATTATCTAAAAGAGCTTCCTCTTTTAGATAGAAAACATAAAACCTAAAATCTGTCTCTTTTTATTAAGGAATCAGTTTTAATTAAAAGAAAGGTGAAACAAATCATTTTCAGTTAAAATATTTTAAATTATTTAGCTGCTATAATATAATTGATTCTTTCAGTTGATAAAGATTATTTGCTTGATCCAACTTTAGGCAGGCTTCAGAACCTTCTCTTAGATCTATCTGTGTACTTTCTTGTAAACTCCAATTTGGACAAAAATCCCACTAAATCAGTTTTGTAAGAATCCCCCATCCTCCACATCTGATTACCTTCATTACCTAAGAGTTCTCACCCTGCACCATCTCCCAGATCACGTCTGATCACATTGGTCTGTCTTCAGCAAAAGTCTTATTAGATTTGTTTAACCAGAATGCTTCCTTACACCCTATGTTTTCTCTTCATTTTTTATCCACTGACCCCCACCCTGCTCCTTGTCTTTAAATTCCTACTTACTCATGCTGTGTTTGAAGGTGAGCCCAGTTCTATGCTGAGAGCTCTTTCCCCTATTGCAAGAATCCTGAATAAAGCCTACTTTTACTACTTTCACTACTGTCCAACTCTGGTTTTTCTTTGACAGAGTTGATATAAAAAGTGAAAATACAGAAGAAATGAGATATTCTTAATCAGAGTTCATTAAAAAGATGGTATGGAGAGGAGACAAGAGCACATTTGCTAAATGATTAGGTTTCAGAGGACTCCCAAGTAAGTTCAAATTGGACTCTGCTCCATTCTAAGCAACTGATTCCCTTGGTTGCATAAACCTTTCATTGTAAACAAAACAGGTTTTTTTTTTCCTCTAAAATTGATCTAGTCCCAATAATAAAGACTTATTAAACATTGTTTGAGATATCTTAAAAAGTGATTCGTTTATGGGTGTCTGGGTGGCTCAGTTGGTCAAGCATCCAGCTTTTGGTTTCGGCTCAAGTCATGATCTCCCAGGTTGTAGGACTGAGCCACATGTCAGGCTCTGCGTTGAGCACTGAGACTGTTTCAAATTTTTTCTCCCTCTCCCTCCGCCTCTGCTCTTCCCTGCTCACCCGCTCTCTCTCTCTCAAATAAATAAATAAAATCTTTAAAAAATAAAATGATTGGTTTAGCAGGCTAATTATGGTTCATGGATTACAGTAGACCCTTGAACAACACAGGTTTGAATGGTGTAGGTCCATCCACATGCAGATTTTTTACAGTACAGTATCATAAATGTTTTTTTCTTCCTAATAATTTTCTTAATAACATTTTCTTTTCTCAAACTTACTTTATTATAAGAATACAGTATACAATACCTATACAAAATATTGTTAATTGACTGCTAGTGTTATTGCTAAAGCTTCCAGTCAACAGTAGGTTATTAGTAGTTAAGTTTTTAGGGAGTCAAAAGTTATATGTGGATTTTTGACCGTGCGGGGTTGGTGCCCCTAACCTTACATTGTTCATGGGTGAACTGTATAGTGACGTCTCTGAGATCTACCATTGAAATTATCAGTATATTTTATCCAAAACTATAGAAAAAATTTAAATGGTTTGAGTTCTGTTATAGCTATCCTAGTATACTGTTACTGTTCTACAAAATTTAACAAAAGCAAATGTGAATAATTAAAATGAAGGCTTTTAACATTTTCTACCCTAAGCATAAAACTTAGAGAAGTTTGATTTTACTATAAGTCGATGAGGAGTCAAATTTCCTTCAGTAATGAAATCCAATATTGTCTTTATAATAGGGGGAAAATACAGTTCTCCTGAGTATATTTTTTGGGAGGTACATTCTTTCTTTTCAGAGCCTTGAGGAGTGAGGCCAGTAAAATATTTAGGGGAGATTCTGTTGGGGAAAGCAACATGGTAGAAACTCAGCAGTAAGAAGGGAGAAGATCTCTGGGCTCTGTGGAAGGATTTTGTTCTACAGAACCTTCTAGCAATCACATTTTCTATGAAGATTTTCACAGTTACAATTTTCTCCAGTTATTTCTAAATCTTTGGTTAGGTTTACTTAAATGTTGTAGCTTGTCCTTTACTTCACTGGAAGATTTGCGCCCATGGTTGGGTCAAAGCAACAAAGCGAGATAAGCAGTTCTCTGAGGAAATGTGGATTTAGAATTAAAATGGTTACCTCTAGAAGACCAGAGCAGCAACCCAAAGCCAGGAGGCTGACTGTGATGAAAAGTAACAGCCAAGCGAGATTTGAAGACCTTATGCATTTCAGGAGTACTCGTAGTTATTCAGAGTTTGGAATGCAGTGAAATCAATCAAGTAGGATGAGACCTGAGAAATTACAACTTGGATATAAAAATATTTTTCCTTATCTGTAATAGAGGGCAGTAAATTCTAGGATACTTGAATCACAGTCACCTATAGATAAGATAAATCCCAAAAAGATCATAGGAAGAAATAACTGATTTTTGAAAAATTAATGTGGATTATCATCACTAAATGAACTACTTACTTTTTATACAGAAACAACATATACGCTAAATGTATAGTAGAATCAATTTGGTTTTAGTGTGCCTCTCTCCTTCCTCTAGGTGTCTATGCAGAAGGTTAGTTTTCTTTTATCTTGTTTTAATTTAATAAGAAAACAGGTAGAATAAAAGATTTGTCCTCCCAAGGAAAGAAGAGCAGTGTAAAAATAAACTGTATGGAGGGGCGCCTGGATGGTTCAGTCAGTTAAGCATCTGACTCTTGATTTTGGTCATGATCTCAGGGTCCTGGGATCAAGCCCTGTGTCAAGCTCCATGCTCAGCTGGAAGTCTGTTTGAGGATTCTCTCCTTCTCCTTCTGTCCCTCCTCCCATCTGCACTCACTCTGTCTCTCAACTAAATAAATAAATCTCTTTTTAAAAATAAATAACCTTCATGGAAAAGGAAATGACCAAATAAATATAGTCTGTCCAAAAATTGGTGGGCAGCCAGAGTGGACCAGGGTTAGAATGGACACCAATAGCTGGAGAAAAACGGGGATGACAAGAGGGCAGGGTTAACTCAGCAGACCTTGATCACTCAAAACTTGTACATTCCCAAAAAAGACTTATCTTCAAGACTGGCTTTTGACTGGTTCCTGTAAGTGTTTAGAATATTCTGCCTAACAAGGTTACTTTTGTATGCCTGAAGCCTTGTGTCCTGCTATACCGGTTTGATCAGATAAGTTGATCTACCTAATGTGATTTATAGTAAACATCTATCTGACTGAAGATGGAAGGATTGGAGTAGAGTCTCTGAGGTAAGTCATGTGGGCTCTGCATGTTAAGTGACTGACCCGCAATGAAAACCCTGGAAACCAAGGCTCAAGTGAGCTTCCCCAGTAACAATACTTGACATATGTTTCACAGATTGTTGCTGGGACAATTAAATGCATCCCTATATGACTCCATTGGGATGGAAAACCTGGAAGCTTGTTCCTGGTTTCTCCTAGATTTCACCCCATGTATCTATTGAATTTGCTTATTTTAATTGTATCCTTTAACTGTAATAAAACCATAACTTTAAGTATAACAACTTTTCTGAGTTCTGTGAGTCCTAGCAAATCTTTAAGCCTAAGGATGGTCTTGGGGATCCTGACACAGTAAGATACCTTTAAATGTGTCCTCTCTATACTATACAAGTAACTTCAATTCATTAACCAAATCACATCTCATAATCTCTCAAATAGTCAATGAATATGAATTGCAAGGGTCATGGAAGTAAATTAGTAATTTTCAGACTTATTTAGTCATCAGGCCATATATTCAAGTAATAAAAGCAGAATTGATCTAGATTGGAGATGGTCAGAATCGGCAAGAAAAGACATCTTTCTAGACAGTAACCTCTGAGACATATGCACAGAACTTTTAGAACCTCCTAGATCTTATTTTGAAAATCAGTAAAAGATGTAAAAATGACTTTAGCATATCAAACCAACACACCTGAATGCTTAAACATGATCATGTTTAAGCAACCAATAAAAATACAAAAAAAAAAAAAAAAAAACTGCATGCTAGCTTATTTTCAACTGGATGGAATTACATCGTGTACTATATACAAGTAACGCAGAAATCCAGAGGATTGTAAAGTTTAAAGAATCTCCTAAATGTAAAAAGGATGATCCTCCATTGAATCTCTCTACACCAATAACTTCTAACATGGAAAGAAAAAATCATAAAATATACATATATTCATGGGCACTTGGGTGGCTCAGTCGTTAAGCGTCTGCCTTCGGCTCAGGTCATGATCCCAGGGTCCTAGGATAGAGTCCCACATCGGGCTCCCTGCTCTGCAGGAAGTCTGCTTCTCCCTCTCCCACTCCCCTTGCTTGTGTTCCCTCTCTCGCTGTCTCTCTGTCAAATAAATAAATAAAATCTTTAAATATATATATGTATACATATTTTCCTATATAAAAGAGAAAAGCTTTAAAATCTTTTGAATTCATAAAAACTTCAGATATCCATCAACAAAATTTCTTAATCTGGTATGAAGCAATGTTGAATTACCCATGTATGTGATAATATTTTGAAGTCACTAGAGAAGGAAGAGTCCCTTTTCAATATAAATGTTAAGACTTAAAAGCTCCATGTAGCATAAAAATAATGACATACCCCTGATGACAGTCCCTTTGGCCAAAATGTGGTCATATGAAAACCGAAGATATGCTATAATAGATTAAATTTGTTAGGTGTGCCCTAGGGGAAAAAAAAACAATCAGAGTATGTTCATACATTAGCAAATTATTTTAAAAGAAAATAAGTTTCTCATTTTTCTCTTCCATAACTGGTGCCGAAATAATTACATGAATGACTCAATTGTGGGAAAAGGGACTAGAAATAAATTTTTCTTCTGTCACACAGTTTAACTGTAATAAAGCAGATTAGGTTAAAACATTATTACCTAGTTATGATAGTGAATTCCAATTCAGATTTAGAAAAATATTTATGGATAGATCCTACCATTCATGTCCTTCCCTCTGTCTCTCAGTGTACATATATACCAAAGAGAAGAAGAGTAATTTATTTTTTTTTAAGATTTTATTTATTTATTTGACAGAGAGAGACAGCGAGAGCAGGAACACAAGCAGGGGGAGTGGGAGAGGGAGAAGCGGGCTTCCCGCCGAGCAGGGAGCCCAATGTGGGACTCGATCCCAGGACCCTGGGATCATGACCTGAACCGAAGGCAGACGCTTAACGACTGAGCCACCGAGGTACCCCAAGAAGAGTAATTTCTTGAATAGACTATTAACTTAGAAAAGTTTTTAGATATAAATGGTTATCAAATTGTTTACATAAAAAATTCCTTAAATTTTATAAACTTGCCACAAAAAAAAATCCACTACATGAAAAAATTTGTAGAATGTTTTATCCCATAATTTGGTTTTATTTTTGTTAAGAGATCTTTTGTCCGTAAATTTCTGGAGGTCAATAAATAAAACATCTCTTGCCCTCATGGAACTCATATTCATCTAATTTTATTTTAACATACTTAATCATTTTAAAAATTGTACATAAGTTCTCTATATTTTTAGATAGTTCTCATAAGTAGGAAAAAAGAAATGTCACCATAAAAAAAGAGAAACTGTTGAAAGATAAAAATTATTAGATTGCAAAATGAATATTACTGTACAATTCAGACAAAAAAGATTCATCCTCTTATGGTAGGTAGGTAACATTTGTTCCTGTGGTAGGTAGGTAACATTTGTTCCTATGAAAGGAATTTTTTCCTTGGCAACTCTGCCTCTGGATGCTTTGCTGTGTGCGACCCTCATGCCTCTTCTAACAATTATTATGTGGAAGAGGAAAGTAATGGCAAGCAGGAGGTCAGGTGTAGAGAAGTGTGATGGGGAGAACAATAGACAACTCAAGAGTTGGTGAAACTAATTTTTCAGTCTGGGTCTTCATAAGCCCCTCACACTAGTTTCATGTTGTCCCCTAAGGCTGCAAATCCCTGTCTTTAAATATTAAATTTCTATGTAAAGTTAATAATTTATTTAAACATTCTCGCTAAGAAAAAGAAAGACTTAGGGAAACTAAGGTATAAATAGATAATCTTGGAATTAAAAAAAAAAAGTTCTGATTCCTAGTTTAATTTTCCATAGAGTTTTTCATTGGAAAATGACCTTTCCTATTTCAACTTTTGCATCACAAAATTCACTATAGTCAAAATAAAAAAATTGCAAACATCTCAAACTAAAGGGGAAATATTTTCCTATTTTTTTTCTTCCAGATTATAAGTAATCATAAGCATTGCAGTTAGTAGGAAGATATAGGAAAAGCAAGAGATTCTAAAGATATACAGATGTTTAAACAAGAAGATCTCATTGCTTAAAATATGCACATTTGGTAGAATACTTCCTTCACTTTATCTTTCACATAAAAGAGATATCAAAGTATCACAAATGTAGTTATTTTCAAAATCAAATTTACTCGCAGTAGCAATTCAGCCTTCCAAGGAAATTAGAAGTGTATGTATAGAGTGGGTGTGATTTCGAGCTTTTATTACTCTAAAAATTGTACAACAGTTAAACACTTGGCTTCTCAAATGGACATGTTTAACTTCTCTTGTGCCGTCTATTTCCTCCCACAGTGCCAGATGCCTCTCGTGAAAGCTACTTGTCATTTTGCATGTGCATGCTCCCTGGAAAAGAGAATTATGTGGTTCTACTTCTTTGATCAATTATTCGTATTTATTTTCAAAAACGTACTATTACTTTGAGGACTAAATTGTGTTTATTCAGTACTTTGCATTGGTATGACTAGGATGGGAGGTAGCAGTGAGGGCAGGATATCATGACACAGTCCAAGAATACAAGGAAATTAAAAAGGAACCTCGAGAAGAACAGCAACAGAAGTAAAGGAATTGCTTATCAGCACTAAGCCCAGAGAAGCAGAAAAGAATGAAAGATTGAGGTCGACAGGGAAAGGGAAGGGGAATATCACCAATGCTCTAAGATAATATCTTGAAGATAGATACATAATTATAAATGCTTTTTTGTCATTTAATAAATGCATCCCTTTATTTATTAATAATTTGAATATGATATTAAAGTAATCAAGTATATAATACATTTCCTAATGCAAATTTGCTTAATCTCTAAGTTATTACTTGGTCATGGAGTATTTATTTTAATATCATACTGAGTATGATATGATAATATCTAGTTTAGAATTGTTATTTTATTCTTGATGAAAATAATCTATAGAGTTTTTACTATGTCAATTTTTATTACAGAAGTTATATTTAATGCTAAATGACTATATTTATCTTCTTCAGAAAACAAACACAACAACAAAAGATTGTATGACTTATTATTTGGTCATTTACTCCCTTGGGAGAACCATAAACTCAATGTTGAAAATTTAGAATAAAGAAGATCATAGATGTTTCACAGGATGACATAAAATCCATTTTAAAATGTTCAGTGATTATTTACTTCCCTTCACTGAAATAAAAAATAATTCTTATTCAAATAATTGTATATTCTATGACCATAAAAATTAGATTGTACATCACTTGATTAAGCTTATTATCATTCCAGTCATGTGAAGAGATTTGCATATGTTTCTGATTTAGTGTCAGTTATAATTATTTAGATTATTTTCTAAATCACTACCTGGATTTAGATCATCAAAAAAAACCCTGGCTTAAAAAATATTTTACTACTACTGAAGTTTATAAATGTACTACTCTTGAACAAACAATGTTTAGTTTTAAGTTTCATTAACTTATTCAAGCTAGTACAGAATGTGCATTGAGGGGACTCAGTATTTGACTGAATATACATGTTTAACCTCCTCCCCCTTCCTAAATCCTTGTGAAAAAACTAAATCAATATAAAAAAAGAAATTTCTGTCTAAGTCCTGGAATCTGCAAAGCCATCACAGAGATGTATCCCGAACTTCAATTTAACTATTAAGATGGTACTGGTAGAATAACTTGGATAAGAGATTCAAAGCTCTCGACATCCTAGTAGTAATCACCACTCTCATCAAGAAGACACCCTCTTAACTTCTGGAACATGGTAAAACCCCAATCTCACCAGCTCTGGAAACACACCTGCAGAAAAGCCCTTCTACCTATTGCATTTTATGAGGAATTTGACAATGGAAGACCTAAACTACTTGCCACACTTAAGACAGAGATGGGAAATTGCTCCACGCCCAGTGCATACATTATGATATGTGCCTGTGGGCTCCCCACAATCATATCTATGCATGGGAACCCTGAATACAATCTTTCTTTCCAAACAGACAAGGGAGAAACCTCCTTGCTGGCACTGGCAGCCGACTAGCATGCTTTGTGGAAGAAATGCCTGCTAATCCATTTCTGCCCAGTCACTGTGGAGTTGAGCTAACCACTGACTTCACTCATTCCATAGCTGAGGGCCCTTAATAGGCAGATTAAAAATTGAGAATTACAAAACTGGTAGTATTCCATGCCCATGTAAATGTTCTTCAATCTCTATCTTCATTTATAAGGCTTATTTAAAAAAATTGACAATATAAGATGTATGAGAAGAGCAAATCCCTCAAAAGAGTGAAGCCAAACTGAGCAAAAATACTAATAATTTTTTTAGAGATTATTACTTTTTTTTTTAAGTTTTTAAGTTTTTACTTAAATTCTGGTTAGTTAACATATAGTGTAGTATTGGTTTCAGGAGTAGAATTTAGTGATTCCTCACTTACATACAATACCCCGTGCTCATCACAAAGTGCCCTCCTTAATCCCTATCACCCATTTAACCCATCCTTCACCCACCTCCCCTCCAGGCACCTTGTGTGTTCTCTATAGTTAAAGGGCTCTTATGGTTTGCTTTCCTTTCTTTTTTCCCCCTTCCCCTATGTTCATCTGTTTTGTTTCTTAAATTCCACATATGAGTGAAATCATATGGTATCTGTCTGACTGAGTTACTTTGCTTAGCATAATACACTCTAGCTCCATCCAGATCCTTGAAAATGACAAGATTTCATTCTTTTTGATGGCTGAGTAATATATATATCCCACTACTTCTTTATCCATTGATCAATTGATGGATGTTTGGTCTCTTTCCATTATTTGGTTATTGTTGATAATGCTGCTATAAACATTGGGACACATATGTCCCTCCAAATCAGTATTTTTTGTATCCTTTGGGTAAATAAATACCTAATAGTGCAATTTCTGGGTCATAAGGTAGTTTTATTTTTAACTTTTTGCGGAACCTCAATACTGTTTTCCAGAGAGGTTGCACCAGTTTACATTCCCACCAACAGCGTATGAGGGTTCCCCTTTCTCCACATTCTTGCCAAGAGCTGTTGTTTCCTGTGAATAATACTAATAATTAACAGTAATTGAGTGTTTATAATTTGCCAGGAACTGTATTAAGTGCAATTACATCTATTAGTTCATTTACTCTTTCCAAGAAGTCCAGTTTACAGATGAGTTTGAATAACTTGCCCATTGTCGCAAGCTGGCAAGACATTTAGCTGGGATTTGAATTCATACAGTCTGACTGCAGAACCTGAACTCTTAACCACAAAGCTGATTGGTCTCCTCCCCACTTCACATTATAAGTACCAGGGGTGGTAGTCAGTAATTGCAAAAAAAAAGTTTTCATGTAAAAAATACCCCCAACCTCCAACCTCAGACACTCTGTGGACAGGACTTTGAGTCAGAACTTTCTTAAGCTTCCAAGGTGATTCTAATGGGAGGCCAATGTTGAGAACCACTGAACTCACATTCGTATTGTGAAGATTAAATGGAATTTATTGAAAAAGAAAGATATGAGAAACAAAAGGGAATTAAAGTTATATTATATCCATATTTTCATTGAGAGTCAAGAATACATTAAGACAGTGGATGTTCGTTGTTTTTCTCTTAGAATTTACTCTATCTTCTTATAATACCATTGTGATTATGTTTTGAAGAAGCACTTCTCATCTAATCAGGCTATGAAGGTTCAATTATAGAGGATGGTATTCCTTCCCCTGGCCAAGGCGTGGACATCTATTCAGAAAGAGTCCAATCAGGCACTATTTTTCTTTCCGAATTTTTAATCTTGACTAAATGACACAAGAAGAGAAATAAGTTGGAGCTAATTTAACTTAACAATGGTGCCCTAAAAAGCCTGCTCCAGAGCCTGTTTTATGGAGATAATTTTGTTTTCATGTTCCGTTCAAGGAATGTCGATTATATTTCCTTACACATACACACATACACATATATATCTATATTTTGCATATGCACATGTATACGTATGTATGTATATTTTTCACTTGTGTATTATTCTGAATTACTTTCTCATTCTTGGAAACAATAAATTTTAGTTGCAACAGATATTCATACCAGAGAATTGATCGCAATTTATAAATCTATAGAGAAGCTAAAAATTTCATTAGCTATATTACAATAGAATATCAGGGATAGAATGTGATATTAATTTATAAACACTACGTATGTACAAAATCTCATTGCTTTTTGACTCATGTCAGCCATGTCTCACTTAAAATGATTATTTATGGAGATTTTAAAATGATAAATCTTGAACCATGTCTTATGCTGGCTACATTTATAGCATCATATAAATTAAAGCAAAAGAAGAAAAGGAGTTCTATATTCTGGTCTGAAAGCAGGTAATGGGAACATTATATTAACGTATTACTTTACCTTTAGGGCTGAAATCACCAAAATAAATGTTATCATTGAATCTAAAGGGTTGCTACATTTCAGAGTCCATGAATTTACAGCCTGACTGTCTGTTATATGAAAGCTTCAGTCTTAATATTATGTAAAAAATGGGATCCTAACAATTGAAAAAGGGAAGATTTGCTGTGAAGGAGTTGAAAATAATTCATAAATATCATGCCATTAAGTTTTTAAAATAATAATGCTTATTGAACTTCCATGAAAGAACACTGCATATTGAAAATATAAGATACAAAAGAGATGGTGAGATAGTAGAAGTTATGAAATGAGATCTGAAAGAAGACAGAGTGGTAAATAAAGAAAAAATATATAAAACAATCTCAGGTGCAATATTAGAAAGATTAATGGAAGAATAGAGTTAGTGGCAATCATCAGGAAAGATATAGAAAATGAAATAATAAAAGGATTGAAATTGCTATAGGAAAAGAGTTAAAATAAGTTAAAGATGAAATAAGAATATTGAAGTTAGATGGAATAGATCCAACATGCATCTAGTTAATTTCTCAACAGAAGCTAGACAGAATAATAGAAAAGAGCAACTACTTAAAGATAAAATTAAAGAAAAATTTTCTAAAACTAAAGAAGACATGTAACTTCATACTGAAGGAAAAGAAAAACTATTTAGGGAAAAATAACCTGGAACATTAAACCCCAAGATATATCATCATAAAATTACTGATTCTGAAGATAAATGAATTATTTTTATAAGCAGCCAAGAAAATTGATCACTTTTTAAGAGAAAAAGTCAAACTGACTTCAGTTCTCTCAAAGCCATATTTATCATAACACAATGAAAAACTCATATCAGACATATAAAGGGCAAAAATATAAATGAGGCCAGGGTTTTATATCTACCAAAGCTGTCTTTCAAGTATAAAGACCAGATACAAATAGTTTTGAACTTGGAAAATCTCATGAATTATATTTCCCATAAGTACTTCCTAAAGAAACTACTAAAGATTTCATTTTGGGCAACCAAGTAGTGACTGAATAAAATACTGCAAGATGCATGACAGTAAGCATCAAAAATATTTAAATAGTCTAACTTACATTAAAGTAAATGTGAGGACTAGAATAAAAAAATAAAATGAAAAATTCACATGTAATAATAATACTGAAATGTCCTAATTTATAAAAGAGCAGAGGAACTTGGGGAAAAAAATAAAAAGAAAATCAGAAAGCAAATAGCCACATTCATAAGAGATGGGCATCAAAACTGTTATATAAAGCTGATGAATTATGAAATAGCAGTATTAGCATTCTTTATTTTTTTTCTACTTGGATATAATTTAAATACATAAAATTCAACAATTTTAAGTGTATAATTTGATGAGATGTGACAAATGCAAAGAGTCATATAACCAAAATCACAATCAATAGAAATCAGTGGAATTAAGCACAAAAATACCACTATCAAAGTGATCCTTAGGAACTGTTTTGCATATCTCTATGTACTTGCACTTGAAAAGATAGATGGAATGTAAAAATTCTAGGAAAATATAGTTTTAAAAAAGTGGATCAGATGGGGCGCCTGGGTGGCTCAGTCGTTAAGTGTCTGCCTTCAGCTCAGGTCATGATCCCAGGGTCCTGGGATCGAGCCCTGCATCGGGCTCCCTGCTTGGCGGGAAGCCTGCTTCTCCCTCTCCCACTCCCCCTGCTTGTGTTCCCTCTCTCTCTGTGTCTCTCTCTGTCAAATAAATAAATAAAATCTTTAAAAAAATAAAAAGTGGATCAGAGAAAAAAAACAGAAAATTTCCATAGAAGAAATGGAGAAACCTATAAAGTAATCATTTCCCCAAAAGCAGAATACCCATATGATGAACACATTCTAACAAATTTTATAGGCTCAGTTGGTTAAGAACCCGACTCTTGGTTTCGGCTCAAGTCATGATCTCAGGGTCGTGAGATCCAGCCCCACACTGGGCTCTGTGCCCTGCATGGAGTCTGCTTCAGATTCTTTCCCCCTCCCTCTCCCACCCCTTTGCTCTTTCCCCATACCCCCCAACTCACACAAACACTCTCTCTCTCAAATGAATAAATAAATAAGTAAAATCTTTAAACATATAAAGCAGATAATTCCAAAGAAACACTTTAAAAGTTATCTTTTTAAATTAACCATATTAATAATAATTATACAATATTGATATCAAAACTGAGCAGAGGTTGACCAAAATTTAAAATACAAACAAATCACATTTATACAATTTAGCAAATTATATAAACTGTGCAAGCCCTCTACATTTAAAACATTTTTAAATTCCTAAAGAACACCATTAAATTTTGATAAAACTAAGAGATTTCATGTTTCTGAGAAAAATAAAAATGTCAATCCTCCATAAGCTAGTTTATAAATTAATTTTAAGCCCTAAAATTAATGTACATTTTATTTTCAGAACAATGCATTCTAAATTTCATTTGGAAAAAACAAACAAGAAAAATTATTACAAGTAAATCAATGATATCATATTAACTTTATTAGGTGTTAAAATATGCTAGAAAGTTTTAGTAATTAGAATATTGAAGAAAAAGGGGAAAACTAGCTAGAACTTGAGATTGTTTGTCCAACAAAATGAATGATTTTCCCTGAGTAGGAAGAAAAGAAAATCTTTTCACTTAAGAATATTCCTATTATTTGACTGATTTTGAATTAGCAATGTTTATTAGATGGAGTAAGTTGAATCAACGCTAAATTTATTGTTGCTTCCATCTCGTAATGTTTTCCATTTATTCGAGTCTTTTTCATGTTTTTCATTAAAGTTTTATACTTTTCCTCATAAAATTCTTGAGCATATTTTATCATGTTTATTCCTAATTATTTTATAAGCTCTCTTCTTTGTTTCAATTGGATTTTTTTCCTATTACATTTTCTAATGGTTTATTGGACAAAGAAACACTACTTGTACATATATATCTTATATCTAATCAACCTAAGGGAAAAAAATCTTATGCTTTTTAATGCCATTTTAATCCATCAACCTAAACTCTGAACTATTTGGAAACCGTTCAGGTACCAGCTCTACCTAAATGTACAGAACAAATAACTCAACATGTACTACTAAATAATTTTCTATCCCATTGATCTGAAAGATTTACCTGGGGCATTGTCACATCCAAAGTTTATTTGGGGGTAAATGGGAAAGAAATCCCTAAAATATTTTCTAGTCTGAATTCTATATCTTGGACCCTCATGGGATCCATGAGATCTGCAGCACTTGCATGGAGAGTATTTGCTTTGATCAGGTTCTGTACTTCAAAAATGGTACATAAATTTTCAAAGTCGGTTAAAATCTTTCATATAAGAGTGTTTCTCTTCAAGAATCTCTTCCACTTAGCAAAGCATGAAGCTGTAGAAAACCATTTTCTCTGTAGAGAAACAGTTTTCAGTTCAACTGTTAGTACTGATATTGAGTAGTTTGTCCAGGAGACAGTGAATTGCATTTGCTCACAAACTAGGATATCATGCTTTTCTCAGTAGATACCAAAATAAGAAATAATTTTCTCAGAGAAGTTATACAAGTTTATATATAAGAAGTATGTTTAAGATCAAAGCCTCTTTGGCATGTGATTGGAAAAGAACATTTTTTTTCTACTCATATAAGAATATTAATTTGGAGAAAAGTTTCAGGATATGCTATATGTGGTCCTGAACTATGCAAATTTGCCTCCAAATGTTATAGTCTTGCACAGAAGAATTTACTTTGGAGCTCTATTTCAGTACATTGGTATATATTATATATACAATAAATAAATATTAACCATCCAAAAGTAAAAATAAAGGGAGAATTTGTTTCACCCTATGCTAAATCTCAGCATTCATATTAGAGAAACATCTTAATACATAATCTTAGGTGGATAAGTACAACACTATCAACATGTTTATTATTTCCAAGGAAGCAAATAAATCAACAAAATTCGTATTAGTGTAAAACCAGTTAGTTAAAAATTAGTCAAAAAATGATTCCCTTCTTAAATTTGCCCTATTCATCAAATGTCATTGTTCTGTTACAAAATACAATTTGTTTCTCCTTGTCGTGTTTACTGTGTCATTATATATTCTCCAAGAAGATCATAGAATGTATCTAGATCCTATAAGGCTAAGATATATTACCTTGAATAAACTTAGCAATCATGATTCTACATAAAGACATTATGTAGTATTAAGTAAATGCCAGAAAGGTAAGACAATAAGAGAAAGAAAAAAAATAAAACTACTGGAAAGTGTTTATATTTCTTCTTTTTAGCCTACTATAATCTATAAATGTAAAAGCAAAATATAAAGGCAAGATACTAAATTAATGAGTGGCTATTTTAATAAAACTTTCTTAAACTTAATAAAAGTCTCTTTCATATGTTTATAAAGAATGTTTTTCAATAAAGTTAAAGTTATCTGTAGAAACATAAAAGCAAAATGCTAATTAAATTAATGATTTGTTTAATACAGCTTGTTTGTTTTTTAGAAGTTTCTTCCAAAAGATCTGAAATTTTAATCTGAAGCTTTAAATAATAATATTTTATACTTAATATATCTATAATAATTTATATTTGCATACAGAAAACTATTCGCAAGTCTAGTATTTAATGTATTTCTATTTTTCAATGTTAAAGAGGTAGGGGGTAACATATATACATATTTGTAGAACATATGAATTATTTTAATATTGAAATTATTCACAGTGGTCAGGGACAATTCTTGAGAATAGTGAGCCAATTCGATAAATATTTTACAATCCTATTGAAACAGAAAAAGAAGCAAGAACATAGTTATTTTGCACTATTTGGAATTATGTCATAATGCAAGAATCACTGTTTGGTTAAGCATGTGTGGGAACCTCTATAAAGCACAAGGCACAGGTCAGGGTTCTATCTTGTCCAGGGCCAAAGGTTGTAATGGATAATGAGAAGAAATAAATGAAAGCTCATTCTTTTTTTTTTTAATTTTTTATTGTTATGTTAATCCCCATACATTACATCATTTGTTTTAGATGTAGTGTTCCATGATTCATTGTGCATAACACCCAGTGCTCCATGCAGAACGTGCCCTCCTCAATACCCATCACCAGGCTAACCCATCCTCCCACCCCCCTCCCCTTTAGAACCCTCAGTTTGTTTTTCAGAGTCCATCCTCTCTCATGGTTCGTCTACCCCTCTGATTTGCCCCCCTTCATTCTTCCCCTCCTGCTACCTTCTTTTTTTTTTTTTCTTAACATATATTGCATTATTTGTGTCAGAGGTACAGATCTGAGATACAACAGTCTTGCACAATTCACAGTGCTTTCCAGAGCACATACCCTCCCCAGTGTCTATCACCCAGTCACCCCATCCCTCCCACCCCACCCCCCACTCCAGCAACCCTCAGTTTGTTTCCTGAGATTAAGAATTCCTCATATCAGTGAGGTCATATGATACATGTCTTTCTCAGCTCATTCTTGAAAGATACTTTAACAACTCATTTTTCTATCTCAGGGGCATAAAAAAAAAAAAGAATAGTGGCTATTAAAGATGAGCTCACATAGACATAAAACATTACAAACACATATAGTAGGTTATTAAAATAGAAGCTTAAGTTAAGGCACAACTATAATTAATATAAAATGGATTGGAAAAGATCTTCAAAGGCTGAATTTACCATGGAAATGACTATTCAACCTGGTGAAAGATATATAAAGGGTCAAACTGTGCTGAAAAAAGAGAATCTTTGAAAAAAGTTTTCTGGCTTTTGTTTGTTTTTTGCTTGTTTTTTTCCAGACATTTGCCAAGCAATGAGACATCCTCATCACTACAGAGTAATAGAGGACATTCAATAATTCAAGATATTATAGTACAATCTAAAAGGTAGTATGAAATAAAATGTTTGAAATAGTTGACGAAAATTTTAAGATTATATAGAAATCATGAAAAAAATAAGGTAGTGCCCTAAAATAGAATGTATCATAAATCTTAATGAGAGAATAATAAATGTGTTCTAATTAAACATTCAATAATCCATAATTAAATGGCAAATGGGAAAAAAGAGGAAATAAGATATTTTATGCTATGGTGCTTTGTTATAAACATTTAAAAACACATTTTTTGACCAAAAGAGATTATTTTTTTCCACATTTTGTTAGTTAATGCAGCTAACAACTAGCCGTTTAGGATTGAAGGTAAGCATGTAGTTTCTAATTTAAGTGGAATTTCTAAAGCATACCAATTCCAATAACTCTTAGTTCTAAAGTTCATTATCTACCAAAATTCACTGTCAACAATGTTAGCTGTCATCCCAGAAGACAACTAAAATTGAATTGTACAAAACTTATATTCTTATTGCTTCCTCAACTTGACAGTTTCCAAATTACCAGTGAAAGCAATAGCCTTCAGCAGATGATTTTGACTATTAGCTTTATATACTGTCTTCAGTATATGTTAACTTGAAAGCAGTTTTATATCAGTTGCATAAATCATAGCCATTCTCATAAACTAGAAGAGAAGAAAATATACCACCTGACTGCACTACAAAAGCAATTGTAAGTCTTCAGAAATACGATCAAATACTTCACAAACTTAACCAAATAAAACATGCATAAATCTAAGGTGTCTGAGTTTCCTCGGGGTGTATGTAAAAAGATAAAGCTCTGAATTGTGCATAAGCAGCTTTATTTCATTTTAAAGCGTTCTTTTTAAAGTCAACTATTTTATGCATCGTCAGGAAAACAGTTATAATAAATTTGAAGAGCAGTTTGAAAGTCTTTTAAAAGAAGTGGAATTCTTATTAGCATGCATTTGCTAATAAAATAATTAGAGCCCAAAGTAAATTGGCAGAACTTACGTGCATTTTAAATAGATATTGTGGGGAAAAAACTACTATAAAAATCATGAAACCCACTATATTTTAACAGAAGCCAAGGTCAGTTTTTCATAATGCTTTTACTACAACTAATAATTTGAAAAATGCTTCTTTCCATTTTTTAAGTGTCCATATAGAGTTAAGCATGCAGTGATCTGCAATTAGAACACGTTTCCCCAGAGTGGGCTTTGTGGGACACACGTACCACAAGATAATCTGTAGAAAAAGGATTTTGACGTCATTTACGTTTGTAAGTTACAAACTGAGAGGCAAATTAGTGGCTACAGGGACAGGGTCTGGAGCCCATTGCCTGGATAGGAATTGCCATTTCCGAGTTCCTGAACTTTGTATACATTTTTTTTCCCCAGGGTATATACATTTTTAAAGATCAGGAGTCTCAGTGTCCTGAGTAAAATGGAGATAGTAATTGTGCATTCCTCAGAGGAGTGTTTTTAGGATTAAATGAATTAATATGTGAAAAACTGCAATAGATAACTGGTACAATGGCTAATACATGGCAATGTTGGTCATTCTGTCATGTAATTCTTGAGATATACAAGCATTTCTCAGAGAAAGAAATATTGACATGTGCTCAGAGGAGGAATATAGACCAAGATTTTGCCAAGTACATTCCTTCTAGAATAAAAATGGAGACAATGCTTTGTATATACGCATCCTCTGATTCTTTCCTAGCTTGTAGACTCCCCTAATTCCAGAATTCTTGTTAATACAGAGCCTCAAAGGAGATTTTTCTAAAAGAAAAACCTATTATTCAGTTTTTGACTATTAATTTTTAAAGCTTCTCATATCTTGCTTTCTCTCTCAGAGCTCTCTCCCTCTATTACCAGAATTGTAATTAGCTTATTTTGAAACTTAATGATAATTTTAATAATATAGTTAAAATCAAAAGGATTAGTATTTAATATAATTTGTCACTTTGAATAATGTAAAATATGGAAAGACATCAAAATTACATTGTATAGTCTTGTAATAAGTTCTTATATAACAATACATTTTTTAAATTTATTCAATTTATTGACCCTAAAACCTAAACATCAGGGGCTCCTGGGTGGCTCAGATGGTTAAGCATCTGCCTTCTGTTCAGGTCATGATCCCGGGGTCCTTGGATCAAGCCCCATGTTGGGCTCCTTGCTTGGTGGGTAGACTGCTTCTCCCTCTCCCTCTGCTCCTCCCCCTGCTTGTGCTCTCTCTCACTCTCTCTGTCAAATAAATAAATAAATAATCTTAAAAAAAAAAAACCTAAACATCAATTTCAAAGTAATCTAGATTCAATGTCTTTTATTGAGATGAACCCTGGAAGAAGTGACTCCAAAATTCTGATCATCAATGGCAGCAACTAATTGGAGGTAAGAGACAGCAATTTGTGTGTGAACAAATCCATCTTTGTAATCCATGGAATTCAAAATATAATCGTGCACATTTATGCTTAGTTTCCCTCAGATATGTAGTATAGGACAAGTAAAAGACAGATTTCCTTCTGGCTAATTGTCTCTTCAGTCCTTAAGACAAAAAACAGTAAGGGCCCCAAATCTCGGAACCTAGCCCAAAGCTATAAATCATTCAGAGTTCATTGGCAAGAGAATAAGGGTGAAGGATCCTTGTCATCCGTCCTCCCCCAAAGGTGTGTTTCTACCCACGTAACCCATTGAGACAACAGAGTGGATTTATTTCCACAGATGTAGGTCAGGTGTATTACTATAATCAATCAATCAATCATGTTAGAATGGTCTGTTACCATACTTAAGTTTATAAAAACTAAAATCAAGACATCCAATAAGGTAAAACTCTAGGAAAATTTGTCTTTATGGAATTATCATTTTTGGAAATCTGTGGAAAAGATAAAAATTAATGCACCAGAAACAGAAAGACAACATAGCTCAAAAGTCTTAACATTGTCCATGTGGCAAACATTTTATTTCAATTGAGTCTTAATTTATGATGTCTCGTTGTTCTCTGGTATCTGAAAATAAATGATATCTGACTTTTTGTCTTTAAGAAAGATGTAGAAAAGATAGCTGAATTATTTACATTATTGCTTTCGCTTTCTGTGTTTAAATTTTCATGTTTCTTTTGATTTGGAAAAATATAATCATTTTCAGGATGACATATAAAAATTTAGAAATAAAATTCAATGCAAGAGATTGCAACTATTAATGTCACAATTTTAAGTTATCATGTGTTATATGCTCCTAAATTATGAAGTAATTTTAGATTTGCACAGAATATGTATGACTGTTTATACTTTTATTTTCTTTCATATTTCAAAAATTAGATGCTTATATACAACATGGTTTGAATTTTTTTTTTTTTTTTTTTTTTTTTTTAGGGAGGGGTGGGACAGAGGGAGAGGGAGAATCTCAAGCAGGCTCCATGCCCAGCACGGAGCCTGATTTGGGGCCCAACTTGGGGCTTGATCACACAACCCATGAGTTCATGACCTGAGCCGACATCAAGAGTGGGTCACTCAACAGACTGAGCCACCCAGAAGCCCCTGACATTTTTCAGTGATGAAAATGAGTTGTGAAAAACTAAAAAATGACCTACTGCTTAATTATCATTCACACTTAGATTTATTTTTCATTTGCAAAAGCAATATCTAGATACCCAATGGACATTTATTTGTTGGCATCATTTTCAGTCAAAACTAAAAAGACCCAAAAACCTTCAAATAGTTTTGCTTTACTTTAAGCAGAAATCAATGACACATTTTAAAGAAATTATCTTATCTTTACAAAAGAACTTTATCATTGTTGAAATTATCCAGTAGTTAATTCCCTTAGGTACATTATGATATAATTATATGTATTAAAAAATCATGTAGGACATTCCACAAAGGGGTAAAAACTGTGGCTCATAGAATATGAGAGCAGAAAGGGGTATAACAAAGTACACTCTTCAACATTTTCATCTGACTTACCCATGGTCATGTGGCATGCAAATATTTAATAGAATCCCCATCCTGCATCTTTCCACTAAACTGAATCAGTTTTTTTGATGATGATTCATGGAGTTAAATAGATTATACACAAGAAAACTTATGTAAAATTTATCTAGGAAGATTCCGAAAACCTTATTTGAGCACAAGAGCAAATTCCTTGAAATCGAAGTTTGTGCTTTACCAGTTTTTTTGATAAGTTAGCCCTTTACAGTGTCTAAAATAAGACAATTACCCCTGGGAAGGACCATACAATTTACAAACCTCCCTCACTTAAAATAAGGAAGTATTCAGACAAACAAGACTTATAGTTGGAATAAGAAACATTTGTACTTGAGATATCATCAATTGTATTTTCTTTAAGTTGTTCTTAAGATTTTTAACTATTATCCTTTGGTGCTATAGAATTTATTCTCACATCTTGCCTATTTAAATATGCTCTTTTGCTATGACCAAATTTAAAATTCATTGCATTCAGTTACTACCTACATCTTCCACAATACTGAAATATTTATTTGAACAAGAAATTTTAAAGAAGTTCAATTTTGTTCATTGTATCTTGAGGTATAATTATGCAAGCCACTGAATTTTATAGTTTGTCTGTTTTACAATAAGACTCAATGATCTGGCAAAAACACTGATATAAAGGGCCATCAATTATTTCCTTTATTAGAAACTGTATTTTTAGTTTTCAGAGAGTTAACTACAAAATGTCAGAATTCACTGGGTTTTGCTTTTTCATGCTGAATAATGATGATCATCAAAGAATCTGATCTATCTTAAGAATTAGATTTTCAAAAAGGAGGTAAGAGATAAAAGATGATCTTCGCTAAGATCACTGATGGATGGAAGAACCAAGTAAAATATTGGGTGTAGCACTTCTGCTTTCAATAAGAGCAAAACCTGAAACTTGCATATACTCAGAACTGATCTCACTGTATTTAATGGTCACTTCCCTAAATAATAATATTCTTAGTGTTTCTCATATTTATAAATTAAATAGAGAATATAAGTGCCATGGATATGAAACACTATAAATTGTTAAGTTGGTGTAAACATCTTTAAGAAAATGATATGGCCAAGGATTTCAGTCTAGGCCAGATATCTCATCAAAATGGCCATTGGGCTGTGAAATAAGCAAAATGTACTTCGAAGTCAGCAAAAATTCTAAACATCTTAATTTCAATAATTACAATA
Source organism: Mirounga angustirostris (assembly GCF_029215605.1). Classification (NCBI taxonomy): domain Eukaryota; kingdom Metazoa; phylum Chordata; class Mammalia; order Carnivora; family Phocidae; genus Mirounga; species Mirounga angustirostris. Next base: position 140,816,186 of record NW_026991710.1, on the reverse strand, counting down.
ATTTCAAATCAAAATGGTTTACCTAATGTTTAAATTCTGTCAAGTTCTATATCAAAGACAACTTTGGAAGATCATATTTCAACAATCAAAAAATAAGTGTCACATAAAAGGGATTAAAATGGTCATACAAAAACCATCATTTATAATCATAGGTGGAAATTGAAAACTAAAATTGAAGCCTTTCTAACTATCCTTTTTCTAGATTATAGGAGAATAATTTCCAATCAGCTGACTTTTCCAGATGACCTGGAAATTAATTAACTCCTCTCCTCTCCATTTTAACCATTCAACAGATTAATACATTCTAACAGGCTTTCTTGTCTAAGGTGCACATGAAGAATCCAAAGGGCTGGTTTAGTGTTCTCATGACCCCCAGCTGGTATTGTCTAATGAAATAACATGTCCTTCTTTAATTTACAATATCTATATCATTTGTTCTTCTATTCCTCACCACTTCCTTCTTCTAGTCACTATTTTTCACTATTTCACTATTTTTCTGATTTTTTTTTCTTTAGGCTCTCAGCCTATTAAATACCCATCTTGAGTTGTTGCCCTTTCAAACACAAGCTACTAACCTAGATTTTGACTACTGGTTACGAAGAGTAAAAGGCTATTTGACTTTGGATATGTATTTTAATAACTTTGAACCTGAGTTTATTTCTTCCTAAACTGGGGGTCTTAGTTTATAATTTTTTTGTGAATATTAGCTAAGTGTGTAAAGTCTGCACCGAACAGATGGCAGGTTATAAACAAACAAACAAACAAAAAGACAATTATTACTCCTAGTGGCAATAATAATGGTAGTAGCAATAGTATAAAAATCGCCAATGCTTACTACTTTGCCATTTCCTGATGAGTCCTATTCTAGGTGTTTTACATATATTAACTCATTTAGTCCAATAATAACTGTATGACATAGATGCTAGTCTTATCTCCACTTTATAGCTGATAAAAACTGAGGCTCGGGGCGTTATATAAATTGTCACAGCAACTGGGAGGATTTTGAACCCAGGTACTTTTGTTAAGAGCACATGACTTTACCACTACACTATATTAACAATAGCAAACATCATTTTATCCAATATGATGTATCTTATTTTGTTTTTATTTTTCTGATTGTTTTTGCTTTGAATTTTTCTGAATGATTTTGTTATTTATAATGGCTAAAATCCAGTATTTTTTAATTTGTTATATATTTCATTTAATCATTTACATATAAAAAATGTACCTTGAAATACAGGCCACTGATGAAAAAGAACTTTTGTATATAGAGTAAGAAATTCTGGATGCTTTCCGTCTCATATTTCAGAGGATGAAAAACAAAACCAAAAGCTTTACTCTCGAAGTTATGGAGATCTGTGATCTAAGCCAACACTGCCTCCACCGAGGAGGTTAGATGGTTACACAACTCCAGGAATATACTAAAAAGCACCCAATTCTACATTTTACAAGGTAAATGTTATGTTAGGTGAGTTATATCTCAACAAAGATGTTATAAATTTTTTAAAAAAATATTATAATTCCATCTAATGCAGCCCAGATCAATAAGTAAAAGGAATTTTTACCACCATTCACCGTCTGGCTATGGAGCTTGTAAGAAAGAAGGCATAATAATTCCCTTCTTCTCTGTGATGACTTGCTCTGCCAGAATGAGATGCTGAGCTTGTATTACATGAAACTACAGATAGTGAACCTTGAGTTTAAGTTTGAAATCATATTGTTTAAAAAAGTTTATCTATCCAATTGGCTAGATCTTTAATTCCTATTTACCTTGTCAGGTAGCAAAACCAAACCACGTTTCTCTCACTACCTAACCAGTATTAATGGAGGCAAGTAATGATTTTACTACATTTCATTATCTATGACATTTTACTGATGTGTAAAATAGACTTAAAGGTGGTTTTAAGCATACCATTTTTAATGGCTTTGGGGAATGAAGACAGTTTGCAACATTAAGTTTTTATATTAAGGTTTGCTATATGATTTCATTATGATCAGATTCAATGCTTTCTAAGGAAGCATTTGCATCTATAAATCATCCTTAAAGGTAAAAATATAGTGTTTGCTATATATTAAAACTCTGAGAACTAGCTGTGTTTAAATGAAAAAAAAAAAAACATATAAAGTTTTGGAAGGTTTCCAATGAACTTGGAAAAAAAAAAATTGCACAAACCTATTCACAACTCATGTTATGTAGTTAGTTTTTGGTTGGTCTGTTGTTACTGAATTATCTGAATGGTGAACCCATTTCCCTTTTCTTTGCTTATCAGAAAAAAAAGACATGATAAGCATAATAGTAACCAACTTCTATTTTGAAAATCTCATCCAAGTTTATTTTTTCAAGGTAATATAGATATTATAATACATATCAGCTGTGTTTGTTTAGAAAAAACTTAATGTATATTCAATATCTAATTCATTATTTCAAGCCAAAAGGGATCAATACATCCCCTTAAAATTTTAGCATTCCTGGGCGCCTGGGTGGCTCAGTTGGTTAAGCGACTGCCTTCGGCTCAGGTCATGATCCTGGAGTCCCTGGATCAAGTCCCGCATCCGAGCAGGGAGCCCGATGCAGGACTCGATCTGACCCTGCTTCTCCCTCTGACCCTCCTCCCTCTCATGCTCTCTGTCTCTCATTCTCTCTCTCTCAAATAAATAAATAAAATCTAAAAAAAAAAAAAAAATTTAGCATTCCTAACAGCTGTAATAGACTGTATTTTTTTTTTCTTTTTCTTCAAAGGTCTCGATTTCAAAAAGGCAAATAAAATACAAAACATTGATTTCATGAAATACATAGTAATAAGTAGATAGTGAATTCCATACCAATTTTTCAATATCTTTTGGTATTTGGAAATCTACTAACTTCTCTATTCTCTCTTCCATCAATGTCCCTAAGCCACTCAAGTCTACTTTGCAATAGAAGCCACAATGACCAGTTTTATATTAATTTATATTTGATGAACAATATTCTATACACATATATGCATTCTTTTAAAAATAAACAATGGTGGAAAATATGCACAGAGTTCTAATTCTTTACTTTTTTCATCTAACAAAATCTCCTATTATATCCATACACAAAGAACCTTATTTTTATAAGCATTATTATTTTATGTCTGATGTATAACAATTGATTTTTAAGTTCATTCTACCAATGGACACTTTCTTTCCTATATTTTAGTATTACGAAACAATTGTATTTCACAAACATGCATATGAATCTGAAGAAAAAATTCTTAGAAGGGAAATTTCCAGATCAAAGTATATTTGACTCAGAAATGTTTTTAAGATTTTTTATGTTAATTTTTTTTGTTTAACATTTTTTAACAATTTTTTTCATATTTGACGCATTCACAAAGAATTCCAAGTTTGTCAATTTACATTCCATTCCAATCAGAAATGAATAAGTGTCTATTTTTCCATAACTTCCTCAATACAGTTTGTTCTCAAACTTTTTTTACTTTATCAAATTAGTAAATAATGACACTGTCTTATAATTTTCATTTGTTTTTTTCTTCTAATATGAGATATTAAAAGCCATCATATTATTTTTCTCATAATGTACTTTGTTTATTTCTTGTGCTTACTGGTACATGTTTTATCATTTTTTCCCTTAAATTAGTGTATTGATAGATTAGCCCAAGTCTTTATATTTTGAAGTATAAACCAAATTAAAAGAAAAAGAAGGGGGAAAGACAGAAAGATAACTGTTTGGGGGATGAGAATCTAGGGAATGGTAAATAAGCATAAGAGGTGAAAAAACTTTGGAAAATGTCAGAGCAAAATAAAAATACAAAATAACAGGAAAATATAAACCTGTTGGTCCTTTAGATAAAAAGTGAATGCAATAAATCAGAAGAAACCAAATGCAAAAATAAAAATAAAAACATACGCACAGCTACTCGCTATCAAATTTAGACTCTGGATAAGATTGCCAAAATAACGTAACAGTGCCATCCTGATGCTTATCTTCTGAGATGGTTCATCCTGTGATCACCACACTTACTTAACACTGCTCTGGGACTCACTGGGCAATGGCCCATTCATGTAATAACTAATTCACAAGATGGAGCTTTTTACCAAGGGACAATTTGTGTACTAGATTCAGAGTTACACTACAAATAGTCTTACATTATTGAGATATTTGGTATAATATCCTCTAGGAATTGTAGTAATGGCTAAGAATTTGAATGACTTATCTTTAAATTAGTCATGACTAAGGTAATATATACACACATGCCTTAATTTTCTATCACCCTCTTCTTTATGTTACTAAGAACTTTGACAATTTGACTCCATCTTCCCCTTTGGTCCAGTCCAACTGACATCTAATAGAATCCATATAGACAAACTTACCAGACAGCTAACATGATTTCTTGAATATTTTCTCTCTGTTGAATTTAACCCTCACCTCACCAAACCTTTATATTCCTGGGCAACAGGAGACCTTCTACTGGACAGAACTGTTCTACTTGGTCTATTTTTTCTAACCTCCAGTTATATGAAAAAACTTCTTAGTCATCTACTTCTCCCATTCAGTTATTCCCAAAATACATATTTAACCACAATCAAATCTCTCTTTAGCCTCCAATTTATGCTTACCCATAATATTACTTTGATTTTTACTTTTACAGCTTTGACTCCAAGTTTCTTTACTTTGGCTATCTTCTTGTCAATACCTTGTTCAACTCCTTCTTACCCCTGTTCTCCTTGTCACACAAAAGCCAAATAAACAAAAACAACAACAACAACAAAAACAAATGTTCAATGCTGGAAGAAGTCAGTTTCCATATCCTCTCCTTCTATACTCAGGTGACTTTCATAGTATATTCATCAACTTCAGTCCAGCTCTGAAAGTCCTTAAAATCTGTTTACATGTCTCTAGCCAATTATTTTCATTCCATCATCCACAATAACTATATTTAACTCCATTTGTATCATCAGAGGCCTAATATTAGCACTCCATTCCTGGATTACCAAATTTCCTATTTGTGACAGAAAACAAAGTCTTTCTGGTAAGATATTATAAACTTCCTGTCTTTTCCCAATATACAAACTCATGGGCAACTCTACTTTCATGTTTCATATCCCTTTTTCTTATGGAAAAGGTATATTTATGCTTTCTTCTACTTGGGGAGAAAGGGCAGTCTAGATGTAAAAGCTGTCACTTCATTGATCACCAGGATTGTGATTTGACCAGTTATTCAGGTATCATTTTTCTCTTTCTTTAGATTCAGTGCCCCCCTAATGGTTTTCAAACTTGGCTACAGATTAGAATTACCTGAAATTTTTTTTAAAATTCCAGGAAGTGCTCAGACCACACTGCTAGAAATTCTGATTCAATTGATCTGGGAAAACACAGGCTTTGGTATATTCTTAAACCTCCCAGTGATTCTAAAGTGTAGTCAGAGTTGAGAACACATTTCCTTATTCCCTGCCTAGCCCCAGACCTTCAAGAGCTTTGCTTCCTCAACTATTTCCTGCTCCTTGTATATCTTCCTGGATTCCTCCACATTAGCTCTTACCCTCTCAGCATATAAGTGTAAGTCTTTCATACACTAATAATTTTTAAAAATTTTCCTTCCACTTTATGCTCATTCTAGCTACTGCTCTTTCTTTCTATTTCCTTTGAAAGAGCAGTCTATACATGCTTCCTCTATGTCCTTGCCTTCCTTAAATTGACACTGAAATCCATCTTATACCCAAATCACTTCACTTAATAAGAACTTTCAAAGGTCATCAATAACCTACTTAATGCCCAATCCAATAAATGGTTTTAAGACTTCCTCTTAATTGAATTCTCTACAATATTTAATCTATAGACCAATTCCTTTTACTTGGAATTCCTTTACTCTTTAGCTTCTTTGATACACCCGTTTCCTCATTTTTCTTCACCTTGAAATGTACCTCAGTTTTATTCTGGGGGTTCATCTTCTCCCATCCCCCTTAAAATACTGTTTTTTCTATAGTTTTGTATTTTTTCCAGTCCCCTATTCTCAATTTACACATTTTAGTTGAATGAATAAATTTATTTCCATAACTCCTATTATCACCTAAATCTCGATAAGATACATGTATATGTAGGTATGTACGTGTGTGTGTGTGCATGGGTGTGAATTTTAGTTCAATGCTTCTCAAACTCTAATGCATATTTAAATCATGTGGGGATATTGTTTAAATGAAGCTTATGTAGATCTGAGCTGGGACCTAATATTCTGCATTTCTAATAGCATTCAGGTGATGCTGACGCTGCTATTACAAAGACTACACTTCGATTAACAAAGATCTAGCTCTCTCTTTTGAGTTCTAGACCCATTAATCAACTATCCATTGAATATCCCTACTTGGTTATGTCATTGGTATTCAAACCACTACACCCAAACTGGTTAACCAATATATCTTCTCAAACTTTGTTTTTCTTCTGTTCACTCCATCTCACAAAACATTCAGACAAGAAACTGTCAAATGAGAAATGTAGAAATCGTTCCTGATTTCTCCCTATTCTTCAGCCTATTGCTTCCAATCAGTTCTCTGGCTGTAGCCATTCCATCTCATATGAGTCTTTTATTAATCAATGGTCTCTGCTTTTCTTTATTTCAGGATCGCATCAATTTTTTTTCTGATTATGCAGCAAACTCAAAAATGATCTCCCTGCCTCAAGTATTCCATGCTCCAATTATACTCTAAATTGTCTCTATGGTGACTTTTCTAAATCACACAGCTAGTGAGTCACTCTCAAAGTTTTAATGACTTCTAATCGATTTCAGGACATAATCTGAATTTAGTATGACCCAATGCCTCTACTTACCTGTGTAGTCTAATAATGTTTCTTCCTAGACCATACATTATGTTCCATAAAGGAGACATGGATTTTCTTGGCATTGTGCTACTGCATAGGTTCCCATTTCCATTTAGAATGTCCCTACCGCTTAATGTGATGGAGAGCCTTTCATGTGCTATGAGTTTGGGTACTATGACAACCTGACCACCACTAACCAAAGCCTGCCTTATGACCACCCCCCACATATATGCATCATAGCCCTTGCCATACTGTACCATGCTGATAGCCATCAGTATGCTTGTCTCTTTTTCCGTTTATGGGGTATGCTCCTTAATGACAGAGAATGTGTCTTATTAGTCTTTATATACCCAAAGTCTAGTGCAGTGTCTAGGACATAATACATCCCATAAATAAACTGTTAGTTGCTTAAAAGAAAAAGTAGCTAATGATCTCTCTAAAATATACCCTAAACATCTTCTAAATATGCAAAAATATCTAAAATTAGCAGCATAATTTTAATGCCCTATGTATTTTATTATATTTAGTTTATTTGAAAATGACTTAGAATATTGAATATTATTGGGGCACCTGGGTGGCTCAGTTGTTAAGCATCTGCCTTCAGCTCAGGTCATGATCCCAGGGTCCTGGGATTGAGCCCCGCATCGGGCTCTCTGCTCCGCGGGAAGCCTGCTTCTCTCTCTCCCACTCCCCCTGCTTGTGTTCCCTCTTCACTGTGTCTCTCTGTCAAATAAATAAAATCTTTAAAAAAATATATTGAATATTATTAATGTCAACTTTATTGAGACCAGGCATGAAATTTTCAATGTCTCATAAACACTAATCTAGATCAGATACCAATTATGTGTACTCTGTGTTCTTGCAAAATTATCCTTTCCCCATCTTTTATTTATTTTTTTAAAGATTTTATTTATTTATTTGACATAGAGTATGAGAGAGGGGACACAGCAGGGGGAGTGGGAGAGGGAGAAGCAGGCTTCCCACTGAGCAGGGAGCCTGATGCAGGGCTTGATCCCTGGACCCTGGGATCACGACCTGAGCCAAAGGTATATGCTTAACAACTGAGCCACCCAGGCACCCCTCATATCCTCATCTTTTAATGCAACCTATTAATCTTCCTGAAGTTTTCAGAATACTACTCTCATTCAAAATCTTTTCATTTTTCTTCATTTTAATAGACACAATTATCAGGTTCTTGTCAGTCAAGATCTAGTCTCACCACACTATCAGAATTTTTTCACTAAATTTTTTTTTATGTAATATCTTAATCTTTTGGGATTGCTATGGCAAAATACCACAGAAGGCAGATTATTAAAAAAAAAAAAAAAAACAGAAAGTTATTTCTCACAGTTCTAGAGGGTGGAAGTCAGTGATCAGGGTGCCAGCCTGATTGGGTTGAGGGACATTTTCCTGGTCTGATTGTATCCTTTCATGGAGGTGTGGGACAAGGGAGCTCTTTAGGGCCTCTTTCATAGGGCATTAATCTCATTTATGAGTACTCCACCCTCATGATCAAATCACCTCCTACAGGCCCAACTTCCTAATATCATCACATCGGGCATTAGGATTTCAACATATGAATTTTGGGAGGACATGAACATTCGGGCCATAACAAGTAGCCTACTCTGTACCTCAGCTTAGTTTTCTGTAAACACTTTCTTATTTTTGTAACTTGTCTCACATCCTTCCTCATGAGGGCATATGTTCAAATCGAGAACAGAAGGCCCTGGGATGAGAGAGAGACAGAGCATTGCTCAGTCTTTCCTAGATAGATAAGGCAAAGGGGCAGCTGATGATGTACAGATTCACTGGAGGAAAACAAAGACTCCTTACCAATCAAATGATAAAGTCTGAGACTTTCTGCAAAAAGTGATAAAGTATTTTTTGCAAGCAAGTGAGGAAAAACATGGGATGCACTACATAGGATCAACAGATTACACTGAACTTACATATTTTTAAAGAAATAATGTAATCTAAATCAGAAAAAAATAATTGTTGTAACCATATCTAGCTACTGTTTTTTTTTAAGATTTATTTATTTGAGAGAGCGTGCACGTGAGAGAGAGAGAGAGAAAGAGGGGGGGTGAGGGAGAGAATCTCAAGCAGACTCCCTACTGAGCACAGAGCCCCACATGAGATCATGACCTGAGCCGAAATCATGAGTCAGACACTTAACCTCCTAAGCCACCCAGGCACCCCTCTAGCTATTGTTTTTTTGTTTTGTGTTTGTTTGTTTTTTTAAAAAAAAATTATTTAGTAATCCTTGTGAAGGATGGGGTAGGTGGAAAGGGGTATAGTGGACATAAATGTTAGTACATGAATGTAGACTACCTATAGTTTGCTGAATGTGATTTATATTTAAACTACTCATAAAGGAAAATGCACATGCTTCTCAATGCAGACTTTAGGATTAGCCATTCTCTACAAATCCTTTTATTTTATTCATAAAATCCCAAGTAAAGGATCCCTGGTTATTTTTTATTTGAAAAGAATGAATTGATCCCTTACACTGAAGTCAAGATTTTAGTTTCCAAAGTACTAAAATTCATGTGGGCCTTCTAATAGAATGTTACAATAAGACATATCTCTGCCTATGTGTTATTTATTACATATATCTTTAGTGACTAATAATCCAAACTAGGAAAATATATAATATGTGTAATTTATTTATATACAATATATGTAACATATGTAATATATTTATATATTGCATATAATTATTTAATCCAATAAGGTATTTATTTTTTTATTTTTTACTTTGAATATACAACCTATTTTATAATTTTAGTTGAAAAGTGTTTTTATTTATTTTAAATATACAGATACATTTTACTTTTAAGATTAATCTGCACTTTTCATAACGCAAAGGCACAAAGTTTAACAGAAAGTACATGGCATAAGTGTAATTTATGAAGGAAAGTTCGAAACAAAATGTGATTCAAAAGGAATTTAGAAATGGAAACTAAAATAGCTAATTTTAATACATGAGAAAAGTTGACAATTTTGTTTCTTAGAATATACTATCACCAGAAAACCCCTATATTCAAAGAGCAAATTTAATTTCTTTGGCAAGGCTTGTGTTTCTGAACCTCACATAGCTTATTTTCATAGTCTATTGTCCTACACATAAATTATTACAAAATGACAAAATAAAAAAGGAAACTCCGTGTATAATAAGTTGGCAACTGTCATTCTAAGTTGCTCATAATCTCAGGCCTCCTATGTTCATATGCTTCACCAATAAAATCTAACTGAAATGTAGGTATTTTTTCTTCTTTCTTAAGTGGTAGTTATTCTTCTGCCTCATATAGTTGGTTTTGTCTGATTGACAAAGAAGTTAGCTACTCCAGTGACCTAAGGCAAGATCTAATTTCCAAGTATTTTTAATAAATGAGAGCTTCTAGGCATTTAGAAGAGGCTAACACAGACATCTTGTGCAATATTATTGTGTTAATAACATTTACCAAGCACAATTTTCAAACTCTCTCTTACATATATAAGAACTTTCTAATATCCTTATCATATTCCATCTTTTTTTAAATACTAGCTCAAATATTGCTTCCTTCAAAAAGCTTTTTATCAAACATCTTCATTCTGTAAGCTTTCAACAAATTCCAGAATCATCCTTTGCCATCTCTGAACATTTATATTTCAGTTGGTTTCAACTGACAATGTTCCTTTTTAACATGGTGAACTTCAACATCATGTTGTCTTCAATAGTAATGCCATGGAAATATCTTCAAAGATAAATTTTCTTTACAATCAGAGATTATTTTTAATGTGATCATATACGTATAGTTGACACTTGAACTAAAAGGGGGTTAGAGATGCTGACCCCTGCAAAGTAAAAAATCTATGTATAACTTTGACTGCCCAAAGACTTAACTATTAGTAGCCTACTGTTGACCAAAAGCCTTACGCATAACATAAAGTCAAGTAACACATATTTTGTATGTTGTGTTATATACTGTATATACTTTACAATAAAGTATGCTAGAGAAAAGAAAATGTGAGAAAATCATAAGAAAGAAACAACACATGTACAGTTACTGTACCTTAAAAAAATCCCTGTATAGGCAGTCTACCCAGAAGTCCTGTGGGTCTGTCTCTTGCTTCAACAGTGTTCGGACAAAACAGATCCAGGGAGGCCTTTTTCCCAGCCTCTGACCACCCTCCAATTTCTTTTCCAATGAAATCCTTGGGAATCATCTCCTCAGACATCCCCTGCCTCAGGCACCAGTGAACACCATTTTTTGAACTTAGCTCCCTATTGCTGATCAGCCATGATTCTTCAGAATTATTCCATTGAGGTGGAGGCTGCCAAACTGCCTGGTCAACATGCATCTATGAGCCTCCTACACCTACCTCTTTCCGGGCTTCTATTCCCACCAGGATGATGTGTCTCTGGATGGCAGAGGCCACTTCCTGTAAGTCGGCCAAGGAGAAGCACCAGGATACTCAGCACCCCTAGAAGCCTCAAAACTAGCTTCTGGGTTGTGCCCTCTTCCAGGATGTGTAGAAGCTGTCCCAAGATGAGTGGGGTAAAACCCTGTTCACCATCAAAACCACCATAGTCCTAGAGAAGAACCTGAAGCAGGCCCTTTGGATCTGTATGCCTTGGGTTCCACCCATGCAGACCCCCATCTCTGTGACTTCCTGGAGAACCACTTCCTGATGAGGAGGTGAAAGTCATCCAGAGGATGGCGACCACCTGACTAACCGCTGGCTGGCTGACCCCCAGGCTGGGCTGGGCAAGTATTTCTTCCAAAGGCTCACCCTCAAGCAGGACTAGGAGCCTCTGGAGCCCAGTGGCCTGGGAGGGGACCCTCTGGCATACCCCAGTGCCAGGATTTCTTCCTTCCAGCCACCAGGCAGCTTTTTAACTACCCTGGAGCCCTCTCTCAAGCCTCAGACCAAATGGAAACAAAGAAGCTTTTTGCAGGGAAAAAAAAAAACATCTGTAAGTGGACCTGCTCAGTTCAAACCCATGTTGTTCCAGGGTCAAGTGTATACACACACACACATACACACATATATAATTGTCATTACATTTCATATATAATATATATAAATGTCATTATATACATATAAAATCTTTTATATATCCTAAGCATTTTCTACGGTAAAGATGGCACAAGATACACACGCTCAGAAACATTATCTTAAAATTGCTTCATCATAAGCTGTGATATATTTAATTTTTGTCCTCAAAAGCATATTCTGGTAATTTCTCCCATCTTCATCTTTCTACTTTAAATGTGGCTGAGAATGCCAATTGGGTGGGAGTTGACTCATGTAAACACCATCTGGCTCCTTAGTTAGAGGAAGAAGTTTTATAAAGCAGAGCTTTCCCAGACCCATTGTCATTTCTACCAATCTTGCTGACTTCTTTCAGAATTCCCTGGGAGATAAGGAGAGTACCTTTCCGAGTACTACACTAAATTATAAGATCAAACTGTCTCCCATTTTGGAATTTTCTTTGGAATGAAAATAGTCAAACAGCATGAAGTTCCACAAACAGAAGGATCTTGATCTCCAGAAATGTGTCACCACATGGCATCTTTGATTCTAAGCAGAAGCAGCTCAGGCAAGCGGTTTCCAACTGTCCTTAGAAATGGTTTCCTCTGTTCATAAGATTCTTATTTCATGGATATTAGAACCTGCTGTGTTATTTCAAACTATGTAACCTGAGGAGAAATAGTAAACTTGAACATTTTGGGATGAACTTTCCTTAGTTTATTTTACCAAAGTTTTACAAATTATCATTATTATGCTTTTAAGCTAACTACAAAGGATGAATCACAAAGCAAAAACCTAGCAGACAGAAAGAGAAAGAAAAAGAAATCTTATGATCTTTAGCTCTTGTTTCTGCCCTCCATGAGATAAGAAATAGACAGTCCAACTGCCTGAAATAAGGTGTTTTTCTGATACTGCTAACCTGCAGCTAAGTGCCAGTAGGAAAGGGAAAAAAGAATTTAATTCACTGAAACTAGTTATTGTTTAAAATAATTGCTACAGTAGAATAATACCTTTCCGAGGTTTCTGTGTGTGCAGAGGGCAAGATAGCTGTTGGCTTCTCACCAGAAATATGATTTCCTATCTTATGCATTTCAATGAAAGAGGTAAAATAGCCTATCTCACAGGTCCACTTCAGGAAAATCACGCCAAAAAAGAAGTATTCCAAATCAAAAAACAGCCAAATGACATGAAGAGAAGTTAAATATCACATCAAAATATTCCGTAGAAGGCCTTTTGCTTCTTTTAAACACATAAATGTTTATTTTTCACACATCTATATATTCCTAGGATTCATTTTATGCCTGATAGAAAAAATAAGAGCCGTACCCATATACAAGTATCATTATAACTTCCTACATTCCATATTAACCATTATCTATAGCCCCAAGATGCTGTTGTCTGCCTTTTTAATAACATTTTCCTCATCGAACATGTTCAACCAGGGTTATCCTAATACAAATCATCTTCTTTATGCAAAGGTACACCTGCTACATTGTTCACACTCACCCCAAGGAAGAGCACAGAGCTAGTCTAAGCCAACTGGAGCCTCTCTCCATGACCTTAGGTACCAAACTTAGCGATGAGTAAGCCTGAGAAAGTCACCCTGTGAGTAAACTACAACTAATTTTCATGGATATGCTAGACAGTTAATTTGAGAATGACTAATAATAATAAACACATAGCAATAGAAATGATTGAAAAGACCACAATCCTAGAACTGTTCTTTTGTCATTTACCACTGTGACATCAGCAGCAATAGAAGCTGTAAGTCAGAGGCAATCAGCACAGAAAAGCAAGAGAAAAGGGTCATTCTAACATAACTCTGAAGGGCAATCAGTGACAAGTAGCAGAGACTTAAAGCAACAAGTTTAAATCCATCCCTGTGGATCAGTAGAGACTAGGTAATAGATGTCATTGGGTATTCTTTCAGTAATTTTCTCTGCTTGCTACTCTTACATCAGCTATTTCTCCAAATAAAGGATATTGATTTAGTTTTGACCTGATGGTCCAGAGAATTTTTTTAAGCGAATTCACATTTTAAATAACAGAGTTTATTTAGTTTCATGTTTTTTACAGATTAGATTATTGATTTTATTGGATTTGTTGACAATAACATACCATAATTTGAAAATCAGCTGTAAATTGCCTGTAAGAATTCTTATATTTTTGAGCTTTGTACTTTTTGAAGTATACAAAGCAAGTCTTATTTCACAGAGTTAAGCCAAAAACAACCAACTCAGACATAATTCTATATTCAAATTTACTTTTAAATGGGGTTCTTCTATAAAAGAACCAAACTGTTACATAACTAAATTTATAGCTAAACTATTAAAAAATAGTAGCTAATACATATGAGTGTTTCTCATGTGTCAGACATTATTTTAAGTGCTTGCATTGTATAGCTCATTTAATACAACAATCCTAAGAGATGGGTACTGTTATTGCTTCCATTTTTCAAAAGAGGAAATTGAGGCACAGAGAGGTAAAGTAATTGACCCAATGTCATCTAACTGACAAGGAATAGAACCAAGATTCACACCCTGGACAGTCTGGCTCCAGACCGCAAACTCTTAACTGCTTCCCTTACTGCTTTTCCAAATTAACTTTCCCAGTCCAAAGAGTGGGCAACACTAGTATTGAAATCCACTATACTTAATATCATCTCTTCATCAATCAGAAAGTTTAGCTACATAGCAGCAGTACGTGGACTAATGCTTTGGAAGAAGAGGTGGCCACATATGTAACTATATGGCTGGGGGAATGGGCAATGGGAAGTGCATATGCCCAAAAGGTTTTTCCACAAAATCCTGAAACTTTGCTGGTTATATACAGTCATCTTTAAAGACTGCTCTGTCTAATTTATCCTTCTAAAATGGAAACATTTTCAAATGTGAAACTTCTCCTAGTATGTGACACTTCATTTAGGAAAATTGAAGGCTAGCCTGAGTCAATAGCCCAGTCTGGTATTCAGGGGAGATGTCTTTGCTCATGTCTGGCGATTAGCACTTCTGTTCACCTGGGATCTCAAATAAGGCTGTTGAACAGAACATCCAAGTCAGGACTGGCTCTGTAGTGTGTCACCGGGGCAGTTGCATAAGTCTCCATATTCTCAAGGGGTTCCTGCTTGGACTAATGCTCTGCCCTTGTGTCTTGAAACTCCTAATAATTTTCTCTCTTTTTGAAAAATTCCAGTGTAGTTAACATACAGTATGACATTACTTTCAAGTGTGCAATATAGTGATTCAAAGTTTCCATATATTACTCAGTGCTCATCAAGATAAGTGTACTCTTAATCCCTTCAGGTATTTTACCCATCCCCCACTCACTTCCCCTCAGGTAACCATCTGTTCATTCTATATAGTTGAGTCTGTTTTTTGGTTTGTCTCCTTTTTTTTTTTTGTTCCTTTGTGCATTTGTTTTGTTTCTTAAATTCCACATACGAGTGAAACCAGATGATATTTATCTTTGACTGACTCATTTTGCTCAGTATTACACTCTCTAGATCCATCCACATTGTTGCAAATGGCAAGATTTCATAAAAATCCTAGAAGAGAGTACAGACAACAAGTTCTCTGACATTGGTCATAGCAACATCCTTCTAGATATGTCTCCTGAGGCAAGGGAAGAAAAAGCAAAAATAAGCTAAAAAAATCTTCTGCACAACAAAGGAAAGAACCAACAAAACTAAAAGTCAACCTATTGAATGGGAGAAGATATTTGTAAATGACATGTCTGATAAAGGGTTAGAATCATTATAATATATATAAAGAACTTTTACAACTCAATACACAATACACACACACACACACACACACAAATAATCCAATTAAAAATGGGCAGAAGACATGAACAGACTTTTCTCCAAAGAACTGATCCAGATGGCCAATAGACACATGAAAAGATGCTCAACATCATTCATCATCAGAGAAATGCAAATTAAAAGCACAATAAGATATCACCTCACACTTCTCAGAAGCTAAAATCAAAAACTCAAGAAACAACAAGCGTTGGGGATGATGTGGAGAAAAAGGAACCCTTGCGCACTCTTGGTGGGAGTGCAAACTGTGGCAGCCACTGTGGAAGACAGTATGAAGGTTCCTCAAAAATTTAAAATAGAACTAACCTGTGATCCACTAATTGCACCACTGTGTATTTACTCAGAGAGTATGAAAACACTAATTGGAAGGGATATATGCACCCCTATGTTTATTGCAGCATTATTTACAATAACCAACAATGGAAGAAGCCTATTTCCATTGATAGATGAACGGATAAAGAAGACATATATATATATAAATGGAATATTATTCAGCCATATCAAGAATAATTTTCTTTGAAATTGTGTTTTATAACACCAAAGGAGCAGTAGAGCATGTGTGTAAGCTGAACAGATATGTATAATGCATGTGTCCACCATTCCTTGCCGCCCATCTACATATAGTGTTTGTGATGCCTATGAGCACAGTGGACCGTGTTGTGTAGGAGTTTAGTAAGACTCAAAACGAGAACAAGGTAAGAATTTTACATCTAACACTGAGTAATTGAGGTGAGGAGGAGGTGCTGACAGCCTTGGGAGGCCATGCTTTCTTTTGAATCATAATTTATTTCCAAAGCAAGAAGGCAATGACATTCTAGGAAACACGAAATCAGCAAAGAAACTTAACCACATCCTTCCCTACTCCTGTTACTTTCCCATATTAGATTGAAAATGATGATGTGGAAGGAAAGGGAAAGATGGAGAAACTCACAGTTTCTCTTCCTTTCAGTCCTTCCTTGCTCATTAGCAAGCTGGAGGTAGAATATTGGTTGAATGCATGTGTATCAAGAAGTGAAATAAAAATTACTGAGATGGTTTTGTGCAGCATTTCCATTCTTCTGGTAAGAACTAAATGTATATGCATGTATGAGCTAAAAAATGTGAAATGTATAATTTTGGTGACTCCCGTGAGTTAAATGTCCTTATATTTGCATTTAAAACTGGCATTGCACAACTTAAAGAAGACCAGTAAAACTCATGTTAATAATTTAAATTTTTAATTTTTCCTTACTTAGAACACTAAACAGCAAATATAAAATACCATAATAAAGAGAAAGAAAGCTTGAAAAAGAAAAGAAAAACTTTATGGTTTAGTATTTTAGTAACACACTTTCATTTTTGTATTGGGCCACACAAATTATACAACCAGTCTCAAACACCTGCAGATGGTCTCCCCATTATATCGTACTTTATGAAATATTTTTCAGCATCATTGTAGGTTCATGTGCTTTGTTCCTTTCTTCTGATAATATAATGAATTATGTTAAGGAGTCATATAGTTCAGTGGTGAAAAGTATTGCTCCTCCTTTCGCTCTTCTCATTTTCTCCAGCCCAAGAAATTTTCTTCTAGACTGTTCTAGCAGGGGCAGGCAGGAGATGGTAGCAGAGTAGAAGTGGAATAACCCACCATTTTCAAATGCGTCCTCACAAACATTTTATGTATTTCAAGACTCCCCATTGTCCTTTGTGAGATTTACGGTTTTTGTTTTTGTTTTTTTATGAATCAGACCCAGGAATCAATTCTTTTTTTTTTTTTTTTTTCTGTTTCAGCTCACGCATTTCTCCCCTAAGGTAAAGTTCTAATGCTTGAGTCAAAGAAAGAGCAATAGGCAATAAAAAAATAAGGGGCATATAAAAGTGAGTATTTAAAAAATACCATCATTCCACACCATAATAAAATCATGTTTTAAGTTGACTTAATTTTCTAAACTCCACATATCTCTATTCTCTAAGGCAAGCCACCACATAAACACAACTATTTTGAAAGTTGCTGTTCTTTTTTAGCTCCCTATGCTTTGTTTTTGCAACAAATTGTGACCACGTGATGATTTTAGTAAATTTTTTGAACCACTCTTCCTAGAGTGGGAATTTTTTCTGCCTTTTGTTTTTGTTTTTGTTTTTTGGCCATCACTGGCATAAAGTTTGTTAACTCATGGCCAATTTATTTGATAGTATCTTAACAATCCCTCTACCATCTTTAAAAATTCACTTTTCTGTACACGTAATAGACTGCAAAGTCAAAATTTTCCCGTTGCCCTAGAGCGGGCATATGGGGATCAAACCAGAGGGAAGAAAATTAAGAAATCCACATTCTAAAGAAAAGTCTCCAGCACTGAGGACCAGAAGATGCCCTCAGATCTTAAAGTCAGGTGACCAAATAAGCTCAGCAAACATCATCCCAGTAGATCCCAGCAGCCCATCCAAAGTCTGTAGACTATATTTTATTGGTTCTAAGACACACGATCCTTTCATGTTTTAACAATTCTGAAACCAAGTGCCTTTGCAATCAATACTGCCTAGCAGTCACTTAGGCCTGGCAGAAGTTCAAATACAGTTACCACTGCTATTCACATGAGACAACGTGTACAAAAGAGCCAGCATCAAAATGTACAGAACGAGTGCTGGCGCCATGGAAGAAGGTCCTGGAGACAATGGAGGAAGCTGTTAACCCTGGAAGCCAGGTGCTTTTACAGGAGCAACAGAGGCAGAAATTAATTAGACACTGTTCCAAACAGTTTTCAAGGGGAGTCTACAGCTCCCTAAATCTGCATAATTGCAAAACTTACCTGAGGACACTGGTTATTTGGTTATTGATGGATTTTATTCAAAAACACCTCATTCCCACAACTCTTGATGACACAAAGTACCATCTTGAGGTAGAAAAACGTGGACGTTGATGGCTGTGAATCCAAAGTGATTTCGAAGATTCAAGCTATGAGGTAGTTCTAGAAATAAATTCGTCAATTTATTTTGCTTATATTTTTCAGTTTTTGTAGGCATAAACATGATACATGATAAAGTCTACCTGTGTCTAAAGAGCTCTTATCATGTAAGATACAATTTTCCAAAAAATGTGTGACGAGATTGCGTTGTGGCATAGTTTAATTAGTAGCATTGATTCTCACGTAGTGAGTGACACATAAAGTAGTATTACAGCCTACAATTGATGGTGTTTGCAAAAACCAGGACAATGAGAACCTTAAGGTTCTTACCAAGAGTAGTATTCATAGAGAAGAGGTCTGTGCCAAAGTCCTATGAAGTTAAGGGAGCTTCAAAAGAAAAGTTCATATTGATTAGGAGGGACTCATGAAGAGGACATGAACATCTCCCAAGACATATTGTACATCTAGTCATACAGCTTTTTTGTTATCTGCCCTACTTGTTGATCTACTTGGATAAAGAAACAGAAAACTGGAAGGGAAAGTAGGACAACTATAGAAGAGTCTACATGCTCACCATTTGCTTTTGCAAAGAAGTGTTCATTTCAAAGAGGTAAAGTTACATCACAAAAGTCGCTCGCTTTTGCTCATGTTCCACACAAGAAAGCGACTCTCCAGGTAAGGAGATCAAAGTTTGTACAGGTTTAAGTTTGTACAGGTTGAAAGGGAGCTGAAGTGGATGGTTGGGAGAAATTAAGTCAGACCTGGTCTCCAAAGTCAGGGCAGTGAGCACTGGAAAAGTTCAAAGGCTCTGCATAAAAGAGCTATCACTGGCCAGATGCCTGCCTCACAGAAGACACCATGCTGACACGGTGTTTGCCAATGAAGCAGCAACAATACAGAAATAAAATCACATACAAAATTATATGAAGAGATTTTTGCCCATCTACCCTAATGCTGCCTATCTCTGTAGTAGCTAGAATATAATGAGGGAGGGAGAAGGGGTGTAAAAAGGCAGAAGCCTCTCCATCGAAATCCCTCTAGCAAAGGGTTAAGACATTGCTTGAAGATAGAGGAAGAGATGAAATTGGAGTTTCCAACTGGATTAAATTTATGAAAACCAGAAATGAAGGGACTGCTATGGGGTCTGCCTAAATGCTTTTAAGGGACATTGAATTAGAAATTTGACAGAGCACAATGGAAGAATGCGATTAGAAAAGATAAAAGTTCAAACTGCTCCATTATCTAGTTACCTGTATGTGTCAAACATTTTAAAATGTAATAAGTCTTACTCATACTCTTCTGCCTGTAAAAGCCATACAAAAACAAACACAAAGGATAGATTTGCCAAATATATATTTTCGTCCAGTTGAACTCTAAAGATTTCACATAATCTCAGCCTCCAAACTAATTCAAGTACTTTGGATACAATGCTAGAATTCTTTTCTGGGCTGTATTCTCAGACAATGCTACTAATTGTGTTTTTTGTAACAGCCCACTAATCTAACATTCTAGTTGCAATGTCAATAACAAGGCTCTTAATCTTTTTTCCAATAGTTTGCACTTCTCTGTTAGCTTACTTGGAATAATGCTAAAATGCATTCTTATTGTCAGATTTTAATATTTTTTACATAACGTTTGTTTCAATATCATGTTAAGCAGTTTAGTTTATGCTGAAAGACGTTGAGAACTTTGTGTATGTTTAATCTGATTTGTTTGAATATGATGTAGTAATTCATCAAGAGCCATAAAATTATTTTAAAAATTTTCCATTATAAGAACTATTGACAAAAATTCAATATCCATGTATGATTAAAAACTCTTCAACAAAGTGGGTATTGAAGGAACATACCTCAACATAATAAAGACCATATATGACAGGTTAAGCAGCAGATTAATGAGCTAGGTAATGTTCCTATTTCCTCCACTTGACTCTGAACTCTGTGATTGCATCATTTTATTTAAATATCATGATATAACAAATCATGAACAAATATAAAAGACATGTTCTGAAGTCAAACAGAAATTCTTGTATTACCTTCATTGCTCTTCCTCTAAACTCATATCAAGAATGAATTTTGAAATTCATTTTGCAAAAATTACTATGCCACTTATGAAAAAGAACAATTACATGAAGACTTTCAAAGCTCTCATCTTAGAAATTTACTACATTACCTTTGAAAAGGTGACTCTTCTCTAAAAATAGGATTGACTTAATCCTGTAAAATAGGAATCACCTCTCCCTGTAGCCTAGTGTTTTTCAGTAGATTATAATCTTATCTGGAATGGATATTTAGCTCTGCTATTTAGAATGACTGACATAAACTTGGGCCAATTATTACCTTTCTAAATAGTTCAATAGCTCTCTGGAATTAATATTTCTCCCCCAACCCTCCAGATTTGCAAGAATATGCAGGGTTTGTAAAATCCCTTTTCTGATGTTTGCCTCCTGTTCTGCCATTTCCAAATCAACATAATAAAAGTAATAAATTAATCAAGTTAACATCTGGTTCAGATATGGGAGGCAACCTTAAGTTTGGCCAACCACTTGAAGATTTTATTTTGAGAGAAGTTTTAAGTAATAACAATGAAACATTTAAGGTCTTTCCAGGTAATAAATCCTAAATCTACATGCCAAGATATAAAATATGATTGGTTTAACAAAATACAGCAATCACTACTTACCAATTTTGCTCTAAACGATGTACAAAAATTAACTTATATAATATTCAGTTTTATAGATGAAGTCATTAAAGTCCAGAGTAGTTTAGTAACCTGCCCTAGACCATACAGCTAATTAAGGCCAGAATCAGGATTTGAACTCTGGCAATCTAACCTCAAAGTATGAGCTCTTTCACATCCTAATAAGCCCCTTTGAGAACTAACCCACGAGAGCAGGACATTCTATCATAATCAGAATATAATGACCTTTGTATATTTCCCCTAAAAAATTGTCACCATATGCTGTTCCAGAGTTCCTAAAAAGGAATCTGAACCTCTTGTCCATGTTCATCTAGATTGTTCTCACTTTTACATAGATGTCTGTTGAGATCTCTGAGAAAATACACAAGAGTTTTTCAGTTTTACTTGCTCTAGGGAAGCTGTCATCATAGTTTTCTATTCCTCCTGATTGTGAAATGTGTAGCTTTTTCCTGGACTTTTACCCTGGGAATATACTTAGAGGAAAACACATAGATGATTAGAACTTTAACATGGAATAAAGTTCAGGTATGATCAAAAAGAAGATATTACCAGGATTTTTCTAAAATTATTTTTAAATTGAATCACATTGTCCCTGCCAATAGTTGAGCTTCATCTGGCAATCCTGAAGATAATGGATTAATTAAGGGAATTTGAGACAAATTAATTAGAAGAGTATATATCACACATTTATGTTCTATTTTTATCATTTCTTGATACCAGTTTTTTTCTTAAAATACTTTATTTAAATGATATGTGCTGATAGATTGATTTTTGTTGTTCTTATCATTCACCATACCTCTTACCTGGAGAATGAGAGTAGCAAGAAATATGGCATGAAAAGGAAAAGAAATGTCACTGAACCCAACTCTTCTCTGTCTTTCTCTCTTTCTCTGTCTTTCATTCTAAAACAATTATCTTTCTTCAGCTTCCAACAGTGGCACAAGGCAGACCACACATCAAAGTGAACTACAGTGCCCTAAAGAGGAGGAACATACATAAGAAGTAGGATATAAGGACAGAAACACTTGCATATTTTCATCCTTATAAAAGTAAAATGATATATCTGAGTGAATTCCATTTGGACGATTATAAGTGCTCAGAGTTTGGCATCCATTTCTAGTACGTAGATCCATTCAATAAATAGACATATAGAAAAAAATCAGAGAAATGCGTTATTTATACAGCAACTAATTAAAATCATTTTGTTTTCCTTTGAAATATATTTTATATTGTATGTACATATGGCCTGCTGATGGCTTGCAAATTTACATTTTGAAACAAAATTAAGCCATCACACTGTACAGAAGCAATGGAAGGAAGCTCTGCTCTTCTGGTCTACCTCAAACTCATCTTTTATCTTCCACCTATGGAGATATTGCCTATAAAAGGGCGAGGTTGAAAAACTTTAGAACATCAATTGGCCTTTTCTGGTCTTCTCTGCTCAATAACTGTCTCTTTTATACCACCAAATTTCTTATATTACTGGAGAAGAATAACGTGAAGACGTAAAATCTAGAGCTAGAAAAGACCTCAGAGAATAGCTGGACCTGGATGTCCCATTACAAATTCTTAGCACAGCCCGGCAGATAATGTAATGACTGATGAAGTAGGACTGTGGGTAAGTAGAGAGCTCATGTTCCATCTGAAGGGTCCATCCATTGCTGCATTACTGGTGACCCACTGGCTTGAAGAATATAAGATCAACAGCACTAAATCTCCATAGTTTTCAATTAAAACCATAAACCCATAATTTTATATGACATGTTCTAATTTCAAGTGTTTTAAACTAATTTAATTTATTCCAACAATGACAACACTGTGAGGGTCAGAAAAACACATATGGGAAAGTATAATCATCCCCAAGATTACCAGTCTGTGAGCTCTGGCCCATATTTTCATGCTTATTTTATAGATAAGTAACTGGTGAGCAAGTGAGTAAGATGGAGAGCTGGAATAAGAACTCAGTATTCCTCACCTTCAATTTAGTGTCTTTTCTTATACCTTATGGCGTCAGCTACTTCTTTGTTGCAGTACATCATTAGAAACATGGAGTGTGCTTAAAACTTAAAATGTTAACTTCCTACAATAGCTTAGTAGTTGGCAGTACAGGATCTAGTGCCAAAATGACTTTATTTATTTTTTTAAAGATTTATGTATTTATTGAAGCAGGGCGGCGGAAGGGAAGCAGATTCCCCACTAAGCGGGGAGCCCAGACCTAGGGCTCAATCCCCCCAACCAGGAGATCATGACCTGAGCCAAAACAAGAGTCGGGCTCCCAACCCACAGAGCCACCCAGGTACCCCGCCAAAATGACTTTATATTTACTCTCACTGCACCATTTTCTCCTAGTTCTGTGAACTTAGGGAAGTTCCTCAAACTCTCTACAACCTAGTTCTCTCGTCTATAAAGTAGGAAATGATATTATCCTTTTCATTGGGTTGTTGTGAAAATTAAGCAATATAATAAATGTAAAGTTTTTCTAAAACTGCCTGGCCCATATCCAGTCTCAACAAATATTAGCTGTTATTTTCATCCAGAGCATGATCACCATCGTCATCATCACCAATCCTCGGCAATCTCAATCCTGAAATGCTCCAATCCTGATGTTTAGCAATCGTATTCTAATTCATGACACTCACAGTAGAAGGGCCTCCTCAGAAACAGCAGGTCCAACTCTATTGCACAGTAGACTGTCTTTGCTCTTCTCTGGCTTCTGCTGCATGCCCCACTGCCTCACTTCATTGGGGCCTAGGCTCAAAAGTCACCTTCACATTTATGTCTTCCAAGGCTACTCTTGTTAAACAAATTCTACTATGTGATGTTCCATCATTCTGCTTCTCCTTTCTTAACGGAATTTAAAATTCCTGAGATTGTATAACATACCTTTTTGCATATTTTTGTCAGTTTCGGCCCTCACCCTTGAATTCAGTCTTCACGAAGATGGTCATATTGTTTGTCTTGTTTATTACAGTAGTCTCAGAGCCTAGAACACTCTAAAAAAAAGAAAAAAATAGTAGGCACTCAATAAACTATTTGCTGAATGAATTAACAAGTGAGTAAGGGATTAAATAAATAAGTGCCAAATGAAAACCTGCCGATAAAAGCAAGTGGATGACAAAAACCCTAGATAAATTTAGCTCCTAAGCAAATCACGCTAATACGAAAAGTTGGATCTGCCAATTAGAGTGACTACGGGGCTTCAGGTACAAGGGTATTGGTGAACTTTGTTTCAAGGTATTTCAGTGTTGTTTTCACATTCTCATGAAGACAAAATGTTTAAATATAGCTTTCTGATTAAGTGCTCTTAAACATTCATAGTATAAATGAAACAGTATAAACAAACACTATGTATAATTTTAAAAATATTTGACACACAATGCTTTTCTGAATGCTGTTTCTTGTATTAAAGCTGTTTTTTATTCACCAGGTTTTCAAAGATGCTCATCAGTTTTAGTTATATTTGGAAGTGATTAGTGCTAATTGCATTTTATGATATTAATATTATTAAAAAGGCCTTGACAAATATCCTCTTATTTTTTAATTCTTTTTATTTTTTCTTTAATTTTTCCATAAAAATGTTGTTCTTTAGGGCGCCTGGGTGGCTCAGTTGGTTAGGCGACTGCCTTCGGCTCAGGTCATGATCCTGGAGTCCCGGGATCGAGTCCCGCATAGGGCTCCCTGCTCAGCAGGGAGTCTGCTTCTCCCTCTGTGCTCTCTCTCTCTCTCATTCTCGCTCTCTCAAATGAATAAATAAAAAAATCTTAAAAAAAAAATCCATTCTTTAAAAAAAAAAAATGTTGTTCTTTACATAAGAAAAGTAGTAATCGTGTTAACTTTAAACAACAGAAACTGTATCATAGTGAAACAGAGAGTACATGGCAAGTACCACATCAGTAAAAGATTTTGTGACTGCAAAATTTTCTCTGAAGAATATTCTTTCTGAAACACAACAGGCTATGACATCATTCACCAAGGCCATTTGTTTGGAAGAAAAAGGGCAATGCTGACATCTAGTGTCTATGAGTTATAAGACAAAGGTTGATAATTTTCCTTATGAGTGTGATTTCTTATGTGCAGAACACTGAGGAGGAAGACAATGAGCAGACAAGTAAAACAATCAGCTTCAATTCACAACCCAACCTTTTAGTTACCCAACAGAGCATTTCTATTTGTGAATAAGGCCAGAGTTTGAAATGACAGTTTATGGATAACAGTAAAATAACTAGATTTTCATAATCACTTTGTGTGGACTCAGATTTCCTGCCAGGGAAGACAGCTAGTCACTGAAAAAAAAAAGAGAGAGAGAGAGAGAATGAGAGAACCTAAGGAAATAGTGGCAGAAGCTGTGATATAAGCATTCATTTAAAAGCCCTGGGGTGGTAAACATCCCTAGGATGCTGACTGCTGATGCCACTGAGGTTCAAATAACACAACCCCCAAATGGTGATAAGAGTATATACCTCTCCTCATTGCAGCTGGTTCCCAACTCCCTCAAACAATCAAAGAATCCCCCTTGCCTTCAGAATAATACTTGCTGTGGGAAATAGCTCAAGCATAAGTTAGCCCTGGCTTCCGTACTCTATTCCATAGCAGCACATTTCCACAAAACTTCAGAACTCGTGAGGCAGCGTTTGGATATTTTCATCTGCCATAACTATCTCGGTCAGCCATCGGAGAAAAACCACCGGCCAGGTTATCATAAATGAGGCCATAAGACCGGGTTGTCTGAGAATACTCAGCAAAGTCTGTTTCACCCATTTCAAATATTTCTAGAGACAGCTAAAAACATTAATATGATTCAAGGAGAAAGCCGTCTGTAAATGTATTTACTCTAACTCTGGTTTTATTGAGGTGTATATCAATGGTGGGTCTCAGATGTCATCAGGTGTACCAGAAGGAAGCTTCAGAACCAGAACTATGTGCCACGGCCTCTAAAGCATACCCAAATCCCCAAATTGGGTTTTATTGACTTTGAAAATAGAAGTTTCCAATCTAACTCAAGCAGCTATAAAACAAATGACAAAGGAGAACCACGTATGGATAACAAATATCAAATTGCTCTGTAGTTGGAAAAATGTTATATGTTTTCTTAATAACTTTACTTATTTTCTCATAATGAACATGAGTAATTCTTACCTCACAAACATTTTTCTTCCTAGAGATGGGAGGTATCTCCCATGGTTAGAATTTAATAATTGAATATAGCAACTGTTGGGGTGCCTGGGTGGCACCGTTGGTTAAGCATCAGACTTGATTTTAGCACAGGTGATGGTCTCTGGGTCATGGGATAGAGCCCATATTGGAGTCTGCTTAGAGTTTCTCTCTCCTTCTCTCTCTGCCTCTCCCTTCCCCTGCTCTCCCTCTCTTTCTCTCTAATTTTTTTTTTTAAAGTTACATTCTGAATCAGATAACATTTGTAAGGTGATCTCTACCAATTGCTCACAAAAAAATCTGCTAAGGAATTCTTCCAGACTGGAGAGGTGCAGAGGACTCTGTATCAAAAGACCTACAGCATCTCTAACATAGGCGTAGAAAATACGTACCTGGATGGAAAAGTATGATTTGGTATTCAACCCAATATCCCCCATTATATATTTTGGGTCATCAAGAAGCAACATGGCACACACTCCAAGAACTTAGGATCTGGATTCAGAGCTCAAAATTTGTTTCTGCGATTCACTGACACATTATCAATATTTACTCTTGTCCCAGTTTCCTCACTGGTTGTGCTACTCGCTTTGGGCTGCTTTAACAAAGTAACATAGACTAGGTAGCTCATAAACAATAGAAATGTATTTCTCACAGTTCTGGAAGCCAGAAGTCCAAGATCAGGGTACTAACAAGGTTAGGTTCTGGTGAGAACCTTCTTCCGGGTTGAAGACTGCTGAATTCTCAAATTATCCTCACATGGTGAAGAGCAGAAAGAGGGCTCTCTCATGAGTCTTATAAAGACACTAATCCCGCTCATAAGGGCTCCATTGTCATGATATCATCTAATGCTAATTACCTTCCAAAGGTCTTACTTCCTAATACCATCACACTGGGGAATAATGTTCCAGAATACGAATTTTGACGGGACACAAATATTCAGAGCATAACATCTGTACAGGAGAAGAATGACAGTGACTGCCTCATAGGTGGAGAAAAATAATTAATTCTTGCTGTCCATGAAAAATAGTCCTTGATATAGAATAAGTCTCTATAAATATTTAATATAGTTGCTTCATTAAAAAAAATAAAAGCCTGGCACAAAGAATATTCTCAATAAATTTTAATAGTCATTATTTCAGAGAACTTCCTTGATTAATAAAATATAAGCAGTTACAATGATGATGTGGTTTTTATAGGAAAAGAACAAAAATAGAAAACCTCCAAGGAAAATATCAATTAGAAGAGTAACCATGGTCCTGAGGATAGAGGCACACAATGCTGTAGATTTTTGCTGTTCTACCAATAAAGCCTTAGAAAGAGGTATTTATTGTCTCAACCAAGAGGATAGGTCCACCTAGCTTATTCTTCTATGGAATAATGTAAGACATGAAAGACAGTCCATGAACCCTTGGAACAATCTACTAAAGAAGTAACATCCTGGGGTGCCTGGGTGGCTCAGTTGGTTAAGCGATTGCCTTCGGCTCAGGTCATGATCCTGGAGTCCCGGGATCGAGTCCCGCATCGGGCTCCCTGCTTGGCAGGGAGTCTGCTTCTCCCTCTGACCCTCCCCCCTCTCATGTACTCACTCTCTCTCATTCTCTCTCTCTCAAATAAATAAATAAAATCTTTAAAAAAAAAAAAAAAGAAGTAACATCCTACTAGGGAATAAACAGCTTAGACAGATTGCCCTATAAAGCACAATTTAGAAGCAAGAAGATGTTGGGAAAATTTTAAACATAGGAAGATATGCACACACACACAAAGTACAAGTATAGGGTTTACTACACTGTAATATACTGTTTAATACACACTCCTTCGGTCAATGTGTATTAAGTAAAGCTAAAGTGGGAACATAGAATAGTAGGTTCTTAAAACTAGGCAAAATTTGCCATGCAAGGGCAGAAAATATTGAGATACAAATACCCAAAATGTTAAAATGTAGGTGAAATTATTTTTTAGGGCTCAAGAGAAACATAACATTAAGTGCCTGTATTGAATTTACATTTCTATGTAATTTCACAAGCAAATCTGGTAACGTGGGGATAAGAAATGGAGTCAAAAGCAAGATCTCCAAGGAAATTTCCCACGCATTCTAAGTGAAAAGCACAGGGCTTCTCTGTGAAACTCCCCTACAACCTCTTTGCTCACCTCATTAAATGGAAGCTAGCTGCATAACACACACAGCATAATGACTACATCCTATTTGCCCAGGTTCAAAGTTTCTGTTTTGTAATTTGTGTTCTATCTCCAATTAGCCGAGAGATGGTAGAATTAAGCAATAAATTAATGAAAAGTTCAGGCTGAGTCTCTTTATTTATACCGAATAATGCCCAGCATCTTCTTGGGTAAAATTAACTACCTAATAATGTTTGATGACAAATACGAAGAATAATGTACAGTTCCATGTATAGAATAAATGTAGTGATAGCGTACTTTTTAAAAAAGCATTTAAATTAAAGAATCCAAGTTAGATGGAAGGCATGGATGACCCTTTAATTGATAGAATTAAGTCACTAAATCCATTCATTCATTAAGTATATAGGACTTGCAGTCTTAAGCACTTGTTTACAGTACATTCAGATAATTATTAGTACACCTCCTAGTTATTAAGAGTGATACTTGATTTTACTTATTTTACTTGCATGTAGATTGCTTACATCTATATCTAATAAAAAGATAGTACATCTAAAAATATTTCCACATTTGAATAACTAACAGTGAATTTTCCACTGTGAGCCATGTACTTTTCCAGGAGCTTTATTTTTTTAAGATTTATTTATTTATTTTTAGAGAGAGAGCATGAGCAGCGGGAGGGGCAGAGGAAGAGAATCTTTCAAGCAGACATCCCACTGAGCAAGGAGCCCCAATGCAGGGCTAGATCCCACAACCCAGGAGGTCATGATCTGAACCTAAACCAAGAGTTGGAGGCTTAACCGACTGAGTCGCCCTCCAAGAACTTTTTTTCACATTATTTACTTCAATTTTCTCTGCCCTCACATTATTCATTCAATTCTCTCTACCCTAGGAGATAGGTTTATTAACAGTATTCCCATTTCAAAACACTGGAGAGTCAAACAAAATGTTCGAGATGACGTGATTGACAAATCCCAGAGGTGGGATTAGAGTATAGTCCCTAAGAGTCTGGGGTCTTGATACCTTTATAATATTGTTCCTTACCTGGAAACAATTTTATGCAAACCTACTTTCCAGCCACTTATAAATTGAAAATCATATCAGTGAAGCAGAAAAAGGTCAGCGTGGCTATTTTAACTAATAAACTAACAAAGTTTGGTTGTTCTAGATCTAGATGAGAAAGTGTAAACATAAAGTTAAAACATTAAAAAAATAAGGTAGTCTCTTTGGCTTTTATATCAGAAAATTATCAGAAGAAAAAGCTAAATGACTTACACATCGAGTACATTATTTAACTCAGGTTCCATCCATTTCTTCTACTAGCTGACCTTGGAGCCAGGCAGAGCTGGGTTTTATTACTGGATCCTAGCTAGATATGACATTAATTAATTTGTACCAGAGTTTTTAATTTATAAAGTGGGGATAATGAAACCTTCCCTGCAGTATGCTACATATATATGCTATCAATGAAAAACCTTCAATATGCATAATAAATGTACAGGGAATAGTAATTCATAATGAAGTTCCTACTGACTTGGTCCTCATGCCATTTAAAAGATCCTGTTGAGAACCAGGAATATATCATTCTATTATCAGATCAATCAAAACAAAAATACCTAGTGGAAGAATTAACAGAGTAGATAAAACAAGAGAGTGGTGTCTATTTATCCCATTAGCTAAATTAGCATATTCATAAAAATTTCATATTTTATAATCATGTGGGTTAAAGTAATATATGTATACGTATTTAAAGGCTACCTCATCTCACTCTTCTTTTGTCCTTTGAGATTTTCCTCATTTTTCCTTCCTATCTTTTTTCCTCACAAATTAAATTGAAAAATAGAATTCGCATATATTTTTAAGGTGACCATATTTTGGGCAATATTTTGACATAATAATCATGCTGTAAATAAAGATTTATGTTTTTCTGGATATAAAGTATGCAATCTAGCATTATAAGGTAAGATGCCCAGATTTTTTTTACTTTTTGTATACAAATTCAAAAAATGAAAAAAGAATTACATTTATAACAGTTTTTCTCAAAGTCACCAAAAACTGGAAACAACAATCCACCTAAAAGTGAATGAATAAACAATAGAACACTGTTCAGCAATAAAAAGGAAAACAATTGACATGTGCATCAAGACAAATGAATCTCAAAAGTGTAAATGGTGAGTGAAAGAGCCAGACCCAAAAGGCTACTTACTGTATAATTCCACTCCTTCTGTGTCACTCTCTTTATTTTGAATGTTACAAGTTCTCCTTTTCAACTTACATTTCTTTGAAGATATTTTTATTTGCTCTCGAGTTTCTTCTACTGTATTCTTAATTTCTAAAACATGGTTTTATTTCTATTCTTTCCTGAGTTTCATTATCTCATTTTTGAGTTTGTAATTCTGATTTATGTTGTCCTTTCAAATCTCCTTTTTTGAGAATCTTAGCTTGTTTTGAAGTGTTGTGAGGTATTGTTTTCTTAAAGCTTTTATTTTCTATAAGATGGTAATTCTCCTTTTATATTTTTCTATTATAATAACTTAAACTGAGTTTTGTCTTTGATTTCTTATCCTTTTTGCTATTTTTTAATGTGATTTCTTTTTATTGAACTTTAGAGGGAGGTTTGGTTCAGGTAGCTTTTCTGGCTTCACAAATCTCTCTTCTCTGTTCTATTCATATAATGTTAAAAAAAATATATGAGATATTGCATTCTGAGATTCCCTAGCTCTGTAACCTGCTCCTACTTTTATCTGGGCCTTCTCTTTCCTTTGCCTCTGTGGTCCCTATCCTCTCGGCAGAGGAGTGTCTGGTGGCTCAAAGCCACCAGTTCATGGCAGCTCTAATGTTCCTGTTCCTTTAGACTTAGTATATGCTTTAGATCTAATTTACCCACTAGCACAGTGAGCAAAATTCGTTCTGGTTTCATCAGCTCTTCTACATCAGACCATTTGTATTGCAGTGAATAGATATTTAGGGATTCCCCGGTTATCATTGTAATCTGTCAGATGCCTAATTGTTTCCCTTCACTTTCCCCAGAGCAGATGCTAAAATCATATAGGTCTTGTGGTTGTTGGTGGTTTTCCCCTCCCAATAATATTTTGGGGGATATCTTGTTACCCAGCTTTATTGTAACTATTCCTCATATGTCTTCAGGTTTTGCTCTCTAGTTACTCTGCATGTTTTAACAAGGGCATGCAGAAAGCTCTAAAATTATGCTACCCACGTCACTGTGCTCTTACCACTTTCTCTTAGATTTCTTATAACAGTATTAATTTTTCCCTCCGAATCCTCTTTGGTTTATGTGTTTAATTTTACTTCATCTCAGTGTTTATGCAAAGGTTAAATGATGTTTGACAGGGTTTGCACTTAGTCAATTTATTAAGATATCAAATTCTTTGTGTGTCCCTAAGAGCTCATATTTTATCTCCTGCTAAATAATTTCATGTTTTCTTTTGTTTTCAGTAGTGGATCTACTAAAGTAGGTGTCTGCCCTGAATTAGCATCAGTGTTTATATCTGTGAATTCTTATACATGTATATTCTCCTTACCTCCCTGTATTATCTTCCTGTTTTTTTGGATGGGATTGTTTATATTAGAAAAAGTCAAGCTCTTTGGGGCATTTCTTAATTCTTAAGTCATCTGAAAGATTGGTCTTTAAGTTTTGCTCTACAATTTGAACATGACTGACATATTTCATTTTCATATTTATTTGTCACACAATGAAGCTGTCATCGTAAGGCATAACTGTAAAAAACTAAGAAAAAAGATAAAGAAATAAAGATGGAGAAGACTGACTTTAAAAGGAAAAGATAAAGGAAGAAAAGAAAGATATATGAATAAGAAATTTTGTGATTCATTAGTAATACACTGATGATAACATAATAAATCAATAATTCCCTTATTTGACAAACAGTACTATTTTCTGTAAAACACGCATCCATAAATATTCAATAATTTCTTATGGTAAAGTATAACTTATTAGGTCAGCTGATGAATTTAGGACAAAATTTCCTCAAGGGGAAGACCATCCTTAATGGGATGTTTTATTTGCACTGACCTAGAAAAGCTCTGAAAACCTAATGAGGTTTTTAATTTGTGCAAACATCTGTAATAACTATCATATGCTTTATTGTTTTTTGATTTTCAAATCATGTAATTTTTGGCTCCTCTTGTTTCAATTCATTTCCTTCCTTCAAAATGCACAATGTATGGATCTTTAACAGTGAGGCCTAATAAAAAGTTTGCAGTTTAGGGGTGCCTGGGTGGCTCAGTCATTAAGCATCTGCCTTTGGCTCAGGTCATGATCCCAGGGTCCTGGGATCGAGCCCCACATCGGGCTCCCTGCTCAGCAGGAAGCCTGCTTCTCCCCCTCCCACTCCCCCCTGCTTGTGTTCCCTCTCTTGCTGTCAAATAAATAAAATCTTTAAAAAAAAAAAAGTTTGCAGTTTAGAAAACTACTAAATTTCTCACAAATGTACTAACAAGATATCCAGGGTAAAACTCTACGGCCTCAGAGATTTGAGGGATTGGGAAATTTTGAGCTGTACTGGCACCTGCCTTTATCATAGTCCTCCAGTTGCAAATCTTCCACCTCTTCCACTTGTCTGTGATTATTTCCACTTGAATCAGTAAGTACTCCCTCAGTGCATTTCTATAAGAGTTATTATACAATCTGACAGCTTCACTGATTCCTTAAAAAATCTTGTGTGTTTTGCTTTGTATTATAACTTCTTTTACTGGAAGAAGCATGAACGTACATGATTTTGGGGAGAGAAAAGCAATGTACAAATGACAAGGCAAATTGGCAAAAGCTGAAGAATTACAAGTGAACAGAAAAACCCAAATTTGGATGCATGTTCTATTAAAACTCTCCAGATCCCTACATAATTCAGGCTTATTCAATTGTCTTCTTGTTTTATGTCTTACATGGCTGGATTTGTTTAGGTGAATTAGGCTCATGTTTATTGATACTCCTAAATTAATTATGTTTTGCTTCTCTTACTTAATTTTTTCCAGGTGAATCAAGATAAATGCATAGTACCTTGGCAGAGATGAGATGCTGTTTTCCCCATTCTCTCATGCACTTGGAATTTTCAGGCCGGTTAATACTTTAAATGCTCATGATACTACGTCATGACTCACTCAATGTCTACCAACCACACAAGAGATCAAGTTGAGAAAGATGTTATAATTAGGTCATAATTAGAATTTCTGAAAATAATATTTGAATAATCCCAACACTTGTTATAAGGCTATTTACCACAGACACTAAGAGAAGAGTTCCATTTCACCCATTACTACCAGGTCTTATCCTCTTGTAGTATAAATTCAATCTTCCTACATATCTAAAGCTACCACTGGACCTGTGAACTCTGAGTCAGCTGTCAGCAAAATATTCTACATCTTCAAGTTACTCTCAGAACACCTTACTGCTCTATCTGAAACCAGACTACATTCTGAGAGCATAATTTACCCTGCATTATTGTCAAGATGTGGCACAGTTCTGTCTTCCCATACTCCTCCTACCACAGGCTGAAAGTAGGTGATATCCAAACTTATTGAACAATCACCACATGTTAGAAGTATACATCAATTTAGCTCACTTAATCCTTAAAACAACCCTATGAGATGGAAAATATTCCCAACTTACTAATGAGCAAAGTGAGTTCCCAAGAACTTAAGTTACTAAGGTTACCACATCTACTAAATGGTAAAAGTTCATTGGATTCCAAACTCATTCTAATAATCACTGTGATTTGATGCCTTTCCAAGACAGTTGAATTAACTGTCATCATTGAATTTTATTGCATATTCCAAAACATTTACTTTCCCTTTTCCTCGTGAAGCATTACTTTTTGAAGCCCAAACCACCAGACAATATCACTCGCTTTTTAGACGTATTTTTTTTCTAATTTATTTTTTGACAGAGAGAGAGACAATGAGAGAGGGAACACAAGCAGGGGGAGTGGGAGAGGGAGAAGCAGGCTTCCCGCCGAGCAGGGAGCCCGATGCGGGGCTCGATCCCAGAACCCTGGGGTCATGACGTGAGCCGCAGGCAGACGCTTAACGACCTAGCCACCCAGGTGCCCCAATATCACTCGCTTTTAAAGTCAACCATTTATCTCCTTGTCACTCTCTCTTATGTACCACGTCCTAGATTATGATATTTCTTTTCACCAACACTCATGTTATCATTCTGGGTGATCTCTATACCCATGTAAAAGACCAATTCCAAACCCAGTCAGTGACCATTCTAGAGCTTTGTCTTTCCTGATTTGGGCGCATCTTCCATTCTCTGACATCAACCTCCTATCTTCCCAGCTACCTTGCTTTAGTAATTGACTGGAACAATTTCTCAATCTCATAAGCATCACTAATCCATTAACCTGGACTTCGTGATTTCTCACCACCTGAATCTCTACTCAACCTTTAGCATTAGCCAGGAACTCCAGTACATTTCCCTAGTCAATTCACTCTTACATTCTTCAGGATGCTTATTTCATTATTATCCTCTCTATTCAAATTTTCAACACCCATTCTTTCTCTCTTTCACATCATGACTTTGCTTTTTCTTTTATTGGGGAAGTAGAATCACTCAGAATAGATTTCCTCATCTTCCCACCACCACATCCATAAATTGGTCTGTACTTATAGTGATTTATTTTCGTTTCCTGATGGTTAAAAATAGATTATGCATTCAACCTACTCTTATACAACCTACTCTTATCTTAGCCAACTCCCTTGCTTATGCAGAAGACCTCCCCATCACCTTTCAGCCACTCCACTAAGGCCTCTGTGCCCACCAAGCTCACGCCTTCCTACTCTCACTAGGGTCCAGTGACTTCTATCTTTCCAGTCCCAGTGATCATCTCTTAGCCCCCATTTGATTCCACGTGTCTGTAGCACTAGGAACAGTAAATTAATGCCCTCTTTTAAAGCACTTAATTTCTCTGGGGTGCCTGGGTGGCTCAGTCGGTTAAGCGGCTGCCTTCAACTCAGGTCATGGTCCCAGGGTCCTGGGATTGAGCCCCACATCAGGCTCCCTGCTTGGTGGGAAGCCTGCTTCTCCTTCTTCCACTCCCCCTGCTTGTGCTCTCTCTCTCTGTCAAATAAATAAATAAAATCTTTTAAAAATTTAAAAAATAAAGCACTTCATTTCTCAGAAAAGGAAAAAAATAGAAACAATTTTCATGGAAACTGTAGAAAAAACAAAATGCCATCATTTTCAGACAACCATGGAAAATTATGTCATTCCACATACTTAAGCTTCCAAGAATTTAAGTCGAAATCTGTGGGAAATATGCAGTGTCTGCTTGTGGGAAGGGCATAGAAGAAATGTATAAGAGATGGAGGATGCTTATCCAAGATACTTGAAAAAGTTTAAAACCTACTCCGTCTTATTTGAAAGGCACCTCCCTTGTTGCAAAATTTATTCAAAATATTCTGGACTTATTTCTGAGATCCATGGTTGAAGAATTCTTTTAAGTGCATAAATAAAAGCCTATGCTCCCAAGGCCATGCTATTTCTGTTTAAGGAAGAATTCGCTATTAAATCAGCATATAATATTTAAAAAATAGATTTGATTTTGAAAAGTTATAAACATAAAAGAGACTCTTCCTGCTCTCCTCATCTCCCTTGAACCTGTGTATTTCTTTCACAGGAGCTGGCCTCACACTGAAAACCTGGGACTGAAGTGTCAGCAGCCTTGTTTGCCGCCCACACACGGACACAGAGTCTTGTGTATTAAGTCCATGTTTAATAAGCTCATTCCCAAGATAGACTCATGAGCCAAACCAAAAAGGAGGAGCACATATTCATGCTGTAAATAGCTTTAGGCAGATTTCTCTTGAGTAAAGCATCAAGGTCAGCTCGTCATTGTTAACTCTGTTTTCTATTTTCTGGGAAAAACTCATTGTGATACTAATTGCTTTCTAAATTACTCAAAGAGTTGTCCAACCATTGAGATCAGAATTGTGCCTGCTCAGATTCTCTTGCAAGAACCGGTAAAAGTGTTTTCCATGTTATATAGAACATAAAAATTAGAAGCAACTACTGGATTAGACTATAATGACAGATTTGTTATCCCTGCCCTATTTGGGCTGATAATCCATCTGCCTGGCACCAGCAGCATTTTCTGTTATACTGTGTGTGTTCTTTGCCTCATCCACGTATCTCCTCCTACAAATACATCCCATCCCATCTAGGCTGAGCTAATTAGATTAGTCTCATTGTTCTAACAACTTTTAAACTTCCTCTGTTAAATAGTTTTCTCCAACTCGTTCAAAAAGTTTGGGTCATTTTAGATTTGTCTGTGTACGCAGGCCATGTAGCCTACACCGCAGGATGTATCTCGTGACATGGGAAGGGACAGTCATTCCATTTCAACATTCATTTTTTAAAATATATTGAGCCTCCTTCCCCCCAATTCTGAGTATTTAAAAAGGTAAAAATTAATATTTTCATTTCTAAGTGAGAGTCTATATTTAAATCAATTAATCCTCATATATTATTTTTCTCAAACAAGCTTGCTAAGAAATGTTTTGTTTTGTTTTGTTTTTCTATTGCTATATATCTTCACCAGCACTTGGTATTGTAAGATTTTCATTTTTTTGATAATATATGGATGTGAAATGGGATCATATAACACTATTCTCCTCCCCAAGTACTAACAGGATTGGGTGTTTTTTAAATGGGTATAAGCTCTTTGAATTTTGCCTTTTTGTGAAATGCCTGTTTATGTCTTTTGCTCATTTTTCTTTTTTTATAATTTTTTCTTTTTTTTATTATGTTATGTTAGTCACCATACAGCACATCATTAGTTTTTGATGTAGTGTTCCATGATTCATTGTTTGCATATAACACCCAGCGCTCCATGCGATACATGCCCTCCTTAATTTGCTCATTTTTCTGATGGATTTCTTACTGCTTTTGAGTTCTTTATATGCTCTGAATATTCATTCTTTGTTGTTTATATATGTTGCAAACATCTTCCAGTTTTTAGTTTGTCTTTTCATTTATTTTACGATGTCTTTGGATGGAAAGAAATCCCAATTTTATTTAGTAAAATTGACCAAACTTTTAAAAAATGATTGCAATATTTGTGTCTTATTTAAGAAAACATTCCCTTCTGCAAGGTGATAAATCCTTCCCCCAATTTTTATCAAAGTTTAAAATTTTGGTCTTTCCTACTCAGATTGTGAGTCCATCCAGAATTCATTGTGTTCATGGGATAAAGTAATCAATTGTCCCCTCATCATTTATTGAATAGTCTCTGATACTCATTCTTCCCCCCCACCATGTGCAATTCATCACTGTCATATACACATGAGTACACCTGTATTTCTGCTTTCTAATGAACTGTATTAGCCTGTCTAGCTCTGTAACAAATAAATACTAGAGCTTTTTAGTATATCCTAATATTTTCTAAGTTTCTCAAAAATTCTACTTGAGGACTATCTTAATAAATTTTGGATCTTAACTTTCTCTGTGCATTTTAGAATCCACTTATCAAGTTCCTTGCTAATAGATAGATAGATGTAATTGACATATGACATTATATTAGTTCCAGGTGTATGATGATTCAATATATGTATACTGAAAAATGATCACCACAAGTCTAGTTACCATGACTATAGTTAATAATATTGCATTGTATATTTGAAAGTTGCTAGGAGAGCAGATCTTAAAAGTTCTCATCACAAGAAAAAAGATTTCTTGTGGTATGAAAATGGATGTTATCTAGAAATAATTTACAATACAATTTCCTTGATTTAACACTAACTCTACATTTCACACTAGAGGACAATTTCTTTTACAAAAGGGCATGTAATATAAAAACAAACCAAATCATATTGTAAAAAATTCCGTTTTTTACATGGTCTGGTACTTTTAACAAAATGCTAATGCAACTTTTTAAACTACTTTGTGAAACTCAAAATGCTATGCGATAATAATAAGAGATTTTATTATTTTTTTAAAGATTTTATTTATTTATTTAATTGACAGAGAGAGAGAGAGACAACGAGAGAGAGAACACAAGCAGGGGGAGTGGGAGAGGGAGAAGCAGGCTTCCTGCCAAGCAGGGAGCCCGATGCGGGGCTCGATTCCAGGACCCCGGAACCATAACCTGAGCCAAAGTCAGATGCTTAATGACTGAGCCACCCAGGTGCCCCAAGAGATTTTAAAGAGAAGGGTTCCATGACTGAATAATATGGGAAACCCATACGTCCTATCAACTACCTGGAGTTTCATAATGCGGATTAGTATATTAAATGCTCTGATCCATAAAGAAGAAATAAATTAATTAATGATTCTAAAGCAATTACTGCAATTCTTAAAAAAACTATTAATATCTATTAAAATACAACTTGGCCAAGAATCTGATGAGACAGGAATATATCCATATATTCTTCTTTCTTTTCAAATAAATGATAAAATAAGTAATTTCTAATGACCTACTAGTAAATAGAGAGGGTTTTATAGAAAGCTACATTTTCAGACTCCAATAACCAGTTAAGAAGAATTCCACAAGTATTTTAAATAAGCCTGTGGAAGTAGATCAGTCTTTAGATGATTGACTAATTCTACCATCAAGTAACACTATCTTGTATAAAGTAGAAAAAAATATAAAATAATATAGCTGAAGAATGTCATACAGTTATCCCTTACTCATTTCCCTTACACACCAAATAATTTATTTTTTTCTCATGTTAATCCATACAGATTCCAATCATTTAGTAACATTTATTGGACATAAAGCCTCTATAGTGATTTTCGTTATAAACAAAGCTTACTTTCCAGGAGTCAAATGTTTTTGGTTTTCTGTTTTTTGGGGGGAGTTTGTTTTGTTTTGTTTTGTTTTTTTATATATATATTTCTTTATTTTATTATATTATGTTAATCACCATACATTGCATCATTAGTTTTTGATGTAGTGTTCCATGATTCATTGTGTATAACACCCAGTGCTCCATTCATTACATGCCCTCTTTAATACCCATCACCAGGCTAACCCATCCCCCCACCCCCTCCCCTCTAGAACCCTCATTTTGTTTCTTAGAGCCCAGAGTCTTTCATGGTTCCCCCTCCGATTTTTCCCCCTTCATTTTTCCCTTCCTACTATCTTTTTCTTTTTTTTTAACATATAATGTGTTATTTGTTTCAGAGGTACATGTCTGTGATTCAACAGTCTTACACAATTCACAATGCTCACCATAGCACATATCCTCCCCAATGTCTATCACACAGCCACCCCATCCCTCCCACTCCCCACCACCCCAGCAACCCTCAGTTTGTTTCCTGAGATTAAGAATTCCTCATATCTTGGGCGCGTGGGTGGCTCAGTTGGTTGAGTGACTGCCTTCGGCTCAGGTCATGATCCTGGAGTCCCGGGATCCAGTCCCACATCGGGCTCCCTACTCAGCAGGGAGTCTGCTTCTCCCTCTGACCCTGCCCCCTCTCATATGCTCTCTCTCTCTCTCATTCTCTCTCTCAAATAAATACATAAAATCTTAAAAAAAAAAAAAAGAATTCCTCATATTAGTGAGGTCATATGATACATGTCTTTCTCTGATTTACTTATTTAGCTCAGCATAATGCCCTCCAGTTGTATCCACATTGCTACAAATGGCAAGATTTCATTCCTTTTGATGCCTGCATAATATTCCATTGTGTGTGTGTGTATATATCTATATATATTTATATATACACCACATCTTCTTTACCCATTCATCTGTTGAAGGACATCTTGGCTCTTTCCAAAGTTTGGTTATTGTGGACATTGCTGCTATAAACATCAGGGTGAACATACTCCTTTGGATCCCTACATTTGTATCTCTGGGGTAAATACCCAGTAATGCAATTGCTGGGTCGTAGGGTAGCTCTATTTTCAACATTTTGAGGAACCTCCATTCTGTTTTCCAGAGTGCTGTACCAGCTTGCATTCCCACCAAGAGTTTAGGAGGGTTACCCTTTCTCAGCATCCCCGTCAACATCTGTCATTCCTGACTTGTTAGTTTTAGCCGTTCTGACTGGTGTGAGGTGGTATCTCATTGAGGTTTTGATTTGGATTTCCCTGATGCCGAGCGATGTTGAGCACTTTTTCATGTGTCTGTTGTCCATTTGGATGTCTTCTTTGGAAAAATGTCTGTTCATGCCTTCTGCCCATTTCTTGATTGGATCACTTGTTCTTTGGGTTTGAGTTTGATAATTTCTTTATAGATTTTGGATCCTAGCCATTTATCTGATATGTCATTTGCAAGTATCTTCTCCCATTCTTTCAGTTGTCTTTTGGTTTTGTTGACTGTTTCCTTTGCTGTGCAAAAGCTTTTGATCTTGATGAAGTCCCAATAGTTCATCTTTGCCCTTGCTTCCCTTACCTTTGGCGATGTTTCTAGGAAGAAGTTGCTGCAGCTGAGATCGAAGAGGTTGCTGCTTATGTTCTCCTTTAGGATTTTGATGGACTCCTGTCTCACATTTAAGTCTTTCAACCATTTTGAGTCTATTTTTGTTTGTGGTGTAAGGAAATGGTCCAGTTTCATTCTTCTGCATGCGACTGTCCAATTTTCCCAACACCATTTGTTGAAAAGACTGTCTTTTTTCCACTGGATGTTCTTTCCTGCTTTGTCGAATATTAGTTGACCATAGAGTTGACGGTCCATTTCTGGGCTCTCTATTCTGTTCCATTGATCTATGTGTCTGTTTTTGGCCAGTACCATACTGTCTTGATGATGACCGCTTTGTAATAGAGCTTGAAGTCCGGAATTGTGATGCTGCCACCTTTTCTTTTCTTTTTCAACATTACTCTGGCTATTTGGGGTCTTTTCTGATTCGATACAAATTTTAGGATTATTTGTTCCATTTCTTTGAAAAAAGTGGATGATATTTTGATAAGGATGGCATTAAATGTGTAGATTGCTCTAAGTAGCATTGACATCTTCACAATATTTGTTCTCCCAATCCATGAGCATGGAATGTTTTTCCATTTCTTTGTGTCTTCCTCAAACTCTTTCATGAGTATTTTAGAGTTTTCTGAGTACAGATTCTTTGTCTCTTTGATTAGATTTATTCCTAGGTATCTTATGGTTTTGGGTGCAATTGTAAATGGGAGCGACTCCTTAATTGCTCTTTCTTCTGTCTTGTTGTTGGTGTATAGGAATGCCACTGATTTCTGTGCATTGATTTTCTATCCTGCCACTTTACTGAATTCCTGTATGAGTTCTACCAGTTTTGGGGTGGAGTCTTTTGGGTTTTCCACATAAAGTATCATATCATCTGCAAAGCGTGAGAGTTTGACTTCTTCTTTGCCAATTCGGATGCTTTTTATTTCTTTTTGTTGTCTGATTGCTGTGACTAGGACTTCTAATACTGTGTTGAATAGCAGTGGTGATAGTGGACATCCCTGCCACGTTCCTGACCTTATGGGGAAAGCTCTCAGTTTTTCCCCATTGAGAATGATAGTCGCTGTAGGTTTTTCATAGATGGTTTTTATGATATTGAGGTATGTACCCTCTATCCCTATACTCTGAAGAGTTTTGATCAAGAAAGGATGCTGTACTTTGTCAAAAGCTTTTTCTGCATCTATTGAGAGGATCCTATGGTTCTTGTTCTTTCTTTTATTAATGTATTGTATCACATTGATTGATTTGCGGATGTTGAATCAACCTGCAGTCCAGGGATAAATCCCACTTGGTCATGGTGAATAATCCTTTTAATATACTGTTGGATCCTATTGGCTAGTATTTTGGTGAGAATTTTTGCATCCTTGTTCATCAGGGATTTTGGTCTGTAATTCTCCTTTTTGAAGGGGTCTTTGTCTGGTTTGGGGATCAAGATAATGGTGGCCTCATAAAACGAGTTTGGAAGTTTTCCTTCCATTTCTATTTTTTGGAACAGTTTCAGAAGAATAGGTAATTTTTATTTAAATGTTTGGTAGAATTCCCCTGGGAAGCCATCTGGCCCTGGGCTTTTGTTTTTTGAGAGATTTTTGATGACTGCTTCAATTTCCTTAGTGGTTATAGGTCTGTTCAGGTTTTCTAATTCTTCCTGGTTCAGTTTTGGTAGTTGATACATCTCTAGGAATGCATCCATTTCTTCCAGGTTATCTAATTTGCTGGCATGTAGTTGCTCATAATATGTTCTTATAATTTTTTGTATTTCTTTGGTGTTGGTTGTGATCTCTCCTCTTTCATTCATGATTTTGATGATTTGGGTCATTTTTCTTTTTGATAAGTCTGGCCAGGGGTTTATCAATCTTGTTAATGCTTTCAAAGAACCAGCTTCTAGTTTCATTGATCTGTTCTACTGTTCTTTTGGTTTCTGCTATTTCATTGATTTCTGCTCTGATCTTTATTATTTCTCTTCTCCTGCTGGGTTTAGGCTTTATTTGCTGTTCTTTCTCCAGCTCCTTTAGATGTAGGGTTAGGTTATGTATTTGAGACCTTTCTTGTTTCTTGAGAAAGGCTTGTATTGCTATATACTTTCCTCTTAGGACTGCCTTTGCTGTATCCCAAAGATTTTGAACAGTTGTGTTTTCATTTTCATTGGTTTCCATGATTTTTTTTTTAATTCTTCTTTAATTTCCTGGTTGACCCATTCATTCTTCAGTGGATGCTCTTTAGCCTCCATGTATTTGAGTTCTTTCCAACTTTCCTCTTTTGATTGAGTTCTAGTGTCAAAGCATTGTGGTCTGAAAATAGGCAGGGAATGATCCAATCTTTTGGTACCAGTTGAGACCTGATTTGAGACCTAAGATATGATCTATTCTGGAGAATGTTCCATGGGCACTAGAGAAGAATGTGTATTCTGTTGCTTTGGGATGGAATGTTCTGAATATATCTATGAAGTCCATTTGGTCCAGTGTGTCATTTAAAGTCTTTATTTCCTTGTTGATCTTTTGCTTAGATGATCTGTCCATTTCAGTGAGGGGGGTGTTAAAGTTCCCCACTACTATTGTATTGTTGTCGATGTGTTTCTTTGCTTTTGTTATTAACTACCTTATATAATTGGCTGCTCCCATGTCGGGGGCATAGATATTTACAACTGTTAGATCTTCTTGGATAGACCCTTTAAGTAGGATATAGTGTCCTTCCTCATCTCTTAGTATAGTCTTTGGTTTAAAATCTAATTTGTCTGATATAAGGATTGCCACCCCAGCTTTCTTTTGGTGTCTATTAGCATGGTAAATGGTTTTCCACCCC
Organism: Mirounga angustirostris; assembly: GCF_029215605.1. NCBI lineage: Eukaryota > Metazoa > Chordata > Mammalia > Carnivora > Phocidae > Mirounga > Mirounga angustirostris. The sequence goes on along the minus strand of NW_026991710.1, from coordinate 140,772,493 downwards.
CTCACTTTCAATCTGGGGGTGTTTTTGAGTCTAAAATGAGTCTCTTGCAGGCAGCATATCATTGGGTCTTGTTTTTTTATCCAATCTGATACCTTGTGTATTTTGATTGGGGCATTTACCCCTTTTACTTCAGGGTAACTATTGAAAGATATGAATTTAGTGCCATTGTACTGCCTGTAAGGTGACTGTTACTGTATATTGTCTGTGTTCCTTTCTGGTCTATGTTACTTTTAGGCTCTCTCTTTGCTTAGAGGACCCCCTTCAATATTTCTTGTAGGGCTGGTTTCATGTTTGCAAATCCTTTAGTTTTTGTTTGTCCTGGAAGCTTTTTATCTCTCCTATTTTCAATGACAGCCTAGCTGGATATAGTATTCGTGGCTGCATATTTTTCTCATTTAGTGCTCTGAATATATCATGCCAGTCCTTTCTGATGTGCCAGGTGTCTGTGGATAGGTTTGTTGCCAATCTAACGTTTCTACCATTGTAGGTTAGAGATCTCTTGTCCCAAGCTGCTTTCAGGATTTTCTCTTTGTCTCTGAGACTCATAAGTTTTACTATTAGATGTTGGGGTGTTGACCTATTTTTATGGATTTTGAGGGGGATTCTCTGTGCCTCCTGGATTTTGATGCCTGTTTCCTTCCCCAAATTAGGGAAGTTCTCTGCTTTAATTTTCTCCAATATACCTTCTGTTCCCCTCTCTCTTTCTTCTTCTTCTGGGATCCCAATTATTCTAATGTTGTTTCATCTTAAGATATCACTTATCTCTTGAATTCTGCCCTCGTGATCCAGTAGTTGTTTATCTTTTTCTCAGCTTCTTTATTTTCCATCATTTAGTCTTTTATATCACTAATTCTCTCTTCTGCGTCATTTATCCTAGCAGTTAGAGCCTCCATTTTTGATTGTACCTTATTAATAGCCTTTTTGATTTCTACTTGGTTAGATTTTAGTTCTTTTATTTCTCCTGAAAGGGTTTCTCTAATATCTTCCATGCTTTTTTCAAGCCCAGCTAGTATCTTTAAAATCATCATTCTGAACTCTAGTTCTGACATCTTACTAATGTCCATATTGATTAGGTCCCTGGCAGTTGGTACTGCCTCTTGTTCTTTTTTTTGAGGTGATTTTTTCCATCTTGTCATTTTGTCCAGAGGAGAATAGATGAATGAGAGAACAAAATGTTAACAGGGTAACAATGACCCCAGAAAAATATACACTAAACAAATCAGAAGAGACCTGAAACCAGGGGAAAAGAAAGGGAAAGAAAGAAAAAAGTGAAAAAAGGATATGATCAAATATAATCAGGCTGGTGCATAGATCAGTGCCACACACTAGACTTTGGGCATATTTTGGTCTGTTATAAGAAAGTGCTTCCCAAAATTTTAAAGAAAGAAAAACTTATATATGTACAAAAATAAGGGTAAATATGATGAAGGGATGGAATATGACTGTAAAGATGAAAATTATAAAAGTATTTATAAAAGGAATTGATAAGAAGTTGGTTGAAAAAAGAAAGAAGAGGAATTTTTTAAAAAAGGGGGAGAGAATGTGATTAGGCAGGGGACTAGAACAAAGCCATACACTAGAGATTTAGGGTATATTTTGGTCTGTTAGAAGAAACTGTATCCCAAAATTTTAAAGAGAGAACAACTTATGTATATATATATATACACATATATATGTATATATATATATACTTATTTATATATATAGTTATATATATATATATGTGTATATATATGTGTATATATATATGTGTATATGTATATATATATATATATGTGTATATATATATGTTAACTACTATGAAGGGATAGAGTATGACTCTAAAAATGAAAAATAAAGATTTTTTATTTTTTTATTTGTTTTTTTTTTAAGATTTTTATTTATTTTGACAGACAGTAAGAGAGTACAGGCAGGGGGAGCGGCAGGCAGAGGGAGAGGGAGAGGCAGGCTCCCTGCTCATCAAAGAGCAGTATGTGGGGCTCAATCCCAGGACCCTGGGATCATGACCCAAGCCAAAGGCAGACACCCAACCATCTGAGCCATCCAGGTACCCCAAAAAAGATTTTTTTAAAAAGGGATTGATAAGATGTTGGTTGAAAAAGGGAAAAAGAAAAATTAAAAAAAAAAAAAGAAAGAAAGAAAAAGAAAAAAAGAAAATTAAAAAAATTAACTTTGAAAGACTACAGAATCAGGGCGCCTGGGTGGCTCAGTCATTAAGCATCTGCCTTTGGCTCAGGTCATGATCCTTGGGCCTGGGATTGAGCCCTGAGCCAGGCTCCCTGCTCAGCAGGGAGTCTGCTTTTCCCTCTCTCACTTCCCCTGCTTGTGTTCCCTCTCTCGCTGTCTCTCTCTGTCAAATAAATAAATAAAATAAAATCTTTAAAAAAAAAAAGAAAGAAAGACTACAGAATCATAGGGATAAAGCCATGAATTCTATGTGCAGTATTCCCCTACTGCTGGAGTTCTGCCATTCTCATTGATCGGTAAACTTGGTCTTGGCTGGCTGTTCTTGCTGATCTTCTGGGGGAGGGGCTTATTGCTGTGGTTCCCAAATGTCTTTGCTGGAGGCAGAATTGCCCCACTCTTGCCAGGGGCCTGGCTAAGTAATCTGCTCAGGTTTGCTCTCGGGAGCTTTTGTTCCCTGCAAGCTTTCTGTACAGCTTTGGAGGCTGAGAGTGAAAATGGCGGCCTCCCAATCTCCACCCTGGAGGAGCCAAGAACTTGGGGCCCCACTCCTCAGTGAGGCCCCAGAGAAAAGCATTCATTCACTCTCGTCTCCCCAGTCTCCGGCCACACTCCATGCTCACCCGGCCTGTGACCGAGAATTTTTATCTCTGGCACCCAAATCAGTTTGGAGTCTCCAAACCCAGCAGATCCCTGTGGTGCAATATCGTGCTGCTCTTCCCTGGGGAGGAAGGGGAGTCTTACTGGATCTGCTGCTTGTTGGGGCCCTGCTGAAGGAGCAGTGACCCGACTGTGTCACGGATCATAGTTTATGGCAACCCTGGGCTGAGAGCCCACTCCTTGGCTCCGTCTCTGCAGCCGGCTTCCCGGCTCTGATACCTGGGAGCTCTGCTGCACTCAGGCACCCCCAGTCTTTCTGTGACCCCAAGGGTCCTGAGACCACGCTGCCCCAGTGAGGATTCCACCCCCTGCTTAGCCACTGGAGCAATGTCCCTCAGCAGAGCAGACTTCTAAAATTTCTGATTTTGCGCTCCGCTGCTCTATCACTTGCCCGTAGCAGCTGACAGAGGCCCCCTCCCCCACCATCTGCCTTCCCAAATTTCGCCTCGGATTCATTTCTCCACACGTCCTACCTTCCAGAAAGTGGTCACTTTTCTGTTCAGAGAGTTGCTGCTATTTTTTTTCTTTTTCTTTTCTTTTCTTTTCTTTTTTTTTTTTTTTTTTTTGCTGCTATTCTTTTCTTTGATCTCCTGTTGAGTTCATAGATGTTCAGAATGGTTTCATCCCTATCTAGCTGAATTCCTGGGACCAGACAAAATTTAGGTCTCCTACTCTTCCACCATCTTGCTCCTCCCCTGTTTTATTTTGTTTTGTTTTGTTTTGTTTTGTTTTGTTTTGTTTTGTTTTGTTGAAGGAATGGGATCCTCCAGGTTGTCAGTGAAGACCCCTCTCTAACAGTCAGGATTCTCCTGTCTGAGGGCCAGTGCAAGCAGCCTCTAGTCTTCACTTGGCATGTCTCTTTACTTAGATCTAGTTGAGAGTGAGGTCTACAGTGAAATGTGACTATTCTGGAGATATAGGTCACATCATTGTGTGTGTTTTATGAACTATCCCACTCCTCATATTCTCCCTCAGCCTCAATAAACATTAATGGTGTTCCTCTGAGAATTCTTTACCTTTCCACCCTTCTTGGGATATTCTTCCCCTAATAGAGTCATTTATTATTTCTGGCTTCTACAAGGCATCCAATTTTATTTGAACATTAATAACGAATTATTTTTTACTTTTCTTTTATCCTTTGAGTCATTTCACTGGAGTTTGGAAGAGGACAAGATATAAGCACATATGGCCATAACATCTTGAGCTAGAAATATGTTCCATTTAATAGCTGCTTTTATTTGTTTTGGTTTTACAAATAAATAATTTAGTTTTGTTTATTCCCAGGAAGTGAGACTAGTCATAACTACTAAATACCTTGCATCTGTTAGCAATAAAACGAAAATGTATAGTCACATGTATGCTATGACTATTAGAAGCTAATGTATGAATCACTTGAAAAATCCTACAAATATATAAATATTTTACCAGGGATGAGTTTTTAAATTACAAAGTACTATATGATAATCATAACAAATCTGAACAACCCAATATGTAATAAAAATCCCAAAGGTCTTCCCCTCTCTTGCCTATTCATATTAAACCACATCTGTTCAAAAGTTTAGTTATTTGAGTCTTTTTCTATTTCTCACATCTGTCCATTTGTCACAGATTTGAAAATTTTTAGATTACATTCTCTTCTGTGTATAGCTGGGTGTGATGTAGAAGACTGTAAAAACTTACTATTGTTTTATAGCTTGCTTGTTCACTCTAAAACACCAAGAGTATTTTACTGTGGTAGTAAATGTAAGTGTACTTTGTTTAGACTGCCACATATCATTTTCTGGATAAACGATGGTGCCTATTTATAGATGTTTAGCTCATTTTAATAGTTTGTTTAAAAAATTTCTTCAAGGAGCATCTTTCTTCACCTCTGTCAAAATATCTTTGTTGGATAGATTCATAGAAGGGAAATTGTTGGTTAATTGGTATGCAAATTTTATGTTTTGATATGAATTGCTAAATTTCTCCCCAAAAAAGAATGGACCAATTTACACTCCCATCAGCAGTTGGGGCCCATTTCTCCACACATGTAGCACCATTGGATGTCACCAACTTATTTTTGTATCAGTCAAAATAGTGTTATGGTGCAAGAAAAATTAAATAAGTACATAACTACTAAATCACAGTGGTTTAACACAAATAGAATTTTGTCTATCATGAAAATTTTCTCTTCTAACCTTGTCACTAAGCCATTTGGAACAAATGTTCTGGAAGGTTGTCATAGAAGGAGAAGAGAAACTATTTTTAAATGTCTAGATCCAATAGTAACATTATACTTCCTCTTGCCATCCATTGACACTCATCACTTGCCCCATCTAATTGCCAAGGGGTTGAGAAATATAATTTTTTTATGTGATAAGAAGGAGAAAGCTACGGTTACAGGTGAGTAGCGGAAGTTACAACCTTGTTGTTACTAATAATGAGGTGTGAAAAGTGTTATCTCATTATGGTTTCAGTTTTCTTTTTTTTTTTTTTTAAGATTTTTATTTATTTGTTTAACACAGAGAGAGAGAGCACAAGTAGGCAGAGCAGCAGAGAGAGGGAGAGGGAGAAGCAGGCTCTCCACCAAGCAGGGAGCCCGATGCGGGGCTCGATCCCAGGATCCTGGGACCACGACCTGAGCCGAAGGCAGCCGCTTAACGACTGAGCCACCCAGGCGCCCCTGGTTTCAGTTTTCTTCCTCTTTTGTGATCTTTCTCCTGTGTTGTTCCTTACTTAATTCATGACTTTTAAATTTTTATTACTGTTTTATAGGAGCTTCTAAGGTACTGTGCACAATATCCTTTCCTCCTATTTATTACAAATATTTTCCCTTAGACTTTCTGCTCTTAATTATAATGATGACATGTTCAGTAAATGACACTCCCTTTGAGAAATCATCAGTTAAATCCATGACACACCACATCATTTGGGTCTTTTATTTACATTAACCAAATCTCTTGCAAGCTACAAGGCTAAAAAGACATACATAATTTAAAATGTCATATTTCATGTGTAAAAGTGAAGAAAGTGATGCTACATTACTCAGCATAGCTTCTGAATTATTTCCTAATCTTCCCATCAGTATCTTTTTTTTTTTTTTTTAACCAAGGGTCAGAATTTGTGAGATGCTGTCTGTGTTTGAGGACTGTCATCCTAACATATAAATAACACAAGAAGAGGTCTAATCCAGAAAAATGCAGGCCTGAAAATCTAATGACAAAAATAATGCCATGTATACAGTAGTTCCGAATAAGCAGGAGAGGGCTGGCAGCAGTTACACTTCAAAAGCATACATAAGTAATGCAAATATGTATTTGAGGGAACCTGTCCGATTTTGGAAAATTAGCACAAATTGTAAATAAATGATGATTTTTAAATCAATAAGTCAGCTCCAAGTCCAGGAGCTAATCTAGGCACTAATGGCAGCATCAGGCAGACCTTATCAACTCACTTCATGGCAAGAGCTACTGGTTTGCCACCCTGGTTCTATGCTCTTTGTTGAGGGTGATTGGAAAGAGTTTCTAAAGGCCTAATTTTGATTGGCTCAAGTGACCTTCAAACACAAAATGTACAAAACTGCCAGTTTTCTCTATATGCTTTTTAAAAGCCTTTATCCTTCAGAAAAATCTTTCTATAAAGCAAGAAATAATGGTGCCTTTTCAAATGAGCACTTCTGGTCTTTTGAAAGCAAGAATGGCTAGTAGAGGAGAAGGTTCTGAAGGGGAAACTTCTTATCACAGCTCCCACAGCACATGCCAACATAGCAACTTTTCCTCCTGGAAATGGGCCAGGAATAGTGTGCAGGTATGCTCACTCCCTTGGGCAATCTGAAACAGACATCCTATCAGAGACCACAAAGGATGACAAATACAATAGGACAGTGAATTCACTTTACACTCCACTGTAACCATGGCTGTGTTATCATCATTTCTGCTGTGAAACATATTTCTCCAGACTAAATCACATTAGCTACAAACTCTGCCAGGCTGGAACTTGGAATATAGAATCATGACTGGGAGCTATGTTTTTTTAAGTCAAGTGTCAAAAGAATTGGGGTTAGACAGTTGTAAACAAAAGAGAAATCTGGGAGCCTTAGGATTAACATAGTAATTTAATTCTGTAAGCATTTTCTATTTTTAAACCATTTTGGAGGCATTAACCTAGGACATAGAATTTACAATCTCTACCTTATTTAACTCGTTGTCCATCACATTGCCTGGTGCCAAAAGTGTCTCAATGAAGGGATTAAAAACTTACATATAAAAGACTGAATCAAAAAATGACCAGGATGAAGGCATACCAAAATGTAATTTAAAATATAAGTTTCCTACAAATTCAAGTTCTCTTTTCTTCTAGTAACATTACAAACTCAAGTTTTGAAAACCATTTTTTTTTCCTTGTATGCATCAAGTTCTCCTAAGAATAAGCTGGGTGGTCTGCTCTATGGTACTGAAAGAGAATAGGAAAGCCTTTGGGACTCATTCTCTACCATTTCCTGCCTGACCCCACCATCATACCTCTATAGTAAATAATAAGCATATGGCATTATATGTTTACATTATACCCCACCAGGGTCACAGATTCTGTTTACTTTAGGGGTCATCAGGGTAACATAAATAAGCAAAAAAGGGCTAGATGAAATACAATGGGGAGAGCCCTTACATAAAATGAATTATACCAAAGTAGACCTACGCTGACTAAACACATTCATTTTTTTTTAATTAGGAGTCTCTGTTAAAAATAACAAAATATATGTAAATATTTCCAAATTACATCTGTTAAAATGTGCATTTCTCAAAGATAAGACTAAGCAATACTGTGCCTTCGTATCCCTAGAAGGGGAGCAGAATCTACTACTGAGTTTTGTGATGACTATTTGTTTAGTTGACTTGAGGGATTTCTCTTGGAAGAGTTGTGATTAGAGAGGACTCTCAAGTTCCCATCTCATCCCCTCCCAACCAGATGGGGACAATGGGAAGGTTTGGAGAGACAATCGGACAAGCAGAGCATGTGGCATGACCATGTCATGGGATAAAGAAATGCAGAACATGAGGAACACTTGACATCTTCCTCTGGAGCCTCAAACATCTCTGGGGTGCCCTTCTGTGGTATTTCATCCTTGCTCAGTGCCCTACGATTGCTCTGTTGGGAAATTTAAAGTCCATTTGCACTTTAAATGAATAACCTGTTAACCCAAAATAAATGGGCTAATGATAGAAGTTCAGTAAATAATCTAGGGTTATATGAAACTGGAAAATACTACCAGAATTATTAAAACCACCCTATGGAAATGAACTCCTACAAGAACTACAGCGAAAGGGAGACATGTTCCTGGAATTCAGTTGTGCTACGATCAGAAAGGGATTCAGAAGCCAGTCAATCCTTACTCTTTTATAGATAGAATAACTGAGACCCAAAAGAGTCATGTCCTTTTCACAAAACACATAGTATCTCAGGAGCAGAGCCAGAGCTAGAATTCAAACACTTTGATTCCTAATCTAATCCTGGTTCCTTCTACTGAATTACATGGTCTCTTTGTCAAAACAAATCTATCACATTTGATCTTCCATTTCAATAATGGCAGGTGGGCAGGATAGTAAAATATAGCCTGCAATTAAATAAAGGTCACACAAGGTCTCTCAGGGAGGTGGCGGGGGTGGGGGGGAGTAAAAGAAAGTTCCCTATGCTCTTGTAGAGAATCAAACAAACCTCAAATGGGTCAGGGTATAGCAAATCTATAAGTGCCATTCTCTTAAAAATAGTAAATTTAATAGTTCAAATAGAAAAATAAAACTGTAGTTGACATAAATTATATACTTTTTCAAAATTTCAAATCAGGCTATGATTTATTTAAGTCAGCATTTTCAAACATTCACTGGGTTCTGTCCTGTAGAAGTATTAAGAGCAGATTAAAAAAAAATAAAGTAAAAATCAAGAGGTACAAAAATAGCTTTTGTACAGAGGCACTGCATTTCTCTATATTTCCACTAAATGTAGCTTATTGCAAAGAACTTTCATTTGAAATAAATGCTGGAAATTTCTTTTCCTCATTTTAAAAATTTTTGTATAATTTTGCTTACACTCTGTGCTTTCTTTCCTGTCTTTAACAGTGATACAGATCTTTGATGTTGATATATAGATATACGTATCTATTATTATTTAATTAATTCCTTATTTTAAGCATTTCTTACTAATTAGATGATGTCCTGCCCAGACCCAAAGTGGCCCACAAGACACTCACATTCTATCCCTAACTCCATGAGTTTCTTATCATTTAAAGGTTGAGAATGGGTTGAGATGATTTCAGCCTCAAGACAACCTCTAAGCATTCCCTTTACCAGATAAAATTCTGTGGTTCAGATGAGTGCCACTGACGTCCTGATAATTCAGAGGGAATCAGGTACTAGTTGATTCTCCTCTATAACAAGGTAGAATGTCCAATTTGTGTTTCAGAATCAATACACATCTCTACAGGAGAATCCTCTGGTTTGCCCTGCCTGGGCACACCTCACCATCTTTTGGGTCCTAACTCATATGTTCCTGTTGTGCCTCCATTTCAAGGTATACCCAAATGGCTGGCACTGCCTTGGGATCCAGCAAGTGCCAGCAAGTGTCCACTGCCTTCACCTTCACTGAACCAGTAGCTCCTGAACAGTGCTTTCCTATCCCTCAGGACTAACGGACTCCTGTTCAATTGCTGTTCTTATGCAACCTGGTTCCACTTCAGCCTTCAAAATTCTCATTTGTATATTTGCTCCACTACCAAGATCTGTACTTGCACCTGTGATGGCTCCAACACCATGGCTTTCCTACTAATAGAAGTTTGGTGGGGCGCCTGGGTGGCTCAGTCGTTAAGCGTCTGCCTTCAGCTCAGGTCATGATCCCAGGATCCTGGGATCGAGCCCCACATCGGGCTCCCTGCTCCACGGGAAGCCTGCTTCTCCCTTTCCCACTCCCCCTGCTTGTGTTCCTTCTCTCGCTGTGTCTCTCTCTGTCAAAGAAAGAAAGAAAGAAAGAAGAAAGAAAGAAAGAAGGAAGGAAGGAAGGAAGGAAGGAAGGAAGGAAGGAAGGAAGGAAGGAAGGAAGGAAGGAAGGAAGGAAGGAAGGAAAGAAGTTTGGGGAGCATGGGGATTGTACCCGCTCCCTTTCTTCTCAGTCATCCACTGCCTTCAAGGCCAGGTATGGGTCCGAAGTCATAGTCCCATCCATTTTCAGAAATACACTTGTTCTTTCACTTTAACCAAATTAGTTAATCTGTTATCTCATTAAACAAATATTTTGTGTCAGTCATTGCTTATATTGGAAACAAGACTGTAAACATGACAGACACTGTCCCATTCTTCAAAGAGTTCATGGTCTCAGAAGGAACTCTTCATATCTTCCCAAAGCTAATTATCTTAACAACCCCCTGCCCTTCACCCAACATCTTTTTATCATCAAGTCCTTCTCATTCTATTACTTTCTAGATTATTTCCTCTAAACTGGGAAGCCATTTGTTTTCTTGATCTCTAATTTCCTTCCTGAAATGATGTCTCCATCTTAGAGAAACTACCCAATTTATTCCTCATAAAGAACAATCCTTTAGAAAAAAAGCGACTTACCTCACTGGCCAAATAAAATTAGAACAGGCTAAACCCGAAAGAAAAAAAAACTCAGTGGAAAGATACAGAAAGACACAGGTAACGACACAGAGATGTGAGAGAGAATGACAGTTTTCTTATATCCAGTACCAGACCTTAGGAGCCTCCAAGTACTATAGACTCAATCTACTTTCTTATAAGAATTCTAGTTAATTTAGTATTTGGTAACCAAGAGTGGGTTTCTGTTTCCTGCCACCAAACTATGCTAAACAAAATACTTTCCTTTCCATGTACAAAATCACCACCATCATTGAGGCCACCATCATCTTTTACTGGGCCTACTGTGATAGTGCTTCTAGTAGTTTCTGGTCTAATACACTGCCAACGTGGGCTGCAGTTCTACCTGGCTAAAATAGATACTATTCATGGCACACTTTCTTACAACTTTTAAAATACCCTCATTGTCTACAAAATGATGTCTATATGCCTTAGCATAGCATTCCAGGCTCTGTGTAATCTGCACCCCACACAAAACATTCCCCAGTAGTGTACTTGCCATTGTCCTAAAACCACATTAATTGATGTGTGCACTTACCTCATGTTGTACCTTCTTCCATGATGCTTTTCTCTCCGTAGGCAATTATCTAAGTCTATTCATCCTTCACAGTTCAGCTTGGCTGATACTTCCTTGATGAATACTTCCACAATGAATATTTTCATTACTTTCCCCACATCCCAAAAGACTAAAAATTGATATTTCATCTTTATAATAACCCAATAAAGTCTAACCAACCCTGAAAACCCCAATGAAATTATTATATTCATAATCATACAGTGTCCAATTACAAAGTTAGTATGCAGGCAGGATCAGATTCCACTATCCTTGCTCTTCCCAATGCAATAATTTTCCCAGTGTTACCTGTCACCATGAAAGTTTTATTTTCTAGGTCAATAATTGCTATATCATTCCTTGAATAATATATATATCAAAAAAAATTAAGAAGGGGTGCCTGGGTGGCTTAGTCATTAAGTATCTGCCTCCGGCTCAGGTCATGATCCCAGGGTCCTGGGATTGAGCCCTGCATCAGGCTCCCTGCTCAGTGGGAAGTCTCTTTCTCCCCCTCCCACTCCCCCTGCTTGTGTTCCCTCTCTTGCTATATCTCTCTCTGTCAAATAAATAAATAAAATCTTATAACACCCAGTCCTCCTTTAAAGAGGGCACATACTGAATGAAGCACTGGGTGTTATATGCAAACAATGAATCATGGAACACTACAACAAAAACTAATGATTAACATAACATAATAAAAAAATAAAGATTAAGAAGCAATCAATAACTTGGGCACCTAGGTGGTGCAATTAAGCGTCCAACTGTTGGTTTCAGCTCAGGTCCTGATCTCAGGGTCTTGGGATCGAGCCCAGTGTTGGGCTCTGTGCTCAGCAGAGTCTGCTTAAGATTCTCTCTGCCTCTTCCTCTGCTCCCCCCAAAAAATAAAACTTTAAAAAATGAAAAATAAAGAAGCAATCAACAACTTAAGAGCAATTTAAATTTTTATTTCCCCAGGATCCAGAATAATTTCACATATTTTAGATTTTAATAACTCTTTTTTAAGGTACTGACACACAAATCTAAGTTCCAAAGCTTGCATTCAGTAGGAAAAATAGCTACAAGTCTGTTTTGTTATTTTTTATTTTAAAGGAAAAGCTTTTGGAAAAGTGGAAAGCTATGTTAGGACTTAAAGATCGTTGACTGTTACAATAGACTCAGCAGGGAATGTTTAAGAAGCTGGGGTTTTTTTAATCATTTCTTTTTCAAGATTCATTTTTAACCTAAAAACATTAATTTTAGATTAACATCCATAGGAAACAAGGTTTTTTGTGACATAATCCAATTGCTTTTTGATGTTAAATATAAATATGTTCTTAGAAAAATCTCTAATTTGTGGCTCAACATTTTTTTAAAACATAAAAAATATCAAATTTCAATCCAAAAACAATTACATTAAATTCTCTAAAGATTTAAATCAACTCTATCTCAAATTTACATCATATGGGGACAGCTTTTTCAGGTACTGGGAAACCTGAAATTAATATTGATTCAGGAAAACTTAGGTATTAATGACGACTTTCCTTGAAATTTGAAATCAATTCTATGGTGCTAAGCCAGGAGGGTTGTCGAAGAAATTTTTATTTGAAACTTTTTTAAATTATAAAATGATGTATAAAGAAAGTATCCTCTGCTAAAGTATTTTATCTCTTTTGATGATGAAAATATGTTTTCCATGCTATTTAATCTTCCAAGTTTTATTTATCCTCATATGAGACTCAGAATTTACTTTGAGCAACTTTTCTTAAAGTATGTTCTGCAGTACAGTAATCAAGTAGATATAAAATCATTACTTAATCTCTCTCTCTCGAAGACTCACAATACATAAATTATAATAAAAGAGAATTACAATGAGGTAAACTAATCTTATTTAACTCATCATTTCCTAATATCTTTGAACATAGGAACTGTTATTTGATATGATACATATTTTTTTAATAAACAATGAGAAATTCTCTCCTGGCACATCCTAGGGAATTTCCCTGTTATGCTGAGGGAATCTAAGTAGTTCTTGTGATTGTGCATAACGAAGCAGAGAAGATCACTCCTGCAGAAGCTATTCACCTTTCCAGGTAAGAGAATGCCCTAAATGGGGAGGACAGAACCGTGAGTGAAGGAAGACACATTTGCCCCTCTCTGAAAGGGTCTTTAATGAATAAGCGGGCTAAAATGAAACAAAACAAAGGCCCCAAGAAAGTTGTGGACACTACCAATCAGGAGATCACCATCAACAGGGTCATCGGGGGCAGACTGAACCAGTTGGAACCAAAATGAGACTGAGGACATGAAGCCCCAGGGCAGATGTAATTTCCCCACTCCACCTACATATCTTCATCCTCAAACACCAAAACTAGATGAGGGAAGTGTGAAGGAGGAGACTTAGAGCCCACTTGAAGGTCCCTCCTTCAAAACACTAGGTGACAAATCAATCCTATGGCTGGTAGATGTGAAGATATGAAATCCAAAAACATATGAGGTTAGATTTTTAAACAAACATTTTATAATAGGTTATCAGAAAGTTTTGAGGTCTTGTCATGTCATCTTTATGAGGTCAGAAAGAGGGATTTAACATAGTGTGGTGAGGAGTACTAACTAGAAAAAAAGATAAGTTTATATTTATGACACACTGAGTTGAGAATCCTCAAAAAATATTTATGTCTTTCTCCTCCACTTCTCCTTGAAGCATTGTCTATCATTTATCTCAATACCAAGCCTATAATAGCTGCTCCAATTTTGAAGGTTAAATCAAGAACTGTGTAGTAGAGAAATTAGTAAAATAACATAAAATCCAAACTCTCTGTACCCAAAACCTTTCATGTTCAAACAATTCTCCTAGGTATGGATATTATCTATATTTCTTCATGTTCAAAAATGTTATATGTATACTATAGAGAAAGAGTATCCTATATATGGTTTTAAAGATGTATCTAAGTGGGTAGACTGAGTAGAGGATCAGTAGGAATAGTCTTTTCATTGTGATTCTTTTTTTTTTAAGTAGGCTCCACGCTAGGTGTGGAGGTTTAATAGATCTATGCTGAGATCAAGGATCACACACTTAATTGACTGAACCACCCAGATGCCCTGTGAATTTTTTTTTTATAGCCAAAGCAATGGATTTGTTAGTTTTTCAGTATGACAATATTCACATAACTCAATAATGTCTTCTATCCATTTATTTAGCTTCTTATGTACATGTGTGACTGGACTAGGATTTTCTTTTTAAGATTTTATTTACTTATTTGAGAGAGAGAGTGAGTGAGCATGAGCAAGGGGGAGAGGCAGAGGAAGACAGAAGCAGACTCCCTGCTGAGCAGGGAGCCTGACACAGGGCTGGATCCCAGGACCCTGAGATCATGACTTGGGCAGAAGGCAGATGCTTAACTGACTGAGCCACCCAGGCTCCCCTGGACTAGGATTTAAAGAGGCATTCATATACATAGATATATCAGTTGTGGTAGATAGTTTAACTTTCAACAAATGTGAAGAAATGGTGAGAAAAGTAAAATTTTATGTAAAGGCCAATAAATGTTACTAGATGTTTGCCATAAGATACATGGCTTGTCTGGTAATGTATTGCTAAATTTTACTCAAATAGTCACTTTTTTGAAGTCAGAGTAGGTTGCACCTCTAGTCTGGTCTGGAGAAGTAGAAGATGATCTTATCATCATGCTATCACATAGATAATAGCACTGATAAAAAGAGAGCCTCCCAAGGAAAGGACTTCTATCAATTCTAGAAATTCTAAAGCTGCAGATAAAGGTCCTCATGGAGGGTCATACACATCACACTCAAGAGTTTGATATATACCCTACAGGAAATGGGGACCAACTAAAAAAATTTAAGATGGAGTTGCATGGTCAGATTTTTGTTTTAAATTGACCCCTCAGTGGCTCTGAAGAGCATGCAATCTAGAAGCATAGTCTCAATGCAGGGAGACTATTAAGGAAACTGTTACAATAATGCAAACAAATGATGGTGAGAGTCTAGACCAGGGCTGTTTTAAGAAGGATGAAAAACTAGGGACTGATTCAAAAAACTGTTTAGGCAGTCAAATAAGCAGTACATGGTGATTTGATTAAACGTGGACCATGAGGAAGAGTAAAAATCAATGAGAACTCCTGGGTTTATAGAGATGGTGGGTGAAAATGGAATGATCTGGGTTAAAGCATAGAAGAAACGTGGACTTCAGGAGGAAGAAGGCAACAAAATATCTTTTAGTGAAAATCTGGACTTTCATGTGATATGAGGCATCAATTCAAAATTGTAGAAGACGTAGTTTCTATAACTTGCCAGTTGTGTGCCTTTAAGTAAAGCACATGTTTCAATGAAGAAATACAGACTAGTTCCATGTTCCTGTGTCGTTTAGAGAAACATGAAACAAAGGAGCCCAACAAACCACTCACCTTGACCCAAAGTAGTTCTGAAATTAAATAATAACAGAAGCACACAAGTTATTTTGTATTGTTCTATTTTTCATTGAGGATTTTGGTGAGTACAGGGAATGTAACTAAGTAAAATCTCAAGCAAATATAATTCCATGTTCTCCTTTTCAATAAATGTCAGGTCTTAAAACTAGTTTTGTGTATAACAGATGTTATAACTTCAGGCTTTTATGGGTTGGAAGAATCCTTCTATTACTAAATGATTGTTAGCATATCAAGAAAGCCAGTGGGTAGCTGTAAATCCAATTTGTATCTCAACACTTTTCCCAATGATGATCTGGTGGCCTCAAGCCCTCAGGAGTTATGAGAGCATGAGAACAAAATGGGAGGAGGTAGCAAAACCAAGAAGACAAGAGGGGAACGATCTGAATATTGCCTCCAGTAACCAATAATTCTAGCACATAATGTAACATTTTCCAATCTCATTTAACTTTAAAGAGCTTGAGAACATCCCATTTCTTCTAATAAGAACAGATGGGCACAGATGAACACAGTCTGAATCATTTTGTTCAATAGCTTCCTTGTTCCCACATGGTTTGCATATTCTTCTTCTAGTTGTTCATGTGTTTTACAAAATGTCCAAAGGAATACACACCAAACATTAAGAGTTGCTTCAGGGAAAGGTCATTCATACTACTGGCTTCTGATTTTTAGGGCGTTATTAATATCATAAAGGCCCCATGGCCCATTCCCTGTGCTCTTCAGAATAAATAAATGTTTCATTGTTATACTGCTGAGGGTATGCTTGGATAATGTTGTGATTTTTTTCTTCATTTATTGTAATTCAAGCCTGCATAGTCATACCAATCAATATTTAAAAAACATCCTTATTTTCCTTATAATAAGTACAATGTACTTCAAAGTTGGTTGTTCAAGTATAGCAGTTCACCAATTCTGAGAAATTAATTTTTGTGACTTTGAATATTTTTCAAAAAAGTCTATCAGCCAACTTTTAAATTATTATGTTAGAACTTCTACCTATTTCGATGAAAGAATAATACAGTGGTTTTTTTTTCAAACTAAAATGAGGTTAACTCCCTTTTCCCTAAACTGTAAGCCCTTGATTTCACTACTGAGAGAGTCCAGGATCCCTGATATCATAATAGCAAATCTCTATTTCCTAGAGGGAGAGTCTGCCCTCAAACATAGCTTCCAGGGGCACCTGGGTGGCTCAGTCGTTAAGCGTCTGCTTTCAGCTCAGGTCATGATCCCAGGGTCATGGGATCGAGCCCCGCATTGGGCTCCCTGCTCTGCAGGAAGCCTACTTCTCCCTCTCCCACTTCCCCTGCTTGTGTTCCCTCTCTCACTGTGTCTCTCTTTGTCAAATAAATAAGTAAAATCTTTAAAAAATTAAAAAAAAAAACATAGCTTCCAAAAATAAGACTTCAGTGAGATATATGCTCATGTAGACAAGGTGATAATCTTGGTGGTTGTAATTATTTGGCTGTCCATTAGTTTGGTTTGGCTTGGTTTGGTTCAGCTACAGGAAAAAAAAAAAAAAACATGAAGCCAAGATAGAAATGTTGGCTGTTTTCTGAATTGCCTAGCCATTCCAGTGTTCCCTAGCCATTCCATCTACCTAACATAGAGCTTGAAATTGCTCGTGCTCCTTCTGTCTCTTACTTCTGCTCCTGAAATAATAAGACTTCTTCAGCCAAAATGGCAGGAATGTTTAGCAAGAAACTTCTCTCTCCATCTGCCAAGCTTTTTGGCTTTTAGTACCTGTATTCTCTAATATCAAACTTGTTTAAAATAGTCAGTGAACCATATAGCATTGTTGTCCAGATATTGTATTCTTATTTTTATTTTTTTTTTAAGATTTTATTTATTTATTTGTCAGAGAGAGAGAGCACAAGCATGGGGAGTGGCAGGCAGAGGGAGAAGCAGGATCCCTGCTGAGCAAGGACCCTGATGCAGGACTCAATCCCAGGACCCTAGGATCATGACCTGAGCCAAAGACAGATGCTTAGCCAACTGAGCCACCTCTTAATTTTAGGTATATGCACACCTAAAAGAATTTAGTCTGCACATGAATTAAGAAATACCAGAAAAATATATGTCGTAAGGTAACCCATGTTGAAATCCTTCCAAAGGGTCCTGTTATATAATTGCTGGAAATGGTGCTTTTTGAGATTGTCTCATCCATGACGGGCCAAAGTGAATCTTGAAAATGTTCAAATAACTCATCCAAAGCACTTTTTAAAAGAGCTGTAGGAAGCCAAGCATATTATGAGGATTTTTAAGCTTAGTTTCTCTGAAGCAAGAAATGGATATGTGTCATGAGCATAGAGGACTTAAATCAAACTA
Organism: Mirounga angustirostris; assembly: GCF_029215605.1. Lineage (NCBI taxonomy): Eukaryota > Metazoa > Chordata > Mammalia > Carnivora > Phocidae > Mirounga > Mirounga angustirostris. The sequence continues at coordinate 140,754,731 of NW_026991710.1, read as the reverse complement.
TAACAAATGGAATCAGTTCTAAAATGGACTGTGTGAGTTTTCTTCTCTTCAGGAATGGAGAAAAGAAGGAATCCAACAATTGCTATGGAACCAAGTAAAGAGACTCACATGATTCTCTGGCATATTTCTTACAGAGCTTATTTCATATGGAAGAAATCACCATGTTCCTTCTTGAGTCTTAGCAAACTATTACTAATAGGAAAAACAAAAAACAAAAAACTAGCAACTCCTAACCCAACTAGCTGTACCAGAAATGAAATAAAGTTGATATGTTGCAAAACTATATCTCTGCTACACTATAATTTTTATGAAGTTCTTCTGTTGATAAGTGGTAGTTTTTCTGGTCATTTGGCCATCAAGCATAAATTTGCATCTAAGAAAGTTCGATAAACTAAATTTTAGTACTTGAAATTTTGAAACATCTATAAATTGCTTACTATTGAAATCTGCCAGTGTGTATAACCTCATATTAGAGAATGGGTCATGCCCTGGATAAAAGCCAGATCTCTAATCCCTAGGGAAGAAATATATACCAAACTCATTTTACAAGCACATGTAATATAAAGCCAAATTTGATTTGTAATAACTTTTCACATAGATTTATGAACCAGCTAACATATGGGAATAATAACATTTCGAATATCGTACTTTGAAGTATTCAATTGTCCCACACATTAATACAGTAGCAAATGATATATATCGAATGTGCTATGCTTTTTGAAGCAATAACCACAAAATACTCTTCTGAAATTTGAACCCTGAACAATATTAACTTTAACATGTACTTATTTAAAACTATGGGTCAGTCTGTGCCAATTTAACATTCTCAGGCAGAGTTGAGAGAAATAACTACCAGTCTGGCCCTGCCTGCGATCCACAATCTTGAAGAACCCTTCCAGCCCTCATGATTTCCCTGCGTTCCTTAATGTCTTCTTTATTATCTTCCCTTGAATAATAGCCTGGTATGTAACCTCAGCACTTTGGATCATAACATTTCATCCTTCTGGAATACTTCTCTTCTACTTAGAAACCTATTCAATTCCTTTTTATGATTTAAAAATTTGCTCAAACCCCATGACCACCCAAGACTGAAAAAGATTGTTCCTTTCTATTTTTAACTCACTTATTATCCATGTGCCAGATAGAGACAGCAGTATCACACTCTCTCTTGTTTCCCTCTCTTTGGTTGTATACAATCAGTTCATTTTCTCATCTTTTATTTTTAATATTTCCATCCTATTTCATAAGCTCCTAGAACAGAATTTTTGTGTCTTTAATTTCATTTGGTCCTCCATATGATGCTTCGGGGCCTTGCAGGTATTTGAATCACAGCGGGGAGCTGTGATTCTGCAGGTATTTGTACCCCAGTAAATATCTGTCTGTTTCAGTTTGAATGTCAGCATATTTCTATATACCAGTGTTTTTCTACAGAAATTGAAACAAAGCTACTACTTTGACCAAAATATCAACAAATCTGATATTTTTTCTGTTAATACATAATACAACATTGCTTCTGCGAAGCTAGCCAAATAATGTGTCATATTTACACAATAATATTCTATTTGTTTGACTTATTATGTCTTCGGAGCATTTTTTTAAACATCTGGGCTCATCGTGAGGGAATCATTTGGGAGTTGAAATTTGTAAGAACACATCCAAATAAGAGAGCTAAATTTATTAGAACTCACACATTGGTGGTCACATAATTAAAAGATAAAGTCCCCAAATAAACTAATGCCAGATTCCACCATAATTCTAGCAAATGGTTTTAATTTCTTAAAGATTGAGAGTAACAAGAACCAGTCAATTTATCTTGGGAAGATATATCTAGGGAAAAGAGTAAAATTTCCCACTTAACCAGTTTTTAAGAGTTGTATATTCTTAATGGATGAGGAAAAGCAAGTACACAGCTCAATTTTAGGACAATTTTGAGACAGCATCAATTGTACAAAAAAAGTTTCTTGCTTTACTGTCTATACAGTGGCAAAAATATGGCTTATATTTATGTACAAATAGGACAGAAATTCACTCAAATAGATGTTTTAGTTATTAGTATTAATAATGTTAATCTACTACTCCTTGAAGTTTTAATATGTCCCAAATACTGTGCTTCAGGTTTCATGCAAACTATCTCATTCTTTTCTTACTAAATTCTGAAAAAAAAAAAAAGAAAGAAAAGGGTGCACCCATTAGTCCTATTTTATAAATAACAAAACTGAGACCTAAGTAATGGAAATTGTACATTGTCTGACTCTCAAACACCAGTCACCAAAACCTATGCAAGATTCACATTTTCTTCATTAAGAATTAACAACTAATAATTAAGTTTATAAAGTCATTCAGAAGCTGAGATTGACACAGTTTGCATCTATATTATATAATACAGTTATGTTAGCTCCCTAAAATATTTCTATCCAATTAAACCAATCTATGTTTATTTATGTCTTACTGAAGGAGATGGAATGTAATGATAATGAAGTGTTACACTTTTAAAATTAATCCTTATTGTAGTCATTCTGGTTTTGCTTTGGTCAAAAAAATTATTTTATTTTATTGATAAAGCATGATCTTCAGTTATTCTTAGGGAATTTATAATTAACAATTGCTTACAGACAGGGAAACTGGGAAAAAGTAAGAGTGGCACATTAAATATGAGAGAATAAAGTGAGTTCTAAGTTTTCAGCTTTTGCTAAGTAAATATAAAAGGAGAATCTGAAGGTAAGAACATCCTACACACACACACACAAACACACACACACACAAGTCTGCATTAGTTTTAACCAGCATAAAAATCCCTAGGAATTAAGTCACTCCTCCCATCTAGAAGAAAAATAGATAAATGTGATGTTGAGCTTTGTTACTTAAAGTTTAAGAAACTCACACTTATAAAAGAAAGAAATATGTTGAAATCTATTCAAGTTTAATTTTGTAAGTAACAATTATTGTAACAATAGCAATCATTACATTGGATTAGATTTCTCTTGTTCATATGAGAGATCTTATAAACTTCAGGTCCAATAAGAGAGAAGTTAAAACTAAATCTCTTTAAACACTTCCAAGACCAAATAATACATTGGTGTTACATTTGCAAAATTATATTTTTCCTTGTCGGCATCATGGTCTACTGTTTCTCCTTGCATATGGAATGTGCCAAGAAGCTTATGTTCTGGAATATGGTCTAATGTTGAAGATGTGTTCTTACAACAACATTAAGACCAGACAGAGCTGTGTAGGCGGAGCACCTATTTTCTTTCCTTTCCTCTCTTACCCACTATAGATCATAAGTGGGTGGTAGAGGAAACGTGGACACAGAACTTTGGCAGATTTCAGGAAATTAATTGTGTAAACAAGGCCTTGATAATAGGTCCTAAAATTTGGCAGAATGTTCAGAAGGCTTCACATGACACATGAATGTTTTTATTCAGTAAATATATAGTTATGACATGCATACCCAAATATTAGAGAAGTGAGAAGCTGATGTTTAAAGAAAGTTCCTTTATGTTTTAATATTGAAAGCAAATATTCAAATAGAATGATCTCATTTGGATATATTTTGAAATAATTAATATTGATATGATATTATATACTATAATACTTTAATATTCAAGAAAGCCAGTAAAGCAAAGAGCTAAAATAGCAGAGTGGGAAGCATTTTAAATTGGGATCTATGAGACTTTGGGCAAGTCACTTAGAAACATGAATTGTTTCTTCCTTTCCCTAAAATGAAATGGCCAAACTGAATTATCTGTGAGGTGCCTTTAATCTGGAAAATGATATAAACGTATGTAAAAATATACTTCTGAAAAACTGTTTCTGATATAAGCAGCTTCACAAAAAAGGTGTTTATGAATTCTGAGAGGAGACAGAAATAATAGGGAAATGAGGCAGTGAATAGAGAAAATAGTTACTTAAATATAAGGAATATGGTAAATAGAAAGAACCAAAATAAAAGCTGGCTTCTTGAAAGGTTTAGTAATAAATGTCATCACCAGTTTTGTAATGGTAATCTCTTATAGTAAGAAAACTTTATAATAGTGAAGTAACTAAAATATCATTCATTCAACAAGTAAGTCCTGAACACCTACCTACTTTCCAGTAAGTAGGTGCTAAGCCATTGCTGTAGGTGCTTTGAAGAGATAATGACCCCAGACCTCATGAATCCCTCATGCCAACTTTACACAGATACATGCATACATACATTTAAGACACATTGTGGCTACTTTCAGAAAGATAGTGCATCCAACAAAGATAATCCACCAACAGCAACAAAAATAAATAGTGTTGGTTTGTACTTTCAGATCTTCCATAATCCTTCTTAATATCCTCCCTTTCCTCTGGGACAACTCTGTTAAACTTCCACACTCTTTTAATCTCTCATTCCAGAAACCTTCACTCTTGGTTCTGTATTCCAATTTATTTCAAGTCCCAGTGCAGGTAAATGCTTTCTTCCCCTCTCAAGCCTTCCCTCCAGCTCTGCTTTTAGAATAAGGAATGTGTTGTTGTCATAAAAATGATACAATATCACACAACCTTCATTCCCAGCCTTCTTATTTTGATTCATCCCTTACTCAACTGGACTTTCTCCAAGAATATTTACTAAGGGATACATTCCCTGAGTTGTTTCATATCTCAGAGTGTGCCTTTACATTTGAGTGGTAAGTTGAATAATCATAATATTCAATAACTTCCCACCTTTTCTCAGGAATTTATATTCATTTATTAAAGAGGTATTTACTGAGCACATACTATGTACCATAAATTGCTACAGGTGCTGTGGATATAGCAGCAAATAAGGGAAATCTGGTTCCTGCTCTGGTGGATCTTTAGCTAGATGATCTACATAGACACATTTCTATTCTTCTTTGGCATTGATGGCTATGTGAAGATCTCTGAGGCCAAAGTGATTTTTTTAAATTTCTCAAGTTTCTTACTTTATTCAGATTGAATGCCTGAATAGTTATATTTTCATTATTATGATATTCTATAATTTTATCAAGATAAGATTCAGTGTGTGCCCATTTAAGTTTCAAATTCAGTCATTTCTTCACTTCAGAGAAATTTTCCTATGCTGTATCACTTAATATTTTCCCTTTTATGTATGTTATCTATTTCAGAGACACCAATTATTTTCTCTCAGATTATCTCATTTGTCTTCCCCATTATGGTCTCTTTCTACTTTAATACTTTTTTTAAATTTCCCCTCTGCCTTTACTGTGATTATCTCAATATTTTCTTCTATTTCAGGAATTTAATGTTCAGCTGAGCCTATTCTCCTCTTTGCAATTTCATTTGTTCTGTAGCATGCTATTTTGGTAGAATGGTATTTTGCCAGATCATTTCACATTATTGCTCATGCTTAACTTGAGAAGCTCTGTCCAGAATCTCTAATTATTCTTACAGAGTGTGCCAGAACTTTCAATTTTATGTGACTCCATCTCCAGATTACCAGAGAACATTAGTCTTCTCTGGCTGCAACAGTTTTAAGGCTCAGTCTTATGTTATATTCTTTGAGAGAAAACCCAGAGAACTGAACTAGAGCTCTTTCATGATCATTGGTGGGATGGGGTTCTGCACCCTGTTCTCCTACTGAACAGTTCTCTTCCAGGGATCACCCCACCCGGTGAGAAATGTCTCCTATTTCCAGGATGGGGATTGGCCTTGCAGTTTTGGGGGCTCCTCTCTTCTGTTCTCTGAAGCTAACACTCTGAAGCCAGTTCTGCTCCTATATAAAAAGGCAGTCCTACTTTAACGTATATGCTTTTCACTGCTCTCTACAAAACTAACATTTCTACTGACAAACAGAAGGGGAATCAGACAGGGCAAACCTCAAGCCTGCCTCTTTCCAAATTTAGAAACATTGTCAAAAAATCTTCTATTAAGTCATCACAACTGCCTGGGGCAAGAGTAGAAATGAGGTGAGGGAAGAGTCTAGTTTCCTGAAATCTTCTCTACCCATAAATATCATGGATCATGGATTAACACCTTTATCCAGGTTGGGACCCTGAACAATGAAAACAGAAAAGCCTAAGCTTAAAAATAAGAGTTGAGGGAGGAGGAAACGATGGCAGAGGAGTAGGGGACCCTATTCCAACTGGTCCCTGGAATTGAGCTGGATATCTACCAGACCACTTTGAACACCCATGAAATCAACCTGAGATGTAAGAAGATAGATCTGGATCTCTACAAACAGAATTTCACAAGCAGTTGGTTTCAAGGTACGAAGTGGGGAGATGTGATTCTGCAGGCAGATATTGGAGGATAAATAGAAGGGGGAGGGAACCATGGTGATCCTACACTGCCAGTAAGCAATAGCCTCCTGAGCTGGGGACCGGGCACAGACTCACAGACCAGTAGCAGAGGGGAAAGGACTTTAGGGCAGATCCCCAGACTGAAACCTGGAGCAGTGGGGCCACACATGTGAACTGCGGGTGGCTGGCAGTTTTAGAAGCACAAAGGGCAGAGACATGCCCCAACCTGGAGGCAAGTACTCGGAGCCCTGATGAGGGGTGCACAACCCCGGATGCTGCAGTTTATAGCAGCACAGACAGAAACAGAGATAATGTGGCCTGGAGAGCTCACTTCAGAACAGAGTGTGATCTCTGTGCTCTGAGGCAGAGGGTTGGAAATGATCTCTTCTGCTCTGACTCTTGGAAGAGATGTGGAAAGCCTCCAGGGAAAGCCACCAGAGAACAAAAGCCCCCCAAAAATGGTTTTCACTGAGCCCATCCCACACCACAGGCGGCAGGGCAACTCTGCCCAAACAGGGTGCCCCTCCTCCAGAAGACAGGTTAGGAAAACAAGAGGCCAGCAACCCTAAAGTCCCTATAAAACAGGTGCCTCTTGCTTGGGTTGTGGTCAATGATTTGGACTCTGTACAGTCCCTCAACCACCCCTCAAAAGAGTGACTAGGAGGAGGAGCCCCCAAAATAGGAAAAACTCAGAGACCCTGACTTATGCCACAGATTTACAAATGGATACAGATATAACCAAAATGTCGGAAATGGAATTCAGGATAGCAATTGTGAAGATAATAGTTAGAATGGAGAAATCAATTAATGGCAACATAGAGTCACTAAGGGCAGAAATGAAAGCTGAACTGGCAGAACTTAAAAATGCTATCAAAGAGATCCAATCTAATCTAGATAATCTAACAGCTACAGTAAGTGAGGCAGAAGAATGAATTAGTGATCTAGAAGACCAATTGATAGAAAAGAAGGAAAAAGAGGAGCCCAAGGAAAAACAACTAAATATCCATGAAAATAGAATCAGAGAAATAAGTGACACCATGAAACATTCCAGTGTCAGAATTATTGGGATCCCTGAGGGGGTGGAGAGAGAGAGGGGACTAGAAGATATATTTGAGCAAATCATAGCTGAGAACTTCCCTAATCTGGGGAATGAAACAAACATTCATGTCCTAGAGGCAGAGAGGACCCCTCCCAAGATCAAGGAAAATAGGCCAATGCCCCGGCAGGTAATAGTAAAACTCGCAAATCTTAGAACCAAGGAAACCATCTTAAAGGCAGTTAGGGGGAAGAGATTCCTTACGTACAGAGGGAGGAACATCAGAATAACATCAGACCTATCCACAGAGACCTGGCAAGCCAGAAAGGGCTGGCAAGACATATTCAGGGTACTAAACGAGAAGAACATGCAGCCAAGAATACTTTATCTGGCAAGGCTGTCATTTGGAATGGATGGAGAGATGCAGAGCTTCCAAAACCAGCAGAAACTGAAAGAATATGTGACCACTAGGCCGGCCCTGCAAGAAATATTAAGGAGGGTTCTATAAAAGGAGAAAGACACCAAGAGTGATATAGAACAGAAATTTACACAGACAATCTATAAAAACAAGGTCTTTATAGGCAACATGATGACAATAAATTCATATCTTTCAATAATCACCTTCAACATGAATGGCCTAAATGCTCCCATAAAAAGGCACAGGGTTGCAGATTGGATAAAAGGATAGGACCCATCCATATGCAGTCTACAAGAGACTCATTTTGAACCTAAAGATACATCCAGACTGAAAGTGAAGGGATGGAGATCCATATTCCATGCCAACGGACATCAAAAAAAGCTGGGGTAGCAATTCTTATATCAAACAGAGTAGATTTTAAGCTAAAAACTGTAGTTAGAGACACAGAAGGACACTATATCATTCTTAAAGGGTCTATCCAACAAGAATATCTAACAATTGTAAATATCTACACCCCGAACATGGGAGCAGCTATCTACATAAGCCAACTGTTAACCAAAAGCTTTGAATGACACACTGGACCAGATGGACCTCATAGATATATACAGAACATTCCACCCTAAAACAACAGAATACTCATTCTTCTCGAATGTGCACAGAACTTTCTCCAGAATAGACCACATACTGGGTCACAAATCAGGTCTCAATCAATACCAAAAGATTGAGATTATGCCCTGCATATTCTCAGACCATCATGCTTTAAAAATGGAACTCAATCACAAGAAAAAAATTGACAGAAATTCAAACACTTGGGAGCTAAAGACCCCTCTGCTCAAGAATGTTTGGGTCAACCAGGAAATCAAAGAAGAATTTAAACAATTCATGGAAACCAATGAGAATGAAATCACATGAGTCCAAAATCTATGGGATACTGCAAAGGCAGTCCTAAGTCCAAGCCTCACTCAAAAAAAATAGAAAAATCCTGAATTCAACAACTAACTCTACACCTTAAAGAACTAGAGAAAAAGCAACAAATGATGCCTAAGCCACACATTAAAAGAGAAATAATTAAGATTAGAGCAGAGATCAATGAATTAGAAACCAGAAACACAGTAGATCAGATCAACAAAACTAGAAGCTGGTTCTTTGAAAGAATTAATAAGATCGATAAACCACTGGCCAGACGTATCCAAAAGAAAAGAGAAAGGACCCAAATTAATAAAATTATGAGTCAAAGGAGAGAGATCACGACTAACACCAAGGAAATAGAAACAATTATTAGAAATTATTATCAACAACTATATGCCAATCAATTGAGCAACCTTGAAGAAATGGATGCCTTCCCAGAAACCTATAAACTCCCAAGACTGAAACAAAAAGAAATTGACAACTTGAATAGGCCAATAACCAGCAACGAGATTGAAGCAGTGATCAAAAACCTCCCAAAAAACAAGAGTCCAGGGCCTGATGGATTCCCTGGGGAATTCTACCAAACATTCAAAGAAGAAATAATACCTATTCTCCTGAAGCTGTTTCAAAAAATAGAAACAGAAGGAAAGCTTCCAGACTCATTCTATGAGGCCAGCATTACCTTAATCCCCAAGCCAGGCAAAGACCCCATCAAAAAGCTGTCCATTGACAGATGAATGGATAAAGAAGATGTGGTATATGAATACAGTGGAATATTATGCAGCCATCAAAAGGAATGAAATCTTGCCATTTGCAAAATGTAGATGGAACGGGAGGGTATTATGCTGAAAGAAATAAGTCAATCAGAGAAAGACATGTATCATATCATCTCACTAATATGAGGAATTCTTAATCTCAGGAAACAAACTGAGGGTTGCTGGAGTGGTGGGAGGTGGAAGGGATGGGAAGGCTGGATGATAGACATTGGGGAGGGTATGTGCTATGGTGAGCGCTGTGAATTGTGTAAGACTGTTGAATCACAGACCTGTACCTCTGAAACTATTTGTTATATGTTTATATAACATATATATATATATATATATATATATATATATATATATATATATAACATTATATGTTAAAAAAAAAAGAAGATAGTAGGAAGGGAAAAATGAAGGGGGGGAATCAGAGGGGGAGATGAACCATGAGAGACTATGGACTCTGAGAAACAAACTGAGGGTTCTAGAGGGAAGAGGGTGGGGGGATGGGTTAACCTGGTGACGGGTATTAAAGAGGGCACGTATTGAATGGAGCACTGGGTGTTATATGCAAACAATGAATTATGGAACACTACATCAAAAACTAAATGATGTAATGTATGGTGATTAACATAATAAAAAAAGGAGTATTTCAGACCGATATCCCTGATGAATATGGATTCCAAAATTCTCAACAAAATCCTAGCTAATAGGATCCAGCAATACATTAAAAGGATCATCCACCATGACCAAGTGGGATTTATCCCTGGGATGCAAGGGTGGTTCAACATTTGCAAATCAATCAATGTGATAGAACACATTAATAAGAGGAGAGAGAAGAATGATATGGTCCTCTCAATTGATGCAGAAAAAGTATTTGACAAAATACAGCATCCTTTCCTATTTAAAACTCTTCAGATTATAGAGATAGAGGGAACATTCCTCAAGTTCATAAAATCCATTTATGAAAAACCCACAGCAAATATCATCCTCAGTGGGGAAAACATGAGAGCCTTTCCCTTAAAATCAGGAACACGCCAAGGATGCCCACTCTCACCACTATTGTTTAACATAGCACTAGAAGTCCTAGCAACAGCAATCAGACAACAAAAAGAAATAAAAGGTATTTAAATTGGCAAAGAAGTCAAACTCTCTCTCTTTGTAGATGACATGATACTTTACATGAAAAATCCAAAAGATTCCACCCCCAAATTACTATAATTCATACAGCAATTCAGTAATGGGGCAGGATACAAAATCAATGCACAGAAATCAGTTGTTTTCTTATACTTTCTAACAATGCAACTGTAGAAAGAGAAAGTAGAGAAACTATTCCATTTACAATAGCTCCAAAAACCATAAGATACCTTGGAATAAACCTAACCAAAGAGGTAAAGGATCTATACTCTAAGAACTGCAAAACACTCATGAAAGAAATTGAAGAAGACACAAAAAGGTGGAAAAACATTTCATGTTCATGGATTGGAATAATAAACATTGTTAAAATGTCTATGCTACCCAGAACAATCTATACCTTCAATGCCATCCCAATCAAAATTCCAATGACATTTTTCAAAGTGTTGGAACAAACAATCCTAAAATTTGTATGGAATCAGAAAAGACCCCGAATCACCAAGAAATGTTGAAAAAGAAAAACAAAGCTGGGGGCATCACGTTGCCTGATTTCAAGCTATATTACAAAGCTGTGATCACCAAGACAGCATGGTACTGGCACAAAAACAGACATATAGACCAATGGGACAGAATAGAGAGCCCAGATATGGACCCTCAACTCTACGGTCAAATAATCTTCAACAAAGCAGGAAAAAATATGCAATGGAAGAAAGACAATCTCTTCAATAAGTAGTGCTGGGAAAATTGGACAGCTATATGCAGAAGAATGAAACTCGACTATTTCTAACATCATACACAAAGATAAACTCAAAATGGATGAAAGACCTCAGTGTGAGACAGGAATTCATCAAAACCCTAGAGGAAAACATAGGCAGTAACCTCTTCATCATCGGCCACAGCAACTTCTTTCAAGATACATCTCCAAAGGCTAGTGAAACAAAAGCAGAAATGAACTTTTGGGACTTCATTAAGATAAAAGGTTCAGCACAGCAAAGGAAACAATCAACAAAACTAAGAAGCAACCCACAGAATGGGAGAAGATATTTGCAAATGACACTACAGACAAAGCGTTGATTTCCAAGATCTATAAAGAACTTCTCAAACTCAACACCCAAAAAACAAGTAAGTCAAAAAAATGGGCAGAAGACATAGAACAGACACTTCGCCAAAGAAGACATACAAATGGCTAACCGAGACATGAAAAAATGTTCATCATCATTAGCCACCAGGGAAACTCAAATCAAAACCACATTGAGATACCACCTTACACCAGTTAGAATGGCAAAAATTGACAAAGCAAAAAACAACAAATGTTGGCGAGGTTGTGGGGAAAGGGGAACCCTCTTATACTGCTGGTGAGAATGCAAGTTGGTACAGCCACTTTGGAAAACAGTGTGGAGGTTCATCAAAAAATTAAAAATAGAGCTACCCTAAGGCCCAGTAATTGCACTATTGGGTATTTACCCCAAAGACCCAGATGTAGTGAAAAGAAGGGCCATATGCACCCCAATGTTCATAGCAGCAATGTCTGCAATAGCCAAACTGTGGAAAGAGCCGAGATGCCCTTCAACAGATGAATGGATAAAGAAGATGTGATCCATATATACAACAGAGTATTACTCAGCCATCGGAAAAGATGAATACCCAACTTTTATGTCAACATGGATAGGATTGGAGGAGATCATGCTAAGTGAAATAAGTCGAGCAGAGAAAGTCAATTATCTTATGGTTTCACTTATTTGTGGAACATAAGGAATAATGTGGAGGACATTAGGAGAAGGAAGGGAAAAAGGAATGAGGCGAAATAGTAGGAGGAGATGAACCATGAGGGACTATGGACTCCAAGAAACAAACTGAGAGTTTTAGAGGAGTGGGGGTGGGGGGATGGGTTAGCCCGGTGATGGGTATTAAGGAGGGCAGGTACTGCATGGAGCACTGGGTGTTATACGAAAACAATGAATCGGGGATCACTACATCAAAAACTAGTGATGTGTTGTAATGTGACTAACACAACATAATAAAATAAAATAAATTTTTTTAAAAAAATAAGATTTGAAGATTACCATAGACTCACCTAAAAGCTATTCCTACTTACTAAGTTATGGCTTTGTGGATGTATATATGGTAACATCAGTGAGGATGAAACTTCATTCTGAGCTGGAGGTCAGTGTATCTGGAGTGAACGACAACAACTAAGCTCTAAAGAGATAGAATCAGGCTGTCCATTTTGCTTCTGATGGCTTGTGTATGAACACCACTGGGGAGCTAGCTAAGTGTTGCTATGTCCTGTGAGTTACATAGAAACTGTAAACTAGAGTAGGCATTAGAACCTAGTAACCTAGGAAATTCTGGAGAATATGAGATACCAGGAGCTGCTACTGGATGTCATCATAACTGACAGTAAAGAAAACTACTAAGTGCTCCTCCATTATTCAGCAGACTTTGGCACTGAAGGAAAAGCAACAGGCAGTATTTGAAACAGTTGTTAAAAGATGATCTCCCAACTAGGAGCTTTCAAAGATGTTAGGCATCAGGATTAACTGATTCAATATCAGCCAGTAATAGATGAGGACATGGCATCAGGAAAGAGAGTATAAATTGTCAGATTTTTTTTTCAAAATACCCCTTAGTCTGGAGAGAAAAATAAGATGTTTCTTCCAGGAAATTTGATGGATTTCAAGGCATTGTAACTCTGGGTATGGTGTCAACCCAATTACAGAGATTTTGATTTTGAACTCATCCATCATATCCTAACATAGAACATAGCCTGGGAATATAAAGGCATTTAAAAATAAAGAGCCCAATTAAATAAATCTGCAGAATGTCTTGGAGTCTATCTCAGTGTAAATTTGAAATGGACCTTGAAAGGTAATGCAGGTCAGTCTCCTCAGTTTTCAAAACAGGATGTCAAGTCAGCCGCCGGTGTATCTGGAATTTAAATCACATGGATCCTTCTGTAATCAACAGGGATAAAAGAGCTGCACTCAGGCACTTGTCAGAGGATTCCATTGTAAACAGACCAGGACACAGCTCTTGCCCAAGGCTTACTTGAGGGAGCTGATATAGGACAGGCACTGTCTAAGAACATGTTAAAATCTTTATTCCTCAAGTTTCTCCAAACTCGTCCCCTGTGTTAAGCCAAATGTCAGGTTTTAGAAGGAAAAAGATCTGGATCACATTATCTTAATTCCCTGTAGAAAGAATTTTAGTGAGCTAAGATTTCAATGTTATATTCTCCATCTTGCTCGAAGTCATAATTTAAAGAACTCCAATATGAAAAAGAATTATTTTCCATTTTACAAAGCTGATTGAAGTCTCAAGATAACTTCAATTAAAATTTTAATAATGTGGGGTTTTTTGTAAAATTCAAGGACAATAAAATATTTGTTTCTCTGGATCAGGTTCTATAATGTTGTGCTTGAGGACATACTCGGAAACCTGACAGACCTGGTTCAAATTCCAACACTCTTCTACTTACTGGTTGTGTGATAGTAAGCAGATGACTTCATAGATGAAATCAGGATGATCAGAGTACTGGTCTCATAGGATAAGGGTTAAATAAGTTAATATACATACAGAGCTTCGATAACTGACATGTAATGAGCTATTACAAAAGGGCAGGGAAGACATGACGATAACTTACACAAGTTCAGTAGCAATAGTGATGGAAAGAAGCAGACAGATGGAGAGACGTTTAGGAGTTAATATTGACAAGACTTCATACTGAAGTGAATATGGAATGTAAAGCAGAAGGATTTCTAATATTACACCTAGGACTAGGTCTTACACAACTAGAGATGAAATATCATCATGAAAACAGAGTACACTGAATCTTTTTTTTTTTTTTTTTTTTTTTAAGTAGGCTCCATTCCCAGTGTGAAGCCCAAGGCAGGGCTCAAACTCACAATCCTGAGATCAAAACCTGAGCTGATTTCAAGAGTCAGATGTTTAACCGAGTCACCCAGGTGCCCCCAGAGTACACTGAATCTTGACTTCAGTTTGGATCTATTGAGTTCGAGGTGCTTTTGAAGTAGCTAATTGACAGTTTGATACTTAGATCAGAGGCATAATAAAGCAGTCTGAACTGGCTATGTAAGTGTGGAAGTTAGCAGTTCCATATGAGGATGGGTGACTAGAAAAATAGTTTTAAATGAAAATAGAACTAGAACTAAGACCTGAGGAAGTCCAGGGATATTATAATCTTATCACATTGATACACTAATTCGTATACTAGTACATTTACCTCATATTTGTTTAAGTCAACTCTTAAAAATCCACATTAATAGGAAACAGGGATGGTGGACATAGATAACCCCATCTGGAAGAAGCAAGACAGAATGTCTTAAAACATGTTGCAAAGTAGCTTTATTATAAGTGTATTTTTTTAATTTTTTGAGTATGGTTGACACACAATGTTACATTAGTTTCAGATGTACAGCATAATGACAACTCTATACATTATGTTATGCTCACCCCAAGTCTAGCTACCATCTGTCACCATACAACACTCTTACAATATTATTGACTGTGTCCTTTATGCTGTGCCTTTTACTCCCATGACTTACTCATTCCATAACTGGAAGCTGGTATCTCCTTCTCTCTTTCACCCATTTTGCTCATCCCTCCACCCCTTTCTCTCTGGCAACAATTGGTTTATTCTCTGTATTTATAGCTCTGATTATGTTTTTGGTTTGTTTACTCATTTGTTCTTTTAAGATTCCACATATAAGGGAAATCATATGGTGTTTTGAATAATTGTTTCCACTATTGAGAAATTAAGTGCACTTGATGATTAACTGTGACAATGTTAAGGATTGTATCACTAACCTTCTTCCTTATACCAGCGAATATCACAATTTGGTGAGTCTGTAATCAAAGAAAAATTATCTGACTATTCACAGTTGGGCTTCACTTGGTTTATTATTCTGAAATGCAAAATTTTAAAATGCATTCTGACTTTCTTTAACTTTCCTCAAGCTTATTTACACACACATCTTAAAGAAATTTTAATATGTTAACAACCATAAGAGTAATGCAGCTATAGACCTTCATTACATGCAAGTTCTCAGGAAAAAAAGAAAATAGCACTACATTAAATGAATATCCGAGGCAAATAGCTAAATTATAGTTTGTGAAAGACTGTGGAAGATTGAGAAT
This sequence comes from Mirounga angustirostris, assembly GCF_029215605.1. Lineage (NCBI taxonomy): Eukaryota > Metazoa > Chordata > Mammalia > Carnivora > Phocidae > Mirounga > Mirounga angustirostris. The sequence goes on along the minus strand of NW_026991710.1, from coordinate 140,739,071 downwards.
GAACGAGGTAATCCTCTTTACATTAAATGTGACAGTTTTTCCATTTGTAAAAATGGATAATATAATAGTATTTATCTTATAGGATTTTTCTGAGGATTAAGGAAATTAATATAATTAAAGATCTTAAAATAGTGCCTGACACACGGGAGGAGCTTAATAATATATAATGGAGGATTATGGCATGTTTTTCAGTAAACTAATGCATATTTTTAAGGAAATAATATTATTTTTTAAATCTTCTTCAACTAGAAATTAATTTTAGAAAAAAATAATCAGGAAATGATTGATTCCAATTCATCAGTAGTTGGAGATAATATTAAACTTTACTGAAAATAAAATATTCAGTGAAAAGTAAATTATCATGAGGAATTTACATAAAATTTAAAATATGTTTGGACAACTAAATACAATGAGTCATCATTAATGCAATAATTAATTGGTTTAGTTTAATAAAAACTAGCTAGGATAGACCACCTATTATAATAGGGATAACTATTATACCTAATATATGTGGATAGATAGATGATAGATTGATGACAGATTAGATAGATAGATGATAGATAATAATGATGATGATAGATGATAGATAGATAGATAATGATAGATAGATATAGACTGATATGGATATGGGTATAGGTATAGGCATTTCCCTAAGGATAATCAACTATTTTAATAGGAATAAGAGGGAAAATTTGAATGTTGACTATGTAAAATAAAAGCATTGTGTTAATATTAAATTTTCTGAATAATATCATTGTATTATGACCTTTATAGGAGAATGCATTTGTTCTAAGGAGATAAAAGCTAAAATATTTAGGAATAATGTGTTTGTGCAACTTACCTCTGAATTATACACACACATATATTCACAAAGAAAAGGAAATCAAATGTGCTAAAATGTTAACATTTAGTGGACCTAACAATAGAGAAACACAAAGGAAAACATAATAAAGCAAAATAAACAGCAAAATTTTCTTCCAAAAACTATACCAATCAGTTATATGCCTTATCATTTTATTAAGTCATTTATATTAATACCTTTTCAATATTTCTTACATATCCATATCTTCGATATTAAAATGTGAACTCTTTCTGTCTATACATTACATTCCCTGTACAATGCATTACAAGCAGTAGGGACTTAAAAAATACTCATTTTATTAATTAACATCCATTGCATCAATAACCATTTAAAAGGGATTAGCATAGGATTTCATCAGATGCATAAAGATTTAGAATACTGTAGTGGACACTGTCATTGTTCTGTCTGAATCGTCTTATATTTTACCCATTCTGCTAGCCTTTCCTTTGCTACTACTGTATGCTTTTTGTCTCCAATGGCTCATATCTGCAACTATCTTCCAAGAACTGGCCTTGAGCTATTGACCAACTTTACCCCCAAGTGAAGCCAGAAAATCCAGAAGCAGGAGTACCTGGGAGTTTACCTCCCAACTCACCTCCTTAGGATGGCCCTTAGCTAATGACTAATCAATGGGCCAGCATGAACATCCAGCAATCTTGATTCAGGATGAGAATCACTCTTAAATGTATTTTACATTCCATAAATTCCCTGAAGTTGGATCCATCCCTGGTCTTCTTTTATTTAGCTTTTCCTGCTCTCTTTCGTGGGTTTCTCCTGAGAACACTTTTTTGGGGGGTTTTGTTTGTTTGTTTGTTTAAAGATTATGTATTTATTTTTTCAAGAGAGTGAGAGAGAGAGAGAGAGCCTGGGGGAGGAGGAACAGAAGGAGAGGGACAAAGAGACACTGCACTGAGTGCCGAGCCAACGTGGGGCTCAATCTCAGGATCCCGAAATCATGACCTGAGTGGAAACCAAGTCAAACACTTAACTGACTGAGCCACCCAGGCATCCCATGGGAACACTTTCTTAATATAGCCCTTATAACCAAACCTTTATCTCAAGCTCTGCATCATTCTAAGACAAATATATTTCATCACAGATTTTACCTTTTTTTTCCTTGTACTTTTGTACCAAATTGAGCATCTTATAAGTCCCCTGAGTAGATGGTAAATTAGCATTCCTCCCAGATAGCAATAATTTCAAAACAGTGTATATATATTTGGGCCTTTCTTCTCCCATATTAAGTTTTATTTTAACAAAACATTGCCTCCCAAAGAAATACAAATTCATACTCAAAAGCCTTAGACAAGATCATCTCTTTAAAATGTGACAGATGGAAAGATTATACTTTAAAAAATGCACAGCAAAAGTTAAAATAGATCCTCTTTACCCATGTATCTTTCAAAAGTTCCATATCTCATTAAAATTCTCTTGTTCTCACACTTTTCCAGCTCTGCTCACACAAAACTACTATTCAATGATGTCCCAGCTCTGCCCTGACTCTACTTCTCCCATCTTCTAGGTATTTCCTAATACTGCATGCACACACACACACATATGCACACAAGTATAACATATATAAATATATATACATTCATATAGATTTCATTTAATTATGTTTGTATATACTGATTTTAATGCAGTATTTGTTTAGTTTAAATAATGTAATAAGCATTTCAATTTCCAACCATAATAGCCAAGTATTATACCTCTGCCCTGAAATTTTGAAGCCCCTTATATTAAGAAAAGATATAACTGAGGTTAACTATTTTTCTGATTCCTATACATAAATTCTTATTTGAATTTAATTCAGAAAAAAATTTAGCTGCTTACTAAGATACATTAAATAAAGAAAAATAAGTAAATAGCGATTGGTGAGAAAAATAAAAGCATATGGGGAAGACATATATAATGGAGCATGGAGAGGAACTAGTTTTATTATAAAGAAAGGACAAATTAATCATGGGTGTGAGAGAGCGAAGGAAGGAGGGAGGACCAAGCATTGCGTGTTGCTTGCTGCCTGCATTTTCCCTTGCAAGTTTCCTTTATGCACCAGGATAGACATGATTACAAAACACATTGTTTCTTCAATGACATCACTTAAATATGAGAGTTTCTATATCTTTTCTCTCATTTAAATTGGCATAACTCAGGAAAAGAGACTATGGAAACGGGATAATAGCTTTTTAAAAAGTCATACTAATAAACGGTGCCACCCAGCACCCAAGATTAAACATCTGTCTCTTCACCTGGAAATGTAAAAGATGTAGATTATGTAAAGTTTACATGTTTTATTACTCCATAATACCCTATCCTTAAAGATCAGAGTTATTAAAGAAGAATGTGGTATCTGCTGAGGAAAATTTTACAAAACATACTAAAATATTCTCAATGCTTTTAAGTTGTTTGAAAATTAATATTTGACTGGTAATAGCTTTAAACATATATTTTCCCAATTTAATCCGTATATCCAGTGATATATGTCTTCCCCATATTCGTTTATTTTTTTCACCAATCGCTATAATTAATTATAGAAGATTGCAGATATGCTAGGACTTATACAGAAGCAACCAGCACAAAAGCAAACAAACGAACAAAGCAAAAAAAAAAAAAAAAAAAATGCTGTTGCCTGGAAAGGGATCTCCTTTTTCCCTACCCACTAACACTCACAGCTGTTTAGACCTTGGCCCCAATATTTTTCGAGACTAAGAAGCTTTCTTGCTATAGTCATCAAACCACTTATGTTTCAGGGTTTGCTTGTTTATTTGTTTGTTTGCTTAGTCTTTTGTAGTATCAAAAACAGCCGGAGTCAAATGGTCTTATAACGAGAAATATTACTTCACTGCGGATCCTGAGATAACAAGGACAGTATTCCTCTCATTTCTATTTAGCTCAGAAACATTATAAAGAACATTATAAGAAAAGGTGGAAATACCTAGGCAACACTAGGATGCTGGCTTTAAATCTATTCTAGCTGGCAACAGCATGTGTTTACTACTAAAAAACATTTTCTTTTGAGAACTCTAAGAAGCAAATAGGAAGGAAAATTAAAAAACAACCACTTTGACTTTTTTCAGGTCCAAAATGTGGTAAACATCTCTAATGACTAAACCTACTGTAAACAATACCTTCACACATCTTTTTATTTTACTTTCATTTTTTCCTAGATGCATGCCTCAAAGAATGCCTTCATTAGGTAAATGCCAGTAGAAATATAATTAATGCCTCAATTGAAATAAAAAGAAAAGTGTTGAGGCACCTGGTTGGCTCAGCCGGTTAAGTGTCTGACTCTTGGTTTCGAATGGGGTCATGATCTCAGGGTTGAGAGATCCAGCCCCAAGTAGGGCTCCATGCTCAGTGCAGTATCTGCTTGGGATTCTCACTCTCTCCTTCTCCCTCTGCCCCTCCCCCTACTTGTGTGCTCTCTCTTTCTCTCTCTAAAATAAATAAATAAGTTTTTTAAAAAGAAAAAGAAAAGTGTCAATTACTGAAAGGAAATCTAACAATTTTTATTTTAGCAGCTTTTTGTGTTTGGAAGGTTTTCTAGAAAATTTATGGTGATATTATAGTAGCTAAAGTCACAAATTAAAAACTCAAAATAAGATTTCACTAGTTTCCCCCAAAATAATTAGCATACAGTTTTCTTTAATTTATACATATTGTTTTTAGGCTTATTGAAATTATTGTTTCCTCTAATTGTTTTATTCTAAATTTTAAAAGAAAAAATTATAATGCAGATTAGAAAAGGAGACTAAGAGTAATACTTAGTGAGAGAAATACCACTAAATGCATAGAATTATATCATGTTAATACAATTTTTTCCTAATATAAACACTTATTATTTCATGGTGGTATATACATGTATTTCTTAACATTAAATGACTCATTACTCGAGAGCTTCATCATAGGTGAGAAAATAATTTTTGGAAACTTAATATTAATATTAAAATTAATATTTACACTGTGAATGTTTTGGATTAAAGTATAGCATAATTAGCATAGCAAGATGAAAATAAGAAAAAAAACTGATAATTTCATTTGTGTTGTCTCCCATGAAAATAATAAAATATGACACAAAAATTAACAATAGGATCACATGAATCAAGGACATGAGATACTGTGATAGACATCTTCTAAGGTAGCTTCCATTGATCCCTCCCTGTTTGATCCCTTCTTGACTGGACCTCATCATTAACTTCTAATGAGGGAATATGGCAAAAATGATGGAGTGTCACTTCTGAGATTAGGTTATAAAAAGGCTCTAAATTATGTCTTGACTGTATTCTCTCACTCTCTTGCTCACTCAGAGAAGCCAGCCAGCATGTTCTGAGATGCCCCTTTGGTTTTGGGGGGTTTTTTGTGTGTGTTTTTTTTTTTTTTTTGAGATGCCCTATTCAAAGATACACATGGCTAACAACTGAGGGAGGGAGACCCTGGCCAATAGCCAGTAACTGAATCTTGCCAGCAACCACAGGAGTGAGCCTAGAAGTGGCTTCTACCCCAGGCAAGCTTTCAGATGAGATCATAGGCCCAGTCAACACCCTGATTGGACTCTTGTGAGGGACTTTGAGATAGAGGTACCCTGGTAGCCTCACCTGACTCCTGAATCACAACAACTATGAGATAACAAATGTTTGTTTTAAGCCACCTCATTTTAGAATAAATTGTTATGCAGCAATAGATAACTAACATAGATGCCAATTGCAAACATATTGGGTATGGTGGATAGGTGTTCTGCATCTATGCCCATATTCTTTCATAAGTTACTAAATTGCTAGAGCTGTAAAATTAAAAACTATGTTTGCTAGGGTTCACTGCAAGTTGATGTTTTGAATGTAATTAAATTTTGCTAATTAGAAGCAATTTACTGAAATTTGGCAGGCAAAAACTAGATAGAAGTCATATTTCTGCTACCGTTTTCAGCTTTGCAGCTTGGTCATGGATAGGTGAAGATTTTCTGCAGCAGTGTTCTAGGGTATAGTCTCTGGTTTCAAAGGGGTCAAGTGGTACTAATGGCCATGGAAGTCCCATCTTCAATGGCCATGTGCTCTTGAACTCAACAACTCAACAGGTAGTCAGTCTCCTGGCTCTTTTGCCCCCTGGATAGGGCACAGGTAGCAGCTCCCCCAGCAGATCAGTTTCACGCAGTTCAGGGAGGTCTGACTGGCAGCCTGTCAGGAGCCCACCCCTCCAGTCCTTCCCATGGTTACACCAATTAGTTCTCCTTCTGCTTAAAATATCCAACACAGTTTCTACTTCCTGCAATAAACCACATCCATGCTTGACCATACACTTATAAAAAGCAGGGGCTATATCAATTGTGGTTTTTTTGTTGTTGTAGTTCGACAGCTATTTGTTTCCATGGTACACTTGTGTGAGGTCAGCTCTATGTGATACTGAAATACTGAGTTCATTTGGCTAATTTAATAAAACTTGTTTACTCCCCAAAATTGTATTGATTACTTTCTTTTTATTATTAGGCATCTCTTTTCTCTCATAGTTCTTCACCTCCAGACACTAATTCTTAGTCCTTTCCCTTCATCATAAGCCCCCCAAAATTGAGAATTTATTCCATACAACTTAATACAAATGAATAGATACAGTTCTAAAAATCTCTGACAAGGCAATTTCAGGTTTCCTGAAGGTTAAATTATGTTCATTCCGAACTTCTTATCTATTCAATTTTGCAAGATTTCCATTGAGATCTTGATCCATTTTTGCCAGAAATACTATAGGAACAAAAAAAAAAAAATCTCATTTTGGAAAAAAAATGGAAGTAAAAATGTGGTAATTTAGCTTTATTCTTTTTTTAAAAAAAAGACTTTATTTATTTATTTGACAGAGACATAGCGAGAGAGGGAACACAAGCAGGGGGAGCAGGAGTGGGAGAAGCAGGCTTCCCACAGAGCAGGGAGCCCAATGCGGGGCTCGATCCCAGGACCCTGGGACCATGACCTGAGTGGAAGGCAGACGCTTAACGACTGAGCCACGCAGGCGCCCCTAGCTTTATTCTTTATTAAACAAATCCTTTTACATTTACTGATTAAATAGAGATTGATAAACTAGCCCTTTCTAATGGTGAAAAAACTTTCTCTTCATTCACACAGCTTAAAGCCAGTTAAGAAAATTATTTACTTAAAAATGGAAGTACAAATTTTTGTCATTATCACAGAAAATCAAATTTATTAGCAGGCTATAAAATGAGCTCACGGTTTTATCCCAAATTTGCCCCTTATAACCTAGAAAAAAAAAAATGGGCAAATAGAAAAAAGAAAAAGAGAAAGAAGTTTCTTGTTTATTTTACAAAAGTAATTTCTGTAATGTAACTAAACTAAACTAAGCATGTTTATGAAGGTAAAAGGATAGCATTTTCCACATTCATGATTATTAGTGTCAAGTCCATTCTTATATCAGTTATACTGTAATAATTTCATACTAGTGTTACTCAGATAATATCCCAGATCCTAGAGTGACAGATGCTCATCTTCTGAATAGACCCTTCCTAGTACAACAGGTCATTCAACCCAATTTAATTCAATCCCATTTCACTTCAATTCAAGCCAATTAAGTATTGGAGGTTTTTATTGTGCAATTCTTGTACAGAGAAAAAAATAATAATATCCACTGACTGCTCTCAAGAATCACAAAACCTTACACTGGAAAAAAAAATCAGTATAAGAATAAATGAAATCAGCATGAAAAGTAATTTGGTGGCACCCAGAGAAGGGCACTCAGTATAATTTTCAAAACCTCTACTGTAGTGCTTTTAAAAGTACATTATCTGATGACAAAATCTATATATTCAACCACAATATGGTTCTAAATTGATTCATTTTGTCACTCTCCACAGGATTTCTTGAAGGAAACTATAGCATGAAATGAAATTTATCTTCATTCTTCATAGATAACATGCTAACAGAAATATTTTACAATCTCTGTTATTTAGAATACTCTTCTTATATTCTATCAAATAAAATCTTGATCTCATTAAAAATCAAAAGGACAAAAAAACATGTATGGGAAAGGAAGAATTCTCTATAGAATTATCAATTTCAAAATGCTGTTACCTTGAAGTTCAGACAACCCTTTGTAAAAAGCTAAAACTAAAAAATGATTCAAATGTACTTCACTTCTGGATTCTCATTTGAATTTTCAGCTTCTGATATATAATTAACTGAACCTACTACAACAGAGCTGTTAACTGTATTTTTTTGTCAATTATCTTCCATGAACAATTATCATATTTTCCGATTATTTATTCTTATTTTAATAATTATACTGTTTGTTGTCATTTCTCTTCTAACATATAACTTCTTTTAGGATATGGATTTCTTGTAATTTTCTCAAAAAATAATTGTTCTTTCAAAATTTCCAATTTCCCTACAGTCAGTGTTCTGTAATTAGGTATTTGGTCATACTATTCATTTAACATTTTCTCTCAAGAATATTTTGGCAAAGATTAACAGTCATCCTCTACACAGATTCATAGCTTCTCACCCGGAATCAAGAATGAGGTAAGACCTGGAACAGAATGTTGAAGAAGCAGAAGATAGGTTTTTGTCTGTCTGAGCATTTGGCCCCTCAAGTCCTGGCCCCCCTGACAGGACTCAGATGACTTCAAAAAAGAATTGTTTTCTTTTAAAAAATATCATCCCATCTCTGTGAAAATCCATTGGAATTTTTCCATTTATATTCATTGATATGGACTGAATTGAACCTGTATATTGCTTTGGGTAGTATGGACATTTTAACAATATTAATTCTTCCAATCCATGAGCACAAAATATTTTTCCATTTATTTGTCTTCTTCAATTTCTTTAATAAATACCTTATAATTTTCAGTGTACAGATTTTTCATCTTCAGTGTTATTTCTATGTATTTTATTCTTTTTGATGTATTATAAATGGAATTGTTTTCTTAAATTCTCTTCCTGATCTTTCACTGTTGATGTATAGAAATGCAATTGATTTTTGTAAATTGATTTTGTATCCTGCAACTTTACTGAAATTGTTTATTAGTTCTAATAGCTTTTGGTGCAGTCCTTAGGGTTTTTTTGTGTGTAATATCATGTCATCTGCAAATAATAACAATTTTACTTCTTCCTTTCTGATGTGAATGCCTTTTATTCTGTTTCTTGCCTAATTGCCCTGGCTAAGACTTCCATATTATGTTGACTATAAGTGGCAAGAGTGGGTCTCCTTGTCTTATTCCTGATCTTAGAAGAAAGCCTTCAGTGTTTCACCACTGAGTTTATTGTTAGCTGTGGGTTTGACATACGTAGAGGTATTTTTTCTTTGTACCCAGTCTGTGATGAGTTTTTATCATGAATACATGTTGAATTTTGTCAAATATCTTTTCTGCATCTATTGAGATGGTTATATGATTTTTATCCTTCATTTTGTTAATATGCTGTATCACATTTATTGATTTGCAGCTGTTGAACTAGCCTTGCATTCTGGAACAAATCCTACTTGATCATTGTGTATGATCCTGTAATGTGTTGTTTAATTTGGTTTGCTAATATTTTGTTGAGAATTTTTGCATCTTTATTAATCAGGGATATTGGCCTGTAATTTTCTTTTCTTATAATATCATTGTCTGGCTTTAGTATCAGAGTAATGCTAGGCTCATAGAATGAGAGTTTTTTTGTTGTTGTTTGTTGTTTTATTTCCAGTATAGTTAACATACAGTGTTATACTAATTTTAGATGTATAATCTAATAATTCAACAATTCTATACATTACTCTGTGCTCATCATGACAAGTGCAGTCTCCAGTCCCCCTCACTTGTTTCACCCATCTCCCACCCACCTCCCCTCTGGTAACCATCAGTTTGCCCTCTATATTTAAAAGTCTTTTTTTTTTTTTTTCCGTTTTTCTTTTTTTGTAAAATGAGTTTGAAAATGTTCCGTCATTTTTTTAATTTTTTTGGAAGTATTTGAGAAGGATTGGAATTAGTTCTTTTTTAAATATTTGATAGAATTCACCACGGAAGCCATCTGATTCTGAGCTTGTCTTTGTTGGGAATTTTTTTTAAATCAATTATACCATTTATTGATGATGGAATTATACTGGAAAACAATCACAACAAAAGAACAATCTTTTGAATAGAACAGTTTATTTAGTGAAATATTTCTTTGAAACATAAAATGCAAAAGATTGTCAAGTATGTCCGTATGGATGCCTGTGGATTTATATATAGACATTCTCAGTCATGATTTTCACAAGTTTCACTCCATATCACATCAAGTAATTGTTTTGTGTGTGCATGTATGTGCGCGTGTTTAATGCCTGTATCTCAGAATGATTAATTGTATTTTTGCTGGGCTTGGAATAGATTTGCTTACACTGAGATGTATGAAAGCGTTATTTTTGGTCAGTGGGTGTGCATTTCTCTTTGGCTATAAACTAAGGTGATAGACAGTTTAATTTCTGAATTTAGAATAGTCTGTTCAATACTATGTCTTTTTGGTAAAGTTTTGTGTTTGTGTGTGGTTTTATTTTTGGTTTTTGGTTTTGTGTTTGTGTGTGTGTGGTTTTTTTGTTTGTTTTGTTTTTGTTTTTGTTTTTGTCCTTGGTGCCTTAATTTCTTCCCTTTGCTTATCAGGGAAAGACAGAGGTATAGGAGAAACTGATATTGGAGACCCAGTGGCAAACATCTTGCTAAAACCATTTTAACCAGTTTTTTGGATAGTAATCGGCTTGGTTGAGAGTTCTTGTCATGGATTTCAAATGGAGCTTTTAGTATTCATATAGTCATCATAATTTGCAATCTATTGTTTTGTGATGGATGAACTTTTTAAGGGTGATGGTTTAGAATTTCATTTATATTTGTCAACATTGTTCCAATTACATTTGGAAGCATTTTGTTCAAGGTTGCAAGAAACAAAATTGGTTGTTGTTTGTTTTTTTTTTTTTTTCTTTTTTCTTGACCTTTATCTACACACATTGTCTGAAGACTCAGAGTCAGGAAGTTGTGGCCATCTCATTTTGGGTATAGCTTTGAAGGGAGAGTGTTTTTCAGTAACTACTGAAGCACAAAAGATTGTTGTTGTCTTGGCCTTTTTGTATAGTCACATGTTGTATTCTTTCCATTTCCAATAAATGAATAATCAAATGTTCAATAGTTTTCTGGATATTCCAGAAAATTCCCTATTATTCCTTGCTTTCCAATTTCCGAACTTTGAGAGGGCTAATTTGTGCAAGTCTGAAGTATCAAAATGAAGAGGAAGGAAAATCAGGATATGGAAAAATTCTTCAACATTTTCTATTGTTTTTGGCTTTATGTTCAGGTCCATCTTTTAAAAATATCTGAATATCATTTGCTTTTTTATTTTCAGATGAATCACTTTGATCTCTTAAATTTTTTTTCACACTGCTATATCCATATGTCAAATTCTAATTTGGAGCATTTAAAGTTTCAACACTATAGTCGTTTTCTGTAGTTGAACATGAATTAGTGTGAGGGTCATTTTTTGTCCTTAAAAAAGTCTCCACAAACATAGGGCCAGCAGAGACCTAATGCATTTGCAGTCCAGGGTAAGAACAAACTTGCTTATCAATTGAAGCATTTGTTAGTGAGTGGCTCAGAGTGAAGAGATTTATGGGATTAGTGATTCCTAGTTTCCATTGATGATTTTCTGAAATCTCTGTTCTCCATGATAGTTCCTTCATTAAAGGATAACTCCATAACTGAAATATCCATTGTTTACCATTCTGTGTTCTTTTGTGAGCATGTTCTGACATAAGCTCTAACACCAGTTGTTAGATGGAATTTCCAGGTGGTTCTGCACTATCTCTTCTAGGTAGGAGGTTTTTATTTTCAGGAACAGCTACTTCTGAATCCAAATTCCAGTGAGATACATTCTCATGACAGCTGTTTGACACACAGGTTGGTGCCACATTTCTATTTCTTCTCCTTGTTTTTTCCCCACTTCTTTGAAATCCCCATGGCCCATATGTTATCCCCAGCATTGTCTCCAAGGACACTGTAGCTTTCAACCCCGGGCCCTTGCACATGGGCCGGGTGAATGGCTTGATGGGTGCCCCCTCCACCTGGGCCTTCCTGCAATGGGAGTACAGGGAGGGCAGTGGGCATTGGCTCCCTCAGCTGTGGACAGCCTGCCAGACCTGCAGCCGCCTCAGGGTAGATGTCAGCCTGGGGCCCAGGGTAGGCCCAGCAAGACCAACCTTGGCTGTGGCTGGGATTCTGCAGGCTTCCCCAGAGGCTGGTGGGAGGTTTTTGATTATTAATTCAATTTCCTGACTAGTCATTGGTCTGTTCAGAAGAGAAATTTCTTCAAGCTCAGTCTTCTTAATTCAGTAGATTATATGTTTCAAGGAATTTATCCACTTCTTCTAGGTTGCCCAATTTGTTGGCATATAATTATTTCTAGAAATCTCTAATGATTCTTGTATTTGTATGGTTATCAGTTGTAATATCATCTTTTTCATTTATAATTTTACTTATTTGAGTCTTCTCTTTTTTTCTTGGTAAGTTTAGCAAAGGTTTGTCTATTTTATCTTAAAAGTAAAAACAAAACAAAACAAAAACAGCTTTTAGTTTCATTGATCTTTCTATTGTCATTTTAGTCTCTTTCATTTATTTCCTCTCCAATCTTTGCTTTTTTCCTTTCTCTGATAACTCTGGGCTTACTTTTCCTCTTTCCTTAGTTTCTTAAGGTGTAAATTAGGTTGTTTATTTGAGATTTCTCTTTTTTCTTAATGTAGGTGTTTATCACTATAAACTTCCCTCTTAGAACTATTTTTGCTGCATCCCAAAAGCTGTGTTGTTGTGATTCCATTTTCATTTGTCCCGTGATATTTTTTTTATTTCTCTTGATTTCTTCTTTGACCCATTGATTGTTCAGGATGTTGACTAATCTCCACAATTATTAATTCTGGTTTTCTCTCATAATTGATTTCTAGTTTAGTACCACTGTGATTGGAAAAGATGTTCATATGATTTCAATCCTCTTAGATTTATTAAGGGTTGTTTTGTGGCCTAATATGTGATCCATTCCAGAGGACGTTCCTTGTGTGCTTGCAAAGAATGTATAATCTACTGCTGTTGGCTGAAATGTTCTATACGTATCTGTTATGTCCCTCCCATCTAACATGAAGTTCAAGTCCAGTGTTTCCTTACTGATTTTATAGCTGGATGATCTGCCCATTGTTGAAAGTGGGGTATCACATTCCCTGCTGTTACTGCATTCCTGTCTATTTATCCCTTTTGATCTGTTACTATTTGTTTTACATATTTAGATCCTCATATATTGGTACATAAATATTTATAATTATTATATCCTCTTGATGAATTGACCTCTTTATCATTAAATAATGACCTTTTTGTCTCTTCTGACAGTCTTTGGCTTAAAATCTATTTTGTCTGGTATAAGTATAGGTACATCTGCTTTCCTTTGGTTTCTATGTATATGGAATATCTTTTTCCTCCCTTCACTTTCAGTCTATGTGTATCCTTAAAGCTGAAGTGAGTCTCTTATAAGCAAGATATAGTTGGGTCTTGTTTTTAAATCCATTTAGCCGCTGTATGTCTTTTGATTAGGGAATATAGTCCATTTATATCTGAAGTAATTATTTATAAGAATCTACTTACTATTGTCATTTTGTTCATTGTTCCCTAGTTGCTTTGTAATCTCTTTTGTCCTTTCTTCCTCTCTTGCTTTCTTCTTTTGTTATTTGATAATTTTCTATAGTAGTACACTATGATTTCTTTCTCTTTACCTTTTTTTTTTAAAGATTTTATTTATTTATTTGAGAGAGAGAGAATGAGAGAGAGCACATGAGAGGAGGGAGGGTCAGAGGGAGAAGCAGACTCCCCGCTGAGCAGGGAGCCCGATACGGGACTCGATCCCGGGACTCCAGGATCATGACCTGAGCCGAAGGCAGTCGCTTAACCAACTGAGCCACACAGGCGCCCTCTCTTTACCTTTTGCATATCTATTATAGGCTTTTGCTTTTTGGTTACCATGAGGTTTATGTAAAACATCTTCTATTTATAACAGCATTTTAAGCTGATAATAATTTAACTTCAAATGCATAGTATCACTTATATGTGGCATCTATAAAAATTGAACCCATAGAAACAGAGAAGAAAACAGGTTGTCAGGAGACAGGAGAGAGAAATAGGGAGAGGTTGATAAAAATGTACAAATTTTAAGTCTTAAGATGAGTAAGTTCTGAGGATGTAATGTATAGCATGGTGACTATATTCTATAACACTCTAGTGTATAATTAAATTTACTAAGGAGTAAAACTTAAATGTTCTCTCACACACACAAAAGTAAATATGTGAAGTGATGGATGTGATAATTCAATGAGGGGAATCCCATTCATAATGTATACATATTTCAAAGCATCACATTGTACACTTTAAATATCTTACAATTTTATTTGTCAATTATATTTGTCAATAAAGCTGAAAAAGTCACCCTACTATTCTATGTGTTCTTGATAGAATATATTAGTTTGCAGCAAGCTATTCTATCATAATTCTAAATAGAAATCAATACAACTTAATCAAGCAGAATAAATCATTTACTTAATGGGAAAGTTAGTGGCTTTTCTTTTTTTAAAGGAGACTTAGTTTTGAATATATTAGTATTCAAAATGATAAACATTAAAACAAAAATCTGAATTATAATTACTTTTTAAAATTTAAAATGTAATGGGTATATCAACTCCTTTTCAGATATATTTTGTTTATCACAGACACAATGTGATCTTGGAAAAATTATTTAATTTATTTTCTATTCAAGTTCCCCATCTGTAAAATTGGAATAATACTTACCTCACAAGCTATTGTGCACTCTAAAAATGCTGAATCTGAATTAAAAATCAACATAGATATACATTAATTATGATATCTTATTTAAGAAATCTTTGAAAACATGTTTTTTAAATAATAGATTTATTAATGTTGATCTCCTTCAGGAAGAGCTAGAGGGGAAAAGGAGAAACAGGAAAATGAGGAAATGGTCACTTCAAGTTGAGAATTTTATTTTTGTACAATTTATCGTATATAGAAACTTTCATTTTTAAAATTTAGTTAAATATTTAATTCTTATGGTTGTGAATTTAAAAATCTTAAAGATCACAAAATATGTTACACATCACATGCACTTATATTCTCAATATTATGTCATTTTATACATTAACAGTTGTCTATTTATTGTCTTTCAATTCAAAATATGTTTTTTTCATTGCCCACTGTGCAAGTGGAGCTGGTACCTTTTCATATTTGTCCTTTGCTAGCCTCATGTTAAGCTCTGTCCAGGCAAAGCACTAGATGACATTACCGGAGGAAAACAGAACACACCAGGCAGATAAATGTTTTAAATTTTAAATTTTACATATTGTTTTGGCCACCTTAGTTTATACTTTCCATTTTCTTTATTTTTTATGTAACTTCCTCCCTTTTTTTAAGCTATCCTTAATATTTATTATTTTAAAATTTCTTTTTCCTCTCTGTCAGTTAGAAGTTATTTATCCTGCTTCCAGTCTTTCGGTTACCCTTATAACTTTACTAGGTATTTAACAAAGTATAAAGTTAATCCTCTCCTCAAACACTATGAGGAACTTAGAACCCCTCAATCCAACGATTCCTCTTGAATTGTACATAATATTTTCTCATAATTAATTCCACTTCCTCTTCAAATTAGTCATTGCTATTATTTTTATAGTATTAATATCTTTTAAATTGGTACATAATCACCAATTACTTTGATCACTATTCTTTCTTGTGTATCACTCACTCCTGTTTTCATTTTTCTTCTAGAAGAAAATCCCTTTAACAATGAGTATCTAGGGGCGCCTGGGTGGCTCAGTCAGTTAAGCGTCTGCCTTCAGCTCAGGTTGTGATCCTGGGGTTCTGGGATCAAGTCCCACATCCGGCTCCTTGCTCAGTGGGGAGCCTGCTTTTCCCTCTTCCTGCTCTGACTGCTGCTCCCCCTGCTTGTTCTCTGTCTCTCTCTGACAAATAAATAAAATCTTAAAAAAAAAAAAAACCCAATGAGTATCTGTTAGTGGTAAACTTTGTTTTCACTAATCTGAAATTGACTTAATTTAATTCCCATCTGTAACTAGTAGTTCAACAGAGTACAAAAATTTAGATCAACAATTATTTACTATAAATACCTTGATGACTTTATTTCAAAATGTATACACTGTATTTCTGAAAGTAATTCCTTCTAGGTAATCTTTTCTTTGGTTGCTTTTAAGATGTTTTTCTTTAACTTTCTGTTATTCAATTTCAGTACTCTGTATCTGGGTGTAGTTTTCCTTTTATTTATTTTGTTTGGGAACTTACTGAATATGAAGATACACATCTTCCAAAAGTTCCAAGGCATTTCAGATATTGTCTATTCAATATTTTATTTTCCTCCACTGT
Organism: Mirounga angustirostris; assembly: GCF_029215605.1. Lineage (NCBI taxonomy): Eukaryota > Metazoa > Chordata > Mammalia > Carnivora > Phocidae > Mirounga > Mirounga angustirostris. Next base: position 140,722,800 of record NW_026991710.1, on the reverse strand, counting down.
CTATATTCACATTTTAAACTCCTAATATATATCGAATATTCACATTCTATTCCGTATCTCTAAATATATTTTCTCATCTCTTTGTCTTTCTCAGCTTAAACTCTCCCAGTTCATGAATTATCGGCAGCTGTACCTAATCTAAATTTCCTAATCTAAATTTAAATTTCAATTACTGTATTTTTTTGTTTCTACAAATTGAACTTATTCTTTTTAAAAATCTCAGTATTTTGATAGTGTCTATACCTTTTCCACATATTTTCTCTTTCTTTTTTTAAATCATTTTACTCTACATGTGATAATTCTAGTATCCAATGTTCTAAGTCTAATTATGCTACTTGTTATTTTGGATTACTCTTACCTAAACATTTTATAATTTTTTATTGTGGCATCACATCACATTCGATTAAGCATTATCTATAGGGCCAAGATATTGCAAGTATATGCCCATAGAGTGCTTTTATATGAGTATGCTCTTGAGAGGTCTGAGTATCCCAGAGATTTTACCAACATTTAAAACATAGATGTTGACTTGGAGAAGGAAGCAAATAGTGAGGCAGTGAGGCATTTCACTGTCCCACAAGTCAAACTGCAATTGCAAAACATCCCTTTTCCACCAATTAGGCCAGCATTGATTGGATATTTAGGGTTTCAAGAATCTTAATGTGTATCATAATAAGAATTAGAATTTATCAAGCACTCTTGGTGCTGGCCATTGGTAGTGCTTTTTGTAAGTTATATTGTTTAGTTCTATTTGTTAATTACATGAACATCAGAATTTTAATATGCTATGCCACCCTCATCATCCATCTTGAGAATGAATAATTTACGAGTTAAAAATACAAGTGATTGATGGGAAAAAAGAATTAATTTTAGAGGACAATTGAAATTTTAAAAAGAACAATGCAAATAAGAAGATAGTAGAAAACCAAGGATAAGGAAAGGTTGATGTTAATGCGTGTCTCAAAATGCAAACCAGGCTATTTGGAATAACGTCCCCAGAATGGCTGTAAAATACAAATGCATGTTTTATATTGCAATTTTGACACTTTGTGATTGCTTTTAATTAATGTTTATCTCTTCAACTAGAATTTAACCTTCAAAAAAGCAAAAATTGTGATTTTTTTCTTTTTCAACCTTTCATTAAATTTTTAGTACTTAGCACAGTGCTGAGCATATTTGAAGGAATTAAGCAAATATTTATGGAATGAAGAAATAAATGAAATAAATGAGGGAATAAACTACATGGTTGTAATATGTCTTTTGGGTTGAAAATGACAAAACTTATGAGGACCCTTTACTCCCAGGGAATTCAAACACAAATAACAGACATTCAGTGGTATATAAAGGACTTTAACAAATTTATTAGATCCTTGTAGAAAATTTTCTTGTAATTTACTTTGATTTTTAATTATAGCCTCCTAAAGAAGGTTCACTAAATATTCTTTTAGGGTAGCTTTATCTAAACTTTATTACCTATAATACTTTCACTTTGTCTTTTCTGGCAATCTTCCTGTTTAAATAATTTAATGACATTCCTTGAAATAAACCCCTCCCCCGGACCTCAACCTTATCAACATTATTTTAGCATTTAGCTGTCATTTCTGTGAGTCACTGATTCTGACATAAAAATATCATGAAGGAATATAAATGCATTTCTACATTTTGATTGAAAATTATCATTTTTAACTAAATTTCTAGTAGTTACTCTTTTAAAAATATTCCTAATTGAGCTTTTGACAGATATGAGATTTGTCAGTTCTTAGATATGTTGAATGGTTAAATATTATGACTAATATAATCACCCTATAATATTTAATAGAAGGAGCACCATTGGATCTGGTTTTTTAAATGTAATTTGTAAAATACACTGAAGCATTAAGCACGTTTATAGTATTATAAGTTGCTTTGAATAGCCTTAGTTGCTATTTTTATTTCAGATGCAAATATGCCAAAAGCTTGATAGTTGGGCAAAAATGAACTGCTATATAACTGGTTTCTCAACTACACAAACAACATAGGTAGGCAGAGCTCAGTAAGAGTGGAGGGATTGGTGAAGCTAGTATTTCTTGTATTCACATAGAAATAACACATAATAACACAAGTAATTTCATTATTTACTCAACACCTCCACCCTGGCAGCTAAGGCAAGACCAGGTACCAGGACCTTTTGTCCACATGTCTTAAGCTGTATGTTGGCTTCTTAAGTCTTCAATCTTCATCTGCTTTAACCCAGGTATGTATCCAGTTCAAGTTTTCTAAAGTTAGAAGTTGATTTTACGGTTTTAATTTTTTATTTAAAATATTGGATGAGAGGGAAGTTGCATATAGTGAGATGTACTCAGGGCCCTATAAACTTTTTGGAATCATTCTGCATAGTCTCTGCACAGGAGTTGACTAGAGTCACAGGGCAAGCCTGGACACAGGCTGAATATACTGGTGCAGGGCTGAAAAGGGGGGGAGGTTGTGGCTGGACAATGAAAAAAATTGATGTCAATAGAAAGTTTGGAGACTAATAATAATATCTCACAATGTATTAGATCCATCCATTACATCAATTATTTCTTAAGCTAATGACAATGTGTCTTAATTTTATAACAATAACACTAAAGATTAACAGCTAACTGTTCATTAGTGACCATTTACTATGCATTGAAGCATAAAAAGCTTAAGTCATTCACAGACCAGCTTTTTGTTTTCTTTTTGATATGCTCATTTTACATAATTTTTCTTATAAAATAGAAGGCATTACTTCAAGTTATAAACTTTAGAAGGTAATTATTTTTTCCTGTTTACTTCCTCCCACGCCAGATTTCACAAGTGGTATTAAAGGTTTTCCAAAAAGCAAGTTTTATTCCCATTGTCACTAAATACAATTTCCAAACATTTTGAGAACTGCTTTAAGTAAGTTATTTTTAAATGTCACACATAGCTATAGTTTACTTTTAAAAAGTAATATTTACCCTTATGAAGAATAATAATTAGTCATTAGATGCGCTTTTAGAGATTTTCTATATGGGAGAGCAAAATTTAATATCTGAGGCTTACCATCAAAAATACAGGAGCAAAAGAAACCAAATAAAAAAGACTAAGAAATTTAAAAACAAAATTGGACAGAATATGAACCTGATACTGTGATATATTAAAATTAGTCATACATAGCAAAAATCCAGCCAATATGGGAAGGGGACATTTGGAGACTTTGGAAGTACTATTGCTGTTTCTCATACAATTTTTTTAAATGTTGTTTTGTGAAATTATGCTAAGTCATGATCTCATTAATAAAGTAGATTAATATTCAAAATTGACTTGAAAAATAATTTAATAAAATCATATTAAGTAGGAGCAGTTTTTTTTCTGTGTATAGTCAGGATTGTATAGGAGTTAGAACTTTGGCAAATAGAGAGCACAACCAGTATACTGATGTAGGGGTTGAAAATAATTTACAAAATTAATTTAATAAAATGTTTAAAACAGTAACTAACAATTATTAACAAAATAACAACAAAGCTGTTTGTACTTGCATTTAACAACACATTTAAGCCAAAATTGAATTAATATAAAAATAATATGCAGCGAATTGATATCTGACATAAGATATAATAAAAATTAATGTTCACATTGAAGACCTGAAGTTGCAACATCTCTATATATGCCTTCTAAATATCTTTTCACTTTCATTTCTCGGTTGTGTTGATTGCAGCTCGTTGTGACCTAATAAGATGTCAATTGTAATATCCAGAATATTTCTTAAAGTAGAACACTACATTTCCCCTACTACGCCAGATAAAATAATTTAATGTATTTATTTTAACAAAAGGTCCATCCATGATTACTAACTTTGAACTGCAGAGTAGGTGTTTGTTTGTTTGTTTTTAATTTCTAGCACTACCTGTGGTTCTTAAAGATATCTACAGTTGATATTCGAATTGTCATGCTGTTTCTGAAAAGAACAATATATTTATCCTGAAGGGTTTACTGTAATTCACCCCTAAAATTTACTTTATGTGGAAATGTTTCATCATAAAAACATGTCTACTATTTATATATGTCAAGATCGATTCTACTACATTTTGTAGAACAAGCACAGATTTTTATATCAGACAAGCTGGGTTTCAACATCTAACTTTACACGGTGACCCTGGGAACATTACATACCTTCTATGAGCCTCCATTCCTGAACTACAAAATGAGAACATCACCACAATTCTCAAAGGGTAGCATAAAGTTTAGAAAAAAGCTAGTGCCCTGTGCCTCGTACTGGGCGAGGCATAGCGTAATCCACTAGGTGTGAATGGTATTTTTTCCTCTCTTTCCCATTGCTGATATATTTGGCTAATTGAAGATTAATGAAAAAATATAGAAGAAGTTACTGGAATAAATCAGCTCCACTAAAAAAGCTCATTACATTGCAGGCAATAGTTACACATTCCCAAGGTAACATTGAGTAAGATCAAAAGACTGGTTTTAAAAATGTATTTACATATTGTAATTCATATGCAAGAAAATATTTTTCAGGGCAACAATGGCAAAAAAAATGAATAAACTACACCTGTGTGTATAGTGTAATTTTGTAAAAATAAAGAAAAATACCCAATTTTACTAAATGTCAAATGTTCATGGACAGGTAACAGAAACAAATCTACTTCATATAGCAATCTACATCAACATTAAAACATATCAAAATAGAGTTTCTGTAAAGGAAAAAGTCTTTTTTTTAATGGTGCAGATAATAATTAGAAGTTCCCATTATTTGTCCATGAAACCTCCTAAGAAAGGTGCTACTTCAGACAGGATTCTAGTAGAACTTGGCACATAAATTGTAACTTTTCCACCACCCACTGCTTTTCACCTTCTTGTAGCTTCATTCACTCAGACAACCTCACATATACATAAACAATATTAAAAACACGCATGGCTTTCAAGCAGAAAATTCATTTTCTACAACAAAAGCAGGTCACCATATCTATACCCGATGTTCTCAGTCATGGAAATGGATTTTCCTCACAGAGCTGCTAATTAACATACGTTGTTTTGCTCAACCTTTCAAAAAGTGTGTCTCTAGGAGGATCTGTTTGATCATGTGCAAGAATTCTAAGGCATTATGAGTAATTGTTCCACAGGACAAGTGCTGCCCTTGCGATGATACACTCTTGATACCCTTAGCAAGTCTTTAGTCTTCAAATGCCACCAGACATAGGGAGACATTCATAGTCTACAGGTGGTTGGCTCAAAGGTCAAAAATTTTGTTTAAAAAAAACGTTTATGGAATAGCACCATAGAAAGTCTTTCAGAAACAAATCTTTTTTTCCAACATTGCATTTTTTTAACTGAGTCCCAAGAAGAGAAAAAAAAGAAGAGGAAGAAGAGAGAGAGAGCTTTCAATGACTACACAGCCTACTTCCACTTCACTTCATTTTTTTTTTTTAAATACAACATTAACCATAACAACATCAGCAATAACAACTACAACAGATCAACAACAGAAAAGACAATAGCAGCACTGGAGACTTGAGAATGGGCCATCCGGGCAGTCACGTGGAAGAATTCTGTTCACACCTGTTGGGAGTTCTCTCATGAAGTTCCCAAGACATCACAACGCTTCTTAAATTGGGTGTGAAAAGGCAGCACTTTCACTGAAAGAACTTGAGTTTACTGATCAACTGGGCATTTTCCAGCACTTAAATAAATGATGCCTAGATTTTAAGTGCAGTAATAGACACTATTGGCATTTCCAACTTGTCAAAACGTCAGTAAAATGAAGTGGTCTCAAGATCATTCGTGTTTCAAAGAGGTGAATCTGGCCTGCAAGTGAAAATAATGAAGCTGAAATATTCCAGTTTCCAAACTTCCGGACACGCCCACATTTAAAGTACAAACCGCCCTCAAAAGACTCCCATTTCGCAACATCCCATATGGATCTGTATCCAAGATACAAAGCCAAAGCAATCATCCTAAGATACAAGAAGAGGGTTTTTCAGTTTATGACCTGCAAGATCATTTGATTTCTCCCAAATCTTGAAAAATTGTCAAAAAGAAACACTCTGCAAGGTCACAGACCCTGAATCGAACTGTCTGAATGGCAAGGCATCTCTGTCAAGCTGTGAACAAAATCTTCTGGAGTCTTCCTTGAAGTTACATGTGCCTTCTCACCAGCTTTATTTATATTTATACCATCAAGCATGGAGTTTCAATATCTTGGCAATGTTGATCAGAGTTGGCTTGAAAACTTCTCTTTTAGTACAGAGATAATCCTGTTCTTACAGTCTTCTTCTGGTCAAACTCATTATATAAAACATTTGTGCTAATATCTTCATTTAAAAAAAAAATACGTCTTCTCTCCATTATGCACATTCCTTTATGTTTCGATGGAGGTTTTGGTGTTATTTTTTGGTATGCATAGTATCTGGATATCTAATGCTTTTGTATCTTATATGAAATCCTTTCTTGTTGATTGTGTCATCAGTGTGAAAATGAATTAAAACCGCATCCCCAATTGAATAGATCTCTTCTGGTGGCTGAAGACAAAAACAAACAAACAGGCAAATAAACAACAGAGTGAGCACTTTTTTCCTTCAGTGTAATTCATGTTTGTTTGGGATTTTTTTTGGGGGGGGTATATGATTTAATCCTCCCAACAACCTTGAAAAGTGGGTATGAGTGACTTCTTCATCTTACAGATGGGCAAACTTGAGTTTCAGAGAAGCAAATGACATGCTCAAGATCATAGGCATTGATATAGCTGGGCTTGGAACATAAGCCTGTTTCCAAGTTCTGGAACTTGGTGGGTTTTTTCCCCAAAATTTTAAGCCAAATTCCTTTGATTTACAAGTAAATAAAGTAAGGTTCAAAGAAGGTAAAAAGATACTAAATTTGTTTCAGAAGGGGCTCTGAGGCAGAGCCACGTCCAGAATCCAAATCATCCATTCCTTCTTGTTTTAATAATCTGAATACCACGAAGTTTTTTGTTTCATTTCAGCTGATATTTGGAAAGGAATTCAATATCATTCAAGTTCAGTATTATGTAAGCAATAGACACTGGTGGACAAAAAATGGGACTAATGTTTTCGGAACAAAGTATGTATTCAGAAGACCGTTTGATATTTATGCAGGGAGTCCTGGGGGGAAAAAGCATGAAGGAAATCTCAAGCTTTCCTTTTTCTTATTTCTCCTGGTGACACTCTCTGACCTGTATCAGGCATTCTGTCCCATGCACAAGTGACACACTGCAATGGAACAGCATTATGGCAGCACTGGGTAAGCCCACACACCAGTGGTGGTGCCTGCCATTCAGCAAGCGTCTTCGCTGAGAGGGGAATGTCAATTTGAATTGTGTGCACAATTCCTTTTCCTTTATGCTTTAATTTAGGAAGCTTACCAAATCGTCAAAGGTGTGTGTTTAAATTTATCGCCTTTAGATTCTTAAATGTTTAAACATTTATTGCACAGTAAGAACATGAATAAAAAAGTTAGAATGTGAACAGGAACCAGCAATTATACCTACTAAATTATTCTCTCTTGTGTGATATTATTGGGAAAATTCACTAGATGCAGAAGAGGTGAGGGAGAAGAGGCAATAATAATAGGGTGTAACCTTTTCTCGTAAAAGCATTGCCGATTTGCATATGGTGCACATAACAATCATGAATCAATGGGCATTTTCTACCACGGCTATGGGATCCTGTTGGTACTGTATTTACCCCTGATCCACAGAATCGACCAAGCCCCACCGCTGTTGAATCGAGACCGTCAAAAAGCTCAACATAGTCATAGCCACAATCGGCTTCTTCCTCCACTTCGAAAATCTGGAAGGACAGCTCCAGTCGAAAGCCCCGTTCTGACAATAACAGCCATTCACAGTCCACTTGTCCCGGGTAGTTGTTATCACCAAACTGCGCGTGCGAGTACAGATCTCTGGGTTTCGGGTCTGCTTTCAGTCGACCACCACACTCTGCTCAGGAAAGAAAAATGAAATAAACTCAGTGAGTTTTAACAAGTCCAATCTCAACCTCAATGTAGTGTAACCGTTCTCTAACTTCTGAATGCATTTTCATCATCAGATGTGTTTCCTATAATCGTAGAGTGTGACGGTGCACCAGGTACCACCACAGACCCTGGACACAGAGCTAGCTGGGTTGGAATACCACCTCCAACACCATCGAGCTCAGTTACTTTAGGTGAATGATGTCGCTTCTCTGATCCATAGGGCAAAATGCAGATGATAATGATAGCACCAATCTCCCAGTGGATTTTGAGGATTTAATGAATACATGGAAAATCACTTAAAACCGTGCCTAGCGTGTAGTAACTCTCAATAAATATTTCTATTATTATACACGATCCTGTTTTTAGTCTCAAATAACTAGTTTTCATAGGGGAAAAAAAAGGTCAGTATCTTAAATCAGGTTGATTCTTACTCATTTAAGAACCCAGAATCCAAAGGAATAAGAAATAACTTAAAAATTGGCAAAATATATAAAACTCCAGTGTGTATATGCATGATATAGAACTCTACATAGACTATGTAGAACAATTTTATTTAGGTAGAAATATTTAAACTTGGTTGGGAAAAACATACATGCATCTTTAACTGTAATAACATTTGTAGTTCCAGAACCTATTAAGTATATTTTGTGTTTGTAATAAATAAAAAAATTTAAATGCTCTTTTTACAGCTTCTTTTTCAGAGAGATATTAATAAACATGTGGTTTACCAGTTATTACTTTTGTCACTAGAGGTAAATATACCAAATCACTAGATGAGTATGCATAAAAATGCACAGCTAGTATAATTTAGAAATGAAAGTTTTCAAAAAATTTTCTCAGAAACTTTGTAATCTGAGTCCCAAAACTTCCTAATCACTAGAGATTAAAAAAACAAAACAAAACAAAACAAAAAAACAAACACCCAGAGATTAAATAGAGATCCCCTCCAACCAATACACATGCAAACTTATGGCAGGGGGTCAGGGGAGAAGAAGATAAAATAGGGCTATAAAAAATGTTAGAAGAAAGTAGAGTTTCTTTCTGTTTCTGTTTGTCAAGTGCTGAGAGTTTCCTGGGAAGCAGTGATTTCAGGGCTAAAACCAGAAAAGTCCCAGGAAAACTGGGATAAGTTGGGAGGGGACAAAACCAAAAATCCAATGTGGAAAGATGTGGACAAGCCAGGACCCTAGATATGAAGACACCACTGTAACATTCTCATGGTCATCTGCAACCAAACAGTCCCAGCGGCACCCTGTGAGGACGGATTACACAACTAAAAACACTTAGTTGGATTTTTCCGATTTGTATATGGCTTACCCACACTGATGATTTTAAACAACAAAATATGTCTGAATCCCCAGGATGAAACCCCATTCAGATGTATCTAAATACACGTAGGCTCAACCAAACCTACGGGCACTGTCACAGACAAAGACATTTAGATTCTTGTGTGTGACTGACATATGAACGAACTTCCAACCAGGGTTTCAATCATGAGAATGACTGCCCCAATGGGCTGTGTTCCATGAAGAACGTAAGTATCCCTCCATGTTCCAGGTGTCGGGTGGAGCATCTTGCACAATCTATCGATATAGCATATAGTATATATCGATACTATTGCAAATGTAAATGAGTTAGAATAACCTGAAAGCTCAACCCATCTCTTGAATATCATCTCTTGAATCCCATAGACCGGAAGCCAAACATTCTACCCTTCCTCCCATGGTGTTTCTCTAATTCCAAAAATTATTGTCCTTCTTCTGCGACAGATCTCCACAGCTAAATGACCTGGGTCCAAATCTGAGCTCTGCCCTTCATCCGCTGAGATACTTTGTCTCACACTCCATTTCTAAGACAAGGATCATACATAGTACTCACGTCATGGGGTCTAGATGAAGAGTGAATGGGTTAATATATGTCAAATGTTTGAAGGATACCGGGCACATAGGAAAGGCCATATTAGTGTAAGCCATCACCATTACAATCATTATTGTCTAGTGAGAACATCTAAATGCCATCATCTGTGCTGCTGCTAGGGATCCATTCAGGTATGAAATGAAAAGCCAGAATAAAATGAAAAAAAATTTAAAACATTATTAATCTGCTATCATAAAGGAAGACTTGTATTTTTGAAGGCCAGTAAAATATTTTGTGAAAAATATTTCCAAATTTAATATATAAATGTATAAACCAGTGTAATCTCACTTAGAGAATTTTTTAAATTTTACCTATTCTCAAAGTTTGATATATAATTGCCTGCTTTGTTTTGGTTTCCACTTACAAAAAAAAAAAAAAAAAAAGCTGCCAGCACTTGGATTACTTTTATTCCACAGCCGGGAAGAGCTGAAGGAGCCCACTGGGAGATATAAAGAAAGCACTAGTTTTGGTGTGTCTGCTTTGCAGGAGCAAAGTAGCAGGACAAAAGACCAGGATTCAGAAGAGACAATTCTCTGCCAGCCCCAACTTGGAACAAAAATCAAGGAGGAAATGAAGTAGTTGCACGAAATGAAAAAGATTTCACAAAACCTTTGTGAATCTGAAAATGACAGTGAGGAGTTATTATTTGGTTTTATTGAAAACATCTAGAAAATGGCAATATTCAAAATAAATAAATTACATTTAAGGATAACTTAAAATGTTCCATTATGTTTGTCTATTTTCATTTCTCTGTTCCAGTACACAACTGCCTTCCTATGGATCACTGATCAAACTAATAAATCTGGAATTAATGATCCAACCATGAAAAAAAGAGAGAGAGAGAAAACTTAGTCCACAGGATAAAATTTTTAAGAACAAAGATTTAAATATTATATGCACAAGATGTGTGATTTTAATATGCCCTGAGAGAAATTCCATAAGCAGAAAATTACAGGCAGCATGAGGGCAATTTGTCCTTGAGGCAGTTCTTCAAAATATGGTCAATACATCATTTAATATGGTCCCTTTAAAGAAGGTATTTAATTAAATACATTTCCTGCAAATATTCCTATTCATTTACCAAGTTGGAACAATATAAAAGTAGTGTAGCATGTCAGCAGTATTGTTTTTAAATCAGTTGTTTGAAAATACTTTGTAAGCTGCCAGAACATCTTCTACAGAATTCTGGAAAGTGAAAATGAAGCTGAATAAGAAAGGTGACAAAAAGGGAAGAGAAGCCTGGGGGTGGGGGTGGGGAGTGGATTTCATTTTAATTTGGAAAGACATGATTGTTTATTTCCCCATAAAGTATTAAATTCCCAAAGAGGTCCTGTAATTTGACCTATACATGCTTTTAGTGGGCATTCCAATTTAATTGAGTTAGATAAAAATAACTTCCTTTCTAAGAACTTTTATAATGCATTATTTGACTTTTAAATGTCATTGATGCATACTACAATGCTACAGCAAAGAAGTCCTACCAGACAGGCCATGTTTTATTTTATTTTTTTTAATGTTTCAAGTTTTTATTTAAATTCTAGTTAGTTACATATAGTGTAATATTAGCTTCAGGAGTAGAATTTAGTGATTCATCACTTACAGCGCTCATTACAAAAAGTGCCCTCTCCTTAACCATCACTCATTTAACCATCTCCCCTGCCCAGCCACCCCCAGCCCCCCACCCCCACCCACCTCCCTTCCAGCAACCCTCAGCTTGTTCTCTATAGTCAAGAGTCTCTCTTATGGTCTGCCTCCCTCTCTGTTTTTTCTTTGGACAGGCCATGTTTTAAAAGACTATTTTCTCTCCACATTTCCCTCTTTTTCTATATTATAGCCATATCCTCTGAGAGAATACGCAGGATATTTTTTTTTACTGATTTGTTTCTTCAATAAGTTTATTTAAGGGTCGTGTAATACCATTCATTACCTGATTAAAATATATTTGGGCTTAGAATTTAGACCTACCATCAGAGGGAAAAAAGGACTCTTTCCAATAAAGTCCTTTTCTCATGGATTTTTTTCACAGTATTCCTTGTGAAAAAAAATAGCCATAAAACCATATTAGAACAATATTTCTAATCACCTGGTTTCAAAATTCATGGTATTAGAAGTTTTTCTCGTGGATAAAATTCAAACTGCATATAAAAATATATATTTACTCAAGCAGATTAAAATGTGTACATCAGGATCCATCAATAATAGTTACACATATTCTAGAAGGCAGTAAATAATGAATAAGTGTTCTATACATGTAGCAAAAATGGTACTGGACTTGACTGTCTTGTCAGTAGAAACTGACTGAAAAACCAAAAGTACAGAAACTTCTGAAAATCAGAGGTTACACTTAGACTGTATGCTTCAATGGGAAGGAATTCCTTCTATTTCCCTGTAAATTCCCACAAATTTCCAGCTTTTTGCCATAAATAATGTGACAGGTGGCTCATGTGGGTGTTTGAATGGATGTGAACTGAACAGGGAAATAAAATGAGCCTCGTCAGTTACGTACTTCAAACAGAGGGTTTTTTTAAACTTAAATAAGGAAGCGTTCAGTCTCTACTTATTGCTTCAGCAACAGTGACTGGTTTTATATCGATTTGCTTCCTAATCCAAAACGTTTACATGAAGAGAAAACATACTATGGTGGAATGTATGTGAGGCATTCTGGAGACAGAGTAAGGATAAAGTCCAGACTTTGACATAATTTTAGAAATCTCTGCAAATTAATTAATCTCTAGATTTTCAATTTCTTTTTCTGAAAAATGAGGATAATAATACATCATAGAGTCTTTTAAGGACTCAATATATGTAAAGTGTATGTTAAGTACATGTGTGTGCCTAAAATGCCAAGTGCATGCTATATATACCATCAGATCTCAATATAAGATCTCTGTGAGAACTTAACTGGATCCTACCAATGGATTCTTAATGGTAATATAAATAATGCAAATAGGATCCATGAGCAAAGGCCATACAAATTAAGGAATCATGGAGGTTAATAGCTATAATGAAACTTAAATAGTATTTTACAGATGAGGAAACTGATATCCAAAGAAATTTCTTTTCCAAAGTTCCCAGCTAGGTAATGGCATAATAGGACTAAAAACCCAAATGTACCTACATACTGGAACATAATATAAATCTTAATCATTCTACTCACAAAGGGTAAAAAGAGATTCTATAAAAGTAAGTTTTGATTAAACTAAGAAAGGGAAATTCATAGGTAGGTATTTTAAAAATATTTGGTCAGCTATTTCAAGAATTTTGACAGCATATTTTCATACTGCATTCCTGGAACTTGTGATAGCCAGATATATATGCCATAAACTCTATGCTATCAGGAAAGTACTGATGAAGTAATGGGATTGCAATCACTCCACCCCTTTAATGCATAACAAGTTATAAGGAAAATATTTAAAGAGTAAATGTCAATGTATGGAAAAACCTTTCATTAGTATGAAATTTCTGTAGTCCCTGAAAGATTCTTCTCAAACCAAAATATTCATATCAATCATGAGAAATAATTTGCACTATTAATGAGTTCAACCATTACTAGTACGAATCAGATAAATATTCTGACAATATTCACTTTCTCATAAATAGACTCCAATATAAATCTAATGCTCATAATGAAATACACTAAAGTGGAAAATAATATTGGACAATGGAATAATTAACAAACAAACAAAATTAAACAAAAAGAAAATAAAAACAATAAACAGAACCCATGACAAAAACTGCTGCACTTATATTGTTTTATGGACAAATTTGTATACAATTATACTGTGTATTATATTACATCAAGACAGTTCTACATGGCAATGTCTCAATAGTTTATTTATCAAGAGTACCACTAGGTGGCACTATAAGATAAATGACTTTAGGAAACCACTCAACTGACTTTTTTTTTAACTGAATGTAAAAAAAGGACATTTCCTAGACATTTACGAAATATTAAGCTGGCCCCAAATTATTAAAAAAATGTTATTCTATATTTTCGCCTAAAATTTTCCATATTTTTCCTAAATTATATTTTATTTCTTGAAAACTTCCATTCCAAAGTCAAATTAGGAATTAGGATTAGAAAAAGATTGTATTGCACACTAAATAGAAGGAAAAACAAATGAGACTCTGTAAAATGGAGAGATAAATTCCAAATCGGACTTACAAAAATACATTAATGCAAAAGCTAGCCAACCAGGTAGGATGTTAGAGAAAACATGATTCTTGAATACTTAAGACATAGATTTCTAACTTAAATAGAGCATATAAATCAAACTGCTCAAGTTAATATGGAATCCATTATACAAATATTTAGAGATAGTTCTACTTGATCATACTGCATTGGACATGAATCAGATCAAACTATTGCACTGCTTTCTAAATGTTCAGCAACTACAAAGATACTTAAGTAGGATGCTACTTGGCTCTCAAATATTTCACACAGTGCTTCAGTGAGATTTCTTCTGCTGTGCTCAGAGATTCATTAATGTTCCTGTTATAGGATCCCCTGCATTCACTGGAAGAGAAACCTAGATCTTAGGAAAGAGAAACATGGCTCTAATTTGCTGACCTGTAGAATGTGTGGCTTGAAAGCCTTTCCTTTGAACAGATGCATCAGAAACAAACCGAACAAACATTTTATTTCCAGTAGCCACAAGGGGCTCTGGTATCTTGTTGCCACATAGTCTTCCAAGAATTGGTGATTTTTCTGTTTCTCCATCGAATACTTCCAAGTGATCATAAGCACATTCTTGATGCTGCTCAATCTCAAACTCACCAAAGGCCTATTAAAAAAAGAAAGAAAGGGAAAGAAAAGCAAAAACACATATCACTCAAAATGAGTTCTTTCCTTTGGAGCAGAAATGCACATCAATAAAACATGCTCAGGACATACAAATAAATTAACCCGTATAGAACATTATTGAAAGGAGTGTAAAATCAGTAGAATGTAAAGTCTCTGAAAAAACATAATGAGGAAAACAGCACAATTACTCCATGTGAAATTCTATTATTAAACTATTGCAACTAAATCACAATCGAAACTATCACAAAACTATCACAATCAACTCCAGGATTCAGACAAGTTATAATAACAGTGATATTTTATTCTGAATATAATTCTAAGTTTATACTGAACGCATCAGAAAACTTTAAACACTTGCATTTTAAAAATTGACTCCTTCTGGTTTTGATGATCATAAACTATTGAATATCATCCTACCTTGGGGCATTTAAACTAAGAAGAAAACCTAAAAAAATAACTTATGTTTTCACAGAAATTAACTAAGCACAGTAAATCTTAAAAGAATAAAACAACGGGAATTTACACTATATACTTCTTTATTTTTTTAAAGGTTTTATTTATTTATTTGACAGAGAGAGACACAGAGAGAGAGGGAACACAAGCAGGGGGAGTGGGAGAGGGAGAAGCAGGCTTCCCGCAGAGCAGGGAGCCCGATGCGGGGCTCGATCCCAGGACCCTGGGATCACGACCTGAGCGGAAGGCAGACGCTTAACGACTGAGCCACCCAGGCGCCCCTATACTTCTTTATTTAGATCCTACAACCCATATTATTAGAAAATACTAATATGGTTTTAGGCTAGATTTTTTTTTTTTTTTTGAGAGCCTACTTCTCCCTTCCCTCTGCCTGCCTCAAGGCTAGATTATTTTTAAGTTACTTTTAAGATAGATGGTACACTTATTTTAATATTTAGAGCTTGCAGAGTTTAGTATGCCTTTAAAAGTTATTCTAATTTTCCCGTGTAGTAATTTTTATGCATAGGTCTTAGCAAATTCTTATATTTTTTAATATTTGTAGAAAGAATTGTTATCAAACTTCACTCATTGGACCAGAGACCCTTGTGTTGGTGGAAGATTTGCCCCTCATGTAGCTCATTACCTATGTTTGTGAAGCTCACTGGTGAGCCAGCAGCCTTAACTCCAAGCTCTAACGATGTGTAGAAGCAAATTCTTAAAATAAAAATTCATTAAATGTATAACACATTAAACAACACAAAGGAAAGTTTAATTGAGGCAGACTGAAAATAGTAATGGCCTAATTATTAATAATTCCAGGAATTCTAGGTTATTTGCCATTGCCAATCAAGGCTTTTTCCCCTCCCTAGAAAAGCCACCATACCTTCAAAAAATAAACTATCATTCCCAGTAAAGGGGAAAAAAGCTGGGAGAAATAGAATATGTACTTGAAAATCCGTTCATTTTCCTGCAGTCTCTGTAGCATAATATATTTGCACATAAACTTTTTGCATACATGTTTTTTAATACAATTTTGTGAAGTTATCACAATTCTAAATTTAATTAAGACATACATTTTTGTAATTTTGAAAAGAAAAAATTGACTAAGAACGGTTCTCCTTTAGTGCTGGCCAGTTATCTATTCCTTAACACACGGCCGTCTATTATCACTGGCTTTGGAGGAGTAACGGAAGAAATGAAAGAAGCAATTTATATTAATTAGGGAGTAGGAGAAAGAAATAAAAGGTACTTAAAAGAAGAAACAAAAGAAAAGAAAGAGGGCCGATCTCTACTACCATATTCCACTGCACCCTACTTTAAAAAGTATAAATTAACATGATAATGACCAATAAGCACTAGAGAGTCATTATTTGTTGTAACCATATGAGTAAAAAAGAATGTTCACTTCATTCTACTGAAGACACTGGATAGTGCAAAAGAGATAAATACTGCGCAAAGAATCTTACAGGAAACAAACAAGAAACAGTGCACACAAAATACCGTGAACAAGGAGACTTCAGCAGAGTGTATTTACCGTGAAGTACAACATTCAAAGCAGGTGGTCACTGAAGTTTGCTGCTATTTACCTCTGCAATCCAGTGGCAGAGAACAGAGTAGAGGAGACACAGTACATGGGATATAGAAGACCCTGAATGGATGGTTGGCTGGAGATCCATTCATTTACCTATCTACCTATTCCATGTTTATGGCCAACCCAACGGATGGAAACGCTGTGAACGTGACAGGCCAACACTTCAGGTTTTCTGCCTCTCCTGAGCTGGTACTCAGTCGGCTTCTATTACCATTACGCACATAGACACTGTCTCAGTATCAGTTTGTAACTGTTAAGAAACCTATAGGAGACAATTGGCTTAACCGCACTTAGAATTCTTTATTAACTATGAAACCAAGCTTCTGAATTATAAGGTCAATGTTATCTCAAGAAAAAAATAAAAGCATTGTTTCAGGAGAATAACATCATCTGAAAAGTACTGCGTGTTGAACAATTGTCTCTTCTGACTGTGATTTAAGTCATTCATCTATCAATAAAAAGAGCAGAGAAACCTACTGTGTAGGAGAGAAAACTGTAGGAATGATGGGGGTGATGGCATTCTAAAGCACATCCTTTAAGTAACAGTTAAAATGGGATCAGAATTTACAGACCACACATGTTCAGCCCATTGAAAACCAAGTGAATGAGATAACTCAGTGACTACTTCACTCCCTAATGAAATGCAGGATGTCTGGAGTGAATCACAACATCTGTTTTACAGAAAGGAGCACCACCACACAAACTGGCAGAGCGCTTGCGGGCTGGGGGCATTCTGACACCTGGTCTGGAGCCAGCTGGCTCCCGCTTTTTATCTAATTACTAATGGAATCAGACTGACTCTGTAAGAGTCAAATTAGACAAAGGTTCTGCAGCTGACATATTCTCAAGTGATGCAAACAATTCTCATTCATTAAGGTATTAGTGAATTTTCCTCTTGGAATTGGTAGCAGCTTGTTAGGTCATCTGTAAAGATTGGGTGGTCCTTTTCCAGAAGTCAGTCTAACCCAAATGCTCCACCACACACAAGCAAAAGCATCACTAACTCACATGCCGACATCTCATAAATCTGGCCCTTAATATCACAGAGGTATCCACATCTAAGGACCTCCATATATAGCAATGTTGCCTCAATAAAATATATTTCTAGGTCACAGGAA
The DNA here is from genome assembly GCF_029215605.1 of Mirounga angustirostris. Lineage (NCBI taxonomy): Eukaryota > Metazoa > Chordata > Mammalia > Carnivora > Phocidae > Mirounga > Mirounga angustirostris. The sequence goes on along the minus strand of NW_026991710.1, from coordinate 140,704,934 downwards.
GGTATTAGAGGGGGCCATGGGAAATTGGGAAAATCTTAAAAAATATTTTTGTAGAATTCCCAAAGATACAGTGAGATATACAGTTTATTACTTTATTTTATGACACGTGCTGAGCCATGAATGTCTGTATCTAAATAATGCAGAATATGGAGATTTCTAGCCACCAGGAACCAATGCTATAACACTGCACCCCAGAAAGACACTTAGCTTCCCAGAACATCCTTCAACATCACAAAGGTAACAGGACAGCTAGCAAAGCTGATGTATGGAGCTATATGAAAGTCTGATTTCTGCTGAATCACCGCCCTCTTTTGGGGGACTTTAAAATATTTTTCTTAAGTGTTTACACTAAAACTTTATAGACATTTTAGTATTCAAACATTTAAACCCTACTCATCCATGATTATATTTCTATGATTTTAAGGTTACTAATCTAGGCTTTAAAAAAAAAAAAAAAAAAAAGAGCAAATAACCATGAGCTCTAGTCAGAAATACGAATGCATTTCCCACAAGGCAAACTAAGAGACTAAGGAGTCCCATTCAAAGGAAAGAAAATTGAATTCTCGTTTTAGGCTATGGAAAGAATAACTATGTGTTTCTGGAACACCCAAGCAAGCCTAATCTACCTAGCTGGCCACCAGCCAGGCTGCCATATGCAGCCTCACATGAACATCTGTAGAGGGGCTTTTATTGAAAATACAGGCGCTGGCTGGAAGATAAGGCCATTCAGAGTCGCCACATATATTCACAAGGGACAAGAAAATAAAATGGTAGCATTTAATGCAGAAATAAAATTTAGCCAGGGTGACCATGAAAAGTAAGACATTGAAAGAGACTGATGCAAGGTGAGCAGCTGTGATACAAGATTTAGAGCTCCCTGGGCCCAGCCATCCTTCGCCCCTTCCTGTCTTCGGAGAGAACTATCATTTGGTTCCCCACAGGATATTGGAAGGATTAGAGGCCACTGGGAAACGTGGCAGAGTGGAATATAAGCCTCAGCCTTCCGATTCAAAAGACCTTCTCTGTCCCATGAGTCCTCTAAAGCTGAGATCAAATACACTTTTGGTAGATTTATGGTGGAGAATTATGTAACATTTGTAGGTGTTTTTGTGTTCTAAATAGCCCATCTATGAAGCTATAAATGGCAACTACATAACTTAGCAAAACTCCAGGATATGATAAATCAAATAAACATGACATAAGCATATTGGCCTATTGCTGGATGTCCCTATGCCTGGAACTTTGTTCCTGTTTTGTTGGTTTGTTTTTGTTGTGTTTGGGTTTTAATGTTTTAATATTTAAAAATATTTTAAGAGTACCCAAAATTTAATAATCAGTTGTGTCTCTCAGAACCAAGACAAGATGAAGTCAGGAGTAAAACAGATCCTTGTCCTTATTCATTCAGAACTTTATCTCTTTTCCAGTAAGAAGACTTTCTCCCCCCAAATATCTTTCAACCAGGGTTTCTTTCTACTTTAAAACTATTAATATAGAGTCAGAACCTCATAATACACACACACACACACACACACAGCGAAACAAAGCAAACATATTAGTTTCCTATTGCTGCTGTAGCAAATTACCACAAATTCAGTGGCTTAAATGACACACATTTACTCTCCTAGAGCTATGGTGGTTACAAATCTAAAATGGGCAAGCAGCGCTGGACCTTCCAGAGGAAAAGTGAGGATCTGTTTCCTTGCATTTTGCCCATCTTCTCGAAGCTGCCCTCATTCCTTGGCTCATGTCCCTTTGTTCCATCTTCATAACCAACAGTCTAGCATCTTCTCTCCTCCCTGACCTCCTGCTTCCTTCTTGTAAGCACCCCTGTGACCACATCAAGCCCACCCAGAAAATCCAGGATAATCTCTCCATTTCAAGAACTTTACGTTAACCACAGTTCCTTTTGCCACATAAGGTAACATGTGCTTAGGTTCTGGGGATCAGGACACCTTTGAGGAGATGAGGAACATTATTCTGTCTACTACAAAAAGTAAGAGCTAAATGTTTTCACCCTCTGATTTCAGGGAAAGTGATCATGGACACTTATGACTCCATGATTTCAAACTCTTTTACCCTGACCCTCTTAACTAACTGAATCCTGCAGAGCGAGTCTGGCCCTCAGGCTGTTTTTGTAATTAAACTTTTATTGGACCACAACCACATGCATTCATTTGTGTATTGTCAGTGGATGCTTTCATACTCAAACAGCAGAATTAAATTGTAGCAGAACAGACCACATAGTCTACAAACTCCATAATATTTCCTATTTGACCCTTTAAAGAAAGTTTTCCGACAAGCAATCATTAGCTATATTTTTAATTGTTAGGATTGAGTTTCAGATTCATAAGGCTACACAAAAACTTGATCATGGTTGAATTATCCAATAAAATGGTATATAATTTTTATTATTAATCATTGCCATAATTATAATTACTCTTTGTATATCATATATCAATGTTTATCGCCTTTTAATAAGCTATTATGCCAAACACTTTATATGCAAGTTCATGTAATACACACACAAAATTCCTGAGTAAATATTCGCTCCAATTTCCAAAGGAAGAAATTGAGACATAAAAGGATTAGTATCTTTCTCAAGATAACATGGCTAGTTAGGTTTAGACACAAGTCACTTTAAGTTCAAAATATATGTTCCTAATCCTTCCATATGTCTCTGTTGGGTATTCATTTTACTTAATTATTATAACTTCCTCTTCCTTTTCCATTTAAATTATTATATACGCACGCGTGCACAGCCATTATGGATGCAGGATGCTAAAATTAAAAAAAAATTAGATAAAATGTAGAGAGAGAATCTTGGGCTTGAAGGTATTTAGATTCCTATCAGCTTTATAAATTTGCCAACTAACCTAAGCTGCCTGGGACAGCTTCCTTATCTATAAGTGTTATTTGTGATACCAACTTGAGATAATATGCATGATACCACATTAGTTCTTAGTGCTATTTAGTCCAAGCACAGTTTTGCGAGGTAGGAGTTGTACCCAGTCAAGGTGCATTTTATTATTTGGAAAACACTCTAAGAAATGGAAAACTTGAGAACATTTATATTTTTATTTGTGGAATTACATATGAGAGAGTGCCTGTCTTAGACTAGGCCCCTTTTAAAGGACTCTCCCAGGATCTCTTGATCCCAGCTCTCTAGCTTATTACATTTATATGAAGATAGTATTCCAAGGTCTTATAAAGATCAGAATATGGGTCACAAAAGTGTATGAAAGAATACACAAAAAATCTTCAAGAACCAATATAATAATTCATAAATACAATTCTACTTAATTTTTATATTTAGCTTTATAATAGTAAATTCATGATCTAGGGACAAAATTAATATTTATTATGTAGTATAAACATAATTTAAGCTGTTATTATATTCAAATTGTTGTTTCATATTACTGGACAGTATTTACTATGTCCTTTTTTTAAAAATCACCTTTAAATAAGATTTCCTGCTTGTATATCAGGTGGTATACTACAGCCTAATCATATTCTTTTTTTTTTTTTAAAGATTTTATTTATTTATTTGACAGAGAGAGACACAGCGAGAGAGGGAACACAAGCAGGGGGAGCGGGAGAGGGAGAAGCAGGCTTCCCGCGGAGCAGGGAGCCCGATGTGGGGCTCGATCCCAGGACCCTGGGATCATGACCTGAGCCGAAGGCAGACGCTTAATGACTGAGCCACCCAGGTGCCCCCAGCCTAATCATATTCTGGCTACACATTCTGGGCTTTACCCAAAGCAAATCTGTCAGGAGAGCGTAAGCAGTAACTCATTGGTGTTATATTTACTTTCAGAAAATATGTTCAGTCTTACATATTTAAATGCATGTGTGGGATTAAAGATGGCTACGTATTCTCTGCTACTCTCCCCATTGAGAGATGAAGCCTAATTCTCTTCCCCTTGAATCTGGACTAACCTTTGTAATTTCCTTAACCAATAGGGTGTGAGGAGGTAACATTCAGGGGCTTCTGTGGCATCTTCCTGGGCCTCCTGAAATACTCTCTTTGGGGACCCAGTACTACCATAGGAAGTTTCTGAGACCACCATGCTAGAATGATGGTGTGTAGGTGTTCTGGTTGTCCCAGCTGAGATTACCTTCTAGCCCTCTCCACCAAGATGACAGATATACAATTAAAGCCACCTTGACTCTCCAAACCAGACCATACCCAGGTGAATATCACTGACCTCAACCAATGCCATGGGCAACAGAATTTTCAGGAAAGCACTACTGAAATCATGACCCTCTTTCTCCCCCAAACCACGGGATATAATAAAATGGTGCTTGTTTTAAGCCACGAGGTTCTGGGTTAGTTTATTATGAAGCAATAGATAATTAAAACAGTGCATAAAAAAGAATAGTTGTATTATACTGCCAAAAGTCTTAAATTTCTGTAAATCCATAATAAGCTGACCACTACTTATAGTTCAGTCCTTACATTATTGTACAATAATAGACACTAGATATGGATGATCACATTGTGAACTGAATATACTTATGGTAAGTAAATACTATGCACAAAAATGCTCATATCGCTCAAAGGGCACTGAATTTTATTTTAAGTCCTTTACCTCCATAATTGCAACATTATCTAAATAACCGTGATGTTTGTAGTCTTACAAGTAAACCAAATTAACTAAAATATGGTTATCCGAGATATAGTGAAAGGCTTGTTTCACCCACAAACCACTATTACATGTCACCCAACACAACTCTATATCAAGGTAAAAGAATATTTGTGTTAGAAAGAAAAGTAAGCCCCTTAAAATTCACAAGCAAAGTGGTTTTCTTTATAACTCGTGAAATTGTCTTTAGGATAATTTCTTTTCCTTTGCTTTTGATATGAATAGGTAAAATATTTAGAAATGTTTCATTATTTTTCCATAGAGCCTAAATAAAAAGGGGTAACAATATGTGAGTTGTAAAGAAAGCTTCATGGTGTAGAAAGAGATCAAATGTTTTCTTTGCTTTCTCTCTTTGCCCTGGCTCATAAAGACACTAGCTTGTAACCAAATATCTATCAGCAGCTCTTGGCCTAAGGATATTAAAAGATTTAATAATTTTCCAAGTTTCCTTTGGGAATCTATTTTCCAAATTCAGTTTGGGTTCAAGTTCTTCCATGAAAATTAAGGACCCTAAAGAAACCAGGCAAAATGCATATATCTTGAACAATGTATCTTTTTGGTAACATTTGCTATACAATAAATGTCTAACTACCTAGGAAGGTGATTGAATGGTTTGAATTGGAATTATAAACAGGGTTGGCCAAATGTCCATTGGCTGATATCTGCTATAAACAGCAATTTCAGTTTTAAAGTAGGTAAGATTAGTTAGCAGTTACATAATAAGCAGGGAGACAATAATAGTAGACATAAGCAACAACATTGAAATGGTAAGAATTAAAATATATAGAACTAAAATATCACTTGAAGTTGGTAGCTAATCTTATGACACACTTTCCAGTGATCCTAACTCTTAGAGTGTATTAGCGTGTATTGAGAGGTTTTATATGAACATGATTAACAGGATAATAAAGTGGGAATCAGTATTGTGTTTCAATTTAGAAACTTTGGGGTGAAGTGATGTGTTTTAACAAGGCTCCTAGGTAATTTTGATGCATGCTAATATTTGAGAAAGCCTAGGGCTTAGACTGTAATGACTTCCACAAAGATGACAAAATCAAATACTTAAAGATCAATATTTGCTCAAAGTTTTTTTTTTTTTTCTTTCTGCGAATTTCCTTCTTAGGATACTCGTAAGCATGACCACTGTTGACAGACATGCTTTATGTCCTGACCTTCAAGTGGAATATTTGCATGAAAATTAAAGCTTGCAATTTGTGAGGGAACAGACTGTCCTAGAGTTGGAAGGGGAGTTCAATAAGCTGAAAGATATAAAACTAAGAAAGAATAAAATATTGTCATTTTTAAAATTAAGGTATATCAGGAGTTCTACTTCCTCTTGGATATAGAGAGCTGGAACTATTGTTGTTTCTACCCCAACAACAAGAAAAACCCATGTAAACTTTAAAAATCACAACTTCGCTGAACACATCAGAGCTGAAGTCACAAGTCAACCAAGTAATGTGAAATGCACTGAATCTCAGCCCCCTCCAAGGACAAATGAGACACATGCTCCTGTTCACCAGTGACAGACCATGGAAGGAAGAGATGCTGGGTGCCGTACAACCAGGCAAGAAGTATCCAGCTATAATTGTTAATAAACTGGTAGAAGTCAGGTGTGGACTAGAGTAAAAGAACAGAGACCCTGGGAGCTGAAGATACAGGGGGGTGTTAGAACCCACTTGCAGGCTTTTCTCCCTGGACCCCAATCTCCTGCTCATGAGGAAAATCATGGGCAGAGCAGGAGAAGGCCAACTGCCTTCCTCAGTGTTGCAGGCTTGGAGAAGCGAAGTGGTTACTGTTATGAGAAAAATATGAAGCCCTGATGTAACCTTTCTCTAGAAAACAAACCTTAAGCTCCTGGAAGAAGGAAAGAAAACCCTGTCACCACCAGGGCAAAGATACAGACCCATTGTAGCCAGGCGAAGGGCAAAACAACAACAACAAAACCCCACAATAAACCACATCTGCCTCTGGAGAAGCACTGTTCACAGGTTCCTACAGCAAGAAGAGTAGAAGCCTGCTACCACTATGGAAAGGACAAGAAACTCTCATGGAAGACCAATCAGAGATATAAGATGGAGTTTGGTTGCCACAGAGAAAAGACACAGGACCACCGAGAAAGACCATCGCCGATACCTAAACCATCAGGGCCTAAGATAGAAGCTGTACTAAGACAACAGTGAGGCCCTTACCCGGAGCAACAAGCACCCAGTAAGAAGAAACTTCAGTCTACCACTGGGGAGGATAAAGTGTGGAGAGGGAAATCACTCATGGTGGAGATGAACAGGGGAGCTAAAGATAAAGTAGAAACGTTGTGAAATGTCATTGAAATCCCAGCCTCTGATTTAAGAAAAAGGAATTCAAGGCCAATGGTGCACTGAAGGTCATCATAGGAACAAGAAAACCCAAAGTTTTAGTCAGCTTTACTAACTAGATATTTCCTCAACAACATCAACTTCCATACACACATGTGCTAATAGCCTCAGAAGAGATGTGTCCACTTCCAGACATAAAATATCTACTGTTATCCACATAATGTCAGGTATTTTAAAAAAAAGTCACATGACACACAAAAAAGGCAAGAAAAGCAAAAAAACACACTACTAAAACAGAAAATAATGAACAGAACTGCCTCAGACATAACTCCTATGTTTAAACCATGAGATGGAATTTAAAATAACTATGATTGGGGCACCACCCAAGTAGCTCAGTCAGTTAAGTGTCTGACTCTTGATTTCAGTTCAGGTCATGATCTCAGGGTCGTGAGATCAAGCACCACATCAGGCTCTGTGCTGGGCGTGGAGCCTACTTGAGATTCTCTCTCTCCCTCTGCCCCCACCCTTGTTCACGTCCTTTCTCTTTAAAAAAATAAATTAAATAAGGTAAATATGATTATTATGCTCCAGATACTAGTAAATGACCACTTTCTTATACTGTACACAAAAATAAATCCAAAATGGATAAAGACCTAAGTGTGAGACAGAAATCCATCAAAATCCTAGAGAAGAACACAAGCAGCAACCTCTTTGACCTCAGCCACACCAACTTCTCACTAGACACGTCTCCAGATGCAAGAAAAACAAAAGTGAAAATGAACTATTGGACTACATCAAAATAAAAAGTTTCTGCACAGTGAAGGAAACAATCAACAAAACTATAAGGTAGCTTACAGAATGGGAGAAGATATTTGCAAATTGCATATCTGATAAAGGGTAACTATCTAAAATCTATACAGAACTTATTTAATTCAACCACCTGAAAACCAAATAATCCACTTAAGAAGCGGACAGAAGACACCAGAGCTTACTCTGTCTGTGCACACAGGGAGGAGAGGCCATGTGAGTATATAACAACAAAGTAGCCATCTACAAGCCAGGAGATGAGGCATTACCAGACAGCATGTTGATCTTGAACTTCTAGCCTCCAAAACTGTAAGAAAATATTTTGTTTTTGTTTTAGCCACTCAGTCTATGGTATTTTGTTGTGGCAACCTAAGCAAATTAATGAACATGAAAGTTATAATAATGAATCAAATGAACATGCTAGAAATAAAAAACATGGTAAGAGGAATAAAGAATGTGTTAATAAGTTCATCAAGGAGACTCAAGACAGCCAAAGAAACAATCACTGAACTTGAAGATAGGTCCAAAGAAATTTATGCAAACTTAGACTCAAGAAGAGTGACAAAAAATTAACAGAGCATCCAAGAGTTATGGTATAATATAAAACAATCTAGCATATGTGTAGTTTGAATCTCAGAAGGAAAGGAGAGACAATAGTAAAAAAGAATTTTGTGGAGAAATAATGGCAGAGAATTTTCAGAAATTTCTAACAAACATCATAATATGGATGCAAGAAATTCAGAGAATTTTGAGAAGAATAAATCCCACAAAATTTCTAAACACACACACATAGGTACATTATATTCAAACTTCTGATAAAAAAAAGTTGAAGATAACAATAGGAAAAAAAGGAATAAATATAAGATTTATAACAGGCTTATGAGAAACCATGAAAGCCAAAAAATAATGGAGTCAGTGTTTAAAGTATAGACGAGAAAATAAAATTGTCATCCTAGAATTTTATACCCAATGAAAATATCTTTAAATAGTGGTACTGCACAGACATACCCTACACAAAATATAGAAGGAATCTGTCTTCAGACAGAAGGAATGTAATGCAGACAAAATGTGGATCTACAAAACACAGTGTCTTCAGAAAATCTATTTTTCCAATTTCTTTAGCTAACTGCCATGCTGAAAAAAATGCAGCCCATAAGCTTCAGAATGGTCCTCTCAATCAGGACCTTGGACAGGACTGGCAAATAATCCTGTTCCCACAATACTGTCATCTTACCACCTAGCATCCTTCCGAAGAGTGGCTGAAATAAGTTGATGTCTCTGTTTGGAAAGTCATTTACTGATATTTTACAAATACAGTGATTGCAAGAAACTCTGTAAGATGGCTATGAACATCTTGGTGACATTCTCTAATTTTATTATTATAATGCCACATATAAGTAATGCTTCTCCCCCACCCCATCAAATTCACTGAAAAGAAAGTTTAAAAACAAAGTTTTAAAATTAACCTTATGGCTGGACTGGTCCAGTAAGCTACCATATGTAGACTGGTAGCCTCTTTCTCAAGACAATGTCTTGTCCTTTATTATGGTGCCACTAGACTATCCTGAGCCTTGCTGGTTGGCATTCCCTCCTGCTTTTGACAACAGCATGTTATGGGAAATTGTTAAAATTTCTATATTCTTATGATTATTTCCTTACATTATACTCTTCAAGTACTCTGTAGGCTATAATGAAACTTAATATATATTACCATATGATCAGGACAGAATGCAAGACAAAGAACACAGGAGGAAGGACAAACATTACATTCATATGTGAATTTAGGGGAAGTCTAAAGATACCAGTAACCGTCTAAGGAAGGCAACTATGTTATGCAAAAATGACTTGTCGTTACAAGACAACATTGTTTTATAAAAAATACATGCAGATATATTTAGGTATATAGAATTGACACAACCAGTACTGTGCTCTCTTTATATGAATAGTTATTTTATTTCTTTCTTGCTGGATTTCGGATGATTTTTTTGTTCCTTCCTTTATTTTCCCCACTTGGAAACATTATGACCAATAACATGTTAGGAAGGAGAGCCTATTGTTTTGCAGCAACTTTGATAATGCCTTTAAAGCATCTGGGATAAGTACACTGTATGAGAACTGCACAGCTGCCCTTACTGTCATCTTGATCTAGGAAATCAGGGATTTGTTTAGTGTAAGTAGGAAAGCATAAGAAAGAAAATCTTTTCCAGCTGCCCACTAATTCAATTCAATTAAATAAACATTCACTTTATTTCCATGTGCTGGCCATGAAAGACAAGGGCAGTCAGTTTAACAGAAAGAAGGACGAGCTCACTTACTAATTTGATTCGGTGGCCAGGAGTGGTACTGATTTCCCATGTGCATTCCTTCCTGCTTGGGTACTTGTCTGGCCAGTTGGGGCTGGTGATGAAGCCACTTGGACTGTGGATCTTCTGTTCACACTCAGCTGTGCCAGTAACAATAATATCAATTAGTATGGAAATCTAGCCCGGGATTGGTTTAGCAAGAAAGTAGCCTATTTGCTGCCTATGCTGCTGAAAGATTTTCCTGAATACTAACTAATCACCACTCCGGTCTCTGTTATCATAGTCATCTGCTTTGGCAAACATGTTGTAGATCATAATCAGGCAATGTTTGTTTTTTTGCTCACATGAAATTAAGTGTTTACAATGAATTAGATAAATGCCTAAAAGAAAATGGACTAGTTTAAATTGCTGGATCTGAAAGCTCAGATTTTAACAGAGCAACATATATTGACAATCGAGGATATTAACACTTGGCATGTGCAAAATACTTAATGCAATGTCACAAATGATAATCAATGCCATTTTCAATTCATATTTTTCCATTAGCAGAAACATCATTTATAGCTAATTAACATCATTAAGCCATTTTATGGATGATGTATTTACATTTTCTCTCACCCTTAAAGTAAAGATGTGAATACCTAAACCATAATTTTAGCTGTTAAAGTAAATTAATCCCTAATTTTATCAAAGTACAATGCAGCACTAAGGGGAAAAATAAATGAACAGCTACTAGCCATGGAAATAGCTTCTAAACTAATTTTGAAGACTATTTCATTCAATTAATATGAGATTTCTTTTAGGTTTTTCACAATTAAAATTACCTTACCTTAAAAGAAACTATTCTACATTGTAAATATCACACTTCAAAAATGTTTAATGTCAAAAAAATATTTAATATCCTCAGGCTCTGTCCATTCTCTGTAACTGATGAAGCAGCCCCCTACACATCCTAGTTTAGACTGGGAATTATTTGTTGTGTATTATGTATCCCATTCTAAAACACAACTAATTCTCTGATACTTTCCAAGAAATCTCTTTGGGGCAATTCTTTACTATATGGACAAAACACCTGTTACACTGCAGGGCTGTGCAATAAGGGTATGATGCCCAACATAAATGTGCCGTTGTTGCATTCCTTACTACTAGATCTTTCTCTTGTGATAGTTTTCCATAGGGAGATTTGGACTCCTAGCATAGGAATACAAAAAAGAGAAGAAATTCAGCTCCTTTCAAACAATGTAGGATCATGTAGCACGTCTTAGAATCTAGATCCTAACAGTTTTCTAAGTTCCATTATTCCTGTCCTTGCTTTACCATATGAAATATGGAGTCTCCAGGATCTGGAAATAGCCTATAAAACAAAGCCAAGAGGCTCGCTACCAAATTGGAGAAGGTGTCCATACAATAGCAGAGGTAAAAGAAGTTCCTAAACCTTTTACTGGCAGTAAAAATGAGCTTTAGTAGGGATACCTAAATACCGTTCTATCTAAAAGCAAGCTTCCTATGAAATCCTTTCTTGAAAATATTTACTGTAATAAACAGAGAATTAAGGTATCTAATTTATATTTGTTACTTGTGAGCCACAGGGTATATGCATACTCTACAAAAGCTCTCTTTTTTCTCTGAGTTATCTTCCATAACTGCATGACTATTCCCCAGCCTGTTGATTTAACAGAATACTGTACTAAGTTACAAATATCAGTCCTCACGGGTTTATCCTCACATAAGAAACTTAAAAGAGGGAAAAAAATTCTGCTTGCATATGATTCTGAGCAATATCATTGGCTCAATGAAAAAATAGAAAAAAACTGACATGTAACAATATTTGAAAGAATGTGAATGGAACAAGAGTCAGTTCAGGATATCCTGTACTAATCCAATGTTCATACAAAGAGCTGCTATCTAACTGTGATTTTAGCCAGGGACCTACCAATCTACATGTGCTAATAACTAAAGTTATAAAATCTGCTATAGTAATTCTTTCAAAATGGACATAAATCCAATTTAAGTAGAAAATTCAGGAGCAGATCCTCAAAGGATGAAATAAGAACTGAGTAACTATTTCTTGTTCCCATCTACCTCATATAGGCTAAGGAGATAAAGATAACTGTTTTTTATAACATCAGAATATTATAAGGCCTTGGGATCAAAACCTGATAGCCTACTATTGTGCTATTAGAATGCTCCTTTTTTTTTTTTTTTTTTTTTTTTTTGGCCAAACCCATCACTTAGAACTTTAAATGGCACAGTATCTACCATTTTCAAATGTCTTTCCTCTGGTAGGCATTTGAGTTTGATACTCTTGGTATTTAAAGTGCCATCACTCATGTAGCATATATATGAGATATTCTGGGGAGGGAAATTAAACCAAATGCAAAACATTTAGCAGAAGTCAAGTTTAAATATGGAGACTGTCATAGGGTCTGTGCTACAAGAACCTGGGGATAATGTGGTGCTTTTCTGGCTGCCAGATGGCATCATAGCCACTCCGATGTCTGTTACACAAAGTTATTCTAATGTCACCCATGTGTGAAGTGCAGAACCTTTAGGTATTATGAGGTTTCCAATAGTATGCCTTGTATCTCTGAACGCTGCACATATTTTTTTTTGACATTTGAATAGTCAACAATGATATCACTCATTGATATGATTAACTCTACTTGGAAGCAGTGCTTTACCGAAACTACATGCAATTCTAGATGTTGTCAAGAAAAGAACACTCTTTCATACCTTCCTTGCAGTCATGTTTATTTTCATGCAGCACAAATCCATTACGGCACTGACACATGTAGCTTCCCATTGTGTTGACACATTCATGTTGACACCCACCATTATCCTTAGAGCATTCGTCTTTGTCTAGCAAAAAGATAACCCCACAGTTTAGTAAGTAGCTTTAGAAACAAAGGGTATCAAAGGAAACTCTTTCAGCTGTGGTTAGCACTGGCAAAGGGTAAACTAAGTCACAGCTTTCTTTGTTCCCAACATAAAACAAAAGCCCCCAAATTTATAGTGTCTTAGTTTTACCCATTCCTTGTTTAGCTTGGAGCCTTGTACCATGAACTGAGTTTCTAAGACTGTTGACTCTAGGAAGAAAACTTGTAGCCTCTTTCACTCCTATGTTGGAGTAGGAGTTTTGAGTAGGAGAGAGGAAATGAATGAATCTTTTTCCAACTAATCCTAGACATTTATTGCCAATTTTTAAAAATAAATTTAAAATTGTGGGTAGTTTGAATAAATGCAGAACTGCAAAGTAGAGGGAAATCCTTCAATATATTAGCCATGGTGTAGAGACAGAGGCTAAACAAGGTTCCAAAATTTGTGTATAATAACTTAAAAAAAAAAAATCACTCAGTATGACTACTGCAGTTGATTTTTTTTTTTTTTTTGTTAACTTTGCTGTTATGGTTAGCATTAATGAATCTGAACACTTCATCACCATTCAAGACAGAAAAAGGCATCATTAGATTATCCTAAAGAAGTAACTTAATTTACATATTTGAAACAAATCTACTCCAGCAGACCAGTTTATTAATAAGTAATTCCCTGAAAAGGCTTTTAGTGTGCTAGAAGTAAAGGTTAGAATAGGAAATATGAGCTTTAAGAAATAGCCAACAACTTCACTACAGGGAAAAAAGCCAAACGAGATTAGCAGGCAGTGAATCCAGTGAGAGGCATCAGCCACCATACTATGTCACTCAGCTGTCATTCCATGGCTGGCTTGTCCATTAAAGTCAAAACTGGCAGATTGCTCCTGACACACATAGATGATGACACATCACTCAGACTTTCATCACTCCCACAGCATAGAGAACAAAAAGGACACATGACAGTCATTATCAGAGGTTGGCTGAATTCAAAAATTTATACTGTCAACTTATTTTTCAAGTGACAATTTGTGAGCTCACAGTGGCACACAGATAGCTAAAGCTATTTTTGCCTTTTTATCAAATCAATATTCGCTCTATGGAAATGGGTTTGGGAAAAGCATTTTTATAGAAGAATCTGATAGTAATTTTTAAGGATGCATCTGTTTTCCCATTTTTGGAGATTGATTACACGACACAGCACACACATGCTTCTGGGATATATTCGTGTATTGGCAATATCAGAATACTCCAAATGCATACAGGCAGTCCCAAAGTTCAAAAGGATATATCAGAATCGATACATCTGTGATTTATGTGTTCTCTATCTTTAACACCTCCATTACACTTTTATTATTTACTATGTAGCTTAAGCACAATAAAAGTAGAATAAAGAAAACCGTTCTCTAAAAGTATAAGAAATAAAGAAACCATTCTCAACATGTATAAGAAATCAGAATACAGAATTAGCCTTGAAAAATTAATCTTAGAGTGATTTATAATCATTTCAAAGCCCTGTTCCCTTAATTGTGTCAACAGTGAAAACTACAGTTTATGAGTTATGGATGACTTATGCAAAACAGGTGGATGGTAGGTCATAACTTCTTACCCTGATGGAGTCAGCCACTTGTATTTTCCAATTCAGACAGTCAAGCAGTAAATGATTTATATTTGTTAATTTATTAATTAACTAAATTTATTAATGTACCTTTCCAGAGACACTTTAGTTGAGATGCTTCGGAAAAAAATATATCCTCGTGAGCGGATGTAGAAATAGACTTTCTTTGTTAAATGGAAATAACCAATTTAAAATTTCTGGTGCCAGAATTACTTACACTGAAATAGTTACATATTTCCTATGAAAATGTTTATATAATGAATGTTTGATGATCTTAACACCTGAGAGACTGAACTTTAGTTGTACTATAGGTCAATCAGACTTTTGGGAATTCACTGGAAATCTAACAACTATAAGCCATTTAGTTTATAGAAAATGAGTTCACATTTGCAATTGACTGGTAAACAGATTAAGTGCTCAGTGAACCAATGGTGGCAGGGACTGCCGGAAATCATCCTTTTATCTGGACCTGTTTCTGGACCTGTTTGGATTGCCATTCATGAGCAATATAAAAATGTTAAAATACAAACATGAACACAAGTTATTATTCATGCATTTTTAAGTCCATAGTTATTTTATAATCAAGGCAATTCCAGTGCATAAAATATTTCTAACATTTAAACTTCATTCTAGTGGCACTCTCAAGCCACTAGATTATATTTCTAGGAAGAATTATTTTCTTTAGATTTGGCAGAATGTATTATGATAGAATAATATTAGAACATAATATTACCACAATAGCTGTGGTAATGGTAACTAAAGAGAAATAAAGTTGAAAGTGAAATTGATTACATTACATAGTAGTTTTTTTGTAGCTAATAATTCATATTTATGTTGTTTGGGAAAAATAATTGATAATTTTAAGATAATCTTTAGAGGAAAAAGAAGGGGGGGGGAGAAAAATAATGATTGTCCAAGTATCTATAGGACTATTTTCCCCTTTGACTGGTGTTTCCTTCCTTCATCTCCACATCTGACGGTGCCTAATATAATCAATGTCACATGAAAATTAAGAATAATCACAATACACTACTAGGATATGTATATTCTATACACATATTAATCTAGGGTTTATCTAAAATTCAAAACTGGACTAATGCAAACAGCAACTAAAAGCAACAGAGGAAAGTTATCATGCCCAGCAAAGTAACATATAAAACTGTGCCTCCACGTGTCAAATAATCATATGAGAAGAGAAAATTTCAGTAAATATTGGAATACTTAAAATTATGCACACAATTTACATCATGCAGACAAAGAAAGCTATTTATTTCAATTAATATTTTAAGTCACCTAGGGAGCAGTGAATACAGTGTAGTTATTTTAAAAATATTTATTTTATTTTTTAGATACTTGTTTTAATAAAAGTAAATAAACTATTCTATTTAAAGTGAATTGATTTCTGATGATCTGTTGATGAGAAATAGCAACATCACAAAAGACAAAGTCCACACGCATATTCTGGACTTCTTATGAATGAAAGTCATCAAACTAGAGAAAAAAGCTATTAGCAAACATGTTTATGTTTTCATTTTCTTTCCCTTTTTCCTCTTAGGACATGCAAACTACAGATATTTTGAACAATGAAAATCCAAAAGAGAGAACAGTGGATGATGCAGTCTTAACTATTCCTTAGAATGTCTGCATAATAAATTTAATATTTGAGAATTCTATCAATAATTCATTTGAAATTTTCCAGTATTTTCATACTGTAGGCACAAAAGTTTAAGAATAGTTTTTATTAGTGAGAGAAACAAATGTTTTGCTGAGTAGAAATAAAACATTTATTTTCTGCAGATGGAAATTAGCCTCCTTCTTTGGAATGGACATATATGCTTTCCATTGCTTCATGTTTGATAAAGGAAAGATCCATTATTAGGAAAGAAGGAGGTGGCATTTTCCCATCAGAGGCCTGCAGAGTATCTCTGAGACTATCAGAAGCCATCAGTCTATGCATAATACATACTGGATGGAACTGAAGTGGCAACCTGTATCAAATTCTTGCAAGATTCAAAAATAAAAATTTTTTCTTTGCAGAAAGCTTCTTTATCTGTAGGAAAAAGAAAGTAAAGGGTCCATGCACCAGAAAAGAAACATATATGACAGATATACTCACAAGAAATGGCAAAAGATAAAATGAACAGACCCACTCACACTCCTGCATGCACACACACACACACTCCCATGCGTGTGTGAGCATATATATACGTGGCACATGCAAGTTTGAACACAAACCTAACAATAAATAATCCTCTTCAAAACAGCACTAATAAACTAATGTTACACTGTATGTTAACTAACTGGAATTAAATAAAAACTTGAGGAAAAAAAACCAGCACTAATAAACTCCTCCAAGAGCTACAACAAAGACAATTTGCTCTTTCCAAAATGTGGAAATATTTCAAAACCATTAATAAGGAAAACTTGTCAAAATCATAAGAAAGTTTTGTTTAATTATTTGAAATTAATCACATTAACATTTACAGTTTTCTTAGAATAATATGGGGCTGGATTTCTTCTAACAGTATCTACAAGCATTCCATTAAAGAGATGGTATACAGTAGGAATAATGTAAGCAAGTAACTGCACACAACAAAAGACGGGTCAGATGAAGAGCATGTCTGCTGAAATCATGTGAATTTGAGGTACAAAAATCACACAGATCATTTAATCTGACTCCTGTATTTGTTACAGACAGAAATAAACTGGG